>NC_059326.1:32471666-34990000 GCF_018350155.1 Leopardus geoffroyi
TGTGATACACAGGGAAGTTATTTCAAACACAGTTATCATCTCAAATCCTCTAAACTTTAATTCTGTTTACTATTGAAAATGAGAGAAATGAGGTTTTCTTATCTAATTTGTCATTTTCATTTGACTTTTTGAAATATGCAGATTATGATGGCTTCTTAAAATGTGCTGATGTTTTAATTCTTGGGGTATGTGGGTGTCTCCGACAGTTAAGCCTCTTCTGCTCAAGTCATGATCTCATGGCTGGTTCTGGGGTCTGCTTCAGATTCTATATCTCCCTTTTCCCTGCCCCCCACTCTCTCACAAAAATAAATAAACATTAAAAAAAAAGAAGTTCTAATTCTTATATTTTTTGAGAAAATGAATAAGAATTATTTTTGTCAAAATGTTTTCTTATGAAACACATGTATGCAGGGGAGAAAGAGAGAGAGGCAAACCATAAAACAGACTCTTCACTAAAGGTTGCTGGAGAGGAAGTTAGGTGGGCAGGGGAATGGGCCAAATTGGTGATGGTCACTGGGTGTTACATGTAAGTGATGAATCACTAAATTCTACTCCTGAAACTAATATTACACTAAGTGTTGACTAACTGGAATTTAAATAAAAATTTGAAATAAAATAAAATATAAAATAAAATGCTTTCTTTAAAATTGCTTTCTGTAAAAAAAAAACACACACACACACAAAATTGCTTTCTGCAATTTTAAAATTGCTTTCTGCAGGAAAGAAAGAGTTTTGGAAATATTGCAGGAAATGTCTGACTTCCTTTTTAATGCACATATATAGATAACTTTAAAGGAATCACATATAAAAGTTTTTTTTATAAACATTGTCAAACATTAAAGGATTTGATTCATTAAAAGTAGAATCAATGTGAGAATATGATACATTTAACCTGCTCTGTCTCACATTACATAAGGAAAACTTTTGGTTGCACTTATTTTAACAGATTGTGACAAATTTTGCCAGAGTAAAGACAAAAGAAGCAGGAGTTGGAAGAGGAAGTTTAAGTTTGACTTTCCATGTAGTCTGAGTGTGTTCTTGTAGATTACATTTACTGTATCAGAGGATTTGTTTTCTGCTTCATAAAGTGAGGATTATGCAAGCTGTTTCCACTAGTTGATAGGGATACCAAAAAAGATAAAATAATTAATGCATGCTAAAATGTTTTGCAAGTTGAGAATTAATGGAAACATAAGGTAGTATTGTTTCTAATACACTATATTCATCATCATCATCATCATCATCCACAAGTAGATTCTAGCTTACACCTAAACATAAAACTTATTTCTCGTGCCTTCATATGGTAAAGTTTTCTGAATTTATTCCCTTTGATGTTGAAGTACCCTGGTACCAGGAATCCACTAAGAATGGAGAGGTACAGTGATCTAAACGTGTTGATCCTTCTCAGTTTTCTACAACGAATGAAAAAGCAGAATTTTATCCTGACTCCCATTATGTTTAAGCCCCTTGGGTTTAATGTTATCATCAGTCTTGTTTGCTTTTACAAACCAGCTGGACACAATGATTAGAATGACTTTTAAACCAGCTCTAGCCTTAAGAAAAATTTTAAACCGCTACTATAGAGCACAATACTAGGTACCAAACAGGACACAACACTATTCCTATGGTGAAGAATTGCAAAGTATATTAAAACACCATAGAAAGATTATAATTTTAAAATATGAATGTGGAAAATTGGGCCTTTTGAATATTATTGTAAATAAACTGCTTAATAGCAATAATCATTTCTGCTAGAAGTAAAATAAATGCTAAGACATATTTCATTACTTGCATTCACTCATTCAAACAAATTTATTGATCACCTACATTAGATTTATGAACTACTAAATCAATTATTCTATACACCTTTCCCTCTTGTTCCCTGAAGGCAATCAGAAGTCATACTAACAATGAGGCAAGGGATCTGATGGAAATATGTTTAATACAATGTAGGAGAAAGAGGAGAAACTTCAACATAAAGGCCCAAAGTCTTGATAAACTAGGAGGTTATTAAGTTTCAGTAAAAAAGCAGTATGACATATATGCAAAAAACAACAGAGCCCCAAAACGTATGAAGCACACATAGATAGAATTGAAGGGAGAACTAGATAGTTCTACAATAATAGTTGGAAAACTCAATACATAATTTTTAGTAATGGATATAACATCTAGACAGAAGATTGATAAGGAAATTAAGGGCTCGGACGATACTAAAGATGACCAGACCTAACAAACATATATAAAACCCTCCAGCCAACAGTAGCAAAGTACTCATATTTTTAAATATACAAAATGTCCTCCAGGAGAGACCATGTTAAGCCAAAATACAAATCTGAATAAATTTAAAAATATTTAAATTATACAAAGTATTTTCAAAGACCATTAAAGAGGAAATCTAGAAATCAATAAACAAATATGTAGAAATTAAACAACATATTATTAAACAATGAATAAGACAAGAAGCGACAAAAGAAGTCAGAAATTAATGAAAATGAAAACACAGCATACCAAAACTTAAGGGATATGGTGAAGACAATATACACTGGGGAATTTAGAGCTGTCAGTATCTACATTAAAAAAAGAAAACTATCAAATCAGTAATCTAATTTTATGCTTTGTGGAACTAGAAAACAAAAAACTCGCAAAATCAAAAACCAGATGATAAAAGAGTAATAAAAATTGTAGAGAAATGGAACACAAAATAGAAATAAAATTGAGAAAATCAATAAAACCAAAAATTGGTTCTTCAAGAAGATCGAAAGAATTGACAAACCTTTAGCTAATCTGACAAAGAAAAAAAGATGGAAATAACTAAAATCAGAAATAAAAGAAGGGTTATTACTATTAAACCATTACTACTCTTAGTATTAAAAATAAAAAAAATATAAGAAAATTCTACAGTCATATATTGACAAATTAAATAACCTAGATTAATTGGATAAATGTCTAGAGACACAAACTCAATAATAAATAGAAAATCTCAGCACCTTATAACAAATAATCAAGTTGAATAGGTAACCAAATATATCAAATCAAATAAAAGTCCAGGAACAAATGCTACCACAAATTTAAAGATGAATTAACAACATCCTTCTCAAACTCTTCAAAAATGAAAAGGATGGAGCTTTACCTAACTTATTCTATGAGGTCAACATTATTCTGATATCAAGACATAAAGAAATCACAAGAGGGGCACCTGGGTGGCTCAGCTGGTTGAGTGACTTCAGCTCAAGTCATGATCTCATAGTTCGCGAGTTTGAGCCCCATGTCAGGCTCTGTGCTGACAGCTCGGAGCCTGGAGTCTGGAGCCTGCTTCAGATTCTGTGTCTCCATCTGTCTCTGCCCTCCCCTGCTCGTACTCTTCTCCCTCTCAAAAATAAGTAAACATTAAAAAAGAAAAGAAATCACAAGAAAAGAAAACTATAGACTACTAACCTTTTTGAATATAAGATGAAAAAGTTCTCAACAATATATGGCAAAACAAATTCGATAGCATATTTTTAAAAAATTATACATTATGACAAAGTGCGATTTATTTTAGGAATGCAAGGGTAGTTCAACATTAGAATAAAATCAATATAATCTCTGTTTACAAATGGTATAATTCCACGCATACCACAAGACAGATACTCGAGTTAATAAAAAAAAGACTAACCTCAGTAGCAAAGTAAGAGAGTAAGATAAAAATCAATTGTTTGAATGGGACCATGATAACTAAATATGAAAAATATATTAAGTAAACAATTCCATTTACAATTGGACTCAAAGGGACAAAATAACTAGTGTTACATTTAACAAAGGAGGTATAAGACTGGTATAAGGAAAACTTAATAAAAAACACTGTGGAAAGAAATTTAAGAATAAGGGAGTGAGATAAGCAAGATGACAGAATAAGAGCTTGTAGCTTTCAACCTCACAGAAAAACAATTTTAACAAATATCTCTAGGTGAGAATGCATTTTTAAATAAATGTTTAAAAAATGTTTATTTATTTCTGAGAGACAGAGTGCAAGCAGGGGAGGGACAGAGAGAGAGAGAGAGACACAATCTGAAGCAGGCTCTGGGCTCTGAGTTGTCAACACAGAGCCTGATGCTGGGCTTGAACTTGCCAACCGAGGGATCATGATCTTAGCCAAGGTCAGGTGTTTAACCAACTAAGCCACCCAGGCACCCTGAGAATACCTTTATAAGAGCCATTAAGTCCAGCTGAGAGGTTCCAATGAGGCAAATATGCTAATAGATGTATTGAAAAGGATAAAAAGAACAGTTTTGCTTTACATGGGTCACTGTTCCTCCAAGGTGGTACAGCTCACTTCCAGGAAAGAACTCATAGCCTGCAAGTTCTCAAACAGGATTACGTGAAAGCAGTGAGATCCCAGCTTCCTCAGCCTTGCGGGACCTGGCCTAAGAGGTCCATTCCTGTCTCACCCATGCAGAACCCTGAGTAGATTGGCACAGGGGAATAGTCTGGAAACAGATAAGACCAGGGAAAAGGGGTGGAACTCAACAATTGGCTACCAATCCTACCAACCGTTCATGGACTCCAAGGGCCCTGACCAAAATCCCAAAGAGCATCTCAACTTCGGAACCACTCAACTAGCTAATGAGCTCTCCTAACACTAGGCAATAGTGAATTTGAGGCCTGGAACAATCCCATTGTTATGGGTTGAATTGTGTCCTTTCCAAAATTCATATGCTGAAGTACAAAATGCCAGTACCTCAGGATGTGATGTTATTTGGAAATCAGGTGGTTGCAGATGTAATTAGTTAAGCTCAGATGAGGTTATACTAGAGTAGGGAGAGCTCCTGTTCCAAAATGACTAGTGACCTAATAAAAAGAGATTTTGTCACAGACACACATACAGGGTAAACACCACAGGAAGATGAAGACGAAGATTGGAGAGATGCTTCCATTGAGCCAAGAAATACCAGAGACTGCCAGCAAAGCACCAGAAGCTGGAGAGGCTCTGAACTGATTCTTCCTCATGGGTCTCAGAAGGATCCAACCCTCCTCATGTCTTGAGCTTTTGAATTCCAACCTCCCAAACTATGAGACAATACATGTTAGTTGGTTAAACCACCTAGTTTGAGGTACTTTGTTACAGAAGCCCTGGCAAGCTAATACAACTGTAAACTAATTAAACTTAATAGACATATATAGTGCACCTCACCCAATTATAACAGAGCAAACATTCTTCCCAACTACCCAGAAACATTCTCCAGGATAGACCATACGTAAGGCCACAAAACAATGCTCAATAGATCTTAAAAGCTAGAAGCTAGAAATCCATTAACAGAAGGAAAATTGAAAACTTCTTAAGTATGTGGAAATTAAGAAACAGACTCAATAATATTACTTAAGAGTGCAAAACACACACACACACACACACACACACACACACACACACACACACCAGCTTAGTTTATGCAACAACAACAAAAAAAAAATTGACAAAACCTAACTTACTTTCCTGACCAAAAAAACCAGAAACAAAACAAAACAAAAAACAACAAAACAGTTCAGAGAACCAGAAAGAGAAGGGAAATCCTCAACATGATTAAATATGTTTATGTTGATAGTGCTGCTATAAACATGGGGGTGATGTTTATGAAAAATCCAACATAACATTGTGAGTTGTGAATTGAATGACATTGTAAATCTGTAAATTATACTGAATGGTCACTTTAAAAAGGTTGCTTTTATGTTATGTGAATTTCATCTCAGTTTTAGAAAAGAACAGTATAAAAATCAGTATTTTTTGTTTATCCTGAAATTTCTGGAGTTAAGTGTTGCAGAAGTATAATATTAACCAAAACTTTCAAATATAGGATAGATGATTGGTGATGAAATATACAAGACTTGGGACAAGGCTCGTCTTCATTTGTATCATTACTGAGAATCTACCTGTTTCCTGACAGCTTTTATTTGTTCTTTTCATTTTCATAAATGCACTGAGTACGAGTTCTTTAGAGCACTCATTCCCTTATATCATATATTTTTATTCTCTGGTGTATCATCTATCATTTTTGTATATATATGAGACAAAGGTCACATTTCCTCTATGGCATATATAAATTCCACAATGTTATATCTTTGATAATCAGATACCGAACATATTGAGCAAGAAATCTTGCGTCTTAAAATAGCATATTAGGGGCGCCTGGGTGGCGCAGTCGGTTAAGCGTCCGACTTCAGCCAGGTCACGATCTCGCGGTCCGTGAGTTCGAGCCCCGCGTCAGGCTCTGGGCTGATGGCTCAGAGCCTGGAGCCTGTTTCCGATTCTGTGTCTCCCTCTCTCTCTGCCCCTCCCGTTCATGCTCTGTCTCTCTCTGTCCCAAAAATAAATAAACGTTGAAAAAAAAATAGCATATTAAATGCACAGATTTAGGGATTTTCTAGAGGAAACAATTCTGATAAGCAGATAAGTGATGAATGATGAGATGCTCTAGACTTCTGGGAAAAAAATCTACTCAAATAGTTATTCTACAAGGACAGTCACCTATAGGTGAATATCCTCCTAACTTTGTTTTCGTTTTTCCTAATGATTCTATTTTATGTGTATATCATGTTGTTGTCTTGATGGCTGATGGAAAATTGGGATGAAAATGGGAAGACATTTTAATGATACAGTTTCAATGATACTAAGATTGTAAAAGTGTCCTCCCCACACTCAGTATTACAGGAGATATAGATTTCTCCCATCATGATGGTACATAACAAATTATCAGTAGAATTTTCCAAGATGGTGTGATCCAAATTGGTCATTGCTTTCTGTATGTTATCTGGGATGCCACATGGGAGATTAATTACCATAGAAACTTACATTCCACTCTACACTACAATATATATGATACACATACTATACCTATACAGGTAATTTGCATTTTTCTCCTTATATGTCAGAGCATTTAAAGTTTCAGATGATATCTTAGGAATAAATGTTATGAGACATTAAAAAATTGTTAAATTAAAATTTTTGTTCCTGCACACTTAAGCTGTTTTGGTAAACAAAAGCAGAATTTCATGAATGGTAACTTATGCAAATAAAGTACAAATGCCTGAAGTAACTGACTGGTTTCATGTAAGTAAACATTTCACCCAACTAGTGAGGAGTTTTTTTTTTTTTTGCTATCTGAATTTTGCTTCTGGGGTTCCAAAGACATGCCATTGAACAACCTGTATCCCTTCAACCTCAATATCATTAGAATAATGTATTCAAGAGTAATAAATCTCACATAATACCTGAACAAATAATAGGAGGAAGCATACACACCTACTCATGCAAACATACAGCTATCTATGCCTAGTACCATCATGATTGTCACAATGGTATGTTTCCTTTCTGCTACTTAAGATTGACCCATTCACCCTGTTCCCAACTTATACTCGTATCTTATAGTTATTATTTTCTGCTTTCAATGTTTAATTGCTCTATCTTTAGTGCTACTCCCCTAAGGATTACAATAGGTTCAAAAACTTTATAAAACTAATGACCTAATGAAACAAACACAAATCAATTTTTGACACTTTACCTCCCTTTAAGGTCCGTAGACACCATCCCTATTTCTTCTCCTCTCATTCAATTCTTGACCTATCAGAATCTAGGTATGTATTCTTTTTATATGGAAGTGTAATCTCTTATAAAGTTAGAACTGAGATGTGGAATGAACACATACACAAAATGGAAAGTTTCTGTAAGAAATCTATGCTAGCTATGATCCATCTATCTATCCACCTGCATACTTAAGTGACAGAGAGATCTGATCTTTTCCCTAGGTTGGCAGGGGTGGTAGAAAGAGAATAGTGTCTTTTCTAAAAATTAAGATAAGGCCCAAAGACAAATTACTGGCTGGTGAGAATGCTAATGCTCAATCTTTTCCAAATTATCTATGTAGAAGAAAATATTTTTCAATCTATCACAAACCATTACTTTTTAAAAATATAATAAAAGGCAATATATAAAAATGAAATGAAGTAAAAGTCATATTGAATAAAAATTCATAATATTGTCAACAGAACCAAAATTATAATATTAAATTGTTAGCAAAACATCTAAATTCTTACTCTCATTTTTGGTATTTATGTTACAGTCTATGACCAAACAGTTCTCATATCAGCTTGGGCCCAAGAACCATTGCGGTATAATGGCACTGTCCAGAATTTTTTTTTCTTTCCTCATGTGTGACTATCCATTATAATGAAAGGGGATTAAAAAAAAAGTAATGAGGAGTTGGAGGCATCAATATCTCACTTTCAGTAACACGTATAACAACTAGATAGAAGACTAAAAAGAATTGGGAGGCTTGAACAAAACTGTAAGACCTAACAGACTTCTATATAACACTCTACCCCAAAACATGAGAATACACATTCGTGTGCACTGGAGTGCACATGAAATATTCTCCAGGAGAAATCATAATATATATTAAGCCATAAAATAAGTCTCAATAAGGTTAGAAGAAATTGAAAACATACAAAATATATTTATTCACAACTGAACAAAATTTAAAGCAGTAATTGAAAGATATTCAGGAAATTCATAATATGTGAATTTTAAACATATTTTTAAAGCATCAAAGAGTTACAGAAGAAATATAAAAGGAAATTAGAACATACGTTGAGATGAATGAAAATGAAAACAACATACCAACACGTATGAGAGTCACCTCAAGCATTGTTTAGATGTAATAGCTATACAATCTTGAAAAAGAACAAAGCCGTAGGACTCCTCAATTTCAAAACTCTCTCACTGACATTTATCTCCTATCTTTTGATAACAACCATCTTAACAGACGTGAGGCAATACGCATTGTGATTTTGAATTGCATTTCACTGATGATTAGTGATGTTGAGTATCTTTTTATACACCAGTTGGCCATTTGTATGTTTTCTTTGGAAAATTGTTCATTCCTTTGTCCATTTTTAATTGAGTTATTTGAGTTTAATGATTTCCTTATATATTTTCAGTCTTAACCCCTGATTTCAGATATGTGGTTTGCAAATATTTTCCTTTCCTGTAGGTTGTGTTTTTGTTTTGTTGATTGTTGCCTTTGCTGTACAGAAGATTTTTTTGTTTGGGATAGTTCCTACTTGTTTGTTTTTGCATTTATTGCCTGTGATTTTGGTTACAGACCTAACAATTTAGGTTTATTCCCAAGAGAACTGAAAGTTTATTGTTACGTGCAAAGTTGAACATGATTATTCATAATAGACAAAAAGTAGTAATAACCCAAAGTATGTCAATGAATGGATGGATAAAAAAATGTGGATTTTCCATAAAATGAAATATTATTCAGCCATAAAGAAGTAAAGTATTGATACGCAGTACTATTTGGATGATATTCTTAGCATTATTCTATGACACAGAGGGCAGCACAAAAGACCACACATTGAATAATCAAAGCGGAGTAATCATATACATAGAGAATACACTAGGGGTTGCCAGGCATTGGAAGGAGAGAGAAATTGAAAAGTGACTGACAATGGATATGAGCTTTTTTGAGGGAATGATGAAAATATTCTGGATTTAGAAAATGGTGATGGTTGCACATATTTGTGAATATACTAATAAGCACTGAACTACATTTTCAAAGGGTCATTTTCATGTTCTATGAATTATACTGCATTTTAAGAAATAAGTAAAGAAAATGAAAAAATAAAATAATCATATAGATTCAATCATATAGATTCTAAAACTAGAACAAAAATAGCAATTTTAACAATAACAATGAAAACAAAGAATATTTATTTGAAACAGAACAAGTAATTCCCATATATAGGCCTTGTTTAGATCACCATCAAAACAAATGAACTACAAAAAAAGCATTTGGGGGGCAATTACAGAAATTTTAACGTAGCTGCTAATTAGTTGATGCAGAACAATTATTGTAAATTTATTTCACTATGATAATGATATTGCAGTTATTCAAGAAAATGTCCTTATTTTTCAGTATTTTATATTGAAATATTTAGAGATGAAATATCATGATATCTTGGATTTGCTTTAAATACCTCAATGAAAAGAAAAAAATAAGAAACAAATGTTCAAAAATATGAGTAATTCTTAAATCTACATGGTGTATCATGGTTTATCTTGCCATTATCTCTTCTTTTATGTTTGAAGATATTCATTATAAAGTATCTTTTAAATAACAAACTTTATCAAATTTTAGAAAGTAAAAGAATGCTAAAATCTTGGATTTTATCACATAAAAATTTCCATTATTGACAATATGTTTGCTGTTTTAATTCTCGATATTATGTTTCTATCACATATATGAACAATGATCATTAAAAAAAAGTAAAAACAAAGTACAATAAATAACCTTGATCTTAACCTTGCTCACTAATAAAACACAATATAAACAATGCCCATTGGAAGAGACAAAACATTTTAAACAGAGATCCAGTCTTAGTTCACTGATCTTAAAAGCTTATTCTCCATGTCTAGCATTATCATGCTTTGTTTTATAACGGCTTCTGTATCAGGCACAGAATCTCAATATTATTTGATTAGAACATCTCTTCTAAATGCCAGCCTATCTTACTTCTCACTTCAATTCTGTGCCTCAGTTTTCATCTATACATTTGTTCCTGACAGAAATATTCTGAAGTTACACGTGTTCTTTAAGGGCCAATGTTATTACTGCCTTATCAATATCATTTCCCACATTTAGCTAGGTCTAAAAGTGTGCCAAATTTCTGGGACTAGCTTTAGAGAAGTTTGTAAAGGCTAAGTTAAACTTTCCTTTCATGTTGGGAAATGCCTTTTATTAAAACACGCTAGTCTTTTTTTTTTTTTTTTTTCTTTTTTAGGTGTTGAAGTTCTGATTGCTTGGAAAATGTCTTTATCATAAAAATAGATGCTCAGATACTAGCATAAAATTGTATGCAAGATATTCTCTTCAGGAATGTCAAGCAATCAAAAGAAATGATTACTTCTCTCAAGTGCTGCAAAGAGCCTGTAACCCCTTTCTTTTTGTACCTTTCACATGAACTACAGTTTATTCTTTTATCTGTTATTAGTTTTTCCTCAAATGACATCAAATAAACGTTTTCCACATCACCATAATACCTCAATTCTTCATTCTTGCAATAGAAATAGAACTGAAGAAAGTCTGTAAACTTTGTCTCTAGCTTTTGTGTCAATGTAAAACATTTGCTCCACGGTATTAAAGGTAGTCCCATAAGTCTTAACAGTTTCTGTGCATAAAATCTTGCGACTCTAATATGGCATCAAAAAGAGATGTGAGCATTAACCCACACTAAATATATATATTTAATCACTGAGATTTTTTTAAAGTATGGTTAAAACTCAATATGACAAAGCATCTTGGGCACTGACACATATTAAATTTTTATCAAGTTATTTAGTACTTTATTTCAACATATTGTTAATATTATCCATAACACTGAGAAAATTACCCAGTAGTGAGATTTTATCATTATTATTATGAGGAAATTGAAGTAATAGGCTTAGCAATCGCTGTTATATTCAAAGAGAGTAAAATGCCCAACTTGTGAAGAGTAATTTTTAAATTTATATTATTTATTTAATATTAAGGAAAATGTCGTGATATAATTTTTTGAGAAAAAATGGTGTACAAGATGACTGAGAAAGGTGGTCTAGATTAGAAATAGAAAAGTAAATACAATCAGTTAATCAAGATATTCTAAATGTGAGTTTGGTATCTAGTTAGGTCATATTACGAATAATAACATCAAGAGCCACCTGGGTGGCTCAGTCGGTTGAGCATCAGACTTTAGCTCAGGTCATGATCTCACAGTTTGTGGGTTTAAGCTCCACATTGGGCTCTGTGGTGACAGCTCAGAACCTGGAGCCTGCTTCAGATTCTTTCTCTCTGTCTCTCAAAAATAAGCATTAATTTTTTTAAAGAATAATAACATCAAAAAGATTCTTCATAACTGGGGTGTCTGGGTGCATCAGTCAGTTAAGTGTCGAACTTCAGCTCAGGTTATGATCTCGGGGTCCCTGGGTTTGAGCCTCGTGTCAGGCTGTTTGCTTACAGCTCAGAGCCTGGAGCCTGCTTCGGATTCTGTGTCTCTCTCTCTTTCTGTTCCTCCCCCACTTATACTCTGTCTCTCTCTCTCAAAAATAAGTAAACATTAAAATTACTTTAAAAAGATTCTGCATAATCAACCATTATAAAAAAGATACTCTATTTCACTGTAGCTGCTTAAAGTGTAAAATAATATTTCTAACATAAAATCATATTTATCCAAGTGAGTACGGAATTTTCTCAATGACAGAGACTCTAGCAGATTAAAGATGGAAACATTTGACATTTTTCCCATCAAGTAATGTGTGTGCTTTCTCCTCCCTTTCAATTTGAATGGGCTCTATAATTGCTTTAACCAATAGATATGGCAGAATGAACACTGTGCCAGTTTCCTTTCACTGGCCTTAAGAGCTGAGAGGTTTCATTTTATAAATCTTGAAAGATTTGCTCTTGGAATTTACAGTTCCTGTGTGAGACATTCATTCACCTGGTAGAAAGAACACATGGAAAAATACGGAGACTACAGTGGAAAGGGTGATGGGCCTAGCTTTGCAGGCCTCTCTACCAAGATGCCTAAAATGTGGGTAAAGGCATTTGGGGTTCTCCATTCAAGTCAAGCCACCTACAGAATATCACATGCCAAAGTCATTCAAAATCATGTAGAGCAGAAAACTTGGCCAGCGAGCTGTTCATATCACTGACCCACAAAATCATGAGATGTAGTAAGATAGTTGCTGATTTTACTTGATAAGTTTTGGGGTAGTTTGTTATGTAGAAAAATGAAAATCAGAACAGTGACTGGACTCATTCAACACTACTGAGCATGTACCCTTATCATCTATCTGAAGATACTTATTTATAAACCAAAATGTTAAAGATTCTTCCTAACAATCACCAGTCCAAGGGAATTCTTTCAGAAGGGGAAGTGTAATGGTTGCTCCTTTTCGCAGTACAAATGCACCAAATTCATTTTTACGTGTTTGTTTCTAGCCTAAAATGTAGACTTCCTCTGTATATGAGTGTTTCATTTAGTAGTTATCAGTATGCTTAGGGGTAAGAACTGGGTATTGGCTACCGGAGGGATACTGTTTACTTATAAGTAAATAATAAAAATATCCTGTATTTTACAAACCTTGCATGTGAATTCAGGACATTAATTAATGTGGATATTAAAGACCTAACATACTTGTTTGCCAGAAATTAGCTACAAGGGCATATCTTGCTTCTAAGATGACTTGGATCTTTAGGTTGACTGCCAGAAAAGGCTAAAATATTATTACTATGTAAAAAAGAAAAAATCATATTGGAGGAAAACTGGCAATCTTGGCCCCAATGTATAGTAGATACATATCACTGTTAGAGACATGTTAACACTATGGCAAAAACAATGTCAAGTCATTAAGATTTATGTTTGCAATTATATATTTACTGTATACCATTGGTTCAAAATATACTTTTTCACATTTTCCTATTTTATATATGTACTTCTTTTTGTCAGTTCTTCTGATTTCTGTTTCCTTCCAATTTTTGTCATGTCACCACACTGACCCATACTTAATCTTTCATCATTAAGTATGATGTTAACTAAATTTTCTATATTGCCCCTTATTAAGTTAAAGAAATTCCCTTCTATTTCTAACTTGCTGAGCATTAGTATCATGTCTGGATGTTAAATTTTGCCAAATGCTTTTTCTGATGCTTTCGGATGATTTCTAAAGTCTATGAACATAAGTTAAAATGATTGATTTATATGTGTAACAACAAACTTGTATTTATGAAATATATTGCAATTAGTCAAGATGCCAAGATGTATTTTCTATTTTTTTCTGGGGGGAGGGAGGTATTTTTAATATGACTTGCTAAGGTTTTGTTAAGAATTTTAGCATATATATTTAAAAGGGATATGAATGTTAGTTTTCTTTTCTTTTCTTTTCTTTTTTTTTTTTTTTTTTTTTAAATTTGTTTTGAGAGCGAGCCAGTGGGGAGGGGCAGAAAGAGAGAAGGACAGAGTTTCTGAAGCAGGCTCTGTGCTGACAGCAGCAGGCCGGATGTGAGACTTGAACTCACTAACTGTGAGATCGTGACCTGAGCTGAAGTTGGACACTCAACCAACTGAGCCACCCAAGTGCCCCTAGTTTTATCTTCTTATAATATCTTAATTTAGTTTTGGTATCAGGATAATGTTGACATCATTCAAAGAACTGTTAAATATCCCTGTGATGATTAATTTTATGCGTCAATTTGATTGGCTTATAGGATGACCAGATAATCTGGTGAAACATTATTTCTGGCAGTATCTGTAGGAGTTTTCTGGAAAAGATTAGTATTTGATTCAATAGATTGAATAAAGAGGTTCACCCTCACCAACATGGGCAGGCATCATTCAATCCCTTGAGGGTTCAACTGGAGCAAAAAAAAAAAAAAAAAAAAAGGAAAAAGAGGGCAAATCATTTCTTTCTTCTGGAGCTGGAACTTTGATCTTGTCCTGCCTTTAGACATTAGAGCTGTTGCTGTCCTGCTTTTGGACTCTGGGAATTAACCATTGGCTCCCCTGGTTCTCAGGCCTTCAGCCTAGCACTGAATTATAACCCTGGTTTTCCTGACTCTCCAGCACACAGATGGCAGATTGTGGGAGAGTTCTTGGCCTCTATAACTATATGAGACTATTCCTATCATAAATCTCTTGTATCTGTTTATTATTAATATAGAGCCTATTGGTTCTGTTTTTCTGGAGAACCTCTACTAATATATACCCCTTCTGAATTTTCTGGGCATGTTTGAGTAGAGTTAGTATTATTCCTTTTTAAATATTTGGTATATTTTTCCAATGAAGTTATCTGAATCTAGAGTTTTCTTTGTGAAGAAGTTTTAATTACAAATTAAATTATTCTTAATAGCTAAACACGTATTCTTGAGTAAGATTTCGAATATCTGTTTTTCAAGAAATTTGCTCATATTTCCTAATCTAAATTAATGTTGTGTTTTCAGTGTTGGGGTATTATTCCAAAATTTGTGCCCTAATTTGTCATATTCTATTGACTCTAATCCAAGTCATTCTCATTTTATTTTACTTTATCTTATTTTATTTTTTTTAAGGTATCAGACATCCTTACTGCAATTTCAGCTGGGACAATTGGTACAGTTGACACTTATCCACAACTTTTATAACTATTACACACGTTTAAATGAATGTGCTTATACAGGGATTATAAAAATAATTTAGGGATGATATAGTATTCCTGAAAATTCCTTCACTTAGCTTACATATATGACATATTCCTTTAATTAAGGGAGGACTTATTTTTTGAAACCAAAAACATGAAGTGGGTTTGATATAGATTGATTAGGGCTTGATTAGTAAATATGAATAATAATTAATTTAGCAGATATAAGAACATCTGGGTAAAATTTGTCAAGTTTTCTCATGTAATTTCTTTAATGTTTATCTTTTCTACTTGGAAAGTAAGTAGTTCATTAGTGCTTTATCCTAAGTGTAAGTTAAATAATTTATATATGCCTTTAATTAAAGAAGACATTTAATTCAAGTATTATATATGAAGACTGCTCTGTAGAGAATAAATATCAGCTTATTTATAAATGAATTCTAAAAAGTCTTTGATAAAGAAATGTCAAACTGTCATGGAATTTTTTGAAAAATAATTAATTCAATAATTACAAACCAAAATGCATGTACAATGTGCCATGTTTAAAATTCTCAAGTACTTTTAGCGACCAACCTCAGCTCAGGTCATGATTTCACGGCTCATGAGTTTGAGACCCTCGTGGGGCTCCATGCTGACAGCTCAGAGCCTGGAGCCCACTTCAGATTCTGTGTCTCCTTCTCTCTGCCCCTCTCCTGCTCACTCTCTCTCTCTCTCTCTCTCTCTCTCTCACTCTCAATAATAAAAATGAACACGAAAAAAAAATAAATTTTCAAGTACTAATATATGTACTATAAAAATAGGCTAAAAAGGGGCACCTGCGTGGCTCAGTTGGTTAAGCTTTGACTCTTGGTTTCAGTTCAGGTCATGATCACATGGTCCCTGGGATCAAGCCCTGTGTCAGGCTCCACACTAACAGCATGGGGCCTGCTTGGGATTCTCCCTTTCCATGTCTCTCTGCCCCTCCCTGCCCTCTCTCTCAAAATAAATAAATAAACTGAAAAAAAAATACTCTAGGTACACAGGAAGGAAAAACAACATTAGTTTAAAGATATTAGTAAGTGGTTTTATGGATTTATGTTTTGGAAGACTGGGGAAAAGATTTCAGGCAATCTAGATTATAATTTCAGCCAAAGATATGTCAACCTTGGTATATATTCATTCCATGTAATAGAAGATTGAATTTAATGCAAATATTATCAAAAACTGCAATACCAGGACTCACCCATAGGATATGAAGTAAACCTTTATTAGTTTATGAAACAAGTTGCTTTTAGAATACATAATTAGACATAGTCAATAACTGAAAATTTCTAGTTCAAAGCTCATATCACTAGTTATCATTTTCTATATTTGCGTTTAACCTATCAGGTGCAGTCATACTTAGGTTGTAATTACTAAAATCTGTTATAGCTATGACACTTTGCTCCTTTAGTGATTCTTTCTAATATTCTGCATTAAAAGTAGATGGTCATTATTTAGCCTAAAAAATATATTATTTCTATACGATATCAAAGAAAAGTAATGAAACATTGAGAATGTATTCATAAACGTCTCTGTTTTAGAATAATAATACCCTAGAATCTGGTGGAGTTTTTCCATTGCTAATAGAAGTATTCTCTTCAATTTTCATTATTCATACAAATGGAAAAGAATAAGATTTTAACATTCTTAAGCCCTATTTACTAAAAATTGTAAAACAACTAAAAATTTTCAGTGTCCTAATACGTATAGTATGAAACACCACTCTTTCAGGCTCCTTCCATTTTACCATTTGTGTATTTACATATGGGCAAATTAATATCAAAACTAAATCTCATTGTAATGAACCAACACAATTTTGCAATTGTAGGAATAATGAAGTTAGTATAGTGTCTTTATCTGAATAATCTTGTTTAATTTTATTCAGGAAAATCTTGAAAATCTGTTTCTAATAATATATTTTTGTTTTGATGTGAATCCCTTCAATTGTGGTCTTGGATGAAAGTGATTTAAGAATGGAAATGTCATTTGCTCGTTCTTACCTATAAGTGATTTGCCTTGGCATCCTGGACCTTCGATTTTGTAGAAAAGATTGGTAATTACAAAAAAAGAGAAAATATTGGAATTATAAACAAGAAAGCAGGGCACATTTGTACAGATTTACATGATGTTCTCTCTTATGTTACGTAAACTCCAAATCAATTAATGTCTTGAACAACATACACATACCTCCAGGGGACATATCAAATACCATGTTTCATTAAAGGTTAAATTAGACTGAAAAGATATCAAAAAAATATAAAATTCACAGTTTTCCATAAAGAATAACCATAAGCACAACAGAATTAGATCTAATTCTTTATTATCCATTTAATGTATTTATTTGTATTCTTTTATCAATAATTTTCTTACATTCAGCTAATAGTACTATTAGCTTTAGTTTTGTGGTATTTTAATATTAGCATTAGCTTTGTTCATATGGTGTTTTATGTCTATGTTAATTATCCAAATACAGAGGAAGTCATTTTAGAATAAAGCAAAGAAAATCAAAGCAAAGCAAAAATAAAACACAAAAATCAAAACAAAAACAACTACATAGTATTTTTGATTTTTAAAATTATTCTTCGGTACTTACCCCATGGGTATGTACATAGCAGGTGTTCCATGTATGATTTGCAAGCAAGTTAGTAAGGGAGAAGCAAATAAAATTATGATTAAGAATATTTTCTTTTTTATTGATTAAATTTTGTGTTTCTGTGTGGAGTGTGTGTGTGTGTGTGTGTGTGTGTGTGTGTGTGTGTGTGTTAGAGATAGAAAGTAAACTCCAGAATTTAAGATTGACTGTGAGGGCCAAAAGTTTTAGTCATGACAAATTTGTAATATCAAAAGAGGAGTTAAGATACTTGGAAAAATGGTAAAGTTGAAACACCTTCTAATATCAAAATAATATTTCTTATACTTCTTATTGTTTGTCAAAAGTAGAGGGATGATAATGTAATATCAGAGAAGGGACTAAGATATGGGAAGAAGACTGAGGAATTTAAGCTTACAAAATCTGTGCAGAAATCTCCCTGGGAAGTGAAGTTTAGAGTTGACAACACCTGATTTCATGGCTTTGAGGAATTCATGTGTAAAGAAAATCCCTCAATTTAGTGGGCTGCTTCCTCATTTATCACTTAGGATACTCAAAAAAGGACATGACCAGAGGAGGAGGAAGCTTGGTATTTTATAAGATGTGTTATAATATTAAATTGGCCATGAGTAGAGACACAAATGTTTTGAGAGTATAATAAAGTGATCATCTTTGTGAAATGAATGTGGTATTTGTGCTACCATTTATGTAGCCTTTTAAAAGTCTAAGATCAAGAGGAATTCCAAGGATACACAGAGACACTAATGTTCAAGTTAAGATCATTGTGTTTCCAGACTGTGATATAATTGATCTTAAAAATTTTGTCAAAATTTATTTAGAATACGATCCTTTAGGGAAAAATAAATACTGGGGAAAAACTGTGATTTTCTAACATATACATGATCAGATCTACATTTTAGGAAAATATACTCTTAAGATGATTATTAGGCTTGTGAGCTCTACTTCTCATTTCAGCCTATGCTATGTATGGTTTCACAGGTCATTAGTTGCCTAAAAAACATCCATCTCCTACTAGAAAGAGAGCTCTGATGTTTAGCTAGGAAATACCTCCTGGAGTAAAGACTGCATTGCCAACCTCCTTTCTGCATGACTATGTGATAAAGTTATAATTTATTAACTTCAAGCAAAACATTTTAAGACATTGAAAGGGCTACTTAGGGGAGCTAACTCAGTCAGAAGGGGTCTCCCCTTTATCCTTCTCTCTCCCCTTCTTCAGGCATGTAACTCAGATGTGATAGATCAGTACCTACCTAGGTTTGGACCATAAAGTGACTTTGAGGATGGAAGCCACTCATCACATATTTCGATTTATTTTTAATATTTTAATTTGATATTAAATAGACTTTGTGGGTATGGGTAGATGCGTGTGGGATGTATGCGTATTTGTATGCATGTTTTTGAAACATATACTGCTTTCTAAATGTATATATATATATATATTTTTTGTATTACTTTTTCTTACATATAGCCAAAAAATTAAAATAGTAGTGGGTTGAAGAAAATAGAAGTGTCCCTGTCTAATGTAAAATCTCCGAAGTTGTCAAGTCAATATGATGGTTTCATGGTGTCTTTTGCCACCATGGCTTCAGTACTTTGCTCCAGCAGTTTTGTGACTAATTATTGGAATCTAGGGTATAGGGCTTGGGGAGATAATGGGGGGAAGTGTGAACATTTTGATTTGTTCTAAATGAGAAAATACATTTTATTATGGATATCAATATAATTACTTTTATCCATAAAGAAGATATTGTAAAGCCTTGGAACAGTGCAAGAAAAATAGTAACATGAAAGAAATTATTTAAATAAAGTTAGAAATTTATTCAAAAAACTGTTTTTTAGTTATCTATGATTGCCACGGATTCAGAGACTATCTTTAATTTAGGCTATCTCAGTGATTTTGGCATGGCTACTTAAATGTATAAAAAAGGTTAGACAGACATATATTCTGTGCAGACATAATATTAGGCAACTAAAATGCAATTCAAGATGAAAAAGTAGGTATACGAAAACAACCTCAAGAAAGGAAAATTGATACTTTTAAATAACCTCTTTATTAAAAAATGCTGACAGTTTGACTCACACCAGAAAAGCCTTTTAAGGGAAATGTCTTTTAAGCCATAAACCACAAACCTAAGCCTTACACGGATGTTCACAGCTGCAAGCCTTTTCTAGAATAAAAAATTCTTGTGTGCAATCTTTCATTAACTCTTTTCTGTCACAATTACAAGCATCCAAAAAAGCGATGAGCAATAAAAAACAATGTAAAAACTCTTTGGATTAATTTACTTGGATTTATAATTTCTTTGAAAAAATTAATTTAATTCCCATTAATAAAAATCTTTACATTTTATGGTATTTATAGAGATGTTAATGTTTTTAAACTGAAAAGACTTTCTACATGCTTTCCTGTCAATGTGTTGCCATTTATCATTAGTTTATGTTTATGGTCTGTTAGTCAGTTTCAGTCCATGTGACAGTACTCATATCTAAGCCAATTTCAATTAATTTCTTAGTAAGATTTTTGAAACACAGTGTCAACTGATTTATTAAAACCATTTTTACAACAAATGAATTAACAATAGTCACTAATTATTTCAAATTAAGCAATCTATTTTTTTTGACATTACATATTCTCCAAACTTTTTTCCTACACTGATTTTTATTACATAGTACTTTTCCAATTCTTTGTTTCCTAAATATGCAGTTGTTGAAAATAACCTTTATTGATCATCAACAAATTTTTGCCTCTCTTCCTTATTAACAAAATCCAAAGTTTGTTCAGGTATCTCAACTTCGTTGGATTCAGGATACGTGTAACACAGTTCTCAACCAAAGGGCGGGACTACAATTTTGTCTCATCCCATCGTGAAGTCCAATTGCATATGGCAGTGAAAAAAATATGTAATGGTATTTGCAACAATTTGGGCAATATAATTAATGAAAATATATTGAGAATAATCTTGAGAGTGGTTTTACTTGTTCATTATGAGATACACTCCTCTTTTGAGTAGATATTTTCACTTTTACATATGATTCCTAGTATTGCAGTAGTTCCCTTTATAAACCATGAGAAAAGTTATTCTGGAAAGAATATTCTGAGAGGGACAATTTGAAAAAACAGAAAGAACTTGGAACTTGGAAAACAATGTTGAACCCCGTATAAATCATAATGGAACTTTCTGGTTTCTAGAATTTTGATATTGGTTAAAGTAATTTCATTTAGATTTTTGTTATTAAGGCTATGCACATTATTACCTATATCACAGTGGAACATAATTTTATTGTAATCATCCTTTGTCCATAAGAACTTTGTTCTATGGCATAAAAATGTCTTGGCTTCCAGAAAAAGACAAAATCCCAAAACCAATGTGATCTACAGTTAATATACAGTGTCTGTTAAGTGTTCATAGAATTAACAGGCCTATGAATTCAAAAGGGATTGTTATAAGATCAAATAGCATATTATAAACTAACTACATAAGAATAGAAATAATTATACTAAAGAAAAATAATGTGGGTGTTCATTAATGTTTAATATGCATGTCTAAATGTGTACGGTCCACCAGACAGACACTAGCCCTATGTAATTATTTACATTCATATTTAAAGTAATTGGTTTAAATTAAAATTAAAAATTTAGTTTCTCAGTAACATTACATCTATTTCAAGTGCTCAGTAGTCAAATGTGGCTAGTGACTCCCACACTGCACAACAGACACATAAAACATTTCCATCATTGCAGAAAGTTCAATTGGACAGCACTGGTCTAAATCAAGAGTCAGCAAGCTATGATTCACAGACCATCACTTATTTTTGTAAATAAAATTTGCTGAACACAGCTATGCCCATCCATTTATTTATTGTCTGTGGAAGCCTTTATATGACATTGGCAGAATCAAGTACTTGCAACATAGACCATATGGCCAGCAAAGTCTAAATACTGATAATTGGAATCTTTAAAAAAATTGCTGAATTGCTGGGCCATGGTCTAAACAATAGTCTAACTGTCATAAACATATATTGATATAATAGCTACATGTAAATATTTTCTTCCAGAGTGACACAAAATGCTTTTTAAACACTTTTTCTTTATTCTTTAAAGTTGATTTATTTATTTTGAAAGAGAAGGAGGAAACATGCAAGAGCAGAGGAGAGGAGAGAGAGAAGGAGAGAGAGAGAATCCCAAGCAGACTGCATACTGTCAGTGCAGACCCTGGTGTGGAAGTTGAACTCATGAACTGTGAGGTCATTACCTGTGCGCATATCAAGAGTCAGACACTTAACTGATTGAGCCACCCAGGTGCTCCTTGTTTATCCTTTAAACAAAACATTTGAAGAACGTAATATATATTTTGAATCATAATATATATTTTTATTCCTTAGTCTTCATAATATTCTGCATAAAAATTACACCTTTGTTCATATTCGGACATATAAAAATTAAAAAAGATGAACTTTGATTTAAAAGTAAAAGATACTACCTTAGATTTTGTTTGACTTTGGCATATTTCACAAACACATTTGTCATGTAATTTGTAGAGTTTTTATTTCTTCCAGAAGGATTGCCTTTGATCACATGTATAAGAAATCACTTTTCATATTGCCAATCTTTAGCAATAATGCCAGTTTAAAGAGAATCACTTCTTGCACCTGCTAACTGCATATCTGTAGAATGTAAATTGCCTTGGATGTATACTTTTGTCATTGTAAGAAAACCACAGATCTCTTCTGTATTCTGAATAATCAGAAATGCTGTATAATCAGAAGAGTTGATTACAAGTGAAATTGACTTATGCCCACAAATGAAGTATTTTAGGAATTTCTAAAATTATAAGGATTATGGTTTTTTTCCCCAATTTCCTATGATTTAGACATCAAGTTTTGCTTAGAAACTAATTTTAAGGTCTGTTTAGAAGCCAGTATATGCAAAGTGTCACTGGAAAGAGCCAGAATGTTGTAGAAGTTTGGAAAGAATTATCATTTGTTTATCATCACTTTAGAAAATACGATGTATTGATTAAGAACTTCAGTGTTTCAGTCAGACTTCCATGTTTTGATTTTCCATTTCCACTTTTCTCACTTGCTAGCTGGGTAAACTAGGGCAATATGTTAGGGTACAAGTTAAGACATGGTAACAAACATACAAAAAATTGCAGTGACTTAGCTAAGAGAGATGATTACTTCTAAGTTACATAATATTCTAGAACTGAGCAGTCCACATGATGGCACATCTGCCCAGTAATGTGTTTCACAGCACTAAGAATCATTTTGTTCATTTATTCACTTAGATATTGCCCTATTCTTCATGGTCAAAATAAGACCATGATGAAGTCTGCTTTTTCAACCTGCAGAAAGAGTTACGAAGAATAATTGTGAGGGTGAACAATTTCCTTTTGACCAACTTCAGCATATCACTAACAGTTGTATTCCATTGGTTAGAACATAATTAAATGTACATAACTATCTTCAAAGAAGAATTGGTGTTTTACCTAGCTAACCAAGTGTCTAGTTTGCGAAAATCGTGTTGGAGAGCCATTGTTCCATGTTTCACAATTTTCTTGTCTTTACATTGCATCTATTCATGGATTTGTTGTCAAGCAACAATGTGAGTACATGCAAAACCCTTGGACAGGCACCTGAATCCTTGATAACCTTATGTCTATTTCTACTTATGTAATTACTTTCTTCTGTGAACTGCTTTGGTATACTAGAGATTATAAAGAGGAATAAAAATGCTTTATTTATTAAAATTGTGTTTTTCAATTTTGTGATGATGAAAAAATTAATGATCAATAATAAAAATAAATAACCAACTTAGTGATTTAGGCTGATCGTCATTTGGATAACTTTATAGGATTTTATTTTAAAAATAGTTTAATTGGTGTTCCAATATACCACTCCAGTGCCTTTTGCTAAATTATTATATTGCAAAGGAATATTTCAAGTAGGTTGGGAGAATCATTAAACTATTAAGAAACATAAAGTGCTATGAGCGTTTTGAAAGTTCTGGGTAAGGCAGATGAAAATACATGATTTTCTAATAGAATTTTGATAATAGTTGTAGGTGAGAAAATAACAGGATTTTAATTTATAAGACAAAGGACAAATCACAATACAGTCTAGCATTCTGTTAGCAGAAACTTTATTTAATGTATTCATGAAATTTAAATTTAAGAGTTAAGTTCTTAGCTAGGGAGCTAACCTGCTCACGCATCATCAGGTTCTCATCCTGAAGAGCCAAGAAAAACCCTGTTGCTTCTGGCAGAGGGAAGGGAAAAAGTAGCCATTCTGAAATAGCCCAGGCGCGCTCTCCGTCACAAAGGTCTAATCAAGCGAAGTAAACACTTAACCTGAAACTTATTCCTGGATAAAATAAAAATACCCTATTCCAGCACACACTAGCCCTCCAGTTTTAACTAAGGTAATAAACAAATGTTGAGAAACATTTGTGAGGAGCCTGGGATATGGGAGAAGACAGATTTCATTGTAAGATTACAGAATATTTTACCTCCCCCCTCAACACTTACTACCACATCAACAGGGCTTCAGTATAACTGGATTATAGCTAAAAGACCTGCAAGACAAGGAGGAAGAGGAGTTATGGATATCCAAAGACAAAAGGGGGAAAAAACAGAACACAAGAGAAGTTTAAACCTCTCACATACACTACTACAAGAAACATTAAACAGCCTAACTCCTAGCCAGATTAAAATAAACATTTACACTAAGGCATCCTCAGTCAAATCCCAGCAAACCCTTCTTTGGACATAGAAAGTTTATATGAATAACCAACATAATATTGAGGAAGGAGAACTAATTTGGGGGAGTGACACTACCGACTTCAAGACTTACTATAAACAACCATAGTCAACACAGTTTAGTATTGGCAAAAGAACTGACAAATAGATCAATAGAACAGAAGAGAGAGTCCAGCAATAGACTCACACTAACTGATCTTTCAAAAAGGTACAAAGGGATCTCAGTAGAAAATGGATATTCTTTTCAGCAAAAATGCTAAAAAATTTTTAGTTTGTAAGTGTGTAAGCAAGAAATAGATGGATAAATAGATCTAATCAAATGCCTTACAGCTTTCACAAAAAACAACTCAAAATAGATCATTGGATAACAGGACTAATTTTCAAATTTAGTATTATAAAGCTTATAAAAAAACATAGGACAGTATCTAGTTATCTAGAGATTGGCAATAAGTTTTTAGATGCAGAACCAATGTCATAATCCATGGTATGAAATATTGTAAGTTGATCTTTTCATTAAAATTAAAAACTGATTTAAACTGATTTAAGACACTGTTTTAAAAAAAGTGAAGACAGGGGCGCCCGGGTGGCTCAGTCGTTTAAGCGTCCGACTTCGGCTCAGGTCACGATCTCATGGTCCGTGAGTTCGAGCCCTGTGTCGGGCTCTGTGCTGACAGCTCAGAGCCTGGAGCCTGCTTCAGATTCTGTGTTTCCCTCTCTCTCTCTGCTCCTCCCCCGTTCATGCTCTGTCTCTCTCTGTCTCAAAAATAAATAAACATTTTAAAAAAAGCAGTTAAAAAAAGTGAAGACAACTAGAAATTTGGGAGAAAATACTTGTAAGCACATATCTGAAAAGTACTTGTAACCAAAATAGTTAAGATCTGTCTTAAAACTCAAAGTAAGAAAAGAAAACAAAATAAGAATAAGGCAAGAGATCTAAACAGATACCTCACCAAAGAAGAAGATATACTGATTTTAAATGTCTATGAAAATATATTCAACATTATTTTTCATCTGTGTAATTAAAAGTACAATTCGATACCACTTTATATCTTTTAGAATGGCTAAAAAAAAAAAAAAAAAAAACAAAAAAAACTCACTATGCCAAATGCTAACAAGGATGTAGAACAGCAAGACTCTCATTATACATTGAAATGCAAAATTCTACAGCCACTTTGGAAGATACTTCTGCAGTTTGTTACAAAGTTAAACAGTCTTATCATGAAATCCAGCAAAGTTGTCAGTAGGTATTTATGCAATTGTTTTCAAAGCTTATGATCACATAAAAATCTGCAGACAAGTATCTATTGCTGCTTAATTCATAATGACCAAAAACTAGAAACAACTAAGATAATCCTTTAATCGATGAATGGATAAACAAACTGTAGTATATCCTTACAAAGGAATATCAGCAATAAGAAAAAAAAAATGAGCTCTCAAACCTCAAAAAGACTTGAAAGAAACGTAATCAAATACCACCAACTGAAAGAACAGAGTCTGAAAAATCTACATAGCATATAATTCCAATGATATGACATCCAGAAAAGGGAAAAAAATATAGGTGCACTAACTAGATCATCACTTGGTGTCAGTGGCTTACAGGAGTAAGGTGATAAATAACTTATTTATCCTTATGGAAACCTTATGTTGGCAAATTTTTTTTTGTTACCCTAATGTTGGATGCATGTCGTTATGCATTTGTAAAAACCCATAGAACATAAAAGCATAAAGAGTGGACCTTAATGTGTGCAGCTAAAAAAAAAATCACTTAGGAGGCGGGAGAACCAAAAAGGAATAAAGATCAGAGAATTCAATTTTATTACAATATATTGAAAAAAAATCAGAAGAGGAGCAGGAGATAGGGTGGGGGCCAAATTAACTTTGGAAATGAGTAGAATCTGTAAAATTAAAAGCACAAATGGAATGTATTTTAGTTGATAAAATGTTTCCCATGGTGTACAGGTTTACAAAGTAATACTGGTATACACACTGGAATACTGGAACTGAATCTGAAAAAATGGTAGATGGTGGAAGTTACGTTTCCCACTCTTAGAATGGGAATTTACAGATAAGCCAGAAGAGGAGGCTAGAAAGCTCTATGCGGTAATAGGTTAGAGTTTGCGACATCAGGAAATATTGATGTTTAGCTTAATCTACATATTAACCTATAACATATTGTTATATATAAGAATACTTACAGATATGTGTCTATGCATGCTTTAGTATACACACGTTTTTCTGTGCCCTGTCTGCTGAAAAACCTAGAAGAAATGAGACTCTAGGAGCAGCAAGCATTGCTCTCACATCAATACCTTAGCTTCCAATACCTTTCTTCAGTGAAAGGAATCAGTCTTCCTTACTGAAATAGCTTATTCTAGTACTAGGATAGGAAATACATGGCAAGCATGGGTCACCCTACAGCGTCAGAAAAAAGAAAGTGTTAAGAAAATAAATGCGCACACGCGCGCACATTGGTGGGGGGGGCACATCAGGAAGCACAGGAGTCAGTTGAAACACATCCTCATGGTCAAAACTGAAAGGAAGAATTTGAACAAATATCCAGATAACTATTACCCAAAATACAAATAATAATAATAAAATATGTATATATATGTGTGTGTGTGTGACATGAAAATCATGAAAATCAAATCAAACTCAACAATATGTAAAAAATAGGATATCATTTACCTATTTTACACATATTTTAGCACATGGCAAAATGGAGTTTACCCCACATATTCAAGGGTGGTGTAATATTTTTAAATCAGTCAGCATGTTAACATTAATAGACAAAAGCATAAAACCACATGATAATCTCAACACATACAGAAAAAATAATGTGTTTAAGTGGATCCATTCTAAATAAAAACTTTCAGTAAACCTAAAATAGAAACAAACCTTTTAACCCAATAAAGGGCATCCATGAAAAACTGAAAGCTAGCACTATATTTAATTGTGAAAGTTTGAATAGTGGAATTGTTTTGAATAAAATAGTTGAATATTTTGAAAGTTGAGTTTTTAGGGGGAAGCCTAAAAAAGAACAAGATAAAGGTATCTGACCTCAAAACTTCAGCTCAAATTGTCCTAAAAGTTCAACCTAGCAAAATAATCCAAAAAAAGAAAAAGGAAAAGAAATAAAAACAATGAACATTTAAACGGAAAAAGTAAACTATACTTATTCACAGATTACATGATCATCTAGGTAGAATCCTGATGGAATCTGTAAATCTTACCAGAACTAATAAGTTATATTAGCAAGGTTGTAGAATACATGATCAACATACAAACAGCAATTGTGTTTCTATATACCAGCAGATATGAAAATCAGAAATTAAAAGAAAATCCTATTTATAATACAATTAATTTAGTGAAGTGCTAAGGGATATATATGACAAGAATGCAAAAACCTGTACATTGAAGAAATATAAGACTGCTGAGAGAAACTAAATATTAGATTTTGAGAAAAATAGAGACACACCGTGTTCATTGATTGGAAGATTCAGTATTTCTCAGGTAGCAGTTCTCTGTAAACTGATCTGGAGGTCCAACAAAATCCCAAATTCATATGGAACTATATATGTCTTGGAACAGCCAAGTAAACTTTGAAAAGTGAAAAACAAAGATGAAGGACTAACACTACCTAATTTCAAGACTCTTAAAAGTTAAAGCAACCAAGGCATTTTGGTATTGGTATAATCATAGATGAATGGAACAAAAAAGAGTTCAGAAGTAGATCTATTTGCATATAGACAACTTATTTTTGACAAAAGTTGAAAGACATGTAAATGGAGAAAGAAAAAAAATTTCAACAGTTGTGCTCGATTAGATGAGTATCTGTATATAAAAAACTGAACAGCGACAAAAATCTTACACCAAACAAAATATTAATAATTTGAAATAAATCATAGGTTAAAGTGTAAAGACAATCTATAAAATGTTTAGAGGAATACATTAAAAAATGCTGTTAGTCAAAGATACCAAATATGTTTCTATGTTTATACAAAATGTTTATGTTTTTGTTTATACAAAAACAGAGATATTGATAAATTGGACTCCATCAAAATTAAAAATAGTTTCTATTTGAAAGACAATTTTAAGAGAATGAAGAGATCAGCCTTAAACTGGGAAGAAACACTTGAAAGTCATTTATTCAATAAACAACATAAAATGCAATTACATGTGTTGTCCTCAAATTCAGTAATAACTCAATAGAAAGTGGCCAAAAGATTAGAACAGGACTTGACCAGAGAAGATACTTGGATGGCAATTAAACACTTATAAAGATGCTTTCCATCATTGTTCATTAAGGAAATGAAAATTACAGACAAAATGAAATGGTACTGCATAATTATTAGAATAGTTATAATTTCAAAAGACTGACTATATTAAAAGAGTGAGAATATGAAAAAACCGAAACTGTCATAAATTGCTAGGAGGAATGTAAAATGAAAGAACGCTATTGGAAGTCAGTTAGGTAGTCAAAAAAATTAAACCCACATTTACCATATTATCTAATCATTAATTTATAGGCATTTTTGCAAGAGAAATGAAAGCATAGACCCACACAAAGACTTTTTAGAGATAATGCTTATAGCCGTATTAATTGCGATAGGCAAAACTGAAAACAGCCCAATGACTATTAACAGGTGAATGAATAACAAATTGTTGTATATACCTATGGTAGAATACTATTTAGCCATAAAAGGAGTGAACTAGTAACATACGCTACAACACAGGTGAATCACAAAATAACTAGCTGAGTAAAAATAAAGAATACATACTGCATGATTCCATTAATATAAAACTCTAGAAAATGCAAATGAGTCTATAATGAGAAAGCATATTAGTAGTTGCCTGGGCACAGGGTAAGGAGGAAGAAAAGTACAATAGGACATGGGGAAACATTTGAAGGGTCTAGATATGATCATCATCTTGCTTGTAGTGTTGATGGTTTCATGGGTGTAAATATTGGTGTAACAATATTGGAAATGTTTGTTAAATTGTACTTTATTCACAAATCATTGTATATCAATTGTTATTCAATAATAAAATCAACCCAGGGAAAAAAAATGATGTGTACATTAAAGAAATTTCCTTAGAAATAGAAAAGTAACCAGGTTAATAAACTCATATATTTATCACCAAATTTTATCATTATTATTGCATGAAACTGGAAATATTTTTGGCAAAACTGTAATTTCTGTTACATATGCTAAAATGTATAAAATCAATAAATTACAATAACTTCAAAACAGTGCCACACTGAAATAAAAATAAATTTTTAATTTAAAATTTATGTAATAGAATTACTCATGATCATTAAAATATGTTCACCAGGAAAGAAACTATCTAATTATGATTTTGTAACAAAAAAATGTAACAGATAAATTGTACATTTGGATCTCTCATTGCATCTGGGGTAAACTAGCTGAACAAATAAAACTACTTGGAAAAGTTAATGTGTTAGTGAAATTGCAGATGGGCTTTTTACCGCTTAACATTATGCCATTCATGCCATTTTGATACATTATAAGAAATAAGAGCAAAAATAGTAAGTCTATATGAAACAAAACATTTTTGTCCTCTCTTTGTACAAATATATCTGAGAGAGTAATAAATAGAAAAAAATAATAAATAGAATAATCAATCACATAAATATTTTCACTAAAATGCTACTGGACACCAGGATACTATGAAGAAAGCAAAATAATGTAAATATGTTTAACAAAAATCCAATCCCACTACCAGACATTTTGCTTGTGGAGAGGATCTCATTTTCTAGCATTTCTCTGAAAATTATCTATCATGTTCATTTTTAAAATAGAGTGTATTATTCTAAGCAAAATAAGTCAGTCAGAGAAAGACAAATACCATATGATTTCACTCATACGTGGATTTTAAGAAATAGATGAATATAGGGGGAAAAAAGAGAGGGAGGCAATTCATAAAAGAGACTTTTTTAAAAAAATAAAGTTTATATACTTATTTTGAGAGAGGGAGAGAGGGAGAGAGAGAGAGAGAGCGAGCACACATATGCTTGAGCAGGAGAGGGAGAGAGAGAGAGAGAGGGAAAGAGAAAATTCCAAGCTGGCTCTGTGCTGTTAGCAAGGAGCCTGACATGGGGCTTGATCTCACCAACTGTGAGCCACCCAGGCATATCAACAGACACTTAACTGTAGAGAAAAAGCAGTGTTGCTGGAGGGGAGGTGTGTGGAGGGATGCACCAAATGGGTGATGGATATTAAAGAGGGCTGAGCACTAGGTGTTATATGTAAGTGATGAATCACTAAATTTTACTCCTGAAACTAATATTACACTATATGTTAACTAACTAGAAGTTAAATAAAAATTTGAAACATTAAAAATAAATAAAATAAAATAAAATAAAATAATAAAATAAAATAAAATAAAATAAAAAGAATACACAAAATTTGGAATGTAGGAAATTGTAAGCAATCTCAAGAAAATTTCCAGGTTTTCAGACCTTACTTGTTTAGAGATACAAAGAAAGTGTATTTTATTCCAACAGATTCCTCAATAAAATGCCCTGGAGCAAATATCGAAGGAAGAGACTTAATCATGTTAACTTTAATGCTTTTTTTCTTTTTTTTCTAACTTTTGCACTAACAGAAGTCACTTGATATTTATTCAGAAAGATAAATTATAGGCACTGTTTTACATTCAAATCAAATAGGTGATTTGGGGGCACAAGAGAGGGCAAAATTAATTAGACTGAGAAATAAAATTCTTGATATTAGCACTTTGCTTTTTTACAGTACTAATGTGTAGTTATTTGACTTTTTTATTTTTGAAACTGACAAATTTCAAAAGGACTGAAAAAACTGTACTTCTGAAAATGCATATTTCTTATTTAAGTCTTCTCAAAGTATGAACTATACACAAGAAATGGTTTGGATAATGCTGAAGTCATTTTGGAATTGTTGCTGTTCCTATTTGTAACGCAGTTTAATTAATTATATTTGAACTGCAAGTCTTTCATACCTTTTTAAAATCTACAAAAGGAAATGAGTAAAAAGTTGCCTTCCATTAGTGTCCCACAGCTACTCATTACCCAAAGCAACCTGGTATAATTTTCTTCTAAATTATTCCAAGAATATTTTGTTCATTTACATGCAAATTATGATATTTTAGATATATACTTTTTGTTATTTTTAATTAATAGGCTTTATGCTTTTAGAAGAGTTCTAGATTTAGGGAAAATTGAGCAGGAAGTAAAGAGTCTCCATAGACCATACACCCACCCTTCAGCACAACTGCCCCATTATTAACATTTTACATTAATATGGTATCTTCGTTTCAAAAAATATATGTATTTATACATTGCTATTAATTAAATTCCATAGCTTACATTCGGTTTAATTCTTTGTGTTTTGCTTTCTATGAGTTTTGAAAAATATATGTCATGGATCTGCCATTACAGTATCATACAGAATAGTTTCACTGTTCTAAGAATCATGTGTTTCACATATTCAATTCTCCCCCTTAATACTCCAGCAACCACAGGTATTTTCACTCTCTGCAGTCTTTCTTTTTGCAGAATGCTATATAGTAGAATGATACAGCTTGTAGCCTTTTCAGACTGGCTTCTTTCACTAGCACTATGTAATTAAAATTGTTTTGTGCCTCATCTTTTCATGCCTTGATAAATCCATTTCTTTTTTGACGTTGAAAAATATTTCACTGAATGAATTAAACACAGTTTTTCCATTCACCTCTGGAGGAGATTTTGGTTGCTTTCAATGATGGGCAATTACAAATAAAGCTGGAATAAACATCAGTGTGCAGGTTTTTGTGTGGACATAAGTTTTCAACTCAATTGGATAAATACCTATGAGCGCTGTTGCTGGATCATATGGTAAGACTATGTTTAGCTTTCTAAAAAAATCCTGCCAGCTGTCGTCTAAAATGGTTATACAATTTTGAATTGCAACCAGATATGAATGAGAATTTATTTTGCTCTGCATACTTACTAGCATTTGGTATTTTCAGATTTAAGGATTTTAGCCGTTCTGATAGATGTGAAGTGGTGTCTCATTGTTTCATTGTACAATGTCTTACCATTCGATGTTGACCATCTTCTCATGGGCTTATTTGTCATCTGCATGTTTATCTTGGTGAGATATCTGTTCAGATGCTTTGCCCTTTCTCTAACTGGATTATCTGTTTTGTTATTGTTGAGTTTTAAGACCTCTTTATAAATTTTGGGTACAATTTCTTTATCAGGTATGTGCTTTACAAGTATTTCAAATCAGTTTTTGGCTTAGCTTTTCATTCCCTTCACAGTGCCTTTCACAGAAGAGAAGGTTTTAATTTTAATAAAGACCAACCTCAATTTTTTAACAAATCATGCTTTTGGTGGATTGTATTAAAAACTGATCCTTAAACCCAAGTTCATTTATTTTCGCCTCTGTTACTTTCAAGAATGTTCATAGTTTTGTATTTTCATTCAGGTATGTGATCCATTTTGAATTAATGTTTGTGAGAGGTTTACGGTCTGTGTCTAGATTAATTTCTCTGTATATGGAGATCCAATTGTTCTAGTATCACTTGTTGAAAGGGCTATTGCTCCATTGAACACCCTCTGCTCTTTTATTAATGAGCTTTCTAGTCTGTTCTATGATATATTTGCCTATTGTTTTACTTATACCAAACTGTCGTGATTATAGTAGCATTATAATCAAGTCATGTCAGTCCCCCAGTTTTGTTCTTTGTCATTGTTTTGCCTATTCTAGATCTTTTACTTTTCAGTAAAAACTTTAGATACAATTTGTCAATACCCGCAAAACAATTTTTTCTGAATGCTGCTTAGGAATGTGTTCAATCAGTAGGTCTATTTGAAACAACTGACATCATAACAAATCAAGTCTTCCCATTCATGAACACAACATTTATCTCCATTTATTTACATCTTATGTTCTTTCATCAGAGTTTCATTACTTTTCAAAAATAATTAATGGGGGTGCCTGATGGCTCAGTCAGTAAAGTATGTGACTCTCTTGATCTCAGAATTGTAAATTCGAACCCCATGGTGGACATAGAATTACTTAAAAAAATCTTAAAGAAAATAATTTGTGTACATATTTTGTTAGATTTACATCTAAGCATTTCTTTTTTTCTTTATTTTCTTTCTTTGGTGCTAAAGTAAGTGATTTTGTGGTTTTAATTTCAAATTCCAATTGTTCATTGCTAATATATAGGAAAGAAATGACTTTTCTTCTAACCTTACTTTAATAATTTATTCATTCCAGGAATTTTTTTATGTGAGATTTTCTACATAGATAATCGTATTATCTGTTAATAATGGCAGTTTATTTTTGGCTTTTCCAAACTATAGAACTCTCTTTTTTTCATCCTATATTAGCTTCCATTAGCTGGATTTCTCACACTGTTGAATAGGAGTAATGAAAAGAATAATCCTTGCCTTGTTCCTAATCTTAAGACGGAAACATTTAGGTTTTCACCATTAAACATGTTAGTAATAGGGGTGCCTGGGTGACTCATTTGGTTAAGTTTTCAACTCTTGGTTTGGCTCAGGTCATGATCACGATTTGTTAGATCTCACGCTGACAGCGCTGAACTTGCCCAGGATTCTCTCTATTCCTCTCTCTCTGCCACATCCTCTCTCTCTCTCTCTCAAAATAAATAAATAAACTTTAAAAAATATGTTAGCTGTAGGGCTTTTGTAGATGTTTTATAGCAATTTGAAAAATTTACGTCTCTTAGTTTCTTGAGAATTTTTGTCATGAATGGGTATTAGATTTGTCAAATGTTTTTTCTATCAGTTGTTATATTATTTGATTTTCTTCTTTAGCCTGTTAATGTAATGGAATACACCAACTGGTTTTTAAATGTTGACCAGCTTTTGCATAGGAATAAATCCCAAATGGCCATGATGCAAAATAATGCTTTTTATGTAATGATGGGTTTTATTTGCTAAAATATTCTTAATACATTTTGAATCTGCATCCATTAGTTTTGGTTTGTAGTTTTTCTCTCTGTAATGGCTTTATCTGTTTTTTGTATTGGAGTTATGCTACCCTGATAGAATGTATTAAGGGTAGCAATTTTCTGAAAATTTCTGGATTCAGTTTTCTGGAACAGATTGGAGAGAATTGATATTTCTTGTTTAAAGCTTTGATAGAAGCCACTAGTGAAACCATCTAAGACTGGTGTTTTATTTTTCCAAATTTAATTGTTGATTCAATTTCTTACTGGATAAAGGTATGTTCAGAAAACCTACTTCTTTTGTGAGTTTTGCTATTTTGGTCTTTTAGGATTTGGTTAAATTCATCTACTTTGTTAAATTTGTGGTCATATTTGTAATTTGTAAATATTATCTATTTATTATCCTTTAAATGTCTACAGAGTCAGTAGTGACAACCTCTCTTTTATTTTGGGGTCAGTAATATGTGTCTTTTCCCTTTTTTTCTTGATTAGCCTTTCTAGATATTTATCATGTTATTAATATTTTTAAAGAAAAAGCTTTTCATGCAATTTTATCTATTGGCTTCCTATTTTTAATTGCACTTTTAACTTTTAATTATTGTTTTTCTTACGCTTGTTTTATGCTTATAGTACTGTTCTTTCTCTAGTTTCCTAATGTAAAAACCTTGATTGATGATTTTACATCTTTTTTTTCTAACATGTGGATTCAATGCTATAAATTTCCCACTAAGCATATTTTCACTACCTCCCACAAATTTTGATAACTTGTATTTTTATTTTCATTGAGTTTAAAATACATTTTCACCTTTCTTGAGACTTCCACTTTGACCCATGTGTACTTAGATGTGTAGTGTTTAATTTCAAAATATTTTCAAAATTTTTCAGCTCATTCTGTTATTGGTATCTAGTTAATTCCACTGTGGTTTAAGAGCATGATATGTATGATTTCTATTCTTTTAAATTTGTTAAGCTTGTGTTTTTGGACAAGAATGTGGTCTATCTTGGCAAATGTTCCATTGTACCTGAGAGGAATTTGTAGTCTGCTATCGATTGATGAAATATTCTAGAAATGTTAATTAGATGCAGTTCATAGATGGTTCCATCCAGTTCCACTATATCCTTACTGACATTCTGACAATTGAATCTGCCAATTACTGACATAGGGCTGTTGAAATCTCCAACTATGATAGTGGCTTGGCAGATTTCTTCTTGTACTTTTATCAGTTTTATTCTCTCCTATTTTGATGTTCTACTGTTAGTTGCACATATGTTGAGGATTGTTATGTCTTCTTGGAGAATAGACTCCTTTAACTTTAAGTAATGTTCTTCTTTGTCATGATAATGTTAATGTAGTTCCAAAGACTGGTTTTTCAAAAATAAATATGGCTACTCCAGTTTTCTTTCAGCTGTGTTAGCATCGTATATATCTTTCTCCACCTCTTTAATTTTAAACGATGTATTTATAATTAAAGTGGGTTTCTTATAGGCAACATAGTTGTGTCTCTGTTTTGTTTGGTGTTTTAAAATCCATGCAGTTAAACTCTGTCCATTAATTGGTATATTTAGACTTTTTAGATTTACAGTAGCTATTGATACAGTTCAATTAGTATCTAGTATATTTATAGCTGTTTATCTTCTTTACATTTGTTGTTTCATTTTTACTTTCCTTTTTTCTTACTAATCCAGTTTAAATTAATAAACCACTTAAACCATTTTGTAAGATGTTATGAACTTTTATACCTTAGTATATCAGTTGTACTACTTATTTTAATTTTCTATATTTCCCTATACATTTACAAATAATATAACCCTACTTTCATTTTTTTAATGTGTATTTATTTTTGAGAGAGAGAGAGAGTACGCACATGAGCAGGGGAGGGACAGTGAGAGAGAGGGAGACACAGAATCCGAAGCAGGCTCTGGGATCTGAGCTTTCAGCACAGAACTGGACGCGGGGCTTGAACTCACAAATCGTGAGATCGTGACCTGGGCCAAAGTCGGGTGCTTAACCCACTGAGCCACCCAGGCACCCCAATATAACTCTACTTGCAAATAACACTATATCTCTTCAGTTACTGCAGATAGACTTAATAGATTAGGCCAATTCTCTCAATCATTGCTATCATTTATTTCATTTATGAATATTCTACGACCACTCTATACATTGTGGTTCTTATTAATTTAAGGTTATATATTTGATTAATTAAAAGTACGGAAAATAAAGATTTTATTTTACTTTAATTAATTCCTTCTCTGATATTCTTCCTTTCTTTATGTAATCTGCATTTGTGATCTATTTTATTTCCCTTCCCTCTGAAATACTTAACATCTCTTACATCTATTTGTAATAGATGCTCTCAGTTTTTGTTTATCTGAGAAAGTGTTTATCTCCCTTCATTTTATGGAAGGCTAACTTTGCTGGATACATATTTCTATGTTTCTGGGGTTGTTTTCTTTAACAATTTATGTATTTTATTCTACTTTGTCCTTGTTTATATTGTTTCTGATGAGGAGTCCAGTGTAATTCTTACCCTTCATCAGTAGGAAAGATGGTTTTCTCTTTCTGGCTGTTTGCAAGATTATCCCTTTGTCTTTGGCTGCCTGCAGTCTCTTAAGATGAACCTGGATGTAGGGTATTTATCCTGCTTTGCATTCTCTGAGCTTTGAGTTCTGTGGTTTGATGTGTCATTAATTTTTGAAATTTTCCTGCTCTTATTAATTAAATACTTCTTTTCCTCCTTTCCTTCTTTTCCTTCTGATCTTTCTAGCAAAGTATGCTATGCCTTTTGTAATTACCCCACAGTTCATGATGATCTGTTAGTTGTTTTCATCCATTCATTTTGTTTTGTTTTGCGTTTCAGTTTGAGAAGTTTTTACTGACATTATCTTCAGTCCCACGGATTCTTTTCTCAGCCTGGTCCTAACTGTCTGATGAGACCATTAAGGCATTCTTTATTTCTGTTACAGTTTAATTTTTTTCTAGCATTCCCTTTTACTTCTTTCTATTAATGTGGTGGAAAGGGATTGACAGTAGAATGTATTTGTTAATTGTATGATTAAATTTAAGTTATTGGTGAGCCTGACTTCCTAAGCTCTGACTTTTGAGTGTCTTTCTTAGCCTTTTCCTCTCTACTTCAGAGGAGCAGGTTAAAGGGGGCTGGGATTGGATACATGCTCTTTCTCTATAGCAGATAAGTATCTGGTAAATTTCCTTTCAAGGGGAGATCTTTGTAATGGAGAATATTCTGGGCATATTTCAAGATTTTTTCCCTGCTGCTGCATGAAACATAAAAGGATATTTTTCAGATCTTCATCATGAAAATCTGGTATGGTTCATAGAGACAAAATCTTATAAAGTTCAAAAGACTTCAAAAACTAGGGCCTAGCAGATTTTAACTCACAAGAGAGTCTATATTCAGTCTCCATCAATTTGCCAAATTACCGGTTAATGTTCTTACCAGTTACTAGCTCCTGTGGTTTATTTCAGGTAAGTTAATCTCAGCTTTGATTCTCTGTACTTGTCTGTCTCTCAAATTTCCATTGGATGTGATTTCAAATCTCTAATGGATCTAAGAAAAGTTCCTGAATTTCAATTTGTTAAATGTTTTTTCCTTGTTTTTAGGATAGGAGTGACAATGTCCAAAACAGTTATATATTGTAGCTAAAGCTGGAAGTTCTTTTTTTTAAACAAATTATATGCATGCTATATACCCTGTACATTGCTTTTTGTTAATTAGTATATCTTAAGGGTTTTTTTTCTCATTTTGCAGTTACTTAGTGGTTAATGTTTAAATGTTCATCTATTTATTTTAGAAATATTTATTATCAGGTGCCTGGGTGGCTTAGTTAGTTAAGTGTCTGACTTTGGCTCAGGTCATGATCCCATGGTTTGTGCATTCAAACCCCACTTCGGGCTCTGTGCTGAGAGCTTGGAGTCTGGAGCCTACTTCAGATTCTGTGTCTTCCTCTCTCTTTGCCCCTCCCCAACTCATGCTCTGTCTCTCTCTTTCTCTCTCAAAAATAAATAAACATAAAAACATTAAAAAAATGGTTTGGTGTGTTAAAGCAACTTGTGTAAATCATCTTGGTAGTTATTCAATATATTCTAGAAGAAGGGTACCTGGGTGGCTCAGTTGGTTAAGCATCTGACTTTTGATCTTGTCTTAGGTCATGATCTCCCAGTTCATGAGATCAAGCTCCACACTGGGCTCTGTGCTGACGGTGGTGCAGAGCCGCTTGGGATTCTCTCTCCCTCCCACTCTGCCCCTCTCCTGCTCATGTGTGCACACAGTTGTGTGCACACACATTCTCTCTAAAAATAAATAAATAAAATTTAAATATATGCATGTATTTATATATATTCTAGAGGACATACATTTCATAGATACATAACTATTTTAGATTTGAAAATGTATTTCAATATGTTAATTCATTTATTTTTTTTTTTTATTTAAAAAAAATTTTTTTTCAACGTTTATTTATTTTGGGGACAGAGAGAGATGGAGCATGAACGGGGGAGGGGCAGAGAGAGAGGGAGACACAGAATCGGAAACAGGCCCCAGGCTCTGAGCCATCAGCCCAGAGCCCGACGCGGGGCTCGAACTCACGGACTGCGAGATCATGACCTGGCTGAAGTTGGACGCTTAACCGACTGCGCCACCCAGGCGCCCCAATTCATTTATGAAACACTCAGCAATGTATTCACAAAAATCCTGAAACTGTCAATTTGTTGGTAAATAGGTAAAATATGTTGTAGATACACTAAATAGTTACATCATTATCAGGAGGAAAAGAGATTATGGGAGTTGGTGCTTTTACTTCCATTTTAGTACTGCTTTACACTTTTAGTAAGTTGTATTATTGAATAAAAATAAATGAACATTAATTAAATTATAGTAACACCTTGGTTTGTGAGCATAATTTATTCCAGAAACATACTTGTAATCCAAAGCACTTGTATATCAAAGCGAGTTTCAAGAGCCATTGGTTCAGTTGTGATCATGTGACATCCGGCATCACATATTACTCGTATTGCAAAACATCGCTAGTTTATCAAGTTGAAATTTATTAGAAGTATTTGCTCACTTAAGGAACACTCACAGAACAAGTTACTCACAATCCAAGGTTTTACTGTCTATAAATCAACAATGGCAACATTTTATTAATATAGACACACTTGTACATTATTGTTTGGAATGTGACTTCTAAATAAGCTTTATGAGAAGTTTTGCAATGTGTATCAGTACTCTTATCAGTATTCATGTATTGATAAGCAATATTTCCACATTTGTTAATCTTTAGAGAGAAAAAAGCAGCAATGCAAATAACATTTAAATAGAAGAGCCATTGCCTTTGTGTTAATTTAACAAGAAAACATAGGAGCAATTTATAGGTAACAGAATGTTGAACTCAAATATATTATTGCATATTTACAGAATAACATTATTTTTGAAACACATTCAGTTGTACGTAAAATGATTAGTATTTAATATTAAAATTTAAAAAGAAGTATACAAAATAATAAAACACATGTTGCCTATTTTTAATACCTTAAAACCTAAGAACACAAATGTGAAAAGATAGAAGATTTGGAAAAGTATATCAAAAATTTTTTCTAATTTTTGGCTCTTACAAATAACACTGTTATGAATGCATTTACATACATCTCTCGGTGCACGTATGTGTCAATTTCTTTTGGCTACACGTTTAGTAGTAGGATGCCAGTGTCACATCTCGTGTCTATACTCAACTTCACTACCTACACCCAAACAGTTTTCCAATGTGGTTCTACCAATATATTTTCCTACCAGTAGAGTGTAAAAGTTCCCATTGCTTTCCAACCTTGTCAATATTTGATATTGTCAGTAATATTAATTTTACAGTTGTAAGTTTTTGGTATTCTTTTCCTGTTCATCTTTTATGTTCTTACATTCTAAAATGAATAAAAATAAACATTATAAAATGAGATAATAATATACTAAATGTTATGTTTCTATAGCTCTTCTACTTAAGTTTTATATTTCCTAGGTTACATATGTAGAATTCATTGCATAAACCGTTTAGGTAACAGGATTAATATTCACGCCAAATATATTGTGGAGATAAAATATTCTATAGATTTTAAATGACATGGGATAAACTGCACCATTTTGTAAAAGGGACACCCAGATGTGGCAGAGGGATAGTTTAGGAGGCCTTTTTGTATCCTTAATGTGCCTGCATCTGTGATGATAACAGTCCTTTATTAATAAGAGGGTTCTTCTCCTTAATTGGAAATTTCTTGGCCTGCTGTTCAGCGTTTGTTAGGAGAGTTGGCAAAAGGAAACATAGTATTACTTCTGTTTATTTCATAAGTACCCTTGTAAATAATTGTGTAAAATCCTGTTATTCACAATTCTTAAATAACGAATAGAGATTATTAGTCCTTGTGAACAGAGCTCATTATCTTTAAACTCTACTAGAAAATATCATAGAGGATTTATTTGCTATTCTCCGAAAGAAACATATCATAGTATGTGTACATATGGTCATAATCTCCTGTCTTTCAGGTTCCCCCCCATAAGAATTGTCTGCACAATTAATATGTATAGGAACATTACATATATAGAATATGTCTTTCACCTTTTCAGTTTGTTCTCTGGGATTTGCATGTCCTTACTTAACATGTTCCTTGTTTCTGTTATTATGCAAGAAATCATGCCTGATTAAGTTCAGACAGTTTGCAAGGCAGGGGGTTTGTGTAATTGCGATCATGCTCTGCAGGTTTTTACTTAATTGTCATCTCTTCTGAAACTAGATTAAAGGATTTTTGCAGAGTGTGCTGCTCACCTGTTTGTTCATTACATTAATTTAAGTTGTCTTCCCTGCTATTTGTTAAAAACCTACCACCAGGAGAATTCGGTGAGGTCATTTTTTTCCCCATCCTATCTGCCTAAAGGCATTATATCACTTTGTCATACAGTATCATGTATCCAGTAAACTCCGACTTTTCTCAGATATCTAGGATGATGAAAGTACCAGAATAGGTCCATTTGTCCCTTGGGATAATTGTGTCTACCATTCCAATCCATGAGGATGAGCTTTAAAGCATTTAAAGTAAAATATCCATGAAAGATATTCTAATATAAAATGGTATATTCCTTTTAACTCAGGGTGCTGCAAATCCAAGGAACATCAATTGTGCCACTTTTTTTTCTTTCTAAAACAGGCAATAATAGGGAATTCATTTTCTGACTTAGGGTTTAATTCTCCACTTTCTATAGACATGGCAATAAACACCATATTTATTTACCTGTATTGTCAATTAACCTTTACATCTTTAATTTCTGTACTTGGAAATTTGAGAATATACATGTGACATAGTAACTGAGTATAAAATATTATGTAATATCATTTATTACAGTATTTTGCTGTATAATAAATCATTTATAGTTCCTCAAAAAGAGATAACCAAAGGAAAAAAGTAGTTAACTTTCACGTTAACACCCAGATTACTGGTAAATGTACAGTTTGTATTGAAAACTGATTCTGTCTGATCAAACTGATTCTGTCACATCATAAGCTTTTTAATTTTTGGCACATTTTTTTCTGTGATAACATGGTACTTCAGCTGCTTTTTGAGCCATTACTTGAACGGTGATTGTGAATTAAAGCCCTATTGTAAAAACCTACTGTGTAGCAGACCATGAAAACAGTTTGGGATATAGGAAATATATCAGCATAACACGAACAAAACAACACAAAGAGAAATCTAAATCAAGCATCCACACAATATAAAATTATTTTAATAAGAATTTCTACATTTTCATAGTGAGCAGGACTTGGAAATTTAAAGAGTAATCCTATCACCTACCTGTCATTTATGAATTGCTACATATAATTAAGATGAAGCCTTCTGTGCTAAACCACATGCAATAATTTAAATCCATAGTATATTTGCAATTATTATCAATTCTTTTCAATACCCTCTGAGAGTTTTTCCTATTGAAGCCCTACTACATATTAAGAGAAATTCATGTTGTAAACGCTGTTTGCACAATACATCTAAAAATTATTCCCAAAATTATTTAAGTGACTGCATTATGTTCAGAGGGATAAAATTAGTCCAGAAATTATTTGAGTGACAGTATTATAGTCAGAGGATGTTTATTTGTGAACTATATAAATGACCGAAATAAAATGGTGGCCCCAAACAAGAGACTGATTACAACCTAGTTTTTATAAGCGAATATTACATTAAAAATGTGTCATGTGAGGGGCGCCTGGGTGGCGCAGTCGGTTAAGCGTCCGACTTCAGCCAGGTCACGATCTCGGGATCCGTGAGTTCGAGCCCCGCGTCAGGCTCTGGGCTGATGGCTCAGAGCCTGGAGCCTGTTTCCGATTCTGTGTCTCCATCTCTCTCTGCCCCTCCCCCGTTCATGCTCTGTCTCTCTCTGTCCCTTCTGTGTCTCCCTCTCTCTCTGCCCCTCCCCCGTTCATGCTCTGTCTCTCTCTGTCCCAAAAATAAAAATAAAACGTTGAAAAAAAAAATTAAAAAAAAAAAAATGTGTCATGTGAGTTTTAAAATGGTTGCAAATGTTCAGGTATTGTGCTTGCTAAAAAGCAAGAGGCATGCCACTTCCATTATATTATCATTCCCTTTTAACATATGAATGTATATATTTGAGACTAATTAGTCTTAGAATATATGATAGTGGATGATTTATTCTCTTTTTAATTTTTTTTTTAAATTTTCCCTTTTTGAGAGAGAGAGAGAGAGAGCAAACAGGTGCAGGCTCATGCCTGGCACAGTCAGAGGGCAAACAGGTGCAGGCACAAGCAGGGCACAGGCAGAGGGAGAGAAAGAATCCCGAGCAGGCTCCACACTCAGAGGGGAGCTGGACACAGGGCTTGATCTCATGACTGTGAGATCATGACCTGAGCCTAAATCAAGAGTTGACCACTTAACCAACTGAGCCACTTAACCAACTGAGCCATTTTATTCAGGTTTAAAAATGGAATAAGTACCAATTCAAATAAGAACTTTTGAGGAATTCCAAAGTTAGGAAGAGCTGGAACCTACTACATATCCTAAAAACTGAAGGAACCAAGGGAGGGGATTTTCTACCAGGACCCAGCACTGGGGTAGGTCAATGGAGCTGAGTCAAGTGAAGAGGCAGCCATCCTTAAGAGAACCTGCCAACTGCAGAAACAGGGAAAGAAATACCCTAGGCTTCTCCTCTTTCCTATTCTCCAATCTCCTGGCAATACTTTTTATTGGCCAAACTCATAGGAAAAGAGTTGGCAGGGGATCCCACAAAATGTGGTTGGTAAATCTGTGGTATGGGGAAGCTACATAAGAACAGAAAGGCAAATGTCTTCACTTCAGGTTCCACCCATTTTGTTAATCAGTAAATGTTTTAACCTTTCTTCCAATGTGTCACAAAGCAAAAGTTTGCACTTTCACCTAACATGAAGTAATTATCTTTTACACAAAATGATATCATCTCACCTTATCTCCTATTGGGAAAATATAATTAAAAACAAAATCTCTGAACCCAGAAAACCTCCCGACAACGGTAAGAAGAAAAACAAAGTTTTATTATACATTGAATATGCATTGAACCAGATGATGATGCACATCATAAGCAATCCACGAAGCGATTGCAAAGGCAGGAAGAAATCTTATCATTGTATATAGCCAAACATTTACAACATGTTACTTGCATGTTCTCAAGATAAACACTTGAGAACTGGTCTTCAAATAAAAGGACTCAACAGCATCATTCGTCACGTAGTTAATCCAAAATCACTTGAAAATTGGGGTGGACATCTGTGTTAGCTAATTGATTTTGTCTAAAGGAAAGTAAACTTCTCATATCTTTATGACAGAAGGTAATTATGCAATCTGGAAATTTGCAATTTGCAATTTGGTCCACCAATGTTAGACTCCTACTCCCCCAGAGAAACTGGAGATACGGACATTATCTTCTCTGATGTTTATATTTCAAGGAGATGGTTCTCAATTCCTTGAGAAAGAAATCCTTAGGTCTGAAAGCTGGCAAGAGCCTTACTAAAATTTTAGCAAGATTTATATTCATTTCAAAGAAACAAGAGAATGAACTTACAATTATGTTTTCTAAGGTAAATGTTCTAAAGACATCATTTTCAACAATGAGAATTAAGCCTTTTATTTGTAGTTTATATTTGCCCTTACAGTCCCAAAATAAGGAGAGACACATTGTCCCATCAATCACTGTAGTCTTCTCAAAGCTCGGGATGTTCATCCCTCTCCCCAGGTCTAAAGGCAGCCACTCAAGGTGCGATTAGCCATGAACTAAAAATCAGAACGTTAAGCCCCACCAACACTCTTTACCCAAAAAACTAGAGGAAAAAAAAAACAAGAAAAGAATTTCATAGTCTGCATACCTACGCATAATAAAATATTTGCTGCTGTCACTGTCCTCATTTTGACAGTCGCTCAAGAACGTACAGCTTTTATTTAGCAATATCACTGTTCAGTTTGTTGTTGTATATTACCCTAGTGCTGTTTGAATCTTGGAAATTTCTTTTCTTTAATTTTATTTATTTATTTTGAGAGAGAGAGAGAGAGAGAGAGAGAGAGAGACTTAGCATACATGTGAGCAGGGGAAAGGCAGAGAGAGGAAGAGAGAGAATCCCAAGCAGGATCCAGGCTCAGCAGGAAGCCCAACATGGGGCTCCATCCCACAACTGTGAGATCATGATCTCAGTCAAAATCAAGAGTCAGATGCCTGGGGTGCCTGGGTGGCTCAACTGGTTAAGCATCTGACTCTTGATTTCAGCTCAGTTCAGGATTTCATGGTTTGTGAGTTTGAGCCCCACTCTGGGTTCTGTGCTGGCAGTGCAGAGCCTGCTTGGGATTGTCTCTCTCTCCCTCTCTCTCTGACTTTCCCCTGTTCACACTCTATCTCTCCCTCAAAATAAATAAATAAACTTAAAAAAAAAAGAGCCAGACACTTAACCAACTCTTAAGCCCCCCAGACACTCAATGAAATTTCATTTTAATTCATAATCTTCATTCAACAAAACAAGTAGGGCCATTCAGGCCTCATTCAAAATAACCAAATTATTTATATTGTATGGTACAATTGATGAAATTATGAAGTGGGGCTCATGTGCAAACAGCAAAGAAAGAATTCTTGAGAAGTTTTTGGTGCAAAGAGGTGATTTTGTTATAGCACGGGGGACAGGACCCGTGGGCAGAAAGAGCTGCATTGGGGTTGTGGAGGAGTGACTGATCATATATTTTTAAGTTAGTGAGGTTTAGGGATAGTACAGGTCTGTAAGGAATTTGGAAGAAAGGCTTTCAGAATCCTGAGGGGCTAGCTACTGTTAAGATAAGGTTACTTTTAGTCTTTAATAAAACAAAAACATTTAGGCACTAAGGCAGCCTTGAGTTCCTTGGGGAAGATCACGCTCTGCGTGTTACAAGTGTCTATCAGTGAGCCTCAAGCTGTACGGAGATTTAATTTAAGCTACATTTCTCTTGTCTTTGTTTCCCTCATCACAATGGACCAATTTTTAATAATATGTGTTATTTTAATAGTAATAATAACAGTGATAACAATATATTTGTTTGATGTCTATAACACCAAGTATTTGAGAATGACAATACCATACAAAGGGTCTCTGATGATTCCACAAGAGTCTAAGCTTTCAAAGTGATAGATACTTTGATTAGGCATCCATATGAATAAGAAAGCATTTATTTATACTAGGATTATAATTTTTCAACCCCTATTTAAGATCTATAAACACCATGCAGTATCCTTACTTCATTCTGAGATCATCAAGTTACCCAATGCTTCATTATGAAACTCTTCCTGTGTCCTTTTCAAACTTAAAAAGCGAGCCTAAGTTCTCATTGCCATGACTCACTTTCTGCTCCAGCTGCTATTCAGACTGTCCCGGTTTTCATCCAAACCTCCCTAAATAGTCTGAATTCCATATTTTCTCTTTCTCGCCATCTCATTTTCCCATCACTGACAGAGATCCGATTTCTGCCACTTCTGCTATGATCCCCCAAACTTACTTTTTGCTAAATCCTTTTCCCATTATCTGGGTGTAATGGTTCTTCTGGTCACTCTCCTCCTCTGGCATCTTAACCTTTGACTTTTCTACAAGTTACCTTCAACCAATTAAGAATGAAGAAGAACACCAACATCCAACATGTCCTTTATTTGAGGAGGAAGCAAAAAGCTTTAACTCTGCTGTCCACCCATCCTTCTCTGCTCCAAATGGTTAATTGTCCTTTATGAATGCCTGGATGAACACGCATATTAACTGACACGTATATTTTAGAGTCAGGAAGCCTGGGCTTAAATTCTGGCTCTGCCACTTACTAGTGTGTATTTAAGAAAATATCCGTGTTTCCATTTTTTTCATGTGTAATATGGGTATAGATATGGGGATAAAATAAAGATAATTTATCTCGTTTTAGCAGATTTTCTAGCACAGAATTATTTCTGATTCATCAGGTTAGTGGGGAATTCAGATATAATAAATCAAAGAAAACTGAAACAGTGCTAGGCATACAGGAAGCAGAGTTGCTAAATGCCATGCTGGCATGGCTTTAAAAAATCGAAACGTTTGGAAAGGAAACATGTTGTACCCTGTGGTAAATGGCTACAGTGAATGAGTAGTTTGCTTTCAATCCCAGAAGTCTATGGTGTAAATTACAACCATGACAATTAAAATGCTTGGGAAAAAAATCTGATATTTGGAAACTGAGTAACAAGACAAAAAGGAAACCAAGCTGGTATCTGAATAAACATAACCAAAGAGGTTAGTCTAAAATTAACTACCATATATGCTATTTTGCTTTTTTTTTTCCATGTAAGAAGCTAATCCTCAGACACTTCTCCTAGGTCATCAATGCCCCATGACTTCATGATTCTCACCTACACACCACTACTGCATTTTCACAGTTTAGTGTACATGGGGCATCACTAAGCTCTCCAACTCCAACTTCAATGAAGATGTTAAAATAATGATATAACACCATACAATTAAAACACAGTGAAAGATGACATAATAAGACTACATTGATATGTATCCCAGGAGATAGAGGAGACCAACATTCCTCTATGAAAAATCACACACACACACACACACACACACACACACACACACATACAGAGTCACTATAATTCTAAGGGCTTGATTCTGTAATCTCTCATCTCTGAAAGACAGGATAAATCTCTCCTGCATCTTACCTATACAATCTCTTTTTACAAACCTTGATAAACCATCAAGCCTTCATTCTGAGAAATACTGCTCCAGAGTACATTGACTACAGTGTAGCTATTAGCACTTGATTATAGGTTTTAGGGATTGTATTTAGAGGCTTCAATATAATATTGATCACAGTGCTTTATTTGTCCATGTGTTGAAATATGAATTTGCCTGGGATTCTAGACAGGGGCATTTTACATGCTCACATCTTTGGCACTCCATTGCCGTTTTCACATAGATTTTCTGTTTGGCAATTTTATGAGAGTTGACTTACTACACAATTAGTGAAGCCAGTCCCTTTGCTCAAAGGGAATATGGGTTTATAAGAATCTTTTATTGTGTAATTCAAATACCCAACACTTTATATACTTACCATTTGCCTTATTTCAGTTCTGTGAACTATGTTCTCCATGAAAATAATTCTTGATTTCTATCCACTGATATAAAAAAGATCTAGTTTGCTGATAATAAAAATTAATGCCTTTAAAACATTCATAATACTAAGTCCATTTTTAGCATTTCTTAATTATACTAATGATGATGTGATATAAAGGATTAGAGATCCATACCCTGATGGCATGGAGGTAATTGAGAACAGATTAACTTTATTAACTGTTGGGTAGGTTTATACACCTTGGTTATCTTTAAATGACATTTTGGTGGTGTGATTTTTTTTAAACATCCAATTTTCCATATATTGGTTTGTTTTAATACTAACATTATTTGCAAATATCTGTCCACAGATATCTTCTTACTTGTAATTGTATATTTCCTTCTGACTGCCGAGAGTATATCTGCTGAAAATGAAATTACACGTGAGTGATTTTCTTGACATTGGTTTAGAGATGCAATTCTTCTGTCAATTTTCACAGGAATACTTGGGGAGTATGCTAGATAATACCTTTCTTTATTTTGAGTTTAAATATTCTTTTTTTACTATAACCCAGCCCAGTGACTGCAATAGAATATCCTTCTGCAGAACGTTCACTGTCTTCCAACAAATCTCTTATTTGAAAAATAATTCCAGAGATTTTATTTACATTAATCTTGGTAAAGATGACTATAAAAATGGTTCAGTGCAAAGTCACTAAATAGAATACTGCTGTTTCCTTTTTTGCCTTATGTTCAGGTTTTGGAAAATAGTTCTACAATTAAATAAGTACAAATCCTCTATTTGTCATCACTTGGCACATTTTTCCTTTTCTGGATTATTTGGGTTTTTTTTTAATCTAGGACAAAAATATTTCATAATATACTCCTTAAAAGAGGGATATATTTTACCATAGATAAACAGTGACTGAAATACAGCTTTCACAATCCAAAGTAATTGAAAGGTGATACTTAATCATATACCTACTTCCCTTATTTCATATTTTATTCTGTTTCCTTGTGTGCTTTGCCATTTCTTCAAAAACCTGAAACTGAAAGTGAAAAAAACTTATTTTAAAAGTATATTCTTTTGGGCACCTGGGTGGTTGAGTCAGTTAAACGTCTAACTTTTGACTTTGGCTCAGGTCATGATCTCACACTTCATGGGTGCAAGCCCCACACTGGGTTCTGCACTGACAGTGTGAAGCCTGCTTGGGATACTGTCTCCCTCTCTCTCTGCCCCTCCCTCACTTATTCTCTATCTCTTTCTGAAAATAAATTAAAATAAACTTTAAAAAGTATATTATTTAAATAAACTATGGAGAAAAGACCAGATCATTTCATCCTTTCATTATTCATTGCACTATTCATTTTTAAAGTGGCTATGAAGAGCCTACTTAGTCCAGGGCACTGGTTTAATATGTATAAAAACATAAAATCAAGTATAATAGTACCATTGTTTCTAAGGAGGGGCCAGTTTTGAAAAATGTAAAATATAACATTTATTATACTTGTTTATAGTGAACAATAAAGTGGGAAGTAGAAAGATTGAACTTAACCTTCTTTCTACATAATAAAATTCAAGAATGCTCTTGCTATCCATTGATATCCTTATACCAACCACCCTATCCCAGGATGACCAGCCACTACTGAGTCCTTAGAATAGTCTAAATTAAGTAGTGTTACTTGACATTCAATTTTTTTAAATTAAAATTATTTTGGGGCTATTTTAACTGATTTTCTATTTCTTCTCTTTGCATAAAGGATGTTTAGTAAACATGCCTGACTTGTGAATGATGTCTGGTAAAATCAAATTTAAGAGTAAACTTAATTAGATCCACAGATGGTGAAACATAATTGATGATAATATGTCAATATAAACTTGAAATAACTGTTTCTAAAACTGTGTCAACACTAGGAACAAAATAACAGCATTATCAAGCACTGTACTTAAGTGGTTTGAAGAGTAATGCAGTTAATTTCTAATTTCAGTTCAGATGTCCTAGACACGAGAAACTCTTTGGTGTATGTGAGCAGTTTTTCTTCAATAGGATAGGATCTGCTGCAGTAATGAAAGAAAAAAGATAATTTTTCATGTTGATAATATATAAGCTATTCTTCTTATGAAAACTATATGGGGCACTACCACCTGAGCAAGGGAGAAGAAAGAGTACATAACCTTTCCTTTGGATGATTTAGTGTCTGCTGTAATGAAATAACTTTGATACTGTGATTCTGTGTGCCAGTGGTCACCCCTCATTTGTATATGACAAGATGTGTGTAAGTATGGGAAAAGTACTATTGGATGAAAAATGACCAGGCAAAATTTTTAAGGAAAGAAATATCAAGACCATTTTTAAAGTTTTATGTGCAGTGGACTTCGACATCTACTATGAATGAGGACATGGAACTTGGAAATACAATTAATCAGATTAGGAAAACCACAGCAAGCCACTAAATTACAGAAAAACTACAACAATCCTTTCCAAGAAAAACAGACAATATTTTGCAGTAAAATAAGTTCATTTATATTCACATTTAATTTTAATTATATCAAAGTCAGTTTTGATTATTAAGAGTAATCCTAAATAATCCTTCTAATATAAAATAATTTATAATTTACTTCTCAAGTATTGTTTTTTAATGTGAATTTCAATTAACAATAAGGATAACATTAACAACAATAAAAATAATGGCTATCATTTTGGGCTGTCTTATATATACACACTGTAACTTTACATATGCTTATTGGTTAAGGATATTAAATTATGAAATCTAGTTTACTAATTCCTGCACTACAGGTTCCTAAGTTGAAACTCTGGGATAAATATGTAACTCTTTCAAGGAAACACACAGAAAAAGAGACTATGATTCAAATTCAAATCTGCTTGATGAAAGCCAATGTTTTTGAAGCATCACATTCCTAGTAATTTAGTAGAAAATCCATGTGTTGCCTGAGTCTGGCACACAATTGTCTAAAAACTGTGGCTATTCATTTAAGTTCATTTTTTTCAAATGTGCTCTTTCCTTGCTATGTAGCATCATGTACACAATGCATAATTGTATCCCTTCATGTAGATGAGACAGAAACAAAAATTTCATCTTTGTGTAGTTTATATAATAATACACACACACACACACACACACACACACACCATACATAGAAATGGTAATATATAAAGACTCAAATTTAGCATCAATTTCCTCACATATTCTTTAAATCACCATGAAAAACCAAAATTAAGTTGGCTGTTGGACTGTTGAGAAGGAAAAAATCGGTATGGTATATAATTCTATCCTTGTCTTCCTAGAAATTATGTTGCACAGGTTACAGATGCTCTCAGAGATTTTTTTTTTTAAATAAAATGTCACTTTTCTTTCTTTCAAGGTACAATGTACCAAATTTGAGGCATAAAGATGTTGAAGATCTATGCCTAATTATCGTTGTTCCTAATTATCATTTCAAAAGGTAGCTAATGATCCATATGAACAGCAGGAAACCTATGGCTAACCCTGTTACTCAAAGTTTGGATCCTTCCTCTGTGTTCCGTTTTCCAAACTTCTAGTGCTGTATTTTTCTTATATTCAGTAGCTCTTCCTCCCTCTTCCTCTCTGTTTTCTCCATGTGAAACTTCAAAATGTGCAACTATTTCATTCATCCACTTTTACCTATTTCCATGGCCTACCATTAGCCTCCTAGGTAACTACAATATTGACAAAAAATATCGATAATTTATTGTCCCACATCAATCTATGTGCATAAGCCTATAAAGAATAAATCAAACCAAACTATATAAATTTTACATTTTTGCTGAAATTACTTCATTTTGCATTATCCTTTGGTTACTGGGTTCATATATACATGTTTATGCATATGAAATTCACAAATTCTTGTATTTTAACGATCTCTATAGATTGACTCTATAGAGAGTTTGTGAAGTCAAGTTGGATTTTTTTCAAAAACTAAATTGGTTGGTTTATTTATACTGGCATCAGCTTTTTATTAATAGACTTCACAAACTGGCTCATAACAATTTAATGCATTTGAATAATAGAGTTAAATGTTTCTGAAAGATATAAAAAAGTCTGAATTATTGGAGCTGAGAATGTTTGAAGGTTCTATAGACATTTGTATCAGGCTCATGTAGAGCAATGGCATGTAGGAGTAGAAACTATGAAAAATATCTACAATTTGTTCTAAATTAAGAGGCATTATGAGATTAAAGATTATTGACGAGCCCTTAATAAATGGGAGGCTGTGGAAAATGTAAGATAAAGTTAAATATTAAGACATTTAAAAAACTAAATTAGGAGTGACATCAGCAAGTTGACCAAATAAGATTTCCTTTGCACATAACCCCTTATTAACAACAATAATATGCCATCCATCCATGGAGAAAAGTGTCTTTGTGGGAGCTTTGGGATCAAAACAGAATGTTATGAAACCCCTGTACACCCCAAGACCCTGGAAAGCCATTTTGAAAAGACAGGTTCTCACACAGACAACTGGCTCACTGATCATGATCCTGGTTACAAACCCGGACACAGCTCTGCACTCCTGAGAACAGTTATACCCCTGTTTGGCTTTGTGTTTATCACCAGCACCATATATCAAAAGACCTGGAGTAGTCGTGGCCCCATGCATATCTGGTACTAGGCATACAGATATTGGTCTTGGCTGTGGACCCTGAATTGGCCCATGAACTGCCTCTAGTTCCTCTCAGCCATGGTTGAGGGCCCCTGGAGGTGAGTCTGCTAACCTCAGTCAGACTGCAGATTCTGAAAGGGTCCTGACCTTCTCAGATGCAGTCCATGAACAGTCCTGCTAGTATAGGAACCAGGCAGCAGACACCCCCATCTGTGTTGCCAGAGATCCTGAAGGGACTCTGCACTGGGCGTAGGCTCCCTCTCAGCCAAAGTCTTCAAGGGGGCCTGCTGGCATAGGGACTAGGAAGGAGAAACCCCTGTTTATACCTTTGGAGATTCTGAAAAAGCCCTATCCATAGCTTCAGCTTCCTGACAGCCATAGTTTGCCACTGTACCAGCGATCCTGAGGGTCCAGATTCCCAGTGGGAGAAAATAGTCTTCACCCCCTAGCAATCCTGAAAGAGACCTATACTAAGCACCAGCCCCCTCTCAGGCTTGCTGGCATAGAGACCAGGCAGAAGACACTCTTGTCTGTGTCTCAGTGACAGCCACAGAACTGGCTCCAACATTGCACAACTGTGTTTCTGGAGGTCATCCCATCAGTCCAGGGAACAGACAGAGAAAGAGGACTTTATCTGCAGAAAACAGTCTTTGGAGACTGGAAGAGGTGTTTGTTCTTTTCAATGCACAGGCACCAATACAAGTCTACCCACAGCTTGAAGAATCAGGCAAATATGACAACACCAAAGGGAACTAATACTTGCAACTGATCTCAAAGAAACAAGATCTACAATTTGATTGACAAAGATTTGAATGTGTTCGTTCAACTAATATTTTTGGAGAACCCACTATGTGCAGGTAAGGTTTACAAACTATATTCGAAGAATAACAATGCCTGGTTTTCCCTGCTACCAAGGGCTGGGATGGGCACAGAAGACAATAAAACACAGTGTGAGGAGGAATATATGATTGATCACAGGAAATCACCTAGCCCAGTCTTGGATGGATTGTGGTAAACTGACATAAAGAACACGATTTCTAAGTTGAGAGCTGAAGAGAAAGTAGGCAAGAGTCTGAATTAGGAAATATTGGCATTATTTATATAGCAAGGAGGAGAGACAGAAGATTAGAAGTATAGGTGCCTATATGTGCAGATGTAAATTCTTATTCATTCCTTCATTTATTCATTCACTCATTAGAATATTGTTGGAAGCTAACAACTTACTATATTCTTAGGGATAGACATTTGACAATTAAGCATGAATATTCTCTCTGGGAGCATGTTAAGTGAATTAGATATTTTGATATAAAACGCTTTAAGAAGTATCTGTCCAATTCTAAGTTATTTCTAATTTTTACACCACACTTCAGCTTGACATTTTGGAAACATTTGGTTATATAATCCTTTCTCAGAGATCTCATAACTTTGTGCCTTCAACATTGATATATTGGAAACTATTGTACTTATTTCTTATAATCTCCGCTTGTTTGAGATGCTTCTTTCCCTTGTACTTTTTGCATTCTTTCTTGTCCATCATTTGTTTTCTGCCCCCATAGTTCTACACACCTTCAGTGCTGCTGACAATGAGCTTCTTCCTTCTAATTGTAAAACAAACAAACAACACACACACACACACACACACACCCCACATAAACAAACAAACAAACAAAAAAACCACATACAAAATGTAAGTGAACCTATTGGAGAAGGGTAAGAACATAGTTTATGCTCACAAATTCCTTAGAATTTTTTTTTTCTTTTCCCCAGAAGACATTTTATTTGGACCTTATCATGCCCTTTCCCCTGTATTTCTTGATAGAATATAAGCTGTTTGGGGTCTTACCACATTCTCCTTAATTTAAACATTCCCTCTTGCCCACAAATATTCAATACAATTTTCCAACACATTTGACATTTTAACAGTACCTAATAGTTTTGTCATAAACCCTTCATTTTAGGAAAAAAAGAATCTCCATTTATTTTTTAACTTTAACTCTGAAAATTAATTAAATTAATTTAGTTGAAAATAAATTGAAAACAAAAACAAATCTTCAATTACTATTCTTCCATAGAAACAGAAATTGTGTACCAAGAGTATCAGCATACATTTTCCAGCTCTGAATAGACAAAAAATGTTCTATTATTGTTGTTACTAATGTTCACTTCTGCACATTTTCTCATATGAAATATGACATATTGAATACTGAGAGCTTTGGTATAAGTGATTCCTTGAAAATCTCATGTATTTCTGTAGGTCTTCATAACATTTTAATAGCATTCTATTATCTTCCAAATAAAAAAATTCATGTGTGTGTAAAACATTTTTCTTGACACTTTAAAGTGAAATGATTTTCTTTACAATTTGAAAGAAAAATGCATATTTAAACAGAAACGGATGCAGTGAAGGGAGGAGTTTTTGAAGTTCAGATAATTTCCTTCAAAAGAATATAGTACTCTCAAAAAAGATTCTTTAATGTTTAAAAAGAACAAGGATATTTATGAGGGTTTTTAGTTTAAAAACTAAATGTTATGACTAAATATCAGAGGGGTAGTCAAACTACTTTCAAAAATCAGAAGACTACCTCAATTGTTAAAAAATAAACATTAAGTATTCTTCACTTATATATAAAAATAAATAATATATTAATCTTGCATATTCTTTAAGAATTACTACTTAAGAATAAAAATATATAATAGTAAAACTTTGCTATACAAGTACATAAAACCTACATGAATAGGAGAGTAATTTACTATAAGTAGAATCTAATGAAACCCTAGACTATTAATTAGACATTGTCTATAATGTGATAATAACTTGCTTTGTAATTTCAAAAAATACCATAAATTTCCAAAATATGTTTAAAATCTGTTTAAATTTGAACATATTTTTGTTGTAAATTTTATATATTTTTACATTACTAAAGAGATCATGTCTTATTCTCATATATAACAAGGTTTAGGCATGCTTTCACATTAATAATCTACAGTATTATACGCAATCATATATATATGTTGTTTTTTTCCTCATTTATCTTGTGAAGACAATTTTCCTAGAAACCTCTGGCTGTCATTTCTAGAACAAACCAGTTGATTTCTAAGCTTACTGAAAGACTGCCATAATGAAATTTTATTCTATCTCACTCCTGGTTTATTTTGAAAATTTGGAAAGATCAGTTCATTGAAATACAAATCACCTACAATAAAATGCACATATTATAAATGTACAGATTGATGAATTTTGACAAAGCTGTGTAATACCTACCACAATTAATACATTGAAAACTCCCATCCACCCTAAAATCTACCTGGAGCCAACTCCCCATTCTTATCCCAGAAAATCACTGATTTGACTATCACAATGGTCACAACACACAGTGTTGCCTATCTTAAAAAGTGATATGAATTGAATCACATAGTTATTTATAATTGTATAATACTTTAGATATTATATTGATGTGATATCTATAGTTTAAAAAAATTTAATTCTTGTATAGTATTCCATTTTATGTTTATGTCTACATATGTTTATTCTGGTTTTGAACATTTGAATTATTTTTAATTTGGTGCTGTTAACAGTAAAGCTACAATGAACAATCTTATACATTTTTGTTGACATATATTTTCATTTCTTGTAGGTAAATATCTAGGTGTGCAATTGCTGTGGCATATGGTAAGTGTAGATTTACATTTATAAGAAATTGTCAAATGGCTTTCCAAATTGGTTGGACAATTTTGAATTTCCACCAATAATATATTAGCACTCTGGTGTCTGCACATCCTCACATCCTCTCCAAAACTTAGTGTTGTCCATCTTTTTAAATTTTGGCTTCTAGTGAGTGTGTAGCGGCATCTTATTGTGATTTTAATATGTATTTGCATTATTCTGATAACTAAAAACCTGAACAATTTTTCTGGGGATATTAGTTATATGCATGTTTATGTGTGTACATTCATATGTGTGGTGTCTTTAACTTTCTAAATACTTTTGTTGTGTTTTTCTTCTTATTTATTGACTTATACTTTTTTTTTTTTAGATGTTCAAGATACAAATTCTTGGTCATATATATTTACTGTGAACACTGTATTCCAGTGTGGCTTTACTTTTCATTTTTTAGAATGGAAGTTTTTAAAAAACAATAGTTTTAACTTTAATGAAGTCCATTTATCAATTTTTTCTGCTTTAATTAGTGAATTTTATTGTTTATATATATGTATACGCATATATATATGTGCATATGTGCATATGTATTTATGTGCATGCATACGTTCTTATTTGTGTTGATCTATACACTTTAAAACAACATAAGAATCTACCTCAATTTATGAGTCTATAGAATAAGAAAATTATAGCATTCATTTTTTAGGATTTTTGGCATTACTGAGAAAATTTGTGTAAAATACTTTGTAAGTGATCCAGTGCATAATAGGCACTAAATAAATATTATTTATTATTATTGTTAAACCAGTCAAAAATTCTGAGATTAATTCAATAAAACTTCTGAGCACAAGAGTTTATAATTAATACTTTATATATTTGTGACAATAACTTGAGTCAATCAACAGATTAATTTCACAACCCAGCCTTATATTAGTTCTTATAATAAATCCAACAAGGCGTGTGTAATATATATATTCTGAAAGCTAACGGAGATTGATAAGGAAATGAAAGATGTAAATAAACTAAGAGATAAACCATCTTCATGAACAGAAGACTCAATGTATTTAATACTCAATATTTTGAAGATGTTAATTTTTTCAAATTGATGTATAGCTTAAATGCTATCACAGTCAAATTAATTTTGTGAAAAGAAAAACAAAGTTGGAAAAGTTAACACAAAAAAAATATTTTTAATGTTTATATATTTTTGAGAGAGACAGAGACAGAATGCGAGTGGGTTAGGGGCAGAGAGAGAAGGAGACACAGAATCCAAAGCAGGCTCCAGGCTCTGAGCTGTCAGCACGGAGCTCAATGCGGGGCTTGAACTCACAAGCTATGAGATTATGATCTGAGCTGAAGTCTGATGCTCAACTGAGTGAGCCACCTAGGCGCCCTGAAAACTTCACATTATGATTTAATATATATAAATTAAGACAGTGATTAAGGAAGTTTAATATTAGCATAAAGACAGACATATGGAAAATAGAACAAAAGAAATAGTTCAGAAATACTTTCACATATAGAATCAATTGATTTTTTTGAATAAGGTATTAAGAAAAAACAATTGGGAAAAAGTCTAGTGTTTTCAACAGATGTTACACGAACAACTGAACATCTCACAAGAAAAAATAATTGAAATATATTTCATCTTTTACACCACATTATAGTTTAAAAAATAAGATGAAATAAGTTACATACTTAAATATTATTATCTTTTTAATTCTAAAGTAAAAAGAAGAGAAAAATCTTTGTGACACTGGGTTATCCAAAGATTTTTTTTTAGAACAAAACATAGTACAATAAGTACAAGACTGGGGCACCTGGGTGGCTCAATTGGTTAAGCATCCTACTTCAGCTCAGGTCATGATCTCGTGGTTCGTGAGTTCAAGCCCTGTGTTAGGTTCTGTGCTGACAGCTGTAGCCTGGACCCTGCTTGGGAGTCTGTGGCTCCCTCCTACTCTCTGCCTGTCCCCTGCTCATGTTCTGTTTCTCTCTCTCTCTCAAATATAAAAAATAAATAAAAAATAAATCAATAAAATAAAAGTTTAAAAAATTAATATACTGAGCCAAAATTTAAAACTTCTGCTCTTTAAAACCACTGTTGAGAAAATTAAAAGATAAATCACTGACAAGATGAACATTTTTCCGAAACATACATCTGATAAAGATCGATAAGCAGAATTTAAAAAGCTCTTACAAATAAGAAAAAAAACAGTTGATTAAAATTGGGCAATATTGGGCAAAAACAGACAATTCACCAAAAAGGAAAAATAGATATCAAATAAACACATGCAAAGATGGTCAAAATTCTTAGCTATTAGGTACATAAAACTTTAATGAAACATGACTTCATATTTTCTAGAATGCCTAAAATTTATAAACCCAAAGACGAAAACAACAAGCAATATCTGACATATGTGTTAATAAAAAAAACAGAATCAGTAAAAATTTCACATATTGCTGGTAAAGGATGAAATTGTCACATTTGGGTAAAGTAACATTTATAGAGATAAAATCATATCCAGGACTGCCATGGGTTGTGGATGGGGAGAAGAGATTCACTACAAAGGCACCTGAGGGAGAGAATTTTGTGGAGTGATAAAAATGTTCCAAATCTCAATTCTGGTGGTGGTTACATAACTGTCAAGATTTGCCAAAACTCATTGAATTTTTACCTTTTAAAGAGTGAAGCATACTGCGTGTAAATTACACGCTAGTAAACCTGACTTAAAAAAATGAAAGGAAAGTAAAAATTTTTTTGGCAAACAAAAGTTAAGTTTTGTTTGTCTACAGCAGAGTTGATTTCAGCAGACATGATTGCAAATGTATTTCCAACAGAAGGAAACCAATCCCAGCAAGAAGCCATACTTCCATGCGAAATGAAATGAAGACCATGATAAAGGTAAATACATTGATATATATAAATAAATACTGATTATTTAAAGCAAAAAGCTAATTAAAATTTCTTAAGGAAATATTTTAAGGAATTGCTTTAAAAATGTATATGCATAAATAAAATTTATGAAAATGGTTACACAAAAAATTTAAAGATCTTAACTTTTAGGATATTTAGAAAAGAAATATTAAGCATAATTATGTCAAAAATTACCATCATCTTACATTGATAGTAGAATAATGAAATGAATTAGCCAAATATTTCATATGGGTAATATTATTATGTGCCCAAATCTATAAAATGTTGGCATATATTATGGAATTAGCATGAGAATATTTTCATACATTAACATATATGAAAATAAATATATACAGTTATATTTAAAACAAAATATTTAACATCTGTAAGTATTTAATTAAGTAATATCTGTAAATTAAAAGTTGGATGTATTCATTAATTAGGGTACATCCATGTAATATGTTGGCATGGCCCTTAGAAAACATTCCTTTGTCTACTTAGAATTCACCTTCTTTTGCGGAATTGTCTTAATATATAAAAGGCCCAAAAATGCCTGAAATGTGAAGGGAAACATGGGTATTAATGATGCTATTATAAGGTATATAATGTATAATAATGTATTATACAGCATGTAATGATACTATTATAAGGTACACTATAAGAATCACTGAAATTTTCCATTGATAGGTGAATTTTCTAATTGAACCTGAGGCAATATTTTCTTGTAAGTGTTTCAGATAAAGTGATTTAGGATTTCATGAGAATTAGTATTCTCATGTGCCCCTACAATCTATGCTTTTTCCACAAAACAGAAATTTCATGCTTTAATGCAAGTTTCTCTATTATCAAGAGTAATCAAGAACATGAAAAACAAGTACTCTGAAATCAAACTAGTTAAAGCCAGTATATTCTAGATAAAGATCTAGAAAAATGAATCTGAGAGAAAATAGAGTTCAGGGTTGTTTTTTATGTATGCTTATATATTATTCTCTTGGTAAAAGAAAAGGATGTTTGAAATATGGGACCAGACTCACATTGATTCTTTCATTGCTTCTGGTCTTATTCCAGTAACACAGTAATGTGCATATCAATATCCCTGCTGGGAAGCAGCATCATTAATTTTCTATTTTCTCATATCCTAGCTTTGCCTATTCCACATTATTTTCAGAAACATTATTTCTTATCATCTTCTATAGTTTTTAAATATTCTCAGGGAAATGTTTTAAAAATTTAAAACAATCTATAGGTTTCAGTACCATTAAAATAAAAATGCTGTTTTAAATGTATTAATAGATATTATTTGGGGTTGTATATATTATCATCTCTGAAACTTCAAGGTAGCCTTAAGTGATATTGAATTGCCTATAAAACATGTTAAAACTTCTCTCTTCTGGAAGTCCAAGACATAGCCTTTGAATTGGGACGTTAAGAGTTGAACTGATACTGGATAAAGTGAGCTTTTCTCCCTACTCAACCTCTCTACTCCCATTATGGAACCAAATAAAGAATATATGGCACTGAACTTGGTTAAATTGAATGGAACTTCTTGATTAGTATGGCCTTAGGCATCAATTTCAGAGGAATAATTCAAATTGTTAACAATAAGAAGAGTTAATTGACTATGATGTTAGGTAGCAAGATCACAAGCTAGATTCGTGGAGTCAGGTAACGACGTGGTGCATAGTGTAATTAGAACTTAAGAGCATTTCAGTTTTAAGTTAGCACGAGTTCAGTAATAATTGAAGGCCTAATTTTACAGGGTTAGTGATATGGTTCATTTTAGCCTTCATGACTTAAATGACAGATGCTTGTACCTGTACAAAATACTCAAATAATTTCCAGTGATTGGTGATACAGCATACACTTTTAAATTACTATCATGAACAAATAGTCTGTCTCATAGTCTTCCCCTCACTCACCTGAACCTTGTAAGGTCAACAAACACAGTCTGCATAAGAGCCTTATGTTAAACAACAATATGAACTAGATTCCATGGTTCATCTAAATTATACTTCTTATCTATATTTCTAGTAAACGCTCATTCCAACTTCTGGTCTATAGGGCACATCACTTATTTTTTTAAAGCTTATTAGTCACTCTCCTTACGAAACACTAAAAATAGTTGATTCTTCCTTGTTGTTTTGCTTAATGGAACAAATAATGTTAAAGCAGCAATTGATTCATAGCTACACTTCCTCAAGGAAATCACAGTCAGGGCAAGAAACTGACAAGTACGGGGAGAGAGAGATTGTAGCTAGCTGCTAACATAGAGGTTCTCAAATAGGTTTATGGAGACTATAGTGTGGGACCCTTTAAATCTTCCTGAGATGAGTGATAAGGCAGGGTGAGAAATTTACAGAGAAAGAAGGATTAATTCATGTTAAGACTCCATCGTAAGAAGTGATTTCTTAGTTAGACATAGAACAGCAAAAAGCATATTCAAAGAAAAGAAGAATAACAAAGCATAGTATACCCTGGAAGCTATCTGCATATCAGTGAATTACTGATAATATATTATTAATATTTGTTTTAGAAATCTGTGGGAATGAAAATGAGATGTCAAGAAAGAGACAGTAAAGATAATTTATTCACAATCCACTTGGAAAATTATGTCATGTCTGTATCATGCACTGGGCTTGGTATTAGAGATTATGTGAACAAATGAGATAGACATATCCCTGTCTTCACAGACCTTACAATCAAAGGGGCAAGGACTGGGAATGGAGGTACAGAAAAAGTATTAAAAAAATAATCATAAAAACATGGTGTGAGGACACACAGCCCTGATAATGAAATGTAAGGTAGGATTTTGCAGCAACTCAAAGGCCAGAAACATTTATCTGTTGAAATGAGGTCTCTTCTGAATTCTGTATCATAGGGTTGAGATTCTATTGTGTATTTATTGTGCATGCAGAATTATTTACAGATTATGTTATACACATGAGAGACGGAGAACTAAATTAGAATTTTAGAAAATCATTTTGTAAAATGTTGACAAAAGAATGGAGGAAGATTAGAACCAATGCTGAAATACCATTTAAGAGGCAAATACCACACAACAGACAAATTATACGAGCCAAATCCAAGGCAGTTGCAGTAATAACAAAGAGGAGTGTATTGATTTAAGAAACTGTTAAGAAGTAGAATTAATGTAACATATATATCAAGCATAAATTTTATTTTTGATGTCTTTTACTCCCTTTAAAATGAAAATAGTCAATACTATCCAGGGTAAAAGGAAATGGCCACTCCTGAAGATTGTATACATTGTTATATCTCTTTTGGGAAATATGTTGGTAATATGTGTGAAGAGTCTTCAAATTACTCATGATCATTGACAGTTATTTTTACTTCTAGGAATCAATCATATGGAAATAACTGTAAATAAAAGTGTCTTACACAAGGAGTTCAATAAAGCATTATTTATAATAGTAAAATAAATGGAAATTGCCTAAATCTTCAATTCAGTAATTATTTTTTAGTGTACAGTTTTTAAAAAGTGGGTGTTGAATAGTATAAACAAAACCAAGATTACATGGCCTATAATATTGAACCTACTGAAAAATGTGCATAAGGTAGAAGAGATTGATCAAAGTTGTAAATTTTAACACTAGGTCATAAGATCATTTCGTGTTTTTTCTTTTAAATTTATTTTTAAAATATTTTAATAGAGACTTCTATCATACTTACAGTCAAAGAAAAGTTAAATTTACTTCACTATTCTTAAGATGTGGTAACCCACTGCATGTAGTGGTAAGAAACAAAATTAATAATGCAAATTTAAAAGATTTCTAGCTTTCTGGCTTGACATGGATACTATATTTTGAAGGAAAAAATGCGTGTAATTTGAACTTGTTGAATCAAGCGGATTTAGAAATTTTCAAGGGAGACCAATAAACACTAAAATGTGGCTAGCTAAGTACATATTTGAGGAACATGGACTAATGTATACATATTAGTCAGGGCCATGCCCTAAGATAATAAGCTAATACCACTAAAATAGTATGTGCAAAGTAAGAATGCCAGAGATGGACTTACGGATGGTACACACATCAACATGCAACTAAAAAAAATAAAAAAAAAGATTTGATCATAGATATAAGAAGACAATTAATGTACTTATTTATTCCAATAACAAACAACCAGTTGGTTTTCAATTTAACATATGTTTTAATCTAATTGTAAGTCAAGGACTAGTCTACACCCAATACTACAAGAATTCAGCTTCAAGGAGACAACTGAGGAGTTTTGCAATTAGGTAATAGGTGAAGGCTGTTCAAAATCACCAAAGGACAAGTTGGCAGCATAGTTAGGGAACCCTGTGCTAGTCTCATCTTTCCAACACAGCTAGATCAACATCAAACCATTTGAACACATAGGAAATCAATCTGAGAATTATGAGAACAATCTGCATAATTTGAGGGAGAGAATGCAGCAGGTACATGGTGTAGAGAGGCAAACTAGGGAAGAAAATAGCCACAGTACACAGAGGGCAGGCAGCCATTTTCATGTAGAAGAGAAGACAGAAGGAGGGGTAGAGCAGTGCATCAGGTTTGCACAAGAAAGCACTCTCCTAGAAGGCAGCTAGAAAGAAAGAAAACATGCACAGAGTACTGTACCAAAAAAACAAAAAACAAAAACCAAAAAACAAAAAACAAAAAAAAGTGTTCCCCAAAACCATGGATGGGGGAAAAAGTAGAGGATTGCAATACCGCCAGTTTTTGTTTTTTGTTTTTTTTTTATTAACAGAGGAACATAGAGTCTGAAGTCAGAGGTCAGCACCTGGAAGTGCTCCAGGGAGGAAGCAGGGCAGAGCCTGGGAGCGGGCAGCATGGTCTAAAGATCCCTTGGGTGGCACGGAGAGTAGCAGTTTCCCTGCTTTGAGAGTATTTGGTGGAGGTGATACTACCTCTCCATGGACAAAAGACACAATGGGAGCCATCAAGTCACCACGTTCACCCATATAGGAACAAAGTCACCAGCTGAGGGCAGCAAATCCTGGTGCCAGCTTTATGTTGTGATTTATCACAAACTCTGAAGCTTCTGTGTGGTCATGTGACCATTTCCTGGGACAAGTCAGTACCAGGCAAAGTGTGGGGAAACATTCCCTAAGAGGATCAGTGTTGGTCTGAGCCCTAGGGGTCTCTGAAGTGTGGTTCTGAAACACAGCCACACCTGAGATAAAACTCTGGAGGGAGGCACCACCTGGTAGGTAGATAGCTTGGACACAGACATGGGGAAGGCAGGGAACTGACAGAAGTAGGGGACATGGAAGGGGTGACTGATCACTTGTCTCTGAGGGCATGAACTCTTGCTCTGGAGACTAGAGAATGGGGTGCAACCATTTTCACCATTAGCCCACCAACACTTTTCAACTCCAATGAGCTAAACAGCACCACCAACTGGAGAACAGAGCAGTTACATCAAGCCCTTCTATGTGCCCTCAGACCCATCCCCAGTAGGGCAAGTAGGCCTGATAATCAGAGCAGCAGCAGGCCCCTCACCCAGAAGACCAGCAAAAATCTCTTCCATGAGCTTAGTCTACTGACCTTAGAATGCTGCAAAGTTTCAGCTGTAAGGGAAACTGGATCTAGCTTCATTTGGGTTTTTTTAGTTTGTTTATTTGTTCATTATTTGTTGCTGCTGTGGCTTCTGTTTTGTTTTTGTTGTTTTTCTTTTCTTTTGTTTCTTGGATACAGAAAGAAAAAAATTATTTTTTATTTTATTTTATTATTTTTTTCTCTCTTCTTTTTTCTCTTTTTTCTATCAAGTTTCTCTTAACAAGCAGACCAAAACACACCTAGGATCTACTTCCTTTATTTGATTTTTTTTAATTTTCAAATTTTTATTTCATTCTGTTATTATTATTGGTTTTTCTTCCTCTAAAATACAAGATGGAAGAATTCACCTCAAAAGAAAGAATAGGAAGAAATGAGAGCCAGGGATTTAATCAATGTAGATATATGTAAGATGTCTGAACTAGAATTTAAACAGCCATTATAACGATAACTAGTTGGGCTTGAAAAAAAACATAGAAGACACCAGAGAATCCCTTTCTGTAAAAATAAAAGACTAAGATCAAGTCAGGTGGAAATTAAACATGCTATAACCCAGATGCAAACCCAAATGGAGGCCATAAAAAGGAAGGTAGACGAGGCAGAGGATCAAATTAGTGATACAGAAGATAAAACTATGCAAAATACTGAAGCTAAAAGGAAAAGGGAAACAAAGGTCAGGGATCACCAAGGCAGACTTAGGGAACCCACCAATTTATTAAAATGTAAACATTCGTAACATAGGAGTAACAGAAGATGAAAAGAGAAAAAAAGGGGGCAGAAGTATTATGTGAGCAAATTATAACTGAAAACTTCCCGAATCTGGGAAAGGACAAAGACATCAAATCCAAGAAGCACAGAGAACTACCATTGCATTCAACAAAAAATGACCATCACCAAGGTATCAGAGTCAAATCCACAAAATGCAGACAAGGAAATAATCCTGAAAGCATCAAGGGAAAAGCAGTTCTTAACCTACAAGAGAAGACAGATCAGGTTCACAATAGCTCTGTCCCCAGATACTTGGCCTCCAGAAAGGAGTGGTCTATTCAACATGCTGAATGTGAAAAATACACAGCCAAGAATACTCTATACAACATGACTGTCGTTCACAATAGAAGAGATAAAAAGTGCTCCAGACAAACAGAAACTAAAAGAGAATATGACCACTAAACCAGCCCTACAAGAAGTTTTAAGGAAAGACTCTTTGAGAGAAAAACAAAAACAAAAATAGAAAGGACCAGAGAGCAGAGAACATCATCAGAAACACCAATTCTACAGGTAACACAATGGCACTAAATTCATATCTCTCAATAATCACTCTGAATGTAAATGGACTAAATGCCCCAATCAAAAGACATATAAAAATAGATTAAAAAACAAGACCTCCTCCTTTGTTGATCTCAGTGCTGGTTACAATGGTCCATTAATTTTGGGAAAATCTGTTTACGATTTATGCACATTTATGTATAATGTAACATCATGAACTTCAGTAAAACACTTACCTAAAATTATTTTCAAACACATAGATTAATCCTCTCAGCAATTTGTGATGAATACATTTTTTTTTTAAACTTTTTTTTTTCAACGTTTATTTTTGGGACAGAGAGAGACAGAGCATGAACAGGGGAGGGGCAGAGAGAGAGGGAGAGACAGAATCGGAAACAGGCTCCAGGCTCTGAGCCATCAGCTCAGAGCCTGATGCGGGGCTCGAACTCACGGACCGCGAGATCGTGACCTGGCTGAAGTCGCACGCTTAACCGACTGCGCCACCCAGGCGCCCCTGTGATGAATACATTTTTAAAGCTCTAGAAATTTTTCATGAAAAACTTGAAAAAATATGTTATTTAAACAACACTAAAATATTCAGCAACAATTGATGAAAAGCAAACAGGTATTTATAAAACATGTATATAGAAGAATCCATAGTGATCACATTACTGTGTACCTTCAAAATATTGTGGCTTTTGAAAAAGTTTTACTTTGAAACGTACTCTGATTTCTGTTAAGCATGAAATTCTTGCACAGTTCAGCAATTTATAATCTTTGGTTGAAGTTGATGCAAACTCTTTACCTATTATCTCGTAATTGCAAATGTAATCCCATTTCACCCTACGCTGTATTCAGTCTATCAACTCAAAATTCTATCAGGGAAATTACAATAAGTACATGCATTCACAGTTTTTAACAAAAACAAATTATATCCTTTAAACAAATTCATGACATACATTTATAACACACACACACACACACACACACACACACACACACACACACATATATATACACACACACACACATACACCAAGTTCCACAAAATGGGAGATATCCATTGACACATTTATCTATCATATAAGCATAAATGTTAGTTTGGTAATTTTATTCTGTTTTCTACACAAATGCATTGGTGTCACATAAACACCCTACATAAACATTTTAGCATTTTAATCTAAATTTCTCCTGCTTTACTATCCACTAATAAAATCAAATTAGAGAAACAAGATCTTTAATATTTTCCAAACATATATTCTGAAGTAAAAAAGCAACCTTTGAAGACACAGAGCTTATAGTTGGCTCAAGGAGAGAATAAAATGTATTTTGATACTGGTCTATCTTTTCATAAGGTTTCTTTAAAATCTCAAGGGTGAAGAGAAAAAATTTATTTTTCATTTTTAAATAATTTTATATCTGAACCGAATTCTAGTATATCCAAGATGCCTACCAAACAGTTTTAAATCAACAGAAGTGAGTATGTTAAGATCATAACTGTCTTTCTTTTTTGTGTTTGTTACAAAGTGTTTTTGTCATAGGAAATTTCCCTGTTTTCAGCTAAGGATTGTTTTCAAGGAGAACGAGTTTTTCTCAGTTTATTTCTACCCTAGAGAAGTTCCCTATGCATATGTATAGAAAATAATTGAGAATTCTTGCTGTTTCTTCCCAGGGATTCTTTTAAGTAAACTTCTAATATCCCATAAAGGAAATAAGTAGAAAAGGTACAATTTATATTTGTGTTGCTTAGGAATCAGATTGGTTTCTACTTAACAGGGAGAAATGAAGGCAACATATTAACCAATTGAATGATTTAAGTTTTTCTTGCAGATATGACCTTGTTGATATCATTTTCATCTTTGGATCATCTATATAGTTGTCATTTGATTCCATGCCTCCTTTTTAATAGCAAAGCTATGTGGTTTATAGTAATTCATTAAAAAAAGATGTTTCTAGAAAACATATTGCCACTTCATGAATTAGATAGCAACAGAAAAGACACACAAATAAAATATGTAAAACTTTACCTTTAATCTTTTACTATGGTACAATAAAAATCATAAGCATGTGAAATGCATCCAGTTTTTGAGTTAAGTATACAGATGTTTAATTCTATCACTTACACTCCAATGAAAAAAATACTATCGTGAGTTTGTGTTGAGTACATTTAGGCATATTTCATGACATTAATCTCCCACACAAACTATATCTCTCATTTAAAATTTCTGTGCCATAAATTACATTCTTTCACATCTCTCCAGAATTTAAAAACCTATTAGTCTTTCATGGTCAACATCCACAAACATTCTTCTATTAACAATAACTGAAGGAAGTATCTCCCTCCCCTCAGATACCATAATATTTTATCAGTGTTTCTACCAGATTATTTAATATATAATCATTTCTTGAAATAACATTTTAAAGCATACTTACTCTTATTTTTATAAGGTAATATCTAAAGACTAGAAATATCAATCTACAACTAAGTATATGATTCTTAAAATATTTTCACATTTGTATTAGGTATTTATTGTTGCTGTTAATTTTTTGAATTCAACACGGAGTATTTTTTTGTCAGTAACGAATACACACTATCCTCTGGAGAAATCACCTACTTGTTTCTACAGAATAATTGGATTAAAAATGATAACTGGGGCGCCTGGGTGGCGCAGTCGGTTAAGCGTCCGACTTCAGCCAGGTCACGATCTCGCGGTCCGTGAGTTCGAGCCCCGCGTCGGGCTCTGGGCTGATGGCTCAGAGCCTGGAGCCTGTTTCCGATTCTGTGTCTCCCTCTCTCTCTGCCCCTCCCCCGTTCATGCTCTGTCTCTCTCTGTCCCAAAAAATAAATAAACGTTGAAAAAAAAATAAAAAAAAAATGATAACTGTATGTTATTAAAATCATGTGTTTTGTATTTTAAAGATTAGATTTCATATTTGATTTTAGCTCACCCCTCATCCCACACAAGATGGAGTTAAATCTTCAGTGATTTGGAATTCAACTGGGACAGGCTCTTTATCACTCCCTATGCCTTTTTTTCTCTCATACCTTCCTCCTGTTGCCTCCAACTTGACTCCAGTGAGGAAGACACAATGCCCTTGGCCAGCAGAGAGAGTAGCAGCTATTTGTGATCTGGCAGTGAGATTTGGCGATGCTGTTAAAGGCACAATCACGTGCTTTCAGTGACGAAAGAAGAACCCCCAAGTCCCCTTGGTTAGAGTGGTATTAATATCCTTGGCTAATTTGGCAAGCTTGTCATCCGTGATGTTTTTTTATAGTCATATTTGTCAAAACCAACCCAACTCTTCCTTGAGACGCAATCATGTGGACTTTCTTGCCTCTACCAGCAATTTAAAATACCCTTGGGGCGCCTGGGTGGCGCAGTCGGTTAAGCGTCCGACTTCAGCCAAGTCACGATCTCGCGGTCCGTGAGTTCGAGCCCCGCGTCGGGCTCTGGGCTGATGGCTCAGAGCCTGGAGCCTGTTTCCCATTCTGTGTCTCCCTCTCTCTCTGCCCCTCCCCCGTTCATGCTCTGTCTCTCTCTGTCCCAAAAATAAATAAACGTTGAAAAAATAAAATAAAATAAAATAAAATACCCAAAACTTCTCAGGTTTCAGGATCTCATAGATGTATTGAGCATGTTTCAGTTTTTGTTTTGTTTCTGTTTTGTTTGTTTTTTAATACAGCTATTGCAGACTGATGGGAATTTTATAACAAGAGTCAGGATGCAAGTCTCTTTGATGTGGGCTTTTGACAATTGAGTCACTTTGGACTCATCTGTGGGCTCTATAATATCCTATTGCTTACAGATGCAGGGAAAATGCCCTATCATTACTTTATAAATACATGTTACACATTGATGTCAAATGTTTTGATACATATTGTATGTTTATGTCACATACCTTGATACATGTTACATGAATGAATAAAAGGTGATAATCTGTTAAATATTTATCACCACCCTGGGTCATATCCCAATTATGTGGGACTAAAAAATTATATATAATAGTCTACAAAATTATGAATATCACATATGAAAGTGAATATTTGAAATGATAAATTACAACGAACTATAAATTATAAAACTATTATGTATACCACAAACATTTAATCTAGAAGAAAACAAAGGATATTGATTAACTTTCCAAAATAACTACATTTTATTTACATTTTGGTTACCTATTTTTTAAAAAATTTTCTCTTCAGATGACAATAAACTTTTAAAATAATATTCTAAAGAGAGAACAGAAAGAAAATTCAACCTTTTCTTTAGCATGGTTGGCTAATTTTGCTCATCAGCATTGATGGCTTAAAGAAATATACCTCCACTTTGCAACTTTGTTTTTAAATTTTCTTAATGTTTATTTTTGAGAGAGAGAGAGAGAGAGAGAGAGAGAGAGAGAGAGAGAGAGATTGAGAGCAGGGGAGGGGCAGAGAGAGACTGACAAAGAATCTGAAGCAGGCTCCAGTCTCTGAGCTGTCAGCACAGAGCCTGATGCAGGGCTCAAACTCACAGACTGTGAGATCATGACCTGAGCTGAAGTCTGATGCTCAACTGACTGAGCCACCCAGGCACTCCTACACTGCAACTTTTTATTGGTAATGTGGTGTACATTTTGAGACTTGTCAAGAAGGAAAACTTTAAGTGCTTGTATTATATGGGCTGTAAGAGTTCAAGGTATTTTAACTATTCTTGTGTAGTGACAACTCTGAAATAATTTTTAATTCCTGACGCTCACTATTTTGCTGTCAGCATCTACTTCAAATTGGTTTATTATGAATTTTACATCATGACAACATAAACTATATTTCAATAAAAATTGTACAAGTTCATTTTATCTACCAAAGTTAATTCCTCAAAATGAAGCTATTATTGGCACACTTTTATGTGCTTTTCGGACCCTAGAAACTGTGTATTTCTTTACCATTACTTGCATATTCCTTCTGCTTTTTCATTTTTAGTTTGGCAATGTTATGATTCTCACAATGTTCTTTATCTTTTGTTGTAATTTTCATTATCTCTAGTCTAGTGACTATCATGACTCTATTCCCTGTCTTTATAAAATGACCATAAAATTTTTAGTTTCTATTTCATGTATAAAAGTTTCGACATTACAAAATTTATGAAATCTTCTTTCTCTCAGTTTATGCCTTGAGTCTCAACTGCAATAGTTTCTTCAATTATGTTTTAATTTTATAGGATCATTATTTCTAAAAAACAAATAAATTTAATAAGGTAATAAGACATATGAAACAGTAATTCAAATTCCTTTAGAATTTGACATGATAGTGTATAAATCTAAATAATTAGGGATTACATTGCTTGTATATTATATATGTGTGTGTATATATATTTATTTATTTACTGAAATACTATGTAATTTATATACTCACAGGCTATATATAATTATAGTACATACTATATAGTATATTATATATTATATAGGGTAAATATTGAAGGGATCTTTACAAGCAATGGGCCCTAAGGCTTGAGCTTCTTTACATTCAAGGTAACTCTGTCTAAAATAACATTTTTTATTTCACAAATGATGACACTACATTAGTATTATACCACATTAATCAAAATGAGTGAAAATATATTTTTAAAATTTTGTCATAGGGTATACATCTAAATTTATACTCTAATTTATACTCTAAATTTATACTGTAATTCAGATAGGTTGGAGAAAATGTATTCCCTTATTCATTCATTCATTTGGTTAAAAACTTTAAAAAAATTAAAATAGTAAATTCATACATATTGTGTGCTCTGAAAAAGCGGTAAATAAATGAACATGGTCCTTGTGGGAGACAGAAGATATACAGTAAGATGGTTTATATTAATATAAGTTATATTAAGTTATAATTACTATGTAAATAAAAACAGCTGATATGAAAGAAAACTGATATATAACTAGGGAAGAGGATTAGGCAAATTTACATTGCACGTGTGAGACTAGCTCCCAAGGTAACATGACATTTAAGCTCATCAAATAAACAGTAGGAAGTAATAGGCATGTATTATATAATATTTATTTCTCTATATTGTGATGACTAAAATAATACATTTTGATGTAGAACTTCTGTAAAGGCACAAGAAAAAAAAAAAAAAAACGTCAACAGAACTGCTCCTCATCAAAACAATAGTTTCACTCATGAAAATTATAAAATAAAATCACTTAGGAACTCTGGAAAATGTTCTAAAAGAACACAGTCACTGGAGAATCTTTCATTTAATCTACAAAATCCCAGTGACAACAGTAAGAGCATCTGTGGCATGTGGGACGGGGCCTACTCCCTTACTCCCACTCTAGCTCTGTGGTGTGGAAGCTTTACACAGGGTGCTCTATCTTGCTTAGGCATGGCCACGAAGATGGGGTTTGTCTCACCTCTCACCTTCTGGTGTGATACTGCAATTTCAACCTGAAAAGGACAGGTTTCTGACATCCTCATCATCCCCGCACTCCCTGAAGCACGTAGCAGCAGCTGTTCTTCCAGCAGGGACAGCTGTGAAAATGAAGTCTCTGATGTCCCATCCTGCCCTCACTTGTCAGGCAGAAGCTCTACCCAGCCATAGCAGACTGAGACTTAGGGTACAAATATTTCATACCAGCATTCAGAGACTCTTAACTGGAGAGAACAAACTGAAGGTTGCTGGAGGGGAGGTGGGTTGGGGGATGAGTTAAATGGGTGATGGGCATGGAGGATGGCACTTGTTGGGATGAGCACTGGGTGTTATATGTAAGTGATGACTCACTAGGTTCTACTCCTGAAACTAATACTACACTATATGTTAGCTAATTTGAATTTAAATAAATTTAAAAAAACCCACGACTATTTTAAATATATTCAAAGAACCAAAGGAAACATTTAAAATATAAAGGAAGATATGAAATAATGTCACATCCAGGAGAAAATATCATTAAAGATATTGCTGTAAAAGAAAGGAGCCATATGGAAATTCTGTAGATAAAAAGTTTAATAAGTGAAATGAAAAATTGACCAAATGTCTTCAACAGTGGATTTTGGCTGGCAGAAGAAAGAATTAATGAACTTGAACATAGATCAACAGAGACTATGCAATCTGGAAAAAAACAAAAAAAAAAAAACAAAAAAAAGGCAAAGGAACAGATTCTCTTAGAAATGTGGAACGCCATTATTCAACCAAAGTTGAGGAATGGGGATATTATGGAGGAAATATGAGAGGGACACTAATGGAAATTATATGCAAGGAAATAATGTCAATGGCTGAGAGCATTCCATAATTTGAAGAAAAACATTAATCTATACACCCAGAAACTCAGCAAATTTCAAGAAGGGTAAAATGAAAGAGATTCAGCCCAGTCATATAATAGTCAAAATATTGAAAGTCAAAGTTAAAAAGAGAAATTCTCAAAAGCAGTGAAAGAAAAAACAATGCATCATTTATTAGAGAAGCTTAGTATACTAATTATTACCCAGATGTTAATAGAAAAATGGGTCAAAATGTTAGGCCTCATTGCCCATGATATTCTTTAGTAAGTAGGTAGGTGAGTATATGTCTACAACATTGGTGGTGTTGAATCAATTATAGTGATTGTAAGAAAGAGTAGAATCCCACAAACACATAAAGAAAATGTATGCTCCCAGTTCTGCAAATAAATGCCAAAGAATAAAAGGGATGCCTTTAGAACCATTTGAACTGAATGATTATTTCATTCATATTCTATTTTGTATGCTAATAAAGCATTATTATTTGTGTTAATTTAGGTAAAATTGATAAAATAGCTGATGATATCTACTAGCATGGTAGTCATTTCAAAATTTTGCTAAAAATCGACAAAATTAACCACTATGCAGTTTTCACTTAATAAGATGAATTTAATATAAAACATGTATTTTTTCTGTAACAAAAAAAATTAAGATGGATGAAATCTCTTTATTGTGGTTTAAATTTTTGCTTGTCATCCACCTACTAGAGGACTTCAAACTTTCATTGAAGGAAAAGGCACATGATAATTGACAAGTAAAAGGTCTTTAGAAAAAGTAAACAGAATAATTATCATATGTAAACAGACCATTAAATATAGAATTTATTAAGTGGCAGTAGCTTTGGGAAATTATATAGGTAAAACATTCCAAGAGAAAGCAGGATGTATTTGAGATTTAATGAATGTAATTTCAAACCTAACAATGATAAAATGACCTGTTTATATACTTACATGAAATGTATGGTTCTCACTTGAGCTCCATTTAAGTGGAATAATCTGACTAAAACCCTACCTTGAGAAATATTAACATTTCCTCTTTAATTATAGCACACAAGATATTATATCCAAAAGAAAGTCTCATGGTAGTGAATGAAAATTTTGCATTTTCTCTCCTATGTAGTTTTCATACATGAAAATTGTCAGTTATCATCAGCTATTATAGGAAAAAACACAAAATACAAAGAATAATATAACTAACCACTATGCAGTGACAAATCAGTTGTCTTACCATTTTTTGTTTCACTTTTATAATTATTGTTAAATAAACTAGGAATTAGCCGTTCCAAATTAAGTCATTGTGTCCCCTCCTTAATCTCTATCCTCTCTTTCTATCCTCAGATAAGAATGATATTGTTGTTGATATTTTCCCTATTATCCCTATGTAACTTTTCCATATATAAATACATTCGCTAATATAGTAGAGCACTTTTGCATATTTAAAAATTTTATATAAACATTGGATTTATCATTCCACAACTTAAAAACTGTATATCCATGTTGTAATATGCAACTCTAGTTTAATCATTTTAACCAATGGATAATGATTCAGTCTATGATTATACCAGATTTTTTGTTGTATTCAATATTTGGATATTTAAATTGCATATAATGGGAGGGGAGAGTAACATTAATCTAACAAAAAGTAGTTCACTTTTTCCAAATAATGTTTATCCACAGGAAGTTAGTTTGTTCCTAGTATTGAATTCACAGTTCATGGATATGAGTACTGAAGGGTATGTGATTCTCTTGGTCTTCCCCTCTTAATTGAATTATGAAGACCACACTATAGACATTATGGTCATTTTGAAATGAGGAGGATAAAGGAAGAAAAGTGCACACAGGTATGTGTCAACTGATCTCCCTCTTAAAGAGTTTTCCTGAAAATTCCACGTGAAGTTTTCCATATGCGTATGATTAACCAGTGCCATGTCATACAGATGTTCCTAAAAGCAATTGAGGTTTGGTAATTTATTTTCTTTTCTGACTGGGCACAATAACACCCAAGTAAAATCAAGTTTACATTTTTAAGAAAAAGAGAATAAATTATATTTGTAATTTTTCTGTAATAAATAATACCATAATAACATTCTTACGAATTTATTTTACACATATGTATATGTACTTCTTTAGGATGTATATAGTTGTCTAAATATAAGGTCATAAATAGAATAACTAAATAATTTACTGCCCAAACTGGGATCATTTCTGGAACAAAAAGGGGAGATATTCATTATTATGCCAGAAAACAGGTGAATAGTTGGACTATCCCATACAAAACTAATGTTTAGAATCATCTCAGTCATATAGCATATGCCTCTTCAAATTAACCAGATATTACTAAATTGTAAATTAGTTCCAAGCTAAGATAAAACCAACAGTATTTGAGAATTTCCTTTGATCTCCATTCTAGCCAAAATTTTCCTACATCATATTTTCTAGTCTGATGTAGGAAAATTATATACTTCTAGTTTTCATTAGCATATCCATGGTCACCTGATTATGTTTATGATCTCTTCCTAAAATTTCTGAACAGATCTATTACCCAATTATCTTTTTAATTTTTTGTCTTTGCAACTGATTTTTAGTAAATATTTATATACCCTGTGTTTTATGATCATCTTACAAGGGTGTTAGTTTTCAGTGTGAGGACTAATGATGTACACACACACCAAGAGGGTGTGAAAGTTGGTTACATAATAAATATGCAGTGAGCAGGTCCATTTTCCAAAGCTGGTCTGAAACTGGTTTCAGAGTGGGCAAAGAAGACTGACTTGTGTTTTTTAGGATGAAGCCTTGCTGAGTGTTCCCACATATGGTTTAAACTTTAAATTCTTGCCAGCACAAGAGAAGGGAGCACCCAAATTTTCTTACCAGTTTTCCCAGATGTGAGATAAAATGACAGGAGGAAGAGTGAGGTGAGGATTAAAAGCTCTCAGCAGCCAAAGATCAAAAAATGGCCAGACTCTTTATTACACTTAACCTCTAATGTTTGATTGATAAATGAAATGGGTCATGTTTCATTTCACTGTATTTTAACTTACTTAAGCAAGCCATTATTGCATTATAATGCCTGCAGACTGAGACTGGTAAGGGAGGTGAAAATCACGGTGAAAGCTTATTTAGGAGTTCAACATCACACAGCATGCCTGGGTGGCTCAGTTGGTTAAGCATCTGACTTTGGCTCAGGTCGTGATCTCACGGTTTGTGAGTTCAAGCCCCATGTCGGGCTCTGTGCTGACAGCAAAATGCCTGGAGCCTGCTTCAGATTCTGTGTCTCTCTTTCTGTCCCTCCTTTGCTCACATTCTGTTCTCACAAAAATAAACAATTAAAAAATTAAAAAAAAAAGAGTTCAACATCATGCATTCTGTGAAGTAAAATCAGAACCTTGGTCATTCATTACCAGTGATGTCTAGACTGTATGAAGGGAATAAATAGTGTTTTGGTTAGACCTCATGTCATTGTTTTAGTGGATGTAGGGACAAGCATAACTTTGATTTATATTTTGGATAAATACAAGGCAAGACAAGCCTTCTCCCTTAAATAAAGAATCATTGTTGCTGCCATTTAAGGGATGAAAAGGCAGCAACTCCCCACAGAGCTTTTTGATATTTAATAACAGTGATACCATCTATAAAATTTGTGAACTCCTTTGATATTCACTTAGTTGTATCCAAATGACTCCCTAGGTAACCAAGTGTCTTAGTCCATTAAGGGTGCTATAACAAAATACCACAGACTAGGTAGCTTTTAAACAGAAATTTATTTTCCACAGTTCTGAAGGCTAGAGGTCCAAGATCAGGGTGCCAGCTTGATCAGGTTCTAGTGGAGCCCCTTTCGGATTATAGACTGTAGATCTTTAGATGTGTCTTACATGGTAGAAGGCATTTGGGAGCTTTATAAGGTCTCTTTTATAATGGTACTGATCTCATTCATGAAGATTCCACCCTCATGACTTATACATCTCCCAAAGATCCTGCATGCTAATACCGTCATATTGGGCATTAGGATTTCAACTAAATGAAATTTGGGCGTCACACTCAGATTATAGCACCAAGAGTCTAGGAGAAGACTGAAATCTTCCAGAACTGGGACTGCAAAACACAGAAGACTGGGAGGCCGTCCTTCCTGCATACTGGATATGCCAGAGGGCTCAGATTTGGCTCTATGCTCTAGCAGACAGGCTTTGGTGCCCATTCCTAACGAGTAGGGTGCTGCTTCTGTCTCAAAGTACAATAAGCAGCTAGGTACAGAGGATGGGGGGCATGGGTCCTATCAGAGACTTTGTTTCCAGAATAGCTCACTATAAGGCCAGCAATTGTCCCTTTCATTAACATAAAATGGGCCTGAGGAGGGCAACTTCTTCTACGAGAATAAACAGACAACTTATGGACATCATAGGTGGTCCTGAGACTCAGTAGGCCAAAGCCTCTAAAGAAAATGTTTCTTCTCTTCTTTGGCATTAATAGAAGCACCTGTTTTATTGCAATTTGGACAGATTTTAGGGCTTTTTTTTGCTGGAGGGAGCCCTATACAAACTGTGGGGATTTGCAAGTAACAACAAATGAGCTTCAGTAAAACTTATTGGTGAAGGGTGTGTTGCTTCTAGAACTCAAAGACAACTAAAAGATGCTGAGCTAGTAGTAACATTGTGGATGCTGAGAGGGGAGTAATCATTACTTGACAATGTCAGGGATGGAGTGGCCCTGGTTTTTCCAACTAACGTTTAGGATTTTAACTGAGAAAGGGGAACCTTGTACTATGTGTAGGGTAATGGTCCACCCCCCTTCCAGTAAGCTCCTTTGTGAGTATTTGTATACTCTCAAGTAGTGTTCAAATGATTCTCTCCAGAGGAAGATATCATCAGAATGATATCTCCTAGAGGAAATAGGATGGGGTTAAGATCTTGTCTGTAAGTGTTTTGTGTAAGGCCACTGAGGTACCCCACAAGCATCTGGGCAAAGATATGTCACTTTAGAGTAAAGGCAAATTGCAACTATATCATTTACTTATTTCTGATGCTGTAACAAATTAATTCTTAATTCCGTCTGTAATTTTAATTTAGCCTAGCCATGCCATCTAGCAACATATTGATAGATTCTGAGTATTAGTGCATGTATACTCTAGTATTTAATAACCCTGTTTTCCAAAAACTTACAAACTTGCATTTTACTTCTTCCATTTGTTTATGAGTATCTTGCTTCTGTTTCACTTATAAACTGGTCAAAAGTTGGTCTATTCTGTTAGTGTTGTTAAAGATATTGTTTCTGTATACTGTCCACTGATTTATTTGATATGTGTGCTAACTCAGAGTATGTTGGGTTGTTTTCCTCCTTTTGTGTTTTACAACTTTGAACTCATAGTTTTGGAACACACTCTGAGGAAAAAAAAATGTTTCCTGACATCCCTCTGAGATGATAGTTCTTGCCCCACCCCCACTGTGCTAACAAATTCTTCCCATCTTCCTCATTGTTTCTCTGTGTTAATTATTTTATTATCCTAGTCAGCTTCTTGCTGAGTATAAAGCCTTTCATGGATGCTAAATAGAGATATTTATCTCAATTCAACCTCTTACTTCTCATGTTCAAAATCTCAATTTCTATCCCTAGTGAGACATCAAAACTTAATCTTCTTGGTTCCATAAGTATCAATCTACATTATGAAATATTCAGGATAATGTTCTTTTTTTTTTCCACTTGATTTTAACTCCTGGAAATTTCCCTTAGTTTCTTTGAAAATTATCTACTCATTTCTGAAGTGTTTCTACATGTTTGTAGTTAAGAGAGTTTTCAGATTATCTAATCTCTCATATAGTGTTTTCGTAAACTCTATTACTTTTTTATATTTAAAGAGTCTTCTAGAGAAAAGAGCATTATTACTAATAGTTGACAGTGAGACAGTGATTTATCAATTTACTATATATACATTACATACTTTATTGCACTTTACATACTTGACTTTAATACTCACTGCTCTGTAAAATATGTATTATTACCATAGGTTTTTCAGATAAGAAACCTGTAGCTTATTGACATTAATTGGAAATTCTAATTTAGGTTGGCCTGATTCCATCCATTCAATCATTCATGCATGCACTCATCCATTTATTTAACAGTATGTGCACAGTCTAGTGGGAGAGATGGATATAAAACAAAAGTAATTGAAACATAATTATCTAATTGTAGTTGTAATGATAACTATGAAAACAGATTGTAGTTTGCAATGAGAGCTTATGGCCACATGTCATCAAGGGAGACTTCCCCAAGGAAGTGATGTTAAACACTGACAAAAAATTTGTATCAGTATAGACTACGTTAAGGTTGTATGTATGTGCATGGTGTATGAGTGTGTGTGAATGTGTGTGTGTGTGTGTGTGTGTGTGTGTGTGCGTGTATTTGAGAGAGAATGTGTGGGGAATGAGAATGAAACAGAGTGATGGGGGAGGAAAATATAAGGGTGTTGATTTTGACATTTGCAAAGACATTTTTAAACTCTAAAATGAAAAGCTATGGGTCCACTCAGAAAACCACAGAAGGATAATAGGAGTATGTTATATGGAAATGAAAAAATCCAGGCTGGGGCCAAAGCATGTTGGACCTCTTAGGTCACTTTAAAAGCATTAAAAAGATATTGAATGTTTTATTGTAGTGAAAGTACAGAGAAGGATGATATGCTTTAAATTTTTATTGTCCAAGCTAATCCAGAACTTTCAGTTTTAATAATCACTTGAGATAAGCATTATTAAGTATTATGGCCTTCAAAACTTGGGAGTTGTAACTCCATGCATCCTTAAGAATTACGTGCATATACTAGATAAGTAAGGCAAATGTGGGAAAGACATTACAACTTAAATAAGTTAATATTTTCACATGAAATGGTATAGAAATAATGAGTATAAAAATTAATGGAGAAACTGTGACGAGTTATATTGAGAGTTCAGGTAACATAGGAGAAAACTAGTTTAAATGTCAATTGAGAACTAGTTAGGTAGTTTCTTCTTTTTCATCATTACAGGGAGTGCTTCAATAAACATTCTCATATCAGTCTACTTGTACACATGTGTGAGAGTTTCTCTAGGGTAGACACTTAGAAATGAAATTTAAAGGTCATAAAGTACATGCATTTTGACTTTCTGGTATAATTAAATTCTATACAAAATAACTTAACCGATATATGCTCCAGTCATCAAGAGTTCATTTTCAGAACTTTAAGAACATGGTCTTTACCAGTCAGTGAAGAAATATTAAAGGAGTTACAGTCATGTAGCCACAATGAGAGCAAAACAGACACATGCCAATCCCCTAAACTGGTAATGCAAAGTCAAGGCTGGTATGATATTTCTACTCTCTTATTTTTCTTTTACATGATCCAAGAACTTGGCAAAAAGTAGTAGCTATTTACGGAAGTGGAGAGAGAAATGGAATTTTCGTAAATGGAAATAAATCTCCCAAGGTATACCCCCACATCTTCCCAATGAAATTTTTAGACTTGGAGTAGCCCAAGCTACAAGAAAAGATATATTTTAGATATTCCAAGTTTTATGAACACTTTTATGACACTTAGTATATGCACAAAACCTTATGATGTGCATGCTATTATTCTTCTAATTTTACGATCAAAAAACAAGCATACATTTGTTATGAATTTTCTCAATGTCACAGAGTTTTTGAGCATTGACACTGGGATTTGAGCACATGCAAACTGTCTGGAGAATCCATGGTCTAAAATCACTATGTGTTGATATCTTCTAGGACTAATGACTTATTAATTACCAAGGTGAAACTGTTTTTGTTACTGGGTATGACCAGATATCTTAATATTCTCTAAGAGCTCTAAAAATAGTTCAGGTTTCACCTAGGAACAAAAGAAGAATGAGTGTAAAGATTTATAGATCTTAAGAGTGGAAGATATTTGCTTTATGATAACACCCCATTTAGTTTCTGCACTTTCAATATAATAAATATTTCCTTCTAATCAGATTTGGGGTAGGCAGGATGCCCCTGGCCCGAGAATTAGCATAAAGCTCCATGAACCAAAGTGTTTCCTGCTGGAAGTGAGGCCAGTCTGGAAAGGCTATAGACATGCTGGCAGGTACTGAGGCTGAGATGGTAGCTATATGATTAGGAAAAGGGCAGCTTTGGCTTTATTAAAGAAGCTATTTCAATTAGATGTCTGCAGGAAGATATCTCTGAGGAAATTATGAAGGAGCATCCTGGGAAAATCAATTAGAGCTTTCCTTAAACCCTTAACTACCAATGACAGATAAAGACAATATTAGTCAAGCAGATTATTTCCTGACCTATATCACTCTTCTCTCTTATAGCCGGATCCCTACGGGAACTAGAGGTAGTCCAATGGGGGATAAGTGGGGGAATAACACAAAGAGGGAAATAAAACAAATCAAGCATGACCTATTCCTTCACTGAAAGTTTTGTAGCTTGAAGCACTGCCAAGGGAGAGAGTAAATTTTTTTTACATGAAGTTTGAGATCTTCATCATTAGAATGAAGTAGAAAATTTATCCAAATTGTAGGGACTATTATGTTATCTAAGGGTAAATAAAAGTTATGGGAACTATCAGAACTTTCATTTAAGGAACTATGAAAAACCAGACTCATAAAATGGTTTTGAATGTCTATTGGAAAAAAAAAAAAAAAAGTAATGCTTTTTATTTGCATCCTATAGAGCTGCACTCCCTCTCTCTTTTTTCAATTTTTTTTTAATGTTTACTTATTATGGAGCGAGACACAGAGCATGAGTGACAGAGGGGCAGAGAGAGAGGGAGACAGAATCTGAAGCAGGATCCAGGTCCTGAGCTGTCAGCACAGAGCCCGACGCAGGGCTTGAACTCACAAATTGTGAGATCATGACCTGAGCCAAAGTTGACACTTATCTGATTAAGCCATCCAGGTGCCCCAGAGCTGCACTCTTTCATTAAATAGCTATACATAGAAAGATACAGAGATACAGATACAGATGATAGATAAATAGGCAATTTTATTTTCTGGAAACAAAAGATGAAACAATTTTTAAAAAAAAATTTTAAATGTTTATTTATTTTTGAGAGAGAGAAACAGAGTGTGAGCAGGGGCAGGGGAGGGACAGAGAGAGAGGAAAACAGAGAACCTAAAGTGGGCTCCAGGCTCCACACTGTCAGCACAGAGCCTGACACAGGGCTCGAATTTGTGAGCTGTGAGATCATGACCTGAATTGAAATCTGAAGTCTGATCCAACAAGGTGCCCCTAAAACAATTTTTTAAATGGATTAACTTAATTGAAAAAAATATCAGCTTAAAATCATCACGAATTAGACCTTGAATTAAAACTCAGTTAATTTCCATAGAAATCAGAGAGAGTAAAGACAAGTTCCTAATCTCAATGTAGTAAAAAGGATACATATCATAAAATAGGGCAAAAACTCTAATTCCAGATATTTAAAAAAAATAAATCTTAACATTAAAGGCAAATATTCTGTCAGGAAAAAATAATAACCAAAATTACAAAACTGCAAAATGCCAAAAAAACAAATACAGTGAAATACTCATGGATCAGTATATAAGTTAAGGCTATGCTTTGATGAATTACTTCTCAAAGTAATGCTATATAAAATAAAGTGAAATACCAGTTTAGTAAAAGAGTAACAAAATGAAGACTATAATAAAATAATAAAAGTAATAAAGATGAAATTAGAAATTAATAAAATATAAAGTATAAGATTAGATGTTTTTTAACATTTCGTGAGAAATATAAATGAAATGAAATGGATCTACTTAATAAAGAAACTAGATCTACTTATGGCAATATGTATGATTTTTAATATATGTAATTCTTAAAAAATTCTCAATATAATTTATAAAAACACAAACTTCAAGATTTTTTTTTACTTCTGGGAAAAGGAGTAAGTTATAAGATACATTTATAATATTTTGGGTTTTTGAATTAAGAAGGCAAAATTTCGACATCAGTTTCACTTGAGTAGTGTTGTTACATATGTTGGTTACATTATTTTATGTGATTTATATATTACTTAATAACAATACATGTTTCCTCATTAAAATATGGAACAATGAAATCAAAGGAAAGTAAATAAATTAAATGAATTTATATCTGCCATTGAAAAGAAAGTTGATAAGTTACAGTCACTGCATGAATAAACACGACACACACACAAACACGTGTCTGCTAAAATTGCTAAAGCCAAGGGAAAAACATAGACACTTACATAAGAAAAGCCTACCAAATTTTAAGAAGATTACCAGCTGATAGTATTTAACTTTCTCTAGGGCAGGGCATCAGGGAATTCGGAAAGCTTCTAATACCACAATATTCTCCATTATAACCTCCCTAAAGAATAGAGAAAGCACAAAAAAGAACTATACAATTCTTATGTATGAATGTTAATTAAAAAAATGGTGAATATTAAAATTAGCTGGACAATGGAATAAAGCAATGAAATAAATCTTCTGGTGTGGATATGAAAGATCTGCAAGTTACTCATGATACACATATTTATGAATGTTTATATACGTATATTAGCACACAATAATTTTTCTTGATATATGCAAGGAAGACCAGGAAGAAAATGGAACTTTCATTGTAAACTCCAGTGTACCATTTTTGTTTTGCTCATGTGGCTTTTTTCTCTGTTAACACATTATTAGCCAACTTTTAAAAGCTAAAGTATTTCAAATTACCAAGGAAATGCCATGAATTACTAGGATGAAAGTGACAAGGAAACAGGCTGAATCAATCAAGAGAGAACTCTAAGTATATATCTTTCTCAGGGTAATATAAGTGGAGTTAAATTCAAAAAGACTCTTTTGAGCATATTTAATTGGTTAAATTTGGGTGTAGTATCAACAAATGAACACACCTGGACTATTTTTTCTTGATTCTGTTCTAAGAAAATCTATGAACAATCATCTGCACCATCTGCTGTCGACCATCTGTTGAGGGAAAGGAGTGGACACACTGGTGTTATATTTGTTTAACAAAACACTATTTTAAACATACTACAGAGCTAGCAAACACATGGAGGAAAGAAAGTTTAGAGAAATGCTACCTTTGGCAAAAAGAAAAGAGAATAACTCTAATCAGAATAATCTGCAAAGCTATCTATGACCTAACTTTTCAAAAAATAATTGGCAGGTAAAAAAATTGAGTCAATTTATCAATGGAAGATTTTCAGAAAGTTTTATTTTTCAAATAACTGGTACATTTAAAAGATAGCTATAATGCAACTGTATTTATCTAAAAAATACTACTAAAAGTAGTATTTTAGGAAATTAACTTTTATCAACTAAATCATAAAATTTTAAATTATATCAATTCATTTTACTTTCTTTTCAAAATAGATTCATATCCTTTGTTTTAACTAAGAGGAAAAAATATATGAAAGAATGGATAATGATGGAGAATTTTACCAGCTGTTTCCACTGACTGAAGAAAAAAGTAAATTTAACCAATACCTTTTCTACAAATGAGAACGTTCCAACAATATACTATTTTAGTACTTCAAAACATACAAAAAAATTGTCCTCTAATAAGTGAGAGAGTTAAAAAGGCTTTACTTTTTAAGAGAAAGTGATATTTATAATTTGATTATCTATTGAAAATACGTAATAATTTTCTATATTGTTGGTTTTCTAAATTTTAGGAAAAATTTTAGACAACTTCAGATGATTTACATTACATTACAGAATTTGATAATACACAAGGACCATGAGGAGAAAATGAAATTTTTCTTTTAAAAGGATAAAAGGATGACAGTATATTATTTCTTAAAACATTTATATATCTTTCTTTAAACCATATACTTCTTAAAAGAAGTAAAATTTTTTTTTCAAAAAGAAAGATAATTGGAGAGCAACAGTCTTCAAATTTTTAGTGTTAAAAACAGACAACAACTCATTTAAATAGTATCTTCAGTAGGACTCTAGTATATAAAATTTTATAAAACTTGAGTCAGCCTGGCCTCTCATTAGACTAGAGAGAGTCTCTAAGGACATCACTTCAAAACTAGTATGATTAATAAATTGGGCAGATCAGGTAACTGAAATTTGCTGTTTAACTTTAAAGTCTACTTATTATTTTTACAATTTATTTTTTCTTATCCCCATCACTTTCCCAGCCACAGAAATGTGATTTCTAATCCAAACACTCCAGTACAACTCTTCTGAATAGTGTCATGGATGACCACCTAGTGGCCATTTCCTGGGCATTCTTCACTTCTCTTTTCATTTGTCATGTTTATGATATCTGAAAGTGTTTTTTATGTAAGAATTTTAAAACTTTTCTTCCTGTTTCCTTTTCACTCTAAGGTCATGATTTATCCCTCCCTTTGTGTTAGCTTTAATCTTTATGGTTGGGTCTACTTTCTTTTTTCACATCTGATAACAACCTAAATTCACAGGAACCCATCCTTAACCCCTTTCCCTCTTAACTCTACGAACTCAGGGTATATTTTCAACCCTATTTATGTCTGTTTATAACCATCTTTATTCTGATGACTATATAATTCTGCAGTCTATGAGAGGTCTCAACATAAATACATCATGGCAACTCTAATTCAACTGAATAAATTCAACTGAATTTATTATACACTCCTGAAAATTTGTTCTCTTACACATTTCGTTTCACTTCAATAAAAAGCTACATCTTCCATTTGCATAAGTGTTTTCTCATTAACCTATGCATTTGTTTGTGTGCTTCCCTTTATCAGTGTTTTTGTTGTTTTTTTTAAATAAAAATATAATTTAAAAAATTAAAAAATTATAAGTAGGGGCACCTGGGTGACTCAGTCGGTTGAGCCCCTGACTTCAGCTCAGGTGATGATCTCATAGCTCTTGAGTTTGAGACCCATGTCAAGCCCTGTGCTGACAGCTCAGAGCCTGGGGCCTGCTTTGGATTCTGTGTCTCCCTCTCTTTATGACCCTCCCCTGCTTGTGCTCTGTCTCTGTCTCTCAAAAATAAATAAGCATTAAAAAATGTTTTTAATGGTAAGTAAAACTCTCATGATCCTAGACTTGATTAGGAAATATCAGAATGAACTTATGATATATTTTAATAAGGATAACTATTTACTCTTTATTGAAAAGGCATAGTAATCCTGTAGCCATGATAATCCCTAGTGTCTTAATTATGGTGCCCCAAACCATTTTCTATTAAAAGAAGTCAGGAGTCCTAATAGAAATGGCAGATAACTACACCAAGACAGAACATTTAGAAGATGAATCTGGAATATGATCATACAGTAAGGTAAAAACGTCATTAAAAAAAGAAAGAAAGAAAAGAAAACTACTGCAATCATGTCTAAAGGAAGCAAGAAATTCTAAGAGACTCACATAGGTAAAAAAATGAGATTCTTTTCAATAACAATAGTAACTGCAATGTATTGAACCATAATACATTAATTATGTTTGCAATGATTCAAAAACAAACAAAATAAAACCTCTTTAGTCACTTTTAGGCAATGCTAGTGATGTTACCAGATATTTTGAATACAGATAAATAAAGATTGTGGTGGTGGAGCTTCAGACATTTATCTTCCTTCATTGTAAGATACTTACTTCAAGGTCAAACAAGAGTTAATAAAGATTTTCTCCCTATAGAAATAGTCTAGCTAATAAGTGAAAGGGGAATGATATTAGAATATTTTCTCTTTAAAAAAATTTTTTTAAATAATATTTTCACTTTACAATCCCTAATGAAACAATTGTTCCATGCAATGATGAATAGTGACTACCTATGAGGTAGGAGGGAAGGAAAGCTTAGGACACAAGTTGAGCAAAGTAAAGCCATTTTGTTTTTAGGCTGATCCCTAACCTAAAAGTTAGCAGGTCATACAAAGAGTCACAAGATGTGACTCATGATAAACTACAAGACCACACTCCCTCCAGTAGTAAAAGCCATTCAGGCTGGACATTCTTAAAATTGCTCCTTGTGGGTAATTACACAGCCCTGAGACACTGGAAAATATAACCACCCAATGTGAATGATAAACCCAAAGTTAAAGAGTAAGCCCCTCCATATAAGGTTACAGAATTAAAAAAAAAACACAAAACAAAAACTTAGATTAGGGCATCTGGGTGGCTCAATCATTAAGCCTCCATCTCTTGATTTCAGCTCAGGTCAAGATATCATGAGTTTGTGAGACTGAGCCCCATGTCAGACTCTGTGCTGGCAGCAGGAAGCCTGCTTGGGATTCTATCTCTCCCTCTCTCTCTCCCCTCCGTTGCTTGCATTCACATGTGAGTATGTTTATTTATTGTGGGGAAATAGGTTCTATTTACATAAATGGGTTAGAAAAAAACTTAGGGTGGAAAGCCACCACCACAGGGCAAAACATTTGAGGATAGCTGGTGATATATTATAATAGGATCACTAATAACTTGTTATATCACTTGCCAGAAATTACTTTCCATCTGACGCCAATATACTATTGTGCTTTGATCACAAACTCCACTTGTCCCCCAGACCTTACTTCTTACACATACAAGTTAATGATTACTTTCTGATTATTTTCTCCATGTTCATATGTGTGAGATCTTGTTTTCTTCACGTTCACCACGTGGGTAGTATCTTGTGAGCTCAATAAATATGGAGCTAAAATGCTGTTTGGGGCTCTTGTCTCCTCCTGGACATTAGACTCTCTCATATTCAATTCTGTGTCTGTGCTCTTGCTGGACAAGAAAGAACTCCAGACTCATAGTCTGTGACAATTTATCTCAAAAAAAATAAATAAAAATGAATAAACATAAAAAAAAAAAAACTTCTAAAATCCTCCCTTAGAGGCAAAGTGTGGTCCTGTTCCTTACCTGGGAGGAGAGACAGCTACTTTGTGAAGTAGCTCCTTTCTTACTTCTATACTTAATAAATCTCTGTCCCTTTTTCTAAATGGCTTACCCTTGAATTCTTTGTCATACAAAGCCAAGAATCCTCTTGGCAAGGGGCCCTGAGGACCTCCCTCTCTGGGTCTTGGCCTGTCCAGTATCAATTATGTCACATAAACAGAGAAAATTCAACATTGTATAATGTCTTCTTAAGTGCATAAATAAATCACATCAGAGTCTGATAAAGTCTCAAGATCTAATTGCCAGGAAATCGAAAGCAAAAGGCCAGAGAAACATTTTTAATAAAACCATGAGCATGCAAAATCCAGAAAGTGAGAATGGCATAACTATATTATTTTACAGATAAATTGCAAAGAGAAAAAGTAGAAGGAAAGGAAATGGCTATTAATAAGAGACTTCAGATATGAAAAAAATGAAAATATATACTTTGTAACTTTCTTAAATCCATCAAATAAACTGTAAAAACAGAGACAATGAAAGAGATTTGAATACTTACTAGATCTTTCATGACAGTAAAGAATTATTTCTTTACATATGATAAAGATATTTTGATACCATAATGTAATACATATATTTTAAACATAATGAAGTATTTCTATTGATTACGTATTAATATGTGTGAGATTTATTTAAAATAATCTAGGAGAGGTAAGTGAATGAGAGTTTAAATTAAACAACACTGTCCATGGTTTGACTATTGAAGCTGGGGAATAAAAACATACATGTTCATTAGATCACTATTCATGGGGTTTTCTTGAATTTTTCACTAACGTTTAAAAGTACTATTCTATACAAAGAGACTAGAAACATTTAGAGGTATAGGAAAAATACTTTAAACATTTATATATGTTCAGATAGATTTGAGAGGATATTATACCCCCCAAAACAGTAACAGTATAATAAAGAATAAAAATCAGAAAATGAAGCAGTTTCTGATAACTTTTTTTTTCAAAACATGATTTTGAAATTAAAAATAAAAGGGGTTGCCTGAGTGACTCAGTCAGTTAAGTGGCTGACTTCAGCTCAGGTCATGAACTCATGGTTCATGATTTCGAGGCCTGCATTGGGCTCTGTGCTGACAGCTCAGAGCCTGGAGCTTGCTTCAGATGCTGTGTCTCCCTCTCTCTCTATTCCTCCCCCACTCTCACTCTGTCTCTCTCTCTCTCTCTGTCTCTCAAATATAAGTAAATATTAAAATAAATAAATACATAAGAGGAAAGAAAGAAATAAAAATAAAAGAAAAAAAAAACCCATCTTGTTTTGACTGGGCAATTTAAAGTACAGCCCAAACAATAAAACTTGTTATTCATAAGGTAAATTGAGGAAACTGTGCAAATGTAGAAAAACTTTAAAATGCATTGAATATATTATTTAAAAAAATAAAAATAAAAACAAGTCCAAGAGATTCATCATTCATGCTATCAGAATTCTAAAACAATAATTAAATGCAGGGGATACAAGGAGGGGTGGGTTATCAAAGAATCAAAACAAGAAATTTTCCAGAGTTGATGTTTCCCATTTTTTATGTCCCATTTTTATGTGGCTCTAACTCTAAATGAAAAATGTCTATCTGCACATGAATGAACCATTGTCACCTGAACCCCAATAAAACCTAAAATGGAGTTGTATTTATGCAAAAACATATTAACAAATCTTACATCAAGTCCACTGTTTGTGAGTATGAGTTCCAGTCATTTCAAATTTGATTCAAAATTTTCTAAACTCTGTACCCTTGGAAAAATAAGTTTATACCTCTGAGTCTCAGATGTAAATAAAGAATATTTACAGAACCTTTCTCATAGAGTTCCTGTAAATTTTAAGTGTAAGAATTCATGTAAGGGAGGCTGGGTGGCCCAGTCGGTTGAGCATCCAACTTTGGCTCAGGTCATGATCTCACGGTTCTTGAGTTTGAGCCCCGCGTCAGACTCTGTGCTGACAGCCCGGAGCCTGGAGCCTGCTTCGAATTCTGTGTGTCCCTCTCTCTCTGTCCCTCTCCCACTCTCTCTCTGTCTCTTTCTCTTTTAAAAATAAATAAATATTAAAAAAAATTTAAATTTAAGAATGCATGTAAAATCAATAGCACAGATTCTAGCACATATAAAGAGAATACTATAGTTATTGTTCTGTTGCAGTAATATTATTATTAATATTAACATCATCATTATAATTTTTACAGTTCTTTGCTGATTTCAGGTCTTTCTATCATCCATCTGGTAATCAAGATTTAAAAATTAAGGTTTCTTGAACTTCTTCGTTTAACAAAATGTTCCCATTCTGTAAATTACCAAGCCCATTTTATTTGTTTGTTTCCATGGCTACATTCACAGTCTTATCCAGTGCTCTTCCCATAATTTTTATAAATTATTGCCATTTTTAAACTGATACCATTGACTCCAGTCTTGAGGATTTTATATTTTCATGGGTTTCCCAGTAATTTCTACCTCAACATTAGTGTTTACTGGATTCCTCTACATGTGAAAATTTAACCAATATTACAGTCAATGCAGTTAGTAAAAATTGGTATGAACATTTATACCATCTTATATTTGTACCATTACTCTTTCTCCTTAGAATACTAACTTCAATTTTTCTTTCATCATTCCCTTTTCACTTCTTTTCATCTTATTAACTTCAAGGAATGCTTCAGTCACCTTCTCTGTCAAGTCTTTTAAAAGACATCATCTAACTTTCCTAAACTGCATTAATGCTTCTCTCTAATCCAATAGCATTTACAATTCCATCTTATTATAATTACTATATCATGACTGCCTGTGTACTTACCTGAGTCTTAAATATCTCAGAAACACATCAGCTCATATAATATGCTGCATGAAGTAGAAACCTAGTAAAGTCTTAAATATCTCAGAAATACATCAGCTCATATAATATGCTGCATGAAGTAGAAACCTAGTAAACATTTGTTAAACTTAATTTATTAAAATTACTAAGAATTATTACAGTAAAGATTAAATGCAAGGAACACTTTTATGAAAGGCAAAACTGGGTTAAATATAAAACTTATGGCAGAAAAGAACACTAAAAACACATTGGAATCCAAGGAGATAAAGTGGGGAAGTGATAAACAAATCCAGAGTGGCAAGAAGGAAAGAATTAAACAGAAAGAAAATATCAAACAAAGAAAATATTAACTAAAATATGTAATGAGGAAAAGGAAATTATGTTTCCTCCACATGACAAGTGTGACAGATTTTTTATTTCTACAGATTTCTCCTATTGATACTCCAAGGATGATCCTGTTTGGGGTTATTATAAACCTGGAAATAGGAATTCCTGCCAGGTAATGTATCAACAGTGAGGTAAAACCACAGAACATTTTCCTTTTTGTTTTCTCATAGTTATATAGACTCAGACTGTGAATTTTATGCAAAATTATAAAATGTTAGTGAGTTAATGAATTATGGAAGAGGTTTCACTGTATATGCCAACCATTATAGTCTATTGAATTTCATTAAACATAAAAGTAAGTTCCTACAAATGCACTTAAATGTGTACTGAAAAATAAGTCAAAATGATCTGAAAAAAAAAACAGGTTAAATTATTTAAAGAGAAAATGTATTTAGTTGAAATCATTCTCTTCTCATAAGATTGGGCATTCTAACTAATTTCAACAGACAATTTTATTCCCTAGAAGATTTATGAACAGTAACTTCATTGAATTTGGAGGTGATACTAAATTGGAAGATGGCATAAATAGTACTGATAGGAAAATACTATATAAAACAATCAATTATATAGATATCTACAGCTTCCAGGACCACGGTTCTTAGACATAAAATATGCAGGTGTACTGGAAGGTGGTGTGCTCAATTCTTTGAAACGAGCATCCCATTTCTTTAGCTAAGCTTTGGATCTTGTAGAGCAAATTAATACCTAAGAGGGATATGGCACGACATTGGGGATTTTGAGGTGTTTTACAGTATACCTCATTGCACAGAAATTTTCTTAACTTTGACAGATGACCGAGCATCAGTCTGGCATCAGTTCCGTGACCAACTTATCCTACTTTTAGAGGTAGATAGAAAGTGTTCTGGCAGTTTTTGAGTGCTCGACCCTGCCCGCCAATTTTGTGGCTTTGGCTTCTGAGATTCCCATTAGCAATGGATCTATTAAGCCTTTCAGATTTCTTTTTAGTGGCAGACACCCCCCCCTGATTTTCAGTAGTGTAACCTGTGACTACTTGGATTTTGATTTTGATGGTCTAAATAATCTGAACTTTTTGTCTTAATTTATTTCCCCAAATCTCCCAGTGTTTTATGCTATGGACTGCCCTGAAGGCATTGTGAGCTCCCTAACAGCTGCCAACATTGCAGACTCCCAATATAACTACCCTAGAAACTTTCCAACTTTCTGGAGACTTCAGTAAACTCCAGAAACTTTGCAGGACCTAGAACTTTTCTGGGAACAAATGTGCACGCGTGCGCACACACACACACACACACACACACACACACACACATGTGCACGCATTTTTTAAAAATAAAGTTTGAATTGGAGAACTGCATGCAAGGGAGCAGAGCTCAAATCCGAGAATGACTTACCCATAACCCTCGGTAATGACCACAGAAAAAGTAACAAAGAATTCAGCAGGTTCCTCACCTGTGCATCTCATTGTCTCATAGGACATTAGCAGTCAGCTTTGGATCTTATCACCAAAAACTGTGAAAAATGATTAAAGAAACAATTTAGGAGATACAAACAACTTCAACACTTCATGAAGTAGGGAAAATTCTTTCAGAGAACTCAAAACAATGCTGTTTGTTTGAAAATTGACTCCTTCACACAGAGGACAAGGAGATACCCAAGAAAGAGGCAGGGAACTGCAGTTTGGTAGGTGGCAGGTTTAACAAGCAAGGTAACATACATATGAGGCTTGTACTGAGCAGACACAAGATGAGTAGATGTCTGTACCTCCTTTCCAGAATCTTAAAAGTTATATAGAAGCCTTAACTGGGTCTAGTCATGTATTCAGTCCAGACGGTCTCAACCTCCTTCTATCTCAAGTCTATGTACTTGAAATAGTTCCTAGTGTGGGAAAGGTGGGTGGAACACACATTCCAAAGACGGGAGAGACGGTCCATTTGCATGGGTCTAACTCTTAGATTCAAGCACCAGTCAGAGCCTCTTGACAACCTCTTGCAACAAGAGGGGAAAGCAGAAAGCTTTTTTAAAAAAATGTTTATTTATTTTTGAGAGAGACAGAGAGAGAGCCCAAGTGGGAGAGGGGCAGAGAGAGGGCGAATGAGAATCTCTCAGTGTGGAGCCCAACGAAGGGCTGGATCTCATGAACTGTGAGGTCATGACCTGAGCCAAAACCAAGAGTCAAACACTTAACAGACTGACCCACCCAGGTGCCCCGCAGAAAGCTTTTTTAGAATGAAGAATAAAGAACAAGGAGGAGATAAATAGGAAATATCTAACTGGCTCGGGCCACATAGTCAACTTATTTGGAGTGAGAAAGTCCAGAGTTGGCTTGGTGATCAGGGATTGGCTGGCTGGGTGGATATATGACATTGCTGGTCAAGCAGAATATTTAGAGGGACACAAAAATTATCTAAGTTTCAGTTTGCTGGCATGACATCCAAGAAAGGAACAGCTCCATCTTGGGCCTAAAAATTAATTGCAACACTTGTAAGTACTCTTTTTCTCCTACCTCTCAAAATCCTGACATATTTCACCCTTGAGCACATACCCTTCCATTGACAACCAATTCCAGTTCACCTTCAGTTAAAGGTTTAATGATTTCAATACAATTGCATGCCAAGTGCAATCAGTACTCTACCAGCATTAGTGGTGATAATTCTCATTGCCAGCTGCCCAGTGGGTGAACCAGTTTTCATTTAAGAGTCTGCATCATCAGATTAATCCTGGTGAAAATGTCAGGTTGTGTCGTCTGGAAAGCAGAGGTTGAAATTCTAAAATTTGCATGCAGGAGTTTCACTGACAATCGCTTAACAAAGGAGGATTGGGCAGAGGGAGAATCTGAATTGCAGCGCAGTTGCCAGAGACCTCACTTTCTCATCCCACAAGGAGCTCTGGAGCTGTAATGGCTTTTCACAATTTTTCCATATCAAGTGAAGGATGTGGGCTTCTGTGGTCCTGCATCCATCTGATGTAATCTTCCCAAATGAGGGACATACTTATAAAATGGACAGGTTTTTGTGGTTGGTGTTGCTGTTACTGTTGCTGTTGTTGAGGACAATTCCTAGAGAGAGACTCATCCATGAACTACTGGAAACCAACACTGCTAGCAGCTGCAAGAATTCATTCCTCATTCCTGAAAGCATCTACTGTATCATCTACCCTGTGCTGGCCAATGAAGCTTGATCTCATGACAGTTTCTAAAATTCACAGCAATGAATTTTATAAATATTTATCTGAGGAGCAAAAGGGAAAATAATTAATTCATACAGCTCTCATCCCCACATTTTAAGGATAGGGCTATGTGCATTTATTCCTGCAAATTATAAGTTGGTCATTCACAGTGCTCTTCAGTTTCCCTTAGGCATAATATTTTTAAAGGAAGCCCATGTGAAAGGTTTGTGGTGCTATAAAGTAATATTTTATGATACAGACAAAAGGTGAGGCACTGTAAAATTGAACAGACGTAAATCTTTGAAAAAACCTATGCAGAATTGATTACTGCAGCAGTAGTTGGGGTAAGTTGTAGGGCTGAGAGCATTAAAGGTTGCCTAAAAGTTTTATCTGATTCAAGACTTAAATGAAAGGATTGACTAATAGATTATTCCATTTGATCAATACAATTTGCTGACAATATCAGTAATGGTATGTTCATGAGGATTTTGTTAATGATGTCAGTAGTGTAAAAAAATGACACCACCCTTGAAGGCAACCAGACTACAAAGCAGATAACAATGATCTTAATCTCCTGTCACTTACACCTTTGTGTCGTATTGTCTCTTACACTGAGTAAGGCTGATATGTATAACTTATAAGAATTGTGGAAAAGTACTGTGTGATTTCCAAGACGAGATCATAAAAAGAATTTCACCTTGGATCATTTACTTTAGGAGAAGCCAGCTATTAAAGAAAGACAACACTTAAGCAACAATATGACATCCACAGGGCATGGAAAGGCCTCCTGCCAACAGACATTTGACTATGCCAATTTGGAAGTGTATTCTCTTCCTTAGTCAAGTCTTCAGATAACTTCAGTCACCCTTATTAGAGACAGTGAGCCACAACCACTTAGTTAGGCTGCTCCAAAATTCTAGAACCACAGAAACTGTGTGAGGTAATAAATCTTAAATTGTTGTTTTAAGTCATCAGATTTTTGGAGTATTTATTACACAGCAGTAGAAAACTAGCACAACCATTAAATTACTAATATCCTATCTTTTTTTCACATTGTACAAATATGTATCATATGCATAATGGCAGAACCTGGCAGGTTCAGGCTTCCAACTCCTAGACTACCTAATTCACTTGGGATACTTTCAGGCACAGAAATGGTGTCCCGACTTTTCTAATTTACCTAGAGTTTGAACACTAAATGGGACAAAGCTTAAACCCTGGACTGACTTATTCTGACATTCCTGACAAACTCTGCGGAGAGTATGGGGCATGGGCACTCAAAGAGGGGGGGAAATACCGTAAATGATTGAGTTCTACCCCATTACAACCCACATCTAAGTTCCAAGAAAAAGCAGCTATTCTAGCTGCCAGGAGGAGTTCTTTTTGTTCACCGAGACAAAGTCTACATCAAATCCATATTTTTCAAGTACAAATGAGTTCTAGGAAAAGTGGAAGAATAATCAATAGAAGATATAACTATTCATATCTTTCCCTACTGTGATGAGGTCTGCATCTGAAAGTGCTAATTATTTAAGGAAAGGACTTCTTTCTAAGGGATCATTGAGCCATAGCAATCAACCACAATCATTGGAAATATTCCAATATTACTTTGGAATATCCTTATGGCTTAGAGAGGCTCCATTGCCACAGGGCATGTTAGTGCCACCTTGTGAGGAGTCCAGGAAATGCAATGAAAATAGAGTTACAGCACCAGAATTACCTGGTAGGAACAACAAAAAAGTACCACGTGTGTCATTCAATAGAGACGTCCCAGAATGCAAACTGCAAAAGACAGCAATCTACCTGGTTACTTTATAAATCTCTCTTAAAGGCTTAAATCAGCACCTGACGTACACCAGATGTTCAATAAATATTTTTACTAAAGAGAGGAATTAATGAATGATTTTTTTCTTCAATGTTGAAGGCACAAAGTTATGAGACCTACAAAGTTATGAGACCTTGCATAATAAAATGTTTCTAAAAAGTCAAGCTTAAGTGTGGTGTAAAAATTAGAAATAGCTTAGTATTGGACTAGGGAGGCAGTCACATAATAAAAGTGGGTTTCAAGAGGATCTTTACAGATACCGGAAACATCTGATACAGTGATTTTCAGTCAGCTGAGGAAGAGTAGGATTACAAAATCAGAGAAGAGAAAAGCTTGTATTAACTACCATGTAGGCTTTCTGACACAGGTGAAATAGTTTCAGGGACAAAATTTACCCCTACTTCTATAGATGATGTGATGCTCGTCTAACACCCTGAGGATTGGAGGTCCAAATAAAATTGTCTTCTGGGGAAAAAAAAAGTTTAAGGAATTTATGAGCATAAACTATGTTCTAACCCTTTTCCAGTGGGTTCACTTAGATTTTATATATATCTATATCTATATCTATATCTATATATTATATATATATAATATATAATATATATAATATATAAATATTATATATAATACATATAAATATATATGATATATATATTTTGTACAGTGAGAAGTTAGAAGCTCATTGTAAACAGCACTGAATGTGTCTAGAACTATACTTCAAAGTTTCAAAAGCTTGGGTGTACAAATTAGATGCTATAACTATTATACCAATTTTGCAGAACACAAAGATAAGGGAACAATGTCTTTTCTCAAAGTCATAAAATTATAAGAAAGATAGGATGTAAAATTCAAATCTTATTATTACAATATGCATTCTCTCTAACCTCAGTTTTGGCATCATGTAAGTATAACAGAACTTGGTAAAAGTGTGTTGGGTTTGAATGACTAACTTTGGCTTCAGAATTTATTGCACCCGAATGATATTTTACCTGTAATATAACAAAGGCTTTTATTGAGCAACAGCTCAGAAGTTTTTACTGGCTGACAGTTATGTCTAGGTATTCTTGTTATTGAAAATATGAAGGTAATTAAGAAAAAAGTGCTTTTTCTGAGATTCTTATAATCTAAAAAGACCATAAATAGGTAAATGCATAAGTTCATATATACATATATTAGTGCTGTGATAAAGTATACTCAGGGAACAGTGGCAGCATGGCAAAGGATACCAGATCCATCTGGTTGTTTAAGCAAAGCTTCTACTGGGAGAGCACATCAACATGAGATTGAGAAGTTAAGATGATAAAAAGCTAAGAAGAATTATACAGTGAGTGATGATAACTTAAATACAGAGTACAAACATCTTGATGTTATGATAGAATGAAATTCAAGGAAGAGAATGTCAGGAAATGACTGAATAAATATAGTCATGCAGGCCCTTGAAAGCATAATAAGTTCTTAATACGCAATTTAATTTTTCCCCAGGTGATGGGTAGAAAATGAACGAGTATTGAAAGCCTTCCAAAGCACTGTCTACTATTTCTAATTATAAAACCTTCCCAAAAATGATGGCTGAGGCATCTAGAATGCTTCTGCTCTGCATGTACGGAAGCACTGGATAGAAAAGCCACTGTTCTAAGGGACCAGTGAAGAGGAATGGATGGCTGCTCACTGCCTACTCCAGTAGGATCACAAAGTGGGCATTCCTTGGGTTCTCACCAAACAAGAAATCTTCCAGTGCCTTTGATCTTGGACCTTCTAGCCTCCAGGACTGTGAGAAATACATTTCTGTTTGTAAGTTTCCCTGTTTATGCTATTATGTTATAGCAGCTGTTAAAAAGAAACAACAAGCCCCAAATGGAGTAATTTCGCATGCTTAGCAAAAATTACTTAATACCTAAATTACCATTTCAGCCTCTCTTGGAAGTGGCATTTTGAACCAGTCTGGAATTATCTCATCAGCGCTTGTGAGGTAACCTGCCTGGTTAAGACCCCCTTGTCCCTAAGAGAAGGTCAACCTGCCCGAAATAACCCATTCTTTTAATTTCCTTGTCCCTCTCTCATTCTGCCTATAAAACCTCCCATTTTATACAACTCCTGGAACTACTTTCTATTTTGCAGACGGGACGCTGCCCAATTCATTAATCTTTGAATAAAGTCTATCATCAGATCGTCAAATTTATTCAACCCCACTGCCTTAGGCCAACTGACTAAGACAGCAATTGGCACTGATAACAGTTTGGCGCTGCTGTAACAAATACCAAAAATTGTGGAAGCTGCTTTGGAATTGGGTAATAACAGAGTCAGGAAGAGTTTGGAGTTTGCATGCTTTAAGCCTACATTGCTGCAAAGGGCCTTTAAAGGTGATTCTGGTGAGAGCTCGGAAAGAAAAAAAGGAGAGACAGTTGTAGAGAAAGCCTCAATCTTTTTAGAAAACAACAAAACAAAAAACAAAACAAAACAAAACAAAACAAAACAAAACAAAACAAAACAAAACAACGAAGTAACCATGAACGGATTGCTGACAGACCTGCAGAAGACCTACCTGGGAGGTACCTAGAGAAGCAGGCTGTACACTTGCTGTGGGCTCCCGGATGGCGCGGCAGGTGGCGCCCTAGGGCGGCTGCGGCGCAAAGCAGCGCGCAGGCTCAGGAGAGCACCTGAGGCCTGTGTTCTCCCAGGCGATGCCAGCTGGAGCCAGTGAGTGAGGAAATCGGATATTCAGCTGAAGAGATGATCTAAGCACGCTATAAAGGTATGGCTTGACTCCTCCTGACTGCTTAATAGTTAAATAATACAAGAGAGGAACGACTTAGATATGGAGTTGTTAAGCAAAAAGGAAGCAAAAGTTAGAGATTTGGAAAATTCTCAGCCGGATCATATTGCGAAAAAAGAGGTGTGGCCCAGTGGCTCTTTGATACGGAAGTTAGTATGGGTGTGAGCCCTGGACTTAATTATCGCAGGAAGTAAACTGCCAGTTTTCACTAAGCAGGAAACAGATGGGAGGAAATGAAGAAAGGCCTGTGAGGTTTCTTGGATTTTTATTGGAAGGGACCATAACTATTTGGCTGCAAATGATATACTTTAAGACAAGGAAAGAATGGCTCTGGAGGCGATTCAGTGATCATCAGGTCTGGACCTTCAGTTTCAAATGGGGACACCACTGCCTTGCTTTTACCTGCTCAGACAGTCACCAACCAAAGACACGGGGGCAGGACTACCCAAAGTCATGAGAGTACCCAAAAGTGTCAGTGCAGAACTTCCTCATTATTGAGCCGAAGAGGATTGGTCTCAATCCCTAAATTCTAATGTGGATTTCCCTGATAGGTTTTGGACTTGCTTGGGAGGTTCTGTACTCCTTCCTTCTTTGCTATTTCTTCCTTTTGGAATAGGTGTGGCTTTGTATGCTTGCTTAGCCTGTCATTTTGCTTTGGAAGCACATCTCCTATTTCGTTTCACAGCTTCATAGCTGGAGAGCAATCTTCCTCGGGATAAATCTTACTTTTAGTCCTTTGGTACTGCATTTGTAAAGATATGGTAAAAGTCCCACTTTTTAAAAAAATGTTTTTTGATGTTTATTTATTTTTGAGAGACAGAGAGGGAGAGAGAGACAGAGAGTGAGCAGGGGAAGGGGCACAGAGAGGGAGACATAGAAATAAAGCAGGTTCCAGACTCTGAGCTGTTAGTACAAAGCCCGACTTGGGGCTCGAACTCACAAACCGTGAGATCATGACCTGAGTAGAAGTCGGATTCTCAACCGACTGAGCCACCCAGGCGTCCCAAAGTCCCACTTTTAATCTGATATTAGTGAAGGGAAAAATAATTAATGTATTATTATTTATTTTATTTTTTTAATTTAAAGTTTATTTATTGAGAGAGACAGAGACAGTGAGAGAGCGAGGGATGGGCAGAGAGAGAGAAGAGAGTGAATGCAAAGCAGGCTCGAGCTGTCAGTGCAGACCCCAATGTGGGGCTTGATCTCACAAACCATGAGATCATGACCTGAGCCAAAACTGAGAGTCAGATTCTTAAACGACTGAGCCACCCAGGCACCCCTAATGTAATATCTTTTAAAAATTGGTGAGTGGGTAGTTAGGAAAAGAAGATATCACTAGGTTAGATATTACCATGATTCATGAAGAACATGTCAAGAAAAGAAAAAGGACATTGCCTTTTTGTGACAAGGTCAATAGATTGAAGAACAAGGAACAATTAGAGAAAAAACTGTTTTTTTGGCTAGAGAAAATAGTTTTCTCATGATTAATAAATCAATATGAACCTGGAGGAAACTCCCCAGTTGTATGCCATTTGATCTGTTCTTTGTTTCTAGTTTCCTGTTCAATAGGTTTATCAATAAGTTAAATTAAATATACTTGTGACTTTTGCTAGATATATAGATTTGAGAAGGATAGCTGTGTTCAATGGATTACAAAATAAAAAGAGGTTATCAAACAGAACTGCCTGAAAACCATAAAATAGATTTTAAAAGAAATATATGCAGGAGTGCCTAGCTGGCTCAGTCAGTTAAGCATCTGACTTTGGCTCAGATCATGATCTAGTAGGTCAGGGGTTCAAGATCCCCATTGGGCTCTGTGCTGACAGCTCAGAGCCTGGAGCCTGCTTCAGATTCTGTCTCCCTCTCTCTCTGCCCCTTCCCCACTTGTGCTCTGTCTCTCTCTCTCTGTGTCAAAAATAAACAAAGATTAAAACATCGAAAAAAATTAAAAAAATAAAAGAAATATATGCAAAAATTATCTTGAAGAAAAAAATCAATCATAGAAGAATCAGATCTTTCATTTAAGTAAAGACACTCATTACTTTAGATTCTGGGATACACTGTTTTAAAGGGAATGACAACAAATATTTAAAAGAAGAAAACCATTTTGTATTTTAATACATTTGAGAAATCCTGGGATACACAAAATTAAAGAAGTTTACTTATTAAATAAAGTCTTAGACTTTGCTGTGCTAATATGAATTTTGAAAGTCTATATGGGAATAATTTAGTAAAATTTCAAATTCATTTGAAGTGTGAAATCTCCCATTTTCAACAAAGTTTCTCTTGTATTCAGTATTCCTTAGAACAAAGTTTAAACATTTCTAGAGGAGGGGCACCTGGGTGGCTCAGGTTAGGTGTCTGACTTGGGCTCAGGTCATGATCTTATGGTTTGTGAATTCAAGCCCCGCGTAGGGCTCTGTGCTGACAGCCTGGAGCCTGCTTCAGATTCTGTGCCTCCCTCTCTCTCTGCTCCTCCCCCACTCATGCCCTGTCTCTCTCTGTCTCTCAAAAATAAATAAACATTAAAAAAAAAAAAAACATTTCTAGAGGAGCAGAAAGTAATAGAAATTTATAGTCTAAGAGATCCTACTAGGGGTAAGTGTATACAAATTAACTAAATCAGAGTGAGTTTCTTGCTAATGTTTCTACTAATGTATAAATAATCATTACAATAAGGTAGAGACTATTCTCTTTTCTTCAGGGATTTACATTCTTGTAGGTGAATAAAGATATTAAATGATCTTGATAATTTTGGATTATGGTAAATACTTTTAATGAAATACTTGGAATAAAATAGTACAAAATAACTAGATTATTATTTTAGGGAGTATAGTTTGGTTAAGTATCCTTGAAAAGACACAATTTGATATAAGTAAAAAACTACTTAATGCATTACTTGATGGATATGTGTAGAATAAAAAAAAATAGGCTTAGTAAGGAAGATAAGAATGTAGGTCACTCAAAAATTCCCATGGCCACACCATTATTTTTGTCTCAGTGAGGAAGGAGAGAATGGAGAAATTATTTTATAGACGTGGTTTATTTTATTTTATTTTATTTTATTTTTAATTTTTTTTTCAACGTTTTATTTATTTTTGGGACAGAGAGAGAAACAGAGCATGAACGGGGGAGGGGCAGAGAGAGAGGGAGACACAGAATCGGAAACAGGCTCCAGGCTCTGAGCCATCAGCCCAGAGCCCGACACGGGGCTCGAACTCACGGACCGCGAGATCGTGACCTGGCTGAAGTCGGACGCTCAACCGACTGCGCCACCCAGGCGCCCCTAGACGTGGTTTATTTTAGACAATCATTTGAATACAAATTTTTTTAAAAAGTTTCATTTTCAACTCCTCTCCAATGTCTTAATACTTAATGGAGATTAATCTTGTAATTTTACATTGTAAAAATGTCTTTTCTATTTTTCAAATTTATTTATGACTTTTCACACCGCTTATGTTTTAGCAGGATTTTTTTTCAGTTTAACTGGAAATTGGTAGAAGCTGAACTACCAAGTGCTAAGGAAACACTACTTAAACTAGCAGTCTCTTTTACTGTTTGATTAATATTACACATTAATCATAATAATTTAACAACCAAGACTCTTATAGAATCTAGCATAGTTGTTATACATTCTAGAATACATTGGGAACATAAGGACTAGTTCTAATGGTCTTATCATGATACATTTGTGTGTAAGAGAATAACAGCTTCTTCTAAAACACTGTTGGAAATAGAAGGAAGAATTTCCTACAGCTTCTCATTGTCATATAAGCTCATTGAATTAAGGCATGATTTCTTCAACTGCATGCATACAGCAGTATCTATGAAATATTTAATCAATGTGGTTTTATGGATTCAAATTTTTGAAACAGAAAAACCCATTTATAATGCCAAAAATATTAACATTTGGATATTAACAAATACTCAAAACCATCACAGAGTGAAAGAACACAATCCCCAGAGGCAAAATAAATTAACTCCTTTAAAAGGTTATTTTATTAAAAAATAAAATTATTCTCTGTAAACAGATCTCGGTTTCTAATATCATTCTTCAATAAAAGGAACAAGTGTTCCTTGAAGAAGTACATGATCATAGGTCTGGAGTAGAATAGGTACAAGAGGAGTCTGAAAAGAATCCTGGAAAGATTCTGAAAAGAATCTGAAAAGCATCTGGAAAGAAAAGAAGTGCTAAAACAAACACTAAACTAAAGCCTCAGTGATGGGGGATATGTCAGAGGGAAGCAGGAACCAACAAAAAGTGTTCACAAAGCTGCGTTATTTTGAGAAAATAAATGAAGAGGTACTGAATTATAATCTAACATATAAAATAATATCCATGAGACCATATTGATATAAATAAATGATTGAATAAATAATGAGGAAGAAGAGACAAATCTTTGCAGAGGAAGTCCAAATAACTTATGTAGCTAAACCATCCTGTACATGGAGCATAACTACCACTCTTAGGTGTGGTTTGAACATAGTGTCTTCTTTGTAAGCAATACAACATAGAAAGGGGGGAAATGTTTCCAGTGGGGATATCTGATACATGTGATAACTCATATTGATTGTATGTATACTTGATATGATATGATGTGATGAGAATGGTATTTTATCTCTGTGGTCTTACTTCCAAAAATCTTTACCTCAGGCTAATTATGAGGATAAAAAAATCCTAATTTATGGACATTCCTTGGAATACTGACCAATACCCCTCACCACTATCAAGATCATCAATTCAGTGTCAGTCTGAGAAACTGTCATGGCCAAAAGAAGCCTATGGAGACATGCCATCTAATTGTAATGTGGTATCCCTGAGGGGATTCTGAAACAGAAAAAGTATATTACATAAAGATTAAGGAAATCTGAGTGAAGTATGGACTTGAGTCAATAATAATGTGTCAGTTGAGTTCATTTATTGTGATAAATATACCAAATCAATGCAATATATTTCTAATAGGGGAAAGAGGAGGTGCAGTACATGGAAAATCTCTGTACTATCTTCATAACTTTTCCCTAAGTATAACCATTCCAAAATTTTATTAAATTATTTAAAATAACTTAATCTGCTTTCAGGAAAGTAGCAATTAAAAATATATTTATATGATACATAACACAAAAAATTGTGAGCATTTTATCTTCAAAAGAAAGCTGCTTTTTAAAAGGGTAAAGCAAATTAGAATTTCAGAGGAAATCATTTTTTTAAATGCTAAAGTCAAGAATGTTTAGAGTTTTAAACTCAAAGAAGCAGATTTTCTCATTACGAATTCAATGCCTTCAAAAAGATTAAGCACAAAATTACAAGATGTTAAAAACTTGTAAATAGTTTTGGAAAACTTAGCCATAAAATGTATTCATTGCTTAGGGAGAAAGATAAAATTATTGGATAATTTGTCATAAGACAACAAAATGATAGTTTTTATTTATTTTATCTTTAATCTTTCAAAATTGGTGAGATAATATTGGTAAGAACAAGTTGTGTTAAACTATTTAAAATTTGATAGTTTACTTGGAATTCTTTAAAAAAATTTTTTTTAACATTTATTCACTTTTGAGAGACAGAGAAAGACAGAGCATGACTGGGGAAGGGGCAGAGAGAGAGAGAGAGAGAGAGAGAGAGAGACGCAGAATCCGAAGCAGGCTTCAGGCTCTGAGCTGTCAGCACAGAGCCCGATATGGGCCTGAACCCATGAACCATGAGATCAGGACCTGAGCGGAAGTTGGATGCTTAACTGACTGAGCCAACCAGGTGCCCCTACTTGAAATTCTAATCACCACTGAATTCATATCTTTCTTCATTCTCTAAATTCCTTGGAACTAAGTCTGAATTCTGGACTTCGTATGGTATAGGTGCTAAGGGAGAGGACAGGAAAAAAAAAAGAAAAAAGAAAAGAAGAAATTTAAAAACTGGGGCTGTAATTCCAAAGAATGAATTTGTAATGCTCATAATAGAATGCGCATTCTGGAAACCTCAATGCCAAGGTACAACCATAACATGGGGAAACAGGATGGATAATACATAGTGTGATGAGTCTTAAAAAAATTTAATTTGGGGCGCCTGGGTGGCTTAGTCAATTAATTACCCAACTCGATTTCGGCTCAGGTCCTGATCTCATGGTCATGAGATTGAGCCCTTTGTCTCTGCACTAGGTGTGGAGACTGCTGAAGATTTTCTCCCTTGCCCTCTGTCCCTCCCTGGTGTGTGCTCTCAATCTCTGTCTGTCTCTCTCTGTCTCTCTTTCTCTTTCTCAAAAGAATAAAATAAAATAAGGTCAAACAAATTATAATAACCAGTAACCTCAAACTTTCGCAAAGGAATTATTCCTTTAACTGATAGAACCAAAAGCATTTGCTCATGTAATATTTTGCCTTCTGTCTGTCAGTGCTAAAGTAAAAGACCAAAGAGTAGAATTCATGCAGTCACAAAGAAGTTAAGTAAACTTTCCAAGGTCTTATAGGTACTTGGTTAGGTGTCTTAGATAATCTATTTAAAAGCTTTTCATGTTCACATCAAATTGCCTTTCATGAATTTATTGGGTCAAAACTAGGTACCGAATGCATTAAATATGTACCTCCATATAAATACAAATACAAAAAAGAAAAATAAAACACTTTTTTTATTTGCATAATAAGGTTTCTAGTGAGTGTCATCTTCCTTTACACTCATTCTAATTCCTAGTAAAATTTTACTGATCTTCTAGTTGTCTTTAATTCCCATGGGTTATATATTATTCTATTTTATATCTTTTATATTTACTTTTCGGTGAATTCACATTATCCAATATGAAAGTTACATATTTTTGCTAAGCTTGTTAACTAAAGAGCCAGGTTTAGATAGAAGCTATTCTCTGGCATATTAGAAATCTAATCAACTACTTGGTAATTGACTGACCTAATTTGATTAAAAATGATTATTAAAAAATTAATAATCTTTATTTTTCCTATATTGGATTAGCTCTGCCAAAAATAATTGAGGGGTGCTGATTCTAGATAAGTGAAAAGTTATCACTTTTATTCATTCAGTCATAGTTATGACTTTGTTAAATTAACATTTGCTAAGTGGAGTACGGGGTACCAGTTGGTGAGCCTGTTTCAATAGACTAGAGAAACTGAAACAAAGAATGTTACTCACAGGTCCTGGAGGACGTGCGCGGCATGCCTTCAGTGGCCACGTAGGGAAGTCAAGACAGAGTAAAGAAAGAGAGGCAGGACATGTGACACATGATTTTATTAGGATTCATGAGGGGGAGTTTTGGAGTTCCTGCGCTGGGGCCAGATTGGTCAATTCAAACCACAAAAAGCAAGATTTTGGTAAGCTTCACACGGGTCTTATCTACGGGGCCCATAAGGCATCGAGGTGCTGGAAGGCAGGTGAGACTACTAATCACAAGGGGACATTGGGGAAGTCATGTTAGGAACTTACATTCTCTTTTGATTCTGTGGGCTGTTATCAGGGAATGTCATTGCATGAAGGGCTAGTGAGGAAAGTCCCTGCAGGACACTTGGCTGAACAAAATAGATGCCAAGGCAGCAATACCATGAAGTAAATTAGCTAAATTTTTTACAATTATTTAGACATCAGTGCCAATAAATATAAGCAGTGTACCTATTTATATGTAAAGTAACCTGAGACATTTTGTATAAGTTTAAAAAAAAAAAAACACAACTATTCTCTCTTCTTAAGGCACTTGCTACCTAGTTAAAAGTTATATCATACATGTGTAAAAATATAGTATTAGTGAGAAATACTGTTACAAAAGTCATGTAGTTATTGGCCAACTGAGTACTTACATTTTTACTATGTTTTTAACTACGATGAGCTCACTAGTATTACAAAATACAATTTTGTAATAGAATAAAAATTTGTATTATATTAAAATTTAAATACTATAAATTCAGCTTTATTGATATTTTTGTGATGTACATTTTAATAATTTCAGAGATTTGGACAAACTAAAGTGTGTGCTAGTATATGGCCAACTGCCAGCTATCAATATGTTTCTTGATAAATTGTATTGCGCTGAAATGATCATACTCCAAATCCTGTTAACTAGGCTTTCAAGCATATCATAGTTATAATTCTTTAATTTAATTTGTTTTACATCACAAATTCAAAGGAGTTTTACATATGTCTTAAGAAAAAAAAAATAGAATAGGTAGCATACTTTGGTCCCTAACATGTTTTTTGACAACACAGTAAAGATTGTATCCCTTTGTTCTCTTAACGCATAATTATGATGTCATATATTTGTAGTAAAATATATATTACTTAGAGAAAGAGAGCTATTCTGTTGGGGGGAAGGCAGAATGGAAAGTTTTGTACCACAGTTTCTATAATAGATCTTATAATTTTTCTTGATTACTCTAGACAGGGGTTATGAATTTATCAGTTTCATTACTATTTTATGAAGAAACATCAGTTATCACTATTGATCTTCATATTATATGTTTGCTTTAATTTTTTTTATTTTATTATTTTCTCTCCTGCTGTTTATTCTTTAGTTTCTTTTATTTTCTTCAGCATAAAATCTTAAACTTCTTGACATATATGTGTATATCATTAATTTTCATCTCTCTTCTTTTGTAATAAGTTCATTCCAAGCTGCAATTTTCTATCTTAACACAGTCTACCTTGCATACCACTAGAAAAAATTATAAATATAGCATAAGGCTTAAAATATTTACCTTTCTCTAGAAAGAATTTACATGTGGCAGTAAACTAGGAATATTAGTAGTCTTTACTTTCCTTAATCCCATGTATGGGGTTGAGATCATTCAAGGTTGTACTTGAATAATGGACAAAGTATTTCTAGTTTTTTCTACCATTAGGGTATAGTGGATTATGGTCCCACTTTGACAGGCCTGAGATTCCAGCTCATGGCTCCGTAGGGTATGGAAAGATTTGCTTAGCCTCTTTTTTTTTTAATTAATTTTTTTTTTATTTAAGTGTAGTTGACACACAATGTTACATAGTTTCAGATGTACAAGATAAGTGATTCCACAGGTTTAGACATTATGCTATGCTCACCACAACCGTAGCCACTATCTATCACTCTACAACATTACTATAATATCATTGACTATATTCTTTATGCTGTGCCCTTTTATTCTTGTGACTTATTCCTTCCATAATCTTGACTGGCTCTTTAATTTTTAATAAGCAATCCTTTTAAGGAAAAATCACTCTCAAGTTCTGGAGACTTTACACGGGGTTTCCATTTTTATTCTGAAGATTGACTCATAATTCTTTACCATGAGAATTCTGTGTCTTAACCTACTCTGTTACCATGAGAGGAATTCCCTTGTGTGTTATTTTAAAGGACTTTAACTGTAAATAAAAGAATGAGAGAAAAATAGATCTTCTATGTTTTATCTAACTTTCTTTGCAAATTCTAACATGCTTCCAGTTACATCTTGAAAAAAAAAAGTGTGGTAAACTCCTTGCTGTAATGCTTTGCTATGACAGTTTTCAATGGCAATCTTTAAATCTGCTACTGATTATGTATTAGTTGCTGATTTTATTTAGATGTATTCATTTAAAATATTTATTATAAAATGCTATCAAGGAAACATAACATTGCACTAGGCAAATTAAATTACTGAATTCATGTTAAATTTAAAAGACTTAAAAATATTATGCAAGATTCATATTTGATTTGCAATGTATCTCTTTATTACAAGCACAATTTTTAAATTTACAAACTCAGTTCATGGTAATATGTTTTTGAAACTAAGTTGTTCAATAAACTACCTTATTTCACAAAGTCTGAGAAGAAATAAAGTTTCAATCTGTAGTATAATTCATTTATACAGGAACTTTCTTTGTGAAGAATTTTCAGCGTGCATGAATTTACTCTATGCCAAAAATTCCAAAATATTTTTGATATTCAATGTTTAAACCGAAAAAATTCTTCTTATTAAATATATTTTTCTACTTGTTGCATTCTGATCACATGCAAGTAATTTGTTAAATTTATTTCCCTTACATACTGCATTTGTTCATGAAGCCTTAACACATTGTCTGTGTTATTCACCACAAAGAATTTAGTTTCTCAGTCTAATCAAAAGTTGGAGGGTCCTAGGATACCTGCTTTATTATGTTGCTTTTTACATCTCATTAACTTCTTTTAATTGACACTGGTACTCAATGTATACTTTTTGTGCTGCTGTTGCCAAGGAGCAAATTATTCTACCCCTCATGACTGCTCTGGCAGCTTCCCACAAAACACCCAGGCTAGTTTCTTGGTTTTTATTGATATTAATTTATTCTGAAATAGTCTTCATCTGTTGCACAAATGCTGCAGTTTTAATTAGAGAGTTGTTAAATCTCCATACTTCAGATCTCCTATAATTTAGTATATCACCAGAGACATTGACACCAGGAAATTACCAAGCAAAGTTAGATTTTCAATAGCAGATGGTTACATTCTTCAACATATCTCATATTTTTTTAATATCCAGAAGTCAGTCTTCAATAAAACATAAAAAAAATAAGATTCTATATCTATTTTTCAATAGTTCATTTCTCAATTAGTATGAAATTGAATATAAAATTACTGACGCAAAACCTTATTCTGCACCTTGCTTTGTCTTTTGTTTCATTTGAAACCTTTCAGTATATTGTGAAGATCATTACAAAGTAGCATGTGAGGAGGTGTTTCCCCATTTGGGGACAGGGAGCTGCACAGTATTATGTCATTTAGATATGTTAGAGTTATTCAACAAGTTCCTATAAAAAGGCTTCAAGGTGGTTTTAATGCATCAGAGAATATATTGAAATGGGTTAGGAGGGGATCTCAAATTAATTTTTGAAATCGAGGATTTTTTTGGATCTTTGACATTATTACTTCATGTCTAGGCGTTTATGCTCTCAATATCATATTTAGTTCATTAATTGATTTGATTTTATGTTTTTCTTACTTTTATTTTAAAAGAACAGTACACAAGATAATACCCAAGGGATATAGCAACCTGAAGAATGTGTGCAATTATATCTATTTTTTCAGATTATGAAATATATCAACTATGTAGAAACCTCAAAAGAGATGTAACAGACCAATGTATATGCTCTCTCTTTCTCAATTATATCTGAACAGTTATGGTCAGTTATGAACAGCCTACCAACCCCTCTTTCCCTTTTCCAATACAAGCAACTATTGTTCTGAAGGGCATGTTTCTCCTGATTAACATTTTTGTGCTCTTTTTAATTTGAAAATATCTGTCCATAGTACATACTACTGTTACTGTGTTTTAAATTTATAAAATTTCTATCATACTCTATGGTGTTTCATAGCCTTTTTACAAATGTCAATCACTGTTCAATGCTATTACTATGAAATGCAACTGATATTGACGTACATAAATATATTTCACTGATTCAAAAAGTAAGAGCAATTTTTTCCCATGCTTTTCTTTTACCAGTACAAACCTCACTGTTATGAATATCTTATGTACATGTGAGAGAGTTTCTTCAGTGTGGATAATTAGAGGTAAAATTAATAGATGTTATAGGATGAGTATGGTCAACCTTCCAGATATTGCCAAATTGCTCCCTAATTACACATAACAGTTGACATTCTCAACAGTAGTCACCAACAATTAATGTCATAACTCATTAATTTTTGCCAGTCTCAATGGCATAAAACTTAAAATTAATTTTAAAAAATTATTGAAGCATAGTTGACATATAATTTTACATTAGTTTCAGGTGTACAACAAAATTCATTTTTTAAAAATTTGCATTTCCCCAGTAATTGTGATTTTATGCTTGATTTCATATATACATTAGCAATTTGGAATTCTACTTTTGTAAATTGCTTGTTCCAATTCAGTGTCCATATTTCAGTTTGAATGTGTGTGGTGTTCCTTGACTGGAACTGAAACTTTATAATCTGCACCATAATTGAATTTGAACTTTTACAAACATGTTGACTCAGTCTGAGATTTATCTTGACTTTGTTATAATATCGCTGTATAGAATGTATTCAGATGTGTATTTCGTTGAACTGTGTGATATTCATATATAATTCAAGAATTATTTATTTTGAATTAAAGAAGTATGTATTCTCTATTTCTATTAAAATTATTTTCTTTTTTTTGTATTTACAGTTTAATAAATTCAGGATTTTTTATGCTTATCTGTCATATGGTTCATATATATATGTGTGTGTGTGTGTGTGTGTGTATATATATTGTGTGTGTGATTTTGTGTGTGTGTGTGTGTGTGTGATTTATAAATGCTTATCTGTCATATGGTCCATATATATGTGTGTGTGTGTGTGTATGTGTGTGTGTGTGTGTGTGTGTGTATATATATATATATCTCTATATATATATATATACACACACATACTGTGTGTGTGATTTTGTGTGTGTGTGTGTGTGTGTGTGTGTGATTTATAAATGCTGATAGATCGATCAAGCCCAATACTCAGGCCAAGTGTACATATATTTTCATTGGGAGAACTATTTTTCCTGGAACCATTTATTAAAAAGTTAACCTTTCTCCACTGTTACATATCTTATATTCTTATATCAGGCTCATACAAGTTTATTTCCTGTCTCTGTGTTTTATTTCTTTGGTCTACTTTCTATTACTAGGCCCATAGAACACAACAAATTAGTGCATAATTATAATATGTCATTGTCTATGTCTGAATTACACATTTACTGCTTTTATTCTTCAAAAAAATATTGGATTCTTTGGTAAATCTACTCAGGTGGATTTGAAGAATAGCTTGTCAAGTAACCAATTGGGTTTATAAAGAATTGCATTGTTATTCTAAATAAATGTGAATGAAGCTGCCATCTTTAAAATGTTTCCTCTTAAAACTGTAGAATAGTCTGTACTTGTTCATTCAATGTGCATTGTTGCATGCTATTGTGAATAGGATCACATAAAATTTGATTATTTTTTATGTATAAAACTGATATGAAATTGTGTTCATTTATAGTATTTAGAAGTCCTACTAAAATCTCTTATAAATTCTAATTCTGAAATCTAGGTTGATTTTGATAGTCAACGTACATGATAATAAATTTGCAAGTAATATCAATTTTCTTTACTCCATGTTACTCTTTTTAAAATTTTTACTTTTCCCTAAATATACTGCTATTTAAGAAATACAGTGCAATTGAAAGAGAGAATAATGACAAATATTTTTGGGTTCTGTTTTAAAAAGAAAATTTTCAGGGGCGCCTTGGTGGCTCAGTCAGTTGGGTGTCCGACTTTGGCTCAGGTCATGATCTCACGGTTTGTGAGTTCAAGCCTCGCGTCAGGCTCTGTGCTGACAGCTCAGAGCCTGGAGCCTGCTTCGGATTCTGTGTCTCTCTCTCTCTCTCTTCCCCTCCCCTGCTAAAGCTCTTTCTCTCTCCTTCTGTCAAAAATTAATAAACATTAAAAAAAAACAGAAAAATTTCAGAACTTACCATTAATATTAGCATTTTATAGGGTTTTTAGGAGATTCACTTAATATTCTTCTTTTTTTAATATAATTTATTGTCAAGTTGGCTAACATACAGTGTATACAATGTGCTCTTGGTTTTGGGGGGGTAGATTCCCGTGGTTCATCACTTACATACAACACCCAGTGCTCATTCTAACAAGTGCCCTCTTTTATGCCCATCACCCATTTTCCCCTCTCTCTTGCCCCCCATCAACCCTCAGTTTGTTCTCAGTAGTTGAGAGTTTCTTATGATTTGCCTCCCTCCCTCTCTGTTTGCAATTAATTTCCCCCTTCCCTTCCCTCATGGTCTTCTGTTATGTTTCTCAAGTTCCACATATGAGTGAAAACATATGGTATCTGTCTTTCTCTGACTGACTCAGTTGATGGACATTTAGGCTCTTTCCATAATTTGGCTATTGTTGAAAGCACTGATATAAACATTGGGATACAGGTGCCCCTATGAATCAGTACTCCTGTATCCTTTGGATAAATTCCCAGTAGTGCTGTTGCTGAGTCATAGGCTAATTCTATTTTTAATTTTTTGAGGAACCTCCACACTGTTTTCCAAAGCAGCTTCACCAATTTGCATTCCCACCAAGTGCAAGAGGGTTCTCATTTCTCCACATCCTAACCAGCATCTGTTGTTTCCTGAGTTGTTAATTTTAGCCACTCTGACTGGGGTGAGGTGGCATCTCAGTGTGGTTTTGATTTGTATTTCCCTGATGATGAGTGATGTTGAGCACCTTTTTCATGTGTCTGTTGGCCATCTGGATGTCTTAATATTCTTAATTGAATGAAAAGTATAATAAATTGGTATAGAATATTGTGAAATGCTTTTCATACATTGAAGTATTTCATGACCTCTCTTTTCTTAATCTATTACATTAATAATTATGTTAATAATTATTCTGAAGTTATTAATTTTTGCATTTCCTAAATAAGCCCAAATTGTTCATGTTGTTTTCTCACACTAAGAACCTTAATATTTTAATTTTTATTTGTTCTCTGAATATTGTGTTATCAAAATGGGATTTTGAACATTTTTCTGATTTTTTAACATTTTTAAAAATATTATCAAAAATAAACTTGTTTTTTCTTGAACCAAGAGCATTTACCTCTTTAAAAATGTTTACTTAGGCGTACACCTATGTTCATCAGCTGAGTTGCCCAGAACTGTTCTTATGTTTCACTGCTTTTTTTCCCAGATTATATTATTTTTATTCCTGGAGGATATCCCATACTTACAGTAGTTCTTCAGCAGCCATATAATATTGGTTATTACATGATTATGTTGGTTTTCTTAGTTTAGTGGTTACACTCTCAGGGCAACTGGGTGGCTCAGTTGGTTGAACATCTGACATCAGCTCAGGTTATGATCTCACGGTTGATGGGTTCGAGCCCACATTGGGCCTCTGCCGAAGGCTCAGAGCCTGGAGCCTGCTTCACATTCTGTGTTTCCCCCTCTCCCTGCCCCTCTCCTGCTCATGTTCTGTCTCTCTCTCTCTCAAAAACAAATAAACATTTTCTGTGGAGAAGTCTGATATCAATTGCAGTTTAACACTTAAAGATACTCTGCCTTTTCACTGTGGTTATTTTTGAGATCTTTTGACCTTCAGTGCAGATTCTTTACAGAATGTTGTTATTTTTATTTATTTCATCCTGAACTTGTTGAATTTTATTCATTTTAGCAACATCTTCTGACATTTCTAGAGAATTCTTGGCCAATTTCTGCTTAGTTGTAACATCTTTCTCGTTATCTCAAGACTTTATTCGTGACTTATTTTAGATGTGCAATCTATCTTCTCTTTCACATTTCACGTTTGTTTTCTTTTTCTGTATGGAATTCTGTGTACATTCTTTAGATCTTTCTTACAATATATGTGTGTCCTTTGAAGTATCTTATTCATCTACTCTACATTTTTATGTCCACAGTTATATTTGAAATGCTTTTCTATAGTGATTTTGCCTTTTACTATGCATCCTGGGCCTGTGATTTAAAATAAAGTATATAGATTAATAGGGCTGCAAAATCTTATGATTTTGATTTCCTTATACATTCAATGTTCTTTAGTATTTCATTAGTATTTTTACTTATTTTATAAGATTCACTATGCATTGAAGACTACTCATTTTTTTATCCAGCATTTCTAAGTAGGTTACTCATGAGAAAAATTTTTTCATATTTCCAGAATCTTAACTGCTTATTGTCATTTATGTAATGTGACAAAATTGATTTAAATTTGAATCAATGGAAATTAAATATGTTCAACATAAACCTGGAAATACACACAATCATCTTTCAACATCTCAGTTAAATAGATACACGAGTAGATTTGAAACATGTGCAGAAGCCTTATATATAAATAACTTAAAATGGATAATTTAAAAAATGATCAGTGAGGTAAGAAGGGATTACACGATTTGATTAAAGATAGACTCAACCTTGTAGCTATTGTTTATTAATTTCCAGTTTTGTCTTCTCTTCATATTTATACTTAACACTATATCTGAAATTATATGTTTGTGTTTTCCTATCATAACAGATGATGTATTATTGATGTTATGAAATATATATAATCATTAATGGAGTAAAAAATATGCTTCTGGGCTTCATTAGTACATTAGAAATGTTTTTTTTATTTTAAGGGGATTAGTGCTTAGTAAAATGTTATTAATACAAAATGTTGTCTTCAGGAATGAAACCACCTTTTGGAGTAGAAGAACAGATTGGAAGCTATTGTGAACACCTAAGGTTAGTATACGGTAGCTAATAATAAATTTAAGAAAGTGGGTTTTAGATTTACTTTGAGAAAATTTAAAACAAAAGTATTCAGGAGAAAATTAGAAAAGGTCAAATAATGAAATGGTAATTTGTGGATTATAGGAGAAGAAAATAATGCAAATGAAATTTGAAAACCTCTAAATCAAACCTAATACTCAAGCCATTTACAATACATCATGGGACCCTATTACAGATAAAAGGAATAATTGAATAGAGAAATGATTAATTTTTGTCTTGTAAATGTACTCTTGCTTTCCACAACTTGTATAGATGTAAGATTTAAACATTCTTACATACAAATAAGCTATAAGCTATCTTCCAACTGGTAGCATTTGAGCTTCCTTTGGGATTTCTCCCACATACTCATATAATCTTTAATGTGCAATATTCCTTTACCTTCATTGACTTATTCTTCTGTTCTTCCAAGGTATCTTTCTTAATTTTTGGCATATTTAAGGTAAACCTGGTATTATATACATTTGAAAATGGAGTTCCATAATACAGTTCTACTACTTTTGTGAATGTATCTGTCATACCAATAATAGAATGCTTAAAATTGCATTATGAAATACAAAGTTTCATCTATATCAGTGAGCTTATTTTTCTTCTTTTAGTTCTATTTTTTACTAAGAAATAATGAATAATTTGTTTGATTTTATAGAAAAATACTCATTTTTTGATTTCCTGTTTTTGTTGGCCAGAAATTGGAGTATTTACAAAATATCTTATTCCAATAAATATGTGAATATCATTTTCATGGTTACTGGAAGAATTAGCACTAAAAATAGAATTTCTGGGAATAATGTCAAAATTTTGATTAATCACTGTAAGCTGATACAATGATATCATTACTTAGAACATCACTCTTCCAAATAGGACAATTTTTAAAGATAATAAATTAGTAAAGGTTCAGCATGCATACATTTATTATATCTATCAAAATGTGATCAACAAAATGAGCAAGATTAAACATTGGTATTTCTTAAAAGATTCTAATTAGAAATATGTAGTTGGTATTTATTTCCCCCTATTTCTGATATTTTTTTATTTTTTAATCAAATACATGCACTATTAAGGTTCCCATTATATTTTTCTATGGATGGTCAATTCAGTATATGTCTGACATTTCACCACGTAAGTGTAACACCATATGTTCTCATTTAACATATTTTCCTAGATGTTTAACTGTGAACAATGAATGTTTTCTTCCGAAGCTTGAAAGAGTAGTAAGTTTCAGTAACATCTCTTTCTGGAAATTATAAAAGAGGGCATTTTAAATTAAAAAAAAAAAAATAGAAGTAAATGTGAACATTGGGAATTAAGACAATATTTTTCATGAAATCATTTTATTACAGATATATGCTGAACAATTTACATAAAGAACAAATTAATCATTATGTGTCATGTTTCTAATGCTTTCCCTTTCCATGCATCTTATATACATAGGCTTGATGTACCTTTTAGTTTTTGTTTAATCACATCTCTGGTCTTCAATGAGAAGTCTGGATTCAACCTTAATCCAAAGAGTTTGTATTCCTGGGAGCTTTACATAGATTTTCTGTCAGGAGGAAGTGAACCACTGGCCACAGAAGGCAAGTCTAAATTAGTACGTTTCCTCAAGGCAAACCTCCTGTTCTCTGACTTGCCTGCAGCCAGTGTAATTCTAGTGTCTCACTTAGTAGAACAAAATAACTACATTTCATTTCCAGGTGTCTGAACCACTTCAGGAGGGAGATGACTTCCTTTAATGCTTACAACAGAGGGAAGTTCAGATCAAGATAACTATTTGTTTTAAAGCAAAAACAAACTAGTAAACAAAATCAGCCTAATAATTTTGGCAAAGTAAATGATTTTTCTCATTCAGGAATCTTACAGGGCTGATTTCCAGAAAATCCTTAAAAAAAAAGAAGACTGACCAATATATGTAATGAGAATTATCCAAAAATACTCATGATATAACCTAGCCAAAAATGAAAAATTAAAACAAAGAGTGTAATTAAGGTCTTAGGGATTCATTTGTTTTTTTTTTTAATTTTTTTAATGTTTATTTATTTTTGAGACAGAGAGAGACAGACCATGAATGGGGGACGGTCAGAGAGAGAGGGAGACACAGAATCTGAAACAGGCTCCAGGCTCTGAGCTGTCATCACAGAGCCCGGCACGGGGCTCGAACTCACAGACCGTGAGATCATGACCTGAGCCAAAGTCGGACGCTTAACCGACTGAGCCACCCAGGTGCCCCTTTAGGGATTTGTTTTGATGCATGACCTCCAAACAAATTTGGTTAAAATACCAAACAAATTTGTTTGCTTCTAAATTTCTGTGTTTATGTCTTATGCATACATTAAACCTATGTGGGAGATATGAATTATAAAAACAAATTATCAGATGAGTTCATCATTTTCTTACTAAAGTCAAGTAAAGGGAAAATATTAAGTTCAATTTAGGGTTAAAAGCCAGTGATAATTTTCCTTTGTTTTATAAAATTTCAAAGTTTTAAAGATTTATTTATCTCTTCTTACATAATCTATTCCATTATTTTTAGATTTGAATAGCAAGTATAATTTTTTTTTACTTGAATAACAAGTATAAAATGTTTTTACTGGTCAATTTGGAATAATGAATCGTTTAGGTGTCTATGTTGAGTAAGATATCAAAAAGTTTTGCAGGTGGATCAAGAAAGGTGCAAAATTTGAAAAATACTTCAGCAACACTAGAAAGAAATCAAGGTCCACAGCCTCAGCATTGATGATGAGACTAGGCTCTTTCATTCTCCCTCCAATTTCAGCCCTACCATTCAAACAGATATTGCCTTTATAAAAGCAGTAATAATCTGGGAAGTTTTCCAGATTCATTTATAAGAAAGCAAAGAGCTCAATTCGAGCTACATTTTGTAGGGCTCTTCATTCTTTCATTATGACCTGAATCTCTTACAAAGGACTCTCTCTACTCTTTGTGTGGGGAGCAAAGGAGCCTTTATTGTGTGCATCCCTTTTTCACTTTAAATGCATTATTCTGTATTGGGTATGCAGGAAACAATCCAAACCCTTCACTGAAGATTTACTCTGTGGAAATGCAAGATAGTAACTCAATTTGAGAACAATGTGTTTTGCTTTCTTTCAGATGGAACTGGTCAATGTGTACTTTCTAGTTTCCAAACTTAGAAGGTTTCCCTGACATTTCTAAAATTTACATTTTGAAATATACAACAGACAGAGTAGGAAATTGTAGAATGTTTATATGTTCATTTGGGATCACAAATGTCACCACAGCTCAATTTAATTACACTTCTAGGAGATAATTTTGGTTACTACCACAGCTACTACATTTTCATAACCATGTTTGTGTTCCAAGGTTTTTTTTTTTTTCTTTCTTTAATTGTTTTCTTTACTCTTTCACTGTAACTGTGTTGTGTTTGTCAACTTAGACATTTAGCTTAACATTCATGCCTTGAAAGTAACCTATTCTAACATATCCTCTCACTATAGTTTTCCACTTATTTAATATTTTATCATTCCTTATATGTAAGACCAGAGGAAGGAGAACTATAGTAACTGCTAGGTATGTTTCTCAGTGACTCTTGTTATGCCCATAAATCCTTAATAAATACTGGTCCAAATAGATAACAGCAAAAGACTGTTATTTGCAAGCAAACATCATTATTTTACCTTTCATTCATTGTCTTTCAAAAAAATTTTTTTTAACGTTTATTTATTTTTGAGATAGAGAGAGACAGAGCATGAACGGGGGAGGGGCAGAGAGAGGGAGACATAGTATCAGAAGCGGGCTCCGGGCTCTGAGCCATCAGCACAAAGCCAGATGTGGGGCTCGAACTCACGGACTGTGAGATGGTGACCTGAGCTGAAGTCGGACGCCCAACCGACTGAGCCACCCAGGCACCCCCATTCATTGTCTTTCAAATCAGCTTTTTCATCTGGTAGTATTAAGTACTGTGCTAATTGTTCTCATTATCTCATTAAATTGTCACAAAAACTAATTCTACAGATGAATATAAAAATATAAATATATCTTTAAAACATTTTAAACCACATTTGAATTCGATACTGTACAACACACATTTCCAAAATTACTATGTGTATCACTTAAAAGCGAGTGATTTTATGTAGTATCTATTTATTCAATGGGCAATGTCACAAGGATTCCATCCTCGGTTTCCTGTTTATTGGACTGAAGATTTGTTCAAGTAAGTTGGATCCACACAATATTCTTTAATAACATACATTAATTATTTGAATAATAATCTAATATAAATAATAATCTAATTCAGTTCTAATGATTAGCAATCTTTTGGCAATTCTGCATATGCCATGTTGATGCTCCAGAATGCTTTTTATGATAGTTTTGAGACAGGGAAACGGAAGGGCTCCATAAAAACCTTCTTTTTGCTCCTTTTCTTGCTTCTATTCTTGCTATGACCTGCACCCAACCCCACTTTACAAATGCCTCAGACTGAAGGAGCACCTGGGTGGCTTAGTTACGTGTCCAGCTTTGGCTCAGATCATGATCTCGCGGTTTGTGAGTTCGAGCCCTGCACCAGGCTCTTTGCTGACACTCAGAGCCTGGAGCCTGCTTCAGATTCTGTGCCTCCCTCTCTCTCTCTCTACCCCTCCTCCACTCTCGTTCTGTCTCTCTCCTTCTCAAAAATAAATAAACATAAAAAAATGCCTCAGAATGCAAATAGTCTATGTTCTCTTTGTAAGGGTCAAGGATCTAATGATTTCTATAGAATAGATAACATCTAAGGAAGGATCAGGTGAGAATGATCAGATGAAGCTATCATATGCATATCGTTGACCACCAGAGCTAGACATCTCCATGCCAAGACCCCCTGGTTTCAAGAAAGAACACCTGGGCCCTCATCCTTGTTCTAACCAGTTCCTGGATACCTGAGAGGACATGCACACCAGACCATGATCCCCAATAAAAGCCTTTAGACCCCAAGCTAAGACTCATGTTCCTTTCCCTTCTGAGTCACCCAGATGCCCCATCTATATCTGCTCTCTCTATATCTTCTATAAACTCTGCTCTCACTTCCTGCTACCTCACGTTTGACTTCCATTGTAGGCAAAGCCAAGGACCCTCTTGGCTGGTCCTGCCAGTCCACCTCTGGGTTCTTGGATCCAGCCTGCCTGCATCCATTTCAGGTGGTAAACCAGCTTCCAATAAAAAAATATAAGGTAAAAATGCATCCTTATGGAGAAGTGTTCCCTTTATTATTTTTTAATGCTTCTCTCTATACATGATAAATTTTTTTATTCAGAAGTCTGCTCTGTCTGAAGTTAATATAGTTACTTCAGCATCTTTTGATTAGTATTAGTGTAGTATATCTATTACAATAATACCAAAAAGTATGTAGGTATATGTTTAATGAAATGTGGGCAGGATTTGTATGGGGACATTTTTTTAAACTGATAAAGATATCGAACAGCATCTAAATACATGAAGCATCATTCCATGTTCATAGAAACACTCAATATTTTAAAGATGGTAATTATTGCTCAATTTATTTATAGACCAAAATTAATCCAAATGAAAACTCTCTCTGTGGTTCCCTCTGCCCTTGTCCCCTGCTTACACTGTACCAAAAAAAGAAAAACAAACCCCCCAAAAAACCACAAAAAACAGTGATTACCAGTGATTATCAGAGGGTTGGGGAATAAAAGGAGAGTTGACTAAAAGAGGCACAGGGATTATTATGGTTATGAAAATATCCTGTGTACATATACTGTGTACATATACAAATATACTGTGCATGTATACATGCTGTTATGTATATGACAAAACCCATACAACTTTATATCACAAAATGTAAACTTTAATGTGTGAAAATTAGAAAAAAATGATTTAAAGGACTGGAGATCACAGGAAGGAAGGCAAACTGTGAAAAAAGAATCTAACTGCATTACAAATGTATGAAGCAACTTTAGCGAAGGGGTTGGGAGAATAACTCGTGGACCTGAGTAACTTGGAAATGAGTGGGAGCTGTAAGACCACATGCCATAGGAGCTGCGTACAGCACAGTTCTACAGTTGAAAAAATTGTTACCCACGGAGACACAAATTAACAATTCTGATACTGATATATATTTATATATATCAACTGGAATTGAACAATTAAGTACATGAATGACAGATAGTGGAAAACTTGTTTTTCACTAATGGTGTGTGAGTTTACAGAGTAACAAGAGGAAGGAGTTAGAATGATCTATAATGGCAATAGATTAGAATTGAAGACATCAGAAAGAACTCATATTTAGCTCTATATATATGTTTTCGCATATAAATACTTATAGCTATGTCTATATACATGTGTTAGTGCACACACAAACACACACACACACACACACACACACACACACACACACACACACACATTTCCTTGCTCTGTCAAATGAGAGAGGCTAAAAAAAAATGATATCCCAGGACAAACAACACAACTAGCCCTGGGATCTTGGTTTCAACTGCTATTCTCCAATAAAAAGAGCCAGTGCTGCTTAGAGAAATTGCTGCTTCTGGGTCTAGGACAGGATATGTACAATATAAACCTGGTGCATCTTGAAATGCTACAAAAGAGGTTAAATAAAAACAAAAACAAAACTCCAAACCCACACACATTGATTGATGAGATTGTCAAAAGAGCACAGGAGCCAACTGAAAGAGTTCTCAGTGGCCAAAACTGTAAAAGTTTGGGCAATAAAGTAAATAAAATAGTATTGTAATGTTATCCAAATTTAAAATAAATATTTGTTAGTACACACTGATATAAATAAATGATAGGATAAATTAATGAACCTGAGATGAGAGCCAAATCTCCCATGCAGAATTGCAAGTAATTGATGTAGATACTTTGCTCTTCAGAAATAGAATCATAATTTCTCGGTCCTTAAGTGCAAACTATACACAGCAACACCATTTCAAAGAGCGCTGAATAGATATTGGGTGGAGGGGGGGAGTGTTGAAGACAATAACTTTCTAGCAGAGAAAACTGACAAACACTATCAGCTAGGTGATGAAGGTTGACATCAATGTTGATAAATCATATCGATAGTGTAGACGTTTGATATCATGTGATGAGATTGACACCGTGTGTCTATTGTCTTCGTCCCCAAAATTGATAACCCCAATCTAATGCAATCCTGAAAACAATTAGGAAAGCATAATTGGAAGGACATTCTACAAAATACTTGTCCAATACTCCTCACAACTGTAAATGTCATCAAAGAAAGGAAAGTCTGTCTGACAGACCATCATAGTCAAGAGGAGCCTAAGGAGACATAATGAATAAATGTAATGGTGTCCTGAAAGCAATCCTGGAACACAGAAAGGACTTTAGGCAAAAACTATAGCATGTGGGCTTTAGTTAATAATAATACACTAACATTAGCTTGGTAATTATGACACATGTACCATAGTCATGTAACTTGTGAATAATATAGATAACTGGGTGTGGATATTTGGGACCTCTTTGTACTGTCTTGTCAATTTTTCTATAAATCTAAAACTGTTCTGTTACAAAGTCTACATAATAAAAACTCATGTAAAATTATTTTGATAGTTTGAAAGGATAAAATGCATCATCTAACTCAAGTTTTTTTTTCCACCTAAGTCCTATGAAAACTAAAAAGAACATTATCAATAGGTAAACTCCCTTACCATCCTTTTTCTTTTTTGCAAAAGCAATTGCAGAAATTGAAATTGCAAGTTCAAAATTGAACTTTCCTTTATATTTTTGCACAGAGATGTAATTTAGTACTGACCTAAACTTTTCATTATTAAATTGTCCTATTTAACTAGTTTATTGGCCTGGGAAAGCTCTCCAAAAGTTGTGACACCCAAAACGTTTAGCATCTAAAAAGCTGTTTTGGATGCTAAGTTGATATAATAGTATTATTTTAAGCTCTTCATTCTTGCATATATTAAGTCCATTTCTAGTCACCAGGCAATGGGAAAAGTCAAATCACTGAAGTGGCTGATATTCAAGGATGAAGAAGGAAACTATCTGGCCTTTAAACTTCCACAACAGCCAGCAAAACTTGAGTTACTTGGTAATACAATAAAATGATGACAATATTTGCCCACTTCACTGTTTCAGGTAAGAATGTTCTGAGATATAAATTATACAAGAACAAAGAATGAATGCTGCTTAAGTAAATATTTTAATTGCTTATGCATTTTTTTTTGCAGTAAATTGAGTGGGGATCATTTTTTTTTCTTTAAACGGAGGCCTATTATTGAAACACAAAATAAAACATTTAAAATTTGTTTTGTGAGGCTCCTGTACTGAATGGAAAGGCAAAGAAACTATGTATAATCAGATGTGGAATGCCTGGAGAAAAAACTAAAACATCTAAATCTTTGAAGATTTCAGATGTTGATTAACCACTCAAAGCAAATGTAATTGTTTAGACCCCTGGTCTTCACTAATAATTAAAATACACACACACACACACACAACAAATATATGCTCACCATAAATAGAAAGTAAATTAATTTGCAAGTAACTGAGAACAAGTGAATTTGAAAATGCAGGGTCTGATTAGTTTCATAATAATGCTGCGATAAATGTATTTATGTAGCACTGTTTAATTCATCCAGTCCATCTTCTGGTAAGAGGGTAAAATAATATATGGGTACATTATTTTTGGTATTTTGAAGCCTCTGGTGAATGCATGGAAAGATCACCAATTTTATCACGCTAAACCATAGGTGCTTTATTAAGAATTACAGTAATCACAGATCCTACTTAAGTTTGTAGTATCTTAACTGTAAATAAATGGAAATACTCTATTATTGGTCGAAAAGAGATTCTGTCATTGTGGATATAATTAAACTTCAAAAATAAACAGGATGGTTGAGAAATTTCTTAGCCTCAACCATCTTATCTTAAACAGAAGGCCAATTATTTCATAAAATATCTTCATTCAACTAAGTAGTAGAATACTATGACATATAAGTAAGTAGCAAAGAGCTTCTTAGAAGCTAAAATACTATTCCCAAATTGGCAATTTCTTTTATGAATTACCCTAAATAGAAATGTGTCAAGAAACAGTGCTATTAATTTTATGATGGGTTTGCTGGCTAACAATAATTAGCATTAATTATGCATTTTAGTTTTTTCAGTTTTTCAATCTAATGAAAAACTTCACATAACATTTTCATGAGCAAATTTGCATGAGCAGAATTAGTGTCCTTATTTCTGGAATGTATGTTTTGGAAGTTCACTGTTTTTATTAAAATTTTTTTTAATGTTTATTTATTTTTGAAGGAGAGAGAGACACAGAGTGCAAGCAGGGGAGGGGCAGAGAGAAAGGGAGACACAGAATCTGAAGCAGGCTCCAGGCTCTGAGCTGTCATCACAGAGCCCTACACGGAGCTTGAAGTCACAAATGGGGAGATCATGACCTGAGCTGAAGTTGGATGCTTAACTGACTAAGCCACCCAGGTGCCCCTGTATGTTCTGGAAGTTCACTTTTGACAAGAAACTAATTTGATTATCCTCATTCATTTTCTTATACTCATTTAGTTCATGAAACTTGGAAAACATGGTGGAATTTCACACAAATATATGCTAAATATGAAATATTTTGAAAATTTGATACAATAAATGCATTAGGATATTATGTATAAATAATAGATAACAAAGATGAAAAATCCTTACTTGACAGGCAAGTTTGAGATGTTGCATTACTGAGAGGAAAAAGAGAGAGAGGAAGAGCTAAAAGAGGAAAAAAGAGTGAGATAAAGATAGAAAGAAACTTTGGTGGAGGAGGGAGCCACTGTGAATTTCCCAGATAAAAACCTACATTTCTGTGAAGTCTTTAAAACTCTATCAAAATATTTATTACAGATAGGAGATGCCATTTGTGAGAAACAAACGTGATTATCATTATCGTTATCATTGATTTAATCCAACCTAACTGTTTCAAGCTATTTTTGGATTTTACACTTCCATGAAAAGATATTAAAATAAAAATGAAGTTAATTAAATACATCAGAATTAAAGTATAACAAATGATTCTTCAAAAAAACATGATGAAAAATAAAGGTTATTCCCTTAACAGTTTTAAAAGTTTTAAAACTTGGGATCTTAACAAACACAAGTGATTAATGAAAGACCTAAGGTACTGATAAACCAGAGAGGAGAGTTGGTCATTTATAAAACTACTTCTAGGCACTTAGTTCAACATCTAAATTACCAAAATTGTTAATCTGGCTAAAGATGGAATTACAGGGAAGAGATTCAGTAACTTGACAAAAACCCAACATTCAAAATAAACAACTATATATATATATATATATATATATATATATATACACACACATATATATGTGTATATATAAATATGTGTATATATATGTGTGTATATATGTGTGTGTATATATATACACACATATACATATATTCATATAAATATTTATAAACTCATACAAACATTTGTAAAGCTCAATTGAACTCATATAAACACTTGTAAAGTTCAATTAAACTCTGTGATTATTTGTATCACTAGGAATTCTTAGGCACAAATGGAGTGCTCTTATAGGTTGGCCTAAAACTTCTCATGAAAATAGAGTTATTTTGTAACAGAAGTCTAGATGTGGGTAAATCTAAAATAATCAGAAAGTTAAAATAGTAAATTTTATCATCCATGAGAATTTCTGGTTATTATTGGATTTTCTGTGAACATAAATACTTGTTTGCTCATCCAAATTTAGTATATAGTTCTTAGTTTAACTGAAGAGCTTTGGCATATATTCCAAAGAAGATCTTTGTAAACTTCATTTTGAATATTGTTTTAGAGGTTTTTTTTTTGTTTTGTTTTGTTTTGTTTGTTTGTTTGTTTTTAGAGACAGTGCAAGAAGGGGTGGGGCACAGAGAGAGAGGGACAGAGGATCTGAAGCAGGCTCTGCACTGACAGCTGTGAGCCTGACATGGGGCTTGAACTCACAAGTTGTGAGATCATGACCTAAGCTGAAGTTGGATGCTCAACCGATTGAGCCACCCAGGCACCCCTTTTTTGAATATTATTTTAAAGATTTCCTGCTTGTTCACTTCTTTTTTCTCTTATGTTTAAAATGTCGCTATTTCCTCTAAAGCTGGAATGTTGTATTACAAGATTACAGAAACCAGGGCCATCCTATAGATGCCAGAACTGTGGCAAGGGCTACCCTGCTGAAGGAGTGGTTTGGTGGAAGGTGGGATAATGGAGAAGTAGGAAGTAAGGCCAAGTGATCCATTGGGTTCAGTAGGCACAGTGTCTTGGGCTCATGATCTTTTAGGGATCCATGAAAATAGAATGTATCTTACCTTACATATATTTAATACAGGTATTATTTTATGTTTTGTCATTATTATATTACATATAGCATAATGAATATATTGATTTATCTAAATAAGTTCAGGTAGATTTAGGAATCTAATATTCTTTGATTCATGCAAATGCAAGCCCACATAAATGTTTCAATCCAAGACGTTTTGTTTTGTTTTGTTTTGTTTTGTTTTGTTTTGTTTTATTTTTGGTTTTGTTTCTGTTTTTGGAGAGAGAGAGGGAGAGGAAGAGGGAGAGAGAGAGAACAAGGGAGAGGAGCAGAGAGGGCGAGAGAGAGAATCTCAAAGTGACTCCACACTTAGCACAGAACTGGATGCCGGGCTTGATCTCACAACCTGGAGATCATGATCTGAGCCAAAATCAAGAGTTGGAAGCTTAACTGATTGCACCACGCATTTAGCAAATTACTACTGTCTATATGCTAGTGAGCCTAGAGAAACTTGGAACTATAAAATGTATGTATGTGTGCGCTTTCTTACTGCTATATTAATATATTTCAAAGTAATATGTAAAGAAATGTTATTTTGTTGGAATCTTTCACAGCAAAAAATATTGTGTGATTTATAATGAAATAAACAAACAGTTTTATGAAAATTTTTCCCACTGAATAGCAGACTTATTTTAACACATTTTATACGTTTCTAGTTTACTAAAATAACATGAAACTACACTTAAACAGACAATCTAAACAGGAGAAATATTAGTTTATGTTTTGGTGGATTACAAAAATGCAGACACGCTGCTTCAAGGGAGCATAATGGTCAGCTCTACCTTAATATGTAAGTACTAATGAAGTACCCATTTGCTTCTAAGACAAAGTTGCTAGGGATAAACATATACACATTCACTTGCATACTCCATATGGTGCACTGTAACCTTAGTTAATATGTGGTACTATATATGCAAAAGTTAAAGTAAGTTCATGCTTTTTTGGTCACTGTAAGAGGTTTTACTTATTTTTATCTCAGATAATTATGATTTCTCAAAGTTGAACAGTTACTGGTGGGAAAATGCCTTATATGCATGAAGGTCTTGGTCCTTGGATTCCCACAAGAAGATTTATGTGGCGATCCAAGCTGGAATAAAGACAGCCAGAAGGAAAGTAGCAAGCCCAAAAAGGTTTATTAAAGTGAAAGAACACTCAAGGTAGGAGAGGTTCCTGGAGGTGGAACCGGCCCTAGGTTCTTTTAGGATTGGATATTTGCTCCCTCTCTCTGGGCTGGGAGGAGCTGTGATGTACAGCGGGGTGGTCTGTTATCGAGGCTCCTTCCAATCCTTTGGGGGACTCCTCTAGCAGGTAGGGAAGGAAAGTTTTTGACTCTCCAAGATTTGTACCAGAACCATCATAGCAGCCTTTCTTCGTGGTGGGGTGGGAATTATAATTGCAAGTTGATGCATTATAATGAGTCTAGGGGTTATCCTGGGGCAGAGGTGGAAAGGAGATCACATGCTCTACACCTGTGGCTCCTGGTCTGTCAGCTCCAAGGTCTTGGAAGCCACAAGGTCAGGATGTTGTGCCTCCTGGCTTCTAATGCATAACCTATTTATCACCTGTCCTTGCTCACAGCTCATGTCTCTATCATTCCCCTTCAAGGACCTGGGACTGTGCCTCCGGGCCTTCCTTCCACTGCCCAAGTCTAGATTCTTCCTAAGGGATCCAAGCTTCAGTCCACCATTGAAATTCCAATGTTAATAGCCTTTCCATCTTCTGAAAGCTGTTATGTGATATTTTTCTTACAAAGTATTGCAGTATTTCTTATTGGAATAAATAAAACATACTTTTGACTTAAAAAATCAAAATGTTCTAAAATGTAGCCAATTATCTGTGTACTTTTCCCATTTCAGTATCTAATTCAGTTGTTCTAAAAGGGTGGTTTATAGAAACGTGATGATCCATGAGAACCTTGCAGGAGGTTCATGGTGTCAAATATGTTTATACTAATAGTATAAACTTTTTCAGTGTGCTGGAAACCACAGGTAAAATTACAGGCAACTTAGCACAAATAAAAGCAGTGGACATTAGCTGTACCTAGTCATACTTATTGTATTCTGTATCACTATGTACTTGCCTTAATACAAACGTGTCACTTAAGATGTCCTTGAAGAATAAGTAAAAAATTTTAATTTTATCAAGTATTGACCCTTCATATTCATATTTTTAATGTCCTGTAGTGTAAAATGAGATGTAGTGTAAAATGTAGTGCACTTCTATAGCACTTTTAAATGGGATTGTTTTGTTAGGAAAGGTATTTGTAGCTTAATTACAAATTGAGCTAAGCAATTTTTTCGCAAGAATACGATTTTTATCTAAAAATTTGAACTGTCTTAAATTTTTTTTTGGTGAGGGAGGGAAATTAATGTCTGCCAACGTGAGCTTTCCAGGTTCTCATACTTAAATTCTATGGTGGGATTGGAGATGGTATTAAAAAGTAGAATTTTTAAATATTACATAATGAAATGTGTCAAAATTTGAAAGATTTGTATCACTCATTGAATCAATAATTTCCAAATGAACAATGCATGTGTGAAAAAGATATCATAAGTAAGACAGCCATTCAAAGTATAATTCAATTGATGTTAAGAATTTTGCACATATTTCATGAGGGATATTGATTTTTAATTTTCTTTTTTATTTATTTAGCAGGGTTTTTGTTATATGCAGATATATTGGCCTTATAGAATTAATTGGGAAGTATGCCATTCTCTTCAATTTTCTGAAATATATTTATGTAGAATTAGTATTATTTTTCCTTAATTGTTTCAAGGAATTTTACTGATTTTTTTAGAAAAACGGATTTGATTCTACTGATGTTCTCTATTTTTTGTTTGGTTTTAATAATTCCTGCTTTTATACTTACTGTTATTTTCTTCTCCTCACTTTGGTTTTAATTTTGTCTTCTTTTTCTGGTTTTTATGATAGATATCAGGCAATTGAGGACTTTCTTCTTTTTTACTATTGTAGTTAGTGCTATAAATTTCCCTCCATGTACTGTACTAGCTTTATCCCAAGATTTAAACATGTTATGTTTTTCATTTTCATTTTCATAATTTTTTCTGATTTCTTTTTTAATTTATTTTTTAACTTACGGATTGTTTAAAAGTGTGTTTTCATTTGTGGTATTTTAGGGTCTGTTTCTGTTGACTGATTTCTCTCCTCATTAGCATATTTCTTTCTTGCTTTGCATATCTTCTGAGTTTTGATAGGGTATCAGACATTATAATTTATAACTTGGCAGGTGCTGGTTATTTTTATATACCTTTAAGTATTTTTGATAAGTATGTTTAAATATTTGTTAGAATATTTATAGAATATTTATAGAAACTTTTTGTTCTTTTCAGGATTTGCTTTTTTTTGTTAGACTGAATCAGAATACCTTTTATTCTAGAGCCAATATTCCCTCATTACTGAGGCAATAGTATACTGAGTACTTTAACCAATGTCCCATGCATTAGAAGGTTTTTCCACTAGCTGATGGGCACACAAACTATTCTGGGCCTCGTGTGTGCTCCTCGGATATTTCTGCGTGCCTATTTTTGATGAGTCATTCGCTGGCTCAGTAATTATCCTCACAGGAATTTTCTGATCAATATTCGGTAAAGTGTCAAGGGAACCGTGCAGATTTTTGGGACTCTTTCCCTGTGTAGCTTTTTCTTCTTTGGTACCCTGCTTTATGAATTCTAGCTACTGTGGTCTCCACCAATTCTTAAGTTTGTCTCCTTAACTGAGCAGGACTGGTAGGCTCTATTTTGATTTCCCCTTCCCTTTGGGGACCTGGAAAGTGTGCACAGACTAAGCTTGTACAAACATGGGGTTTCCTTATGTGTTTCAGTCACTCAGTGATTACTGTTTTCTATTGCCTCTTCAAATGCTTGAAACATGCTTCATATTGAACACTTGCTTTTAAAGAAACAGACTACAAAGAGTTTATTGACATGATATATTGCACTTTGCAACTAATCTTCAAAAAATAAAAAGGGGAACACCTGAGTAGCTTAGTTGTTTAAGTATCAGACTCACGATCTCTGCTCAGGTCATGATCGCAGGGTTCATGGGATCGAGGCTCGCTTTGGACTCTGTGCTGACAGCACAGAGCTTGCTTGGGATTCTCTCTCTCCCTCTCTCTCAGCCCTTCCCCAGCTTACATGCTCTCTCTCTCAAAATAAATAAATAAATAAATAAATAAATAAATAAACAAACAAATAAATAAATAAGCTGCTTGTCTAATTTTTATGTATTAACAGGGAAAAATACCACCCCATTGCAGTGGGTGTATTAACAAAGAATATCCATAATTGGCTGAAAAGCCTATTGGAATACTGTTGTCCTTTCTGTAAAGGGCCACTTTTCCTCCCATACTTCAACCAAAACTTGATATTTCAACAGACTGAATACAGAGGCAGAAAGAAGAATTTAGATCTCTTCTATCAAGCCAGACATAAAAAAAAAAAAAAAAAAAAAAAAGGAAAAATATAAAACAATTCCACTCATCACTATTCTGGGGGAAATTATATTTTTAAGCTTTCAGATTTGTCAGTATAATGGGCTTATTTTTTAGGGAGTTCATTAAAAATATTTTAAAATATATTTTAATTCTAATATGGTAGATATTAATACCTATAAACCAAATAGAATGTCTTTAAGTTTCACGGTACTTAAATAAGTTAAATTTTACTATCATTAAGATTTTGGGAATTGCTGATCTATTTCTTTTTTAAAAAATTGTTTATAATGTTTATTATTTATTTGTGAGAGGGAAAGAAACAGAGCACAAGGGGGGAGGGTGAAAGAGAGAGGGAGACACAGAATCTGAAGCAGGCTCCAGGCTCCATGCTGTCAGCACAGAGCCCGACACAGGGCTTAAGCTCACAAGCCATGAGACCATGACCTGAGCCGAAGTTGGATGTCCAACCAGCTGAGCTACCCAGGCACCCCTGCTGATTTTTTTAATTTCCTTATACCTACTATAATTTTTACTCATTTGAAGCAAGCAGATGACAAATTTATGTATGCTACTTTTGTTGTTAATGTAAATGTATTAAATAGGTTAAATTAAATTTTTTTTGTGTGAAAACTGTGTGAACCCCGATATTTGAAGATATTTGCCCCCATTTTTAAAGTCAGTGATTCAACACAAAGGCTGAAAACTATGTGAGACAGAAATGTTTATGTAATTTCTCCTTTGAGCTGCTCTAGCGGCTTCTTGTCATTTAGGATGAATGCATGAGATAAAGGGTGTGGTGAGAGGGTTGTATAAGGGATAATATCCATTCATACCTACCCTGAAAAACTCAAGATTCTGCATGGATTTGAGCTGTTACTTACAGAGATCTCTACATGACATCCAACTATGCCACTGTCTGTTTCTGAGATTTATGTTAAAGCATCATATAGGGAAATCCACTCACAGAAAAATGCTTAGGGGCCTGCCCAAATCCCTATACCTCTTAAAAGATCTGGCAGTAGAATATGGAACCAGGATTCTATTTGCATTCCCAGGAGCATTGCAATTTATCACTCTGCTAGCTGTACTTCTTCAGCAAAGAAATATATAAATTTCACCTTGGAGGAATTAGCTGAGCTGCTTTTTGTGCATTTGTAATATGTGCATGTATTCTGACTCTACTATTTTATTGGTGTGAATCATGAATCAGTTCTTTACTTTATTTCTTACATCTTCCACTCAAAAAAGACCTTTAAAAGTCACCTAAGAAAAGACTGTGAGTCCCTTGAGACTAGTAAATCTCTACTCCTTATTTGATTTGTTACAATGTTAAAAATCTTTTCCTGACAAGCCTAAAGCTCTATATAGGAAAATTTTGTCCTTTTTTAAAGGTCTTCCTTCAGGATGAGGATTTAGGTTGTATTTAATTTAAACTCTAGCAGAATTTGACACCATCTAAGATTAAAAGAAAAATTAATTAGCTTCACATTAACTTCTATAATGTAATTGCATATGATAAAATCATTTGTATTTTTGTATCTTTGGTAAAAACTATCCTAATTTATTACCTTTCCAAAAAATAATTGCAGTTATTAATTATTCTTTTCCTTTCTATTACAATCTCAAAAAGTTACACCAAGCTGCCATATCATAAACGTTTGTTAAATGAATTTAAAAATATTTCTTGCAATGGAAATATAAATATTTGACTGTAAAATTTAAATCAACTTAGGCATAATAATATTTAATCCTCTAAATATAAGTTAACATGTCTATGGTAGATAATATAGAAGAAAGTATTAAGTAATTGATTACTTAATATATTTTATCTTTATTTTTTAGGTATGACATACACATTTACCTTTGTGTGTATATATGTTTGTGGGTGGGGGTGGGGAGCTGGTAGGTAAATATTTGTTCACCTCAACTCCCCTAATCATAAGCTTCCTGAGAAAATGACAAGGATTAAGTATTAAAACAGTTGCATCGTTTATGTCACTAACTAAAGTATACTGTAAATAATAGATACATTTTTTGATTGATTGTAAAGCGATAAACTTAATACACGTTAACTTTTTTTAAATTCTCTAATTATAAGATTGAAGATTTCATATACAGGGAGACCAGAACAACTGCTCACTTCCGAAGTTTCAAAATGTTTATACATTTAGAATGTTTTGATTAGATTGATATTAATTTATATTTTCTAGAGAAGGACAACAACATATAACAAAAAACATTTAAAAGTAATAAACTACTTGTCTCTTAAGAAAAAATCTATTATTTTCTCAATCAAAAATTTACCTGGATATCATAATGTTTTGAATAGTATCTCTGCCAAAATGGTAATCTAGATGACATAAAAATTATCTAAGACCAGTGACTTAAAAAATACAATAAACATCTGTTTCAATGCACAGAAGTGAAATAATAAATTTCCAGTTAGCATTCACAAGAAAAGAAGTGAAAACTAAAGCAGTGAACATATGTACAAATTGCATCTCTTATGATTTCCCTTAAAAAAAGATGAGTGAGACAATGTACAAAAGTCAATGAATACAGATTTCTCAGAACTGATGAAAAACAAGAATCCTTACATACCAAAGTACAATGCACCTAAGCCAGGTAAATAAAATGTAACTCACATGTGAACACAAAATGATATGCATATAAGAAAAAAACAAAGACCCAAAAGAATCTTAAATTACATATTAATGACCCAGTTTCCAACGAAGAAAATTAGACTAGCAGATTATTTCATATGAACAAAAATAGAAATCACAAAAATATGAAATATCTATCATCAAATATTGAGAAAAAAATTATTTGTCCACCTGAAGTTACCATTATATTTATAATTAAATCCAGACCTATTTTAAAGCTATGATGTCATTAAACTATCTACCCCATGGCTATAGTTTTAGCCTTGTGGAACAACCAATTTGAGGATAAAACCAATCACAAAAGGAAGCAGAAATGAAAAATGGAACAAAATCTTGAGGGGATTCAAGTTCCTGATTCCAGCCATTTCCAAGGCTAACCTCATCCCAGTTCTTCCTGCAGTTGATGTTTATGAACCAATACATTTCTTATTTGCCTCTTAGTTAGATTTATATTTCTGTCACTTGCAACCAAAACGACTATGAATATAATAAGTGAAAATAAGGTCTCTGAGACTAGCTAAAATCACTCTTGATATTCTTTAATGAATTTCACATAGTCTATGACTTATAGACATATTATTTTGTCTGTCTATTCTGAATAGCAATGATACAAATGTAATTCTATTACTAAGCACATAATTTTTAATTAGTTCAAAAGATAGCCTCATGATTTCTGTCATTTATAATGATAATAGCACTCTAATTGTTCTCTTTCCACTAACCTCTTTTCCTTTCTATCCATCCTTCACACTGCAACTAGGAATACCTACAAAAACTTCAGTCCAATCGCACAGTCTCTCAAATGGCTTTCCTCTATGAAAATAACTATAAGAGAAGAAAAAAAGAAAGCAAGTCAAATTATCTATCACATTTAAAATATCAAAACTATGTAATTAGCTAGCATATTTGATGTTATTTGCCATTTATATTGGACATGATCTTTGGATCATGTTATTTTCGTGGTTAACATGGTATTCTTCTATACTCCTTCATCTATTAAAATTCTGTGTACCCTTCATGTTCTAACTCAAATACTTTTTCTTTTTTGTAATTTTTTTAACATTTATTTATTTCGAGAGAGAGAGAGAGTGCACAAGCAGGGGAGGGGCAGAGAGAGAGGGAGAGAGGGATAGAATCCCAAGCAGGCATCAGCTTTCTGCTGATAGTGCAGAGCCTGTTGTGGGGCTCGAACTCACCAACTGTGAGATTATGACCTGAGCCAAATTCAAGAGTTGGACTCTTAACCAACTGAGCCACCCAGGCGCCCCATAATGCTTTTTCTTCTGTGATGTTTTTTCAAAGCTGATACTAAAATCTGTCTCATTTCCTTGGCCCTATAACGATTTGATTTTACGTTATTGGACTCATGCCAATATTACCAATTTTTTTGTTAATCATTTACATTCCCACATTTCTATATAGATCATGAGCTTTTTAAGGGCTAGAACATTGTCAGCTACATTTTTACAAGTACCAAATATTTATAAATGTTTTTGGATTTGGGATTAATATTCAGTTATTTTACTGCTTTATGCCAGTACTGTATCCAATTCAAGTTGTCTTTTATAATATGCATTATAATTCCAGCTTGACTTCCCTTTAGCTCTGATTTTAGGAAACATTTTACTTATTACACCATGCAAACTAAAATGAAACCTATAGAAAAATTTGGAAGTTCACAAGACAATTTTTAAAATTTCACTTAATAACATAAGCATAACAGTTTACAGTTCAAAATGCCATCCCTTTAGAAGAATATATGAGATATAAGAATACTCAGGCTTCAAAAAAAACCTACTTTGCTTGCAGAGGAGCAAAAGAAAGGTAGATAGCCATTAGAATAAGTTAAAATGCTGTGCATGACAAAATAAAGCATTTTAGGTTAAAAAATTAAAATTCAGGCTTACAGTTAAACGGAGAAATTTTAGAAGTACTCTTAATGTGTGACTCTACGTGAAAGAGTACACTCAGTTTTGTATCATCCATTTTACTAAATCAGAAGCTTCAGGTTAGGTTAGAAAGAAACAGTCTGGGGTCTCCTGGGTGCCCAGTTTAGCGACTGACTCTTGATTTTAGCTCAGGTCATGATCTCACTGTTTGTGGGTTTGAGCCCGGAGTCCGGCTCTGTGCTGACAGCACGGAGCCTGCTTCTGATTCTCTGTCTCCTTCTCTCTCCTCCCCTCCCCTGCTTGTGGTTTTTCTCTCTCAAAATAAATAAACAAACATTGACACTCAAACACACGCACACGCACACACACACACACACACACACGCACACACACAGACAGTCTATTAGGCACTGTTTAGCCAACAAAGCAAAAAAGAGTGAGTTCTGGGGGGAAGGGGCATTCCCCCATACTGAATGCTCAATCTAAATCACAGGATAGTCTTGAAATTGCGGTAGCTGCTGTATGAAACACTAAAGAAAAACAGACATGTAAAAACTCACCATTGGAAACTAATATGTCAACTACACCACAATAAAATTAATTCATTAATTAATAAAATAAAATACAGTTGGGACTATCAGAGAGGCGCATGTGTGTATATGTGTTTGGGTATGTTTATGACTAAATTTTTCACAATGTTAGGAATAAAAATTTTAAGTGGATAAAATTGAGTATACAGAATATTGCTAGATGACATTTTCCTAAATATGTTTTAGTTAAACACATAGAAAGCAGCTACATTATTTTATTTATAACAGCTTTTGTCCTCTTTTATAGGACACTGGGGACTGTGTTTTGCTCATATAACTTCATTAAAGACTACAGATTAGACTATTCTACATACATTAAACTAAAACTTTAGAGTTAAATACACTCACTTTTGTAATACATGGTACCTACGTAAATAATCAATAATCCACATCATGTTTATTAGTGTTTCAGTAGGATGCTTCAAATTGTCAGAAATTATACATAAATCTTTGTCCTTTAACTCTCAGAGGTCGTATTTTATTGAGTATTATGGAAATTTGCTGGGCAAAAATGGGTAACATTATGAATTGAATACCATAGAGTCACCTGCCAATTGCCAATTTATATTTCAAAGGATTATTTTAATATGATTTTTCAAAACTTGGGTGTAATGTATTTTTACCTGCTGCTAGAAATTTTAAATGGAATGACTCATATATATACAATCTAATGATCTTATATAATCTACCTATTAAATAGTGATTATCTAATTTAATTTTCAAACCTAATGTAAAATATCATCTAATCTTTACTAAAGATAAATTTTGTGTTTAAATAGAAGAATGCAAACTTAATCCCAGGGATAACTTCAAGGAAGTAGGAACACAATTCCATCCTGTCATGTCTTCAGTCAATTGCTTTTACTGAGTTCTTTCTATCTCCCAGTGTGCTACCTCTCCCTACACATGTCTTCTATCCACCATTTATTCATTCATTCAGGATATTTAGAAATTACATACTATGTGCTAGAATGAGTGCACATGACACAGAAGCAAAAAGGCTGGAGATGATGCTACATTCTTGTGCAGAACATAACAAAATGTATAAGTATAGAAGATATGGAAATACCTAAATAAATATATTCAGACCTTGATAAAATATGTGATGATAGTAAAATTGGATATTTGTATCTAGAGTGACTTAAATTGGCTTTTCAGACAATCAGGATAATGAGTTTGTATTTTAATCTGAGTGCGGAGGAAACCATTGGAGGTTTTAAAGCAGAGGAATACATGATGTAATTTATGTTGTTAGAAGACCACTCTGATTACTAAGTGCAGGATACATTTTAGGGTCAACATAAATAGGCAGATCATGTAGGTTGCTGTTGCAGTAGGACCAGCATGGTAGCAGTAAAGGTGGATCAAATTGTAGGAATCTGCCTGAAGTATCCTTCTTGCCAGAAACTTTTCTCCTGCCTGATGATTGGCATTCAGAAAAATCCCCTAAAAGAAAGAGAGGGGATTTGGTGGCATCAGTTACCCTAAACGAGAAGAGATACTGTTAGATAGGATTTCTGTTTGTAAGAAAGCTTTACTTTTCCTCAGAGTTCACTATTTAGGAAAAATAGTAATATGATATTTATTTATTTATTTATTTATTTATTTATTTATTTGCAGGGAGAGACAGAGAATCCCAAGCAGGCTCCACACTGTCAGCAAGGAGCCTGATGTGGAGCTCCGACTCACGAACTGGAGATAATGACCTTAGCTGAAGTCAAGAGTCAGATGCTTAACTGACTGAGCCACTCAGGTGCCCCTAATATTATCTCTTTATGGATGGGAATAATGAATGTGAATTGGAGGAATGATGAAAATATATAATGTTATTTCCATAGGCCATTTTGAGAGGAAAGGCTTTAACTTAATTAATAAAGATTATGGCATAAGATGAAGCCTTTCGACTCTCCTATAAGTTTCCATTATTTGGATCAGATAATTACAGAGGGATGTAAAAATTATGCAATTCAAAATGATCAGCCCTTGAATTCAAGTCAAAAATTTTAATTTGCGTACTTGAATATATTAGGCAATAAAACATATCCACTAAATTTAAAACTATTCTAGTTGTATACAAAGTCTGTTCACTGACCACAATCATGCTAAATTAGAAATTAATAATAGAGATATATCTTTAAAAATTCGTGAAATGTTTGGAAACTAAATAGTATGCTGTCTGGTTTGCAGAGACCTCTATTTGGAGGTCATAGACTGCCTGTCTTCTGAGTTTTGAGGGTACTACCTTATATGGCTGAGACATCCTTCATGAGTTCTAACTTGAGCTGAAATACAACATGTTGCACTCCAAGCTGCTCCTTAAAGAGAGTAACCATTGGCAACTCTCTTTTTCTTCAATCACCTAGACTTAGAGAAAGAAAACTCTCTCATTATGTTTTGTGCAAAAGGACACTCTACAGAACTTCTGTGGTGCCTTGGTTAGCTCCATTCTGGTTTTCCTTTTCCACTTAATAGTACCCATCTCTGTTCTGTTTTGGCTTAATTCACTATATTATTAATATCCACAAAGCAGTATCTGCTCATTTTTGGTACTTAATCACTAAGAATCTGAAATCTGAATCCCCTTTACTCAATACAGTTTCATACTTATCTAAGTGCTGTTATACAATTCACCTACTCTGGTAACATATGGTAACATACTCTGATAAACTTGAAATTATAAACTATTGATGACTTTTAGAAGAGGGACTCAGAGACTTCATAACAGTACACTTTACTTCTCTGCACCTGACTTCTTTCAACTTTTTTTTTGCATCTCTTTGTGGTAAGACATCTACCATTTTAAATCTTCAATTCCAATTCAGTTTCTGGTACTTCTTGAAGATATCCTTAGCAATTATATTCAGTATAGGCTCTACTGCAGAAATGCCCTAACATATGAGACTTCTCTATTTCAGAGTCAGTTTCAGCTAAGACAAGATTTAGACCTCTAACACACCCATTCCTATATATATATATATATATATATATATATATATATATATATTTTTTTTTTTTTTTTTTTTTTTTTTTTTTTTGGTTTACATAATACCTCGTAGACCATTCCGTTGGCTGTTACATTAAGAAGAAAATCCTGGAACATGCATATTCCTAAAGGTTTATAGACTATCGATGATGCTTGATTTCTCCCTAAAATGTAAAACTTAAATGCAATCTGAATCTCAAAATGATTTTCAGTAGTGACCTTTGAGTATGAGGTGATGTTAAGAAATTAGTCTTATATTGATATCCTGTATTGTTTCTTTGAAAAACAGGCACAGTAAAGATGCATATAGGATTATTGCCTTAATTCTCTAGGTAATTATTGGGTTCAAGATACAGACTGTGCTGCACATAAACTCATAACCACTTCAACTCTACACCAAATGCAATTCAAATGGTATTTTGGGTGATTCTCATTTTTGATGAGAAAAATATCTAGACTCCCTTTTTATACTTTTCTGTGAAGCCTGGTGCTTCTTCTAGGATCACTTCATATTCAAAGGAGACAAAAGAAAAGATTGGGGACAAAGCATAATATCTTTCATTCCAATGTAGGAATAAGAGACATGAATATGGAGCAATTTACATAATCTGTCTCTCCAGTGTCCCTTTCTCCATGCCTCTGGCCATATGACTGTAGTTTTTCCTAAGGAGGAGACATTTTCCTGCCCATTGAATCTTCACTTAGGCATTTTATTTCCTTTGACCAGTAAAATAATGAAGAGATGGAAGTGATGGTGTTCAAGTTTCATCCTTATACCTCAAGAATTAGTGCATGTTTTTTGTTTCTTCTCTTGCGTGTTTGTTATCCTATCAAAAAGATATGTCCAAACTAACTTTCACTGGTTCAGGAGAAGGTTGAGAAGTACTTGGCAAACAATCATGGAAGTCTGGATCTGCTAACTACCACTTATACTAAGATTGCTTATTTGCTTAAGTGAGAAGCAAATATTTATTTCTGTGTGTCACTGAGATTCTTTATCTGTTTTTTAACCAGCAATTTTGTGGTAATAGTTAATTGAATGGATTGAACCAACTACTCAAAACCAGTCAAAGAATATAGCCTCTTTCAATTGAATTTTCTCATACAACACTCACAAAAAGCATTTATGTGTATGTATCAAATTTTACTGAAAGTTTGAGGGCAATATACTGGATATGTACATGGATTCCTTAATTCTGAAAATATTATGTCGTCCTTCAGCCATCTTGCCACTGGGAAGTTCTCTTTATTCATTTCCCTAGATTTTTACTTCCTAACATGGCTCTATCAAACAAGGATTAATCTGACTTTACATTCTCTAACCCTCTGTGGCTTCCAGCTTTTCTCTTTATTTCATCATATAGATGAATTAATTCCCCCCTCCTACTCCTCAGCTCTGGGTTTACTTTTGCATATAGAAAGGATCTTTAATGGGATTTGCTGAGCAGAATCACTTAATCAGTGTCTCATCACTTCATATCTAAAAGAACTGGCAAAGTTTAGAAATGCAAATCTTTCCTCTATCCTTCCTAGGTTCTTGTGGATGAAAGTGAGAAAAAGCCACATTTGTTTTCCCACTGATATAAAACTATATATCGTCCTTATAAGGTAGAAACATCTATAATCATATTTTATCATAACTATGAATTGTTCATTGTACAGCTTTAATTTGTATAATACTGATGTTTATGTGAATATTGTACATATACACACTCACACAACTTATCCATATTTAACAACTTACTATTCAGAAGTTGCAGTCAGCACAGATCTACCTAAATGAATTAAATAATTGCCATTATATTATTTGAGAGATTATGAAAATTATACATGTAATTATTATAAACTAAAATTATTGTAAAAGAAAGTTTTCTGCTAAAAATCATGTTTTATTGTTAATTAATGTTAACAAAAATGCCAAAAGTGATATGTGAAGGTAGAGAAACATTAGAAGAGTATATACATCTGGGGCTCAAAAAACAACTATGATTATATTACTAATTTGGTCTTGATTAGTAGATGGTGTAATTGGTTAAATTTGATTTTTTAAAAAATCCTTTAGTAGCAACATGAAAACCAATTTAGAAAGGATATAGGAAGACTCATTAGACGTCTTAAATATTTATCCAAAAAAAAAATAAGGATGGTTGTTGCAAAGAAAATTGAAAAACATAGTAATTAGGAAGCAAAATTTATGGGACTTGGATATATATTGGGTGTTACTTGTGAGGAAGAGAGACTAGAATAAGAGAGCTCTGTAGTTCACACTTAAGTTTGAACTAATGAACAGATTGTGATGATTTCTGCCTTTCCAATAGATTCAAACTATATTCAGTGCTTTTTGATCCAACTGCAGCTGGTAAGAAATATCAGTTACTACAACCCAACCTGTATTTTTTTGTAACCTGTATTTTTAACGAAGTATCTCTAGTTTTTCAAGAAGAACCCAGAGGCATTATTTTTCTTTCTCTGTCAGAGATGCTCTTAATAATGACTTCTGAAACTATAAATTCATGTGTGGAAGTGGGCAATATGGTTAGCATATTAGATCACTTATTCTTGAGAGGGTAAATACCATAGTCCCTCTCATCAAAATGGGCGCTATTATACTTGACATCAGTGGGACTCTCTAGAGATGCTAAATATCATGTCCTGAAGCATCAAAAAATGTAAGATGGGTAGAACTAGGGGCCGGGTGACTCATAAATTTTATCTATGTTGTGCTGACTCCCATTAGCTACCAGGGTTACTTTTTAGGAATTTTTCATTAAACTAGAGCTGAGAGAAAAAAATATTTTATCTATCTCTGCTGAATTGTTAGATTTACGCCTCAAGAGTTTTCAGTGGTCAAAAACAAAATCTGACTGAGATTGAAACCAACATTCAGGAAAAATCAGTAAAAGAGAAAGGAGAGAGTGATTTCTGATGTCATTCCTGTGCATGGTTGGACTCAAATCTTGATATAATACATGATTTGGGGGTCAGTGAATTCCTTTTAACTCCCCAAACTAATTTCAGTTGGGTTTCTGAGCTCAAAACCAATAGTCATATTGAATGCTATATTGTACAAATGATTGACAATTTTTAAAAGAGGGCTCATTTATATAAAAGGCATAATATACTTCATTATTTGCTGGGCATACCTTGAATTTCCTAATCAAATTGCAACCATAATTTTGAATTTTTACTAAAATGGTTAACTAGTAGATTACTACTATCCAGTCTATGCTGATGCTTAAAGAGGAATACCTTCTACTTACAGAATTAAAGATTTTGCAGTATGTCTCAAATATATAAACCTTTGCCAAATCAATATATGCTAATACCTCAAGTATTTAAAAATACTTTAAGGTTCTTCTATGGTATCATTACCCTATGTTCCATATGTCTAAAAGCACTTGGATATCGAATTTTAAGTGTCACTACTCGTGTTTGGTATTTATGTAGCTATATTTTAGGAAACTTGATAAAAATTAGGATAAAATGTAGGATTTATAGCTACTCTACAGAGCAAAATTCCAGTCAATATAATCATTTCTCATTGTAAGCCTGGGAATAAAGACAAGACCTGCAGTGAACAATGGGTTTAGAATCAAGCTACTGAGTCAATAGAAAAAAATTCGAAGTATTTTATTTGTGTGATCTAAAAGAACTGTTGGAATTATAAAGTAATATACAGATAACGATTACTCCATTATGATCTCAGTCTAAACATAACGCTCTTTAGAGTGAAGCTTAAGCTCTGGCTACATCAAAGCAACAATTGAGGATCAAAAGAGTCTGAAATACTTAAAAGGACATTTTTACATTTTAAAGATTACACTCTCCAAATAATTATAAATAAATATATTTATTGTGATAATTATAAACAAGTATATCTATTACATAAATAAATATATTAGTGTTTCGTTTTGTAACTACAAATGCCAATAGTAATCTTTCAGTGATATTTCCATCACTTTTGTAAAATGAACTTACACACACACACACACACACACACACACAGAGGGAGGGACGGAAAGAGGGGGACAGAAAGAGAGAATACTATGCATTAAGCATGAAAAAAATATTTGTGTAGTGTTTTTGAATATTTTTAAAAACATTTTACAATATCGTGCTCATAAATGAAAAAAAAAAAGAAAATCTTCTAAGTTACAAAAGTATTTATCAGTTTGAATTTTCCTTTAAGAAACATTAATTTTATTTTACTTCGAATCCCCCAATTCAGGACGACTAAAAGATTACTAGAATGTTTGAAGGAATCCAACTGAGTCAAGCCTCATGACTGTATTTATAGCTCTGTACCATAATTAAATCTCTACCATTATATAGTGAGATCGTTAACAGAAGCATCCTATCTTATTGAGATAACATTGTAATTCCTATCATTCTGTTTAAAATTATTAGATAACGATCTTATCACTTGGCAGATGGTTGTAATGTCTTTACCATACTTTTAGTACTGACCAAGAGTAGAACAAACATCCGCATTTGTTTCCAACAGTCTGCAGTTTAGTTGCCAGCGAATGGAACTGAGCTGATACTCTACCCCTACTCTATTTGGCACTTTGTTCTTTTAAAATGTAAATTAATTAACAACACTAAAAATCGAGCTATGTGGCATAACGACACGCATTTCTGTTTCTCTCCAAAAGTCAGAATATTTGAGGAGGAGGGGGAAAAGGACTCCCATTTCCAGAGAGAAATGATGCCCTTGAGCAGAGTGGCAGTTACCTGTCTCACAACGCTTCACAGTGTCCTATTTTCATTTTTTTTCTTTCCTTATACCTTTTCCGTTGTTAATTTGTATGATGGAATGTCTTCTACAGCTCTTTGAGTATGTGATCTCTATCCCATAATAACTCATACAAGCCATACTAAACACCTTCTTAAATACAATAATAAAAATGTGATATATTATGGAAAAGTAACAGACTAGCTCTTTGAGCCACAACAGTAAAGTTGACACCTACATGTTATGAGTCTCAAATTAGGCAAACAAATTTGGAGGACAGACTGTTTTCATGGGGAACAGAAGATTATCATGCAATAAACAATATTCATAAACTTAAATGATCAAAAGTGGAAAATTGACAGAGTCAGCCATGGCTACTTCTGTGAATAGAAAGAATTGTACTTTTCCTTTCTAACACAAGGTATTATACATATGAAACCTTGGTTCTTAGCTATGAAATGCTATTGAAACTCTCATTGGTGGAATTCAAAGAATACTTGAATTTCAGTCAGAATATGTGTATTATACAATGAAGTTGCAGTACAATTTTGTATAAGTTTTACTTATCATTTTAGAGTCTTATTTGGCAACTACAAGAAAGCACATAATCCTATTACTGTACTGTTATACCATATGATAGTTGATTTTGAAAGGCCTTTGTAATAGATAAAATGTGTGGAAAATAATTTCTATTTTTATTACCTTCAATTACTCTTGCACTCAAGGATTTTGGTGTATATATGAAATGGAAACATTATATAAGAAAACAACAATAGGGATGCTTGGGTGCCTCAGTCAGTAGAGTATGCAACTCTTTAGTAGAAGAAGAAAGATTTATACGATCTGAAGAGAAACCACAGTATAGAGCATGCAACTCTTGATCTCGAGGTCATGAGTTCGAGCTCCATATTGGGTATAGAGCTTAAAAAAAAGAAGAAGAAATAAAACAACAATAACTTGATAGCTTCTGTCAATTAGTAGAGTAAACACTGTATAAAAGCACTTCCAATTTATGTTTTACATTTTTGTAATTCTTATTAGATCATGTTAATGAGAATCCATCTTAAGATATAAAATCTCTATCCACATATTTTATTATGTTTCCATTTAATAGTTGTTTCCTGACTATCCTGTTAGTAATCCAATGTTTTTCATACCAAAATTTAAAATAATTTTGCATAATGTGTAGATTTTTAAAAGTCTAAGGTGCCAAAGTGTGGAACCTTAAAAAGGTCAACCACGTAGATATTCTTATGAGTATGTACTCTCATCAGATTGCTGATGGTCTACAATCATTGGATTGCTTCTGAGTATAAATTAGTCCAGTTCTTCTTAAAAGGGGTATATCATAATTGAATTCCTTATAGATATCCACACATTTGAAAAAAAATTCCATTTTTAGGAAACCATAGATTTTTTGGCCATAGCTAAACAAATTATGCATATCATTTCGTAATCAAAAACAATTGCAAAATAATAAACAATTGCTGAGAAATGAGAAATATATATATATATATATATATATATATATATGTATATATACACACACATACACACACATCTAGGGTGAAAATAAAAGAGATTGACTTATATTGAAAGATGGGTAAATTAATTCTGGAAGATTTGGGGAGAAGTGCCTTATTGTTGGACCCATGAAATCCTATTCATGAATCAAAATCACACACACACACAAATCAGCTCTTGGGGCTCCTGGGTGGCTCAGTCGGTTGAGCATCCAACCCTTGATTTCAGCTCAGGTCATGATCTCATTGTTTGTGAGTTCACGCCCCGCATCAGGCTCTGCGCTGACAGTGTGGAGCCTGCTTGGGATTTTCTGTCTGTCTGTCTGTCTGTCTCTCTCCCTGTTTTCTCCCACCTGCACTCTCTCTTTCTCTCAAAATAAGGCAAATGAACTTTAAAAAAATGGTTCTTAACCTATCTGTCGCCAGATATAGTCTTCATCCTTCCACTGATTGGCTCCATATTTATAGATGAAAGACTCAGAACTCAGAGAAACATTTTTCTTACTGATTACTAGTTTATGATAAGAGAATGGAACGCAGATGGAAAATGTAAATAGGGCTAGGCATGGGGAAAGAGTGCACAGCTTCCATCCCCTTTCTGAGCAGGCCACTGGTAAATATCAGGAAAAAGACTAAAACAAAATCACTCAAGGAAATATAGTGGCCACATAATTTTTCTGCTATAGTACCAAACATGAAAGCAGAAAAAAATTTCGACCTGTTTTCTTAATATAAAACCAGTAATCCTGAATTCCTTTCCTTTGTCAGCACTTTGGCTTTATTAGCCATACAAATATTGCTTTATTTCAGAGTTTACTAATAAATATGGACTGGAGACTAAGGCTGTGCATCTCTAATTAGCAGTCATCCCAGAAAACATTTCTTTACTCAGGAAATTTTATTTACTCAGATGTTTTATGCAGTGTAGTGATTAAAATCTTTTATGATAAAACTGAAGACAATGAAAATGACTTACGTCATAGGACTAGAAAATAAACATAAGGGCAGATTTATGAAGGGACCTTGTCAGAGTTACATTTGTATTATATCTTATAAAAATTCTCTTCTTTTTTTTGTGATAAATTACCTCAATGTTATTGTGAGGAAATTTTATAGATGCTCAACCTCTAAAAGTTTAATGGTATCTCCTATGCATTGTAGCCATCATTCTTCCATCAGTTCTAATAATTGTCATATAAAACTCCTTTCAATTTTCTGTATGTGAGTCATTTACATGTTTCTAAATTTCTTTATTTGCCCAAATATTGCTTCATTCATCTGTCTTTCTCCTTTTTTTTTTTTTTTTTTAGGTAGAGGGTTATTAATAAACTCACGGACTCTAGCTAAATATGTTTTTAAATTAGTGTTAGAAGGGTGTGTTTTCTATATCAAATAGTGGCAAAATCATCCCAGATTAAATGACTGCATACCCTGTTGGCACACATATTTTATTCAGCTCCTCTTCACACACAGAAAAGTCACTGAGTATTTCTGTGCAGAAATTATCAAACTAAGAAGGAAGACAAATGAAGAATCGTGGAACTGGACTCAGTTTTGAGACCTACTGCTATTTCCTTGATAGTCATTTATCTTTGAGGTTTCTTTCCTTCTTTGTAATCTGAGTATTTTAACTTCAGAGTCAAATTGTAAACTCTAATTCTAGCAGCCAATTTATGAAAAAGCTTGGAGATAGTTGAAGGCAAGGTAGAAGTTTGCGAATAACTAAAAATATCACAGAAGATAATGACAAAATATCTCCTGGAGGTTTAATAGGAAGCATTGAAGAGGTTATAATATTGTTTAATTGAATTATGTAGTTTTCATTTCTAACCTTAAGTTCATCATTTCTTTAGAAATTTGGCTGTAAAACCTATATGATTATGAGCATGCTTTAAAGGTTCTGGCACTATCAAAAGTTCTAAGAAAAAAGAAAGGCATTGCATTTTTTTTTTTTTTCAGAAAGAAGACACATGTGTATTTACTAAAAAAATGAGACTAAAAGATTTTTCTTTAATTTTTTGTTTGTTAACATTTATTTATTGTTAAGAGACAGAGAGAGAGGCAGAGTACAAACAGGGGAGGTGCAGACAGGGAGACACAGGATCTGAAGCAGGCTCCAGGCTCTGAGCTGTCAGCACAGAACCTGTAGCAACCTGAACCCATCAACCATGAGATCATGACCCGAGCTGAAATGAAGAATCCGATGCTTAACCCACTGAGCCACCCAGGTGCCCCAACACTTTTCGTTTTCCAGTTTCAGAACTCTGACAAGGCTCAGTGGGTATACATTTGGAAGATGCCCCAAACTTGTCTCTGACTGCCCCTCCATGAGGAGGCCGGCTCTCAGCTACCTGCTCCTTCTGGGGCACAGGCCTAAGGCCGGAGAGGTGTTGGCTTCCCAATCTCAGGCTGTGGAGTCATCACTTCGGTGCAGGGAAGGCTAAAGAGAGGACTGAAGGGAGGCAGACCAGGGCCTGGTAGCCCAGGCTGGGGCATCGCTTGGTTCTGTGTGCTCCCTCGCCTCTGTGCCAGGTTTTTCCTATCAGAGAGCGGCTCTGGGTCTCCCTGTTGGTACTAGCAGCACCTGGGGGCTTCCCGGTGGAGCCCTGGGTGGGTAGGGGATGTAAACCCTTGACCTTTTTGCGACTCTGTGTGTGGGTGTGTGTGCGTGTGTGCACGCGCACAGTGATGCCATGCCTTAAAAGAGGATAGCGGCTGGGATAACAGGGGTCTCTGGACTTCCTGAGTCCAAAAAGGCTCTGGTGGGCTTCTCCCAGGATGATGCCTCCTCCTTTGGGACTGGGGCCCTGCCACTTGCTCGGATGGCGGCAATTGCTGCAGCTGGGGCGAGAGGCCCGGGCCGCAGATGGTGGTCATGGTGACTGTGCAGTTGGAGTGCCTTTGCTGTCACCAGCCTGTCCAATTCGTCTGCCTTCTCTAGAACTCTCTTACTTCTAGTGTCTTCCAGCGAGGTAAGAAAACTGGGAGTACTCAGTGCTTTTTTTTTTTTTTTTTAATGATTATCATGTCATTCTGTGTCAGTATAGTCATTCACACTCCATTTCATTTATACTAGCAAGGGTAATATAATTTTTGCCAACATCTAGTTACTCAAGTCTGTTGGAAGAAAAGATGATCAAAGAGATAAAAACCAAGGCTCAGGAAAGGAGTGAATCATGTGCATTGAGTATCTTACTTGATTGAATTCACTATGTGTTTGTACTAGACAAATCGTTATTTTTCCTTGGCATCCTAAACTAAATTATATCATTATATCATTAAAAGTTAAAGGACTCCTAGGTAGCGATTTTTCCCCCTGAGTTTTGAAAACTATATGCTTTCTGACCATGCTTAAAAAAAACAAGACACTAATGGTATAAAAGAATATACAGGTACTCCTTACAGGATTTATTCATTATCTTGTTCATTGTATCTTGATGACAGATTTTGGTATATTTTTAATCAAGTGCATTTCCTTGAAATTGACAATTATGAAGTTTGATCTCAGAGATAAACAATAAGGGCTTATGTAGAAAAGTTAAAGACATTGGATGTAACACCTTACATCTTATATCAACTACCTCTTTTATTTTACCTCAAAATAGCCAATTTATATTAGCCAAATGATTATAGTATTTTTTTTATTGAATGGTTAAAGTATAAAATAATTGAAAGTCATTAAATTCTTTTTAATTCTATTGGTTATGTCATTTTGGATTAAATGAGTGTGTATGAAAAAAGTCTATTTTGTTAGCAAATGCTAACGAACTTTTGAACTGAGTCTTGAAAAAAATAATATCTTAAAAAATTATTATTTAAGTTTTTCAAAGCTTCTAACATAGAAGAGAAACACTAGTAATCTCAAGAGAGTAATTGAATCAATTTTTATTTTTTAAACAATTTCGATTACATAAACATGATTTTATGTAAAGTAGATATAAAGAAGAATAAACAGGTGTACTTAAATTATTTTTAAAGTGAAAACATTACAAACACTGTTCCATGTATTTCTAAGATTAGGATAAGAGACTATATCCTTGGAAACAGTAGATTTAAACTTACCTACCTCTTACTCATGAGGGCATTTGAATTGCTAGAATAATATACCAGTGTGTTTACTCATTTTTTTTAAAGTTTATTTATTTATTTTGAGAGAAAGAGAGCGAGCAGGGGGAGGGGCAGAGAGAGGGAAAGAGAGAGAGAGTGAGAGACAGAGAGAGAGAGGGAGAGAGGGAGAGAGAATCCTAAGCAGGTTCTGTGCTGTCAGCTTGAAGACCACCATAGGGCTCGAACTCACAAACCTTGCAATCTTAACCTGAGCTGGAATCAAGAATCGGATGCTTAACCCGCTGAGCCACCCAGGCGCCCCTTGACTCATTTGTATTCCCAAATGACCGGTACGGTCAACTGGAAAATTAATGCGAAACATGTGGGTGTAGATAGGGGCCATATTAGCAAAATATTTCGGGAGAATCTGCACCACAAAATAGATGTGCCAAACCCAACTCAAGAAACTGGGATCAGTAAAGACGACTGTGAATGTCTTCAGAGATAATATGTGGAAGCTTCATTTTGCAGCGTTTTAGTGCCATGAGTGCCAGCATGGTGGGAAGCTTGGGGAATGAGATGCTGTTGCCTTTCATTTGATAAAACACTGCTCCCTCATCTTCCTGACCCTTTGCTTAGCTCTATGTACTTATTTCCCAACATACATCATTCCCAAGATTCTTCCAACATTCTCATTCTGATTTGAATCCTTTTCAAAAGGTATCTCTTAAAAACTTCAATCTGTATTCTGTGACTCCGATACAAGGTATAGATCCTGCTTCATTTCCAGTACTATGCCTTCCCTGAAATCTCTGATTTCTCATGACCCACTTTCCCAAACAGCTATTCTTTCTGTTTTATAATTGTTCTGTCTTCCTAATACAATTAAAATATAGAATAAGTCATATCAGAAGCTGTAAAATAATGGCCAATAGGTACATGAAAAGATACTCAACATCATTCATCACCAGGGAAATGCAAATCAAAACCACAATGAGATATCGCCTCACACCCGTTACCCTGGCTGTTCTCAAAAAGTCAATAGATAACAAGGGTTGGGAAGATGTGGGACAAATAGTTGTACTTTTTTACTGATAAAAAGTCCCTTAATTTACTGTTACCTGAAGAACAAATGATTTTGCAGAAATAAAAGGTAATGTTAATGAAATTAAAATGGCTTAACTAAAATCAGATATGCAAAGCAGATATTATTTACATACATTTTAATGCATATTATTGCAAAATTAAAATTTTCATTTAATTTCAAGACAGTGTTTGCAATTTTCTAAAACCTATATCCACAGTGCTTGAAATCTCTCTCTTCTCCTTAATAAAATTGGGATTTATTTTGAAAGCTGTATTAGCTTATCTGACTGTGACCCAGGTCATCTTGAAAACACATGGGCTCTTCAGAGGCTATTAATATGGTCTATTACTAAAAGGATATTGAATATTTTTCATGTAAACTTTTAACATTTAAAAACATTTTAATTAATATTTCAAAATAATACAAAACCAAAAATAGACCCAGAAACAGGTATATTTGAGCCTTCTTACTAGATCTCTAAATTGTTCAATGTTATCCACCCTATTATTTCTACAACAAAGACCAAATTCCTGGTAAAGGATCAATCCATCTCATGAACTACGGATTCTTCGCAAAGTATCTCTGAAGATGGTTATCCAGTAGTTCCAAATTCTACTCTGTTTGCTACTACTACTACTAGTTGCCAACAGAAAACCACTTAAACTAATCAGAGACTGCAGCATACATTTCTTTCCATGGAAAAAGTTGCACTGATTTTAGCAAGGCGTGCTATTCACACTTTATGTTCAGTGGTGCTTTTTCTTTCACCTTTGAGTAAGTCACTAAATACTTTTCTAACCAAAAAGAACAATGTATTACAACGTGAGGCAAATGCGAACCACCAAGTGTTAAGAGAACCCCACAGCTCCAAACAAGTAGAAAAGTGTAACTTCCAGTTAAAAAGAATTGGTGGAAGGATGGTTGACGTAAGTAAAACGGTGTCTGGAGCTGTCCTTCCACTTGGGCCTTGAAGACAAATACAAAAATTTAATTCATAATGAATTCAGAACACACTATGAATTGTAAATTATATATATAGTGTATGTTTACATAAGTCTAAACTTACATATAAGAAGCTCAGTTCAAATGGATAGATTTGAACATCAACATTTAAATTCTAATCACAAAGAAATTGTGGCAAGTTCTTTTTGTACTGTAGTCTGGGTTTCTATTTCTCCATATGTAGCAAATCATTTTCTCTTCAACCCCCATCACTATGGCCTTGAGATATTTTTTTTCCTTAAGATTCTCATTTTCTGTCTCTATTTAGGTAAATCATAAGCATAGTGCTTAATAGCATGAGTTGTGATCCTATGTTATTGTTAAATTTGCCTTGTCCAATAGGATATAGAAAATGCTGTTAACTTGTAAAGCTGGGGTGGTTGTACTAGGAATGTGTTGTTTGAAGAATTTAGTTGTGTCTATACTATGAGAACTATCTTTTCTGGATCTCTGGCTTCTCCCAGCAGTTGTGTTTTGTGCCTGGTCCATTTCTATATAGTGTATAGAAATGTATAGTGGACTATGTTACATTTCTTCTTTCAAGAGACAAACATCTTGATTGGAGTATGAGCTGATTCAATTTAGATAGAAAAATGTAAGACACAGAATACATCACCCCTTTTGAGGGTTTATTTATTTTTGAGAGACAGAGCATGAGCTGATGAGAGGCAGAGAGAGGGAGACAGAATCCGAAGCAGGCTCCAGGCTCTGAGCTGTCAGCACAGAGCCCAACATGGGGCTTGAACCCAGGAGCTGTGAGATCATGACCTGAGCCGAAGTCAGAAGCTCAACTGACTGAGCCATCCAGGCGCCCCTTAATTTGTGTTTTCTTGATGGCATATGATGTGGAACATCTTTTCATGTGCTTATTTGCCACATGCTTATCTTTGGTGAGATGTCTTTTAAGGTCTTTGGCTCATTTTTTAATTTGGTTCTTTGTTATTGTTGAGATTAATAGTTCTTTGTATGTTTCACATAACAGTTTTTGTCAGATGTGTCTTTTATTAATATTTTCTCAGAGTCTGTTGCTTGTCTTCTCATTCTCTTGGCACTGTCTTTCACAGAGCAGAAATTTTAACTTTAATGAACTTTAGTTTATTGATGATTTCTTTTATGAATCGATTGTGCCTTTGGTGTAGTGTCTAAAAAATCATCACCATGCTTAAGATCATCTAGGTTTTTACCTGTGTTATCATCTAGGAGTTTTGTAGCTTTGCATTTTACATTTATCTCTGTGATCCATTTTGAGTTAATTTTTGTTAAGGGTAGAAGGTCTTTGTCTAGACACATTTTTTTAAACATGTGGATGTTCAATTGTTCTAGAAACATTTGTTGAAATGACTTTTCTCCATCATTTTGCCTTTGCTCCTTTGTCAGAGATGAGTTGACATATTTCTGGGGGTCTATTTCTGGGCTTTCCATTCTGTTGCATTGATCTATTTGCCCATGCTGTATTGATTGCTGTGGCTTTATAGTAAGACCTATACTTGGGTATGGTCAATCCTCCTACTTGGTGCTTCTCTTTCAATATCATGTTGGCTATTCTGGGTCTTTTGCCTCTCCATATTAATTTTATTTTTTTAATTAAAAAAATTAATGTTTCTTTTTCATTTATTTGAGAGAGAGAGAAAGAGAGAGAGCATGAACAAGGGAGGGGCAGAGCAAGAGAGGGACAGAGAATCCGAAGCAGGCTCCAGGCTCTGAGCTGTCAGCACAGAGCCCGATGCGGGGCTCTGACTCACAGCCATGAGATCATGACCTGAGCCGAAGTCGGATGCTCAGCCAGCTGAGCCACCCAGGTTCCCCAAATTTTGGAGTAAGTTTGTTGATATAAACAAAATAATTTTCTGGGATTTTGATTGGGATTTCATTGAATCTATACATCAAGTTTGGGAAGAACTTAATATTGACAGCATCTCAGTAAATATATACACACATATACGTACAGGCTGGGATTGGGTGTTTCTCTTCTCCCAAGTGGAAGGCTAGAGTGGGCTGGAGTTGGGTATGTATGTTTCCTTGGGTTATTTAAGCTCTGATAAGACCCCATCAGGTTGGGCTCTGATTAACTGGTTTCCTCTGAGGGCAGGTCTTGTTAAGAACAGAGCTCTTCTCCATATTTCAAAAGGGTTCCTTTTCTCCACCCTCTGCTGGAAAAATGAGAGGATTTCTCTTCGATATTTACTGTGGCATCCTGGTCAGATTCCTGGAAGTGAATCTCACAATATTGTGGAGGCCCTCCTAAGACTGGATTCCCCTGAAATTTTTAAATCTCAGAGTTATCCACACTGAACTTCTAGCTATTGATCAATTGCTGTTTGGGGTTTTCTGCTCCAGTCAGGTTTTCCCTGTGGTTTCAGCTCATGAGTCTCTGCACCAGTAGGCTTGTAACTATCTACATTTGCCTGTCTGTCTCTCCAATCTTGGGGGCAGCAGCTTGCCCTGTTTTCTTCTCTTTAGTTATAGATCTGAGAAAATTTGTTGACTTTTTCAGTCTGTTCAGCTTTTTACTTATTATTAGGGCATAAAGGTAACTTCCAATCTCCTTATATGCAAACATAGAAACCAGAAGTCTCCAGTGGTTTTAAATTCTTATTTTACTTTTTCACCATAGCATCAGCCTCCACTGGTGTATTAGATATATATTTGTTTTGGGGCACCTGGGTGGCTCAGTCAGTTAAGCATCCTACTCTTGGTTTTTGCTCAGGTCATGATCTCACGGTTTGTGAGTTCAAGCCCTGTCTCGGGCTCCATGCTAACAGTGCAAAGCCTGTTTGGTATTCTCTGTCTCTCCTCTCTCTCTGCCTCTCCCCCAACCACACTGTCTCTGTCAGTCTGAAATTAAATAAATTAAAAAAAAAAAAAAAGATATGTATTTGTTTTTTAAATTATTGTTCCTCTGCCATGTAAGTATGAAAGTTCAGTGAGAGCAGACAGTTTGGATTTTATATTCACTACTGTTTCATCTATATCTGGAAGAGTGACTAGGAATTCAATATATTTGATGAAGGAAGGAAGGAAGGGAGGAAGGAAGGAAGGAAAAAAGGAAAGATGGAAGGAAAATACGTGCCCTATATTTGTGGGAAAAATTATACAACGAGGTGCCATAAAGAAATGTTGCAGTAAACATATATTGTAGTAAAACATACAAATTTGTTTGCATAATATATGGGAAGTTGGAATTTTAAAAAAAGATTAATTTATCTGCAATTCTAGACTCTATATTATTGCCTTTTATATTTCATAGACATGTAGTCATCTGAAATCAGAAACAGAAACCTATTCAAACCAGACTAACATTGGTTGAATAGTGGACAAATTTCTGTTAGAAAGACACAGATGTTTCATATGAACCTAAACCAATGGCAGAAAGAACAGTTTCACAAAATGCTGAAACGGAGAACTGGAAAGTCAAAAACCAAGAAAGTAAAAGAATATTTGCAGAAAATAATACAATTGCTTTGTTTTATATATTTATATAATATATATTATATATATATATATTATATATATATATTATATATATATATATTTTTTTTCCTTACACAATTTGGAGTTTAACTTGTTTCAACATAATTTGCTTTTGTAAGTATGGTTTCCATCTGTCAGGGGCAGTATCACATAGGTTTATTTTCCTACTTCTCTCTGTGAACAAATTTGTTGTAACTCAACATGCGGATAGAATAAGATTGTCCCAGAGAATGGCTCTGACTGATTTTGCCCCGGCTATAGTCATGCACAAGGTCACCTAGCAAGACAGGGCAGAGAATTATGAGGGGTTATGGGCAAAAGTTGTACTTCTTTGTTTTATTAAATTACAGTGAATTATAAAGACTGGTTAATTACACTCTTCTCTATGTATTATAAATTCTCTGTCTAGGGGAAAACAGTCTCTCGAATATGGTTACATTATTGTGTCTTATCTACCTACAAAAGATTTTCAAGTTTAATAATAATGATAAATATTAAATTAAAAATAATAATTAAAAACTATTACGTCCTCAAAAAAATCTTCAAACATCTATTTTCATTTATTGCCAGATTAAGAAAAGGGATTTTTACATATCGAATCCAATTCTCACACCAAAATAATAAAATCACTGTCTTACATTTTTTTCTCTTTGAAACAATCTTACCAGGCCTTTTTTTTTTTTTTTTTTTTTTTTTTTGGTGGCCAAAGCAGAAATAGAGGATATAAAGCAATTAACAATATGCAAATAAAAAAATGTCTTGAATTTAATTGTCTATGCTATTTGTTATGTTTTCTTAAAAATGTGAATAAAACTTTTAAGACTTTCCATCTTTGTATATGTAAAATGAAGATAAAAACATTAATTCTGACTACCTGAAGTTGGGAAACCCTGATGTGTCAAATGTAATGTCCGGTTACTACTATTCACCTTGGTAATAATCAAATATAACTGCTATGTTATTTTTGTCTTTTTATTTTCATAAATAAATATAGGAAGGTTAAAGCTTTATAACATTTTTAATTTTTTTTTTATTTTTAAAAATTTACATCCAAATTAGTTAGCATATAGTGCAACAATGATTTCAGGAGTAGATTCCTTAATGCCCCTTACCCACTTAGCCCATTCCGCCTCCCACAATCCCTCCCTTAACCCTCAATTTGTTCTCCATATTTATAAGTCTCTTCTGTTTTGTCCCCCTCCCTGTTTTATAACATTTTTTGAGGAAAATGACAGCACATCAAAACTATTGTAGTTTCACCTCACTGCATCTACCAGTAAGCATATGTTCAATAGCACATTATCTTTGATATGGTTTAGTTTCAAAAGCCATTTCTTTCATGAGTAAAAATGTGACAAGAACAATCAGATTATTTTGGTGACTTTTAAGCACTAACTACGAGCTAGCTTTCTTGTTCTTTAACATGTTCAAGGTACCTATTTGCTTTTAATTATTGGAAGCATCCAAGTAACTATTAAAGCCTTCATACCAGTCTCCTTCCACATGGATAGTTCTAGTGATATTATTGCCAGGAAGGGGAATTCAAATTCCATTATCTCCCATTATCTTACTAGGCATTTTACTTCTGCTAGCTTTAATTAAGTTAAAATCTGTTTCACTTGCATTACTGATTAAAACTAATTGAGTTTGTTGTTTAATCCTATCTAGAAAGTCTTCTATTGCTTAAACAGGTTTACTTCCAAATAGATTTGTTTTGGAAGGGAAGTCTACAATTCCAGGACTAGATTTTATTTCATCCACTTTATTAATATATTCTCTGCATGTCTCTCATTTGGGAAAACTTCTCACATTCAATTATTAGAATGAATATATATATATATATATATATATATATATATATATATATAGGCAGTAAGGATTGTTTGACCACTGTCAATCTTTGTGGTTGGATGAAAAAATTGACAATGTGAAAAAGCATGTATTTGATTATTTCAATTCAGAGAATGAAGATTGATCTGATTTATAGTTAACTTATTATTTAAAAATGTAATATTGTGACTTAAAACCAGTTATTAACAAGTGTTTGAGAATCTTGAATTGTAAACTATTACTGATATTAAATATTCTATTAAATGTTCTATTATTATTCTAATAATTTCCATTACTATTTGTCATAACTACACTTTGTATGAGCCAAGAAAGAAATCAAATATTCTTTTCCTTATTCTGAATTATAAAAAATAAGACCTCAAATCAACAAATGCTATTCCAAATTTATGATTGATGCTGTTCTACAAATTTTACAGCTCATGTAGCACAACCATTGTACTGTAGCCAAATCTCACAGGAGCTCTTTTAATCTTCTGCATCCACTGAGAAGATGGCAAGAATATAATCCTCAAAGCAGAGTAGAGCTAGGATAAAACACAAGTCCCAAACTCACTGGTCCACAGTTCACAGTAGGCTGAAATCAACAGTCACTCTTGGCCTTCTTTTTCTTTCAGCTCTGTCCAAGGGCCATTATACTGCGGCAGAAATATAACTTGAAGATAGCCAAAGGGGAATAAGAAGATCTAATTCAGATCTTTGCTAGTAACACTGATTTAATTTTCCTTTCACAGCTGTGGTGGTATGAATTTTTTTGTTTGAGCTATTTTGGCAGTTTGACATTGAATACTCAAGTTTTCACACTCAACTTTCATACCCCAAAATGATCATGGCTTATTGTCATTTGAGATATTACTCAGAGATGAGTGTGACCCTTGTGCAAGCTTACTAATTAAGTATATGTAGCTAATTATAAAGTTTATATAATTCAGTGCATTTAGTGAATTGTATCTATTTCTGCATTCATTTTGATCTTTTCAATGTGAACAAAACTGAGTTTCTTTGGTTTCAATATATTCTCCCAAAGAAAGTTCGTTTATAATATTGGTCATAAAGACGAAGAATATGTGATAGAGTAAGTAAATAATAGCACCTCAATTTTTTACAAGTGTGGTATGGTTTGATTATGCATACCTCGAGCTCTATATGATAACAAGTAAACTGGCTCATAAAGATGTTTTAGACAGGTTGTATAGGAATATACTCAAGTGTGGGTGTTTGAAAAGGTATCATATATTACTTATCATTAATTAAGATATTAATACTTAATATCATTTAATTACTAAGTTCATTGCAGACTTGATATCTCAAAATTAAAGTCTAAATGCTAAATATTAGAAGAATGGTTAAGTAAAATATATCATTAAAATAAAATACTATGTAGCCCTTAGAAGTAAGGTTTATGGAGATTATTACAACATATATTAGTTGAAATGATTTTAGTTGCAATTCCAAAAACCAGACTCAAATTGCCTTAAGCAATAATGAATTTATGGACCCATGAAATAGAAGAGTTTAGAACCAGTTCAGGACTTCAGGCATGGCTTGATCCAGAAGCCCATAATATCATCTGATCTTTGTCCACGTTACTCTGCATTTTTTTCAAGCTTATCTTTATTTGTGGCTAATTCCTTAGACTGGTATCCATTATGATAGCCAAATAGCTTCAGGATTTCAAAGTTTCAAGTAATTTAACCAACCCTTGGGCCAAGAGATGTAATGTGCTAATTGTTTTAGTCTAGGTGAGGTTGGCAAATTTTTTTCTACTTCGGGCATTCTTCCAGGTACTGCCCCACTCTCCTCCCAAAAAGTGACCTCTCTCCTTATTTCTAAAGCCATAGATTAGTTTCAACTACTTTTGAATTTCTATGAAGAAGTATTCTTTGGTGTCTGGCTTATTTCACTCCAAATTATGTTGTTTTTGTTTGTCTATTTTTAATTTCAGTATAGTTAACGTACAGAGCTACATTAGTTTCAGGTATACAGTACAATAATTCAACAATTCTATACATTACTCATTGCTCATCACAGTAAGTATACTCTTAATCCACATCACCTATTTCACATATCCCTTCACTCACTTCCCCTCTGTTGACCATCTCTTTATTCCCTACAGTTAAGAATCTATTATTTGGTTTGTCTCTTTTTCCTTTGTTCATTTGTTTTATTTCTTTTCTTTTTATTTTAAATTTTTTTAAGTTTATTTATTTTGAGAGAGAGAGGGATCACAAGGTGGAGAGGAACAGAGAGAGAGGGTGGGAGAGAGAATCCCAAGCAGGCTCTGCACTGTCAGTGCAGAGCCCAATGTGGGGCTCGAACTCATGAACTGTGAGATCATGACCTGAGCCGAAATCAAGCATCTCAACCAAATGAGCCACGCAGGTGCTCTCATTTGTTTTATTTCTTGTATTCCATGTATGAGTGAAGTCAAATTGTATTTGTCTCTATGTGACTGACTTATTTCACTTAGTATTATACTCTCTAGCTCCATCCAGGTTGTTACAGAAGGCAAAGTTTCACTCTTTTTATGGCTGAGTGATATTCCATTGTATATGCATATGTTGTATGTCTACGTCTATGTCTGTTTATCTACCTATCTTTCTATCTATCTCCCTATCTATCTATGCCACTTATTTATCCATTTACCTAATTGATGGAAACTTGGGTTGTGTCTATAATTTAGCTATTGTAAATAATGCTGCAATAAACATAGGGGTACATATGTCTTTTTGAATTGTGTTTTTGTATTCTTTGGGTAAATACCCAGTAGTGGAATTCCTGGATTATAGGGTAATTCTATTTTAATTTTTTGAGAAACCTCCATACTTTTTTCCACAGTGGCTGCACCACCCCCAGTGCATAAGTGTTCCTTTTTCTCCACATCCTTGCCAACGGTTATTGTTTCTTGTGTTTTGGATTTTAGCCATTCTGACAGGTGTGAGGTGATATCTCATTGTAGTTTTGTTTTACATTTCCCTGATGATGAGTGATGTTGACAGTCTTTCCATGTGTCTGTTGGCCATCTGTATGTCTTCTTCTTTGGAGAAATGTCTGTTCATGTCTTCTGCCCAGTATTAATTGGATTATTTGCTTTTTTTGGTGTTGAGTTGTGAAAGTTTTTTATATACTTTGGATACTAACCCTTTATTGGACATGTCATTTGCAAATATTTTCTCCCATTCAGGAGGCTGTCTTTTAGTTTTGTTGATTGTTTCCTTCACTGGGCAGGAGGTTTTTATTTTGATGCAGTCCCAATAGTTTATTTTTACTTTTGTTTCCCTTGCCTCAGGAGACGTATTTAGAAAAATGTTGCTATGGCCCATGTCAAAGAAATTACTGCCTGTGCTCTCTTCTAGGATTCTTATGGTTTCAGGTCTCACATTTAGGTCCTTAATCCATTTTGAGTTTATTTTTGTGTATGGTGTGAGAGTGTGGTCCAGTTTCATTCTTTCATTCTAAATGTATCATATTTTTATCTCTTCAGAATGTAAATTCTTCAAAACTTGGACAATGAAAAGCAGTAGACTAAATGTGTGGGTGATTTGGTGCATTGCTGTCACTGCTAATGTTCAGTGATGTTTGAAATAAGTGGAATATTTTTAGTATACATTACCATCAATTATGGGAAATAACCATGCTATTTCAAAACTGATAATAGTGATATTTAAGGGAAAATGTAATGTTAAAATTTTGAAATGTCATCTAAGGAGAAATGAAATAGTAACAGTAACTTCCTAGTTATTATTACTATTTTTTTTAAATGAGAGAAATTCAGTGCACGGAAAGGAGAAAATAATTTTGGTGGGAAGTATTATTTGCAATTCCATGATGTTAAGAAAAGTAATGATAGAGGAGATGAAGAATATGTCTATGTAGAGCGTTTTCATTAAGTGGCGAAAGTTTGAACTTGAAAGCTGTCAATGAATAACGATTTTTTTCAGAGTTTAATTTTTTTGAAAAGGTGACTTTTTTCATATAATTATTTAAAGGGTACATTTATGTGCGATGATTGATAATAATAAAAATTAAAAGATCAAATATGTAATATGTCATTTATACACATGCAATTATATGATCCACTATGACCATTTTAAATGTTTTTTGCTCACCTTTCTGAATATTTTAAAGTATATACTTGTAGACTTTGAAGAACGTATTAAACTATAGAAAGTTAAAATTGGAGTATTAAAAGATAAGTTTTGGCAAGTCAACAATGTAAATAAATCTCTGCAAACAGTTGTTCCAGTGGTACTTCCTGTGTTAAACCTATGTTCTATGATTTGCCATTTTGCATTCCAAACCGTAGTCTGATTTGAAATGTTTAATTTATCCTTAAGTAATTATAAGTATTGTAGATATAAGTATATCTCTAAAATCAGTTTAAGAAATAGCATTAAGAAGTACATATTGCAAAATATAGTCTCTGTCTGTGGAACCTTATTTTCTGCATTTCTCATGGAACTCTTTCTCAGCATAGATAGTGCTGTAGTGTTCACATTACATTTCTCAGAGCCATCACAGCTAGATAATTCCCTATGTATCAGTGAATGACGATAATCCTGTGTTGAATTTCAATATCTCCAGTTCTAAGTAATTCAGTGGAGAGTAAAGATCTATTCTAGATGTACTTTCCTTCAAGCAATGCCACACACTACAGTCATTCAAAAACCTCAGAGACCAATGGCTCAGCAGTACACAGCTCAAACTGGCAATATGCCTGTAGCAGCATTAACTTTTGATTTTTTCTGGTGCTTGTTTTCTATTTTTAATAGTGCACACAAGTGTCAGAATTCTGGCTGTCATATAATGGTAATACTCAAATGCAGTGAGATCCATGACTTACTGCAACCTGTCTGCTTTTCCCCAGCCCTTTCTTAAACACATAACTTATCTGTAACAATTATGATTGACAGATCGTCTCTTAATAATTTTTATACATTTTGAAGGGATGATGGAACTAAAAAAGGAAAAACACCTTTCAGAGAATGTGCAGTGGATAAGGTGCTACGTGGCTTTCAGCCTGTGGATTTTGTCTAGTTGTGCTTGCTGACCAAAGTCCGGTTCAAATACTCTGGAAGATTTTTCTGTGCATCCAGAAGCAAATAAAAATACTGAGAGCCCTGATAACAGATGCTTGATAATCTCAGTAATGAAAGGACGAGGAGATATAAAAATCCCTGAAAAAACTATTTACTTTTTTGAAAGCATATGAAACTAGAGTCAGCCAATAATTCATGCTAGCATTGAGAGAAATAGTTCAGGGAATGGTAAGCAGAGAGTTTTATCTGTAGATATATTTGAATGTACATAGTTACATGAGAAATGGAATATAGCTACACATCACCCACATGAACTCAGCTTTAAAAAGAAACTGAACAATCTAAATAATTTTCTGAATACCCATTTACTCAAACATAAACAATTGTATCATACTATTATCCCTCGATCTTTTTCTTGAAGGTTATTTACTTTTAATTTAAAGATAATTCTAATTAGTTTAGTAATTTGGTTTCCAGTCACATAAACATGACACTCGGAAAACAGCAAGAGAAAGGAAGAAATTCTGGGAAAAATAGCCTGTATAATAAGGAAGTGATCACTGACAACAAAAGGAGGGGAACACAAAAACACAAAAAGCAACATTGTAAGATAATTTTGCACCAAGCTAAATGGCCCTGTATCTTACAGAAGACCCCAAGGCTATAACTGTAGGAATTTCAGCACAGTTACATAATTGCTTCTCAGAGTAACAACCTTGAATATTCAAAAATATTTCAATACTCTTCCTGAGAAATTTAGAAGAATATACAGCTCTCTCTATATATGCATATATGTGTAAAATTTATAAAATGGAAATAGGTTTTTGTTCATATCTTCTAAATTTAAACTCAAGTATTGAACTGCATAGCTGGGTAATGAATATTAAATAGAAAATTACCCAAAGGAAAGGGAGAAGGGGGGGGGTTATCATTCCAAAATTTTCTTATAATTCATTTACAAAAAATGATAAAGTTGGGAAAATATTTTTATTTAATAATCTATAAATAACTCCCACATTTTTGTAATTAGAATATTGGAATGATTCATAAAAGGGTGTTTGTAAGTGCCTCGGTGATTGAAGCAAACATATACTAAATTTATGCGACACCTACGCCTTGCGCGTTTGAGCATCAGGAGATTGCTGAGTGGATGTTTTGGTAATGTAAGCCTCTGAAGAGAAAACATCCCGACCTGAGGGTATTTTCAGTGAATCTGTGTTCTGTTTTGATATTGAAGCAGAAGAGAGGTAGAATGGACACTGATAGAGTTATCAAGTGTAAAGCAAGACCCTGGAAATAGGTGATTGCTTGGGAAATTTCAGTGTTGTCATAGAAATCTCTGTAGCAGAAATATACCTCAAGATTGCCTCATACAACTAGGATGCCTAAGGATGGCTTCAGGCATTGTTCAACTAAAGGGAACAAACAATATGATCAGGACTTTCTTGCCATCTCTTGGTCCTGATCTTCCCTACACACCGATTTCATGCTTTTATGCTGTAAATGTCTCCTTGTGGTTATGTAAGATAGTCACTGGAAGTAGCGTCAAGTAAAGTCACTTTACATTTCTAATAATGGGTCCTCAAAGGCAATAGATAAGTTTTCTTAACTGGTTCTTGCAGAGAAGGCTTGGAAAGGATTTTGATTAGTCTGGCTCAGGTTATCTGTCTCTTTTTGAACAAATCTCTGTGATCTGAGGAATATGAAACCAACAGACAGTCTGAGTTAAATGCTCACTCCTTGAATGTGTTTGGGAACAGAGCACCATGACTGAAAGCTCCACCAGGTCCACAACTGGGAGAAGAGCAATTTTCCTAAAGAAGAAATGCAAGAAGATATGAGCTTTGTACAGTTCATGGCCTCTTGGAACATGGTCATGATCTCAGAGTTCTATGCTGACAGCATGCAGCCTGCTCCAGACTCTCTCTCTCTCTCTCTCTCTGCCTCTCCCCTGCTCTCTCTCTCTCTCTCTCTCTCTCTCTCTCTCTCAAAATAAGTAAACATTAAAAAAAAAAAAGCATCAGACTTCTGCTCAGGTCATAATATTATGGGAGTTCAAGACCCGCATAGGGCTCTCTGCTGTCAGCCCAGAGCCTGCATCCGATCCTCTGTCCCTATTTCTGTCCCTCCCCGCTTTCTCTGTCTCTCCCACCCTCAACCCCCTCTCTCTCATAAGGGTGTCCTGAAAATTAAGTGGACAATGTAGCTAAAATTCTTTGTCAATTTCAAAGTATATTATGACTGCATGAAACTATTATTTTCCCAACCAGGAAGCAGAAGTGTTTGTTAGTTTGTTTCTTCCAAACCTAGTTCCTGGCATCTAGGTGGGATTGAGTAAAATTTTGTTGAATGTTGAATAAAAGTCTTCTTAATGGAAAAAATTCTAAATGAACCTCTCCCGTAAATGTTTAACACACATACACTCACACAGTTTTTAACATTTCTTGTATGACAGTTTGCTAAATATAGAATCGATACGGCAAACCAGCAGTTAACCTTAAAGATTAAAGGGAAAAAAAAATGAAAAAAAATAAAATAAAAGGTTACTGCAGAGCACTTGATCCATTCTGTCAAAATGCCAGATGTCTCTTACTCTTTGCTCCTGGATATTATTAAAGCTGGCTTCAAGGCTTCTCGGTCTATCTTTCCCTCATTTTCTTTCTTTCTCCTTGTCCCACTCAAAATGCTGGCCGCATTGCTCAATTACTGAACAAATGTAACTTCCTGTCCTCCTCTGCTCAGCCACTTTTATAGCAGCACTAACAGATGCTATCATTAAGACCCTCGACGGGAAATCATGAACTAAGTATATTCTTTGCCCTTCTCGCTTTTTAATTTTCTTTAAAAAGCTAAGCCATCTGCTTTAACCCTCTTAAAATTATGTTTCTTTATAACATCAGTCTTGCATTTATCTTAATAATAAATAGATAATTTAAGCCCTAAGTTCAGAAGTTTAATTTGTATAGAGCTATGTGTTGGTACTGGTATAAATTAAATTTGAGCATCATAGGTTGGATCTCATTTTCTGGTAATAATTTCATATTTTAATAGTATACATGTAAACATAAGCATCGTGTTTACCAGAGTTTACCTTATGTAATTTTAGTAAAAATATACTTTTATGAAAATATATTGCAGAAGTGTTGTGAGAGGACTAAATAAATATTGTATTTATGAAAGCTTCAGGGTTTATAACATTACATGGGCAATTGGAAATACTGGTGATTTTTATATTTACATATAAATACTATCAGTGCTAGTCTATTAAAACTAAAATTCCAAGGTGAACTAATATGTACAAACTCGGAGCTTAAATCTATATAGAAGATTACTAAAATAAAAGAATGGGAAGGAGAATGATTAAGAATGCTGATGAGGCTTTAATAACACAGAAGTCAATAAAATACAATGCTCTATCAGTTTGCTATGCTGCTCTAATTACCACAAATGTAGATCTTGAAGACCAGATTTTCTTTTTAGCTTTGTAGTTCTATAAGATAGAAGTCTGACACGGGTCATACTTGGGCTAAAACCAAGTGTTGGCCAGGCAGCATTTTTTTTCGGGAAGCTTTAGGGAAAATCTTTTACCTTGCCCTTTCTAGTTTCTGTAGAATACTAATCCTTCTCAGCTGGTGGCCCTCTTTCTCCATCTTCAAATCTAGCAACACTGCATTTCCTTTACCTTATTTAGTCATATTTCCCTCTGATGCTCTCTTTCCACCCTTCATTCCACTTCTAAGACCCCTTGTGATTATGTTGGGTGTACCTGGTTAAAAAGGATTAATTATCCTATTTGCAAACTATATTCCATCTACAACCTTAATTCTCCTTTACTTCAAAACCTAGCATATTCGTATGTTTTGAGGGTTAGAATGTGGGCGTGTTTCAGAGATGTATTTTTGCTTACTGTAAATACACAAAAACCCTATCACAGTATGGTATATAAAATGTAGTGTATAAGAGAGTTGGGTTTTAAATGCATATGATAGAAATTTAGGCAACCACATGTATATACTTGATTAAAAGACACAAGCGCAAATGGAATTTACAGCTTTAGACAAGATGTTGAAATATTTAATTTATAAAGAATTCTTAAAGTCTATGAAGAGGGAGGGAGCCAAACCATAAGAGACTCTTAAAAACCGAGAATAAACTGAAGGTTGAGGGGGAGTGGGAGGGAGAGTGGGTGATGGGTATTGAGGAGGGCACCTGTTGGGATGAGCACTGGGTGTTGTATGGAAACCAATTTGACAATAAATTTCATATTTAAAAAAAAGTCTATGAAGAAAGTGCTAAAAAGAGAAAACAGGGGTGCCTGGGTGGCTCAGTCGCTTGAGCGACCGACTTCAGCTCAGGTCATGGTCTTGCAGTTTGTGAGTTCAAGCCCCGTGTTGGACTCTTTGCTAACAAACAGCTCAGAGCCTGGAACCTGCTTCAGATTCTGTATCTCTCTCTCTCTCCCCCTCCCCTGCTCATGCTCTGCCTCTCTCTGTCTCTCAAAAATAAATAAATGTTAAAAAAAATTTAAAAAGAGAAAACAGATACCAAAAAGGAAAAGGTAAATTATAGAAAAAGAAATAAAAAAAAATTAAACTAATGAAGTTCAGCATCATGGCAGTCTATTGAGTGAGAATTAAAACAAACAAACTCTTCTTTATTGTCTTTAAATTATTAAAACTTTTAATATGATAATGCTGTGTACACATTGGGCTTTAGTAAAATAAAAACTAGGATTTTTCTTAAACATTTAATGTGGAATTTTTAGTGGAATGAATTTTCATGATACATTTGAAGTAAGAAAACTTTGTAAGACAGTTTTTCAAACCAGCTGTATTTCTTTTATACACTTGGTAAATAATCATTATGGTAATTAGTGATACCATAAATTTCCTACCAAATAATCTGGGATGGTGCTGGGGTGGAGAGGGCTCTGGATTAATATTTATGCTTTTCTGTATTCTGAGAATTGCCCTCAGAAAACAATCATAAAATTAATTACCATGAGAATTGTTGCTATAGTAAGAATGAGAAGTAACTGAAAGGAAAACAGGCTAGAAGCAGTGTGGAGATTAGGGGTTATTACCAGGAACTGCTTTGGGGTGCTTCCTCCAACTGTACTATCAAAGCCAGCAGCTTGAGGACAATAATAGTCTTATGTTACTTCCTGCTAAGAATCAAAATAACTGAAAAAATATAATTAATTGTAGTAACAAAAAGATCTAAAGTGCATATAAATATTACCGTTGAATACACAATGTCTCCTAAAAATTTGAAGAAGATTGTTTTATGTTTAAAAAAAGTAAACTGATGTTCTCAGTTCTGTCAAATACACTTTAGAGTTTATATATTCTGATAGTATTTTTGGGAATTTGGGGGCACAAGAACAATAAAGCTCATCTTAATCCAATTTTTTCTCTATAAAAATGAGATGTTGAGAAAAAAATGCATAACTTACCCTGAATCAAATTCATTCTAGAAACTTCCTAAAATGACACTGATAATGGAAAAGAAAGACTGCTTTCACTCAAGTCACACATGACCATGACCTGAAAAAATTACTGATAAACTTCAATTACTTTTTTTTAAGTTCATTTATTTATTTTGATAAGGAGAGAGAGCATGTGTGGCATGTGCGTGCACACAAGTAGCAGGGGGGCAGATGGGGAGGGAGAGAGAGAATCCCAAGCAGGCTCCACATGGTCAGCCCAGAGCCTGATCTCACAAACAGTGAGATCGTGACCTGAGCCAAAATCTAGAGTCAGACACTTAACTGACCGAGCCATCCAGGAGCCCCAGCTTCGATGACTTTAATCACATCTGTCCAATGCCTCTTGCTTTTTTTCTTTCTTTTGTCTAGTACACTTTATTCTAATTATGAAATCTATCCTTTCAGGATCACTTCTTTTTCCTTGGCATTTGTGAAGAATTGAAATTCATTTTGAGAGCTAAGAATGCCTAGAAGTCATAGGCAGGTTTAGATAACAAGTTGGGTGTTTTGTTATTTTCCCTGTTATTTATTATTTTGCCCTTATCTCTCTGAGTAAAATAAAGTGCATCGCTTCCAGCCTTTTCAGCTACAATAAGAATGGATAAAGCTTTTTAAATAATATGTTCCCTAAAAATCATGTTAGAATAGATTTGGATTTTTTGGTTGTTTATTTGGGGGGTTTTACTGCTGTTACTTTGTGTTGCACAAAATGCGAGATGAGACGGCAAGAAACCACAAAGAAGTTGAACTTTAGGACTTGAAGACCAGCACGCATTCCAAATAATTACACTTAGGGAGTATCTGGGTTTGTGCAAGTATAACCAGTTGTCTTTGATATGCTGATATGTGAAATATACTCTGTTGCTGTATTTTATGCATATATTACTTTTTAAAAGTTTGTTTGCTTGTTTGTTTGTTTATTCAGAGAGAGCAGAGCAGGGGCAGAGAAAGAGGGAGAGAGAGAATCCTAAGCAGGCTCCGCACTGTCAGTGCAGAGCCCTACTTGGGGCTTGATCTCACGAACCATGACATTATGACCTGAGCCGAAATCAAGAGTTGTATGCCCAACTGACTAAGCCACCCAGGTGCCTCGTATACATATATTACTTTCTAACTTCTCCATAATTAGGTAGATAAATATTTATATTTACTACTAATTTAGTTTCATTCTGTTTTTACACTATCTGTAATAGTTAATCAGGAATATGTGAGTTAGTCCTGTATTAACTGAGCATTGCCACCTTTGCTTTGTGTGGGCAAGACTGCAAATGAGATCAAGAAAAATTCAGAGCACTACTTATGTGATAAATGTAAGATAAGTGTCCTTGTAGAGGAAGATCTCATGGGCCCAGGACAAGTCTGTCATTACCTCTCTCTGTGACTTTAGTTTGTATTTATAACCAAGAAATATGTCAAAGATGCAAAGATACAAAGAATTCTTCCACTTTATTTCCTTTTTATTCCAAAAGGAAATTTGGATTATTTAGATATTGCACAAACATACAAAAGCAACTTTTTAAGAAATGCCACAGATGAATGTTTTCATACAATGTTCTTTGTCTGAAATTGCTTTATAGGTAGTAGAAATAATGATCAGATAGGTGGATTTCTGCACGCTCCCTGGGTGACTGTTCCCTGATGTTAGGAGGGCTGTGACACTCCTAACCAATTGATCCCGAGGCACTAGACTTATGAACCAGCATCTCTCCCCTCATTAGCCTTCTACCCTGCAGGCTTTTCACCCCCATCCAGGAGGGCTAAAATAATCAGTATTACATATCACATCGGCTATGTTACACATGTCTTTAAACTGGCTTGTGTTCTCCCTTCAAATCAGATTTGAATTGGTCACCCGGAATGCTAAGACCTCCCGGGTGATTGTTTCTGCCTATCTCATCTTCCCCATGAGTCTCTCTTCTACCTTCCAATTTAAAACAGAATAATGACTTATGATACCTAGACCTCTTTGTTCTTTTCCTCTGTCCTCTCCACAGTCATCTTAATGGATTGGATTTTTATCTTCTATTATAGAAAAGAATGAAAGAATGCTTTACAGTCGCTAGCAGCCTTGTTCTCCAAATTATTTTATAATCTTTGTTATTTTCAGGGAATTATATTCACTCTTCAGAGAAGAACTGATAATACTCTTTATTCTTTGTCTTAATATAAAATTTATTAAAATTCTTTTCTCCAAAATAGTTTAATAAGTTTCTTTATGTACCACCCATGGTTGAACACGATGTTTCCAGGGGGCATACACAGGTACACTACCCATAGGTCAAGAGATGCCTTTTCTTAGAAAAAAACAAAAAAAAAAAAAAAAACAAAAAAAACAAATTCACTCTGCTCTACTACAAATAATCTTTTTGGGTCATTTAGAAACAGTTGAAATGTCAACTTTCTTTTAAAAAAAATGTTTCAGCAATGCAAAGGTCAGGTTACCTCTGCATTTAAATAGAAGAAATAAAACATTGTACCCATTAAGTTTATACTGCTGAAACAGCCAGCCTCTGGAAACATTTCAGTTGAGGACAGAAAAAGGTAGAAAAGACTGATGAAATAATACCTACTTGTTAGGTATTTCTTTATCTAACATATAAAATACATAAAGATGAATTCTGTAGATATAGATGATTCAAATATTACAAATTATTAACAGTGATACAGATAGAGGCATATAAATGTGGTAGAAGAATTGCACACATATGCATATAGGCACAGCTATATATTGAGAGTGATTAAGTTAGAATTATGCAGGGATATTTTAGAGACCTAGAGAAAAAGGGGAACAAGAAAGAGCAGAAAGGAGAGGAACAAGAACAACAAAAATGTATGTTAATCTAACCTCAGTGGGGGAGGAAAAATAATTTTCCTAATACTGTTGACCTAAAAAGTATAACAGCCAATTATTTTACCGGCAAAATGCGTTTATTCAGTAAGAGCAGAGGAATTGCAATACTGGACATGAGGGCTATGGCAAGCTATAGGCAAGTTCAGAGATAAAAGGGGTGTTACTGTATAATAGGTGGAAGTTAGGAGGGCTGCTTTGAATGAGGGACCATTGGAGAAAAGCAAGAGCTCAGGGTGGTACTCGCTTTTCATTGGTTGAGTTGTGGTACTTATTGGTCAAGCTTGTTGCCACATAAGGAGAAATTCTTTCTTCCTCCTGCAGGAGTTGTAGGGTAGGATTCCCTCTGTTGGGAGGCAAAGTCTCTTCCTGTTGGGGTGCAATTGATAACAAGTGGTAGGGAATGAGAGCTCCCCCTTTTAGGCCTTCCCATGCCATTTTAAATGAAGTTTGTTTTATACACTTTCATATTTTTTTCTGGATTCTGTGGCTGAGATCTCCTCCCCTCATAATAAAAAATTAATAAGTGGATGACAAATAAAATTTGATGAGCATGTATGCCTCCTGTATACTTGGGAGAAACCCAGGAAAACTGAGTAAAATTCCCAGAATGGTCCAAGCTACCATCATAAATACCATCCACAGCTATTGACAAAAGACAAAAGAAAGAAGTTGAAGGTCAGTGAAGAGAGATTGTCAAGAAAGCACAGTGACCAAAGATAAGGTGGTTGCAGATTTAAGTGTGTGGCTTCTTTATTGATAAAAATTTCTTGTGATTCAGAGTCACCCTTTTCTTCCTGGTATATTGAAGGGAGACACCCATACAAATGGAGATTTCTCTTATAAATGGAAATTTCTCTCACCAAAAAAAAAAAAAAAAAAAGTACCTTCCATTTTGTTTTCAGAGATTCTGTTGTGTCTGCAGTTTTGAAAAAAAAAAAAATAATAATCGGTTCAAAATAATCCTTATGCCAAAGAGTCATATTTTGGGGTGGCATGCTTTGTTACCCTTTCACCCTATAATTTTATGCATGAAGAAATAGTGATGAGACGATGCAAGACAGGACAACTAGGAAAAGACCAGGAGTGCCTTTCCATAGTACGCTGAGTATAAGAGTCACAATCCTGGAGGCCAGCGCCTAGAGTGAGAATCAGGACTCCGCTTAGAGCATTTGATATGCACCAATACAATTTTATACCAGTTACTTAATCTCTTAGTGCTTTAGTTTCTTCATAAAATAGGCATGATGGCAGCACGCTTCTTACATGGGAATATTAAGAGAACTAAAAGTGTGAAATGCTGAGTCCGCTGTTGGCCTTCTGCGCACACTCTCAGGACTGTCTACATTAGCTCTCCTCACACCTGTGTCTCAGTCCACTCCACACCCTGTAAGGCATACGACCTGTCTATGTGGTTATAAATTTGCAAGCTCTGCTTCTATAACCCCACAGAAGGTAGTGGTACTGAAATGATCAAAATTCACTAAAGCTTTTATTTAACATTTAGTAAAATTAAAGTATATAAAATCAACTTTTTTGGAATGTTAAAAACAATTACTACTTTCAGCGAAATAAATTTACGTTTACAGTAAATAACAATTATAATATGTTGTTAGTTTTGCTATTGTATCCCAGATTGACAGTTTTCAAGTTTAATTTTATATACTTTTCAATATTTGTTGGCAAAGGCTTAAAATAATCAGGATCAGCATGAACTACTGTCATAGAGAGTGATAATTTCTGGGTTCAAACCTACTTTTCTGATCCTTTTCTCCTCTTTCTCTTTGCCAGCATCCTTTAAGATGAATAATTCTCCGAGGCAACATTTCTACATCTAAAGCCTAATAGGCCTTTCTCTTTTCTTTGTACTCTTTGTTAAAAGCCTTTATAATGGAGAATACCTTTTTTTTTGTATCCTGCATTTTCCCTTATCTGAAGAGAAGGCTGCCTGCAGGCAGTTCCTTTGAGTTCTAGGAGGTTGCTATAACCTTTGTGATTAGATTACCAGTGATCTTCTACTTTTCCTGCATAATGCATTTCTAAAACACTAAAACACAAATGAAAGAGAAATGAGCCAAACAATAACTTTTCCTAAGTTTGGTTGGGGTGGCAACCAAACTCCAACTTGATCTGTTCTCAGAGGGAATTTCACTGTCACTTCTATAATATTTGGGAATATTGTATGTTTTTGGTTTAGCTTTGTCTTTTTTTTTTTTTTTTCTGTACTTTAAGACACACAGCGGACTAGCTTAAAAGAAATGACACATTAAAGGTAGAAGATAACTAAAGTTGCTAAAGCTAATGATTTATATCTTTGATGAAATTTTTTTAGTTTGTGGGTTTACTCTAATATTTGTATCATTACTGCTTAATGTTTTTTTTTCTGCTTAATGTTTTAAAATCTGTTTCAACTACTTGATAAGAATTGAAGAACAAAATGCATTAAAATATACAAAGAATTTTGCAGATCACTAATCTACCAAAAATGTCAAAGCACATGTCTTGTCACTAGTTTGTAGTAAAGGAGAACAAAATATAGCACCCTCCAAAAAATATGCCACTTTGGCATAAGGATTATTTTGAGCTGGTTATTTTTAAGAAATAGCAGACATAAGAAAAGCTCTGCAAACCTAGTACAAGTTACCCTTTGGTAAGAGACAATTACATTTATGAAGGAAATCTTAATTGTTAGGGTATCTGTCTTTCTATACCAGGAAATTTGCACTCTGGCCAAATTTCTAGAAACTCTTATCAATGGAGAAAGTAGCTACTTACATATGCATAACAACCATACCCTAGTTTACTGTGTTTTGCCTGATAACCTCCCATAACTGCCTTCCCCCCCCCCCCCAGCATCTTTTTTTGTCTTTAGCTAGAGATAGTATTTAAGGTGGTGGCTTGGGGCATTTTGGGGAATAACTCAGTTTTCATGGTTATTTCCCATATATACAAGAAGTATACATGTGATTAATTTCATATTTGTTTTTCCCCTGTTAATGTCTTTTTACTATGGGAGGGGTGGGGAAAGAGGACTCAACCAAGAACCTAGAATGGAAGAGGAAGAATTTTTTCTCCCCTACAGTTTTATCTACCAAGCTAGTGCACAAAATGTTAGTTTTCTAATCAATACATTAATATTAAAATTCTTTGTGTGAAAGATTGATAAGTCAAGGAATACCCACATTCTGCATTTGGAATAAAAATTTCTGGAATTATAATAGTGCCACTTGTCAGTTTGAGGTGGGGAGAAAGAAAACAATAAATTTTCTTGGGTAAGATAATGACAGTTCCTTCAGTATATGAAAATGAGCTTGAGTTTTATTAGATGAAAGATACAGTAAAAGAAATTTTTAAATTGCTTATATAGAAAATCTTCTTTCCCAACGATATTATGCAGAATGTATCTAATTTAGTTTAATTTTGTTATTTGTTGTTGTGATCATCATTATTTTCAATTTAATTTGGGTCATGATGGAAGAGATAAGTACAGAATTTGAAATAGTATATAAGGTACCAAGAGCACAAAACATTCATATGACTGTGGCATTGTATATTGTTAATTACTGATGCTATACTTCATCAACTGCCAATAATCCACGAAAGACAGAAAGACCTTTCTGTCTTAGAGTATAATTGTAGAGAGAGATTTAAAATACTTTATTTCTCTTCCCATTAAGGATTACACATTCTTCTTGTGATACAGGCTTATAGGGAAAAAAGAAATGGAAACTTTTCCTTTCTCAAAGGGAAAGAAATGAAAAAATAGAGTAACATAAGAAGTAGCCTGTTATTAAAGCAGTATCACATTTAAGATATTTTGGAAAATACTGTTTTTCTTCTACCCTTTTGTGCATGATCCAGAATTTCAGAGAAATCATCAATACCAAAGCCAAAGAGTATATGATGGTAAGAGCTATATATTAAAGTATAATTGACATACAATATCCTATCATTTTCAGGTATATATCATAATGATTTGATATTTTTATATCTTATTTCCAAAATAAGTCTAGTTGTTCTCCCTGAGCTGTATATTACATCCCATGACTTATTTATTTTGTAACTGGATGTTATTACCTCTTAATCTCCTTTAACCTATTTCACTTGCCCATGCAACTCCTCTTTCCTTTGATAATCAATATTTTGTTTGTTGTGTTTATGAGTTTGTTTCTGTTTTGTTTTATTTGTTCATTTGCTTTATTTTTAATATTCCACATATAAGTGAAATCATACAATGTTTGTCTTTATCTGACTTATTTCGCTTAGCATGATACCCTCTAAGTATATCCATGTCGATACAAATGGCAAGATTTCATTCTTATTTTATGACTGAGTAATATAGTTTTGGTTGTACACACACACACACACACACACACACACACATGAATGCATGCACACCACATCTTCTCTGTACAATTTTCTGTTGATAGAAATTTAGGTTGCTTTCGTATCTTGGCTATTGTAAATAATGCTGCAGTAAACATAGGGGTACATATATTTTTTTTTTAATTGGTGGTTTGTTATCTTTGGGTAAATGCTCAGAAGTGAAATTGCTGGATCATATGGTAGTTCTGTTTTGATTTTTTGAGGAATGCTATACTGTTTTCCATAGCACCTACATCAGTTTTTATTCCCACCAACAGCATATGAGGGTTCCCATTTTTCCATATACTTCCAACACTTGTTCTTTTCTGTCTTTTTGATAAAAGTCAATCTGGCAGGTGTGAGGTGGTATCTCATTGTGGTTTTCATTTGCATTTACCTGATGTTGAGCATTTTTGCGCATGCCTATTGGCCATTTAGATGTCTTTTTTTCAGAAAAAAGTGTCTATTGAAGTCCTCTTCCCATTTTTTACTCAGGTTGTTCGGTTTTTTGATATTAAATTGTGTAAGTTCTTTATTTTAGATGTTAACCTCTTATTGGATATACGATTTGCAAATATCTTCTTCCATTAAGTAGGATGCCTTTTTGTTTATTTTTAATGATTTCCTTCACTGTACAAAACCTTTTTAGTTTGATGTAATACCATTTTTTAAATTTTAGCTTTTGTTTCCTGTGCCTGAGGAAACTGCTCTAAAAATTTTTGCTAAGATTGATATGAAAAAGCCTACTGCCTATGTTTTCTTCTACAGGCCTTACATTCAAGTCTTTACTCCATTTTGAATTTTTTATATATATATATAGTATAGGATAGTGGTACAGTTTTATTCTTTTGCATGTAGCTCTTAAGTTTTTCATTAACCATTTATTGAAAAGACTGTCTTTTTCCCATTTTTTGTTCTTGCCTCCTTTGTCATACGTTAATTGACCAAATACGTGTGGGTTGATTTCTAGGCTTTCCATTATACTCCATTGATCTGTGTATTTGATTTTATGACAGTACCATAGTGTTTGGATTACTATAGCTTTGTAGTGTAGTTTGAAATCAGGGAGCATGATACATCCAGGTTTGTTCTTCTTTCTCAAGATTGCTTTGGCTATTTGGGGTCTTTGTCATTCCATACAAATTTTAGAATCATTTATTCTAGTTCTGTGAAAAATGTTATTGTTATTTTGATGGGGATTGCATCGAATCTGTAGATTGCTTTGTGTAGTATGGACATTTTAACAATGTGAATTCTTCCAGTACACAAGAGCAGTGTATCTTTGCATTTATTTGTGTCATCTTTAATTTCTTTCATCTGTGTCTTCTGGTTTTCAGAGAAAGTCTTTACCTCCTTGGTTAAGTTTATTCCTAGGTATTTCATTCTTTTTGATGCAGTTATAAGTGGGATTTTTTCTTAATTTCTCTTTATGAAAGCTTGTCATTAGTTTACAGAAATGCAACCGATTTCTTTATGTTAATTTTGTATTTTGTGACTTTACTGAACTCATTTATTAATTCTTAGTGTCTTGGTGAAATCCTTTGGACTTCCTGTATATAGTGTTACCTGCAAATGGCGACAGATTTACTTCCAATGTAGATGTCTCTTATCTCTTTTTGCTGCCTAATTGCTCTAGCTAAGATTTCTTTTTTTTAATATTTTTTAGTGTTTATTTTTAAGAGAGAGAGAGACAGAGTGTGAGCTGGTGAGGAGCAGAGGGAGAGGGAGACACAAAATCTGAAGCAGATTTCAGGTTCTGAGCTGTCAGCACAGAGCCCGACATGGGGCTCTAACCCATAAACCATGAGATCATGACGTGAGCCAAAGTTGGATGTTTAACTGACTGAGCCACCCAGGTGCCCCTAGCTAAGATTTCTAATATGCTGTTGAATAAAAGTAGTGAGAGTTGGCATTCTTGCCTTTTTCCTGGTCTTAGAAGAAAAGCTTTCAACTTGTCACCATTGATTATGTATAATGCTAATTATGATTATGCTTGTGGTTTTGCCATACATTTATTATGTTGAGGTACATACCTTCTGTCCTCACATTGTTGAGAATTTTTATCATAAATACATATTGAATTTGGTCAAATGCTTTTTCTGCATATAATGAGATGATCATATGAATATTATCCTTTGTTTTGTTAATGTGATGTATCACATTAATTGATTTATGGATGTTGAAATATTCTTGCATCCCTGGAAAAAATCTCACTTATTCATGGTATATGATCCTTTTAATCTATTACAGAATTAGGTTTGCTAATGTTTTGTTGAGAGATTTTGCATTTGTATTCATCAAAGATATTGGCCTGTAATTTTCTTCTTTTTTCTTTTGGTGTTTTTTTTTTTTTTTTTTTTGTCTGATTTTGATATCAGGGTAATGCTGGTCTCATAAAATGAGTTTGCAATCATTACTTTCTCTTCCATTTTTTTGGAACAATTTTAGAAATATAGGTGTTAACTCTTTTTAAATGTTTGGTAAAATTCACTAGGGAAGCTGTCTCATCCTGGACTTTTAATTTTGGGGAATTTTTAACCAATTTTTAACCAATAACTTTCTAGTTCTTCTTGATTAAGTCTTGTAAGGTTGTGTGTTTCTAGGAATTTATTTCTCCCAGGGTTTGTCAATATTTTGGGCTATAATTATGCAAAGTAGACTGTTATGATCCTTTGTATTACAGTGGCATAATTCATTTCTGATTTTATTTATTTGGGCCTTCTCTCTCTCTCTCTTTCTCTCTCTTTTTTTGTTGATGACTGCAGCTAGAGATTTATCAATTTTGTTTATTTTTTCAAGAACCAGCTTTTAGTTTCATTGATCTCTTCTAATTTTTGTGTGTGTTTATTGTTTTTAGTGTCTGTTTATTTCCACTATGTAATTGTTTCCTTCCTCCTACTAACTTTGACATTTGTTTGTTCTTTTTCTAGTTCCTTTAGATGTAAAGGTAGATTGTTTATTTGAGATTGTTTTTGTTTCTTGAAGTAGGTCTCTATTGTTATGAACTTCCCTCTTAAAACTGATTTTGCTGCATCCAATAGATTTTAAAAGTTGTATTTTGCTTTGGTCTCAAGGTATTTTTTGATTTCCTCTTTGATTTCTTTGTTGACCCATTGGTTGTTTAGTAACATGTTTTTTTTTTTAGTCTCCACATGTTGTGGTATTCCAGTTTTATTCTTGTAACTGATTTCTAATTTCATACCATTATGGTTGGAAAAGATGCTTGATATTATTTCAACTTTCTTGAATTTATTGAGACTTTCTTTGGTCTAAAATATGATCAGTCTTGGAGAATATTCCATGTGCCTTCAAAAAGAATGTATATTTTTCAGTTTGGGGATGACATGTTCATAAATCTGTTAAGTCCATTTGGTCTAATGTGTCATTTCAGGGCAATGTTTCCTTATTGCTTTTCTATCTGGATGATTCATTGATGTTAGTATGGTATTAAAGTCATCAATTGTTATTGTATTACTGTCAATTTTTCCCTTTATGTCTGTTAATATTTGCTTTATATAGTTAGGTGCTCAGGAATTAGTATTTAATAACAGCAGTATTGAGTTGGTGTATTGATTATATATATTGAGTTTTATTGGTTGGACCACAAATATTAAAGCCAGAAAGCCTGGCTTATAATTTTGGCCGTACTAATGGATTTTCAGACAATTTGATCCCATCAGTAGCTGTGCTACATATTTCTCTAAATCATTTTCAGTTCTGTAATTCCACGATTTTGTGATAAAATATTCAAATTCCAACAGTGTAGTTAACTCACCACTATATTATTGCAATGGGGTGGCATAATGTTCATACATATGTGATTTACATAGAGGTGTTCAGAACGAACCTCCCCAAAATATGCCACTTTGGCATGTGGAGTATTTTGAGCTGAGGGCAGTCAGCAGACTCCGGAAAAGCTTTTACTTCTCCCTTAATTGGCATAAAGAATTTAGACAGGAAGCTTCTTCCGGAAAAAAAGCTATTTGCAGAGATAAATTTTGTATCTAGAAAGACGTATCTGCATGACAGGGGAAACATCTAATTACCAAACATTTTCCTTTCTTATCTTCCTGAGAACATTATCCTTCTCCTCTTTGAAGCCCTAGGCACCTCCATTCCTTAGCTCAGAATGGCTTATAAGCATCAACTGCCCAACTTACCTTTGAGACTCATGACCTATGGGGCTCCTGTATGTATGTAATTAAATTTGATTTTCTCCTGTTAATCTGTCTTATGTAATTTTTATTCTTAGGCCATCCACTGAACCTAGATGGGTAGAAGGAAAAAAATTCCTTCTTTAAAATGTTAATAAACCTTTTACAAATTTCATATTTCATGTTACCTACTTAGACATTAATTAATAGATTCAACAATAACAAAAAAACACTTTTTTAAAGAGGAACTACATACAAACAGTACATTGGCATGGGGTTATAATACTGGGTAAAGTAAATAAATTCATGCTCTTGTCTGCAAATATATCTAAAAAATTTAAAAGTAAATGTGATTAAAACAAGACAGACTCAACGTTTTGAGCAAAAATAAAACAAATTATGTAAACCGATGGAATATTATCTCATTTTGTCTTCCCATTAACAATTTAAAGTTTTTAAATCACTGTTTAAAAAATGAATGAAATGAGACCAGAAAGTTTACTTGACTTACTTATGGATGATCAGATAATTAGCACTCAGTCACCCATATCTGATAATCCAAATATATACTTTCTAACTTTACCACTCTTTATGCAGAAACAAAATTTATTGTTAATTTTATATACCTATACAAATATATTTATTTTAATAAGCTTTTAGTAAAAATTTTTCATTGCCTAAGTAAATAATAATTAAAGTTTTAGATATAAAATACAGTGTTTTCTTGAAATTTATTAGAACTTTTTTTTTTTAATCTCAGACATGGTAAAATGTAATTTCAACATGGTACATGCTCTATCAGCAGGGTCCTCTGAAAAACTAAGATGAATATAGCCCTCAAAGACACATGATGGATATTTTTGTGAGGGGATAAAGAGTGAAATTGATTTGTATAATATATATATATAGTATGTAATATTTCTATAAATTATAAATGTATATATAATATGTAATATATATAATATAAATGCATACATATATATAAAATCAGTGATGTCTTAGTGTATTGAGTTTATAATTATACTGCTGCATACATTATCACTTTAGATGAGTAAATTTGATTTCCTGCAAGAAGCATATTCTACATAAACGCAAGTAACAGTGACTTTCTGACAATACATAGTGACTTTTTGTAATAAATTGCCTCTAAAACTTAGCTTCATCAAAACATTACATCAGAACAATACACATTTATTTTCTCACACTTAATTATCTGATTTACCTTATCTGATAGCTTCTGGCTTGAGGACTCTCGTCAGCTTGGGCTGTGGCTCTTCTGAAGCCTCTACTCTGAGGATGAGAATCCTCTTCCAAGATCATTTATATGGTTTTTTACTGCAGCTCACAGTATTTTGTCACACAAGTCTCCACACGGCTTCTTTAAAAAATGGCAACTGGCTTCTGCCAGGATGAGTGACCCAGATAGAGCTAGAGAGTATGTGCAAGGTGGAAGCCACAGTTTAATTGTAACCTAACATTGGAAGGAGCATACAATATGAGATCACTTCTATCATATTCTACCACTTAAAAGTGTGTCAATAAGTCCAGCCCATATTCAAGGAGAGTGGATTGTAAACATGCGTAAAAATTGGGACTTGGGGAGCTTTGAAGGACCATCTTAAAGGCTGTCTACCATAATCTTATTATAATTTTGATTATAAAAGCTTATTTTATAAACTAATTTTAGTAGCACTGACATATGAAAAGCATTTATCTTCCATCAAAAGGTAAGGATTAGTAAATTAGGGAAACACTCCACAAATTCTCTGCTATTTACTATTTCATTGTTTTTGAAAACATTCTGGAACTCTTCTTAAGGCTATAAAACTCAAATCACTCATTTTCCAATCTTTTTTCCTCATTATGCTGGTGAGCTGGACCACACACATTGTTTTATGTTCCTCTCGCCCTGTGTGTTTCTCTATAGCTATTGTTTTTTAAATTTTTATTCCAGTCCTATATAATAAATCTGGAAAATGACTGTATCATGGGCCGCTTCTAATTATATGGGAAAGGGTATGATGTGATCAAAGGGAAAAATCTCTGAAATCTTCAGTGTGAGCCTGTTAGAGTGTCTGCACATCCACACATGGTTGCTATGTTCCCCATAATATCCAGTGAATGTTGACATAGAAATTTAATCTGTGGTTCCAATTTAAGTAAAGGTTTACTTAGATTCTGAAAAAACAAACAAACAAACAAACAAACAAACAAACAAAAACCAAAACATTTTCAGAAACTAAAGGCCTAGAATATGAGTTTAGCTTCCAATATACTAAGGAATAAAGAATGTCTTCATATCATAGAAAAAAAAACTGATTTTATGGTTGAGTAATATTCCATTGGTATTTGTGACAACATGAATGTACGTAGAGGGTATTAGGCTAAGTGAAATAAGTCAGACAGAAAAAGACAAATACTGTATGCTTTCCTTCTATGTAGAAACTAAAAAACAAAACAAATGAATAAACAATCAAAAAACGGAATCAGACCTATGCATACAGAGAACAAACTGATCATTGCTAGAAGGGAGGCAGATGGGAGGATGGGCAAAATGGATCAAGGGGCGTGGGAGGTACAGACTATTATTCTAGTTATGGAATTTAGTTAATTCCAGCTGTGGAATGAATAAGTCACAGGAATAGAAGGTGCAGCATAGGGAATCTAGTCAATGGTATTGTAATAGCTTTGTTCAGTGACAGATGGTAACTACAATTGTGGTGACCATAGCATAAGGTAACAAATTGTTGAATCACTATTTTGTACACTTGACACCAGTGTAACATTGTGTGTCAACTATACTCGAAAAAGAAATAAAAAGAAAAAGTTGATTTTAAATTTCAAGGGTCATGTAAAGCCATCATGTCGTAAACTTCATTAATTAATGAGAAGGTTAATTTATACCACTGAGAAGATACTCACTAAACAGGAATTATAATAGCTATGTATTTATTGGTTCATCAAAACTGTCATAATTATTAAGCGATAATTTATAAAATATAGGATATACAGTTTATATAACTTATCAGGTTAAAAGGGAAAATCCACAATCGCAGGCTATTTTGTTATAGAATCCCTAAAAACTACTGATATTTGATTCAACAAATTTTCCTAGTGATATATTATACATGCACATCAATTACAAGTGAAATTAATTTTTTAGAATACATTTGTAATTTGATTTAGGCCAAATTTTTCTATTTTTAAAATGAGTTTTAAATTGTGCCTTTTCTGAAAGGTTTGAAATCAATTTTCCAAACGAAGTTTACTTCAGCAAAAATTTTAAAAGTATTTGTTTTATTACAGCCGTATTTTACCTTCAGATATGAAAGATCCCTTAAAGCTCATTATAAAATTGAATCCTGGAGAAGTTCCAGGAGTTTTATGAAGTCATTTACAGAATTATTATCATATCTAATCCTAAAAACAAACTTTGCCCTCATATATTTCTTCCTAATACATACTGTTGTATATATTACTTTATATGGAATTATTATTAGGAAATAATGATAAAAAGTAAAACGATTCACAAGTAACTTAATACCATCAACTGGCAATATATTCAATTGCATATGAAGAATGAGAGATAAATACCTCATCATATTAGTGGGCAACACCATTCGATATTAAAAAAAAAAAACATGAAGAGTCTTAGAAAGACCCTGTGTGATGTAGGCATTTATAGCCAATCCAGAGAACACAACCATCGATGGAATTCATGGATATTAGAATTTTCAGTAATCTTGTTATTTGAAAATATGGGTTCCATCATGTTACTTTATATTTAATTTCCAAAACATGTTTCCATAAAAAACTATAACCTATAGACTGTAAACACTATAAATTATAAACTTTAAAAAGCAGGAAAGCACTGCAACTACTACATTTATTATGGTGTCAGAGTTTGAAGTTGGTATTATAAAAAATGTCAGACTGAGTAACAATCTTACGTACTTATTGGAAATGGTTCAAGGCATGGGTTAAGTTCTGCTAATAAATAATAACTACGTCATGAGTCTCAATTCCTTAATTTTCACTTAGATATTTTATATCTCCTGATGTTTTTACATCCTTGATGATTTATGGAGAGTTGTGGTAACCTTTTACTAAGTTAGTAAAACTTCCCTTTCTTAGAAAGAAACCATATTTTCCTTCATAATACACAAATAAAAAGTGAAACCCTATTGTTATTTAGAACCCACAAGTCCTATTTTTTCCTGAGCTGAGAGCACAATAAACAATTTATATATATATATTTTTTGTTGCCTACTGGAGCCAAAATAGAGCTATTTAGACCACATGAAATAAAATAACAAGAAGATACCTACTCTTAGGTACCTTACAATGCAATGCATTTTCCTTAAAGTGAAAGAGCATTTTCTGTTTTCTTTCTGCTTATTTTTTCTTTTATACTTAATATCAACTTGATACAAATTAATATTTCCCCAGGAGATATGGCAATATTTGATACTTATTTATGCCCTTAACTTGTATTGTCATGTTTGATTCCCTGTTTAAAATGCTTATTACAGAGCAGATTCAGGAGTATCTAGCTCCAATGTACACAAATCATTGGGTAAAGGATATAAAGAGTGATGACCACTTATAGTGTATTAGGTTTCTTTTTTTTAAAATATAATTTATTGTCAAGTCAGCTAACGTACAATTTATACAGCGTGCTCTTGGCTTCAGGAGTAGATTCCCATGATTCATTGCTTACATACAACACCCAGTGCTCATCCCAACAAGTGCCTTCCTCAATGCCTATCACCCATTCCCCCCACCCGCCCCATCAATGCCCATCACCCATTCCCCCTTGCCCCCCATCAAACCTCAGTTTGTTCTCAGTATTTAAGAGTGTCTTGTGGTTTGCCTCCCTCTGTCTGAAACTATTTTCGCCTTCCATTTCCACATGGTACTCTGTTAAGTCAAATTCCACATATGAGTGAAAACATATGATACCTATCTTTCTCTGACTTAGTTCACTTAGAATAGTACTCTCCAGTTCTATCCACATTGTTGCAAATGTTAAGATTTCATTCTTTCTCATTGATAAGTAGTATTCTGTTGTATGTATAAACCACATCTTCTTTATCCATACATCAGCTGATGAACATTTGGTTTCTTTCCATAATTTGGTTATTGTTGATAATGCTGCTATAAACATTGGGGTACATGTGCCGCTATGAATCAGCACTCCTGTATCTTTTGGATAAATTCCCAGTAGTGCTATTGCTGGATTGTAGGGTAATTCTATTTCTAATTTTTTGAGGAACCTCCATACTGTTTTCCAGAGTGCCTGCATCACTTTTCATTCCCACCAACAGTGAAAAAGGGTTCCCCTTTCTCCACATCCTTGCCAACATTTGTTGTTTCCTGAGTTGTTGATTTTAGGCACCCTGACCAGTGTGAGGTAGTATCTCAGTGTGGTTTAGATTTGTATTTCCCTGATGATGAGCAATGTTGAGCATCTTCTTCTGTGTCTATTGGCCATCTGGAGGTCTTCTTTGGAAAAGTGTCTATTTATGTCTTCTGCTCATTTCTTCCCTGGATTATTTGTTTTTTGGGCATTGAGTTTGGTAAGTTCTTTATAGATTTTGGATACTAACACTTTAGTGGATATGTCATTTGCAAATATTTTCTCCCTTTTTGTCCGTTGCTTTTTGTTGATTGTTTCCTTCACTGTGCAGAAGCTTTTTATTTTTATGAGATTCCAGTAGTTCATTTTTGCTTGTATTTCCCTTGCCTTTGGAGATGTGTCAAGTAAGAAGTTGCTGTGACTGAGGTCAAAGAGGTTGTTGCCTGTTTTCTCCTTTAAGAATTTGATGACTTCCTGTCTTAAATTTAGGTATTTCATCCATTTATAATTTATTTTTGTGTATGATGTAAAAAAGTGGTCCAGGTTCATTTTGCTGTATGTCACTGTCCAGTTTTCCCAACACCTTTTGCTGAAGAGATGGTCTTTTTTCCATTGGATATTCTTTCCTGCTTTGTCAAAGATTAGTTGGCCATACATTTGTGGGTCCAATTCTGGATTCTGTATTCTATTCTGTTGGTCTATGTGTCTGTTTTTGTGCCACTATCATACTATCTTGATGATTATAGCTTTGTAGTATAGCTTGAAGTCTGGAATTGTGATGCCTCCAGCTTTGATTTTCTTTTTCAACTTTACTTTGGCTATTCGGGGTCTTTTGTGGTTCCATACAGATTTTAGGATTGTTTGTTCTAGCTCTGAGAAGAATGTTGGTGCAATTTTGATTGGGAGTGCATTGAATGGGTAGAAGACTTTGGGTAGTATTGACATTTTAACAATATTTGTTCTTCTGATTCATGAGCATGTAATATTTTTCCATTTCTTTGTGTCTTCAATTTCTTTCATAAGTTTTCTATAGTTTTCAGCCTATAGATCTTTTACATCTTTGGCTACATTTATTCCTAGGTATTTTATGGTTCTTGGTGCAATTGTAAATGGGATCAATTTCTTGCTTTCTTTCTGTTGCTTCATTATTGGTGCATAGAAATGCAGCTGATTTCTGTACATTGAATTTATATCTTGAGACTTTGCTGAATTCATGTATCAGTTCTAGCAGCTTTTTGGTGGAGTTTTTCGGATTTTCCATGTAGAATATCTTGTCATCTGTGAAAAGTGAAAGTGTGATTTATTCTTTGCTAATTTGGAAGCCTTTTATTTCACTTTGTTTTCTGATTACTGAGGTTAGGACTTCCAACACTATATTAAACAATATACATCCCTGTTGTGTTCTTGATCTCAGGTGGAAATCTCTAAGTTTTTCCCCATTAAGGATGATGTTAGCTGTGGGCCTTTCATATATGACTTTTATGATGTTAAGGTATGTTCCTTCTATCCCAACTTTCTTGAGGGAATTTAATCCATTCAAATTCAGAGTAATTATTGAAAGATATGGATTCAGTGTCATTGTGTTATCTGTTGGTTTTATGCTTGTGCTGATGTCTCTAGTCCTTTGTAGTCTTTGCAGTGTTCCACTCACAGAGTCACCCTTAGGATCTCCTGCAGGGCTGGTTTAGTGGTCATGAATTCCTTCAGTTTTTGTTTGTGTGGGAAAGCCTTTATGTCTCCTATTCTGAATGACAGCCTTGCTGGATAAAGGATTCTTGGCTGTATATTTTTCCTATTCAGCACATTGAATATTTCATGCCACTCCCTTCTGGCCTGCCAAGTTTCAGGGGACAGGTCTGTTACTACCCTAATGTGTCTACTCTTGTAGGTTAGGGCCCGTTTGTCCTTAGCTGCTTTCAGAATTCTTTCTTTATCTCTGTATTTTACTAGTTTCACTATAATATGCTGTGGTGAAGATCTATTTTGTTGATTCTGAAGGGATTTTTCTGTGTCTGCTGGATTTGGATGTCTGCTTCCTTCCTTGGATTAGGGAAGTTCTCAGTTATAATTTGTTTAAATAAGCCTTATGCCCCTTTCTCTCTCTCTCTTCTTTTTCTGGAACTCCTATGGCACAGATATGCTTGCATTTCATGAATAACTTAGTTCTCTAATTCTCCCCTTGTCTTCTAGTATTTTCTTTCTCTTTTTCTCAGCTTCATCATTTTCCAAAAATTTATCTTCTATTTTACTTATTCTCCCCTCTGCTTCCTGCATCCTTGCTGTCACTGCATCTAGTTTATTTTGCATCTCATTTACAACATTTCTTAATTTGTTGTGACTATTAGTTCCTTGATCTCTACAGCAGTAGATTCTCTGCTGTCTTCTATGCTTTTTTCAAGTCCAGCTATTAATTTTATGACTATTCTTCTAAATTCTTGATCAGATATATTGTTTATATATGTTTTGAGCAATTTGCTAGCTGTCATTTCTTCCTGGAATTTCTTTTGAGGAGAATTCTTCCATTTCATCATTTTGGCTAGTTTTCTGTCCTTTACGTGTTTTAATAGCTTGTTATATATCCTGCACCTGGAAGCACTATTATATTAAAGAGGGGTCATACACTGTCTAGGGCCTGGCACTTCAGGTGTTTTTGGAGTGTGCTGAATGCTCTCTGCTGGTTGCTTTATCTCCCTACTTAGAGTGGTGGTTTGGACCTTCTATTAGGTATGCTTTGATTTCTTCATTGAAGTAATCCTGGAAAAACTTTAAAAGGGGGGTAGTGGTAGAAGAAGGCTTATCCCATACAAAAAGAGAAATGATAGGGGCAGGGAAAAAGAAAATAAAAAGAAAAAAAAATGATCAGGCAGAGAATCAGAGAAGCTATATGGCTTAATCCAGAGAGAGAGAGAGAGAGAGAGAGAGAGAGAAAGAGGGAAATAAAGAAGAAAGAGATAGAGAAGAAGTGTAAAAATAACAGATTAAAAATGTCTGCTTAAACAAACCAATAACCTGAATAGAGAAGGGAAGATATAAGAGGAAGAAAAGAAAGAATATAACAATAATTGACCAAGAACCAAATCAGAAAATGCAAAACCGGTGGACCTATATCTGATGGTGCCTTGGAACTGGTCACTGTCCTGTTCTGGAGGAGGGGCCCTCTTGTTTGGTGAATCAAGCTCGCTCTGGTAGATAGGCAGTTACCAGACACATACAGGGTGGGGTTTGGTGTAAGCAGTTCCTACCTTCATTGGGAGCCCACTGTCCTATTCCCTGTAGCCCCACTGGGTTGGTGATGATGAGAGAAATCGTGACACCCCTGTCACTCCTTCCCAGACTGGGTGTCCCAAACCACTCTGTTCAGGCCATCCTCACAGTGCCCCAAGGGTGCAAGCGGGCCAGTTTGTACCGCTCCACAGCCCGCTGCAACTGCCAAGTGCTTGGCTGGGATTCAAACCCCGATGTCTCAAAGGATCCTGCTCCAAATGCCCTGGTTCCAGGGCAGTGCCACTCTGCTCAGCTGACAAAGGGCCTCTGGCTGGTGGGCACCTGCAGGGTCTTTTGTCCTTGGGGACACTATATACCTTCTTCAAACAGAACTCAAGGGAGGGGGCTGCTCTCCCAGTGCCCCTCTGAGCTCACTACCAAGCCTGGGCCTGGCTCCCCTCCTCCCCAGACCTGTGCATAGGGTGGCACTTCCCAGTCTGGAGGAGGACCTGCAACCCTGTATCATCACTCCTAAGGTTGTTTGCAAACTAGACACTGGCTCTCTCTCCATTTTTTCTGTTTCCTAGTCCATGGTCCAGAGAGGTTTTTCTCTTGTCCAAATACAATCCTACACTTCCACAGCCTCTCTTTTTCTTTCTTTTGTCTCTCCACAGAAGGAGAAACCTTCCCTCTGTGCCTATGCTGCTCATTTTATCTCTCCCAATTTGTAATCATGAACTTATGGCCTGCCTAGCTGTTCCCCCGTGGACTCCTGGTGATGCTGTTTCAGTCACTTGGTAGCTTCCATACTATTGTGTTTGAGGAAAGAGGGATCTTTGCCCCCTCCCCCCACTTCTTTGCCATGTTGACTCCTTCCCCAGTGTATTTGGTTTCAAGAAAAGTACCTTATTTGTTTTTATGTTGGATACTAGGTTTCTTTAACAGCTGACAGTTTTCAAATTGTACTTGTTGGTTGAGCAAGATGAAATATTTTCCATAAAGTTTATTTAAGAAGTATAAGATGCAGTTTCATTAAACTGGAATTAATGTGTTCACTTGATACACTTAAAACTCAGTTAATATATTTAACAGTATTTAAAAAAAAAACATTTTGAATAATAAAAATTCCAGATAACCTCTGAACAAGACAATGGCATTATTTTTATTTGAAATGAATATACAGTTGCATTTCTGAGTAAGATAGAAATATACTACTTTACCTCTTAAAAGTTTTCCTTACTTTAAAAACTTTTTTATGGGTAAATGGCATCACTAGTCCTTAACAACAAATTAACTCAGAAGTTGGCACAACAACTTCTTTTGATTTCGTCCTGCTTATGATAGGCTTACAACTGAGCTATAAAGAGCATTGCAGGCTCAATTACAAGTTATGGCACAAGTTATGTTCACCCATGGAAGGCAACCTCGGGAAAAGAACATAAAATGGGAATGAGAGCGGGTTCAAAAGCCAAAGGAAAAATGAAATGAAGGTTAGAGATACATAAAAATCTACCAAATCAAGGAAACAACCTGAGATTAAATAGTTTTAACAAATTTAAATACCTAAGGTGAGAAGTGTCCATGGGAAGGAGATATAAGGAGCAAAGGGGTTTAGAAGAGTTGAAATCTTTAATAAAATGATGAAACTGACATTAGTGTAACCAGTTCCTACCAAAGCTGCATCAGTCTGTTTAGCAATTTGTTCACTAGAAATTTAAGTGAGTGGCAACAAATGATAAGGAGGGAACATTTGTAAGAATCAGGTGATAAAAGGCTAGGTACTTCTATTAAGTTTGGATGGCAAATTGAAGCCACCAAAGAATTTTAATTGTTATGTGTATTGATGTGTATTTATATTTTCATTTTAAATTAATATATTTTAGTTTTTATGAAATTGATGCACAAATATTATTAAAAACAAGATGTAATAAATAGCTCTATAATGAAAAGTAGTAGAATACTCCATACATCTCACCTGTGCTTTGCAGGGGAATATATCTTTAATTATTTTATGGTAATTTCTTTTTGTTTCTAATTACATTAATTTCATTAAGTAATATGCTTTGCCATTATATATTTATTATCTATTATAATAAATAAGAATTTATCTTATCTCAACACATTTTACTACATCCACCCAACACATATTGTAGGATAGATATGTAATTAACTTTGTATCTTATACTATTTCCTTCATAAATTTAACGAATACATTCACCTTTGTTTCTTGTACCTGCAATACCACCTAGTCTTGTTTTATCTACAATACAGTTGTCTAGTTAGAGTATTTGCTTTACAACCTTCTAGAACTGTCATCTTGGTTCTTGATTACCTCTTTTTGCCTCTTTTCCCTCATTTATGAAAAAGCAATAAGAATAGAACATACATTATAGAGTGGCTATTAAAATTCTATGAGTTTCTGCATTAGAAAAAACAATAAATTGGCACACAGTAAGGTTTTTTTTTCTTTAATGTTTTTATTTATTTTTGAAAGAGAGAGAGACAGAGCACGAGCGGGGAAGGAGCAGAGAGAGAGGAAGACACAGAATGCAAAGCAGACTCCAGGCTCTAAGTTGGCAGTACAGAGGCTGAAATGGGGCTCAAACTCATGAACTGTGAGATCATGACTGGAGCTGAAGCCGGATGCTTAACCGACTGAGCCACCTAGGTGCCCCAGCACATAGTAAGTTTTTAATAAGTGATAGCTATTGTTAGAGTTTTCACTCTTTCATCAATTCCAATATATACTCTTTTACTATTGATTGCAGATCATATTTTAACTGTTAGTGTTTTTCCCTGGAATATAAAATAATGGTGTATCTTAGAAATGACTGACCTTTGGATACCATACTATAATGGTGTATCTTACACTGACTGACTCTTAGATTCTACAAAATATTCTTTGTCTTGTAATTATTGATAGTATTAAACCTATATATTGAATCAAATTTGAAAATAAAAAATGGTGTGAATATTATCAATGTAAATACAGTTTGTGCAAAGTTATTCAAGTATTGTGATTGAGGGTTCCTGGGTGGTTCAATCAGATAAGCATCCAACTCACGGTTTTGGCTCAGGTTCATGGTTTGAGCCCTGCATCAGGCTCTGCGCTGACAGTACAGAGCCTGCTTCAGCTTCTCTCTCTTTCCCTCTCTCTGTGCCCCTTCCCTACTCATACACACACACTCTCTCTCTCTCAAAATAAATAAATAAAACTTGAAATAATTAAATACTTTGATTGAATTTTCTTTATTTTTTCCTATATTAAAAATATTATTAGTTACTTAGAATTGTGAAATGTTAGAATGTTCTTTTCCTCTGGAAACCTTCCTCCTGGACTTCTTCCATCATTTTGATTTATTTATTTTTTTTAATTTTTTTTTTCAACGTTTATTTATTTTTGGGACAGAGAGAGACAGAGCATGAACGGGGGAGGGGCAGAGAGAGAGGGAGACACAGAATCGGAAACAGGCTCCAGGCTCTGAGCCATCAGCGCAGAGCCTGACGCGGGGCTCGAACTCACGGACCGCGAGATCGTGACCTGGCTGAAGTCGGACGCTTAACCGACTGCGCCACCCAGGCGCCCCATCCATCATTTTGATTTAATCTTAACTCAACTCTTATTAGGAGAACAAGAGAGGAGTTCGTTGGGCACCATTTCACTGCTCTCCTGTTTTGATCCTTTGTTTCTTCAGTTAGTTCCATAAGAAAATTCAAATTTTGATGAAGCACATCATGCATAATGTGCCAAGAAATAGATTGTGAAAGGTTTTTTTCTAAGGACTTGTTTTTATGTGCAAAATGCCTTTATTTTGCCCGTATTATTATTCAGTAATTTAAGTGAATTTCATAATTCTATATTAAATGTCTTGTTTATTTTTTAAACTGCTTTCTGGCATCGGTGCTGCTGATGGGAAGTCTAATTTCAATTTAATTATCATTTATAATCTGTTTTGTTTTAGGTAATTTGGGTGATATTTTGTTTGTTTTTATTTTTTATTTTTCCTTCCAAGAAACTTTAATAATCATCGCTCTATTAGTGTTCTATAATGCCACAGTGCATATGTTGAATTTTGTTTGTGCATTTGTGTGTGTGTGTGTGTGTGTGTGTGTGTGTTCTGTGAACTCATTGATCTCTTTTCAGCTATAGAATTTTATCTTTTGTTTCTGTGAAATTATTTTGCATTATTTCTTTGGTATTTGCTCCTCCTATTTTTTTCCTTGCTTTTTTTTCTTTCCAAAACCTATCTATTTATAGACTGTTTTACCAGATAGATTGTGTTCTACATACATTGTTTTTTAGTATCATTAACTATTATTGACTATTTGTCTCACTTCCAGGAGATTTAACTAATTGGTGATAGACATGATCAAATTTGTGCTTTAAGAATGTAAATGGCCACTGGAAATGATAAAATACCTAGGAATAAACAAACTAAAGAGGTAAAAGAACTGTACGCTGAAAACTATAGAAAGCTTATGAAAGAAATTGAAGAAGACACAAAGAAATGGAAAAACATCCCATGTTCATGAACTGGAAGAATATCGTTAAAATGTCCATACTGCCCAAAGCAATCTAAACATTCAATGCAATCACTATCAAAATAAAACCAGCATTCTTCACAGAGCTAGAACAATCCTAAAATTTATATGTAACCAGGAAAGATCCCAAATAGCCAAAGTAATATTGAAAAAGAAGACCGAAGCTGGAGGCATCACAATTCCAAACTTCAAGCTGTATTACAAAGCTGTAATCATCAAGACAGTATGGTGCTGGCACAAAAAGAGACACATAGATCAATGGAACAAAATAGAGAACCCAGAAATGGACCCCTAATTGTATGGTCAGCTCATCTTTGACAAAACAGGAAAGAATATCCAGTGGAAACAAAATAGTCTTGGGGAAGCTGGGTGGCTCAGTTGGTTAAATGTCAGACTTTGGCTCAGGTCATGATCTTGAAGTTCGAATTCGAGGCCTGCATCAGGCTCTGCCTGACAGCACAGAGCCTGGAGCCGGCTTCAGATTCTGTGTCTTCCTCTCTCTCTGCCTCTCCCCGTTCATGCTCTGTCTCTGTCTCTTTCTCTCTCTCAAAAATAAATAAACATTATTTTCTTAAAGAAAAAAGACAATCTCTTCAAAAATCTATTGGGAAAACTGGACAGCAACATGCAAAAGAACAAAATGGGACTTTCTTACACCATACACAAAAATAATCTCAAAATGGATGAAAGACCTAAATGTAAGACAGGAAACCATCAACATCCTAGAGACAGGCAACAATTTCTTTGTACTTGGTCACAACAACTTCTTTCTAGGAGTGTCTCTAGAGGCAAGGGAAACAAAAGTAAAAATGAACTCTTGGGACTTCATCAAGATAAAAAGCTTCTACACAGCAAAGGAAACAATCAACAAAACTAAAAGTCAGCCTACGGAATGGGAGAAGATATTTGCAACTGACATATCTGATAAATGGTTAGTATCCAAAATCTATAAAGAACTTATCAAACTCAACACCCAAACAACAAAATATCCAGTGAAGAAATGAGCAAAATACATGAACATACACTTTTCCAAAGAAGACATCCAGATGTCTAAGAGACACATGAAAAGATACTCAACATTGCTCATCATCAGGGAAATACAAATCAAAACCACAATGAGATACCACCTCACCGCAGTCAGAATGGCTAACATTAACAACTCAGGCAACAACAGATGTTGGCGAGGATATAGAGAAATGGAAACCTTGCACTGTTGGTAGGAATGCAAAGTTATGCAGGCACTCTGAAAGACAGTATGGAGATTCTTCAAAAAATTAAAAATGGAACTACCCTATGACCCAGCAATTGCATTACTAGGTATTTATCCAAAGGAAACAAAAGTGCCGATTCAAAGGGGCACATGTACCACAATGTTTATAGCAGCACTATGAACAGTAGCCAAACTGTGGAAAGAGCCCAAATGTCCATTGACTGTTGAGTGGATAAAGAAGTGGTGTATATATATATATATATATATATATATATATATATGTATATGTGTATATATACACATATATATACACATATATATGTATGTATATATATGTATATATGTATATATACACATATACATATATATATATACATATATGTGTGTGTGTATATATATATATGGAATATTAATCAGTAATCAAAAATAATGAAATCTTGAAACAAAGTGGATGGAATTATAGTGTATTATGCTAAGTGAAATAAATCAGAATGATGAATATCATATGATTTCACTCATGTGGAATTTAAGAAACAAGAGATGAACATAGGGGGAGGGAAGGAAAAATAAGATAAAAAGAGAGAGAGAGAAACAAACCATAAGAGACTCTTCAGTTACAGAGAACAAACTGAAGGTTGCTGGAAGGGTTTAGGATGGGAATATGGGTTAAATGGGTGATGGGCATTAAGAGAGTACTTGTTGGGATGAGCATTGGGTCTTATATGTAAGTGATGAATCACTAAATTATACTCCTGAAACCTTTATTACATGCACTATATGTTAACGAAATTGGATTAAGTAAAATAAAAAAATAAAAATAAAATAAAAATAAAAAGGTAACTGGCTGCATTGTAGAAAACTGTTAGTAGTCCTTTCTCCAAAGGATTTTGCAGGAGAAATGAAAATACCCAGATAATAAGCTCAGATTTTTTTCATCCCTCATAAATCTTCCTTCTATCCTTTTCTAACTCTGAGAACATTAACTCTTGCTCTTTATATGAAAAAAAGTTTCCTAAAAATTGAATTAAAATAAAGTGCTTCTGACAGACCTAGAATAAGTATATGTAGCCTAAGCTAAAAATTATCTCTGTTATACTATTAAAGATGTATATCTACATATAAACTTGGAGGAAATGTGTAGCTGATAATCATCTCAGTTTAAATAACATTTTAACGCCATTTCAATGTTTAAGTAGTAAAGAGGAAGTAATTTTCCTGGAAATTTATAATATATAGTGTTATGCAAGGAATAAAAGAAATATAAATCTCAAGGAGTTCATAGTGTATTGAGGCTTTGGATATATGAACAAGTAAGTTTAATAGAATATTTAAGTGCTGTGAAAGAAACATATACAAGCAATACTTGAAATTCAGAGAATTAATGCAGTAATTCCCAGGTTTGTTTTGTGGGGCTTTGTTTGTGGTGAAGTGGGCATTAGGAAGTGAAGATATTATAAGTTTCTTCGAAGAAGTAACTTCTTAATTAATTAATTCGTTCTGGATTGGTAGGATGGTACATAAACCCAAAGACCAGATACAGTGAATCACATATATAACTCCTGTGATAATCATATGCCTTATTAATTGAAAAAGTATAGCAAGCTCAGTATTTTTTTTTAATATCCCCAGGTTCTTTCACTGATGGGTTTATGAAACATAATGTTGAAAATTGTGTTTGAAGAGTAAAGGTGAGACGAAGTTAATCGGCCTTGAATGTCAAGCTAAAGACTTTGAATCTTATAAAGATGGAAATATTCCGGTGAGTTATAGATTTTTTTTGAAAAATAAGTGTGGTATTATTATAATGTAGAGATGTGAATTTTTTTTTTTAATTTTTTTTTTCAACGTTTATTTATTTTTGGGACAGAGAGAGACAGAGCATGAACGGGGGAGGGGCAGAGAGAGAGGGAGACACAGAATCGGAAACAGGCTCCAGGCTCTGAGACATCAGCCCAGAGCCCGACGCGGGGCTCGAACTCACAGACCGCGAGATCGTGACCTGGCTGAAGTCGGATGCTTAACCGACTGCGCCACCCAGGCGCCCCTAGAGATGTGAATTAAGAAGTCTTCAAGTAACTCTTAAATCCTAAAAAAATTCACTATATTATTTCAGCATAGCACACAAACCATATAATTTACTCCTAAAATATAATCTGCCATTCATTCAACTTCTACTAAATTTAAAGAGAATAATAAACATGACACTGGAAACACACACCCTATTGATAGTCTTGCTTTCAACTTTGATCTTCATCTGGAATTGCAGAAATGAAATTTATGGCTGGGCTTCTTTTAATAATTAGAATCAGATTGGAACCATTGGAAAGGATGCCTAAGATGGTATAGTTTTATTATTGTCTGTGTAACCATATGGGAGTTTCACTCTTTACTCTCTGTCGAGTTGATTTATGCCAACACATTAGCATTATTTTCCTAAGTATATTTTTAACAGAGGGTTGCCATGTAAGACATTTTGCATTGTTGGACTTAATCTCTGGAGAAGAGAGGTAAGTATAGCCCAAAATGTTATAGAACTGACAGAATCAGGAAGAAAATTTCATTGCTCAATATGTTATTGCCTTTCTCTACCAATAGATTTCATATGGATATATCAAGAATATGTAATTTACTACAATTTCATAACTGGAAGTCAGATGGCATTACTTAGGCTAATCAAATGTGATTTAAAAACTTTATCTGCCTACTGTTTATTCCATCTGTTTGCTTGGTTCTTACCATATATCTTAGCATATGAAAGCCGCTTCAATGTAAAAAAAATAAGGCTTTAACATTTATTTTTATTCTTTTTAATTTTTATTTCTTAATTGAAGTTTAATTTACATACAATGTTATATTCATTTCATGTGTACAACACAGTGATTTGGTAATTCTGTACCTTGTGCTGTGCTTGCCATAATAAGTGTAATTACCACCTATCACCATATGTTATTAAATATTATTGACAATAATAGGTGAAGGGTGTAAATTTCCAGTATAACATTTATTTTTATATGTTCTTTGCAATGGTCAACTTGGAGGAAGTTCACTGAAAATGCAAAAAGTTGCTTCTCTGTGAATAGTATTTAACAGATCAATATTTTATAACATAAATATGGATAATTCAATATTTTGGAGGTATCAGTCTCTGGATGCCTTCTAGCCATGAAGAGTCTAATCTCTTTCAAGTTGAACTACAGCCATTTATGTTGGCAACTGACAGAAGAAGACTTTGACTTTTCTCCAAATGTGCTTGGGATCTGCAGGGCTTGTAGGAAGTGGGAGTCAAGGAGGAGAGATTTGCCAGTATTGACTTAAGCACACTCTGGAGAAATACTGACTTAGGCTGTTGAACATTTCGTTAGCTGCTGTCCCTGTTCAGTGTTTGGGATCAACTCAATTCTCTCTGGTTAAAAAAACTGTAGAGGAGTATTTGCAAGGGCTGTGGTCTGCCAGGAGGCAGTAGAGAAAGCTTATTCTACTTTTAAGTGTATGCTGTTTTAATATTTACAGTTCATATGTAAGTATCAATACTAGCTTATATTTGGTTATTTTCTATAAGTCTTTACATTCCTATGGCAATATATCACTTCCTAGTTTCATGTCTTATGCTCTTAATCATATGGAAAATTCATTAAAAATAATCTTTATTTGGGCAATGTGCATTTAATTTAATTACTTTTCAGTCTATGGTTGTTTCCCACCTCCCCCTAAATCCTTCAAAATTAAGTTTTTAAAACTGTCTTTTACTTTCACATTGGGTAAAGGTGAGACATATTAATAAGGATTTCATCATGTGATATATTGGAAGAATAAACACTGTTTCTGGATCCATTTCTTTGAAGTAATGATTATCCTTAAGAATCAAATATGTCAATAATTATATTTCAGATTATTTTCCAATAAACATTTTTAAAATATTGAACATGCTTAAGTTTAATATAATACAAATGTAAGTTGAATATTTCCAGTTAACCCAATACTGGGCTAATTGCCATTACAGACACAGAAAAATGTCCAAGTTGGTTCATGGTATCGATCTATCTATCTATCTATCTATTAGTTATCTATTTCCAATATATCATATCCATGGACTTGGAAGGTGGAATCCTAATGATTTACATAGGAAGCCTTCCCAATAGGGCTCTTTGGATGTCATATTTTAAGGACGACAGCTGATATTTCTAACATACCCTGGCACTTTTTATTTTTCATACAGAATCTCTCTTCAAAACGGTGTTCTCTGTAGGATTTCTCAATTTTTCTTTCTCCTGATGAATAAGAAACCACTTTTGAGGGACATTTATTAATTTATTTTCTATTCAGGAAATTCAAATTATAGATTCATGGAAATTTAGAGATGAAAGGTTGCAAATTCAACTCTCCACATCAGACTAACATTGAACTACTGACTTAATGTTCCTAAGCCTCAGTTTCTTCATCTATAAAATGAGTAAAATATTAACTGTGTTATAGGGATACTTGTGAGGTATAGAGTGAATGTGCTAAACAGTGCCTAGGATAAAATCTTATGCATAGTAAGTGCTCAACTCATGTTATTTTCCTCTTCTGTTACTCTACATATAAGGCAAATGGTCTAACTTAGTAAAAAACAACATAGTAATATATCCTAAATAAGCCGTGATAAGGAATGTGTTTATCTTGATCTTGATCTTGAATCTAAGTGATGTTGAGTGCTAGCCAAAATATCAAGTTGATAAGAAAGCACTGAATTTATTCTTATAGAATAAAAGAAAGAATTGCTTTATCAGATTAAAAAAAAATAAGTTTCTTTATTTTTGAGAGAGAGAAAGAGAGAGAGAGACAGAGTGCGAGCGGGGGAGGGACAGAGAGAGGGAGACACAGAATTTGAAGCTGGCTCCAGGCTCTGAACTGTCAGCACAGACCCCAAGGTGGGGCTCAAATTCAAGAACTGCAAGATCATGACCTGAGCTAAAGTTGGACACTTAACCGACCGAGCCACCCAAGTGCCCCGGCTTTATAAGATCTTAATAGCATCTCAGAGAGAGGGAAAGTAAATTTGGTATTATGAGGTTTTGAAGTCTTCGACCCAGGTATTTGACTGTATAAGGGGTCATAATATAGTGGTTTAGAACTGAGGGGCACATCAAAGTGAGTTTTTGTTTTGATGTCTTTAAAGAGTCCTGAAAAGAAAATAATTGTTTGATGACATCGTTTGCAGAGTTGAACAGTTTGATGTTCATTTTAGGAGAAAAGAATAATTACCGAAAGGAATACCAAAATTACTCTCAACATTTTCCATCCTGGACACAACTTTACTATATTAATAAAATTGTATTAATAGAGACAGTGGAAAACAATGCTGTATTTTTTATATAGTTGTTTTTTACTGTTTATTTTATTTAATTAATTAATTTATTTTTTAGAGAGAGAGAGAGCGAGAGAGAGATTGATTCAGAGTGTGAGCAGAGGAGGGACAGAGAGAGAAAGACACAGAATCTGAAGTATGGTCCAGGCTCTGAGCTGTCAGCACAGAACCCTACATGGAGTTCAAACTCATGGACTGTGAGATTATGACCTGGGCTGAAGTTGGCTGCTTAACTGACTGAGCCACCCAGACGCCCCTAACAATGTTGTATTAATATAAATAGTAAAATCTTTGTTTTAGGGTGGTTTGAGGTCTCGTTGTCTTCCTTTGTGGTCATTTTTCAGCCTAAGCTAAATGATATATCATTAATATATAGGGGTATGATTAATCCAGATAATGACAGCATGAGGTATCATACTCTCATTTCAAGTTTCCTGTTAATGGTTGTTTAAACCTCTATATGTGCCAACCTTTCTTATTTATTTCTTATGTATATTTATATTTATATATGTACCTATGTATAAAAATATATATGACTATATATATGCTACATATAAATATATATGATATATAACTATGTATATACTATATATACTGTATATAGTATATATACACTGTATATATTATATATACACTATATGACTATATAACTATATGTAGTTCTATTATTTATATATAATGTATATTTAATATATTTATATATAATATATATTTATATAATTGAATATATATGTATATGTATATATATGTGTGTATGTGTGTATATATATATATATATATATATATATATATACACACATATACATATACATATATATATTCTATTATAGTCCAGTACAGCAGTGAACATGTTGAAGATCACAAGTTGAAAATTTCAGCATAGTCAACTGAGAGAAGGATTATCATCAGAATTTATAGTCCACTTCTCAGGTGCCAAGGGTGTCTGAAATAAACCAGGAGAATAGAATAAAAATCCTGTAGAATAACACCATAACACCAGATATGGTATTATTCACCAAATAATCTATTTTTTTTCATTCTTTTCTTTGATTAGCAGGTCTTTTTGTAATAGTGTAAATTCTAGTGAACATTGCGGGAATATAAGCACAACATTCTGTTCCCCTGAAAGGCCAAACTTACATCTAAATTGATTTTCCTCTGAACCACTGCTTATCCAACTTCATGAATCTCCCAGGTTCTATAGTCTGGTTGGCATTATCTAACTCTGATATTCTCTAATCCACAGCACCTGGGATCCTACTTTGTGGGTAAAGTGTGTAAGGAGAAAAGAAATCAATCAAAAATTTCCCTTGAATAATTAAGATGTTGGCTCTCAACTCAGAGCCCATTTTTTATTCTTCTTAAATTATTATCTATTATCTTTTTATCAAAGAGGGTAAACTGATGGTAAAAATTGGACCCTGGTTGCCATGTCAGTAAATGTTTTTTTTTTTTTTTTTTTTTTACTTCCAAATTTTAATTTAAATTCCATTTACTTAACATATAGTGTGATACTGGTTTCAGGAGTAGAATTTAGTGATTCACCACTGACACATAACATCCAGTGCTCATCATAGCAAGTCCCCTCCTTAATACCAAACACGCATTTAGCTCATTCCCCACCCACCTCCCTCTATCAACCATGTCAGTAAATATCTTGAAAGAAGGAATTAGTTGAACAAGTTTGTATTTAGTCAGCAGATGGCTTTTGTGTCACAAATATAACACCGGGCATAGAAAGTCATACAATGATCTGTTAAGGACCAAGATACTCCAGTAGGATTTCTGAACAGTGTAAACAGTGTTAAAGTGTTATGGCACGACTCCTTTAGAATTGTCCACTGCCAAGAAATTAACTTATAATGGTGAGATCGTTAGGTAGATCTAAAGCAAAAGAGAAGTTTGTCTTCCTTGTAAGATCTGTGAAGTTGAGAAACTCCAAATACACACCATCTGTTTCCTTTTTTTCTTCCAAGTTCTATTTCTTAACAGTTCAATTAAAAACTAGTTCCCACATAAGGTCTTCAAGTCATATTTTATTGAAGAAAGTAATCTACTTTTCTATGAAAATTTGTCCTTTAGATGCTTAGACATTGGGATGTCTGTCCTGTTGTTGTGTTTGTCATCTATAAAAGTCACACGTAGATTGAATCCAGTTAATCAGGAAATGAACTGACTCTTTACAAATAACCAGTATTAAGAGAAGCTGAGTGGTTGTCAAAAAACTGTGTGTACAAATTCGACAGTTTATTGTTATGATTTAGCCAGTTCACCAGCCAACTGTAGTCAAGTATTGAACTCATAACAAAAAATGTATAAAGAAGTAACAATGTTAATAATAGAGACTTACTCTATAGTTAACAGAATTAAAAGTAGCCTTAAGCCAACCAAAGGGGAAAGAAGATTACTAGAAAAATGAAGAACCGGGGTGCCTATGTGGCTCAGTTGGTTAAGCATCTGACTCCTGGTTTTGGCTCATGTCATGATCTCATGATTTGTGAGATCGAGCTCCATATTAGTTCTGTGCTGTCAGCACTTGTGGTTCTCCCTCTCTCCATCTCTCTCTGTCCCCCCCCCCCCGCTCTCTCTCTCAAAAATAAATAAATATACATTAAAAAAAAAGAAAAAATGAAGAACAAAAGAATGAAGATCAAAATGTAACAACTCTTGGTTTTGTTTTCTGAATCTTCAGTGAAGACTATCTATACCTCACGTAGTTGATTTGGTCTGGGAAGTGTTGGGTGGAATCTGTCTCCTTACAGAGGTCATAGGCTTCTGGAGTTTCCCTAATAATCCTCAACTTGAAGACTCCAGAAGGAATTGTCTTCTAGTGATTCAAGGATGTTATATGCCTCTTTAATTGGGAGATGTGGACCAGTTTCCAACAGATTCCAAGGCAGATCTCTAGGTTTTAATTACTGCAAAATTTCTTTTGAAAGAAAGTGAAGAAAGGCTCTCATAATTGTTGATGACAGCCCTGGGTGCATTGCTAAGTCACCAGTAATTCGAGCAATGTGTTCTTGCAATAATATGGTGTTTATAAATGGAGATGATACATCCAAACACATGTTGCTGCCTGTTACTATCACATAAAGGGAGTATTGATGATACCCAGAAGGAGCTGATCTCATTGTCATTAATCGAGAGTAATACTTAATTTTTTTTATTTTTTTAAGTAATTAAAAAAATTTTTAACATTTATTCATTTTTGAAAGGCAGAGAGAGACAGAGCGTGAATGGGGGAGGGGCAGAGAGAAAGGGAGACACAGAATCCGAAACAGGCTCCAGGCTCTGAGCTGTCAGCACAGAGCCCCACGCGGGGCTTGAACTCACGAACCATGAGATCATGACCTGAGCCGAAGTCAGCCGCTTAACTGACTGAGACACCCAGGCGCCCCAAGTTTTTTAAATAATTTTAAAAAATGTTTATTTACTGGGGTGCCTGAGTGGCTCAGTTGGTTGAGCGTTCAACTTTGGCTCAGGTCATGATATTGCAGTCTATGAGTTCAACCCCTGAGTTGGGCTTTGTGCTGATAGCTCAGAGCCTGGAGCCTGCTTCAGATTCTGTATCTCCCCCGGTCTCTGACCCTCCCATGCTCATAGTCTGTCTCCCTCTGTCTCTCAATAGCAAATAATCATTAAAAATTTTTAATTAATTAATTAATTAATTTATGTGATTATTTATTTTTGAGAGAGCGTAAGCAGGGGAGGGACAGAGAGAAGGGGACAGAAGATCAAAGCGGGCTCCATGCCGATAACAACAAGCCCCACATGGGGCTCGAAACCATGAATCGTGACATCATGACCTGAGACAAAGTCAGACGATCAATTGACTGAGGCACCCAGGCACCACAATCCAGTGGTAATACTTTAAATGCATCTAAGTTGGAGAATCTCCGAGAGTTTTGCTACTTTTCCTTTCATGATTACATTTGATATTTCTACTTTTCTCAAAATTGCAAAACTTTGTAAAATTTTTGATATGACATTTCAGTAAAATGGGTACATCTGTCACTAAAGGATGCTAGAGAGACAGAATGAGATTTCTTGGATTGGTGACACAAAGTACAGTCATTGTTACTTATGAAAAATTAAATGAATGAAATTTATTTTTATAAAATTAAATCACATATATATATATATATTTTAAGTAATTATCACATTCTTAGGCAACAAGAAGGTTCAATCAATTCTGAGAGTAAGAAAACAATTGTAGACACATATACAATAGCCATTCAGGTGATAGTTATGTGAAAAAGAACTAATCAGGGGGTTACTGAGGTTTGGGCTCTTGAACCTTAAAAAAAATTTTTTTAATGTTTTTATTTTATTTCTGAGAGAGAGAAAGAGACAGAGAGAGACAGAGTGTGAACAGGGGAAGGCAGAGACACACACACAAACAAAATCTGAAGCAGGCTCCAGGCTCTGGGCTGTCAGCACAGACCCTGACGCAAGGCTTGAACTCATAAACTGTGAGATAAAGATCTGAGCCTAAGTCAGACACTTAACCGACTGAGGGCTCTTGAACCTTGTACTCACCTTTAGAGTTTTACCAAAATTATGCTGGTGACAGATGAGACAAACACTATAGACACCCTCAGAAATTTTAGTGATGTTCCCCCCAGTGTTGATTGAATACAGTAGTCTTGTGGTAGGCAATTTCATGTGTAGTTGCATGCTTTCATTTGTGGTACCCCAGTGCTCCTAAGCAGCCATCTTTGAAGATTATTCTCATGTAGCCTGCATTCATATTTTTCCCAGTACCTTTGTTTCTGACTCTGGTGCAATGACTCTGGTACAATAGCCTTTTGAAGCTTTTAAAGGATTTTTCTCTTTGGGTATGTAACCAGGATGTTAGTGAATGCAGTCTGTCTAGCAAAATGAACATCATGGGCATTATCTATAGTTTTTAGGTTATTCCCTTAATTCCACCTTTTAGTGAATCATGAGGGCGCACAAAAGTTCTTTAATGGATTGGCTACTTGTAGATATGGTCAAAAACCCTCTCTTCTTTTTAAAGCATTCCAAAATTATGGTCAATTCCCAAAAACTTATTGTATACATTACATTAATTCTCCTATCTCCAGCTAACTGACAAGCTGTGGTGAGAACATTGATTTCTACTTTCTGCGTAGACTTTGCCTCGGACTGGAAGTCATATTCTTGGGGTAAAGTCAAATCTACTGGGGACATACTAAGGGTGTTTTTCTGTTTTGGTCTCAAGATATAACCAAGTCTTAATATAATCAACCAAATTAAGTCTGTGTATTATAAAGGGTTTTCCAATAAATCTCCCTGAAATATAGCTCATGAATAAGAGGTTAGACAATTATGATTTTCCCTTCTCTATGTAATGAAATAAAAGTAGCAGTATTAAAAACATTACAATGATGAATAGAAAATAATAGAATTTCATAGAAGTAAGCCTGTTTGCTAAGAAATGTGTATTTTTTTGAGCAACCATTATAAAACACGAGGGATCATCAAGTGTAAAGGAGATGCTAAAATAAAATTGACGGAAGTGTTTGCTTAATTATCTATCATGACTATTACCTGTAGACAAAGTGGATAGGCTTTGGCAGGGAGTCAAGAAAGAGTCTATAGTTAGCTACTTGTCTGTGGTCATTCTCAAAACATTAATCAAGAATGCTGAGGGCTTGTCCATAACTCTGACATAATGAATAAGTAGAAAGGTTCATGATAATTAAGTAAGCCTACATCAGATGTTGAAGAGCTAATTTCATACACACACACACACACACACACATACACACACAGACACACACACAAATATGTCACTTCTTAGGTTTTCAGGGAAGAGTCTCCCTTGCCATAAATTTGGTTAAGTCATATAGTGTTTTGGTGATTTCAGAAAAGTTAAGGCCTATTACCTGTAGAAGTCAATAAGTCTATCTTGAAAGTGTCTGATCCTGGAAACTAAGCAGGGTTGGACCTGGTTAGTACTTTGATGGGAGGAGTCAATAAAATCCAGGAATTCCTTTATCTTTTTCTTTTTTTAATTGATCTGGGATAGTTTGAATGGATGTAGTGACTCAGGAATAAGAGATCTATCTCCTTGGAATAAATCATACTCTTGGGGGTAAACTTTATTTAAGAAAACATTTAAATACTCTTTGGAAATCTTTTGCCCTTTCTAAACTGTAATAGTAAGTAGATATATACAATCAATCTTAGAATTTTCCTTATCTTTAAAACACACAAAAATAGTCATACACATATTGAGTAAGAGTAGAATCACAAGGAAATGTAATGTTTCCTTAAGGTCTTAGTTGAGGACTTGTGAAAAGCAGTAAAGTTCCTTACTAAATCCTTGGGATATTACAGTCCAGGTATTTTTTGCTTTTTGCTTTTTTTTTTTTTTTCCAGGAGAAGGCAATTATTGCCTATATTGATCTAACTCTAGAGGGACAATAAAGAAAGCAGCACACAGATCAACAACTGCAAAATATGCAGAATCAGAAGGTACTGAAGGTAAAACAAATCTCAACTCTGTAATACAGTGAAAAACTAAGACCATTATGTTTATTTATAGCTCTCAGTTCCTAACTAAGCAGAGATCCTTGCTTACTGGTTTTGATAGGGAGGATAGGAGTACTCTAAGATCTAGTAAAGGTAGGTTGAGTTCTTCTCCATTATTTGGATTTTGACAGTTGGTTTTAGTCTCCTTTTACCTTCTGGTTTAAGAGCTAATTTTGTTAGGTTGGCCAGAGGTTTACATGGGTCAATAGGAACATAAATGGATTCAGCACCCAAAATCCAACCCCAAAAAAAGTAAACCTTTTCCCCCCCCTCAAGTGGTCAGCACCTCCTTGAAGTCCTCAGTTTGGACTTAGTTTAGGCACAAGGGTATTGGCAAGTCAGTGACCAAAATAGCTATTATCTCATTATGAAAAGGGATAGTCTCAGGAATTTCAAGATCACAAGGAGAGCATTTACACTGGTAATTCCACCTGCCAGGTAAAAGTCTCACAATTAGGTTGGTGGGTGTAGGGCCAAAAGGAAAGAAGAATGTTTCTTGTTTATAACGATGAGATAACAGTTTGGGACTAGAACACAGGGAATGTCTGAGGATTATGTTTATCAGAGATACCCACAATCTAAGAGCTTACTGAGTCTGAGAGAGAGAGAGAGAGATTATGTAACACTGTTTGGGTTTAAGGTGATAATGTAGTGCCTCTATCAGTGAAACTTTTTCAAAAAGCCTAAAAAAAAAAAAAAAAGGAATTTTTGTTTTTACTTTTATTTTATAGCCTTGTTGAGATACGTTTCACATACCATTAAATTCACATATTTAGGGTAAACAGTTCAGTGGTTTTTGTGAATTCACAGGAAAAAAAATACATATCACCAAAATCTAATTCTAGAACAGTTTTTCAACACCCCCCACCAAAAAACAAAAAACAAAATAAAAAACAAAAAACCTTGTACATATTAGATGCCATTCCAAATTCCCACCTCTTTCCTACCCAGCACCAGGAACTAGGATCTATTTTTAGTTTCAATGGATTTTCCTATTCTAGATGTTTTATATAAATGAAATGATGTAATATGTGGCCTTTAAACTGTCTTCTTTGACTTAACATAATACTTGAAGCTTTATCCGTGTTGTGGTGTGGCGTGTATAAACCCTTTTTTTCATTTCCAGCCGATATTCCGTTGTATCAATATACTACATTTAAAAAAAATCCATTCATCAGTTGTTGAGCACTTAGTTTGTTTCCACTTTTTTTAGCTGTTATGAATAATGCTGTGTGCTTTTGCACATACAAAAATACTTGTACATGTACAGGTTTTTACCTGGATATGTTTTTGTTTCTTTTGGATATAAGTCTAAGAGTAGAATTGCTGGGTCATTTGTAACTGTATTCAAGATGTTGGGGAACTGAAAAACTGTTTTCTGACACACTGACAAAGTGTCTGTACCAATTTTGCATTCACACTAGGAACTTATATGATGGTTCCAAATTCTCCACATTCTTACCGACATTTGTTCTTTACTGTCATCTTTTTTAGCCACCTAGTGGGTGTAAAGTGACATCTCATTGTGGTTTTGATTTGCATTTCTCTGATAATTATGTTGAGCAACTGTTCATGTGTTTATTGGCCATTTGTATATTTTTCTTTGGGGAAATGTCTTCAAATCACTAGCTCGTATTTTAATTGGATTTTTTTTATCTATTGTTAAGTTGTAAGAGTCCTTTATATATTCTGTAGAAAAATATCTTGTTAAGTATATGATTTGCAAATATATTCTAATACATGAGTTGTCTTTTTACTTTCTTGATAATGTCTTTTAAAACACATTTTTTTTTTTTTAATTTTGATGAAGTCCAGTCTGTGTATTATTTCTTTGCTTGGGTTTTGGTGTCATACCTAAGAAATTACTGCCTAAGTTAGTAAAGATCACAAAGTGTTACTTCTGTGTTTTATTGTAGAAGTTTTATTCTTTTAGCTATAACATTAAAGTAAATGATCCATTTTGAGGTAATTTTTGTGTGTCATGTGAGAGCAGGGTCTAAATTCAGTGTTTTGCTATGGATATGTATTTGATTCAACCTAATTTCTTGAAAAGACAATTATTTCCTTATTAAATTATCTTGGCACCCTTGTTGAAAATCAGCTGACTGTATATCTAAGGTTTACTGCTGGATTCTCAATTGTAATTTGTTGATCTATATGTCTACGTGTAAGAATGCATTGTCTTAGTTACTGAAACTTTTTAGTTTATTTTGAAACCAAGAAGGATGAGTCATCTAAATTTGTTCTTTTTAAGAGTGTTTTGACTATTCTAGGTGCTTTGCATTTCCATATGAATTTTAGGTATAGCTTGCCATTTTGCTAAAAATAAAAAAAAAATAGCTGGGATTTAATAGGAATAGTGTTTAATCTGTACATCAATTTGGGTAGTATTATCCTCTTAACAGTGTTCATTCATTCAGTTCATGGACATGAACTCTTTCATTTATTTAGATCTTTTTAAGTTTCTTTCAATGATTTATAGTTTTCAGTGTACAAATCTTACATAGTTTTGTTAAATTTATTCTTCATATTTTAATCTTGTAGATGTTATTATAAGTAAAATTGCTTTCTTAATTTGACTTTTGGTTTTTTTTTTACTGTTAGTGGATAGAAATGCAGTAAAGTTTTGTATTAATATTGTATCCTGTCACATTGCTAAATTTGTTTATTAGTTCTAATAATTATGGTATGTTCCTTATGGTGTTCTGTATATAAGATCATGTCATCTGTGAACAGGGATTATTTACTTCTTCCTTTCCAATATGGATGCTTTCTAATTCTGTTTTTGCCTAATTTCCCTACCTGAAACTTCCATGTTATTGTTGAATATAGGTGGCAAGATAGGATACATCCTTGTTTGGTTCCTGATTTTAGGTATAAATCGTTCACCATTAAGCTCGAGGCTAGTTATAGGTTATTTGTAGATGTTTTGTCAGGTTAAGATGGTTCCCTTTTATTCCCAGTCTATGTGTTTTTGTTGTTGTTGTTGTTGTTGTTGTTAATCATTAAAAGGTGTTGGATTTTTGTGAAATGATTTTGCTGTGTCTGTTGAGATGATTATGGTTTTTTTTAATCCTTTATCCTATATATATGGTATATTACATTGATTTTTGGATGGTAAATGACTCTCTCCTGTCTAGGAGAAATACCACTTGGTCATGGTGTATATCCCATTTTAATTGTTGTTGGGTTAAGTTTGTAATTTGTTGATGATTTTATGTCTATGTTCTTAAGGGATGTTGCACTGTGGTTTTCTTGTGATGGATTTTCTACTTTTGGTATCACCATAGTAATGACTTCATATAATGAGCTGGGAAGTGTTCACTCCTCTTCTATATTTTGAAAGATATTGTGATATTAATTCTCTAAATGAGAATTAATCAATTTCATTGATTTTACCATTGAAGCCATCTGGTGCTTGATTTTGTTGAATTTTTTAAAATTATTAGTTCAATATTTTTACTTTGTATAAATCTGTTTAGATTATCTATGTTTTCTGGGTTCAGTTTTGGTAGTTTGTGACTATCTAGCAATTTGGCCACTGCACCCAAGTTATCTAATCTGTTAACGCACAATTGTTCATAGTGTTATTTTATAATCCTGTTTTAAAATTTCTCTAAGAACAGTAATGATGTTCCCTCTTCCATTCTCAATTTTAGTAATTTGAGTCTTTTCTCTTTTTTCATGGCCCATTGAATTACATGTTTTCATTTCAGTTTTCAACCTTTTTACTTTTTTAAATGTTTGTTTATTTTGAGAGACAGAGAGTGCCTATGTACTTGTGCGAGGTGGGGAGGGGCAGAGAGAGAAAGAGAGGGAGAGAGAGAGAGAATCCCAAGCATGCTCCATGCTGTCAGTGCAGAGCCCCGCTTGGGCTCAATCTCATAAACTGTGAGATCATTACCTGAGCCAAAATCAAAAGTCAGATGCTTAACTGACTAAGCCAATCAGGTGCCCCGGTTTTGACCTTTTTAAATATATGATTTTTATTTCATTGATTCTTCTTACTGCTTTCTATTTTAATAATTTAAATTTTAATCTTTATTTTTATGCTTTAGATTTAACTTTTTGTTCATTTTCTAATTTTTGTGGTAGAAGGTTGATTATTGACTTTATATCTTTCTTCTTCTTTCAGTATAGATATTTACAATTATAAATTCCTCTGTAAGCACTGCTTTTGCTGCATCCCATAAAATTTGATATGTTGTAGTTTTATTTTCTTTCAAGTCAAAGTACTTTTTCAATTTCTCTTGTTATTTCTTCTTTGACCATTAGTTACTTAGGAGAATGTTTTTCATTCCATGTATTTGGGAATTCTCAAAGTTACTCCTGTTGATGTTTTACTTAATTTTATTGTGATCAGAACACATAATAAATATGTTAATGTTTCAATTTTCCGAGGCTCCTTTTATGGTAGAGATTTTCCTAGGGGCTATAAGTTAAGATAAATTTATTGACTGTATTCAGATTATAATGCTTTTAACAGACCATCAGAAAAGGTGTGCTCTGTCTGTTGTTTGCAGTGCTACTGGTCTTTGGTATCACATCAATGAGCTGAGGAGGTAGGAGATAAGGAAATCGTTCCAAGTTAAACATCTCCAAACCTACTGTTTTGGTTTAGTGATTTTTATTGGATAGATGATTTTCAACTCATTCTGTGGCTTTGATTAATGGCCAGAGTTCTGATATGGTTGATTTTAGTTGTCTAGCCCATATATTTGTTCTTATAACAAGTTCACTGAGGTACTCCCTAATCTAGTCTGAAAGTCATTTTCTTAAGGTTGTCTTTGAATATTTTGAGAAAATTCTTTTTCAGGTTAAGAGAACAATAGGAAATTGGTGCTTAATTTTTTAGTAACAACTTAAAATTACTAACTTAAATTATTAACTTAAATTACTAACTTATTTTATTTTCTTGGCTAACACAGGAAACTTAAAAATAATTATTTTTCTCCTGTATACAGTATCTAGAAACCCTGTTTAAATAAATAAGGGTGGAAATTTTTATTTTGATTTTTGTTTGTTTTAATTTTTTTTAATGTTTATTAATTTTTGAGAGAGAGAGAGAGCACGACTGGGGGAGGTGCAGAGAGGGGGAGGGGACAAGATCCAAAGCAGGCTCTGTGCCAGCAGCAGAAAGGCTGGTGTTGTTCTTGAACTCACGAACAGTGAGATAATGACCTGAGCCAAAGTTAGGTGCTCAACCAACTGAGCCATCCAGGTGTCCGTTGTTTGTTTTATTCTTATCTGTAATACCATCAATTTATCAGAGTTATAGTCTGCTTTGGTTCTAAGATTCTGAAAAGTTTCAGCAAAGTATTGGGAGGTTTGCCTGTGGGGTAATTTCTGATTCTAGTTTTTATTGCATATCAAATTTCCCACTTTTGACATAATATTAATAAAACTTGAGGAAAGAGCTAAGATTACATATATTTTAGGTTTTACTTCTGAATGTTGTCTATTTAAAAGTGTTAAAGAACTATTCCTAAAGTCCCAATGATTCAACCTTTGATTGCTTAGAGGACTAAATTGTAACAAAGCTATTTCACAGGAAAGATTTTGAAGACAGACTTCAAAATATCTTGTCCAACATCTACAGTTTTATCCAAACACTTCTTAATTCCTATTCAGTTTAGAGTCTTGTTAAGTCACCCTTGGAATCTCCCCATTCTTCATTTTCCATCCAAGGTTTTGCAACTGAGATTTCCACTAACACAAATTAGTTGGTATATGTCTAGAAGCCCTGGATTATATATTCTTATAATTAATATATGTTCTTCTGCAGATTTCTTTCTATCTTTTCAAAATCTTTGATGATGGCTGTCAATTCAGTAAAACACCGAGTCTTACATGGTCCTTCTTTGTTTTGAGAGTTATTTTACTTTAAGAAGTAATTGAGATTTGGGGCTTCGGCAGGCCTAGGGAAAAGGAGAGCGGTGCAGATAGAATTAGGTACAGAAGGAAATGAAGAAGCAAAGAGTGAGGGAAGTTATTAGTTAGATAAAGCATTTAGATTCTAGTTATGATGTAGAGGATCTAAAAGAAAGATAGTTTTAAGTTTTTTATTATATATATGTTTCAGAATTTTTCTCAGCTTGGCCAAGGAATAGATTTAGGAAGCAATTTTTGGATCTGAATTTTTTGGAGAATGAGTTTTGTGCAAATAAAAATAGACAATATTTTTGGTATGATGTCCCCCCATCTTTTCATTTTGAACTCAAATATTCAAAGACTTACAGTTAAAACAAACAAACAAACAAACAGAACAGTCTTTGATGTTGTTTACCAAAATTTGAGTGGTTTCATAAACATTTAAATGTTTTATTTTTCCCAAATCGAAAAATACAGTTATTTACAATTTGAATATTCTATTAAAGTGTTTTCAGGAATAATAAATTCATGTTGATAAATACAAAGAAATAGTAAAGTTGTGTTAAAGTACACAGAGAGTTAACTGTGTGAGTGTAAATCATTTAAGGTTTTTGTAGAAATGTCCAGTAGACAGTTAAACATATAACTAGATGCAATTTCTTACCAATTATTTTTTTCATAAAAATTGAACAGAAGAGATGGCTAGATATTTTATGAAAAATATTGTAGATAGCTTTGTTTTGTTCTGTAACTATTATCAGATGTACACTATATTTATATAATTTTCAGATGCATACTATATTTATATAATTTTCAATTCAATAAATATGAGATATAAATGTTTATTATGATAAATGCTACTGTACTCATTCTGACCGTGCATGAGCCACTTATAAAATATATTGTTAACTTTCAGTGTTATTTTGCAAGGCAGTTGATTAAGCATAAAGTGAAGTGTGGTGTGAACAGGGTAATGGAGAGATAAAAGGTAAGGTCCTGTTGTATGATGGCATTGTAAACATGAGCTCTTTTGAAGATTGCCACTTTTTGTTGCTGACTGAACCTAATCGCATGGCTGATTGCATGGATTTCTAAAAGCTAGAGGCTACACATATCTGCATGAACTGTAGGAAACCATGCTCTATATATTTAGTTATCAAATGAAATACATACTTTGATATTATGAAGGACTAAACATATTTTATACTTTCCAACACCATTCTAAGTGTCCATGTCTGTAAAATGTAGATAAATAATGTCCACTTAAGAGGATCTTCGTATTTAAGTCACTTAGGGTAATATCCACCATTGTTAGTTTCTTAGCTTATACCTTTATCATTGTCCAAATGAAAGTGATTCTAAATTGACCCCAACTTACATGACTATTAAGTTCTTGGTTCTCATGGAACTTCTTAAGATGGAGAGTCAATTTCTCATGTCTTCACACGTTCATCGACTATACTTTACTCTTAGTTAATCTTGGATATTAATGTATAGTTGACATTAATTCATCTAATTTGAGACTCTAAGGATATTTGATATAAACCTAAAGAAAGACCAAATTCAGTGATTTTCTTTAACAGTTATTGTTGGTCTCCAATCTCTGCCTGTGGGAAACTGTGCTGTGTCATGTAGTGTCCTTGTTCCATAGTCTTTTTTTTTTTTTAATGGACCCTGGAAACAAAGTTGGGCTAGTTTAATTCTCTAGCATCAATTTGTATATGTTCTTCACTCAATCTCTCTCTCTCTCTGTCTGTCGTTATTAGTAGTAGTTGTAGTGTTACCATCATCAGCAACATTTATTTATTTTATTTTTTTAATGTGAAATTTATTGTCAAATGTGTTTCCATACAACACCCAGTGCTTATCCCAACAGGTGCCCTCCTCAATGCCCATCACTCACTTTCCCCTCCCTCCAATCCCCCCCCCATCAAATCTCAGTTTATTCTCCATTTTTAAGAGTCTCTTATGGTTTGGCTCCCTCCCTCTCTAACTTTTTTTCTGCCTTCCCTTCCCCCATGGTCTTCTGTTAAGTTTCTCAGGATCCACATAAGAGTTAAACATATGGTATCTGTATTTCTCTGTAGGACTTATTTCACTTAGCATAACATTTTTAAAACAGCTAGATTTATTTTTTTCATGTAGAAACACTTTATTTATTTGGTGTAAGTATAACTTTATTTTTATTTCTTTGTAGTGTTATATTAATTTCAGCTATATAGTATAGTAATTCAACAATGTCTTAAATTATGCATATGAGTGAAGTAATATGGTATTTGTCTTTCTCCGACTGATTTCACTTAGCATTATACATCCTAGCTCCATCCACATCGTTGCAAATGGCAAGATTTCATTATTTTTAATGGCTGAATAATATTCCATTGTATATATAAATGTCTTCCAAAGAAGACATCCAGATAGCCACAAGACACATGAAAAGATGTTCATGACTTACCGTCAGGGAAATGAAAATCAAAACTACAGTGAAAAATCACCTTACACCTGATAGAATGGCTAAAATCAACAACACAAGAAACAGCAGGTGTTGGCAAGGAAATGTAGAAAGGAGAAACCTCTTGCACTCTTGGTGGAAATCTAAACTGGTGCAGCCACTCTGAAAAACGGTATGTAAATTCCTCAATAAATTAAAAATAGAACTACCTTACAAACCAGCAATCACAGTACTGGGTAGAATACAAAAACATTAATTCAAAGGGATACATGCATCCCTGTGTTTATAGCAAGATATGGAAACAGCCCAAGTGTCCACTGGTTGATGAATGGATAAGAAGGATGTGCTATAAAACTGCTAGATTTAATGGCAACCTCCTCTGAAAATTTTACTTGTCCTTGCTTCAGGAACTGCTAGGTGCAAGTCTGAACTTCCTATCCAGAAACTTAGATACCTACTTACCAGTGTATTTTGAAAAACACTAAATAGCATCCTTTACCAAAAATATCTCAACTATTTTTCTTCAGCATCTAAAATTTTATTTACCAGAAGTAGTGTGTGGTATAATGGAATGATCTGTGGACCTAATGCTAGAAAACCTTAGGTTATACTCATTTCCACATCAAACACTGTATCTGGGGCTAGTGGAAAGTCATCTGAGACATTTCCTTGCCTTAAAATTGGGACAATCTTGATAGTTTGATGTGTTGAGGTATAGACTGAGGAAGAGAACTTTCCAGAAAGTGGGGCACCTAGAAGGTTGGTTTTCCAAGGGAGAACAAAGTGTATATCAAGAAGAACTGAGAACATGCATATAATTCTCCACAAACACACTATTAGCTTTGGGGTAAGATTGTTCTTTGCAATTTTAACTGTCCCATATTGCAGATTATTTAGCTTTATCAGCTCCTACTCCACTAAATGCCAATAGTGACCCCCTTTCCATTTATATTGACAAACTAAAATACCTAGACCTGTCTCTTTGAGGAACATACTTCACATGGTTAGAACCTCAGTTAGAGTAGTTGGAAGAGGGGCACATGGGTAGCTCAGTCAGTTAAGCATCTGACTCTTGATTTTGGCTCAGGTCATAATCTCATGGCTTGTGAGATTGAGCCTTGTGTTGGGCTTGGGCTCTGTGCTAACAGCATGGAGCTGGCTTGAGATTCTCTCTCTCTCTCTCTCTCTCTCTCTCTCTCTCTCTCTCTCCCTCCCACCCCACCTCCCACTCTGTCTTTGACTCTTCCCTGCTCATGGCTCTCTCTCTTTCTCTCAAAATAAATAAATTTTTTAAAAAGAATAATTGAAAGATATATACCAAGAATAATAGATACCCTAAATAATGAAAGTAGATATGAGTGTTAGTGAATATTCTGTGAAAGAAAGTATCGTGGGAGGAAAACCACAAAGATTCAAAGACACAGTGAGACTAGAGGCAGCATTATTATTTGCCTTCTCAACTACAGTATAGAAACTGCATGAGGGCAGGGATTTATTCACAGTAATGTATTCATATTTGTATCTCTAAGGAATATCAGAATGCCCCAAATGCAGTAGATGTTCAACTAAGAATATGTCCAATAAACAATTAATGGGTATAAATTATTGGTACGACTTAAATGAATTCTCCCATTTTTAAGAATTTTGTGTTTTTCTTTTTTTTTCCAATATAATTTACTCTTACACACTTAAATTTAGTCTTGTTTTCTATTTGTCATTCTTGTCTTAGGTTTTGAAAAAAAAACACGTATTTATCCACTCCACCTACTGATAGCCCTTTGTATCTCATCTTTGTGGACTACCTCTTCAAGTTTTGGTATATCCAGTTGCCTTGAGATACTTTCTGAGCTTCCAAGAAGTTGATTATGATATTTAGTTGATTATGATATTATCCTCTTCTTGACTACTGAGTCCCAAGCTTGGTAATTCAACTCCACTGAAATGGAAAGACTTTAGACATAAGTCACATTTTAAGATTTTTCACAATTTGTTTTAATTTGTATAAGTTAATTCACCGGAGCCTTTCCTAAATACATGAGGGAAGGGATGATATAGAAGGGGAAATTCAAAAGTCAACCAAGAGTCCAAGGTATAATTTAGTTGTCTATTCAGCTAAAACTAGCTTCTAAAATAGATGAATATTTTTTTTTTTCAGAGAGAATCAAAATAGTTGTTCAGTGTAGCAAGACAGCTGCTTACTTTTAAATTGAATACCATTCTGTGCTCAGTTTGGGGAGCAAAGACCTATAAAAGTGGTTTACCGGTTTCATTCCAGCACAGGTAAATGTGTCACATGGTTAAACAGAACTCTTACCCTTAAACAAAGCTATAAAATGATAATCCAAGATTCTTGCTATTTTCAGTCATATATGTCATAGTACAAAGAATAGTTTCATGTTTAAAAATTAACACCAAATAATTCTACATTATCTGGATTTGTTGGCATAGCAATTGTTCTTTGTAAAAAGGTCTACTTATTTAGTATAATTTATATTTGTTAGCCTGTCATACGGTAATTTTTTTTATTCTTTCCATTTTTCTGTTTCATTTGCAGTCTTTTGTATAGTGACCCCTGAAATGTTTCTAACTTAATGTCATTTAAGTGTATTTTATATATTCTTTAACACAATCTGTATTGTAGTAAATTTATATTCACTCTGCAGACTCTCTCTTCTCTAATTATAAGGTGAATTTAAAATGTTTTATTTTAGTTAATGTTTAACTTCTAAGCCTGTCTATCTTTATTTTTCTTCCCATATTTCAATTTATTCAGCTTGAGAAGACAATGTAGCAGGTTGTACAAAAAGCGTTCTTGTTGAAAATTCCCAGTAATGATAAATGAGTAATCCAATTCCAATGAAATAAGTGAACCTATAAGAAGGGAATTGCTCTATATATTAGTTTACTGTTATCCACACTTCTACATCACCTTTTGGGTTGATGAATTCGGAATTATGCATATGAATAAGACCTTTCCCAGCTGTCAATTCATTATTGCTAACCCATAATATGGAGTAGTAATATTTATTGTACATTACATTCATCTCTAAATGTAGAATCAGATTTACTCATTAGTTCTCTCATCAGACACAAAGTCCATTTCAAAATGAGTCATGTTACATGAAGGCATAACATATTGTCCTATAAACTCTGGATATCTTATTTTGAAGACCTATTGTTAAATGAACTGCAAATCATTTCTTGATTATACCTCTGATGCTTCTGATGGATGGTGTGAAGAGAGTTTTGTCTCAGTGGTTAGATATATTTCTGACATGCAGATAAGGTATATGAGCATGTTTTAATTAATGCAATTGTTATGATGAGGCTGTTGGAAGAATTATAAAATCATAAAAGCCTGGAACTTTTGGGAAGCAGTAAATAAAAATAAATCTAACAAAGAGCCTAAATAATAACTTAAAAAAAACTTGTTTAGAAGTAGTTTTCCTGAGCAAACTATGCCAGAAATTATTTTAATGCTTTGCTAATGGAAATATTCACTCCCTGAGCCTTATATTTTATATATTTGTCTAACACTTATGAGTGGTCTATAAGTAGACCACTGCACACCTTGGTAAAACATACCTCACCCATGCTGGAGGCTGAACCCTGTCCACAATAGGCAAAGAGAGTCTCTGCAGACAACTGGACTGAAAGAAAAAGAGGCCAAGTCTCAAAATCAGAGCATACGCGACACACATAGGCCTGGGGGAACAGCTGACACTGAACTGCAGGGCACTACAGGACCTCTTCATAACACTATTATTGTTAAGAGAAAGAGAAACAGCTGACCTTCCTAACACACAGAAACAGACACAGAAAGTCAGATAAAATGAGGAGACAGAGAAACATCTCCCAGATGAAAGTACAGGACCAAACCACATCATGGGACTAAAACAAAATGGTTAGAAATAATATGCGTGAGAGAAGTTAAAGTACTGATCCTAAAGAAACTCACTTGACCAGAGAAAAGAGTGGAGGACATTGGTAAGATCCTTAACACAGAGATGAAAAAAACAAAAAAAACAAAAAAAAAAAAAAAACAAAAACAACCAATCAGACATCAAGACCACAATAAATGAAATTAAAAATATATATGATGGAATAAATAGCAGGCTAGATGAAGCAGGGGAGTGAAATAATGACCCAGAAGACAAAATAATGGAAAGTAACCAAGTTGAGCAAAGGAAAGGAAAGAGAATCATGCAAATAGAGTAGTCTTAGGGAACTCAGAGACTCCATCAAGTGTAATAACATTTGCATTATAGGAATATCAGAAGAAGAAAAAAAAAGGGGGGCAGAAAAGTTATTTGAAGAAATAGTTGAAACTTCCATAATCTGGGGAAGGAAACAGGCAGGTACAAAGGCACAGAGATCTGGGAGGCACAGAAATCTCCCCAGAAATTCAAAGCAAGGAGGTCCACACCAAGATACATAATAAATAAATTGGCAAAAAGCAATGATAAAATTGAATGTTTTAAAAGATGTGAAGTATATTTCTTTCTTTGAAGGTACTTTACAATGTAATATGTAAAATAATATTACATTTTATCTTTAAATCAAGTATCTTTAAATGAAGTATTAGTTCATTTTTGCATCTGTTGGATATTTACTTTTTATTTGTAAGGTTCAGTGAGCCCAGTAAATATATACCTTTTAGTTTTGGTTTAACTCTTTTAGATGTGTGTTTCTTAGTACAATAAATATTTTCCTCCAGTTCATTGCTCAGTTAATTGTTGAGGTAAATTCAGGAACTATTTCATGTGATTAAATTTATGACTTTTATTTGTCTTTGAGAGCTAACTAAGGGGAATGTTTTTGAAGAGATTTGTGGAGATACAGCTAAACATCCCATAATATACTGTAGAAGCAGAAGCAAAGTTCAGTCTGTTAGAGACAGATAACCATATCATTATTACACCTGTTCTGTCTTCAGGCTGAGTGTGAGTTTTTTGGGTCCTGATATACTTCTTGTCCAGGTCTGTGAATCCTTCGATGCCCAATACCAGAGGAAAACATGTTTTTGGCAGGAAAGCATGTTCTTATGTGTCATTCTTCCAAGATGAGTAAACACTTCTAGCTGGGAAATATAACCTTACCTACTAAATAAGCACAGCCTCTTATCCATTAGGCTACAGCATCTACCTAGGTAAGCCCTTCATTCTGTGGTGACACGCGCCTGATGGAGAGCAGAAAGAAATGGAACAAAGACAAAGGAAAATTGGGGATTACTGGAAAGCATCATGATTTTAGTTTTTGAAGATAGTGTTATTTCAGGAATGGCTAAGACTAGATCATGAAAGCTCAACTTTCCTCATCTACCAAATAGAGCTGTATTCCTTCATCATTTGAGGGTAGCAATCACAAATATTAACTCCAGAGTTACACTACCTTGTAAATTCTAGATTTAGTACTTTTAACTCTGTGATCTTAGGCAAGTTATTTACTTTCTCTGCCCCAGTTTCCTAATATGTAAACAAAGAAAATAATAATCCCTGTGCAATAGTCTTACTCGATTGATTAAATGGGTTATTACAGGTAGAACTCTCCAAACATTGTTATTATTCAATAAATATGAGTTATCATAGGGCATTGCTGTCCCTTGGAAGCTGGTAAACTTCCAAAGGAGTAAAGCATGTTCTGTAAATCACCTTCTGTTAGTAAAATGACTACCACTGTTTGTAATCACTGTCACAATGAATCATAGCAAACTAAAGGAAAAATACTACAGAATATTTCAAAGTCTTATTTAAATGCTTTGCTAGAACAAAGACCATAGGGTAGCTGAAGGAAGGTTAAGATATAGTAAATGTATAATGTCTATATATAACAAACTATAATCATATGACTCTTTCACATGATTGCATTTATTTTACACTTTTTTGTGTATTATGCATGAGCTTATTGAACACACAAAAAATGAGTCTAGGATATCCCTCTTATATTTCACTGATGAGCAATTATTTGTTCATTCATCAAGCATTTAGAGAAACTACTGAGTCAGACATCACGCTGCTTAACTTTACTGGATCATCAAAGGAGAAAAAATAAAAGCCGTAGCCTTACAAAGGTGGCATTCATTCATAGGTTGATACATTCGTATATACATAATGAGCAGTTATACCACACCAGATACAAGCATAGCTACTGTATATCCAAATGGATCTGAATACACACCATGTGGTCCAGTAGACCAGTTGCCAATTCACAGCATTATATTAGCATATGTCAGCAGAATTTAACAATCTGCTTATTCACCAAAAGTGAAGTTGACCAGATAGAGGGACAATTACTCCAGGTTGAGATTATAAACAAATTGACAGCATAGTCAAGAAGAGGAGCTGTAGGTGTGCGTGGGTGGCTCAGTCCATTGAGCATTTGACTTTGGCTCAGGTCATGGTCTCATGGTTCAGTTTGTGAGTTCCAGACCTGCACTGGGCTTGCTACTGTCAACGCAGAGCCTGCATAGTATCTTCTGTCCCCCTATCTGTCTGCCCCTCCCCTCTGTCTCTCCTGAAGTAGAAATGAAATGATCCAAATATCACACTGCCATAAAGCACTGCTATGGTGTTAAATATATATACAATAATGACCCTGAAATAGATGAAGACAAATGAATATGAAGAACTAACAATATTATAATAAACATGGTATTTAAAACCTAGGCATTAAGCTTTCTTCGAATGAATAAGTTTAATGTAAAAAAAAAGGACATATTTCACTTAGCATAACACTCTCCAGTTCCATCCATGTTGCTACAAAAGGCCATATTTCATTCTTTCTCATTGCCAAGTAGTATTCCATTGTATATATAAACTGCAATTTCTTTATCCATTCATCAGTTGATGACATTTAGGCTCTTTCCATAATTTGGCAATTGTTGAAAGTGCTGCTATAAACACTGGGGTACGAGTCATACGGAGAAAGACAGATACCATATGTTTTCACTCTTATGTGGATCCTGAGAAACTTAAGAGAAGACCATGGGGGAGGGGAAGGAAGAAAAAAGTTAGAGAGGGAGAGAGCCAAACCATAAGAAACTCTTAAAAACTGAGAATAAACTGAGCATTAATGGGGGGTGGCAGGGAGGGGTGGGTGGGTGATGGGCATTGAGGAGGGCACCTGTTGGGATGAGCACTGGGTGTTGTATGGAAACCAATTTGACAATAAATTTCATATTAAAAAAAAAGGATAGTACCTATAGGTATATACATCATCTGTTTTTACAAAGGTTCTTTCCAAATCTTGTTGAAAAAAACAGTATATTCTCATTAGATTACTCTCTTAAATTATTTTATGTCAAGTTCATGAAACTCAGTTATCAACTCTAGCAATGTCCTGGTTGCAAGAATATGCAAAGTATCATCTTAAATATTTTGGACTACATATATAAAAGTATATAAAAATTTTACCTACACACAAAATTTGAAATTAAAAAAAAATAGTAATAAATTTAACGGTTGAGCTCTTTTCATTTACAATCCCTAATTTTATATTTATTTAGTTCTTTTAAAATTTGAGTATAACTGTGGTGCCTGGGTGGCTCAGATGGTTGAGCATCTGACTTCAGCTCATGTCTTGATCTCGCCATCTGGGAGTTCGAGCCCCGCGTTGGGCTCTGGGCCGACAGCTCAGAACCTGGAGTCTGCTTCTGATTCTGTGTCTCCCTGTCTCTCTGCCCCTCCCCTGCTCACATTCTGTCTGTCTGTCTGTCTCTCTCTCTCTCTCAAAATAACAAATAAACGTTAAAAAAATTAAAATTTGAGTATAGTTGACATATAATGTTACATTAATTTCAGGTGTACAGCATAGTGATTCAACAATTCTTATATTTCACTGATGAGCAATTATTTGTGCTCATCAGTGCTCACTATGGTACTTACCATCTTTCACCATACAAAGTTATTACCATATTACTGACTTTATTCCTGATGCTGTGCTTTTCATCCCTGTGACTTCTTTATTTTATAACCAGAAGTTTCTACCTCTTAATATATTTATTTAGTTTTTCTGTTATGATAAATACTGATTAAGCCAAGTACTTGTGAAACATTTTGAATCCTGTATTATCTTAAGGGACATCTTTATCAATTTGTGTGTATGAGTGTTCAGCAGATACAGTTATCCTTAAACAAGAAAATGACACTGCAGGACTATCTGATTTTTTTTTTAGCTAAACATAATGCCAATACCAATAGGTAAAGCAACACTGGTATAATGCCAATGTTTGCATTCTTTATAATACTACTAGAGATCAATATTTGTTTGGTATTCTGTAAAACACCTGCATTTCTTTCACAGGATATGCTGATGAATGTCTGTTTTTCCACAGTGGAGAAGTGAGTGTTCAGTTATATTTTATAGAAAATTGATATGATTTCACTATCCTCAGGCAGACTTGTAATTCTTACTTTTTGATGGAGTATGCATATGATGGATTGCATATCTTGTATGAGGCAAATATCAATCACATTGATATGGAATTTTTTTAAAAGACATTAAAAAATTTTAATACACATTTACTTTCTTCATATATCATGCAGAATGTACTTAAAAGGTATTTGTCTTTGTAGATATATGTTCATAAGACAGAATTTGCAGTTGCATGCAACAGAAATTGATTCTGAGTAATTTAAGCATTAGGAGAATTTACTGATTGATTATTAGGTAGCCCATAAATTCACCAGCAAAATAAAAGGACAAGGCTTAGCAAATGAGGAAGGAAAAAGGGAATCTAGAGAATAAGGACTGCTGTCTAAATCATTTCACAGAAGCAATCTGTGAGGACCATTTTTCTTCCAGTGGACACAGATTGTTTCAGCTTGTACTACCACAACCACAACTACCAACGTCACCAACCATAAATTGACTTTGCTGCCATTTTTGCTATGGATGACCCTGAAAACTGATATGGCTTCCATTGATGTCATTATTGAATTTTTTGTCTCTGCTTATTTTAATCACTAGTCCAGATTAAAAGATCCACATAAACATGTCTGATTGGGAAAAATTTATACAGTGGGGAATTTCCCATATATAAGAATGGTATTAAATTGCTTGACAATAAAACAAGTAGAAACATCCAGTACATTTCATGCTACGGTATGCCACAACCGATATACACGATTTTTCCCCCAGAGGGTAATTCCAATAAAAAAAAAACAAACAAAAAAAAAAAAACAGCAAAATGTATTCCTAAAAAAATGCAATGATATCTTCTCAATTAAGCCTCACATAGCTAGTTTATAATTAATTCCCTCTCCGGGGCGCTTGGGTGGCTCAGTCGGTTAAGCGTCCGGCTTCAGCTCAGGTCATGATCTCACAGTCTGTGAGTTCGAGCCCCGCGTTGGGCTCTGTGTTGACACCTCGGAGCCTGGAGTCTGCTTCAGATTCTGTGTCTCCCTCTCTCTCTGCCCCTCTCCTGTTCGTGCTCTTTCTCTGTCTCAAAAATAAATAAAATTAATTCCCTCTCCAAAGAAGATTAAGGAAGGAAGGAAGGAAGGAAGGAAGGAAGGAAGGAAGGAAGGAAGGAAAAAAGGAAGGGAGACCATCAATCAAATACAAAATATGTAAATGTGTATCTCTTGGCTGCATTCAGGTCCAAGTTCAGAATCTCTCAGTGATGTATATTTCCCCTCTGGTTTTAGTCCTTATACTGTCATGGTATTCTGCAACCTATAGGCAAAAATGTTAAGAGAAGAGAAAGAAAGAGAAATTATTTAAAATGCCTGAACTTTGGGGCACCTGGGTGGTTTAGTCAGTTAAGTATCTGACTTCAACTCAGGTCATGATCTCATGGTTTGTGGGTTTGGGTTTGAGCCCCGCGTTAGGCTCTCTGCTGACAGCTCAGAGCCTGGAGCCTGCTTCAGATTCTGTGTCTCCCAATCTCGTTGCCCCTACCCCACTCATTCTCTCCCTCTCTCTCTCTCTCTCTCACAAATAAACCATAAAATAAATAAATAAACTGCCTGAACTTTTATTTTTCAGCAATTATAAGCTCTTAGTTGTTGAATTTGTATAGAAGTAGAGTGAACTTTCATTGATATTTTCCTCTGGATGTGGCAGTACATAGAGCATTCCAGGGAATTACCTGGATTCCATTCCTTCCCTCCCTTGCTCTGTTCTATAGAAACAACCTTATCTCCCCTGGATGGTCAAGATCAGTCATCCCAATCAATACTGTAACCCCACTGATTTCTGCTGACTCAGAGGTAAGAGGAAACCAAAAGATTGGGAGGTAATCTCAATCTCCATTTAAAATGATATTATTATGTATCTCCTGATGGAAACATTTTTTCTTTGGGTGTTGCATCTTCCAAAACTGAAGAACCCATAGTTGCGGGGAAAGGAAGCAGTCTTTGTGAAAAGATCAGTAGGCATCATTGTGAGAGGTGTCATTCTAATTTCCATCCTTTGACTTTAGAATGCATACCTTCTAGTTAGATAAGCGAGCTTACCATTTTATGATGTCTGGTTTGGGTGCTGTACCACTTCTGGAGGGACAGAATCCTCAAACTTGGAAGGAATTTTATACTTCTGAAACTGTAGCAGTATCTTCAATAAGTTATTCCATACATCAATAAAGCTAACATCTGAATATTTTATAAATAATTAAAAGAATATCTTCATCAGAAATAGGTTGTATGGGGGCCATGATGGTGAATAATATATATTATGGTTGGCAGAAAAAAAAATAGATGTAGTTGCTCCTCTTTAAGATGACTCCAGACACTTCCCCCCACTGCGCCCCCTGGCATGTATGTGCCTTTTTGCCAGTGAGAAGTGGTATTTGTGAAAAGATTTCTTCCTTCTACTTAAATCAGGATTTCCTTAGTGACTTGATTGGCCAGTAAAATGCACTGAGGTGATAGTTCAAACTGCTAAAGGTTGGTGATATTAAGCCTTGCCACTTTTGCTCAGATTCATTGAAGTGCTTTTAGAACACTGAAATAATTGACTTGGGGCATTGGCCACCTTTTAAGAAGACCAAATACCCAGAAACAGTTATACTATGATAAGTCCAAGGCAAATAGAATCTGAAGGAGAAATACCATATGGAGAGAAAGAGGCGAGGGGCAGAGACTCACTAAGGAACACTCAGGAGTCAGACATGTGAATGAAGAAGCCAATTTGGCAGTGGATTCTCCAACATAAGCTCACCTCAGCTGATGCTATTTGATTTAGAAATGAACAGCCCAGTTTTGAGGAATTTGTTATGTAGGAACAGATAACTAGATAAGTGATAGATAAGGAAGTTCAATCCAAATATAGTATCTCTTCTCATGAGAACATATTTCTAGTCCTTCCCTGAAGGAAAAAGTTCTGTATAATCAAGCTGCCAACAAATGGCTTGTCCACTCAGGTTTAGAGCACCATATCAGGTGCTTGGGTTGCTCCTTGCCACTGAGCACTGAGAAGCAGTAGTGGCTAGATTGGCCTGACCTAGAGAATCCATGTTTTTGACCCCATGCATAGTCTCCGTTGTTGCCATTTTACTTTGTTTATGGGTATACCAAACAAGCTGGGAGTTAAGGGTGACTGACATCACCTTTACGCTCAATCAGGGAGCATGTCCATAATGGAGATCTATGCAAGGGATTCCATGGGACAAAGATTTTCTTAAAGATCAAGCGTATTTTTACATTTTATTTTATTTTATTTTATTTTGAGAAAGAGACAGCGACAGAGAGAGTGAGAGAGGGAGCAGCAGAGAGGCAGAATCTGAAGCAGGCTCCAGGCTGTCAGCATGGAGCCTGATGCAGGGCTTGAACTCACGAACCGTGAGATCATGACCCGAGCTGAAACCAAAGTCAGATGATTAACTGACTGAGCTACCCACGTGCCCTGAGCCTATGTTTAATAGTTATCCCTCAAAACATTGTTCAAGTCTCCTTCTCTCCAGTCTTCTAACCTTTTATCTTCTAAGTCCCAGTTCAAAATCATTAATTACTTCCTATACACTAATATAGATCCTTATCTCAAGATCCTGATAGTATAGATCCTTCTCTTTATTTCCAGAAAAATTAGCAATATTCTGCTCAGATTTATGTTTTCCTCATTTACAGATCTTGAATTGAATTGAACCATAGCAACAATCTCCTTCCAAATGGTTTCAGTATGTCATTAAGAGTTGTTTGTGAACCAGATTCTAGTTTGTTTGTTTGTTTGTTTGTTTAGAGTCAACTAGTCATAGGCAATTACCCTTGAAATCATATGTGGGAGACTAAGGATGCAACTTAAGTTCTATCACTAGACCAAGATCTGTTTTTCAAAAGAAGAACATTATAAAGAGGGAATATCTTGGCTCCAAAACTAGTGGACTCCATTGTAAGCCTATTAGCAGGGATTTCTGCATCTTTACAGTATCCCTATCCATCGTAGACATTTTGATATTCAGAAAATTTTGATATTTGATATTTAATTGTTGATATTTAAGTACTGAATAGCAATGCTGCTTTTTTATAGGCTTGCCCAAACCAGCTGGGAAACCTTGCACTGAAAGCCACCCAAAGCTACAAATCTCTTATGTCATTTAAGGAATAAATGAGAATATCAGAATGCTTAGCATTCATTTAATTCAAAAAATGAAGCAAAATCACCTATATTACAACTTTATTAGTAGTCGAGGGTGTAAGATGCAGAATAGTTCTTCACTTTGGAGGGGATATGTAATATTTCTCTGGCAAATAACCAGAAATTTTGTTAGGGGAGCAGGTCATGGGTGTTGTCTTGGACCTCTAGCATGCATCTATCTTGTCAAAGCATTTAGGAACAGCTCTACAGATTCATATAGTATTATTTAACTTAAATAATCATTTATAGTAATGTTTTGTGTAATTTTTATATGACAAGGATACCTTGAATTTATAATGGTTTAAAGCCAATAAATTTTAGAGCAAGGTAGGAAATGTATATTGCTGTCTCTTACAGATAAAAGGCAGCTAGTTATGCTATTCTCCATTTTGGACAAGAGATAAAAGTGTTTTTATCCTAATGAGTGTATACTGATTGCCAGGGACTGTTTGATTTGTTCAAGCGATAAGTTCCTATCAGGAACAATAGCTGTAATTACATGCAGGTGATTAATTGTAAGACAATCCACTGCCATTCTCAAATATAATCTATCCCTGTACTAGAAAGTACAAATGTGGATGTGATAAGAATCAATATTCTTGAACCCTACAATCCTTCAATATGACACTAATTCTTCTATTCCCCTAGAAGTTATAATATTGGTATTAAGTTGCTATTCACTATTTTGTTAGTGGGAGTTCCACATCTTTCCACTTGACTGTTCTACCATCATAACTATTATATCTATATCAAGCAAACATTGTGGGTGTTCTTCCAGTGGGTAAAAGTATTTATTATAGTAATACATATTGGGGATAGGAATAAATATAGTATGGTTGATAGCTATGAGTTAAACTACCATGACGTGGATTTAGAACAAAATGAAGTTTATCTTCTGGTTCCATTACGCCTGCTCTTACCTATGGATCACAGAATTATTCTTAAATCTTTAGGAATTAGTATTATCTCAGAATCAGTGTCCAATAATACCTCAAGGATCTGAATATTGCACCTAGTGTAAACAAGAGGTCTAAAAGAGTTGAGAGAATAGCAGCATTACTTGTGGATGGCCAGAGAATTTCCATTTTTCTATTGCTCTTTGTGTTAGGAGGTGGGAGAAAAGTCCCACATGTGGATGATTTTTGTGCCCATGTGCCTCTGTGGTTTAGAATGAAGTGATCAGAATATCGTCTAAAAAATTATCCACATAGTATACCAAATAAATATATCTATTTCAGATTAATAAGGTCTAAACTGAAGTAATTAACTTTATAATTTGTAATGAATAAGTATGTTTTCAGAAACGTAGTATAAAAATACAGATCTTGGCTAGAAGATGTGTTATCTATCGATGCAAAATCTAAATTTAAAAGGCTCTCTAGTCTACACACCTAATATCAGTGAATATAATCTCTCTCAAAAAAGCAAATGAATGACATAAATAAGAGTATTTTAATTTTATTTCAAAATAATCAAGTGAAGTTGTTTTAGTAGCTACAAAATTCAGAAGCAATCTTGATAAATCTAGAAGAGACTAAACTTTGTTATTTAGATGGCTCAGGAGAGTTTATGCAAAGGTATTTTGGCTCACTGAATATATTTTACACTTACTCGCACTATTATTTTAAAGAATTTTACTACTCATACATTTTCTCTGCTAGAACACTAGTGTAAATACATTGAGGACTCTATGAAGTAATTGCATACTCTAGGGGTTTAATTAACAACAAAGAAAATATATATTAATGACACAGGCTGTTTTCAATTAATAACTTATCTAAATTAATTATTACTATTATGGTTAATATTAAAGGTATATTGTTCAAAACATGACTAGACTTTCAAAATTAATAGGAAGAAAGTATTGTGTTCTACTTTATGTATTTAATCTTAAAAGCTGAAAATAAAATTTATGAATTACAATATTTGAAGCTAAATTTTATTAACATTAACAGTAAATATTTCATTTAATTATTTTTTTGTTTTCCCTTATTTATAGTCTGGCATATTATATTTGTTAAATAGCTATATTGTCAAAGAGGCTTTTCTAATGTTAAACACCCAATGACATTTTGTCTTCTGAAATGTATAGTCAGTGATTGGCTTAAGGGAAGAGTTACACATTTCTTCTGTTTGCTTTTTTCTTTTTTTTTTTTTTTTTAAGGGTTATACTTTTCTGAAGGAAAACGGGGTGTTAGTGCCCCATGATTTCTCAGGTTATTAAATAGGAATGTTAGTAAACATAAAAGGAGTACTGAAAATGTTTTCTTTCTCTGGATCCTTTAATTAACAAATATTTAATGCATGTCCCTACTTTACCAGTCTTTGTGGTAGGTACTGGGTATGAATACTGTATAAAATAGATAACAGCTTCCACTTTCATGCAGGTCATATCAACACCACTTTTTTGACTCTCTTCATTAAACCCTGTTTATTCTTTGACTACCTTTTTGAATCATGTTTTTTTTTTCCTCCACACCATTCAGTTAAAATTGATCTTACTGTATTTGCTAATGACACCCTACTTAGTATATGTGTGAAATATGTTTATGTCCTCATAGTATTCGATGGCTATGAATTTGACATTGTGGAAATGCTCTTGTGTTTTCTGAGAATTTTTAAAAATATTATTTCTTTTATTCTTAAACAAGACTCTATTATCTGTGTGTTTTTTTCTTTGCTTCTCTTCCTCCGCTTGCCTCTTAGATGATTATGTTGTATTGCAAGACTTTCCTAAATGCTTTACTCTTTCCCTGTGTATATGTACACCCTCTTTTTGCCTTAAGACCTATAAAAGAGGAGAAAATTCGGAAAATTCAGGAAAACACACAACCAAAACTCACACAATTTTGATGTCCAGTGATGGACCTTTCATGGACTTAAAGCCAATAAAAAGGCAGTTTTTCCTGCTGAATTGCTTTCTAGTCCTCAAAGGAACTGATTTCAACGTGCAGTTGCAGTTCAGGAGAGGATGAGAACAAAGGCAATCTATGGATATTTCCCCCGAGTGTTCCTAGAACCCAGTGAAAGGATTTATTCTGAGAAATAAGCATGTGTGTATGTGAACAGAAGTAACCACATACAGTACAGGCTGAGGAAAATTTTGTGACTGGAAAATTAGGTGAAGAAACAAAATATTTTACTATGGAAGTGGTGGAAATTGAGGTGAAATGCTTTAGTAGACTATTTGCTTACAAAATTCTTAGTGGCTCAAAAAATTTTTACACAGCTAATTTTATGTATGTTTCTCATTTGAATTTGTGAGAATTCTGTACTTTACCTATTACTGAGGATATTCTGAGAATTTTTTAAAAATATTATTTTTTTATTCTTCAACAATTCTTAAACAATTGGGAAGAAGGGTCTGCCATTTTTTGAATCCTTAAAAGAATTGTCAACTTTTTCTTTCCTACTTTTTCTCCTCTCATTCTCTACAATACCACTGAATTGCCTTGTGTCCATGTCACTCCATGTTTGCTGCTCTTGTCAAAGTCTGAACTGACTTCTGCCTGCTAAGTTCAATGTTCTGTTCTTGGTTCTCATCTCACTTGCCTTCTCAACATTATTTAGTATTTTATCACTCTCTCTTTGAAACACTTGCATTGACACACTTCCAGGAATCAAACTGTCGTGTTTGTCTTTCTTTTTCACTAACTGTACTTTTTCAGCTAGCTGCACTAGCTGTGCTTTTTTTTCCTCACCTTCCTGTTTCTTTGATTCCTTAATGTAGGAGGGGTCCTTGGACTTTTCCATCCAAACTCACTTGCATGGCAAATTTATTTGATTCCGAATAAGTATGTTAGGCCCATAATTCTCCTTTGAAATTCAGACTCATTTAGCCAAATGTGTCTTCAGTTTGTTCACTTCAAAATTGGGATTACCCAATCTAAATTTGCAACCGGCCCCGTCAACCTAGTCCACCATCCATCTTCTTTAACTTAGATGTGGTTAAACATCTTAAATTACCTGTAGTCATCTCTTTTGATCACACTGCATCCTATATGTCAAAATATCTGGCTTCTTCTTCCTTCAAAATACAACGGAATGGATCTTCCACTTCTAACACTGGTTCCATCCTGGTAAAGCTGCTATCTTTGACCAAGATAGTTGTGATAACCTGCTATATGGCCTTCCTGCTTAAACCCTTTTTCTTGCAGTAAATTCTTGGCACACTTGTAGGAGTTTTCCTTTGTAAATATACATCAGTCTGTCACTCATGGTTTTCCATTTTATTCAGATAAAATCAAAGTCTATACAATAATCTATAAAGCCTATATATATAGGGATTCTTTATGTCTGCGACAGAATTTTATCCTACTCTCTCCCTTGATGATTTATTTCTGTTCATCCTGGCCTTTCTAGTTTTCCAGTGTCCTCCTTTCAAAGGTTTCTCTTGGCTCCTGACCTTTGTACTGGCTATTGGCTTTTTTTCAAATATCCATGACTTATTGCTTCATTTCCTTTAATTTTTGCTAACATTTCACTGGTCATTGAGGCCTCGTCTGACTGCTTTTTTTTTTTTTTAAGTTTATTTGTTTATTTTGAGTGGGAGTGGGGCAAAGAGAGGGAGAGAGAGAATCCCAAGTAGTCTCTGTGCTGCCAGCACAGAACCAAGAGTGGGAGGCTTAGTCAACTGAGCCACCCACGTGCCCCTAATCTGACTACTCTTAAAATAGTATATGGGGCGCCTGGGTGGCCTAGTCGGTTGAGCGTCCGACTTCAGCCAGGTCACGATCTCGCCGCCCGTGAGTTCGAGCCCCGCGTCGGGCTCTGGGCTGATGGCTCAGAGCCTGGAGCCTGTTTCCGATTCTGTGTCTCCCTCTCTCTCTGCCCCTCCCCCGTTCATGCTCTGTCTCTCTCTGTCCCAAAAATAAATAAACGTTGAAAAAAAATTAAAAAAAAAATAGTATAATCCACTCCTCTTATTCTGTTTTTTGTTTTTCCATGCCATACATAATCTTTTAAATATACTACCTAGCTTACCTAATTATTTTTTTTGTCTTCGCTAACATATGTCTTCTCTAACATGTAAGATCTATGATGTTAAACATTTTAATCTGTTTGTTTCCTGCTGAATCTTCGCCATCTAGCATAATTCTTACTGCATAATTGTTAGATAATTGAATTGACTGGAGGTCCTGAGATTACAGAAAACTCTGTATGTTATAAAGAACATTGGAGGGGTACCAGCTTTGTCTTGTTCTTGGCCACATCATTTGTGCCTAGCAGCACCAAGAACATAAGAGACTCCTAGTAAATATATGTTGATTTAATAAATGTCCTCGATAACAAGTGCTATAGATTAAATGTTAGTATCCCCCAAATTCATATGTTGAAATCCCAAGCCCTGAGGAGGTGAGGCCTTTGGGAAGGTGGGGATTATGATGTTTGTACCATCATGAATGGGATTAATGTCCTTATAAAAGAGGCCTGAGAAAATTCCCTTGCTCTTCACGATGTTAGCTTCTGTAGCCATCAGAGAGGATGGAGGCCCTCACCGGATATCAAATCTTCTTGTGCCATAACCTTGGATTAATAAATCTGTTATTTATTAAGCTACCCAGTTTATGGTATTTTTTTCTATTGAGTAGACTAAGGAAACCATTTTATTTAGCAAATACATTGAATATATATTATATATACATCTATATTTTGGTGCTATAAATATTTTGCCCAGATATTTGTATTTGATTTTTACCTAATTAAAAGTATATACATACTTATCTTTGAAATAAAAATATATTCCCCTATGTTTTAGATTTTGAAATAGATATAACATTTTATACATGTGTGACATATATAGTTCTGTGTGTGTGTGTGCACGCATGCATGTGAGTGTGTTGTATACACATATATGTTATAGTTTGGTAAGTTGTATCATCTTAAAATTAGCCAGGAAGGAAAATATTGTGTAAATGTTAATTGGCAGTTTACATATACAAACATATAAAGATAGTGTAATTTTAATATGATTAATCTCACATATTTATGACCACTATAGATTCAATCACAAGGAATCCACTTAAAGCAAGATAAAACATGAAAAAAGTATATCATTATTGAAAATAACAAAAGTCTATATGATTATAAATAGTAGTCATTTTTGCTTGTGTATCAACTAAAGTTTCCAAACAAGTAATCAAACTCTACAATTAAATTATGCAATAAAAGGATGGAAATGGAGTTCATTTAACAAGAGTCTTCTTTTCTGGTACATTTGCTCCTTTCTCCTTGGCTTGTCCCTTGATATTGTGTCCTGTTTTATGAATGTCACATTAGCTGATAAAGAATCAACTGAAATCTGAAGAGAGTGGGAAACACCTGTCACATTGTTGAATTACTCTAAATATTTCCTGTTAATGAGTAATGCATTTCAAAATTATATCCATATTTTTTCTTGGTCTATATGAATATCACATAAAATAACAGTCTGATACTTTAGTTTTGGTTCCTTTTTTAATTTGAATATTTAAAAATGAGACATTACACTCCTTTGTTAATGACACAGTTATTCAACTAGTTCATTGATTCATTTATTCTTGAAACATATACTGAACATTTAGGAGCTGTATATGTTAGCAAATCATATTTGGAGCTTACCTATTTTAGAGAAGCTTATAATCTAAAAGCAGAGGCATATATGTATACAACTAGTTATAGAATACAGACAGAAGTGAGTTCAAAGGTGAAGGAATATAAAAACAGATGATAGGAATGAAGAGGAAGTAAAGATTATATTATAACAGAAGGTATCAACTAATCTAAAGACAAATATTTATTTGCCCAAGCAAGAGAAGTCAGGAGTTTTAATCAAAGCATATAATAAGCATTAGTGGTAGGTGTTTGCCTAAAGAGATTCCATTTTTCATGCTGGCATCTGGACTAGCTCTGAAGAAATTGGAGAAAGGAGGGGATGTCTACAGAGGGTCTTGCCTATCTGGCTGTCAACTGCCCAAGCCCTGAGGGGAGGGTACTTGGAAATGAAGTTGATCCTCTTGTGTCTCCCTAGATAGCCTAAAGTTGGGAATTTTAAAGGAATGATTGCATTGACACTGAACATTTTGAATGAATGAAGTCTGAAGTACTAGGTCAGAGTCTTGTGGTTCTTCAATGGGACAAATGATAATCCTTTCATTATGGACATGGGGAAAAATGGGGGATTGTCAAGGAGAGGATAGGAGAGTGAATGACAGAAGAGGCACTCATAAATTTAAGACAGTGTCCATTAGTCAATGAGTAAAGAGTATTTCAAGTTTTAACAATAGAATACAGGTTTTCTTGCCATTGCCTAAATATCACCACTTTGAGGAAGAGTTTCATATCATAAGAGCAAGAGTGTCATTGAAGCCAACTTTCGAATACTTTTATTTAAAAGGTATTGAATATGGATGGGATCTATCAAGGAATAGAATGTATTTATGAAAATTCCTTTGTAATGTCTGCTAAAATTTTCACCGCAAAACTTTTTTTTAAAATTTATTTATACAACATACTCAAACATGTAATTCTAATTCTAACAGGAATCTTTCATCCCACGCATAGACACACACAAACAAATAAAGAATACAAAGAATTGCTATTTTGGTCAATAAAGCCCATATTTGAGTAACAGATGAAACTATATTGCTTTTTTACTATGTTGACATTTGGCTTGCTTCTTTCACCTAAAATTCAGAAATGCTTAATTTCAGATAAACTTAGCATGTTTACAAATTACTCAGCAGTTGACCTCCATCATAGATATTTTATGGATATATAACTGTAATATCAATATATTCTGAGAATAATAAACATTAAATAAATAACCTTAGTAGATTCATTATGAAATATACATTTTAGAAATAAATACATTATTTTATTCACAGATATCTTATGACCACAAATGAATACCAGAGATATATCAATGGTGATGATTTTTAATGTTTCCTCAGTTAACATTATTAGCTAGTGTTGATAGGAATGTATCTTCTAGAATAGCATATTTTATTACCAAAATCTATCTTTTTAAATAATAAGTAGAATTTTTCAACAAATTCTGTCTTCCTTTAAATTAATCTTTCCTCCCCCCGTTCATGCTCTGTCTCTCTCTGTCCCAAAAATAAATAAACGTTGAAAAAAAAATTAAAAAAAAAATAAATTAATTAATCTTTCCTTTCCCAATAGGTTAATTTTCTGTACTTTGTATCTTCAAAGGAGAGAGTTTGTAACTTCCCAATATAATTTATTTCAGAAATATGTAATAGATTATAATAAGTGCAGTAGAAAACATACTGTAGTGTCAAAGATTGGAAATTCTTTTCTAAAATTTAGAGATGTAATTGATCATTGATGAATCAATCATGCACATTGTGTTTATATAGTTTATATATATATATATTATAGGCAATAACTAAACTTATTCTTTGTGTAATTAAATTTTATTTATGAACAGTAAAAATATTGTGACAGTGCTTTCAATAAACGTAGTCATTTTTGTATGTAAGTACAAACAAGATAAGTAGTAATTTTCCTTTACTGTCATTGCAAACAACGTAAGGCCTAGTTTAAGACAGCTATACACTGTAGAGTCACACTTTATTGGAAATATTGACTAAGGTATCAATAGTTATGTCTTTTCCACTTATTTCAGATCAGGTCTTCAATGTAATTTTTCTTTCCTGTCAGTATGGTGAGAGTAATAACAGAAGTCTGTTGTTTATATGATATATATGCAGTGCATATGTATGAAGTCCCAGAAAGTGTTCTTCAAATTATTGCTTCTGTAGCCCATTTGGGAGATTGTTATAGTGCCAGTTTCTAGATCCAACACCATGAGATTTCTGATCCTGTAGGTCTAATGAAGTCTAAGGAACACACTACATTTTAAGACACACTGGTTTCATGGTGTATTAAAAAGTAAACACCCACAAAATGATAAAACACATAAATTAAGAGTAAATCTTAGTTTTTCTTTTACTTAAAATCATTTAAACAGACTTATATTCAATGAAGGACATAATACATAAAAATAAAAGAATTTTATCCTTTCATTCTCTTGAGGGAAAAATTTCACTTGAATTTTTCAGTTCGGTGAACAAATGTCTTAAATACTTTCTATGTAACAAACACTGAAAATACACAGTTATGTCAGTATAGTCAACTGGAAATAAAAGTGTGAATTTATTTTTTACATATGAATTTCTGTATAAATTAATTTCAGTCTTTTCTGTAACAATGTGGAATATGAAAGCAAAAGAAAAATAGTCTTTTTTCCTTTGTCTTTTAAAATGTTAGTGTTTTAATATATTGTCAGTCAGTAATGGAAGGAAGAAAAAAATGCATGATTAAGCCCACCTGATGAACTAACAAAACTCTAAAAAGAAGACTGTGCCTGAATACAGATACTGCTTATACCTTTAAAAATATTTGCCTATGAAAAATTTAAACATTTTAAAGCTGTGAAAACTAATATTAGGCAGCCATAGATTCACTGTTCATATTTTAACAAAAGTTAACTTTTTTGCCAAAGTCAAAGAAAAAATGTGAGTTAACTGGGAAGATAGGAAAGGTAACACACCTAATGATATAACCCTGAAGATTCACTGGGTTATGTCATCCTCTCACCTTGAGTGAAGATGAAAACTGACTTGCTTACAATCAAGGGAGATAGGACGTCACTCCTATGAGTACATCGCATTGTGTAAGACTCCATTATAGTAGACTATAAAGAGAGGCTCTACTATTGGCCTTGAAGAAGCAAGCGTCTAAAATCACTCTGGGGATGGGGTAAGAAATTAACTTGGAAGCCCTCCTTTCAAGAGCCTTGTAGTTTTCTAATAATCAAAAATATATTCACATATTTAGTGTAATAATATAAATATGAATACCAGTGCATGCTTCTTACATAATCGTTTATCATAACTGAAATTACCTTTATTGTGAATCTGTGGATGTGCAGTAAAACAAGGTTGAAGAAGAAACTAACACAATGTCAATAGGAATAACCAAATGAGCATGCAATTTTATAGGTTTCAAAGCACATGATGTTTCTTCTATTCAGAATATTTTCCCTCTTGATCCTGAATAGCTACTTTACTTGTGTTCAGTTTTACAAATCACAGAGCTCTTTATCATTCAAGATTTCCATAACTCTACTCTTCTGCAGTAACTGTGGCTCCTACTCTTTCATATTTTCTTATCATGATGCACTTTTACCAGTATCTGAGATTATTGATAGATTGTTCTGAAGAATTTCCATAAGAACTTAAGCTCGCGTAAGAATAAAGACTACATTTTTCATCACTGCTATCCTAGCAGTAACATCTCAGACATGGTAGTCATTTAAGGAATACTTGTTGAATGAATAGAAACCACAAACACACTGCTAAATTTCGCTTGATGCCTGCTGCAGCTGTAAGTGGTAATGATAGGAAAAACGCCTAAGAATATCCCCAAAGCAAAATATCATTGAAACAATTTAAGGAAAAAAGTCTACTAGAGTTAGGATATAATTCTGGCATGAAAATGATGAAATCTGTGGTTTTTCGACATACTTACTAAACATGAAAGAAAATATGAAATGCCCTCTAAAACCTTTAATTTCATAATTTAGAATGCTTTCTAGACCATTTTGGATCTTTTCTTTTCTTTTCTTTTCTTTTCCTTTCTTTTCTTTTTTTTTCTTTTCTTTCCTTTTCTTGAGATAGAGAGAAAGATTGGGAGGGACAGCGGGGTACAGAGGGAGAGAGAGAAAGATAATCTTAAGTGCTGGACGTAGGGTCTGATGTGTCGCTTGATCTCACAACCTTGAGATCCTGACCTGAGTTGAAATCAAGAGTTGGACACTTAACCAACTGACCTACCCAGGTGCCCCTAGACCTTTTTAAAATTCAGTCTTTCTCATTTTTAAAATTCATTCTTTCTCATTTCCTATTTTCTGAATGGAATTAAATATGTATGTATATATGTATTATTGTGTATGTATATATATATGTGTGCGTATATATATATATATATATATATATATATATATATATTAGTACATTTAGGATAAATAATGGCTACTTATATAGCTTGTATTGGAGGAAAATACCAATGGACTCATCACATTTACTGCCTTAAAACAAATATAATGCTAATTAGATTATATAAGGATAGTTTCAGTTTTTGTCTTTAATAATGTAAACTGACTTCTTAACTTCAACTCAGTCATATGTATGTTTAAATATAAATGATCTATTTGCATTGTGATGTTTTAGTTCTACACTTTTAAAAACAAACATTTGTGTTTTTAATAAAATCAAGATGAAAAGACTTGATGCATTATTTTATGTTTGTGAAGAAAATGAAAAAACATGCTATGTGAGGGTCACTCATAATTATATAACGCATGTGAAATATACTGCTATGAATCCCAGAATGATAAAAAGAATAGATTGATGACAACAACAAAAGCATTATTCCACTTAATGTTTGTTTAAACTACAAAAGCAGATTTCAGTTTTATTGAAAAATAATTGATATACTTTACTGTATAAGTTTAAGAAGTTGAGTTTGATGGTTTGATTTGTACATATTGTGAAATAATTACCCAAATAGATTCAGCTAACATCCATCATCTCCTATAGATATACTGATAAAAAATAAATGAAAAAAATTCTCCTTGAGATGAGAACTGTTAGGATTTACTCTGTTAACTTTTCTGTATATCATACAATGATGTTAACTATATCATCATGTTGTACATTACATATCTAATACTTTATCTTTTAACTGAAAGTTTGTACCTTTTGAGCATCTTCCTCCACTCTTCCCTTCCCCCACTCTTTGTCTCTGATAAACGCAAGTCTGATCTTTTGTGTTTTTTAAATTTAAAATTTTAAAGATCTCCACATATAAGGGAGATCATACAGTACTTGTCTTTTTCTGACTTATTTCACTTAGCATAGTGTATTCAAAGTCCATCCATGTCGCAAACAGTAGGCTTTCCTCATTTTTTATGGCTGAATAATATTCTATTGTGTATATGTAACACAACTTTTTAAGTCCATTCATCCATCAGTGGACACTGAGGTTGTTTCCATGTCTTGGGAATTGTAAAAAATGGTACTGTGAACATGGGGGTGCACATATCTTTTTGTAGTTAGTGTTTGCATTTCCTTTGGATGTATACCCAGAAGTGGAATTACTGGATCATATGGTAGTTAGATTTTTAATTTTTTAGGATTCTTCATACTGTTTTCCATAGTGCCTGTACCAATTTATAATCCCGCCAACACTGCACAAGGGTTTCCTTTTATTCACATCCATGCCAGCATTTGTCTTTTTGATGATGGCCATTCCAGCAGGATTGGGGTGGGTGACATCTTACTGTGATTTTAATTTGTGTTTCCCTAATGACTAGTGATATCGAGCATCTTTTCATGTACTTGTTGTCCTTTTGTATCTCTTTGTTTGAAAAATGTCTATTAAGATTCTTTGCCTATATTTTAAATTGAGGTTTTTTTTGTTTTTTTTTTTTTTTTTTTTTTTTTTTTTTGCTATTGAGTTGTATGGGTCCTTTATATATTTTGGCCTTTAACCTCTTATCAGATATATGGTTTGCAAATATTTTTCCAATTCCATTGGTTTTATTTTTACCGTGTTCATGGTTTATTTTGCTGTTCAGAAGCTTTTTACTCTGATGTAGTCCCACTTGTTTATGATTTTGTTCTCTGTACTTTAAGGTGTCATATCTTAAAAGTCATTACCAATATCCGTATTGAGCTTTATTCCTATGTTTTCTTATAGGGGTTTCAGGGTTTCAGGTCTTATTTTCAGTCTTTAATCCATTTCAAGTTAATTTTTGTGAGTTGAGCAAGATAGTGTTTCTGATTCATTCTTTTACATGTGAACATCCAACTATCTTAGCACCGTTTATTGAAGAGACTCTTTTCTGCATTGGGTATTCTTGGCCCCTTGTCAAATATTAGTTGGCCATATGTACTTCTGCTTATTTCTGGGCTCTTGATTATGTTACATTGACCTATTTGTTTTTATACAAGTAATTTTTCTGTTACTATAGCTTTATATTATAGCTTGAAATCAAGGAGTGTGGTGCCTCCTTCTTAGTCCTTTCTCATGATTTCTTTGTCTATTTGGGTTTTTTTGGTGATTCCCTATACATTTTTTCTACTTCATTTTTGAGATGATAACCTAACATTTAAATATTTTAAATAATCATCCACTAGGTGGTGAGGAAATTAGAGTTTGTGATGTGCTTCCAAGAATTTCATTCGGTCGGGGGAGATAGTCTTTCCCATTTCTGGTGCCATGGGCATAAAGGCACACTCTTTTTTAGTAATTTCATTACTCCTGACTATATTTAAGATACAAATAAATTTATGCTCATAAACCTTACTTTCAAATAACATGTATCAGGACACTTTGATTTTTTTTTCTGTCAAATAATATTGCAATTCATCATTTAACCTAAAGTATTTTCTTCTAATTTTATTTTAGAGGAAGTTTTTCTATTTATGCAATAACTAATAAAGAAAAGTTCTACAGTCTATTAATTTAACCCAAGGAACAGTAACATGGAATGAATCAAATACTCATTGAAGGTGACTGGGATGGAGTTTAAGGAAATAAGAAATGTATATTTTTATGTATACCTCTGTTCCTTCCCCTGGTGTCATCTACACAGTAGAACCATAAATTACAATCCATTCACTGCTTCATTTTATGAGTAAAAAGGTGTGAGGATGTTCATTCAGTTGGGAAATCAAATTGACTTCATAACTCCATAGTGAAATCATGGGAAATGCTACATAGTTGCTGTTTTGAAAATATATTTAAATTTATGTATGCATTTTCAGAAATAGTCATCTCATCTCTACACATTTAATAAAAGCAATTTATTCCAATATAAATCACTTTGCTGTCATTGTAATATCCTCAGGAAATAGTTCAAATTTAGTTGATGTTCTAATATGGGAAACTGAGGCATCATGAGATTAACACATGAGTTCAGTTTTGCTTCTGACTTTTTTTTTTTTTTTTCTACTGTATAGGAAAAGAGAACATAGTTTTCTGTCATCCCGCCTATTCTGTCCTATTCAGGAACATTTCTGTCTACACCTGTTGACAAACCCTGGGTCATTTACATACATACATGTTTAGTATGTAGGAGATAAAATCACCCACATATAGCTTAGGCAGTAATAACATATTTGAAAATAAACTCTTGGTTCTTTTCTTTACAATCTATGCTGCATAGTGTTTTCCATGTTTGCCAATAGAAGCTCTATCCTCCCAGTTTTTTCAGAAAAAAATATTTTGAGATATATACATGTTCAACTCATTCTTGACTCCTCTCTTACTTCGTATTGTATTAGTCAGGAATTATTGTTGATGGTACTTTCAAGATATATCCAGGATCCGACCTCTTCCTGTCACTTCACCCATCACATATATTCATCCCTGCAACCCTGTTAGCATCCTAAAGATATTTAGCTGAACAAAATCTCACAGTCTATTAGGAAGTAGTGACGCTTAAAAACAAGACGTCCGGACAGGGCAGTATAGGAAAACAAAGTATAATTTCTAAGATTACAAAGGGCAGAAATAAATATAAAGGACAGAAAATAAAGGGCAGACTCAGCATAAAGTTTATTTTTTATTCTTATACTTTAAGTAAGATGATAGATTAAAATCAAAAAGTGTTCTTTTCATATTTGTATAAGCACCTGACTGATTTGCATCAATATGTGCTCAGTGCATATTCACAGATAAATTTTAGCTCAGTTTCTTGGTAAATATCTATTGAATATTTCAAAACATGCACTAATATTGACCCTAAGGTGTTTTCACATAATGCCTATTCTGATGATCACAACAGCCCTGCAAATTTCTATTGCTATTCATTCCTCATTGCCCATGAAGATGCTGTCTTTTCTGTATGTTCACGTAATCCTAATCCTCTCTGCAGAGGTTTGGCAAACTTTTCTGGTAAAGAGTCAGATAGTATATATAAATATATAATCTTACTTTGCTTGCCATGTAGTCTCTGTGGCAACTACACAACTTTGTCAGTGCAGAGAGAAAACACTCATAGTAAATAAGTGTAAGTGAATGGATAGGTCTGAGTTCCAAGCTAACTTTGTTTACAAAATTAGATGGCAGGGCAGATTTGGCCCATAGGCCATAGTTGGATGACTGCTGTACATTATAAAGGTTATGGCAGTTCCAGTTATAGAGAAAGTGCCCTCAAAACTTTATTGAATTAATGCTTATATTAGTTTGGTCAGTTCATATAGTTTTACAAACCTAGGAGGAATAAGGATTTCTAAAAAGCATTGTGAAATTTTTAAAATTAAATCAATAGGAAAGTAAGTGAATATACCAAATATTTCCTTTAGCCTTCTAAAGGATTATATTAAGTAATACAATATATATCATAAACATCTCTCTCTATAAGATTAATTGATGAAACTTAGTTTATAGCCCTTTAAATTTATGTCATTGTACATAAGCGTGTGTAATATGCTTATAAAAGAATTTATAAGTTGACCTGTTTGCTATAATTCAGAAAAACAAACTGATATGGCAAAATATCAAATGAGTTTCTTCCATTTTATGTATGATTTAGAGTAAATATAGCACATATTCATATGCCATGTTCAGGCTATACCTTTGTTATATTTTTTATTATTAAGTAGAAAAATACATGCAGGATAATTTTGGTCATGAAAATTGATAGAAATATTTTAAATATCATTTTCCAACATATAATACCATTTGCAAAAACATTCCTTACTTTGGAACAGCTAAGTGCACTTAATATAATTATTTATGTGTTTAATATGCTATAACTAGGGGCATGTTTTTATGGTAGCTATCTAGTTTTGATTATTAAGGATGTTATAAGCACCACATGTTTAAATGCAGAAAACAGAACAGCTAAATTCAAAGGCTTATGAGTAGTGAAAAATAAGCTAGCTGTTCACATACCCCTGGGGCTATGGATTAGTTACTGTGTATTTCAGTCCCTTACTTTTGGTATACTTTTGAAATGTATTGTATATGATTTGTATTGAAAATCTTGGGTGTTACATTGATTTTATTCAAGGATTACAGTTCATCCAACTTCAGAGTTGTTATCTTGGTATCTAAAATTTCTAAAATTGCTTGCCAAGTTCTAACAACAAGCTGTATAATCCCAGATCAGACACTGCCTCCTGTGTATTATCCAACAACAAATTGGGTAGAATAGAATATCAGTAAATTAAGTATCAGAATAAGCATTTTTATGTACAATGCAGATTTATAATTATAATTTATTTAATCACTAAAAGCAATCTTATCATTATTAATTTTTTTCTTATTTGTCCTTTAAAATTTTTAGGCTTAACACAGCTCATGCCACCTAAATTTCTTACTAATTAATTTCATAGCAAGTGTTCATTCATTAACATGATGCTGTATCCCTAATTCATATTCCAAATTTGATTTACGTTTCAATATGATTTGAGAAGAGGAGATTTGGTAAATTTATTAATGTATATTTCTTTTATAAAGGTCAGACAAAGGGAAATGTCTTACCCTCAATCATAGCCCACAATAATTATGTTTTCAATGTTTTGCTTAAAGTTTGGGGGAGAAATATTATCAACTCTTTCCATCAAAAGCAAGAACAATGATGCTAGGTCTGTTGGTTAAAGGTAAATGCATAATACAGTCAATGTAGACATAGAGGTGAGGAAGGGACAGGAATATTAAACTTTGTTATGCCTTCTTGTATAAACAAATACAAGAATATCAAAGTAAAAGAGTGAGGGACGATGATTGCTGAATAAGGTACTTTTCAGATTCTGGATGTTATGTTTTTTACTTTTTATTATTTTTGTGACATTGTTGTTGTTTTTGTTGTTGCCGTTTTATGGATTGAATTGTGCCCCCCCAAATTAATATGTTGAAGCCCTTTATCCCCAGTGTGACTGTGTTTGTAGTCAGGGCCTTTAAGGAGGTGATTAAGGTTAAATATAGTCACAAGGGTAAGGCCCTCATCCAATAGGATTGGTGTCCTTGTAAGAGGAGGAAAATACACCAAAGATGTGCACGTAAAGAAAAGATCATGTACAGAATACAGTGAGAAGGCGGCCTACTGCAAGCCAAGGAGAGAGGTTTTGGGAGAAACCAAACCTGCTGAGATCTTGATCTTGGACTACTAGCTTCCATAATTGTGAGAAAATAAAGATATTAAGCATATGCTATGCTTTAAAATACCTAGTCTGTGATGTTTGGTTAGGGCAAACCTTGTGGACTAATTCAACAGGTGTATAACATATATATGGGATTAAGTATTGCTTAATGAATTTCCATATAGAACATAACCCATGAAACCACTCCACATATTAAATTACATAAATTTATCAGCACCTCAGAAACTCCAGAAAGTATCTTTCCATTTACTCCATAACCAAAGGACACACACACACACACACACACACACACATAAATAAAACCTGTGTTATACACTATATATATATGTATATATATATATATATATATATATACACATATATGTATATATATGTATATATATGTATATCAGTTTATGATAAGTACTCTTTTATCTCTAACTTATTTAGCTCAACACTGTGCTTCTGAAATTCATTTGAATTGTTGTTAATTCCTATATTTTACTCATTCTCATTAGCTTTTACCATCTGTTAGATGAATGTAATACATACATTTATTCATTCTACTCTTGATGGACATTTCAGTTTGAGACTATTGCAAATAGTCCTTCTTTGAACATTCTTATATATATCCTAAGCTGAACAGATACACACAGTTATAACTGATATAGCTAATGTAAATATAATATACATATATATTAGGTATGTAACTAGACTTAAAATTGCTGGGTTCATATATTCTTTTGACTAGATTTATAGTATTATTGCTTCATTTGTGACCATGACCAAAGCTGGAAGAAGAGACAGAAGAATGTGGAATCTTGTCATGTTCTGTTATGAGGATTTTACTGTAAGGCTACCTATTTCTTCTTAGAAATAGGTCCCATTGGTTTAAAGTCATTAGAAATGATATTAGGATCATACATGAGAAAGTGTGCATGTGTGTGTGTGTGTGTGTGTGTGTGTGTGTGTGTGTGTCTGTAATTAGTTTTGGAATGTGAGAATAAGTCTTGCATAAATTTAATCTCTTCTGATATATATCCTCTTTCTTCTATTTATCCTCATATGTTGTATTTTATAATTTTTTTAACATTTTTATTAATTTTTGAGAGACAGAGCATGAGCAGAGGAGGGGAGGAGAGAGAGGGAGACACAGAATCTGAAGCAGGCCCCAGGTTCTGAGCTGTCATCACAGAGCCTGTGGTGGGGCTTGAACTCACGGACCACGAGATCCTGACCTGAGCTGAAGTCGGACGCTTAACCGACTGAGCCACCCAAGCACACCCTCATATATTGCATTTCAGAACCTTTATTGTCATGTCCACATAAGTTAATTTCTAAGTCTCCTTTGTCACTATGCTACTAACATGCATAAGCATTATCATATCAGTGTTTGCATCAATGTTGGAGGGTAAATTAGGATGTAGGAACCATGTCTCTTCATTTAAAAATATGAGATTATTTAGTAAAAGCCCAAACTAAATATTTCATTGAATAATTTAAAATAATTCATAATTTAAATTTTAAAAGATGTGAAAAATACTTAATAAAAGCCAGCTTCCCTTCTTTACATTGTTTTTTTTTTGTCAGACATTCATTGTCTGTCATCTTAGTGATTGGAATCTTTTTTGTTTGCTTGTTTTCAGATTGATGTATCCCAAGTTTCTCCTTACCGGTATTTCCATTTAATTTGATACCTGAGATATTTTCTACATAAAACAAATACTATTGTATTTTCCCTTGTGTCTCTGTTATCCAAAAGAATCCCTTCTTGACTCCATATTTGCTCTCTAGTTTCAACTTGAGTAATCCATATTTGGCCTAGCATCATCTCCCTTTTCTACCTTTAATGCATCTTCAACACTTTGACTTCCCTTAATTTCATTCTGTGGGACATAGTTTTATCCCTTGGTTTTTGTTCTAACATGGATATTTACAGCTCTGACTCCTTTATGTTCAAGACTGGACATTTTCTAAGGTTATCTCTTATGTTCCTTTCTTTTATGTACTTGCAAGCCGTCTCTTGACTCTCTCATCTGTTCTTAAAATTTAAATACTACATCAGTGTAGAGAATATAAAATTGCATTCCAATTTGAGTTCCAAAACACAAAGACTCAGATCTGTTGTTGATGTGAAATAAAACACTTCATCAGGTACACAGATGATGGAAATAGTCTGTCCCACTGCAGTCAGGTGTAGTCATGGCATGTTAAGCACACTCATGTTTTGGTCAATTCTACTTGTAATAGTTATAAGTTCAAGAGCTTTATAAACCAAATATGTTTGTGTTGTTTATCACCTGAATCATCCTAAGGAAATTAGGTTCTCCACCTGAATCCTATGTTTCTCATTGTGAAAATGGGGAAAATGACACCTATTATGTTGTGATGACTTATATATAATTGTGGTATTAGTAACATCTCCGAATAGGAGCAGCAAATTGCTCAAAGTCAGGTACAAGAATCATAAAAATACTTTCTTTCTCTCTTTCTCTACCAACTTCAAAAATGCAAAAACATACTTGAAGGCTGCCTGATAGTCCAGCGAGAAATCGGGGCTATATGGCTTTCACTTCCTCTAGGTCCTGTAGAATTTATTACTTTAAAAATGCAAGGACTAGGGCTGGGCTTCAGGTATAGTGTAGAATGAGCACAAAACTTATATGCAGGCTGTGGCTGTGACTTTAGACAAGGCACTGAGATGTACAACACTTCTTTCAGTATGAGTTGTCCCAAGGACATTGTGGTTTAAATACATTTCTGAGTACCAGGTTCCAGATTTATGTTTCTTTCTCATTGTTTAAAATGAGCTGATTTAAATCTTACAGCTTCTAAACTTGAGGGCACCATATTTATAAAATTGTTATATTGTGACAAATGTTTTAAAAGAGTAAAACCTCTTTTTTCTCCTTAAAAAAAAAAAATTGGTAGCTTAGCTCTGACACATTACATGATTGCCTGCCTAAGTATCTTTGTACTTCAGATTATAAACATTGTTTTATAGTATAAAATACTTAAAGGGAATTTAATAGAAATGCATTTTATTTGTTAGATAATTAGTCGGTTGCTTTTGAAAAGGAACAGTTCATTTCAGTATAAGGTAGCATCCAGACTATGAAGAAATGTGAAGCATTTGATAGCCTGCTTATTTTGCTTTTATTTTGCAAGTCTTTTGCATACTCATACGGGGCTTGCAATCTCTGACATTATCCAGGGACCTGAACTATCATTTCTTGAAGCAAGATGGATGTTTACCCTGCTTGGGAGGCACTTAACATGGCAACAGCACAGGCAGTGTAAGTGACCTCTCTCTGGGTGGAAGCCTCGAGTGTATACATAGATTAATGTGCTTCTCCAGAGAGTGATCACTGGGCAGATTCTTATTAGTCAATTTATTCAGTTGATTAAAGATGACTAATCATATTGTATTTTGAAGAACTCTCTTAGTTATTAATTTGAGCCACAGAAAACAGGAGAGCCAGTTCACCTTAGCTACAGAAATTGTGTGCAGAGAATTAGACACTGCACATTGCCACGCATGGGCACTGGTTAAGCATGGGGAGGGAATATAAAGTTTCAGCTGTTATGTTCTGTCTAGGTGCAAGTGCAGATAAGCCTTTGAACTTTAAGGCATATAGAATCTGTAGTTAATTGATGGAAAATTTACCTTCTTCTCAAGGTGCATTTTGCAAAGTGATTGTAAAGGTGCTTGCTGAATGCAAAACAGATTTAATAGATAATTTGGATTGCATTGACTTTACACTCATTGTGATTTAAACGGAAACTTATGCTAGCAGGATTGGATTTTAACATTATATTGTTTTGTGAATGTATCTGTGGATTGTAACATTAAATTGTCTTATGAAAGGATCTGTAGATATTGATATAGAAGTGTTTATATTTTGCAAGAAAGGTTCGTTGTGACATCCTATGCTTAATTTGAAGTGCAATTCTTTTTGATAATAAACTATTTGCATAGAAAATCATAATGTTATTAAGACAAATATTTTTAAACATAAAATTCTTTAAAAATAATCTTTAATTCTGTCAAATTTCTGACAAAGTATGAGGCAAACCATTGTATCTCCAGAATGTCTTGTAGGCGTGGGGTTAGGGCCGTTATTGACAGGGATGTTGTCCTAAGTCTGTGTTTTCATAGGGTACACACTTTTATTTTTTAAGAGATCCGTAAAAATATCTTATTTTAAAGTTATGTAATTATTCAAAGCATTAAGACAATGTAGGACACTAACAGAATGATGTTTGAAAATCCCAATTCTAATGCTCATAAGTAACAACAGATTGGGCATTAAGTCAACCAGGTATATTTTAATATACTGATCTAGATACACTAACAACTACTTTATGAAAACAGAATCAAATTATATATACTATATTTACTTTTAAAAATGATGAACAGAGATATGGGTTTGTGTAAGAAAGCCTCAGCATGTTGACCACATGCCCGCTGCCTTCTCTGTCTTCTGCATCCCTTCAGATATATCGTTATGATGTAAGCAAAATCATGGGCACTGGTCTAGACTGGGAGGGAACAGTTGACACCAGGGGACAAAACCTAGTGACCAACTGTGGAAAGCCCTGAAGCAAGAATAAGACAGCATTTTCTAGAGATACTTTGGCCCTTAGGGATGTAAGAAAAAGAACCATTCTGGCCTGAGTGAATATCTGTGGAAGGACCTGCTGACATACTCCCAGTGATCCTAAGGCTGAGGACCAGGGTTCGCTCTCTTGACCTCTACAACTGTTGCTGATGCAACTGTGCAGGTGACGAGAGAAAAGAACAGAGGCAACCCTTTCCACTATTGTTTAGGATTCTAAACATGTCAGTTCCAATGTGTGAACGTTTTCGTACTTGCCTTTTGATGCATATTATGAGAGTTTCTATAGGATATATATTTCAAAGTAAATTACAGAGGTTTCTAGTTGTCTTCCAGTATTAATCATCTCCTTTTTAAGGTAACATTGGATTTCTTCATGTTGCACTGGGCACATGGTGTCTCAAAATATAAGTATACCTTTGCCCAAGTTATATTCATATGTGCCTAAGTACTGGCCAATAAAGATAAGATACTATAATATACTGGTTTGTCAAATTAGCCTCAGACAAATCAAAGATCTAACCCATGATTAAACTTTACCAGTAATTTAAAGTACTCAGATAATCGCAAGGTGTTATAAAAATTGGTCGAGGACTTACAATGAGCTTCCCAGGATACTTCTCATTGCGTCCTACTTGTTCTATCCTGACTTTAATGTGAGCTTTCAGGTGATGTGTGCAACTGCAAATCTTACACAGAAGAGAGTCATTTCAGTTATAAAACATTTCCATTTTATATTCAGTGAGTGATAGAGCTTCAGTGACATTTTCCAGGGAACCATTCCCCATAGATCCATAGATTTTATGTTTGTTTCTTATAAACAATCCTAGACAACCTGCTAAGTATCTCCTGCTAAATGTGTCCCATAGATACAGACTCTGCTGCCTGCAAATATCATTAGTTTGCTTGCCAGGAAGTCTGTGATTAACATGCCTAAAAGGACATTAAAACAGGTCACTGACTTCTTTCTTTCCTTTAAGGTGGATTGGATTCTTAACTCTTTCCTTCCCAGATGTATAAGCAGAAGCAGTCCCTAAATCCTAGGCAGTATCATTTGCATTGGAGAGTTTTCTTCTTCTTTCCTCATTCCAAGTAGAGTGTGGATGTAGTGGATGGAAATCCGCCAGACCTTTGCAATGGAAACTTTTTGCCAAGTAGACAAACAAGATAAGAAGAGTCTGCATCCCTGTAGAATTGCAGGGACATAGCAGTACCAGCATGCCAACTTCCAGCCTTTCTCAGTATCAGGGAGAATTAACTATCTGTTTAAACTCCTGTTATTTAATATGTTTTGAAACTCTCATATGACTCTAATGACAAAACTGAAAAAAATTAGAACCCAGCAGAATACTGCACATGACAGAATCTATAAATGGCTTTGGAATAAGAGAAGAAGATAGGTTGGCAATCTGATGATGCTTGTTAAACAATGGAAGTCATATTATGACATTAAAAATATTTATTTATTTTGAGAGAGAGAGAGAGAGAGAACAAGGGAGGGGCAGAGAGAAATAGAGAGGGAGAATCCTAAGCAGAGCCCAATGCGGGATTCAATCCCATGAACCATGAGATCATGACCTGAGCCAAATATGCTTAGCCAACTGAGCCACCCAAGTGCCCCTATTACATTTTTGGATAGAGTCACAAGCAGAACTAGGGGGAATAGTTGAAAATCAATAACAGCCTTAGTTGTCCATTTTTTTCCTACTTCTAATCCTTCAAGAGAGAAGTACTCTATTAGAATTAGATAGTCAGTCTTTACATAGAGAGAGAGAATGAATGAAGCCTTATTAAAGGAAACATAATTGGTGGCTAAATGTGTAGTTTGGAACCTTGGCAGATTGAAGAAATGGCTTTTTTACTCCAAGCCATATCCTCATATAGATTTTGGTTGTAACTCAGAAGACTTAGCAGTTAGTAAGATTAAATATTTCTGGCTTACATCCTGCTGGGTGTGGCTATGTTACTAAATTTTGCCAAAAAATGTAAGAAGATATAATTTGGGAAATTTGGGGGAACTGACGTTAAATGAAAGGGACACTAGTGTATCTTTTTTTTCCTAATTTTCTGTTGGTTGAATGTTAATATAATTTCTCGAGCTCCAAAAACAATTTTAGAACCTGACTTGGTCTTGGGGATGGAAGCCAAATACGGAAGAGCAACATAAATGTATAAGCCTGACATTCTGACCAAATTGATGCCCTGGTTTTCCACACTTCTCGGATAAGGGAGAAGATCAAATTCTAATAAGAAACTCATATTATTTGAGTTGCTTCTGATACTCAAAATAAAACCCAACTAAGGAATATTTGTGAGAAACAAAGTGCTAAATAAACATTTACAAAACGAAGGTCAAGAAATATTAAGAGAAAATGACAAATAAACAGAAATACACATTCCATTTACATACATGCCAATTTTGTGTTGAAAACACTAAAGATAAGGTACAATAATAAACTAATAAAAGATAGTTTATCCTTCCCAAAATTAAAAGCCATATTCACCAAAGAATCCAGCTAAATATTTATGATCAGAATTATTTGAAATGCATGCTTCAGTTTACATTAGTATATTTGATTAGCTAATATAAACAATAAAAATCTAAAAGTCTGAGGGACAAATAAAATTGTAAGGAATTAAAAACAAAATGAAACTAGAAATTTGGGGAGACAATTAAGCACCCAAGTCAACTTTCATCCGCTGGTGTCTGCTAAATCCTAGATAAGTTGAGTTTTTGTTTCTGTGGATGAAGAAAAAGTCTAGGACTCACTAAAGTTCGAGAATATAATTAGAAACTAATAAAAACTTAGGATTCAATGGGATACACCCTGTGTAAATTAGTATAAAAAAGAAATATACAATACAATGATAAAAACTACACTTTTCCATTCTGATAGTACTGTATGGACTGATGCTAGAGATAAAATCCTCCTGGACATTTATAACCAGGAGCCCATCCTCACATGATTTTGTATTCTAAATCTATGCTACTTTTTGGTCAAAAATACCTAATAAGTGAATTTAAGTGAACAGATTCCTGGGTTAGTAGTGCTTTAAATGACTGGTAGAACTGAATGCATCTGTATCTATATATCTATCTATATCTATATCTATATATCTATATCTATCTATATCATCTATATCTATATCATCTATATCTATATCATCTATATCTATATCTATATCTATATCTATATCTATATCTATCTATATCTATCTATATTTATATCTATATCTGTCAACACAGAGCCCAACGCGGGGCTCGAACTCACGAGCTGTGAGATCATGACCTGGGCTGAAGTCAGCTGCTTAACCAACTGAGCCACCCAGGAGCCCCAGGACTCATATTATTTTCATTCAAATTCAGAGGGATAAATAAATTTCGTGAAGGACCCACAAAATGTACTTTGGATATCCCAATAATACATCAGGCTCACTGGTTTAATAAGAGTTCTCAAAATTTGATCTTTGATCTCATAATTGTATTTCTGATTGTGACATATTTGTATCACACAAATGAGTCAGCAGTTTTATTTTTTAATTTAATTTATTTATTTAAGTTTATTTATTTATTTTGAGAGAAAGAGAGAGTGAGTACGGTGGAAAAAAGGCAGAGAGAAAGAGGGAGAGAGAGAATCCCAAGCATGCTCCCCGCTGTCAGTGCAGAGCCCCTATGCAGGGCTGGATATCAAGGACCACAGGATCATGACCTGAGTCGAAATCAAGAGTTGGATGCTTGGGGCTCCTGGGTGGCTCAGTCACTTAAGCATCTGACTCTTGATTTTGGCTCAGGTCATGATCCAACAGTCTTGAGATCAAGCCCATGTTAGGCTCCAGGCTCAGCAAGGAGCCTGCTTGGTATTGTCTCTTCCTCTGCCCCTTCTCCCTCCCCCAAAATAAATACTCTTTAAAAAATTTAGATGCTTAACCAACTGAACCACCCAGGCACCCCAAGTCAGCAGTTTTGTAGTGATCTTGAAAGAGTACACTCTCTCAAATGTCTAAATATAAAGACTTCTCATTTGAAAATATAAGTGGAAAAGAGTTGAATAAGTAAATAATTATTTTGTATACTAGCTTTTGAGTTTTCTTGAAACTGGTAGTATATTTCTTATCAAAAGCACATTATAACATCTAATTTTTATTTATCTACATATTAATTAGGAAACCAAAGTGTATACTAAGATGTTATGATGAGCAGTGGGTATTATATGTGAGTGATGAATCACTAAATTCTATTCCAGAAACCTATATTACACTATAGATGACTTAACTAGAATTTAAATAAAAATTTGAAAAACAAGTGTATAGTAAGAAAGGAATCTGTTTTTTAAAGGCTGAAATCAAGTCAATGTTTTCTTGCTTCACTTGATTAAAGAAGCAAAATCATTCTAAGCATATTTTTAGGCAACCACTCCTTTTATTTTAAGATTTAATGCATATTTTGTATTAAGTTGCAGCTCAAAGTACTTATTTTTCCGTTATTCTACACTAAATATGCCAGGATGGCATCAATAATTCTATAATATATTGTAGGAAAAGCACCAACTCTGAATTCAAACATGTTGGTTTGAACTCAAGTTTTGCTGTTTACCTTTAGGATGATCAAGGAAAAATTACTTACTTTATTGGAATCTAATTTCTTTATTTTTAAATTGTAAATACTAATAGTAACAAGGGCTCACAAAAGACCACAGGGGAACTAAGTATTGACCAGATTATGGTGCAACCCATCATTTAACTAAAAGTTAAAATGGATGGATACTAACCAGAGATCTTTTGTATCAGATCAGGAACACACAAAAAGCTCATATATTATATTAAAACTCATTATATTCATTTTGGAGAATCAGAGTCATTTAAGAATATTTCATCAGGTTTATTTTTTATTTTAAACTTAATCTTAACTCTTAGGTAGGTAAACCTAGCTTTTTTACTTGATTTTCTTAAAAGGTCAGTATTCTTGAGGTTTTTAAGTAATGAATACTCAAAACAATTACAGGTATGATTTATATGTTTTTATTTTAGTGTAAGGTAAACTTTGAGAAGGTTGATGTATTTAAGTGTCAAATGTTAATGTTTTAATTTCTTAAAATATACAGAAGCAACCATTTTTACAGAGCATCTGAGGTTATAAATCAGCCCTGTACTATAAATGACAACTCTGTCTCCATTATCCACACAAGTATTAATTGTAAACTCCTAATTACTTTTTTGTATTTGATGAACAAATATTTTAATATAGTAAGAATTTCTTATGCAAAATGTCTTTGGAAAACCAAATATGTTTTTGGTGGGCTTTTAATATTCTCAGAATATGTATTTAGGCTTTTTAAATGCTACAGTCATTCATGATTTTAATAATGTTTCTATGGTTTCCCTAACATACACCAGGTAAAGCACTATTCTCTGTACTTTGTATGTAGCTTTTTCAATAAACCTGAAGTTTGGTACTCTTACCCCTCCTCAACCATCTTTACTTATTAAATAATTGACTTTCAAGCAGATGAAAAGCCAATTCTTTGGTGCATTTCATGAGTTTTAATGGAAAAACAATGTAAGCTTGAAAAATAATCACTTTATGCAAAAAAAAAAAAAAAAAGAAAAAACCCACAAACAAACAAACAAACAAACAAACAAATAAAAGTAGGCAAGGAGGATATTCACCTTTAAAGATGAGAACTTGGGGCGCCTGGGTGGCGCAGTCGGTTAAGCGTCCGACTTCAGCCAGGTCATGATCTCACGGTCCGTGAGTTCAAGCCCCGCGTCAGGCTATGGGCTGATGGCTCAGAGCCTGGAGCCTGTTTCCGATTCTGTGTCTCCCTCTCTCTCTGCCCCTCCCCCGTTCATGCTCTGTCTCTCTCTGTCCCAAAAAAATAAATAAAAAACGTTGAAAAAAAAATTTTAAAGATGAGAACTTAACATCTTACTTTATAGTTTCTAGAATTTAATTAATTTGAGAAGTTGCTAATAAATACTATCCATGGTAACAGTCACATAACCAAAGTATGAGATAGAAGCAAGAAAATAAAAGAATTCATATTATGAACAGTTATTATGTTATGAACAATTGACATTTAATCCTCACAGCAAATATATTTGGTAGATACTATCATTCCCACTTTAGGGATGATCTTTAGATTTAAGGATGTTAGAGATTTTCATGGCATATAACAACCCCCTCTCAGAGTACGACAAAGCTCACGTCTAATATCTTTGCATTGTAAAGAAAGAAAAATCCAGATTAGTTAAATTCATAATCAGAATCACATTTTTAAAAAATTACCATCTTGTTCAAAGTAGGTAGGAAAGGTAGGCCCATGTAAACATTATGGGTGGAGCTGTGGAGAGACTAGAAAACCCCTGAGTATTTATGGATGTGAATATTTCAGAGAATTTAAGTCATTGCACATATATTTTTTTTCACTGAAACTCTGATGTTTTACTATGAATCTTGAGCCCAGGACCAATCCAGATATTGACAGAAGGGGTTTGAGCGAATCTAGCTCACTCTTACCAATAAATAATACTTATTTTTACTTTGATTTATATTTGAGTTTGAAATTATGTTCACTTCATGCCACAGTTGTCAAAACTGGATTCTATAAAATCTCTATCTGAGAGAGTATTTTGGTGGTGCTGTCTGCACAAGTAGGGCCTGCCTAATCATGTCATACTCACCATATAATGCATTAGGCCCTGTTAACAGGCTGACGTCAAATGCTTTCAAATTCTTCATTTCCATTTTCTTTCAGTGTGAGGCCAATCTAACCCTGTAAAAAAGAAAGAGAGAGCAATAGAGAGAGAGAGAAAGAGAGAGAGAGAAAGAAAGAAAGAAAGAAAGAAAGAAAGGAAGGAAGGAAGGAAGGAAGGAAGAAAGAAAGAAAGAAAGAAAGAAAGAAAGAAAGAAAGAAGGAAAGAAAGAAGGAAAGAAGAAAGAAATTTTATTTTCTCGAAGTTCTGGAGGCTAGAAGTCTGAGATTGAGATGTCGGTGGAGTTGGTTTCTTCTGAGGCCCCTCTCCTTGGCTTGTGGATGGCCACCTTCTACCCCTGTCCTTACATGGTCTTTCTCTCTGTGTCCTAATATCCTCTTTTAAAAATTAAAAAAAAAATAATTGAAACATAGCTGACATATATCATTTCCAGGTATAGCATAGTGATTCAACAGTTATATATGTTAAGAAATATTCACCAAGATAAGTGTATTACACAATTATTGACTATATTCCCTATGCTGTACTTTTCATGCCCACAAATCTCTTTAAATATGTATTTTATCTCACTCTTCAGACTTGTTGGAATATTATGTATTTTCTTTTGATATTTGATATGTATAGCATATTTTTTTAACGTTTACTTATTTTTGAGAGGTGGGGGAGGGGCAGAGAGAGAGGGAGACACATCTTCTGAAGCAGGCTGCAGGCTCTGAGCTGTCAGAACAGAGCCCGACGGGGGGCTGGAACCCTTGAACCATGAGATCATGACCTGAGCTGAAGTTGGAGACTTAACCGATTGAGCCACCCAGGTGCCCCTGTATAGTGTACGTTTTTAACAGTCATATCACCACACTGATGGATTTCATCACTTGGGAGTTGTGGACACCTTTTGTTAAAACTGGATAGGACAGGCATCAAGGAAAGTAAATGTGGAGTTTTTCTGACACTGCCAGGTAATGGTATTGACAAAGATTGTCTAATTCAATAAGAATCACATGTCCAGGGGTAAAGGAAAAAAAAAGCGATAGGTGAAATGAACATAGTAATGGTAATATAGGAGAGTAAACATCCTATAAGAGGAAGTGAACACCAGGGAGTTCTAGCAGAATACCTGGATTGTAGAGTTCTGTTGTTGTCATTTGTTTGTTTTGATAGTCAGTGCCTAGTTACATATATGTATTATCTTAAATTTCTGAGTCATTTCTTTAGAAGGTATAGTGTTTTGACTTTATTTACTTCATATACATCTACATTTCTAGATTTGAAAGATGACCCCTCAAAAGTAATATCTGAAAATAAAGACAGAAGACTTTTTTTTTTTTTATTTTTTTTTTACTAATTTTTTTTTCAACGTTTATTTATTTTTGGGACAGAGAGAGACAGAGCATGAACGGGGGAGGGGCAGAGAGAGAGGGAGACACAGAATCGGAAACAGGCTCCAGGCTCTGAGCCATCAGCCCAGAGCCCGACGCGGGGCTCGAACTCACGGACCGCGAGATCGTGACCTGGCTGAAGTCGGACGCTCAACCGACTGCGCCACCCAGGCGCCCCAGAAGACTCTTGATAAATTAAGGCAGTACTAGATTGATTTGATGATAAAAATTACTTTAATTCTAAGCAATGTAGTACACTTTAGTAACTTTGAGGTGGTGGTGGGATATGGATGTAATGATTTTGTGGAAAAAAATGTAATTATTCCAGAGAAGAGTAATCAGCTAATTCTGGATAGATGAATTGTTTGACAAGAAAACAATTTGAGATGAGTCTAGTATAACTACAAGACACTGAGGGCCTGGACCACATCTGGAAAAAAGGAATAGATGCAAGATATATTACAAAGTTAGCATTTCATGCCAGAAAAGATACGAGTAAATAATTTATGAACAAGCTGTGCATGTACTAAAATTGATAGAAGGCAGGTAATAAGTATAGTCACATCATTGTTTTAAGCTACACCTTGTATTTTCAAAGTCCATTTCTCATTCTCCTGTGTCCTTTCACTTGAATTATCTGACTTCTTTGCTAAGATGAAGTTTCATTTTTGATTCTAATATTTGTTGAAAGAAAATGCTTACCTATATTATATTTAAATTTTTTATAGTACCTTTCATTAGTTGTGTGTTTCAGTATTTTAGCAATAATTGATCTCTTCAAATGAGAGATATAGATAATGATGGTAGGTAGGTAGGTAGAAACAGAAATACCCAGTTACAGAGGAGAAGAGAGAAAAAAACCCTATTAAAAAGACTTGGCATTCAAATCTTAGTAGCAATTACTTGAAGGCATTCATAGAATGGGTTTTAATAAATATTTTCAATTTATTTAAAATATCAGAATGGGAGACATGTTAACAGTCTCAATGTTTAGACATGTGCTAATTATTTAACTAATCATCATTTCCTCTTTGTGAAGTTGAGTTAATTTAAAATAATTAGATCACCATGTCCATTTCACATTTTGAGCCTTCCTAGAATAAGCAATGAAATGGCAAATGAAATTGAAAAATGATGGTGCCTCAGCTCTTTTCGAAAAATAAATATACAACCAGAGCATGTAAAGCCACTGTCACTTCATATAGTAGCAATCTAGGCTAAAATGAAGATGAAACAGCTTTCCTGGCTGAAATGAAGATATCAACTGCATTAAATTAGATTTTTTTGGTACTTAAGTGAAAGACAGTTTTTCCAGTATCTGAATTACCTGCCTTGAATCACTTCATAAATTGGACTAAACAGTATTGAGTTTGAGGGTTGTTTTTCTATTCCCTTCTGTTGACACAAAGTTCAGTGCTCCATTTCTTCTTTAACTATGAGAGAAGCTGTAATAACAGAGACTATAGAAGTAATGTAGAAATGAAATGTTTCAAATTGCATTTGTGTCCCCAATGTCTACTTTAGACTTGTCCCAAGAAAAGCACACATTTTGAAGTAGTTTTAGAGGGCCCTTCTTTTGAATGGATAATAATTTATTTCATGAGGTACACATTTTCTCTTTTGAAAACAAGAGGAAAATAATTTCCTCTTTGTTCACTTTTCAGTGTAATTGTGTAGAGAATATTGGTACTTATACTGATGACCTCAATTTCCACAATGTTAGAATAGATAGTTTAATTGCAAATACTTACATATATACTCTTACTGTTAATCTTCTTAATATTACCATGGTGATGGTCCTCTGAATCCAAGTTTATTGATCTGTACGTAAATAGGGAGGTGAAAGGAAATTTCTACCCCAACTCCTCCCATTATGCTATCATTACATAGACATGGGAAAAGTGTTGTAAATACGCTCATGATACAAAGATAAATAGATTTATGAAAATGAGAACATGGCAGGCAGTGGTAGTGGGGGAATAATTTAATATTCATGTTATCCTCTAAATACTATTGGAAAATCAAAAAAGAAATTCTTAATAAATGTATTCTAAATAATAACAGGAACCTCAAATTTCTATTATTTATGTATTATTAAATCAGTTGTAAACTTTTAATAAAAATTATTTCAAGGGGGATTGAGTGAGATATTGCTTTAATCTAGTCTTATGTCATAAGATCTAAAATACTGTTTCATTAGCCTCAACACTGTACTTTCAGAACCTACTAAACTACTGAAAACATATAAGGAGAAGTTTCTCAATGAATGCCTATTGAATTGAGTTTATGGTAAAAAGGTTGTTAGTGAAATTGAAGAGTGATTACCAAACTCTTTTTACCAAACATTAGTCGTTTACCGAACGTTTTTTTTAATTTTGGCTCTGCATACTGATACCAACTTTACAACCCCATAAATTATATACCTGATTATTTAAAAAACAAATATTTTTATTCAATTTAAAATTAACTCTAGGTTTTAAAAGATTTAACAGCTTGGTCTTAAGCCAGATATATATATTTCCCTTACAGTAGAATTTTCCAAAGTAAAACCAAGATACCTGAACATCCAACTGTATCTTTATTGGATTTAAGTACTACTTAAATCGATAAAATTCTAGTTTAAAAGAGGCTACTTCACTTTCAAGGCATTTAATTAAAGCTACATTCCATTAGTTAGAATAATCTAAACTTGACTTCATCTACTAAGTCATTTGGATCGTTTTATCGGATCCTTCCCTTCTGAAGATTGTTGATTTACTTCTTCCTTATAGATCACACTTTACTCACAGAATATCCAACACTTAGTCATTATATGTTTAATTATAAAATACATAAGACAATGAAAAATTTTCTTACTCTCATTAATGGGTATATGTAAATTCTCACACATGTAATTTTTGTCTGAGATTGTAAACATTCTTATTCCCCAAATCCCATCTTTAGTCCCGTGTTGTCTCATAGCACACACTGTCCCGTGATCATTTTCCCAATAACAACAATGGCAGTAATGGCAGTTACTATTTATAAAACAATGGCTATGTGTAAGGCACTGCTTAGGACTCAACATTATTATGTTTAAATTGATTGTCATTAGGTATTATGGACCGTTAGTTGTTTTAAGATAAAATTACATATTTATTTTTGTAGTTTTAAGATAAAACTACATATACATATTTATGAAATCATATTTAGGATGAACACATTAGCATTACAAACAAATAAAATAAAATGCGACCATCTGGAAACAGCCATGGTAGAGCTGTGTTTTGCTTTGTGGTTTTTTTTTTTTTATTTTTAATTTTATTTGAGCATATAGTGTATGTAGTGGCCTTCTTTTTACCACTTGGGCCAGTGCTTTTTCTCCAGGCTCTGTCTATTCTTAGGTATCATTATTTTTCCTATTTTTACAATCAAGGGGAGAAAATAGAAACTTACTGGCTTATTCTTTTGAATGTTTTGAAGCAAAATCTTTTACATATGTAGATTACTGGCCATTTGTATTATTTTCCCCTAATTTTCTATTTCTTTCTCCTGTTAGATATGTTACCATTGTCATGGCTACATATGTTTGGGTTTTCCAATGATATATTGAAAAAAAAACATTGTCTTAGTGTCCCAAAAACATTAACATAAATAGGTATTTATTGAATAGTATTCATGTGACCGACACTGTTCAAGAGATAAGGGATAAAACAGCCTGCATAATACATATGGCCCCTCCAAATATGGGATTCACAGGCTAAGGGGAAGTGACATTATATATTTATAAATGGCATTACTACTCTGAAACAGTAGCCTTGAAACCAGAAACCAAAGCAATTCTAGGAGGATATAGTTCCAAAGTGTTTGACAATTTTCTTTGTTCAGTCTTAGAAAGGTCTTTTCAGCAAATTTTCCAGAGTTTATTTATAATTGCTGGTATAGTTTATTTTCCTAAATTTGGCCTCCCTAGTGAGGAAACATTATGTTGATATTTTAATGAAAGAACAAATTACACACCTGCTCCCCCTTCTCCTCATCCTCCTACCCAAGTGTATATTTGAAAAGAAGACAAAAGAATATGTATGCATCCCTGTTATAGCTATTTGGAGAACTTGGCATAGGACTACATCAATTTCCCAATATTTCACTCCAGGATTAGTTTCATAAGGTTTCCATAACAAATTACCACAAGCTGGGTAGCTTAAAACAGCAGAAATCTCTTCTTGCAGAGTACTAGTTGCTAGTAATCTGAAATCAAGATGTCTGCAGGACCATGTCCTCTGTGAAGGCTGTAGGGAAGAATTCTTTCTTGCCTCTTCCTAGTGAATGGTGATGGCCAGCAATCCTTGGTGTTCCTCAACTATAACCGCATCACTCCAATTGTTGTCTTCATCTTCACATAATCCTCTTACTTCCATATCTCTGTGTCTCTCCAAATCTCCCTCTCCCTATGAGGACACAGTCATTGGATTTAGAGCCCATCTGAATGTAGTATGACTTCATTTAGCTTGCTTACATCTGCTCAGATCACATTTACAAATAACGTCACATTCACAGGTTCTGGTGGACATGAATTTTGGAGGGCACACTATTCAGCTCAGTAATGAAACCACTCAGTCACAAGCAGAACTAGATAACTGTGACTTCTAGTTGGATAAGGATGTAAGAACCCCATAAAACCAAGAGAAAGCTGCTAAATTCTGCATAATTTCCTCTCAGTAACTTCATTTAGAATAAATATGTCTTGTCTTTGGTAAGGAGTGAGAAAGGGAGAAATACAATAAACTTTTGGGAAAAAAAAGAATCCATTCAGAGAAATTGATAATACAGTCAATTAAAGAAAAATCTAGCGTCTTTGAAAATAATTTTAAGGTGGTATAAGGCCCACAGAATCAAATCTTTCTGGTTGTGTTAACAGATAAATTGTAGCTGAATCCAGTGTCCATGCTCAAAACCAAATTAAGAACTTCTGTAAAGGGGCATATAAGTGGCTCAGGCAGACTTTGGCTCTGGCTGTGATCTCACAGTTCATGAGTTGGAGCCCAGAGTCGGGCTCTGTGCTGACAGCTCAGAGCCTGGGGCCTGCTTCAGATTCTGTGTGTCCCCCCTCCTTTTCCTCTCCCTGCTCCCTGGCTCTTTCTCTGTCTCTCTCAAAAAATAAATAAACATTAATTTTTTTTTAAAGAGCTTCTGTAAAAATTAAGGGACTTTTCTTGATGGGGGGAGAAGGGAATTCTCTAACCCTATCCCACCATTCTATAGGTAATGGAGTTTCAAGGAAATTTCCGCACTTCTCAAACTAACCCCTGAGTCCCCAATTTACCACCTATTGGCACAGTGGCTTTGGGCAAGTTGTTTTATCCATGACTGTGCTTTCTATTGTGAGTCTCCATGCATCCCAGCCTTCATTAAAGCATACTCCGTAGTTCGATCTCTGATCGTTTCTGAAGGCAATTAGCCATAAAACTCTTAGTTGTCACCTGAACAACAGTAACTGAATGCCCCAGCAGCACTTTAAATTTAATACCATCTATTCCATAAATTTCATCTTTTTAGCCTGAATCCACATCCTCTCATGTCTCCTAAGGTAATGGCATGCTTTCCTTTAAAGCTTAAAGACATCAGGTCCAATGAACCCTTCCCATCAATTTCTTGACAATATCTTTTGATTATGTTATTAACAGTTTTGATATTGAAGTATCTAGCATTTAATGAACACTTTCTACATGTCAAAAGCTATTTTAAGCAATATTACATATATATGTGTATGTGTATATTTGTACTATGTATGTGTTATATATGAGAATTATTTAACTCTCAGAAAAACCTTATGAAATAGAAGCTATTAGTCAACATATTCTAATGACTATTTCATATTCTAGATGAAATATGTTCTAGGTGAAACATGTTCTACTGAAACATATTCTAGATGAAAAAAATAATACACACAAAGTCTAGTTTATCTACTCAAGATATACATCTAGTTAGTGAAAAAAAAAAAGATTCAAATTCAAGCAGGACCTATTTAGAGCTGGAAAACCAAGTAAATACTCCTCATATTATTTATTACAATTTATTGCTCTTTATTCATTTTTACTTATTCTGAAATTTTATGAAATGAATCACCTATCAGTTTCTGCATTAAACATACATTTTCTTTTGTGATTTTATTCATGTTTCTTTCATTTTCATGAGATTGTCCTCCACTGCATTGACATAAGTGTTTCCTTTATCCATAAATTTTAATTAACTCAATCCTTTCCCTTTTAACTCAATCCTGTCCCCTTTCCCGGCAAGTTATAACTTTTATTGTGAACTCATAACATCTGTTATAGTATATTATATTAATTTGTATTATAATAACTAAACTGTTGAAGTTACTAAGTAGTATATGTTCCAAGCACAATGCTTAGCCTTCTACATATATGTCAAACTGTATATTATTTAATTTTCAAACTGTATACCAGGTACTATAATTATTTCTACTTTATAGACAATAAAACTAAAGTTTAGAGTTAAAATAATTTGCCCAACCTCACATTAGGAGTAGAGTCAGGATTTTAAGAGAGGATTTTTATAGGATTTTTAAGGATTTTTAGGATTTTTAAGGATTTTTCAGTGCGATCAACTATAACATATTGTGTTTACATGGGAAATGCATGGCCATTGTCCAGAAATTTGAATTCTTCTATGGGAGATATGACAGATAAAGTCTTATAAGTAAAATAAACATGAGTAAAATAAAGTTTCAATAAAGTCCAAATTAATTTATCATTCAAACTGAGACACTTTGGAAAACAAAGTTATGCCATTGATAATTATGTCAAGTCAACATGTTTATATCCAGATTTGGATTCAGAGTCACCCTGAATAAATGGAACTATAAAGTAGTTCATTGTCAATACATGAAAGTTAGATTTCTGCATGCAAATCATTCTTGCACCAGTTTCTGAACCTGTACAGAAAGAAGCAGAATATGTTTCCAAATGTCTCAGATTGCCCAGACCTCCATCCAACAGGGATATTTTGGCCTATTCAGAGTTTCTAAGCTTCTATACCTTGGAGACACCTTAGTTAATGTGACTCATTTTTTAGTGAATCTAGAGAAAAACCTTTTATTCACTGTTATTACAAATTTACATTTTACCTTATCAATCTGTCTTATCCACATTTCGGCACAGAGTTTCTAGGATTAAACGCATGCTTTGTCCTTATTCCTTGCCAAGTTCCTGTTATTACCCCTTATATTTAGAGACCTAACCTGAAACTTTTACCAGTATGATAAGCATACTCTCTCTCTTTCATTGACCAGAGCTTGTTCTCATATTTAGGCTCCTAGATTGGATCTTGTTGATATTGACAAGTCAATTATCAATCCATCTTATTGAGTGTTCACTCATTTGAGAAATAACATTTAGTGCTCAGCTTAACACTCAGAGATCTGCTGATACAAAAGCAAACAAGATGGAACCCCTACTAACAAGGAGCTATTACAATCAAGTGGTAAAGACAATAGATACTAAAGTTAACAGCTTCCTCTACCAAACCTCACCTACAAGGCTGTACTTTGAGAGAAAACATTTGCAGTTGGGTCACTTTACTTTGTACCCATATTTGGTACATATTTCATATTGTTCATATATGCTTGCTCCCTGCTACCATGGCAATTTAATTATGCTCCACTACTTTGAGAGAAGCTTAACAGATAGGACTGTATACTTAGTAAGGAATGGTTGAATCCCCAGTACATAGAAGTTAAAGGACAACTTTTTTTTTCTTTCTGCTGGTTTTGTATTGCCCATATAAAAGCAAACATATGTCCTCAAATATGAAAAACCACCACAATGTAAACATAGTCAAGAATCTTATTGGTGGAAATTAGAAAATCGTATGTGAACATCTTTAATCCTGGATTTACAGCTTTCACAGTTAACTTCCTAACTTTCAGAAATCTCATTCTCCAAATAGGTAAAATCACTGTATTTTATTTTTTTAAGGTAATGAGACACAAATGCAAAAGTGAATGGAACATCTGTTATAGGCACTGGCATATAATCAAAGTACATTGAACACGGGGGTCCTCATGTGTAATGAAAACAAACCACGGCTGCCTCTGCATCCAGGTACTTGGTGGGTTGCTGCAGAAGCCCTGATGGCGCAGGGTGGCATGGAATTCAAGCAAACCTGACCTAGTTTTTAAGGGAAGACAGAGTGCAACTTTGGGGATCTTTGTATACAGTTGAAAATGAAGAAGTTGGTTTGGCATTGAAGGACCTTGCTAAGGACTCTGACAAGCTAGTAGGTTGCAAAAGTAAAGCAGGAAAGATAATAGAAGAAGTATGTTAAAAAGCAATTGAGCATGAAACAGGAAATGAAAGTTATAATACAATAGGAATTGCCACAGTTGAGTATTTTCACCTCCAAGACCAAGAAAAGGTAAAAAAACAAAACAAAACAAAAAACACTTGTTGGAGGACTGGTTGTATATTAAAAGCAGAGAACTGAAGTCTAACAGAGCTGAAACCTTTGGCTTTCAATAAAACAATATCAAAATTGTCATAAATGAGAAAGAACTTCAATTAGGAGAAACACTTAAAGAACGAGTAGTAACACAATGTAAAAACTATAGTGCTCTAACTAAAACAGTCTGAAGAGGATGTGAGATAAACCTCAGGTTGGAGAAGAAGAGAAAAATAACGCCAAAATAAAAGAATAAGAAGAATTTGGAGGATTTATAGACTATGAAGATTATCAGAGAGGGTTGAATAGGTGGTAAATCCTGAAACAACATGCAACTAACCAGACAGGCAGAGCAACCAGAATTCCTCCATCAGAAAGAAAAGCCCTTATTTTACCTATGGGATATCATCAGTAGGGCAGAGCTTTCCTGAAAAGAAAATAATATGGAATAGTCTTGCTGTGTCTGTTGGACACTGACACATTTTCTGAGTGTTGCAGAGAACTGAATAACTATGCAGTGCTCCAGCTGGATACAGCATGGAGCTACTTCTACTTGGAACAACTGGGATGCTTTGAAATTGCGGGAAAAAAAATAAAGTTATCCTAGAACTCCTTTAAAATTGCTGTGATGAAAAACTATCAGAGACTGAACCACATAAAGGAAATTGTGGGAAAGAGAAGGTACTGTTTTTAAGACTTACTTGGCTTCTGGGTGTCTGAAATTATCATGATGGAAATGTGGAGAACCTTGTGAGTATCTCAATAGGGCACATCAACACTTTAAACAGTCCTGTATTGATCTGTCACAAGTTCACAATTTGTTGCAGTTGGGATTTACTGCTGAGGAAGCCTGGCTTGGACTAGGCATGTGACAAGCACATGGATCGGGTAGCCACCCACACTAGCAACCAAAGAGAGGACTTGGCCCAAATAAGAAAAGAGGGCAAAGAACAAAAGACATTAACTAGAGAAAATACTCTTTGAAAGGAATGGGCTACTCTACTACTGTAGCCAAGCATGGCTCTCTATCAGGCCCTGAGGATTGCTCTCAGCAATCACCAGGTGTGTTGGTTAAATGATTCAGATCCTGATACCAACAACAGTCAAGAAAGCCCTCTGTAAGGGGTGCCTGGATGGCTCAGTTGGTTGAGCGTCCAACTGTGGCTCAGATCATGATCTCATGGTCTGCGAGTTTGAGCCCCGCATCAGGCTCTGTCAGAGCCTGGAGCCCGTTTCAGATTCTGTGTCTCCCTCTCTCTCTGCCCCTCCCCTGCTCATGCTCTGTCTCTCTCTCTCTCTCTGTCAAAAATAGATAAACATTAAAAAAAATTTTAAGAAGCCTTCTGTAAAATATTAGCCAGCTGGTGCATATGGGCCTTGACATGGTAGCATCATTCTGAATTTCTAATTTTGACAGTTGTGTCTTCAAGTCCAAAAATCTTCACAAAGAATTTTCCTTATTTCGGGTTCCATTTAAGAAATATTAGTGTTTGTCTAGACACTTCATAATAGTCCCTCTTAATATATTTAACTTTGTCATGTTAAAAAATGGTAAAATAATCAAAGCAGATTCTCTCTCTTTCAAATCTATGACTTAAATTATATTATGTATGGCAAAACTTTATAGTATATCTAGCCAAAAGATGGTTTTAAAAATATGAATATTTTGTGAGAAATAAAAATGCAAATAATATTTGAATCAAATTATGATTACTTCAAATGAATAAAGATATTTAAATGTAAACAGTTGCTCATCTAGTCTCTATGTTGGCACTAAAAATGCATAATCTTATTTGCCTCTGAATTTCAATGTTTAGTTACTATAATAAATTACTATTACATAATTTTTCCATTTCCAATTTGTGGTGGCAAATAAAATATTAAATATAATCCATGTATTCTTTTTGGTTTACTTATCTATGTATATATTTTGATTCAAATTCATAATATTTTTAAATCATCTAAAAAATTAAATAATAGAACTATTTCTTTTATTTCTTCTACAGAACTTGATGGCTATGGATTTTGTGCACTTAGCCTGTTATGCAAGATGGGATTTTTAGAAATTATGATTTTAATATATGCAGACCATCCTCAATTGAGAATAGGTGGGGTTCTAAAAAAATTGAATTGTGTGAAAGTTTCAACAATGCATGGAACACATGATCTCAAATTAACAATGTTATATACGAGGCTGAAATTTTTATTATTTTGCCTACCAAAGTTATTATTTCACCTCAGTAATAAACTGGAGCCATAGTAATATGTTGTATGCCTTCAAACGTAAGCAACCAGAATGAATTTCTTTCTATGATAAAATATATTGTTAAATTTAGCAAGAATAGTCACTCTGTAGCTCATTAATCACTGATCCCCAACAGGTCTCTCCCTGATAAACCCTAATGCTCCTTTTGCTGACCCCTGCCATCCTGGCTACATGTTGACTAGCAAGGGCAGGCACAGAGGTTATAGAGGAAAATGAATCATAGGCACCAGGATTTTGAATATAGGAGTAGACTGATATCCGGGAAGATAGAGAAAGGAAAAATGGGTCAATATTGAGAACAGATCTCTTTCACCTTTCTCAGGATATCTCTTCACTTGCCTCTTCACTTTCTCAGAATATCTCTTCACTTGCCTTCCTTTTCCTTTCCACTCACACTCCCAAAGATGACCACAGTTTCCTCTACTATCATCCTTGGTTATTATTAGGCTCTTGTTCATTTTAGCGCCTTTATTCAAAACAGTTGTCACTGAAGTTTTTAATTAAAATTTCTTTTTCAAAGCTAGAGCATGGCCTTTAAAGTTTTTGTTTCATTTTCTATTATAATAAATAGCAAAGAGGAAATGAAAGTATTTTAAACTTTGAACTCCTTCTTTTTAGTCATATAATCTATATATAAAAAGGTATCATCTGTCTTTATGAAAAGAATTATTTAATACAATTTGTTTGGGCACACAGCAGTTCTAGGCATTTTCTTATGGGGAATCTGGATAGTCTCAGCTGTTCTCCATATGTCCTAAATTCTTCTTTTGGAACTAGGTGTCTGGGCCAGGGATATTTTTCTCATGGAGTTGGCTGTATCACAGGATAGAAATCCCAACTGCTCATGCACTTTCTAGCCATTGGTCAACTTATACTTGCTAACATTCAATTGGCTAAAGCCAATTATTTGCAAAATTCAAAGTCAGGGGGTGGAAAAATATCTTCAACATTTTAAATGGGATAAACATCAAAATCAAATAGTGAAGAGTATAGCTGTGTGGATGCATAAAATAGTGAGGCCATTAATATACCACAATTCTTCAAACACTATTTTGATAGCATGTTGGAGAAAAGAATTCTGAGATTCATTTAGGATTAAATGGGGTAGAAGGTGGACAATAACTTTTGTCTTATTTTTAAAACTTTTATTTTTTTAAAAATTTATATTTGAGAGAGAGAGACAGAGACAGAGTGCGAGAGGGAGACGGATATAGAGAGAGGGAGACACAGAATCTGAAGCAGGCTTCAGGCTCTGAGCTCAGCACAGAGCCTGTCCGGGGCTGGAACCCATGAACTATGAGATCATGACTTAAGCCACAGTCGGGCACTTAACCGACCGAGCCACCCAGGTGCCCCAACTTTTTCCCTTCTAATAAGAATTTAGAAACAGATTGATTCTAAAGGGTAACCAATATTTCTGTAACTGATTGAGAAAGGAAGAATGTGCTATGAGAAATGATCAGATTGGTAAAAGACAAGATAGTGGAGAAATTTTGGTCTAGGCTTTGGTCTAAAAAGCTAGATGATTGTGTATTTAATTCTGTATGTAATAGTATGTATGTAATAATAAGTTATGGAAGATTTTGAACAGAGTAATGGCATACTGGCTTACTTATGAAAGGAACATACTGGCTGCTATTTTGGTCTGAGTAATTGGAAGCATGTAGTTTTCATTTACTGAGGGCTTGGGTACTTGAACATAATATTATCCTCTATCTAAACACTGATATTTTGTATTTAAAAAATACATTTACAAAATCAAAAATACTTGAAAGGTATTTAAAGTTATCAGCTAGGGGTTTGTTTTGGGTTTTTTTGGAGTTTTAGATACAATTTATTGAAAAAGTCATTTTTGTTGTTTCTCTGGAATCTTATTCCTTTACGATCACTTTATTTTTTTTTCTTTGCAAATTTTTATTTAAATTCTAGTTAGTTCACATACAGTACAATATTGGTTTCAGGAGTAGAATTCAGTGATTCATCACTTACATACACCCCCCAGTGCCCATCACAAGTGCCCTCCTTAATACCCATCCTCTATCTAGCCCATCCCCACCCACCTCCCTCCATCAACCCTCAGTTGTTCTCTGTCACTCAGAGTCTCTTTTTTTTTTAAGTTTATTTATTTATTTTGAGAGAGACAGAGACAGCATGAGTGGGGGAGAGGCAGAGAGAGAGGGAGAGGGAGAGAGAGAGAATCCCAAGCAGTCTCCATTCTACCAGTGCAGAGTGTGAGGTGGGGCTCAAACACACAAAGGCATGAGATCATGACCTGAGCCAAAGCCAAGATTCAGATGCTTAACTGAGCCACCCAGGCACCCCATTCAGAGTCTCTAATGGTTTGTCTGTCTCTTTTTTTCCATATGTTCATCTGTTTTGCTTCTTAAATCGCACACGTGAGTGAAAATCATTTGTCTCTCTCTGCCTGATTTATTTCACTTAGCATAATACACTCTAGGTCCATCCAAGTTGTTGCAAATGGCAAGATTTCATTCTCTTTGATGGCTGAGTAATATTCCGTTGTATGTATGTATGTATGTATGTGTGTGTATACATAATCTTTAGCCATTCATTAGTAGATGGACATTTGGGCTCTTTCCACAGTTTGGTGATTGTTGCTAATGCTGCTATAAACATTGGGGTGCATCTACCCTTCAAAGCAGTATTTTTCTGTCCTTTGAGAAAATACCTAGTAGTGCAAATGCTGGGTGCAAATGTAGGGTAGTTCTAGTTTTAATTTTTTGAGGAACCTCCATACTGTTTTCCAACATGGCTGCACCAGTTTGCATTCCCACCAACAGTGCAAGAGGATTCATCTTTCTCCACATCCTCACCAACATCTGTTGTTTCTTGTGTTGTTGATTTTAGCCATTCTGACAAGTATGAGGTGGTATCTCAGTGTGGTTTTGATTTGTATTTCCCTGATGATGAGTGATGTTGGGCATCTTTTCATGTGTCTGTTAACTATTTGTATGTCTTCTTCTTTGGAAAAATGTCTGTTCCTGTCTGCCCATTTCTTACCTGGGTTGTTTGTTTTTTGGGTGTTGAGTTTGATAAGTTCATTATAGCTTTTGGATACCTAACCCTTTTCCAGATACGTCATTTGCAGATATCTTCTCCCATTCTGTCAGTTGCTTTTTATTTTTGTTTATTGTTCCTTCACTGTGCAGATTTTTATCTTGATAAAGTCCTGATTGTTCATTTTTGGTTTTGTGTCCCTTGCCTCTGGAGATGTGTCTAGCAAGAAGTTGCTGGCTGAGGTCAAGGAGGTTGTTGCCTGTGTTGTCCTCTAGGATTTTGATGGTTTCCTGTTTCTGGGTTTTTTATTCTGTTCCATTGATCTATGTGTCTGTGTTTGTGCCAGTAACATACTGTCTTGATTACTAAAGGTTTGTAATATAGATTGAATTCTGGAATTGTGGTGTCTCCAGCTTTGCTTTTTCTTTCTCAGGAATTCTTTGGCTATTCAGAGTCTTTTGTTGTTCCATACAAGTTTTAGGATTATTTGTTCTAGCTCTGTGAAAAATGCTGGTGGTATTTTGATAAGGATTACATTAAATGTATAGATTGCTTTGGGTATTTGATGACACGATACTCTATGCAGAAATCCCAAAAGACTTCACCAAAAAACTTGCTAGAACTAATACGTGAATTCAGCAAAGTCACAGGATATAAAATCAAGGTACAGAAATTTGTTGCATTTCTATACACCATAATGAAGCAGCAGAAAAAGAAATCAGGGAATCAATCCCATTTACAGTGACACCAAAAATAATAAGATACCTAGGACTAAACTAACCAAAGAGGTAAAAGATCTGTACTCTGAAAACTATAGAATACTTATGAAAGAAATTGAAGAGGACACAGAAAAATGGAAAAACATTCCATGCTTATGGATTATAAGAACAAACATTATTAAAAAACTAGGGAATTTTAAATGTAAAATAAGAGTGAAGAGGTTGTTATTATATACTAATTCCTATAGCTGATCGCAAGGCCACAGGTGGTATTTTCAACTGCTTTTCTCTTTTATCTATGCTATGTTTCCTTTGCTCTCAGGCAGCACCACAGAATACTTTATCTGGTAGGCTATTCCAAAATACCTCATGCATGTAATTTGTTTTTTGTTTTTTGTTTGTTTGTTTGCACAAGATCAGTGGGCATGCACAGTCTTAGATTACAAGGAGTAGACCATATACTCTCAAGTAGGTCATGGATATGATCACAAGATTCACCTCTTCTTTCTATTTTTCACCCTCTGGATCCTTGTATTTTGTATGGGAAGAAAAATGATGCCCCATATTAGTCAGTTGCTATGATTTAGGATAAGAAAAAAAAAAAAACCTTTCAAGTTGTTGTCACCATTTAGAATATTAGATACGTATTTTATATTAATTCCAGTGTACTCTAGGGCAACTACTTCTGAAAGATGGAATACATGTCAAGATTGGTGAGTCCCATGAGTAATAGTGTACAGCCTTGTATCTTTAATTTTAAAAATCATTTTGGTCATAAGTATTATTGTTGGTTATATCATAATATTAAATAACACATTTAGTAATTTTCATAAGGTAATGCTTTCTAAAGTATAGTGTGTATAATGGTGATTTCCAATCAGTAATGTCTCTTTTTCAGGGTGGGAAACATTCAGTGTAAAAAAAAAAATCCACCATACTATTTGATTGTCTGAGGGGATGATGCCACATGGAATTGGTTCATGTCACTGGAAAATTCTACATCTACTAGTGTTGTCAATCAGGTCAGCCTTGATAAGGGGAAGTCAATATTCGGCTATGTACAGTGTTTATCCCTGCTGCCACTATCACTTGGTTCATGAGTCCTTTGTGGGAAAACTGAGTGCGGCAGGGTAAAGGGTTACTTGACATTTATAGGCTTTCCTACAGTTGAAGGCTTTTTTGAGCATTCATACAGGACGAAGATATCACACTCTTGGAACATTTGAAGCTGAGCATTTGCATCCCTTTTTCCCAAAGCTGATCATTAGGTTTCTAATATTACTCTTAAAAACTCACTTAAAATATAGTCTATTAGCCCCAAATGTTAGACATCCTTACCTCTAACCATCTCTTCTTTCTAATAGAGGTGGCAGTGAGATATATCATTAACATTTTCGGCCCAGGAGTGTTTCACCAAAATATTGCATGTTGTGCTGGTGCTAGAAAATGTTAGAGGTCTGTCTTTAAAATAAGACTAATTTTTTTCTGCATTATCTGTATATTTGTAATGTCTATGAAGCCATAAGTGTAGATTGAGGAAAGTGATAGGGTGGATATTTTAGGCTAATGAGCTGTGTGCTCATGCGACCTACTTGTGCCTTCAAACTTATTTGAACCTAGCCTCATCTCTAATGTTCAATAATAAATATTGTTCACTGTGCATACAACACCAGCTCATGATGGGTACTCAAGTGATATCACCTGGAGTGATCACCTGGTATCTCAGAGTAAACCATTCAGTTTATGTTAGTGCTCAGAAAAGCTAGGAACAACTTTTTAAAAAGGTATCTTTCCTTATTTCCCCAAGATATCATGGATTATCTCCAGAACTCTAGGGGCATCTACTTAGGATTTCCAGTAAGAGTTTCTTATGGATTAAAGAGAATTCTACTCTGTCATATACTTGTTCGGGTCACTATATATAATCATGAAGATTGGGCACTGTCTAATTCCAAGGAATCTCCCACATTTTTGTCAGCTTTGAATGGTATCCTTGGAGTTGCACAGTGAATGGAACTAATGCACCCTGAACATTGTACCTGTTGCCTCAAATAGTCCAGTAGTAGAGATGAGTATGTCTCTGGAGAAGATTGAGAACCTTCACTTCCTTTAGATTCCACATAAAGTAGAAAGCTTCCAGGTTTCCCAATATACATTTGTGTCCAAAATATCAATTTGTCTCCAAATTGTTAAAATATGCAATAGGTATGATATATCTTTTGCAATAATAAAATATGCTGAGGGCAGTACTTGGTACTTTACCTTGGATAATTTATTATAATATAAACCAAGACTACTTGACCTCTAAGACCATCATTGAATTGGGTATCTTAACTTTTTGTTATTCTTTTATTAACTCATAACTTGGGATATTTGGTGTTTTGAGAATGTCTGGTGATTCTAGCTTTCCAAATGTTAGTAGAATGCTGTCACAGTGTAATTGAGAGTAGGACCTCCTATGGCATGATAAGATGATGATCAAAGTCCTTGTGGACTAAACTGTGGCCCAAGTCAGGGAGTTGACATTATAAGCTGAATGTGTGCTAATATTACTGGCAGGTGAAAATATAGTTTCTAATAATCTCTGCTTGTTAGGATGGGTACAAGAGGACATTCTAGATCAATAGCTACATGGGGCGCCTGGGTGGCGCAGTCGGTTGAGCGTCCGACTTCAGCCAGGTCACGATCTCGCGGTCCGTGAGTTCGAGCCCCGCGTCGGGCTCTGGGCTGATGGCTCAGAGCCTGGAGCCTGTTTCTGATTCTGTGTCTCCCTCTCTCTCTGCCCCTCCCCCGTTCATGCTCTGTCTCTCTCTGTCCCAAAAATAAATAAACGTTGAAAAAAAAATTTTAATAGCTACATACCAGTCAAGGGCTGTGTTGATTTCTTTAGTAAAAGTAGACATCTGAATTAACGGACGAAATTTAATTAAGTTTATAATGAGCTTAATGTATTAAAAAAACAGTATCTCATCTGTGTTCTATTTAGGGAAACAGATAAGTTACATATAGGAATCACCATCTTTCCTTGGTCATCTAAAGCTCAATAGTAATGTTTATGATGACTGCAAGAATATGTTATTGCTTTTGGCTTACTGTTTGAAAAAAGAAAGCAGTTCCATTGGGTTTCATTAGACTCTTCCTATCATAAATGCTGTTTTATATGGGTAACTACTTCAACCATAAATTCAGAAACTAGAGATTTAACAGCCCACCATACCAATTATGTGTCAGGTGAAAATTTAATTTTCCCTCCTCAGTGCACAACAGTGTTATCCTGGACCACAGAAATAAACATTAATTTAGAGATGGTATCCAATCTAATCAATTTCCTAAATTTTGGTTATTTCCCTTTTAGCAGTGATTAATGATCCTGGTGAATGTTTGCAGGTGAATTTCTGTAGTGATAGAAGTATTTATAGTACACATTTGCATGTTATTTCTCAAAATTACCTACCATTATTCTATTTCTAGATACTCTAAAGTCTATGAAGTAACTCAGGTATAGGAACTGAAATTAGGTATAGAAATGATTCTTAATGTCAGTGCTCTGTTTGCCAAACCTAGCATAAATTTTGGTTGTGAATAAGGCAGAATCTATTTGAAATATCAATCTCAGTCCTATAGACTCCATGATAAATTAGCCACCTTCCTGTTTGATAATTCCTGTTTATCAAATTAGTCTGGTGATTTCTCTGATCTCATTTCTGGCCTATCCATTTTGTATCTGGGGTTAAATTTCAAGTGTTGTACCCCATCAACAGGCCATCCCCAGGAGCAGTGCCATTCCTGCCTTTTCACAGATGCATGTACTCTTCTCACTAAAGGTGTTCTCAATGCTTTGGTGAGTGTGATGTTTTCTGGGTCTCCTTAGTTTGGGGAATAGTTTAAGATATTATATGTGAGAAATGCATCCTTAAGTCCTTTTCTTCCTTCATCTACATATTCAAAGGAATTTTTAGGTTGTCCACTTATGTTAGTGTGAATGATCTTTCATCAAGATTTTAGTAACCATGCAAGTAAATTAAATGATTGTTTCTATGGAAGATTATATATATATATATATATATATATATATATATATATATATATACACACACACATATATATACACACACACACACATACTGTATTCTTTTTTGATACAAGCTTTTTTCTCTGGCATTTGAATATGTAATTTCATACATCTGCTGGAATCTGATTTTAGTTAAAGATAATAAGAGAGCTGTTGAGTATGGAAAATGGGAAGGATTGAATTCTCTTTGGAAGAAACGGCTTTGGTCAAATAATTTTAAGATTTTTGAGTAGGACAGGAATAGTCGCATAAGACAGAGGTAATGTCTCAGTTGGAAATAAAGGTTAGAGTCTGGATATTTGGTGTATTTTAAGACATCCAAATCTCTCAATAGGTCCTTATGCCTACATTCAGGGTTTTATTCTTTTCCTTATCAAAGCTTTGTCACATTTGATGCATTGTCAGGTTGTTAATTCAACCTACATAAATTGAAAACCCTTAGGATCAAGTTTTAGTTTGATTTTCATCTATCTCAGCCTAGAGGCAAAAAGAAATGAGAGATACTGAAAATCCTTGGTTGTCTGTCTGAGTTTTGAGCTGAGAATTTAGAACCTTGAGCTTGTTACAGTTTTCTTTAAGCTATTCAGAAAAATTAAAAGCAACCAACCCACCCTAGAGCCTTGAATTCCTCATACTCTTCATTCTGTTCTTTTTAGAGGTGACTCAATCTCTCAAAGCCTTGTCATTAATAGACACTTTATTCTGGGTGACCACAGGTAATAATTTAATTAGCTGTTTTTCCGCTAAATGTCATGGGCTGCCAGAATCCCATGTCTTAATCCTACTGGAATCTTCTCTGCCTTTAGCCACAAACCATAAGACAAATGCCACCTTCCTATCATGTTCCTAAAGTTTTCTGACCCACAATTAATCCAGTTACCAATTTTTATATCAGACAACAGTCTTAATTGTAAATGATCAACACTTATTATATATTATTAACTAAGTGATTCATTAAATATTGAGTAACTCAAAATATTTTTGAGGGCCGAGGACATCTGGTCTATGCTATCAGAAACAGTACCTCCGAAAATGAAATAATCCAAAATTTCAATTATATTGTAATTTCTGACACCTCTGTCAGGAAATTAACCCAGGGGCCATCTAAAGTGTAACCTGTTACTGATGAGACAGAGACAGAGAAAGAGAGGGAGACGCAGAGAGCATGAAAGAATTTAAATCCTGGAAAACTGAAATGATTGAAAAATGTTCAGTACACTGTCAATCCTTGTTTATTGTTCAAATTTAAGTCTAAAACCTTTAAACAGCTGCTTATGAGTTCTTTATAGGTTTGTTGGCCTTTTTGGAATTTTTAAATTTAGACTGGTAGAGTGGAAAACAGACCTCCACATTGGAGGGTAGCTATTGCTAGACTACAGATATGGAAACTTTGGTTGCTATTGTCTACATATATGGGGTCAAAGTCAAAGCCAGCAAATGAGGAAGGGTTGGCAGGAGTAATCTACTCTTGATAGATCTTAATTTGATCCTTATTTTACCCTCTACTCCATACTGTTTTTACTCAGTATGTGGGATTTCTTTTTTTTTCTCCCACAGGAAAACACATATAGAGTTACAAATTATTTATTTATTCCTGTACTATTAAAAAATAATTTCAGTAGAGCTACCACAGTGTTATATTAGTTTTAGTTGTAAAATATAGTGATTCAACAATCCCGTACATTACTCAGTGCTTATTATGATGTGTACTCTTAATCCCCATCACCTATTTCACTCATCCTCCCCACCCAACCTCCCCACCCACCCACCTCTGGTAGCCATCAGTTTGTTTTCTAAAGTTAAATAAAAAAAAATTAAAGTTTATTTATTTTTTGAGAGACAGAGAGAGACAGAGTGTGAGCAGGAGAGGGGGAGTCACAGAATCCGAAGCAGGCTCCAGGCTCTGAGCTGTCAGCGCAGAACCCAAGGTGAGGCTTGAACTCATGAACTGCAAGATGATGACCCGAGCCAAAGTTAGATGAAGTCAGATTAACTGACCGAGCCACCCTGGTGCCCCTGTTTTCTATAGTTAAGAATGTTTCTTCATTTCTCTCTCTCTCTCTCTCTCTCTCTTAATCTCCCTCCCTCTCTCTCTTTTTCCTTTGCTTATTTGTTTTGTTTCTTAAAAAATTTTTTTTTGTTTATTTATTATTGAGAAACAGAGACAGAGCATGAGCATGGGAGGGGCAGAAAGAGGGGGAACAGAATTGGAAGATGGTCCCAGGCTCTGAGCTGTCAGCACAGAGCCCAACGAGGGGCTCAAACTCATAAACCTCTAGATCATGACCTGAGCAGAAGTTGGATGCTTAACCAACTGAGAAACCTAGGTGCCTATGTTTTGTTTCTCAAACATACGGTATCATGTGAAATCATATGGTATCTGCCTTTCTCTTCCTGATTTATACTCTCTAGCTCCATCAATCCATGTCTTTGCAAATGGCAAGATTTCATTCTTTTTGACGGCTTTTTTGTAGCTGAATAATAACATATATATGTATATGTTATTTATAATATCAATTTATTTTTATAAATGAATTTATTTATTTATCCATTCATCTGTCAGTGGAGACCTGGGCTACTTCTATATTTTGGCTATTGTAGATAATGCTGCAATAAACATAGGGGTCCATGTATCCCTTTGAATTTGTGTTTTTGTATTTTTTGGGTGAGTACCTAGTAGTGTGATTGTTGGGTTGTAGTATCTGGGATTTCTAAATCCTAAGTTCTAAATCCTAAATCTGTATATGAATCTGTAAAGGCTCAAAGCCTCTCTTCCTAGGTGAGTGTCTGTCAATGCCTAATTTTGGTAGGACTCTTTCTTACCGTAAATATAGTAGGGAGGCTTGTGTACCACTCTTTTATCTTGATTTAAGAGTTAAGTATCTAAAATGCAATTGCAGAGTTTAAATCAGCTTTATAAATAAGAGAAACACAATGATGAAAATTAAATCAATGTTGAGCAGTTATATTTTACTCTACATTCCCAGTTTTCATGTGTTACTATCAGTACTTTTTACTTTACTTTTAACCTTTAAAATTGTCACAATGATTAACCAAATGAACATTTCCATGACTAAAATTTTTTTGAGAAAATATGTAGTTGCCAGTGCTTTATGCTACTCCTCTTACACTAAATTTGACCTCATATGACCTTGGAATTAAATTGGATTGCCTGCTCTTTGAGGTGAGAGACCAAATTAATCTATGGCAATAAGCATCGAGACAATAGTTGGCTATCCACAATCAGTTCACCATTTTTAAGATCACCAGTAATGTTGAAAAGATTAAAAAATCTTTCTGTTGCTAATTTCTCATGAGTTTGTTCAAATAATAATCTAAAAACTCTTTACATTGCAAAGATTGATTTTGAAATTGTGATTCAAGTCATTTGTCTCTTCCTCATCCATTTCATTTTTTTATTAAAAATTTTTTTTTAATGTTTATTTTTGAGAGAGAGAGAGGAGAGGCAGGCTGCAAGTGGGGGCGGGGCAGAGAGAGAGAGGGAGACACAGAATCCAGAAGCAGGCTTCAGGCTCTGAGTTGTCAGCACAGAGTCTGACACAACGCGGGGCTTGAACCCATGACTATGAGATCATGACCTGAGACAAAGTCAATCGCTTAACCACCTGAGCCACCCAGGCACCCCTTCCTCATCCATTTTTGAAACTTAATCAATAAAGTGATTTTTTCTTTTAATTTGGTATGTTAAAAATGAGCAGCAGATTCAGAGGTCTTTCTGAAATTTGCACTTCAAAAATAATAATTTTACTTCACATATTAGGAGCAACCTACATTTATGTAAAAATGAATATATTTAATTACATTAATTTACCTGTCATCTGAGTTACTTAAGCATACAAAATTGTATTTGCATTTTTTATATTATATTCACTGTTTTTTTTTTTTTCACTTTTGCCTTTCCAAACTAGCAGTAAATGACTTTTTTAAAGAGTGAACCTAACTTCTTATCAATGACCAAGTGAAATAGGGTTAATATTAAGTATAGGATTTTTTTTTCATTTATTCCAATCACTCCTTTTTGAGGATTGAAGGAAGAACTAGAATTTAGTGTTAATGTGTATTTCTGGCTGGCTGGGAAAGTCTTCTTTAAAAATAATTGTTTTAGTAATTAATGACCATGGAGATTGTAACTTCTCTAAATTCACGACCTTGGTATTAAGACACAGAAAGAGGTTGCATGTGGTCTGTAACTGACCTGTAGAGATGGTTAAGCAGCCAGACCATGAAACCTAAAGGTAGTAGGTATGAACTGTGTTAGTTTGCAAGGGCTACCATAATGAAGTAACCCCGACCTGGGGGCTTCAATAACAGAAATATATTTTCTCTTGGTTCTGGAGGCTAGAAAGCTGAGATCGAGGTGTGGCAAGGTCATTTTCTTCTCAGGCCTCTCTCCTGGCCTTGCAGGTGATCATCTCCCTGTGTCCTCACATGTCCTTTCATCTGTTTATGTGTCCTATTCTCCTTTTCTTACAAGGACACTGGTCATATCGGATTAGGACTCACCCCAATGACACTTTATCTTAAACACCTCTTTAAGGAACCTCTCTCTAAATACTGTCACATTCTGACATACTTGGGATTAGGATTTCAGCATGTGAATCTGAGGGCCACACATTTCACCCTATGATACCAACCAAAATGTTCACAGAAGTCTTCATCCACAGATTTTTTGAGCCCCAAAAAGAGCACACACTAAGCCATGCCCAAATTCTACCACTTGGGATAGCAACCTTTCTAGTGAAGAAGAAATTATATTTTGGGCCTTGATGTGAATTACAAATCTCTGTTCACTAATTCAAATTTATCATTTTTGTTCATATTTGCCCTCCTTGCTCAAGTAATTGATTCTCTGATAAGTGGTATACTAGTAAATGTAATGGTAGCCTATCAACATGCACAATACAGTATCATTTCTTTATTGTTGTTTACATACACATTTATTCTTACTTTTTAAAATTATTTTCAAAGTTTTTGTTTTTAATTTTACATACAAGTTAGTTAACATAGAGTGTAATGATGATTTCAGGAGTAGAATTTAGTGATTCATCACTTACATATAACACCCAGTGATCATCCCAACAAGTTTCCTCCTTAGTGCCCTTTGCCCATTTAGCCCTTTCCCCCCCCGCCCCCCCCACCTAACACCCCTCCAGCAACCCTCAGTTTGTTTTCTGTATTTAAGCGTCTCTTATGGTTTGTCCCTTTCTTAGTTTTTATATTATTTTTGCTTCCCTTCCCATATATGCATCTGTTTTGATCTTAAATTCCACATATGAGTGAAGTCATATGATATTTGTCTTTCTCTGACTTATTTCGCTTAGCATAATACCCTCTAATTCCATCCACATTGTTGCAAATGGCAAGATTTCATTCTTTTTGATAGCCGGTAATACTGCGTTGTATACATATACTGCTTCTTTATCCATTCATCAGTCAATGGACACTTGGGCTCTTTCCATATTTTGTCTATTGTCAATAGTGCTGCTATAAACATTGAAGTTCATGTGCCCCTTTGAAGTAGCACTCCTGTGTCCTTTGGATCAATACCTAGTAGTGCAATACTGGGTCGTAGGGTAGTGTTATTTTTAATTTTTTGAGGAACCTCCATACTGTTTTCCAGAATGGCTGCACCAGTTTGCATTCCCACCAGGTGTCCAAAAGGGTTCCCCTTTCATCGCATCCTTACCAACATCTGTTGTTGCCTGAGTTGTTAATTTTGGCCATTCTGAGAGGTGTGAGGTGGTATCTCATTATGGTTTTGATCTGCGTTTCCCTGATGATGATGAGGAATTTGGGCATTTTTTGATGTGCCTGTTAGCCATCTGGATGTTTTCTTTGGAGAAGTGTCTATTCATGTCTTTTGCCCATTTCTTCACTGGATTATATGTTTTTTTGGGGGAGTGTTGAGATTGGTAAATTCGTTATAGATTTTGGATACTAACCCTTTATCTTATATGTCATTTGCAAATATCTTCTCCCATTCTGTCAGTTGCCTTTTAGTTTTGTTGACTGTGTTTTTTTGTTTGTTTTTTGTTTTTTGTTTTGTTTTATCTTGATGAGGTTCCAGTAGTTCATTTGGCTTTTGTTTCCCTTGCCTCTGGGGACATGTCAAGTAAGAAATTGCTGTGGCTGAGTTCAAAGAGGTTGTTGCCTGTTTTCTCTTCTAGGATTTTCATGCCTTCCTGTCTTAAATTTATGTTTTTCATCCATTTTGTGTTTATTTTTATGTTTGGTGTAAGAAAGTAGTCCATGTTCATTCTTCTGTTGTTGCTGTCCAGTTTTCCAAACACCATTTGCTGAAGAGACTGTCTTTTTTCCATTGGATATTCTTTCTTGCTTTGTCAAAGATTAGTTGACCAAATGTTTGTAGGTTCATTTATAGGTTCTTTATTCTGTTCCATTGATCTGTGTGTATGTTTTTGCACCACTACCATACCAACTTGATGATTACAGTTTTGTAATACAGCTTGAAGTCTGGAATTGTGATGCCTCTACCTTTGGTTTGCTTTTGCAACATTACTTTCGCTATCTGGGTCTTTTCTGGTTCCATACAAATTTTTAATTGTTTGTTCTATCTCTGTGAAGAATGCTGGTGTTATTTTGATAGGTATTGCACTGAATATCTATATTGCTTTGGGTAGTATTGACATTTTAACAATATTTATTCTTCCAATCCATGAGCATGAAATGTTTTTCCATTTTTTTTGTCTCTTCTTCAATTTCTTTCATAAACTTTTCATAGTTTTCAGTGTATATATTTTTTAATTCTTTGGCTAGATTTATCCCTATGTATTTTATGGTTTTTGGTGCAATTGTAAATGGGATTGATTCTTTGATTTCTCTTTCTGCTGCTTCATTATTGGATATACAAATGCAACTGATTTCTGTACATTGATTGTATATCCTGCAACTTTGCTGAATTCATGAATCAGTTCTAGCAGCTTTTTTGGAGTCTTTGGGTTTTCTCCATACAGTAGCATGTTGTCTGCAAAGAGTGAAAGTTTGACTTCCTCCATTCCAGTTTGGATGCCTTTTATTTGTTTGCGTTGTCTGATTGCTGAGGCATAGTATCCAACACTGTGTTGAATAACATAAATGACTTTCTTATGTAAAAATATCACACCATCACAGTACACATCATAGTATATCAGGATTTCTTCTAAATTATTATCTATAATTATTATAAAATATTTTTTAATTAAGCTTTCCAACTGGAGAGATTTTACTAATTAATAAGATATTACCTTTATAGGTATACTTTTCAGCTTTAGAAAATATTGAATCATCAAGGAATTCTACAGTTCCTAACAGATGAAATTTATTAGTACGAACTGTATGTCCTCTGAAAAATGAACTTCTTATATCAGTAACTTACTTGTATGATTCAATTTAGTTATGATTTTTTTCCAGAGATGAGCTAGGTGAAGAATATATACAGAAAGGATCCTCCACCTTATTTTACCTTTGCAAGTGAGTTCTAGTCATATGTTCAGTATTTATTAGGCAAAAATAATTTTTCTATCAGATAGTTTGGTTTTTGATCATCAGATAGATGATCATTGTCATTTTGCTTGGGCGTCGGTGTAGATGAGCTACATTCAGGGCCTTTTGTCCAATGATTCTCCTAATATCACTGTACAAGCCTTTTCAATCACAGAAGATGTCTAGGTGTGTATAATCATTGGTATACATCTCTAGAGGATTTGATAAACAGATCCCTTCCTTTTCCTTTGACTACTATTACCATCCTTTTTCAGATATCACACTCTTATTCCTACCCTTTTTCCATCAGGCCATTCTTATTCACTTACTCTTCTAGAGTAATCTTCAGTTTTCCCCTGGATGAGTGTTCATATTCACTAGCACAGCTTTCATTACAACTATGGAGCTGACAATTATGAAGTACTTATTGCAACCTCAGACTTCGTTCTGTTTTTGAATTAGCTATTCAGTGACCTACTGAACATTTTCACTGGGATGTCCAAGAAGTGTCTCAACTCACCATGCTAAAAATTGATCTCTGGATACTCCTGTCACTGTCTGATTTTATAATAGCTAAATTCCTCGGGGCAGAGATTTCTGTGTTGCTGGACAATACTGTTGAAATTATCCAGACCCTCTCTCTAATCCTCTAAGAGGCTTATAATGGTTTATTTGGGGTGTATGGGGGATAAGGGAATGCTATGGTTTCTGGAGAATAGATTGATATGTTATCATACAAAGCCAGTAATGCCAAACTTAAACCAGGGAAAGAGTAAGCACAACAGTTCAACAAAACTCTCATTTCACATGTTCTAATTTTTCACTTTCTCTGCCTTCATTGCCAGATACAGGGTGAATATATATACTTGCCAAGGATGTATCAGGAAAATAAGAGGGAAGAGGCTTACGACCAGTATTTTAAAATCTGCACTATGACTAGGAAAATGATGGTATTATAAATTGTTTATCTAGTAGTAATATATTTTTTAAAATCAAGGTTGCTGAATATGTTTGTCCTAATAGCAGATTAAGTAAATTTGACCCATCCTCTTATGGAAAAAAAAAAGGCGGATATAATATTAATAAAATATCTTGATGGATGAATTGTCGAACTAACAAGGAATATAAAAATTATAGGTCAAGATTCAGGAAAATATGAAAACCTACAGTGGCTCTATGCCAACTTTGACAAATATGTTTCTAATTTTAATTTTTTGTAATGTTTATTTATTTCTAAGAGAGAGAGAGAGAGGCAGACAGACAGAGTGTGAGCTGGTGAAGGTCAGAGAGAGAGACACACACACACAGAATCCGAAGTGGGCTTCAGGCTCTGAGCTGTCAGCACAGAGCCCAGTGCAGAGCTGGAACCCACGAACCGCGAGATCATGACCTGAGCCGAAGTCGGACGCTTAACCTACTGAGCCACCCAGGCACCCCAATATGTCTCTAATTTTAAATGAGACTGCAGAGAGGAATAAGTGAGTAGAAGTTTGGCAGACTTGTAGGTCTAAAGGGATAAAAAATTAGAGTTCAATAACTAAAAGAAAAGGATCTGATAGACCCCAATATTTTGGATGCAAAAGCCCAAAGGCCTTTGGTATAGGATTAATGGTAAGCTAGAAATGACTATCCTTCACAGCAATCGAAATCAAACACCAAATCATCTCATACCCTATTTAGAATATGGCCAGGATGGTTATAGCTCCCTCTCCTAACTGTCTAGAAACATACATAAAACATCTCTGGAATAGTGTAAGTACACCTGAAGTCAAATTATTTTCACAGACAATTATCGGTACATATCCATTATGTAACATAGCATTGTATAAGAAAAAAAAAAAACACCTAAATAATGAGACTCTAGTTCTTTGAATTGTAAGAAATAAAATTGTAGAATAATTGTTTATTATTAAACTAAATAAAATTTGAAAATCAGCCAATATTTAGAAATTACAAAGTAGAACCAGAGAGTAAATTTTAAATTTCAAAATAAAATAATAATATAATGACAAAATAAGTGTAAGCAAGAATAACAGTCCTTAACAAACCTGAGTTAAGAGCAGATGAGATACAATACAACTGAAAAGATAATGAAAGTAATTCTAATTTTTCACCAATGGAGTGTTAGAAGGATAAAAGGAAGAAAATAGCACAGACTCAAAACCTTCAAAAATGATTGCTGAGAATTTGCTGAAACATCAAGTCTTTCTGCTATCATTTTAGAGGCACTATGAACTTCCAGCAGGAATACTACAAAGAAAATAACTCAAAACATACGGACTTCAGATTTTCCTTTCCATTTTTCCTTCCAAAATACTTGCATGAGTAAACCTTTATGGGACAATGGAATCTGGAGGACTCATAATTTCTTTCAATAAACCATTATTTGTTCTATGTTCAAAAAAAAAAAAAAAAGAAAAGAACTTAGAATCTCATAACAAGACTGTTGACATACATAGTAAAGGACAAAAATCTCAAGTAGCCAGAATAAAATAATAGGTTACCTCCATGCAGATCGGTCTAATGTGTGACTTTTCAATAGAGACAGAGCCAAATGATCAAGGGACAATTTTTTAAAAAAAAAAATTTTTTTTCAACGTTTATTTATTTTTGGGACAGAGAGAGACAGAGCATGAACGGGGGAGGGGCAGAGAGAGAGGGAGACACAGAATCGGAAACAGGCTCCAGGTTCTGAGCCATCAGCCCAGAGCCGGACGCGGGGCTCGAACTCACGGACCGTGAGATCGTGACCTGGCTGAAGTCGGACGCTTAACCGACTGCGCCACCCAGGCGCCCCAAGGGATAATTTTTAAGTGCTAAAAGAAGACTGTCAATCTAGAATTCTACAGCCAGTGAATAAACAAAATAGTTTCAAGCAAATACAGAGATAACATGACTGAATTAAGAAGCACTGGATGCTTTCTTTAGGCAGAGAGAAAATGATTACAGATAGAAGCTCAAAGATACAGATTGAAGACTAAAACTTTAAATCTGTAAGTAAACATAAATTAATATTCATTACACAATACATTAACAATGTGTTATGGAGTATTATACAAAAGAAAAGTTAAATGTGCAGTATCATGAAAGGCAGAGTTGTACTAGTAAATAATAACCAACAGAAAGATGATCAGGCTATATTAATATCTGACAAATTAGACTTTAAGAGAAAAAAATATGAGTAGTCAGAATATATATATTCAGTAGTGTGAATATATGCATGTAAAGGAAATTGGATATTTTGACACATCTTTCTCAGAAATGAATAGAACAAATGAGTAAAAAATCTATAAAGATATACTTGATTTGAAAAGCAATATTAACAAAACCGTCATAATTGAGGCTTAGAGGGCACTGCATCCATACCACTGCAGGTTACACATTATCTTTAAGCACACATGAAACATTTACAATGTGACCATATGCTGAGCCATAAAACATGTTTCAAAAACATCCAAAGGACTGCAACCATACAAAGAATATTGTGTGACACAATAGAATTAAGATGTGAATCATTAACTAAAAGGAAAAATAGAAGATCCCCATGCCATTCAAAAATAACAAATACACTTACAAATATCACAAAGATAAAAGAAGAAATCACAATGGATATTGGAAAATATAATGAATTGAATGAGAAGTAAAATACTTTACATTTGTGGGATTTAACTAAAGACAGATTCAGATAAGAATTCTTAGACTTGATTGAATGTATTCAAAAATCAAAGTTGAAAATCAACAACATCATTCCTTTAAAGAAATCATTAAAATGAATGAAACTGAAATTCAGAAGAAAAAAACTTAAGAAAAACATGTAAAGATATATGAATTGCAAGAACAAACGAATAAGGAATGTAAAAAATATTGAAGACAAAAATTAGGCAGCCAAAATCCTTAAAATAACTGATAGACAGCTGTGAAGCTCATCAAGTAAAAAAAAAAAAATAAATAATGCAAGCACAAACTACATTAAACATAAAAAAATTGACATCTACCCTCAAAACTAATGCCAGAAAAAGTGCATATTACAATCTTTTTAAAAATTATCATGAAGGTTTAAATCACGTGAAAAAAATGCCTAGAGAAATAAACTAGCAAAACTGACACAAGAAAACACTGAACTTCCTATACTGTAAATTGAATTAATCCATCAATCAATTGTAAAATACTTTCCCACAGGGAAAACATCAGTCCCCTATGGCTTTAATGTTGAAGTTGCATTTCAAAAGAAACATTTAAGAAGAAAAAAGAACAAGAGAGATTTCTTCCAGGGGCGCCTGGTTGGCTCAATCAATTAAGCATCTGACTCTTGATTTTAGCTCAGGTCAAGGTCTTACAGCTCATGAGTTCAAGTCCTATGTCTGCTTGGAATTCTCTCTTTCCTTCTCTCTCTGCCCATTTCTCTCTCTCTCTCTCTCTCTCTCTCTCTCTCTCTCTCTCTCTCTCAAAATAAATAAACATTAAGAAGATAAACAAAAGAGATTTCTTCCTGCCTGACGGCTTTAAACATCATCTTTTCCTTGACTTAGGTGAACTGAAACACTGGTTGTCGCTGAGTCTATTTCCTGGAACCTACTCTTGGTGAACGTGCTGTGAAGGTTTTTGAAAGGACAGTAAAGGATTTGAAAAGTTACATAAACTTAGTTGATAACGTAGTGGCAGGGTTTGAGAGGATAGACTCCAGTTTTGAAAGTGCTACTTGTGGGATCAAATGCTATCAAACAGCATTGAATGTTACAGAGAAATAATTTATGAAAAGAGGAGTCCATAGATGTGGCAGACTTCACTGTCCTCTTGTTTTAAGAAATTGCTGCAGCCACTTCAACCTTCAGCAAGCACTACTCTGAACACCCGGCAGTCATCAGAATGGAGACAAGACCCTCCACTAGCAAAAACATTACAACTTGTGAAAGTTCAGGTGGCGATTAGCATTTTTTAGCAATAAAGCATTTTTTTACTTAAGTACACACATTGTTTTTTTAGACATATGCTTAGTAGACTATGGTATAGTATAAACATGACTTTCATGTGCATTGAGAAGCCAAAAAGCTTGTTTGACTTGCTTTAATGTGATATTGGCTTTAGTGCAGTGATCCAGAGCAAACTCACAATATCACCAAAGTATGCCTGTACTGTTTATATTGGCTATTGTTTTGGCTCCATATCCTAATGTAGAACTCTATTTCATGCTACCTTTCCTTTTGGTGGTAAGTATCATTTTAAACCAGAAGCTAAGAATGCAACATTTCAAAAGGAAACACAGTTAAGCATATGTCCTCTACAGGACTACCTATATCTGTGTATAGTAATATGAAAATACATATAATACATATTATAAAAAATATCCACATGTAATAGACATATATGCTCTCTACTTGAAACTCACTATTCAGTGTTTCATAATTTTATCTAGAAGATTGCTCTTGGAACAAAACTAAAGGTTTTGGGGAGGAGTGAAGGACAATGAAACCTTTCTCTTCCATCTCGCAACTCATAATCCCAGAGTGAAGGCTATTACTCTACTATTGTTCAGTCTCATGAGCCCATCTTCAAAAACATCTGCAATTACATTCTGATTGTTAATGGCTTATGGTTAGAGCTCACTGTATAATGTCTCTTGTTTTTAATTTTACTCCCCCAAAATTTGATTCATAAGAGTATATTTTTATAATCCTTGAAGTGATGATGCATGCATGGTTCATTGATATCTGAGTGAGTGAATAGGACATTTTTGGCTAACACTGTTTATTTTGTTTATTTGGTGGTTAGTGTCATCTTGTTTCTTTATAGGTAGAGTTGAGCTTCCCTGTTCTGAATATTTGAGCATTCCTTTTTCTAATATTTGTTTGACATATGTGCACAGGGCAACTTGGTTTTCCATCAGGTTTTCATTAGAAATTGTTGTACAATTACACGATCACATATAACTTAGGATATGTATTTTCTTGGGTCCACTTGTAATGGTCCTAATTAGTAATGAATTCTAATGTGATGACAAGAAAATATTGGCTAAAACAAAATTGTTCTATTTAGTGGACTATGCAGATTATTGATGTATGGCAATGCCAAATTATTTCCAAGAATGTGAAGAAATACAACACTTTTTAAATACTATCCTAAAACCAAAAAAAGTAAAAATAAGTAAAAATAATGAATAAGAGGGCTCTTTATTTTATTTTATTTTTTTTTATTATATGAAATTTATTGTCAAATTGGTTTCCATACAACACCCAGTGCTCATCCCAAAAGGTGCCCTCCTCAATACCCATCACCCACCCTCTCCTCCCTCCCACCCCCCATCAACCCTCAGTTTGTTCTCAGTTTTTAACAGTCTCTTAAGCTTTGGCTCTCTCCCACTCTAACCTCTTTTTTTTCTTTTTTCCTCCCCCTCCCCCATGGGTTCCTGCCAAGTTTCTCAGGATCCACCTAAGAGTGAAACCATATGGTATCTGTCTTTCTCTGTACGGCTTATTTCACTTAGCATCACACTCTCCAGTTCCATCCACGTTGCTACAAAAGGCCATATTTCATTTTTTCTCATTGCCACGTAGTATTCCATTGTGTATATAAACCACAATTTCTTTATCCATTCATCAGTTGATGGACATTTAGGCTGTTTCCATAATTTGGCTATTGTTGAGAGTGCTGCTATGAACATTGGGGTACAAGTGCCCCTATGCATCAGTACTCCTGTATCCCTTGGATAGATTCCTAGCAGTGCTATTGCTGGGTCATAGGGTAGGTCTATTTTTAATTTTCTGAGGAACCTCCACACTGCTTTCCAGAGCGGCTGCACCAATTTGCATTCCCACCAACAGTGCAAGAGGGTTCCCGTTTCTCCACATCCTCTCCAGCATCTATAGTCTCCTGATTTGTTCATTTTGGCCACTCTGACTGGCGTGAGGTGATACCTGAGTGTGGTTTTGATTTGTATTTCCCTGATAAGGAGCGACGCTGAACATCTTTTCATGTGCCTGTTGGCCATCCGGATGTCTTCTTTAGAGAAGTGTCTATTCATGTTTTCTGCCCATTTCTTCACTGGGTTATTTGTTTTTCGGGTGTGGAGTTTGGTGAGCTCTTTATAGATTCTGGATACTAGCCCTTTGTCCGATATGTCATTTGCAAATATCTTTTCCCATTCCGTTGGTTGCCTTTTAGTTTTGTTGGTTGTTTCCTTTGCTGTGCAGAAGCTTTTTATCTTCGTAAGGTCCCAGTAATTCACTTTTGCTTTTAATTCCTTTGCCTTTGGGGATGTGTCGAGTAAGAGATTGCTACGGCTGAGGTCAGAGAGGTCTTTTCCTGCTTTCTCCTCTAGGGTTTTGATGGTTTCCTGTCTCACATTCAGGTCCTTTATCCATTTCGAGTTTATTTTTGTGACTGGTGTGAGGAAGTGGTCTAGTTTCAACCTTCTGCATGTTGCTGTCCAGTTCTCCCAGCACCATTTGTTAAAGAGGCTGTCTTTTTTCCATTGGATGTTCTTTCCTGCTTTGTCAAAGATGAGTTGGCCATACGTTTGTGGGTCTAGTTCTGGGGTTTCTATTCTATTCCATTGGTCTATGTGTCTGTTTTTGTGCCAATACCATGCTGTCTTGATGATGACAGCTTTGTAGTAAAGGCTAAAGTCTGGGATTGTGATGCCTCCTGCTTTGGTCTTCTTCTTCAAAATTCCTTTGGCTATTCGGGGCCTTTTGTGGTTCCATATGAATTTTAGGATTGCTTGTTCTAGTTTCGAGAAGAATGCTGGTGCAATTTTGATTGGGATTGCATTGAATGTGTAGATCGCTTTGGGTAGTATTGACATTTTGACAATATTTATTTTTCCAATCCATGAGCAGGGAATGTCTTTCCATTTCTTTAAATCTTCTTCCATTTCCTTCATAAGCTTTCTATAGTTTTCAGCATACAGATCCTTTACATCTTTGGTTAGATTTATTCCTAGGTATTTTATGCTTCTTGGTGCAATTGTGAATGGGATCAGTTTCTTTAATTGTCTTTCTGTTGCTTCATTGTTAGTGTATAAGAATGCAACTGATTTCTGTACATTGATTTTGTATCCTGCGACTTTGCTGAATTCATGTATCAATTCTAGCAGACTTTTGGTGGAGTCTATCGGATTTTCCATGTATAATATCATGTCATCTGCAAAAAGCGAAAGCTTGACTTCATCTTTGCCAATTTTGATGCCTTTGATTTCCTTTTGTTGTCTGATTGCTGATGCTAGAACTTCCAGCACTATGTTAAACAACAGCGGTGAGAGTGGGCATCCCTGTCGTGTTCCTGATCTCAGGGAAAAAGCTCTCAGTTTTTCCCCATTGAGGATGATGTTAGCTGTGGGCTTCTCATAAATGGCTTTTATGATCTTTAAGTATGTTCCTTCTATCCCGACTTTCTCAAGGGTTTTTATTAAGAAAGGGTGCTGGATTTTGTCAAATGCCTTTTCTGCATCGATTGACAGGATCATATGGTTCTTCTCTTTTTTTTTGTTAATGTGGTGTATCACGTTGATTGATTTGCGAATGTTGAACCAGCCCTGCATCCCAGGGATGAATCCCACTTGATCATGGTGAATAATTCTTTTTATATGCCGTTGAATTCGATTTGCTAGTATCTTATTGAGAATTTTTGCATCCATATTCATCAGGGATATTGGCCGGTAGTTCTCTTTTTTTACTGGGTCTCTGTCTGGTTTAGGAATCAAAGTAATACTGGCTTCATAGAATGAGTCTGGAAGTTTTCCTTCCCTTTCTATTTCTTGGAATAGCTTGAGAAGGATAGGTATTATCTCTGCTTTAAACGTCTGGTAGAACTCCCCTGGGAAGCCATCTGGTCCTGGACTCTTATTTGTTGGGAGATTTTTGATAACTGATTCAATTTCTTCGCTGGTTATGGGTCTGTTCAAGCTTTCTATTTCCTCCTGATTGAGTTTTGGAAGAGTGTGGGTGTTCAGGAATTTGTCCATTTCTTCCAGGTTGTCCAATTTGTTGGCATATAATTTTTCATAGTATTCCCTGATAATTGTTTGTATCTCTGAGGGATTGGTTGTAATAATTCCATTTTCATTCATGATTTTATCTATTTGGGTCATCTCCCTTTTCTTTTTGAGAAGCCTTGCTAGAGGTTTGTCAATTTTGTTTATTTTTTCAAAAAACCAACTCTTGGTTTCGTTGATCTGCTCTACAGTTTTTTTAGACTCTATATTGTTTATTTCTGCTCTGATCTTTATTATTTCTCTTCTTCTGCTGGATTTAGGCTGCCTTTGCTGTTCTGCTTCTAGTTCCTTTAGGTGTGCTGTTAGATTTTGTATTTGGGATTTTTCTTGTTTCTTGAGATAGGCCTGGATTGCAATGTATTTTCCTCTCAGGACTGCCTTCGCCGCGTCCCAAAGCGTTTGGATTGTTGTATTTTCATTTTCGTTTGTTTCCATATATTTTTTAATTTCTTCTCTAATTGCCTGGTTGACCCACTCATTCGTTAGTAGGGTGTTCTTTAACCTCCATGCTCTTGGAGGTTTTCCAGACTTTTCTCTGTGGTTGATTTCAAGCTTCATAGCATTGTGGTCTGAAAGTATGCATGGTATAATTTCAATTCTGGTAAACTTATGAAGGGCTGTTTTGTGACCCAGTATATGATCTATCTTGGAGAATGTTCCATGTGCACTCCAGAAGAAAGTATATTCTGTTGCTTTGGGATGCAGAGTTCTAAATATATCTGTCAAGTCCATCTGATCCAATGTCTCATTCAGGGCCCTTGTTTCTTTATTGAGCGTGTGTCTAGATGATCTATCCATTTCTGTAAGTGGGGTGTTAAAGTCCCCTGCAATTACCACATTCTTATCAATAAGGTTGCTTATGTTTATGAGTAGTTGTTTTATATATTTGGGGGCTCCGGTATTCGGCGCATAGACATTTATAATTGTTAGCTCTTCCTGATGGATAGACCCTGTAACTATTATATAATGTCCTTCTTCATCTCTTGTTACAGCCTTTAATTTAAAGTCTAGTTTGTCTGATATAAGTATGGCTACTCCAGCTTTCTTTTGGCTTCCAGTAGCATGATAAATAGTTCTCCATCCCCTCACTCTCAATCTAAAGGTGTCCTCAGGTCTAAAATGAGTCTCTTGTAGACAGCAAATAGATGGGTCTTGTTTTTTTATCCATTCTGATACCCTATGTCTTTTGGTTGGCGCATTTAATCCATTTACATTCAGTGTTATTATAGAAAGATACGGGTTTAGAGTCATTGTGATGTCTGTATGTTTTATGCTTGTAGTGATGTCTCTGGTATTTTGTCTCACAGGGTCCCCCTTAGGATCTCTTGTAGGGCTGGTTTAGTGGTGACAAATTCCTTCAGTTTTTGTTTGTTTGGGAAGACCTTTATCTCTCCTTCTATTCTAAATGACAGACTTGCTGGATAAAGGATTCTCGGCTGCATATTTTTTCTGTCTAGCACACTAAAAATCTCGTGCCAATTCTTTCTGGCCTGCCAAGTTTCAAAAGAGAGATCAGTCACGAGTCTTATAGGTCTCCCTTTATATGTGAGGGCACGTTTACCCCTTGCTGCTTTCAGAATTTTCTCTTTATCCTTGTATTTTGCCAGATTCACTATGATATGTCGTGCAGAAGATCGATTCAAGTTCCGTCTGAAGGGAGTTCTCTGTGCCTCTTGGATTTCAATGCCTTTTTCCTTCCCCAGTTCAGGGAAGTTCTCAGCTATTATTTCTTCGAGTACCCCTTCAGCACCTTTCCCTCTCTCTTCCTCCTCTGGGATACCAATTATGCGTATATTATTTCTTTTTAGTGTATCACTTAGTTCTCTAATTTTCCCCTCATACTCCTGGATTTTTTTATCTCTCTTTCTCTCAGCTTCCTCTTTTTCCATAACTTTATCTTCTAGTTCACCTATTCTCTCCTCTGCCTCTTCAATCCGAGCTGTGGTGGTTTCGATTTTGTTTTGCATTTCATTTAAAGTGTTTTTCAGCTCCTCGTGACTGTTCCTCAGTCCCTTGATCTCTGTAGCAAGGGATTCTCTGCTGTCCTGTATACTGTTTTCAAGCCCGGCGATTAATTTTATGACTATTATTTTAAATTCACTTTCTGTTATATTATTTAAATCCTTTTTGATCAGCTCATTAGCTGTTGTTATTTCCTGGAGATTCTTCTGAGGGGAATTCTTCCGCTTGGTCATTTTGGATAGTCCCTGGCGTGGTGAGGACCTGCAGGGCACTTCCCCTGTGCTGTGGTGTATAACTGGAGTTGGTGGGCGGGGCCGCAGTCCGACCTGATGTCTGCCCCCAGCCCACCGCTGGGGCCACAGTCAAACTGGTGTGTGCCTTCTCTTCCCCTCTCCTAGGGGCGGGATTCACTGTGGGGTGGCGTGGCCCGTATGGGCTACTTGCACACTGCCAGACTTGTGATGCTGGGGATCCGGCGTATTAGCTGGTGTGGGTAGGCAAGGTGCACAGGGGCAGGAGGGGCAGGCTTAGCTCGCTTCTCCTTAGGTAATCCACTTCAGGAGGGGCCCTGTGGCAGCGGGAGGGAGTCAGATCCTCTGCCGGAGGTTTGGCTCCTCCGCAGAAGCACAGAGTTGGGTGTTTGCGCGGAGCGAGGAAGTTCCCTGGCAGGAACTGGTTCTCTTTGGGATTTTGGCTGGGGGATGGGCGGGGGAGATGGCGCTGGCGAGCGCCTTTGTTCCCCACCAAACTGAGCTCTGTCGTCTGGGGGCTCAGCAGCTCTCCCTCCCTTTGTCCTCCAGCCTTCCTGCTTTCCGAGCAGAGCTGTTAACTTATGACCTCCCAGACGCTAAGTCGCGCTTGCTGTTGGAACACAGTCCGTCAGGCCCCTCCGCTTTTTCAAGCCAGACTCTGGAGCTCTGCCTGGCCGGCGAGCCGCCCCTCCGCCCCGGCTCCCTCCCGCCAGTCCGTGGAGCATGCACCGCCTCGCCGCCCTTCCTACCCTCTTCCGTGGGCCTCTCGTCTGCGCTTGGCTCCGGCGACTCCGTTCTGCTAATCCTCTGGCGGTTTTCTGGGTTATTTAGGCAGGTGTAGGTGGAATCTAATTGATCAGCAGGACGCGCGGTGAGCCCAGCGTCCTCCTACGCCGCCATCTTCCCTCCGGCTCCTAAGAGGGCTCTTTAACGGATGTCTAAACTCAGTCATAATGTATGGGGATCGAAACAAAATAAGAGAGTATCCAGTTTCACACTTTATACTGTAGTTCGGTCTTTCCTGTAGGTGAAAAAGATGTTTCAGCTTTAAAATACTATGTACAGGGGCACCTGGGTGGCTGTCGGTTGAGCATCTGACTTCGGCTCAGGTCATGATCTCACGGTTCACAAGTTCAAGCCCCACATCGGGCTCAGTGCTGACAGCTCAGAGCCTGGAGCCTGCTTCAGATTCTGTGTCTCTCCCTCTCTGCCCCTCCCCTGCTCATGCTCTGTCTCTCTCTGTCTCTCACTAAAAATAAATGTTAAAAAAAATAGTATGTGTAGCATTACTGTCAACAATACTAACTTAACCATGGTCGTGGTGTGTATATGTGCACACAAATGTGTGAGTGAGTATGTGTGTGTGTTCATAATCTATTAATAATGAACAGTTGATCTTATTTATACTCCTTATGAAGGTCAGTAAATATGATTTTTCTGGTTTTTTTGTGTAAGAGGATGGCTCTTCAACTCTTCATAGTGTTCCCTTTTCTATTTTTTACTCCTCAAAAATTGATTCATAAAATTGTTTTTGTAGTCCTTGAGATGCATTGGTTCATGGCTATCTGAATAAATACACGAGGGCATTTCTGACTACATTTAAAAAGCATGTGTCATAATAGAGCTTGGTCAAGAATAATGACTAAAGGAATTGTTTATGAATTGGTGAAAATTTTATAAGTAAAATTAATATTTAACTGTTGTGTATAGTTCGGTAGGCTTGAAATCTGGGATAGTTTCTCCACCTTATTCCAAAGAGTTGGGGTGGCACTTTAGAGCATGGTCAGCTGTACTTTCTGCTATGTAACTTTAGTAGTACAAAAATATGAGCAGATTCTTAGAAAACATGACAAATACCTGTAGTGACAGGTAATATACATGATATATTTAAGCCTCCTACTAAATCATAATAAGTAAATCCAAATAGAAAGACCCAGAGTTGATGATGAATAAATATTGAATAAATATTGATCTTTCAATAAAAAGTAGCTTAATGTGAAATAGTCAATCTCATTGCAAGTGCATATATATAAATGCTTAGGTTTATAAGGGGGTTAAGGACAACTTAACCAGTCATGAATAGGTTCTCTAATAACATATCATTTCTAGTTATAAAGTATTTTTAAGTATAAATAGCATTCAGGTGTGAAATTTTAAATGAGCATAACTGAATCATAGAGGATTCATAGATGAATCATAAATGAATCATAGAGGATGATGGAATATATGCTTTAAATATTTAATAAACAACAATACATTTTTCATGGTAATTTGACACTTATAATATAACATACCTCAATTAAGACTCTTTATTGCTTCAGGTACTGAAGGATTCATACTTATTTTGATATGATGGGTTCATAGTCTCTTACTTTAGGGGGATAAACCCAAATTGAAAATGAAAATGCTTTTGGTAATTATCTGTCCCAATGGGCAAGCGCTTCAAAATTCTCCTCTTAAATACCAACAGAACACTTAAATAGGTTCTGGAGATATGATAATATTAAAGTTGTCAAGGAAGGCCTATCACAAAGTATGTTTTGGTAGTTTTCCTTTATTACTTTAGTTATTGTGCTTTAAAAGGCAATTTGGGAAGATTTTCCTAATTGTTCCTACTAAATACTAATAGTGAACAAGCATAATAGATTTTGTTTTTGTTTTTGTTACTCAGATGATAAAAATAACTGTTGTATTATTATTTAGAATCCCTTATTAAAAATGCTTGGGGGTAAACAGATAGAGGGGATTCCATTTATATTGTAGTTTGTACCTCACTTAAGAAGCTTTTGTAGCTTTTTTTTTTTTTCACCTGGGAAGCTATTCTATAGTGTGAAAGATAAAATTACAACAAACAAAACATAGCCTAATTTATTTACTGACTAGCCACAGAAGTTTGACTTAATTATTTTCCATTTAACTATAAAAGAAAGGACCACTTACCATAGCAAGCAATTTTATCAATTAAGAAGTAATTCATGTTTACTATTTAACTGACAACTTTACCTCTCCTTTTGAAATAATTAGTTAGCTTCTGTATTATTCTGTAAATTATAATTTTGTTATAAATTTTGCTTTTGAATTTTGTCACCCACCTGTTAGAACTTAAATAAATACACGATAACTTGTTTCCTTATAGCACAGCTTCTCACTCTATCCATTTTTCCTAATAAAATCATAAATTGTTCAAAACACATTCAAATACATTAGAACGCTATTATACCGTTTAAGCTATTTAGTATGCATTTATTCATTTCCATAATGAGGATAAATGGGTGTTTGACTTGAATTTCAACTTCAAATTGTGTGTCTGCAATAGAGTTTATCCCAAGATGTGAATTTTTCTTTTTTGCAAATAACTCTGTTAGATTTAATAGACATTTGCTGTGTATTTGGATGAAATTATTACTTAAACCATTTGATCTGCCAGGTGTTAATAGGCAAATACTAAACATACTTGTGTGCTTTCCAATTCCCCTTTGTTTATTTTCTTCATCTCTATCAGCTGTAGACATAATTAAGGGAAAGCCTTTGCAAAATTACTTTTTACACAATTAAAGTGAGTTTTAGCAGATTGTTCTTGAATATATATACATATTTATACATATATGTGCATAGTATATACATACGTATTTTCTGCATTAGGCTAGTCATAGTTTACTGTCAGTTTTCAATATAAATAAGAGTTATTTTTTAATTGCTTAAATGCTGCCTATCATACCTCTGTTTAACATATTATATCTTCAATAGTGATGTAGAATTATTTCTTATGGGAAATGGGAAGCTTCCAGAAAGACATAACTGTTCTTTCCTGTTAATTCATATCACACTACTGAATTTTAATAAAGCCTGGCCAGTTTATTAGTCATCAATAATGTTTTCATATAAGCGAGCTAAATACTAACTCTAAGGGAGCAGCGTGTCACTTATACCAACAACCAAACCACAGCTCTCTTTTAACGTGAGTTGCTTTTGTACACATACATACACCATGATGAAATAAAGAGGAATTTTGCCTCTAATAGAATCAAAAAAGGAAAGGGAGAAACATTCTTTGATTATTTTGATATTTTTTTTTTTAATTTTTTTAAACGTTTATTTACTTTTGAGACAGAGAGAGACAAGGCATGAATGGGTAGGGTCAGAGAGAGAGGGAGACACAGAATCCGAAACAGGCTCCGGGCTCTGAGCAGTCAGCACAGAGCCGGAGGTGGGGCTTGAACTGACGGACCCGGGAGATCATGACCTGAGCCGAAGTCGGACGCTTAACCGACTGAGCCACCCAGGCACCCCTTGATATTTTAAAATTGAGGTATAATTGACATATAACATTATAAGAGTTTCAGTTTACAGCATGATTTGATGTGTACACATTGCAAAAATGATAACCACAAGTTAACATCCATTACCTTACACAGTTAAAATTATTTTTTTTGTGTGATGAGAAATTTTATTAGCGACTTTCAGTATGCAATCTAGTTTGTTTTCTATAGTCAGCTTTCTGTACATTACATCCCCATGACTATTTATTTTATAACTGGAAGTCTGTGCCTTTTGATCCTCTTTACCCATTTATTCTGTCTTTCTAACCCTGCCTCTGTTCTCTGTATTTGAGATTGGTTTTTATTGGTCTGTTTTTGTTTTCGTTTATGCTTTTGTTTTGTTAGATTCCATATAGAAATGAGATCCAGATGGTTTTTTTTTCTTTCTCTATCTGACTTACTTCACTCAGAGGTCCATAATCAGAATGACTTAGAGGTCTATCCCTGTTGTCACAAATAACAGTATTTCATTTTTATGGATAAATAATATTCAAGTGTGTATGTGTGTGTGTATGTGTGTGTGTGTGTATCACAGTTTATTTATCCATTCATCTGTTGATGGACACTTAGGTTGTTTCCATATCTTGGCCATTGTAAATAATGCTGCAATGAACATAGGAGTGCATATATCGTTTTGAGTTACGTGTTTCCATTTTCTTCACATAAATACTCAGAAGCAGAATTGCTGGACCATGTGATAGTTCTAGTTATTATTTTTTGAGGAACTCCAATACTGCTTTTCATAGTGACTGTGCCAGTTTATATTCCAATCAACAGTGTACAAGAATTGCCATTTCTCCACATCCTTGCCAACACCTGTTATTTCTTGTCTTTTTGGTAATACCCATCCTAACTAGTGTGAGGTGATATCTCATTGTGGCTTTCATTTTCATTTCCCTAATTGTTAATGATGGTTGAATATTTTTTAATGGCTCTCTGAACATCTTCTTTGGGAAAATGTCTACTCGGATTTTCTGCCCATTTTTTAATGAGGTTGTTTGTTTTTTTACATTGAGCTATATGAGTTATTTATGTATTTTGGATATTAACCCCTTATCAGGTATAAGATTTGCAGATATGTTCTCTCATTCAGTATATTGACTTTTCATTTTGTTGATGATTTCCTTTGCTGTGCAGAAGATCTTTAGTTTGATTTAGTCCCACGTGTTTATTTTTGCTTTTGTTTCTTTTCCTTTTGGTGATAAAGAACTTATTGGTGTTTTATAGTTTTATGCCCTATGTTCAAATCTTTAATACTTTTGTGTATAGTGTAGGCTAGTGGTCCAATTTCATTTTTTTTTTAAGTAGCTATCCAGTTTTATAATCACCATTTTTTGAAGAGACTGTTCTTCATACACTTATATCTTGGTTCTTTGCCATAATTTAATTGATAATATATGTGTGCCTTTATTTTTCAGCTCTGTATTCTGTTACATTAATCTACGTATCTGTTTTTATGCCAATAGTATACTGTTTGTTTACTATATAGCCTTGTGGTATAGTTGGAAATTCCAGCTGTGTTCTTTCTCAAGATTACTTGGCAATTCGGAGTCTTCTTGACTCCCTAAAATTTTAGGATTTTTTTTTTACTGTGAAAAAGTTATTGTGAATTTTTGTAGAAATTATATTGAATCTGTAGATTTTTTGGATAGTATGCACATGTTAACAATTTTAATCCTTCCAATCCATGAGCATGGATTTCTTTCCATTTATTTGTGTCTTCTTTATTTTATTTTATTTTCTCTTATTTTATTTTAGAGAATGTGAGTGGGGGAGAGGGTCAGAGAGAGAGAGAGAGAGAGAGAGAGAGAGAGAGAACCTTAAGCAGACTCCATGTTCAATGCAGAGCCTAATGCAGGGCTCAATCTCACAACCCTGGGATCATGACCTGAGCTGAAATCAGGAGTGAGCTGCTCAACTGACTGACCCACCCAGGTGCCCCTTCTTCCATTTCTTTCAGTAATGCCTTGTAGTTTTTAATGTATCGGTCTTTTATATCCTTGGTTAAGTTTATTTCTAGGTATTTTATTCTTTTTCATGAAATTATAAATGGGATTTTTTTCTTGATTTCTATTTCTGATAATTTGTTATTAATGTATAGAAATATAACAGATTTTTAATATTGATTTTGTATCCTACAACTGTACTGGATTATTTTAGTCTAACATTTTTATGGTATATCTTAAGGATTTTCTATATATATGATATCATGTCCTCTTCAAATACTAACAGTTTTACTTTTTCTTTTCCAATTTGGATGAATTTTATTTCTTTTTCTTGCTTAATTGATCTGGTTAGAACTTACAATACTATGTTGAATAAAAGTCCTAAGTATAGGAATCCTTGTCTTATGTCTGATCTTAGAGGAAAAGCTTTCAGCTTTTCAACATTGAGTATAATGTTAGCTCTGAGCTTGTCATATATGATCTTTGTTATGTTGAGGTATGTTCTTTCCACAGTCACTTTGTTAAGAGTTTTTAATCATGAATGGATGTTGAATTTTGTCAGATTCTTTTTATTCATGTATTGAGATGATCATATGATTTTTATTCTTCATTTTGTTAATGTGATGTGTCACATTGATTAATTTGTGAGTGTTGAGACATTCTTTCATCCCTGGAATAAATCCCACTTGATCATGGTGTGTGATCTTTTTAATGTTTTGTTGAATTTGGTTTGTTAATATTTTGTTGAAGATTTTTCATATGTGTTAGGGTTATTGGCTTGTATTTTTCTTTTCTTGTGGTGTCCTTGTTTGATTTTGGTATCTGAGTTATGCTGGCTTTCTAAAATGAGTTTGGAAGGATTCTGTCTTCTATATTTTAGAAGAGTTTACCAAATAATTAGTATCAATTCTTCTCTGAATGTTTGGTAGAATTCATTAGTGAAACTGTCTGGTTCTGGACTTTCGTTTGTTGGGAGGTTTTTGATTACTGATTCAATGACTTTTGTTAAGGTTGTCTGTTTCTTCATGATTTGGTCTTGGTAGGTTGTGTATTTTAGGATTTTTTTCAATTCTAGGTTTTCCAATTTGTTGGTGTATAATTGTTCATAGTCGTCTCTTATGATCCTTTGTGTTTTTGTGGTATCGATTGTAATGTCTCCTTTTTCATTTCTGATTTTATTTATTTGAGTCGTTTCTTTTTCTTGGTGAGTTTTACTGAAGTGTTGTCAATTGTGTTTATTTTTTCAAAGAACAAGGTCTTAGTTTCATTGATCTTTTCTATCATCTTTTTAGTCTTTATGTCACTTATTTCTGCTGTGACCTTTGTTATTTTTTTTCAAATGTTGGACTTCGTTCCAGCAATTTCAGTTATTTGAGGTGTAAAGTTTGGTTGTTTATTTGAGATTTTTTCTTGTCTCTTGAGTTAGGCACTTATCTCTATGAACGGCTCTTAGAACTGCTTTTGTTGCATTCCATTATTTTGTCATGTTGTATTTGCATTTTAACTAGTCTCAAAGTAGTTTTTAATTTGTCTCTGATTTCTCCTTTGACCCATTCATTTGTTGTAGCATGTTGTTTAATTTTCACATATTAGTGATTTCTCAGTTTTCTTCTGTAATTAATTTTTATTTTTGTACCATTGAGATCAGAAAAGATGGTTGTGATTATTTCAGTCCTCTTAAATTTATTAATACTTTTCTTCTGATCCATCTGGAAGAATGTTATAGGTGTATTTGAGAGCAATGTGTATTCTTTTGTTTTTGGATTGAAAGTTTTGTATTATTTGTTGAATCCATCTGGTCTATTGTTTCATTTAAGACTGTTGTTTCCTTATAGATTATCTGTATGGATGATCTATCCATTTGTGTAAGTGAGATATTAAAATCCCCTACTAAAATTGTGTTGCTGATTATTTCTCTCTTTAGATCTATTGATATTTACTTTATATATTTAAGTGTTTCTATGTTGGGTACATAAATATTTGCAAATAACAGAAAAATAAAAAAAAAAAATATGCTGGCACCTACCAGACAGAGGGAGAGCACAAAGTTGGTGCCTTCCAGTCTCTGTCCCTGGAGATAGGTATTCCAGTAGTCTACTAGATTTTTGTATTAAATTAGATGCCTGCCCCTCAGGCCAATACATTAATATGAGCAAATGAGCCTCTTTCTCTTAACGTTTGAACATGATTGTTTGCCCCTGAGCTGGGTCCTGGGTTTAGTGAGTCTTAGTGTATAAGCCATCTAGGGGGCCACGCAGGGGCCTTTTCTCATTTACAATAGTCCTTGGTCTTATGGATATGAATTCTATTGGTTTTTAAAGCTAGATATTTTGGGAGATTTTCCTTCAGGTGAAGTTCTTAAAAGTTGAGTTGCCCAAAATGAGGTTCAAACTGTTCAGGTCTCAGGGAGAAGCTTTGGTCTTGAGTCCTCTCCTGATTGTGGTTTGCCATTCTGGGTTGGCTTTATCGTGAGATTATGTCCCTACCTACTTCAGTGTTGTTTTCTTCTTATTTGCCCAGTGTGTAGTTATTGTTCTATTGTTTCCAGAGGAAATTGCTCATATGTAACTCTGGGCTTGGTATGACTGTGAGAGGACATAAGTTCAGGATCTTCCTATGTTGCCATATTGAACTTAAACACATTCTTTGATTCATTTAATAGGTGTTTATCAAGTGCCTAAGATAGAAAGACACTGTGCCAAGTACTGTTAGTAATCCAGATAAAAGGAGCATACAGACTTCTCTTTCTGGGATATGACAAGATGAACTATTTTAACTGACTTTCTCATTGAAAATGCAATGCATAAAATTACTAGAATATAGTTCTAAAATATTCTTGATAAGATAAAGAAAATGAGGTATAATCACTATAATCCAGGACATTCATGATAGAAACATTCATCTATTTCACTGGTAATATGGTTACAAGGGATTGTAAGCAAACCTGCCCAAACTGTGCCTGGAGGGAGTATATTTTTATTATCTTGGAAAACAAACATATATGCATTCTGCTATTGAGAGAGACATTGTCTATGTTCCAAAGCTATTTAGTATACAAATAATATTGAAAAAATTGTCCAAATCACAAGCTGTTAATGCCTTTGATTAGAAGAAGAAATATGAGAGACAAGGAATTTGTCTCTCAACAATACTTCCTAATGACAGGTCTGCTTCAATTATTATTTTTGTTTGCCCATAGGTGATGTGCTTTTACTCCTCTAGCTGTCTCATGATACTCTATTCATCATTGTACTTTACTGTTTTCTTTAAATGTTTATTTATTTAGAAAGAGAAAAAGTACACACATGCGTGCGATCAACACAGGGGCAGAAAGAGAGGGGGAGAGAATGCCAAGCAGCCTCTGTGTTGTCAGCATGCTTGACATGGGGATCAGTCTCACGACTGTGATATCGTGACCTGAGCTGAAGTCAAAAGTTGGACACTCAACTGACTGAGCCACCCAGCCGCCCCTGTATGTTATTGTTTTAATTATAATTTTTTCTAGTTGTATTGTTGTTGCTGCTGGTGTTGTTGCTGTTATAATTATTTATTCTCTTTTGTGTCGTCTGAGTTTTTGGCTCTTTGATTTTATGTCTTTTATTTCTTTTGAAAAATGCTCACCCAATATCTTTTAAAATACTCTTCTACCACATTCTGTCTCTAATCATATGAGATTTCAGTTGTCCTTATGTCAGTCCATTGGAAATTGCCCTACAGTCCTTGGCTGCTATGCTCTATTTAAGTCTCATTTTTTCCCTCAAATCCTTTTTATTTATTTATTTTTTGTTTTTTTCAATGATACTTACTTTGGAAAATTTCTTTTAACTATCTTCAAGTTCATTGATTATTTTCTTCAGTTATGTTCATTCTACTGATGAGTCTAACAAAGGCATTCTTCATCTTGTTACCATATTTTTCATTTTTTAATAGAATTGAATAGATTTATATAAGACTATATGGAATTCACATTTAGATATAACATACTTTTCTGAAAAAAATATAAAAACATAATTCTTGTCTCAAGAAAGAGAATTATCGTTAAGAAAAATAGGAGCTTATCAAGAATTCCATGTAGGATAAAAACTATGCTGAAAGCTTGGAAATGAGGAGCAAAATATTTTCAAGTGTAATCATGCTAAGGAAAGAAATACCTTGGTGGCATGGGCCTTAAACAAGAATTTTCCAATCTCCTTATAAAGACATTTGACAAAAGCTGAAGGTGAGTAGAGTTGTAGATTGAAAGGCAAGGCAACATTGGAAACAATGCTTGTTATTTTCATAGGTTTTTAGAACTGAAGAGGTGACTATTTTCCTGGAATTCTTTCAAAAGCTCGTAAGTCAAAAAGAGAAAGATAAACACTGTATGGTATCTCTTATATATGGAATCTTAAAAAATATAAACAATCATAAATAGTCAAATTCATAGACACAGAGCGTAGAAAAGTGATTGCCAGGGGCTGGGGTTTTGGAGAATTGGGAGAAAGTGGTAAAAGGGTACAAAATCTCAGCTGTAAGGTAAATAAGGTCTGAAGATCTAATGTAAAATCTGTGACTGTAGTTGTTAACACTATATATATGATTGAAATTTGCTCAGAGTAGAACTTAAACATTCTCTGACACATAAAAAATCAAGTCACCATGATATACTCTACTTTAAATATTTTATAATTATACATGTCAATTATATCTCAATAAAGCTGAAATTTAAAAAAAAATATAACAAAGTTAAGAACAAAAAACAAAACCAAAAACAAGCAAACAAACAAGAAACAAATCTCATTAGGGACAGGCACAAGAACAAGGGAAAGCTAGAGGTGGTTTGAATCTTTTTTTTTTCAATATATGAAATTTATTGTCAAATTGGTTTCCATACAACACCCAGTGCTCATACCAAAAGGTGCCCTCCTCAATACCCATCACCCACCTTCCCCACCCTCCCACCCCCCATCAACCCTCAGTTTGTTCTCAGTTTTTAAGAGTCTCCTATGCTTTGGCTCACTTCCACTCTAACCTCTTTTTTTTTCCTTCCCCTCCCCCATGGGTTTCTGTTAAGTTTCTCAGGATCCACATAAGAGTGAAACCATATGGTATCTGTCTTTCTCTATATGGCTTATTTCACTTAGCATAACACTCTCCAGTTCCATCCATGTTGCTACAAAGGGCCATATTTCATTCTTTCTCATTGCCACGTAGTACTCCATTGTGTATATAAACCACAATTTCTTTATCCATTCATCAGTTGATGGACATTTAGGCTCTTTCCACAATTTGGCTATTGTTGAGAGTGCTGCTATAAACATTGGGGTACAAGTGCCCCTATGCATCAGTACTCCTGTATCCCTTGGGTAAATTCCTAGCAGTGCTACTGCTGGGTCATAGGGTAGGTCTATTTTTAATTTTCTGAGGAACCTCCACACTGTTTTCCAGAGTGGCTACACCAATTTGCATTCCCACCAACAGTGCAAGAGGGTTCCCGTTTCTCTACATCCTCGCCAGCATCTATAGTCTCCTGATTTGTTCATTTTGGCCACTCTGACTGGCATGAGGTGATATCTGAGTGTGGTTTTGATTTGCATTTCCCTGATAAGGAGTGATGTTGAGCATCTTTTCATGTGCCTGTTGGCCAGCCAGATGTCTTCTTTAGAGAAGTGTCTATTCATGTTTTCTGCCCATTTCTTCACTGGGTTGTTTGTTTTTCGGGTGTGGAGTTTGGTGAGCTCTTTATAGATTTTGGATACTAGCCCTTTGTCCAATATGTCATTTGCAAATATCTTTTCCCATTCTGTTGGTTGCCTTTTAGTTTTGTTGGTTGTTTCCTTTGCTGTGCAGAAGCTTTTTATCTTCATAAGGTCCCAGTAGTTCATTTTTGCTTTTAATTCCCTTGAGAGAGAGAGAATCCCAAGCAGGCTCTACACTATGAGGACAGAGCCCGACACAGGGCTCAAACTTACAAGCCATGGGATCATGACCTGAGCTGAAATCAAGAGTCAGATGCTTAACTGACTGAGCCACCCAGGCACCCCTATTATGATTTTCTTTACCATACTTATTAAAGGAAACATGTAGTAACAACTTATAAAATCTTTATCTGAAAAGGAGAAACTTTTTTTGTGAAGTTAGCATTTGATACCAAACCTGAGAACATTGTGTGAAAGGAAATTACGGGCCTATTTTTTTTTCATGAATATGGTGTGCACAATCTCATAAAAAGCAATACAAATATAATTCAGTGAATACACCATGATGAAAATAACAAAATGTAATTTATTCCAAAAACAAAAGATTGGTTTCACATTTGAAGACTTAAAAAAATCCAATGCAAACACACACACAAAAGTAAAAAAAAACATTCATTTCAAATAGCTACAAAAATTTGTTATTGTTATTATCATTATTAATGTTTATTTATTTTCGAGAGAGGGAGAGAGAGAGAGAGAGGGAGACACAGAATCCAGAGCAGGTTGCAGCCTTTGAACTGTGAGCACAGAGCCTGATGTGGGGCTCGAACTCACAAACTGTGAGCTTATGACCTGAGTCTAAGTCAGCCAAGTGAGCCACCCAGGCACCCCACTGCAAAAAATTATTTGAAAAAAATAATATTCAGTGAATGTTAGAACTCAAGAAATTAGATAGATTTCTTCATGAAGAAGAAATTTCTTCAATCTAATAAAGGATAGAAGAAAGAATTTATACCTGTTAAACTTTATACTGAAATATTATCTTTGGTTAAAAAAATCAAATACATTCATAAATACTAGTTTTATTCAACACTGACCAATAGGATTCAAAGGGAAGGAAGAAACAAAACTGTCTCACTTATACATAACATAATCCCCTAAAAGGTACAGAAACTACTATATTTAATAAGTAAAACTGATAAGGTTATAAAGTCAAAATTTTGAAAAAGATCTATTTTACCTTTATATGTTGGCTAGTAAGAAAATATATTGAAATGCTAGGTTTATTAAAGATGAAAAACATCTAAAAGAAGATGTGCACAGTTTCTACTTTGAAAAACATGATATAATGTTGAAAGAAACTGGAGATCTGAATAAATGGAGGAATGTACCATGTTCATGGATTTGAATACTCAGTATTGTGAACATGTCAGGTAACCCCAACAGACATGAATTTCATGGAAGTACATGTAAAAATCTTAACTTTTTGGGGCGCCTGGGTGGCTCAGTTTGTTGAGCGTCCGACTTCGGCTCAGGTCATGATCTCATGGTCCGTGAGTTCTAGCCCCGAGTCAGGCTCTGTGCTGACAGCTCAGAGCCTGGACCCTGTTTCAGATTCTGTGTCTCCCTGTCTCTCTGCCCCTCCCCCGTTCATGCTCTGTCTCTCTCTGTCTCAAAAATAAACGTTAAAAAAAAAAATCTTAACTTTTTGAGGAGAAATTGACAACCTGGTTTTGAATCATACAAAAATGAAAAGAATTCAGAATGATCAAGGCAATTTTGAAGAACAAAGCTGAAGAAATCATAAAAACAGATATTAATTCTTAAATATTTTATAAGTATATCAATTAATGTATTGGAACAAAGGTGACAAAAAGAACCAAGTTGAGAATTAAGAATTAATCTCTAAGATATGTACATTTATCAGATATATGGCCTTTTTAATAAATAGTGCTGGATGAATTGACTATCTTTGAAATATAGTTTTGAAATATCCATGAAATATAATGAGATAATAATTTTGCAAATTATGTTACATCATATACACACAGTTACGCTGAAATAAAAAGAAAAAGAAGAAAATCAATTTCAGATACAGTAACTTGGTCTGTGAGTGTTCTGCAAGACGAGCAAACATTTTAATAAATTTTAACTTGATAAATGAGTGGTATCTTGCAGTACAAGTAGTTTGTGACGCCAAATGTCACATGATCCCAAGTGATCCACTGGTTCTTGAAATTCACTTTGATATGTAAATGCTTTGGATTATAAGCATGTTTCCAGAATGAATTATGCTAGCAAACCAAGGTTTTACTGTACTTTTAGACTTAATTAGAATAGAAAAAACAAAATTTTAGGAGACAACAGGGTATCTGTATTGCTTGGAACTGACAAAGATTTCTTATATAAAACTAACAGTAAAATAATAAGTCAAATTGCACTTATTTATATGTTTAATACGACTTAAGCTGCACATAAAAATTTACCTAAATATATAAATTATATATTTAAATATATTACTCAAAATCAGCCATTAAGAGACTACAAAGAAAAATATCAGAATTGAAGATATTTGCTCTAGATATTCAGCAAAGGATCATGTACAGTATTTGTATTAAAAATTTTCAAAAATCAATACATAAAAAATAAAAATAATAATGGTATATTGGATTAAAAAAAGAATATACAAATGGCCAATAAAAATATAAAAAGGTGATGAACTTCATTAGTCATCATAATTCAGTTGGTCTACACAGTCATCACAATGAATACAATGAAAAAGGGAGGAGATACCAATGGTCAGAAAAGATGTGGACTCACTGAAATTTTCATTAACTGCTAATGGAATCTAGATTACTCTGGAGAAACTCTGGCCTTATTTGACAAAACTTAATTGGTGTTACCCTGTGACCTTCGAATTATACTCCAAAAAGTCCAATATAAATGTAAATATTGAATAATCAAAAGACATGTACTAAAATGTTCTTAGCGACACTAAAAATTCAAAATTACAGGGGTGCCTTGTGGCTCAGTTGGTTAAGTGGCCGACTCTTGATTTCCACTCATGTTGTGTTCTCTGGGTTCGTGGGATGGAGCCCCATGTCTGGCTGTGTGCTGACAGCGTGGAGTCTGCTTGGGATTCTCTCTCTCACCCCCTCTCCCTGTCTCTCCCCCACTCAAATAAATAAATAAACTTAAAAAAATCCAAAATTATAAATATCTAAAGGTTCATCAACAGTACAATGGATAAATAAATGGTCTTATAGTCACACAAGAGTGTATAGTACCTGGCGTCGATAATGAGCAATATAAAACTACACAAATAAGATTGATAATGAGAGACAAACCTGGATGGCCACAGAGCCTCATTTCCTTTCTCTTTTTGGTTGCTTAGTGCAGAGCTGGCCCAGCTGAACTAATGTCAGCATTCTTATCTGGTGGAGTCCTTTCCCTAGCCTTAGTACGCAATCCTTGATACTCCTTATATACACTCCCACATGCTGTTCCTGAGCAAGAGATCCAGTGATATATTTCTTGTCACTTAGAAAACCAGGTGCTTCCTAAGGCCTTATTTGGCCAGGAATTCACAAATGTACTCCAGTGTCTGTGTGGGGCTTGCTCTCATTCTTGAAATATTTCTCACCTCAAATCTCTTTTAGCTAGAATCTTGACTGTGGTGCACAAGGATCATCTTTGCCCAACCGGTGCTGTAGAATAATCAGAGTTAGGATTCTGGGCACTCTTCTACTTGTCTGCTTTTTAATTTTCCCTCTCCTGCCCCACAAAATCTGTTATATTTGTAGCATATGGTGCCAGGGGTGTGCATCCATGACCTTATTGCATGACACATCTCACAAACGTAATACTTCGTAAAAGAAGCCAGGTGCAGAAGACTATGTCTCCTTTCATATAAAATCAGATAAACATCTATGCCTTTATAAGCATCATACTGTTTTGGTGAGGGCTAATGATAGAAAGAATCAGAGGGGATAGGGTTTCTGAGGTGCTGACAGTGGCCTATTTTTATCAGGATTTTATTTACTTGGATTTAATTCAGTTTATGAAAATTCATTGAATTTAAAACTCATGATGCTTATGTGCATTTCCTGAAAATGTACGTCAGTATTTTTAAAAAGAAACACACAAATGCATCGTCATAAGAAACATTCAGTTCATTGATGTATTCACAATATATATAGTAGTTTTACATTTCACACTAAGTTCGTGACAAAGCTAGGTAACTAACTAATAAAAGCTAGGTAAATAATTTCTAGATACTATTTATAAAAACAATATGCCTGTTTAATTAGTTATTTTAATTAGTTTAATTAGTTATTTCATGATAATTTTTGAAGACAAATATGTGATTTTGGCTCGAGATTGAATGTCTTTTAGAGCAGTGGGACCGTGACCATGCCTAGTATGAGACATCTCCAGTGACGAGATGACTAGCTATTAGAACCGTAGCCTAAGTTGACATTAGGAATTTTTGAAACTTCCCTGAGCATTGATAAACTTAAGTCTTGTTAAATGTTTTAATATTTGTTCGTTGGGAAAATGATTAGAGTTCATAAGTCAGTATATGGAAGAATCAAGCTCTGTCTCTCAAGTACAGACCTCTAATAGAGTCTTACATGGCTTGGTAACATTTGCATTTTTATTTTGGAGTGTCTCTAAGAGGCATATTGAAGGCAAAAGCACCAGCTTTGTCATCATACGAAGGGAAATCTGTGTTCTGTCAGTTACTGTACCACGTTATGCAATTTTTCCCTCTTTTTTTGGCATTAGGTTGTCTCCTTTGTGAAGTAATACTTCTTGCTTTACAGGGATTAAATGAACTATTATTTATAAAACATGAGTTATTTTTGTGCTTCAAAATGATCACTGTTTATCAAGGGAAGCAGAAAACTTGAGAGTATTGGACATCATATGCTGTGACTGTTATGACAAGATATTAAAACATTTACTATTAAATAATTTCATCATAGTTTGAGATGCTGTCTATATCAATAACTGGAAATTACTCTAGTAGTTATAATAGCAATATGTATGTGAAAGAGAAATATATATTAACTATTATAAGTGTTGTTTAAAAGAAAAAGTAAGAGTTGCTGTTGTATAGAAATATACTATTGAAACTTTTTGAGGGGAATAGAAATATTTAGTTAGAATTTATTCATTTAAATAATTCAGTTTGGACACTAAGTGTACATTTTGAGTCTCATCTACTTTTAAAATATTGACAAATGGATTGGATTAGTGGGTTATAATACAATATCCTTTGCTAGACACACTTCATTCACCTTGGACAAATTCAGAATATATTTTAAAACAACTGTTTGAGATTCTATTATTATTAAGGTTTAGAAGAGTAAAACAGTGGGAAAAGTGGATTAACCTAAAAAACCTAAGCATTTAACTAAAATCAGATGTACAAATTAGCTAACTTACGAAGATTTTATCCCATCTCAGTCTTCGATTTGAAATCTGCAGGTATCTGATAAAAGGAATAAGAATTATTACCTTGTTTGCAAAGTTCATTCAATGATGCCCAAGAAAAAGGAAATAACCAAGATTTAAGAAATCAAAGAAAGATGAAACTATTTACAAAAACAAATGCTTCCTAATTATACCCTTTTCACTTATAAAATTGATTTATAAATTTTAGAACAGATTATAAATAACATTTTTATCATTCCTATTAATATTAAATTTAGAGACTGTAAATTCAGTGTGTTGTGTGTGATTTATTTTAATAATAAAAGCATAGCAGCAAGATTGTAAATTTGATTGTTAGAAATTAATCATTGAAATGATATAAGATGAAAGTTTTAATATGACTGAAAAATCAGTTATTTGGGCCAATAAACAGTCCAGAATGTCTTATCTGCAATGACCACTATTATGATATTTATGTATATTCGTCAACTGGATGCCTAATTACCAGGAAGTTTTGTTTAGTAACTCGAGCCTTAATATACTGATTGAACTGTATACCTTGGTTTACTAGCAACACTGTGAAAATTATACTTTTTAAAATATATAGATATTCACTAATGCATTTGTTTTTATGGATTTTCTCTCCTTAATATAGACTTTTTTTTTTGTCTGTCAAATTTCAATAACAATTACCTTAAGGCATATTTAATTATAAATTTAAAATAAAAGTTCAGGAGGAATAGGGGAAGGATAACCATTGAAGGGGATTCTTAACTCTAAAAAACTGTCACTCGTTTGGAGTTTTAAATGTTCTGACCTTCATGGCATGATACAAATCCCATCTGTTTATCCAAATGTTTACTTGAAAGTGGTGGTTTGAAGTGGACACTTTTTGGGAGGGACTTAGATTGGTTAGGAGATTTTATCATTTAATTTGATATTCTGAAGGAGATTGCTGTCAGAATTAAAGGGCATTTTTAATTATGTGAAGATTTTAATGTTAAAAATAATTTTACCGTAGTAATTAGATGAAGAATATTAAACTAATGAAATCTAAGTGTTATTTTACAAATTGTTGCAATAATTGGGTTACATTAAAATGAATATTTGGATTATGATTTGTTAAGTTATAAATTTTCAGAAAACGGGAAATTCTATGATGATCTGTTCTTATTTAATAAATCTGAAATTGGTTATTTGTATAATTTTGATTTTTAACAATGATATCAAATTAGATTATGAAAAATAAAGGATTTTTCAAACACATAATGATCTGTATTTTAAACACTGGGATCAGTCTTTAATAAGGATAGATACATACAAATGTGTTTTAAAAATATGCCTGACAATCACTTATGCCTTCCTTTTATTCAAATATTGGATTGATTTAACTTCACAAATTATCTTAGATAATATATGAGTTTAGAGGTGAGATAATTATATAATTCAAAAAATCAAACATTTCACTAGTGGTTGACTTGTGTTTGGAATCAGAATTTTTAACTGATAATTTCTGAAATTTCACATTAAATTGAAACAAACTCAAGCTGGCAAATATATTCAGAAAATGGACAGAAATGAAAATAAAAATTACTAAGGAAATGAATTATTCATCTATGCATTTATGTCATGAATTATTAAGTAATATGGGTCAAAATATGAATATACCATATTCCAGAGGGTCAAGGACTTAAAATTCTGATGAGTTTAAATATGTACAGAAATAATTCTAATATAAATTAAATATAAATATCAATATAAATTCAATTAAATTTATTGAGTCTTAAATTTGTGCCAAGAACTTATCTAGGTAAGGTTTCTTTCCTAAGGAATAATGTGTATTATTAAAAAGTCATTGTGTTATTATTAAAATATTATATATTGTATTATATATAATTATATATTATTATATACATTATATATCATATTATAAATTTCATTATGTTAATTATATTATTATATTATCATAAGTGTATTTATTAAAATTTATTAAGGGTTAAAATAGTAAATATTGATTCCTAGTAAATATTGATGATACTGATAAAAAGATTTTCATGGAAAAGTTAAAATTTGTGCTGGACCTAGACAGATGTGAAACATGTAAAGAAGGTAATAAATGGTATATAAACCAAGTCTTAGGAACACAACAAGCAAATATAAGGGATGTGGAAAAAGTCTAAGTCGTGTTTGAGAAATCAGTAGTAGTCTAATTCAACAGAAGGTAGGGCATGTGTAGAGGATGAGAGTTAAAGAGAAGGCAAAATCCAGGCCGTGATGAGATCATGGGAAATGTTCACTCTGAAGCTAAGAGGCTTAGAATATTTTCTATATTTGGTAAGAATTCAATAAATATTTTTGACAGAGTAGTGCATTAGTATAATTCATGTGACAGTAGAGAACAGGAATAAGTACAACTGACGTTATTAAAGATTATTTAGAAATGCAAATAAATAGCTAGGAGGACCCTAATTTCTGTTGACAGTAATGAAAATGGAAGTTATTTTATGGGCAAAAGAGATATTTTGCAGGAAGAATAAACAATTTGATGACTAAATATAAGGGAGTGGGCAGAGGTTAAGGTTAGTATTCCAATAGATATGCTAATGGTATTATGACCAATAATAAAAAACTAAATGAAGAACTGACAAGAGGAAAATATTTGTGTGGAAGAATAGAGAATGTTTAGAAATAGATAAACATATCAAAACAAAATGGCAGATAGTATGTACAACTGAAACTCTTGAAGAGTTCTTGATAAGGAAATGGAATACTCTATGTTAAGGTATTTCTATTATTCTGCTTGGGATGCCATAATGAAATGCGACAGACGGGGTGGCTTTAACAAGTGAAATTCATTTTCTCATAGTTCTGGATGCTAGAAATCCCAGATCAAAGTCCTGGCAGATTATGTTTCTGGTGAAAGCAATCTTCTTGGCTTGCAAATGGCTGCTTTCTTGCTGTGGGAATACGTGGCCTTTCCAGTGTGGGCCAAGAGAGAGAGTGAGAGGGATCTGGTGTCTCTTCCTTTTCTTATAAGGACATCAACCCTTTCAGATTAGGACTCCACCATTATGACTTCATTTAACCTCCTAAAAGCCCTATCTCCAAATATAGTTACATTGAGAGTTAGGGCTTCAACATTTGACTGTTTGGAGGTGGGGACAAAATTTAGTCCATAGTAGTATTATTTGAAACAATGGAAATACAATAGAGTAGTTTATAGTGGAGAAGAAGAATCTGTGGGAAGATATGTATCTGGAGGACATGAGGTTGAGATGTTGCAATTTTAGAGACAAGGAGAAAGACAGAGAGGAGATAAATAAAACTTAAGAATAACATGGAAATCAAGAAAGAAGAGGTTTAAGGAAGGAGGTAGTGATTCATAATGTAAAATGCCATAAGTGATAAAAAATGCTGAAGATTATATAAAAGTAATTAAATTTGGCAATTATTTAATTGAGTGATAGTTAAACAGTTTCAATGAATTAAGGGGAATGAATTAGGAAGGAAAACTTTTAAAGAATTTTTAAAAGTAATTTTTACATAGTTAGGACAAGGAACACCTAAAGTAAGCTTTTAAGAAAGGAGTGAATTAGAGTATATTGAGGTATAAGAAATGTGAGAAGTTTAGCCATATATGTAATGGGTACAATGGAAAAGTTTTTGGAAAAAGTATGACTCAGGAATATGTATTTACAAAGTAAAGAATTTTTTAAGTGTATAAACACCTGAAACATATCAAGTGGAAGTAGAATATTTAAAATTCTTGGCAAATGAAATCTTCAAATAAGTAAAGAGATATTATTTGGGCACTCAACAATTAACAAAAGCTCCTGAATCATTGTAAAATTAGAATCAAATCTATATGGCCAAATATGGCTGACATAGTAATAGGGCAAATAAACTGAGAAAGCCTCATTACAAGAACCATGTAGGGGGGCGCCTGGGTGGTTCAGGCAGTTAAGCATCCGACTCTTGGTTTTGGCTCAGGTCATGATCTCCCAATTTTGTGAATTCAAGCCCCACGTTGGGCTCTGTGCTGGCAACCAGAGCCTGCTTGGGATGTACTCTCTCTCTCTCTTTCTCTCTCTCCCTTCTCTGCTTGTCCTGTCTCTGTCTTTCTCAAATTATAAACAAACAAACAAACAAATAAATAAACCATGTACAGAGAGCCTGACTAATCCTCAGGCTGGACCATGAGAAGGGAAAATGCCCTCCCCCTCCCCACCACATGTCTATACTCTGGTAGTAAGCATTTTTAGTCGACAATTGGTAGAGGTACAGTGTGGAGAGAGACCTCTTCTGTGATACACACATGTGGGTATGCTGAAAGCTAAGGGTAGAAGAGCAATGCTGAAGAAAAAGCTTTTGGCACCACAGGTCTTACACTAAGTAAAGGTAGGAGAAACCTACTTCTGTGTCTGTGGACTGTGACGGTGATGACAGGAACAATGAAAGAGAAACCTTTCTAGTCTAGTTGTGTAGACTAGATTGATTTCACCTCCCACCTTAAGTCATGCAGAATAGATTTGCCCATTTCTGGTAATAAGGCCAATTTATGTTAGTATCCACTGTTCTAAAAACATTGCCCAACATTCAATCAAATCCTATTAGATACACAAAAAGACAAGGAGAGACAAGAAAACACTTTATCAGGAGACAGTCAACAGAATCAGATGCAGTGATGGCACCTATATGCATGACAAAAATCAAGTGAGTAATTGTACTCTAAGAAACAAACTCTTAGACCTGAAAAAATGGCAATTTACAATGTTGTTTAAAGAATGAAATAGAGATAAAACTAACAATATACATGCAAGACTTGTAGGTTGAAAACTTTAGAATTTTGATGCTAGAAATTAAGACCAACATAAAGAAATGGAGATCTCTACCAGATAACAAATAAGGGACAGTCCAGTATTTTTAACATATCAATTTTCTCCAAATGGATCTCTAAATTCAATGACATCCAAATCAGTATTTCAGCAGACTCTTTTCTTTTGATTTGTCTGTCTGACCCTAAATTTTATACAGAAATATAAAGGACCTAGAATGGGCCAAAGGTTCTAAACAAAGTACAAAATTGAACTAGATTATAAGATGAATAAGTTCTGAGAATCTAACATACAGCATGAAGACTATAGTTAATAATACTGTATTGTGTTTTGTTTGTGATTCTCTGGGAGAGTAGATCTTAGGTGTTCTTACAGAAAAAAATAGGTGTGTGATGTGATGAATGAGTGGGTAATTGACTTGACTGTGTTACTCGTTTCACAATGCATACATATATTGAAAATCATGTACATTTTAAATGTATCACAATTTTATTTATCAATTATGCATCAGTAATCTGGAGGGCACAATAAACCTATCATTGATTAAATGTAAAGTAATATGCGGGACAGTGTATTTTCAGTACAAACTAAATACTAAGAAAAATATATATTCTACATATTGTATTATGATATGTAAACAGGTATGGAAATGAGGGAAGCGAGGAAAGGAAGAAAAGGTAATCCACTGATCTAATCATGGCTCATAGCTTACTAATAGCCTCCTATTATTATCAAAAGAAATATCAGACAAGGATATTATAAGGAGTTAAAATTTTAAAAGTGACCACCACATAAAGAATGCAACTATCTCCAAGTGTCACAAAATTCACATATACCACAAACAGAAGAAAATTGATGTCATAGAGATATATAATTTAAAATCTCATAAACAATGAAAGGAATGTTAATTCCTACAGAAAAGTAAATAGATGTCACAGAAAATCCAAAATTTATGCTGCATTCCAGAGACAGAACTTAAAAGAAGAGATTTCTAAAGATCGACAATTAAAGGACAAACATATGGCAAGTAAATGCTAATTAAAAGAAAACAGGTGTTGCTAACATGACATCAGACACTTTAGAATTCACATCCAAAACATTAAATAAAACAGAGAAGAGCCTTTATAATGCTGAAAGTTACATTTTATAGTGAAGATGTGTTAGGGTTATCTATATACACACATAAAAAGACAGACACAAATTATTTTTAAGAAGTTATAAACAAGGAAGATAAGAGAGACAGAAATACTCGGATAAGAAAAAATTACTTATGAGATAAAGTAAAATGAAGTAAAGTGAAATAATAAAATAAAATAAAATAAAATAAAATAAAATAAAATAAAATACTATTTGGCCAAATCAAGTAAAAGGAATGAAAGATAATGGTTAACTCTCCTATAGTTGGCCTCCTATAAAGCTTCACAGAAGCCTAACATGTTCCTGTGCTTAGGTATTCAATCCTAGTCATCTAACAGACTTACACTTCAAACCCTTGAGAGGACAAGGGGAGGGACAGGTTTCTTTCCCAAACATAAATAATGTCATGCATGGCTAATCCTTCCACTTATTGCCATTTCCTCTAGCTATAAGGCATAAACTCCCAGATGATCTTACCAAGAGTGAGTTCAGTATCTTCACAGCCTCAAACACACACACACACACACACACCACGCATATACATATGTATATAGCAAAGCTTATGCTGTATCATACTGTTATTGAGTGGTGACTCCTATTCATACCAGAAAAAACTGATGTGTCCTAAATACAAGTTGAAAATTTCACAGCCAAGAATCAGGTTCTGGTTTTGGAGTACTGAAATTCAGTACTCTTAGATCTTTGTGTGATGCCTTACAATGAATGGTGGATTTGCAAATCTGTTGCTGGTGCTGTATTTATGTTTTCTTCTACAACCACTCTTCCAGTGATACATGTATATGTTACTTGCTATTCCTTTGTTTTAAAAGAGTGAATGTTCAATAATAATTTAAAAAGTGATATGGTAGAGGTAATCTCATAAATTTAAAACAAACTTTGATTAATTTTATACAAATTAATATGAAATCCCAGTCAAATTGATTGAATACTTTTCTACAAAAATTCTCAAAAAAGACATGAGAAGAGATAAAAACTTTAGACAATTTTGTTGCTTATTAAGAAACGTGTCAGAGAGTTTCTAAACCTTCCTGCAAGAAAGCAGTAGAATCAGATGTTGTTACAAGGTAATTCTGCTAACATTTTTAAGACAAATGATGTCAGTGATCTTTGAATACTTGGGAAAATATTGAAGACGTTAATACAGAACTCGATAATTTATTAATCAAACTGAGAATTCTTCACTCAAATTTTTCATAAACCTAAATATCCTAATCATCCTCTAGTAAACATCCTAAATAAAATATTAACAAACATAAATTAGCAGTGTATTGAAAGAATTAGATGTTAGGGCTGATTAGGTTTTATTTAAGGGATGCAAGGATGTTTCTGTATTAGGAAAGCTGCCAAAACAGACCATCGTTAGTAAATCATAGGAAATAAATACTATGATTATACCAATAATTACCAGAAGTATTTGGAAAAAATAGATCTTCTTGATTTTCAAATATCAATCATAACAGAATAGATAGTTACATCTTTAAAATGATCAGATACATCCATCTCAGACTAAAAGACAGCATTCTGCTTAATATGGAAGGGTCTCTTGTATATAAAGAGCTCCCCAAAACTATAAGGAAAGGAAAATAAACAGGAACTAAAGAATAAGGATGAATAATCCACATTATGGGATGAATAGGTGATAATAATCTATGCAAGTTATAGATAACTCTAACTCACAAATTGATGCCTTATATGGGGTTAGCCAGAGTGAAATGAGATAACAGCATGGAAATGTGATACTTAAAGTTGTATCCATTCATTATCACCCATTTCAACAGTTCCTTCATCCTAAACCTAGTATATTTTTTCCCAAGCTTTTATCACCTTCTGATATATTATATAATATAAATTTTATAATATGTCAGCCTGCTTTCCTAGTTAACATGTGATGCCCATGATGACAGGGCTTTTGGCCAGCTTGGCTCAGTGATGCAACCCAATTGCTCAGTTAATATCTGTAGACGACTAAATAATAATTAGGATGTAAACAAAAATCTCATGATAGTAAGGGAGGCCATATTCATGAAGGCAATGAACTTGTAGTGTGTTGCATCTATGATGATTATTTTTTTAAGTTTCTATGTTTAGCTGATAAAAAATTACAATCCATTCTATGAGATGCAAATAGACGGCCTAACAACTTTACCTTCAAATCTTCTTGTGTGAGTCTCTGAAAAGGCATTTTGAAAGTAAAATATATTAATTGCTTACAGTTAAGGAAGAAAGGAAGAAAATGTTAGTCATAAGTTCTCTCTTGTGCAAGTTGTATTGCCCCAATATGGAGAGAAAACTAAAGTATCATTCTTGCTGCCTCAAAACCTTCACATTTTTCTATATTTCTACACCCCTCTATGTCTAACCAGTTTTAGATGCTGCACTTTTCATCTTCAAATAGATCTTTTGTTTCTTCTTTTTTGTTTCTACTGCTAGACTAATTAATACATTTTAGTATTTCACATTTTGATTGATATAGTAATTTTCTATCCATGTCCCCTACATGGTTTTCCTTCCTAAAATAGCAACTACATTTTTGCTAACAAAAAGTAGTACTTTGTTCTGCTATTGAGGTATTCAAAAACTTTTTTTAATTATTATTCTTCTGGATGAAATTTACAGAAAAGTGATCATATTATATTCTCTATGATAATGCTTATATTAAAAGATGTGTTTTCTTCAGTTAGGATAATATATTCAACTTCATTTATTTACAAGATAATTATAGTTTTGTTTTTTTGCATCTTCCAAACATTTTATAAAAAAAGATATTTCTTTTTATGATATTTTCAACATTCCAAAAAACATTGCCTATCACCAGCCTATATGTCATATATCAGCTGCTACATAGAGTATTGTTTCTTTAAAAAAAATTATTGTTTATTCCAAATTAAATGTTTCATTTTGAATAAAAATTTTAAAATATTTTATTATTTTGTGATGAAAAGGAAATATGTGTATTTATTTATTCGAGTTAAAATAAGGCATAGATGTATTAGATTATACTTCAGCTAATAGAAGCTGAATAGCTAAATAGAAAGTGATCATCCCCTAAAAAACATTAAATTTAAATTTTATTTTGATTTTGCATAATGAGAAAATTAAAATAAATAATAAGATGGTATTATTTTTTAATGAATATTTTAGGTAAATCAGAAACTTGTAACAATAATAGAATTCAAGAAATAGATAAAATACAGTTCTGATACAGTTATAGAGAATGATGGGTACCTACTTAAGTTTCTTTATTTTGAATATCCATGTAAATCACAATAAGTCCTTCATACCATTTTATTTTATTTTTTTTTAATATATGAAATTTATTGTCAAATTGGTTTCCATACAACACCTAGTGCTCATCCCAAAAGGTGCCCTCCTCAATACCCATCACCCACCCTCCCCTCCCTCCCACCCCCCATCAACCCTCAGTTTGTTCTCAGTTTTTAACAGTCTCTTATGCTTTGGCTCTCTCTCCCACTCTTTTTTTTTTTCCTTCCCCTCCCCCATGGTTTTCTGTTAAGTTTCTCAGGATCCACATAAGAGTGAAACCATATGGTATCTGTCTTTCTCTGTATGGCTTATTTCACTTAGCATCACACTCTCCAGTTCCATCCACGTTGCTACAAAGGCCATATTTCATTTTTTCTCATTGCCACGTAGTATTCCATTGTGTATATAAACCACAATTTCTTTATCCATTCATCAGTTGATGGACATTTAGGCTCTTTCCACAATTTGGCTATTGTTGAGAGTGCTGCTATGAACATTGGGGTACAAGTGCACCTATGCATCAGTACTCCTGTATCCCTTGGGTAAATTCCTAGCAGTGCTATTGCTGGGTCATAGGGTAGGTCTATTTTTAATTTTCTGAGGAACCTCCACACTGTTTTCCAGAGCGGCTGCACCAATTTGCATTCCCACCAACAGTGCAAGAGGGTTCCCGTTTCTCCACATCCTCTCCAGCATCTATAGTCTCCTGATTTGTTCATTTTGGCCACTCTGACTGGCATGAGGTGGTATCTGAGTGTGGCTTTGATTTGTATTTCCCTGGTGAGGAGCGACGTTGAACATCTTTTCATGTGCCTATTGGCCATCCGGATGTCTTCTTTAGAGAAGTGTCTATTCATGTTTTCTGCCCATTTCTTCACTGGGTTATTTGTTTTTCGGGTGTGGAGTTTGGTGAGCTCTTTATAGATTTTGGATACTAGCCCTTTGTCCGATATGTCATTTGCAAATATCTTTTCCCATTCCGTTGGTTGCCTTTTAGTTTTGTTGGTTGTTTCCTTTGCTGTGCAGAAGCTTTTTATCTTCATAAGGTCCCAGTAATTCACTTTTGCTTTTAATTCCCTTGCCTTTGGGGATGTGTCGAGTAAGAGATTGCTACGGCTGAGGTCAGAGAGGTCTTTTCCTGCTTTCTCCTCTAGGGCTTTGATGGTTTCCTGTCTCACATTCAGGTCCTTTATCCATTTTGAGTTTATTTTTGTGAATGGTGTGAGAAAGTGGTTTCGTTTCAATCTTCTGCATGTTGCTGTCCAGTTCTCCCAGCACCATTTGTTAAAGAGACTGTCTTTTTTCCATTGGATGTTCCTTCCTGCTTTGTCAAAGATGAGTTGGCCATACGTTTGTGGGTCTAGTTCTGGGGTTTCTATTCTATTGCATTGGTCTATGTGTCTGTTTTTGTGCCAATACCATGCTGTCTTGATGATGACAGCTTTGTAGTAGAGGCTAAAGTCTGGGATTGTGATGCCTCCTGCTTTGGTCTTCTTCTTCAAAATTCCTTTGGCTATTCGGGGCCTTTTGTGGTTCCATATGAATTTTAGGATTGCTTGTTCTAGTTTCGAGAAGAATGCTGGTGCAATTTTGATTGGGATTGCATTGAATGTGTAGATAGCTTTGGGTGGTATTGACATTTTGACAATATTTTTTCTTCCAATCCATGAGCAGGGAATGTTTTTCCATTTCTTTAAATCTTCTTCAGTTACCTTCATAAGCTTTCTATAGTTTTCAGCATACAGATCTTTTACATCTTTGGTTAGATTTATTCCTAGATATTTTATGCTTCTTGGTGCAATTGTGAATGGGATCAGTTTCTTTATTTGTCTTTCTGTTGCTTCATTGTTAGTGTATAAGAATGCAACTGATTTGTGTACATTGATTTTGTATCCTTCAACTTTGCTGAATTCATGTATCAGTTCTAGCAGACTTTTGATGGAGTCTATCGGATTTTCCATGTATAATATCATGTCATCTGCAAAAAGCGAAAGCTTGACTTCATCTTTGCCAATTTTGATGCCTTTGATTTCCTTTTGTTGTCTGATTGCTGATGCTAGAACTTCCAGCACTATGTTAAACAACAGCGGTGAGAGTGGGCATCCCTGTCATGTTCCTGATCTCAGGGAAAAAGCTCTCAGTTTTTCCCCGTTGAGGATGGTGTTAGCTGTGGGCTTTTCATAAATGGCTTTTATGATCTTTAAGTATGTTCCTTCTATCCCGACTTTCTCAAGGGTTTTTATTAAGAAAGGGTGCTGGATTTTGTCAAATGCCTTTTCTGCATCGATTGACAGGATCATATGGTTCTTCTCTCTTTTTGTGTTAATGTGATGTATCACGTTGATTGATTTGCGAATGTTGAACCAGCCCTGCATCCCAGGAATGAATCCCACTTGATCATGGTGAATAATTCTTTTTATATGCCGTTGAATTCGATTTGCTAGTATCTTATTGAGAATTTTTGCATCCATATTCATCAGGGATATTGGCCGGTAGTTCTCTTTTTTTACTGGGTCTCTGTCTGGTTTAGGAATCAAAGTAATACTGGCTTCATAGAATGAGTCTGGAAGTTTTCCTTCCCTTTCTATTTCTTGGAATAGCTTGAGAAGGATAGATATTATCTCTGCTTTAAACGTCTGGTAGAACTCCCCTGGGAAGCCATCTGGTCCTGGACTCTTATTTGTTGGGAGATTTTTGATAATCGATTCAATTTCTTCGCTGGTTATGGGTGTGTTCAAGCTTTCTATTTCCTCCTGATTGAGTTTTGGAAGAGCGTGGGTGTTTAGGAATTTGTCCATTTCTCCCAGGTTGTCCAGTTTGTTGGCATATAATTTTTCATACTATTCCCTGATAATTGTTTGTATCTCTGAGGGATTGGTTGTAATAATTCCATTTTCATTCATGATTTTATCTATTTGGGTCATCTCCCTTTTCTTTTTGAGAAGCCTGGATAGAGGTTTGTCAATTTTGTTTATTTTTTCAAAAAACCAACTCTTGGTTACATTGATCTGCTCTACATTTTTTTAAGATTCTATATCGTTTATTTCTGCTCTGATCTTTATGATTTCTCTTCTTCTGCTGGGTTTAGGCTGCCTTTGCTGTTCTGCTTCTAGTTCCTTTAGGTGTGCTGTTAGATTTTGTATTTGGGATTTTTCTTGTTTCTTGAGACAGGCCTGGATTGCAATGTATTTTCCTCTCAGGACTGCCTTTGCTTCATCCCACAGCGTTTGGATTGTTGTATTTTTATTTTCGTTTGTTTCCATATATTTTTTAATTTCTTCTCTAATTGCCTGGTTGACCCACTCATTCGTTAGTAGGGTGTTCTTTAACCTCCATGCTTTTGGAGGTTTTCCAGACTTTTTCCTGTGGTTGATTTCAAGCTTCATAGCATTGTGGTCTGAAAGTATGCATGGTATAATTTCAATTCTTGTAAACTTATGAAGGGCTGTTTTGTGACCCAGTATATGATCTATCTTGGAGAATGTTCCATGTGCACTCGAGAAGAAAGTATATTCTGTTGCTTTGGGATGCAGAGTTCTAAATATATCTGTCAAGTCCATCTGATCCAATGTCTCATTCAGGGCCCTTGTTTCTTTATTGACCGTGTGTCTAGCTGATCTATCCATTTCTGTAAGTGGGGTGTTAAAGTCTCCTGCAATTACCACATTCTTATCAATAAGGTTGCTCATGTTTATGAGTAATTGTTTTATATATTTGGGGGCTCCGGTATTTGGCACATAGACATTTATAATTGTTAGCTCTTCCTGATGGATAGACCCTGTAATTATTATATAATTCCCTTCTTCATCTCTTGTTACAGCCTTTAATTTAAAGTCTAGTTTGTCTGATATAAGTATGGCTACTCCAGCTTTCTTTTGGCTTCCAGTAGCATGATAAATAGTTCTCCATCCCCTCACTCTCAATCTGAAGGTGTCCTCAGGTCTAAAATGAGTCTCTTGTAGACAGCAAATAGATGGGTCTTGTTTTTTTATCAATTCTGATACCCTATGTCTTTTGGTTGGCGCATTTAATCCATTTACATTCAGTGTTATTATAGAAAGATACGGGTTTAGAGTCATTGTGATGTCTGTATGTTTTATGCTTGTAGTGATGTCTCTGGTACTTTGTCTCACAGGATCCCCCTTGGGATCTCTTGTAGGGCTGGTTTAGTGGTGACAAATTCCTTCAGTTTTTGTTTGTTTGGGAAGACCTTTATCTCTCCTTCTATTCTAAATGACAGACTTGCTGGATAAAGGATTCTCGGCTGCATATTTTTTCTGTTTAGCACACTGAAGATATCGTGCCAATTCTTTCTGGCCTGCCAAGTTTCAAAAGAGAGATCAATCACGAGTCTTATAGGTCTCCCTTTATATGTGAGGGCACGTTTATCCCTTGCTGCTTTCAGAATTTTCTCTTTATCCTTGTATTTTGCCAGTTTCACTATGATATGTCATGCAGAAGATCGATTCAAGTTACGTCTGAAGGGAGTTCTCTGTGCCTCTTGGATTTCAATGCCTTTTTCCTTCCCCAGTTCAGGGAAGTTCTCAGCTATAATTTCTTCAAGTACCCCTTCAGCACCTTTACCTCTCTCTTCCTCCTCTGGGATACCAATTATGCATATATTATTTCTTTTTAGTGTATCACTTAGTTCTCTAATTTTCCCCTCATACTCCTGGATTTTTTTATCTCTCTTTCTCTCAGCTTCCTCTTTTTCCCTAACTTTATCTTCTAGTTCACCTATTCTCTCCTCTGTCTCTTCAATCCGAGCTGTCATTTCCATTTTGTTTTGCATGTCGTTTAAAGCACTTTTCAGCTCCTCGTGACTGTTCCTTAGTCCCTTGATCTCTGTAGCAAGAGGTTCTCTGCTGTCCTCTATACTGTTTTCTAGCCCAGCGATTAATTTTATGACTATTATTCTAAATTCACTTTCTGTTATATTATTTAAATCCTTTTTGATCAGTTCATTAGCTGTTGTTATTTCCTGGAGATTCTTCTGAGGGGAATTCTTCTGCTTGGTCATTTTGGATAGTCCCTGGCGTGGTGAGGACCTGCAGGGCACTTCCCCTGTGCTGTGGTGTGTAACTGGAGTTGGTGGGCGGGGCCGCAGTCCGACCTGATGTCTGCCCCCAGCCCACCGCTGGGGCCACAGTCAGACTGGTGTGTTCCTTCTCTTCCCCTCTCCTAGGGGTGGGATTCACTGTGGGGTGGTGTGGCCCTTCTGGGCTACTTGCACACTGCCAGGCTTGTGGTGCTGGGGATCTGGCGTATTAGCTGGGGTGGGTAGGCAAGGTGCACGGGGGCAGGAGGGGCAGGCTTAGCTCGCTTCTCCTTAGGTGATCCACTTCAGGAGGGGCCCTGTGGCAGCGGGAGGGAGTCAGATCCTCTGCCGGAGGTTTGGCTCCGCAGAAGCACAGAGTTGGGTGTTTGGGAGGAGCGAGCAAATTCCCTAGCAGGAACTGGTTCCCTTTGGGATTTTGGCTGGGGGATGGGCGGGGGAGATGGCGCTGGTGAGCGCCTTTGTTCCCCACCAAACTGAGCTCTGTCGTCTGGGGGCTCAGCAGCTCTCCCTCCCTTTGTCCTCCAGCCTTCCCGCTTTCTGAGCAGAGCTGTTAACTTATGACCTCCCAGACGCTAAGTTGCGCTTGCTGTCGGAACACAGTCCGTCAGGCCCCTCAGCTTTTGCCAGCCAGACTCGGGGGCTCTGCTTGGCTGGCGAGCCGCCCCTCTGTCCCGGCTCCCTCCCGCCAGTCCGTGGAGCGAGCACCGCCTCGCCGCCCTTCCTACCCTCTTCCGTGGGGCTCTCGTCTGCGCTTGGCTCCGGAGACTCCATTCTGCTAATCCTCTGGCGGTTTTCTGGGCTATTTAGGCAGGTGTAGGTGGAATCTAAGTGATCAGCAGGACGCGCGGTGAGCCCAGCGTCCTCCTAAGCCACCATCTTCCCTCCGCATCCACCTCCTTGATACCATTTTACAAAATATTTGGGTAAAATCCACACAATTGATAACACATGAAGGTATCAATATTTTAAAATTACAATATGGAATGAATACACTGTAACTAAAACTTTCATATGACAGAAAGCTTTGGAAATATGGTTTTCATTTTTGAATGGCAAATATAAATCAAATGTTGTTTCGCTGGCCCTGTACACTAGTCCAAGATTTAACCTTTGAATTTATAATTTAAATAAAATCAATTGGGAGACGTTGTTTTAAGGCAATATGTCAACTCAACCTCGTATATTTAAATTTTTAAGTTTTCATGTGAAAAATTATTGGAATATACAGTTTACCTAATTATTAATTTGAGGAATAAGTAAATGTGGTACTATTCATTGCCCTCTTTATTTCTACAAATTAAATTAAATTAAATTAAATTAAATTAAATTAAATTAAATTCATTATTTTCCAGAAGGTATTCACTTTCTAAGAAATACTGATGCAAACATACTAGGAATACCTGAAACAAATCTGAAGCTAAAATGAATAATGACGGAGAATTACCCCACACTTGAAATCACTTTGTTTCCATCCTGATGTGTAACCAGTCCAGGCATAGTATTTGAATAGAAGGTTCAGCATACTCTCACCTGTGGCGTTGTGCATTAATTCTTCAGCACACAGATAACCTAGCTTCGCAAAATATATCATTGTCAACATCATTACCATCCACTAAATGTGTTAACATCAACAGGAATTTGGAAGTTAAAACAGAACCTGAATGGGACACTACTTTTTATAACAAAAGATTGCTTTCATCCCTATATCAAATGTTGCAATTAAAAATAAAACAAAACAGAAAAGCCTCTACTTACCTCTTAGAATTAGACTAAAATTTCTAAAATGTAATATATATCACTAGCCTACTACAAACTTTAAATTTAATGAATTAAGTAGAGTACAGGCTAAGAGATCCCACGAAAACATAGCATAAATACAATACAGATTTCTTTGTCTCTTTTAATTATGACTCTGATTGGTAGCATGTTTTATGTCCATTAGAACTTTCAAAGGTCTAGGATTCTTTTTTCCTCCTTACTCCTTGCCTCCTTCCTTCTCTCCCTCTTTCTCTTCTTACAATTCTTTCCTCTCTCTCCCTCCTTCTTTCTTCCTTCTTTTAAACCTTAAGTAAAAGAGGCAGGAACTCAAATGTCCTAACCTGTATAATTTCATTTATAGCGAAGTTTTCAAAAGGGTAAAACAAATGTTATAGGAATCTGAAGAGATTATCCATAGAGGAGATGACTAGGGGTAGGAGGGAATATTCTGGTATGCTAAAGTATCTCCTGTCCTACAATGTGCTGATAGATAGATAGATAGATATGAAAAATAGAAAATTAAACAAACATATTCAAACAAACAAAAATTTTTGATAATTTGTAAGCATCGAATTTACTAATTACTACAGGGTGATCTTTGGTTAGAGGAAAAATACTCCCAAATATAAGTACAGAGATGTGGGAGGTAATGAGAGTGTAATAAAAATAGCAATATGGATAGCAAATTTGGGTAAATCTAAATGAATATTAATTTAATAAAAGTATATCAGTCATATCTTGTGACACTTAAAATTTGCATAAATTCAGCACATGTGGCAAATTATTATAGAATTCATGGGGATTGTAAATGTAGATAATATATTCTAATGTATTGCACATATAGTGGTAAAAAATACTAATATATATCAAGATTTAAGGTCAAGGATAAAAACTGAAATTTTTAGGGGCAGCTGGGTGGCTCTGTTAGTGGAGCATCTGACTCTTGATCTTGGCTCAAGCCGTGATCTCAAGTTAGTGGGATTGAGCCCTGCATCAGGCTCTGTGCTGACAGTATAGAGTCTGCTTGGGATTCTCTCTCTCTCTCTTTCTCTGCCCCTCCCTCACTTTCTCTCTCTCTCTCTCTCTCTCTCTGTCTCTCTCTTTCCCTCTCAAAATAAATAAATAAACTTTAAAAATATATAGAGAGGTGCCTGAGTGGCTTAGTTGGTTAAGCATCTGACTCTTGGTTTCAGCTCATTATGATCTTCCTGTTTTGTGAGTTCAAGCCCCGTGTTGGGCTCTGTGTGATAGCTCAGAGCCTGCTTAGTTAGATTCTCTCTGTCTCTCTCTGCCCCTCTTCATACTGTCTCTGTCTCTCAAAATAAGTGAATAAACTTTTAAAAAAATATAAATTTTTAGGATTTCCACTAAGAAAATAGGAAAATATGTATAACTAATGTGGTTATAGAAATATTAAGATATTCTATTTTAAGTCCAAATTTATGAGCAATCACATTAAGTGTAAATGGGATAAATACTCCAATTAAAAATATATGGTTAGACTGAATTGAAAAATGAATGCTTTTTATAAGGAACAATTTTCTGATGTATAAAGATGTTGAAAGTGCAAGTAACAGTCACAGAGATCTTGTTATTTAACCTAGAAATGTTAGTGCATCTTTTCACTGAGAAATATTTTCAATTTTCCATATCATACTAAGTCAATTTCAAAACCAGAAGATGAAAATTTCAATTTGAGTGATAGCAATAATAGATTCTTAATCTGTCCTTTGGTGGAATTTAACTTTGGAAAATATTTCTTCACACGGATTGCAGCAATTGGATTTTTTTTAAGTGAGCTCTGTGATATGCCATTGAGTGCTTTCTCTGATAAATGAAGAAAATCATCAAACATTATGTTATCTGCACTACAGTTTGGCTTCCTAAGAAATCTTCATATTTTATTTCCACATTAAAAATATCAAATTACTTCTGGCTCTAAGTGGCAGGATTGGACTTTTTGAAGCCAGATGTAATTTTTAAACTCAGGCCAATATAATTCTAAGTAAAATATTTCAACAAGTGACATGAAATCAGAAAATGAGAATTTTCTCTAATTTAGGTGGTGTTTGGAAAACTGCCCAGAGTATTAAAAAACAAAAACAAAACTTTGATATCATGATTACTTCCCATGTATACTGATAGCCCATCCCTGCACACCTCCAAATGGCAAAGGCTAGAACAAAACGTTCTACTTTTGCTGAATTAGATTAAACTCTTAGTGTCCAATCAATATGACTCAACAGACTGGAGGCAATAGAAGGAGAGTATGGTGGCTTATGGCCACAATTTTTTTCCCCAAAAAATACTATGCATGATAACAGAACCAGTACATTTTATAATAGCTGAAATGTATTGAGACTTTTGAAATTGGATGTTAAACTATGAACATCTCATTCAAAAATGTGTGCTTGCTCTCTCGTACTACCATTCTCCCTTCACATCCCCCAATACAGACTGACTCTTCGCAGAAAGGCAAAATAAGTCAATTTGATTTATTAGAATAAGTGTCTCTCATTCTTAAGGGGCAAAATATTTTAGATACATTATAAGTCATAATGTATAGTGGAAAACAAAATTTAAAACTCAGACAGGTATGTATTCAAATCTCAGGTGCCATTCATGAATTATGAATGTTAAGCAGTTTTCAAGATTCTGATTTACTTGTCTACATAATGGGTATATTAATTTCTTCCCCACATAGCAGTTGTGAAAATTAAACAATGTAAGGCGTCTTCATAGATGCCTGATGCCTGAATCAGAAAGCCCACGTGGACATTACTTCCCTTACTGCTTCTCTTACAGTTTTTTCTTTTACCCAGACACAGTTTTGTCATATAAGTTCTTTACATCTTAAAAAAATATGTATTTTTTGTCTTTGATTTGAAATTTGAATTACTCTTATTTTAGCAGTATTTCTTCTCTAGATTTATAGCCACATGTGTATCTGTGACCCATTATTTGTACTCTGTGTCTCTCAGAACTAATTAGTTTGAGACTAAGCCTATATGTAAATTTCTTAACACAAAGTAATGACATATCTTGATATCTAACTATTCCTTTAATGTACACTGTACTGAGGTTATTCATCAAAATAAAAAGAACTGAACATGTGGACATTTGACAGGAGATATAGAATTTCAAAATTCATTATTGTTAAAACAAAGCAGGCAGTGATGAAAGGAGATACTAACTGTAGAATTTTTTCAGGTTTCTGGAACTGTCGCTATTAAGGAAATTTCTGTTATTTCTATATGCCGTAAAATATATGGAAAATGGCCAACATAAAATATCTTGAGGTCCACATTGCACAGTTTATGTTATTATAAAATAGCCATGTTGAACTCAGTCTACCATTTACCATTCTAGTGTTTAATGAAAAATACAAATCCTCTGGCCTCTACCACTTTAATCATACCCATATTCCTTGAGTTCAATTATCTCTTTCTCTCTGAACGTGGGTAACAATAATGGGACACCATTTTTTTAAAGGAAGCTAGTAAATTACTGGAAAAGTAGAACATTGTGCACTTTAAATGTTTTTAAGTGCAAGATTGAGTCAGAAAACAATAGATCCCTGATGAATTCCATTTCTAAAGTTTCTTTTAAATTTTACTCATATGATTAGGTTATGTCTGCTTAGTACTTTGAAAGAAGAGAGATTTTTGGCCTACAAAAATCTTAAGTTTTAGAAAACAAAATTGCATTCAACTATGTAATCATCCCTCTAGGTCTTTAGTAATTACTTTTATCTGAGGCACACATTATGTCTCTGTAATACAAGTATTCATTTTCTTGATTCAAAACCTCCTTGATTGCAAGTGCCAGAGTTTGTGGTGGTTCAATAGTTGGAGCTTGCGTGTCACTATCAATCTGATTGTCCTTCTAAGTAATAGTTTCTTACTTCCTAAATAGCTAGAACTTCTGCTTTTTATTTTAGAGCACTAAAACAAAACATGCTGAGACTACTGGTTACAAAGCAGCTTTTGAATTCCATCTATGATGCATTTGTATATCTGTTATTATTCTTTTGAATTCTACTAGACATGAGACAGAGTGGCCACTAGGTAAACTAATATTTGAATGAGCTAGCTTGTCAAATAACAGGAAAGTATACATTATTATTTGTACAATAAAATAAATAATATGATTAAAATAGTGAAATAATGCAATTTTGGAATAATCCTTTACTGATAAAATAATTTATGTTAGGTGGAGATGCTATCTTTGATAAATATTATCACAAAACAGAAATAAAATGTGCGGAAATTTCCAAAGCAGAAATAGTCCAGTTTGGGATCTATAAATTAGAATAATCGCTGATGCAGATGATTGTTTGCTCTGGTGTATTTTCATTTGGAAAAAGTGGATAGTTTTTCTTGTAGAACAATTGAAAAAGCAACTGTACCAATTCTGTTTAAACAATTGAACTGCTAGTTGAAGCAAACATTTGTACATACAGAGAAAATTGAAAATTGCTGATGGCCCAAGAGGATAATGCTTGACTTGTGTTCTGTAGACACATGCAGACAAGTGACAGAATGTGACATAGAGTTCCCTTATAAAAATATTACCAAAATATGAAATTTTCTTTCTTTTTATCTGTACTGATAATTATCGTGCATTCACACACTCTAACCTTCAGCAAAATATAAATAATAGACTTGCTACTTTAAAATGCATTCCTAATTTATTTTAAGTTACTGGCAAAAACTCCTATTAGGCCAGCAGTATGCTATATGATATAGTATATTGTTATATATTATACATTACCTAGCCATATAATGATTTTTTTAATATTAACCATACTGCTAGTATAATATTATATTGTATCCATTCTCTCTATGGTCTTATTCAAAGTACATGGCATAATGAGTAACTGGCAAAAGGAATAAAAGGTATGTTTTGAATCCAGTATTTTAAACACTGTGGCTTTTATGGAACAGATATGTTTGCTGACATGCAGTGGGAAAAGAAGGAATAGAAACAGCCTATTTATGCCTGAATTTTTTCGCTACTCAATTTTTTCATTTTCCTGGATATAGGATAGGATTATCATGGATATAGGATATAGGAGATTTAGTAGTGTACATAATATACTCCATCTCTGACGATGTTGAATTTAGTGACTAGTAGAAAAACAAAATGGTAAATGAATGTTTACACAAACTGGTTGGTATAGTACACATCACTAAGGAAGAGAAGTAAAGAGCCATGCCTGGACATATCATAGTAGAACCCAAAACAGAATATTCTTATACCCATTTGCAATGGGTATAACTTGTGATAGATGCAGTGGGTAGTAGTAAGTCTTCACGGATAACTGCTTAGCTAGAGCTGTGCCCCTAAATTTGGTGGTTTATTTCAGAATAGCTTAAACTGAATGGAATTTCAAAGGGTCCCTTAAAGAGCAGAGGATATGACAAGACATAACCTTCTTTTAAAGTTCCTACTTCCTGTCTTGAGCACTGGGGTGTGCTCCTCACTGGTCCACCACCAAAGTTGGTATATGACAGTAAAGGTCTTAGTTATACTCTTAAGCTTGCCATAAGAGGTGAGGACTTAGCATGAGAGCAACCAATCTTACCTTTTAAATCTCAAAAAATATATTGTGACATAAAAAAAAAATCCTGTCTTTTGTTTTCTAAAGATTTTGTGAAGTTTCTCTACAGCCATTAATATTTTCTCTAAATATTAAAATCAAACATATGCAGCATATTCATTTTCATCATCCATCCAAATAAACGAGGTAATCAGAAACAGAACCGTAAGAAAGAACATATCTTATGTGGAAGTCTCCACACTTTGATTTGGGATTATAAATCACCATTTTCTTCAGAGGCAGGGATTAGTTGGCAGTAGAGGGAAGTCTCATATCAGTTACAAGCCATGAAGTAATAATTTTATCCTATCTTGATGTACTTAATTATAAATTCATTAATTTACTCATTTACTAATTCATTTAATAGATATTTACTGACATCTATGTGTAGCGATTTTATGTCTTCTGAATACAATGGCTTTAAGTATTATTTTATATGCAGTAAAAAAAACTCTAAAAAACTTAAGTTAAAAAAGGTATTTAAAAAGGCAAATAATGATATACATAATTAGTTGTTGCAGAGGCACTCAGATCTCTTTGATGTGTCTTTTGTCAACATCTTTTTCTGTAATTTTGGTTAATTTTCTTAAACCCCATTCTTCACATGGGGGTCCACATGGCTGGCAGTTGCACTGTTTAATGTTTAATACCTCTACAAGTAGGAGTTAATTTTGCAAATTACAGGATGGACTGTGGATAATTTAGCAATATGCATAAATTATCAACAATAGCTCATACTCTGACATAGTTCAGATATGATAGAATATGACAGATTTTTTAATAAAAATACTACCAAAATATGAAATTTTTTATTTTACTATTTCAAAAGACCTTAAGTAACTCTAAAGCATATAGGCTCCTGCTTTAAGAAAAGCTTACTAGACTCACCAAGCTGTGCCAAGATATAACCAGCTGATTGAAAGACTAATGAGCTCCTTATTACCAAAGATCCTCAGTTATAACTTGTATGATTCCTTGGTGGGGATGTTGTACACCTAATGCAGATATCAGTTTGGTGGGATTTAGATCACTTCTGATTGTCAGAGTGATAAAACTTAACTACCTCGTAGAGATGATGTGAAAACTCTTTGAAAAAAGGAACGTTAATTTACAATTGTTGATGCATTTTGTTATTATTCTTGTGATGTTATAGACAATATTGGCTCCATAATGGTCTTAGAGATTTATGTGTAAATTCCAAAATATGTATATTTATTTTAGTAATAGCTAGGTCTCCAATAGAAATAGTTAAATCTAGATAAAAGCAGAGCCAGCACTATAAACCTTCGTCTTCTGAATCTAGAACTTTTTATTCCAAAATACATTCTGAAATTTAAGTGAATACCCCAAATGTGCAAGGTATTAAGCTTAACACTGCTTCCCAGATCTATTGCCACTAAAAATTAGGGTGTCATCCCTTGAAGAAGTGTTTTTAGTAAGTTTATGGGTACTTCCATTATTACTTAAATAAGGGTTAAAGAAGTAAAGCCATTTAATATGTTGACATTTTTATACTCCTTTTTGGTAACAGAAAACTCAAAGTAGCATAAAAATGGAAAATAATTAAAAGGAAAGTTAATCATAGTTTTACTAAACCTCAATATAGTCTCATTTATGTTTGGTTTGGAAAATGGGGGCGCCTGGGTGGCTCAGTCGGTTAAGCGTCCGACTTCAGCCCGGGTCACGATCTCGCAGTCCATGAGTTCGAGCCCTGCGTGGGGCTCTGGGCTGATGGCTCAGAGCCCGGAGCCTGCTTCCGATTCTGTGTCTCCCTCTCTCTCTGCCCCTCCCCCGTTCATGCTCTGTCTCTCTCTGTCTCAAAAATAAATAAAGGTTAAAAAAAATTAAAAAAAAAAAGAAAAATGAACAAAGTGTGATAAAGTTGTTTTATCCAGAATATATATTTTTGAGAATTTTAGCCAAACAGGAGCACTGCTGGGGGTAAAGTTAGTGTAAATACTGGTGATTTTTCAGAACAAGGAATAGTATTATATGGTGCATTGAAATGAATAATAAAACCACCAGTATAAATGAAAAGATAATTGGAGTATATGCTGGGTAAGAACACAGAAAAAAAAGGCCTTAAATTTGGCCAAATAAACTGTAAGGAAGAAACTGACACCATAAAATGAAAAGAAAAAAAATCAGAAAGCAGAAATACTATAAAGGAAATATCTTTTTTAGGGAAAAAGAGTCATCCATAGTTATCAATTGTTATGCTGCCATGGAAAAAGGATCAACAAGATTGAATGAAATTTTAAGTGTTTTTAATACTCTTCTTTTCACAAAATATTTTTAATGTCTTACGTATAATTTGCTAAATACAAGTCAATATGGCATACTTACCAATTTAGGGTATAAATCAACTTCATTCAAAAGCTAATTGCTATACAACCCCTTTATAGTACAAGAAGAAGGTTTTTTCCCCTCTCCATACAGATCCCCAAATCATATATTTGACAAATTTGAACATATCTCTATTCATATGAATTAAGAAGGAGCAAAATTTAATTGATCTGTTACCTATTTATATTGTACTTACTGGCATATTACAAAGGAGAATATTATGTCTCTGTTACACAACAAACATTATATTTTGGAAAATCCTCTTACTACCAGTCTAAGAAAGCTATGACACTTTGGCTATGTTAGCAGGATTGCACACATAGTGGGAAAAAAAAATTATTTATTTATAAGTAAGACATTATACTTTAAGTTTAAATAGTCGTTTTGAAGGAGGGCAAACACATGGGAGACATTTTTATTTTAATTTTTTTCTTAAATTCAGTGGTAACAAATAAGTTCTTATATTTATACTTGTTTCTCCATCTACCTCCTCCCACCTGTTATACACACTGTCTTCTCATGGCTTAATCACATTCTGGTAGGATTTGGACAAGGGGGCTATAGGGAGTAATGGAGTAAATAACCAAGGTTTTTTTTGTGTTTTTTTTTTTGTTGTTGTTGTTTGTTTGTTTATATTTTAATATGAAATTTATGTCAAAATGGTTTCCATAAAACACCCAGTGCTCATCCCAACAGGTGCCCTCCTCAATACCCATTATCCACCCTCTCTCCATCCCACCCCTCATCGACCCTCAGTTTGTTCTCAGTTTTTAAGAGTCTTATGTTTTGGCTTCCTCCCTCTCTAACCTTTTTTTTTCCTTCCCCTCCCCCATGGGTTTCTGTTAAGTTTCTCAGGATCCACATAAGAGTGAAAATATATAGTATATGTCTTCCTCTGTATGACTTATTTCATTTAGCATAACACTCTCCAGTTCCATCCACGTTGCTACAAAAGACCATATTTCATTCTTTCTCATTGCCACGTAGTATTCCATTGTGTATATAAACCACAATTTCTTTATCCATTCATCAGTTAGTTGATGGACATTTAGGCTCTTTCCGCCATTTGGCTATTGTTGAGAGTGCTGCTATAAACATTGGGGTACAAGTGCTCGTATGCATCAGTACTCCTGTATCCCTTGGGTAAATTCCTAGCAGTTCTATTGCTGGGTCATAAGGTAGATCTATTTTTAATTTTTTGAGGAACCTCCACATGGTTGTCCAGAGCGGCTGCACCAGTTTCCATTCCCACCAAGAGTGCAAGAGGGTTTCCGTTTCTCCACATCCTCGCCAGCCCCTATAGTCTCCTGATTTGTTCATTTTAGCCACTCTGATTGGTGTGAGGTGGTATCTGAGTGTGGTTTTGATTTGTATTTCCCTGATGAGGAGCAACGTTGAGCACCTTTTCATGTGCCTGTTGGCCAGCCAGATGTCTTCTTTAGAGAAGTATCTATTCATGTTTTCTTCCCATTTCTTCACTGGATTATTTGTTTTTTGGGTGTGGAGTTTGTGAGCTCTTTATAAATTTTGGATACTAGCCCTTTGTCCAATATGTCATTTGCAACTATCTTTTCCCATTCCATTGGTTGCCTTTTAGTTTTGTTGGTTGTTTCCTTTGTTGTGCAGAAGCTTTTTATCTTCATGAGGTCCCAATAGTTCATTTTTGCTTTTAATTCCCTTGCCTTTGGGGATGTTTCAAGTAAGAAATTGCTGTGGCTGAGGTCAGAAAGGTTTTTTCCTGCTGTCTCCTCTAGGGTTTCGATGGTTTCCTGTCTCACATTCAAGTCCTTTGTCCATTTTTAGTTTATTTTTGTGAATGCTGTAAGAAGTGGTCTAGTTTCTTTCTGCATGTTGCTGTCCAGCTCTCCCAGCACCATTTGTTAAAGAGACTGTCTTTTTTCCATTGGATATTCTTTCCTGCTTTGTCAAAGATTAGTTGGTCATATTTTGTGGGTCTAATTCTGGGGTTTTTGTGCCAATACCATGCTGTCTTGACGATTACAGCTTTGTAGTAGAGACTAAAGTCTGGGATTGTGATGCCTCCCGCTTTGGTCTTCTTCTTCAAAATTACTTTGGCTATTCAGAGTCTTTTGTGGTTCCATACAAATTTTAGGATTCCTTGTTCTAGCTTTGAGAAGAATGCTGGTGCAATTTTGATTGGGATTGCATTGAATGTGTTGATAGCTTTGGGTAGTATTGATATTTTCACAATATTTATTCTTCAAATCCATGAGTATGGAATGTTTTTCCATTTCTTTATACCTTCTTCAATTTTCTTCATAAGCTTTCTATAGTTTTTAGCATACAGAACATTTACATATTTGGTTAGGTTTATTCCTAGGTATTTTATGTCTCTTGGTGCAATTGTGAATGGGATCAGTTTCTTTATTTGTCTTTGTGTTGCTTCATTGTTAGTGTATAAGAATGCAACTGATGTCTGTACATTGATTTTGTATCCTGCGACTTTGCTGAATTCATGTATCAGTTCTAGCAGATTTTTGGTGGAGTCTATCAGGTTTTCCATGTATGATATCATGTCATCTGCAAAAAGCGAAAGCTTGACTTCATCTTTGCCAATTTTGATGCCTTTGATTTGCTTTTGTTTTCTGATTGCTGATGCTAGCATTTCCAACACTGTTAAACAAGAGCGGTGAGAGTGGACATCCCTGTCGTGTTCCTGATCTCAGGGGGAAAGCTCTCAGTTTTTCCCCATTGAGGATGATATTATATGTGGACTTTTCATAAATGGCTTTTATGATGTTTAAGTATGTTCCTTCTATCCCAACTTTCTCGAGGGTTTTTATTAAGAAAGGATGCTGGAAGGCAGTCCTGAGAGGAAAATACATTGCAATCTAGGCCTATCTCAAGAAACAAGAAAAATCCCAAATACAAAATCTAAGAGCACACCTAAAGGAAATAGAAGCAGAACAGCAAAGACACCGCACACCCAGGAGAAGAAGAGAAATAATAAAGATCAGAGCAGAAATAAACAACATAGAATATAAAAAAATCTGTAGAGCAGATAAATGAAACCAAGAGTTATTTTTTTGAAAAAAATAAACAAAATTGATAAACCTTTGAGAAGCCAGGCTTCTCAAAAAGAAAAGGGAGATGACCCAAATAGGTAAAACCATGAATGAAAATGGAATTATTACAACCAATCCCTCAGAAATACAATCAATTATCAGCGAATACTATGAAAAATGATATGCCAACAAACTGGACAACCTGGAAGAAATGGACAAATTCCTAAGCACCCACACACTTCCAAAACTCAAACAGAAAGAGATAGAAAACTTGAACAGACCCATATCAGCAAAAAAATTGAGTCAGTTATCAAAAATCTCCCAACAAATAAGAGTCCAGGACCAGATGCTTCCCTGGGGAATTCTACCAGACATTGAAAGCAGAGATAATACCTATCCTTCTCCAGCTGTTCCAAAAAATAGAATGGGAAGGAAAACTTCCAGATTCATTCTATGAAGCCAGTATTACTTTGATTCCTAAACAGACAGAGACCCAGTAAAAAAAGAGAACTACGGGCCAATATCCCTGATGAATATGGATGCAAAAATTCTGAGTAAGATACTAGCAAATTGAATTCAACAGCATGTAAAAAGAATTATTCACCATGATCAAGTGGGATTCATTCCTGGGCTACAGGGATGGTTCAACATTCACAAATCAATTAATGTGATACATCACCTTAATAAAAGAAAAGAACCATATGATCCTGTCAGTTGATGAAGAAAAAGCATTTGATGAAATTTAGCATTCTTGATAAAAACCAAGGTTTGACATAGATTTTGTTACTGAATGGCTGAGTAGTTCCTAAAGGACTAATACAGCTACAAATTATGAAACACTTTGAAGTAGAAACACAAACCAACCAAATAAGTTGAATTCTTAAAAAAAAAAGCGTTTGACCCAAATGAAGTTAAAAGGAACAAGAGGACAACCAAAAGAGAACAACAAAAAAGGGGCAAAGACAAAACTATGAAACATACCAATAATTTCATAAAATTGTGCTAATCACTAAAATTTCTGTTTGATAGCTCAATGCAATCATAATAGATTTTTTAAATTCCCAATTTTTTAGAGATGTAGAATAATAATAAAATTAACTTTTATATTTATTTTCATTTTAACTATTGTCTGGGATTTTCATTTATAGGCAGATAGTTCTTAATAATATGATTATTAACTTATGTATTATAAGAAAGGTAAGATATTGTTATAACTTCAGACAAAATAATTTATTTTAATTATTGTGCACAACAGGTCTTCTGGTAATGTGTTCTCTCAATTTGCTTTTTTCTGGAACAGTATTTCTCATTCATGTTTGACATATATTTTCTCATAGGTTAGCTATGTATGTGTACGTGTGTGTTTCATTTTACACAATCTAAGATTCTAACTTCTTGTATTTTTTAAGAGAAACCTGCTATATTTCTTATCTTTGTATCTCTGTGCATAATGTTTCTTTTTTATTGGCTATAATAAAGATGTTTAATTTTTCTTGGATTTTTAGCAGTTTGAATATAATGTATCTTGTGATTTTGGAGGATATTTATTCTACTTGGGGTGTCTAAGTTTCTTAGATTGTATTTTAAAATTGTTCTTTTTTAATTTTTACTTTCTTTTATTTTTTTTTATTGTTTTCAATTTTAATTACAATATAGTTAACATACAATATTTATATTAGTTTCAGGATTACAGTATAGTGATTCAACAATCCTATACATCATTAGTGCTCATCATGATAAGTATACTCTTAATCTCTTTCACCTATTTCACCCATCTACCCACCTACTTCCCCTCTGATTGCCTTTATTTTTTTATTTTATTTTATTTTATTTTATTTTATTTTATTTTATTTTACTTTAAGTTTATTTATTTGTTTTTAAGAGAGAGAGAGCAAGAGTAAGCAGGAGAAGGGCAGAGAGAGAGAAAGGGAGAGGGAGAATCCCAAGAAGGTTCTGCACCATCAGTATGGAGCACGATGTCGGGCTCAAACTCGCAAACCCTGAAGTCATGACCTGAGTGGAAATCAAGAATCAGACCCTCAACCAACTGAGGCACCCAGGTGCCCCTGATATGCTTTACTTTAAATGAGTAGCCTCAGTTAAAGTTATTTTTTTTCAACAAGAACATTTTTATTTGAAGCGTTCTTTGGAATATATGGTTCTAAGAGATATGTATAAAACATTCCATCCAAGAAAAATATAATACACATTTTCCTTAACACACAGAAGAATCCCCTGGTTAAATCTATAAAAAAAGACATAACAAATATTACAAATGTAAGAAGACATTTTGAAATCATACCAAGTATGTTTTCCAACCACAATGGTGCAAAACTAAAGCTCAACAATAAAACAAAGCTGGAAAATCTATAATGTAAATATTAAATATTTAACATATAAATATTAAACACACATAATCACACAAGCAGTGGGCCAAATAAGAAATCAGACAGCAAATCAAAATATGTCTTAAAACAACAGAAAAAGAAAATGCAATATTCCAAAACCTGTGGGATGAAGCAACATCAGACGTTGGAGGAAATTTATCTATAAATGCTTGTATTAAGGAAAAAAAATAAACAACTGAACATTACACCACAAGGAACTAGGAAAAAGAAGAGACTTAGCTGAAATTTAGTAGAGGAAGAAAATAACAAAGAAAAATCAGAAATAAAATAGAGACCAGAATAACATAATATTGAAATGATCAGAATGAATAAATAAGTAAATAAATCAATAGTAACTAAGAAAAAAGAGAGAAGACACAAAAACCAATGAGAAATGAAAGAGAAAACAAAACACCAGATAACCACAGAAATACATAGTGTGATAACAGATTACTATAAACAATTATATACTAACAAATCAGATGATATAGGGGGAAAAACAACAGATAATTTCTAACAATGCACAAGTTGCCATGATTGGTCATGAATCTTGAGGATTTTTATTATTCTTGAAAAATGTGGCCATTATTTCTTCCCATATTTCTTTCTTTTCTTTTCTTTTCTTTTCTTTTCTTTTCTTTTCTTTTCTTTTCTTTTCTTTTTTTCTTTTCTTTTCTTTTCTTTCCCTTTCTTTTTTTTCCTTCCCACATTTCTTCTGCCTTCTTTATGTTTTCCTCCCAGGATTCCAATTACATATATGTTAGACCATGTGATTTTGTCTGACATCTTTTGGAAGGTTCGTACTTTTGTCTTTTTTCTTTTTTCCATTCTCATTATTTTTTTGTGCTCCAATCTGAGTAATTGTTATTTTTCTGTGATTGTTTACCTTTTTTTCCCCGCAACTGAATCAAGTCTACTGATGAACCTGTTGAAAGAATTCTTTATCTCTGTTATCAAGTATTGTCGCATTTTGCTTTGTTTTGTTTGGCATGTCCTTTTGAACCTTTTATGTAGTTTCTCTTTTCTGAAGTTTCCCACATGTTTTGTGTGTTGTTAAGTTCTTCCATTAGAACTTTTAGTATATTCATCATAGTTATTTTAAATCCCCTGATAAACCCAACATCTGGGTAACTTTAAAGTTTAGTTCTGTTAATCTTGTTTTTTTGTGTGTGTATCATAATTTTTTCTTGATTATGATAATTTTTTGTAGAACAAGAGAGGTAGAATGGAGTAGTATTTAAGTTTAAGTGGTTAGTTCTCTTCATCTGCTAGGTCACTAGTATGGGAATTTGAGTCAGTCTAGTCGAGAGTTGAGCTGTCTTTAGATTTTGATGTTGCAGTGGTGTCTTTCAGTGGAGCACTGGCTTCAGATTCCTCTAGTGTTACCTGGGGCTTAGGGTGCACACTGGGTGTCCAGAGAGTTTCAATCACTAGTCCTCTTGAAACTAAGTATTAGAACCTCCTTGTAAACTTGTACTCCAGAAAGGAACTCTGTACATATTCTTCCCCCATCCTGTAGTGATAGGCTGCTAATTCTAGTTCTCTGGTGCTTACTAGTGCAGTAGTGTGGGCAAAAGAGTTTTCTTTTTCTCTTGATCTGGCTTTGCCTTAAGCAGGCTCTGTAACCCCAAGTCTGATTGTTACCTTCCCTCTGTTGTAGGAGTTGTCTTATGGTTTAGGCTCAGGAAATTTTCTGCCCCATCCTGAAAGGTAGAGAGATTTTTTTTTTAATCTGTAGGATTTCTTCTTATTTTTAACGTTTATTTATTTTGAGAGATAGAAAGCGAGTGGGAAGAGTGGCAGAGAGAGAGAGACAGAATCCCAAACAGGCTTTGCAGCTGTCAGCACAGAGCCCAATGCAGGGCTCAAACCCATGAACTGGGAGATCATGACCTGAGCCAAAACCAAGACTTGGAAGTTCAACCCACTGAGCCACCCAGGCACACCCTGTAGGTGTTCTTCTATTGTTACACCACTTTTGCATACCTGACATAAGCTCAACTGGGATGTGATATACACACACACACACACACACACACACACACACGTATGTATTATACATATATACATATGTATGTATTATATATAATAATATATATCATTAATATATATTACATATCACATATATATATATATATATATTTATACACCACTATATTTGGTTCACTAGCATTTTTCTTATAATTGTTGCATCAATATTTATGAGTGAGATTGGCTTCTAATTTTTCTTTCTCATCCTGTACTTGCCTCATTTTGATGTTAAGGCTAAGGTTACCCTGGCCTCATAAAACAGGTAGTGTTCCTGCTTTTTCCAATCTCAGGAAGAGGTTTTTTTTTTTTTTTATAAAATTAGAGTTATCTTGGGGCACCTGGGTGGCTCAGTGGGTTGAGCGTCTGACTTCGGCTTGGGTCATGATCTCATGGTTTGTGGGTTCAAGCCCCGCGTCAGGCTCTGTGCTTGGAGCCTGCTTTGGATTCTGTGTCTCCCTCTCTTTCTGCCCCTTCCCTGCTCATGCTCTGTCTCTCTCTGTCTCTCAAAAATAAATAAATGTAAAAAAAAATTAGAGTTTTCTCTACTAGAGAGATCTTTTTTTTGCCCCTTTATTGTTCTTCCCTACACAGTATATCTTCAGTTATGTGTTGAGGTAACAGAGTTTTTATTCTTCCCAGCAGCTTAAGACGTGTTCCTCAAAGATTAAGGGCCCAGGTAGAGCTTTACATCCTTCTTGCTTCTGTAACCACTCCCCTTCTCCTGGCAAACTCCTCCAACAGAGGTTTCCTCTAGTCTCCCTCCCTTCTCCCAGTTTTTTCTTGTGTTTCTCAAGAGTACCTGCTGAGGTCCATGTAGTCTGAAGCCAACAAGCCCACTTTGTATTTGCTTTTGATCAATTCATCATGGTTATTTTAAATTCTGTGGTCATGTGTTAGTCATGTGCTAGCCCACTTTTAGCCTTTATAAACTTGTTAAACACTTATCTGAGATCTTCTCACCTGCTTGAGAGAAGATTCTGTGTTCTTCCACAGATGATCCGATAAACACGCTGTGTCTCGCCATGGATTTTCTTAGATTTCATGAGAGTTTGCTGTCTTTTGAAATCAAATCCCTAGTGAGTTCGAAAGTGATGATTTTTAGATTATCAAACTTTTTATCATTTTGTGGGGTGAGTCTTCAGTTTCCTAGGGTGAAGCCAGAAGTCTATTTCCCTAAATATTTTAATATACATTCTAATTGATAAAGTCTAAAATTAATCATCATCTTTATCCTTCTCTCAAATATCACAAAGACCTAATTATAATGACTTCTAACATTTATATTTGCTCATGCACAATCTTACTTTTGTATATTGTTTGTATTTTTGCTCTTTCCTCTAATTGCTGTTTCTGTTTTTATTTGGCTATTTTATTATGATGTTAGGTTCTGGCTTTGATTGTTATGCTATACATATGGGAATCAATCACATGGCTTCAATCTGAGAATCTGTACCTTTTATTCAGTTAGTACCTAGTTTAGCCATTTGCATGTCCTGGGTTGACAAAATGATGATTGTGGGTGAGGCTCAAGCCTGCCTTTTACATCTCTTTTACATTTCTTCTTCACATTTTGTTCTCTATTTCTCTCAATATTTTACTTTATGAGTTATGATTTTATCCTTTAGAAGTTTTCTTCCATAGTACTAATGTTATTTACATTTATGTCAAATTTGCTATTCGTCTATGCTTTAAGCTTTAACTCTAATGACTATGTCTTCTGTAAATTGAATCTTATTCTTTTTTTATAAAATTGTTCAGTTATTTATTAATTGTGAAAAAAATGTGTGTTGTAATTTTTTTTTATTATCCTTTATCTGCAGTTCTTGATGTAATACTATTGTTTGCTCTGCTGGCTGAATTTACTGGTTAGTTGTATCATTGTTGGGTTTGTAGTTGTATTAAAAACATTGTATACCAACAATGAACATTTGGAATTGGAAATTAAAAACAATATCATTAATTGTACCTTTGAAAATGAAATACTTAGGCATAAATCTAAGAAAATATATGTATGACTTATATCAGGAACTAAAAATCTCTAATGATTGGAACTGAAGAACTATATATAGATAGATAGCCCATATTCACAAATAGGAAATTTCAGTATTGTTGGGATGTTAGTTATTTCTAACTTGATGTATATGTAATTCACCTCCAATCAAAATCCCAGCAAGCTATTTTGTGGATATCAACAAACTAATTCTAAATTTTATAAGGGAAGAAAAAGACTCAAGACTCAAGACAATATTAAAGGAGAAGAACAAAATTGGAAGGCTGAACTAACTTCAAGACTTATTGTGAAGCTACAATACTCAGGACAGTATGATATTAGTGAAAGAATAAACAAAAAGATTAATGGAACAGAATGGAGAGACAATAAATAGACCCACATAAATGTAGTCATTGATCTTTGACAGAAGAAATACAATAAAGAAAAGATAATCTTTTCACAAAATAGTGCTAGAAAAACTGAACTTCCATATGTACAAAATGAATTTAGACACAGACTGTACATCCATCACAAACAATTTACTCAAAATGAAGTGAAAAATCAAAATTATAAAACTCTTAATAGGTAACACAGGAGAAAATCTAGATGACTTTGAGTTTGCTGATGACTTTTTAGATGTAATATCAAAGGCATGATCCAGAAAAGAAATAATTGATAGACTGGACTTCATTCAAAATAAAAACTTCTGTTCTATTGAAGACAATATTAAGAGAATAAAAAGATAAGTTGGTAGAAAATATTTACAAAAGATATATCTGATAAAGGACTGTTATCCAAAATAGCAACAAATAAGCAAGCAAAAAAACACTCTTAAAAGTCAACAATAAAGAAGTAAATGACCAAATTAAAAAAAAAATGGGCAAAAGACCTGAATAGATACTTCACCGAAGAGATATACAGATGGCACATAAATATATAAAGATGATCAGTATTATATGTAATTTGGAAACTGAAAATTAAAACAATAATAAGATACCATTACACAACTATATTAGAATGCCCCAAACCCCAAACACTGACAACATCAAATGCTGGAGAGATTGTAGAGCAACAGGAAATCTTATTCATTGCCCATGGGAATGCAAAGTGGTACATCTATTTTAAGAGAGTTTGACAGTGTCTTCCAAAATTAAATATACTCTTACACTAAAATTCAGCAATCACACTCCTTGGAATTACTCAAAGGAGTTGAAAACTCATGTCCACACCAAAACCTGTATATGGATGCTATAACAGCTTTATTCATAATCCCCAAACTTGGAAACAAGCAATGGTTGAATAGATAAATAAACAGTGGTACATCCAAGCATGGACTCAACTCAAGCCCTGCCTCATCAAAATTGTCTGTCTTAACACTTTCATATATGCTGATATATGTGTCACTGTGACATGTATTGTACCCTGCTTAATTAATTTTTTGTCTATATTTACTTGTTCATCCTAGGGCAATGGAAGTTTTGAAAGCCAGGACCACTGTTCTATATATCTCATTGTTTAGGACAATGTCAGGACCATCATGGCATTGGATGGCTACTTAATGATTAAATGAATGAATGCATTGGACAGATAATTCAATACATAATCTCACTTAGTGACATTAATGGGATACCATAATAGAAAAAAAAATTATTAAGATATGGCTAAAGTATTTTTAGCTTAGATTGATTTCTGGCTACTTAGTTCCAAAATTTGGACATTTCCTTTGTACCAAGGTTTGAGAACAGGGAGCATCTGTCATATGACGTGATGATTTTATTTAATAAATAACTTTTTAGGGGGCATCTGGGTGGCTCAGTTGGTTAAGCGTCCAGCTTTTGATTTCTGCTCAGGCTATGATCTCGTAGTTCGTGAGTTCGAGCCCCGTGTCTGGCTCCACGCTGACAACACAGAGCCTATTTGGGATATTCTCTCTTTCCTTCTCTCTCTGCCCCCCCACATCTCTCTCAAAATAAATAAATAAACGTTAAAAGATTAAAAAAATAACTTTTCAGGAAGCAATCTGATGAATTTCCATTAGTACCCAATAGAAATCTAAAATCTTTTTGGGGGCACCTTGGTAGCTTAGTCAGTTAAGTGTCTGACTCTTAGTTTCACCTTAGGTCATGATCTTACAGTTCGTGAGTTTGAACCTTGTGTTAGGCTCTCCACAGATGGTGAGGAGCCTGTTTGGGATTCTCTTTCTTCCTCCCTCTCTCTCTCTCCCTCTGCTCCTCTCACGTCTCTGTCTCTCAAAATAAATGAAAAAACTTTAAAAGAAACAAAATCTTTTTTGAAGATGTTTGTAAATTCTGTTGCTTTTATAAACCTTTGGTAAAGCATTTTGGAACAAACCATAAAAAGTTAACTTCAGTTTCAGTCGGTTAAGTGTCTGACACTTGATTTCAGCCGAGGTCATGATCTCACAGATGGCCCTGAGACAGGCTTAGTGCTGAGTGCTCGGGATTTTCTCTCTCTCTGCCTCTCCCCTGTTCATGCTTACCCTCTCTTTCTCTCTCAAAATAAATAAATAAATAAATAAATAAATAAATAAATAAATAAATAAATATTTTTTTAAAAAAAGCTCACTTCGAAATTAGTAGAATCATGGAGAAGATAATTTTTATTCCAGTTAGATAGGAAAATAACCAGATAAGGTGTATTTATACATACATGTTAAGTGTATTACTAATACTTACCCTTTATTTACTAACTCAAAACTTTCAATATGACATATAAATGGCAACTGCATTTGGATACAAATGTGAATTAGAAATTCTTTCATTCTAGCATCACTCTCCAATATATAGTTGAATGGTCTAGTCAGGCTGTACAGTTTAATTTGGTTACTGCATCCATGCTTTAAGAGGCTTATATGGATAACATCTATATTCTCTGTCATACCAGAATCCTTTAATTTCTGTGTGGAGTAATTTTTTTTATATCATCTTTTATTCAAATGGCACTTTGATGTATTAAATGAGGAACAAAAGTATAATTCATCCTTAAAGTAATATGTCAAATTGTGACATTTCGAATGAATAAAAAGAAACACTATTCTGCCTTATATCCTGTTGGTTGAGATTATATATGACTATATAAATAATAAAGGTAAATATATATATACATATATAATTTATCTAGACCATATGCTTATTTATATACTAATACATTCTAATTTTATGAAATTACAGCTAGCAAAAATATATAAAATATGGTAATCATTCACATGAGGAGATACAGAAATTATTTAACCCTCATAATTTAGCATCACGCATTTTATTACTTTGTAAACAAGTACCTGAGTCATTGAGTAGGAAATTTCTGTAACCAATAATTAAGGAACTTTTAATTTGTGAACATGCCTATTGCTACATTTAATATTACAGAGAGTAAATTTCTGTTATATATTATTTTTCTTGACCAAAATTATGATTTTTCCATCAACTGTGTTTATTTAATTTTCATTTTTAAGCACTATTTTTAATTACATGCCTTTTTCCAACGTGAGCTTTTATGGAGTGATCTGAAACTTACATTTAGTAATCATTTATTATGAACTTTCTCATAGAATTATAAACTCTTTCTTGATATATCCATTTGTTTATTTCTGTCTAGAAATCCTGAAAACTATGTTACCTATATGCTAAAATAAAGCCAAATAATACAAGCCCTGAGTTGTCTTAATAACAATTTAAATATTTTACTTGAAATAACTGTAAATGGAGTTAATTTCATTCAGTGTGTGTTTCTCTTCATGAAGATGATTTTAAATTAAATCCTGTGAGAAAATATGCCATCGTGAATGGGAAATACGAAGTGTCGGGAGGGTCTTCCTTTCCTTCTACTTCTGTTCTGCAATAAAAGCAAACTCACAGGGCATACAAGTAATTTACTTCCATCTAAATCAGTGCTTATTATGCTGGCCAAAATGATTGGCTTAGCGATTGTCATGTTAAACAAAAGCTGCCTACATAATACCTCACGTGTATTTCATATATGCTATTTATTTCAGATAAGAGTGCCACTAATAAAATTAAGGCATTTAGCAGGTAGCTAAGAGGTCAGCTATGAAGTGAGACTGCCTTGTTGAAGTCCTGTCTCATTCCCATAGCTGCCCACTAACTATGGACTTCTCACCTCTCCAAAGGTTAGGCATGGGGTACTATAATTACAAAGAAACAAAACAAAGCAAACAAATCCCATACCTCATATGAATATTATATGTATGATCTATTTTAAATCTCATTTTAGGTTACAGAAAACAAGAAAATAATTCAGAAAAATGAAATTAGAAGAATGTTGGCCTCCACAGAGCAGTCTTAAAGTAGGCTGTTTTAAAGTCTGGATGTCGGTTTTAGTCATTTGATTGCTGGGAATATCTCAGGCTGGTCATGGAGTTATATTTGCCATATTAAAGTTGTTGGCTTATATTGAGTATAATATGGTTTGGAGAGGCAGCCGTTTATTCTAAGCTCTTAGGAGGAAGTATTCTATGAAGCAGGAAGTCACGCTGAGGCAGGCCATGAAGTCTTAGGGGTTTTCTGAGTTTTTCTGTCCTTTAATTCATCTTCTGAGAAGAATTCTTTCTTTCTTTCTTTCTTTCTTTCTTTCTTTCTTTCTTTCTTTCTTTCCTTCTTTCTTTCCTTCTTTCTTTCTTTCCTTCTTTCTTTCAAGTTTATTTATTTGTTTTGAGAGAGACAAAGAGAGGGAGGGGCAGAGACAGAGAATCTCAAGCAGGCTCCATGATCAGCGCACAGAGCCCGATGTGGGGCTCCAACTCATGAACTGTGAGATGATGACCTGAGCTGAAATTAAGGGTCAAACGTTTAACCGACTGAGCCACCCAGGTGCCCCTGGTTATTTCTTAATGACTTGCATACAACATAGGTGAATAGAGATTACTCCTGATAACAGATCATTGATTAGACCAGGAATTCGTATTTAAACACATTCTCCCAGAGGCTGTGCTCCTTATAGGAACACGTGAAATGATCAAATATTTAAACAACCCTATTTTAGTATATTGATTGAGACCAGGAAAAGTGAAGGAGAAATAGTCAAGTTTATAAAACTAAAACTTCAAAAACTGTAAAGAAAAAAAAGCAAAAGTAAGCATTTGTACTCATCAATAAGATTTGTGTGCAAGGTTTTGTTATCACTAATGTTATTTAACACTATTCTTCAAAGCATAAGGTAACTGGGCCAATAATAGATAATAACTAATAATAATAGCCCAGTTGCTAATGAACAGGTTTGTTTATTATTTATAACAATGAAATGTAAACACTTGGTTTGTATTAAATAATCATGACAGAGATGGACTAGTAAAAAGCACACTGCACTTGAAGGTGGTAGCTCTCAGTATTTAAGGTTAGGACATGTACTTGGACTTGGGGGTACCATCATATTTCGTCTTGAGTCTCTGATAACTAAACTGACATCTCCAGACTTGTGAGATTCTTCTCAATGCATTTGTTTTCCTCTCCCTTTCTTCTTTAATATGACAAAGACAATTTGCTTTTATTTCTGACATTTCTGAGATTTATTTGAAACTTTTTTGAATATTAACTCTGTGAATGGTGAAACATTGTAATTTTCTGTTTGTTAATATCATTTGTTACAGGATTAGTATATGCATTGTCAAAGTATTCTTTGTAAAAAGTTAAGAATATGACTCTCAAGTCTGTCATGTGTTGAAGATTTTTTTATTTCTTTAACGAGGAAATAAGATAATAAAGCTGGTTCCAAGGAAAATACAGACTAGTTTACATAGCCAGTGACAGAAAAACATACTGCAGTAAGATTGTTAAATTAGATACTTAATAGTCTAGTTTCCTACAGGACAATAAAACCACGATATTTGGTATTACCTTTTGCATTTCTGAAGTCTTTTAGAATTTAAATTTTAATGTCCAAGAATGACTTTGAAAGACACACAGTAATCTTTTGCCATCTTTCTACGTCTTAAATAATTTGTCTTAATGTTATATTTAACCTCCGTAATTCCAACCACGATGTTTGCAAGTCTTCCTTACTTCTGAGCTTTAAGAAGAAATGGCTTACCCTTGCATTGCACACACTTTAGAAACCTCGTAGTTTTCCTCAATCATTTGATGCTTTATAGAGAGAGGTTGTGTAAGGTACTAGCATGTACCTGTTAGGTTCCTATAGCTTTTACTCCCTATCGATATATCTGTTCTTACACCTGATACTTGCTAAGTAAAACATCCACTCTTGAAACATCACAGCAAAGGCATTCACACATATCTAATGTTTTTTAATGGGAAATTTTGAAGTTTCCAATTTTATTAAAAAAAAAGTATAAGTAACAGTGCTTGAAATAACTTCTATTTCAGTGTTAGGAATACCTGATATCCTAGAAATGTATTGTCGTAGACTCTAAGTCTAAAGTTCTCTCTTGTCCAGCAAGAAGGCGAACTCACAATTAAAATAAGAGAGATGGCAAGTGTCCAGGAAAAGACAAGAGCCCCGATTAAGGTCCTTGCTCCATTTTTATTAGGATCAGAAAGCTTATAAACATGGTGATGGACATGCACAAAGAGACAATAAAACTGTGAACATTAATTCATGGACGTCAGGGAAAGGGGTCATGAAGATACTCGGGGTTAGGGGTTTGGGTGAATACAAAACAAAATCCTGGCCCTGGGCAGCCGGGCAGAAAGTTGTTTATAGCACCACCTCTGTTTATCTTAGCCAGCCTAGGGGATGACACAGATACAGCAAGTAACCTCAGAGTTAACGAGACCTTTCTTTTGTTAATCAGCTCAGCTCTGGGCAGTTTCACCCAGAGCACAGTGGTCTATAGCCCAGTTTACCTGCTTTCCTAATTTGGTCCTTCCTTCCTGTGAAAGCAGCTTTCTGCTATAGTACTAAATTGGGGGGTGCTTTTGCCCTGAATACCTAATGTTGCTTACATCATATGCCTTTGTATTGGGGGCCTTTACCCCCCCTCTCTATTCTGGGGGCCTTTGTCCCCCTTCTCTATCCTTATTCGCCTATTCTCGTTTACCCTAACTTGGGTGTGAGCATCCTATGGCTTTGTAATTCTTTGTGCCTTGTTAACCCATTGGTGCAGGCTAAGGGAATTCCCAAACTTATTCCCCACAATGTATTGTTTGTATTTGTCTGCAAAATTTGTCACCAGCCATGACCCTACCTCTTGCTCTGATCTTGGGGGCATCTCTCCCATAATCTGTACAGTTGTTTGTTTTTTTGTTTTTGTTTTTTCTTTTTTTCAGTTTGAAAAGTTTTTTCTTTCTCCATGTAGGGCAAACATTATACCAAATATTTTAAAAAGACAAATGAGACAGAGTTTAACTATTTTCTTCCAAAGATACTAGTCACTAATGTTGGAAATAGTACAAACCCTAAATGAGAAAACTCCTACTATAGAAAACTCTACAGGACACTTTCCATTGTTTTGGAGCTGTTAGAAATGTTAAATAAGTGCCCAACAATGTGTTAATTTCAACTGATATAGTTATTTCACATGATTAAATCAATTATTCAGGTTTGGATTTTGCTTGGATTCAGTATTCTTTCAGTGACAGTTTTTCTCTAATGTTTGTTCCTGGTGAAGGTTTTAAGTGGGTTAAGGTAGTTAAGGGTTCCCGTGGAAGTGGAATGATCCTAGAGTCTCCAGTCAGGACACCTAGTTTTGAATCCAGGCTCAGAAAAGGACAAGAATCGCACCTCTCTTAGCATAGAAGTGAGGATTAAAATAGTTTACTTGTTAAGCACTTAAGAAAGGTGACTAGCATAGAAAATGTCGTTTATTGTTGTTATTATTAAACATAGCAGTGACATGATAAAAATTTTCTAAGAAGATTATGTAAATACAGTTTAAACGCTTATAATATTCAAGCTCAGAAATGAAGATTGTGTCATTTATTTACATAGAAAACATAAATGGCGATGGGTGATACTCCATTTAGTGAAGGGAGAGAAAGGAAAAAACATGTTGCTAAAAATGTAGGCAACAGTGGGTTGAAGAGAGGGACTTATGGATGTAGAAGGGCAGTGTATAGAGGCATGGCAGGAAAGTGTGGAAATTTGAATTACAAGAACTTGCAATTACTGACTTAGAAAAGATGAAGACTGTAAAAGTAATATAAATTCCTTGTAAGAGAATTCTGCCTAGAAATTTTAAGTTTAAAATGTGCTGCACAAATTTGTATTCTAGCTTTTTCTTACTACCCTTCTTTTATTTTAAGCACTTGGCTCAGTCAAAAATATAAAGAGGGGCGCCTGAGTGACACAGTTGGTTAAGTATCTGACTCTTGATCTCAGCTCAGGTCATGATCTCACAGTGTGTGGGTTTTAGCCCCACATTGGGTTGGTGTAGAGTCTGCTTGGGATTCTGTCTCTCCTTCTCTCTGCCCCTCCCCAGCTTGTGCTCTCTCTCTCTCTGTCACTCTCAAAATAGATAAACTTAAAAAAATGAAAAATATAAAGAAAAAAATTCAATCTTGATGGCAACACAGACTAATATTTGCAAAATATTTACTGTTAAGCCAATCTTACTAATTAAATATCTCCACTTAAAAAAATGTATGTGGCAAGAATGAAGGTACATTTTTCCCCCACAATTGCTTTAAATGAGATGTCTTCAAAATCTCCTATATCCCGGAATTGTGCTCAATTGGAATATTTGGTAGTATTTGACCACTGAGAAATTGGAATGAAGAAAAAAGCATTACCTTTTTCCCCTCATCCTTTAAGATGGCTTTCCTTTAAAAAAAAAAAATCCATAGCCTCAAAATCCACTCTATGGAAAGCAATGTCATTGGATCATTATCAGAGTTCTTTTCAGTGTGCTAAATGAGCTGAACATTTTTGAACAAAAAGGTCTGTGTTCTTTAATAGGGCATAACTAGGAAGCTTCAGCCACTGCTTGTTGCCTCTGCTGTGAGATGTCCACATTGTGTGTTTTCATGTCATTATCACATACTTGGATTTTCTCTCACTTCAGAATCCAGAGGAACTAGTTGGAACTAATTTGCCATATCAGTTTTATGGACTTAACTACCTTATTAAATATAATGTGCCAAAATGGAAACTCTTCAGGTTCATGTATACTTTCTATCTGAATTTCTATAATATTTGAATTACTTCATTGTTGAGGCTTTATAAAGGGCATGTAATAAGAAAATTCTGAAGTCCTACATGAGCAGTTGGCATGGGATTTAATTGCACACTTGTTTAAGAATCGGCTCTGTGTGTTTGAAATAGCCTGTTTAAATCTTGTCTTCTTGATAGAACTATAGTAACAGATTTTGCCAAGTGAACCAAAGGATCATCAAGTTTCCTTTTGTTGTGTTGTGTTTTGTTTTGTTTTAGTATCTATTTACTTGCTTGGATAATTTAGGCAAAATAGACGATCTTTTCATTGCCTTTATAAAATAGCCTTGAATACAATAATGAAGGAGAGACTAAAAAATATGTAGTAAATGTGTTTTGACTGGAACTGAACAAACAGTAGGCAACTGAGGCCTAAAACATACGATCCTGCTAAAAAGCATGAAAATACCATGCCTTACTGTAGAGAATAGCACATTGAAGTTGTACAATGGACTAAATACATTTTTGCATGCATTATATTATTTGACTCTCACATGATCATTATAAGCAGGACAGCAAACATCTCCTTTACAGGGCACTGAGACTCAGGCTGGTTGAAACTTGACCTTTACAATGCATCAGAATGATCTAGAGAATGTTATAAAAATGCCAACGCTTGTCCACTCCCAAGATCAACTGAATAAGAATTTCTGTGAAAAAGGCCTGCATTTGCACACTTAAATAATGTCCCTAATCAGTCCTCAAGGAAGACTGACCACCTCTCTTTATACTGTGTAGCTTTCGGTTGAGTCTCAGCACCCTGCAATAAAGTGCTGAGAGCAATGGTGGGACGCCTGGGAATCTGGTAGTGCAAGAGTCAGGGAAATCAGACTCATCTTTCGTCAAGACTACTTCAATATTACTTACTGGGACTTTCAGAAAAGTGGAAAGGGAATGACGTAGGGGAACGGGTCACCTCAGGCAAGTGGCACCCACATCCCCAAATCTCTTCTCTTTGGTTTAGTGACAAAGTATAGAACTTCTGAAATACTTACTTTTACTTAAACAATCCCAAACCTGTCACAGTCAGAAGAGAGCCTCAAAGAATCACAAGATCCCCAGCCCCAGTAGACTTTAAACACTGATAATGAGTGGGAAGGTGGAAACTTCTTGCCCGTGGGGTTTAAGCAGATGGTTTCCTTTTATCTCTTGATGGCATATTCTGTTTTGCTTGGAGACAGAGATAATGTAGGTAATCTCTAGAGAAACTTTGAGTAACATGATTCGGTACTATGAGGTAATATGTATTATTTCAAGCTTGATGCAAGCTTCAGTCTGGATAAAATGTCATGTTTTTAAAAGAACTGTTTACATTTATTTTTATGAAATATAATATAAAAAATACACTAATCTAGATTGTCCTAGAGACCGTGTGTCATTTTCTTCTGCTCACTTTTTTAGCCCTATGGTCTCAGAATTATAGTAACTCAAAGCTTTATTGGAAAACCCCCATCACCACTTTTCGATGCTTCAGATATTTCATCTTGTATAAAGATTCCATTTTAGGGGTCTGATTTCAAGTTCAGATAAGTGAGCAATTGGAGATTTATGGGATTGCAGGAAATGCATGCCCGGCTATCTCAATGCAGAATCTAAAACATCTTGATAATAGTCATCTTAATCACCTCACTTTGGCTCACAGTATTTTCTTTATTTTTTTTTCCTTCTTATATGAAACCTCTCTTTTCTTTCCCATCACAGATTTAAGTGGAGATTTTAATGTTTTCTTTAAACTATGCCTTAGGCTAGAGAAGATTGTTTTATTTCAAATAGGAAGTAAAAATTTAGATCCATTTGATGCTAATGCAATCAGAATCAGCGTAGTTAGACTTTACAATTTTCATAATCTGTTTTGACTCAGAGTGCAGTTAATAAGATATTTTACAAACATAAATAAATTTGCAACAGTAGAGTTTTGGCATGGAGTGTTTGTTCTCTCTCTCTGAGAATATAAGGTAAATGTTCATGAGTACTGCGTGTATACTTTTCTCGGCAACACAGAAAGATAATATTATTGTTTCTTAAATGTTCCATAGAAGAAGCCAGAGAATTGTAATCTCCAGAAACACAGGAATTTTATCTGGTAACATTTGTACCCTTAACACATAGGAGATAATAAATATTGATGAAAAAATAATTGATTGAATGATTGTGACCTTGGGGATATTATATAGCTCATCTCCAAATGAGTATTAAATTAGTGAGTTAAATGAGTTAGAATAGAGCCATGAATAATATTCAAAATGTGTTATTATGTATATTATTATGAATATTAATAGTAGTTTTATTGTGAAATACCAGAATAAGCTACTTATTGTTTGAATAAGTAGTTATATTGTGAAATACCAGAATAAGCTAGTAACTGTGCTTTCAAGATGAATCAAAAGAGTATTTTGTTACACAACATGAATCTTTGTAAAATCACAAGAGTGTGAATCTGATCTGTGATATTTAAAAAACATACCTAGGGGCGCGTGGGTGGCTCAGTCGGTTGAGCGGCCGACTTCTGCTCAGGTCACGATCTCGCGGTCCGTGAGTTCGAGCCCCGCGTCGGGCTCTGTGCTGACAGCTCAGAGCCTGGAGCCTGTTTCGGATTCTGTGTCTCCCTCTCTCTGACCCTCCCCCGTTCATGCTCTGTCTCTCTCTGTCTCAAAAATAAATAAACGTTAAAAAAAATAAAAAAAAAATTAAAAACATACCTAGTTTTCCACATTGCTAATAGTAGTTTGTGATATCAATCTGTTTAAACTTTATTAAATATGAAATATATTATTCTATTTCATGGGCAGACAACCAACAAAACAGGATTGAAGTCATGCTTTTCACTATAGGGTACTATTACTTTTTTTTTTTTTCATTGTTATTCTCTAGATGGGTAAGGAGTGACATTTTGCATTCTGGGAATACTGAGTACCTTCTTTTTTACCCTGTCTCCTACCTCTGTTTTACGATATATAAAAAGGGTTTTTTCTTGTATTTTTTCATGTTGAAAATGAAAATCTCAGTGTGTATTCACAGGTGCATATATATGAAAAATGTAAAATCATATCCACGTAAGGGCAAATATCTTGGATACAAGATAACCAATGCATTTAATTTGGATGTTAATAGCCACAGTGCAAGTTTTAAATTTACCTTACTTTTCCCATATATCTGAGACACTGCATTGAGTGAATGTTCTACTTGGTGTGGAAAGCTTACTGCTGGTTAAAACGGTCAATGATGTACTAAGTTTGAGTTCTCCCAGTTACCTGTGTCTGACACATGATTGGTTTATGGCTCTTGCTGAGGGGCAGATAATGGCCAACCAAGGGTTTTCTTGCTGAAATTGTGCTATTTGCTTTCTGATTTTCATCTGCCTTGCTTTAAATTTGCAGTTAGAGGTTAAAGAGTTACTTTTTTTTTTCTTTTTTGAGGTTTATGGATTCAAGTCTAAAGTTTAAGAACCCTAACTAAGAGATCAATGAGGATTCTAGAGTCCTCTTTATGTGGACTATCAAAATGACATCTGGGTGTAGTAAAAGTTTTTTTGTTATAAGAATCATTGCAAAGTCAGTGTCAGTATATGTTAACAGTGTTAGACCCACAGAACGTGAGATATCAGAATTGTTCATTTGCAATAGAATTTATCTTTATGTTTACATGTATTACCTTAGCACTTAGAAAAACCATCATAGGAGAAAGATGGAAAGCCCCCAGGAATCCATTGCAATAATTTTGGGACAGGAACAGTGCAATTGTAGCAATCGGTTCTTTAATTTTGTATAATTCAAAGGCCTACAATCAGTAATGAATGTAGAATTAGAAGATAGCACACATAATATTTGGACTTTTTCCTAATTCACTAATTTCACAAATACTTATCTCTTGTGTTTTGAAGGATAAGACAGTGTGCCAGGATATGATAAGGTAGAGGTATACTGAATAAACATTTGGACCAAAAGCCAAATGCCCAAGGGATAAGAATTTGTATTCATCTGAGGCTTAAATTTATCGTCATGGAGAAATACTTGCGCAAATGTGAAATTTTACTTTAAACACAATTAAAGTTTTGGTAGAAAAACCTGAATTTTTGACATTATAGTGCAGGAACAATAATTTCTCATACATGCTAAATGTTAGATTAATCTTGCTCTTACTGTAGATTATTATTATTATGGCACAGTATATTTTCAGTTCTAAGTTGATGCTCATATTCTGTTGTGACCTGTACAAGAACAAGATATTTTTTGATAACTTTGCAGGAAAAAAAACCTGTATTTTTCTTATAAGATTCATGACTTATGAATAAATGAAATTAAGTAACTAAATACTAATTGTGGTTCTTAAGAGTTATTTTGTTTAGTGTGATAAATGCTAATGAACTAGACTATTCGATATAGATTGAAACTGTTTTATATATGAAATCTCTGTCATTAGGCTTATACATTCATTTATATTTTTATTAGCATTTCTGATAATAAATGTAAGTCTACTTAAAATTATCTAATGCACTCCATCTAGCTACTTAAATTAACTGTAAATGTATATTTTCATATTTAATTATATGTTAGTGGTATTATGTAAAATTAAGACAATTTAATTTTAACACTTACCTTGAGACAATGCAGGTGAGCTGGTAGATAATGATAGAAGAGATAGCAGTTCCCAAGGACTAGTGGTTTTAAGGAGCTTAGGGCTCAAGACACATGACTCTAGGTGAATCTAAGAAGCTCATAAAATTTATTTAACACATTCTTTCCCTTTACTACTCATATCCTCTCATATTCTACCATTATATCCAGCTCCCATGTTATAATTTGAGGGGTGTGTGTGTGTGTGTGTATAAAATCCCTTACTTTTTTCTATAAGGAGGCAGTGACTAGTTTGATCATTCAAAGTCTTCTTCAAGCTTATGAGACATAGCATGTCCTAAAATGCTTAACGTACAAAGTTTGGTAAATCTCGTTACTGTTGAAGTTGCTCCAGAGGCTTCAACTGCTTTTTATCCTTCTCCATATTGAGTAACCACTCTAAATTTCTTTCATCCATAGTGAGCACTTCTGTTGATTGGATTTGTTTGCCTGCTGGTGTTAACCAAATGTCATCTTTGAGGGTTCCGAGCCTTTAGCAGCCTTGTATTTATTGAATTGTGATTGCTGCAATTGTTTTTTTGATAGGTATCATTATGCAAGTAGGTACTAAGAATCAGCTCTGAGAAACCTCTGAGATCCAATCATATTCCTCCTTGTCCTCATCAAACCTCATGTGGCAGCAATCCTAATATCTCCTGAAAATTATGATCATTACCTCAAGTACAGTAATTCTTTTATATGCTTGCTTTTCTACTGACCTGAGTAGACTAAAGTGGACAGATGGCAGCCATAGCTTCATATTCAATAAAACCTTACTGATTCCCCTCAAGGAAATAATATCCTCTTAAAACCAGGATCTCTAATCAGAAAGAGACTAGAATAATTTGGACTAGAAACTTACATTTTCAAATGGTTCACTAAGAGGGATGGTGAGAGGTGACTCTCCTGCTTTTACATTTTGTTTCCTGGATCCGTGTATTCTAGCTGGTGGGGACAACTATGTAATTTATCACATCCTGGAGGACATTGCCCCATTTTTGCATGCTGGTGACATTGAGCCAGAATCTAAGCTGAATCATGCACAGACCACTTCCAAATTTTGTCAGGCTAGCTTCTGACAAATGGGGTAGTAAATGGCAATACCAATACTTCTCAAGGTCATGAGCCAACTGTGTTAATCTTTTGGCTATAGAATAGATCCTTTGCCTGAAACAGTGTTATGGTGGATAACACAAATATGGAAAAGGATCTCTGTAAGTCTTCAGATGATCGTGTCAGCTGAAGTACTTTGGATAAGAAAGCATACTCATATATGGAATGTGCATGTATTCATTCAGATGGAGAAGGTCACGTATAATTGCCTTGTCATAAGATAATCAGCAAGTACATCCAAGCAATGGTACTGAAGGATCAGTGTTGATCTATGCTTCTGGAAAGTTTCACACACACGGCACTGGCAGTAGGTAGAGAATCTATGCAGTTGGTTATGTGAATAACACTCATTCCTGCAACTATAGACTTTCTATTGAGGGGATTACAAAGCACTAGGATTGACTAGGGATAAACTGGGCAATATGCACCTAACCACTTAGTTGTTGAGAGGCATCCTTTTGATGGATCATCTCCAGTGTAAATGTTCTAATTATTTGGGACCCTGTGGACCATCTACATACCTCACCCTCCGAACTCCTGGTCTTTTTATTCCAACCTAGAAAACTGGCCCTGACATTTACCACTTCCAAGGAATTAGTGAATATCCCTCCTGAGGGAAATTCTCTCTCTGTATGGAGTAGATAATCAAGTGTATTGCTTATAATTCTGCTCACTGGGAGGATTACTCTTCATCATTTGGGAGAAGTGTTGTAGCTCACTTGCAATTCATTTCTGGTTAATGTCTCAGTAGGCTAGTATTTCCTTCTTGATGAAATAGGTTCTAGCTTTATTAGAGTTTTTGGAGTTTCTAAGGCTCTAGCAATAGTTGGAAAATGTTCTTTATTCAGATATCAGAATCCCTTTTTCCAAGACCCTTAATTACCAGTAATGGCCTGGCATCAACACTTATTTAGAGATCTGAATCTAAGCTCAGTAGGAATAATTCCTTCACACTGCTTAGTACTATTTATTCCCAACATTGCACCTTTCTACCCTCAGCTCTAAGTGTGGAGCTAGTGTCACTTTCTATTTCTGTATAACCTCACTCTTTTCTTTTTGCCTTTTCAGTCTTCTCATACCTGTTTATCATGTTTAAAATTTCTATAAATTTTTTGGGGCTCCTGGGTGGCTCAGTCAGTTAAGCATCTGACTTCGACTCAGGTCATGATCTCACGGTTTGTGAGTTCAAGCCCAGCATCGGGCTTTGTGCTGCCAGCCCGGAGCCTGGAGCCTGCTTCACATTCTGTGTCTCCCTCTCTCTCTCTCTCTGCTCCTCCCCCTCTCACACTGTGTGTCTCTCTCTCTTTCTTAAAAGTAAATAAACATTAAAAAATTTTTTAAAATTTTTCTATGAAATTTTTCTGTTATAAACGCTGGTCTGATTTATTTTCTGACAGGGGCCTGACCAATAAACTAATTAATTCCATGAGTAAACTTAGCAAATAGGCACTCAATAAGGAATTTTGAAATGGGTTTAGACATCATGCCAGAGGGAAATGGAATCCTTAGCAAGCAGGGGCATCACCATTAATCAAATTATCACCTGTGGTTGACTGTGATTAAGTGCTTATAATACAAATGCCTTGGGGGACCAAGTTGCCGCTCACTCAACTGTTATGGAAATAATGATAATTACAAGGATTATGAGATGGGATGGCTTCCTTTGAATGCCCTGGAATGCTTATACAACAAAAATGACAAGCTCTAGTTTTTAAGTCCTCATCTCCGGTTTTTCTATGAAACTAGAGACCTTCTAAGGCGGCCTTAAAAGCATCTCTTATTTACTATAGGTCCAGGTCAAGTTTGAGGAACATTGGACACTAAATATGATCATACTGCTTGCAGACTTATGATAATAATTGAGTTAACATCCTCACACAATTTCTCATGTGAAATTCAAGATATTTTGGGGAAAGAGTGAGACCCTGAGGTTTAGAATGGATACTCTTTTGGACCCAGATAAAGATGAAGCAATGCTTGTACTTTCTTATTCGGTGATACTGAGACCTAAATCTGGTCATAGATCTGGAGACAGTGGGGGTGGTTGGAGGGAATAGGTCATGAGGAGACAACCTTCATTTTGAAAGAAATTTACTCCATGCCAGTCATGACTGTTTTCCTCTAGAAAAGAAAACTTTTGCTGATTCTGAAATTTCAGGAGCTTGTCAGACTGGTCCAGGCAGTCCTCCCCCTGCATAGCCCTGACTTCAAAAGAAAAGATCTCTAAAGATTGTATATGAAGTACACTTTATAGGTTTGCTATACTTATAATCAGATGCTGAGGCAGATTATCAATGTAGTGTTTTCTGTCCCTGCTGGGAAGAAGACTTCTTTTCAAGTTTTAAAAATGTCCTGTTTGTTTGTTTGTTTGTTTACAAACTGCTTTACATTGACAACTAAATGTCATTTTCTTTTATTGAAAATCACAGAAAAGCCATTGTATACCATGACCCTTATAAATAACATTATCCACATACAGATTAAACACCATAGCTACTTGGACTGCCATCTATTTGCCCTTCATTCAGATTATCTACAGCTTAATAAATTATGTCATCAAAGGCCAAAAATTATTGCCAGTGATCATTGTCATCATCTGGCTTATAGAACTACTACTGATATCTATTGTTTTAGCTCGGGTTCATGACAAACAGTACCTGATGGGATACATAAGGGATAATGCTTAAGATGATGTAATCCAATGCAGTAAGAATTACAGAAAAGCAAAGTGGCACATGAAGTACAGAATTATAACATGCTTCATGAGACATGCGAAAACATGACCCCATTGCTTGATCATATGAAATACCTCTAGACAGATTGTACAGGAAAGCTATGTCTCACAATTATCTACTGGAGATAAAAGGAAAGGACTTATTTTGCCAGTGTACTCTTATTTACTCTTTTCTCCTGATCATAATTGATTTCACAGAAAACCAGTTCTTCCACACCTACAGACCGAAGTCCCTTTTGGGAAGTGGCAGGGGAAGGCAGATCTGATAAATTATAGCATGGTGCTACATCTAAATATAAAAGATGGGAGGAGCCAAAGTTTCTTGGGTCCATTTGGATCAGCCTCAGGCACAATGCATACTATAAAGACCATGCAAGAGCCATATCAGTGGAATTTGTGACAGTCATTCTTGCCAGATGAGGCTTCAATGATACTGCTGCATTGAGTGGCAACCAGGTACCTGGGGAGACAAATAGGTTGAGAGAATCTATATAATGCATATAGTGTATCTGATAACAAATCTTATGGCATTTTTTGATGTAAGTTGGAATAAATATCTTTCTCAAAAATTAAACAAAAATTAAATCTAGGAAGATACCTTCCTAGATATCATAGAACTGTTGAATGTGTGGTGCAAGAGTTATGACACTACTAGTAATAATTACTTGAAAGTAAAAGTTAAAATGCAGAAACCACACTGAGATTACCCTATGAGTCATTAGAGAAAGTCAATGGGTTTTCATATGGAGAGCAAGGTAAATGCTCTATTACATAAAATTATTTCAAAGGTAAGTTCTAAAATATTAAAAGCAGCCAAAAAATATGTAGTGAGGACTTAATCCATCCTGGCATATGGGTAATTTTATAAATAAAATCGTGGTTTACCTTCATAAAAGGCAAAGTGATATCAAAGGCAGATTTTTGTGGGATGATTCTAGATGACCACCCTACATCCTCCACTGAAAAATAATCCTCTGGTGATGTAAGTTCTGTGGCTCCATCAGTCCAGTAGATAACAGAGCAGCAAATCAAAGCTATATGAAAAAAGAACCTTGAGAATGGTTTGATGGTATAGTTGTAATAACTAGAGAGCAACATTTGAGTAGTGGTTTGATAATACTATTAACATGTTCTAGATGATGTGGGCCACAGCAGAAGAAAAAGATGGAGAAAAGGGCAACTATTTGGGGCAAATATAATGAATGATGTTAATTCTCAAAAGTTTCCATGAATCTGTCTCTGGTGATGAATGACCTAGAAAACGTTTATACATATTAACAACCTAAAAAGGTGACAAGATTCTTATGACAGATATTTGTTCTTTTGGAAGGAAGGGAGAAAAGGAAACTGAGTTTCTTTGACTATGGAAATTTTGCAACAAACCATAAAATGACCTTCAATTGTGTGTAAATTTTAAAATTAAGCTAGTTGTATCAGGCATAACTGGAATAAATGTTAGACTCTTTGAAAGATAAAATTCCAATCTTTACTAATTCTATTTCAGGAAGAAGGGCTAGATTTGACAGGCAGGTGTTAAGGTAATCAATTAGGACAACCATCTCCACTTAAGGTTATGATGGAGTCTTTTATTCACTTACTGTGACAGTACAGCAAGAGGGAATAAATAAATAAATAAATAAATAAATAAATAAATAACAAATAAATAAGTAAGTAAGTAAGTAAGTAAATAAATAAATAAAGGCTCTGGCTCCTCAGGGTTTCATTTTCTCCCAAAATGGCACCAGGTGGGAGCTGGGTAGATGCACTGCAGATGAGGGTATTCACCTCAGTGCCGAGGAGCAAGGAGCCCTGAAGAAAAGGCTTCTATCTTTTTATGGACCCATGGGCTGAGTGAAAGATGGGGAAAGGCCACAGATGATAAGTACTGAGTCAAAGTGGAGAGTTATGCTTCAGCTAAGGCCTTCATAAGGAGGTCTCTGAATGATGGTCCCTGAGATAGGAATGCAGATACGTGTGTGAGAATGGTTCCTCTGAAGACAGAAGGTTGAGTCCTTGACTGAACTCTCTCCAAAGACTGCAGTGAACTGGCTGTACATCAAATCTGGTGGAGAGGGCCGTTTCCCGCCATGAGACTGTCCAAGCATAGCTTTAAAAGTGCCTAGGGTCAGGTTTGAAATATCACACACAGGAGTTTCGGCTTTCATCGAACTCCTCAGGTACGAGTGACCTATATCTCCCCTCCACTTCTGGGGTAAGTCCTCAATAATCTTGGTCATAGATATAGATAGTATTGGTCATATCCCATTTCTGGTCAAAATATTTTCCAACGCACACTTGTGGAGAAATTTGCTTTCAGAATGTGAATAGTCTCCCATTATCAAAAGAAGACCACCACAGCACTCATTCTGTGAGGACCCAGAATATAGGAAACAATTCAGGGGAAAAAAAAGATTTTTTATGTTACAATAAAGCTATAAAAAGTACTTGCTTTAAGTATGGTTAGATATGTTTTTTGGTGAACTATTGACAACAGAATTAATTTGATCCTCTAGAATTTAGGTTCAAGAGATGAGAATTGAACTACTCTGACCTCACTGAATAAAAATCTAAGGAAGAAACACTAACTATTTTTAAAGGAGGAGGCCGTAATTGGTGGAGTTAAAAATAACAATGCTAATACAAGATTGTTCTTTTTAAGGCAAGGTAGTAAGCCTCAAAGTAGACCTCAAATTCCCATTATTTTTGCAACCACCTGAACTGCTGTGTTTCAGTGAATGGCTTTTGCATATTCTGCAATTACTTAGGTCATCTAGAGGTTTTCTGCTAAATCAAAAATGTATGCTGAGGGAAATACTTCAAGATGCCTGAGTAAGGATGTCTGAAAATTACTCATCCATAAAGCAGTAAAAACCCTAGAAAAAATTATAAACATCAACTTTTTCAGAACTCCCAATATTAATAAAATATAGAGGCTTTACAGAATTAGTTTAGGAAAGTCCCTAAACAAACAAACAGAAGCAACAATAACAGCAAACGGCAACAAAAAGCAACCCTGGGATGGTTGGTTCTGATTTATAGAATTGTCACATTATAGATTTCAGAATGTCCAGTTTTCAGCAATACATTGTGAAACACAAAAGTAAGCCCTAAAGTACGGCAGATAAACAGGAAAAAGGAGTCTGCAGAAACCATCACTGAGACATTCCAGATATTATACTTATTATGCAAATTAGAGCATAGTCTTTTTAAAATTTTTTTTTTCAACGTTTATTTATTTTTGGGACAGAGAGAGACAGAGCATGAACGGGGGAGGGGCAGAGAGAGAGGGAGACACAGAATCGGAAGCAGGCTCCAGGCTCTGAGCCATCGGCCCAGAGCCTGACGCGGGGCTCGAACTCACGGACCACGAGATCGTGACCTGGCTGAAGTCGGACGCTTAACGGACTGTGCCACCCAGGCGCCCCAGAGCATAGTCTTTTTATACTATGTAAAGAGTCTTTATCAGCCTTTATGTGTACAAAATGTAACTAATATTGTGTCCAAAAACTGAAGTAAATATCAATAAAGAGATAGATAATAGAGAACCAAATAGAGAATATCAATAAAGGGGATTTTTAAAAAGAAATGAACTCTTGAGCTAGAAATTTTAATAATGAAATGACAAACTCACTGGATGTGTTCAGCTACAGATTTGAGCAAACAGAAGTAATTAGCAAACGTAAAGATAGATCAATTAGGATTATGCTTTCTAAGTTACAGAAATAATAAAGAGTGAAGAAAAATGAATAGAACTTCAGAACCTGTAGGACACTATCAAGCATACCGACATACATATAATGAAAATACCAGAAGGTGAAGTGAGAGAAAAAGACTCCAAATGGGCATTTGGAGAAATAATGACTGAAACTTTCAACATTTGATTAAAAGCTTAATTAACTCCAAGTAAGGTAAAAATCTAAGAGACCAATGCCCATATGTGTCCTAATCAAATTGTCAAAAGACAGAGGCAAAGGGAGAATCTTGAAAGAACCAAGAAAAAATGACGCATCATATATAAGTGATCTTCAGTAAAATAAACAGCTGATTTCTTATCAGAAACCACAGGAACCATAGGCCAATGGAATCACATATTCAAAGTGCTGAAAGAAAAGATGGTTAACCAAGAATTCTATACCCAGAAAAAGTCCTTAAAAAAATAAAGAAATTAATACTACTCACATGTTAAGCAAAAAACTGAGATGTCACTAGCTTACTTGGCCTATAAGTAATACTAAATAAAAAAGCCCCTCAATTAGAAAAAAGAAGTCAAATCAGTAAGCTGAATCCATGTAAATAAATGGCACTAGAAAGATAATTGCAGAGATAAATATAAAAGAGAATATAAGTGTATTTTTCTTTTGCTATCTAATTAAAATGACAACTACATAAAGCAAATTTAAACACGTGTTGACAGGCACATGATTTATAAAAACATAATCTGTATGGAAATTTTGGGGCATTTGGCTCATTTTTGTACTCAAAGCTAGTTCTAGAATAAAAGCAAGGATATGACTAGCTTGTGTTTTTTATCCAAGACCTGATTATCACATCCCTGAAAAGTGTAAGGAAAGGCCAGTGCAAATTTACAGAGAAGAAAAGGAGACTCTACATCTGTTTATGCTCCATTTTACACTATTTTGAAAGCTTTATCTCCAAGGAGTGCATTTTAATACAAACTATGTTATCGATTTCTTTTAGATTCTGAAGTATTTTGATGATTTCCCTCAGGTATGTAGAGGTAGGTAGAATTCCAAATTCATTTATCAGTGGTAATCTATTACTCTAATTGAATATCCAAGATTATTCTATCTCAACTTAGCTCTGGTGATTAGGGAAAAAATGTCAGGTACATGAGGATCTCTGTGTCTTTTGAAAACCTGAGATGGAACAAAACATAATTGCCTAGAACCAACGTAAAGATGCCTGGCAAACTAGAAAAAAAAACAAAACAAATAAACAACAACAACAAAACCTTCATTTTCAATTACTTTACTTAGTAGATTAGTTGCATTTTCTTCAATATTGTTGCTTTTATTTACATAATTTCACACCTTTACATACCCATGAAACTTATACAAGGTGAGGAGAGACTCTAGCTATATTATTTCATTAGGATGTATGTAAACTACTAACTCAGTTTAAATTAATCTCATAAAACTATATAGAATATGTGGGGCGCCTGGGTGGCTCAGTCAGTTGAGCGTCTGACTTCAGCTCAGGTCACGATCTCACGGTTTGTGAGTTCGAGCCCCGCGTCAGGCTCTGGGCTGATGGCTCAGAGCCTGGAGCCTGCTTCTGATTCTGTGTCTCCCTCTCTCTCTGCCCCTCTCCCATTCATGCTCTGTCTCTCTCTGTCTCAAAAATAAACAAACATTAAAAAAAAAAACTATATAGAATATCTATGTTGTAACAGTCTCTTACATAGAATATAGTAGAATGAAAGATTTTAGGAACGAATGATGTATTAGAAAACTTTGGAGCAGTACGTATTTGTTAAATAAATGTCAAGAATGATTCATCAAAGGCTTTGTGTTAAATGAGAGATAAGAATATCAGTACTTGTTTATAATTTTTCTCTTTCCCAAGGGTATAATTTTGCTTAGCTGATGGGTGACTGCACTCATTACACACTGAAAATGTAGTCTATTGACTCCTACTTATGGATCTCATTGTATATATTATAGTGACTTGGTTTCTTAGGAAAAGCTCTCCAAAATATTGACAAAACATCTTATGTCTTTCAAGTGATTGTGAACTCTATTTTGCATTTTTTGTAATGATAGCAGGATATGCTTTCAGAATTTTTATAGAAGTGGTGCTGAGGGTTATTAATAATTTTTCATTGCTTATTAACATATAATTCAATAGCATACAGTTTCCAAACCCCTTAAGTCTCAACCCAATAATTCAGTATTGTATGATCAACAACATGTTTAGACATTCTCTTTACAATTTATTCTTTATCTGACACTGGCTGTTAATGCTCGCATTTGCTTTTCTTAATGTCTAGACAGTAGTTAGCTATTCAGCTGAAGAATTTTCTTTGATCATGCAAATGTAGTTCCCTGTTCCAGCTTCATTAAGTAATTGTTATGACTATTAAATATGCTCCATTTGATAAAGTATAAGGTTCTAATCACATGATTATTTCCTTCATTTGTGATTTTACTGAACAGAGCAGTATTATCTAAATCAAGTCCTCACTGATGTTTATTTCCTTTGTGGGAATAGATAAAAGAATAAGAAAAGCTCATGATAAACACTATTGTGACTATTTCTTTGACTACAGCAACATAACTTTTATCGTAGGTTCAACTAGATGTTGTTCTACTTGCCTATAAGCCATCGCTTCCATTGGTGTTATTTATGTGATACTTTCCTCAGAATTAAAAGGGAGAAATTAGTCTAATCTCTATTTGATAAATAACCTCATTTTTAAAAAGTTTTTTTGAGCTCCTACCATGAAAACTATTCTAAGAGACTTGTGATGCTTTTATATTTACTTCTTTTATCTTCAGAAATCAGTTTCTTAATACTAAAGATGAGTTTAATTGGCTAGTATTGTAGAATTCACATTGTACTTTTATATGGGTTTTATAATATAAGCTTCAAAAAAGAACAACTCCAAATATGTGAGGGAAATATGATTTCTATTATACATATGTAGAAAATACAGTTCATCTAAATAAAGCAAGTACACTTGGGCACTAATAGTAAATGCTTAAACTATACTAATGCCTTGTTTCCTTACATCCTTTAGTATGAATGGATATTTACACTATGTGATAACTATTCATATTGACAGAACACATTTGAATAATAGTTAGATAAAAATAACAGTATGAAATATAAAATAAATGAAAATGGTAATTCTATATTAAAGGTAAAAATAACAATAAATAATTCTTATACCATATTTATTATATATTATTACTTTGCTATTCACATTACATTTTTATTCATTGCAAAACTCTCCATATAAGGTAAGAATGTCTCCATTTATAGTGAAGAAACAGCAATCCTTCTCAAGATTAAAATAATCTCCATTAGTTAGATTAAACATAAAATAGTCCAACATTAAAGACCATAAGAGAGTTATACCCTCTGACTCAACCATCCAGAAATGAAGCCTGAGCCCTTAACTTGCTAGAGGGGTCTACATCATGAAAGCAGATTATCTTCTTTCCAGATTTTTGTTCTCCCATTAAATTTCTGCCATCCATTTCTCTAACCTCTACCCAGAAAAGAAGTCAGGCTTTCAGTAAAACAGAACATAAGTTAGAAGCTAAACTTCTAAGCATGTTTCTCAATCTCTCTCTTCTGTCTCTCTAATCCCTTCCTTCCCCCCACATCTCTCAGTAAACTAAATATATAAAAGGATGTGTGTATGAACTTAGAGTTCGTGATAATCCATGTAAAATTTAGAGTTTAAAGTGAGGAGTATATCTATAAAATAATGGCCCTAATTGTTTTATAGCCTGACGATAGCAATATCATAGGTACTAATATGCATCAGAAACATTTAGAAAATGCATTTGTTGACAATTGGGTGAATATTTTTCCAAATATAATTATTCCTACAGTATTTTATTTCTTCTAAAAGTATTTATTAATGTTGCCATCTTAACTCTGTAACATTTCAATTATAATCCTTCCCGAGTCAAGAGGCATATAATCATATAAGATAAATTATATATGCATGAAATATCTTATGTTCCGTCTTCAAAACCAAGAACCTATGAACACTAGATAAAAGGGCGTGCGTATAATTGTGGAGAGGTTTCTTATTTATTACTTTATGCTTATTAACCTTTACTAATTATTTTAGGATCTGGTATTTGGGTCCTTTTTAATTATTCTGTCAAGAGAATGTCCTTATTTTCAAAGCACATGACTCTGCTTGATCCAATAAGCTTCATCTGATTATGGAGATCCACTTTCCTGTCTCCAGCATTGTTAATCATTTCATTACCAATAACTCTTTTACTATTACTTTAAAACATGCATATATATGTATATATACGTATACACATACTCATATACAAAGCCATATACTGAGAAAAGCAGAGAAACATCTCTGTGAGCCTTGCAGTTAACCTCTCTAACCCCTCAATTTCTGCACAAGTGAAACAGGAATAAGCATACCTCATACAGTTTGGGGATTGGATAAGATTGTCCATATAAAGCACTTAGGTCAGTGCCTATTACTTGATAAGGATTAACTTGATGTTATCATTGTTGTCATTATTATGCCAGCCTCCAGCTCAAATTTCTCTGTTTTACTGTTAAACAAACAAATTCAAATACATAGTGAATGCCATTCGTTTTGAAATCTGGCTATCCACCAATATCATCTAACCAGATTTTAACAACAACAACAGCAACAAAAAGAATCTGAGTTTTCCTTCCTGGGGATTGATTCAGTAGGGTTGCGTTAGATCCCAAACTTTATATGTTTAAAAACATGATCTTTGGGGCGCCTGGGTGGCTCAGTTGGTTGAGCGTCCGACTTCGGTTCAGGTCATGATCTCATGGCTGGTGAGTTCGAGCTCCACGTCGGGCTCTGTGCTGACAGCTCAGGGCCTGGAGCCTGCTTCGGATTCTGTGTCTCCCCCTCTCTCTGCGCCTCCCTTGCTCATGCTCTGTCTCTCTCTTTGTCAAAAATAAATAAACATTAAAAAAAATTAAAAAAATAAAAATAAAAAAATAAAAACATGATATTTGGTTTATCATGAAGGAGGTGGGCCTTTACAGGCCTTCTACAGTGTGAAGTTGCCTTTGCTTGCCATTATTTATTTGGGTTCCTTTGTTCAAGGCTATAAGCTTATGTATTTAAGAACTATACTATTGAATTCATCAATGTTGATAGAAGGACAAGGTCTGACTCTCACTAATCAATAAGTATGATAATTGTATGTGTGTATGACAATTGTTAAATTTTCTGTATCATTCTATGAAATGATTGTTTTTAAGTAGGAGAAAGTTGAGGGTTTTTTTTAATGCTTTTCAGAGATTATTTTTAAGAAGAAAAATCAATTAATTTTGACCTACTATAGTAACTGAATTAGTTGGTTTTCCTCTTTTATGTTTCAGGCTTTAGTATTACCTTCTATCCAACCCATCTTCAGTGTGTAGTTCTGTTTCTTCTGTACTTTTTCCTGTTTTAGAAATATCTACATTATAATTTAATTCACATTTAAATCTATTTTTAATCTTCATTTATATTTGAGAGAGAGAAAGAGTGTGTGTGTATGTGTGTATGAGTGGGGGAGGGTCAGAGACTGAGACAGAATCTGAAACAGGTCCAGGCTATAAACTGTCAGCACAGAGCCTGATGCAAGGCTCCAATGCATGCGCTGTGAGATCATGACCTGAACTAAAGTTGGACACTTAACCCACACTGAGCCACCCAGGCACCCCAATTTACATTTAAATCTATATTAACCTAGAAATGGCCCTTATTCATTATTCAGGTATAATAAGAAAAATTAGCATGATTTTAGATATCCTTTTACAACATTTATGTTATTTACCAGATTAAATATAGAATTGCTCAAGAATTATATCCTGAAGAAGAATAAGGAATTGATATTGATCAAAGCTATCTTAATTGATTACTTTTATATTTATTTTGTGAAACATTAGATATCTACATTGTAGCTACATTAAAAAATATGTGTTTCTAAACACATCAGCTGCCCATTCAATGAGAATTTCCTCTAGTTAATATAAATTTTGATATTTATCTCACACCTAAACAGTGACATGTAATTAAAAATAAAGATAGGAAGTCACTGAAGACCATAGGTAAAAAATATATGAAATATAATTTGCATATATTATATATAACTATATGTATAACTTTATGTAAATTATATATTTTATTTGCCTTCTCAGATTATTTTTCCCCTTTTCTGCTTCCCAAAAGGTAAAACTTCATCCGATGATCTATATTATAGTAAGTAATCTCCATCTTATAATACAAAAGTTGATCACATAGCCCAGGTTGAACCATCCCATAAATTCCATCCTCCAGGGTAATGCTAGAAATGATCAGAGAAAAAAATATTATTTTCATGATAAACATACATATGAATACTATAGTCATTTGGGAAAAATAAGAAGCCAAGTTTAGTAGAATACCAACCAAAGAAGGCAGGGTAAAGCAAGGAATAAAACTGGACCTTGGTGACAGTTTGTAGCTACTTGATCAAACTCGGCCAAAGATGAGAAATTCCACAAGAATTTTCAGTAATGAAGACCCATAATATCAATTAATCATAATGTCAACCTTAAAAGTAAAACAGCCAATTATTTTACCCATAAAATGGGTTTATTTAGAAATAGCAGGGAATTACAATTTGGAACAAGCTAGCTATGACAAAATCCATAGACAACTCCAGAGAAAAAGGAGAATAACACTCTTTATAAGAGGGAGATAGAGAGGACTGCTATTAAAAAAAAAAAAAAAAAGTCCATTGGAGTAAAATGGAATTTCAAAGTGTAGTGGCTTTTTATTAGCTGAGTTGTAGCAATCTCTTGTTGGCTGGGCTTCTGGCAGGCAAGGAGAAAATCTTCCTTCCTTCTCCAGGACTAGTAAATTAGTATGGATTAGGAAGATGAGCCAGGCAAGGTGGATGGTCTCTTTGTGCTGAGGACTGTCATAGAGGACCCATCCTGTTGGAGTCTGTTATTGACACAAGCTATAGTGAGTGAGGGCTTCCCCTTCTGGCTTCCTTATTCCATTTTTAAATGAGGTACACTATTAAGTTTCAAAATATATACAATTAAAGCTGAGTTATCTATGAAGTATAGATATGTATATTCTAATTGATATACTCTTACCAAGGTGTAAAAATGACCATAGAATATTAGTGTCAAAATAAATTGTTATAACTTCATGGGAGGGGAGTTTGGCAACCTGTATAAGAATTTTCACAAGTTTCCAGATACTACAGAGTTCACTTTTAGGTTTTATTTCAAAAATTAGACGTAAGTGTAAAAAGATATGTACACGGTGTGTTCACTGATAGTTTGATTTAAAGAATCAAGTGCCTGGCAATAGGAAATATGTTACAACATTTTTCTATACTTCACAAAAACATAGAGCTATCAAAAGTACTGTTGTGTGCTACTTCAGAATTGGATCATATTTAGTCTATGTTAAATTACTGGTTGCAATACACAATATAAATATTCAGAACCATAATCACTAGTGATAAGGAGTAAATGATCTTTATTTTGTGCTTTACATGTAATTTATATATTTTCTATAATAGGTATACATACTTCTGTTATCATAAAATATTTATTTATAATATATGTATATTATTTATCCATAAATATGTATAAATATCTTTATAAAGCCTTTGCTGATAGTACCAACCAAAAAGGTTTTTCTTTTATTTAAACTTATTTTTATTGAGATATAATTGACATAAAAGATTTATAAGCTTAATTAGGTATGTTGATTTGGTACATTTCTGTATTGAAATAGATTATTACTATAGCATTAACTAACACCTCTATTATGTCACATAATTATCATTTCATTTTTTGTGGTATGAGCAATAAAATCGAATCTCTTAGCAGCTTTGAAGCTTAGAGTACATTTATTTATAATCACTATGCTGTGCACTAGATATCTGGGATTTCTTTATCTACTAGTTCTAAATGTGTACTGGTAATCAACATATTCCTAATTCCCCAACACCACAGCGTCTAAAAATCACCATTCAACTCTTACAAGTTCAGTTTTTGAGAGTCCACATGTAAGTGATATCATATGGCTTTCTCTGTCTGATTTATTTCACTTATAATGCCCTAAAATTTAAATTCATCCTTATTGTCACAAATGGCAAGATTTTCTTCATTCTCATGGCTGAATACTATTACAGTGTGTGTGTGTGTGTGTGTGTGTGTGTGTGTGTGTGTGTGTTTGTGTGTGTATGTGTGTGTGTGTGTATGTAAAAACTTATTATCGGGGTGCCTGGTTGGCTCAATCAGTGGAGAATGCGACTCATGATCTCAGGGTCTGAGTTTGAGGCCCACGTTTGGTGTAGAGTAGAGATCACTTTAAAAAAGTAAAATCTTAAAAAAAAAAAAAAACTAAAAAAAAAAACAAAAAAACATAAAAAACCTTCTTTATCCATTCATCAGTTGACAGACACTTAATGTTTCCATATCTTGCCTATTGTATATAATGCTGCAAGAAACGTGAGAGTACATATATCTCTTCAATATCCTGTTTTAATTTCTTTCAGATATACACCCAGAAGTAGAATTGCTGGATCATATGTTACCTCCATTTTTAATTATTTTATTTTATTTTTCTTCAATATATGAAGTTTATTGTCAAATTGGTTTCCATACAACACCCAGTGCTCATCCCAAAAGGTGCCCTCCTCAATACCCATCACTCACCCCCCCTCCCTCCCTCCCCCATCAACCCTCTGTTCTCAGTTTTTAAGAGTCTCTTATGCTTTGGCTCTCTCCTGCTCTAACCTCTTTTTTTTTTCCCTTCCCCTCCCCCATGGGTTTCTGTTAAGTTTCTCAGGATCCACATAAGAGTGAAACCATATGGTATCTGTCTTTCTCTGTATGGCTTATTTCATTTAGCATCACACTCACCAGTTCCATCCGTGTTGCTACAAAGGGCCAAATTTCATTCTTTCTCACTGCCACGTAGTATTCCACTGTGTATATAAACCACAATTTCTTTATCCATTCATCAGTTGATGGACATTTAGGCTCTTTCCACAATTTGGCTATTGTTGAGACTGCTGCTATACACATTGGGGTACAAGTGCCCCTATGCATCAGTACTCCTGTATCCCTTGGGTAAATTCTTAGCAGTGCTATTGCTGGGTCATAGGGTAGGTCTATTTTTAATTTTCTGAGGAATCTCCACACTGTTTTCCAGAGTGGCTGTACCAGTTTGCATTCCCACCAACAGTGCAAGAGGGTTCCCGTTTCTCCACATCTCTCCAGCATCTATAGTCTCCTGATTTGTTCATTTTGGCCACTCTGACTGGCGTGAGGTGATATCTGAGTGTGGCTTTGATTTGTATTTCCCTGGTGAGGAGCGACGTTGAGCATCTTTTCAGGTGCCTGTTGGCCATCTGGATGTCTTCTTTAGAGAAGTGTCTATTCATGTTATCTGCCCATTTCTTCACTGGGTTATTTGTTTTTCGGGTGTGGAGTTTGGTGAGCTCTTTATAGATTTTGGATACTAGCCCTTTGTCCGATATGTCATTTGCAAATATCTTTTCCCATTCCGTTGGTTGCCTTTTAGTTTTGTTGGTTGTTTCCTTTGCTGTGCAGAAGCTTTTTATCTTCATAAGGTCCCAATAGTTCATTTTTGCTTTGAATTCCCTTGCCTTTGGGGATGTGTCAAGTAAGAAATTGCTGCGGCTGAGGTCAGAGAGGTCTTTTCCTGCTTTCTCCTCTAGGGCTTTGATGGTTTCCTGTCTCACATTCAGGTCCTTTATCCATTTTGAGTTTATTTTTGTGAATGGTGTGAGAAAGTGGTTTCGTTTCAATCTTCTGCATATTGCTGTCCAGTTCTCCCAGCACCATTTGTTAAAGAGACTGTCTTTTTTCCATTGGATGTTCCTTCCTGCTTTGTCAAAGATGAGTTGGCCATACGTTTGTGGGTCTAGTTCTGGGGTTTCTATTCTATTGCATTGGTCTATGTGTCTGTTTTTGTGCCAATACCATGCTATCTTGATGATGACAGCTTTGTAGTAGAGGCTAAAGTCTGGGATTGTGATGCCTCCCGCTTTGGTCTTCTTCTTCAAAATTACTTTGGCTATTCGGGGCCTTTTGTGGTTCCATATGAATTTTAGGATTGCTTGTTCTAGCTTTGAGAAGAATGCTGGTGCAATTTTGATTGGGATTGCATTGAATGTGTAGATAGCTTTGGGTAATATTGACATTTTGACAATATTTATTCTTCCAATCCATGAGCACGGAATGTTTTTCCATTTCTTTATACCTTCTTCAATTTCCTTCGTAAGCTTTCTATAGTTTTCAGCATACAGATCTTTTACATCTTTGGTTAGATTTATCCCTAGGTATTTTATGCTTCTTGGTGCAATTGTGAATGGGATCAGTTTCTTTATTTGTCTTTCTGTTGCTTCATTATTAGTGTATAAGTATGCAACTGATTTCTGTACATTGATTTTGTATCCTGCAACTTTGCTAAATTCATGTATCAGTTCTTACAGACTTCCGGTGGAGTCTATCGGATTTTCCATGTATAATATCATGTCATCGGCAAAAAGTGAAAGCTTAACTTCATCTTTGCCAATTTTGATGCCTTTGATTTCCTTTTGCTGTCTCATTGCTGATGCTAGAACTTCCAACACTATATTAAACAACAGCAGTGAGAGTGGACATCCCTGTCATGTTCCTGATCTCAGGGATAAAGCTCTCAGTTTTTCCCCGTTGAGGATGATGTTAGCTGTGGGCTTTTCATAAATGGCTTTCATGATGTTTAAGTATGTTCCTTCTACCCCGACTTTCTCGAGGGTTTTTATTAAGAAAGGTTGCTGAATTTTGTCAGAGACCTTTTCTGAATCGATATGATTCTTATCTTTTCTTTTATTAATGTGATGTGTCACATTGATTGATTTGTGAATGTTGAACCAGCCCTGCATCCCAGGAATGAATCCCACTTGATCATGGTGAATAATTCTTTTTATAGGCTGTTGAATTCAATTTGCTAGTATCTTATTGAGAATTTTTGCATCCATATTCATCAGGGATATTGGCCTGTAGTTCTCTTTTTTTACTGGGTCTCTGTCTGGTTTAGGAATCAAAGTAATACTGGCTTCATAAAATGAGTCTGGAAGTTTTCCTTCCCTTTCTATTTTTTGGAATAGCTTGAGAAGGATAGGTATTATCTCTGCTTTCAACGTCTGGTAGAACTCCCCTGGGAAGTCATCTGGTCCTGGACTCTTATTTATTGGTAGATTTTTGATGACTGATTCAATTTCTTCGCTGGTTATGGGTCTGTTCAAGCTTTCTATTTCCTCCTGATTGAGTTTTGGAAGCGTGTGGGTGTTTAGGAATTTGTCCATTTCTTCCAGGTTGTCCAGTTTGTTGGCATATAATTTTTCATAGTATTCCCTGATCATTGCTTGTATCTCTGAGGGATTGGTTGTAATAATTCCATTTTCATTCATGATTTCATCTTTGGGTCATCTCCCTTTTCTTTTTGAGAAGCCTTGCTAGAGGTTTATCAATTTTGTTTATTTTTTCAAAAAACCAACTCTTGGTTTTGTTGATCTGCTCTACAGTTTTTTTAGATTCTATATTGTTTATTTCTGCTCTGATCTTTATGATTTCTCTTCTTCTGCTGGGTTTAGGCTGTCTTTGCTGTTCTGCTTCTAGTTCCTTTAGGTGTGCTGTTACATTTTGTATTTGGGATTTTTCTTGTTTCTTGAGATAGGCCTGGATTGCAATGTATTTTCCTCTCAGGACTGCCTTCGCTGCATCCCAAAGCGTTTGGATTGTTGTATTTTTATTTTCATTTGTTTCCATATATTTTTTAATTTCTTCTCTAATTGCCTGGTTGACCCACTCATTCGTTAGTAGGGTGTTCTTTAACCTCCATGCTTTTGGAGGTTTTCCAGACTTTTTTCTGTGGTTGATTTCAAGCTTCATAGCATTGTGGTCTGAAAGTATGCATGGTATGATTTCAATTCTTGTATACTTATGAAGCGCTGTTTTGTGACCCAGTATGTGATGTATCTTGGAGAATGTTCCACGTGCACTCGAGAAGAAAGTATATTCTGTTGCTTTGGGATGCAGAATTCTAAATATATCTGTAAGTCCATCTGATCCAATGTATCATTCAGGGCCCTTGTTTCTTTATTGACCGTGTGTCTAGCTGATCTATCCATTTCTGTAAGTGGGGTGTTAAAGTCCCCTGCAATTACCACATTCTTATCAATAAGGTTGCTTATGTTTGTGAGTAATTGTTTTATATATTTGGGGGCTCCCATATTTGGCGCATAGACATTTATAATTGTTAGCTCTTCCTGATGGATAGACCCTGTAATTATTATATAATTCCCTTCTTCATCCCTTGTTACAGCCTTTAATTGAAAGTCTAGTTTGTCTGATATAAGTATGGCTACTGCAGCTTTCTTTTGACTTCCAGTGGCATGATAAATAGTTCTCCATCCCCTCACTCTCAATCTGAAGGTGTCCTCATGTCTGAAATGAGTCTCTTGTAGACAGCAAATATATGGGTCTTGTTTTTTTTATCCATTCTGATACCCTATGTCTTTTGGTTGGAGCATGTAGTCCATTTACATTCAGTGTTATTATGGAAAGATATGGGTTTAGAGTCATTGTGATGTTCGTAGGTTTCATGCTTGTAGCGATGTCTCTGGTACTTTGTCTCACGGGATCCTCCTTAGGATCTCTTGTAGGGCTGGTTTAGTAGCGACAAATTCCTTCAGATTTGTTTGTTTGGGAAGACGTTTATCTCTCCTTCTATTCTAAATGACAGACTTGCTGGATAAAGGATTCTCAGCTGCATATTTTTTCTGTTCATCACATTGAAGATCTCCTGCCATTCCTTTCTGGCCTGCCAAGTTTCAGTAGAGAGATAGGTCACAAGTCTTATAGGTCTCCCTTTATATGTTAGAGCACGTTTATCTCTAGCTGCTTTCAGAATTTTCTCTTTATCCTTGTATTATGCCAGTTTCACTATGATATATCCTGCAGAAGATTGATTCAAGTTACATCTGAAGGGAGTTCTCTGTGCCTCTTGGGTTTCAATGCCTTTTTCCTTCCCCAGATCCGGGAAGTTCTCAGCTATTATTTCTTCAAGTATACCTTCAGCACCTTTCCCTCTCTCTTCCTCCTCTGGAATACCAATTATGCATATATTATTTCTCTTTAGCACATCACTTAGTTCTCTAATTTTCCCCTCATACTCCTGGATTGTTTAATCTCTCTTTTTCTCAGCTTCTTCTTTTTCCATAATTTTATCTTCTAGTTCATCTATTCTCTCCTCTGCCTCTTCAATCCGAGCCATAGTTGTCTCCATTTTATTTTGCAACTCGTTGATAGCATTTTTTAGCTCCTCCTGGCTGTTCCTTAGTCCCTTGATCTCTGTAGCAAGAGATTCTCTGCTGTCCTTTATACTGTTTTCAAGCCCAGCGTTTAATTTTATGACTATTATTCTAAATTCACTTTCTGTTATATTGTTTAAATCCTTTTTGATCAGTTCGTTAGCTGTTGTTATTTCCTGGACGTTTTTCTGAGGGGAATTCTTCTGTTTCATCATTTTGGATAGTCCCTGGAGTGGTGCGGGACTGTGGGGCACTTCCCCTGTCCTGTCTTGAATAACTTGCGATGGTTGGCGGGGCCGCAGTCAAACCTGATGTCTGCCGCCAGCCCACCGCTGGGGCCACAGACTGGTGTGTGCCTTCTCTTCCCCTCTCCTAGGGGCGGGATTCACTGTGGGGTGGCGTGGCCCGTCTGGGCTACTTGCACACTGCCAGGCTTGTGGTGCTGGGGATATGACGTATTAGCTGGGGTTGATTGGCAAGGTGCACGGGGGTAGGAAGGGCAGGCTCAGCTCACTTTTCCTTCAGAAATCCACTTTGGGAGGGGCCCTGCAGCACCAGGAGGGAGTCAGACCCACAGGAGGGATGGATCCGCAGAAGCACAGCTTTGGGTGTTTGCGCGGTGCAAGCAAATTCCCTGGCAGGAACTGGTTCTCTTTGGGATTTTAGCTGGGGGATGGGCGAGGGAGAGGGTGCTGGCGAGCACCTTTGTTCCCCGCCGAGCTGAGCTCTGTCGTCCGGGGCTCAACAACTCTCCCTCCAGTTGTCCTCCAGCCCCCCCGTTCTCCGAGCAGAGCTGTTAGCTTATAACCTTCCAGATGTCAAGTCCTGCTTGCTGTTGGAACACACTCTGTCGGCCCCTCCACTTTTGCCAGCCAGACTTGGTGGCTCTGCTTGGCCGGCAGGCCGTCCCTCCACCCCGGCTCCCTCCCGCCAGTCCCTGGAGCTTGCACCGCCTCTCAGCCCTTCCTACCCTCTTCCGTGGGCCTCTCGTCTGCGCTTGGCTCCGGAGACTCCATTCTGCTAGACTTCTGGTGGTTTTTTGGGTTATTTAGGCAGGTGTAGGTGGAATCTAAGTGATCAGCAGGATGCGCGGTGAGCCCAGTGTCCTCCTATGCTGCCATCTTCCCAGGATCCTCCCATTTTTAATTTTTTGAGGACTCTCCATACTGTTTTCCATAGTGACTAGAACTTTAAGAGACTACTATGCGTAATTATATGCCAAAAAATTGGATAATCTAGAAGAAATTGATATTTTCTTTTTAAAGATAAAATTTACCAAGACTGAATGAGGAAGAAGTAGAAAATCTGAAAAGACCAATAATGAGAAAAGGGATTGAATCAGTACTTTAAAATTTCCCAAGAAAGAAAACCCCAGGACCAGATGGCTTCACTGGTGAATTACAGCAAACATTTAAGAAGATTTAATGCCAATCCTTCTCAAATGCTTCCAAAAAAAAAATGAAGAGAAGGGAATACTTCCAAACTCGTTTTGCAAGTTTAGTATTACCCTAAGCCAGGTAAAGGTGCCACAAGAAGAGAAAACTATAGGCCAATATCCCTGATGAATATAGATACAAAATATTAGCAAACTGAATTAAAAAACACAGGAAAAGGATTATATACATGATCAAGTGGGATTTATCCCTAGGATGCAAGGATATTTCAATATACACAAATCAATAAATGTGATATAATTCATTAATAGTATGAAATACAAAAGTCATGTGATCATGTCAATAGATGCAGTAAAGCATTTTCAAAATACAGCACTCTTTTTTTTTTTAAGTTTATCTATTAATTTTGAGAGAGTAGGAGAGACAGAGAGTGGGGGAGGGGAAGAGAGATAGAATCCTAAATAGGCTCTGCACTGATGGTAGTATTTTATGGGGCTCGAACCCACAAACTGTGAGATCATGACCTAAGCTGAAATCGAGTCAGACACTTAACCAAGTGAGCCACCCCCCCAAACATTCTTTCATGATTGAAACTCTCAATAAATTACATACAGAAGGGATGTAGCTCAATATAATAAAGGCTATATTCCACAAACCCACAATTAACATCATATTCAATAGTTAAAAACAGAAATCTTTTTTTCTATGAGGAACAAGATGCAGGTAATCATTCTTAACAGTCCTGATTCAACATAGTACTGGGAGTCCTAGCCAGAGCATTAGGCAAGACAAATAAGTCATGCAAATCAGAAAGGAAGAAGTACAATTGTCAGTATTTGCAGATGATATGATCTTATATTTGGAAAATCCTAAAGACTCAACACAGAAACTTAGAACCAATCAATGATTTCAGTACGTTTTCAGGATACAAAATCAACCTATTGCCTTGCTGCATACTAACAGTGAAACATCTGAAAAAGAAAGAAAGGAAACTATCCCATTCATAATAACATCAAAAACAATATAGTACTTAGGAATAAATTTAACCAAGGCAGTGAAAGATCTGTGCAATAAAAACTCTGAGACTTTGATGAAAGAAATTGAAGGAAACAAATGGAAAGATATTCCATTGTATGAATTGGAAGAGTTAATATTTTTTCAAATATTATGCCAACCAAAGGTATCTATCCACTCAATGCAACCCTTATCAAAATTCTGATGGCATTTTTCACAGAAATAGAATAATCAACCCTAAAAATTACGGGGAACTACGAAAGACCCCAAATAACTAATGCAGTGCTGAAGAAGTAAGACAAACCAGAGACATCACAGTTTCTGCTTTCAAACTATACTACAAAGCCATGGTAGTTAAAACGGTATGATATTGACATAAAAATAGATGCATATTTGAAGGGACCAAAATAGAAAGCCCAGACATAGACACTTGCATATATGTTCAACTAATATTAGACAACAGAGCTAAAAACACTCAATGGAGAAAGGATAGTCTCTCCTACAAATGATGCTGGGTAACTTGGTAAACACATGCAGAAAAAAGAAGTCAAACCCCTATTTTATACCACTCACAAACATTAACTTGAAATGGATCAAAGACGTAAACAAAACACATGATAATGGAAAATTCCTAAACATAAAACATAGGCAGAAGCTCCTTGGCCTTGGAAAAGGTAGTGATTTTGTTTTTTTTGTTTGTTTGTTTTTTTGGATATAACATCGAAAGCTCAGGCAACAAAAGGAAATATAAACAAGTAGAACTATATCAAACTAAAAATTGTCTGCAAAGCAAAAGAAACAGTTGACAAAATGAAAAGGCAACATATAGAGTAGAGAAAACCATATATCTGACATGGGGTTAATATCCAAAATATATGAAGAGCTCATACAGCTCAATATCAAAAAGACGAATAATGTGATTTTTAAAAAAAATGGGCTGAAGAATTAAGTAGACATTTTTCTAAAGACTATAATCAGATGGACAAGAGGTAAAAGAAAAGACACTCAGCATCACTAATCATTAAAGAAAAGCAAATGAAAACCACAATGAGATATCACCTCTTACCTGTTTAGAGTGGATCTTATCAGAAAGACTAGAGATAAGTGTTGGTGGGGATATAAAGATAAGGGAAGAAGATTTTTCTTATTAAAATTTGAGAAGGCTTTGGATGAGTTGCATTTTAAGATCTCTGTATCTGGCATGATATCAAACTAGGCATAGAAGTAGTTCAGCTATATCTTAATATATGAATAATGAATAATAGAAATGATAAAACACCATTCCTAATCCACAGTGTAAAAAATGTATTAGTTTTCTTTCAATCTAGAATAACAGTAATATTAAAAGTATTAATAGTCCAAGGAAATAAAAACAAGAACTTCTAAATAGTGAAATAGATGTCATACTCCAGGGAGTGATATCTAGATTCTAGAAATTGTCCTAACTCATACCTGGAAATACTCAGAGAAGGATGTAGCTTTCCATATAGCTGTTCAGTGCAAAATAGTTCAGCAGCTGAGGCCAGTGTAGTTATAGGAAAGCTGCAATTTCTGGGCGTCTCGGGTAAAAATTTATAATATAATCTGTTTATCTGGTCATGTGTTTGTGGGATGAGATACATCTGGGAAAATAGTGTAACTCATGAACAACTGCCATGAAACTTAAACTGAACTTTTTTTTAATATATGAGTGCTTACCAGGTAAAATCTTTTTGCTTGAGGTATTAGACATGGTTTACCTAGGGTAAATATATATTGATCCTACAAAAGAGTACACTTAGGAGTGTGAAAGGGGTGCTAACTGGATGGACAGTAGGAGAACTGGCATAAAACAGGACGGTTGGCAGCAAACTTGAAGATTGGGTCACCCAAATGGTAAGATATCACAAGATTTCTTGCATTGTATGTTTTTTTAAATTTTTTTAATGTTTATTTATTCTTGAGAGAGAGACAGACAGAGCATGAGTGGTGGAAGGGCAGAGAGAGAGAGAGGGAGAGGGAGACACAGAATCTGAAGCAGGCTTCAGACTCTGAGCTGTCAGCACAGAGCCCGACGACGCGGGGCTTGCACTCACAAGCCATGAGATCACTACCTGAGTTGAAGTTGGACCCCCAACTGAGTGAGCCACCCAGGTATCCCTGTATGTTTTTCGACCAAAAAATATTGCTAGCTCACTGAAAAGAAGACACGTTTTCAGAGTGTCTTATTTCCTTTTTAGTTACAGGCTCAGAGAAGTATGAATTCAATAAATATTTGCTGAATGAATTGATGAATAAGTAAAAGAATGAATATCCTTAGTTTGTCTCTGAACCTTCCTTTTGTCAAAATTACTATACAAAAATGTATAAAGGAAATGAGTCAAAATTACTATACAAAAATGTATAAAGGAAATGAGAAGCTCTACAAAAAAAGTAGAACACCATAATTATAGCTCAAGAGAAATTAGAGGAAAACTAGAAAATGCTTTGTAATTTACACCTACGTTAACTGTGAATGTTAACAGATTAGGTATTCCATTTTTATTCACATAAATAAAAAATGATTTAAATTATTAATTATGCTAAGATTAACTAAAAAAGAAAGAATACTGGTTCTTAGCTAACTATAACGTTTTGACATAAAATGTAGTAAAATTTCTAACTTCAATCTTCCTATTATGTAAAAATGGAACTTTAAAGTAATGTCATAATAGTTACTAATTCTTTTGGAATTAATTATGGAATTAATCATCGTAGTATGACTCTCATTAGTACCACATTTGTGATATTTGGCATATACTATCACATTTGTTAAATTACCTTGAATATTTAATTAATTGATGTGATTATATAACCTTTGCCCTTTATATAAGTCAGAGTAAAAACATTATTTGTAGGTCTTTAGTTGCAATTGAATATATATTTTAAGGAAAATCATGAAATATGAGACATAATAAATCTAAATAAGACATAGATCACTTGTGATGAAGAATGAAAATTTATTTTTAAAGTGCTTCTGGAAGAAAAAATTTTTGTGTTGTTTATATAATAAACATATTTGTGTGTTGTTTATATAGTAAACATATTAAAAATGATTTTCTATCTTTTTTGAGAATTAACCAATTATGTAGGATAATATTCTTCTTTACAGATGGTAATATACCCATAATAACATCTGCTAGCATACAATGTAATAGAGTATATATGGAGGAAACAGGGAAAGCATGGATTGATGATTTACATTGCTGCAGTTAAGTAATAAATATGTGTTGTGTGGTGGGGCGTCTGGGTGGCTCAGTCAGTTGAGCATCCGACTTCAATTTAGTTCAGGTCATGATCTCACTGTCTGTAAGTTCAAGCCCCGCGTTGAGCTCTGTGCGGACAGCTCAGAGCCTGGAGCCTGCTTTGGATTCTGTGTCTCCCTCTCTGTCTGCCCCTCCTGACTCATGCTCTGTCTCTCTCTCTGTCAAAAATAAATAAACATTAAAAAAATATGTGTTGTGTGGCTAAAACAAATATAGGGAGGAAGATAAGGAGGAAAGAGGTGAAATTAGAATGAGAGTAATAGAGATGGGTCAACTTTGAAGTAGAAATAAGATGAAGAAGAAATTAAAGATAAGTACATAATGATTAATGGCAAGGAATAATCAGTAGGGACAGTGAGACAAATTTGAGGTGCTAAAAAGAGAGTAAAACTTACAAAGGCATTTGAATTATTGTTTACAGAGTTTTAATAAAATTATTTAGCTCCAGAGTTGGAAAAATGGACCATTTTTATATGTCATTTCCAGTTGGGAACAAGTCACTGAGCGTTGGTAGTTTATTTTTCATTGAAAGGGAGAGGTAGTGATGAGAAGTGAGAGACTATTTTCATCCTAGAAAATAGATGGAAGAGAAAACTAGATTAAGAAAATGTCCCTACATATAAAGTGTACATGCTTTTGAAGAAGTAGAAAATATAGTGGCGAGTAGTACATATTTAGACAAAACTAACAATAGTCTTGTTGCAGGATGGCGTTATGTATGCCATATTTGTTTTATAAAGTTTATTTGATTTATTCAGTACAATCAATTCATTATGCCCACTTGATAAAGGAATGATTTAGGCTGAATAGTCTGTGATGGGAATATTCATAGCACTAGAATGGTCAAAGTTAACTGATTTTAATCTAAAATCTGTCTCTAGAGATGAGCCACAATCCTGACCTGTTCTACTGATTTATCAGCTTCTTGGACAATGACATAAATAGCTTACTTCTGTAGTATAAGGGAGACAAGTAAGAGAGTGAGAGGGAGAGAGAGAGGAAGGGAGAGTGAGAATGAGTGAAGAGCTTTGAGCTAAAAATTATAATGTAAACTATGGGGAATGGTGTGAGATGGAACTAGTTTTTGTTCCTGTATTTTTTAAAAAGGTGAGAAATTTAGTAGACTGTAAGTTTCAATATATATTAGCAGTAGGTCAAATTTGACACCCCAAAAGATGCTGCATGAGGAGCATTATTGATTTCAGGGGAAAAAAAACTCAAGACTATCAGCAAGACTGTATAATATCTGTATTATAATATTTGGATATTACATTTTAATAAGGACATGATGACGTACAGGATACAGAGAAGAAAGAGATCTAGAGAGTATATAATAGAGGTGACTGGAGGCAATTAATATGTCTAACTTTATGTAAACTTCAAAAGTGAAACGATGGTTATATTTCAATACTTAAAATATGAAGGAGGCCTACATTTATTGCATGTATTTTGATTGAAATAATGAGAAGTAGTCATTGGAAATTAGTAAGGCACATTTCAACCACAGTCCGAGGACCAACCAGGGCTGCTCCTGAATCATGAATTTCCCTGTCACATAAAGAATTTCCTCTTTGTGGAAGCCTTTATACAGTTTTGATGTTTATTTGCCAAAGATGTGATAGAGCAGATTCTTCCTTGGTTGTCTTACTTCTTATCTAATTTATCTTTGCCTAATTAGGCACCAGTAGGTGAAAATTATGTAACAGCATGTGATTTCTTGAGATATTTAGGAGGGAGAATTTTTTAGATGAAACATTTCTAAGGAAGAAGCAAGAGGCTGTGATCTTTTCTCAGACCCATGTCATGGGCTTCTCACCTCCTACCTCAACATTTCTCTACCAACACAATGACCTGACTCACTCTAGGAATGCCCCTGCCCATACACGTACAGCGTATAAGGAGGGAGAAACACCTGGGATTATTTTATTTTCTTTTCTCAAATTATTGAGTAACCAGTGGACCACAGAATTGGCCAACTCATCCTTGTGTTGGTTATCCCTTCTTCTTTGCTTTGCTCTCTCTTTCCTACAGGGTCTTATACTCTTTTGTTCAGACCTAAGTTTTCTCTCTGGTTCCAGTGTAGGAAACATGGGCTAAGACAGTTGCTACACATACCTAATCTATTCAGGTTTATCAAATTAACCTGGTTCTAAGGAAATACAATATGGGATAATATTCTAATTGATAAAACTTGGGGACATTTCATGAGATTTTACATTATTTTTGCATCGGTGCAGTTAAAAAAATCCTTTCTCTTTTTTTTATTGAGGTATACTTGACATATAACATTATATTAGTTTCAGGTATGCAACATAATGATCAGATATTTGTATACATCACAAAATGATCAAGTGGCAATTACTTTTAATATGTCCCTTGACATGAGAAATAGACCATGTAATGTACCTATCATAACAATAACAATAGCAATGGTTTTGATAGTAATACCCAAGGAAGTATTTTATCCCTGTTTGCATTCTGTCAGAGTTTTACTGTAGATTTTAATTATGGATAAACAAGTAAGTGCTCTACTCTCCGGGAAGCTATATTTACGAAATCATTAGTTAGGGAAAGGTCACATATCCATCGTTACTTTATCTACTTATTTATATATTTATATGTTTATTTAATTATCAAATATTTATTATGTGTCTTCTATTTGCCAGAAACAGTTTCAAATGCTAAAACAGTTTTGATGTGTAAATGTAGAATAATGATTTTTCTTTAGTATTATCATCTGAAAAGAACACACTTCAAATGCATTACTCTGTGAATAAATATAGCGAACACCTCCTCCCGTCTCCACCCCTTGCCCTCAGTTTTTGGACCACTGATTGACTAAAATATCTACACCAGTGTTTGGTGGATGAATGCATAAAAATGTGAATGGAGATTGCTTAATTGAACAATTCTGACCTTTGAAGGAGTTTGTAAACTGTGTGAACAGGATTGTTTCAAGCAGTTCTGTAGGATTACATACTTTCTCTAGAATTTATGTTGCTGGCAGTGAACACTGGTATAATGTGTAATTTGAATGATTATATTGAGCAACTACTAAGGTATTGTCCGTTTTGAACATCAGCGAATGATATAGTGTTTACATTATTAAAAATACTTGTATGTAGGGACAACGTTATTTCTAAGGTGGGTCTGAATATTAATCAGGGTTCCCCAGAGAAACAGAACCAATAGAACATACAGCTATAGGGAAAGAGATTTACTATGAGGGATTGGCTCACACAATGATGGAGGCTGAGAAGGCCCTTAATCTGTCATCTGTGTCAAGGTAGAGGCACAGAAAAACCAACGGCGTTGTTTCCAGTATGAAAGCCTGAGAACCAGGGGAGCCAGCGATGAGACTAGTGTAAGCAAAAGTATTTTTTTTCATAGAGTAATGGCACAATATCTCTTGATTTTTTTTAAAGCTTGTCTTTATTTGGACCCACAGCAGAAACAAGAGTACACGTGCATTTAGATGATCCCTATTCCTATTATAGTTTTGAAGAATCTGATTACAGAAAGATTTTGCATGTGGTAGAGGGAGTTAAGAGGGGGAAACACCTCTAGCTGTCTGCGGTACAGAAGTATAAACTCGTCAGTCAGAAGATTGGTATTTTAGGGTATTTTCGAAACTCATATAAAAGTCATCAAGACCCTTAGTGACTCACTGGCACGACATTAGATTGTCATCTATCCCCATATTCAGGTTTAACACACAAATTTACACAGGGGTATATGACTTCATAGATCTTAGTGAAAGTGAGCATATACACTTTATATGTTAGTTCATTCAGTCATTACAACCATAGTAAGACTTAGTATTTATCCATGTTTTTCAGATGTGGAAAACTAGAAGTATGAGGGGTGCCAGGTGGCTCAGTCAGTTGAATGCCCAACCATTGATTTTGGCTCACATTAGGACCTCAGGGTCATGGGATCGAGCACCACTTTGGGCTCTGTGCTGAGCTTGGAGCCTGCTTAAGATTTTCTCTCTCTTTCCCTTTGTCACTCTCCCCTGCTTGTGTGCTCTCTCTCCCTCTCTCTGTAAAATTAAAAAAAAAAAAAAAGAAACATAAAAACAAAAAAACTAGAAATACAGTTTAAGTAATTTTCTGAAATCTCAGAGTAAGTGCAAGATGGATATTCAAACCTTGACAGTTACATTCTAGAACCATAGTCATAATTACTATGCTTACTGCTTAATGGGTAATTTAAAAATTTCTTATTTTGCTAGAAACATCTATCAATTTTTTAATACCTGAGGGCTAACATTTTATGTTATTGTTTGTATTTATTTTCTAAAAATTAAACATTAAAAAAAATTTAAAAGCAACTTATTTTAAGTTGGCCAGAATTATTGAAGGACGTTTTCTGTGGTTGTCGTAAATGCTACTTAGAATACAAATTCTTGACTCCGTCTATAATCATCAGCTGTTTTATAATGTTAAACTAAATTTTCTGTTTTTGAACATCTTAGTTCTCCAATATTTTTAATGCACTCCCGTCAGTTCAGATCTAAAGAAGTGAACTGTACTGCCATTTGCTTTGCGATGCATCTTCCAGCATCCAAACACTGATGAGTTTTAATTTTTTTTTTTTTCTCAACGTTTTTATTTTATTTTTGGGACAGAGAGAGACAGAGCATGAACGGGGGAGGGGCAGAGAGAGAGGGAGACACAGAATCGGAAACAGGCTCCAGGCTCTGAGCCATCAGCCCAGAGCCCGATGCGGGGCTCGAACCCACGGACCGCGAGATCGTGACCTGGCTGAAGTCGGACGCTTAACCGACTGCGCCACCCAGGCGCCCCCAAACACTGATGAGTTTTAGAAAACAAGATTGCCAACATTTAAACGAGGGAATCACCCATATGTCAGGAGCTCAACAAAACTAGAAGAGAGAGCTGAGCCACCAGGTGTGGAGTAGCCTATTATAGCAAAAAACCAACATTGGAAGAGATAGGCTTTTAATCACTTAGAGTGATGGTATAAGCAAGAGTCTAAAACCCGAGAAAGCAGTGGATTTCTCCCCTGTTCAATTTTTCTGCACAGAATGAAACAGTAGTAGGTGAGGTGAGTCATCTCAGACCTGAAGTCATCTCCTGGTTAAAGGAGACTTGATTAAAGGAGACTTGAACAAAAGGGTCCGGCATTTTATGGAATCTGAGGTCAGGGGAAAGGGGAGGGGAGAGGCTAGGAGTAGAGAAGTACTGGGTACCGGTGAGAGCAGAAAAGCACCCTCAAGATTTCCGCTTTCTCTGTTCACAAAAAGAACTTGAGCAAAGGTGCCTAAAAAAGGCCTCTGCACAGATCCTCAGAGGAAGAGACCTAGGAATGGAGGCACCAGGACTAAGAGTGAGGGAAAGAGCATGACCAGCCAGAAGAGCCTGAGTCATGACTACAGCTCCCTTCTGAAAGGACAATGCAGTGGTTGTTCACTGAGTCTGGTGTGGAGAGGACAGCTTTCCCCTTGAGGCCTGCCAGGCAGAGCCTTTCTAACCATCTGTGGTCGGGCCTGAAAAGTCACGCATAGATTTTTACACAGGAGCTGGATTCCTCACTGTAGTAATGACAGTAATAATAGCATAAACTTATGACTGGCTCATTATAAGCCAGGTATTGCCCCAGGCACTTTAATTATATTAACTTCTTTAGTCCTTTTTTCAATTTTACAAATGTATTATTATCAATTCACTATTACTAATGAGGAAACTAAAAAAGTGTGGAAAAAAAAGGAACTTACTCAAGGTCGTACAGCTAGCAAATGGAGGCATTTCAAAGATCATAGCTGAAACTTCCAAATCAAGTTTTCTCTGATAGTACCCACTCAACAGAATTTCTTGAATAAAGAGGAATCTGCATAAAGGAAAGAATTTTTAAAAAATAAACCAGTGGGTCTTCAATGCATGATATTTGTTCTAATGTAACCAAATTGTGTATACATCAATACAGAAGAAAATGACAAATCTGTAGAAAACTGTATATGTTAAATTTGGAAACACGAATTCACAATTTTCTATTTTTTTAATAAGATTCTTCTGGTAGAGTGGTTGCTGGCATAATTTTCTAAATATCACACAAACATTTTCCTTGGTGAAACATATCTCTGAACATATTTTTGTCATATTGAAGATTCTACCTGGCATTTAGACAGAGGTGAGGCCCCGTTGAATATGGCAGTATTGAGCAAGCTATGTGAAACAAGACCAGAAGTCTGATTAAGCTGAATGACAGACATCAAAGATGAAGATAGCAAAGAATTTTGCTTGGAATAACAGACACTGTAAGAAGATGGCACATGTATTTGCCAATAGTTATATGAAACAAAATAGACACCAAAGAATAATATTAAAAGGAAGTACTCATATTGCAAGTTTGAAAGCAGGAGGACTAGGACAGCAACAGAACAAAAATAAACACATGAAAGTTTTCTACACCCCCCAAAATACATGTGGATCATAATCTAAAAAATAATACCACAAAGATCTAGAGCTTGAAGAGTCTTTTTAAAAATTTTTTTAATGTTTATTTTATTTTTCAGAGAGATAGTGTAAGCAGGGGAGGGGCAGAGAAAGAGGGAGACACAGAATCTGAAGCAGGTTCCAGGATTCAAGCTGTCTGCACAGAGCCTGACACAGGGCTTGAACTTATGGACTGTGAGATCATAACCTGAGCCAAAGTCAGCCACTCAACCAACTGAGCCACCCAGACAGCCCAGAGCTTGGAGAGTTTAAGTGAAGGAAACCAGTGTCAGAGGCACAGGCTCTAGCCAACATGTATGGGATGACCAGAAAGAATGGCTTGATATTAACTACATCAGCCTCTTCAAAGATAAGAAAGAGCTTCTTAGATACTCCTTATGAGGGAGAAAAACTAGTGGAGAATGGAGATAATTTTCTCATAGCAAAGTGAAATTACTTATGGCAACATATAAGGTGATTTTCTTTTCTCACAAATGATAACATTGTTTTTTTTTTTCTCAAAGTAAAAGTGTGTTTTAGTTTTTACTAGATTTTTAGTAGATTTTTATGTCTTTATGTTTTTTTACTAGATTTTTACTAGATTTTACTGCCTTAAGATACTTAAGAGAATTGCAGTCTGCATTTCCCAGGTAAGGAAGTCAAATCCAAAAATAATAATAATACTAATAATTTATGTGTGTGTGCATAAATATATTTTTCTTATATCACATATGTGGTTCATAGTAAGTTCAAACTCAGGATTCTAAACATTGTAGTCCAATATTTTCTTGTGTGACCTAACTTTATTCTGCCCCCCCCAAAAAAAATCTGAAAACAGTATTTACTTAAGACAGGTATTCTCTTTGTCCCTATGTTACAAAATTCTGAGACCAAGAAAAATGAACCTGACTGCTGCCTCAATAGATGTGTGCTTGTGGAAGATAAGACTACAAACCAATAAACAATATACTTACCAAGATTAATCTCTTTTTCTTTAAGATGCTTGCCATACTGTGGCCACCAAGCCAAAATTATTATGTCATGAATTCTGATCAACCTCAACCAGTCCCCTTCCATGTAAGATCCTTCCTAAAAATACCAAGTCCAGGTTCTAAAATTCTATAAAGATCATCATCTAATTTCCCAAAAAGAGAGCTTCTAAATTTCTGTCAAAGTGGTGCTCACCCTCACTGCAGTAGGTCTACTAAATTAGTTTGCCTATTCAACAGATTTTTTTAATGTTTTTATTTATTTTTAGAGAGAGATAGAGAGAGAGAGAGAGCAAGTGTAGGAGGGTCAGAGAGATAGGGAGAGAGAGAATCCCAAGCAGGCTCTGTGCTGTCAGGGTGGAGCCTGAGGTGGGACTTCATCTTACTAACCTTGAGCTGAAACCAAGAGTGCAGATGCTTAACTGACCGAGCCATCCAAGAGCCCTGCCTATTCAACAGATTTTAATAATTATATTTGAGAAATCCAGTATTACAGCCATTACATAATTTTATTTATTTTAGTTTTTTTTCTAATTTGAGAACTTATGGTTCAAAAAACTTTTAACTTCCTTGCTTAAGGTCACAGATACAGCAAGTTGAGAAGCCTGCACTGAAATCCCATTCCTTCATTTTCCAATGGCCATCATCTTCGCATAAGTTGAAATTGACTTCATCTAGAAACACTTCAATGCTTGCTTATTCCTGGTACTTTTCCATTGTTTTTCCATTAGATGTAAGCTTGGGTAACATAGAATTTTAAATGGTCTTTGGATGGGTGGAACTATAAAGCTAAATATTCAGATGTGCTATATGAACAAGTTATCTGAACCAAAAAAAAAATATTCAAAATAAAGATGGGTATATTAAAAAAGAATAATGATTGAAATACTTGATATCTATAGAAGATAACTCTGGCTTTATTTTGTTTCTTGGGTAACACTCTATTTTAAAAACATATTTTATATTCTGAAAATTAGTGTCATTTTTGAACATCTGATGATATTAACAACTCAGTTTTAAGCTGAGAACTCAGAATAACCTTTTAACTGAAGCTAAGAGCGTTCAAACAGAGACTCTGAATAACTCCAATTTGTCTTTGAACACAACCTTTGCAGAATGAACACAAAAATGCTCCCAGGCTCCCTTCCTATCCCTTTATCATGGATGAATGACTTAAAGATCACATCATCACAAGCTTCAGAAGCAGCCTTTAACTTTTAACTGCTAAAAACCTGCTCAGTTTTAGATGATGTATGCAGAATTTCCATTGATTTCAGGGAATAAATACATTATTTAAAAATTAATTTTAGCAGAACAGTGAATGAGAGACGGAGCAGATTCAAAGGGGCCACATACATTTCTTCTCTTTTTATCTATGAAAATGTGAACTGTTTTTTTTTTTTTTCAGATTTTAGTGAACTCAAATGGCCACTGTAATAGATTTACTATTATTAAAATAAGTTAATGGTAAATTATATAGAACTAGCCAATAAATAATATTTATCTTTAGCATTCTTTATCTATAAATATTAAATTTATCTATAAATATTAAAATTTCTCTGAGATATTTTTATTGTGAATGTATATACACATCCATTAAATCTTTATAAATAGAGTAATTCTGGTATTTTTGTGAGCTTGTTTTGTTGTTGTTGGCTCAAGCCCTGCTCTTAAACTGCCTGTGAAAAAGTAGTTGTTTAGATTGTATTTGTTGAATTAGTTAAATAGAAAATAAAATATAAAATTAGTTTCCATATATCAGCTGAATAAAATACTTGAGAAACACTGATTAAATGTAGATCCTTAGCCTTTTATTTTCCTTTTAAGTATCGAGCACGTTTGTCATTTTGATAGATTTTCATGAAACTCATAATTTAATATGGGACTTTCAATTGAGGGTCAGAATCTAAATATAAGTCCTATTTTCCTCAGTATCATTAATGTTTTAATGTATTTTCTAGTTGAAAGGAAACATCAGAATAGATCAAATCTAAAAACAAACAAGCATGCAATGATCAACTTTAATGTCCTGCAATAATAATAAAAGATAAATGCAGGAGAAAAAGTAGAGAAGACAAAAGCATTGCAGGCGATGTTGTGATTGTTGGATTCTAAATAAAGAAAATGATTGAATAGACCGAAATTTTAAGGGATGAAACTTCAATAGATATTGTGAATCTTGTTTGTCAATAATGTATTATAGGTCTAATTTTCTCCTTTCTGAATATTTGCCTAAAAGAATAAAACACTTTTATATGTCTGATACTGCACTGTGCTATTATTCATATCAATTTAAATTTGTTTTTATTCCATAAATCTGTTACTTAGATATGCAGAATGTTTTTATTGTGATTAAGATAACTGATTGCTTTGGAAGTAGCAGTTTAACAGCATCATGCAGTAGCTGAAGATTTAGGAAAGAAACCTTTTAAAATTGGCTTAGGTTATATTATAAAGTATAATAAGTATCAAGAAATCTAAACATGAGCCTCTAAGAAAAATGATCAGAGTGTTACCCACTTTCTGCAGAATGATATAGGGAATTAATAAACACTTGTATAATTTTCTGAGAAGATAACTGAGTACAAGAAACCCAGGTCATGGGAAACTAAATGCAAAATTGCAAAGTCTGAATATTTTAAGTTTTTAATGATTTATTGTTGCCTTCATTAAATTACCTTGAAATCTATATTACTATTAGTCTTCATGTTAAAAGATTGGCACACACACACACACACACACACACACAAAGTTGCTGTTGATTTTTTTTATTCTTAAGTTTTACAGATTTATTTTTTAGACCAAGAACATGTGTTTGTTTATGTCATTATGCGCTTTCTTTTCAAAGTTGTCATGATAACCATTGATATCTATGCTTAATGAATAAAAAAGTGTTTTTTTCTTACCTATGCTAATGTAATGTCTCACTTTTTAAAAAAACAAATTGTTTTGCTTTTATTATTAATGTGCTGTCTTTGGGGAAGAATATGTGCATTTGTGTGTGTGCACATGTGTGTATATATATGTACACATATTTGTGTGTATTTATATATATTCATATGAATGAATATATGAATGAATGGTTTATGTGTATATATATTCATTGATTTCCTTAACTAGAATATCATCTGCATTTCAAATTATTTCTTGCAATGTTACATAAAAATAATTGCATATAATTATGAACATTATTCTATCCTTCAAGGATATACAGTAGTTTATTTGGAAAATTGCATTTTTAAAAAAATGTTTATTTATTTATTTTGAGAGAGGGAGAGAGAGAGCACACGTGCGCAGGTAAGGTGCAGAGAGAGAGGGAGAAAGAGAATCCCAAGCAGATTCTGCTGTCAGAGCAGAACCCAATATGGGGCTCGATCTCACAAACTGGGAGATCACGACCTGAGCCGAATTAGGGATCAGACACTTAACTAACTGACTGAGTCACCCAGGTGCCCTGGAAATTGCATTTTTTTTATTTTTTTTTTAAAGTTTATTTATTTTTGAGACAGAGAGAGACAGAGCATGAACGGGGGAGGGGCAGAGAGAGAGTGAAACACAGAATCGGAAGCAGGCTCCAGGCTCTGAGCCATCAGCCCAGAGCCCGACGCGGGGCTCAAACTCACGGACCGCGAGATCATGACCTGAGCTGAAGTCGGACACTTAACCGACTGAGCCACCCAGGCGCCCCGAAAATTGCATTTTCAGGTGCTTTTATTTGTTCAACATTATAAATGAAACCAATAATATTACATTAAAATGCTTGTATCTCTTGTATCTTTTTTATCTTTTACCTTATGATATTCTCTCAAGGTCAGGTTATTTTATTTTTTATTAGAATATTCAGAAAATGCATAGAGGTTGCATAGTTAAAATATGTGTTTGACATCGTGAATATAATTAACAGATTAATAAAATGAATGTACTGTTTTCAGCAGGTATAAATTAACTTTACTATTCATATTTTAGTAAAAGTTCCATATATCCACCTGACATATGCAATTGAAAGTGCATATGCCTATCTTATATATCATATATATGCATACATATATACACACATATTTGTATAGCTTACAAAGAGGAAAATGTCTCCTTTTAGTATCCAATGAATATATTTTAAATGACAATCTCATAAATTTAAAGTGACATTTTTCATATGGTAGAAATAATTCAGGAACATTCTCCAGATTATTTTATTCAATTGATATGTAAATAAAAATTTAAATAAGAAAAAATACTTTGTAATTTTAAAGTTGCCTTTAAAATAATTAAAAAGAGTGAAGAAAATTTTAACAAATATAAGCAGTATAAAATTATAAAAAATATAAAATATTAAACCATTTTGGATCCAGACAAAGTTGTGCTCTGAGCTAAATTCACCATATTTTCCTGTTGCCAAACAAAACATGGTATTTTTAGTTCCTTTATTTTTTTTGCAACTCTCATATTTGTACAATAGAGATATTTTACCCTTGTCATTATTTTAATTAATTATATTTCTTCTGTTTTATGCTCCACTCTTTAGCTTGTTAAAATCTGTAAATAGAGACATAGTGCCTAACTCCTTAGATGATGCACATAGTGATTATAACAATGCTTAGAATGTTTACAGCTTTCAGTAAATATTTGCTATTTATTAATTTGAAGTAAAATAACATTTAGACATACATGTTATAGTTAGCAGCTTAGCATGCTGATTAAATATCCTTTAAACCAAATGTGATATATTCTAAATCTTCCTGTAACTATGAATTATTTGCCTTTATGAATTAAGACATATTTGGATAAAATGGGAACTAATTTGTGTCTTAAATATTTGTCATTAGAATTCTGTAGATATTATACTACTGTGTGCACACACACATATACATGCATATTTACAAATGTTTTATGTATATATATATATATATACACACACACACATACATGTATAAAATACAAATACAATGTTAGGAGTCCATCTTGGGCTTGCTTCTTTGTAAGTAATTAAGATTTTATGTCCATAAAATAAATAGAGTTTAGAATTTTATTGTTTTGTTTTGTTTTGTTTTGTTTTTTGTTTTATTTATTTTTGAGACAGAGAGATACAGAGCATGAATGGGGGAGGGGCAGAGAGAGAGGGAAACACAGAATCAGAAGCAGGCTCCAGGCTCTGAGCCATCAGCCCAGAGCCTGACGCAGGGCTCGAACTCACGGACCACAAGATGGTGACCTGAGCTGAAGTCGGACGCTTAACTGACTGAGCCACCCAGGCGCCCCTAGAGTTTAGAATTTTAAAATTTATATTTTAAAATATATATAAAATATGTTTATATTTTAAAATATGTAATATATATGATATATATTAGTATATATTTGTATTATATGTATATATTATATATGTAATGTATATGATATATGTATAGTATATAATGTAATAATAATTCTATTGGAGTTTAGAGTTTTAAATTTTATGCATATAACATTTTACTACTAATAAAATTTGTAATTTTATTCAAATGATAGAGGATTTTTGGGGGCAATCGCTTCCTGTTAATGGTTTTCTCTTACATGAAAAATTTTGTGTTCACACTAGGGCTTTTTACAGAATAAGGTAGTTGACGATCATCATCATCACGATAACTACCTTATATTCTTTCATCTTTTTGCTTCAATGTTTTTAGGAACTGCCATGATCCAAATGGTAATTTAGAACTTTGTCTTTTGATATCCATTTCTGTTATTTTATCCATTATTTTATTTTATTTTATTTTATTTCTAGTGCCCCCATGATACCAGGAGAGCTTCTTAGGTTTATCTATATACTATGGATTTGATTTTACACTGAACCAAATTTGTACCTCAATAAAGATTTAAAATGTTGGTAATGTTACTATAAATTTACAATTCTTTTGTTATACTCTGAAAATTTTCTTCATCTTAGGGTTTTCTTTCTTTCTTTTTAATTCTTAAAAATATTTTTTGCTTTCGCTCAGAGATATTTTTGTGTACTTCACTGATGTATGCATAAAAAGATCTTGTGCATGAACATACTTTTCCTTGGTTAGCTAAGGAAATAGCCAAGTGACTATATTTAATAAAATAATAAAAACTCTGTAGCTCTCACTCATAGAATATAATGTGATGGGTACTTGGTAGTTTAGACAAGCTAAAGAAATGTGTGTCTCTTCATCTTCTGTTTGTTGATAAGAAGTAAAATTTTAAAACCCAGTCACATTCATTTTCTCTTATGAAGCAATCCAGATTTCACAGCCAGGCCTAGACATATTTCTTGTAGGCCACTCTGTCCTGCCTTTTGAATAATCAATGTTCTCCTCTATTCAGACTGACTGATGACTAATTACTGTTGGACATATGTGAGTGGCAGCGTTATATTTCTTGAAATATTTAAAAGTGTATGGTAAATTTATTGCAAGAGACTACCAGATTATATGACAGTTACCCCCAAATGCATCATCTTATGATATCTGTTTTTTTTTTCTGTAATCTGAAAGATGGTTTCTTGACATATGAAAATAGGTGATCTATAAGCTTCTCCCTGACTTATATGACTGACACTGAACTCTTATTGTAGCTTTTTACCCTTTGTGTTAAGTGAAATGAATTTTCACTTTTAAAGTGACAGGCGGCTAGGGGTGCCTGGGTGGCTCAATCAGTTAAGCTTCAGACTTCAGCTCAGGTCATGATCTCATGGTTTGTGGGTTCGAGTCCTGCACTGGGCTGTATGCTGACAGCTCAGAGCCTGGAGCCTGCTTCGGATTCTGTGTCTCCCTCTTTCTTTGCCCCTCCCACTCATGTTCTGTCTCTCTCTCTGTCTCTCAAAAATAAATAAAGATTAAAGTGACAGGTGGCTAGTAGTTTCACATTTTTGGTTTGGGGATATTTGAAAAAGAGAAAAAAAGTAATTTATGTGTTACAAAAAGAGAAAATATGTCATATGTTTAGAACTAAATATGTCATAGTTTAGAACTAAATATAGTAGCAAATAGTATTTGGTAGAAGAGGTCAATGTTTTTGAAATATGGAACTTCTAAGGTGACAGAATGAACAGTTACATCCAGATAAAATGAGGAATATTAATATTATTTTCTCTGTTACACGCTTTCTCACCTTATTGTCCTTAGTCTTTAATATATTCAATTTCTTCTTTTGTCTCCCCTCAGCCTTACTTTTCATAAGCCCAGAGGTGATTTTATATATTCTTTCTCTTTTACACTTTTCTTATCTTGAAGAAAGAACAACGTATAATCAGGGATTCTTAACAGAAAGAATACCTGGCTATCCATTATTGTGCTAGCAGATTAGTGTGGTAATAGAATATTATCCCTGGATACACTCCTGAAAGACAAATTCAAACACCTAGCTCAGAGTCCCCTTTTCAGTGCTTAGTAACATGCATCCAATACTGGTGTAATGAATTGCAGGTTTGTTTTCTACCCTAACATATATCTCTGCCATGCTGAGTAATGGGGTATTGATAAAACTATAACCCTTAGAATGTATTCCTTCCAGGATATTCATCTTTTTGTTTTCTGCCCAAGGTATTGTTTGGGCTACAATTTCCAGGTTATAACAATTCTAGTTCCTTATCATATACATGCACTCCATAAATATCACTTTATATTCTTCTTCTAGGTGTCTTTAGAATATAGAATGAGAGACATATGAGATTATGGGGATATGTTTCTTAATTCTTTTAGTGACTGGCTGAGAGAGATTATATGAGGAAATTTTCAGTACTAAAGTAGACAGTAATTCATCATGTTCTCCTTGTTAAATTCATAATATGGTGTGTATAACATACAAAATTTTAGAGAGAAATTAATTAATTTAGATAATTCTAATGAGTATAGAAAACATGAGGTCTTTAAAATAATAGTCTTTAATAATATAAATTTTCTTAACAATTGTCGATTTGAACAACAAATCAGTTCCATTTTTAGGCAACTGTGTGAAAATATATAACTCTATAAAATATCTTATTGTTTTTAAAAGTTTTTGAGTACTAATAATGAAGAAATCAAAAATCCTAAGAGAGGAATAATTGTGAATGTTAATACATAGATAAGAAGAGGAGTGATTAATGATTAAAAAAATGAAAGCAACCAAGAAAATCTTTAAAAATTATGGACAAAAAAGAGGCAATTTTTCTTTCTATATAATCTTAGAACATCCTGCCATATGTGTATACAAAGAGAAATTTTAACTTATGTCGGTGGTAAGACATTGCCTCTTAGAACTATTCTACTACCTTATTTTTTAGAATGATATGCACCCATATGTTTATCTTAAAAAGTCTCTTTTTCCTTTTTAGTCCTTTTTAGAAATGTAGCTATTTAGCCACCTATTTAATTCTACTCTGTTGTCACTTTTATCTTAAATTTGAGACTTTATATATATTTTGATCTCTATTTCTGTGTAGAAAATACTCTGAAAAAAACACTAATGTGCAAAACTAACACCAATTCATATTATACACGCACTCACACACACACATTTATGTATGTATGTATGTATGTATTTTTGAGAGAGAGAGTGGAAGCAGGGGAGAGGGAGGGAGAGGGCAACAGAGAGGATCCACAGTGGCTCTGTGCTCACAGCAGAGAGCCCAACTTGGGGCTCAAACTCATGAACCACGAGATCATGACCTGAGGCAAAGTTGGATGTTCAACCAACTGAGCCACCCAGTTGGCTCCAGATAATAATACATTATAATAAATTCTACACATTACAGAATGTTCAAATTTATAGATATTTGATGATGTTTCTTTTTACAATTGTAAATATTATTACTGAATCATGTAACTTTTCTGGCATATAAAGGAATGACTTGAATAAAGCTATAAGTAATCTATAATATAAAATGATCTCATACTATAGACAAAATATAAATTATATTATATGTAATTTATATTGATACGTTGAAACAAGAAGAAAGAGAAATAATAAAGATTTTCATCAGGATTTTTGTCTCTCTAACGAAACTCATTCCTCTTTCAGTTGTATAACAGAAACATAAAATATTTATATATACATTAGTGTGTTTTGAGGACTATTTCTAATAAAACTGATTAAAGAAAGATTAAAAACATTTATTGTGCTAATATTCTATTCAAAATTTAATTGACAAAATCTAACTTCTATTTATATGACTTTAATTTTAATAGCTGTGAATAACACATGAAATGATATTGTTTTGAGTTTTTTATCCTAATGTCAATTTTCTGCACAGTGGTGTTGTATAATCAGGCAACAATATTTTGGAAAGTTACAAAAGGGATATCAATTTTTTTCCCCATATTTTTTCCCCGGAAGATTCAGATGCTATATTCTCCAACATTAGTCAAAAGACCTCCTGGAGAAGAGAGATTCAGGGTTTTTTTGGTTAGTATTGCTCTGTTTTCTTAAATAAAAGCTTGCTGTGATCCTCTGATGAAGTAAGACTTCTATTCAGTCAAAGAAACAAAGAAGTTTGGAGCCCAGGGTGCGAAGAAGATTAAAAATGGAAGCTTCAAGGCAGTTTTCTCCAGTGCACTTGAGGAAATATAGGTTGGTCCAGCATATTTTGTGTGCTTATTATTATCTCATCTGGAGCTTATTTTCAGTTGATTTGTTCCAACTTTTTCTTTACTTTTCTTTTCAATTGTGTGTGTTAGAAGTTGTCTTTCACGTTTTACTTGCCGAGTTTTCTGCTAGTTTAGTTTTACAACTTCTTGAGATGTTCCTTATGTCCTAGATTTTCCAACTTTTGGTTTTACCTATACTCCTAAAACAGTGAATTTTCTGGGAAGACTTACTTCTGCTTGTGTTTACTGAAGCATATATATATTTTTCTATGTGTCTAGGGATAAATTGTAGCACTTCAATATTTGCTGAGCGTCAATAGTAAGGCATTCCTCTTTACTCTTTTTACAACATTTAAGATGACAACTAGTAAGGGATGTGACATAAAATTTTCTTCTTTCAGAATTATGTTGGTTAAAATAACCTGTTAGAAGTCAATGGGTACTCAAAGATTCGTATTTATACAGTGCTTCTATTCCCAAATAATTCTTGCAGGCATTATTTTATTTTCTCATCATATTAACCATGTTAATGTTTGGTGGGGTTAGAAATGATAACATTATCCATATTTAAGAGACAAGAAAACCAAGTCAGAAAACAGTAAAAAAAGTTTTCTGAGATTAGCTGAGCAATTTAATGACAAGGATTGAATAACAATGTACGTTTCTGCTTCCTGAAAACTCCAATATGGTTATAGATGCCCTTACAGACTCAGTTGTAATAACCAACTAAAGGATAATATTAAATATGAAAACTTTTCTAAAAATTTGCTCAAAACTCAGTAAATATATAGAATACATGTGTCATAGTATTGATGTCTTTGAAGATCACTTAATTTATTAAATGTATTTTTCCCTCTGGATTATTCATTTCTCAGGTGATATTTTTATTTGAGTATAGTTGACACATAATATTATTTTATCTTCAGGTGTACAACTTAGTGATTCTACATCTCTGTACATTATGCTATGCTCACCACAAACATAGCTACCGTCTGTCACCATACAAAGCTATTATGATACCATTGATACATTCCCTATGCTGTGCCTTTTATTCCCATAACTTATTCTTTTCATAACTGGAAGCTTGTGTTTCCCATTCCCTCGCACCCATTTTTCCCATCTCCCACGTCCCCCATCTGGCAACCATCACCTTAACTTACTCTTAAATAAACTCATAAGAATTTGGACAAAGCACATTAAGAGACAGCTAGCAATGTTTAAATTTCCCATTTGACTTGATTTCATAGAATCTTTTTCTCTGTTGGGGTCTCCCATCTTTCCATCTGTTATACGTGCCTTTTCTTACCTTTCTACCTTCTTAGCATAGTTCTAATAGTTGCTTTATACTCAGTTTATGATCACTTCAATATCTCTGTCATCTTGGGACTGGCCTTTACCATTTCCCTGGAGCAAATTTCACTGTTTTCTTTGTGTGTGTTTATGTGTGTGTATTGCATAATTTTGGTACATGTTAGACTCTCGATTCTGGTACAGTTCTCTGAAGTATTTTCTTATTATCTTCAAGTAGTATTTCTTTTTAATTTTAGAGACATAAATGCCATATAACATTATATTAGTTTTAGATATATAGCATAATGATTTGGGATTTGTATGTACTGAGAAATGATCTCCACAATAAGTCTAGTTAGCACCTATTACCATACATAGTTATAATTTTTTTCTTGTGATGAAAACTTTTCAGATTTATTCCCTACCAACTTTCAAACATGCAACATGATATTATTAAATAAATTGTTAACTATAACCATTAATAGTAATCATGTTGTACATTATATCCAATCATTTATTTATTTGATAAATAGATGTTTTTACCTGTTCACTCCCTTCACCAATCTTTCCCAACCCAAACTTCCCATCTCTGTCAACCAACAATCTGTTTTCTGTATCTATGAGCTCATTATTTTTTTGTTTATTTTAGATTCCAAATGTAAGTGAGATTATACAGTATTTGTCTTCCTCTGCCTGACTTATTTTTCTTAGCATACTGCCTCCAGGTCTGTTCATGTTGTTCCACATGGTAAGATTTTATTCTTCTTTATGGCTGAATAATATTCCACTAGATAGATAGATAGATAGATAGATAAATGAATAAAGAAAATGTGGTGTATACACATACCATTCATCCATGAGTGGACACTGTAAAGAAGCTGCTTCCATATCTTGGCTATTGTAAATAATGCCAGTTATGTAAACAACAATGTAAAAGGTTTGTTTTACAAAGCAGTTAAATTGGTTGGAATAAAATTCCATACTTTGAGTCTTTATGGTGGTTGGCAGGTCAAATGTCAGTTCTGGTTTTTGTTTTGTTTTGTTTTGTTTTGTTTTGTTTTCCTTAGCTTCAAGTTGTTTTGAGTTGGACCCGCTCATGGATTCAGGATTCATCTGGACACTGGCAGAATTTGGTGTTCTTATGTACCTCCCTACTTTCCAGCATCCTCCCTCATTTTTCAATAGTTACACTTTCTCAGCCTCTGTCTTCTAGTTCTTCACGCTAGAAATACTGCAGTTTTCTATTAGTAATTTAGTACCTACATGAATCCTGTGACCAGAGATTTCCCTCAGGCTAAAGCCATGAAAATGGGGAACTCACTCTATGCTGGTCTCTTCTTTCAGTTCTCCACTTCCTGACAAAATAAGTATAAATGCCTTTTTTTCTTTTTACTTTGCATGCTATTCTCCCATCCCCAGAGATTATCTTTGTCATCAGTGGGGAGTTCAGCCTGTTAGAAGCTTATTCATACATAGTGAAAGTGAAATTATTTACATTTAATTTTAAATTTTCATTAGCAAAGTAATATATTTCCCTTCTTTTACACTGAAGGCTATATGTTTACGGCTTTGATTAATATATATGTTGCAATAGAATATAATTGATTAAACCATTTTCCAAACTAAACCTAGTAATTATTTGAAAATGTAAAATCTGTTGTAAAGTTATTATTCATACAAAAGCCTTTTTGGATGAAGCTTTTTAATACAAATCAAATATGTGTCTTATATTTAGGGAATGCATTTAGAGATCATTAAAAAGTAATGTGATAAGGCCACCTGGGTGACTCAGTCAGTTAAGCATCTGACTCTTGATATCTGCTCAGGTCGTGATCTCACAGATGTGGGATCAATTCCCCCATTGGGCTCTGTGCTGAGTGTAGAGCATGCTTGGAATTTTCTCTCTCTTTCTCTCTGCCCCTTTCCCACTTGCACTCTCTCTCTCTCAAAATAAATAACCTTTAGAAATCACTTAATAAATTACAATTACAAAAAAATGATAAAAATCAGAGGCAAAAATTATAATGGTATATTGACCATAGTGATCTTTTCATGGTAACTATTTCAATTTTCATTGAAGATTCATCGTTTTTCCACATAGCCTATGCAATTTAGGAGAATTCTTCCTACGATCTAACAGTCAGACCTAGTCAGAGCTTAGTCTAGTCTAAGCTAGTCAGTGTAATTCCATTGGTAATGCTTATTGGATCTGTAAGGGGTACATGACCCAACTCAATGTGATAAAATTGTAAGAGATATATGCTGGAAAATTCTAGGGTTATATGATCACTATTTTCCTGGCCAAACGGTGTGCATTCAGACATACAGCAGGTGTTACTACAGCAATTTGTTCCCTATCAGAGACTATAACCCTGAGATGAAGCAGGCAACCCAGAAGGTAGAGTAGAAGGTAGAAATAAGCCAGATTTTTAGAAATTTTATTGTTTTTGATTCATATATACATGACACATTAGCATGTCCTCCTTGGAACATTCTTTTTATGTAGGGTACTATATCTCTTTTATGGTTTCAAACAATTTGGAATTTTGTTGTTTCTGTTATAAATCACAACATAAAGTATTTTCACGGACATAACTTTCTCAGAAAGTGAAGACAGCAATACTATAATCTGTTATATTGTACGTTTGTGCACCCAAGTGTTTTTCTGAAGTATACAATAATTACCTTGATCATAGGAAGACAAATTATTTTACATTTGCCTACGTATTTGTTTGTCTCCACTAACCTAATTTATATTTTTTCCTATATTAGTGCAGATGATTACATTCTCAAGTACATAGAGAGTGCCAATATATATTCACTGAATGAACACATATATTGAGGAAGGACAGGAATCAGAGAAAACGGCCATTAGAATGTATGTTTTCTAGGGGCGCCTGGGTGGCGCAGTCGGTTAAGCGTCCGACTTCAGCCAGGTCACGATCTCGCGGTCCGGGAGTTCGAGGCCCGCATCAGGCTCTGGGCTGATGGCTCAGAGCCTGGAGCCTGTTTCTGATTCTGTGTCTCCCTCTCTCTCTGCCCCTCCCCCGTTCATGCTCTGTCTCTCTCTGTCTCAAAAATAAATAAACGTTGAAAAAAAAAAAAAAGAATGTATGTTTTCTAGATGTGGTAAACTGAATTCTTGTTCACAAATATTCAGTTCCCCATTTGTGGGAGGATAATGCCAATGCCCTTCGAACTTATTCTTAGTTAATGTGACTTGGCCAGAAAATGTGTGAAGTGTCATCTCTCAGTTCCAGGGAGAACTTTTCAGAGCCCGAGTGTGCTTTGCTGCGATGCTGGTTCCTGATCTCTGTGATCATGGCAGCACGTGTCCAGATGGGATCACTATCAGCCTGAGTCACTGAGTGACAAACATGAGCAGAGGCCCCCTTGCCAATATTATGGACATGTAACATAAATATAAACTTGGTTGTGATAACCAATTATATTTTGGTCTGGTTGCAACCACAGCATCATCTAGGCAATCATGACAGAAACATGATAAAAAGAACCAAAAAATTGCCTGGTAAACCCCTGGTGAAGGGCTACCTGAACACTAAGATATGGGTATTAGACAGTGCCCATTTTTATGCACAGTGCCCATTTTTATTAATCAAACATTTAAAATAATGTGTATTGTACCACATAAACCACTTAATATCAGTAATAGAAAATAACATGTTTTTATTCATAATGACTGTGGCCACTCAAGTCTATTTTTTTCTTTTTTTTAAATTTCTTTTTAACGTTTATTTATTTTTGAGACAGGGAGAGACAGCATGAATGGGGGGAGGGTCAGAGAGAGAGGGAGACACAGAATCCGGAACAGGCTCCAGGCTCTGAGCTGTCAGCACAGAGCCTAACGCGGGGCTCGAACTCACGGACCGCGAGATCATGACCTGAGCCGAAGTCGGACGCTTAACCGACTGAGCCACCCAGGCGCCCCTCAAATCTATTTTTTTCTGATAATTGTTTGATTTATCCATGATGGTGATGCCATAGCAGGGGTTTTCAGAAATATATTTTAAAAAGTCGGGAGAAAATTTTATATTGTAATTTGCAATGAGATTTCATGTTTCAGAGAGCCAGGCTTCCTCAAATATATAATGTTAAAGCTTTATCTGCACTTTTTAAAATATCTGTTATGATTTGGACACAAATTTAAGTTATAGAATCTTGACAATCTTTTTTTTTTTTTCTTTTCAGATCCTTTCTCTTGCTACTAACGTTTAAGACACACAAAATTAGCAGCTGCAGAACTGCGATGATAAAATCCTCAATTAAGTTTATTAACCATTGGGCTATGTTTCGATGCTATCATGTTTACCTAATAAAATTTTATTAATTAATCATATACAAATGTCTGGTTTATCAGTTGCTGAAATAAATAACCATGCAACACACACACACACACACACACACACGCACGCACCACATATGTACCTGCATACAATCTTCTGAAAATTGACCAGCGATATGAGATATTTAAATGCGTCTTCTCAGAAGTCATGCTGCCTCCCCATTCGGAGCAGGTAATTTAAAATATGTGAGAAATTAAGGTGAAAGACAGTTGAGATCAAAACACCTGTACTTACAATGTAGACTATATTAGAGTATGGGCAAATATATTCAGTTTCACATAAGAACCAGTATTTCAGAGACACAGACAAGCAAACTATCATTAATATCTGGGGAATTACCTGGGATCCTGTGGAAACACACACTGAGTAGACAGGTATTACCTGTTGTTGTCAAGGTAACAAGTACTCTCAAATTCTTACTAACAGATTCCTTCTAGATTATACCACACATAGTGTACCTGCTACCACCCACAACTAATATGAATGTCTTGATGTTATGCATAAGAGGGCTAATCAGTATAATAGTTTTCTTGAAACAGAACTCATAGAGAACTTCGTAAGGTTGTGCAATTTTAGTAAGTGCCCTGGGATCTCACATGAAGCCGCAGGTCCATAGTGGAAATTGAGTAAAAGTTTGATCAGTTATTAGTTACATCAGTGGTCAATGTGTATCTTTTTAGTGTTATCTCTATTTCCTTCTGAGCTAAAAGATGTCATATGACATTTTCTTTATAACATATTTCTTTATTTTTTCTGGAGATAATATTTCCCCTGCATGCACTTCATTTTATTTATAAAATTTACATTGGTTTTCCAGCTATTTTACCAGATCTGCCGGGCACCTACCAGTAGTTTCAAAATGCTCGCTTGTGTAAATGCCCCTTTATTTTCCCTGGCACCCTCCCTCTTGGAACCCTGTTATATCTTGCTTTAATTTGTACTCTGACCTGATTCACTGCTAATGTTGTGAGACTGTCCTCTCATTTTGGAATTTCTACCCACAGTCTCCTCTGTTGAGATCCTCATTCGCTAGGTAGTTTGTAATTTCTTGGGATTAATTCATTGTTTGGTGCAGCACAGTCTCTATCAGAGTCCAAGAAAGAGGGCAAGGGAAGTCAACTTTCTAATTCTCACTTGTATAAAAAGCCTTTATTTTACATATGCACCCTTTTAATGGTTTGATAGGTATAGTGGATTGAATGGTGGCCCCAAAAAAGTATGTGTATGTCTTAACTCTTGTAAACAGTGAAAGTGATTTTTTTTTTTTTGAGAAAGGATCTTTGTAGTTGTAACTAAGTTTAGGATCTAGAGATGAGATCATTCTGAGCTTAATATGGTCTCTAAATTCAATGACTAGTGTCCTTGTAAGAGGAAGGCATACGGAAATTTGCTTCCCAGACAAGGGGAGAAATTCATGTTAAGGTGGAAGCAGAGATTGGAGCCTTGCCGTCCCAAGCCAGGGATGCAATGCCAGGAGCCACCATAAACTGGAAGAGACAAGGATTCTCCCTGAGAGCCATAAGAGGGAGTGTGTCCCTGAAAACTTGACTTCAGAATTCTGGCCTCCATAAATTGTGAGAGAATACATTTCTATTGTTTCTACTGTTTCATTTGTAGAGGTTTCTTATGCAACATGAGGGAACTAATAAAGTTGGGGTAAAAATATGTAGAGAATGTCTTTACCCAGTATTGTGTTTCAAATGATTGCTCTTTGTTGTACTAGCATTCAACATTGTGTTTGGAAAACTCAAGCAAGTCTGATTTTCAACAATTCGTTTAACAAATTTTGATATGTGTTTCTCTGAAAACTTTAAGACATTTGCTAAATCCCTCATGTTTTGAAATTTCATACTGATAATGTGGTATTACTATTATGATCATTGTTATTGCACACTGAGATTGCCACTCAATGTAACTTTTCGACTAAGACACATGTCCTTCAGTTCTGGAAAGTTTTTTGTTTAATATATCAATATTGCCTCATATTTTTTCCTATTCCTTTTTCCCATCATTATTATTTGATACTTAGATGTGATTCCCAATTGTCCCAAAAGTATGTGATAAAACTTTCTCCCATGAGTTAGAATATCATGAATAACTTAGTGAGAAGGAAATAGTCAATGAAACTTTTTTTTTGGAAAAGGGATATAGAGTTATAAAGGAATGTGCATTTTGAAAGAAAATGGGGGAATCTCAGAAAAGACATAATTGAGTAAAAAACTCACACTACTCAAAAGCAATAAGCACAGAGATAGCAAGAGAAAAGTATCTGGGGATTTTGTTATTAAGACAATCACAATTTAAAAATCCACAATTTTGAAATAATTTCAGACTACTTTTACCACAGAATATTGGAGAGAAGCCAATAATGTCAGGATATGGACTATATCTACTTAAAAATAGCAAATAACATATTTCATAGAGTGTCATGGTGTAGTGATAAAAAATTCAAACTGACTTGGATAAAAGCAAAGCCTTGTGGATATAAAACTGACTGAAGTATAACAAACAAAATGTCAATGTATTTAATGGAGTGCCACAGGGATCAGTGTGAGGGCTGATCTTATTTAACAACTTAATTAATGATCTGGAAGATGGAGAAAACAGTATGTTAATGAAATTTGTAGCTGATATCAAACTGGAAGTTTTGCCAACACCAATTAACATAGCAGAATTATTTTAAAAGGAAAGTTAGAGAGGTTAGAATTCTCAAGAAGAAAAAAATAAATCATATGTTTAATTTGTTAGAAATAGAATAACCAAAAAACTTGGGGGAGAAAATACTGAATAACCCTTAGATCTAAAATGCGGAAGGAAAACCAAAATATAAGAGAATTTTATAAACTATCATAAATATTACATAGAATTTGGGCATTTCTGGGGGGTGCAAATAGTCTAATTTGTGATACTTTTTTTAATGCAAAGTTGATTTGTACAGTTCTATACTGAAGTACAGAAAACAAGGTAACTAAATTGAATATAATCATAGAAATAATGCTGAAGTTTTATGGGATTTATGTCTTATAGAAAACAGCAAGTTGGAAAAAAAACAGATTAATAATTAATTCAGTTTCATATAGCCACTGCAATGGAATTTGGATTTGCCAAATAAATATATTTGCATAAATGAATGGTTTGGGGTCCACAGTGGCACAGTTGACTTGATAGGGATCTCAGTAGTTAAATTTGCCTGAGCAGAGTTTTAAACACCTAAGTTTGCATAATTTAGTGAGGAATTATAGAAAAATTAGAGACTTTAATTTGAGAGAGACGTATTTGGCTATGGACGTTTGCTTACCTTCGCAGAGTATCATGATCTTCCTCTGCAAATGGGATAAATACTGAGTTTTGCAGGATTATTGCAGGGATTATGAGAAGCATATTTTTAATGAAATAAAGATTATATTGTAGGTGGTCACCATATTGTAGGTACTCAATAAGTTAGTTCATTACGTTTGGAATTTATCCCCTGCACCTGTATCCCTGAACTTCCTGGATTGCAAACTGATACAAAATCACTTGAGTAATCTTGGTGTAAAGTAGCTTGAACTTAAAACTTAAACTTTGAGGTCTGAGTCGTCAATGTGCTCCACAGAAACTTTCAACTCAGTGGCCAAACGTCACTTTTTTTCCTGCACCTTAATAAAGATAGCTTTGCTCTTCGTGGGGAATAGAACAGGAAAGGGAGGATGGTGGCTCTCCTTTCCGTTGGAAACACCAGTGGAGGCAATTCTACCGATGCATCAACTACAATCATGTGTCAGAATGATACACCTGGAGGAAATTTGTCTAAAACATATTTCACTTGAGTAGAATAAAAATGAATCTATACAGATTCATTCGACAAATAATTACTGAGCCGACACTATGGGTCAGGCACCATTTATGGCACTGGAGATGCAAAGGGGAAAAAGTAACTGGAAGGGAATAAGCAAAAACAGATGCGTTCCACGGAGGCAATTATGGCAAAGGGCCGACAGGTGAGGGCGAAGGGCTGCGAGAACTTCTGGCAGCTGAGGCAATAAATCCTCTGTTCGAAAGGGAGAGGCGGTTAGTGTAGCGGATGCTGGGTAATGCTCTCCCACTTCTGGGTGTGCTAAGAAGAAGGAGAGAGAAAGAAAAACGGAAGAAGGTGTACTTATGATTTGTGATACCCTGTAAGTAAATGGCGAAGCCATTTAGCTTCTCTTTGAATTCCTGTTGGTTGGAGGTTTGCATGATTGAGAAGTATCATCAATGATAAATGTGTTGTTGAATGACCTGTTACTATTTATTGGGGAAAATATTACGGCAACAATTAAAAATACAACTTTACCTGAGATTACTATTGCATATTTATATTTCCCCCAAATTAAATGATTTTTTCTTAATATTGACTTTGAGTTTAGTATGAATGCAACTCTGTGCCCCACATTATACATTTACATATTTTGTAGTACTTTTGCACATTTTATCTGACTCATTAAAAGCTGTTTATTCACTGGGGCTTCTATCTGTTGTTCCAATAATTATTTATTTTTTTAAGAATACCAAGCAGCCTTGGTCTTTTTTTTTTTTTCAACGTTTATTCATTTTTGGGACAGAGAGAGACAGAGCATGAACGGGGGAGGAACAGAGAGAGAGGGAGACACAGAATCGGAAACAGGCTCCAGGCTCTGAGCCATCAGCCCAGAGCCTGACGCGGGGCTCGAACTCACGGACCGCGAGATTGTGACCTGGCTGAAGTCGGACGCTTAACCGACTGCGCCACCCAGGCGCCCCCAATGTTATCTTTTTTTTTTTTAATGTTTAGTTTTGAGAGAGAGAGAGAGAGAGACAGACAGACAGAGTGCCAGTGGAGGAGGGGCAGAGAGGGAGACACAGAATCCGAAGCAGCTCTAGGCTCTGAGCTGTCAGCACAGAGCCTGACACGGGGCTTGAACCCTCAAACCCTGAGATCATGACCCAGTTGGGACGCTTAACCGACTGAGACACCTAGGTGCCTCTAAAATCTCTCCTTAAGGTTGATAATTACGTTAATATACTCCAGATTCGAATTTATGGTAAAATTGTGGTGTCATATCCCACTTCATATTTGCACGTTAGAGTTTGTGTATTTAACAAAAGGAGAAGGAAATGTTGGATATCCAGAACATTATATTATTGAGGGAATTGCAACTTATATTAGATTGTTGTGTTTGGATATGATTGTGTTTGTATTGTGTTTCTTGAAGAACTAGAACATAGAATTTAGAGAGGTAGGTAGAATTGCTTACTTGTTCTAAAATACAAAAAAAAAAAAAAAGTATTAATTTCCTCTTTCCTTTTCAAGGAAAATAGCATTTAAAATGAAAAATGCCTTCTGAATTGTTGAAAATATTCCAGAAAAAAGCAACATCAAATTTAGTTTCAAATCATCTATGGAAGGTGTTAATATAAAACAAAATGAAATTTTCATTTGCAGTGAAGTACTCATCTATCAAAGTGAATTAACTTTTCAGCTAAACAAGTACCCTTTAATCAGTGGTGTCTTCTGAACATCTGTCCAAGTTGGCTTGTTATGCATTAGAGTTTTATCCTTGTCTACAATTGAGATTGCAATCTCATAAGTGATCCTGTGGCTATGTTTCAGATGCTCCTTTTCCTGGGCTCAGCCTCCCATGCTCTCTTTGCTGTAATCCCAGTTGCTCGAACTTGGTTCTTTATTCCCTGGCTGATATATACGAAGTAGATTTTCCTGTTTGTTTCAGGCCCTTTCGATTGTTAAAATTTTGCCTTCTCTTAGTTTACCCCAGATGCAAATCCTTCCTCTGCGTCCACAGGTTGCTCTGTGTTTTGGAACAGTAATTATTTGTGACACAGATACTTATTACTAGCAGAGAGAGTACTACGTAGACAGAATTGTTTTCCTCAGGTTATGGGAATGATAATATGACAATAAACTTCCTGATAGGAAATTCTTTGTGGTGAATTTGAAATCTGTGGGCCCTGACCCTGGACAGTAAAATTGAAAGTAGAAAGACCTTAACTTTTTTTTAGTGTTTATTTTGAGAGAGCCAGTATGTGCGTGGGAGGGGGGGAAAGTGGGTTGGGGGGGGGGGAGAAAGGGGGGAGAAAGAGAATATCGTGTGGTCAGCACAGAGCCCTATGTGGCCCTGGAACTCACGAACCCTGAGATCATGACCTTAACCAAAGAGTTAGATGCTAAACCGACTGAGCCACCCAGGTGCCCCAATACCTTAATTTTCAATTATTTTTAACCTAGTCACTTTTCTGAGATGATACTGTTTGCTATGATCTATAACCGAAAATAGCAATGTTGGCAAAATACAGTAGTTTGAGTATTGACACTGTTGCTTTTGTTTGGGAAACTTTATTCGGATTTCTTTTACAGTTCAATGATTTTAAAAGTTCTCTTATCTCTATTTTCTCTATCTCTCCGTGTGGGAATGGTGCTGTAATACTGGAAAATGTTAGCAAAGACATTTGTGAGGTTAGAAAACCTAGCTAACCTAAACTGGGGAGTGCTGTGGGGAAAATGCCAGTTCAACTGAAAGAAAGTCTAGATTGCAGACCTCCTAGTAATAACCCAGTATCCACCATTTATCAGCTGAAACTCTTAGGCTTTGTAATGGAAATGTAAACAGGTGAGCTGTCTCTCTGAGTTAGTTCTGAATTAGGTTAAGTCCTCTGTAAGATGAGAATAATATCTAGGTTCTTGTTATAAAATGTTATAGAAACAATATAAGGTAGATTATATTGTCACTTGATTCATAAGAGGTGGAATATATTTTAACTTTTGTCCCTTTTATCTGATGGCTGAGTAGCTCCTATTGAATAGGCTATACAATGCGAAAATATGAAAAGTTAGGTAAAAGCACACAGTACGGAGAGAGCCACTGAGAGTTGAATGTAAGTGTAATTAAATGATAGAGTAAAAGTACTTAGTAATATGAGGGGAAACCATGAGGAGCATGTAATGGCTAGAAAAGGAGAGGGCAGTATGAAAACAGGAATTCAAAGAAAACGGGAAAACTCTGAACACAAACCTGAGCATTAAATTACTTACACAATTCTAACTGACAGCATAGCTTTTTGATTAAGCACTAACTCTTGATTTTGGCTCAGGTCATGATCTCATGGTTTGTGGGATCCAGCCCTGGGCTGTCTCTTTGCTGACAGTGCTGAGCCTGCTTGGGATTCTCTCTCTCTAACTCTGTCTGTCTGTCTGTCTGTCTCTCTCTCTTTCTCTTTCAAAAGTAAATACTAAAAAAATTTTAATGAAAAATTAAAATAAATAAAATAAAAACAAAAATATGGAACAAAAATATTGACATATTATCTAAAAAGTAAATTTTATTATTGCTTTCTACATTAAAGTATAGAAATCCAGCTATATATTAACACAAACATAGCTTCCTTTCTTTTGTTATAATCCATATTTATTTTGTATTACCTGTCTAATGTGTTCCCTAAACATAGGCTTCTTCTGCAGCACCGAGTGACGTTTCATGTGGGAGGTTATGCCTGCAGATTGTCTGGTTGTCGGGGCTACTTTCAAGGGGTGTTTTCAGGGTGTCATTCGCTAGCATCAACTTACCTTGTGGTATTTTCTGCACGTTGACCTCACCACCTGTTTCATATGCATAACGCTTTGGTCTGTCTTCAGAATTTGTTGTTTAAGAATGCCCTTGCTTTGTGTCCTCTCACTTTATACAGTAAGGGAATGGTAGGTGCATTTTTCTTGTTGATAGGGCTATCAGGAAATTCAGACACCTATGAATTTGGATGCTCATTTTTAAAATACAGTTCCATTCTCACTGTCATGAATATATTCTTGAGAGCAAATGCTGTGGTTAATGTGTGTGCTTGTTTGAATTAGTGGACCTGCATCATTTTGTTACTTCAACTGAATACTTTGCTTCCCCAAACAAAATTGCTGGCTCAGAAGTAGCAAGTACCTAAATGTATAAGATGTTTTTAGCAGCATTTGGTTATCGCATTGATGTGTGCTGAGCCATATCACTAGCCATTTGTTGAAATTTTCTTTCTCCTCAAATAGTTACTTATTGTTTGAGACTATTGTCATGTTTTTTTTTTAATTTTCATTTTATTCCAGTATATGTTGTTTTAAAATTTTACCATGGCACATTTGGGTTTTCTTTAATATTTAAGTATTTTTCCATCTGTTCCAATTTTTTTATATTCTACTTGCCTGTTTTCCAAATGTGAATAATACCTAAAGGTAATGTAATGAGTTAAATAGATGAATGAATGAATGATATGAATTACTAAATGAATACATCTAGGCCTAGGTTGTTCATAAAACTGCTAAGTCAGTAGTAACCCCTTGGGTAGATAAGCTCTATGTGACTTATCATAAGGAGTTGAGCCAAGAACTCATTTCATGTTAGTGTTACCACCTTCTTAATGAACAACATTCTGAAATGATTAGTATAAATAGCTTTAGAGGAAGCTTTGAACTATAGGCAACATGTGTTCTCTCCTTAAGAAGTTCAGCAGGCATTGTTTTGTCCCTGAAGTCAGGTGGGAATTTTTACCCTCTTAAGGAGTAATGCAGCTGGAATTCACGTAGAGGTTAATGTAGGGCATCACCAATTTAATTAGTCTAACCACTTGAGTCCTGCTGAATAAAATCATACATGGGGTTAGTCCCTTACCAGTGGGAAAGGATAAGACACACATACAGGTAAAGCACTAACAGTCTGTAGGTGATTGAGTTATGTGCTCTGCACTACACAATGGGTGGGAGAGCCAGTGAAGCATTCAGCCATTGAATTTCCTGGCTGCTTAAGTGACTCACATATTACTCAGGACAAATTAGCCTCGATGATTTCTTCCACTACTTTTCCTTCAATGAACATCATTTGTCTGCTCCCCCTTGCTCCCCCTTGCTCCCCCTTGCTCCCCCTTGCTCCCCCTTGCTCCCCCTTGCTCCCCCTTGCTCCCCCTTGCTCCCCCTTGCTCCCCCTTGCTCCCCCTTGCTCCCCCTTGCTCCCCGCCTCTTTCTTTCAGATAAATTTTCTTCCCGGATATCTCAAGGCACTCAGTTTACTCTTTTCATGGTCCTTATAAGAAAATAGCAGAATGATCTTTGTTGACCCCTTAGGGGAATGTTAAATAGGACCTTTTCATTGATAGGTAATTCCTAGTTGTCAACAAATGCAAATGAAAGAATCAATTTTAAGTGAACTTTCAAAAACACTTGTTCAACTCCTTTCTTACAATACCAATTTTAAAAAGTTGGCAGATTCTTTATGTTCCCTAAAGCATTTTATTAAGAATTGTATGGTTGGGGTGACTGGCAGTTTCTGAATAATAACTAAAAGTGACTCATGCTCTCAAGAATAAGAAATATAGGGGCGCCTGGGTGGCGCAGTCGGTTAAGCGTCCGACTTCAGCCAGGTCACGATCTCGCGGTCCGGGAGTTCGAGCCCCGCGTCGGGCTCTGGGCTGATGGCTCAGAGCCTGGAGCCTGTTTCTGATTCTGTGTCTCCCTCTCTCTCTGCCCCTCCCCCGTTCATGCTCTGTCTCTCTCTGTCCCAAAAAAAATAAATAAACGTTGAAAAAAAAAAAAGAATAAGAAATATAAAGCTGACCATCTTCAGAACAGTTATCTGATATAAATGCTAACAGAGTCAAACGTTGCTATTAATTAAAAAAGACTGGTTTCAATATAATCAAAGGAACCCTTCTAGAAGTATAAAACCTGTTGTAACTATATACTTAAAAAAATTGAAGTGTAATTAACAGCGTTATTAGTTTCAGATGTGTAGTATGATTCAAATTGTATACATTTCTCAATACTCATTAAATGTACTCTTTTCTCCTTTATATCATTTTTAATGAATGTACAAGAATTTACATACTTGAGAACGTGAGAGAATTCATGAATCCTTTTCACTAAGGTGTACATTTTAATCAAGCTTAGCGATGACAAAAGAATTTTGTCTATGGGTAATTTTTTCAAGGGTTGATAACTAATTTGAAATAAAGCTTGTGATAAGTGTTAGAACCAAGGATCCTTTCTTTCTGCTCATCACAGAGGGAGAATATTGACAATAATTAGAAGGGTTACATATCTTGATTTTTGTCAGTCCTACCAATTTTTCTTTATTGTACAAAGAGATTAGGGAATTCATAGGTAAGTGATAGAATTTCTCATTCCGAACTGAAATGCATTCAGGTTGATGTTCCAATATCCATTTATCTACCTGTCAAGAGCAGACTCAGTCTTACTGATCATTGATACTTCCTGTTCTTTCCCCTTCTGACAATTCCTTGGCCACTTAAAGTTATATATTCTCCTATAACTAATACCAATGAAAAATAAGTAGGAATAAGGTGTGTCACTTCTAAGAAGTATTTAATTGCCGATACTTGAGTTTTCTACTGCCCTTTCCCTTCTTCTTTAACTGGAAAGTCCTGTATTATCATCAGTTTAGCTCCAGGATGGTAGAATCTTCAACTTAAATCACTGGCTCACTGCTGAGAAAGCTTTTGCCTGGGACATTTTCCAGCTCCACAGTAGACTTAAAATTACTAAGAAATTAGGGAGCCTGGGTGGCTCGGTTGGTGAGGTGTCTAAATCTTGATCTCCGATCCAGTCACGATCTTATGGTATGTGACTTCAAGCCCCGCATGGGGCTCAGTGCTAGTGGTACAAAGCATGTTTGGGATTCTGTCTCCCTCTCTCTCTGCCCCTCCCCTGTTCATGCTGTCTCTCTGTCTCTCTGTCTCTCTGTCTCTCTGTCTCTCTGTCTCTCTGTCTCTCTGTCTCTCTGTCTCTCTGTCTCTCTGTCTCTCTGTCTCTAATTAAAGATGAATTTTTTTTAAAAAAAAGAAATAAACTTTTCTTTTTAATACAACCATGGTTTTGGACTTAAAAGTGTTCCTACAACATACCCTATCCTATTCTGAAAAACTACTTATCAACTCTGTTTATATGAAGCTTTTGATTCTATGTGCGGTTGGAGGTGGGGGAAGGCTTGATTTTGTTTTTACAACAATTGGGAATTTTGTTAGGAAATTTCACCCTTCCCTTTATCTGGACCATTAAAAAAATTTTTTTAACACTTATTTTTGAGAGAGTGAGAGAGAGACTGAGACTGAGTGCAAGCAGGGGAGGGACAGAGAGAGACAGAGACACAAATCTGAAGCAGGCTCCAGACTGAGCTGACAGCACAGAGCCTGATGTGTGGCTTGAACTCATGAGACCCGAGATTGTGACCTGAGCCGAGGTCATATCCTTAACCAACTGAGCCACCATGGTGCCCTGGACCATTTTAAAGTAAAAAGAAATATGGCTTCTATTTTTTTCATTGCATAGAGCTGTATGCTTCCCAGTATTTAAGCATGAAAGATTTTCTAAATGCTATTGTTAATAATATTAACTTCCTCTGAATATGACAGAAAACAGTAAACTATCCTTTAGAGGTTAACTTGCGTGTACAAGCTGAGTTTTTGTTTTTTACTGTCTGAGTTATTTAGTTGAAAAATAATCAAATTAAGTGAATTTTTAATGATTGCTCACTAACTGACTTTAATCCTATCCATTCAGGATTGGCTAATGTTTTATCGAGCTCCCACTGTGTATCAAGATGTAATCGTAACTTGAGATACAATAGTGAAAAAGATTAACAAAGTCTCAAATTTCATATGCCTCTGTGGCATGTTTGTGCATACAGGGCTGTGCCAAACAGTTAGAAATTATTCCAAGTGCCCAGAGACGAAATGCTCACTTTGAGATCACATGTGAGGCGGTAGTAGGGAGCCAATCCTTCCTCCTCGCTTGCCACTTAATAGTTTTTCTACTCATGGCTACTGTACCTGCAGAGCTGAAGCATTGTAGATGCCTTCGCCATCTATTGAGGAGATGTTATCATCAGGAAGAGTAGACCTTACTGTAAAAGGCTTTTAATGCTAGTTCATTTTCCACCCATCACCCAGGGAAAAATTAAATTGCATATTAAGTACTTAGTATGCTTTCAAAGACCTGAATTGCTGTATGTGTTCAGTCATTTCTTGATATTCTCTTCATTGAATTTCATTATTTCATAATAGCAAACTGTTGTTATACTCCTTTTCCATCTGTCTATGTTTATCATCACTTGTATAATTCTTGTGAGCCTTTGGTGATCTAAACTCTCAATTTTACCTTGATGGCTTTCCCAGTAGAATCTTTGCTTAATCAACTGAATAGGGTTAGTATCCTTTGCTATGCTGCCATTGTTCCCTGAGTATATTTTATCATAGCACAAACACACACACACACACACACACACACACACACACACACACGTACATATATGTTTATTTACTTGATTATCTTTTTTTAAGTTTATTTTTGAGAGAGAGAGAGAGAGAGAATGAACCCCAAGCAGGTTTATGCTATCAGCACAGAGCCTGATGTAGGGCTTGATCTCACCAACTGTGAGGTCTTGACCTGAGCTGAAGTCAGACACCCAACTGAATGAGCCACCCAGGCCCCCAGAAAAAACATTTTTCTTAATTGTATTTGTTTTCAATAAGAAGAATGCCTAGACATAACTGTAAGTCAAAAGCTGTCAATGTGAGCTACTGCTTGATAAGAGCTCTTGTTATATTATAGATAAAATATCATCTGGGTGCAACAAGTTCCAAAGCCAAGGTTAATCATTCATATATGGAAACTCTAACCTAAACAAAACACACTTCTACCTTTACCAAGTCCTATTATACTTTACAATATGCTATGATTGTGTGCGGAGAGAACACAAACTGCGATAATAAGATTTGGAGTTTGCATCCTAGCTTTCTTACAATGTTATGACTTGGGGAAATTCTTTTTTTTTTTTTTTTTTTCAATTTTGTGTTCGACAAAATTGAACTAATTGTAATAGCCCCCAAATTGCAAACCAGAGCTTCTATTTAAGTGTGAAAATAAATGTGAATCTTAACATTTTAATTGTTTTCCTATATATACTTAAAATTTATAGAATAATGTATGTTTACACAGAACACTAAGAAATAAAATGTTCTGTAAATGTAATATTAAACTCACTCCTATTACTCCTAGTTCTAACACCTCAACCCATACTAAAATTCCTTCCAGTGATATTTTTTATGAGCTAAGTATTCTATTTATGTCCATGACAAATACTTTAATACTTTTCCATCAAGTGCTCACCATAAATCTTAGAGGTAACCACCAATTGTATCATGGTTTACAAAATGTTTAAAATTGGCTTCTTTCAAGTTTACAATTTCATAGTGATACGAATTATTATGGTTAATTAAAATAATGCCTTGATCTCCCTTGTCTGTTTTCCAAGAGAAAAAAACTTGAGTAACTTGTACATAAGTCAGTGGAGTTAATACCCACCCCTCCACCCGCCTGATGTAGCAAATTAGTTGGGACATTCTTATTCATATTCTGAGATTTTTTTTTTTTAAGCTTTTTCAACGTTTATTTATTTTTGGGACAGAGAGAGACAGAGCATGAACGGGGGAGGGGCAGAGAGAGAGGGAGACACAGAATCGGAAACAGGCTCCAGGCTCTGAGCCATCAGCCCAGAGCCCGACGCGGGGCTCGAACTCACGGACCGTGAGATCGTGACCTGGCTGAAGTCGGACGCTTAACCGACTGTGCCACCCAGGCGCCCCCATATTCTGAGATTTTGAGAGGTCTGAGAAAAATGGTACTTAGAAGTTTTGAAGTAAATTTATAGGCCCAAGACAGAGCCATTCCATTACTGGTGTCACATCAGCAACTTAAACCTTGATAACTTTTGTGTCCCTGCAAACATTGCACTTGACCAGAAGCACCGTATATTCACTTAACTGCCTAGCCTAACTGCCAAGCCACCTCTGGGCTTTGTCACCTCAGACAAGTTTGACTATGTGGCCCCAGCCAATCAGATATTTTTTCATTATTTCCTTACTCTTTATCCTTTATTCTATTTTTAAAAATCACATAAACTTCCTGGCTTTTGCTCCTGTTGGAGGAGCTCATTGAGAGGATGTGACCACATATGACCCATGAGCTGGACCTGGGTAACCAGACCCTCCTTCCCTATCCGTGGAATGTAAATTCCCCCTACCTTTCCCATACTAGGAGCTGTTTCAAAGACACAACCTTGAGAGACAAAGATTGTTGTCGAGACTATCCTGATTGAATATTTGTTTGAATCCAATTAAGGCCCCTATATAAATTAAGATTGTGGTAGGTAGGTATGGAGATATACTCATCTTGCAGCCCTCCAAGACGAGCCTCATGTGTAAGTTCCCTTGCTTATTAACGTGCCACCTACTAATGTGAAATGGTCTGCTCTTTCTGTCTCTCTCCTGGCCCTCTGTGTTCAGGGACCAGTTTGCAAGCCATAGTTCCATTCTGCAGTTCTCTGAAAGGAAATGGCCTGCTTTGTGAAGCATTAAAGTTTGTTTATATCCCCAAATTGTTTAATCTTTTTTTTTTTTTTTTTTTTTTTTTTAACAGTTTGGATGACAAGGAATGAGATCCCAAAGCTGACTGCTAGGGGATTATGGGACAAGACACACAGGTAAGGCATCTGCTGAACTCTTTAAGTTCAGTGTTCCTGCCCTTACTACCAACGGCCGAAGGTAAGTCACTCTTGGATTTGAGCTCCACTTCCTTGTGTGTAGCTCTCCAATTCAAACTTCACTTTAAAATGTATAATTATTTTAAACAGTTCTGGGACCTGGAGATGTTCCAGGTCTTATTAAATTCTGAGAAAGATTCTGGTGTCCAGTAAAGGTTCTGGGTTTTATTAAACTTCACAGAAAGGTCTGGGGTCCTGGTAAGTTTCTGGGGTAGATATATTGGGAGCTTTCAATGGATAGCAGCTTTGGGGAGCTCAGAAAGACTCAAAGTTACACTACAGCATAAACCACTTGGGAACTTGGGAAAATAAGACAAATTCATACTACTGAGATGATCAAAACCAAAATCTAACTATGCACAGGTTGGAGTATTAAAAACCATCAGGGTGTCTGTCATTGTAAGGAAATTTTGTAGAAGGTATAATTGATTTCCAATGGAATCTCATATGCCAGAGCTACAAGACTGGACAGTAATTTAATGCTTAAAGTATTAAAATCAATGGAAAACTGTGCCAAAATCTGATGGAAAATGGGTTTATAGTCTCTGCTTTAAACCCATTTGCCCTACAAGGTGCAGATGTGATCCTGGAACACTGGCAGAAACCAGTAAATGGTGTGAATTTTTACCAGAGTCTGCTCTTCTGGATTTCTGTGATGCCTAGTTGAGAAAGGAAGGTACACATTTATATAGTCTCCTCCTTTCCAAATCTAGACTCTCATGAATTTGGTTTTGTGGTACTCCTTGGTTGTTGATCCTTTTTCTTCCAGGGACAGCTATTTCCTTACTTGTCATTTTGTGTCCTGAGAATTTGACTTGACTTGGCTTTCTGCCTGCTTGGGGCATGAAGTTTATTGGTTTTTGAGTGTGCAGAAAACTTAGCCATTACATTGGGGCCCAAATCTGTGGTTGGACAGAAATAAGAGTTGTGTTCATTTGCAGCTGGGGTTCTACCCAGTGTTGTCAGCTCTCAAGGGAAAAGTGTCTAAATATTTATTTTGGCTGTCTTTGGGAGTGCCTCTGGATCTCAGGAGGGTCATTTGTTACTGTCAGGAATATTGACTTTATTCAGTCTAGAGGGGTTTTTCAATGTGACAAGAGATTTGAAAGTTGTTTGTTTTTGTTTGTGTTTTTTTGATTTTGTGTTTTAAAGTAGCTGTATGGTCAGAAGTTGGTCAAATGGGAAGGTGATATTCAGTCTCCTAGGGACTTTTTAAAGGCCTTCTCCCCCAAAATAAAATGGAACTGTGTACCCAGAGGGGAAGAAAATCATTCCAAAGACAAACAGCTCTAAACTTAGAACACGAGGATCTTTGTATTTCTATTTTAGTTGAAGATCTTCCTGATACAAAGAATAGAAGATAATGTACTTGGATGGGTGGGTCATCACGTTGATATAATTCAGATTGCCCCCTGATTGTTTGAGGAATTAAAAACAACTGTCCTAGAAATTGAGTACAATTTGTGGAACCTGTCTTATAAATGGAGTCTTTACGTGAACAGAAAAATTCTGTCTATACTTCTTAGCAATCCTCAGACTGCCCTTATTCAATAAACAAGCCTTATTCAAAAGGCTTGTAGGTTTTGTGAGAATTCTGGATTCAGGAAACAAAAGGAAGAACTTACATTCTTTTTCTGGGCCTTTGAGATGTAAATGTTCTGTTTTCTCTAGGATCCAATGGCTATCTCTTTGAAATGGAAACTTCAGGGGGGTAATTCTTATTAGAAAGGAAAAATAAAGGGAATGGCTATTTTAAAACTGAGCAAATGAAAAACCTTAAAGTCGTCTTTACAAACATTAGTAAAAAATGTAAGCCACTTTAGCAGGTAAACTTACTGCAATGTAAGCCACTTGAGCAGGTAAACTTACTGCATCTACCAGAAACATGATTTGGATCCAACTGTTGGATAAACTAGTGAGTTTTGAATTACCCTGCCTATCTCATGACTAAAATTTAAAAACAAAAACTATTAAGATCTGTTTATGTTGGTCTGTATGTTTATGTATGTCTATGTATGTATGTTACAGACATGTGATAACTTGTTTTTATCTCTGAATGATATTGCCAAAATGGATTTAATAGATATTGTAAAGAGCTTTCTTAATTGACTTAAATAAAATTAAACATTTCTATGAATCAAGTATACTTTCAGAAACCTAGGTACTTACCCAAATGTTTTTCAAGTTCGCATGGATCTAAGGTAATTTTGGGGGGCATGGAGAGAGGATGGCTTAATTTTGTTGTCTTAAGCAGTCATGTCTTTAGAGTTGCCAGTATGAAATATAAGGCAGACATAAAATTTTTATTCCACCTATGTTTACTAAGAGTCAAAAAAGCTCACAGTATCTGTTAACAGAATTGGCAGCAAGAAAGATAAGATAATTGTTGAATGTCTCATGAAACTTTTGAGTAATTTAAAAATAATTTTAAGAACAAATTAAATAGATGTAAATATAAAAGTTAATAAGTGAACTTTACAACAACAACTATACCTTATGGTATCTACTTAAAAATAGTTTACAAAGTCTGTAGAGGCCGTTTTTAGGCAAACAAGCTTGAGCAAAGGAATATAGAAAGGACCACAGCAACCACCTGGCTGAATATAGACCTGCTTGTCTGGCAACTCACGCCAAAATACACATAGCCCCATCTGACTAATGGGCTACTTATAACTAGGCAGAGTTACCAAAAAAGGGAGAATTCCATATGTTGCCATACCTCTTCATCTTTCCCTTTTAACAACAGCCCCCGCAACTGCCTCTTGGCAAACAGGCTCTCTGCTGTCCTGCCCACTGCTCTCTTGTGGTCTGTTCAATAACTGTCTATCTCCTTTGCTCTGCCTCAGGTGAATTCTTTAACCCCCAGGCAACTGACTTCCACTCTATCATCACCCCACATTTGGGGGCCGCCATCTGATCGAAAGACACCCCATTTAGACATCACAAAATCTTTTGGTAACTTAAAACTTTAAAGTTACACTGATGTGAGTTAATCAATGGATATTCATTGAATATCTGGATCATGTCCAAATTAAAATACTAAAGCATCGATTACTAAGCATAGGTGTGTTCACTCTTGGCTTCCTTTTATAGAAGGACTAAAGATATTTCGGTCTATTAACAAACATGTTTTGTGCTACATTGAAAAAATCTATGAAGAAGAATATAGTTCTAGAAATTGTGAAATGCATTTATAAATTTTCCAACCCATAGCATGTTCATGTGACAACAGTTCACAATAACACACTACTTAGTTTTCACTAGGAATTAGGAATTCTAAGCGTTAAGAATTCTATTTAGTACACATAACTAAAACTACTAGAAATAATAAGGGAAACATCTCTGCAAGGAAAGTAGGGGGTGTTTTTGGTAAGAAAAAGTATGAGGTATGGAGATACATTTTTGTTAAAGAAAAAAGTATTTTTTTTCTTAAAACAAAACTAACAAAACCAAAAAAACAAAAACAAACCCTCCAAAACCCTGATTGTTCCAGAATGAGAAAGGGCGGGGGAACATAGGACAAAAATATATTTCATAGATTACTCAAATGGAGATACATTTTTTACTCTATAATAGGATAGAATTTAATGCTCTGGTAACTATTCTGAGAAATAGTGAAAATAAGTTACTAGGTTGGCAATTGGAATCTTGGGAAAAGTGATGGGAAGGGAGGGATAAAAGGGATCAGAGTTAGGCATACTAATGTGGATATATGACAGAAGGCCAGGAAACTTAAAAGTTGACTACATTTTATTGGAGGGCTCAAAGTTCACTCTCTGTATATCAAAATAGTAAGGAATGTATTGGTAAGAAGTTCACTAGCATCTTTAAGCTTAATTGCCACTGTTCTGTTAGGGCTAAAGGTAGAAGGTGCCATTCTAAAATGGCGCTCATTGATGACAGAGCATAAAGTGGTTCTGAAACATTAGAGGTCAGATACACATATTTAACTGTCAAAATTACGGTGGAAATGCTTGTGAAGATTGAGATTCAGAAATCCTAACCCATAGAGAGCTTTAAGGTGATGAGTAGAACATGGCTTTCAGGGGCAAGATACATAGGCTTTCAAAAAGGGAATTGTTTAATTTTATAGTCAAAAGGATTCCAGAATGGATGATCAGGATGCTGAGAAGTGTAGTCGAATTTCCTTTCCAGTTTCCAGTTTATGCTTGGACTTTTCAGTCCTGGAAACTATTGATTGAAGAAAAGGATGAGTCCCTATGAGAATACATAACCAGGGCACATTGGAAAGTGTAACTGGTAATGATTTCCCAGTCATTCCACCAAAAGTACCACTGAACATATAATTGGGTAACTATGCCCAAAGAAAAGGAAGATATTCAAACATATTTGAGAACCATGAACACTGATAATCAATTTGACATTGGTCATCTGGGATATAAAACCATTATTATGGCTCCCTCATTAGGATGTGGATAAATGGGGGCCAAGTGTCAAAGGAATAGCTTGTTACAATCCAGGTCACAATGCATTTGTCCATGAAATTATGCATGTGTATTTTATGTAACAACACTTAAAAAGGCTACACTAGTTTAACAAGTTTCAGTTTCACTTAGGGCAAACAGGGCAAACGGCATCGGCAATCTCAGGACTGCATTCCTGTTCCATTTATGTAAGTGAAATTACCTACTGCAAGATGTTAGCATTGAACTAGCTTACCTCTAATGTACAGCTCAGATCTAAGGGATCTAAATGTTCTTAATCTGTTTTTGGTGTTCATAGAAATTGCAGTGGAATTGGAATTTAAAAATCATGGCAACTGTATCTATTTATAGTGTGTTTTTTTGGTCCTGTAGTTCAAGAAAGTGTGAATTGGTGGAGATTTTAACTGGGAAATTAAATTCATTAGGGGGTGATTAAATGGCAGGAGTAATAGGGAAGATTGAACTAGTGCAGGTTATTACCTAAAATGCATAATAACGGAAAGAATGGGAAGGCTTGATAAAACCTTAAAGAACACAGATAATCCTCATGGACTGTAATCAGAAACAGTCATCAAAACAGAAAATTCTGAAACCTATATCATACAACATGCTTCAGCAGGCAATAAATACAGAAATACGTATTTCTTAATGAGATATATAAGATTTCAAACAGTATGTTTAATTAGAATTATGTGGAGTATCTCAATGCCCTAAAAATGTTTTGTGTGTTCTACCTATTTTGCTCTCTTTCGCAGTCGAGGGGATCTTTCTACTCTCTCCATAATTTTGACCTTTCCTGAATGTCATTTTGTGGAATCGTACAGAATACATAGATTGTTCAGATTGTCTTCTTTCACTTAATAATACACATTTAATTTTTCTGATGTCTTAAGGCATTTGAACTTACTTTTTAGTGCTGAATAATTCATGGCCTGGATATATCAGTTGATCCATTCACCTACTGAAGAGCATCTTGGTTGCCTCTAAGGGTTAGTAATTAGTAATAAAGATGGTATAAACATCTGCATTCAGATTTTTGTGGGGTCATAAGTTTGCAGCTGCTTTGGGTAAATACCAAGAAGCACAATGGACTTGCATATCCAAATCGTATGGTTAAAGTATGTTTCATTTTGTACAAAAACTGCCAATATGTCTTCCTAAGTAGCTGTGCTGTTTTGTATTCCTAACAAAAATGAGAGTTCCTGTTGCTCCACAGACTTGTCAGCATTCGGTGTTGTTTGTATTCTGGATTTTGACCACTCTAATAGCTGTAGAGTAGTATCTCATTGTTACTGTAATTCTCATTTTCCTGATGACATATGATCATATGAGGAACCTCTTCTACTCCTATTTTCCAACTGTGTATCTTCTTTGGTGCAGTGTCTATTGAGGTCTTTGGTCAATTCTTTTCATTTTTCTTAAACAATGGAAACCAGTTTAATTTTAAATGGATTATGAAAAGAAAACATAATTTCTTTAAAGTGAGAACAAATTGGAATGTTGGATATTAAGAATTCAGACACCATCTGGGGCGCCTGGGTGGCGCAGTCGGTTAAGCGACCGACTTCAGCCAGGTCACGATCTCGCGGTCCGTGAGTTCGAGCCCCGCGTCAGGCTCTGGGCTGATGGCTCAGAGCCTGGAGCCTGTTTCCGATTCTGTGTCTCCCTCTCTCTCTGCCCCTCCCCCGTTCATGCTCTGTCTCTCTCTGTCCCAAAAATAAATAAAACGTTGAAAAAAAAATTAAAAAAAAAATTCAGACACCATCTAAAGGAGTTGATGGGAGCACAAATGGATGGTTTCACCATAAATACTTTTGGTTAGTTATTATCTTGGGAATGAAAGCTTCTGAAATGTCAGCTAGATTTGGTAAAGTAAATGATGTATGTTTTGTTGTGCATTGAACAGTTTGTAGATTTATTGCCCTAGCTTCTGGGACTGCTGTCAGCAGATAGCCTTCAGCTGTCAGCCCTTTCAGAATTTGCCTTTATTGAAAAGAGTTTTCTGACCCAAGTTGTGAACTTCAAGGGTTGACTCCTATCTCATGAGTTCAGTATCTATGTGGGACCAGACTCTGAGTGTGCTTGAGCAATGGGTGCAGGCATGAGAATGGATAAGGGAGAAGTTATTGATGTAGCATCAATTTCCTGAGATACTGGATTTTGGAATATAGCAAGGATTTCCACATGATAGCTGCATTAAATTAGATGAACTCTAGAAGCATGTGAAAAGCAATAGGCGAAGTTGAACTATGGTCATTTATGAAGAAAAAGAATAAAAAGATTCAAGGGCATATACGTGTTGGAACAGATATGATGCATAACACCAGAAAATCCATTAGATGTTTTCTACAGAAAGGTCTGGAAGGTGTACAAATTAAGGAGTGCTATTAGGAATGTACTGGTAGGATGATGCCAGTGTCATGAAGTAACAGACTTTCTGCTGTTGGCAAATAATGTTGAGAAAAGCATATAATAGACCTACATTGGCTGAAAGAGGGCTGATAAAACTTCCAAAAGGAGAAGCCAGGTAGTGGTGTTTAATACTTGAAACTAAGTACATGCAAGCATAACAAAACTTCTACTCAGTGTTGCTCTGTGCCAATTTCAGCCTACTGATAGCAATGCTACGGGATAAAATTGCCTGAGGCACTCACCTGGTTATGTATTACTTTTGGGAACATTTCCCTGATTGGAGCCAATGTTACACCTTGGCTGTTATAAGACGCACCTCAGCAACAACCATCAGTGAAACAAAGTTCACTTCAGAAAAACAAAGTTTACTACCCATAAGTCTTAGAGGGTATGTGGTTTGCCCAGGGCCACATAGTGAGGTTGCATGTAGGAAGAGCTGGGGTGATGCCTTTTTTTTTTTTTGGATTCAGGGTGGGGTACCTGGGCTTTCACAGTTTCACTCTTTATTGGTGAGTTTAAAACCTAAGAACGGGAATTAAAGCATGGTAAGGGAAAAGAAAGTCATTCAAATGGTCAGTTATTTAGGTCTACCAGAACTTTCTTAAAAAAAAAAAAAAAAAAAAAAAAAGAATGAAAGCACAACTCCACAGGTGGGGGGCAGCCTGGCTCTTTATCTAGTTCTGTATCTGGCAATGTGTTAATGTTTGTTTGAGATGGATATCTTTGAAGTGGATGCTCCAGCAATCAAAAGCTTAGTGTTAGACACTTAGAAGAAAAAAACCCGCTGGTTGTCAGACACAGAAACTATATACAATCCCAAGAAATTGAGGTTGATAATAAGAAGAGGGCACTCTACTAAGAAGAAACAATTCTTGTCCAGGTTCCAGATCTGAGACAGTTTGAGAACCCAGAATGCACTGATTGAATGAGGGGTCATATCCCCAAGAAGAAAAACCCTGCAACAACAATACAATTTGTACATGGTGATGTTCCCTCTGGGCTTTCACCAAGGGGACCTATAGCCATATTCTCCAACTGTACACTGGGGAAAGGGGAATACCTAATGGTGTCTGGGACCATTTGATACACGTTACAAAGTTAGCATGGCACCAAGTTAGATGGATGGAGGCAAGGTAATAAATGGAGATCTGGCCAAGGTCCAATTCAGTTAATTGAATGTGTCCAGGGAGGAACACATCTTGTCACTTTCTGGTCCTTGAATGTATAATTGAGATAGACACACTTGGTAGTTGATGCAACACCTATAATGTGTCCTTGGCTTATCTGGTAGGGGATGTCCTAGTGATAGGAAAACCAGATAGAAACCTCTGAAACTGCCTTGCCCATGAAAGCCAAGGCAGTAAATGAACGAACAAACAAAAAATCACATCCTTGAGAAGGAGGTGGTGCAGAAATGAGAATCACCTGTAAGTATCTAAAGAATGCAAGGCTAGTGGTCCTTGTCATATACTGATTTAAGTTATCAGTTAATGATGGAGTTTTGTCTCAGATACCAGGAGACTTGTTAGAAAAACTTCAATCATCAGTCTCTGCATGCTTTGTACTAAACTCTGTGTTTGAGTTGGCTTCCTATAGGACATAATCTAAAACATTTGAGGATGAGAAATGCCATGTGTGTGTGTGTGTGTGTGTGTGTGTGTGTGTCCTTAATTTAGCACTCAAGATACAAATCCCCACATATAAATATTTCTTTATTTTAATCAAAGTTTCATATTATATATCAATGAAGTATAATTGTTTTAATAAGTAGGGACTAATGACGATGTGTCTAAAAGTAAGTGTACTTATTTACTATCTGCTAATGATAGCACAAAGAATGGAAAATACATAGAAAAAATATTTTGATATGCCAAAACCTAAAACTTTACTGCTGATATTAACTTCTATTTAGTAAACCAGAACATAATAAACGTTATGATAACAAACCTCATATTTGATCAGGTAATTCGTACTTTAAGGATATAGTACGTTTATAAAAAGACAAATATCAGAGGGGGTGACAAATTCCATTTGTGGCACATCAAATAAAATGAATCCAGATTTAGGTAAGGAAAGACTTGAACCAAAAGGATCATTGTCATAAGAAGGTCATGAGGCTATATAACATTAGAGTAAATGCTCCAATCATGAGATCTGTAAGCAACTCAAAGTTGAGGCAGAGAAAGGATGATGGTGTGTTTATTGGACAGTTGAGCAGGAAATGTTTTTTCTTAAGCTGATTTCCAGGAGGGTCTTTGAGTGCAAGATGTTATACCTTCCAGTGCTCATGCATTGGCCCAAATTCTTGGGCCTAGATAAGGAGAAGAGCTTCCCTAAAGTTTGGTCAAGTCGGATGTTTTTGTCTGGATTGAGGTGCGGGTACAATCTGCACAGGTAACCATTTATAAGGCAAAAAAAATTTTTTTTTTGCAAGTACTTTAGCAGTAATCATTTTGCTTCCTAGTCCCTTAATCGTGAACAGTAATCAGTAATTTATTTACTTGGCACAAACTGAAGTGTGTGTGTGTGTGTGTGTGTGTGTGTGTGTGTGTGTGTGTGTGTTATGCCCTGTATTAAGAGATGGAAAAGAATTGATTTTGCTTTGGATATGTAATGATCTCAGGTGTGGTTGTGCGAAATCCTAGGATTTCTTTGAAAAATATATACCAAGTAGAATACCTTTAAAAAGTATACCAAGATCTCATATTAAAGGCATATGAGTAAGTTTAATTAACAGTCAACAATTATACCCTATGAGCAATCTTATGAGCTGGCTCCACTATACAAATGAGAAATCAGGTCATTTTTCTTTCTCCGAATTGGCACAACCCATTCCTGTAGTATGCAGACGTGCCTTGCTCTATAGCAAACTCTATCCTATGCTGTTTTAATAAGCCACTCATGATTCTTATTTGTGTTTTTATTCATGTCAATTACTTTAATCAACCGTGGTAAACTATTCATTTCCTTGCTTCTCCCTAATCAGTTATGTTTCAACAATAACACACAACATGTATTTGTATTTGCTATATGTGCCAACCACTACTCTATGCAATTTTTATGTATTAACTCGTTAAATTTTTACAAGAATGCCATGAATCAATTACTTGCATTCACATTTTACAGATGAAGAAATTGAGATTCATAACTCACTGAGGATCACACAGTAATTGGTGGAACTCAGATTTTAAAATATGTAGATGGTATTAGCATCTATAATGCTACTATTGACTATAAGTGCTAAACTGTTGTGCACAACTAACTTGTATCTACTAAAACAGAGGTCAACACGCCCTATGTCAATTCAGCTTATTTAAAAACATAAATGGTCTTTAAACACACATTCATATATTTCTTGTGTTCTCCTATGCCTTCATTCCTAAGCTGACATGCATATCAAACATCCCATATAAAAGCATTTAATTATTTTCTCCATAATGGCTATGTATACAGAATGCCCTGCATCTAAGTATATTCTATATACCACTAGTTTATCAATGCTGCGAATATTTTCCCTTCATTTTGTTTTAAAACACCCTAACATTCATGAAGACCTTTCCTTAAATGTCTCTGGGTAAATTTATTGGGCACATCTTATGTTAGAAATCCTGTGACTAGTGGTGCCTGGGTGGCTCAGTCAGTTAAGCATCATATCATGGCCATGGCTCAGGTCATGATCTCGTGGTTCCTGAGTTTGGGCCCCGCATCGGGCTCTGTGCTGACAGCTCAGAGCCTGGAGCCTGTTTCAGATTCTGTGTCTCCTTCTCTCTCTGCCCTTGCGCTGCTCACTCTGTCTTTCTCTCTCTCAAAAATAAATTAAAAACAGAATTTATTTCTTTCTCTGTTTCTTTCTCTGTTTCTTTCTCTGTTTCTTTCTCTGTTTCTTTCTCTGTTTCTTTCTCTGTTTCTTTCTCTGTTTCTTTCTCTGTTTCCTTCTCTGTTTCTCTCCCTTTCTCTTTCTTCTCTCTCTCTCTCTCTCTCTCTCTCTCTCTCTCTCTGTGTGTGTGTGTGTGTGTGTGTGTGTGTGTGTGTGTAGAGCAGCACCCTTGGTAGTGAAGAATTTGGGCCTGAGATGATCCTCTAGTGTGCAGACATAGACTCATTCCTGCTTGAACAGACAAATAGCACTTCAAAGGGACTTTCTAAAATATATTAAATGACAATGGCTGATGTCAAAATGACAAGAAATGTACCAAAAACAATTGATAGTCTTTGAACATTATGTTCTATTTCATTGACTAATTCATCCTCTCAGATTATTTGTGATCACTTAAGAGTATGACATGAATTGTGTACCTTTAGCTAGGAGCTGATGAAACATACTTGAAAGGCCCGGGTAAAATAGAAATACACAAAGGCAAGAAAATAAAGGGAATTCTAACTTCAGTTAATATTTTTAATCATAAGTTAGAAACTTAAAAGCCTAGGAGGGTTCAATTTTTTTGTGACTTGCTTTGGGAAAAAAAAAAAAAGTCTCTGGATTCCGAAAACAATTGCCCTGTGTTCTAACCATTTCTGTTGTGGTCAAATAATACACTTTAAATTATTTAAATCCTGTTAAATTTACTGGATTTTGTTTTGTTTTGTTTTTTACGGCTCAGCAGCTGGTCTCCCTTGGTGAATTAACCATCAGCACTTGAAGAATGCATATATTCTGTTCTTGTTGAATGTGGGGTTCTACAAATGCCAACTGAGAAAAAGATAATTCTCCTTGTTATGGAAAGAATGCTTGTGTCCCCCACCTTACCCCCCAGCAAATTCATGTGTTGAAGTTCCTAATATGAAGGTGTTCAGAGACAGGGCCTTTGGGTGATAATTAGTTTTAGATTAGGCCATGACAATACACCCCCCATGATTGGATTAGTGACCTTCTAAGAAGTAAAAGGGAGATGGCATTTTCCTTACCCTGTGTGAACATTGGGAAGCAGATGGCCACCTGCAAGCAGCAAAAGAGCCTTACTAGGACTTGACAATGGTGGCACCCAGATCTCAAACTACTGTCCTACAGAACTGTGAGAAAATAAATTTTGTTAGTTAAGCCATGCAGTCCACAGCATTTTGTTATGGCAGCCTGAACTGATTTGGTACTCCCCATCAAATCATTATGTAGTATATGCAATAGATCATACATACTAATGTAGTAGGATTGAAATATATTAGAACCCAGGAAGATTATATTTGAGTGCATACATATATTTGTTGGTTTTTGCATATTTACACTCCCTTTATTCAATCAGTAGATAAATTCACAATTAGATAACCACTTCTATAATTGTATAATATAATACACAGTATTAATATGTTTAGCAATTACCTGCAACAGAATCAATATAGATGAGTAGAAACTATTTTTGTGTCTAGTAGACAATGCATTTTAAAACGTTTATTTTGAGAAAGAGAGAAAGAGTAAATTGCCAGTGCAGAGCCCAACCCCGGGCTCTATCCCATGACCCTTGAAATCATGATCTGAGCCAAGGGCAAGAGTAAGACACAGCCACATAGGTACCCCAATAAATAATGCATTTTAATCTTTAGATGATATATCAATTTCATTCAAATTACTTTGAAATTATCTTTATACCTTATGTCTTACCAGAAAGATATCATTGGCAAAAAAGATATTCTAAGATTGGAATGTAAGAAATCTAAAATTCACACAATTTTGCTATTCACTAACTTCTGGGGGGCAAATTACACAAAACTCAGAATACCAACTTTCTAACCTTCAAAATTGAAATAGCATTTATAATTATACACACTTCCTGAATGACTAACAAAAGGTAGATAATATTGGTGAGAGTAATCAAGTTATCCCAACATTTCTATTTCTTCTATTTACCTTAATATTTAATGTTGCAGAGAGCTAAGTTTTGATGTAGCAAGAATATGATAGAGGGGCAAAATAACTTTAGTAAAGTAACTTTTACTGAAACTCAAACTATAACCATATACGAAAAGGAATCTTGAGCATTGGCATTGTGCCGTCATAATGTCTTTTCTCTAACTTCTCAAATAGTATTGTTAAATTTGAGAATTAGAAGGTTCATGTGGACTTCCCAATAGGATGTAATGTAAAACAGCATCTCCACTGTTGAAACACTAAATTCAGACTCAGACTGGAGCTGTAGAGTTATCCAGGTTTCAGGAGGTGTCTTGGTCAGTAGAATGAAGGGAACTTGATGGAGAAGGAAAAACGTGGGGCAGTTTCTGTACCCGGAGAAGATCCTACAGGAGAAGGAGGATCCCCACATACAGTTTTGTTTCTTGTTGCGTCAAATATATAGGAGGCCCTTTTATCATCACAAACTAAATTCTAAGTATTCAATAAGGTTACAAAAAAGGAGAAAGATAGTGGTAGTAGGAAAGGAGTGCATGCATTTGTGAGGTTGAATAATTGATGGAGTTGAGACCTTAAAGGCCATAAGAAGGAAAGATAAATGATGGCTAGAGAGATGCCTAACATCAATGTTATATAGAGATTTCAGTCGCTAATAGCAGGTCCTGCTAATGATCATGGGGGTGAGCAAATGGGGCAGAGTGGTTGAAAATATCCTTCAAGAAAAGGATGAGGAGGAGATGACAGGGGAGGAGGAAAGGAAAAAAAAGAGAAGGAAAAGACAAAGAAGAAAAGCTAGGGGTTTTGAAATACCTGTCAGATATTAAAGTTTGCCAGGAATTATGAAGAAGTACTATGGAGAATGATAGTGAGCCAGGGATAAAATTGTTGATAAGAAGAAAATGACCCAGCTTTCATCTGATGAACGTACAGGAAGTCTTTAGTATATTGTAAATTGGATACTTGTTATTCCAAGTTATATGATGTCCTCCCTACCAGCAAGAAGAATGTTCAACTGCCATTTGCCATATAACTTCAATGTCTCTTGGTGGGAGGAGAATGCTTCCTAACCCATAAAGATCATATTTAACTGTGGAACTAGTTTTGGCTAATGAGATATAATCATAGTGGTTAGAGCTTCCAAAGCTATAGTTATTTCTACTATTGTGTCATTTTCTTTTACGAGAGAATGGAATATTTAGATAAGGACTATCTTTTCAATGCCCATTTAGAATAAAAACAAATTAATGTTCAAAAGATATATTTGAAAGCCCAAGAATTAACATCAAATTTAACGACCATTATTTTTTTCCTATGATAGGGAACAAAGCAAGTATGTTAATTCTTGACACTTCTATTTTGTTGAGGTTTTTTATCTAGTAAACTATGTAAAAGCTAAATAGCATTAGATCGTACAGAAAGAAATTGAACCGATTTATTTGCATACAACATAATGACACTCATAGAATGTCCAGTGAATTTAGCAAGATACAAGCCTAATATAGAAAAATAAGTTACATTTCTATATATTAGAAAGAAAGAAATGTAAAATGGTTCTGTGTGAGACATTGATTAGATAAGAACAAAACATACTTTCTTGGGGGTGGTGGGAATGTTCTATAGCATCATTCACGTGGTACTACAGAAGGATGCATTTGACAAAACTCATTGAAATTCAACACTTAAGATGGACTCATTTTACTATAAAATGCATCTGAATTGTTTTAAAAAGGAAAAAAATAAGCAAAGGGTGAAATAACTTTATGTTAAATAAATTGACTATCATATTAAACACATATAAAACAGATTGTAAATTAATGATCTGATTTATGGTACCAGAGGAAAAAAATACCATATTTTGGTTTAAATCCAGAAACATTAACTAAAAATTAGATAAATTTAATGTTTTCCTAACCAAAGCGAAAAAATATTTGAGTAAATCAAAATATATCAAAATTAGTGTCTGGGATACACTAACACACATACATATACAAAGCCGACCCTCTTTGTCTAAGGGTATTTATTTTAGAACTTGACAAAAAAAAATACCAAGCCTCATCTTTCCAAAAAAGTAAATATGTAAGTCTAGGCCACAACAAAATTCTAGGAAAAAAAAAAAAAAAAAGAAAATATTGAGGGGATATCTGGAAATTGAAAGGCAATATTTAACTACTACAAGTGGTTGAAAATATTATCAACTGTTAAAAAAGCTCATGGGGTGATAGTGGAAATTTTTTTAAGTTTACTTGTTTTTGGAAGAGTGTACACCAGCAAGGGTGGGACAGAGAAAGAAAGAGGAAATCCCAAGCTGACTCCATGCTGTCAGCACAGAGTGGCACGGGGCTTAATCTCCTGGACTGTGATAGTGACCTGAGCTGAAGTCAAGAGTAGGATGCTTGCTTGACTGAACCACCCAGACACCCCAGAAATTGTTCGTTTTTTTTTTCTAATTCAGTTATACAATACAGTGTTATCATGTATTGATAACATCTTTTATAGTATACCACATTTTACATTAGATCTCAGTACTTACTTTATAACTGAACATTTGCACCCTTTTACCAACCTTTCCCTGTTCACCCCCACTCCCCCCCCCCACCCTGTCCAGACCCTGACTACCAGGTTTCTACTCTGTCTCTATGACTTTGACTATTTTTTCCTAAGATTTACATGTAAGTGATTCTGTGCAGTATTATAGTCTTTGTGTTTGGCTTAGTTCATTTAGCATAATGGTCCTCAATATCCATTCATGTTATCACAAATGGCAGGATTGCCTTCTTTCTTGTGGCTGCATAATACTCCATTGTATATAGTATACATTCACCATATCTGCCTTATCCATTCCTGGGTTGATCCACTTTGGTTGTTTCCATATCTTGGCTATTATGAATGAAAAGATGGTTGAGATGTTTGCAAAATGGGGTAGGCTGAATAAATATCATAGATGATCCTGTTTTAATACCTGGACATTGTGAATGTTCTCTTATATGTCTAGACAAACTGTATCTACATAATTAATTGAAAGATACTGAGATGAAGTAATTTTATGGATTTTCCAGGTGGGTCTTACAGGGAGCCAGAAGGTTAGAATGAGTAGCAAGAGATGCGATGATGGAAGCAAGGGATAGGAAAGACGTAAGGAAGGGACTAGAATGCAGATGACCATTAGAAGCAGAAAGGCAGGGGGGCACCTGGGTGGCGCAGTCGGTTAAGCGTCCGACTTCAGCCAGGTCACCATCTCGCGGTCCGTGAGTTCGAGCCCCGCGTCAGGCTCTGGGCTGATGGCTCAGAGCCTGGAGCCTGTTTCCGATATTGTGTCTCCCTCTCTCTCTGCCCCTCCCCCGTTCATGCTCTGCCTCTCTCTGTCCCAAAAATAAATAAATGTTAAAAAAAAAAAAAAAAAAAGAAGCAGAAAGGCAGGTAAGGAATCTACTCCATATGGTTGCACTATATGCTAACAAATTTGGATGTAAATTAAAAAAAAAAAAAATAAAGTAAAAAATTGGAAAAAAAAAAAAAAGGCAGGAACTAGGGTCTCCTCTGAAGCCTTCAGAAGGAATGTAACTTTGACACTGCCTTGATTTTAGATGTGTGACGTCTGGAACTGTAAAAGAACAACTCTTTGTTTTAAGCCACTAAGTGTGTGGTAAAGTGCATAACAGCATCAGGAAACCAATACAGAGAGTTTACATGTTGGAATGTGTTCGTGGTCTGACAGCAACAATAAAAATGATATGGTTATGTTGAAATTTCTGTGTGTAGTAGATTTCAATAAAACATTTTAGAAAGGAAAATAGCTAAAGCAATTATGGCAAAATTTGTACCTTTGGCAAAGCTTTGTGGCACAAGGCGTGGTGTTGTGCTGTTTTCTATTTTCGTGCGATATTTTATATTAAATAGCTGCAATTAGGTATCAAATAATTTCTATTAGAAATGGACACGGAGAAGAAAAGGAATCCTATGGTTGTCAGGGCTAAGAATATCTCTTTGAAGAATGACAGCTAAGTTGGAGGAAGAGTGGGAACAAGTTTACTAAGTTAAGAATGAAAGAAATCCAGTATTTGTAGGGAGTAATGCGAAAAGCAAAACATGACCAATATAAAAATGGACAGATTGTCAGATAATGTGGGCCTTGAAGACTACAGTCAGATATTTGAATTTATTTGAAATGTGAAGCCGTTGGAGGGTTTGGAACAGGGAGAAGGGAGATAGTGTGATTTATATTGCATAAATTACTATACCTGTTATGTACTCTACTGTGTTTGAAGCAAGGTGAACCGAAGATGGGATATAGGAGTCTCTGGAAGCACTCTAATTAAGAGAAGATGGTGGTTGATCCAAGACTGTGGCAAGGATGAAAAAGAAATCTGTGCACATGTGAAAAATATGACAGGCTTTGCTGGCGGATTAGATGTGGGACTGAGGGAATGGACCAGGAATAATCTCTCCTCTGACAATCGTGTGTTCTTTCTGTAGTAAAAATATAAGTGAAAAAAATAGACGTGAGGCATTTTGGTTTATTAAGATTATATTTTTGCCTTGAATTAAAAATCAGAATTTCATTGTGTATTTATTTTTAGGATTTCATTTTATTTGCTATATATTTTAACCCAAAAATTTTTTTTCATGTATTTTGCCTCTGGTTCATTTCTAAAAAGTCTTTTAATAAACAAATACTGTTGGTTGATTACCCTTCCAGCTCCTAGAGAGCTGTAAACACAAGTCTTGGCCCCTGCCTCAGAGAAATAGTCACTTTGAGTCAGTGATTCTAGGGATCATTTGAAGCTTTGCTTTGACTGTAGAGTGAGAATCTTTTAACATGTGAGTGGCATATAATACATGAAATTTAATAACATAAATTTTCCTGCTGCTTATAATAATTTTTAAAGGGATTCCTACATTTTTTTGTTAATTTTAAACTAATGATTGGATGATTTAAAACAGCGCCATAAATCTGCAAATATAAAAATGTTCAATGTAAAATAAATTTTGTAAGCTTTAGCATAGAATGAAATTGTTTCAGTATAATACCAAAAATTTTAAAAATGACAGTCATATTTGTTATTTGTTTGTCTTTATGACTTTAACAGAAACGTTACTAAAAATTAACATGTATGTTGATTTCTGCAGCACTTTGATGGATTTTTGTCACTATTTGTTATATTTTTAAAGAAAGGTTAATTTTTTGTCAGCTTCCATACCCATAAAATTAAATGAAGCCACAGTTTACAAATCATAATGTATTAACATAGGCTATTCATGGAAGTTCCTAATTCACATTAGTGCTCAGGCTCATTTTCTATAGGGGAAAAGGAAACTAAAGGTAAAAGTCAAGTTAAAATTATCACAATTATTAATTTCAAATGGCTACAGAGTAATTAGTTAATTAAAATCATCACTATGTCAGTAAGTTGAACACAAATCTGACATGTGATTCAAACAACATTTTGAAAAACTTGATTGAAAACTCTTAGTCACTTTATTCAGATAATACCAGACTAAGAAATGTTGAAATTCAACAGTCTTTCCCTGCTTTATTACTTATAGCTCTGCCAATGAAAAATTTTTAAAAAATTGAAAGAAAAGATACAAAAACCTGTGCATGTTTATCTCTCACACAAAATTCTAGGACTCATGTTTTATTTTCTGTGTTAACACTGCCATTTGATAAAATGTTTCTTGAACTTTTTCCTAGAAGTTAAGATGTTAAACTTCAACTGACAATACTTAGATTCCATCGATAAATAGAAACACACACAAAAAAAAAAGGAGGGGGGAAAGAAAGAAGAGTGGAAAATATGGTTGAAAATTAGTGGAAGTAGGGGCAACTGGGTGGCTCAGTAGGTTAAGCCTCAGGCTCTTGGTTTGGGCTCAGGTCATGATCTTGTGGTTCATGGAGCATAGCCCCACATCGTGCTCTGGGCTGACAGCATGGATCCTGCTTGGGATTCTATCTCTCCCTCTCTCTCTGCCCCTACTTGCTCTTTGTCTGTCTGTTTGTCTCTCTCTCTCTCTCTCACGATAGATAGATAGATAGATAGATAGATAGATAGACAGATAGACAGACAGACAGACAGATAGACAGACAGACAGATAGACAGATAGAGAAAGTATGACCAAGTCTTTGAGGTAGATTCTTAAGCTGGTGAGTAAATACAACGTCATAACTCTTCTATCTGAACATCACGACTGCTTTAGATCTCTCAAGAACTGAAAGGGTCTTTCATAGTTTAACGGATGTTGGCAGGAGACACAAAGCTGGATCAGAGACTCACAGCACAGCTGGCAGTCTGAACTTCGTGTTCCCTTCAGTTGCCCATGTCTTTCAAATCTTACGGGGGTCCAGGTAGACGCTAGGCATATCGTGCTTTTGTTACACAGCCTAAAAATGCTGAGCTTAATAAATCCCAATCTTATAAAGGACTTCAAACAAACATGCTCAGCCTTTGCCCCAGAGGGAGACGTTGTCTTTATTGCACTGTACAGCAAACAAATCTGCGCTCTGCTCCAGATGAGGATGTTATATTTCTCTTCCAGGGCTATTTGCTCTACAAACATCCTGAAAACGATGGTCTAGCAACAAAATCTGTCAGTGTATCTACTCACAAGATTTGCAGAAATGTGAACAACAAGGAGAACGTTTTCCAATTGGTTTACGGGCTAAATGGAACATATTGGCCGTTAAATACGTATATGTGACACAAGGGAGACTGTTACATAGTGATACTGTTTCAAAAGATGTGCATACAATCCTAGGTTCTATTATTAGCTCTATGGTGTGAGAAAAATTATTTAACCTTTTGAACCTTACTTTCTTTACCTTTAAAATAAGGAAAATTTGATATGCTTTACGTCCCTAACAGAAATATTATAAAAATCCACTTTGATAATAGATATGAAAAAGTTATGTAAACTTTACAACAGGGCATAGTTTTTAGTTATATTAGCTTGAATAGGGACAGATTTACATACATACTTTGATTAAATTCTTTGTCATAATAAATTAACCTTACTGTATTATATAAAAAAATACTGACTTGTAACTCTTCTTAGTTTTTCCTAATGTCTGTTTTATTTTTTTAATTTAACATTTATTTTTGAAAGAGAGACAGAGTGCAAGTGGGACAAGGGCAGAGAGAGAGGGCGATGCAGAATCCAAAGCAGGCTTCAGGGTCTGAGCACAGAGCCCAACATGGGGCTCGAACTCACAGACCATGAGATCATGACCTGAGTCGAAGTCAGACGCTTAAGCGACCGAACCACCCAAGCACCCAATGTCTGTTTTTGAGAAACAGAGGGAGACAGAACACATGTGAGCAGGGGAGGGGCAGAGAGAGGGAGAGAGAATCCCAAGCAGGCGGAGCCCTACATGGGCCTCTGTTCCACAACTGTGAGATCATGACCTGAGCCGAAATCAAGTGAGACATGTAACTGACTGAGCCATGCAGGTGCCCCTTAGCTTTTTATTTGATTAACAAAATACTTAAAATGAAACATTGTATTTTTCTAGTCTAGAAGAGTACTTAAAAATAACCAACACCTTATTTCAGAAGCCTTTCAACATTATTCACTAATACTGCTCTCCAATGATATAAGAATTTAACTGTCAGAAATTATTTTTCATGAATGCATATACCTATGCTTTAATTAAATATATTCTCTAATCTTCAGTAAAGCTAATGTAACATTTGAATTTCAAGTGGATATCTTCCTACCATAAGAAATGAATTTATAGCAATTTTCCTAAAATAATTTCTTCTCTAGCAAAAATCTGAGGTCTGAATCATACAAAAGGGTGTACTAACAGGTTTGAGTTTTGTTTTCCTCTCACTTTTCTTGTATATTTTAAGCCTACAAAAATGTTGTAAGCACTGTATAGGAAAATAAATATGCTTCATCCAAATTCATCAATAGAGTTTCTTGTCTACGTACCTTTACATATAGTTTTTGAGAATTTGTCGTAGATATAACTCTTGATATTTGACTATAATTCCTATGAAAACATAATTCTATTACATAATAAGAATTACCAGATATTTATCAGTAGCATACAATTTAATGTTGTCTGATAGATCATTGCACTCCACCGTACAAATCCACATTCAGATTTCCTCAATCGTCCCAATAGTAAATTTTATGTTTCTTTTGTCTCTTTTTCCTTCATTTCCTAATCTGAGATGCAAACAGAGATGATGCCCTTTTATCTTCTGGATTTGTGTCTTTCTAGGAGGATATTTGTGGGCTAGGTCTGTGACTTTGAAGTCTTAGGTTATCATAATTCACTATGATCACTATGATCTTCCAGCATTGTTTTGTGAGTCCCTGTGTATATTTTTATACTCTGCTCCAAGTTGGATCCTGCTATTATCAAATACTTGTTTGCAGAGGATTTCACTGTGAATGATGTTCTTATTTTGAGGGTATTTGTTGGCAATTAGTGTTGCAGGATACCTAAGCCTGTCAAAATTGCCCTCTATTCCTTTTGCTGTTGCCACCCAGATTTCTCTGCATGGGTTCTGCTTTGGTCCTGTTTTATCATCACTCACTTGTATTCTGAATTTGAGGGATAACTCTGACAGTTCTGTTAAAGAAGGTATCCATGCCTTTCAATTTTGTTAACTTCTTGCTGAGGTTTAAGACGTGTGTGTGTGTGTGTGTGTGTGTGTGTGTGTACACATATATACACACATATAGATACCAAATCTCAAATCACTGTTTACTCAGTGACTTTATTTTTTTTTAATTTTTAATGTTTATTTTTGAGAGAGAGAGAGAGAGAGAGAGAGAGAGAGAATGAATGAATGAATGAATGAATCAGAAGCAGACTCCAGGCTCTGAGCTGTCAGCACAGACCCAATGCAGGACTTAAACCCATGAACCATGAGATCATGACCTGAGCTGAAGTCTGGCTTTTAACCTACTGAGCTACCCAGGTACCCCTACTCAGTGAGTTTCTTAACCAGAGCTCCATTACTCCCCACAAAGGGTAACCAGGATAGATCAGTTTCATTTATTTTTAAAAATGCATTATACAAATAGAATCATACAATGCGTATTCTTCTATGTCTGGCTGTTTTAGCTCACTCTTAACTTTGTGAAATTCATTCATCATTGTGCCAATTCTATCATTCCTATCATCCTATTGAATCCTGTTATGTGAATATGCCACACGTTATTTATCCATTCTTATACAGACAAACATGTAGGTAGTTTTAAGTTCCATTATAAATCATCACTAATCACTCTACTACCTGGCTTTTGGTCAATATATAATTATAACCCTTCACCTCTCCCCACCACACACACACATACATAGACATGTGTGCATACGCGTTTAGCCTCACCCAGGTAAGGGAGAAACTTTTTTAGTCTTAAAGGAAACTTTCCATATCTATATTTTTTCATTAAAATGTCCTTGTATCTATTTGAATCAGGCTACCTTCTGACACAGATGCCATAAAAATGTAACAAACTTTATTTTTTAGAAAAGTTTTAGATTTACAGAAAAAGTGGAAAACTAATTCAGAAATCACATAACATGCAATGCCCTATTATTCCCTTACTTATGAACATCTTATATTAGTATGATACATTTTTCACAATGAACCCATACGTATATATTACAGTAGTTAAAGTCTGTGCTCTATTCATATTTCCTCAGCTTTTCCAGTTTTTCTTCTGTTCCAGAATTCATCTAGGATATCATGTTGCATTTAGTTTGCACGTATCCTTAGGCTCCCAGTAGCTATGAGAGTTTTTCAGATGTCCCTTGTTTTTGATGACCTGACAGTTTTGAGGATTACTAGTCCTATATTTTTTACAAGGTCCCTCTCTTAAAATTTGTCTGGGTGATTGCCTTTGTTAGGAAACTGGGTTAATGTCTTTTGGGGGAGGAAGACCATAGTGGAAGGTACATTGTCATCCTACCCTGTTTAGGATGCCTACTTTCAATATGACTTGCTACTGTTGCTGTAATCCTTGATCACTTGGCTGAGGTACTGTTTTTCAGTGGAATTTTCTCTGCTGTTACCTTTCTTTATACTGTACTCTTTGCAAAGGAGTCACTGTGTACAAGCCAGTCTTAGCAGGTAAGGAGTTTGCTCTACCTTTAAATTTTTTTTTAATTTATTCATATTTGAGAGAGAGAGAGAGAGCACAAATGGAGGAGGGACAGAGAGAAAGGGAGACAGAAACCGAAGCAGGCTCCGGGCTCCAACTTGCCAGCACAGAGAGCCCAATGTGGGGCTCGAACTCACGAGCTGCAAAATCATGACCTGAGCCGATCGATTGGATGCTTAACTGCCTGAGCCACCTAGGCGCCCCTGCTCTACCTTTTTAAGGATACAATATCTACATAAAGTGTATGGAATTATTTTGAATGATATATTTGTCTCTTCTTCCACAATTTTTCAGTTTTCTATGTGTATGGATACTTAGATATTTAGTTTATGCTTTGGGTTTTAAAGCAATACTAATTGATCTCTCGCATAGTTTTAGTATTTGGCCATTGGAACTCTCATTTGGTTAATGTATCCTTTTGACATACTCCCATCAATGCAGTTTTTATTGGTATTTTTATTTTTAGTACTTAAAAAAAAAAGTTCTGATACTACAAGATGGTCCAGGCTCCTGTTGCATATCTTCTGCCTCAGTCAGTGATTTCTCTTAGGATCCCTGATTCCTTTTGTTAGAGAGTGGTTTTTGAAACTAACATCTGGATTCTGGCTCATTTTTGGCCATGTCATCTGACAAATCTACACATGTATACTAACATGTATAAAGCAAACATGTATAAACATTTCCATATATAACCATCTGTAACTATAATAAGGAAAATTTTATTTTACTGATGTTTTTAACTCTAATCCATTTAAAAATGGTTTATTCCAGCTTCCTCCCCTTGAGGATCTGTAAGCTCCTGTTCCAAAACTGAAAAAAGGGATTCCTACCATGTGGCATACATTTACTTGTTTAATTCCCATATGCACGTATAGCGGTATTGGAATTGTTGACCTGTACCCCCAAAGGAAGCCATTTCATCAACTATTAACACTGCTAATATGCATTTTCTTTGGCCTTCAGTCTTAAAGGTTCTGTTTATTCCCAATGTTACCTAGAGGGAGCACTTTCCCCCCTCAATGTCCCCCTCTCCTCCTGCCCTACCCTTCCTGTGGTTGTTTCATGCATTTACAATACACATCATTCTCTTGTCAAGGTCTGAATTCCTTCCTGAGATTCTCAGCCTCCAATTCTTTTTTTTTTTGTGTGTGTGGGGGGGGGGGGGGTGGGGGGTGGGGTGGAGAGAGTAAACTGACACAAAATAGTCTTTTTACTGTGAAGCTCTATTAATTTTGAAAAATACTTAACACCATATATCTTGTGGAGAATATTTTTACTATCTTAAACGTCTCCTGTGCTTCACTTATTCATTCCTTTCCCCTCCTCTGACAGCCCTGGAAACTTCCGGTCTTTTTACTGTTTCTATTACTTCAGCTTTTCCAGAATATCATATAATGGAATCATACATGATGTGGACTTTTGAGGCCAGCTTCTTTCACTTGATGATATGCTTCTAAGATTCTTTCAGATCTTTTTGTGAATTGATAGCTCATTCATTTTATCAGGAAATATTATTATATCATATATATATATTATATCATATAAATATATCATATAAACTCAATGTATTGAATTATTATATATGTATTGTTTGATTTCAATTTTGGAAATTTAGGAGTAAAGTTGCTATAAGGATTCCTGTATGAATTTTGTGTGAACATAAATTTTCAAATCAGTTGTGTAAATACCTAGGATTGTGAATGCTGGATTGTACAGAAAGTCAAATTTAACTTTTGAAAAGTTCCCAAACTCTCTTCTAAGTTGGAATCCTTTTACATTCAGAATAATGAATAAGAATTCCTGTCACTCCACATCCTTGCCAAAAATTTATATCACTTTTTATTTTGTTTTTAATCTAACCATTATAATAGGTGTGTAGGAGTGTTTTATTGCTACTTTAATTTGAAATTCCCCAGTCATGAGTGATGTTGAGAGTCTCATCATATGCTTACTTTTCAACTCTACATCTTCTTTGGTAGGTGTCTGTTCACATGTTTAGCCCATTTTTAGTGGGTTTTTTGTTTTCTAATTGCTGACTTTAAGAGCTCTTTATATTTGGATATATATGTGTGTGTGTGTGTGTGTGTGTATATAATCTCCTTTCTTGTACATAGTCTGTTATAATTACTTAAGAATTTCATTTCATGGTAATTTTATAAATGATTTTGGTGTTTTAAATTTCAAAATGATCATTACTGATACACAGAAAAACAATTGACTCTTAAGAAAATAATCTGTGTCCATGCTATAAACCTTTATTAGCATTAAGTATTTTTTTGTGGTGATTCTTTGGTATTTCCTACATGGGCAATTTTGTAACTTACAAAGACAATATTATGTTTTCCTTTGCTGTCTGTATATCTGTTATTTACTTGTCTTGTCTTATCCTTATATTGAGTTTCCAATACAAATCTGAAAGGGAGTGGTAACAAAGAACATCCTTGCCTGGATCCTTCACAGTCTTAAGGGGAAATGTCATTTCTCACCATTACCCGTGTTAGCTGTTGGATTTTTTAGATCTATTTTACCAAGTTGAGGAAGTTCTCTATTGCTCATTTGCTGAGCATTTTTTTTTTTTATCTAAATGGATGGTGCATTTTACCCAATGCTTTTTTCTGAATGAGTGTGACCATATGGTTTTGCTTCTTTATCCCGTTGATGTGATGGCTTACAGTGATCATTGTTTTCCACGTGTAACCAGACTTGCCTACCTGGAATAAATTCCACTTTGTAATGATACATAGTCCAGTTTCTACACTAACAAATACAATTTCCCAGTATTTTATGGAGGTAGGTTTTGTTTGGTTTTTGCATCTGAGGTTACGAGAGATCATGATTTGTAGATTTTCTTGTTTTTATATGGTTGTGATATTAATAAAAAGATGGGCTCATAGAATGATTTGGGAAAGAAATGGTATAGAATTGGTATCATTTCTTGTTCTATGCCTTTTCAACAAAATAGGGATTCATGTTTCTATCTGGACTATATTCCTTTCTATGGACATGTTGATGATTATTACTGCCAGATGAGTTAGATTATTTTAAAGAACAAGTTTAGGATTATTTTGACATGAATTACATATTTAAATATATTTATTGACTTCTTACCAAATGAAAATACTCACACACTTTTAAATTTTATTAACAGGCTTTTCCTGTTGGTTACTATCTCCTCAATGAGTAACCCACTATATAGTAGATACATGCCATTGCCTCATCATGGGACACACACAATAGAAGGCATTCAATAAAATGTTTCAAGACCTGAAAATCAACTAGATCATTTAGTTTTAAGGAATAATTTTATGACTTTTAATGCTTAATGAAAGCTGTAGGAGATCACTACTTTCAGACAGATGAGGCATAGTGAAATATTTATATCAATTTGCCTCTTGCAAATGAACAGGCTGAAACAATTGTGGAGCTGACTTTCCACCATATGGCATGGCATCTAAACAGCTATAGACTTTTTAAAAATGTCTCATTATGTGAACTAGGTCATTGAAAATGATAGGTGGACATTGGCATATTAACACTATAAGAAGAGCACAGTTCTCAAATTGTTAAAATCCTCACTGTCATACAAATAGATAATGAGCATGTGTCAATGTCATATTTAACTCATTAATGAGAGAACCAGCAGGATGGAAGAGCTTATTAAAATTGCATATGAGGAACTAGGACTCATATAGTCATTGTGGAAAGAAATGCAGAGATATGATTGCTAGTTTCAAGAACTGTGAAGAGTCTAAGAATTGTATCCTACTTGCAGACTAACAACTTAGTTTTGCCACAGTTTGTAGAACACATGGGGCTCCTTGGTTAAAGGCCAAGAGGACTACTCACAGAAATATCAATCATCAGAATATAGCGTTTTTGTATTTTTTTTTTTTGGTACCAGTTCCAGGAGCTCCAATACCAACTCAAGGCAAAGTGTTAAAAATTAGATGTGGTAAAGAAAAATTAGCACTAGACAGATGAAATAGGTGAAAAAGCTATTACAAAGGAATAGAAAACAGTCATTTTCAGACACAACCCCCATGTAGGAATTAAATTCTTCTCTGAAATCTTCCTTGTGGAGCCCAAAGAATCTCTGTGTAGTCTCTGGACAAGGAGTCAGGAAAACATCAAGTCTATTGCAACAGGGGAGAAAGATGGGACTAATCTTGATCTCTAAATAGTTGAAAACACATGGCCTATCATAAGTAAATACTGGAAAGGAAAACTTACATTTCTTGAGAATCAGATGACCCTTTGCTGGGCCTGATAGAAAATCCTTACAGCTTGACAAAAAGGTCACACAATCACATGTTCACATCCCCCCTTCCCCCCCCCCACAAGATTTCTTTTCTCAATAGTGAGAACTGTGATCTGAATATCTAATATCCCATCTAATACCTCAACATTATTCCTCATCATCAATAAAGTGGGTTTGTTGTGTTTTTGTGCTATGATCATTTAAATAATATCTGGCTTATTTACCCTTTCTTCACTCCATTTTTATAGGTAATGGAAATTCAATATGGATTTCATTAATAGCATACATGTAAGAAATCAAAATACCAACAGTATTTGTAAAACTGACAGTACTCTAATACATGGATGGCTACCTAAGGTAGTCTGAATTTACGGCAATGTTCTGTGTCTGTGTCATAGTTGGACTAACTTATTTACATAGATGTAACAACTAGTGTTAATTAACATGCCTTGTATTGCTAGTAAGTGTAAAGTCATAGGATATAAGAATACAAAGTTAACTTCTGTCTTGGGGCTTTACAAAGCAGAGGTTAATTTTTTTTTTTTTTTTTTTTTTTTTTTGCCAGCTGTAAACCTGGGGCACAACAAGTAATAGAGCATGATGGAGAAAATGAAGATATATTTTTAAAATATATACATACATACCATATTATAAAAAAAGGGTCTGATTAAAAGCTTTGTATATAATATTGATCACTGTTCTGAGGAATTGGCAGATAAGGCCAGTCAATTAATGCTATATTCTAAAGAGTCATTTCTTTAGGTTCCCTAAATGTTTTCTCATTTTACAATCTACGTTAAGGTTCCTGCAGACATATTTTATGAATCCTAAGGAATTTGTTAAAACTGGATGCCATCCAGAGAGGGTTTCATTCCAGTTTTCATAAACATGGTCTGCAAAATGGAAGTGGAAGGTAAAGAAGAAATAAAAATTTTTTCTCAAATGCCCATTAGAAAATAGAGTATTAAAAATGTCTCAGAAAAATATCTCACCTTTTCTTGGATCTTGGCTTCCAAGATGACAAAAAAAGGGAAGAACAGTGATCATGGCAGAAGGGGTTTCTGCCTATCCAAGGAAAGGCCATTAAGAATTTCATTATTTGAAACATAGGAGAGGCCATAGCTTTCAGGGACACGTGAAAATGAGTGTCATTGATGCTTCCGTACTTTCCAAGCTGTATATGAAACCACTTGACTTCATGAGTTGTGTTACTCACAACATGGTCATTGGAACCAACACCCTGGTTTTGACCTTCAGATGTTGCCCCACAACATCTGTTAAACCCCTTGTAAGGAGCTGGGTCCTTAAAATCTGAAGGAATGCTAGTCCCTGGGAGACTAAAAGAAATATTGTAGAGGAAAAGGAATAAAAGAAAAATTGTAGAGGAAAAAAGTCACATTAGAAAGTAAATGATTGCAGAACATTTTTCTCTAAGTTTAATTCCTGTGATTCAAATCCACTGGATATTTGTGTTTGATCCTACTTGCAAAGTCCTCTGTTTTGTAAAAAGAGTTCTGGAGGTCTTGACTCAGTTTCTTCAGTAATATGGTTATTGTTCATGGTGGCAATATTAGCTTACACCAGGTATCTATTCTTTGCAATATTAATAATCAAGGGTAGTTTCTACAGTCCTTTTCTCTGAGAATTTTGTTTTTTTGATGTTTTCTCTGCAGAAATACCAAGAGAGAAGGTAAAGTGACAGAAGGTGAGAGGAGAGCAGAAACTACCTGTTGCAGGGGGTAGAGGGAAGGGGACAAAAATTAAAAATGGAAGGATTTTTTTTTTCCAGATCAACCCTTAACATTAGAGAAGAGTAGACTCCCATGTTGCCATCATCAATAACTATTTTTAATATATTCAGTAAATAGATGAATTGAGGCCCTTACCAAATCTCTAGGGCCTATTAGTTTTAAATCTATGAAATATATTTTTATACTTTTTTTTTGTAAATTTACTCATCTTACAGGATGAGTTTCTCCTTTTCATTGATAAATTTTATCCCATTTTGGATTAAATAGCAGTGTGACTAATTAAGAATTAGGAAATATACCCAAATTTTTATAATTTTCCTCTTACTTTTGAATGTCAAGCTAGGGTATACAGGTCAAAGGTTTTGGTCATTTGGGGAAACAAAAATTACTTGGTGTTAACAGCACCTCAGCAGCTTTATTTTTCTGAATGTAGGTTAAGGTAAAAGAAACAAAAGGGTTTAGGTGGAACATAAGTGAATGGTTTGCCTTAGTAACCTCATTAAAAGTAACATCAGCTTCTGTAGATGTGAGAAATTTCTGTTCATATTTTCAAAAGTAGTTGAAAAGCATGATAAATATCAATTTAAAGTCAAAACTTTGAAAATAAAATATCATGAGAAAAGAAACCTCTACTGCCTGGGCAGATTACACAGGAGAGAACTAATAACTTTTTAAAAATGGTGATAAATTAACATAACAAAATTTACCATCCTGTTTTTAAGTGCGTAGTTGAATAATGTTAAGTGCATTCATGTACTTGTGAAACAGATCTCCAGAACTTCTTTGTCTTGCAAATCTCAAACTCTTTACCCATTAAATAACAGCTACCCTTTCCTGGCTACCCTAACCCTTGGCAACCACAATTCTATTTTCTGTCCATAAATTTGCCTATTCTAGGTACCTCATATAAGTGGAATCATACAGTATTTGTCTTTTTGTGAACGGCTTATTTCACTTTGCCTAATGTCTGCAAGGTTATCTACATAGTAGTGTATGCCAGTTTCCTTCCTTTTAAGGCTGAATAATATTCTACTGTATGAATATATCACATTGTGTTTATCCATTCATCTATTGACAAACACTTGGGTTGCTTTGAACTTTGGCTGTTGTGAATAAGGCAGCTATGATCATAAGCACGCAAAAGTTTATTCAAGTCCTTTCAATTCTTTTTGTTATATACCAGCAGTGAAATTGCTGGCTTGTATGGTAATCTTATTTTTAAATTTTTGAGGAACTACTATGCTGTTTTCCATGGCATCTACCCCATTTTCCTTCCCAACAGGGCATAGCTATCCTAACGGGTGTGAGGTAGTATTTCAATGAGGTAAAAACTTTTACTACCAGTTATTAACAACAGATTAAATATTCTACAGCCAAGTTTCAACTACCCATCATTGGGGTACGTGGAACGCTCAGTCAGTTAAGCGTCTGAATTCGGCTCTGGTCATGATCTCACAGTTTGTGAGTTCAAGCCCCACATTGGGCTCTCTGCTGTCAATATGGAGCCTGCTTCAGATCCTCTGTCATCCTCTCTCTCTGCCCCTCCTCCCTCCCCCAAATTAAAAAAAAATAATAATAATCCTTTAGGATGGCCTGGGTGGCTATGTCAGTTGAGCATCTGAATTCGGCTCAGGTCGTGATCTGGTGGTTCATGAAATGGAGTGCTGTGTTGGGATCTGTACTGCAGCTTAGAGCCTGTTTAGCTCTCTCTCTCAAAAGGCATTAAAAACAGACTTAAAATACTTTACAGACATTTTCATAACTATATTTTATTATTTCTAGTTGCTAAATTAATACCAACTTGTATCTTATCCATGATGAAGGATCCATTTAAAATAATTTCTTCTGTAGATTTAGTAATGACAGATTTGGATGATTAAGCAATTTCTAAGAGTGTCCCCCAAATCTCTCCACAATTAAATATGGTTTCCATTATAAATACACAATTTATACCCTAGGCTAATTACCCTGCTTCTTTGAGAAAGGGGTGCATGCTTTTCTTCACAGACAGAACTGGTAGGAACTTCAACCCACATAAAAATAAGTATGTGCACAACACCTATAAGAAAAAAAATAAACACTTATGTACAGAAATAATGGGTAGTTGCTCTGTTTTTGTATGAATTTTCTTCACTGTTCACATTTGTCAGAAATAGGTTATAGATTCCTTGGAATTTGTCCCTCATTCCCTCTGGGATTTTGCAATGCTTTAAGCCAGGGAATCTTCAAACAAGCTAACAGCAAACACAGTGATAAAAGTACAAGCCTATTAATGTATCTCAGTGTTTCTCAACTGTGAGTTGTTTGGCCCAGAATCCTCCTCCCAGTGATATTTGGCAGTGTCTCAAGTTGTAGTAGGTTGCCATACCCAGCATCCCAGAGAAAGGCAAAGGAGGGTTACTACTGGCATCTGGTGGGTAGGGACCAGGGATTCTGCGACATCTCATAAATTGCACAAGGCTGCCCCAACCAAGTTATCCAGCCCAATATATCAATAATGCTGAGATTACAAAATCCTGTTCTACTTTGTTTGCCAACTCTCAGATAGGCAAGGTGTTTTTCACATCCAAGGACCTCCTACCAGATATCTGGTAACTAATTGAAAGACTGATGTCAGTGCTAAGATTCTCACTCTTTTTTTTTTTTAATAAATTTATTGTCAAATTGGTTTCCATACAACACCCAGTGCTCATCCCAAAAGGTGCCCTCCTCAATACCCATCACTCACCCTCCCCTCCCTCTCACCCCCCATCAACCCTCAGTTTGTTCTCAGAGATTCTCACTCTTGAAGATGGTACCCAGATTTGATCAGTTCCCAACTGGAATGTATGTAAGAAACATACATTTTTGAAACAGACAGAGAATTTTTGAAAGAGAAAGAGGCCTTCACCAGATCAGATAGACAGAAGAATGGTCTTGTGAGTTGTAACAGGAGGTTCTGAAAATGAACCCATATCTCTGTGTCTTGACAAATTTTTTAGTTTCTTGTAACAGTTCTGGGACAGGAAGGTCAAGGTAAGCCAAAGGACCACAAAGTTGTACTGTGTTACAATGGGTCTCATTTGGACAAGCCCTGATGAGAACAAAGACCAGAGAAATACAGTAAAAATTAAGTCTCCTTACAGCTTACAGCCCACCGATAAAGATCTAAGACATGCAGAGCATGACCTTCCTCAAGGAACTCATGGCTGCCTTCATGCCAAATGTTTGATTGGAGACCCAAAGCAGCCCTATCTTAACAATAGTAAGACCTCCAAGGTCCTGTATACCCTGTTTGCAGCATATAGAAATTCCTTAGAAACTTAAGTTATCTCTATGCCACTCCCCACCCCCTCAGCCTCCCCCATCCCAACTTAAAAATAGAATCAGGCACTCCTCACCATACAAGTGTGGCTCTTTCTGTGCATGAGTCCTGTCCCGATGCTAAAACAAAAGCCCCTTTTGCACCACAAAACGTTTCAAGAATTCTTTCTTGACTCTTGCCTGTAGCAACCCTGTATCACATACAGCAAGCACATTACTGTTTATAATCAAATTAGCCGGCTAAGGACTATACTGCCTTTGGGCTTCTACAAAACATAGAACACATAAGGATCCCAGAAGTTGAGATCTTTATACTAACTCATAAGGTTTAACCACATTCATTACATATGGGATAATCATGTAGCAAAATAAAAGGCATGAAAAGAAGTCTTAAAATATAAAGATAAGGAATAGTGGGAAATATTCAAGGATCAAAAAACAAACAAACAAAAAGTAACTATAGTGTTGCAGGAGCATAGTTTCAATTTGCAGGTTTAATGGAAAACAATAATCATAAATTTAGAAATTCTGGAAATTAATGGGGATGGCAAGAAATTAGCATTCCTTTATGAATTTTTCTCCTGAAAAATTATGCTTCTATTTGTTCATCTTTTTTTTTAAATTTTATTTTAATGTTTATTTTTGAGACAGAGAGAGACAGAGCATGAACGGGGGAGGGGCAGAGAGAGAGGGAGACACAGAATCGGAAGCAGGCTCCAGGCTCTGAGCCATCAGCCCAGAGCCCGATGCGGGGCTCGAACTCCCGGATCCTGAGATCGTGACCTGAACTGAAGTCGGACGCTTAACCGACTGAGCCACCCAGGTGCCCCTCTATTCGTTCATCTTGATAAAAGTTATGGGCTACACAGATGCCATTTAATTATACCATCTATACAATTGTTAGACAAAATTTATAATTGTATATGATTGGTCCTTCTGACTTTTAGCATTATTTCCCCTTAATTATAATACACATGGCCCATGAGTATAAAACCTTAATACTTGTAATATGTTAAAATATTTTGTTATGTTTCCTGTGTTGAAAAAGCTAAAGTGTTAATGTGTTTCTGTCTTGATTTAAGAATAGGAAAATAGATAGTATGCTAACTATACAGTGAATTTAGGGATCCAGAAATAAACTCATGCTAGAAATACTGATTTGTGAATTTGCTTGGTAAATATTTACAACTCATAATGAAACATCTCTTGGTCTCTTATGCTAAAGAGATATGAGCAAGATGAACTAGAATGTTTTGCTGTGATCTGCATGGATTTCCTCACAATTATATAAAATATACTTTGAAAAATGCATTTTTCATAATCGAAGATACATATTTTGTTACCGTTACAAAATCTTAAAAGATAAGGTGAACTCCTCGTACCCAGAATAGTAAAATAGCTCATTTTCTATTCAGTTGAGCAGATCTTGAATATAGAAATTAAATTTTAAAGTGTGACTAATGCACTAGAGTCCCAATTCTGCCTGTGTCTTAGACACAATTATCACACTTGAGATTTTTTGTCTCTATAGCTTTAAATGTGTTACTACTCGCAGAAACATTTATTTTCATTTAATAGAAAATATTTAAAAATAAGAATAATTAATGATCCATTCCTGGTTATTGCTCTTAGAAATAATTTCCTTGCGGGCACTGTTGCATGGAATTCTTACATGATAAGCAGTTAATAGGACTCTTTAACAGGGTGAAACAGGAACAAATCATTCTTCGGTTCTTTTTCACATGCAAGAGACAAAGACAGACTCTGGAAATTTGTTGTTATTGTTGTCCCCATGCTTTTCCGCCTTCTGAAAAATGTCCCTTAACTTAGTGTTCTGTGTCACACCTTCTCTGGAACTTGCTAAGCCTCTGCAGCCTTGGCAGGAATCCTTGACAGCTTGTCAAGCCCAAGGCAAATTCATGTAATCTTTCCTCCCAGTAATTAATAATTAATTATTGCTCATTAATCTTTAATGAATGGTAGTTGGGAATAATCTAGTCTTTAAAACGAGAGAAAAACACAAAGATAGTGTTATTTCAAAAGGAACTTTTTTAGTTCAGGACTTTTACAAGTCAAACTAATCCTGAGGCTAATGTGAAAATGAGTGAGATAAAAAGCATACAAGCATGCACGAGACCCGTCACACATGGTCCTGGCATCTCCCAATTCTTTCTCTTGAGATAAACTCTAAACTGCTCCTGAGGTCCAAATCACATGGCACAGTCTTCCAACGAACAAAAACAACACACACCACAACAGCAGTTTTCTCTCCTAGAATGGCAGGTTTTCTCTTAAGCGTTCTGAAAGAAGTGGCTTTCTAGAACACTGACATGTGATTGCTATTATCTACCTTGTCAGAGATAAGTTTTTTTTTTTTTATTTTTTTTTTCTGAACAGTAGAAAGAGTTTTCTGGTAAAATAAAAGAAAAGGCTGATGGAATCATTTTAATAAATGTGAATCATTAGGTGTTACTCGTATTCAGCTTTGTTCTTCAGGTATTCAGTGTCACCAGTTGTAATGACAATGTGTTGAGTACTTACTTGATGGGTAAAAGCTGAAACACCTTTTTCTTGACATTTGTTGAAATGGTGGAAAAAGAAAAAGTCCTTTAAAACTATTGAAACTAATGACAGTCCCCAGTGCTGGGGGAGATAATGCTCCTTCTGCTCATATACAAATCATTTGAGAATTTCTCAGTGCAGGAGGAAAAAATAATCCCTTTACAATTCCTCTGTGAAAATAACAGAAAAGGAAAGTAAGCCTATCATACATATATGAATAGGGGTCAAGGCCTGCAAATACAAATATTCATACTTGTCTTTTCTGGCTAACATACACAATAGTATATTGCAAGGCATAATTCTGTACAGTAATGTTGCACTGAATCAAAGGATTAAAATTTTCAGGCTTCCCTTCATCTGTCCCTGTTTTGCCTACTTCTCAAATCTTAGCCCATTAGGTTTTGCATTGTGCTGTTTATTCATCCAGCTCTGACCAACTTCTGCCCCCAACCCCTCAGTGTACCTTTTATTCCCGTGATTTACTCTTTTCCGTGACTGGAAGCCTATATCTCCCTCCCCCCTTTACTCAGTTTGTCAATCCCCTTCCCCTTTGGCAACTATAGTTACTCTCTGTGTTTATAGATATAATTCTGCTTTTTGTTTGTTTTTTAAATTCCACATATAAATGAAATAATGCATTTGTCTTTCTGACTTTTTCACTTAGCGTGGTACTTTCTAGGTCCAATCATGCTGTCACAAATGGCAAGATCTCATCCTTTTTGAGTCTGAGAAATACTCCATAGTGTTTGTCCATCCATCTTTAAGTGGATGCTTTAGGCTACTTCCATGTCTTGGCTATTATAAATAATGCTGCAATGAACATAGAGGTACAGATATCTTTTTAACTAGTCCAAACATTTTTTTAATCCCGTCTTCATAACCCCCTCTCCCTGTGATTCTTTCCAAATTCTTCTAAGTGTTTAAAATCTGTATTTTGTTTGTTTGATTCTGCTCAGGTGATAGTATACATGGAAACTTCTTTTTATGGCTTTAATACATAATACATTTAAGAGAAACATAAAGATGTTACTCTACCCTATATTACACATTGCCTTTATCTTTCCTTAATAAGGTCCTTTTATTTAATGGGTATATTTGTCTTCCTCTTTGGGCAAATCCTGTGTTACTATAGAAGTAAGTAATAGATTTTCGAGGCCAGAGGACAGTAGGTGGTTGTTGGTGGCTTTTATACTGTCATCTCAGAACACCCTGTATTACTGCATGAAAACCATATAATCTTGCTACACATCATATCAATTTGTAGGATAACAATAACTATTAGCAAGACAAGAGTGATAAAATAGCATAGTGTGTATTAAAACGTTTTGGAGACTGAGAAGCACAACAGATCATTGTCATTGCATACTTGATCACATATTACTACTACATGGTTTTGAGACTGATCTTCTAAATTTCCAGGAAGTTAGATAAATCAAATTAAACATTCAGCATCTATAAAGTTGAACCAAAAAATAAAGGGCATAAATAAAGGAGACACTCAACTCAAAATTTAAAAATTGCTTATTATCAAAGGTAGCAGAAGTGTATTAGCAGCATTTTAAATCCTAAATTTTGCAAATGTTTACTAACTGTAAGTATTTTACTTGGTTAATTTGGTGTTGGTTAGATTAAACATGGTACATTTATACTACAGACTAGTATGTGATTATTCTGATCTTTTTGGAAGATTACATAAATTGCTTGAGAAAGATAATAAATAATGTTATGATTAAAAGTAGGTGAGAAAACAATACTTCTAATATAATCTATGGTGTTATAAATTTTATCTATATATTCAAACATTAAAAATTAAACCAGGATGGTAAGAAGAAGAGTTATTTTATGTCTTCATTTTGCATCTGTGCTTGTTTGCACAATGCATACTTAGAGTCACAAAAAAAGTTAGAAATAAGATTTTGATTTATGTAAAAATTCTCAATAGGCACACATATATAAAAGTGCATGGAAGCATTTAGAGGAAACTGTCAATGGAAATTATCCCTGTTGGCAGTTCTGATGATCTAATATAATTATTGACCAGTTGGTACCTGTTTTTATTTTTTAATTAAGACTATTTTTTGCAGCAGTTTTAGGTTCAATGTCTGATATTTTAAAATTAGAAAAAATTAAGTATATTTCAAATAGTTTGAGTTTGGAGGTGTAAATAACTATAAGGTGTAAATATAAGTTCACTTGTTAAAAATTGAAAGCTTTAGAATGAAGCTAAGAGTTAGGTTAGAATTTTGCTTCTATTTCCATCTATATTTGAATGTGTAATTAACATAAAAATAGGCATTTATCAATAAGCCATGTAAATAGCAACCAAATCACTAGAGAAAGAATGAAAGAGACCTTTGTAAATGAAGGCAATTAGGGTAACAGTTCTAATTATATTGTATATTTTTACATGTGTATTACTGATTTTTTAAATTTAATTTTTATTTTTTTAATTTTTTTAATGCTTATTTATTTTTGAGAGAGACAAAATGTGAGAACGGGAGGGGCAGAGAGAGAGAGGGAGACACAGAATCTGAAGCAGGCTCCAGGCTCTGAGCCATCAGCAGAGCCCGACGTGGGGCTTGAACCCACGGGCTGTGAGATCATGACCTAAGCCTAAGTCAGATGCTCAGCTGACTGAGCCACCCAGGCACCCTGACATGTGTATTATTCATTTTAAAGTGTAGGCTTTTCAGAAACAATTTGGTCTAATATTTGCATCTTCCAGTATGCCTATTTCAATGGTTTGCCTCAAGAAGATGCTCAGTTACACAGTAATTGGTTGCCTTTTTAGATTTGCTTTTTCTTAATTCTCACCTCCTCTACCAGACTGTCACGTGAATATAATTAAAATAAAAGGTTTTCCAGATTTCTGAGGTCATCATATTTGATCCTTACAAAATCTTTGTGAGCTAGATAGGACAGGTGCTACTAGCCCTGCTTTTTTTAAAAAAAGAAAATAGGTTATGTGATTGAAGTATAAATGCTGAACTCATATTACTCATAAGAAATTAGAAGTTATTACAAGTTTACACTTTTTCCCATCAACATGCAGTGGCTTATGTATATTGTGCAGAGATTTACATTCCATTATTATATTAAAAATCAGATTTATATGGCATTATTCACTCAATATTTGAAGCATAGGGATAATATTATAAGATAAAGAGACTTACTATGTAACATTGAATCTTATATGACTATTTGAATTGAAAGCTTAATGAGTGTTTATTTTGAGAGAGAAAGCTTGTGTGCAAACAGGGGAGGGGCAGAGAGAGAGGGAGAGAGAATCCCAAGTAGGCTCCGCATTGTCAGCACAGAGCCCCCTACTGGGCGTTCCATCCCACTAATGGTGAGTTCCTGACCCGAGCCAATATCAAGAGTCTGCTGCTCAATCGATAGAGCCTCTCCACACCACATGAAATCTTCATGCAAATTGAACTGAGAGATTGAAATGGATGTTGCAAATGATAAAATAAAAATATTTCACTTTTTTACTCATGTTCCTATACACATCTTATAAATGATAACTACAAATCTACTTCTCTAGGTTTGAAAGAGTTCATGTATTATACTGCTACTCGGAGAATCAAAAACAATTACATCATCAGAGATTAGAAAATATTAGAAGATTGATTGTTCTCTCAACAGATCAATCACTCCTTAGAAGATGAATATGTTGAAGCACAAAGAAAATAAAAAAGTAAAATTTTTCTGTTTTCTATCTTGTTTACAAGTTTGTTAAATAAGGTGTTTTTCTCAAATTGAAGATAAAATCAAAGGTAGAAGGCTTTAAAACAAATGGCAAAATAGGACAGAAAAGTTAAATGAAAATACTTAAAATTTCCCAATGCATTAAGAATTCAATTACTTCACTCATTTTATTATATACGTTATAAATTTTTCTCAAATTTAGATAAGCAAACAAAACTGTCTTAAGGAATTGTGTTGGACAGAGCACTCATAAAATTGTGTTAAAATTTCAGTTTTTTAGGATATTGTTTTGTGTGCAATTATTAAAATATGAGATAAATATTTCCACTGGAGAAGTCCTTAAAAACCTGAGTGGGGGTGGGGAGGCCTGTGCTGCGCTGTGTAGCAGCAGACAGGATCTTAATTTTTTTTTTTTTCAACGTTTATTCATTTTTGGGACAGAGAGAGACAGAGCATGAACGGGGGAGGGGCAGAGAGAGAGGGAGACACAGAATCGGAAACAGGCTCCAGGCTCTGAGCCATCAGCCCAGAGGCCGCCGCGGGGCTCGAACTCAAGGACCGCGAGATCGTGACCTGGCTGAAGTCGGACGCTTAACCGACTGCGCCACCCAGGCGCCCCAGACAGGATCTTAGAAATCCAGGTCTTCCCGATTTGCTCACCAGGTGGGTGTGGGTGGACACCCACTCTAAGGCAGGGCTGGCTAGTGTCCCCCCTCTCCCCACGGCAGCTGCCGATATTGGAAAAGGGCCCTCTTCCCTTGTATGTAACCATATGCAAGGCACTGCGCTCACCTCACTGCCTGCCTACCTAACCACCTATGAGAGTGGCAATATCCTGAAAGTGCTCGACCTAAGGAGACTGATGTTTGCCCAGGAAGTTACAGGTACACTGAGCCCATAAGCATTTCCTAAGAGTCTGTAAGGGTAGTCACTGCACCCAAGAAAGTTTTTTTTTTTTCTTTTCCCCTTAGACACGAGAAGTGATGATTCAGGTCAAGAAAAACATCTTTCTTCCCATTCCTTGCTACTTAAGATTCAGACAGACAAAACGGGCAAGAAGGCAAGAAGGTTGTGTACTTCTGCACACACCTTGCTCTGCAGGAGCCTTGCCTGTAGCTCGTGGGGTGGGTCTGCTGCAAAAAAGCTTCAAACTGCTGGGTTTGCTGGTAAGAAGTAAGCTCAACCTGGAAAGAGTAATAAATTCAATATGGCTTCTCTTGGATGAAGAAACTAGCCCTGCTCCAAGAGTTGGATTTTTTTTTTTTTTAATTGATGGACACAAAGAAATCAGTGAATCAATGTGCTTTTAAAGGGAACGTTGAAATACAAAATTCTGTTGTAAGTTACATAGCTATAATAATTACAGTAATTTTACTTTTAAACTTTTTGATTTTACTTTTAAACTTTTTGGTTTTACTTTTTAATTTCTAACTTAGAAATAATTATAAACTTCCATGAAGTTGCAAAAAGAGTGTACAGAGGTACCATGTATCTATAGCCTGTACAAACCTTCCACCAAAAGTAGTGTTAATAAGATTCTGGGGTGATGGTGGGGTAGTCCAGAGCCGACGGCCAAGAAAGAATCCTTTGGTGCAAAAGGGGGATTTTATTAAAGCATGGGGACAGAATCCTAGAGCAGAAAGAGCTGCGCTGGAGTTGTGCAGAGCGTCTTCTTATATATGATGAAGTTGGGGAAGGTAAAGTCAAAGGGAGGCCTCCAGAAGGATTTTGATATGCTAAAGAGGACTCATAAGATACCTGAGGCCTTGCTATTGTCAAGTTAATGTTGTTTTCCCTCTAGTAGGGCATTAATATTAGGATTGTAGGGGGTTCCTGGAGAAATGTTATACTTGGTATTTGCCTCAAGTATTTGTCAATGTGCTGCAGGTTATGAGGAAATTTAACTTTACCTGGCATTTCCTTCTTGTCTTTCTTCCCCATATCACTATGAAGGAGTGATGTTGGGGCTCCAGGAAACTGAGTCTATAGTAGGCTTCTGGAGATGAGGCTATTGATATGAATGCCACATTCTTGTAATTTACTATATATTTATAAACTGATGGAGACCCATGGCCTGTATGACTGTAAACTCTATCAGTTGGCCATTTGTTTTTTTTGTCCTTGAACAGCCAGGAGTGCCTGAGGAATATCACATACATCCCACATTGGAGGGGGAGGGAGGTACACTACCTTGCACTTTGTCCTCAGCCAACCCCACTCTCCCTCATCAGTATCTGACCTAATTATAATACAGTGCCAAAACCAGAACTGATATTAGCACAATACAATTACCTGGAGTATAAGCATTACTTAGATTTCACCAGTTTTTGTATGTAGGGTCTATGAGACTAAAATATGCAGTTGCTTATGTTTCATGGAACTATATTTTTTAAATTATGACCTGTTAATCTCAAATTGTAGTTTAGGATAACGATTCTTAAAAAAATTTTCAAAGAAAGATTCTAAGGAGGAAAATAATTGTTAAAATAACTTTATTTGGTGTGAAAGGACTTATACGTATTGTTTAAATAATCTACAATTACCATTAATAGGATGACTACTCTATTAAGTAAAGCACTATTTTACCATAAACATTATGGTTACTGAGTAAATTTGAAGCAATCCAGGAACAATGAAGGAGGAGAAAAGAAATACGCAGAATTTTTCACATCTCAATATATTTTGTCACCATTCCCCAGATCTGTTGGCCAGAAAGTGAATATCAAATCTTAGGTTTTTGTTTAATATTTTGTTAGTCTAAGCCTTAATAGTTTCTTCTATCTGTAGTAGTCTAAAAATTTCTGGACATAAAAAATTTCAAGTGGATAGTTGAATGGAAATGAGTATGAGATTTTAGATTGTTCTAAAATAAGGGCTCTGTACGTTGATTTTGTATCCTGCAACTTTGCTGAATTTATGTATCAGTTCTAGCAGCTTTTTTGGTGGAATCTTTCGGGTTTTCCATGTAGAGTATCATGTTGTCTGCAAAAAGTGAAAGTTTGACGACTTCTTTGCCACTTTCGATGCCTTTTATTTCATTCTGTTGTCTGATTGCAGAGGGTAGGACTTCGAACATTATGTTAAACAACCGTGGTGAGAGTGGACATCCCTGTCGTATTCCTGATCTTGGGGGGAAAAACTTAGTTTTTCCCCATTGAGGATGATATTAGCTGTGGGCTTTTCATATATGGCTTTTATGATGGTATGTTCCTTCTATTCTGATTTTCTTGAGGGTTTTTATTAAGAAAGAGTGCTATACTTAGTCAAATGCTTTTTCTGCATCTATGGACAGGATCATATGGTTCTTACCCTTCCTTCTATTAATGTGATGGATCACATTGATTCATTTGTGAATATTGAACCAGCCCTGAAGACCAGGAATGAATCTCACTTGATCATGGTGAATAATTCTTTAAATATACTGTTGAATTAGATTTTCTAGTATTTTGTTAAGAATTTTTGCATTCATGTTCATCAGGGATATTGGCCTGTAATTTTCCTTTTTTATGGGGTCTCTGTCTGGTTTGGGAATCAAGGTTAATGCTGGCTTCCTAGAATGAGTCCAGAAACTTTCCTTCTGTGTCTATTTTTTTTGGAACAGCTTGAGGGATGGGTATTAACTCTGCTTTAAATATGTGGTAGAATTCCCCTGGGAAGCCATTTAGTCCAGGACTCTTATTTTTGGGAGATTTTTGATAACTGATTCAATTTCTTTGCTGGTTATGGGTTTGTTCAAAATTTTTATTTCTTCCCATTTGAGTTTTAGCAGTGTGTGGGTGTTGAGGAATTTTTCCATTTCTTCCAGGTTGTCCAGTCTGTTGGCATATCATTTTTCATAGTATTCTCTAATTGTTTGTATTTATGTGGTATTTGTTGTGATCCTTCATTTATGAATTTATCGATTTGGGCTCTCTTGTTGAGAAGTGTGGCCGAGGGGGGGTGTTCATCAATTATATTTTTTGAAAAAAATCAGCTCTTAGATTTATCTGTTCTACTGTTTTTTTTGTATTGTATATTTAGTTATAAACTAAGAGTTGATGGGGGGTAGGGGAGAGGGGAGAATGGATGATGGCATTAAGGAGGGCACTTGTTGTGATGAACACTGGGTGTTGTATATAAGTAATGAATCATGGGAATATTCTCCAAAACCAAGTGCACACTGTATATACTGTATCTTAGCTAACTTTACATTAAATTTTATTAAAAAATAAGATAAAATATGAAAGAAATTTACTGTAAGAGGATATAGATATATATATATATGTATATATATATATATATATGTCTGTGAAAATGAAAGAAAAGTACTGGTTGTGGTAAAATAATAGTAATAATAATAATAAAAAAAGGTTATCCTTCTTTTAATTTCTTTTAAAAGTTACACTATTATCTTCTGGACTGAAAGGATACTGTCAAAAATTATGACGATGATTTTATTTTCTCTCTTTTATATTTGACTTGATATTTTTTACCTGGAAGCCAGAAAAAATTCACTTTTTCTTTAAAATGTACTGATTTTTACCATCATGTGTCTCATTGCTGGCTTTCCAGGTCATTTTTTCTCCAATAATAGGATATTCTTTCCATATATGTTTTCCAGGAATCTTTTATTTCAGGAATGATTTCTCGAATCATAGTTTACAGTACTTGTTACCTTCAACTGCATTAATTTCCTCCTTGAATATTCTTACTACAGACATATATATTATTTTTTTATTTTGTGTACGTACTAATTTCTTTGAAAATATTTTCGCTTTGTGCATTTCTTTTTGAAATACGTAAACATAGTGGGAGGAGCCATGAAAGAGGATGGGGAAAATGAGGACAAAACTAAGGGGAAAATATGGATTGGAAGACATATATAAGATAATAGAAAAGAGTTACCAAACAAAGAAGTTGAAGAGAGAGAGAGAGAATTATTCAACTTGTTTTGGTAGTGATAGCAGGAGATAGGCATTAGAACTCAAGGTTCTTGTCTTAAAGGTCTTCTTGTCTTAAATGGAAGGAGAAGCCAGCACATCTGAGACCAAGGAGCTGACGATAGTAAGAATGTGTACATAAATATGTAGGAAGGGTCAATATTTGGAAATACTTCAGAGTTGATGTCCAGGAGATAAGGCCATCTAAGGGCATGAAAATGAAGAGGGCTAGATGAATAACTTGAGGATGGCAAAGCTTTTGAGTAACTAATGAGTAAATAGGGAGAGCAATTAGATGAAGGAAAAGTACAGTGGTTTTCAAGAGGAAATAAGGACTTTGCTACAGTTTGAGACAGTTAATTTGATGTACAACTGGCCTGCATGACCAAGGAATTAGCCTAGGTATCACTCAAAATCTTAGTTGTAGTACAGAGAAAATATAGTATAGGCCTGATACATGTATGGGATGAAATAAATGGTCATGATAGGATACAATAAGTAAATTCATCTTAAATTTATTTTAAAATGCCTTTTTTGCATAGGTGTCATTTATAATTTATTTTAAAAGGATGCTCATATTATGTATTTAATCTGGGTTTATTTTATCAGCAGATTATTCTATTGGAAAATGACTTAAATAGACATATATTAATACTATATTTTATTTCCTGAAAAAGAAAGGAAATTAATTGTCTAAGTCATTATTCATATGTCTTTTTATAGCTTCGTAGGCTAATTATCAAATGAATCTCTCAAAATGACTTCATCACGTCTTCAATTTTGAACTATAAAAGTATTCCTTTACAGGTTAGACATAAATACAGGTTATATTATGTAGTTTTAATTGCACTATATTTATCTGTAGACCTATAAATATCATACTTCATGGAATTAGCACAATGGTACTTCCTTAATAAGTGTAGAAATGCTTTATGGTAGCAATTTCTCATTTAATCTATAATTAACCAATAAATATGACAGACCATTTTATTTGAGTGCCAATAATTAGTGACTTTATATTTATATGATTTAGTAAATGAGACAGATTCTCTTACTGCTAGTGATAATTTCATTCTACAAATTGGGCATATTCAGAAGCTTATAGCTCTTTCAGAGTCACTAAATCCTACAGTTTATCACCTTAAGCAATAATCTGGATGCCAGAATGAAAGAATCTATTGGGAAAGGTGAGCTCATTTTCAAGAGAAATCTATGACATTTGGTTAATAAACCCAGGAAAAGGATGAACTTACTTGGTTTCCCTTTTCACCTCTGTCTCTCAGCTTCATTCTATAGGGAAACAAAAAGCTGCACTCACCTTAAGATTGATGATTCTTTACATACAGCTTTTTTTTTCTTCCATTTCAGCTTACTTTCTAGGAAGAGAGTCTGAGAAACAGGAGTGGTATTGACCTTGAAAATAAATGTGTCCTCTATGTAGCACAAATTATTTTCTATATTCCAAATCTTTGACAACCTAAACATATTAAACCAGGAGATAATAGTGCCCAATTGTTCAGCTAAAAATAGTGAAAGGAAGGATTCAAGGCTACCAGATGTTATGTCTATGTTACATATGGTTGTTCCTTGTGAAGTAGTTCACCATATATGCCTATAAAATAGCTCAATTTTATAATAATTCTACTTGGATTCATATTTTGCAACATCTTTTTTAAAATTTGTTAATGTTTATTTTTGAGACAGCGAGTCAGAGAGAGACACACATAGAGCATAAACAGGGAAGGGGCAGAAAGAGACACAGAATTCAGAGCAGACTCCAGATTCTGAGCTGTCAGCACAGAACCCAATGCAGGGCTCCAACCCATGAGCTGTGAGATCATGACCTGACCTGAAGTCGAACACTCAACCGAGTGATCCACCCAGGTGCCTTGCAACATCTCTTTGACCTTACTATCTTTATGCCTTGATTTCCTCACTTGGAGTGAGAATATCAAGACTATATCCACTATATTGGCTTGTGTCAAGTTTTAAATCTCATGCTTCATCCATAGTTACCACCAAAAAAATGTTAACATTAAGTATTATAATAAATGCCAGTCAATAAATGATATCTTAAAAATCTCTACTCAGTGTCATTTCTACATAAACTTGAATAGTCTGCATCTTATAGTGGATGAAATGGCTAAACAACAACAACAACAACAACAACAAAACAAAAACGAAAACAAAAAAAAACTCACAGCAGCTGATTAAGTTGGAAGGGATGTGTAATTGTGTGTAACCCCCACTAGAAGTATTGTCAGAGTTAAGGAATTTAATGTAGAAATTGGAGTTTCCTGAAATGTAGGAGAAGTTGGAAAGTCCAACTCTGGAAATGGGATGAGGGATAGTCAGAATTGGAGTAATAGTCAATGTACCTGTCTGAAGCATCAGCGGTGATGGACAAGTTTGAACTTGTAGGCAAGTCTGAGAAATCTTGCATATCTGGAAACAGAAATAGAACCATAAAAGGGGAGCTTGTGAAGATCTAGAACTTTTAAGAAAGCTTTACGAAAATGCTTTTTAAAATTCGGCTTCTCTGTGAAACACCACTGCTTCTAAGGGAACTGTCACTTTCCTAGCTCTAGGTAGCAGGCTTTGTGCTGTTGTTGATCAGTTCTCACATAAGCAAGAGGAAACATGTTACAGTTGCCCATATTTATTATGCTTGTGTGCCACAGCCTATCAGAAGTAATGACCTCTGTTTCCTTTCTGTCTTCTAAATCTTGCTGCATTCCTTTGTTGAGCAAGTCCCATCTGGGAGAATATAGGGAGAGTATTATGAGAAACAATTTTACCAGCGTTGGGTGGGAGTTGTAGTGACAGACAGACAACTTGCCATCTATCATATTTTATCAAGAGGACCATGGTGGTCTGGGGAAGGGGGAGTGTGCGGTGGGGAAGTTACTGTCTTCTAAAGTAAGGTAAAGTATAGGGGTACCTGAGTGGCTTGGTCAGTTGAGCACTCGACTCTTGATTTCGGCCCAGGTCATGATCTCACGATTAGTGACATGGAACCCCATATCAGGCTCTGCGCTGACAGCATGGAGTCTGCTTGGGATTCTCTCTCTCTCTCTCTCTCTCTCTCTCTCTCTCTCTCTCTCAAAATAAGTAAATAAATACTGTTAAAAAATGAGTAATATAAAATATTCATCCTTTTCCAAAAGTCTACATAAAATACCCTAACAAGTGTTTGTTTTCTTTTGTTTGGATTTTTTTTTTTTGTTTGTTTGTTTGTTGGTAAACCAATAGGTAGAATGATTTTTTAAAGCCATTTGGTCTGCACAGGATATGGTAGAGACAAAGCTGTTTTATGAGTAAAATTGATAAATTCTCTTGTATTTGACTTTTAATAATTTCATAAGCAGAAACTGAATTATTTGGGTCTTGTCTTGAAATTTTAAGTAGAAATGAGATTTTTGGGGGGCACCTGGGTGGCTCAGTCGGTTAAGCATCCGACTTGGGCTCAGTCATGATCACATGGTTCGTGGGTTCGAGCCTCACATCAGGCTCTGTGCTGACAGCTCAGAGCCTGAAGCCTGCTTCAGATTCTGTGTCTCTTTCTCTGCCCCTCCCCTGCTTATGCTCTGTCTCTCTGTCTCTCAAAAATAAACATTTAACAAAACAAAACAAAACAAAAACAAGATTTTGTATGAATTATTACAGTCTACTAGTATGGGATAGAAATGGCCTAGAGACAATACAAGATTAAGTAGTAATTTTAACAATATAATCACCACTAAATGAAAAAAGACACTATTCTGTTAAAAGATATATTCAAAGGGTAAAATTTGCAACTATTTATAGGCCCATGTGTTGTTTTAGTTCTCATATACATATATTAGTATAAAATGTGCATATAGATTTTCTTACAGAATATTTCTTCGCTTCCAAAAATTGTTTTTTTTTCCTTACCCATTGAGCCAACTCATACTATGCCTGCCTGAACTGCTATCATTTGTTTCCAGATTTATTGAAATATCCTCCTAATCTTGTGTTTACCTTTGCCTTCCTACTACATGAGTATTTTCAGCACATCAACCAAAGGAATCTTAGTAACTTAAGTCAGATCATGTTACTCTCCTGTCAAACTCCTGTCATGTGCTGTTTCACTCATAGTAAAAGACGAACTCTGTACAATGACCTATTTTGTCCTCTTGCATCCAATCAATTGTTTCTGAGATGTAGTTTTCTAATAATCTCCCAGGGAGCACAAAAGTGGCCATTTTGCAATTCTTCTTAAATACTGTGGTCATTCCTACTCCTGCTTCAGGGCTTCTTGAATGAAACAGTTTCTTGTACTAAGAAATTCGTCCCAGACATTCAGAACCTGCTCACCCATCTGTTCAGCTCTTTACTCAGATATCACCTCTTCCTCATGTAACCTAATCTGGACACCCCTAACAAAAAAATGACTACAATGCCCCTCCTCCAAGAGGAAAAAGAAAGAATATGAAACACCCCAGTTGCTCAGGTCTCCTTGTGTTTCACCATCTAACATGCTATATCATAATTTTGTGTGTGTGCTTATTTCAGAGTGTTATTGGACAAACACTGCAGGTGCTCACTGAGTAATTGTTGAATTAAAAAATGATTATCAATAAAAATGTAAAATATTTGGAAATTTTATAATATTTTCTATCTTAAGGATATTGAATATTTAAACAAAGTTTTTAAGTATGAATTTGACTGAACTGTCATCAGATAATGAACATGAAAAAAGACAATAAAATTAGGCAATGTTTTCACATCATCATATTAATATTGAAAATCAGTGCTTTTTAGAAAAAATAACTGCCTACACAAACTTTCTCAACACAAATATAAAGTCAATCAGGTTGTGATAATTATATATTACTTCTGAACACTTAGACATTTCTCTTGCATGAACATTTACATAAAAATACTGTGTTTTTCTTAATAGAATGTTCAGATATGTTTCTGCTAACTACCTTATACCAAGCCAATTGTGGATAAGCCTTCAAGTTAAAAGTAAAAGGAAAGAATCGAGCAGGAATGGCTTTCTGACAGAAGCAAGTGTTATCCGTGCTAAACTCAGTGGAAATTTTCTATTCGAAGCATTGAGTTTTGATGTATAAATTATATGAAAATTGTAAGAACCTTGGCTGCTAAGTTAAATAATAGTAGATAAAAGCTTTTGGATTACCTTAATACTAAACTATGAAATTTCAGGAAGATAAAATATATTGAATGTGTTTATTCTGTTGTAAATGATGTTACTACACAGAACAAAATCTTATTGCATATTTCATATGACTATTTTATAAATAAAAATCTTAGAGGCCAAGGAAAATATATTTTAACTCTAAGTTGCAAACTATAGCATATAACCTAATTTAAAATGTTTATTAGAGGAAACTTGTCTACCTCTTTTGAAAAAAAAAATTAAATTGTAACGTATGAGGTTTTTTTTTTTTTTTTTTTTTTTTTAATGTGATTAAGAGCCTGGGCTCTTTCAAAGATGATTGGATATTTATTAAAAAATTCATATTAAATATTTATATTTGGTATAATGGATGAAGATTTCTTTCCTGTTTGTTCAGATACTCAAAAGTATTAATAAAAAGTAACAAAATGTTTTGGAAAGTTGCAGTTACACATTTTTCAACAAAAAATGCAAAAAGTATAAGCATTGTTAATGTTATACTTTGATATAAAGAAAAAAATTGCAGGTGCACTAAAATTGTAAAGTTTCTTTTAATCAATGCATTCTACATTCATGCAGAAGTTGTTACAGATAGGAGATTGCATGTTTGTGTATAAATAAAAAAAAAAACTACATCAAAATCAAGTTCCCATTTATGCTTGTCCCTACGTACATTCAGCTTTCCCTAATATCAACATCCAATACCAGACTGATACAAATGTTTATAGTAGGGGAGGTTGTGCATCGTCTGTGTGTGTGTGTGTGGGGGGGGGGTAGTATATGGGAACTCTATATTCTGTATTTTTTTTTTTTGGTTTTCACGTTTTTATTTAAATTCTTAATTAACATAGTATAATATCAATTTCAGGAGTAGAATTTAGTGATTCAGCACTTACATACAGTTACATACACATACCTCCAGTACTCATCACAAGTGCCCTTCTTAATGTCCCATCACCTATGTAACCCATTGCCTGCCCACTTCCCCTCCAGAAGCCCTCAGTTTGTTCTCTATAGATAAGAGTCTGTTTTATGGTTTGCCTTTTTCTTTTTTCCCCCTGATATTCATCTGTTTTGTTTCTTAAATTCAACAGATAAGTGAAATCAGATGGTATTTGTCCTCTTCTGATGGAAATTTCATTTAGCATTATACACTCTAGCTCCATCCACATCATTGCAAATGGCAAAATTTCATTCTTATTGATAGCTTATTGATATACAATATTGCATTGTATAGATGTACCACATCTTCTTTAGCCATTCATCACTTGATGGGCATCTGGGATTTTACAATAATTTGGCTATTGTTGATAATGCTGCTATAAACACTGGGGTGTGTGTGCCCCTTCGAATGAGTATTTTTGTATCCTTGGTGTAAATACCTAGTAGTGTGATTGCTAGGTCCTAGGGTAGTTCTATTTTTAACTTTTTGGAGAACCTCCTTACTGTTTTGCAGAGTGGCTGCACCAGTGTGCATTCCCACCAACAGTGTAGGAGGGTTTTCCTTTGTCCATATCCTCGCCAACATCTGTTGTTTCTTGTGTTGTTAATTTTAGCCATTTGGACAAGTGTAAGGTGATAACTCATTGTAGTTTTGATTTGTATTTCCCTGATCTTTGACAGCGGCTCTAGTAACTGTTTTCTAGACACATTTCCGAAGACAAGGGAAACAAAAGCAGAAATGAACTATTGGGACTTGATCAAGATAAAAGCTTCTACACAGCAGAGAAAATGATCAGTGAAACTAAAAGGTAGCATTTGGAATGAGAGGAGATATTTGCAAATGACATATCTAAATTTTTTTTTTTTTTCCAACGTTTATTTATTTTTGGGACAGAGAGAGACAGAGCATGAACGGGGGAGGGGCAGAGAGAGAGGGAGACACAGAATCGGAAACAGGCTCCAGGCTCTGAGCCATCAGCCCAGAGCCCGACGCGGGGCTCGAACTCACGGACCGCGAGATCGTGACCTGGCTGAAGTCGGGCGCTTAGCCGACTGCGCCACCCAGGCGCCCCGCAAATGACATATCTAATAGGGCGTTACTATCCAAAATCTACCAAGAACTTATCAAACCCAACATCCCCCAAAATTAAAGAATCCAGTAAATGGCAGAAGAGATGAATAGACACTTTTCCAAAGAAGACCTAGAGATAGCTAACAAACACATAAAAAGATGCTCTGTGTTCTGTTCAATTTTGCTGTGAAACTAAAGCTTCTCTAAAAAATAAAGATTAATTAAATGGGGGAAAATCAATGGTTAATAATAAAACCATAATGACAGAATAATGAAGGAGAGAAGCACATGACAAAACCTGAAATCTTGTGTTTATAGAGGAAGATTCTTTTTTTTTCCCTCACATTACATACTTATTCCAACTTAACTGATCTCTGTTAATGTTGATAGAATAACAAAAATACTACTAGTATTGCCTTTATACATGGCCCTCATTCTGTAAATTTATTCTGCAAGCCCTTGAACTTGACTTATTCAAAGTTGTATCTAGATGAATGATTTCATTTCCTTCGAATGCTTGGATGACTTGCAAAGTCATTTGGCACTTGACAAGCTATGTTATGACGTGTTATCAGCCACATATTAGACAGAAAACTAATTATTTCAAGGAATAACTACATGGAAAAAAAAGTATGTCAAGAGTTGTGTTTTGGGGAGTGGTGGCGGAGGAACAACAAAGATGTGTCAACTAGAGAAAGATTAAGTTTAAAAAATAAGTTTAAAAGACCTCTCGTCAATTGTTGTTTTTATACAACATAGTTAGAAAGTAAGTAAATGCAATCCGAGAAATGTACCCAGAGTTTGAACTTGTGCGAATATAATGACATTTGTTGTCAACATCTATATCTTGGCATTAATGAGTTTACAAAATGTAGCAAGGATAATCATCTATTCATTGGACTTGGATTGAAACAATTTGGAATTATTATATATACTTATGTTTCAATTTATTCTTTATTCTCTTCTATTATAAATGTGTGTCTGTAAAATGAAATCAAAATTTGGCATTGCCTGATTTTATACTTAAAAGAAGACAGCGCATTATATTTTTATGCTAGTGCTATGAAAATTGTCCTTTCAGGGGTGCCTGAGTGGTTCAGTGGATTAAGCCTCTGACTCCTTGTTTCAGTTTGGGTCATAATCTCATAGTTAGTGAGACTGAGCCCTGAGTCATGGGCTCCAACTGGCAGCACAGAGCCTGCTTGGGATTCTATCTGTCCCTTTCTCTGCCCCTTCCCTGTTCTTGCATGTGTTTGTGTGTTCGTGTTCTCTCTCTCTCTCTCTCTCTCAAAATAAACATTCAAACCTTAAAGAATATGTTCCTTTCACTTTATTTTTTTAATGTTTATTTTTGAGGGAGAGAGGAAAAGAGAGAGAGAGAGAGAGAGAGAGAGAGAGAGAGAGATCTAAAGGCTCCAGGCTCTGAGCTGTCAGCATAGAGCCTGATGCTGTGCTCAAATCCAGTAACTGTGAGATCATGACCTGAGCTGAAGTCAGACCCTTGACCAACTGAGCCACCCAAGCTTTCCTGTCCTTTCATTTTAAAATTGAATCACAGGGGTGCCTGGTTGGCTCAGTCTGTTGAGCGACCAACTTCAGCTCAGGTCATGATCTCAAGGTTTGTGGGTTTGAGCCCCACATTGGGCTCTGTGCTGACAGCTCAGAGCCTGGAGCCTGTTTCAGATTATGTCTCCCCCTCTCTCTGCCCCTCCCCCACTTGCACTCTGTCTCCCTAGGTCTCAAAAATAAGCATTACAAAAATTTTTAAAAATTGAATCACAGTACAACTTAGTGATTAGTTGATTCACTGTTATTGTTTCTTGATGAATATAGTTGTTCACCATAATGTTTTACAAAAAATTTTGAAAGTATCCAATATATTGTATTTATTTCTGCTTTGCCGTCAGAATCATGATTTTACTATGTGGTTGCATGTGCAAATTTCCAAAAATCTTACAAAATAATGTTTAGGAAGTGGAAATTGATAGTAAATGGACCCTGTATTTTTTTGCATTATGTAATACAAAGAAAGTAGAAAAACATTTTAACGTGGCTATCAAAGATGTATTCAAGATTATAAATTTCAGAGTTTTTCTCCTTGGGACCACTAAACGCTCATATCAATTTGCTTCACCTTCCTCTGCTTAATTGTGAGCTTCTTCAAGGACATACTCATTCATGATTGTGTTCTCTTGTTATAGCCCAGTTTCTGATAGAGTAACTACTGGATTAAATACTTACTAGATAAAGTTGAATGACTTAGTTTCTTTGGAATATAATTTTTATTTCAGTGATAAATGTCTATAATTGAAGGTGGATCAGAAAGGTTTCGAATTTCTAAACATACAGTTTTTAAAATTAAAAAAAAAATTAATGTTTATTTTTGAGAGGGAGAGAGACAGCGTGAGTGGGGAAGTGGCAGAGGAAGAGGGAGACACAGAATCCAAAGCAGCTCTAGGCTCTGAGCTGTCAGCATGGAGTACGACGTGGGGTTCGAATCCATGAACTGTGAGGTCATGACCTGAGTCAAAGTCTGGTGCTTAATGGACTGAGCCACCCAGGTGCCTCACATTTTTAAAAATTCGAAACAGAATAGAGAAAGGATTGGAGGTGGGAAATCATCAAAACTAAAAATTTATATTAGTTTACTCTATATAAAGTATAACAATACATTTTAGAAGGCTTTAAAACCACAGACAGAAAAGGTAGGGCTGGCTCTTATATATATCCATGCTTATATTTATATTGATATTACCAAATGATCTGGCATTCAGGCTAGGTGAGGAAATGAAGAGGTCAGCCCTGGCACTGTGGAAGCTAACTACTCTGTCCTGGGAAATCCCAAGGGGGATTGAAAGCAAAGCTCTAATCTTGGTTTTCCAACACTGTAGGGAACAAACTCGGATAAACTCTTTACAAGAAAAGCCAAAACAGAAGAGAGGAGGGTTTGGAAAAGAGAAAGGGAGACATATTTTGGGTGCCTAGAGCTGGGGGAGGTGGAAGGCTCAGGCCTTAACAACTGACCTCTCCATCCACAAGATGGACCCCTAGAGTTTTATAGTGGGAGGGGGGAGGAGAAGGGGGGCTGTGGTGTAGTACATGCAAAACAATAGGTAGAGAATGGATGATAATGGGTGGGGGTCAGTATGTACTTATCCCTTGATCATGGGCAAGGAAGGAAATGTGTTGCCAAAGATTGTCAACGTTTTCTATATTATTTAGCAAAGCTGTGTACATCCAAAGGCCTGGAAATATAAACTACTGGTACTGTTCCATACCTGCCATGTTATCATTAAGCTTCTCTCAAAGTCCCTGGTCCTCAGTGCCATCACAAATCCACAGACGACTATAATAGAGCAAGAATGGTTCATCCTAGTCTTTGGGACTTGGTTAATTGGTGATTCTTTTGATAGTCTCTCTAGGATTTATTGTAGAAATTTCACCCTGACATATACCTAATGTGACTTAGACCATTATTCATACTAATTAGCAGATACTTACGGGTTCAAGATACCAAGTGATAACTTCCAGGTTGATATGAATCAATAATTTATTAAAATACCTAATTTAGGATGTCTTTTGGTGAAGGAGTTCAGGATTCTCTCTGTGAACTTTGTCATCACCGACATTTCTCAATGTATTGGGATACTGATCATTTAAATAACAGTGCAAAAATAGTAGATAACATTCAGCATAACGGTATGAAGCATAAAGGGAATCTCAGTATTTTGAAATCTGGGTCCAAAGTTACCAATAAAAAATTTTAAAAGTTCATGTAATCCTTTAAATTTTGTATGGGACTGGAAAAACCAAATTTTCAGGGTCTCTGGTGGAAAATAAACAGAAAACCTAGCAAGTTAAAGTTACTTAAGTTTAAGTGGAGATTATTAGTTGACAGTGAACCTAATAGAGAAGAGAATGATATGATTTCTAAATTATTTTTTAGCTGCATAAAATAATTTCCTAGTCAAATTAATGGAAAGTATTATTATAGTATAGATGGATCATCAATGGAGCATTGGCTATATAACCTGTGTTAGATGAGAGAAAACCAAGGTAATGTGGCTAAAAACAAATGTAATATAATTTCAAGAAGTATCATCATCGTTATAATTGGAGAGTTATGTAGAATGACCAGATTTGTTCTAAGGTGCTAAAACTGATATATCCAAATCTATAGCTGATAATTTTAATTGGAATTGAGTTAGGACTACAAAAATAGGGAGCTTGGCTCTGGGTAGAAGTAATGGCATTACTGGGATCAAGTGATTTGGCTGATCAAATTGTCTAAAAGTCTTGCTTTTTTAATTATTTTTTTAAATTTACATCCCAAGTTAGTTACCATATAGTGCAATAGTGATATCAGGAATAGATTCCAGTGATCATCCCCTATGTATAACACCCAGCACTCATCCCGACAAGAGTCTTCCTTAATGCCCCTTACCCATGTAGCCCATCCCCCTACCCCACCCCCTCCAGCAGTCCTCGGATTGTTCTCTGTATTTAAGAGGCTCTTTTGTCCCCTCCTTTATATTTTGCTTCCTTTCCCTTATGTTCATATTTTTTGTTTCTTAAATTCCTCATATGAGTGAAGTAAAATGATATTTGTCTTTCTCTGACTAATTTCACTTAGCATAATACCCTCCAGTTCCATCCACGTAGTTGCAAATGGCAAGATTTCATTCTTTTTGATTGCCGAGTAATACTCCAGTGTGTATATATTCCACTTCTTCTTTATCCATTCATCCATTGATGGACATTTGGGCTCTTTCCATACTTTGGCTATTGTCGATAACACTGCTGTAAACACGGGGGTGCATGTGCCCCTATGAAACAGCACACCTATATCACTTGGATAAATACCTAGTAGTGCTATTGCTGAGTCATAGGGTAGTTATATTTTTAATTTTTTGAGGAACCTCCATACTGGTTTCCAGAATGGCTGTACCAGTTTGCATTCCCACCAACAGTGCAGAAGAGATCCTCTTTTCCTGCATCCTTGCCAGCATCTGTTGCCTGAGTTGTTAATGTTAGCCATTCTGACATGTGTGAGGTGGTATCTCCTTGTGGTTTTAATTTGTATTTCCCTGATTATGAGTGTTGAGCATTTTTTTTTCATGTGTCTTAACCATCTGGATGTCTTCTTTGGATAAGTGTCTATTCATGTCTTTTGCCCATTTCTTCACTGGATTGTGTTTTGCATGTTAAAACTGATAAGGTCTTTATAGATTTTGGACACTAACCCTTAATCTGATATGCCATTTGCAGATATCTTCTCCCATTCCATCAGTTGCCTTTTAGTTTTGCTGATTGTTTTCTTCACTGAGCAGAAGCTTTTTATTTTTTGAGGTCCCAATAGTTCATTTTTCTTTTTGTTTCCCTTGCCTCTGGAGACATGTTGAGTAAGAAGTTGCTGCAGCCAAGGTCAAAGAGGTTTTTGTCTGCTTTCTTCTCTAGGATTTTGATGGCTTCCTGTCTTAAATTTAGGTCGTTCATCCATTTTGAGTTTATTTTTATGTATGGTGTAACAAAGTTGTCCAGATTCATTCTTCTTCAAGTCGCTGTCCAGTTTTCCCAGCACCACTTGCTGAAGAGACTGTGTTTAACCATTGGATATTCTTTCCTGCTTTGTCAAAGATTAGTTGACCATATGTTTGTGGGTCCATTTCTGGGTTCTCTATTCTGTTCCATTGATCTGCGTGTCTGTTTTTGTGCCAGTACCATACTATCTTGATGATTACAGCTTTGTAGTATAGCTTAAAGTCTGGGATTGTGATGCTTTCTGCTTTGGTTTTCTTTTTTTAGGATTGCTTTGACTATTCAGGTCTTTTGTGGTCCCATACAAATTTTAGGATTGTTTGCCTGAGCTTTGTGGAGAATGCTGGCGTTACTTTGATAAGGATTGTATTGAATATCTAGATTGCTTTGGGTAGTATTGGCATTTTAATAATTTGTTCTTCCAATCCATGAGCATGGAATATTTTTCCAGTTTTTGTGTTGTCTTCAATTTCTTTCATAAGTGTTCTATAGTTTTCAGTGTATAGATTTTTCTCCTCTTTGGTTAGGTTTATTTCTAGGTATTTTATGGTTCTTGGTGCAATTGTAAATGGGATCGATTCCTCGATTTCTTTCTTTTGCTTCATTACGGGTGTATAGAAATGCAACCGATTTCTATACATTGATTTTATATCTTGTGACTTTGCTGAATTCTTGGATGAGTTCTAGCAGTTTTTCGGTAGAATCATTTTGATTTTCCATATAGATTATAATGTTATCTGTGAAGATTGAAAGTTTGACTTCCTCCTTGCTGAGTTGGATGTCTTTTATTCCTTTGTGTTGTCTTCTGATTGCTGAGACTAGGAGTTCGAATACTATGGTGAGTAACAGTGGTGAGAGTGGACATTCCTGTCATGTTTATGACCATTGAGGATGATATTAGAAGTGGGTCTTTCATATATGGCTTTATGATCTTGAGGTATGATACTTCTAGTCCTACTTTCTTGAGGGTTGTTACCAAGAAAGGATGCTGTATTTTGTCAAATGCTTTCTCTGCATATATTGACAGGATCTGTGGTTCTTGTACTTTGTTTTATTGATGTGATGTATGACATTGATTGTTTTGTGAATATTGATTCAGCCCTGCATCCCAGATATAAATCCCACTTGCTTGTAGTGAATAATTCTTTTAATGTATTGTTGGCTCTGGTTAGCTAATATTTTGTTGAGGATTTTGTATTCATGTTCATCAGGGAAGTTGGTCTGTAGTTCCCCATTTTAGTAAGGTCTTTGTCTGGTTTTGGAATCGAGGTAATGCTGGCTTCATAGAATGAGTTTGGAAGTTCCCTTCCATTTCTATTTTTTGGAACAGTTTCAAAAGAATAGATGTTAACTCTTCTTTAAATGTTTGGTAGAATTCCCCTAGAAAGCTATCTGGCCCTGGATTCTTGTTTTATTGGGAGATTTTATAATACTTATTTGATTTCTTTACTGGTTATGGGTCTGTTCAACTTTCTAATTTTTTTTAATGTTTTTTTTTTTTATTTCTGAGACAGAGAGAGACAGAGCATGAGAGGGGGAGGGGCAGAAAGAGAGGGAGACACAGAATCTGAAGCAGGCTCCAGGCTCTGAGCTGTCAGCACAGAGCCCGACACGGGGCTCGAACTCACAAACCGTGAGATCATGACCTGAGCCGAAGTCGGTCACTCAACCAACTGAGCCACCCAGGTGCCCCAGGTCTGTTCAAATTTTCTATTTCTTCTTGTTTCAGTTTTGGTAGTTTATGTTTCTAGGAATTTGTCCATTTCTTCCAGATTCTAGTTTATTGGCATATGATTGCTCTTGATGTTCTCTTATTATTTTCGTAGTGTTGGTTGTGATCTCTCCTCTTTCATTCATGATTTTATTTATTTGGGTCATTTTTTTTCCTTTTTCTTTTTGATCAACCTGGCTAAGGGTTTATCAATTTTGTTAATTCTTTCAAAGAATCAGTTCCTGGTTTCATTGATCTGTTCTCCTGTTTGTTTTGGTTTGGTTTGGTTGAGATAGCATTTATTTCTGCTCTAATTTTATTATTTCTCATCTTCTACTGTTTTTGGGTTTTATTTGTTCTTTTTCCAGCTCTTAAGGTGTAAGGTTAGGCTGTTTATATGAGACCTTTCTTCCTTCTTTAGGAAGGCCTGGATTGTTATACACTTCTCTTAGAACTATCTTTGCCACATCCTAGAGGTTTTGGTCTGTGGTATTATCATTTTCATTGGCTTCCATGTACTTTTTAATATCCTCTTTAATTTTGTGGTTAGCCCATTCATTCTTGAGTAGAATGTTCTTCAGTCTCCAAGTATTTGTTGTCTTTACAAATTTTTTGTTGAGGTTGATTTTGGGTTTCATAATGTTTTGGTCTGAAAATATGCATGGTATGATCTCAATCTTTTTATACTTGCTGAAGGCTGATTTGCGTCCAAACTTGTGATCAATTCTGGAGAATGTTCCATGTGAACTAGAGAAGAAAGAATTTTCTGTTGCTTTAGAATGAAATGTTCTGAATATATCTGTTAAGTCCATCTGGCCCAGTGTGTCATTCAAAGCCATTGTTGCCTTGTTGATTTTTTGTTTAGATGATCTGTCCATTTCTGTAGGTGGAGTGTTGAAGTCCCCTACCATTATGGTATTATTATCAATGAGTTCTGTATGTTTGTGATTGATTTATATATTTGGGTTCTCCCACATTGGAAAAATGTTTATAACTGCTAGATATTCTTCATGGATAGACCCCTTAATTATGATACAACGCTCTTCTTCATTATTGTTAAGTCTTTATTTTAAAATCTAAATTGTCTGCTCTAAGTATGGCTACTCTGGGGATGCCTGGGTGGCTCATTCAGTTAAGTGTCAGACTTGAGCTCAGGTCATGTTCTCATGGTTCGTAAGTTCGAGCCCCGTATCAGCCTCTTTGCTGACAGCTCAGAGCCTGGAGCCTGCTTTGGATTCTGTGTGTGTCTCTCTCTATCTGCCTCTACCCTGCTCATGCTCTGTCTGTCAAAAATAAATAAACATTAAAAAATTTTTAAAAAGTATGGCTACTCTGTCTTTTGGTGACCGTTAGCATGATAGATGGTTCTCCATCTCCTTACTTTCAATCTGAAAGTGTCTTTTGGTCTAAAATGGGTCTCTTGTAAACAGCATATAGATGGATCTTGTTTTCTTATCCATTCTTTTACCCTATGTCTTTTGGTTGGAGCGTTTAGTCCATTGACATTTAGAGGGAGTACTGAAAGATATGAATTTAGTGCCATTTTGTTGCCTGTAGAGTTGGATGTTCTGGTGGTGGTCTCTGGTCCTTTCTAGTCTTTGTTGCCTCCGGTCTTTTTGTTTTTCTTTCCCTGTCTTTTCTCCCCTCAGAGAGTCCCCCTTAAAATTTCTTGCAGGGCTGGTTTAGTAGTCACAAACTCCTTTAGTTTTTGTTTGTCTGGGAAACTTTTTATTTCTCCATTTATTTTGAATGAGAATCTTGCTGGATAAAGAATTGTTGGCTGCATATTTTTACAATTCATCACAGTGTGTATATACTGCCACTGCTTTCTTGCCTAACGAGTTTCTGTGGATAAGTCTGCTGTGAAACTCATCTGTCTTGCCTGTAGGTTAAGGTTTTCTTTTCCCCCTTGCTGCTTTCATGATTCTTTTCTTGCCTGAGTATGTTGTGAATTTGACTACAATATGCCTTGTTGATGGTCGGTTTTTATTGAATCTAATGGGAGTTATTTGTGCTTCCTGGATTTTGATGTCTGTGTCTTTCCTCAGGTTAGGAAAGTTTTCTGCTATGATTTCCTCACATAAGTCTTCTACTCCTTTTTTTTAATCTCTTCATCTTCTGGGATCCCTATTATTAGGATGTTATTCCTTTTTAATGAGTTACTTACTTCTCTAATTCTTATATCATGCTCTTTTTGCCCTAGTTTCTCTCATTTTTTCTGCTTCATTATTTTCCATAAATTTGTCCTCTATATCGCTGATTCGCTGCTCTACTTCATCCACCCTTCCTGCTCTGGCATCCATTTGAGATTGCATCTATTACAACCTTTTAAATTTCATCCTGACTAGAATTTCTTTTATTTTTGCAGAAATGGGTTCTATGCTTTTTTCAACCCCAGGTAATATTCTTATTATTGTGATTCTAAATTCTGGTTTAGACATCTTGCTTGTATCTGTATTGATTAAGTCCCTGACTGTCATTTCTTTCTGTTCTTCCTTTTGGTGTGAATTCCTTCATTTGGTCATTTTGAAGGAAGAAAAATAATTAATAAATAATAAAATAAAAATCAGGAAATTAAAAACAATACAAAAAGAATCAAAGGATGCTAGATCCTAGGTATCTTTGTTATTCTCGTTGTTGAAGGAAGCTTGGTAGAATAGGGGAAAAGGGAAAGAAAAGGAAAAAAAATGGGGGGGAGGAAATTGAAAGTTAAAAAAATGAATACAATAAATTAGAATAAAATGAAATGACTAAAATAGGATTAAAAAAACTTAAAAAAATAAAACAGTAGAAAAATTAAAGAAAAATATTAAAAATAATTTTCGATGTTTATTTATTTTTGAGAGAGAGAGAGAGAGACAGAACATGAGCAGGGGAGGGGCAGAGAGAGGGAGATACAGGATCTGAAGCAGGCTCCAGGGTCTGAGCTGTCAGCACAGAGCCTGACATAGGCTTGAATCCACAATTCACGAAATTATGACCTGAGCCGAAGTTGGACACTTAACCTACTGAGCCACCCAGGTACCCCAAGAAAAATATGTTTTATAAAAATGAAAATAAAAATAAACTTTTTCTGTATTCAAGAGAAAGAAAAGAAAGGAAAAAGAAAAAAATTGTGACCAGCGAACAGAATGAAATACGATTGAAATTACATCCAATTTCCCCTAGAAGTCAAACTATGAAGCCCTTTATAATCCATAAACTAAGCTGGTAGAGAGGCTTGTGTTCCTCTAGAGCACAACTGGCCCAGTTGGATGGGGTTTGCTGTAATGGCTCCATTCTCCACCAGATGGTGGCACTTAGTTCACTGGGGTGGAACATTGTGGTGCATGTAGACGTGTATGCACATGCACAGGGGAGGGTGAAAATGGCATCACCCAGCTAACCAGGCTCTAGCATCAGAACTCTGTGCTCGCACCAACCTACAACCAAGCACCTATCCTTTGTTTCTGGCTTCTGTGCACACCCCTCTTGTGCATTGTCTGTGACCAAGCCTTCAGCCTACCAGGTAGCACTTCACTCCTGAGTTTTATTTCAGACGGGGCTGTGATTCCAAATCCCTCTCTTCTGAGGGCCCTGTGGCTTTTACCCACTCAGACCCTCTGCAGGGAGGATCTTGCCAAGAAATGGCCAGGTACAGGTCTGCCTGCAGGAACATTCAAGTGACCACGTTGCTGAAGATGCACAGAGACTGCAGCTGGGTGCCAGCCCAGCCCCGGAAAAAAGTTTGCAGGATCTTGTAGCAGCAGCATTTCTGGGATTATGGTAAATCACAACATGCATCTGGCACCAGGCTTCACCACACCTTAGCATGCTTATTGCAACACCAGGGAACGTGGCTGTTCTCTGGGCTCTGCTGGGACCTTTGCCTGTGGAGAAACTGCACAGCCTCTACCAAATGTCCTCCCAGCAGGGAACTTTCTCTCCCCATGTGGTCCTCGGACCCATTGGACCTCTCTTTTTGTGTCCAGGAATTTGCCTTTCTCACCAGAGCTCTGCCAGGTATCAAGCTGTCAAGTTTCAGACTGTGCTCTCCTGTTTATAAAGTCTTAATGGCATTTAAGCCCTCTCCTTTGTCATATCTCCCTTTCTTGTTCAGTCCCTTGCAGGTGTTTCCACTCTTTTTTTCTCTCTAGCTGCTTTCTGGAGGAAGTTCTTTTCCCATATCCTCCCCCCGCCCCGCCACCATCCCCTGTCTCCATCCTCTTTCTGCAAGCAAAAACAGCTCCCTACCCTCCGTGACTTGTTTCTCCCCCGGTTCACCTCTCCACACCATGTACCTGCTGAGTTCTGTGATTCAAGTTGTGCAGATTGTTTTAATCCTCAAATCAGTTTTCTATGTGTGCAAGATGGTTTGGTTTTGCTCTAGCTGCATTTCAAGGAAGAGAGAGGCCAAAAAAAAAAAAACAAAAACAAAAACCTTCCATGCTACTCTGCCATCTTGGCCCTGCCCCTAAAAGTCTTGCTCTTTTAAGGATTTAATCTTAATATGTTGTCAAGAGACTTTTTAAATCTAGAGTGAACTGATTTTTTAAAAAGCAACATGTAACAAAGTATACATATATTTTACTCATTCATAACAGTTTTCACTACGTAATATTATATATTTACTTGTATAGTGTCTGATACAAAATCAGAGAATTTTCATGTCTTATTCATTGCTTAGAAAGCTGCATGGCAGTTATTCATTAGATATTAGTGGTGTTAATGAAAAAATGAATATATAAGGACAGATGGTATAGCACTTAGAGAGTTTAATCATAGAAAGAACTCCCTTTTTGTGTGCTTCCTCCTTCACAAACAATTGACCATGACCTGAGACCTCACCTGGTTTTGCTCCAGTCATTAAGTCAAGGGCTAAGACTATAGCCCATGATAGCTTAATTTCCCATTGTTGGATAACTGCCCATCTTCCAGCAAGAGGTAAAAAATAGAATTTGCATCCCAGTGGAAACAATGAGGTCAAAATCAGAAAAATTAGTTTAGCTCTCTGTTCTTAATTGAGAGGAATGGTTTGAAATTAGAAATGAAGGTGCATAGGTTAAGACAAGGAGGAGGACGGGAGGATTTTAGAAGCCGGCCCAAATAAGAGAAGACTAACATAGTTGGGCTAGGACTACTTTTTCCTCTTTATAGTAGTAAGGATGCTAGGCTATAGAGAATTGGTAATGGACATTTCTTTTGATGCCTTACTCTATCTAGAACATTATTAAGTATTAATAAAATATTAACAATTATTTAGGTTGGTGGGATTTATTTTTATTTTTTTCACATCTTAACAATTTTTCCTTCATCCTATTCTGAGAGAGTTAAGTATGTTTCAGATGCACCTGGAGCAACTGGTTTTAATCAAAAAGATGTTAGAAAGACATTCCTTGGGAGGCAAGTAGTAAGCCTCAGTAATAGCCAGTAACAATACTTGTATCCAATTTGAGGCAGGTTCAAAGGACAGGACCCCCTATGCTGTCTAACAGCATTAAAAGAGTAAGAAAGTAAGTGAGCAGTACATATTCTATTGGCTGCGATATGTGTAAATTTTGTTCCTGGGGAAATACACATAGAGCTTGCCAATTACTTATTGGCCACGGTATTTCGATTTCACCTTTTTTTCTTAAGACACTTTTACTTAGGAGGTTCCTATTGGGAAATCTAAGCACAGAATGCCCAAACAAGAGGAGGTAGGAGCCAGACCAGGCAATAGAGAGAGAAAACACAGTGGGATATGAAGAGGTTGAAACTAAAATGTGAATATGGATTAACAGTGACTTCTGTGGAATAACAGAAAAATAAGGTCATTGAGCAGTGGAACACCAGACTCATAATTGACTCATTGCTGATTGCTCTTTTCCTTTTCCTTTTCTCCTTATTAATTTTTCTAGATCTTTGTCTATTTAATTAAATCTTCTATCAGTCACTTCATCTTCTAGTAAATAAACTAGACTTTTCATTTACAAAGTAGAAGGCAGTAAGTAAATATTCCCTAAGTTTTCCTTCTCTCTACACCCTAATCTACAAATAAAATAATATTCTGATGTCCTCTACTTTTAGTCTCAGAAGTGATGGGTTGGAAAAATTAGAGTTGGTCAACAGACTAGATATCATTCCTTACTGACATCTTCTGGACAACTACAGATGATATGAAATATTTCTTCTATCCTTCAAAACCCTCATCTTTACTGGCTCTAGTTACATAGACTACAAACATGCTGAAAAATTCTCAATATTCTAAAACATATTTCTGATAGTTTGATTTGGTTTTATTTTTGTCATTCTCTTTTCTCTACTTTCCTATTGTTTTCTATTTATCTTTGATTTTCTGTTTTAAATCATTTTTACTAATTCAAAGGTTACAAATCCAAAACTAGAGAAAAGGTTATTTTAAAGGTAATTGCGTATTAAAATTCTATTAACAATAATTGCAGCTAATAGTTTGGTATATATTTCTAGTGTCTTTCTATGCATATTCATACCTGAATTACATATTTGTTGCTGCATATTTTAATACTTAATATATCCTGGGCATTTTTTTTCCTATATAAGAAAAATTATAGGAAAAGTGAGAGATAACTCACTTTTCCAGCCATTACTCCTTTAAATATACTTGATATTTAAAGTAATTTTTAAAGGTACCATAATACTACATAAATAAGCTATTGCTAATACAAAACCTGTGGTTCTCTTTGATCATATATCTATCCAGTAGCTATAGCCACTTTCCTAAATGTATGCCATTAATATGAAACCTCATTGCTTTTATTCCCCTCCTTCTGACTCCCGACATAGGAATAAATTTTCCTTGATTAAAATAATGTAGAAATAATACAGCAAGTAGGAAACGGAAAGGTGAGTAAATGACATCATAATGTGGTTTCTTACATTATATGTGAAATAGTGTTAATTCAAGGTAGACTGTGACAAGTTAAGATACATATTGTGCTGTCTAGAAGAGCCACAATTACATATAAAAAGGTACAATCATAAAGCTAATAGAAGAGATAGCATGGAGGCCTAAAATATTTTGAGCATTTCAATAGAAGGCAGGAAAGAACAGTAACAAGTGAAAAACCACAAAATGGAAGACTTAAAGCCAACTTCATTAATTACCTTACATGTAAATAAACTAAACACTAATTATAAGGAAGAGATAATCAGTCTGGAAAACTTTTTTTTTTTTTTTTGTTACAAGCCCAATTGTATCTTATTAATGATAGGTGTCCTATAAATATAAAGAGACTGAAAATAAAGTGCCAAAACATATACCATGACCAAATTAAGCATAAAAAATCAAATTAATATTTGACCAAGGAGACTTCAAGATAGAGCATTACTAGAGATATAAAATGACAATTAAAATTGGTGAAATTACTGGGGTGCCTGGGCAGTTTAGTCAGTTAAGCATCCAAATTCAGAACAGGTCATGAACTCACGGCTTGTGAGTTTGAGCCCTGCGTCAGGCTCTGTGCTGACAGCTCAGAGCCTGGAGACTGCTTCAGAGTCTGTGTCTCCCTTTCGCTCTCTCTGCCCTTCCCCTGCTTTCACACTGTGTCTCTCTCTGTCTCTGTGTCTGTCTCTCTCTCAAATATAAACAAACATTAAAAACTTTTTAAAAATGGTGAAATTATTGATTAAAACCATTTTATTTTTTCAACGTTTATTTTTTATTTTTTTATTTTTTTTAATTTTGGGACAGAGAGAGACAGAGCATGAACGGGGGAGGGGCAGAGAGAGAGGGAGACACAGAATCGGAAACAGGCTCCAGGCTCTGAGCCATCAGCCCAGAGCCTGACGCGGGGCTCGAACTCCCGGACCGCGAGATCGTGACCTGGCTGAAGTCGGACGCTTAACCGACTGCGCCACCCAGGTGCCTCGATTAAAACCATTTTAAACTGAATGATAAAATCTGAAAATATAGTAAAGGTTCGCTACCCCTTTCTTAGAAAAAAGAACAAAAGAGGTATAGAAAAAAAGAGGTATAGAAAAGCTACACATCTGAATTTATCTAATAACCATAAGATAAAATATTCAAAAAAAAATGAAGTGTACACATTCTTTGAAGTACCCATCAGACATTTGCTTAGATAAGTTACAAGCTGGGGCATCCTCTCAATGTATTTCACAGATACAAATTCATACAAACAATTTAACAGAATTAAATTATACATCAAGACATTTGGAAACTAAATCCCAATAGAAAACCAGTGTCAAAAAAAATTCATAGGGAAAACAAACCATTTTGTACTGAATGATAAACAGAATGTATCAAAATAGGTTGCTTCCTACTAACAGTCTATAGTGTGAAATTGATAGTTTTAAGTAATTAGAAGCAAAGAGAGGTTAAAGATTATTTTCAACCTTAAGAAGCTCCCCCAGAATAAATGGTAAACTAGGAAACCAGTAAAATAAGAAGCAGAAAAAAAATACAGAATACCAGCCCACAACAGCATTTGGTTCTTGGGAAAGATTATACTTGTAAGGATTTGTCAATTTTAGGAATAAAGAAGAAACCAGTGTAAAGAATGGAAGAGGGGTACCATTACAGATCTTACAGACATTAAAAGCATAATTATATATTATGAGCCACACCAGGGCAATAAATTCATCAAAAAGCTGTAAGAACAGTTTTATACTGCATACCACAGAAAGACAATGAAATCCTCATTTGTGGTTTCTTTGAAATGGTATGTATGTGTGCATGTGTGTGTGCATGGGTACATATTACCCTTAAATAATTCAAGTGTGCCAATCCAAGTTATGTATTGAGGAGTAAGAATGATGGTGTCCCAGTAACAGAGATAGGTTCTGATTGCAAGAATCAGAGTTTGTAGTGATTTTTTTCTTGAAAAATCAGTAATGACTGGGAAGTTAAAACTAATACACTGCAGTCCCTATTCTTTGTCATTAATTACTGAAAATTTTCTGCCACTTTAAGATGCACTGATGATATGATCTTCCGTATGGAAACAGTTATATATAGATGACTTTTTTTTCATAAATTGTCTTGCTGCACTACCAATATTCTTTTTTTTTTTTTAATTTTTTTTTTCAATGTTTATTTATTTTTGGGACAGAGAGAGACAGAGCATGAACGGGGGAGGGGCAGAGAGAGAGGGAGACACAGAATCGGAAACAGGATCCAGGCTCTGAGCCATCAGCCCAGAGCCCGACGCGGGGCTCGAACTCACGGACCGCGAGATCGTGACCTGGCTGAAGTCGGACGCTTAACCGACTGCGCCACCCAGGCGCCCCCCAATATTCTTTTTTAACAACATCCATGAAAGACTCCATGCTATTCTAAAATCAATGTCATAATTTTTGGCAGATGTTCAACATATAACAAGGTTAAGGTTAATAACATCATGTACAACTTATTATTTACTTACCTAGATGAACATTTTTCAAATTCTTATCTTATAGACTACAGATCAATTACATTGATCACAGGCTCTTGTTTTGTGGACACTTTAGTGAGAATTTTTAATGTCTAAGTTCATAATTGCACAGGTTTTATTAGCCTGTTCTATTATACTTCAAGGATAAATTCGGTTTTCTTTGCTCTATGACCTAGAAATCAAGGATATTAGGGTTCCACGTGTCTTAATTTTAAAGTTAACCCATAATACATTATTGGAGACATTTTAATCATTATAACTTTGCTCTTTCTGATTAAATGTGTTTTAGAATCTTTAATTTTTATAACAGAATATCAACTGTACCTTCATGTCAGCTAATGGTTAAAATACCTGATTATTATGTGAAATAGCAAAATAGAGTAGTTGTATCTTAGATACTTGTCAGGTTTATGGGTTCTCAATTACTCTCTCTCAGTGCATTTCAAAAGCTTTGCTAAGAGGACTAGTATTTATCGAGGATTACCTAAATATCAAATACAACCATTTTTTCCTGATACTGTAAATTCTACTGCTAGATTCATCCAAGTCATGTAAAGCAAATACTTAGTGTAATATCTATTGACTTCTGGTTTACTTACTTTGGCTGAACTGTACTTTGAAGCAGTGTCCTATGGCTACATGTTAAAACACCATAAAAATTACCTTACAAAAGTTGCCATTGGGTTATTTATAAGGATGCACGGATCCTTGGTCTTTAATACATGACATGGATCTTGGTCTATCAATACTTGCCTTTACATTATAATGTATTCTTAGCAAATGCTGTTTTTACATAATTGACTCCAAATTTTTAAAATACTATGTTTCTGAATTGAATCACCTAATAAAAATCTTGAATATATATTTGCAGATGACTTTTGGAAGATATAAAGACATTTAAATATCATATTTTATCTTGTAATTTGCATGAGCCCTTGTTACTTTTTTTGAATACGTATTTTTTCTTGATCTCAATCTATTTTAAAATTATGTTGGTTTGATTGTATTCATTTAAAGGCCATCTTCTATGATTTTTTGCAAGGCAGCAGCCCTAATAAAATATATTTTGGACATTTTCAATGAAAGGTAATTGATTCCTAACAATTTAAATTATTCTGTAGTCCTATCTGATCAGATTTTGACATCATTTCTCGTGCTATTTGCTTATAAAGACTGTTCTTATTCACTTGGTCATTATTTCAATAAATATTGACTAACAAATCATGCATTATGTTAGCTGCTGGAACATGAAGTTGGAATATATACCCTTCTCAGATCTTGAAACTCCTGTATTATTTGAAGCAATATACATGTATATAACACAAAATAAGTGTGGATAATGCAGTGATAGAAACGTAGAAAAAATTATTAGTGTAATAGAGCAACTAAATTTTTAGATATGTTCTATGTTCTATTTCAGAGGTTAGATACATATCCTTTTTTGTTCACTTGTTTTTTTTTTTCTCTAAAATGGATGTGTACATAAACCACTGTAATCCATTAGAAATATATTTTGTTAGATAAAACTTTAAATATTTTAACTGTTTCTTTAGTAATCATATCTTCCACCTACATATTGGTAACCTTAACAATAGCATCAATACACTTATTTTGACATTTATTTTTAATATTTTTTAATAGAGCAGCTTTAGATTTACATAGTTACTGTAAAGATAATAGAGAGTCGTTGTGTACTTAAATCCAGTTTCCCTTATTTTTAACATCTTACTTTGGCCTGATACACCTGTCACAGCTAGTACAAAGTAAATAAATCTTATTAAATCTGATGCATTAGATTCTTAGTTTTTCCCTAATGTTTTCATCTGTTCCAACATCCCATTGAGAATAACACATTATATTTATTATTTGTGTCGTCTTAGGTTCTTCTTGGCTTGACAGTTTCTTTGACAGTCCTTGTTTTTGATGACCTTGAGAGTTTTGAGAGGTATTTTTCAGATATCCGTATTTTTAGAATGCTCCTAAATTGGGATTTTTTTCACAGGATTTTGGAGGATATTCATAGAGTGAATTGTGGTACTCCTCACATTATAGCAAGGGACATTACCCGTGTAGGGGAGCCTGGGCAGCTCAGTCACTGGAGCATCCTACTTTTGATTTTGGCTCAGGACATGATCTAAACATCTTGGGATCAAGCACTCTTTGGGTTCCACATGGAGCCTGCTTAAGATTCTCTCTCTCTCTCTGTCACACTCTTCCCAGCGTGCTCTCACTCTTAAACAAAAAAACAAACAAAAAACAATCCATGTAAGCCTTAGTCACCTGGCATTGGTAGTGTTTGTCAGTAGGTTTACTCCTTTCTATTCCTTTTCCATCCTACACTCTTTGGAAGGAAGTCACTCTGCATAGCTCACGCTTAAGGAGTGAGGAGTAGTGCTCCATCTTTGAGTGGTGGAGTATCCACATCGAATACTTGAAATTCTTTTATACGGGACATTTGTCTTTCTACCAGTTATTTAGTTATTTAGATCAGTTATTTAGGGGTGCCTGGGTGGCTCAGTTGGTTAAGTGTCCAACTTCAGCTCGTCTCATGATCTCATGGTTTGTGAGTTTGAGCTCCGCATCAGACTCTGTGCTGACAGCTTGGAGCCTGGAGCCTGCTCTGGATTCTGTGTCTCCCTCTCTCCCTGCCCCTCCCATGCTCGTGTTCATGCTCTGTCTCTGTCTCTCATTAATAAATAAACATTTAAAAATTCTTAAAAAAGATGTGTTTATATCAGTTATTTATTTATTCAGTTATTTATATCAGTATGGCATATGATACTTGGAGTTATAACCCAATATTACTTTATTTGATTGCTTAAATCATTTAGATTTAACATTAGGATTCAATTTGCTTGTGTCCTTCATGCACCTAGATAAAAATAAGAGGTTTTGTTTTGCTTTTTGTGTAAATTATGGTACTGCAAAATCTTCCACACTCACTTGGTATATTTACTGCTACAGTTCTGGAATCATTCATGCCTCTTAATGGGAAGTGGTATTAAAAGCCTGTCTGGATAATAGACATACTCAAGGCTACTAGACTGTTTTGTTTAAGGTACCTCAATTGACAAAGCAAGGAAATATGTGTATATACTAACTTGTGTTTAACCTGTGTGTATAGATCAGCTATTAGTATTCCTATATGTAACCATCTTATCAACATTAAGCTAAATATGAATTCTTACAGATTCTCCTTCTCTAAACCCTTATCACATGGATTCATCGAAACTCTTCCCCTCACCTATGTATAACAGTTCACTCCAACAGTGAAAAACCTTGTTTTCAATGTATTGCATTCATTTGCCTAATTATGCAGCTCCATTATACATGTATAATAGTTTCATAATTATTAACCTCTATCCCCATTGTGGGATTGGGGATTTTATTGGTGAGAGTACAGTTCCTATGTACACAATCCCATTTGCCTTTGACCACTTTGAAATTGACTTCCATTACTGCTTATTTGACCATCCCCTTCAGTGAAGTTATTTCACACATTATAATGTATTTAGATTATTTTGTCATATTCTGTATTCCATCCTGAGATCCTGCTGGCCTCCCCAAACTATATTTTTATTAATTTACATGCTTTAAATTTACTGTATGTGCTGTAAAATTCTGAGTTTTGACAAATGTTTAATGCTTGTCTTTACCATTATAGTACTATATAGAATATTTTCACCACTTACAAAAAACTCCTGAGTTTCATTTATTCAATCCACCTGATTTGCACCAAACCTTCGGCAACTACTGATCTGTTCACCATCTCTATGGTTGATCATTTTCCAGAATGTTCTATAATTATAATCATACAGTATGTATCTCTTTCAGATTCTCTTTTTATATAAACACTTAAGATTCATACATGTCTTTTAGTTTCCTGAAAACTACTTTTATGGCTGAGTAATATTCTGTTGTATGCATGCACCATGTTTGATTATTCATTCACCTATTGAAAGGGATCTTAATTACTTTCGTTTTGGTTGATTCTGAATAAAACATAAATATTCATGTGCAGGTTTTTGTATGGGCACAAGTTTTAAAATTTAGCTAAGAGTATGATTGCTGGGTCACATGGAAAGGCTGTGTTGAGATTTGCAAAACAACTTACGAATTCTCTTACAATGTGGCTCTGCCATTTTGTGTTACTGATACAAAGAATAATTCCTGTTGCTCTCGATCCTGAACAGTAGTTGGTGTAGTCAAGTTTTGGATGTTGGCCATACTAATAGATATGTAGTACCTCATTGGTGGTGTTATTTTGCAGTCCAGTAATCAAACATGGTATTGATCATCTTTTAATATGTTTATTGTTTCATCTGTATATCTTTTTGTTGAAGTATCAGTTCAGAGTTTTGCCCATGTTTAAACTGAGTTGTTTGTTTTCTTACAGTTGACTTTTAAATGTTCATTTTGGATTAAAGTCTTCTATCAGATGTATATTTTTGCAATATGTTTTCCTGGTCTGAAGTTTGTCTTTTCATTCTCAATAGTCTTTCACAGAAGTTTTAAATTTTAATAAAGTTAAATTACAATTATTTTGTTGAATTTTAAAATGTATCTTCAAACTAAAAGTCATGTAGGTTTTCCATGTTTTCTTCTTGAAATTGTATAGTCTTCCACCAGCAGCACAAAAGGGTTCCTCTTTCTCCACATCCTCACCAACATCTGTTGCTTCCTGAGTTGTTAAGTTTAGCCATTCTGACTGGTGTGAGGTGGTATCTCATTGTGGTTTTGATTTGTATTTCCCTGATTGAGTGATGTTTAACATTTTTTTCATGTCTGTTAACCATACGAATATCTTCTTTGGAAAGGTGCAGATTCTGGAAAACAGTATGGACGTTCCTCAAAAAATTAAACATAGAATTACCCTATGACCCAGAAATTGCACTACTAGGTATTTCCTCAAAGGATACAGGTATGCTGTTTCGCAGGGGCACATGCAACCCATTGTGTATAGCAGTGCTATTGACAATAGACAAATATGTAAAGAACCCAAATGTCCATCAACTTATGGATAAAGATGTGTGTCAGTATATATTTGTGTATATATACAGACAAATGTGTGTGTATATATATATATATATATATGCTGACATATATGTATGTATATCAGTATGTATTTATATGTACATATATACATATATATACACACACACACACACAGACACTCACACACACAATGGAATATTAGTAGTGAAAATGAATGAAATCTTGCCATTTACAATGAAGTGGATGGAACTGGAGTATATTATGCTAAGCAAAATTAGTCAGAAAGAAAAATACCATAAGACTTCACTAATATGTGGAATTTAAGATACAAAACATGAACGTAAGGGAAGGGAAGCAAAAATAATAGGAAAACAGGGAGGAGGACAAAATGTAAAAGAGTCTTAAACATAGAGAACTAACTGGAGGGGTTGTGAGTGGGATGTGGGCTAAATGGGACAGGGGCATTAGGGAGGACACTTGCTGGGATGAGCACTGGGTTTTATATGTAGGGGATGAAATCACTGGACTCTACTCCTGAAATCATAATTGCACTATATGCTGACTAACTTGGATGTAAATTTAAAAATAAATTATTTTTAAAAAATGTATAGTTTTACATTATTATTAAGGGCTAAATATGCTTTGAGTTAATTTTTGTGTAAGGTACAAGCTCCAAATCTAGATTGCCTTTTTTTCTATGCAGGTGTCCATTTTTCCCAGCATGATTTTTTAGAGCATTCTTTCTCCACTGAATTGTCTTTGTTCATTGGTGAAAAATCACTTTATTATATTTCTCTTGCTTATTTCTGGCCCATGCATTCCATTTTTTTTTAATCAATGTATTGGTTCCTTCACTGTTACCAGACTGTTTTGATGAACATAGCCTGAGAGTAAATGTTGGAACAGGTAGTGTCAGTCCTCCAATATTGTACTTCTTCAGTATTGTTTTGGCTGTTGTAGTGTGATGTCCAATAGGAGTGCTGAGAGACCACACTCTTTTCTAGATCTTAGTGGGAAAGTGTTCATTTTCTCACCATTAGGTATGAAATTAGCTGTGGTTTTGTAGACGTTCTTTAGCAAGTTGAGGATGTCCCCCATATGCCTACTTTGCTGAGTTTTCGTTAGAAATGGTATATTTTGTCAAGTGCTTTTTCTGAAATAATTAAGATCATATGAGTTTCCTTTGTTTTGTTGATGTAGTGGATGACATTGATTTTTTAAAAATTGAACCAGTCTGGCTTACCTGGAGTAAACTCTGTGCAGTGTATAAATCCTGATTTACATTTGCTAATATTTGGTTAAGGGTTTTTATATTTATATCCATGAGAGATACTGGTTTAGAATTTTCCCATAAATTTTTTAATGGCATTTTTTGGCTGTGGTGTGACTAACTGAAGACAAACTGTCAATAATTCTTGGGCAGCTTACTTATAGAGGTTTAAGAGTTGTTTACAATTAGGGGAAGGGTACTATGTAGTGAAAATAAGCTCCTGTTCAAGGGAGGCTTTTCTACTCATCTGATTTTGGATATACACACAATATCTCCATCATTTTTAATGGTAATGATAAAATGTATCTTGTTTTTTATTAGTAATATGTCTATGTAAAATATCTAGCGTAATGTCAAGTACAGAGTAAATATTTAATGAAGAATCATCATCATCATCTCATTTTTCTTTCCTATGTCACAGAAGAAACTGGAGGCCTCGTAGCTACTATAATGTAATTTGTTTATATTTAAGCTTAAATATGTAATGCTAGACCTAACACTTCTTTATAGTAGAAAATATTCTGATCTCAATTGAAACTGCACTCGGTTACAGAGCACTGAGATTATTAATACTGCAGGAAATATTGGAATGGCCATACTTTATACATGTTTATAAGCATATGTTTATAAATTATTGACATAAGTTTCTTAGTGTTAATGAAACTAAAACTCTTATTCAACAGAAATAAGGCATTGGATATTCATATATTGCTAAAATTTTCCAATTATATGGGAAGCAAGAAAAGCTTTATGAAAAATGGATCATAATCCATTAATTTATCAAGAGTAATATTTGTAAGGCGATCACCTTTTAAGAAGCAGTGCATTGGGTAATATATGGAGGATTTAAAACAAATAAGTATGTCGAGATTGTATCTAAACCCATTTCAGTTAGGACATACCTAGATATACTATTTTAAAAGAGAATTTTCCTTAAGTTACAGAAATGCTACATGTTATGGTAGTCATAATTAGTTTTCTAAATCTAATGGTTCTCCTGAGGAGCATAGAAGTATTACTGTTCAGAAACATCATGTGAAATTTGGCTCCATAATCATTTGTTATATGTAAACAGCTTCTAGTGTTATCTTAAAAATCCCTTAATGCTAAATGGAAAACAGACTAAAAGATATTTTCTGGAATAAATGGTGATAGACAAAATTGTGATGACAGAAGTCTTATGCACTGAATTTGATTTAGTGTCTGTAGGGAACTGCAGAAGATAGTCTTGTAAGGTAACTAAGAACTTAGTGTTGACAACAGAACTAGCTGTTTATTTACAAGGATACTAAGCAGCTGAGAAAAAATGAAAGTTTATTTAATTACAATGATTTAATATTTAAAGAACTTGTAATGTTGAAGTCCAAATACAATTTGACAAAATAGATTATAATTAACGTATTTTAATGGGATAATTATAATTCCATTTAGACAGATGAAATACAATTGTTACCTTTCAAATTATTACTACTTACCACTATAATAGTAGTACAAGTGAGTGTGTGGTGTATTTGTGCGTGTGTGTGTGCGCGTGTGTGTGTGTGCGCGTGTGTGTGTGTGCGCGTGTGTGTGTGTGCGCGTGTGTGTGTGTGCGCGTGTGTGTGTGTGCGCGTGTGTGTGTGTGTGACGTATATGCACACAACAAACCTTACTCACTGAAGATCCCATTCTCTGTATTCTCCGTTGTCTCCAGAGTCACGTATTTAGATAGCTTCCTTATACATAGCCAGTTCTTCTTCTGGGTGGCTAGACAGTTCAGTTTCTGCACCCAATCAGTCCCTAGCTTCTCAGCTGAGTCCCCCAGAAAGGATATCAATTAGTTTCAAACATCATGGTCATTTTTCATTGTGGCCATCTGTCCACTTAGAACTTGAATCTGATGAAAAACTCATTTCACACAGGCCATCACACAGCTGCCAGATGGAAACAACTTGTGATCACCATGACCCAGCCTAAATTTGAACAAAAGGACTAATAATAAAAATTGGCTTATTGACATTTATAAATTGTACTTCAGAATGAAGTGTGAGAATTACAGGCTTCTGACCAAAGGTCAATAGTTGAGTTATATTCTGAGTTATATAGTTAGACATGTGCTGATGAACCATGATTATTTCTTTGTGTTCTTGTATCCTAATTTTTAGAACTCTACGTAATTTATCTTCAGTTGCACATCTTGATTTTTGAAAGTGTATTAAATTGATCTAACATTTTAGCTATTGCATATTTTAAGGTATTTGCCTTTTATGTAGAGGCACAATGGCTGTGTAAATACTACAGAAACCATAGAACACTTTATATTCTCTTTATATGTATAAAACATATATAAACTTTGGGAAAAGTATGGTAGACATTGATACTCAAGTTGCACAATAGAGAAAATGGGATTTTAATAAACTTGTCCTAAAACCTTCATTTACTAAAGTAAGTGCCAGACCCAGGAATCACTCCAACTATCAAACCAGCTGTCGTTCCAATCTCAATATAGCTTCCAGTAAACCACTCTATCTCTTAGTAGAAAAAAAAAATGATAAAAATAAGCCCATTTGTTCCGCTTTGTTAGCAATTAATTATTTTCTAACTCATTATCAATGATTTGTGCTTACTGAGCTAACATTAAGCTGAAGACTATATTTACCAAAATTAAATCCTTAAAACATTCCCTTAATACAAAAATTCTGTTATTAGTATCTACAGCTTTTCATGGATCATAAACAGAAAATTAAGTAAAAGGCTATCTTATGTTATCAAAGGTATATGTCTGGATTGAGACCTTTGTTTTACTTAATCTAAGTATAGGTTTCATTGATTTATTGGTGTCAGCTCTAGAGTAAGCTTAGTTCCTTAGATGTCTTTTTTGTTTTATTTTTTTTCCTTTTTTTTTAAGCTCCTCAAAAGAAAGCAATCACTTGAACAGTCCTAGTTCGTGAGTTTCCTTTTATTTAACTATGAGCACCAAGTATAACAGAAGAAAAATGTACGTTTGCAAGCATACTGTTTTACTGTGAATTGAATTCCTCTGACTGTTAAAAAAGTCTCCTATATTAATATTTTTCTAGAGTTGCAGTTTGGTTTTTTTTTTGTTTGTTTTGTTTTGTTTTAATTTTTTTATGAAAATTATTGTCAAATTGGTTTCCATACAACACCCAGTGCTCATCCCAACAGGTGCTCTCCTCAATACCCATCACCCACCCACCCCTCTGTCCCAAACCCTCAGTTTGTTCTCAGTTTTTAGGAGTCTCTTATGTGTTGGCAGTTTGATTATAGCTTCTTAAGTTACTAACAAGTAACCCAAGTCTCTGCTTGTCTTATTATTTGGGAAAGCACAATATAAACTGCCTTTATCATGATAGCCAAATTAAAGGTATGCCAGGGTCATCATTGCCCATTTTCAGGTGCCATAACTTGTACAGATGAAAGCGGTGACGCTAGCAGTTGTCTCAGTGTTTCAATTAGTGGACGAGCAGTTCTGATCTTCTCTTCTGTCAAAAATTAAATTTCAAGTAACAGTCATCAAATTTATGTTTCTCCAAATGTGCCTCCTGAATTCACTTAATTCACTCTATTTGTATCACATAATACGATAAAATTGTGTTTTTCTAGTAGTATATTTTTCTTCTAATCAATATGGCCCGATACCTTATTTCTGTAACAGTTTAGATACAACATTTTAGATAATTGAGTGCTTACTATAGTTCAGGTGCACAGGGGGAAAACTCTAAGTACATGTTCCAAACTCAGAAAATGTAGTGTCTATAAAGATGTAAATATTGACAGGTAATTTGACCAATAGCTTACTAACCTCGAGGCCTACTTGGAATGGAGTAGTAAAAAGAAAAGAGCTTAGGTAAGATTTTCAGAGTGGAGTGAAATTATAAAGGATTAGTAAAGGGACAAAAATATTCAAGCTGGGTGGCTCAGTCTGTTAAGCATCTTCCTCTTGATTTAGGCTCAGGGCTTGATCTCAGTTTGTGAGATTGAGCCCGTACATTGGGGAGCTGATGGCGTGGAGCATGCTTAGGATTGTCTCTTTCCCTCTCTTTCTCTCTCTCTCTGCCATTCCCCATGCTTATATGCTCTCTCTCTCTTTTTCTCTCTCAAAAATAAATAACATTAAAAATGCATTTGAGGGGATTCTAGGAATAAAGAAATGCATAATTAAAGCTTAACATGTTGTGTGACAGGACCTGTGACTGTTTTGCTGTAGAGATAGGTCAGTGTCAGAAAACAGTAAAGGGAGATCTTAAAGATAGTTTAAGTGGATGTTTTGAATTGCATATTATAATTTTCAGTATTATATAAACAATGGGAAGTTATTGAAATGTCCTTAGCAGAGGATCTATAAAGTGAAAATTGTAATTTAAATTTTCTGACTGCAAGGGCAGAGAATATATTGAAGGAAGGAAAAATTGAAGTTAGAATAAATGAATAGCTTTCTAAATCTTTTGAACCAGGTAAATGGTTGAAAGTTTGGAGAAGGAGGGATATATTTTATAAACGTTTAGAAGATTATGAAATACGAGGGCACCTTGGTGTCTCAGTCAGTTGAACATCTAACTCTTGATTTCAGCTCAGTTCATGATCTTGAGCCTTGTGTCAGGCTCTGTATTGAGGGTGGAGGCTTCCTGGGATTCTCTCTCTCTCTGCCCCTCTCTCCCACTTGTACATTCTCTCTCTCTCTCTAAAATAAAAAAAAGAAAAGATTATAAAATACCAAAATATTTATAAGGTTATTTGAAATATGAAAATGTGTGTTCTTGCTACTGGTGAAAAAAAAAAGTCTTAAAGTCTGTAATTAATGTCTTTTAATTCTATGTCCTATATCCTTTAATACTCTTTTGTTCTTTTCTGAACCCCTGAAGTTAACTATTCTGTGCTTTAAGTTCTTCTAGTCTTAAGGCAATAGGCCTTTTAAGGTCTTTTTGAGATCTCCTGTCTCAAAGTGGCTAGTAAATAGGGCATTTCCTCCTTCTACCCTTAAAAATAACACAAACAATGAGAAATAGAAAAAAAAAAAAAAAGGCAAACTCCAACTTTGTAAAACTGATGTATATGTAATCCTGAATGTTTATCGGTAAGCAGAAACGTAGGATAGCAACAGCAAATGTCCATGGCGGCCAGTCTTGGACACAGCAAGATCAAAGTTATCTCAAGTAAATTCTGAAAAGAATATAGTACCACAACAACATACAAAAATACATAGATACACACAAGTGTGTGTGCGTATATATACGCACATATATACGCCTCATGTGGTTGTGCTTAATTGCCATCTATATACCTTTAAATATACCTTTATACATGCTGAATAGAAGTCCTTGATCAGGATTAAAATTTGCAGGTATTTTCTCTCTGTGGCCCATCTTTCCGTTCTTTTAAAGAATAGAAAGTTCAGAGGTGCCTGGGTGCCTCAGTTGGTAAAGCCACTGACCCTTGACTCAAGCTCAGGACATGATCTCAGTTTGTGGGATTGAGCCCCGTTGTCAGGCTCTATGCTGACAGTATTCAGCGTGCCTGGGATTCTCTCTCTCCTTTCTCTCTGCTCCTGACTCTACTCCCATGTGTGATCTCTCCCTCTCTCTCTCTCTCAATAAATAAATAAGCTTTAAAAGCAAACATTAAAAAAAAAAAAAAACAGGAACTTTACATTTGACAATGTTCAGTGTAACAGTATTTTGCCTTTATAAACCAGGCTTTTCATATTGTATCTAACAATTTTTTGACATAATTTAAGGTTACATAGATTTTATCCTATATGTTCTCTAGAAGTCATAGAGTTTTAGGTCTATGATCCATTTTGACTTAACTTTTTAAATTCAGTACAGGTCTTGTGTGGACAAGACAGCTTTTCCACAATAAGCCTGCCAGATAATTGCCTATGGTCAGATCTGAAAAATCACACATAGGGTTTTGCCGTGGAAAAAAGTGATAAAATCAGCTTTCATATGTCTGGGAGAGTATTTGATCTTTGTTTTTGAAATATATTTCATTGGGTATAGAATTTTAGGTTCACCATTTTTCAGCACTAAGTTATCATGCCACTATTTTCTCATGTGCCTAATTTCCCAGAAAAGATGCTGTCATCTTTCTTTATCTTTGTCTCTATATAATATATATGTTTTGTCTGGTTAGTTTTGAAATTTTTCTCTTCATCACTCATTCTTAAACAATTTGATTATGATGTGCTTGGGTGTAGTTTTATTCACAGTTTTTGGGCTTGGGATTTATTGGCCTCCCTGGAAATCAGGGTTTATAGTTTTCTATGAATCTGAAAAATGTTCAGCCATTATTACTTGAAGTGTTTTTTATATTTTGTGTATTATATTTATATAATTTTATATATCTATAAAATATACCTTATATTTTATAAATTATATATAAAAATATAATATATACAAATAAATATAATTAAAAAATGTAAAAATATTTTATAGATAAATTTCTTCCTTTCCTCGCTCTCCTTTGAGAATACCACTTCAGAATAAACGGGACCATTTGAAGATGTGCTCAAGGTCATTAAGGTTCTATTCTTTTTTTAATTCCTCTTTTTTCTCTTTGTGTGTCATATTGCATACTTCCGAATGCAGTGTATTTTCATTGATCTTCTAAAATGTCTAATCTATTTTTCTCATTCAATGTGTTTTTCATATACTTTCCATTTCTACAATTCAATATGGCTATTTTTTTTAAGAAGTTCCATATCTCTACTAATTTTTCGAATGTATGGAACAGTCATAATACTTGTGTGAATTCTTGCTGCTAATTCTAATGCGTCTATCAGTTCTGGGTTGGTTTGAATTATCCTCTTCATTAAGAGTCATTTTTCTGCTTTATATGCTGATAATTTCTTAATTGTATGAATTATATTGTGGATTTTACCTTGTTGGATACTGGCTAGTTTTGTATTTTTACAAATACCTTTGACATTCTGGGGCATAACTGATTCACTTGGAAATACTGTGATTTCTTCAGACCTCTTTAAGATTTGATTGTGAGGACCTGAGTAGTGTTTAGCCTAGGACATAGTTTCCTGACCTTAACACTATTGACATGTGGGACCAAATGAGACTTAGTTGTTGTCATGGTAATTTGGCTGATGGAGGGGGAGAGGGTGGTTTTTCTGTACAGTGAAGATTACTTAGGACCCCTAGCCTCTCCTTACTATATACCAATAGAACCCCCTTCGGGTTGTGACACCAGACATCTCCAGAAATTGCCAAATGTACGTTGGAAGAAAAGTAGTTCCTTGTTGAAAATAACTATTCCACAGGTCATTATCCTCACAACCAATGGTGACACCGCAAGTAATCTAACCAATGCCCCACGAATTGTGATGTCTCTTAGTCTGGGTGGTAGGAATAGGCACTCTTAGCTTTATGTGAATAGCAGGTACTGTTCCTTCCAATCCTTTTAAATTTGGTTCTTTGCCTGATTTGGGTAGTGTTTTTTGTTTGCTTGTTTGTTTGTTTTTGCATACATTTGCTCACTAGTACTCTGTTGAATACAGGAGAAGTTCCTGCTACATAACTCTGGAGCTGGTTCTCAATGCAACTTTCTCTTCTCTTATATGCCATCAAATGTACTCAAATACCCCTGGGCTCTTCAGACACTCAATTCCATCTATTCTATGGAAGGAATCCACTGAATTCCACGTGTTTTTCCCTTCTTTAATACACAGGCTGGAAATATTCTTTGGGCAGTAAGCTGAGGCAAGAGTAGGGGTCCCAGTGTTTTCTTGTTTGTCTCCCAGGGATTACTGTCCTCTGTCTAATGCTTGATGTTATGTCTATATCTTCCTTTATTGTTGTCTAAGGTTGGAGAGTGAATCTCGTCAATGGTATGGAAATTGAAATCTAATTTAATCTTGTTTTGAAAATAGAAAATCAAAATAATTACCTCAAGAACATCAAAATAGTATTTCCCAGAATTAATGCCCTATGGGTACCATATTGGGATCTTGAATGAAAACACTAGGACTCTTAATTATATTCATTATTTCAAATGAAGAATTCAATAAATACTGACATTTAATATTCAACTCTACAGCACACTTATGGGGTGCATATGTCTGACTATCACATTTCATTTCTTTCATTAATGCAATAGCAAAAGGTACAATAAGGACTAGAGGTGGTCTTACTCTGTTTTTGCTTTTCAATGCATTAATGACAACTTGAAGTATGTTTTAGAATATAATTTTATAGAATTTATATGATTACATTGACAAAAATAAGAAATTAAAATAGATTACATACAATATCAGCAATACACTAGGTGGTGTCCCTGAAAAGCTTTCCTGTCACTGAGAAGTTTACTGGATATCTCATATTGAACTTAAACTGGTGTTAATTTTCTTTTATAGAGAGACATTTCCAAATTTGCTGACATCTTTAGTGATGATAACTCACTGTCAGTAGCTGCCAAGCGGACTTTTTTTTTTTTTTAAAGATGAACAATATGTACCTCTAAGCCAAAGGAGCCTTAGTAAAGAGTTAGGCTCCTTTCAAAACAAATATATTGTTGTATAGATAAAGCATGTAGAAAATGAGTCTTTAAATACTCTCTTATTTTGAGAAATGCACATTTTTCATTTTCATTTGTACACCTGTGCAAGTATCCTTTTTAGCTCTGATCACTGTAAAAATCAGCTATCAAAATCAACTGGGAACTTAAAATTAGGTTTTTATTTGATTTATCACAAAAAGTTAAATTCAAAATTTCAGAAATCGTGTATCATTATATTATGTTGCCCAAATAAAATTGTAATTGAGAGTAAAATGCAAAAAAAAATTATAAAGTAATTTTTTCCAATCTCATCTATACCTTTCTATGAATGCAACTTAGAATACACAGACAGTGTTAATACAGGAGTATGGATGACTTATAAATATATGTGTATATAAATTCATAGCCAGGTACCAACTCAATCTTGAAGGATGTAAGATAAAAATAATGTAAGTCATTGCTCCATCAGAGTTTTCTTTTTGTTTCCTTAAAAAGGTAAACCTTCTCCTTTGAGAATTAGGTATCTGTTTCTTACAGTTGTCACAAATATAATTTTCCAATCAACTCCAAAACGTAGGAGAACCATTCTATCTAAAAAATACCTTTAAGTTGTTTTTATTTTGAGAGCATGTACAAGTGCATGAGTTGGGGAGGGGCAGAGAGAGAATCCCAAGCAGCCTCTGCAGAAACTGTCAGTGCAGAGCCAGATCAGATGTGGGACTCAAACTCACAAACCATGAGATCATGACCTGAGCCGAAATCAAGATGCTTAACTGGGATGCCTGGGTGGCTCATTTGGCTAAGTCCTTGATTTTTGGCTCAGGTCATGGTCTCACAGTTTGTGAGTTTGAGTCCCACATTGGGCTCTGTGCTGTCAGCACAGCTTGGGATTCTCTCTCTCTGTCTGTCTCAAACAAACTTAAAAAAATTAAAAAACGTCAATGCTTAACTGACTGAGCCACCCAGGCACCCCCTATTTTAAGAAATTAATTTACTTTTAAAAATAATTAAGTCACTTATTTTGTATACATGTCTAATCTTTGTAAATAACTTTTATTTTTTTTTTTAGATTTTTTTTTTTTTTAGATTTTATTCATTTAAGAATCTCTATACCCCACGTGGGCCTTAAACTTATAAATATGACATCAAGAATCGCATGCTGTACCAACTGAGCCAGCCAGGCACCCACGTTAGTGTAGTTTTGATAGAAAGATTCTGTCTGGAGAGAGCCAGACTGGTGGTAAACCCTACAAAACATCCCCGTTCTTCATAACCTGAAAAATAAAATCATTGCTTTTAAATGATACTTTAACACTTACTGTTTCATGAGCACCAGCTGATATTTTTTAGGCACTGTTACTGCTGAGTTAATTTTAAGTATATCTTTTCATGCTCCCTGTTTTCTTGTTTCATGTAAGACAATTGTCTGACATTTTAACGAGATTTTTCTAGTAGTAAGAAATAAAACCAAAACAACTCAGTTAAAACTTGTCCAATATTTCAAGGGGACATGAGTATATACTTGAATCACTTAAATGTATGCAGTTTTTCTATTTCTTTTATTTTGCTTCATGGATTACTTGCATTATCATAAAGTTAGTACAGTCCTTTAATGGCTTTTCTCAGAGCCTCCTATGTGGAAGGGAAGCCTATTATATTCTCAATAACAAAACATATTGAAATGAACTCACCTGTACTTTATATGCTTTATAAATTAGAAGCATAAAAACAAAACTGGCTGTTTCAAGAAAGGCTGCAAGACACTTCATTATGCGATCTGCAAAGGCTACTGTAAGCAGTGACCTACCACCCAGAAATAAATACCTCACTAGAAAGAAGTCATGCTTTTTCTGATCAAATTTATGTAGAACCTTACTGAGGTTTAGCTCATTATTACATGAAATTAGATATGCATGGGTCATGACATATGCCTGAAATACAAATTCATTTAGTAAATGCTATAAAAACAGTATTTTAGTGCTAAAATGCTGTATTTTAGTGTCTACCATTTTTACATACCCTTCCATAAAATTTTAGGGCTAATATAATCCTGTTTCATTTTCTTCCTTTTTATAGTTAAGAAGACAGAGTCCTAGAGCTGTTAAGTTTCTCAGGTAAACAAGATCATGTAGCTAGCCTAAGGGAAAAAAAATGCCTCTTATTTGGGTCTCCTATCATACTTCTCTTTCTTTGACCACGTCATCATGGCATTGTGAAAACAAAACAGTGTATGACAACCATGAGGCGTCACTGTTATTACACAAATCACATAAGAGAACTTTGAATATCACCTAAAGGGCTTGCCTTCCAAACCAAGTGATTAGGAATCATTTCTCAGCGGGATAGAAGGAACATACTTAAAGATCATAAAAGCCATTTATGAAAAGCCCACAGCTAACATCATCCTCAACGGGGAAAAACTGAGAGCTTTTTCCCTGAGATCAGGAACACGACAGGGATGCCCACTCTCACCGCTGTTGTTTAACATAGTGCTGGAAGTTCTAGCATCAGCAATCAGACAACAAAAGGAAATCAAAGGCATCAAAATTGGCAAAGATGAAGTCAAGCTTTCGCTTTTTGCAGATGACATGATATTATACATGGAAAATCCGATAGACTCCACCAAAAGTCTGCTAGAATTGATACATGAATTCAGCAAAGTCGCGGGATACAAAATCAATGTACAGAAATCAGTTGCATTCTTATACACTAACAATGAAGCAACAGAAAGACAAATAAAGAAACTGATCCCATTCACAATTGCACCAAGAAGCATAAAATACCTAGGAATAAATCTAACCAAAGATGTAAAGGATCTGTATGCTGAAAACTATAGAAAGCTTATGAAGGAAATTGAAGAAGATTTAAAGAAATGGAAAGACATTCCCTGCTCATGGATTGGAAAAATAAATATTGTCAAAATGTCAATACTACCCAAAGCTATCTACACATTCAATGCAATCCCAATCAAAATTGCACCAGCATTCTTCTCGAAACTAGAACAAACAATCCTAAAATTCATATGGAACCACAAAAGGCCCCGAATAGCCAAAGGAATTTTGAAGAAGAAGACCAAAGCAGGAGGCATCACATTCCCAGACTTTAGCCTCTACTACAAAGCTGTCATTATCAAGACAGCATGGTATTGGCACAAAAACAGACACATAGACCAATGGAATAGAATAGAAACCCCAGAACTAGACCCACAAACGTATGGCCAACTCATCTTTGACAAAGCAGGAAAGAACATCCAATGGAAAGAAGACAGCCTCTTTAACAAATGGTGCTGGGAGAACTGGACAGCAACATGCAGACGGTTGAAACTAGACCACTTTCTCACACCATTCACAAAAATAAACTCAAAATGGATAAAGGACCTGAATGTGAGACAGGAAACCATCAAAACCTTAGAGGAGAAAGCAGGAAAAGACCTCTCTGACCTCAGCCGTAGCAATCTCTTACTCGACACATCCCCAAAGGCAAGGGAATTAAAAGCAAAAGTGAATTACTGGGACCTTATGAAGATAAAAAGCTTCTGCACAGCAAAGGAAACAACCAACAAAACTAAAAGGCAACCAACGGAATGGGAAAAGATATTTGCAAATGACATATCGGACAAAGGGCTAGTATCCAGAATCTATAAAGAGCTCACCAAACTCCACACCCGAAAAACAAATAACCCAGTGAAGAAATGGGCAGAAAACATGAATAGACACTTCTCTCAAGAAGACATCCGGATGGCCAACAGGCACATGAAAAGATGTTCAGCGTCGCTCCTTATCAGGGAAATACAAATCAAAACCACACTCAGGTATCACCTCACGCCAGTCAGAGTGGCCAAAATGAACAAATCAGGAGACTATAGATGCTGGCGAGGATGTGGAGAAACGGGAACCCTCTTGCACTGTTGGTGGAATGCAAATTGGTGCAGCCACTCTGGAAAGCAGTGTGGAGGTTCCTCAGAAAATTAAAAATAGACCTACCCTATGACCCAGCAATAGCACTGCTAGGAATTTATCCAAGGGATACAGGAGCACTGATGCATAGGGGCACTTGTACCCCAATGTTCATAGCAGCACTCTCAACAATAGCCAAATTATGGAAAGAGCCTAAATGTCCATCAACTGATGAATGGATAAAGAAATTGTGGTTTATATACACAATGGAATACTACGTGGCAATGAGAAAAAATGAAATATGGCCTTTTGTAGCAACGTGGATGGAACTGGAGAGTGTGATGCTAAGTGAAATAAGCCATACAGAGAAAGACAGATACCATATGGTTTCACTCTTATGTGGATCCTGAGAAACATAACAGGAACCCATGGGGGAGGGGGAGGAAAAAAGAAAAAAAAAAGAGGTTAGAGTGGGAGAGAGCCAAAGCATAAGAGACTGTTAAAAACTGAGAACAAACTGAGGGTTGATGGGGGGTGGGAGGGAGGAGAGGGTGGGTGATGGGTATTGAGGAGGGCACCTTTTGGGATGAGCACTGGGTGTTTTATGGAAACCAATTTGGACAATAAATTTCATATAGTATAAAAAAAAAATCAAAAAAAAAAAAAGAGGAATCATTTCTCAGGATTCTGTTTTTAATTCTTTCTTCCAACTTCAGCATCATGATGCTAGCCATTAAGTAATTTTCTTGTGTTATTACATGTCATGAATATCAAGTCACATAGGGTGAAATACATGGTTAATTAACACAGAGAAAAATGTAGAGAAAAGACCAGTTTCAGCTGATCTATTTTGAAGCACGTTTGTTAACTGATAGACTTAGAGTGAGTTAACTGCATTTAGGTAAACTGCATTTAAGTTTATATAAAAAGAGAGGGGATGGGAGGAACCCCAAATAAAGATAATTTCTCCTATCAGATATTATGGTGGGGACAGAATAAAACAAGGACAAATCACGTGGATGAAAAGAAACCAATTAGATTGATTCGAAGTGTAGTGTAATGGGCTGACGTCTCGCTCCTTTGTGCCACTCTATTCTATATGTTACGTATGCATGCCTATTGCATAACTTCAGCTTAGAGTTGCGTTTCAATACATAAATGCATAATTTTTATAACTTATTCCTAGAATTTAAGATTCCTCACTTTCTTAAATGGGCAAGGAAATTCTTAATGTATATTGATGCCTATAGATACCTAAAGATTTCAGGAGTTCAGAGAAAAATATGAAATGATACATACTGTTATCCTTGAGCAAGTTAGCATCTCATCACCTTCCTCCTCCTCTGGTTTTTCATGAAACAGTCTTGGCTACCTAATCCTTATCTTTCTGTCTCTCTCTGTGGTATGGCCCTAAGGCCATCCTCTTCTCTATTAAGACTCCCTTCTCAGGCTCACTCACCCAAGCCAGTAACTTTAAATTCTATCTACCCAAATGGGACTCTCCCCATATTTCTACATTTCCGACTTCTTCCATGAACTCAAGACTCATGTAAACTTAAAAAAAAAAAATGTTTATTTTGAGAGAGTGAGTGAGAGCAGGCATGAGCCAGGGAGGGGCGGAGAAAGGAGGAGAGAGAGAATCCCAAGCAGGCTCCTTGGTGTCAGGGTAGAGCCTGACACAGGGTTATCTCACGGTTTGTGAGACCATGACCTGAACCAAAATCAAGAGTTGCACACTTAACTGACTGAGCAATGCGGGTGCCCCAAGACTCATGTAAACTTAACATGGGCAAACTCTGATTCTCAATTTCCCTCCCAAGCTTGCTCCATAAATGCTGTTCCCAAATTCAGGCAATGTTACCTTTATTAAGTCAGGCTCCTAAACTTGGAGTCATCTATAACTCTTGATGTTCCCTCATGTTCTACAATCCCTTCAGCAACAAATTCTGTCCACCTATAATATGCATCTTTCTTCCCTATAGTTCTTACGTCTTTTACCAATACCATTCTGATTTGAGCCATCACCGCCTCACATAGACCACTAAAGTAGCCTAACAACCCGATCCTTCTTCCACTCTTGTACAGTCTGTTCTGTATACAAAACCCAGAGTTACTATTTTAAAATGTGTAACTACTTGTCTCACATCTCCACTTAAAAGTTCTCAGAGGCTTTTCATAACGGTTAGAATAACAACCCAGATTTCTGAAGGAGAAAAATCTCTAATTTCTTTGTGACCCCTGTGACATCATTTCTCACAACTCTTCTTTGTCTTTCCATTCAAGCCACACATGGTCTCTTAGGAAATAGACCATGCCTGCTGTAGACTCCTGGCCTTTTGTACTTGTTCCATCTGGAAGGCTCTTCTAAAGACATGCATGTTGCTTTCTCCCTCAGTTCTCTGCCTGCTCAAAGTTTACCACACAGGAAAGGCCTTTTCTGAGCACTCAATGTAACATACAAAGTTGATGGACATGAAATTGCCAATATGCTTCTGTTTTTGATTTAAGGTCCGTTGAACCTATCATAATCTCCACCCTCTGTATCTCTTTATGGCCTTCCATATGTGTTTATTAACTTTGCAATGCCTAGTAATTACCTGACCTCATAGTGACTTGTGGCTTGTTTATCTGTTCATCTGTTTTTCCCCACTAGATGTGGATTTAATCTGCACAAGAACAATACTTCATTTTATTTCCTCCGAACAATGTGCAGCATAGGAATCAAAGAATATTCAACTTATAAATAAATTCCCATTGTATAGATTGAAAACAATAAACAAAAATTGGCCTATCTCATTTCCTGGAGCAAAAATTGGAATATCTTTGATAAAATCACTAATTTGTATGTTCTTAGATTTTTAATTTTCATGTTTCATATTTTTATTTCAATTTTTATTGCTTTATATTAGTGTTTAAATATGGAATTAATTTTTATTCTATGAAATGTATGGAGAAATATAACAACTTTTAGCTATAAACACTTAGGTGTTTCAGATTTTCCTAACAAATCACACTGTGCTGGGACCTGGATGGAAAAGAGTAAACCATATTCTCTTTATTCAGGAAAAAGAGCTTCTTGGCATTTCAAAAGCTGTATGATACTAATAACCTGAAATTTGCGACCCAGGAAAAAGCAGAGAGAGTCAAAGGCCATTTATCTAATATTTAGGAAACTTCTGAATAAACCAGTAACACACCTCCTCCCCCTTCTTTACTTTGGTTTCTTAGTCTATTTTACTATTTCCAATTTGCTTCCCATATTTCTTTCTATTTCTATGGCTATATTACTGAGATTCAAAATTAAAATTTTAAGTGGATACATAAATTATGAATGAAGTTTCATATTAGTAAATTAACAATCTAATGATTCACTTTTTCAGCCTTAAAGATACACCCTTTTATTACACTCCTCAATTTCTGTTTTTCTAAGTTAAATGATAACAAAGGGTTTATTTTCTATTATAAAATTGCAGTAGGAAAAATAAAAAAAGATCAAGTAGTTCTAAAGGAATAACATGTTTTGACTTGTTTAGTCTGAGACTGCATATATCAACTTTAAAAGGTAATGCCTTACATTTATATTCCCAATTAAAGGTCAAGTGTCAGTTTTCTCCACCTCTCTTAATGCAAATTGCCCTCTAGTAATATTGGTATTTTCCAGGCTTGTCCATTAACTGTCACTGTTCTCTTTATTTTTATACTTGCCCCAAACTCATGTCCTCTGAGTGCTCTGTGTTGTGTTGTTACCTTAAAAGTTCTGGACTGACAGAGTGAGAAATGGATGTGATGTGTCCTCACCTACTTTTTTAACACCGTCCCTCATTTTTGCCCATCAAAGCACCAGACATAGTCATGTGGGTGAATCTAACCCTGCTGAAACGTGTGTAACATTACACACGTCTTCACTATTCCTTCTCTGTTCCTTGCCAGTATCCGAGGACATAAATATTCATAAACTAGGACAAATAAGAAGCTGAGCCTGAAGGATAGTATACCCAAATTTCATCCAGGCACATCATATCAAGGAAAACGGTATTAGGATACAAAAAAAAAAAAAGTTTTTTGTTCGTTTGCTTGTTTAGTGTTTATACACATTGACATGTTTTAACACCTTGTAATGAAAAATCTAAAGCAGAGAAAGTAGCAAAAAAAGAACCTCCATGCCAGTGTAAACAGCTCTAATAATTATCTACCAAGACTAATACTTTGTCTGTGCCCTAATAATCACCTCCATGATTCTGAATCAAATCCCAAATCCCAGACGACATAGCATTTGTTTTGTATGAATAAATTTTAACATATAAGTAATACACACACACATACACACACACACACACACACACACACACACATTCATTAACATATGCAAATAGAGAAAATTTAAGAAAGAGGAAAACTCTGAATTAGAGTGAGTAAAGATATTTTAACTTGTCATTCAGGACTATTAGGGATACCTAGATAGTAATTTAAATGTAGTTCTGCCCCTTGACAATATTGCTATCCCTAATACACTATGAATTGAATTAATTTAGTGTTCTGTATTTATTGAATGGGGGATTATGTTTCTCTGCTGCTTTCCTTATCATGTGGAGCAATACTAAATCATACGCATACAAAGAATGAAATAATTGAAAAAATTTAGTGAACATGGTCACCACCAAGTTTTCAAACCATACAATACTGAAAAGATAAATTTAGAGGTATTCACTTGTTCATTTATGTATTTTACTTTAATTCAGCATGTATTATATATGTATCTAATGTTGATACTATGCATGTAATGCATATAATATTATATATAATGTTGATATTATGTATATAATGTTGTATATATGTATATATGTATACATATATACATATGTATATATGTACATATGTATATATGTATATATGTATTATGTATATAATGTGTACATATATATATATAAAACCTCACACTCACATCTCTGGTATAGATGAGAGCGTGTGCTATGTTATGCGCTCCGGTACCAAAGAGAAATACAAAATGTTTCTGATTTTGAGTGATACTTTAATGTAAATATACACAAAACACAAAGTGAAGAATACTAGAAGGATATCTTAGGTGCTCTTAATAAGTTGACAGTTGTCAAACAATATAATACTAATATTTTGTCATGATTTTATTTGGTTATTTGTCAGTTATATATTTTGAAACCATTATTGATTATGATCAAACTCTAGAAGCAGAACTTCTATAATTGTTTTGAAGATACCATCAGTCAGTCTCAAGAAATTCAATTCCTGTACATTAATAAAATTTTATTATTTTTTTTAACAAGCTTCTTTCTTAAGCGTGTGGTGAAAAAAAATAACATTCAAAAGTAGTGACAAATTATATCTGTCAACCATCAGGGTTGGGTGTGGGAAGTAGTAGGAAGTGTATTCAGAGTGACAAATATTAGCAGAGACATAAGCCATGGTATTTATTTCTCTATTTGTGATATATCCAAGTGATTCAACCAAATAGAACAGATGGTACAATTGTGAGGTTATGGTTATCTTAAATAGAAGGTAAAAAAAAATACATTAAATTCTCTTAGTGGATTAAAAACATAAACTTCGCTTCAGTAGAATAAATATTATGACCACTCTTATTAATTTTTACTTAAGTTGTGGTCTTGTTCTTGTCCATCTAGATCTGCTTGCATTTGGAAGCATTTCAAAAATTAAAGATTATTTTTGAAGATGCTAAAAAAATCACTGAAAATTGCTGGGTTTTGTTCTTTATTGCCTTTTTAAAATCATTTAGTGCATTTTTTTTTTGGAATATATTCTATCTCTCTCCTTTTTTTTTTTTTTTTTTTTTTTGGAATATATGCTATCTCTCTCCTTTTCTCTAAAGCCTTTTTAAAGACCAGAATTTGTTTTCTATTTTTTTTTCTTTTGGTTATACTCTCTTTAGATGCCAAAGACAAAATACTTTCTCACACTGTGAATAATAAAGTGTGACTCCCCAGGATTGTTGTTTGAAAAAAAACAACAACAACAACAACAGTGTTTTAGTGTAATACGCTAAAATATGCATGCTATTTAAATAAAATGTATGTTTTATAAAATGTTAAGTTGTCAATAAAATTTACCTTACTTTCCATATAAAACTTTATAGGTTTCAAAGAACTTTCACTTAAGTGAATAATTCAGTCATCAGAACAATCATGTAAAGTCAACAGAAAAAGTGTTTTTCCCCTGATAGAAGAATGAGGAAACTGAGGTTCACACAGTTCAAGAGTAAAAGGGGAAAACAAGGCTGTTTCCTGAATTTCAGAAATAGACTCTGTTCATGGGTTCAAATTAGCTTCTAATAGCATCGAATGCTAAAATAGGCAAAGTTTATCTTTTATGCTCAAGAAGTTCTGGACCTCCATATATCACTTCTAAATATTCTTTCCTGGTTTTTACTGCAGTATTCAGGGCTTCCCAATCTTGTTGCCTGATGGCTCCACACAATCCTCTGTTCTCTTCTGCTGGCACTTAAATTACTAATAGTGCTTTAAAGTGGTGGTAACACTTTAAATAGTGTTACAATTATTATTATCTTTTTGAATTCTGGAAATCTCCGACCCTCCCTCAAATTAACATGGGGTGTCGTGTCCTTCAGTCTGATGGTAGATATTAGGAATGATAGAGAATGTGTGAAATAAAATTAAAGATGTTGAAATACCAAATGAGAGATCTCAGAGATTTGACCTTTATAAACCAGTATCTTTAAAGTGTGTACATGTTTGGAAGACAAGGTGGGGGGATGGCCATCTTATCTTGACAATGATTTCCAATTCTGTTTACATGTAGTGAAAATGAGCATCTAGAAACATGAGCTATGGATTCTCGCTTTCTGAAAATTTCTCCATGGTATATACAGGCTTGTTCCATATTTTCTCTAGGAACCCAATTATATTCATAGTCCCATTCCATTCTGCTGGTGAACAGGCAATCTTAAATTATAAAACAGCAACAAGAAAATCTTAATCTATAAAAAGAAATGGAACAGAAATTTAAAATCTGGATAATCTATAGTGGATAATTATAATCTATAATCTATAGATTGGATAATCTATAAATTGGTCAAGGTCTGTAGCATGTCAATGTAGCCAGGAATTTTGGAATCCTTAAGGGGCAACAAGGACCTAATATGTGTATTTTGATAAGGCCAAAGTTTAACAAGCACTACCTGGTAAGAGAGATGTCCATGTCTTAATCCCTGAAACCTGTAAACATGTTATATTACATGGCAGGGAGAAATTAAGGTTGCAGATGGAATTTACTTTGCTGGTCAGCTGACTTGATGATAGGAAAAATTTCCCGGTTTCTCTTGGTGAGCCTAGTGTAATCACAAGTGTTCTTCACGTGTGGAAGAGGAAGTTGGAAGAGTCAGTGTTAGCATAATGTGGCGTGGAAAAACATGACAGGTCATTGCCAGCTTTGAAGAAAGAAGAGCCTCTTAAGGAAAGCAGACAGCCTCTGGAAGCTGGAAAAGGCCAGGAATCATTCTTTCCTAGAGACTCCAGAAATGAATGCAACCTGCTAACACTTAGATTTTAGCCCAGTGTCACCCAGTTGTGATGTTGTTGATCATCAGGTATTGCTGAGGGTGTGATTTTGTATAACGATTTCATGGTCATGAAGTAATTGCCTATTATTGTTTTAGGCTACCCAGAAGGTTGATAGTATCACCAATTAACAGGAAAAATTCACTTCTCTATCACATTTATTATCCATTCCACCAACACACACACACACACACACACACACACACACACACACACACACACACAGCCATACCCTGTAATGAAAGTTCCAGCAGGCAATAATTTTGATTTCTTTTCATCACTAATCTATCCCAGACACAGAAAAGCCCCTGAATTAGGTATGTCCCTTGGCAGTGCGGTGATGATTGGGTGTTTTGATCTTGACTGCAGGAGGGATGGGACATCACATGCAATTAGGTGGACATCAAAAACCACAAACAGAAACAAACCAAACTTTCCACATAATATGATCCAGAAATAATGAAAAATAGTTTCTCTTGCTTTTGTATCACAAGCTTGGGGGGAAAAAAAGTCTTGACACTTGTCAAAAAGCTATCTCCTAGACCTCATGAGAGGTCCTATCTGCATCAGACTGGAAAGCATGCAAGCCAAGATAAACATAGATGTTACAAGACAGGGGGTGGGGTGCTCATAGAGGAAGAAAAGCAGATATCCTTGAATATAAGACAACAGGCAGTTGTGAAGTCAGGTGATATTTTAGGATCTTTTGATTTACTTTGAATCATAAGGTGGTCTTATTTTTTTTTCCATTCTTTGTCTTTTCTACCTAAGAGTCTTACCATTTATTCAGATGGAATGTTGAAACTGGTTTCTCAGTGTTCAAATTGGCTAAAGTAAATGTTCTCATTGGTTCACATGAATGCTCCAATTGACTCATGAAAAAATAATTTACCTTAAAGTAACTACAGAAAATTTCAAAATTTTAGGTTTACTACTGCAACTCCCTACTTGAATCTTTGAAAGTATCAAGCACAGAATTTATCAATATATAATATTTTCTTATGACTTTAGTTTTCATTTCCCAAATTTCTAATTTATTCTTGGGAATATAGGCCTAAGCTTGTCTTCTCAGTTTCTAAACTTCTTATTTTTCAAAATTTGTATTTGTTTAAAAGTGTGTCTTCATATTTCCCTTTGAGTATCCTAATAATATATTTACATATAACTAAGTTGTGTCTCTAGGGAAATCCCATTTTCATTATTGATTAATTCTTGTTTCTAAATATTAGTTTACTTGCTTTGCCCATGTCTTAAATTTTTACTTGCAAATTAATTTTTGATTGGGAGTTTTTCCTTGCTTTTCTGTCTCCATGTCATTATTACCGTTCCTCCTTCCCTGCAGGCCTTCTTCCCTTTCATTTTTTATATATGTTCTCCCCTATGTATCAGCATTTTCTTTGTTCCCCACACAGTCCCCAGACCCTAATACAGAACCTGATCGTATAATCATGATCAGGGTTTTTATAAGTTGCTCTTTTTTTTTTTTTTAACTCATATCTTTATAAGTTACTAATGCTGTGGATTCAGCCTAAGGAGAATATACAGCATGGCTCAGATACTGGTTTGCTGGCTGGCTTTCTTTGCCATCTCTTTTGGTCCCTAGTTTTTGATAAAGCCTTAACCCAAGTCAGTGTATTCTTAAATTTTTCTTTAAAGCAGTCTTTCTTTTTACAACAAGAAGATCTTCACAATTGCCTTTCTTTTCCTCATATATGTGGACAGTCACTCCCCTTTTCCTTAGAGGAATCATGTTGTCTGGTATCATGGCCTATTTATCAACCAGAGATTATTACTACTCAATATTTGTGGGTGTATTTTTTTCTTTTTAATTTTTTTTCATGTTTACTTATTTGGAGGAAGGGAGAGAGAACACGCACATGTGTGCATGAATGGGGGAGGCAGAGGGAGAGAGAATCCCAAGCAGCCTTCGCCCTGTCAGCACAGAGCCCCATGTGGGGCTTAAGCCACGAACCGAACCCTGAGATCATGACCTGAGCCAAAATCAAGAGTTGGAGGCTTAACTTACTGAGATACCCCGGCACCCTTTTTTTTTTCCTTTGAGTAAGAATATTTCCTTGTATTTAAACTCAGAAATGCCTTTCTGGTTCCTTCTTTTCATATTTGTTTTTAGTCTTATGTATTTGGAGCAGTGGGTGTTTTCTCAATGTAAATACTCTGGGGCATGCTAGCAAAAAGCTAAACTTGTTTTGCCTAACAGAGTGTCAAAAATTAACAACAATGGCAAGGCGTAGTGCTGGTGTCGGTATGACAAGACAAATATGAAAATAGAGACTAGCTACTAGTATTTCAGAATAGATAAGTGTCTAACAACCTTGTTGACACAAATTCTTTTTTAGTTAGGCTTTCCTTACAAGCTCTGTTACACTTGTTTAATTCAACCCAATGGGATTTCCAGACCTCAAAGGTGAAGGCAAACAAATAAATGCACCTGGAGAGAAAGAAAGGACCATATGACAGCTGTTGAAGACAGATTTTGACCATCTGTTAGAGAGTGACTTCAACCTTGGGGAAAATATGGTTATGTGAGAAGGTAGATTATGAAAGATTATCGTAGCACAATATTGTGATTTATAGGAAATATGTTTGGTCATTCAGGTGACCAAAATATATTTGACACATATATTTGATCTTGATGTACCATCCTAGATCATAGATCCCAAAACTCATGGGATTTCCTAAGCCATAAGAACAATGGGAACAACTTTTGTCACAATATTTTGTTTCTTACTTTTAGCTAAAATTAGTTACATTTAGTTCAAATTGCTTTGAAGTCATTAAGGTGAAATGGGTGGCTAGTTATTCATAACAAGCTTCTTTCCACCACTATTGGATTTATGTTAATAAAGGGAGTTGGAAATCATCTCAGAATAGGGACTGGTTGCCAAGGCAACCCACCATGAATAGAGGGGTGGAAGTTTCAAACCACTCCCTGATTTCCAGGGAGGGGAGAGGGGCTGGAGGTTAAATCAATCACCAATAGCAAATGACTTAATTAATCGTGCCCATGTAATAAAGGCTCCATAAAAACTCAAAAGGATGGATCCTGAGAACTTCCAGTTTGGTGATGGCACATGTGGAGAGGGCATGGAAGCCCTTTCCTCATACCTTGTCTTATGCATCTCTTACATCTGGCTGTTTCTGAGTCATCTTCTTTTATGATAAAATGGTAATGTAGTTAGTAATTTTTTTTTCCCTGAGTTCTGTGAGCTGCTGTAGCAAATTAATCACATTTAAGGAGTGAGTTGTTGGGACCTCTGATCTAGCTGGTCAGTCAGAAAGACAGGTTACAACTTGGGCTTGTGACTGGCATCTGAAGTGCAGGGTTGGGGTAAAGGCAGTCTTGTGGGACTGAGCCCTTATCCTGTGGTATCTGATGCTATTTCTGAGTAGATAGTGTCAGCTTTGTTTCAAATTATAGGACACTCAGCTGGTGTCTGAGAATTGCTTGATAGGGTGAGGAAATCCACCTCCTACCTCTGCCAATTGGAATTGGGTCCCGGACCCAAAACACATAGCAATCATCCATTAACAGAAAAGTTGTTAAATGAGCATGGACAAAAAAATTACCTTACTGGAACAGAATTACTTTAAAAATGATTAATAACATTGTAATCAAGTGGGATATTTCTTTGTGCCAGTAATCAATGATATATAAAAATACTCAAACCATTTGTGTTTAATTATGGCAAAAAATTTTTAAGTCATACTAAAACTGAATACTTAACAACAACATAAGCTAAAGAAATCTCTTTGTAATAAAATGGAGCAGTACCAATATCCTGACTACTGCTAAATACATTAGCAATGGAGAAGTTGCTAGAAAACAAAAAGAAAATGGGTCTTGATTAAAGTATTTCTGCCAAGACTCAATTTTAAGTGAGATCTTCATTTTCAATATCTTTTTAAATAAAGTGGAAAATACTTCAGAAATTAATTTTAGGATATTTTACATATTCAGAAATTGTTTCCACTTTTTAGAGTGTTAATATTTTGAAGACTTGAATGAAGTTATATACAATGAATATTGAGTGAATTCTGCCATATTGTTGAAATGAGTCCCAACTGTGAAATGTCACAATTTAATCACATATCTGCCCCCTAGAAAGGGGATAATGGAATTAAGAGAATGTCTGGCTAAGAGAGAGAATGGACAACTAGCCCGTGTTGTGAGTTGATTTTCCATGAGTCTTCTACATTTGTGCATGTCTTGTGAGCAGAGGCACTGACTTTGTCGTGAACTGTCTCTTCAAATATTTTTGTATAGTTAACAAGAGAAAAGAGAAATAGTGTTTCCTTTTGGAGAAAAGGGGAGGTTCATATGTTCAAGATTATAAAGATAGCGACTCTCTGTATTCATTGCCTATTATAAAAGATTCAGCTTCCTTCTGTTCAGTGTCCCTCTGCTGTAATGCAGCCAGGGTATGTTCCAGCATTACCTTTTCTACTCCACTTTGCCTTGTGAGAATTTGAGCTTGAGGAACTGGTAAAAACACTAACACTAGCTACTTTGATTGCCATAGGTGAGTTGTGAAGTCCTTTGCTTTTATGCTGATATCTTTTATACTATGCCCGCATTCATAAAACTTTAGCAGACTAATTACACAGGGTTTGAGAGCCAAAGCTGATTTTTATTGCAAAACTTCATAGGCTTGGGGAGATGTAACAGAAGAAAAAGACAGCAATATCAATGAGTGTACTGCATTTCTGGAGCAGGCTACCTTATAACATTATGGGTAAAATCACACAAATGGGGACATTTTGGTGAATTGCAGATGAAACCCACCCTCGTAACTGGGCAGAAAATAAAACCAAATGTACTATAGAAGGGATAGATTTCAGCCAATGGTCAAAAAATTTCAGAAAGTTGTGGCCATTCATAAAGGAGATATTTTTATAGCTTACCATAAAATCCTGCATATGGTAGGACTCTTCCCTGATATACTTTGCACAACTTGCAATTACAAATGTATCTAAATTTAAAGGAGCATATTCTTGAACACAAAATATACTTAATATGCTCAGTTAAAGCAATAAAGGATCCAAAGGAGAAATACTTTTAAAAGGTAAACTGAGGCACGTTAAAATTTAGAATTACTAATTTGAGCAAACACTGATATGAATTGAGTAGCACCAAACCAAAAATTGTTAGGAGCACTCGACTAACAAAAGGTAGGAGTAAGGTTTTTATACAAAGAGGTGGAAGCAAGGCAAGAAATTATTTCACTGGTTAGAGTGTAAGTGGTTTACCTTATTTGGGAAAACCTGGTTGGCTAGGATTGGTTGTTGCTAAGTTTCACTTTCTCAGATTGGGGTCCATTGACTTTGGCTTAAATTGTGGTTTGCTTATGTGGGCTACCAAGGCATTAGAGCCACCTCAGTCTATGGGCTCCTAATTTAAATACTTTAATGATAGACAAATCAATTGATACATAGGGATCTATTTCCTTTAGCCAATGGCTAATATAGATCTATTTCTATATCAATCAATTATAAATAATGAAGTGATTATAATTAAAAATAATAAAGTGCCCTTGGAAACCATTAAGAAAAAAATGGAGACTTTCTTCTTTGCTCATTATCTTTGTTTATAAATAACACTGTATATAAATTGATTTCATATAATTCAGACCTAGAGATGAATACTTAAATGTAAAATCCATTGGTGCTCATATTCATATGGAACTTCTCTGAGGAGTCTGCTCCAGAATTGTTGCTGTTGCTTACTTAGGAAAGTAACCATCCTGACTTAATTTAACAAATGATGAATAGGAAAAATAAAAATAACAAATGAAAAACAGCTCCAAAATGATTATATCCCAAGAATTCAACAATATTTTATAAGCGATAAGTGAAAAAAGAAAATAGGAAGGAAGAAAAAAAATAAAACCACAAACACAGTTAAAGGGAAAAAAATTCCGCAAGTATACATTTTTAAAAGATCAACAGCTGCAGGGAACAAAAGTAAACTGTGAATGCCAACAGATGAATAATGTAATTTAAGAAAAAGATGCAGTCATTTTGAAGTAAGAGATGAAAATGATCAAGTCCTAAGAATGCTTGCTGTAATAGAATTGATCTGGCAGCTCTATGAAAGCAGTTAATGATGCAAGCCCTGAAGTCAGATTGTTGGGATTTGAATTCTAGTTCCTTCACTAACTAGGTACAGGGTTGAGGGAAAGTTTCTTCATCTGTAAATAGATATGATAATAATCCTAAGAAACGTTGAGGTTTGTTTGATAGTTGTTAATAGTTGGAAAAATGCTTAGAGCATTCAGTGAAAGTTTGCTGTGTAAACAGAATAAATAACAGTTCATAAGTAGAAAACTATCCATATTTCAGATAAAACTTAGTACAGGGGCTAAATGACACCATCAATATCTAATTTATGTCTTACTATTCTGCCTTCAAATATGTTGTCTTCACTCTAACACAGGCTCTATTTTTTTATTTTATTAATTTTTTTAATGTTCATTTATTTTTGAGAGAGAGAGAGAAAGAGAGACAAAGTGCGAACAGGGGAGGTGCTAGAGAGAGGAGGAGACGCAGAATCCAAAGCAGGCTCCAGGCTGTCAGCACAGAGCCCGACTTGGGGCTTGAACTCACGTACTTCGAGATCACGACCTAAGCAGAAGTCGGAGGCTCAACCGGCTGAGCCACCCAGGGGCCCCTAGGCTCTATTTTATATCACAAGATGACTAGCAAGAGTTCTGAAGTTTTATATTTTCAAGATCCTAATTTAAGAAAGAAGGGGAAAAAAAAGTCTGTGATTTTGCATTCCATACAAAACTTTTGACTCCCTCCTAATTTTATGTTCTTTATGTATGTTCTTAATAACTTTGGGATGCTATAACAAAATACCTTAGATGGGATGGCTTATAAACAACAGAAGTTTATATATATTTTACTTCCCAAGACTTGAGATCAGACAACCAGCGCAGTCCCGTGCTGGTGAGGGACCTCTTCCTGGTTGCAGATTATCTTCTTTACCTTCATGTGGCTAGCTCTCTGACCTCATCTTTTGAGGCACTAATCCAATTCATGAGGGCTCCACCTTAATGATGTGGTTACCTCCCAAAGTCTCCACCTCCTAATAGCATTGTATTGGGAATTGGATTTCAACATACCAATTTTGAGAGGGCACAAACATTCCAACAGTGATACATGCCCACTACTGCAATATTTGTCTATTCTTGCTCAAAAGATTTCTCTATAATTGGCTTAAATTAACCTAACCCGTGGACCTGAGGGTGAAACCTCCAAAAGGAAATGCCCAAAGGAGATGCCCAAAAGGAAATTTGAGATTGGTAGGAGGGATAAACGAAAGAAAAATGGATGTCAGAGAAGCAAGTAACTTAATGGTTGTAATAATGATAGTAGGAACTCAAGGTGAGCCGGTTATGCTTCTGATTTTACAGATCATCACTGAAGGCATGAAAGATGTTGAACATATACAAGGCCACTAACGTGCACTGCAGGAATCAAGTTGGTTAATTGAGAGACTGGCAGAGAGCTTTACCTAAATGGTCACAGAAAAATAATGAACTGCACGCATGCCTTTTAATGCAGGAACTCCTACCCATTTACGAAATATTGCCCAATGAAGATGAAATTCTCACCAAATAGAATAGGAACAGATTTGCAGAGAAATAAACAGAAGATTGAAAGGAAGAGAACATCAGGGCAAATAGGCTAGCAGTAAAATGTGAGCGAAAGGGATCAGTGTTGCAGCAAAAGAGGGCAGGCAAGTACTGGAGACAGTAATGGGCTACGTTATCTGTAGAAAATTGAGAAACAAAATAAATCTTATTACAGTTTATTTTTATTAGAACTGTGTAGTGGGAATTCTCCCTTGCAAAAGCCACTGATGGAAAAAAAAAAAAAAAAAACCCAAAACATTGGTGTCCTATTCCCCCTGATTTTCAGTGTTTTGGACCTGTAGTCCTCAGTTAACCAAACTATAGTCAATCTAGCTGTGCATGCCCCACAAGAGATGAAGAATCCTGTATCTTCTTGAAATACTTCAGAACTCTTTCAGGCAGGAATAAAACTACCTCGCATCTGCAGAGTGATTTCTAACCCCACCAATTTCGTGTATTCCACTCTTCGAAATAGTCAAAGAATGAATCAGGAATTTACAACAATGATTGTGTCCATCTCATTTGTACAAATGATTTAATAATAAAAAAAAAATCCACCAGCTGTTATAGCCATCCTTATTTTTCATTCGTTGGTAATTTAATCAGGAGAGTCGTCAACAATTTGCCAACCTTAATTACTTGGGAGGATTCGTGTAAGAATTTGTGGCACTAGCCTGTCCATTTCCTGGGGAATATTCTACTTTTCCATCTCAGGATAAAAATACTCCTATTTTGCTGGCTTAGAGATTTACAACAGTTGTACTTTTCCCCAGATCTGCCTAGAATATCTGTTAGTCCATCTAAACACATATATATTTAAAGATCTTTAATGATTACTTCTCCATTTGCTCCTCTTTGTTCCTGATCTCCCTGGATTTCACTTTCTACAGAAAAACCCCAAGGTTGTTTTAACCTTAAGACCTAGGATAGCCTTCTGACTTGGCATCTCTTCAGTTTATGAGATCGGCCTACTGGATGTTTTTGCCTTTTCTTCATATTCCTGTGCTAGAAAATAACCCAAGAGATTACTGAACTAAAAATGCTATTGATACTTTTTTGAATCTTGTGCTCTTAGGGGCCAAATAAGAACCTGTATGTATTTTAACATGTGATATTATGCAAAAGTGTGCCTTTTGATGCTTGTGAATTTTTCATGCTTTCAATACTGGTGATGGAACCCATCCTTTATTGTATATCCTCAACTGTAGCATTGGGATGGCTATAACTTTGTCTCTTTTCTTTTTCTTTCTTTCTTTTCTTTTCTTTTCTTTCTTTCTTTCTTTCTTTCTTTCTCTCTCTCTCTCTGTTTCTTTCTTTCTTTCTTTCTTTCTTTCTTTCTTTCTTTCTTTCTTTCTTTCTTTCGAGAATTTAGCTGAGTATTTAACATTTCTAAGACTGGCCCTGTTATGCTTTACTTCCATCATCTTTTATTACTGGCTTTCTTCTCACTTTCTTTACCTGACTAGTTATTTTTTTTTTTCAATCTCTGATGTCACCTCCACTTGAGGCAAAAAAGAACGGCTACCCAAAAAACCCCACCAACCCCCCCAAAACATTGGCTCCTAGACCTCTCCCAAATTGGATTAGGTATCCCCTCTTTTTTTTTTTTCTTAGTACATTATTTATATATAGATCTCAGTACTCATTATATTTAGTGACTTGGGTTTCCTCACTTAATTTTTTCTCCCCAAATGTTGAAAATCCCTGGAGTGGCCTCTTCTGTCTCTGTATTCCTAAAATCTTACCGTGTGTAACTCTCATGTGGTAAAAGCTCAAAGATTTTTGGTTGGATGAATAAGTGCCTAAAGTGTCTTAGGAATAAGAGAAGCCATTCAATTATCTTGTAAGAATTCTGGAAATAGGAACCATCCTACGTGGGCAATGGATAGCATAACTAGAGACAGGCTTCAAGATTCCTGTTGCTGCATAAACTTGCCATTGAATCTGTCCATTTGTGTGCCTTTCATCATAAATGGCAAGAACTGAAAACATGGAACATGAATGTTCCAATGTGATATACAAGTTCATCGGTATATATTTCAAATACAACAAGAAAGGCATTCATAAGATGCAGCCTTGTTTTTATGTGTGGGCTTTTAAAGTTTTGCATTGGAATAGTAAACACTGAACCAACTGCAACTGTTAAGAATTGGGAAATCTTTACCGTGTTTTTCCAGGCCTGTTTTAGAAATTGAGATGAAGAGAAATCATTATCTTCCTTTTATTTGTGGTCAAATTAATTTTATTTTATAAATATTAGCTTTCTGGTTGCTATATTTTGTTACATATAAAATTATGTTTGGAGAACTTAAGCCATTAAGCCACAGTAGGAAGAATATTAAGGAGCAACAGGGCAAGAGTTAAATAGGCAAATCCTAAAGGGTGAGAAGTATTGGCTCTCACAGTTAGGATTCTCACAGAAGCCATGCCTTCTAAGAGGACAGTCTGAATGGGAGAAACAGGTCCTTATGAAGCTTCCAACATTCATTTAATGCATGTATTCGACTCTCTCTATGTTGTACGGACTTCTATAGCTGAGCTTTTCAGAACCACTGAAATTCCTCAGCAATTAACTATACTCACTGGCAACATATTTGGACATGTTGCTTCTTGCTCTGCTAACTTAAACCTATTTTTATCTAGCACTGAATTAAAACAATTAAAAGATTATGCTCTCTTGGTGACCTGGGTGGTTCAGTCAGTTAAGCCTCCAACTTTGGCTCAGGTCATGATCTCATTGTTCATGAGTTCAACCCCACACCTGGCTCTGAGCTGACAGCCCAGAGTCTGCGTTGGATCCTCTGACCTCTCTCTCTCTCTCTCTGTCCCTTTCCCAGGTGTGCACATACTCTCTCAAAAATAAACATTAAAGAAAAAATGCTCTCCCCATTTGCAATTAAATTAAAACTTAAATTCTTAATATTATCAACAAAAATATAAAACAAGAGGATTATGTGATTTGAGGATTAGTATTATTTGTAAAAAATTATTAAATATTAATATTTAATTTTGTTAAAATTAAATAATAAACATTTAGTAAATTACATGTAATTAAGTATTCAAGCTCCCACAGAAAATACACTTGTGATATGCCCAAAATATCTAAAAAAATATTTGTTACTTTTACTTTCATAAGTTGAAAAATGATGCAGAGGATATATTAGCCCATTAATCCAAAATGCAGTGACCTGTTATTGTCCTCGCTCTGTATGTGCCCTATCTTTGTTCAACCTTCCCTCAGAGTCCGAATTTCATACATTTCTTGACCATGCTTCATGATATAAAAATTTCCTGTGACCTCAACCACCCCACTGTAAAAGTGTCACTTTGAAGCTTATCAAGAAAATTTTGGGAGGGTGATGCTGCTGTTTACAGTCCTTTCTCCTGAAATTTCTCTACATTGGTTATACCTATTTTAATCTTGTAACTGTGCTCCTACTGCTTTGCCTCTAGATGTTCCAGTCTTGCTTTAAGAAATCACCTCCTCGGGGCGCGTGGGTGGCGCAGTTGGTTAAGCGTCCGACTTCAGCCAGGTCACGATCTCGCGGTCCGTGAGTTCGAGCCCCGCGTCAGGCTCTGGGCTGACGGCTCAGAGCCTGGAGCCTGTTTCCGATTCTGTGTCTCCCTCTCTCTCTGCCCCTCCCCCGTTCATCCTCTGTCTCTCTCTGTCCCCCAAAAAAATAAACGTTGAAAAAAAAAATTAAAAAAAAAATAAAAAAAGAAATCACCTCCTCATAATTTCTTCCTCTCCCGGTTCCCATAAGTGACACATTTCGTTGAGCTGACACTGTGAGCCTCTGATTTTCTTAGGCTCCCATCATTTTTTGCTCTAGTAATATCAAAGGCAGATTCCCTTTGTTGTCTTCTTTTTTTTTTAATTTATTTTAATTTTTAAAAGTCTATTTATTTATTTATTTATTTATTTATTTATTTATTTATTTATTTATTTTGGGAGAGAGAAAATGCGAGAGGAGGAGGGGCAGAGAGAGAATCTCAAGCCCGAATCTAACAGCACAGAGCCTGAAGTGGGGCTTGAACTCATGAAAGTGTGAGATCATGACTTGGGCCACCCAGATGCCCCTGTTTGTTGCCTACTTAAAAATAGTAAGATCTAGGTTCACTTTAGTTTTCCTTTTATATATGTCTTTCATGACCTTTATATCACATTTTCCTCATGATTCTTAAATTAGTTTTTAATGTTTATTTATTTTTGAGAGAGAGAGAGAGAGAGAGAGAGAGAGAGAGGGAGGGGGGGGAATGAGTAGGGGAGGGACAGAGAGAGAGGAGACACAGAATCTGGAACAGGCTCCTCACTGTAAACGCAGGGCCTGATGTGGGGCTCGAACTCTTCGACTGCGAGATCATGAGCTGAGCTGAAGTTGGATGCTTAACTGACTGAACCACCCAGGCACCCCTCATTTTCCCCATCATATCTAAGGAGCATATCCTCTAAGATACAATTCATTATCTCAAGGAAAACTTAGTATCTTTTCTTCTAGCTTAATGAGTCTCCCCCTTAAAATTTTGTTTTTGTTCTAGAACTGCCTATGTTATCAACCTATTCCATGTCCTCCTCGGATTCCTAGGAAACTTGATTCCTCAGGATAGGGTATTTCAAAAATTTTTACATTATCAGAAACAAAGGAAAACATGGAGACCCTGTCTCCTCCGACTGGGTAGGCTGGTCACACAAATAACTTAAAAGTCAAAAAAGGTCACAGACTTAAACTTGTACCTCACATGGGACTTAACCTGCATTTTCAAATGTAGATAGAAAAATAATAAGAACAGAAAACTAATTCCTCTGACCTTTTATGTCCAAATGCACTGTATACAGAAACATTTTCTTTCCCCAATAGTTGAATCATTACTACCTTCAGCGAAAGCAGCACCTTGATGTTTTGAGGTTCCCATGAAGCCCCATGAAGCTGGTGTATGCTGAGTTGTTCACACTTGCCTTAGGCATGAGGAGTCTACGTTCCTGTATTTAAGTCTGGGTGGCCCAGACCTTTGCAGAAGGACATTTCCATAAACTGAAATCTCAAGCTAAGATCAAAATGCCCTTGGCCTGAGGCTAAAGGACTCAGCTACACAGCAGCAGAAACTAACTGCTCAATTATACCAGCTTAAATCATAATAACATGCAATCAAATTTTCCTACCTTGATGAAGGATTGTTATAATCCCTAAATTCCTCTCCCTATCTCTCAGTATCCCCAGCCAAAATGAAAGGAAATGGAGGGTTTATTTTAACAAATAAAAAATACTCCTCTTTTCCTGGCCAAGATCGGAGCAATTGAGATATTTACAGCATAAAATTTCAGCAAATTGAAGAGCAAAACAGCACTTTATTGATAAAAGCTAGGTTTGAAAATGTGGCTTTCAGTCTTATAGCTAAGGGGCTTGCTAATATTGTGCACTAGAATTAAGCTGATTTATCTTCTCAGACCAGAACATGATGGACAAATAGGACTTTCCTTAGAGGGGCCTGTACCTGTAAAATACCAATAGGCACAGCAGAATGTGGACTTCTGTGGTGACAATTCTTTAAACAGGGAGGAAGAAGAGAAGGATGGACAGTGCTTGTCCATTCTTTTCCAGAATCACTTGTAGCATTTGTTACTCTTTCTTTGCGGCTAGGCATCAGGGTCTGAGGGATGCCAGAAGTTAACCCTGATAGCAGCTCCTCCCCAATGGAAAGAGAAAGCATGGTACAATAACCTGTAGGGTTACGCACTTCTATCCAGAACACATTGCTTCCATCCAAGGATAACGGAGAGTGATATGTGTCTCACATCTGCCTTGATTGGCAACACAGATTCCCATTTTATTACATTCAAATGTCATATCTGTAAAAGCAAACATTTTCTTTAGGGTTATTTTGGGACATGAAACAACCACCTGTGATTTTTGTTTGTTTCAGAAAGCACTGATACGCTCAGCGGCAATTGTGCATTTGTTATAAATTCTACATATGTTATATACTTCCCCTGCAGAGAATTTTCCTAGCTTGATGATTGCAAGATAAATGTGTGTTTGGGACTGGGGTGTAGTGTTCTGCCATAAGTTACAATTTTGAAAGCCCAGAAAACTGACAGTAGCATTAAGGTGAAGCAGATTTACTTCAGTGGTTTCTTTCACTACTTCTAAAAGGGGATGCTATAGTAGAAAATGACTTTAAGTTATTTTGAAGAGCAGACTTTATGTCATTGATTAGATGGAAACCAGCTACATTATTAATTTTAGAGTTAATATACAACTAGGGAAAAAGGAATTGAGGGGAAGTAGAAATGAAAGAGGTAATAGATTAGGTATAACATAATACATACAACAGTTAAAAACAACAAAGGGGGTGAGTAGGACGGAGGAATAGAAAAAACTACTTGAGAACGAAATACGTCTTTAGTATTAATATTCTATTCTAAGAAAAGACGTATTTAACTTCTTTAACATGATTATAGGTGTCAGAACTAATTGGAAAGATTTCATTGTAGGGGGAGAGGTTGACCCCTCCTTAAAACTCTATCAGACCTCACTGGAATTTTTTTTAAAAGTTTTGAAAAATTGTCAGATCTTGAATATGTAGATTGGAACAATGTAATAACTGGGCTGTTGAGATATTGGGCATAGGCATGTTTATTTGTTAATTTTTAAAGAATGTTAAAAGTGGAGGCACCTGTGTGTCTCAGTTGGTTAGGCATCCGACTCTTGATTTCAGCTCAGGTCATGATCTCGAGGTTCCTCAAGGTTGAGTTGGAGCTCTGTGTCGGGCTCTACGCTGACAGCACTGAGCCTGTTTGGGGTACTGTCTCCCTCTCTCTCTGCCCCTCCCCTGCTGACTTGCTGTCTCTCTTTCAAAAATAAATTTTAAAAAAATATTAAAAAAGACTATTAAAAGTACGTTTCTTGCAGAACTCCATTTGTATTGAAGTTTAGTAATATGTTTCATTAGCTTCTTATTAAAATTAAGACTGTGTCCTCTTCTCCAGATGCCTCCTACTCTCTTTTCCCCTCTCAATCTCTATGTAGCAGCCAAACCAAAAACCAGAATTATTTTACTCTCTAGATGTGTTTATTCTTCCTCTGACTTCTAGATCCTTCTTCTAAGCAGAAGATAGTTCCTTTTTCCAGCAGCAAGATCTACTCTCTTTTTTTGCAAGCCTAATCTCTCTTGTCTGGAATGCCAGTCAGATTTTCCAAAAGCATTATTAAGGTACAGTATACTTAGAAGATATTTTCATGCATTTATGTTTAAAACCTTTCTAATTTCTTTGGGTTTCAAAATTCTTTCACATATGACTTCTTTTTGTTAGATGCAAGTCTAAAATCTTAGTTTTTAATACTATTGCTGTAAATACATCCATTTTACCTTCTTTTTAATTTTTTTAATGTTTATTTATTTTTGAGAGAGAGAGGAGTGAGAGAATGTGAGTGGGGGATGGGCAAAGAGAAAGAGAGAAACACAGAATCTAAAGCAGGTTCCAGGCTCTGAGCTGTCAGCACAGAGCCTGATGCGGGGCTTGAACCCACCACCAGGGAGATCATGACCTGAGCTGAAGTGGGACACTCAACCCACTGAGCCATCCAGGTGCCCCCCCCCATTTTACATTTTTAAATATTTTACAAGAATTTTTTTCAATTATAAGATGAACTTATGCTTATGATATTTATAAAATCAATGTCACAAAATTCCTAGGGTTTAAAAAAATATCAAGGTGAAAGCATTAATAAGAAATACTGAAGAAGAAAATGTTAATTGAACAATTTAACATTTAGCTGTAGCAACTCTTTTTGGATATTTATTACTTACTTTTTCTTTTTGGTTTTTACATCTTAAATTGTATCTTAAAGTCACCTCAGGCAGTTAATCACTTCTCAGAATACGTTTAAAGACACAAGGAGAACAAATACCCTCTAAAAAATGTAATTAATGTTTTATTACATTGAAATGGGTATAAATAAATGATTAGCTTTATTTAAACTGGGTGTGGGGAAATGTGAGGAGTTTGTTAATTGATATAAGTGTACCCATGAAGGGAAAAAAAAATAGATTTGGAAGAGTAGCTAAAGAGAGGTAGCTGCTATACATAAAAATGTTGTTGTAAAGCTATATTACTTCACGTTATATTAGAAATTGTAAGTAAAAACAAAAAAGGTTATATGTATATCTTTATATTTAAAACTGAGAATGACATTTTAATTAAAGGAGGTGACCACGTATTTATTAGGGTGAACAGATTAGAGTTTTACATTCCATATGTACTTTCTACAGATGATGTTGATAAATACATATTCATTGGTACACAGGTGTCAGGGAGGAAATTGCATGTTATGGTTATAGGAATGCATCAAAATATATGTAAAAGAGTTGACTGCTTCTAGGGAAAAAAAATCAAAGGAAAGCAAAATCACTCAACTGCTGTACTTAGCTCTATTCCCAATTTATTTGAGTCTCATTCTTACGAATTTTCCTTCTATTTGAACTTTATTCTTTAGCCCTATCTAGGACTATATTATGTCTTCCTATGCCAGCCCGTCCATCACTTTTATGCCAGAATCACAGGTTAATGTTTAAGTCTTGTTGATTTAATGATATGCAGTCCAGTTATCAAGTGCTTGGTCTGTCTTACATAGTTAGCCTTAGGATCTTGTCTCATAAACTGCTTTGAAGCCAAGGCCCAATATTACCAATGCCCACACACTTCCTAGAAACAGCTCTTAAAAATAAAATAAGGAACTGATTTCACTTACCTTCAAGAAGGTCTTCATGCCTTACTTTTAAATAATTATTAATTAAATCTATTTATTTAGGCCAAAGGGAGCTCCTATATTTAAATAGGGAAGTACTGTGTTTTTCTTAAGTTTTTATTTAAACTATAGTTAGTTAAGTTATACTGTAATATTGGTTTCAGGAGTAGAATTCAGTGATTCATCACTTACATACAATACTCAGTGCTCAACACAACATGAGCCCTCCTTAATAACCATCCCCCAGTTAGCCCATCCACTGCCCACCATCCCTCCAGCAATCTCAGTTTGTTCTCTGTAGTTTGAGTCTGTTTTATGATTTGCCTTTCTCTCTTTTTTTTCCATTATGTTCAATTTTTTTGGTTTTTAAATTCCACATATGAATGAAATCCTATGGTATTTGTCATTCTTTGAATGACTTATTTTGCTTAGCATAATATACTCTGGCTCCATCCATGTCATTGCAAATGGAAACATTTCATTTTTTTTAATGGCTGAGTAACATTCTGTTTATATATACACCGCATCATCTTTACATCAGTCAATGGGCATTTGGGCTCTTTCCATAATTCGGCTATTGTTGATACTACTGCTATGGATATCACGGGGCATGTACCCCTACCACTATTTTTGTATCCTTTGGGTAAATACTTAGTAGTGCAATTGCTGGATTATAGGGTAGTTCTATATCTAACTTTTTGAGTGCCCTTCATACTGTTTTCCAAGGTGGCTGAACCAGTTTGCATTAACATCAACAGCACAAGAGGGCTCCCCTTTCTCTGCATTCTCACCAACATCTGTTGTCTCCTCTGTCATTAATTTTAGCCATCCTGACAGGTATGAGGTGATATCTCATTGTAATTTTGATTTGTATTTTCCTTATGATGTTGAGCATCTTTTCATGTGTCTGTAAGCCATCTGGATGTCTTCTTTGGAAAAAATCTCTGTTCACCTCTCTGCCCATTTCTTTAATAAGATTATTTATTTTGGGGTTGTTGAGTTTGGTAAGTTATTTATGTATTTTGGATAATGAACCTTTATCAGATATGTCATTTGCAAATATCTTCTTCCATTCTGTAGGATGCCTTTTAGTTTTGTTGATTGTTTCCTTCACTCTGCAGAAGCTTTTTGTCTTGATGAAATCCAAATAGTTCATGTTTTATTTCATTTCCCTTGCCTCTGTGATGTGTCTAGTAAAAAATTACTGTGACAGAGGTCAAAGAGGTTGCTGCATGTGTCTTCCTCTAGGATGGTTTCCTGTCTCACATTTAGGTCTTTCATTCATTTTGAATTTGTGTATGGTGCAAAAAAGTGGTCCAGTTTTATTCTTCTGCATGTTGCTGTCCAGTTTTCCCAGACCATTTGTTGAAGAGTCTGTCTTTTTTTCCACTGGATATTCTTTCCTGTTTTCTTGAAGATGACGTAACCATATAGTTGTGGGTCCATTTCTGGGTTTTCTCTTCTGTTCCGTTGATCTATGTGTCTGTTTTTTGTGCCAGTACCATACAGTCTTGATGACTACTGCTTTGTAATATAGCTTGATGTCTGGAATTGTGATGCCTCCAGCTTTGCTTTTCCTTTGTTTTGGATTTTTGGAGTCTTTCATGGTTCCATACAAGTTTTAGGGTTGTTTGTTCTGGCTCTGTGAAAAATGCTGGTGGTATTTTGATAGAGATAGCGTTAAACGTATAGGTTGTGGGGTGCCTGGGTGGCTCCATCAGTTAAGCATGTGACTCTTGTTTTATTTTATTTTATTTTTTTATTTTATTTTTTTTAAATATATGAAATTTATTGTCAAATTGGTTTCCATACAACACCCAGTGCTCATCCCAAAAGGTGCCCTCCTCAATACCCATCACCCACCCACCCCTCCCTCCCACCCCCCCATCAACCCTCAGTTTGTTCTCAGTTAAGCATGTGACTCTTGATTTCACCTCAGGTTATGATCTCACAATTTGTGAGATTGAGACCCCCATCATGCTCTGCACTGACAGCACGGGAATTCTGTCGCCCTCTCTCTGCCCCTTCCCTGCACACAGTCTCCTTTGCACACTCTTTCTCAAGATAAATAAATAACATTTAAAAAGTGTAGATTGCTTTGGGTAGTGTAGACATTTGAACAATATTTGTTCTTGGAATCCACGAGCAAGAAATATTTTACCATTTCTTTGTGTCCTCTTAAATTTCTTTCAGAGTACAGATCTTTTACCTCTTTGGTTAGGTTTATTCCTAGGTATCTTTTGGCTTTTGATTTAGTTGTAAAAGGGATCAATTTCTTGATGTATTTCTGCTGTTTCGTTATAGTATATAGAAATTCAACTGATTTCTGTGCATTTAATATTCTGCGGGTTTATTGAATTCATGTATTAGTTCTAGCAATTTTTTTGTTGGAGTCTTTATGGTTTTCCACATAGAGAATCATGTTGTCTGTGAATAGTGAAAGTTTGATTTCTTTGTTTATTAGGATGCCTTTATTTCTTTTTGTTCTCTGATGGTTGAGCTAGGACTTCCAGCACTATGTTACATAACAATGGTGAGAATGGACATCCCTGTCTCGGTACTGACTGTAAAGGAAAAGCTCTGAGTTTTTCCCCATTAAGGATGATATTAGCTGTGGGTTTTTCATATATGGCCTTTATCCCTACTTTGTTAAGAGTTTTTTTTTTTTTTTTAATCAAGAATGGATGCTGTATTTTGTCAAATGCTTTTTCTGCATGTATTTTTTAAAAAATCTTTGAAAATGTTTATTACTTTTGAGAGAGAAAGCATGAGCAGGGAGGAGCAGAGAGAGAAGGAGACACAGAATTTGAAGCAGGCTCCAGGCTCTGAGCTGTAGGCACAGAGCCCACTGTGAGGTTGAGCTAAAGAACCATGAGATCATGACTCGAGCCAAAGTTGGACACTCAACTGACTGAGTCACCCAGACACCCCTATTGACAGGTTCTTACATATATATTTTTTTTATTAATGTGGTATATCACGTTGATTGATTTGTGGATATTGAACCATCCCTGCAGCTAAGGAATAAATTCCTTTGATCACGGTGAATAACTCTTTTCATGTCTGTTGAATTTGATATACTAATCTTCTGTTGAAAATTTTTGCATCCATGTTCATCGGGGATATTGGCCTGTAATTTTCCTCTTAGTGGGGTCTTTGTCTGGTTTTGGAATCAAGTTAATGCTGGCCTCATAGAATTAGTTTGGAAGTTTTCCTTCCATTTATATTTTTTGGAACAATTTGAGAAGAATAGGTATTAACTTTATTTTAAATGTCGAGTAGAATCCCCCTGGGAAGCCATCTGGCCCTGGACCTTTGTTGGGAGCTTCAGTTTCTTTACTGGTTATGGATGGATCTGTTCAAATTTTCTATTTCTTCCTATTTGAGTTTTTGATAATTTTTATGTTTTGGGGAATTTACCCATTTCTTCCAGATTGTCCCATTTATTGACATATAATTTTTCATAATATTCTCTTATAATTGTATTTCTGTGGTGTTGGTTGTTATCTCTCCTCTTTCACTCATGATTTTATTTATTTGATTTTAGTATATGTGCTGCCAAAGCGAGCACTGATTTTGTTTATTTGAGTCCTTTCTCTTTTCTTTTTTGTAAGTCGGACCTAGAGGTTATCAATTTTAATAATTCATCAAATAACCACCTCTTAGTTTTGTTGCCTACATTACTTTTAAAGGAAAATAACTTGAATGTTTAAAACAATGTACAGAAAAATTACATGGCAACCAGACAATGTGATTTTTCTTTTAATAATATTTTTAATTTTTTAGTGTTTATTTTTGCGAGAGAGAGAGAGAGTGTGAGTTGGAGAGAGGGAGGGAGGCACAGAATCCAAAACAGGCTCCAGTCTCCAAGCTATCAGCACAGAGACCAACATGAGGCTCAAACTCAGGAATGACCGGATTATGACCTGAGCTGAAGTCAGATGCTTAACCAACTGAGCTACCCAGGTGCCCCAATATTTTTAATTTTTTAACTATATTTATAATTCTTGAGAGACAGAGTACAAGTGGAGGAGGGGCAGAGAGCGAAGGAGACAGAATCGGAAGCAGGTTCCAGGCTTTGAGCTGTCAGCACAGAGCTCAACACAGTACCCCAACCCATGGACTGCAAGATGAAGACCTAAGCTGAGGTCGGACCCTCAACTGACTGAGCCTCCTAGGTGGTCCATTATATTTTTAAAATATAGGAAAGTTAGAAATTAGATTCTGTCAAATGATGCTTCTGTCACTGATTTTGACACTTCATTGGTTGGAAAACTGTGCAAATTACATACTTCTAAACCTTAGTTCTTAACTGTATCATGGAATTGATTGAGACAATGCATGTAAAGAGCTCAAATCATTACCTGTCACATACTGTTTGACAAATGAGAATTTAACAAAAAAATTACCAAACTGAACACTTACTTATCAACCAGTATGATACATACTACAAGTTTGTTTTTATATAACCCATAAAAATGCAGCATAAAATATAACAAAAAACATAGTATATCAAACAAAACAGTGAAAGCAATTCTGTAAATACAGTGATAGTTACCTGTTTTATAATGTTTCGAATTAAACCAGAGGCCAAAGTGTCCTCTGGTCTTGGTGAATGTGTAAAGGAATCAGCAAAAACAAAAGACAAAGGAAAAAGAGAATAAAGGATAACCTGTGGTCTATTTCATCAAGAAGACATATTTGTCCATCTTTATGTAATAGACATGACCATGTGCACCTTGGGTATAAATAACATTTCAGAGATGACAAGCATTTAAATCTATACCTCTCTGGGAATGGAACTGTTTAAATAGACAGACTTATCTCATCAGTGTCTAAATACTTGCTTACTTCATAACCCCCATTGGCAAAACTCACTTGATTTGAAAGCCAAAGACAGAGAAAATCATCAGAGCTCAAGAAAAGCATGACCATATTATTGGCTTTAAGCCAAGGAATCAAAACTCGTATGCATAACCTCTGTCACTAAGGTATGGAGGAGAGGGCATAACATAGGGAAAAAAAGTTCTCTCAGGATATATATATATATATATATATATATACACACACACACACACACACACACACACACACACATACTTACAGTGCATAAAAAGTTGAATGGGATGCTGTAAGACTTGTAGTGGAATATTGACATTCTTCAATTATATCATTTAGCTTTGTGTAATCTAAATTTATCTATTATAGTTGAAGCAAAAATAATAGACTTCTTCATCATTCATAGGTAAATAGGAAATAGGACAGATGGTAATATTTCATTGTTTCTTACTAAACTTTAGTCCTAGTGAGAAAATGTCATAATTCTATCACTTTACTCTCACTGTATTGATGACAAATGACAGGAGAATGAATAATGTAAAAACTATAATTTACCGTTCTGTCCAGTAACTTGATTTTGCATTACTTGAACTCATTAATGACTAGGTATTAAAGGTGTAAACATCTATGCAGCTTTAATATATATTACATACTATTCTTTAAATAAAACTACATGGATAACAATTATTATATTCAAGTTACACTTGTCTTTGCTAGTCAAGAACTTAATGTCAATTTCTTTCAAAACAAAAATGTGCTATTTATGTAAATACATGAAGAGTAAAATGTCTCAGCTAATAAATTATTCAGAAACAATATTTACAAACAATGAAGAACATATCTATGCCATTAGGAACATCTGCTATGCAACAGATATATGTGCCCTCATACCCCTCAAATAACATATGCTTCCTTTTAAGTTGGAATATAATTAATTGAAGTTAAGAGCAGGCAAAACCATCATATGGAGGTCCTTAGCAAGTATCATGAAGCATTGGGTGAACGTTTATGGAAAATGATAAATTCTCTCACGCTTCATGCATTGGAGTATTAAACCAATCACAGGTGATCATTTCTGATACCTTTCAATTTTTTTTCAATAATTTTTCAGGTCCTTAGGAGAGAGTTTTTATACTTCTACCTTTTCTCCTAATTTATGCATCATTTGCTTGGACCAAGAAAATGCCCAGATAGAGGAAGAAAATTATTCTCCAATTTGAAAATTGACTTAGATTATTGTTTGTTTGTATACTTTGTTAAAAGTCCAGTAGAAAAAAATTAGTATACCTCAGAGAAAAAAGCCTAATAAAGCATGATAAGTAAAGTTTAGTCAATTTGGTTTTACCAACAAGAAAGTGTATATCAACATTCCGTTGTGCACACTCAAGAAAGAAAATAACTTAGGTTTAATCAAGTTATTTTCTAGTTAATGGATTGAATTTTGGAATTAATGATGAAGTTAATTCTTATAGGAGATAGAACTATATCTGCAATTAAAAACATATGTAATATGCAAATAACATTATATAATATATAAATATTATATATCCTACTATATAAATACATAAATATACAGCATTCAAGATTATTAAGAAGTTTACATTTTTCCTCTTGGTGCTGCTATTGCAGACCCGAATAATAATAATAGTGATAGTAATTCTTGTTACTATCATTATTTTTATTGCAAAATGCTGAGCAGGTGCTCACCTTGCATGAGGAACAATTCCAACTCCCATACCCAAACCCAGGAGCCTGAAGTCTGATTCATCTGTTTCTATCATTGCTGTTACTAGCCCAGGATTTTCTTCATGTCTGTCTACTTATCCTATGTCTGAAGTCCCGACCAAGATGGCTTTAATTTTCGCCTCAGCTTTACTAAAATTTAGACAAGTTTCTCCTTGACTGTATAGATCCCTAACCTCCCTGTTATTGGAGCATATATTTAGAAAAACTGGAATTGTAAACTCTTTCTCTGTTTCCTGAGATGTAAATTTTCTTCAAACCTCTTGCCAGTTTTATAGTCCCAGGATGTCTTTCCTAAACACAAGAGAAACATTTTTCTGTTTAATTTTTTAAAGTTTATTTATTTTGAGAGAGTGTGTGTGTGAGTTGGAGAGTGACAGAGGGAGGAGACAGATCCCTATGAGGTTCTGTGCTATTAGCACAGAGCCCTATGTGGGGCTTAACCTCATGAACCATGAGATCATGACCTGAGCTGAAATCAAGAGACACTTAACCAACTGAGCCACCCAGGTGCCCCAAGAACGATCTTTTAGAAATGGCATCATCCAGAAAGAGAGGGCCTCTATCTCCCATCGAGGGTAGGAAACTAATTTTGCTAAATTCCAATTAGTAAACACAGATGTTTTAATCACATTAACCAACTTCCCCCCTAATGTCTTCACAGGCTTTTCCACTAGCTTATGCAAATACTTGAAAAACCTCCCACCTTTAGTGTAAGAAGAGTTGAACTCAGTTCTGTATGGAAGTTTCTCTCCCCTATCACAATAGTCTGAATAAAATCTGTCTTTTCCTTTTATGACAAGTGTCCTTTGAAACTTTTATTTGGCAGTATTTAATTTTATGCTTACTCTCCTATGATACTATCTGTTAAAAGCTTTTAACAGCTCAGAGCAGTTAGGATACAGTTTGCGTGCATATAATACACCTAGATAAAATTTCATAAAGAAAAGTTTAGTGGATTACCTTTTGTCTTTGTTTGGGTTTTATGGCTTTTTTTGGTTTGTTTTTTCATTTGTTTTTCCAAAATAAATTTTATGTTCACTGGCTTAATATCACTGGAGAGGAAATGGAAAATTCTGACATTGAAATATGTTTTGGTAGTAAGTAGACAGAGGGAGGCGTATTGTCAGGGAAAAGGTCTCAGTAAAGTGAGTTACAAAATTTGTGGTACTTTCATTTCTCTTTTAAATCAAAAGCAATTTTAATGAGAAATGTATAGCTTAAAGTCAGGTTGCCAGAAAAGGGGGGTCAGACCTTATCTTGCAGACTCAGGAGACTAAAACTTCTAAGAAGTAATCTGCCAGCTTCATTATACTCATGTACTTAATAGGAAAAGGTAAATCAGCTACAGGAAATTTCAAAGTCTTTAACTTCCTAATATACTTGTTAACGAATTCACTTAATTGATAGTGTCAAAAGAAATTACAAAACAGATGTGGAACATGGTACAACATATCATAACGACAACAATAGTAATGTAATGATAATTATAATGACAGTAGTGATGTCCATTGTTTAGTAAATGAAGAAGTGTCCAAATGTAGGTAGCATTAACTCTTCATATTTGACACCTCTTTTATCAATATAGGTTTATATTTAAAGAAATGCAATGTGCAGACTTCACTCAGTGAAAATCTCTGCCTGATCTCCAGAATGACTTACCATCATATAATATTTTCAACTTTTCATGATACAGTAAAATTATTGACTTTTTTTTGTATTACATATAGTTCTGTTATTGACTAGGTTTAATTATTATTTTAATTTGGCAAATGAATGTTATTTTGCTCTACATAAACTCTTCTGATTGCTTTATTTATTGGTTTCACTAAATTCTAATATAAACAAAAAATGCTAAATGATAAACTTGAAAACAACAGCATCTTAAAAACATTTTTTGACCTGTGAGGTTTCTTACCTTATTTAAACATATATTTTGCATATTTTAATAATATGCTCTTGTGTATTATTTTTATTATATTACATACTATTTTCTCCTATTGACTAAATATGGTTATTTTTGCCATTTATGCTTTAATAATGTTACAGATATTCAGACAAAGTAATATATTTTACTTGTATTTTCTGATGATTAGTGATGTTGAACACCTTTTTATATGCCTATTGGCATGTATGTCTTCTTAGGAAAAATGACTTTTCACGTCTCTTAATAATTTTTTAATTGGGTTATTTTTATTTTTATTTTTTGCTATTGTGTTGTGTGAGTTCTTGGTATATTCTGGATATCAACCTTTTATCAGATACATGATTTTGAAGTGTTTTCTCCCATTCTATAGGTTGCCTTTTCATTTTGTTGATAGTTTCCTTTGTCCTTCGCTGTGCAGAAGCTTTTTAGTTTGATGCAGTCCCATTTATTTATTTTTGCTTTTTGTTGCTTTTGCTTTTGATGTCATGTTGAAAAAATTATCAACAAGACCAGTGGCAAGGGGTTTTCTCCTAGGAGTTTGATAGTTTCAGGTGTTAACATTCAAGTCTTTAATCCGTTTTGAGTTGATTTTTGTGTGTGGTATAAGATAGGGGTTCAACTTCATTCTTTTGTATGCGGCTGTCCAGTTTTTCCAAAACAACTTCTTGAAGAGATTCTCCTTTTCTTTGTCCATTGTATATTCTTGGCTCCTTTGTCATGAATTAATTGCTAACATATGCATGGGTTTATTTCTGGGCTCTCGATTCTGTCCCATTGATGGATGTGTCCATTTTTATGACAATATCCTACTGTTGTGATGACTATAGCTGTGAGATATCACTTCACATCTGCTAAGATGATGCCTATTATTAAAAAGACCAGAGATAACAAGTGTTGGCCAGGATGTGGAGAAAAGAAGACCCTTATACATTGTGATATCTACCCTGAGAATAGAAATTGCCCCATGTCCTCATTGATTCAAAATGCAATAAATTTTTGCCAATTGATGACAGATGGACCACAAACAGATCTAGACTGGCTGTATGATGACAAATACATCCTGCTATTTTAATGTTAATTACAGAGATGCTATATGATTGTACAACCCATGGATATGACGAACACAGTAGAACCTATATACTACCATATTTACAATTTAGGGTGTAATTTCAGTAAGAAAATCTTAGCCATAGAAATTAATGGGAATGTTGTAATCTTTCTTTGGAGTTGAGATTTCACAGAATTTGTCAGTAATGTTTTTAAGACTGTACTTTTCTTTCTTATTCTGCTATGAACCTTGTCGTTTGTTCATGCTCCCTCTTTGCGGACTTTTATGAATCTTTCTTGTGTGTGATAGGTTTGAAGTACAAAAATGCACTTTGAGTGCTTTTACTACCCTTTATCTTACCACAGTAACTGGAGTCCAAAGAAATTTAAATTAATTTAACTTGAAAATTAATGTTGTTAGTAATGGTCTAATTTGTTAATTTCTACAATTCCAGAAATGGAAGTGCTTTTTATTTTCCTTGGATACACCATTCTTTTTAATTTAATTCTTTATTTATTGAAGTATAGTTCACACAGAATGTGACATTAGTTTCAGGTATACAACATAGTGATTCAATAACTCTATATGTTGTGCTATGCTCACCACAAGTATAATTACCTTCTGTAACCATACAACACTATTATAAGACTATTACTGTACCCCTCTGAAGTTTTCATTCCATAACTGAAAGCTTGTACCATCCATTTTTTGAGACCTTAATTTTCAGCTTTATTTTGCGTTATGTGAACTTACATATGAGCTTAATATAATATTATTGTAACGACCCAAACTGCAACATTTTTGTCCTTTAGCTTTTAGTTGTCATGCTATAAATTTTAAGAGAAGGATCTCTAAAAATAAATGTGCACATAACATAAATATATATATATATATATATATATATATATATATTTGTGCAAATTTCAAAAATGTTTTTTCTTTTTTAATATTAGGAATTATTTCAAACAAATGGGAAGACAGAAAAATGTCATAATTTTCAGACCTGAATCTGGACAAATGTTTGCACTTTATTTGCTTTAGATTTTAAAATTTTATTTCAAGTACCTAAAAAATTATAGAAACATTTCAAACTGCCTGTGCACCCATACCTAATTCATTCCTTTTTTGCTCTCCCAGAGAAAACCAATATCTCAATTTGTAGTTTGTTACTTAGTAGGTTGTCTTTCTTTTACTACTAGAGTTATATCCACAAATAATGTATATTATTTGCATCTTTTAAATTTTTACATGAATGACATCTAAGGTATATATATGTCATCTTTAATTTGCTTTTTTAAATTTTCTTGCAGTTTTGAGATTTGTCCATGAGGCAAATGCAGTAATACTTTATTCTAGTCCAGTATTCTGTTTTGCTTTATTATAAGAATACAGACAGTTCCTGACTTAATGATATTTTGCCTTACGATTTTTCAGCTTTGTGATAGTGTAAAAGTGATATATATTCAGTAGCAACTGGACTTCACCTTTTGAATTTTGATCTTTTGGGGGGCTAGAGATACACAGTGCAGTGCTCTCTCATGATGCTTGGTGGCGACAGTGAGCTGCACAACCAGTCAGCCACACTATCATGAGGATAAACCACCAATACACCAATGCAATGGGTTAAATAGCCATTTATACCCATACAGCCATTCTGTTTTTCGCTTTCAGTACATTATCCAATAAATGGCACGAGATATTCAGCATTTTATTATAAAATAGGCTTTGTGTTAGATGATTTTCCCCAAGCGCAGGCTAATGGTGGTGTTCTGAGAATTTTTAAGGCACCCAAGGCAGAACTGTGATGATCAGTAGGTTAGGTGTATTAAATGCATTTCATCTTATGATTTTTTTCACTTATGGTGGCTTATCAGGACATAACTCCATGAGTCAAGGAAGATCTGTATACAATAATTTATTTATCCATTCCCCTCTTAGTGAATATTTAGGTTATTTCTGATTATTCATGGTCCCCTTCATTTTTTTTTTCTTTTTTATCTTTTACACTGAATTGCATCAGTTTGAGAGAAGAGACTTTCATAGTGCCTGACACATGATATGTATACCCTTAGAAGAGCTGATGAGAGAAATGAGAAGACGGAGATAAATACACAAGAGCTTTTTTGAGAACTGCCCTGGATCTATCTGTATATTGTAAATCTGAAACAGTCTCTTTCAGCTGCTTTACCTTGGTTCTTTACATTCCAGCAGCCAGCCAGCTTGCTTTCTGGAACTGTTTTAAATGTGAACTATTTAATTTCTGAAATGTGAGTTGCAATGTTCTTTTCATTCTATGTCCCTAAGTTATAGAAGATGGGAGTGACTATGCTTATATTGCTAGTAGTTAAAAATATCATATTTATGGAGTTTTTTATTCTATTTTTCCAGAGGTGCTCTAGAGAATTTACATTGCCAGAACTGTCAATCAAGTCCAATGATATGGTGGTCCTCTAAGCCTGAAAATTTGGCTATAAATTAGCACAGTTAAAAAGTGATTAAGGGGGTAGTATATTACTGTCCACGAAAAAGGGTGACTGTATAATTGTTTTTAATTTTGAAAAGGCTTTGGTAACTTCTATGTAACATTATCACAATTGGAAAACTAAAGTTAAGGAAGAGTTTATTATCAATGTCATTCAAAAGCAATGCAGACAATCATTTTCCTCTGTTAATACCTCAATCACTAGGTTAAGTTTTACTTGAATGATTCACAGGAGACTTATGAATAGCACATTGTGATATTCAATTAGTTGAAATGTTAGATTAAAAACAAAGTAATGGAATTAAGAATGTTTTTTAGGGGCGCCTGGGTGGCACAGTCGGTTAAGCGTCTGACTTCAGCCAGGTCACGATCTCGCGGTGCGTGAGTTCGAGCCCCGCGTCGGGCTCTGGGCTGATGGCTCAGAGCCTGGAGCTTGCTTCCGATTCTGTGTCTCCCTCTCTCTCTGCCCCTCCCCCGTTCATGCTCTGTCTCTCTCTTTCCCAAAAATAAATAAACGTTGAAAAAAAAATTAAAAAAAAAAAAAGAATGTTTTTTATAGCAAGGCAAATTATTAATGCTCTGCTTCATTTTACATTTTTTGGATACTATTTATAAGGTAAACTACATCACATGTAAACATCCACATCCTTATACACATTTACATATTTGTACAATTTAGCATATTTTTGTTTATCAGCTTGTCTTTCACTGATTGCTTCTAATATCAGTTTATATCTTTTTTATGCCACATCATATAAAGGGAGGCAATTCATTGTATCAATTTTTTCTGCAAGCACAGAACCAGAAAAAAATGTTAATAGGGGCACCTGGGTGGCTCAGGTTGGTTAAGCATCTGACTCTTGATTTTGGCTCAGGTCATGATCTCAGGGTTCATGAGTTTGAGCTCTGTGCTGACATTGCAGAGCCTGCTTGGGATTCTCTCTCTCCCTCTTTCTCTACCCCTCCCCCACTTGTGCACTCTTTCTCTCTCTCTCTCAAAATAAACATTTAAAAAAGGTTTATTAATAAATGTCCAACGACAAGAGACCAAGATGTTGTGTTTATATAAAGTCTATACAATAATGGATGTTATGTTGGCCTGTGTATGTACAAGGCTTGGTTGGACATTTAACATTCTTTCAGTTTATAACCCTTACATTTAAATCATTTATTGGTTAAAAAATACCTAACTTTACTCTTACCTTTTTTTCCTCATTCTTTGAGACATGATTTAGATAGGTGAAGATGTATATATGATTGTATTCACAATACAATCCTACACAATAATCTGATTTTAGCTTTAAATTTTCTCTGGTTTATTTCATCATATTCTAATTATATAACTTATGTTTCAAAAGACCGTCATCCTTTATTATGTAAGTTTTACAGCAAATATTTTCATAAAATATGTTCAAAATGTTATGTTTTATTGTCTTTTAAGGTATTTCATGTAAACTATTTCCTCCTCCCTAAAATCTTAATGTAATATTCAATGATAGCAGCAGTTTTAATTCACATATATCTTCTCTTGAAATTTTAATCCAAAAGTTAAAGATAAAAGGCAGATCTACTTGGAAATACTTATGAGAGATGTAAGAAATGATATTAAGAAAAGCCAAGAAGAGAAGAGATAACTTGTATATAAATATAGGAATTAATGTATTGTTCAAGAAGCATTTGTATCTATGAAAATTGATTGACCATTGTTGTAGTTATTATACCTTAGTGTACATTAAAGATATAAAAAAAGTGAAAGTGGAGGTCCCTAATCACAATACAAAAGTACAAAACGGTTGTGTTTATTTTTATAAAAAGCAACATCATATTTATTTTTATTGCATTACATGATGCAAATTTAAAAAATGTAGGTGAGATATGTCAGTGTGGAAGCAAAGTAAAGTTGGAATATACATTCTGATTTATATGTGATGAAGAAACTTTGCCTTACTTTTCAGGGAGGGATTTAATGAGTCATTCTAATATGTATTAAAACATTTACTTCTCATAATCCTTAAAATATATAAAACAAAAGGAGATTTATAGAGTGTGATTTAATGGAAAGTACCTACTTTAAAGACTGAAGGTCTGCACTAAAATAGTCCATGCTGTCAATTTCCTTGAGCACCTTATATAAACATTTTGAGTCTCAGTTTATGATGCTTAAAAAGTCATAATTTTGTTTATACCACCATTTTGCCATGAGTAGCTAGTACTTCTACTCATGCCTGAATTTTTATTTATTTTTATTTTTCAAGTTTTTATTTAATTCAAGTTAACATACAGTGTAATATTAGTTTCAGGTGTAGAATGTAGTGATTCATCATCTATGTAAAACGTCCAGTGCTCATCACAAGTGCCTTCCTTAATACCCATCACCCTTTTAACCCACCCACCTGTCCTCCAGCAATGGACAGAACTCTACAACAGTAATGGAAATCGAATAAAATTTCAATTGAATAAAAGTTAATTTTCTACTGTTTTTAGAAACCTTTCTCAATTAGCACACTGATTTGAAATAACTTGTGATAAGTGACCATGTTTCATTTAAAAACAAGAAACTGAGTCCTGTCTGAAATTATATTTGATCAGGTTCTGACCATTCCCCAAATGTGATACTCAAGACATTGGTCTGCTATTCCACTCTGCCATGATGGCTGTTTGCTGAAGTAAAGGATTTCTTCTCCTTTTCAGTAACTGTGAACTCAGACAAAATAGACCAGTGGGGAATTCGTATGTGAAAGATCATGCTGTAAGGTCAGAAAAGGAAGGATAGAAATATCCATATACAAAAACATGTTGTATATTTTTCTACACAGTAGATTTTTAACACAGGCCGAGCCAGTCACTATTTTGGTCCTGTTTGTATAACAGTGAATGGGTTAGAAAAAAAATCTTTAATTCCATTAAACTTTTATTTCAATGTTGGGATAAATTCAAAGTAACTTAACATATAAACAAACACACTTCAGATTGTGTAGACAAGGAAGGTCTTTGAGAAGATAACTTTTAGCCTAAGATCTAAATGGCAGGATATCCTGGCCATAGAAAGATTGTGGGAAAAATATTCCAGGAAGAGAGAAGAATGGAATTTGTCATATGTGTGAAGAATGGATTTAGAGGGTAAGAATCAGTATGGAGGTAGGGTTGTGGAAGCCAGATTGTATAGAATTGTAATCAGGATAAAGTTATTGATTTATTCTAAGTATAAAGGGGGAAAAATGGAAGATTTTAAGCAGAGTGGTTGACAGGATTTCTTTCTTTGGAGCCTGGGATTTAGAAGGTAAAAGTAGATGTCAAAGAGGAGGGTGTTTGCTTTTACTTGTCTTTGTTTTTCTGTAATAATCCATTTGAGAAATATGAGTGGCATAACTAAAGAAACATACCTGTATTAGTACTTTTTATATCCGTGCTACACAATTATAAGTGTATCTTACTCTAATATTACAAATTACACAATGCGTAGAGGATAGATGAATGGACAGGTAGACACATAGATAAGAAAGAAAGGAAGAAAGTCAGATGTAATACTTATACTCTAGGATAGGGGTTGGCAAACTGTTACCATAAAGGTCTGGATACTACACATTTTGGATGTCAGGGCCATATGATCTCTGCAACTAATCTCACTGTCTTTGTAGCATGGAAATAGCCCAATACATAAATGAAGGGGTTTGACTGTGTTCCAATAAAAATTTATTTATGAAAACAGCTGACAGGCCAAATTGGACTATAGCTTGCTAAATTCTACTCCGGCATAGAGAATATATAATTTACAGTTTGGTGAATAAGAATGTATTTTATTTAGTTTCATAAAATACATAATTGTAAAATAAATAACAAATATCTTATATGCAATGCTTATGATATGTCCTATTAAATATCATATACTATTTTGAACATATTCATAATGTGTAACATGTGGTATATAATACATATCCCATGATAAATATGATTAACAATGTAGCATTTTAGTATATCAAGTGTATCATAGTGCTGGTAACAAATAAATATATTGTTCCTCTATATAAAGTTCAGATTCTTTATATATAGAATACACACACACACACACACACACACACACACAATGTGTCTGGAACACAGGATACAATGAAAAAAAAACAAGAAAAATACTTAAATATGCCAAGAATTTGCCAAAGTTATTATTTTTGTACTTTAAGTGAAACTTTTTTGTGTTATCTCTGAAAGTATTTGGAGCAATTTCTATCCTTGTTTATGAATAAACAAGTTAAATAAACCAAAAGTAATCTAAGAGGATGAAATAAAATAACTATACGTGGGTGGGGAAATGTCCACTCCTGGCCTCTAAGAAAAAAAAAAAAAGGTGTTTATGCGAGAATTGGATGGGAAAGACTTAGCCTTTGAAATTCTGCCAGCAAGTTGTTCTTGGCCCTGAGGGAGTTCTCACTTCAAAGGAACAGGAAGAAGAATATGCTGCATCTTCTAGCAAAGTGATCAAGTCAAAAAGGTTAGGGATGAGTTTGGGGATGTAGGGAGGGCCTAATGCGTAGAGTTCTTTAAAGGGCATGGTGATAGGGGAGCCTGGGTGGCTCAGTCAGTTAAATGTCTGACTTTGGATCAGGTCACGATCTCACTGTTCTTGAGTTTGAGCCCCGCATCAGGCTCTGTGCTGACAGCTCAGAGTCTGGAGCCTGCTTCAGATTCTGTGTCTGCCTCTCTCTCTGCCCCTCCCCTGCTCATGCTCTGTCTCTCTCTCTCTCAAAATCATAAACAAAAAATTTTTAAAAAGGACGTGGTGATAATTTATAGGAAGAAAGCATGGTGATAATTTATAGGAAGTGATCAAAAGACACTTTTTAATTTTTTTAATGTTTGTTTATCTTAGAGAGAGAGAGCGCGCGCGCATGAGTGGGGGAGGGCAGAGAGAGGGAGACACAGAATCTGAAGAAGGCTCCAGACTCTGAGCTGTCAGCACAGAGCCCCATGCGGGCTCAAGAACTGTGAGATCATGGCCTGAGCCGAAGTCGGACGATCAACCGACTGACCCAAACCAGGCACCCGGGAAGACACTTATTTTTTTTAAGTATTGTAATATGAAACACAAAATTACTCTATCTTGCTGTGGTTTGGCAATAGATATGAAGAAGAAACTTTGATCATTCCCCAAAATTTATCTAGGACAATCTCTCCACTCATCCCAAACTTCTAGAAACTTCTGATTTCTTTTTGCTTACTATAGCTTTGTCTTTCCCAAAATGTCATACAAATGGGATCATACACTATGAATATATTTTGAGTCTGGTTTCTTTTATTTATATATGTTTTCATTTATATATATTAGCAAATGAGCATTTTTAATGGAAAATTTTTTTCTGCTTTTAAAGAAAAGTTATTCATTAAAAATTTTTCATGCTACAAATTATTTCTTATCAACTTGTCTACAACAAAAAAAAGTCTATCTAGACCTAGTGTTTGAGAATAGATAAAGTAGACATCTTTGCCACTCACTTTGATCACCAGGATTTTTTACTCAGATTTAAAACTGAAGTCAAGGGGCGCCTGGTGGGCTCAGTTAAGTGTCCAACTTCAGCTCAGGTCATGATGTCCCAGTCTGTGTTCCAGCCCCATGAGGGGTCTGTAGCCTGCTTCAGATTCTGTGTCTCCCTCTCTCTTGGCCCCTCCTCCTGTCATACTCTGTCTCTCAAAAATGAATATACACTTAAAAAATTAAAAAAAAAAAGCAATAAATAAATAAAACTGAAGCCGGTTACTCTACATAGACCTTAGTTTAGTTTCCAGGCATTAACAGGTGTATATCTAGCCAGGACCTACTGGGCTTATTTGGGACTTTGCCTACTCTCATTACAGGCATCTATGATTAGGATTTATGGTCAGATGTGATCCAAATCTTCCATCCTTCCTATGTGGGTTATGTTGGGCAAGTTACTTAACATTTATGATTTATGTGCCTCTGTATGTCTGTTTTGGTGAGGATTAAATATAAAGTCTTTAGAATGATGGCACATCTAAAATGTTTCTTATCCCCCATTTATTGCTACTGTTCTTATTATTAATAGTCTCATTATAATATAAAAGTCTATATCCTATAGTAGACCTCCCAAACTGTGTTTCATAAGCCAAATATAGTTTGCAGAGAAGTTTTATGTAGTCTACACTACCAGCCCCACATAATGCTATAAATCTATATTTAATGCCATTGTTGAAATTGGGATATTTCATATGAAAAAAAAAACATATATTCTGTTGAAAAATTGGATTGTGTATTAATCATATGTTCATATTCTTGTTTGGCCATATAATAGTCTAGATTAAAGTAAAAGCTGCTCCCAGTGTAGAGAGGAATTAACAAGCTCCAGGTCTCTATAGATCTATAAATTATCATTCAGCTTAGAGGCTGATTACTCTCACACCCCCTACAAACCACTCTTTATTGAGGTTATAGTAACTTTCTGGCACCTGATGGCTTGCAAAATTGAAGCCTGCTTCTTGGAGCAAACACTTCATTACAAGGCCCATCCTTAAATAATTACACATTATGAGATTCCCTCCCATTTTTTAACCTCTTGCTCTCTATTGTTTACAGTTTTGCATATTGAGAACTGTTTTGTTTGAATATTTGTACCATAGTAGGGACTAATAGGGAACGAGATCACAATTCTGTTTCTGACCAGCTCAGAATATGTCTTTTTTTTTTTCCTATCATTTTAGAGGGACATTCATCTGTTGCTTCGCCTTTCTATGTATGTCTTGGGAGGGAATTTTTTGTTTGTTTTTGTCATTGCAGCCTCTGTATTCTGGATTTATGCACAGATAATTGGTGGAGTCAATTACATCAAACTTCTTTCGGTTCTGTCTGCCTGTTCTGGTTAAGCATATGGCATGCAATGAGTAATCAAGACCGTATTCTAAATTCAATCTTTTCTATCATTCATTTAGTGGAAAACTTCTCCAGGCAATAGCAAACATTTAGTGCTGTTGCCAGACTTTGCTTTTTCTGTATTCTCAAGGATATTTTCTAGGGATATGGAAAAAGTTTTGTATTTGGAACAGAAAAAAAAATGCAATGATGTTACTATCAGCAGGAATTATCTGTTTACTTTTCTGTCTGTGCTACTCTTTGCTGAACTCTTTGAGGTCTGGTCTTTTAATCCCTAAAGCCTAGAACAGTTACTGACATATAATAGCCTTTCAGTAAATATTTACTGAATGAGCTTTCTCTCTGAGGTTTGCACCTGCTCCGAATTGACTTCATGTGCATCTCCACAATGCTTGTGTTGGTCTATGAAAGCAGAACACATCTCAGATCTTCCAGATCAGTATCACCAGGGTAATGTTTGATTTTACTGTATAAACATAAGTGAAAGGCAAGGGGTATATATGACTCCTTTCACACAGAGGAGCTTGTGTTTTCTTTGTCAAAGTGTTACACCAGGTCAGAGCTACCAAGTTTTTTTGCTTTCGTTTTTACAGTGGAACATTCCAGGTGTCACTGTCGTTATCTCAATGAAGCAATATGGTCCCTGACCCATATTGAAATAGTAATATTTAACACATCTTGGACAACTGGAAATGAAATTATTTCTGAAAGTCATTAACATAGATCCCTTGTTACTTTCCAAGACTAAAGACAAACATTTAAAATGTTTTAATAAATAAATGTGTTTAATATCTCTGGAAGGACTGAGAATAACTTGGATATTTAAACCAAAAGACAAAATTGGGCAATTCAAAATCCAGAAAGGATGTCATATATACATAACATATTGCATTTATAAATCAGCTTAACCTGCTGTTTTAAAAACAAAAACATTGGCGTGCCTGTGGCTCAGTCAGTTCAGCATCCAACTCCTGTTCAGGTCATGATCTCACGGTTTGTGAGTTCGAGCCCCACGTCAGACTCTGTGCCTACAGCTCAGAGCCCGGAGCCTGCTTCAGATTCTGTGTCTCCCTCTCTCTCTGACCCTCCCCTGCTCACACTGAGTTGTCAACATAGAGCCCAACGTAGGGCTTGAACTCACAGACCATGAGGTCATGACCTGAGCCAAAGGCAGACACTTAACCAACTGAGCCACCCAGGCTCATTTTAAAAATGATTATTTTTTTGAGATAGCGCCAGTGGGGAGAAGCAAAGTAGAAGGGGGACAGGGGATCCGAAGCAGGTGCCATGCTGACAGCAGCAAGCACCATAGGGGGCTCAAACTCAGGAACCATGAGATGTGAGCTGAAGTCAGATGCTCACCCTACTGAGCCACCCAGGCACCCCAGTAATTAGATACTTTTAAAGGAAAGTTCGTGAAAACTCTCCAGCGACAATTATGACTTTGGGAATGCCATTATAAAAATCCCTTACTAGTCAGGCTTAATGTTTGAGGAATAATTTCTCATGGAAAATGTCAAAATGAGTAAGTGTTTTGATCCAAATCTTGTCACTGTGCACCTTATTTAAATGGAAAAATTTTCTGCTTTGTTACTGTCATTTGACACCAATATATTTAAGGGAAAATAGACATACATTATAGCATTCGGACGTTTCCTTTAAGTAGTGATAAATGTTGGCCTGAAAAAAAAATCACTCCCTACCCATGTACCTGTCAAATGACAATGTTTTAAGTATTGATGCCATAAAATATTGTTATTCTACACATTTCTATCCCTGTGTCTACACACATAGAACAACAGCGACATGTAGTAATGTGATACGAAATATTAAACTCCTGTGATCTTAATAAAGATTTAGAACTATTGGAAATGTACTGTAAGACCAATTAAATTATTTGGAATCAATTTCATTTGGTATAAAATGAGCAACTATATATCACATACTTTATTTGGCAAATTTAACATCAATATCAAACTTGCTGACATATTTAGAAATTATTTTGAAATGTCTTAAAGCTCTTGAGAGATATTATTTTACAAATCTCTCAATATGCTATTCTCTACACACATTATGCAAACTGATACGTACTATTTCCCATATCTTTTTTTAGACTTATTCCTATTTCAAAGACCTTTCCAAAAGTCTGAGATTTCACTACCCCTGTACTTTACTACTTTAGGACAAGATCAATGAAACCTCATCATCAGAAAACGTTAGTTTATTAATGAAAGTTCCGCTTCTTATCTGCATTTTTATTTCATCTTCTGTGTCTTTATAGGACCTTTAACAGTTTATTAATGTAAACGTAAGCACATGTATCTTTAAATGATGGGTCAGAAACTGATGTTTCATCTTTTTGGATGCTGTGCCATGATGCTGCAGTATACACTATATAGGTCTTAGGCTCTGACAAGCAGAATTTCCACTTCCTGTTGAAAACCTTAATAGATGTAACTTACATATGTGTAGATTACAAATGAACTTGAAGGCTGGATAGATAGGTTGCATCACATCTTAGATATTGTAAATAATGCCTCAGTGAACATGGGGGTGCACATATCTTTTTGAGTCAGTGTTTTAGTTTTCTTTGGATAAAAACCCAGAAATGGAATTTCTGGATCATATGGTACTTCTTGGTTTTATTTTTTTAAAATCTTTTCTATGCTGTTTTTCACTGTGGCCATACCAATTTATATTCCGACCAACATTGCACAAGTGATCCCTTTTCTCTACATCTTGGCCAACTTATTTTCTTCTTTTTGATAATAGCCGTTTAACATGTGTGAGGTGATATCTCACTGTGTTTTTGACAGGCATTTCCCTAATGATTAGTGATGTTGAGCATCTTGTCATGTCCCTGTTGGCCATCTATATATCCTTTTTGGAAAAATTGTCTACTCGAATTATCTGCCCACTTTTTAATCACATTTTTAATGAGTTGTGCGAGTTACATATTTTGGATATTAACCCCTTATCATATATATGATTTGCAAATATTTGCTTCCATTTGGTAGGTTGCCTTTTCATGTTGCTGATGGTTTCCTTTGCTGTGCAGAAGCTGATGTTCCACTTGTTCTGTTTTTGCTTTTGTTGCCTTTGCTTTTGGTGTCACATACAAGCAATCATCGCCAAACCTGATGTCAAGGAGCTCTCCTCCTACGTTTTCTTCTAGGAGATTTTGGTTTCAGATGTCATGTTCAAGTCTTTAGTCTATTTTAAGTTAATTTTTGTGTATCGTATAAGATAGGGTTCCATTTCCTGAAAAAGCCACCAATCTGTTATTTGTATCTATAAAGTCTTTTTTTTTTTAGGATTCCACATCTGTATGAGCTCATTTAGTATTTGTGTTTTTATGACTTAATTTAGCATATTCCTCTCAAGGTCCATCCATGTTGTAGCAAAGATGAATGGAACAGAATAGGGAGCCCAGAAGTAAACCCACACATACATGGATAATTAATTTATAACAAAGGAACCAAGAATATAAAATGGGGGAAAGGATCGTGTCTTGAAGAAATTTTACCAGGAAAATTAGACAGCCATATGCAAAGGAAGGAAAGTGAACCCCTATCTTACACCATACACAAAAAATAACTTAAAATGGATTAAAGACTTGAACATGATATGTGAAACCAAAATCTCTTAGAAGAAAACATAGGAGGAGAGCTCCTTGACATCAGGTTTGGTGATGATTGCTTGTATGTGACACCAAAAGCAAAGGCAACAAAAGCAAAAACAGAACAAGTGGAACATCAGCTTCTGCACAGCAAAGGAAACCATCAGCAACATGAAAAGGCAACCTACCAAATGGGAGGGTGGAGGGTGAGTGAAATAAGTGAAGGTGCCCAAAAAGCACAAACTTTTAATTGTAAAATAAATCATGGGAATGTAATGTACAACATAGCGACTAGAGTTAAGAATACTGTGTTATATACTTGAAAGTTGTTAAGAGAGTAGATGTTAAAATCACAGGTAGATTGCATCGCAGGAAAACAATTGTAACTGTGTGGTGATGTTAACTAAACTTATTGCGGTGGTCATTTCATTATATATATACAGATATTAGTATATTGTACACCTGAAACTAACAATGTTATATGTTCATTATATCTCAATAAAAATAAATAGAGACTTTATTCCAAAAGGTGATTTGTAGTTGGGTGCAATAGCGATAAGGCTCCAACAGTAAGGTATGTAAATGTTTCAAAAGTGTGGCATAGAAACTTTCCTTTTGTAGGAGTATAGGAAGGAGTAAACAAGGCTAGACAAAAGAGTGAGTGGAGGAGAGTGAAGAACAGGGGGTGTGATGAGACAGTTGATTAAGGAATGTTTTAACCTGAGGTCAGTCCTCAGTAGGACTGTCCTGAGGTTGGGTGAGTCTAAGTCCAGGAGTCTGTGAGGAGGGGAAAAGGCTTACTGAAGATTAGCCAAATCAACTTAATGGCTATTTTCACTAGATTGGCAAATATTTATTTGCATTATTTGTTCATTCAATATATTGGACAATGTTTCCAGTAAGCATACTAGATGCTCATTGTATCTTAGTGGAAGGTAATGAGGAATAGAGTTTCTCATAATGCCATCCTCAAACTGACTATCACAAAATAAGTAAACAGGACTTAATCATAAAGATAAGGGACTTGCATTTTAAATAATCAGCCTGGGTAACTCTTACACACACTAGTTGTGAGAAACTCTGCATACGTATTCTAACCTCACAAGAAGTCAGAATATTGAATGGATTGCCAAGTAGGGTTACCTGATATGTATAACTTGGAAATTAAGGGGCGCCTGGGTGGCGCAGTCGGTTAAGCGTCCGACTTCAGCCAGGTCACGATCTCGCGGTCCGTGAGTTCGAGCCCCGCGTCGGGTTCTGGGCTGATGGCTCGGAGCCTGGGGCCTGTTTCCGATTCTGTGTCTCCCTCTCTCTCTGCCCCTCCCCCGTTCATGCTCTGTCTCTCTCTGTCCCAAAAAAATAAATGTTGAAAAAAAAATTAAAGAAAAAAAAAGAAAATTAATTTAGAGCATGAATATTTATTCCACTCATCTGATTAATATGTGGTGAAATACCTTATACTCTGCTTTGAATTCTATATATTTTACAAAATGCTGGAGCACTTGGGTGGCTCAGTTAGTTAAGTGTCTGACTGAATTCGGCTCAGGTTGTATTCTCACGGTTTGTGGGTTTGAGCCCTGTGTCAGGTTCTGCACTATCAGTGCAGAGAGATTCTCTCTCTCTTTCTCTCGCTGTACCTCCCCCCACTCGTGCACACACACACACACTCCCTCTCACTCTCTCTCACAAAAACAAGCATTTTTTTTTTAACATTTATTTATTTTTGAGACAGAGAGAGACAGAGCATGAATGGGGGAGGGGCAGAGAGAGAGGGAGACACAGAATCCGAAACAGGCTCCGGGCTCTGAGCAGTCAGCACAGAGCCGGAGGTGGGGCTTGAACTGACGGACCCGGGAGATCATGACCTGAGCCGAAGTCGGCCGCTTAACCGACTGAGCCACCCAGGCACCCCAAAAACAAGCATTTTTAAAATGCTTAATGTACAAATATAAATATCAGCTGAAATAATGATGTCAAATAGGCTAACATTCATCCACCTTATTCTATTTGTCTAATATGTATTAAAGGATATAGTTTCAATAGGTCTTTAAACGTTTTAATATTTTTATTTCTTTATATTGTATAACTTTGACTTTTTCTCATACCATTCAACATGCCAAACTGAGATGACAAAATAGTCAATTATTTCTATTAAAGCTGATAAATTAATTGAAGAGTCTGCGAGTCCATAGTTGTTTAACATCCATATTTCAATTTATGTCTTCCTCAGAAATAGTGTATTATAAATAATGTGAAAGGTTAAAAAAGGTAAACCTCTCAATCTCTGTAATGTTTCTCCAGCTGTTCGTGGAGGTAATTTGGCTTTTTCTGTGTTTGCAAATGTAGGTACATTAGAGGCTAGAAGTAAGTTTGAAAAGACTCACTGACCACAACGACTTTTTATTTCAAACAAGATTTCTCAAACTGAAGATATGGTGTAACATTTAAAATATGGAAATTGAAGTTAGTTTTGAATATAAGTTCTTCCTCTTTCACTTATTAGCTTTTATGACATTCAGCATGTGGCATAGCTTCACTGAGACTCCCTTTCCTTCTCAGTAAAGTGGAAATAGAATGAAGTAATACATGCACAGTTTTCTCACATATTAGTTGCTCACTAAATAGTACATATTTAATTTTTTTAACATTTATTCATTTTTGAGAGACAGAGCATGAATGGAGGAGGGGCAGAGAGAGAGAGAGAGAGAAAGACAGAATCTGAAGCAGGCCCCAGGCTCTGAGCTGTCAGCACAGAGCCTGACGCGGGACTCAGACTCACAGACGACGAGATCATGACCTGAGCCAAAGTCAGACGCTCAACCAGCTGAGCCACCCAGGCACTCCTAAATAATAGATACATATTTTTTTAATCTCTGTTTGCAAAAATACTGTAAAACATTCTTCTTGGTTGCGTATATTGTCACTTTACTTACTCCAGACCCAATTAAATCTAGGTTGCACTGAATTAAGTGTATATGAAATTAATAAAACAGAAACCCTGCTATCAAAGAATAACATTTCAATACAGGATACAAGGATATACATATATGATTAAAGCAAAACTCTGTATCAGGTAGTTTTAGACAATAAAATGTATTTGGAAATTTTTTCAAAGAAATGGAAGAGCTATTACAATTTTAGAACCAATTTTGGGGCTAATTAATTCAATTATCTAATTGTCATTAATATTTGCCTTTAAGAAACTTTGCTATATAATTCAATAGATACTGTTCTATATCATGGATATTAAGATAATGAAACTGTAATTATGATTTAGTTAGTTCTTTATGAGTTATGATTATGCATAAGACAACAGAGAGATGCATGATAAAATAGAGATAATTATAAAGCTTTTCACTAATTCCTATGTTTTTCAATATTTAATAGTTTTTAGAAATTAATAATTCTTTGATTTATTTTTATTTTATATTCTCTCCCTTAAATATTTATATCGTTTTATAAGCAATTCTATTTTGATTGGTTCCACAAAAGATTTATCTTTATTTTGCTCAAAATGATGACTAACCACATAAAACCCTAGTTATAACCCGTGTTCCAAAAGTCCTGCCCATCTCTCACTCTCTGTCACTAGTTTCTCTACCATAAAGGTAATTATCCTGACTTCTATACTCATGGATTCACTTTTCCCATTTATTTTATTAATAGAATCATGTAGTATTCAGTTCCTTATGTTTGGATTTTTTTGCTTAATGACATGGATCCATCCATGTTTTTGCATGTAGCAGTAGTTGCTCATGTTCATTCATGCATTTGTTATCCATTTTAGGAAACATGCTATAATTTGCATATGTACTCTTCCATTGAAGAAATTTGAGATATTTGAGATATTTCTAGGTTTGTGCTATTGTAATTTTTTTGTCATTCTTCTTTGGAACTTTTGGCACATATTTGTATCTACAGGCATGTACCAGTTAGGATGGTTATTATCAAAACAAAAAGTACCAGGTGTTGGTGAGGTGATGGAGAAATTGAAACACTTATACACTGTGGTGAGAATGTAAACTGGTAAAGTAGCTATGGAAATATAAAATGTACCTATTTCCATGCTCATTATAGCGTTATTCATAATGCCTAGCTATGGAAACAACACTAGTGGCTACGGACAGCTGAATGGATAAAGAAAATGTGCCATATACATATATACATATACAGCCTTCGAAGAGCAAGAAATTCTATCTATATCACAACTTGAAGAACACCATGCAATAAGCCAGCCACAGAAGGACAAATACTACATGATTCCACTGACATGAAGTGTGTAAAGTGGTCAAACCCAAAGAAGCAGAGAGAATCATAATAGTTGCCAGGGGTTGGGAGGTGTGTGAAATAGGGAATTGTTGTTCAGCGTGTATAAAATTTCAGTTATGCTAAATGAATAAAACTAAAGCCATGCTTTGCCACATAGAGTCTATAGTTAATATAGATAATATACTAATATATACCAATATACCAATATATATAATATAGTTAATATACCAATATGGTATGTACTTCAAAATTTGTTGAGGGTAGATACAATGGTAAGTGTTCTCACCACGCAAACACACACACACACACACACACACACACACACACGCGCGCGCACACACACACACACACACAACCATAAAATGACAACAACAATAAAAAGGACACAAAAAAACCAGGAGGTGTTGGATATTTCTATTGTTTTGATTGTAGTGGTATCATGGGTATTTTCACATGTTCAAATTCATCAAAGGGTCCAACTTAAATATGCACAATTCTTTGTATAATAATTATACCTATTTAAGTAAATCTGTTAAAAATTAGATTGCCATTTTTCATATTCATCTGTATACATGTGCGCGCGCACACACACACACACATCAGGCAGTTTTGAGTAGTGTGGAACCTAATTGCGTCTCTATTATTCATTGAGTACTTCCTAACTCTCTAACTCAGATATTCCTGAATCATGTTGTCCTTTGCCTGTCCCAGTCCAGGAGTCCAATGAGCCTTGGTACCTTTTTATAGAAAATGGTATTAAAACCCAAATTATGAACATTGGATGTGCTCATTTGTATTTGGACAATGATATCATTTGTGGACTCTTATTAGACAGAGGTCGAAATCACACATACACACATGCACACGTACAAACTAATATCTATTTCTACCTACTTACCTATCTAAACTGAGTTCAAATGAATACTTCAAATGAGTATTTAATGTCACATGGCTTATTCTAACCTCACCCTTCTGTATTTGTAATTCCTTTTCACAGCGTTGAGGAATCTGGCTGCTCTTTTACCCCAATATGTACTTATTTTTTCAAGCTTCTGTAGATAACCAGTCAGCCAACAGCTTGATAGTGCTCTCATAGAGACACTGGCAACTGAGGACAGCACCAGCCACAATCAACTGCCCCTGAGTCACATGCTTAGATGCAGATCAAAAGAAAGTAATGGAGAGAGAAACACAATATGCATATTTATCTGGGGTGATATTAGTTTAATCATTTGCAATAGAATGGCTATAATGTTGAATGAAATTAAATAATGTTGTGATTATTTATCTTAATTGTTTCCATATCGGGTCAAATAAAATGGCATACTTAAATATATCAAAATAATTTCAATTATTTTTCATAGGTGTATTTTGAGTTCACTGCCAATATTTATATTAAATGATTTTGGAAAGAGAACTCTAATGCCAAAATTAAGCAGGGAAAAGACCTAACAAACTCCATTTTAATGGAATTTGAATTATAAATATAATACACTCAAATTTCTATTCACATATTTAACTATGGACATAAAAGAAGTATTTAATGCAAATACATTATTTAGCTTACATAATACACATTTCAATATCAGTAAAGTTTACTGTTTTAGTTGTTATGATTATGAGTTACTAAGCCAAATGTAAATAATAAATGTTACGCAAATTCAAAAGTGGCTTCATTCTGAAAACTATATGCAGTCCAGTTAGTATATTTTATTAGATGAATAAAAATTCCATGTTTTTAGAGAAGTACATATATGCTAAAATATAATGCTATTATTTTATTTAATTGGATACAGATTTGCTAACATGAAATAACTAGCAGATATACACATAATGATATCTTAATTACAGGTGTCTCAAACCGAAAAAGTGATTTTTTCCATTTTCCAAGTCATGTGTTCTTCTGAGTTGGGAACCAGATAATCACTAAACTTGTCAAGATAACAAAGAAACATTAACAATAAAAACACAATTTTCTCTGGGTTGTTTTCACCTAATGAATGGGCAATACAAATTGAGTTAAAAATGATACCAATAAAAACTCAAAATAAGTACACAATTTATGATATAAATAATTTAGTGGAGATCCAAATCCCTAAAAGACATTAATTTTAAAGAGGAAGACAATAAAGAAAATGAATTACTCATCTATAACATATATCCCTTATGAACTACAAATCAGTACATTTGAATTGTGTTCTAATAATATTTCTCTTTTACCAGTAAAACAAATAACCAAACAACAGAATTAGAATTATATTATGAATGCAAATGATTGCGAGTGGATTAAAACTACAACTCTTTGTTAGCTTGCTTGTTATCCCTTTGTCTTTCCAAACAATTCTTAGTTGAAAAAAAAAGGGATTTCCACTTAATGATGGTCTGTACTCAGTGTCTTGAAACACTTCTATCACGTTTTAGTTTGGGTTCCTCAGATATTCTAACTATTTATTAATCATAACTGCTGTCTAATTAAGTAGAGTGTCAAAATATTACATTCGATCCATTTTTCTTTTCATATGATACAGTTTTTAAAAAATAAGGATATCTGGAAAAAATGCAGAAGTGCTTCAAAAAGCAGTAAAAGACGAATTAAAAATTACTGCATAAATAATGCAATTAAACATTCATCATGAGTCATTATTTTATAGCAAACACTAAAGCCCTTTATTCTCTAAGTATGTTCTTATCCAAAAACAAAACCAAACAAAACCAAAACCTACAAAAACCTCAACTTTAGGAAAAGATCTAAATCCATTATTCTTTTGTTCTTTTCTTACCCCTTCTTTTCTTTTGTCAGCGCATTTTAGAGTAGACTCTATTTTAAAGTTTAAAAATGCCCAGGATTGCTCAGCCATCAATAAGAACAAAATCTTGCTATTTGCAATGACGTGGATGGAATAAGCGTGAGTGATACTAAGTGAAATAAAGACAAATACAATATGATTTCATTCATGTGCAGTATTTAAGAAAAATAGGTGGACACAGGGGAAGGGTAAAAAAAAAGAGGGAAGCAAATCATGAGAGACTTAATGATAGAGAACAAACTGAAGATTGATGGAGGGAGGTGGGCAGGGATGGGCTAAATGGGTGATGGGCTTTAAGAAGGGCACTTGTTCTGTTGATCACTGGGTGTTATATGGAAGTTATGAATCACTACGTTCTACTCCTGGAACCATTTTAACATTATTTGTTAAGTAATTAGAATTTAAATAAAAATTTGAGAAATAAAAAAAAAATACGAAATAAAAATAAATAAAAATTCTCTAAAAGAAATTGCCCAGGAAGTTGAGAAATTTTCCTTTCAATTCTAATGTAACACAGTTAAATGCATCTTTTAAAATAGGGATGCCGTCTCTGGAGTTGTGTTGTAAACACTGTGCCAATAAAATTGCTTTACCATAACTATAATATGGAACAGATGCTTTAATGTTATAGAAAAGAATTAAAATCTAATGGGGAATTGCACATCTGTTTTGATGAGACAGATATTTTCAATTTCATTTTAGTGTTACCTTAAAAATATTCCAAGAGAAGGCATTAGTTATTAATTTACTTAAATCCAAAACATGTATCTATTACATACTTTCGGATTAAGGCAATAAAAATTGAAATGTTATGGTAAGAGCATTTCAGCCTTGAACCTTAAGTGGCCTAAACATTTAGAGAAGAATGAGATGTCAATGGCACAGAAGCAGAAGAATGAATTTCCAAAAGTGGAGAATCGTCATGATTTATATGACTTGACCGTTGAGAACCTTGCTTTTCTTCCATCCAAAGCCTTGACAAAACATTGGGGAAAAAAATACCCTTGTCAGGTACAAAGTCTTCTTTGCTATTATTTATCAGTACACCACTGTGTAGGAAACATCTGAATTTAAACCATCCAATTGATCTTCTTTGCTGTCTTCAACTTTGTACAATTTTTCAAACTTTTCTAAATAGCCTTAGAGAAAACTTCCAAATTGTGAATGTAGAGATTTTACTGAGCTGGTGGTTTGAACTTTTATACCAGCATTAATAAGGTAGAAACATGTTAATATTGAACAAGTCAATTCTTTTTAATAAGAAAAAATATGACCAAAGAACTGAACCTATTCCAAGAGTGCACTGGTGTTTTTATGTCCAAATCAAAGACATAACCTGACCCAATTTGGTTATAAAGCTTTCATTCTTATACTAACAATGAAAAAAAATTAATGAATCATGTATTCATTCACTCTTGCAAGCATTTGTTTACCCAACAAAACGAGCAGAGTTAGGGGCCAACTCTGTTCTAATCTCAGGGCTAGGCATTACAAGTAAAACTGTGAAGAAGATATCTGTTCTTGCTACTCATGTTTACATTCTAATGGGTTAGAAGAGAGGATTATGCTGCTACCTTAGGATGGGGCATCAGAGAATATACAGATAAGCGATTCAATTATACCTTTGGAATATTGAAATGGTGATTATAAGGTAAAAAATTAAGAATTTAATAGATAGGAACTCACATCCATCGTTAGTGTGCCAAGAGCACAAACACTAGTAAAGCTAAGAAATGTTGTTTAGGGCAGTATTATCATACGTCATCAACAACAGATGTTTAATTTTTTTTCTTTATGTTAGCATTTAAAACCAGAGTTCTAGGCGGGATACATCTAACAACATTTTTGGTAGTTAATATTAGAACCAGATAAAGGGTTGATTTAATAGTCAAGGTAAAAGTTTTAAGGAATGAAAAGAACCTGAGAAACTCGAATGACTCTTAGTTTGGTTACTGTCACCAAAATGAAATCCACCTTTTCCTGAAAGAAAAAAATCTTAGCACATGTATTTTTCTTGCTTATTTGCTCTCTGGGATACCTGATATCTACAATAATTACTACTTTCTACAAACCCTCAGATTTGAAACAGTAGGATATCAATCAAAAAACCTACTATTAAAAGGGTTCTAGTTTATATTTGTGGTGTCCTTCCCTCCCACCCCCACCCTGCCTTTTTAGAAATCAGGGAATCCAACTGTGCAAATCAACTAAGAAAAAGAGGAAATGAGAGACAGTATATCTGCTTGGCTAACACAGAAGCTGAATTACAATTTTATTCCTCATTCTTCTATGTTTTGGTTAGCTTTAAAAATACCAGCAGCATTTCACAAGATTGTTAAGCATTTGCCTTGATTTCAGAAAGATCCATTGGCCTGGAATATTGACTAGGCATTGGGATTGTCTAGTTCATTGAAGGTTAATAAAATGTGCTCAAGTAATAATATTACTTCAGGCACTTCATTCTAAATCTTAGATATTGAAGTTAGCACATCAGAATTATTTCTGAAATTCTGAATTGGTTTGTGTTTGATACATTCGACCTAAGAGCGTATCTCTGATCATGATATGATTTTGCTTTCAGCTGTTTATTGGGCACTGATGTGTGCCAGATGTTGAGGATATAGTAGTTAAATTACAGACATAGTAAATGTGTCTTTAGAGAATATTCAGTTAATAATAAAGTTAGTAGTTAAAAAAATGGTAATGTTAGCTGACTTCAACTGTTTTATTGTAAAGGAATTTAAGATGCTCCAGAAGCATGCACATATGCAAATTAGTCTGCACTTTTTTTTTTTTTTTTCAACGTTTATTTATTTTTGGGACAGAGAGAGACAGAGCATGAACGGGGGAGGGGCAGAGAGAGAGGGAGACCCAGAATCGGAAACAGGCTCCAGGCTCTGAGCCATCAGCCCAGAGCCTGATGCGGGGCTCGAACTCACAGACAGTGAGATCGTGACCTGGCTGAAGTCGGACGCTTAACCGACTGCGCCACCCAGGCGCCCCTAGTCTGCACTTTCAAGAAGGGTTTTCCTGTGGAAGTGACATATAACGCAAAAGAGGAAGGACAATTAGGGACTGTCAAAGAGAAGGTGGGAGGGAGAGAAAACCAGGTGGACAAAAAAACACATGTGTTAAGATCCTGAGGTAAAGGGGTGAGGTGTGTCGGACTAGGAGAAAGTCCAATGTGAATTTGAAGGAGAGTAACAGAAACAGCAGTTAAAGCTCAAGATATAGGTAGGGCTATGATTATGCAGGGCCTTATTTGAACTATTTTTATTTATTTATTTTCATGTTTATTGATTTGTTTTGAGAGAAAGGGAGTGCGCACGAGTAGGGGAGGGGCAGAGAGAGGGAGAGAGAAGCCCAAGCCAACTCTGTGCTCTCAGTGCAGAGCCAGGCCCCGGGGGCTCCATCCCACAAACTGAGATCATGACCTGAGCTGAAATCAAGAGTCAGACGTTTAACCAATGCATCACCCAGGTGCCCTAAACTATTTTATTTAAAGTGCCAAAAATTCCATCTAATGTTGGCAGAAGAAGATGAAAAAAGTAATTTGTGTAGGTAGAGGTCCCCCTGGGCTGCTAGCTCCACATATGACTGATCCAGTGAATCAACGAACACTGTTAGAATTCTGTCATCGTCTCCAAAGAATTCTCTTTTTCTAGAAGGCAAAGTATCCCTTTTGCTTGCTAAGGTCTGCTAAAAGTCTCGCCTATAAATTGCCACTCCCTACCTGTATCTGTGGATACATTATATGGCAAAATGGACTTTGTAGATATAATTAACTTAAGGATCTTGAGATGGTTATCTGGTGATCTAGCCAGATAGAAGCACAGCAGCGCTACTGCTTCAGGGAGGCTGGAGGATCAGAGTCAGAGAAGGAAATGTGAAAGGAAAGAGTAGAGGAGCCATGTGGCAAGGAATGCAGGTGACTTCTAGCAGCTGAAAATGGCAAAGAAACAGATTCTCCCCTAAAAACCTTGATGACTTTACATTTCTAAATTCCAACACTAAAGGGATAACAAATGTATGCTGTTTTAAGCTCCTTACTTGGTGGGGATTTATTACAAAAGCCTTAGGAACCTAATACATGTGATTTCCAGTTTAGGCACTCTGGTTCAAGGATCAATCTTTTTCTATAGGTTTGGCAGAAATTTCTAGAACAAACGCTGGTCCAACTTGAAGCATGTGGACATTCTTGAAACCAACCCTATGGTCAGAGCAATGGTATTCTTATCGGCTTAGTTGTGTCATGTTCTTACTTCTTCCAAAGGAAAAATTGTGAAGGAAGTTGCTCTTTCTTTTTGATTTATGTGGGTAGTCCCCCATGAAGAATATTGATTTACTATTATTTAAAAAAAAAAGTGGACAATGGAATTTGGGTGAATAGCATCAGGGAGAGAGAGCAAGAGAAAGGGGGAAGAAAAGAGAGAAAGAGAGAAAATGAGTGAATGCGTGCAAGGATAAAGACACTCTGATAGAGAAAGGCAGAGTCACATTTTAGAATAGCACAAACATTATTTTGACACTCAGGAATTGTATTAATGTACTCACGTGAAAAGTGAAGTGATGTAATAGTAAATGTGTGTGTGTTTTATGAACTCACTTAAAGTCAAAATGTATTAAATATAAGACATTATTGATTATTAGTTTTTCAGTATTCAATCTAAACGTCACCAGCGATTGCTCTGATATTTAGCTCAAACCAGTAATAAGAATTTTCATGTTTGTCGGTAAGTCTGTGGTACACATAGCATGATTCTATGTCATGTTTCCACTCGTCAAATATAAAGGCAGAATGAAACAGTAATATGAACTGAAAGAATGATTATATGAAGTACATGCTAATGTATGCTTATTTATACACGAATGCATACCTAGATAAATAAATCATTAGATGGTTGCTTAAAGCTTTGCTCAACATTGATGTATTTTATTTGGTCTTAGAAGTTTTAAATCGACCCCGTGATGGGATTTATAGGTAAAATAACCAGCTCCTTAAGTTGAATCATTGTTTTATCAAGTGTTCTTTCACTTATTCACCTTAATCATAAGTCAGAGGCAACAGGTGAGATTGTGGTTGGGGGAAGTTCAGAGAATACAGGCCAAAGTCTATGAAAAATGGGGGCATAAAATATGCCATAGAGTATTCCAACATGTTTACATGTGTTTGGAATGTCATTTTATAATCATTTTAGAAATGATACAATAAAGAAGTGAGGTATATAATGAACCATGTTAATAGGTATATTTTTATCAGCTTTCTCATTCATGACCCATTACAACCTGAAAGCCATGAAGGCAAATAAAATTTTATTATATGAGGAGACAGTGATCAGTCAATTTTATATTTTAAGTAACTGTGTATTTCAGCCCCTAAGAAACTAGTGAGCAATAATCAGATATCTATTATCAATCCATCTTGCATACTTTTTTCTGACAGAAATTCCTTTCTTTCAATGTGACAATAATTGTCATTGCCCCAAGAGATGAATGAAGAATAGAGTAGGGCAGTTGCTTCAATAGATGGGAGAGGGGGAGACTGTTTTGTCCCATCCCACAAGATAGAAAGTAGAGTCAGTGAGGATGTCCAAAGCACAGATAGGCAGTTATTTTTATCTTCATTTTCAAAATAAAAGCATTAGGATAGTGTATGTTTCCTTTCTATACAATAGTTTCCTATTTTTCTCTACTATACTGTTGTCTACTCCCCCTCAACCTTCTTTATGTATCTTACCAATCAAATGTCTAAATGTTTACAGAGAAATTTTCTCCTTTCTATCCCTACTCATTCACTTGGTGATAGATTCAATTAACATCCATATTGGTTTGCTAAAGCTGTCATAATAATACCACAGATGAGGTGACTTAAATAACAGTTACAGGAATCCCCCCTTATTTGTGGGGAATCTATTCCATCCCCAGTGGGGTCCTGAAACCATCAACAATACTGAATCCCCTATCTACTATGTTTTTTTTTTCTACACATATATAATTCTGATGAAGTGTAATTTATAAATTAGGCACAGTAAGAGATTAACAACAATAGAACAATTATGACAATATACTTTAATAAAATTTATGTGACTATAGCCTTCCTCCAGAGATCTTACTGTACTGTGATGGTGTGAGATGATAAAACGCCTATGTGATGATATGAATGAGGTAAATATGTAGGCATAGTGACAGTGTTAAACTATTACTGGCTCTCTGACATGTCGGAATGATATGTCAGGCTATCTCTCTCTGTCTTCTTAAAAGGACACAAGCCATATTGGATTAAGAGCCACTCGTAGGATCTCGTTTAACCTTTAATTGCCTATCTCTGAATACATTTACATTCTAAGATATGGATTCCAGTTTTACTCTACATTACCTTATACATTTTCTTTCTTAAAGGAAAAACTGACATCATTCAGAAGTCTTGGAACGCCTACAAAAATCTCATTCACCATGTCATCCTCATTTACTTTCCTAACTTCCTCTTCTTTTTCAGTAGTATCTAAATTCAAGCTATACTATTTCATAAGTGGTTTCTTGGATGTCCCAAGATACTTTGGGGTTTCTTTACATGTAAACATGATGTCCTGTCTATGTGAAATATACTTCTCATCTTGAACACGACTTCTCTTCATTTATTCATTTTTTGGCTCATTTGTTTATTCAAATAGTTTTTGAGCTCCTATAGTGTATGGAGCACATGTTTAGGTGCTGGGAATAAAACAGTAAAAGAAATGACAAGGTTTCCTCATTGAATTGACTGTCTTCATTTTAAGACTCTTACTCTTATCTTGGAGTTTATTTTATGAAAGTTGCCCATGACCCCCATGAATATTGCTCTGGCAACAGTGCACAGTGCTAACCCCAGTGTAGGTTATATTATGTTGACAATATAGCCATCTTGATAGACTAAAAGTTTCTTTTTTTTTAAACATTTATTGACAGACAGAGAGAGACAGAGCATGAGCAGGGGAGGGGCAGAGAGAGAGGGAGACACAGAATCCAAAGCAGGCTCCAGGCTCTGAGCTGTCAGCCCAGAGCCCGACGCGGGGCTCAAACTCATGAACCGTGAGATTATGACCTGAGCCAAAGTCAGACGCTCAACCAACGGAGCCGTCCAGGCACCCCAAAATTTCTTTTTTTTAATATTTATTTTTGAGAGAGAGAGCGCGCGCGCACAAGTGGAGGAGGGGCAGAGACAGAGAATCCCAAACAGGCTCCCTGCTGTCAGCACAGAGATTGATCTCCCCAACCATGAGATCATGACCAGAGACGAAATCAAGAGTTGGATGCTCAACCCACTGAGCCACCCAGGCGCCCCAATAGATTAAAGGTTTCTTAAAGGCAGAACGTATGGATGAAATACAGGAGGAAAGTGTATGGAAAGTTGTCAGCAATTAATATTTATGGCCTGAGATAATAAGTGCATTTATCAATAACCTATTTAAATGAACCCTTATATGCTAATGATTAGAACATTACATTATTGTACATGCTATGAAGACTTAGGGATGTTCTAAATACTTAGTTTTGCTAATCAGAAATAATGACTATATGATAGGATCTCTCATTTCCTGTTCATGTTCGTGAAAAGTGTTATATAGTTTTCTAAAAGCAACAAATATAACTGCTTGGTAAAATAAGGCTAGATTTTATGACAAAGTAATATATTTAAAATATGTAATTTTCCAAAATCTAAAATTCATTATTATTACTATAATTATTCTTTTAATGAAAACTTTCACAGTTAGCTCTCCTCAGTACTTTGGCACCTAGTGTATTTTTGGGGTTAACTTACACTATTCTTAAGGTCATGGTATCTATTTGTTCTTCATTTTTGTATAATTTCTCAATGAAGAGATTATCACTCTGTAATTAATTTCACATATTTAGGAGGTCTTCTCCATTTACCTCATATACAGAAATACTTAGTCTGTCTCTGTTGATGGTGAAATTTGAATTGATTGATTAGGAATAAGTCAATTTCTTTAATGTTTGTTTATTTAAAGAGAGAGAGAGAGAGAGAGAGAGAGATTGATTTAGAATGCAAGGAGGGGACGGGCAGAGAGAAAGAGGGAGAGAGAATCCCAAGCAGGCTCCAGACTGTCAGTGCAGAGCCTGATGTGGGACTCATGAACCCATGAAATCAGGAACATAGCCAAAATCAAGAGTCATATGCTTAACTGACTGAGCCACCCAGGTGCCCCAAGAATGAGTCGGCTTTAGAAGACAACTTAAATTTTGTCTTTGTGTGTCATTGTAAAATGAATTAAGTTACAAGTACATAATATCTATATGTGTATCAATATAGATATTAAATGATAGAAAAGATTGGATGGTCTTGCTCTGTCTTGTAATTTTGTTTTGTTATGTCATTGGTTAGTCTTGTTACATATCCTGCACCAGTGTTTTTCCCCTATCTTCTTTTTAAATATATTTTTCTCGGGGCGCCTGGGTGGCGCAGTCGGTTAAGCGTCCGACTTCAGCCAGGTCACGATCTCGCGGTCCGGGAGTTCGAGCCCCGCGTCAGGCTCTGGGCTGATGGCTCAGAGCCTGGACCCTGTTTCCGATTCTGTGTCTCCCTCTCTCTCTGCCCCTCCCCCATTCATGCTCTGTCTCTCTCTGTCCCAAAAATAAATAAACGTTGAAAAAAATTAAAAAAAAATAAATATATTTTTCTCAATTCTTCCTATGAGTCAGAGATATTCCCAAGACTCTTTATTCTTCATTTTATAAGCATGACCCCTGTTTTACAACTCAAAACTTTTTATAGCTTTTCTATTTGCTAGGTTGTAGATACTTCTCCAAAAATAACTTAATCATCATTAACTATACAAGCATGTAAGTACTTACTTCTTTTATCTTTTTATATAGGTAAGAAAACTAAAGCCTAACAAGATGAAGTACTTTTACAAAGGACTTACAGTTTGTAAGTGGTAGACATAGGATCTGGAGTGAGACTCCAGAGTCTGTGCTCTTAACTTGCATTTGGGTCCCCAGTTCAAAGTGGAATATTTTATTGATTTGCATTTCAACTTCAATTTTTAATATTCAATTATCCCTTTAATCTGTACTAGAGTATAAAGTAAACATAGAATCTTAAAGATTCAGTATCGTTTTACAAATGAATTTATCTATATAGACTTGAAGGCATAAACTGCATAGTTAACTCTGTTGATATGTCAAGGCAGCAATTGTTGGTATTGGCATGTGCAATTCAACATTGAATGTGCAGGAACTCTTGGTATTTACTAAATTCATGGCATGACCTGATTTCAGAGAGTCAATATGAAAATGCAGTCAAATGGCATTATTTATATCCTATAACTGTGTTGCTTATAAGAAAGCATTTCAACTAGGCACCAGAGAGATACCAGTATTATATTATACATATGCTATGGTGTTTAAGGCAAATTCTGTATACATTTACTCACAAAAGTAGTATATTTTTTAATAATAATTCAGTATTAGAAAAATATTTGATATAATATATGATCAAAGGAAGTCTTAGGAGCAGTTAACCTTAGAAGTTATAGATTTCTAAAGATGTGCTGCAAAAAAGTCTTAGTAATCCTCTAAGAACACCTGTATAATTAAGAATAGACCTAATTATTAGATTGGTTGACACTTGCATGATATTCCATCATAAGATCACTGCTCTGTTAAAGCATGTGACATTTTATTTTTAATTACGAAATTCAATTATATCTATTCTTATTTTAAAACATCTCATAAAGTAGCAGCTCATAAAGTAGGTTGAAGATGCTTAAATAAAACTTCTAACAGTTACAATATGCACTATTTTTCTGGCTTGTTGTGAAATGCAATTTTTTGTGACATTTTAGCTTGAGTTAGTACACAGAAATTGCTGTTTCCATCCCTTGGAAACAATGACAACTGAAACTATTACATTGTGCAATATCCCAAGACTTGGCTTATTTTCTTTCTTTTATTTATTTATACCCAAATTCACACATCCATGAAGTAAAATAGTTATTTTGTTATGCCTCTTTCCAGCCAAATATATTGCCTATTAATTCTAATTTCAACAGCGTTTAAGTAGCTATTGTGGAAGAATGTTTTTAAGTAAGGACAATTCTCTTTCAAAAAAGCAAAAATGGGTTTCAGTTGTTCTTGAACCCAATGTATTGAGGATTTATCAAAATCTCCAGACTAATTAAACAATGTACCTACCATAGGAATTCTGATTTTCTGTCTCATGCACTCATACACACGGTTTTAAGTTGAAAGCCACTCGCCTTGGCAGGAGATTCAATTTACATTGCAGAAGACAGTTGACTGCAAATGAACAGTGGTTTTGCAAAAGATACATGATTAAAATGGGAAATAGCTTTGGTCCACAATAAATACAGCTTACACTGTATATGATTATTAATTCACTAGAAGTTAAAAGATCCACCATAATAAAGTTTTAATTCCCTCTTGTGTTTATTTCAACTGAAATGAGTTGGAAAAAATAAATTAATGTATTAGAATAGGTCAATATATATCACCACTTTTCTTTTTTTTTTTTAATTTTTTTTTTCAACGTTTATTTATTTTGGGGACAGAGAGAGACAGAGCATGAACGGGGGAGGGTCAGAGAGAGAGGGAGACACAGAATCGGAAACAGGCTCCAGGCTCTGAGCCGTCAGCCCAGAGCCTGACGCGGGGCTCGAACTCACGGACCGCGAGATCGTGACCTGGCTGAAGTCGGACGCTTAACCGACTGCGCCACCCAGGCGCCCCAATATCACCACTTTTCAACAGTAAATTCAAATGGTTAATAAAACATCTGATTGTTTTTGTACCAGTTGTGAGGAGAGATCAAGATTATTCTTAGATGAACACTGAAACAGGATAAATGAATAGTTGAAAGGTCAGTATTCTTGTAAAAATGCATGAAAGGTTGTAACTATCCTTTTTGATTTTTGACAAATATTATTTGTTTTTAATTTATACATTTACTTATAGCTGTACAAAATATATTTTAGAAATCTTTTGAATTATACTTTTATTTGTGATGGGAAGCTATAGCATAGGTTAGTGCTTTGGGGACATAAACAGGGGAGATGAGTCTGAGACATTTTTGTGTCATTTTGTTTGTTTGGTTTATTTGTTTATTTATTTATGTATTTATTTATTTGAGAGAAAGAGCGTGAGTTGGGGAGAGGACCAGAGGGAGAGAGCGAGAGAGGGAAAAAGGGAGAGAATCTTAAGCAGGCTTCACGCTTAGCACTGAGCCTGGCATGGAGCTCAGTCCCACAATCCTGAGATCATACTCTGAAGAGAAATAAAGAGTCAACTGCTCAACCGACTCAGCCACCAGGGACCCCAAGTTTTGTGTATTTAATTAGGTTAAATACTAATAAGAATACTTAGAGTATTCTCTTATGAATTTTCAGGATGTGGACCCCATCTTGCATTAATGCCTGTAATATATTTTCATGAATATTATACATTAAAAATTTGTCTTATCTCTCAGGCAGAGTCCAAATAGATAACTGTTAGGTTTCCTAGATAGGTAGATTGGTTGGTAGGTAGATAAACAGATGCATAGATTGATTTTATATTAAAAGATTAAACAAAACTGATTTTAGAGAACATATGAATGTTTTATTTCCAGAATATGTTGTTCTATAGATGATATTTATAAAGATATGCATGTGTAGAGAACATAAGTTAAATTCTGAAATTAATATTATACGCAATTATAAATTAATACTGCTCCTTCAGAAAGTGATATTTCACAATGTGATTACTGCATTTCTTGAGTGAAGCCATAGAAAATTACAAAACTAATTACTGTGACAACAGAATATTTTTTCTTTTCCTATTCTGTTTGTTTTTAATGAAAAAAAAATGTAATTTTTTCATTAAATGAATGAAAATGTAGCTCCATGAACATCAGAATAATCCCGGAATATTATGTATTAGTAAAGTTTAAATTTTTTTTCTTGAGTAATTATGCTTACTTCTAGTCCAGTACTATGTATCCAAAATAAATAAGCAATGTTATTCTATGTATTTTTTAAGAATTAATTTCAAAGAAAACTATGTATTAAGTCAAACTTTTAAATTTTTCATAAATCACACATGGTAACTTTTAGGCATAATCTTTATATTATCATGAACCTTGTTTTATTACTTCAGGGATAATTCAGATATGAATTTAATAACCATTGCACTGAAATGATAAAATTACTTTGTATGTAGAATGCTCCTGATAGCATCCAGAACTTGTGCCTGCAAAGGTTGTTTTCATGGAGGTGTAAATCCATTTCGAGAGGTATGTCATCCAATTATATCTTGAATCTATCAGTAACCATTGCATCACTCTTCAAAAGAAGTCTCATAAAATAAACACTTAAAGTAGATTTCCTTGGTTGTAACTGAATCGAATGAACTTCAAGTAAACATTCTCCCTGTTCTAGGTAAAATCAACCTGTTAAATTACAATTTACCTTTTGGAATAAAAATGTTATTTTAGTTTAAGTTGTCCCTGAGTAAATTAGTGTTGATTTAATTTGGCTGATAGAATTTTAGAACAAACCCCTACTCAAAACCCTTTGCTACCTTCCATTCTCTCATGGAAGCCACAGATTTAAAAGTTTAAAGCAAGAAAGCAAAATTTCTTGGTTCTTGCAGTGTGGCACAGAATTTGGCCACTGTTGCAAATTTATCCCTCAATAAAAAAGAAAGAAAAAATAAAATCATGAAATAATTTACATTTACATTTTAAAAATTCACATTTTGATAAGCTGACATAATAAGTAGAGATATAATGTTTGAGTTGGAAATGCTAGAGCAATAATTGTGTTCTAGATAAAGAGTCTTCCCATTTTCCCTGCCTTTCTTCACTCAATCGCCAGACTCCCTGATTTATACTGTGGTGTCCACTTCACAGCACAAAGAATTTTCATTTGTTTTATTACAGTCCCATTTTCGGTTAAAGGTATAGGTGGCTTAGGGAAGCCACCTATAGGTGGCTTTGGGAAGGGAAGATTTGGCCAAGCTAACACTCAATTCCAGTTTTTAAAACATAACTATGCTTGAAAAAACGTGAGATTGAGATAAAAGCTCATATAGTCTTTTAAATGTGAAATATAATTGTCACTTTATATTCACCTAAACTATTGCTTTTGCTATAGTCACAAAATGTGATCACTTTGGTCCACATATGTAAATGAACCACAAAACCAGGAGCTGCATACTCCACAAATAGATAACTGGATTTCAGAGAAGTTATTTTTTTGTCCCCTAGATTCATCTTAAATATATATGAGAATTGGTAATAGGTTAGATTGATAAGAACTAGGTCCCCAAATGAAGTCATCTTGTTATGACTTTCCTCACAAAATGATTGCTTTAAATTTTTTTTTAATGTTTATTTATTTTTGGAGAGAGACAGAGCATGAGCGGGGTAGGGGCAGAGAGTGAGGGAGACATAGAATCCAAAGCAGGCTCCAGGCTCCAAGCTGTCAGCACAGTGCCCGATGTGGGGCTTGAACCCACAAACCGCGAGATCATGACTTGAGCCGAAGTGGGTGGTTCAGCAGGTTGAGCGTAGAAGAAGACATGAATGTGGACAGATAAATTCCAAACATGAATCTTTTGAAAATGGGAATCACGATAGTGCCTACATCATAAATTTGTCCACATGTGAAGAATCTAGAATTATGTGTGGCTTATATTAATATCTTGTAATTATTCAATACATTTTTTATGTTAACTGCCCTGGGAGTTAAATGATGGTGAATAGATCAGATAGTTACTTACAATTTTTATCAAATTAAACTACAACCAGAGAATGTTAATGTTGTTGAGTCAGGAATATTTCCCATTTCAGTCAGTGCTGGCTTAGGTCCTATATCATGGCCAACATCATTGATTACTCATTAACTTGCTCGATAATTCTTGTGCCATTGATTTCTTAGTAACCCACATCAATCTATATAGGAACTGACCTTATCAAACCTAGTCATTTTACATTTGAGCTAAGACACAGCTCAAGTGACTTGATTATTCCTATATTACATAATCAAAGAGTGTCTTTATTCACCTGTCATTTTTTTTTTTTTTTGACTCAATAAGGTCCAGCAATTTGGCTTAGCAGTGCAGTCAAGATCTGTCATTATCTGTGTAGTGGCACATTAAATGAACATCACTAAAACAGCTATTTGGAAATCATTCACCTAATAAGCTTTATTCCTCACATTAGTGAACATAATTATCGTCCTTTACTGGCCAGGGACCTCACTGAAAAAATATGTCAAAAACTGAAAAAAGTGCTCAACCCCCCAAATGCACATACATTCATAGTATAAGTTTTGTGTAAAATGGACTACAAATCTTAATGAACCAAGATGGATATTTCACTTTGCATCAAAATCTTCTTGCAGTTTGAACACACCTATTACATGAAATAGGGGACTTTTGTATGACTGTTAGTTCACCGTTAACTAGAAAATATAAGTCTTATCTGTAGAATGGGTAAGGATAACTGAAACAAAAAATCTGCAAATCCTGTTTTAATACTTTTTCAATATTTATCATTATTTCATCATACACCTTGACATCTTCTACAGTACCTATATAGATATAGATAGGAATTTATATTTTATATAAATAATTTTCCCCCAAAAGAGTAAAGAGTTGTGCTGAGAACAGTTTTTTAAATTAAAATCTCTATATGATGCCTTTAAGCAGTTGTTTTTTATGTTAAAATTACACAGGCAGTGGGAATTTTTTTCTGATCTCTGTATTCTGTAATGGGAAGTGTAGTGACTAAACATCTGTTCTTTGGAGCAGAGACCTATATTAACCACATTACATACTGGTTGTCCCAACTTGGGTAACTTAATCTTTTCCATAAATCACTTTAATTTAATATTTATTGGGTAACTTAAATTTTCCTTGTAAACTGGAAATAATGGTAGGAAGAAAAAAAAACAAGGGAAGGCAGAGGAGTGGGAGGAAGAGGAAATGTATTATTGGGTTGTTTTTTTTTTTTTTATTTTTTTTTTAAATTTTTTTTTTAACGTTTATTTATTTTTGAGACAGAGAGAGACAGAGCATGAATGGAGGAGGGTCAGAGAGAGAGAGGGAGACACAGAATCCGAAACAGGCTCCAGGCTCTGAGCTGTCAGCCCAGAGCCCGACGCGGGGCTCGAACTCACGGACCGCGAGATCATGACCTGAGCTGAAGTCGGACGCTTAACCGACTGAGCCACCCAGGCGCCCCTATTGGGTTGTTTTAAGAAATAATTTAAAATGTAAAAATCTTAGAATAATATTGATATAGAGAAATAAACCATTCAGTGTGACTTATTACCATTTTTCATTTCACTGTGGAAATTAGAGCTATTGTCAAGACTCAGAAACAACAAAAATATCTCTACTCCCAGATTAACAATGTCACACTAGGCTAATTTTTGGTGTTTATTTTAACAATCTATCTAAGACTCTGATTTTATGTTTTTAATATGGGAGTTAAGATAATGAGTTTTATCAAAGGATTGTTATCACAAATTAAAACCTCTCAGATAAGTTCCGTAAACATCATATTTTATAACTAGAAAAAAAAATCTATTGGTGTTAAATAATTTGAATTCTTTTAAAGTGTCTACATTTTAGTTTGCAACTCATTTGGGAAAAAATTTGTCTCAACTAAATTCAATTTTTGTATTGCATTTTTAAGAAAAATTCATAATTAACCAATAAGCAATTTTTGCACCTTAATTGTTATACTTTATCAGTTTAAAATATGTCATTTCCATATAATGGTATCAGTGAATTTTAGGTTTTGAGCATCTTAAACATCCCTTAACTGATATTTAGAAAAGGTATAATATAACAATCTAACTCTGCCATATATGAAAATTAAGATTTAAAGACATTAACATTTGAAAATTACAAGAATAAACTTGTTCTGGGAATTAAAGTAACTATCTCAGCTATTTCATAGCTACTAAGGTAATTGGTTTGGTTCACTTCAGATTTCTAAAAAATGTCATTCCAGAAGATATATTAACTTATTTTTAGGAATTGCTAATCATCATTGAACTTAAAGCTATTTTATTATATATGACAATGTGAAATAATGTTAGTATTTTATGTGCAGAGGTTTGAGGTACTCATACCTTTCAGTTCTCAGTACATGACCATCATTAGCCCTTATTTTGAGTTATGTGTGTGCACATACATGTGTTCCTTTTTATCCTCAGTATTCATATTCAGTTATTAATGTATTTAACATATATTTTATTTAAATTCTTTTTTTTTACTATTGCATTTGGTATATTTTCAAATGCTAGTTTTATTCAAGTGTATAAAACCTATTGTTAGAATCCATAGGGGGAGGGGTAATACATTGATTACATTTGCTTTTTATTCTTTATTTTCCCATTTTGTGTCTAATTAAATGCTATCTGTATTCATGTGGCATCACAGAAATAAAGAGAAGACCATGTTTCAAAAAGGAGTGATTGGCCAAATGCAGTAAAGTCTCCTGAAAAATGAAGTCAACAGAAGACCAAATTTGATTTGTTGTATCTAGTAACATTTAAAGACTTTTACAACTGCATACAAGCCAGAATTGGAGGGTTATGTTATAGTCATGTGATTAATGATGGGAGATGAAGAAGAGAAAGAGTGAACAACTGTTGCAGAATGCATGGAGGACAGGAAGGGTTTGTAGGGCTTTTGTTGGTTAGTTGTTTGGTTCAGTGTGAATGGAAAACAGTGCACCGATATGAATATTAATGGCCCAAAACTCAGTGGGGGAGGAGGGGAGGGGAATGAAGGTAAAATGATAAGATGATCGATGTCATACTGTCTGCGAGAAACCTGGTAGGAATGAGATTCAGAAAACAGATGGAGGATTTGGCTATTGAGGATTTAAGTTGGAGATAGTGGGTCCAGAGCAGGTGGTTTTAAGTTGATGGGAATTTGAGAGTTCATATCCTATGACTACACTTTATTTCCCCCCTGAACTGACAGAGAAAGGGGCTTGCGTTGGTCAGAGGTGAGGGAAGAGGAAACGTTTAAATGCTTTTTGGTGAGAGGCTGATCTCATTCAATAAGTAAGGGGTATTTTCTGGGAGTTTTGAGAGCTCACTTCCAGACCATAAATTTATAATGGTTATAACACAGCTTGCATTATTTTCACTAATACAATGGCATATTTATATGTTAATATATGGATGACAGTATATGCATCCATCAGTGCTAGGATTTTGTCAATTAGGTGTAATTTAAGGGGCAGTGTTGAGGAATCTTGGTATGTCTTAATTAAGAGTAAATAACAAGGGTGTCTGGGTGGCTCAGTCAGTTAAGCATCTGACTTTGGCTCAGGTCATAATCTCCCATTTTGTGAGTTTCAGCCCCGCATCGGGCTCTGTGCTGACAGCTCAAAGCCTGGAGCCTGCTTCAGATTCTGTGTTTGCCTCTCTTTCTCTCTGCTCCTCCTCCACTTGCATGCTCATGCTCATGTGTTCGTTCTCTCTCTCTCTCTCTCTTTCTCTCTCTCTCTCTCTCTCTCTCTCTCTCAAAAATAAACATTAAATAAGTAAAGGGAAAGAAAAGAATAAATGAATAAGGAGAAGTATTGAGAAAAATGTATAATTGGAGTATCTGAATACACATGTTGTAATAGATGCTTAAAAAGTAATTTGGGAGGATAAACCATTTCTTGTGATAGCAAGTTAAAATGCCTAGCTGCAGAAACTGTTGGTGAGAACAAATTGACAATGAAATTTATGAGGAAGTCAAGTCATTGAGTGAAGAGAAGATTAGATATACTCCCCATAAGAATGATAAATTCACTCAGAATCTTGGCAGCATTTGAATTGGGCAGGAAAATCATATGCAAGAGAGATAGTTGTCAGTGAATAAGGGGGAATGCCTTAGAGGGCAATGGGTTTATATACTAATCATAAGAAGTGGATGGGGGGCTGGATGGAATGAGATTTAGAGAAGCAGATAACAAGAATGTAGAAGAATAATAAAGAACTGGCATTGGAAAGGAACTAAAATACATAACCCCATTTCCTGACAGTGAAGTAGATGCCACATAAAATGAAATGGCTGTAGTGAGAGCAATGTTCTGAGTTGATACACAAAGTTGAGTTAATGATAGGACTAATATACAAGAAACATTCAGAGAAGCATTCTGGATGTGGGGGGAGGGACCATTTGTTAAAAAGAACGTTGGTCAAGTCTCAGACATTGGTGGAAAAGCATATGACACAGGATAGGAGTGATAATTTAGATCAGGGTATAGAAAACAGCACTCTGGGAGGTGGAGAGATCATCCAACTGGTTTGTATTTTATTGACAACAAAAGCTTGAGTGTAAAACACGGACTTAGATTTGGAGGACAATTGAAGGAGGCTAGCCAAATGTACCAACAGACAACAAACTAAGCCAGACATTTTATTTTATTTTGATAGAGTTTTATACTACTTGCAGAGACATAATTTTTAATGCTCATAGAATGGAGGGGAAAAAAAGATGAAAATTGAGATAATTTATCTTATAAAGCCTCACTAAACTCGTTAACAGAAACTGACAAATATATTGAAAACTGTCGAGCAGTTTCAGTCATAAGTACATTAGATGCCCAAATCCAAAATAGAATACTAGCAAATAGAATTTAACAACATTTTGAATGTATAAGGTGTTATTATGAAGGAGATATTTCCCAGGACTCTAAGAATTGATTAACATTAGGAAATGTATTTATATAGTATATTCTATCAGCAGTTAAATAAAAGAAACATCCCGATAGTCCCAGTAGATATTAAAAGGATCTTTGATTATATTCACTGTGCATTAATCATAAACTCTGAGTCAACTAGGGATAGAAGAATAGTTTCTCAAAATGATAAAGAATATTAGTTCTAAAATGAGTCAACATACGCAAAGTATTATGTTTTCATGTAACCTTTCTGTTTAAACATTTCAGTCGTTTTTTGTTATACTATTTTATGAATTGTAAAATCCACATTGCAGCCTTCAGGGTCTTTGATTGGGTTTTACTCACCTCTCAGTGTCACCCCAGACACCCTTTCCATTAAATGCTTTATTCTACCCCAAGGCACCACTTGTGTTTTGATCTCTTTACCTGTAATGTTGGGCTTTCCTGTTGATAACATTTAACACCTTCAGTTCCCAGAGAAATAGGCTATGGCCATACACAGTAGTAAGATTTTCTAATTTTTTGTGTGTCACCAATCCATCTCCTTTTGACACTATTGCACGTCAGCTCATAACTTCTCTATTTCCTTTCTAACTAATGAATTTATAGGGAGATAGAAGTTTTGCGGTCTATTCCACAAGGTAGGTTTTAGAGACTAATATTTCCACACATTAACTGCGAATTCTCCAAAGTATAATTATTCAAGGGAGACAGGGCCTGCCTTCCATCTCAGAACACATGGATAGATACGGAGCAATAATAGGATCTGTAGGAACTATAATACAGACAGGCATGTGGTTTAGGTTTGAGCATTTAGTCATTCCTATCAAGATCCTGGATCTGGAGACAATGACAGAACATGGGCAGTTGCAGCAAGGCAGACCATGAACTCCTTTCTCTAGCAGTTGTGGTTGAGACAGTGACAAGGCCAATGGCAATTGCAGTAGCAGCATTGTCATCCATTGACTTTCTGTGACATGATATTGGCTGAGGTTTTAACTACCCAGATTTCAAGGTTTCATCCCATGGGATCATCGGCTCTACTATAGATTATGTGAGCTACACACTTGACTTCCTTTGAATGCTGTTGGTTAAAAGCCCCTTTTAAAATGTAAAATAGAACACAGGCAAAGCTTCAAGTTGAACACGTAACCACCACTTACATCAACAAGCAGACTTTCCAGTCATTAGTGGAGCCCTCCAGATACCACATCTCAACCAAAGACCCCAAATCCTCATATGACCACTATCAACATTTACTGGTAATCCTGTCCTTGCTCCACTTTATAGTTTTATAAGGTCGATGGATTTTTAAATACTACAGTTCAGTTTATCTTTTTTGGAGGGTGGTTACATGCTTTAGGTCTTCTTTATTAAAGATCTCATCCGTGAATTATTTTTTCCTGCAGTTTTGTTCTGTAAGAAAAAAACATTTTTCTTTTTTTTTTCACTGGAAAAATGACAATGAAGCTCCAGGGGTGCGCGGGTGGCTCGGTCAGTTAAGCATCAGCTCTTGATTTCGGCTCAGGTCATGAACTCACAGTCCTGAGATGCAGTCCCACATCGTGCTTGGGTTTCTCTGTCCCTCTCTCTTTTTCCCCTTCACCCACTCTCTCTCAAAGTAAATAAATAAACATTAAAAAAAGAAAATGGAACTACAGCATACCAAAAGTTGTGAGATACAGCAATAATAATTCTAAGAGGGAAGTTTATACCAATAAACCTTTATATTCAAACAATCTAACTTTATTCTTCAGGGAACTAGCAAAAGAAGAACAAACTCAGCCTAAAGCTAGTAGAAGGAAGGAGATAACAAAGATCAGAGTGGAAATTAAAAAAAAAAAAAAAAAAAAAAAAAAGCGAGAGACTAAAAAGACAATAGAAAAGATCAATAAAACTAAAAGCTGGGTTTTGAAAAGATAAAATACATGAAAATTTAGCTAGACATATTAAAAATGAGAGAGAATTCAAGTAAAACTATAAATGAAAGTGTAGACATTACAACCAAATCTGTACACAATAATAGAAAGGACCATAAGAGACTATTCTGACTTAATTATACAGAACAAACTGATGGTTACTGGAGGTGGAGGTAGGCAGGAGGATGATTTATTTATTTTTGAAAGAGAGACAGCGCAAGCAGGGAGGGGGAGAGAGAAAGGGGGACACAAGCTCCAAGGCAGGCGAGGTGCTGATAGCCCATAGGGCTGGAACTTAGGAGCTGTGAGATCAAGGCCTGAGCCAAAGTCATAAGCTTAACCAACTAAGCCACTCAGGAGACCCCAGGGAGATGGTTTAAATAGGTGATGGGGATTAGGAAAGGCACTAGGTTCTGTATGTAAGTGATGGATCACCAAATTCTGTACCTAAAACCACAATCGCGCTGTATGTGAACTGGCTGCAATTTAAATAAAAACTTGGAGAAAGAAGAGACTATTAAGAACAGTTATGCACCAACAAATTAAACAACCTAGAAGAAAGGGATCAATTTCTATACACATCAACTTACAAAGAGTGAATCATGTAGAAATAGAAAATTTGAAAAGACCACTTACTAATAAAGAGATTGGATCAGTAATACAAAATTTCGCAACAAAAAATTAGGACCAGATAGCTTCATTGGTGAATTCTATCAAACATTCAAATAATTAATATAAGTTCTCCTAAAACTCTTAAAAAAATGGAAAGGGTGGGACCCTTCCAAATTCATTTTTGGATACCAGTATTTCCCTAATAACCAAACCAGACAAGGGCACTACAAGAAAAGAAAATTACAAGCCAATACCTACAATGTACATAGATACAAAAATGCTCAACAAAATATTAACAGCAAATTCAACAGTACATGAAAAGAATCATACACCATGAGCAAGTGGGCTTATTCAAAGATACAAGGATGTTTCAGTGTCTGCAAATCAATAATATGATACACCCCATTGATAAAAAGAAAGATAAAAATCTTATGTTTATCTGATAGATGGAGGTACAACATTTAACAAAATTAAACATCCATTCATAATAAAAACCGTCAACAAATTGAGGCGCCTGAGTGGCGCAGTTAGTTAAGTGTGTGACTTTGGCTCATGATCTCACGGTTTGTGAGTTCGAGCCCCGCATTGGGCTCTGTGCTGTCAGTTCACAGCCTGGAGCTTGCTTCGGATTCTGTGTCTCACTCTGTCTCTGCCCCTCCCCCACTCACACTCTCAAAAAATGAATAAATGTTAAAAAAAATTGTTTTAATTAAAAAAAATTAAAAAAAATAACCCTCAACAAATTTGGTTTGGAGAGAACACCTTCCTCTGTCCTTCCAGTTTCCTGTGAATTAATTATTTAATCTAGAGATTTTATCAGATTCAGTAGGCACATAGGCAGATGATATTTATAAATATTTCTTGAGATTATTATACAAAAATACACTTATATAGGTATATCCAAGGAAAAGATATATCTACATATGTTGTATATGCATACATATCCAAATACACATAGAGGTGTGTGTGTGTGTGTGTATTTTTAATTTCCTTTTGGTAAGACTGTGTTGTAGTTGGCATTGCATTCTTTCAGCAAGATGCACGTCATGTCTTTTTGGTGATGTTATCAGTCAATTGTGCTTATATCCTAAATATATTAACTTATTAATGGCATTTGCACTGTATCCCTTCATTATTTGGCAGAAAAATGGATATAAATAAAAATAATTCTTTAATGTTTATATCTCAGAGCAGCTTTTATTAGAAGCATAGGCTAAATGGTTGAATTTTCATTCATTTCTTTTTAATGTTTATTTTTGAGAGACAGAGACAGAGAGAGAAAGAGAGAGAGAGAGAGAGACAGAGACAGAGACAGAGTGCAAGTGGGGAAGGGGCAGAGAGAGAGATAGAGGGAGACACAGAATCTGAAGCAGGCTCTAGGCTCTGAGCTGTCAGCACAGAGCCTGACTCAGGGCTCGAGCTCACCAGCCATGAGATCATGACCTGAGCCGAAGTCAGAAGCTTAACCGACAGAGCCACCCACGCACCCCTAAATGCTTGAATTTTTACCTAAATTTATGGATTTAAAAAACTCTGAATTACTTCTTTATGACCCTCTAAATTTAGCTACCTTCTGCAAATTTTTTGGTTTATCTTTATTCTAGTATTTGAACTCAAAATTATATACCTTAAGTTCTAGTATATGAACTCACAATTATACATCTTAATACACCTTAAATTTTAGGTTTTACAAATAGGTATGTTAGACATTTTGAATTAATTTTTATATATGACAGAAGTTCAATTTTTCTTTTTATATAAGTATCCAATTGTACAGCATACTTGGTTAAAAAGGCTGTCATTTCTTCCCTGAATTGCTTAGAACTTAGTGCTAAATTAGTCTATTTCTGTACTTTTTTTTTTTACGTCCTATGTATTTTTCTATCCTTATGTGTGCACCATATTATTTTGATAAATGTCTCTTTACAATAAGTCTTAAAATCAGTTAGAATGAGTCTTTTTACACGATTCTATTTTATGTAAAGTTGTTTTGCTACTCTACTTACTTTGCATTTCCATGAGAAATGGGGGGAAAAGGAGAGGATTGTCTAATATCACCATAATTTATTTTATAATTCACATTTTGAAAAAAGAACTTGAGGCAGAATTATTGAAAAAAGATTACTGTTCTCAGGCAGTCACAAAGAATCTCCTGGTAAAGCCTTAAGTAACATTATACATTAACAATTTTTTTAAACAACATTGGTTAAATAGTATTAACTGTCAACTTTATTCATATTTCATGAGTTTTTCCACTAGTAAAACATTTACTTTATTAGTCTCTTTATGAATACTGAGATAGCAAATTTTGTGAGTTGATTCTTAAACTCCAGGCACAGTGATAGGTTCCAGGCAAATGGATGTGATGACGCCATTCCTATCGTCAAGATCACAGTCTATTCAAAATATAGTTTAAAAGTGCAATAAGCCAATGCCACTTCAATTTAGCACCTGTGAAGACATTAAAAATTAAAATTTTATTTATCATCAAATGAGACAAATAAAGGCCTAATAGAAGGTTGTCTTTGAAAAGAATCTTCTAGGGGCGCCTGGGTGGCTCATTCGGTTGAGCGTCTGACTTTGGCTCAGGTCATGCTCTCGCGGTCTGTGAGTTCAAGCCCTGCGTCGGGCTCTGTGCTGACAGCTCAGAGCCTGGAGCCTGCTTCGGATTCTGTGTCTCCCTCTCTCTCTGACCCTCGCCCATTCATGTTCTCTCTCTGTCTCAAAAATAAATAAAAAAAACATTTAAAAAGAATCTTCTACTTGAAAAATGTAAACTTCAGCTTTTCCTGAGAATTGATTTTCTCAGGGATTTATCTTTACTTTTCATTTCTAAAACAACGGGAGGCCTTGCGATGTGGCAAGGATCTATTTGAGTCCTATTATTTCTTTAACAGCCAGATGTCATTTTAATGACAATTTCAAAGGTACTGTTTTTTCCTCTTTAGCTTAATGTTGATTTATCATTTGAAAAAGTTATTATAAGTGATCTCCACATAATTTCTTTTGGATGAAAGGATACATACAGAGACTAAGAGTTTTTATATGCAGATAAGAATACATCTACAAATACTTCAAAGATACCAAAAAGAGATTTAGGGTGAGAGATGACATATTTTAAAATGGCATTTTAATTGTACTTACAATGAAGAAAACTCGTTTCTAGTTTTTATTGCTTAAAATTTTAACTGTATTTGCTGAAATTGCTAGCATTAACTCACATTGAACTTAAACAGTTAACTTTTATTGACTATTGAACAAATATTATAGTGTAAGTAATTCAGCTTTTATTCACCTTTTGAGAAAATCTATAAGTAATTAAATTGTTACCAATTTGCAAACATAGCAAAATATTTCCAGGAAATAACATTCTGTGACTGGGCTAGAAAGCTTCTTTTCTATCTATCTGCAGTTACTTGGGTAATGGGGAATTATAAAGGAAAAGTTAACTCTTCAAATTATGTAAGGCAAAATTGGGCAACATAGTGCATGAGTGAGTGGGATATTTCAAAGATCCCTCTTTGGTGTTGCACATCATCTACCCTACCCCTTTCCTACTAATACGTACTCTTCCCATTTAAATTATATAGTAGAATATGAAATAATTCAAATTCTGGAGGCACCAATAAATAATTTCAATACTCTACAATAGAGGGAGGTATGGAGAATTTTATATTTTCAAGCTTATTCTGAATTTTATGTCCCCTTCGTTAGTATAAGCTAAGTCTTTTTCTCATTGGACAAATATGATATTGGAAAATATTAAGAGGTTACATAGCTTATTAAGCCTTTTCAATTTATTAAACCTAGAATAAAAAGCATATGAATCCTAGATTTTCTGCAAAATAGGATATACAGAATAGTGCCAGTCATTTACATGCCAGATTTTTTTATGACATTGCCCAATAAATTCAACAAATCAGTGCCTCAATATTATGGTCAACAAATGTACATAATGTATCAGAATGACAAAATATCCACTAGAAATGGAAAAGCAACTGTAAAAATTGTGTTAGATCATATAAGCAAATGAGAAAAATTATCTGTGTTGCAGTTTTAGCCCTTATATCAATGTAATATGAATTTCTGTTGTGAATTAAATCCATTTTCTATTATTCTAATTATGCTGTTTTAAAAGTTATTTTGTCTAAGTTCAAATGTGGAAAAGAAAGATGGAGAAAATAGTGGTTTAAAAAGAAAAATGGTCCCGTTTTAAACATATAAAAAAAATGTACTGGTTGTCCCTTCATGGCTAATGTTTGGAGAACAAAAACCTTGTCATTCTGGATTGTTTTGCTGTTATTAGTGGCTTTGCTCTTGAGGTTATTTCAAACAGAGTTGTAGTTTTTGCAGTTCCAGCCATTGCATTTGCATTCCAGGCAGGAAGCATGAAAGAAGGCAGAAAGAGCATGTGCCCTCAATTTGAAGAATCTTCCTGAAATCACCCACTAATCTTCTGTTCATAGCTCATTAGTTAGAAATTTGCCACATGGCCAGAACTAGCTACAAATAGCATTTAAAATATATCTTTAAATCACACTGGCAATTTGCCATAATAAAATTAGGGGTTATGTACTTTAAGAGGAGGTGGTTTAAAAAACAAGAGGAAATTAGAAGTTTCTGCATAATTGGCATTTTAAAAATTAATTTTTTACATTGATCTTTGCATCTACCCACCTTTCATAAAACTGATTAATTCAAATAGCTTGTCAATTTTTTTCTGAGACAATAATAACATATGTTTATAAATAATAAATGTTTTATCCCTTCCTTGTGATCCTTTTACATTTATAATTTTTCCATAGTGAATTGAGTGCTGCTGCCAGTAAAATGTTAAATGGAAACTTTAATCTTTGATTCTAGGCTTTAATGGTAATGCTTCGAATAGTTTACTATTTGGCGTATTACTTAAAGGTAATTCATTCAAATCTTTTTCATATGGTCTCAAATAGTATATATAAAATGGAAATAACCTTTAAAGGTTTCCTAAAACTAAAAACTGTGTAAATCATATGAGATTTTAGAACAGGCTCTTCCACAGCAGAATGTTTGTGAAACTTTGTTAGTAGTGTCAATAGAGAATAGGATGAAAATAATCCAAAATAACAGGCTTAGACAACACATTTTAGATATGTCATGTAAAAACCATCAGAGAAATGGGGCAGAATTTGCATCAGGATTTTGGATCATGTCTAATAAATACCGAAAATAACACTACCCAAGGGAGGTTATCTGAGGATTTATCTCTGAAGGAACCCTCTGTCCCAATATCAAATTCCTGCCAAGTCCTGGCTTTTTAATTGTTTCCCTTGTTAACTATGAATAGATAGTCAAAACTCATGAGGTATTTTGGGTAAAGTCTAAAGCTGACAGAGACCATAATTAATACATAGGTAAAATATATTTTATGCATTTTTAATACATTACAGAAAATGTTTAAGAAACACTATTTTAGATGTAAGATACTATATTTGTGCAACAAGTCTATCAATATTTTTCACCTGTGTATTAAACACAGGGTGGAGCGGTGCTTGGTGGAGAAGTCAGTGGAATGCTTAAGGTTAAAAAACAAAATCTCAAAAAAACTTAAAACACAGTTATATAATCTGAGAGAAGATACAAGATCAGACCATCTAGAATAATCAACATCATAAGAAAATATTACATTCAGAATAACAAAGAGAAGTTGAGATGAGGAACAAGGCAATAATGCAAGGGAATTTCACCTGAGTGAGAAACATGTTTCCTTAATAAAAGGCTCTTGGAGCAATGGACACAATGATTAAAGAAAGAACCAATGAAAATCATGTCATTGAGTAGTTAAATAACACTAAGATGGAAATGGGAAGAATATGTTAAAAATGACATTTAAAAATTTTGGAGTAAGAAAGACATCAGATTTTTCAAGGGTAAGAGCGACACTCAAAAGCAAGTAGAGTAAAATATCTTCAGATTCTCAACCTGGAATTCTGAATGAAGGTAAATATCATTAAATTGCAATTGATTAAAGATATTTTAAACATCTCAAATCTCTAACATTTGTAATCTACACAAAATAATAGGATGCTATTGGAGAATTTGACATTCTTAAAGAAGGGGAAGGACAAATATGGAGGAAGATAGGGAATCCAGGAAAAATTCAACACAGGAAAAAGACAAAATAGAAAGTCACTGTAACAGTGAAGGAAATTCCCAGGACAGTTGTGCAGCAGGTGTATGGGGAAATCTATCCAGCAGTATTATAGAGCACACCTGCAGAGATACCTCCAGAGGAGAAAATGCTGTCCAACGAGGCAATAAAACCGAGACAGAAAGATATATTCTAAATGTGTAGGTGTAGTAATTACTAAAAAGTGAGAATACCGTATAATCACCACACTGGTTAAGAAATAAGAACCAGTGACCCAAAATTGTCTCCTGGTAACCAATCCAGTGAATATCACAACCATCCTTTCTCCTCCTCGATCCTGTAATTGGCTAATTTCAAATGGACTGTCTCCCAGTTTGCTAATTCTTTCTTCTGCATGATTGTATCTGCTGTTCAAGCTCTCTTATTGAATTTGTCAGTTCTGTCATTGTATTCTTAAGCTTCTGGATTTCTGTTGGGTTCTTTTCTTATGCTTTCTATTTCTTTATTACACTTTTCATTTTACTCATGCATCGTTTCCTAATTTTGTTAGTTTTCTATGTTCTCTTGCATTACATTGAGTTTCTTTAAGATGATTATCTTGAAATCTTTGTACATGCAATTCATAGATCTCCATTTCTTTGAGCCAGTTACTGGGACTTCATTACTTTCCTTTGATGTCATATTTGCCTGATTTTTTGTGATCCATGTGGCTTGCATTGGTGTCTGTGCATTTGAAAGAGCAAATACTTCTTCCAGTCTTTATAGACAGGTTTAAATAGGTAAAGAAAGTTCTTCTGTCAGACGAGGTTACCTCAAGGATCATAGTTACACTAAATTGGAGTTGGCTAACTGGAGTCAGGTCACAAAAATACGGGAGGCTATTGCTATATCCACAGTGGAGTCTGTGGATGGGAGTCTTGTTACCAGGGACTTAGGTATGTATGGATCCTGTTTGGGACTACCTCTAGAACCTTATTCCGTAGCCTGACTCTGAGACAAAGGTCTGCTTTCAAGTCTGTAGCCGGGTGCACAGATGTGTATGGCTTCTGTCAGAACCCTGGAAGGCCTTTGCCACTTCATTGGGTAGATCCCTGGGAGGGAAGGATTGGCCTCACACCATGGCTTAGAGGAGCTAGAAACAAATCTCAGCGCTGCCTCAGGGTCCACAGTTGGGATGTAGGTCTGTAGATCTCATTCTAGAGGCACCGATGGGTGTGTCTTCTTCCAGATCCCTGAGTATGCAAGACTGATCTTTGACTTAACTCGGAGGAGCTGGAACTAAGTTATAGGACCATTTGAGGATTTGTAATGGGACTGAGGTTGGTGGTTTTACCTCTGAGGACACAGACAGATATGTCTTCTGGGGTCTGTGTGCAGACAGAACACCTGTTGAACTATGAGTGGTAGGAGCCAATTCAGGATCTACTATCAGACCAAGGGTGGCTGGATTGTCTCTGGGAGCACTAATGAGATCCCAGGTAAGTAGGATTGTTCATGGATTACAGCCATGAGTGGCTGGAACCCAGACACAGGGCCATTTCAGAATCTCCAGTCAGACCAAGTTCTGTAGACTTGCCTCCAAGGACTCCAAGACTGCATCGCAGAGGGACAGGAGCCAGGTCATGGGCCATTTCAGGGTCCAGAGCCAAGACTAAGGACTGTTGGCCTGCTACCTGAAGCATGGTGGCATGACTTCCAGCCACTCCTTTGGCAAATGATGCTGGTGGTAGGACAAAGGCCAAGGGGTCCTGTAGCCAAGTCCACAAGTATATGGAGCTATCGCCAGGTTTATACCTGGGACCCGGTTGCTGAATCAGCTACCTTGGTTCAGCCTTGCTTCTCAAAGCACTCCTTGATCTTGAACTCCACCAGCATTTCACAATCTACTGTCTGGATCCCAAAGCTCCCACAAAGGTCCTTTCTTCTGTTCAAGAATTGTTGTCAAATTATTGCTGCTAACGGGAAACACCAACAAGGGACCTCATATTTCACCATCTTGCTGATATTCTCACATTTACTCTTTTTAAATTCATATCTGTGCCATAAGTCTGTTAAACAGATCCTTGTGATTCTGGTTATATTACCTGTTTGTTTTGTTTTGTTTTGTTTTCGTTATTCCATGCCTAGTTATTTTTTTATGGACTACCAGCAATTATTCATCACAAGATAAAGGTAAACTGAGATTTTAGATGACACTTTTATAGCAAGAGGATTTACTTTTCTTCTAGAAAGCCCTTATAATAGGAAGCCATTCCTTAATACAATTAGGGCTTAGTGATTTAAAACTGAGCTTTGACCTTTTATGTTGGTTGATCTATTTTATTCTGTTTTGATATACTTGTAGGGTAGAGCCCTTTGAGGACCTCTCTGAAAGACGTAGATATTTAATAGGGTCCCTGCTCCTTGACAGGCCTAAGCTTGGATAATTATTCAAGTTGAGGAAAACTCTGACCAGCGTTTTACCTTCTTATCTGTGCCTGTGCCCTGCTTATTTTTAATCCCAAAATTTATAAATGAGGGAAGGAATCTTATATGTCACACTTGATTCTCCATGCTCCTCCTCACTTCAGTAATTTAGACTCACAAATATTTCTGTTGTGGTAGTTCTGTGATGCTTTCAAATGTAGTATTTTTTCTTGTTCTCCACTGAGTGTTAATTTTGAAGAACCTATTTCAGCATTGTTGTAATCACAATTCCTTACAGAAATGTTACATGCCCTTTTAAGATAATCTGATATTTAACTTTACCTCAATCTTCTAGAATGTACCACACTATTGTTATATTTGGTACACCTGTCTGAACAATTAAGTTGGACTTAATTGTTCGACATAGATTCAACAAATGTACAGATTTCTCCAAAAATTTAGATAATTTAATATATTTTACAAGTTCTTTTAAAGCAACGCCAATATATATCTATGTGTAAAATAAATTTCTGTTCTATATAATTATTTTGTGTTACTTATGGCAGTTAAATAGTTGAAATGGTATTGCTATAAGATAGAAATATGTAGCTATCCCTCCCTCTCACTTTACCACCATTAACTTTATTTTCTGCCTAAGAAAACCTAAAGGAAGGCAAGTAAGGAATATTTTGAGGTTGCACAAGAGTGTATTTCACAAGGTATCACAGAACTACCATGATAGAAATATCTGTAAGTCTAAATTACTGAAGTGCGAGAGAGCCTGGAGAATTGAGTGTGACATATAACTTCTCTTCTCATTCAAAAATTGGGTGATTACAACGTTGGAGCGAGTGGGGCCTGAATACGGGTCATTTGTCATTTGTCCTATGATATTATAGAGGGAGGAAATGCAATATGTTTTGTTCTACTTTATTTCATTCCTTCATTTTCAAGCAACATTCTCAGTAATAGGATATAGGGAATGCGATGTAATGATATAATATCAACAAGAAGAAATGAAAACATCACCCAGAGGAAAGGTAGCAGACCCCAGAATGCTGAGGCCTAATTTTAAGGATTTTTAAGAGCAGTTGTGTGAGGGTGACCCCAAATGTTCCGTAGCTAAAAAATATATCAAGATCTAAATAAGTAGAGAATAACTACTGATTGATGAAGTATTTCCCTTAAGAAAATAAATATTTCTGTATAATATCACTATTATCAAAGAGCAAAATGCAATATAATTGCATTAGTATAAGGATTATATCTGTAACATTGATCAAATTTATTACAGCTATTATTGAAATCATTACAGCAAATATGTAGATAGATTATCACTTCTGTGCTGAGGCTAAATCGTGATTAATGTGTCTACCATAGAATTTTATAACTGAAGGGATACGTAGAAGTGATCTTTAACCACACTAACTTACAAGTTTACCAACTTAGAATTCTATTTTATTTCAAATTTGGGGAATATAGGTGAGGTGATGAGTTAAGAACTTGATTTTTAAATGAAATTTGAATATAATAGGTTTCTAGTAATTGGTTCTGTGGAGTGATTTGGAGAGCGAACTTACCTGCCTGTAAGAAAGTAATGCTATATTAATTAAGTACATGCTACGAAGCACACCTAAACATTTAAATAATATATTTAGTTCATAATACATAGTTTGTAGCCAGTGTGTAATTCAGTATCTATAAATTACTTCTTATGTTAGAATTGAGGAACATTTCTTGAAAGGCCTAAACATAAATGTCAAAAGATCTGTCTTCAGATACTGGCTGTTAAGTTGTTTTGACCTGGAAAAATAGGATATCAATGAGTAAAATCTGCATTGACCAAGTGGAATAATCCTCTGATACTTCTCAAATTGTTTTAATAAATTATCAGACCTTATGTTAAATACAGCCTTAAGTTAGAGAATTGGGCCTAAGCAACTGTGAATAGTTGTCATGATACAATCATTGTCCATATGTTCTTTAAATATTTGCAGCCTACATGAAGATAAATCAGTCTTTATGAAAAATTTATCAAACTGAATTTCTTTCCACTTATCTCAATAACTTTTTATTTTGAGAATCAAAATTTTGTCAAATTATGGTGCGCCTGAGCGTCTCAGTCGGTTGAGCATCTGACTTCAGCTCAAGTCATGATCTCATGGTTAGTGAGTTCGAATCCCATGTTGGGCTATGTGCTGGCAGCTCAGAGCCTGGAGCCTGCTTTGGATTCTCTGTCTCCCTCTCTCTTTTTCTCTGCCCCTCTCCCACTCACACTCTGTCTCTCTCTGTCTCTCTCTCTCTCTCAAAAGTAAACATTAAAAAAAATTTAAAAAGACTTAAAATTTTGTCAAATTAGTACTTTGATCACACACAAAAAAGTAATTTTCAATGTATTTGAGTTATCTCTTCCTTTTAGACATTTCTTACTTTTTACGATTTCTTTATTACACAGAAGAATATGTTTTCTTTTACTCATTTCTGATGTATGGTAATAGTTACTTTTCATATTTTTAAGGTGTTATAGGTTTGCTTTAGGTTTATAACAAAATTGAGAGGAAAGTAAACAGATGTCCCATATACCCTCTGCACCCACGCATGCATAGCCTCCCCCATTATTAACATCACTTACCAGAATGGTACATTTTCTTTTATTTTCGTTATTTTTTTTAACCAAGAATGACCCTACATTGACACATCAGCATCACCCAAAGCCCAAAGTTTACAGTAAAGTTCACTCCTGGTATTATACACTGTACAAGTTTGGATCAATGTATGATTGATCCAATGTATGATTGAATGTATGTATTCATCATTATTATATATTACAAAGTACTTTCACTACCCTAAAAATTCTTTGTGCTCTGTATGTGCATTTTCTCTGCCCCCTCAATGGTGGCGACTACTGAAACTTGTATTTTGTCCATAGTTTTACCTTTTCCAGAATGTCATATAATTAGAATTATATAGTCTGTAGCCTTTTGAGGGTTTTCTGCCCAAATTCTAATGTGCACCAAGCAGCTCTCTGACACTAGCTAGGTGTCTTACCATTCAACTCAATTCTGCCACTATCTACTCAGAGATAGTATCAGATTCCACAGGTTAAGGGTGAGTCTCATAATACCCTCCATTTCGTGTCATTCAAAAGTTCAAGCTGTCTTCTGTGCTTCCAACTGACCAGATACAAATTGGAGGTTCCAATCACCCCCTCCCTGGGTTTGATTAATTTGCCAGAGTGGCTCACAGAGCTCAGGTAACTCATTAACTCACTAGATTACCAATCTATTAAAAAGGATATTAAAGGATATGAATTAACCAGATGAAAAGATACTTTGGGAGATGTCTCAAACAAAGCAGCTTCTATCCCTGTGAAGTTGGGGCCTGGCATGGTGGCACCTGGAAGCATGTTTCACAAATTTGGGGACATTCTGAGCCACTTGCCCCCCTACCTTGGGTTTTTTATGGAGGCTTTATTACATAGGCATGATTGATTAAATCATTGTCCATTGGTGACTGATTCAACCTCCAGCCTCTCTCTCCTCTTTGGAAATCTGGGTGGAACTGAAAGTTCCAACATTTTATTCACAACTGGTCCCCTCCTTAGGTGCAATCCAAAAGTCACCTCGTTAAAAAAAGATACCTTTATTGCTCATCTCACTTAGGAAATTCAAAGAGTTTTAGGAGCTCTTAGGCTTAGAGTTTTAGGGACAGAAATGGAGACTAGGGCCAAATATATATTTCTTATTACAAATCATAATAGCACACTTTTCCCATTAGCTTCTTTCACTTAATATGTATTGAAGGTTTAAGAATTCTCTATGTTTTTTATGGTTTGATAGTTTATTTCTTTTTAGTGCTGAATAATATTCCATTATCTAGATGTGCTACTCTTTATCCATTCATCTACTCAAGGACACCTTGGTTGCTTCCAAGTTTGGGCCATTACAAGTTGCTATAAACATTCATGTGCAGGTTTTTGTGCGGATAAAAGTTTTCATTTCCTTTGGGAACATACCAAGGATATGACTGACTGCTGGATCATGTGTTAAGAGTACATTTAATTTTGTAATATGCCACCAAACTGTCTTCCAAGAGTTTCTGTTGTGGTGTGTCTGAGTGGCTCAGTCAGTTGAGTGGCCAAGTCTTGAGATTGGCTCGGGTCATGATCCCAGGGTCATGGGATGCAGCTGTGCATCGGGCTCCAAGCTGAATGTAGAGCCTGCTTAAAATTCATTCTCATTCTCTCTCTCTCTCTCTCTCTCTCTCTCTCTCTCTCTCTCTCTCCGCCCCTCCTTGCCTCCCTCCCCCCTACACTGCTTGCACTGTCTAAAATAATAAGTAAGTAAAAATAAATAAATAAATAAATAAATAAATAAATAAATAAATAAATGTTCCTGTTGCTCCACATCCTTGCCAGTATTTGGTGTGCATGTTTCGGATTTTGTCTGTTCCAATAAAGTCTGTAGTGGTATCCCATAGTGATTTTAATTTTCATTTTCATGATAATATATGATGTTGAAGCATATTTTCATGTGCTTATTTGCCACCTATAAATCTTCCTTGGTGAGGTGACTGTTAAGATCTTTGGCCCATTTTAATTTTTTTTAAATGAGTGTTAAGTGTTCTTTTGTCTATTGTGGATAATGGTCCTTCATCAGATGTGTCATTTACAAATTCTTCATTCCGTGGCTTGTCTTCTTCCTTTCTTGCTATTGTCTTTTGCAGACAGCAGTTTTTTTTTTTTTATTTTTAATGAAGTCCAGCTTATCAGTTATTTTTTATGGTGTTATATCTAAGAAGACATTACCATAAGTTATCTCCTAGGAGTCTTATAGCTTTACATTTTACGTCTATGATCCATTTTGAGTTAAATTTTATGAAGAGTGTAAAGTCTGTGTCTATATGCATTTTTTTTTCATGTGGATATCTAATTTTTCCATCACCACTTGGAGATCACCTTTGCTTCATTATATTGCCTTTGCTCCTTTATCAAAGATAAGTTGACTATATTTATGGGAATCTATTTCTGCTCGTTTTATTCTGTTCCATTGATCTATTTGTCTTTTCTTTCACCAGTCTTACAATGTCTTAAATACTATATCTTTAGAGTAAGTTTTAAAGGCAGGTAGCTTCAATCTTCGGACTTTGTTTTGTTCTTCAATATCATGTTGGCTGTTCTGGATAATTTGCCTCCCCATTTAAACTTTGAAATCAATTTACCAATATCCATAAAATATCTTGCTAAGGTTTTGATTTAGATTGCATTGAATCTATAGATGAAGTTGGAAAGAACTACTTCTTGACATTATTGAGTCTTCCTATCCATGAGCATGGAATAGCTCTCCATTTTTTTAGTTCTTGATTTAAATTATCAGTTTTAAATTACAGTTTTCCTTATATAGATATTGCACATATTTTTATTAGACTTATATCTAAGTATTTCATCTTTGGAGTGTTTATATTAGTGGTATTATGCATTTAATTACAAGTGCTATTGAACATTGTTGATATAGAGGAATACGATTGACCTTTTATTTTTTTTTTTTATATCATCTTTCTCTTCCCAACATGTCAACGTGTTATCCTAAATAAAGGACCCTCTACAACTACCAAACTACCATTTGTCATGGGATAAATTACTTATTGCTTTACCACTAACCCCTCAAAACTTAGTGGCTTAAATCAGTAAACAATTGTAATCTGTGAATCTGCATTTGGGATTGGACTGTGTTAGGTGGTTCTTCTGATCTCAGCTAAGTTCACTTGGATGAACATTTATATACAACTCGCTGACAGGCAGTGGCAGACAATTCAAGTACCTGACAGTTAGCTGGTCCTTAGATGAATTTGGATAGTGGGGCCATTATCCTTCAGCAGTATAGACCTGATTCATTCATATGTTAATCGTTTACAGAGTTCCTAAGAATTGAGGACAAACAACTTGTGTCACAATTGTTAACATCATATGAGCCAAAAGAAGTCACATAATTTATCCCACTCCAAAAAAGTTGGAGATCATTCAAAGATATACAGCAAGTATTTTAGGCGAATTTGTATCCATATTTGCTACCGCCACGATATTCTGTTCCTTTGCATCTATCTTTCCTTATAAGCAAAATGAAAATAGTAATAACTCCTGTATAAGGTTCTTATGAGATGTAAGTAATCACTATTTTAAAGTACTTAGAATAAAGCCTAGCAGATATTAAGCATTGATATTTGCGGTTATTACTGTTGACGTTGTTGCAAAATAAAGGAATAGTCTGTAGGTGTGAAATTTCAGTAAATAAATTTCTTAAAGGGGCATGGCTTCATTCTGCTCTTTCTTCAAATGCCATTTGAAGAGTCTGGCTTCTGGTTAAAACATACACATGATTTTTCATGCTGGATCGCAGGCAATTATGGAAGCTTTATTTGGCAGTCCTCACAGGGGAAGCGGCTTTCCCCACGTGGTGCACAGGTACTGCACTGCAGTCTCTGAAGGGAGTTGGAGTCCACGACTCAGGCCCTTCTGGCCAGTCATGCTTCTTTGCTTTATTTACATTCTGAGCCTCAGTACACTTCATTTGAATGTCTCTTGATTGGGGCTTAAGGCGGAGAACATACTCAGGTGCCTTGGCTGACATCATCTTATTGGAGGGAAGGGGCAAACTTTGAGATGATCTGTTCTGACTCAATAAATACTCAGCCCTGTAGGGGCACCTGGGTGGCTCAGTCGGTTGGGCGTCCGACTTCAGCTCTGGTCATGATCTCGCGGTCCGTGGGTTCGAGCCCCCGCGTCAGGCTCTGTGCTGACAGCTCAGAGCCTGGAGTCTGTTTCAGATTCTGTGTCTCCCTCTTTCTCTGACCCTCCCCTGTTCATGTTCCCTCTATCTCAAAAATAAATAAATGTTAAAAAAATTAAAAAAAAATACTCAGCACTGTTCACACTCTTAGCTGTTCCTCTCTTAACTTCCCCATACTTAGAGTCCGTAAAACTACAATTGTAGGAGTCTTTACACAGGGTTCCTTGGTAGAGGGACAACTGCTCCCTGTGTGCTCAGCCACCTGACCCAGTGTTTAGGGATGGTGGGTGGAGGTGGTAGCGGGCCCTTTATCCAGTATAGCCTTTTGCTTATATTATCATTACAAGTGATTAAGGGCTGGGTTGTTACTTTCGTTTTTAGCCTGTTGCTTTTTTTTTTTTTTTTTTTTGTAAATTTTTTTTTTTCCCAACGTTTATTTATTTCTGGGACAGAGAGAGACAGAGCATGAACGGGGAAGGGGCAGAGAGAGAGGGAGACACAGGATCGGAAACAGGCTCCAGGCTCTGAGCCATCAGCCCAGAGCCTGACGCGGGGCTCGAACTCACGGGCCGCGAGATCGTGACCGGGCTGAAGTCGGACGCTTAACCGACTGCGCCACCCAGGCGCCCCTAGCCTGTTGCTTTTTAACATCATGAGAGAGCTGAGCTGCCAGGTATCAGGTTAGCCAATTAAAGCAATACATTAGTGTATTACATGTAATTAGACACAGGTATAAATAAAAAAGCAAGGTTAGGTGATTGTGAATTATGGAATTACTTGTTTTTGTGAGCTTGGTCAGGGAAGGCTCCTGTAAGCAGGTAATGTTAGAAATTTACTATAAATTATCATAAATTATAAACACATTTATCTGTTTATAGACACACTTTCTGTGTCCCCATTTTGAAATAAACAACCTGTGGAAAGAAACTTATCTTGTTATTTGTTCTATTTCTATCTCTAGTGTCTAGAAGAGTGCCAGGTATCACATATGTCCTCTATAAATGTTTATTCACTATATTAATGAATAATGTTTTCTATAGTCAGTAATTTAATAATATTCATATCAGAATTACTATGAAGAAGGAGAATGTATGCAGCTCAACATTGTGGTATTATTTGGGTCTTGTGTGATTACATCTTTCACCATGTGTATGTTGTCTTTGGAAAAATGGCAATTAAGATCTTTGGGTTTTTTGGGGCTCCTGGGTGGCTCAGTCAGTTGAGCATCCAACTTCAGCTCAGGTCATGATCTCATGTTTCGTGAGTTCGAGCCCCTCATCAGGCTCTGTGCTGAGAGCTCAGAGCCTGAAACCTGCTTCGCATTCTGTGTCTCTCTCTCTGCCCCTAACCCACTCGCATTCTGTCTCTGTCTCTCTCAAAAATAAATAAAAACATTAAAATTTTTTTAATAAAATAAATCTTTGGGTTTTTTTTTTTTTTGCTTTTAAGTTATATGAGTTCTTGATATATTTTGGATATTAGTCTCTTATCAGGTATATGATTTGCAAATATTCTCTCCCACTTAGTAAGTTGCTTTTCAGTTGGTGCTTTCCTTTGCTGTTCACAAATTTGTTAGTGTGATACAGTCCCACTTGTTAATTTTGCCTTTGTTACTTTTAATGTCAGATTTAAAAACTCATTGTTAAAGCCTATGTGAGGGGAGCTTACTGCCTGGGTTTTTCTTCTAGGAATTTTTATGGCTTCAGCTCTAATGTTCAAGTCTTTTAAGCGAATTTTAAATAAAAAAAACAAATAAAAAAAGAAACTTTACTAGCAGTACTATTTATCATCGGAATAATGGACCAAAAAATTCATCTTCCCCAAGCAAACAAATTTAAGCAATTGGTCTTAATCAATCGTGTGTGTCTGTGTCTGTATCTCTGTGTGTTTGTGTGTGTGTGTGTGTGTGTGTGTGTGCACGTGTGAACACACCCAAGTCTGTGTCCACTTTGAAAAATATGAGTTGGAGGGAATGTCAGAGGATTTGAGACAGAGAAGAGACCAAAAGAGACATTTCAATGTTAAATCTTTGTGAAAGTCTGTTTTGATACAATCCAATGTGTTTATGAAGTGTTGGCCTAAAGGGTTTGAAAGTATCATTATGCTTCATTTCTTTCTGCTTTTTCTTACTTAGTTATAAACTCTAAGACACTACTTGTCATATATATATTCACATACATATGTATAAAATATATAAAATAAATATATTTACATTATACTATATTATCTCTTCACACACATACCACGTTCATTGTTTGTTCATGAATTTTTTCCTATCCATTTAATCTCCATCTTCTGATACATCAACAGCAGGGAGCTTTCATTTGTTATTTGTTTAAATCTCAAATCTTCTGAAACATCATGTTTAATGGCATTAATTTCAGCTTCAGTTAGCAAGTTTCCTTTCATGATGGCTTGTCTCCAACCTGTTATATTTTGTTCATTTATTTAATCTAGTTGTCAAGTCAGGATATTTGTTGATAAATTGCTAGAATATTTTCTGTCTGTACGATTGTAACATTTTCTGATTGAATGCCTCCTCTAAAACAGCATTTACTGTAATCTTATGCTTAAAAATTCCAATTACTGGGACTTTTTAGGTATAGAATTCTGATGATTGGGCTTCTTGCATCTGCCAAAATAATTTAACCACTTACATTAAAATGTCCTCAGGGCTTAAATTGTTTGCAATACATTGTATTTTTGAAGCTTCTAGTAATTGGGTGAATAATGACTCTCATTCTTAGATTTATTTGACTCTTAAAGCTACATCAACCTAGCCTATGGCTATCTCTCTATTTTGTTGTTGAGTTATTGTTGTACAGAATTTTCGGATCACTTGCCTATGTAGGCCTGGAAGAAATATATGTGCCAGATATGATGTAATAATGTATAGCTTTGGAAAATGTATTAACATGTAGTACATGAGCATTATATATATTTAGAATGCATTAATCAATTTAGTCACAAGCACAGGCTTCTGAGTCATTTCAATAAGTATGTTACTTCAAAAAACATACACTTTCTAACATTCAGTTCATATTCCTGATACATATATTTATGTACATATACTTATAAATACACAAATGTGTAAATCAGCATACACTTATGCTAAATGAAAGATGATAGACACAAGCTTGTACACTCTACTTACAAACTAAACTAATTGACAATAGTAGATCTATTTCTCTGAGACCAGAGATAGAAGGAGGAATGGATTGCCAGTGAGCACAAAGAACTTTCAGAAGGAATGAACATGCTCTATTACTTCATTATAGTAGTAAATTTGATGAATGTGGACAACCATTAAAACTCAAATTGTACCTTCTAAATTATTATTGCACTTCATTGTCATTGTAGGGAAGCTATTCCTAAGTATATTTCACATGGTATATACCTTATAGTACATCTGGATGAATACAACCCGATGCATTTTAGAGGAAATGTAGATTCTGTGTTAAACTTTAAATCTCCATTTTGCCAATTCCACTAACTTCTAATGCAAGCAGCAATCATATCTTTGGATAATAGTCTCCTTAATATTCTTACTCCCGAATATTAAATATTTTTAAACAAAGCCAGGATAAGCTTCCAAATTGATGATGCCTATTCTGTTTTTAAAATACGGACTGTATCTTCTGGACATTCAGGGTAAATCCCAAAATCCTTACCATAGCCTGAAGGACTCTGAATGTTCTGGCAAGCACAGGCATTTCCAGCTACAGTTGTGTAATCTAGTCTAAGCCACACAGTCATTATTTGATGTTATTCAAACATACCAAATTCCTCTCCACACAGGGACTAGGTATAAATGCCATAGTTTGAACTGTAATTATTCCAACCCTACTCAGAAGTTATTTAAATGGCTCCTTGGATATCACCCTGGATTGGTTTGAACCACCTTCTCTAGTAATACAATCTCATGACTCTGTGGACTTCTTGTCTGTAGCATTTCCCATATAGGACGCTAATTGAACCTTTGTGGCGTCATCCACTTTCTTTTGATTGCATGTATTTTTATTTTGATATATCGAGATATAATTAGCATGTAATGTATAATTTTAAGATTATGATATATGATACACATAAATATTGCCGAGTTATTTCCACAATGTTAGTTAACCCTGCCATTCCCTCATATAATTGCCTTTTTTTGTAGTGATAATATTTAAGATATACTTCTTAGAAACTTTCAAGTGTAAAATAGAGTATTGTTAATGAGAGTCACCATGCTGTACATTTAGGTCCCTAGAACTTACTCATTTTATAACTGGTAGTATGCACCCTTCGATCACCGTCTCCCATTTCCCTAACGCACTAGTCTCTGACAACCATCATTCTACTCTCTGTATCTGTGAGTTAAGCATTTTTTTAGACTCCACATGTAAGTAAGATCATACAATATTTGTCTGACTTACTTCACCTGTCATAATGCCCTCATGGTCCATCCATGCTGTTGCAAATGGCAAGGTTTTCTTCTTGTTATGGTTAAATAATATTCCTGTGTGTGTGTGTGTGTGTGTGTGTGTGTGTGTGTGTGTGTGTGTGTGACATTTTTGTTATTCCGTTTATCCTTTGGGGTACACTGAGATTCCCATGTCTTGGTTATTGTGCGTAATGGAGCAATGAATAAGGAAAGGAAGTGAAGATACCTCTTTGAGATAGTGATTTTGTTTCTTTCAGAAATATACTCAGAAGTGGGATTGCTGGGTGATATGGTAGTTCTGTTTTTAATTTTTTGAGAAACCTTCATACTTGTTTCCATAGTGGTTGCATCAATTTATACTCCCATCAAAAATACACAAGGGTTGCCTTTGTCCACATTCACATCAACGCTTTTTATCTCTTTTTGATAATAGCCATTCTAACAAATGTAAAGTAGTGTGTCATGGTTTTGGTTCATATTTCCCTGTCATTTATAAAATTATTTATGCACTGAACATGTACAGTGATTGGGGCAACCAAACACATATTTGGAGATTGGAAGGTCTTGCTCAGCCTATTCTAGGTGGCTCTTTAAATTACGAGAAAAGAAGTAGTTCAAACAAAATATAGAGGGGGTATTTTTGGACTTTTCTTTTTCTTCCTCAGTAAACTAGAATAAAATGAGGGCTGGGAGTGGAAACAACAAGCTAACATAGAACACAGTTATTCTTAATATCACAGGTTTACTCTATATACTGCCTGTTTCCATTCTTGAGGAAAGAAATCTGACTGTGGGAAGTCCTGTTCACAAGGAAGATGCATGATCACATTAGTAGATCAGCATTCATTTCAATGTAATAAATAAAAACTAATAGCAGTTTGAAATCAAAACTACCTGACAGGTGACTGCTTCTTCATAAAAGATTATTTTACATGAGTCGATAATTTGGGTTATAAAAAAGTTCTGCCAGTCTGAATTTTAGCATATTAAATCACAGCTCACTATAAAATTTTATTACAAATATTTTTCTGGATAACAAGTTTGGTGGTTTTTATAACCTCCAAGTCTTTTTTTTTTTATGTTTATTTATTTCTGAGACAGAGAGAGACAGAGCAGGAGTGGAGGAGGGGCAGAGAGAAAGGGAGTCACAGAATCAGGAGTAGGCTCCAGGCTCCAAGCTGTCAGCACAGAGCCAGATACAGGGCTTGAACTCACAAAATGAGAGATCAGGATGCTCAACCGACTGAGCCACCCAGGCACCCCTAACCTCCAAGTCTTATAAGATGTTCATTGGTTGAGGAAAACTTGACTAATCACACTGAAAACAATGGTGCATTTTTAATGTCATTTTACCATGTAATATTCTAGATGTTTAAAGCAAAGTTGATGTTATTCAACATATATGTATGTTTGGGTGAAGCAGGAAAAATTTGTGTGCTTCCTTAACAATTATTTAAATTATTGTAATATGTAGAAACATATATAATGTTATATTTGAACGTATTTTACATTGGATGGTACGTATTTTTCAGGTATAAAAATGTTAATTACTGACCACTTTGGGAAAGAAACAATTCATTTACACTTTCCTTATTTAGGTCATAACATAGAATGCATGTGATTTTTATATCTTCTTTGTTCCAGTATACCAGAGTTTATTAGGGGTATCTAATTAATAAAGCTTCACGGTAAGCATTTTAGGAATGAAACAATAACCCAAATAAATATAATTAGAAGACATTTATTGAGAGCACAGAGGACGAAAAGAATATAATAGGAGATAGGTAAGATTTCCAAAAGAAAGTAAGTGATAATTGAGCTGAGTTTTAAGTATTTAAGAATGAACAGGCAGAAATGAGTAGAGAACATTGTAAGTGAAGTGATACAAAAATTGAAATATTGGGAGTAGAGAAAATAATTAACAGTAGAGGATTTAGTTTGCTAAATTCAATTGTAAAACTGTATTTTGTAAGCCTTAATGATTTAATATTGATGTGTGTGTGTGTGTGTGTGTGTGTGTGTGTGTGCATTTTCGTGTGTGGTATAATTATATTTTATATCACAGCAGTATACTTTACACGTAAATATTTGACATACCTCTATGATATAAAATATACAGATACATTTTATATTTGAATCTATCTTTAACTTCATTTTTATATTTATTTGCAAACAAAAAAATCTATAAATATGGGAATAGATGTGAATATGGGTTGTGGGAAGATCTAAGCATAAGTGATGTGGACAGCACTTTCCCTGCCCTAATTAGGTTGAACCCAATATACCCTAGACTCATGAGCACTAATACAATGTACTTTTGTTTCTTCCAGTTTTGTAAATGTTGAAATATTTACTTCCACCTAAGCTAATAGATATATAGTCACATGGTGACTATAAAATGACAGTTAATTTTTTGTACATTAGAGCATGGGAATGTGTATGCATTTGGTCTATTCCTAAAAATCTTCTGATCATAATATAAATCAAATTTACAACATTGGTCCATATTATATTAATATAAAAGCATATGTGCAATAAAAGAAATTTACTGCTTTTAGATAATTTCTGTAGGCAGAATGGACTTTTTCATTAGATTATTTTTTATTTGAATATGAATCTATAAGAGTCTAGATTTAATTTGCAATTAAAATAAAATTGAACTTTCAATTTTGGTAATTTCAGAAATAAAGAAAGGATCTAATAACATCAACCAAGGAGTTGTTAATGTGACACTGAAAAAATGTTTACCCTGTGGGTATTTTTTCCCCTATGGTATTTATTTCAAATAGTTATTATAGAAAAAGATGGAATGTGTTTTTTTTTGAAGATTTAAAAAAAAATTGAAAGAAGAGTCAAAGTGTAAGTGAATATAATTGAATAGTATGTTATTTCCTTGAATATCTTATATTATGAAAAGCTAAAGTCTCCCTTTCATATGCAATTTAAATATGGCTATTTGGGGGAGCTATTGCTGCTGAAAAGTAATTTGGAGCTTCAGACAATGCAATTTTATTATCTTACAGGTCTAGAGACCAGAAATCTGAAATGGGGTTCAATGGGCAATAAGATACTGGCAGGGCTATGCTCCTTCTGGACATTCTAAGGGAAAATCTATTTTCTTGCTTTTTCCAGCTTCTAGAAGTTGCCCACATCCATTGATTTGTGGCCCTTTCTGTCATCAACACCATCTGTATCACGCTGTACACACAAGTTTGAATCCCTCTGACACTAACTCTCCTTCTTCCCTCTCTCACTTGAGAGAATCCTTGTGATTACATTAGGCCTATCTGGATAACCCATATTATCCCCACCAAAATTTGTAATCTAATCATATCTGCAGTTTCCCCATGTCATGTAACATATTCACGGGTTCCAAGGACTAAAATGTGGACATTTGATGGTGGGGACGGGTGTAATTATTTTATGTATTGCAGGAGCCCTTGAACAGCTAGAATATAGTTTAAGAAAAAGAACAGTAAAAATCCTAAGACTCTTCCCAATTAAACATCTGACATCCCTAGACCATATTTTCAATGTTTAAATTTTATCATTTCCTTGATTTTTGTTTACAATTTACCACATGTGTATATACCTGTAAATATCACTTAATTTTGAATATTATAAAATAGCATTGATACGCATATGTAATATGTTAAAACTTACTATATTTGTTTATCTAATATCTAAAACAGTTTGATTGTTTTTGATGTTTTCCCTTTTCTTAATGAAACCGGTACAGTTTTCTGAAACTATTTTTAATGTACATACAAAAGTATTTCTGTTTTGAAATGTCATAGAAGCAGATTGTTCTCAGTTGAGAAAAGATATCTTTTAATTCTTCTAAGATTTCAAGTCAAGCTTTTTCCTACGTGTCTATACCACACACAAGTTTATTTCCAAATCTGTGTATTTATATGGACAAGATGGGAAAGTGAAACAGTAGTTCTGGTGAAGAGGTTAAAATGTAAGACTAAATATTTTATGCATTATGCAGGTATTAAATATTATATAAAATGGAAGAATATAATCAAAGTAGCATTTTAGAGTAGTTCATATTGTCTGTGAGATGGGTATACACATATACAACCTCTTTGTCCTGTAAAAAAAAAATGGAGAACGGAGAGTACTTAGGCTGACTTTGCTAGGCCTTTATCAAAAATTAGTTTGTAAGAATTGATTATAATAGAATGGAAACTATTCACATGGCCTCTTCAGAATATGAATCACTTTGAAATAAAATATTGAAAACTTGCTAATCTTAACAAAAATTTATACAGAATTATTTTAATTTTTTTACTTTAACTCCAGTATAGTTAACTTATTATTATTGTGATATTAGTTAGGATTTGACACTCTCAGAATTATTTTTATTAAGCCCATCATTATTAAACAGAGCCAGCTTACTACAGAAATTGTAAAATATTTCCCGTTATTCATAATAGATAAGAAATGGGAGTGTTTCTTCTGTTGTCTAGTCTGCATTTCAATGTTTTCAAGGTTTCACATCCTCCAGAATTTCCAAAATGCATTTTTGATTTCAAAATACTCTCTAACATTAGACAGTAGTGTTTGAAACATAGCCTTATTTTTTCTTTTTTACAATACTGGAGTATGTTGCATATTGTTTAAATTAAAGTGACATGGCAAAGATTAATTATTGGGGAATTATCTCCTAACAGGGATCTTGTACAGATTGCTTTTGTTCTTTCATAGCCTATTTTTATTCTGAGAGTAGAAGTTACCGCTCTGATGCGGCAGGGCGAGCAGCTCCCTTTGGTCAATTATCAGACATCTGCTTTTTAATTATGTACCACATAAATTGTTAACAGTGAAATCTAAGAAACTTATTCATGGTCTGGTTTAATAATGTGTGCGGAGAAGATCTCAGTGATTTTAAAAAGCATAGAAAGGATCATATTTCTTGCAAATAGATACTCTTGAAATAGCGTTGCCTAAATATGCAAATAATAGATACCTCACTGACAAATATTGAACACAAATTAATGATCAATTCAATCATATCATGTTATTTCTCATTGTAAGTAAAATTTTAAGATGCTCTTTAATTATCTAATTATCTAATAGAATATATGCATATTTTTACTATATCATTTTACTTAAATGGTATATATCATGATTACGCACATTGCTTCCTTTAATTTTAACACAGTGACACCACAGATCCATGGTAAAATAAAGTAAAATCTATGGTGTATTTTCCAAAATTACATACAGTTGAATAACTGAATGGAAATGCTTGAAGAGATACTGCTTTATTTTGTTTCTTAAAAAGTGTTTAAGGTTTATTACTATCGCTATCATTATTATTCCTCTTGTTTCCCTTAATATCTTCTTTGAAATCATCGCTATATATCACTTATGTCACCTTGCAAAGAGACAGAAAATTTGTAAGTAGGCATATCGAACACTGGTAATATATGTCTCGGTCACAGTCTGGAGTCTTTAGGCCTATTGAGTAAACTGTAACTTTTAATGAGGGAGCAGGATGATTTCCATATAAATTCATGATCTCTCCCAAGATTTCTCATGTCTTTCTACACTCACTAAAATTTAGATATTCAAATAACAGCCTTTCTGTTTCACAGGCATTCATAAAAATATCATAAGGTGAAATAATCAGCCTCCTCCCTCTCGCCTACAGAAGAAAATTTAAATGCCCTTTACTGGATAAGATCTTCTCTCTGAACTGATTCCATCATCCATATTCATGTTGTCATACTTTTATTTATTTTAGTCCACCATTGTTCCTCATCCTTCCTTCATAAACTAGAAATCTGAACCTATCCTATGGTTTAGCTTCACCATATTATTTTAATTCTTGGGGTACACCATAGACTCTCACTCCATCATGATCTTGTTTACATTGTTCAAAAATTATATACATTCTTTCCCTTCTCACTATCCCTGCTTTACAACTTATTCTTTAAATCCCAGCTTATTTCACCCTTTATTGAAAATGTTTGTCCAAGTAAATGAAGATTTCATGGCTTCCTTCTTTATTTTTCAACACTTGTAAGTTTATATACCTTATTTGAATGAATTACTCATAATTTATAATAATTATTTCTAGTTGCTGGCCAGACATAGTCACATGGTCTTGCCTAATCAGGAAGGGAATAAGAAGTGTATTCTTTCACTTTTCCCGGAAGTGAAGGAGGGATAACCACATAATGGTAAATTTTCTACTATAGTGTAGTATCATATACTGGATTAAAACAAATCAGCACATTTAATGGGTTGGGAATTTTTTTAAGTTTATTTATTTTTGAGAGAGAGAGAAAAAAATGCAAATGGGGTGAACTGAGAGAGAGAGGGAGAGAGAGAATCCCAAGCAGCCTCTGAAGATTCTCTCTCTCTCTCCCTCTTCCTCTGCCCCTTCTACATTCACACTTTCTCTCTCTCTCTCTCAAAAAAAAAATTACTTAGTGATGATAGTAGTATTGATATTGCTGGAAATCTCAAGGGCATAGGATTAGGTCAAATGGATGGACCACAGCCCTATTAACTCAATTGCCAGTACAATCCAGCAAACATGCAAATGAAATTTTCAGTAACTGCCACTGAATATAGCAGTTTACACATTTGTGTTACAACTTTTATAAGTGTATTTTCTTCCATGGGCAAATTCTGTTTCAATAGAAACAGACCCATTTTTACTTATTCAGTGTGTATTTCTTTAGAGAAACTAAAAGTAGACGGTGTTTTCTTGTTCTTTAGGAGAATCAATGAAGAAAAGAATTTCTAATTAGTGTATGTATTACTGGGCTTTTTCCCCCAAATAAGTATTCTTAGATGAATTAAATTGACCTTAAATTACATATTACCAGCTAAGCTCTTACCCTAAATATATATAAACTGTTTTAAATTTAAGTAAAATTTTTAGGCAAAGCCATACATGTAAGTGCTCTATTAACAAACTTTCTTAAGCTGTAAGGTAACAGTCTGTTCTCAATATCAGCGTGTCTGTGTCAGCACAGATAATAAGTACACACCACTCACTTCTCTTCTCTATCCCATCTCCGTGCTAAATCTCTCCTCCCACTTACACTGTGTGCTGTCTATATCCACGTTTACAGATATACACCTTCTGTTTGCTGTCCACAAACTGTCCAAGAATAAGATGAATATATTCCTTCTCTCTTTTACTTACAAACCCCACACCAGCCCAAAACCAAAAGATTAAAACAATTAAAAAGAAGTGTTTGTTAAAAAGTAAGCTTAAAGAAATGGCATCATTTGTGAAGGCTCACATAGTAAGTTATGTTGCCTCTCCATTTACATTTCTGAAAAATGAGCTCTATTTTACGTGATGATACTTCTTAAGCTTAGGTATAAATCATTCCCAAATATCATCTTTGATTATACTGCTAGATTGCAACAAGATGTAATTTTAATCGAGAATGTTTTAATGAATTTAATGTGATTTTATGTTTTTCAGAATATTTTGGCTTCCATAATGTTTTGATTTTTCAAAATTACCATCGAACAAAATAATCATCATATAGGTTGCATTACATAGGAGGAAATTGGCATACAGAAAAATAAATAAATTACTCAAAATTAATCTGCCACCTGTAATTCGTGACTGCTAATCTCCCATCAGCATTTATGCCACTGGAAATAACTGGCTTCTCTTCAGTTGCACCACTATTTCAAATAAAGAAGTGGTTTTATTGCCAAGAGAAAAGAAGTTGAATCCGTTGAAGGGGTTTTAGTTCTTGCCTATGTGCCCAGCGATGTAAAAGGACTATTAAATACTTTGTTTTGATCTGAGAAATTACTCACATATTATGCTGTTTTACACATTTTATAAATTAGGAAACTGATGCTTAAGAAAAAATAACAGTTCTGTGGTACACACAAAATTATGAATCTGGAATTTCAACGCAGAGTCATCTGAGTCCCACGTAGTGCTACTTTTTAGCACTGCAGTAATTGTAGATCAGGAAAAACTACACTGTATTGCATAAGGATAAGAGGAAATCCCTTTAAGTACACATATACTGAATATTTAGTTGTCCGTTTTTATATAATATAGTTAGTAATTTTCAAACTGACTCGGCCTGATGGCAGTTTTCTCCTTCCCGATACTGCTGTTTTAATCTCATCATTCTACTTCAAGTGTATTACTTATTCGTAATAGTGCTTTTTTTTCCTAGTTTTATGGAGATATAATTGATGCTTTATTGAGATATAATGTAGCACTGTATAAGTTAAAGGTATACATTGTGATAATTTGATATTGGTATAAATTGCACAATGTTTACCACAGTAAGGTTACATACCAGTCCTTCTTCTCACGTAATTACCATTTCATGGTTTTTGTTGTTGCTATGGTAAGAACATTTAAGACCTACTGTCACAGCTGCTTTCAAAAGTATAGTACGGTTTTGTTGACTATGTTGTACATGTTGAACATGAGACCCCCAGAACTTACCGCATAACTGGAAGTCTGTTTGACCAATATTTCTCCATTTTCCCCATTCCCAGTCCCTGTTATCCATCAATCTACTCTCTTACTAGGAATTTGATGTTTGTGGAAATGACTTTAGATATAACACCATAAAATGGGATCAGGATATAGTGACAAACCCCATATACTGAAAAACTCGTTCAATACAAACCTTTATCAAGAATGGGGAACTGTGGGCTTGCATTTTCCATTTTCAGAATGTATTTGGTTGCTAAGTTCTACCAGATGAAAACAGATTATATTGTGTACCTCGCTATTCTTTCATTGCTTTACACATCAGAATTATTTGTGAAAGGACTATCAAGGAGAAGTATCCAATAGACAACACTGTGCCTTCAGTCTGTGACAGTCCATTTTCTTTAGCCTTCCAAAAGTTTGATATACTCTGGTGACATAGTAGCAGAAGGAAATGTCTTTCAGTATTTGTTAGGGAATTTAGCTATATGTTTGGAGAGCATATATCGTCTGCAGAAAAACCATATGAGACAACATGCAGATGTTATATTAGGTCAGCTGCAGTCACTGTTTAATTTACCTTTCATTTACCTTCTTCCATTGGTGGATTTTCAAACATTTGTCTTCTACAAACAATACTGTAACAACCCATCGCATGTGTCTCGTACACGTTTCTGTAACGTACGTATATAAAAGAAGTATCACTGTGTATATGTCTGTATATAGAATTTTGTTCTGTAATCTATAATTTTCTGGAAATATATTGAAATAACGCAATACAAAGGGAAGTGACATAAATGAGTTCTGGAGTGATGGAGCCCAATCGATTTTTGCTGAGATGCTATTCATGTGTTTAAGTAGCAGTGTTTGTCATATTGCCTCTTCATTACATATGACCCGTATACAGTTGACAGCATCTCATTCATTGCTGTCTACAGTTCAGTGACAGATATTTGCCGTCAATGGTGAAAGAAACTTTTGCTTGACCATCAATCTTCAGAGTCCTACAGATAGGGAAATGATGAGATAGGTCAGTAAATAAATGGCGCAAGATAACAAATGACAATATAGGAGTTGGGCTTTGTTACTTGTAAAATTACTTGACTAAAGAAATCTGCGTTAGACTAAATATGGCCACAAAATGTTTAGTGCTACCCCCGTTAAGAAGGGAAGCCTATTTCCCTGTACACTCACCTGACCTTACAACTTGCTAGGTGGCAATAATGATCATGTGATGAGGCTTCTGAGTCTCCTTCCCAGGAGACCTTAAAGCATCTGCGCTCTTGTTCTTGGATGCTGGGACTTCCAGGTGATGGAGGAGATTGGGTTGAAAGATTATAGAGAGAAATCAGCCAGCCCAGCCCAGCCCAGCCACCAGAGAATCTCAGGTGCACCAGAAAGCTCAGGTGAGACCAGCAGAAGAACTATTCACGACCCACAGAACTAGAAGAAATAAGAAAACATTCTCATTTTAAGCCACTAAATTTTGGGGTAGTTTGCCACACAGCCATAGATAATTCTTCCTCTTGGTATTATAGAAATTAAAGACAATGTTTATCTGATAATTCTGTATATACTTCCCCAGTCTCTTAACTAACAAGTCTTTATCTGGGTTTTTGTCTCCATAATCCAGCCTCCCTTCCATAGCCTCCTTCCCACAAGTAATTAATGGCAAGTTCTCAAAGAATTTTGTAACTTGTATTCATAGTAAGTATTAGTGGCTTTTTTTTTTATGTTGATTATTTTTTAAAATGTTTACTATTTTGAGAGAGAGAGAGAGAGAGAGAGAGAGAGAGAGACTGAGAGACAGAGAGCGCACGCAGGGGAGGGGGAGAGAGAATACCAAGCAGGTTCTGGGCTGACGGTCTGACACAGGCCTGGATCTCACAAACCGTGAAATCATGATCAGAACTGAAGTCAAGAGTCAGACGCTTAACCAAGTGCCACCCAGGCACCCCAATATTAATGGCCATTATTATATACATAATATTTATGAAAAATAGTGATGTTATCCATTTTTCCTTTTAAACCATAAATTATAAATCTTATTTTGAAAAATTATTAATTTGTATTACTCACTATATGTTCAGATTAAATAATCCAAATGTCTTATTTTATTTGCTTTTAAAATCAGAGTTTAGTTCAATTTTGGAACAATTAAACCACATGCATCTGTCATGTTGAAGCATTATTGTCACTACAAACAATCCCTGCCTTTGTCCTGCTAGCCTTGGATATGATTTACCCTGTGTGATGCTTTTCTAACAGAGATCAAAATACCAATGGGACTACTACATATTTAAGTCCCTTTGATATAGCCACTCTGTTAAATTTGGTATATTCAGCAAATGGCATCCACAGCAGCTGACATTTAAGCACACTGTCATATGCATAAGTGAACAGGACCCTCCTGGGTTGATGATAGCAGAAGTTGCACTTGTGGCTCAGTTTTGGAAATCAGAATTATAAAGTAATTATAACCCAGCTCAGGCATTTTCACACAGTCCCTTCAGACCAGATCTCAGTCTATTCAAGAGGCACTATACCAAAGGTCTACGCTTCTATGCTAATGAGATGGGATGAATGTTCCTTTTATTTTTGACCCAATGAGTAAAAATCCATTGCTCCCTGGGAAGATTGGTTATTACAAGTTTCTTGTTTTTGTAATTCATCCAAGTGGTTTAAAGTCTTGTGGCAGGAAGATAGCTCTGTGGCTTGAAACAAGAGCATCCCCACCTGGGAGTCTCAGGCTAAACAAAAGTCCAGATGAGGCACAGTGATTGGTAGCCATAGAATTGGAAATGTCACCTAAGCCTGTCACTGGCCACTGCTTAAGTGAGGCTTCAGGAAATGGAGTTCATCACAATTATAACGATTATAAGAATAACTGCATTTGAATTACTCTGTCCCATTTAATAGGGAAATTAAGATTTAAATGTCTCATGAAATGTTACATTGCTTAAAAAGGCAGAATTATAAGATTTATTTCAAGTGCCCTGACTCCAAAATGATTCTGTTTGCCACCATATTTTGATTCCTTTGACACAACTTCCTTAAGTCGGCCATATTTATCTGAGCTGTTTGGGGGGAAAAGATTTATTGTAATCGTATTTGTGGTTCAAAAATTCTATAGATGTATATTTATAGACAATCTTACATTAGTCTTAAAATACTGGGAAACTCAAATTCTTAAATGATTTATCGTCTTATATGCCTTATATACAAACATCCTGTGTGTGAGGTGCCCCTTCAATATTCAGTAACCATCCCTTTAGATTTTAGAAATGTGGGACAAATTTTTATTCTGCACATTTAGTTAATAGCTGCACAAAGTAAATCACTCTGACAGACAGAACCCTGGGGCAAGGGGAGTGGAAAAGTTTCTCCTTGCTTGTAAACCTCCGTTGTAGTCCCCAGAGAAGACTAGAAAATAGGACCCAGCATTTCAAGTACTTATAATTCCTTGAATCAAAGTAGATACATAATCCTTATTATTATAATTCAATGCTCATGGGCTCTTAATGAAACATTTAATTGAAAATAGATTTTAAATTAGATGTGAAGTTTACCAACTTGTTAAAAGTGGTTTAGCATTTAATAACTTCAGAAGTATTTTTCTGTAAAACTTTAAATTTATTTGTTTCCAAATGCATGACTCATCCTGGTCATAATTCAATTGCGTAGAGTCTGAAGTACACATTTGTTTGCTAAATTCTCCATCCTATGTAGGGAGCTATTTGAAAAGAACACTGAGTCACCTCAGAATAAGTTACCTCAGAATAAAAAGACATTTAGACCTATTTCATAGATACTAGGTACAAAGTTTAAGTACATTTTGATACTCAGTGTAGGATTTAATTTAATGACACTGACCCTGACATTTAATATAGAAGAGACTGTTGTGTGTTGCGTTGATAGTTCAAAAAATCCTCAGGGGGAAAAATTATTTTGAGAATAATATTCTTCTTTTTTAAAATTTTTTTTTTCAACGTTTATTTATTTTTGGGACAGAGAGAGACAGAGCATGAACGGGGGAGGGGCAGAGAGAGAGGGAGACACAGAATCGGAAACAGGCTCCAGGCTCTGAGCCATCAGCCCAGAGCCCGACGCGGGGCTCGAACTCACGGACCGCGAGATCCTGACCTGGCTGAAGTCGGGCGCTTAGCCGACTGCGCCACCCAGGCGCCCCAGAGAATAATATTCTTCTTACAGACAGTCCAATTTAGCTTGCCACATTACCTCCTCAGTTGCTTGGCCAGAGTGGGAAGGATGTTGGTCCCTAGAAGTAGAATCTTAAGATCCTTACCTAAGAGTTCATTTCCTCATTCCCTCTGCCAGTATGGTTCTTAGCATTAGGAGGGCATTTAAGGAATTCACAGGTTCCTATGTGTAGAGCCAAACTTAAGCTCGTCACCTTCTGTTTTAACGCCGAACCATACTCAGTGCACTATGACAGTGGAACTTCTGGTTAGCTCCTAACAGAATTTTTTTTTTTTTATTTTAAAGTCCATAACCTGTCAACCTGCCTAGTAATCCATTCACTTTTACAGTATGTCTTGGTTTGTTATTCCTATTTTCTTTTTTATTTTTTTTTATTTTTTTTTTTAACGTTTATTTATTTTTGGGACAGAGAGAGACAGAGCATGAACGGGGGAGGGGCAGAGAGAGAGGGAGACACAGAATCGGAAACAGGCTCCAGGCTCTGAGCCATCAGCCCAGAGCCCGACGCGGGGCTCGAACTCACGGACCGCGAGATCGTGACCTGGCTGAAGTCGGACGCTTAACCGACTGCGCCACCCAGGCGCCCCTGTTATTCCTATTTTCAACCAGCAATTGGAGTTCTATCCTTCTCCCAATTCTCATAGAATTGTTCAGTAGGTATTCTGAAGCCTAATCACTGAAAATATTCTGTTAAATTCTTTTCTAGTCCCATATTTTTCTACTATAAGCTGATAATTTCTATAAATAGAGATAACTCCTAAAAATATAAATATGTATGCCCAATAGGTTGTAGTAAGCTGCCTTATACTTTCCTAAGCTGTTTATCTCATTTATTACCCAGTATTATATATATGTACATATATATTCGTATAGAATGATAGTACATATATACACACATGTATATGTACATTACTGTATGTAACACATCCAGTGCATGTGTTTATAGCAGTAAGTAACAATAATTTGACTAGTTTTACTCTGTCATGCGACATCCTGAGCAGTTTCCATGTGTCAATTCAGAGAGCAAGTTATTATTTCACACATTCATGCATTTTATGTACGAAGAAACTAAAGCGCAAAAGCACATGGCATTTAAATCACCTTCTTAATTTCGTGTAGCTAGTAAATGACGATATAGGAACCGAAACCATATAAACCGGACTTTCCAAAGGAAAGATTTTATGACATATACATACATTCTAAGAAAACCTTAGAATCCTTAAAACCATACGTGGCTTGGAAGATGGCGCTCTGCGGGCTTATCCGAGGAGGTAAGATTTGCCTTTGTTAGCAAGTTTCCCTGACAGTGCCTCAAGGGAATGCAAGTGCTCTTTCTCATCACACCACATTTTCCTGCAGTCAGGCCTTAGCCAGCGCGTTGGAAGAGAAGATTGCTATAGGCAGCACTGAGGATTGCCTCTAGCCTAGCCATCAGGCTTCTTGGAAATGGGAATGCATTAAAACAATTCACAGATCTACTTTCCAGGGAAGGCTTGGGACTGGGTGATGATTCAGGAGAGTTTGCTGCTTCACTCCCAGGGTCCACTGAGACTGATCGGTCTCCATGGCATAAAACAGTATGATATTAAGAACAGACCATAATTGTGGCTTCAGAAATAGTCTCTCTCTAGCATGATTCTATTTTAAAAATGACCTAAGCAAAGTTTATTTTAAAATTTGTAGTTCTACATGTTTGTATGATTACTTTTGACGATCCTCATATACTACCGTAATTTCTAGAACATCAGCCCCAGACTCCTCGCAATATCTTATTGTCAACTTTCAATACATCTTTCACATTGAGAAGTAGTTACTTTTTTTTTTCCACGTGCGAGACAAAAGAAGAGGTTTTTAATTCTGAGACAACTGTGCTATTCTTTTTTTTCATGTTTTCTGGGGTGAAATGCTGAATAACTATTAACTAATAGTGAATACTGGTAACTAACCAGTGTCATTCCACTGAAAGTAAAACTCCTGCATACTGTGTTGACATGCTCCTACTGGGTATTCTCAGAAAATTTGATTTTATGGTTCTTATTTCATGCAAATTAACTTTGTAAATGTGTCTAAAATTTCTGAAGCAGTTGTGACAAATCCTAATGTATATGTGCCTATACTATATATTTAGGATATCATGGTCTAATTATCAGTTACTTCTGAATTTCTCAAAACCCTTTATTAAATATTTGTTGAAATAGTATATAGCATTTCAGGCAGCAAATTCTGCCAATGAGCCAACACCCAGAGTGGTTTGAATTTTTTTCTCCAAATAACTCCAAGATAGTTTACTTTTCCATGATGAAATATAATGCAAATCTGAACTCTGTGTTATCTAGTAAAAGATTAACATTATGAGAAGCACAAGGAATAATAGTTTGATTAGTCAGAAAGATTCTAACATTTGGAATGAATACCTACCCACACATAACCACACACTCACACACATGCGCGCGCACACACACACACACACACACACACACACACTTTAAGGGGTCAGGATAGCCCACAAGAGAGGTATAAATACGATTGGACCAACAGGCGATAATGTGGTATAAGGAGAGTTGTACATGAAGGGCAATAAAAAATGTTATGAAGTATATATAAGATTTCATTTTATAACCAATAAAAGGTTAAGGAAAGGAGGTTTCTTACTGAAAAGTTGAAGAGCATAGAAAGGCAGTTTTTATTTGGGGAAATATAAAGAATATGTGTGGGTAAAGGTGAAAAGAGGGTGAATTCTCAGGAGTTGATCTAAGGTAGGTATTAAGGGCCAATGATTATACTTTATCCTGGTGCCAGGTAAATGCCTGGTCAGAATTGATCAAAGGGTCAACATAATCCATCAGTCACATTTACATTTTAAGAGAATACAGTAGCACATATATGAAGGGTTGAGTAAGGTCAAGTAGGAAAACAGGAAGAAGAAATTATAGTAGGAAATCCCATTAAAATTACTGTCATAATTTTTATAAGTAATGGCAACTAATATAAGAAATATTTAGTAGTTCATATCAGTGGATATTAAAGTTCTGTTTAATATGTGTATGCATACCTTTGCATGGAAAAGTTTGGTGGGGCCAAAGAAGGTTTGAGTCCTGGCACTCAAAGGTTAGAGGAATATAAACCTGAAATAGGTAATTTGGTTACGGAAACGCTACACTAAACTTGTATCCATCTTGTTCTTGGCCCACCACATCTTTTGAAGTTGCGGTGAAGTCTTGATCAGTAATTGCGCTTAGTCATTTTCTAAGTCTGTTTTGCATTCTCTTGAGTTACTGATTTTAAATGACGTTATAAAAGAAACACTTCAACTAGCTTTGTTTTTACACTTTGGGCACAATATTGTTTGAATATTTCCTCGACCTTAGTTTCTAGTGAGGGGTGACTGATAAATCACATATTTCCTATGGATTATTAAGGATCCTAAGGATTATTAATGTAATTATTAAGGATCCTAAGGATTATTAAAGTAATTAATATAAAAACTCAACTTCATAAAATACATTATAATTTAACATGAATAAATTATTGCTTAATGAAGGTCATCTTTTCCCCTGTATTTTACCGAAAGCATATGATATGATTCTTTTGAATCTTTCTGTTAGATTTACCGCCTAATATATCTAATTATTTTGGAAATTTTACCTACAATTTCAGAAATTTAATGTGGAATTCTGCAAGTAATAAAGGTCAGTTTCACTCTTTGATTCGAAGGAGTAATTTCACATATAAAAAGAGATTATCAGGACCACATGACATTTATTACTCAATTTTATTTATCATTCCTTAATACTCCAATGAGGTTTATTTTAATTATCCACAAATGTTCATTCAACCTAAGTTGAATTATCGAATGACACTGAAGCATTCCATTCTGGGACAACTTGCAATATCTTTGAAGAACCTTTCTTCTGTTGAAAAAAAAAATCGTCTCTTTGATAGGTAGAAGTCTGGCTCCTAATTTAGTCTCTTAGAATGTACCTTTAAAGTAGCACCTTCTAAGAATCTTTGAAGCATTACATGATCCATCATATGTCCTCTTGATACTTTCTGACTGTTCCTCTTATTCATAGCATATATATATCAAAAATAGTAACTCATGTTTTTTTTTTTTTTTTTTTTTTTTTTCAAATTCGTTGTTTGTTTCCCTCTGAAAAGCTCTGTTGAGGTCAAGACCACATCTGTATTCCTCCATGTTATATTCTCAGCATCTAATACCAAACATAATAGGGAGACAAAAAAAAATGCTTGTTTAATAAGTGCTAAGCAAGTCCAAGTGACTTTTTCAAATACCTGGATACTATGTATTTCCTGACTTTTCTTTTCCTTTTCCAGGCTAGTCATTCCCAAACTTGTCCATATGACTTAGTTTTGTCACCTATCTCCATCTTAATTGCTTTTTGAACACATTCCAGGGTGTCTAAATGCCTTTTAAGTTGTGATCGCCAGAGATGAATGCAATTATTTTCACTAGTTTTCTGTTTTTCTGTTCTGTGTTTTATGTTCAAAATGTTAACACTTTGATAGTTTTAAACTGAGACCTCAAGTTCACATCAGGTATTTTGAGACTGTTAAGCTTCACCTGCCTATAATTCTATCTCTCTTACATGATTACTGTACAAAGTGATACTCAAATATAGTATTGGGCGACATTTCATTTATTTTCTGCTCAATTTTTAAAACAGGGGTAGATTTTAATTGTTTTCTAAATAACTCTAAGAGAACACAACATGGAGTGATGGTTATGATGCGTACCTTAGACATTACATCTGCAAATCAACCAGAACACAGCTTAAAAAGAGAAAAAAAAACCTCCATATAAGGTTTCATTTGGAGAAACAAAAATCATACACTACAGGGGCACCTGGGTGGCTCAGTTGGTTAAGCATCTGACTTCAGCTCAGGTCATGATCTCACAATTTGTGAGTTTGAGCCCCGCATCGGGCTCTGTGCTGACAGCTCAGAGCCTGGAGCCTGCTTAGATTCTGTGTCTCCCTCTCTCTCTGACCCTCCTCCCGTTCATGCTCTGTCTCTGTCTCAAAAATAAATAAAAATTAAAAACAAAATCATACACTACTAACAAAGGGACTAGAGCCAAAGCGCCAAATTCTTCTTCTTTTATTTTACTTTATTTTGCTTTGGTGTAAATGGTGATAGAGGGTGGGAGGAGGGGTAGGACTTGGTGAGCTAACGTGTGTATATTAAGTTATTTGAGCTATGTAACGTATCTTCCTTTTACTTCCGTTATAAGTAAATGGCAATCACCATCATGAAATGAAGACATTTGCAATGAACTGTTTACTTCCATTGTTGAGAAAGTATCTCAGATATAATACATGAAGCTTTTGTTTGCTTTGGTGGTGTTTCCATGATTCCCCTCTGTAATTTACTAATATCGTCCCAAAATTTCTTGACAAAAAGACAACATGGGTGGTGTTAGCACTAGGATTACGCTTTAAAACTGACAATGTATTCAAACTGCATTTAGATCAGTTCTTCCTGAAGTGGAGCCCTTATTTCACAATTCTCAAGAGTTACTTCAACCCATAGCCACTAAATACTTAACTTTCAGTATTGTCCTGTAAAATCACTCAAGGATAAATAATGAAAGACTATGGAGCAATTAAGCATAATACACAATGTAAGTTTTGAAGAGTCATTTTGTGATGTGTTTTCGTTATAATGCAGCTCTTGCTCCTCTGGTTTCTTGCAGTGTTACTGTGCTGTCCTCAGAATGTGTCTCACTGAGTTTCACAAATGGTGCTGTCAGTTCAACTTGACATCCGCCATTTTATTTTCTCCTGTTTTGGTTTTCTATGCTGATATCCCCCGTTCTCCTTAATCTGCATCCACTGCTGCAAAGTCATCAAGGCACTCAACAGACACCAAGGAAGTCTATACTTTAATTTTTTCGCTCTTCTAGAAGAATGTTTGTCTTGGTCACTGCTCATTACTTTTGTGAGTTTGATGAGCTTGCATATTCTACAAGTCACCCCCAGTGAAGAAATTGCCCTTCAGTCTTTCCTACGTTTAGCAAAGAGGAAACAAGATATTGTTTCTTAGATTGTTGAAACAGCTTTAACATTTACTTGTTCTTTGTAAGAGCTCCTTCTTCACTAGATTCTGGAATGAGGACAGTACAAATAACAATTCCCCATGTTTAGGTAATTATTCTTAACCGTCTGTGCTGTTTTTGTTCAAACTTGGGCATTTCCACTTCCTCTACACTTGAAATTATTTGTTTTTCAAGAATTTCCTAGTAAAAGATATTGCCATACATTGTCCAGCTATAATCAGACATGTTTGCATATTAAATGTGATTATTTCTTAGATGCCTACTTTGCCTCTTCAGGACATACAGTATTATGAGCAGTGTGTATATAAATCACCAATATTCTTACAGTCATAGCATTGCATGATCTATATCGAAAAACGTATATTTCCTTTAACAACAAGTTTTTTTCCTATAGAAATTCTATTCATTTCCAGGTAAACATATAAAAATGAGCCAATGTTTACTATATCATATTATTTCAAGCACCAGATTATCATAGATTCTTTAAAATTTGTGTTTAGGGGCGCCTGGGTGGCGCAGTCCGTTAAGCGTCCGACTTCAGCCAGGTCACGATCTCGCGGTCCGTGAGTTCGAGCCCCGTGTCAGGCTATGGGCTGATGGCTCAGAGCCTGGAGCCTGTTTCCGATTCCGTGTCTCCCTCTCTCTCTGCTCCTCCGCCGTTCGTGCTCTTTCTCTGTCCCAAAAATAAATAAACGTTGAAAAAAAAATAAAATAAATAAAATAAAATTTGTGTTTAAATATTTTTTCTCCACTGAGTCCGTCAGGGCCATGTCTATATTACTTTATACCTAGATAGCGACTGGCACATAATAACCAGTTAAACTGGTAAAACAAATTATTTTGGAAAGAATTTTTAGATTTAGAGGAAAAATCCTCAAAGGTAGTGACAAAAGTTCCTATGTACCCTTGACTTAGGTTTCTGTAATGCTGGCATCTTACACAGCAATGATGTATTTATCAAAGTTAAAAAACAAATAGTATTGGTACAATACTATTCAATAAACTATAGACTTTACTCAGACCTCATCACCTTTATTGCTCATTTTCTTTTTTTCTTTTTTTTTTTTTCCTTCCAAGATGCAGTTCAGGTTCACAAAACTTCCTGATCTTTAAGGACCTTGAAATTTGAAGAGTACAGGCAAGGTAGACTGGTCAATTTTTTCTCCCCTTATAGTTGATCTTCTTCAACCTAGTTCTCACCAGCTTCAATGCAGTTTCTTCATGTTTCTTGCGCTTGAGGTTGGCTGAGATTCTTGAATCTGTGACTTTAGCATCTTAACTGAGTTTGTGATACTTAGAGCCATTATCTATTCAAATATTGTTGTTCCCTCCCTTTCCCTTTTGGGATTTCAAATCTATATATTTCAAGTGACAAATTTGTTCTACAGTTCATTAGGTTTTCTGTTGATTTTTGTTAATTCTCATTACTCTCTGTTTCATTTTTTATTTCATTCCTGGCATTTCAGCTTATTAATTTTTTTTAGCATAGCCTACTTGACCACAAACCCCCATTTGGGGTATCCTCACCTCATATAGTTTCATGACAATGTTTTATTTGTATCATGTTCATATCTTCCAAGTCATCTCTACTTAAATTTTAAACCTACAAAATACAATTATATTTCTAACATCTGTGTCAATTCTCTGTCAGTTTCTATTGATTGACTTTCCCCCTCTTCACTGAGGTTCTTATTTTCTTGCTTCTATGTATGCCTGGTAAATTTTAATTGGAAGTCAGACATTGTCATTTAAACATATTAAGTAAAGACTTTATTTTGGTTTTCCATAAAGATTATTGAATTTGGTCTGTGGTGTTATTAATCGACTTGAAATGAGCTTGAAATTTTACAGTCTTGCTTTTCAGATTTACTCAGCAAGACCAGAGAAATGTATGTGATGGAAAACTTGTTTACCATGTCTGAAACATTAGTCTTTTTTTGTACTCAGCCCAATGCTTCATGAACGTTGCTTTCCATTCTGATTGCCACAGGCCTAAGTCCCACTAGGCCGGGAATTAACTCACCCTTTGTAATTGTTCTTCACAGCACTGGGCAGTCTCCTTATATCCTTGTGTTGATCATTACTCAAGTGAATGCTGCAAATGTCTGGTGTACTCTTTCTGTGCAGCTCCCTTTTCTGAGATGCTCTGCCCTGAGAGCTCTATGTGCCTTAGTCTCTCCTGAATCTCACTTTTATCTCCTCAACTCAGGAGGTAATCTACTCCAAATGAGTCTCCTCTCCCCGTGCCACACCTGGGAAACTTCTTCAAAAACAGTTCATGTGTGCAAACATGGGACTCCTCTTTATTGCCTTCCATTTCTCAGAATTATTGCCATTATTTGCCTGATGTTCATTGTTTTGGAAACCATTTTCTCATCTATTAAGTCTGTTTTTTATTGTGTCTGGCAGGAGATTAAATTTGGTCTAAGTTACTTCAACCTGAGTGGAGGTACAAGTTGAAAACTACTTTTGATTTAACAAGTCCTGAACTCTAAAATATTCATATATAGAATAATATTACTTTATAAAGTTATATATTAACATTTGGAATAATGCATTACTATATGATAAATAACATAGTGTATTTTAATAATAACTTTGATATACTACCATATTCAATTTACCAGTCAGTGTTTCTCTAATTACTAGGTTTTGGGTACTATTTGTAACATATATTGTACTGCATAACCAGAAATATATTTACTTATCTTTTATGCTAAATTTTTTTGTTTTATTTTTGACATTTCCACTTGTGATATAATGATTTAATAACTTTTGATAAATAATTGTATTAAAACTATTAATGTTATTTAAAATTTGTCAAATAAATTCCCATTTTTCCCGAGTATAACTTGAGAGTCTGGCATTTAAAGTAAAAAAGACAAATGAAGAAGCTGAAAACTATTTATTGTTACATGCATGTTTTAGTTCAAACATTTATATAATCTTCAAACTAAAATTTTCTCCAAGAGAGTAAAAAAAGGCATGGAATAGAAGATGGAAAACAAGAAGTCATATATTACTATTTCTTTTTCTGGTGAGAAAATTGAGAACTGCTGATTATAAATGACTTGGCAAAATTCATGCTCAGGACCATTGGTAGGACTCAGAACCATATCTCTGTCGCCAAGTTATTACTTCTTTCTAATGAATTTCATCTACCCTAGTTCTAAAAATTGTTTTTGGATTTTTATTCCCTGATAACAGAGTAAGAGTTCTACTGAAAGAAGAACCTAGAAGTAATCCCTCTATATCATTATATTAGGAGCAAAATTGCAAAGCAGAAAGAATTAAATGTTCTTCTAGTCTTACTTAGGCAAGATGTAGGGCTTTTAACCAAGCTGATTTCTTTATTTTGCTGATACAAAACATTATGGCTACGTGAAAAGGCAGACATTTTCCTTATGGACAGAAGGAGAAAGACCTTTTTTATCCGAATAGATGGTTGACTATATGATGGATATTGCAAACATTCATATTAAAACTACATTAGTCTTAAATATATTTGTGATTCTTCTACATTTTATCAGTTTTAAGAAACCCTAGTAAATGATACATTTGAACTGTCACATGAGATTAATTTGATGGGTTAATCTCATAAGATTTATAAATGTTGATGAAAATTACTAGTTTGCCGAACTTAATAGAGCTAATTTTAGTGGTAGAAGAATCACAATATTCTGTAAAATTTTGTGTCAAGGGCTAATTGAAAATAGCACAAACCAAACCCAATGATTAAATTCAATTATCAAATCTACACCTTTATACATGTATACATGCATATAATGGCAGCTGATATGATCATTATTCTAATTAATACTTTGACTACTAGCTCCAAAAGGCACTGATATATCTTAATAACCTCTGCTCTATATATATAGAGAAAATGTTTTAAAATTTAAAATCAATAAATTTGGCTATATATGTACATAAAAAGAAGATAGGAAACTAAAATTATTGCAACAACCACTTACCATTCATCCATTACTACTTTATTCATATTTGTGTATATATGTAGTTTTATCGATTGTATATGTATAGGCTTCATGTGAGACAGATGTTTCCCCAAATAGTTAATAATAATTACTGAAGTTAACAGTATTTTAAAATGTAAGAGAACGTTAATACAGATACAGAACTTATTGGAAGTGGTTGCAATTAAGAGATGTAGAAATAAACAGTATAATCAAATACAATGTTATCAGAGTAGAAATACAAAAACTACATTAAAAAACTATAGTATGTGTTTAAAAAGAAAACAATTTTAAAATGCCTTATCATTAAAATAGTTTACCACTAGATTAGAAAATTAGAAGGGAAAAACTTAATATGGATACTATCTCTATTAGACTCTTCTTATAGAAAATATAACAAGTTGTATCTTGATAAAAAAAAATTCAGAACATTCCTGCTCTTATATCCAGGTTAATAACTTTCTCCTTTTTATTTTTTTATGACAATATGAGTTCTACAGTAATATAAACAGACTTGAACTGTAGCCCCCCCCCCTTTAAAATTGTGGGTGTAATTTAAACTCTCTGAACTGATTTCTTAATATGTGAAGTTGATGATACTGGAGAGGTACCATACACATCGCTAGTTGCTTAATGCCCAACACAACAGATTCTCATTAAATGACATCTATGAATTTCTCAATAAATATTTATTAAATATCTATGTAAAAAAAAACTATTTTGGAATGTTTGGGATGTACACACATACAAATTTGAATGAAATGCATGAACTAGTGCTTAATGTAATTTTATGTTTTTTTTTTTTTTTTTTTGAGACAACCCAAGGCAAAACCTTTATCAACCCTTGAGCATTGTGTATAGAAAATACACTGATGCACTCCACCTAATGTCTGTTCTGATATCTTGGTATCTGCTTTCGAACCTGGTCATGCAGTGTAATTTTGTCTCTGTGACCACAAGTGTATGAAAGATGCCTCCTGGAGCAAGACTGACAGTCTCCTGAGACTTCGGCATCTTGCACATATATTTCTGGTTCACAGTTCAGAAATTAATCCCAGTCTACACTGAGAAAGGACTCTGAGACTGCTCCTCTTAGGCTTGATCCGCTCTAATGTTTGCTTGGTCACTCTCTCCTGCTGTATCATAGCCTTTACCCTTATTGAATCTTTACACGTTTTGGAGTTTCATGAATCCTTTAAATTTTCTAACCCTGTGTAACTGCTGTACTTGTTTTTTAATTCCACTGTGAATGCCCGTGTGCTAGCACATACTCTCTTAATTACCAGTTAATTATTGAAAACTTGATTATTATAGGGCGTAGTGCTCTACTGTATACTCCTATTTGCTGATGTGGGGCGCCTGGTTGGCTCACTCCATTAAGCATCTAACTCTGGATTTCCGGTCAGGCCATGATCTCACAGTTAGTGAGTTTCAAGTCCTGCATTAGGCTCTCTGCACTGTCAGTGTGGGGCCTGCTTGTAATTCTCTCTCTCACCCTCTCTCTGCCCCTCACCTGCTTGTTCTCTTGTTCGCTCTCTCCAAATAAATACACTTAAAATAGGATTGTTAAATTCCCATGCCCTCCAAATTGACTGAGGCTTTGATGGTGATTACTTTGAATATGTAGATCAATTTGGGGAGATTTGCTATCTTTCTGATATTTTTCTTATCCATAAATATTCTATATATTTCTATTTATTTATGTATTTTAAAGTCTCACTAAATTTTATTTATTTTCTCCATAAATGTCTTGGACATGTTTCATTTTTATTCACTGTTATTACATATTTTTTTGTTTTTAAAAGTGTTATTTAAATTTTATTTCCAGATATCTCTTTTCAGAATACAGAAATGTAGTAGATTTCTGCTTAATGTTTTTTAAATCCAACAAATTTGATATATTCGATTAAATTTCAATTTCAATTCTGTATCATCATAAAATTATACATGGAATATTTTGTTTTTATATGCTCTAATATCAGCTACAAAAATTTTATCAACTATTTCTTAAACTTCTGGGTTTTTTTTTTTTTTACTTTTTATTTCTTCTTCCCTCACTGCATTGAACAGAACCACCAATATAATGTAGTAAAGATTAATTTTTTTTTCTTCAACATTTATATTTATTTTTGGGACAGAGAGAGACAGAGCACGAACGGCGGAGGAGCAGAGAGAGAGGGAGACACAGAATCGGAAACAGGCTCCAGGCTCCGAGCCATCAGCCCAGAGCCTGACGCGGGCTCGAACTCACGGACCGCGAGATCGTGACCTGGCTGAAGTCGGACACTTAACCGACTGCGCCACCCAGGCGCCCCAAGATGAATTTTAATAATAGCAGTCATGGTCAATTGCTTTATATCAAAAGATTATTTCATTGCCCCATTAACTAGGTTTATGTATTTATTAAGGTTATACCTTTTCTTTAAAAAAAATTTTTTTAATGTTTATTTATTTTTGAGACAGAGAAAGACAGAGCATGAATGAGGGAGGGTCAGAGAGAGGGAGACACAGAATCTGAAGCAGGCTCCAGGCTCTGAGTTGTCAACACAGATCCCGACACGGGGATCGAACTCACGGAGTGTGAGATCATGACCTGAGCCAAAGTCAGATGCTTAACTGACTGAGCCACCCAGGCGCCCCAAGGTTATACCTTTTCAAATTAGCAAAGTTGCTTACTCTTTCAAGTATTGCAGAGGATTATAGCATGATTATTTTTATTTTTTTTTCATATTCTAATATACTCTGAAATTGTTTAATTCAAGATAATTCTTCTAAGAAATATTTTTGTCTATAACTGCACTGTTCTTACTATATCAATTATTTGTGACTTGTATTTTTTACCTCTTAACTTTAATTTTTTCTATTTTAATTAGTTCTTATATGAATTTTAAGTATAATACATTAGTCATGTACATTTGCAGCTAATAATTCTGTTACTAATATCACTAGTGATATAATTCTTCTATTAGTTTCACTTTTTAAAATAGTACCTTATTTCTTTGCACCTAATTTTGTGTTTGTTCTTTGTAGCATGAGCTTACATTCACCATCTGCCTGAGACATAAACAGTCCAGAATCACTCTACTCTAATATCTTGCTTGAGGTACCTTTGTGTGACCAATGTAGTATGTGAACTTATTGCATAAATTTACGTGATTGCTGTCTTGCCTTTCCAAACCCTTTATGGAACCCAGGCATATGGAAGAAAGATCTGCAACTAGATTCTCTATCCTGTGTGTTTGTTTTTTTTTCTTTTATTTTTATTATTTCTTGTGCCTCCTGCTGAGGAATGAAAACTGAAGTTTACACCCAAGCTCAATATCAGCGCGTGAATTTAGGTTTAAATCTAAATCCATCTTACACATGTACTTGACTAGCTTTTACTTAGTCTTTTTGTTCTAACAAATCCTTGTTTCTGGCTGGCTTACTGTTTCATTTAAGACTTCTAGAAAAACATACAGAATTTTTCACTTTTTGAAAATTTAGTCAAGATATCAAATCAGATATATGACACAATTTGAGATAGTGCTTGTCACATTGTAGAATATATGAATAGGGACTTGTGATATTACAAATGATACAGCCTGTACAAACATATTTGGCTATCTGATCGGGCTCTCAGTATTACCAAACAATGAAGTCTTAGAGGATTTTTTTTTCAAATTGATGCTTTTAAAATCATTTGAATATAAAGGATATTAACAGGCTAAATATTTTTTTTAAAAAAACTCTTCTCCTACACTGTGTATCATAAAAGATCCCATTGAATGTGTATTCAGGGAGCTTGAGAAAAATGGCATGTACTTTTTTTGCCAGTTAAATACTTCAAGGTTTATGATGACAGAGCTGTATTTTATGATGTACTGTGGGTATATAAATCAATGCTTGTGTTACATAGACAATAGAAACAAAATGATAGAAGCTAGTCAAAAATGAGAAATAATGTAAAATAATGTTTTATAAAATAAGTCAAAATTATTAAATGGGGAAACTAAGTAAAATATATAAGAAAATAATAAAATTCTGATGATTAGTGAAGACAAAAAAAAGAAAAGCAATGGCTAATTGTAACAGAAAAATTTAAGCATTCAGGGAGGTTGCTGAAATAGCAAGTAAGCAGAAAAAATGGGGAAAATGCAATATTGAAGATGTTCAAATTGAGATTTTAACATCAGAAACTTGTTAATTTAAGAACTTATTTTGGGAAGTGAGTACATAATTACAGGGTCAATCACAAGTCAAAATAGATGTGTCATGCTCTAAATCCATTGCATGAAATCAAACCAAACCAAAACAACAAAAAAAGATGTTAAATTGCTAAATGAGAAGTAGAATATAAAGAGAATATAAAAGGAGAAGGCAAATGATCCAATGTTATGAAAGCCACTTGAAGGTCTTGTACAATCTTAACATCCAGAAAATAAACTACCTTTTACAAAACGAGGTAACAAATATTTTATGTCCTTCAAAATGTTAAACTAGACAGCTCTATGTGAAATTATTCATAACAATACTAGTTTAGAATATCCTCTGGCTTGCAATTACTGGTGTAGGTATTTCTAACTTTCTTCAAAAATGTCCATAAAGATAAACAAAAAGATAAAAGGAATGATTGCCAATAAAAATTAGGATTGACTACTCACATCTTCTCCCAGAATGTAGGAATTATCTAAAGATACGGTAATAAAGAGCATTGAAAAATCATGTTAGTAAAATATGGTCGTGGAAATAGACTTAAATTGCCTACCTCAAGTTAGATAGAAATTCCATTTAACCTTACTTGATAAGTATGCCTTACTAATATTCATTTACCATGAGTCCTCTCCTTTGAGAATATTATCCAAATTTTCACTCCCTAACCCCAGTATTATCCATTTTCACACATCCATTTGAAAACTAAAAATCCAGAAAAGAGCCTTATTTGACACATTGGTAATATAAGTTATAAATTCTCTCATCAGAGTTTAACACAGAAAAGAAAACCCACTCTATAGAGTTTACATGAGAAAAAAATAATGCAGCATGTTGAATACAAAGAAAATCTGTAAAATGGCTCAAGGAGCCAGCTTGTTATGGCCTCTAGAAATATCATGCAGAACATACTACAAAACTGATAAACCAGGAGACCTATTAACCCTCTAAGAAAAATGGAAGTGGAAAATTCATAAACTGCCACGCAAATAATTCAGTTCAAGAACATATTTCCTTAGATCATATTGAGAGAGAAGAAAGCTGAAATCAGCAAGACACAGACACCACTACTGTCATCATTTTCACTTAATCCTGATGTGATGTCACTGTACTTCTGCAAAAAATATTTCCAAATATCACCAATTTTTTTGACAACATCAAATAAGTAAATGAAGTTGTATAGGACCTAACATCTCATCAGCTGCTGTATCTCCTTCTGTGTGCCGTTTATTCTTTAACTGACTCTTAATCAAATATTCGCATTCTGTATTCTAAAGAATACATTAAAAGTTATTTACTATTGCCTTACAATTTCAGCCAAGATTTTAGAATAGCAAGAATTTACCCTTCTTCCTAAAATAATAAAAACAAAATAAAACCAAAAACATACAAAATATAGGAAACAGTTTTCAAACTGGATATCCAGAAACAAGGGACAGTAATCCCTGAAAAAAAGAGAGATAAATTAAAAAGCTGAACCCTACAACTGTTCCAGCTTACTGTCTTGAAGGAGTTTTCAGGTTGTTGGGAATATGAGGAACTTGGCAGACTCCCTGCATTGAGGAGTCTGAGCTGAGAGTCCAAGAAGAGTGAGGAAACAAAAGTCCATAGAATAGTCTATCAGAGAGGAGGTAGCTAGACAGCACCCCAAACATATGATAGGGTCCCAGTCAAGTATTGAATTAGTTCCAACATTCATATGAGGAATCTATTCAGGGTGTGTTGGTCAGTCACAAAGAGGAGTGAGTCCCCTTTGAAGGGTCTTTAAGGATTACTCTAACATGGTAAGGGAAATTATACTCAGGAATATGAAATATGTCACTGTATCAACATGGAAAGGAAGGAGGAGTAAAATGGGGATGTCATCACTGACATTTGGGGAGACTTTCTGGCAACAGATAGCCGCTTTACATTGCACAAAGAGAAAAACTCCATCTAACTGAGTTGTAGGTAACAATTTTTTTGGCACTTGACAGGCCTGGACACAATGCCTATTCCATAGACGGTAACGACAACAACAAAAGCATTAATTTACATGATGTTGAGTACTTTGTACAGTCTTGCTTCAGTAGTATAGAATAATTAACCCAAGACTGAGCACCAATTATACTCAGCTAATCATAAAAACAAAACATGAAGGCATCAAATTCTTTTCAATAATTTATTTTAGTGTTTAAGAAAAAAAAACTTACCTAAATAGAAAATACCCAGCCCTCAACTAGGTAAATATTTAGTGTACAGCATCTAATTAAAGATTACTTGGCTTGTGTGGGGAAAAAATGACCCATAATAGAGTAAGCAGTCAATAGAAATAGACTCATAACAGACACGCATGTTGGAATTAATAGGTAGGGACATTAAAATACTGTAATTGCATTCAGTATGTTCAAAAAGGTAAGTAGAGATCTGAAGATATAAAAAAGATGAGAAACCATCTTCCAGTGATAAATCTACAATACTGAGAAAAAAAATACAACAGATTAGATATTGCAGAAGAAATGATTAATAGGTCTGATGTTAGAAGACAAACTATCCACAGTGAAACACAAAGATAAAAGAGAATTGAATAAATGAAAAGAACTTCAGTAACCTTCAGGGCAACTTTGTGTGGCCTAACTCACAGATAATTAGAGTCTCTGAGGGACAAAAGAGAGAAGGGAAACAAATATTTGAACATGTAACAGCCAAAAATGTCCCATCTTGATGAAAGTTGTAAATCCATAGATCCAGAAAACCACAACCAACTCAAAGCACAAGCAACAAAAAGATAATGACAACTCATATCAGAATTAGATTGCTCAAAATTCAGTTATAATAATAAAATTTTAAAAACAGCCAGACAGGAGAAAAAATAGACATGTCACAGAGGAATGAATGTAAGAATGACATTAAATTTCTTCTTGGAGGCTATATAAATACAGAACAACATCTTTAAAATACTGAGAGAGATTTAAAATTTAGTAAATTAGTGGCTGTAGTATTCTATACCCAGCAAATATATCTTTTAAAAGCAAAGCTAATAAAAATACTTTTAGAGCTACAAAAGCTGGGTAAAAACATACTACCAGCTGACTTTCTGTATAAGAAATGTTAAAGGAAGTCTTTTTGGCAAAAGAGAAATGATACCATATGAATGTCTGTCTCTGCATAATGGAATGAAGAATACCAGAAATGTCAACTATGAGAGTAAATATACAGTTATTTTCTTATTTTTTTTAAAGTTTATTTTTTGGGAGACCAAGATGGGGAAGGGGGGAGGGGCAGACAGAGAGGATCCAAAGTGGGCTCTGCATTGACAGACTGACAGCAGCAAATCCATGCAGGGCTTGAATTTGGGAACCATGAGATCATGACCTGAGCCAAAGTCAGATGCTTAACCAACTGTGTGATCCAGATGTCTAATTTTTATAAAGTATTTTCAAGTGGTAATTGACTCTTTGAAGCAAAATAACAATACAATCTGAGGCCTATGTCATATGTAAAAGCAAAGTACTATAGCAATAATATAAAAGTTAGAAGAAATTAAATGACAGTAAACTTTCACAACTATCTTATACTATAAATGAAGTAAGTTAATATCACTTTAAGGTAGAATGTAATAAGTTAAAGATTCATCTTCTAAACCTTTAATAAATGTCTAAAATTAAAAAAGAAAGCACTAGATTCATCCAAAATATGGACTAGTGTCTGGGCAAAGTTTTAGTGATGGCTGCTGTCCCTCTGCTGTGCTTTCCCATCAGTGACCTCATGCTACAGACAGTTGTTTTGGCATTTCTCTTGCAGATGAAAGTTTTGTTCAATGGGAAAGATATGGAGAATTTATATCTGAGAAAAATTTGAGGAAATAGGTCTGAAAGGGACCTTGGGCAATGGCTGTTTTTTCCTCCTTCAGCCAGCACTAGGAGAAGGGTCTTAGGATTATCCTTAATATTTCCTGTGACTATAGGATAAATTTGTTAGAGAAGCCTGCCAGAGAGTGCAAAATCCACTATGTCGATAGTGACTAGATTTTTCACACTGTTATGCTAGTCCATTAATGGTCTGAAGCAATTTGTTAAGAATTTCTGACTCCTTTCAAAAGCTGATATGCCTTTCAGTGGTATCTGCTTCAAATAAGCAAATTCTCAGGTTCTGTTTCTCACTGCAGATGATAGTGTCTCTCTACGTAATGTGCCTGTGATCTTAGTTACTTGATGCATTCAAGAATATTCAAAAATATCTTAATATTTTTTAAGATTTTGAACAATGGTCTGGGGAAGGAGCCAAGATGGTGGAACAGTATGAAAATTTTTTGTGTGTCTCGTGTCCATGAAATACAGCCAGACTAATACTAAACCATCCTGCATACCTAGAAAAGTGATTGGAGGATTAACACAATAATCTGCACAAACTGAACCACAGAATTCAGTAGGTGCACGGTGTGGAGAGGTGAACTGGGGGAGAGAAAAGCTATGGAGGGCAGGGAGCCACTTTTGCATGCGGAGAGAGGATGGAGATGGTGGGAGAATACAGGAAAAGCACCCCTCTCCAAAAGCAGCTGGAGAGAAAGTGGAAAATTGGAAACAGCCACAGGGACTGAACTAAAAAGGGAGAGAGGATAAAGGAGAGGGTTTAAATTCCATTAAGACTGTAAACAAGGGGAGTGCAGAGTCTGAAACTCTGCAGCTCGATACCTGGCAGTGCTCTGGTGGGAAGGGCAAATTCCCAGGAGCAGAGTGGGGTCCAGGAGGTTCTTGGGCCACACAGGGAGAAGCAGTCCCACTGCTGGAAGAACATTCGGTAAAGGCTGTGAGTTCACCTGGGCTCAGCAGACCCCAGAGAACAGCCACATTAGCTGCTGTTGGAACAAGGGCATTGGGGGTGAAGCCTGGTGCCAGATGTGTGTTGGGATTTTTCCATAATCCCTGAGGCACTGATGCTACACTGTCTCGCAAACTTTTTCTAGAGCAAGTTGGCACCTGGCCACAGTCTCTGGGCATTGGCAGCAGCACGGTCTGCAGGCATTCCTCGGTGTGGGCAGCACCTAGCCATTGCTCGGTGAGACCCTCTGCAGAAGGATGGAGCAGGTCAAAGCTGCAGTCCCTCAGAAGTGGGGGCCCAGGGAAGGCAGCTGCATCTGAGACAAAACTCAGGAGGGAGGTGCTCCCTGGGGTTGGATCATGGACAGTGTGGAAACAGGGAGTGGACTGAAGCTGAAGACAAAGAATGGATGTGCTACTGCTGATTGGGGAGAACAGAGTTCCAATACTAGAGACTGGGTAGCTGGGAGACGCCATTTTCACCGCTCCTGTGCATGCACATACACACCTACAAGAGCCACAACAATCCACCCCAGTAGGCTAGCAGCACCATCTAGTGGAGAACGGAGCCGTTACACTAAGCCCCACCCAACAGGGCCAACCCCATTCTTCAAGAACACAAGTCTCACTCCTGCTTTGTTTATGGACTGTAAAGAGCTTCATAGTTTGACTTCTAGGGGAAAATGAAATAATTTCAGTCGTGTTTCAGTCTGTTAGCCAGTACAACTATTTAATTTTCTTTCCTTTTTTTTCCCTCTTTTTCATTTCTTTTCTTTCTCTTGAATACAGAAAAAGAAAAAAACTCATTTTTTATTTTCAATTTTTATTAAAAATATTTTTCTTTAATTTTTTCTACTATATTTTTGCTTTCTGTAAATTTTTTCAAATTCTATTTTACTTCCATCATTTCATTTTAGTCTACTTCAGTGAATTTATTTTTTCAAATTTTCAAACAATTTCCTTTTTTTATTTTGTTTCTTTTTCCCCCTTTTGTCTTTAATCCAGCAAGCCACTTTCAACACCCAGACCAAAACACACCTAGGACCTAGCATCATTTATTCGATTGTGTGTGTGTGCTTGTTTTTAATTTTTTAATTTTAATATTTTTTAATTTTAATTTTTTCTACATCATTAATTCCTTTTCTCCCTTTAAATGACAAAACGAAGAAATTAACCCCAAAAGAAAGAGCAGGAAGGAACGACAGCCAGGGACTTAACCAACACAGAGACAAGCAAGATGTCTGAACCAGAATTTGGAATCATGATAACAAGAATACTAGCTGGAGTCGAAAATAGATTAGAATCCCTTTCTGTAGAGATAAAAGAAGTAAAAGCTAGTCAGGATGAAATAAAAAATGCTATAACTGAGTTGCAATCTCAAATTGATGTCTTGGTAGCAAGGATGGATGAGGCAGAACAGAGACTCAGCGATATAGAGGACAAACTTATGGAGAATAATGAAGCAGAAAAAAAGAGGGAGATTCAGAAGAGCATGATTTAAGAATTAGAGAAATCAGTGACTCATTAAAAAGGAACAACATCAGAATCATAGGGGTCCCAGAAGAGGAAGAGACAGAAATAGCAGTAGCAGGGTTATGTGAGGAAATCATAGCAGGAAACTTTCCTAACCTGGGGAAAGACATAGACATAAAAACCCAGGAAGCACAGAGAACCCCCATTAGATTCCACAAAAACCGACCATCAACAAGGCATATCATAGTCAAATTCACAAAATACTCAGGCAAGAAGAGAATCATGAAAGCAGAAAGGGAAAAGAAAAAAGTACTTAACCTACAAGGGAGGACAGATCAGGTTCAGAGCAGACCTATCCACAGAAACTTGGCAGGCCAGAAAGGAGTGGCAAGATATATTCAATGTGCTGAATCAGAAAAAGTATGCAGCCAAGAGTTCTTTATCCAGCAAAGCTGTCATTCAAAATAGAAGGAGAAATAAAAAGTTTTCCAGACAAACAAAAATTAAAGGAGTTTGTGACCACTAGACCAGCCCTGCAAGAATATTTAACAGGGACTTTCTGAGGGGATAAAAGATGAAATATATATATTTTTCCCTCTTTTTCATTTATTTTCTTTCTTTGACACACACACACACACACACACACACACACACACACATATATATATATATATATATATATATGAGAGCATCCAAATATATATATCAATTAATCACAAACATAAAGTCATTGATAGTAATACCATAATCGTAGGAGACATCAACACCCCACTCACAGTAATGGACAGATCATCTAATCAAAAAATCAACAAGGAAACAATGGCTTTGAATGACACACTGGATCAGATGGACTTCACAGATATATTCAGAACATTTCATCCTAAAACAGCAGAATACACATTCTTCTCCAGTGCACATGGAACGTTCTCCAGAACAGACCATACACTGGGACACAAATCAGCCCTAAGTAAGTACAAAAAGATCGAGATCATACCATGTGTATTTTCAGACCACAATGCTGTGAAACTCGAAATCAGCCACAAGAAAAAATTTGGAAAGGTAACAAATACTTGGAGACTGAAGAACATCCTACTAAAGAATGAATGTGCCAACTAAGAAGTTAAAGAGGACATTAAAAGGTATATGGAAGCCAATGAAAATGATAACACCACAACCCAAAAGCTCTGGGACGCAGCAAAGGTGATCATAAAAGGAAAGTGGATAGTAATCCAGGCCTTCCTAAAGAAGGAAGAAAGATCTCAGATACACAACCTAACCTTACACCTTATGGAGCTGGGAAAAAAAAACAGCAAATAAAACCCAAAACCAGAAGAAGACAGGAAATAATAAAGAGTAGATCAGAAATTAATATTATTGAAACCAAAAAAACAGAACAGATCAATGAAACCAGAAGCTGGTTCTTTGAAAGAATTAACAAAATTGATATACCACTAGCCAGTTTGATCAAGAAGAAAAAGGAAAGGACCCAAATAAAATCAAGAATGAAAGAGGAGAGATCACAACCAACACAGCAGAAATAAAAACAATAATAAGAGAAGATTATGAGCAATTATATGCCAATAAAATCGTCAATCTGGAAGAAATGGACAAGTTCCTAGAAACATATACACTACCAAAACTGAAACAGGAAGAAATAGAAAATTTCAACAGACCCATAACCATTAAGGAAATTGAATTTGTAGTCAAAGATCTGCCAAAAAACAAGAGTCCAGGGCCAGATGGCTTTCCAGGGGAATTCTACCAAACATTTAAGGAAGAGTTAACACCTATTCTCATGAAGCTGTTCCAAAAAATAGAAATGGAAGGAAAACTTCCAAACTCTTGCTATGAAGCCAGCATTAATTTGATTCCAAAACCAGACAGAGACCCCACTAAAAAGGAGAACTATACACCAATTTCCCTGATTAACATGAAGGCAAAAATCCTCAACAAGATATTAGCTAACCGGCTCCAACAATACATTAAAAAAATATTCACAACCAAGTGGGATTTATACCTGGGATGCAGGGCTGGTTCAATATCTGCAAAACAATTAATGTGATTCATCACATCAATAAAAGAAAGGACAAAAACCATATGATCCTCTCAATAGATGCAGAGAAACCATTTGACAAAATACAGCATCCTTTCTTGATAAAAACTCTCAAGAAAGTGGGGATAGAAGGAGCATACCTCAAGATCAGAAAAGCCATATATGAACAACCCAACCATAATATCCTCAATGGGGAAAAACTGAGAGCTTTCCCCCAAAGGTCCTGAGGAACAAGACAGGGATGTCCACTCTCACCACTGCTATTCAACATAGTATTGGAAGTCTTAGCCTCTGCAATCAGACAACACAAAGAAATAAAAGGCATCCAAATTGGCCAAGAGGAGGTCAAACTTTCACTCTTCACAGAAGACATGATACTCTATATGGAAAACCCAAAAGATTCCACCACAAAACTGCTAGAATTGATTCATGAATTCGGCAATGTTGCAGGATATAAAATCAACACGAAGAAGTCGGTTGCATTCTTATTCACCAACAATGAAGCAACAGAAAAACAAATCAAGGAATCAATCCCATTTACAATTGCACCATAAACCATAAAATACCTAGGAATAAATCTAACCAAAGAGGTGAAAAATCTATACACTGAAAACTATATAAAGCTTATGAAAGAAATAGAAGAAGACACACAAAAAAAAATGGGAAAAGATTCCATGCTCCTGGATAGGAAGAACAAATATTGTGAAAATATCGATACTACCCAAAGCAATCTACATATTCAGTGCAATCTCTATCAAAATAACACCAGCATTCTTCACAGAGCTAGAACAAATCATCCTAAAATTTGTATGGAAACAGAAAAGACCCCGAATAGCCAAAGCGATCTTGAAAAAGAAAACCAAAGCAGGAGACATCACAATCCCAGATTTCAAGCTATACTACAAAGCTGTAATCATTAAGACAGTATGGTACTGGCACAAAATCAGACACATAGAACCATAGAATAGAATAGAATAGAATAGAATAGAATAGAATAGAATAGAATAGAGAACCCAGAAATGGACCCAGAAATGTATGGCCAACTAATCTTTGACAAAGAAGCGATATCCAGTGGAATAAAGACAGTCTCTTCAGCAAGTAGTGTTGGAAAAACTGGACAGAGACATGCAGAAGAATGAACCATGCAGAAGAAAGTGGTCCACACTTTCTTACACCATGCATGAAAATAAACTCAAAATGGATGAAAGGCCTCAATGTAAGACGGGAAGCCATCAAAATCCTCAAGGAGAAAGCAGGCACAAATCTCTTTGCTCTTGCCCGTAGCAACTTCTTACTCAACACATCTCCAGAGGCAAGGGAAACAAAAGCAAAAATGAATTACTGGGACCTCATCAAAATAAAAAGCTTCTGTACAGTGAAGGAAGCAATCAGCAAAACTAAAAGGCAATGGACAGAATGGGAGAAGATATTTGCAAGTGACTTTTCAGATAAAGGATTAGTATCCAAAATCTATAACTTATCAAACTCAACACCCAAAAAACAAAGAATCCCGTGAAGAAATGGGCAAAAGACATGAATGGACACTTCTCCAAAGAAGACCCAGATGGCCGACCGACACATGAAAAAATGCTCAACATCACTCATCATCAGGGAAATACAAATCAAAACCACAATGAGATACCACCTCACACCTGTCAGAATGGCTACCATTAACAACTCAGGCAACAACAGATGTTGGCGAGGATGTCGAGAAAGAGGATCTCTTCTGTGCTGCTGGCAGGAGTGCAAACTGGTGCAGCCACTCTGGAAAACAGTATGGAGGTTCCTCAAAAAACTGAAACTAGAACTACCCTAAGACCCAGCAATTGTACTACTAGTCATTTATCCACGGAATACAGGTGTGCTGTTTCGAAGGGACACATACACCCCCATGTTTATAGCAGCACTATCAAAAATAGCCAAAGTATGGGAAGAGCCCAAATGTCCACCGATGGATGAATGGATAAAGAAGATGTGGTATATATGTACATGGAGTATTACTTGGCAATCAAAAAGAATGAAATCTTGCCATTTGCAACTATGTGGATGGAACTGGAGGGTATTATGCTAAGCGAAATTATTCAGTCAGAGAAAGACAAATATCATAGGAAGACTATAAGAGACAAAACAGATGAACATAAGGGAAGGGAAACAAAAATAATATAAAAACAGTGAGAGGGACAAAACGTAAGAGATTCTTAAATAGAGAGAACAAACAGAGGGTTCCTGGAGGGGTCGTGGGAGGGGGGATGGGCTAAATGGGTAATGGGTATTAAGGAATCTACTCCTGAAATCATTGTTGCACTATATGCTAACTAATTTGGATGTAAAATTTAAAAAATAAATAGAAATGAAAAAAGATTTTGAACAATGTTCTTTCTAGTTCTCTACATCTCTGAGCTGAAGGCAGAATTTGCTTCATGACCTTTCAAGCTCCATTTTCAGGGGTATACATATTTAGTATTATGTTTTATCATAAAACTATTTTCTTTATCATTATTAATATGTGTTTCTTCTTATGATTTTAAGTCTAATTTATCTGATAATAGCATAGTTACTCTAGATTTCTGAATATTGTTTCCAATATATAACTTCCATCATCCTTTACTGTTAATTATGTATATATGTTTAACTTGAGTTTCTTATAGACAAAATATACTTGAGTCTTGTTTCTGTTATACAGACTTGACAATCTCTGTCTTAATTGGTGTCTTTAGACTGCTCTCATTTAATATGGTCATTGACATTGTTGGTAAAATCTATCATCTTTCTGTTTTCTATTCATTATTTTTTCTCCGTTGTACTGTTACATTTATAATTTTATGATTTTATTTCCATATTGGTCTATTAATATTTTTATTAAAATTTAATAGCTGTCTTGGGCTTAATTATACATTATAGTTAATAATCTACTTTCAAGTAATTTTAAACAGCTTCATATATATTCTAAAGATCTGACTCAAATTCTAGTCTAGACTCAATTTCTTTATTTTGTACTTTGTACTCTTGCTGTTATAAACTGTAATTTAACATATGTTCAAACCACACTATATTATTACTGTGTTTGCTTAGGACAGTGAGTTTTCTTTTAGAGAAATGAAAATATGGATTAAAAAGCTCATCTTTTTTTCTATTTCTAGTGCTCATTTCTTTGTGTAAACCACGCATTTTCTCCATTATTATATTTATCTCTTTGTCCTTTAACATTTCTTGTTGTGCTCTGATCTGTTGGCAATGAATTGTTTTTGGTATATGTTGTCCCTTGTTTGTTTTGCCATAATTGGTCACGGACATTATTTGTGCATTTTTGAAAGATATTTTTGCAAGAATTCTGAGGTGACAGTTTTCTATAGCACTTTATATATGGAATGACTTTACATATATCACTGCATTTTCTTTTGACTTGCATGGTTTATGATGAGAAACCTACTTTTATCTAACCTTCATTCTTCTGTATGCACTAGGCCATGCTCCACTCCACCATGCCTGGTTTCATAGGTGTTTCACCCATACTTTGCAGTTTGTCATTAATTTTGGAATATTGTTTACATTTCTATCTTATCTGTGATTATAGTTATAAGTCTATTAAACATTTTTATGTCATTCCACAACTTGGAAATGTTTGTTCTTTATTTTTTAACTACATACTTTTTTCTTTAGGTGTTTCAGCTTAGGTAATTTCTTTGGACTTATTTTCAAGGTCCCTGATCCTTTCCTCAGCTGTATTGAATCTAGTGATACTGTGTTTTTCATTCTGAGAATTTCCATTGACTTGTTATCATGGTTTCTGTATCTTTGGTCCAATGACCTATCTGATCATGCATGCTATCAACATTTTTTCATTTGTCTTTAACATATATATTTCAACATTTTAAATTGTCTCTCTGGTGATTCCAACCTCTAGATCATGTCTGAGTATGTTTCTCTTGATTTCACTGCTTCTTGGCAGTGACTTATTTTTTTCAATCACTCCATAATTTGGGGATAATAGCCAGAAATAGCATATAAGAGAATATCTTCTACCTATATGCTTTTGTGTAGATAAATATTTCTAAATGCCTGAAAATGAATAAATCCTTGACTTTAATAACAATGTTTTCCTCAGTCTATCTAGAAGTTGAGCTCTGTGTGTTTTGCTATGGTTCACTTTATGGGACTTTATTTTTTTTATATAAGACTATATGTTTAGTGTGGAGACTTGTTGAAAAAAACATTGTCCTTAGCATTCCACCCTTACCTTTGGGTCTACCATTTGCACTAAACCTTACAGAAGGATGTTCTTCTAACACCATTCCACTGTATATTCTTACTCAAAACTTATCAGATGATGGTGAGACAGAAATTGGGTTTGGGAGTGTTTTCTGTAGTTTTGATGAAACCTCAGTTTTAGGCAGGCAACTTGTCAGTAGATAACTGAATAGTGGCTTTTCAATGTCACTGTTTTTGCTCTCCCCCAGCGGTAGTTACATGTTCAACACATATTTTTGAACCCTCTGATTAGACTTTTCTTTTTATTCCTTTGATAGCTGCAAAAAGACTTCCCCTGTACTCTAAGGATGACAGTATTTATTGTTCCTGTCTTTAGGAAGACTTTTTTTTTTTAATAGGAGAAAAGATCTGGATGAGTTCTATGTCTTTCCTGCATTGTTTGTTTTTCTCATCCGTAAGATCTATACTATGATGGATGCTTTCTTAAGGCTCTTGTTAAGTGTGTGTGTGTGTGGGTGGGTGGGTGTGTGTGTGGGTGTGTGTGTACAAGTATATGAGCATGCACACGCATCATTTGGCCTTAACCTATTCATTAACAATATTAGGTAAATGTTTCTCACTGGTGTCTGACTCATTTTGCCCAGTTAAGCAAGCATGTCTTATCTCTTCTCTCAGGCCCATTTTTTCTTTAGTTTTAGAATGGGTGACTTTCTCTGCCATTTATTGGGTTCAACAAAATCATGACTTTCTAACTTTTATCGTGGTGGTTGTAAAGATGCGAGTGATGGTATTCCCACCTTTCCACAGTCTAGGAAGTAATCAGAGTGCTGTCCTTGGTTTAAAATATATCGTCAAATTCTTTGCTTCTCTTTCATAAAAAAAATGGAGAGTGCATTTCTTTTTCTTAAATATAAGCCTGCTTTCATGATTTACTTGTACAAAATGAAATGTAGAAAAAGTGATACTACACGCTTTTCCAGGCTAAGTCAGAATAAAAGATAGTTTCTCCTTGTGTAAATTTCTCAGATTTTTGTTCCTTGAAAGCCCTAAACCTCTGAAAAGGATGCTAGCTTAGTTGAAGCTGCTGTACTGTAGGAAGACTGTGCAGAGAGAACACAGTTAAAGGGGGACACTTGAAGGAGCTTCCCTAGCAGTCCCAGCCCCCGGCCATTTGAATGTTCCCAGTTCAGACATGAGACGTCCAAGTGAAGAAGCAGTCAAGATGACCCTAGCCCTTGGTATTATCTGACAGAATCCACATGAGACTCTGAGAGAGCCATTCAGTCAAGCTGCCTCCAAAATTCTAACACAAAAAACAAATGATTGTTTTTAAGCCACAAACTTCTATGGCGATTTGGTATGCAACAATAGATAGATGACAGATGACATAGAATTTTACTTATTAATTCAAATTTATTTAGAAATTTCACTCTATAAAAATCTATGTTGATTGCTTTTCACAAGTATTCTTAGCGGGTTTTTATATTTGATTTAAAATGAACAGAATGAACATGATCACCATTAGGATAATAGCATTCCAGAAGCTGTTTAAAGTAACAGAAATCAGTTGCATTTTTCCCAATTCCTTACAGTTATGACAGAAGTTCTTAACTTTGGATTGTGATCCTGTAAGTTTGCATAAATAGAAATAGAATTATACAATATTTTGAATTAAAATATTTAATTAAATATTGGGTATTATTTAAAGTAATACCAGAAGAATGATAGATATCTCCTTTACACACAAATTTACCTAGGTTTTGGCCAGATCATTTCCTTGCCCTTAATATTTGTCAAATTATGTTATAGAGTAAATGTTCCCTGATTCCCAGATCTATTTTAGAGCTCCTTTTTGTTCTTTCATAGGCCCATAAATTTCACTCTCACATTCTCCTATAATTATCTGATTACCATATTGAATAAACTATTTAAAGATAGAAACGATATCTTATTCAGTTAATATCAGAAACTGATGAATGGTAGCCAATTGGTATTTGCTGAGTATTGAATGCATTATTATATGAACTTATCAGGTAAAATGTCAACCTCTGTAGGCAGTGGATATAGAGTGGTCCTTATGTTTTTCCTTTTGTTTATTTTTTTAAATTTTCTAACATTTATTTTATTTTTGAGAGACTGAGACAGAGCAGGAGTGGGGGAGGGACAGAGAGAGTGAGACACAGAATCTGAAGTAGGCTCCAGGCTCTGAGCTGTCAACACAGAGCCGGACGTGGGGATCGAACTCACAAACTGTGAGATCATGACCTCAGCTGAAATTGGGCTCTTAACCACCTGAGCCACCCAGGTGCCCCTGATTTTCCTTTTTTTTAGATCCTTGTTCCTCATGCCATAGAACTGCAAGGAAGAGAAGCTCATAAAAGTATTTATTCTTTTTCTACATATTATTCTTTTTCTACATATTATTTTTAGTGTCCAGAGCAAGAGAAGGAGACATGAAGTTTGATAGTATCTTGGTATAGACTAAGTTTTCCCAAATAAGGGTCTGAAATGTGATCAGCTTTGGGAAGAATAACATAAGCAACTGCATTTGATGCTCACACTACAGATTCTACAAGTAAATGAAACCAGAGGTGAACATAATTTTATAACCTTTGAATATGTTTGTAAGAGAAACATCCCCAAATCAATCTATACCTAGGAATAGAAGTGTACCTCCTAAGGCTTACATTGAAAGGTGGTTATATACAAGAGAGAAAAAGGATAGGACTTAAGAATGATTTTTTTTATTCTAAACTACTAAAAATGTCTTAAATTTCTTATAATAATTATTCTATTATTAAATCTTCGTATTTTTAGCTTGAATTTATAGTTTAGTCAAAACTTACACCTCAGAGGAAAAATGAGAAAACGGACAATTTCAGTACATATATTTTGTTGAATTGGACAGGGTATACTCAACTCCAACATAGATGCATGTTAAAAATATGTCCACAATTTTTTCTATAATTATTTTTGGTGCTGGCAATAACGTCATGAAATAATTAACACCAGAAGTCTCAAAAGGTACCAGATAAAATATATTTATCATCTTATACAACACACCATTTTTAGTTCACATCAGAAAAATAGCTTTTACAGTTTGCTACAGATGCTTATTTAAAGCCATATAGTGATTCTTCAGTTTGCTTTGTTTTATTTGTTTTGGTCTAAAGAAGGATTGATTTCTATATTTTTTGTGTATTGACATACATTATTTTTTCCATTAAATGAATCATTTTTTACTCATCTTACTATTGTTTTAGTTTTTGGATGACCCAAGATCTTTGGAATCATCTCTTCTATCTTGCATCTACTTTCAAGTATCCCTAATCACTTTGGCCAATAAAAAGCATCAGTAAAAACCAATACATTGTATTTATGACACAGTCCCTTACTAGTCCTCTGACCTTGAGTAAATTACTCAGTTCTTTTGAGCCTATCACTTTGTTTGTAAAAAGGGAAAGCTTTTTTTATGCGATTGTATAAGTGAATAAATTAAATCATACATACAAAACACTCAGTACTGTGGTAGGCATTTAAGAGATGGATGGCACATAGGACTTGCTTTAGCCCTTTACACCATAGAAACAGAGTCTATGGGTGATATGTCAAGGTGGCCAAGTTTAGGAATTTGAAAACAAACATCTTAGATTCTCATCTCATTAGTGTAAATACATTGGATGTTTTGTGACTTTAGACAATTTCCTAAACATATGTTTTTCACCTCAAATATTATCTATATAATGAGATTAACAGTATGGGAATAATAGTAGTAATCTCTGCCTTATGGGCTTGTGAGATTTGATAAAATTGGTGAACGTACATTGCTCAGGTAAAAAGTCTAGAAGATTATAAACATTCAAAGATATCAATTGTAATTATTTTGTCTACTAATATTATATGATTTAGACTGATTTTTGATAGTTCCAGAATCTTAGCCATGAAATTTGATTGAATTTCTGTATGCAAATAGTGTGTTTAAGTTGGAACATGCACTATGTACAAAAAAACTATTATTTAATATTATAAAGGTTTATCTCTAAAATAATTTATAATGGTTCAATTTTTTTTGCATGTTATATTCAACACTTAGAGCATATTAAAGTCTCAGAACCGTCAATTTAAATCTCCATTACATAACTTAATTCTGTCAGGGGTCCCTAAGGCCCCCCAGACTCTGTGATTTGCTAGAAGGACACAAGAGAGAAAAACTGTTATACTCGCAACTGGTTAATTTTAATGAAAGGCTACACACACACACACACACACACACAGGTACTGCAGAATGAAGTCCAAGAGAAAACACCTAGGTATCCACACCTAGGGGAGTTTCTCAGGGATGCACTTCATTCAGTTAATTCTCCCAGCGACAATGTATAACATTGGCCCGAGTTTTCAGGCACACAAAAAACAGTCATTTGCCATAAATGCAGTGTGACTCAAGGCCTCAGGCATATGACAACACTCGTAGACAAAATATTCCAAAAACTTAGAGATTATCTGCCAGTAGCTGGACAAAGGACAGTTCTTAAAATAGGTCTTTCTTTAGAATATGTAGAGTTTGAACAATGCAGGTCTGCTGAGTTAACATTTTATTAACAATTGTCCTCTTTGTATCATTCTTCCTAATATTTTCCCTCATTTAGCTGTTCCTTCTCAAGTTTTCTCAATATCTTTAATAAACTTGTTCCATGTTAAACCTTTATATCATTAATTATTACTTATTCTCATAGTTTACTATTTCCACCCACTTCCCATCCATTGGAATATTTTATTTTACATATGTTTTTTTTTTAATTTTCTGGTTTCTATATGTATGTTAAATATGTGCCTCTTTTTGTAGGTTTTGCTGTCTGTTCATTCTGATCAGCAATTCTGCAAGGTGACTTCTCTATGTCATTAAAATTATTGGACCAAATTGTCTTTATTTTGCTAAAACATAAACTTATGAGGCCTGTGTTATTTTTTTTTTAATTTTTGAGGTATGATTTAAATATAAGATTGTAACATGTTTAAAGTGGAAATCATGGGGATTTGATATATGTATACATTGTACAGATATTCCCCCATCTACTTAGTTAACACATTCTTCACCTCACCTCATATATTTTTTGTGAGAATATTTAAGTTCTACCCTATTAGTATATTTCATTATGCAATGCCATGCTGTCAACTGTTGTCACCATGTTTTACATTAGATGCTCAGAACTTGTATAGAATCTTATAGCTGAAACTTAGTACTCTTTCACCAGTGTCTTCCTATTTTCCTCAAACCCTAGCCCCTGGCAATCACTTTTTTACTCTCTGTTCTTATGAATTTGACTTTTTTTTTTTAAAGATACCACATCTAAGTCATACCATACAGGATTTATTTTTGTCTGGCTTATTTCACTTTGCTTAATGTCATCAAGGTCCATCAATATCCTCACAAATGGCAAGTTTTCTTTCTTTTGCTATACACACACACACACACACACACACACACACATATATGTGTGTGTGTTATTTATATATATTTATATGTAAATAATCTGACATATTCTTTATCAGTTCATCCATTGACGGAAACTTAAGTTTGTTCCATATCTTGCTTGACATTTGTAAAAAATGTTGCAATCAGTATGGGAGTACATGTATCTCTTGATATCCTGTTTTCATGTCTTTCGGATATATACCCAGAAGCTGGATCATATGGTAGTACTTTCTGAATTTTTTGAGGAGCCTCCACATTGATTTCTACAGTGGTGGCCAATATTGACATTCCCACTGACAGTGCACAAGGAGTTTCTTTTCTCTGCCTCTTCGCCAACACTTGTCTTTTTTTATGTTAGCCATTCTAAACAGGATATATAAACTTGCTAGTATTTTCTTCACAAATACTACTAATGCTGTATTAAATAAATTAATAATGGTCCAACATTTAAGAATAAAATGGAGTGGAGGCCCCTACTGATGACAGAGAGCCAAAAATATGGAAATTTGAAAAAAAAAGTGGAGGGAGTTTGTTATTGTTGTAGCAGCAGGTACAAGTGATGGGAGAAAAAAAAATTTGCTGCAGAGTTCCAAAAAGTCTAAGAAATTGGCATCACCACTGATCTGAAAATATAAAAAAGTGGTGGGACTGCTAAGAGGAAGATTTTCTGAAAGTTTATACAAGCAGCACATGTTTCTTCTAGACATCTGCCCCCAAGGCATTAATCACATTGAAGTCAAGTTCCTCACTCTGACAAGAGGTAAGTTATTCTTCCCAGAATATGAACAAACTAGAATCTAGCATCGAGGATCTTAAGCATATCAGAGTGCTAGCATGTGGCCTTTTACTGAAAAGGAAAGGTTTGTAAATAGAGTGAATGATGAAAATGGCCTTTCCTCTTTAGCTCCCAGAAACCTGGTATTATGATTATTTCTATCACAAAAAGAGATAAAAATGTATAGAGATGGTTAAACAAAGCAGAAAACATAAATATCAGTAATTCCAAGATAGAGAAAATGATGTCAAGTCCCAAATCATCACAGTAATGTACACTTATTAATACCAACATAGTGTAAAGTTATTCTGATATAATATGTTAAGATTGACATCATAAATTTGGAGTTACAGTCCAGAGGAAATATGATAGTTGGAAATGTTGGTCTTGCAGCTCTAGTAATCGAGGAGAAGAGAACATGGGGGCAGGGACATGTCTTTATCATTATAATCCAATAGTGTAATGTAACTTTGGGGATATGTAAATATGATAACTTTTTCTGAAATCTGTGTAAAAGTTTAAGAGATGAATAACTTCTGTAGAGCAACTCCTGTATTCTGTGGTCAACATAAAGGAATGATGATTTGGCTCCAGGCAGAGAAAAAAGCTGATTGGAATTTCAAAGGGTCATGTTGCTACACACTATTTGTTGGTCATTTAAAACAGTTGTTTTGACAATGCCAAGTGCTACTGAGGTTGCACAGCAAAAGGAACTTTCATTCATTACCGGTGGGAACACAAAATGGTACAACCACAATCAAAGAAGGCTGCACACTTTTAAGATTCCAATTGTAGGACATTTGGGAAAAGGAAAAACTATGGAGAAAGTAAAATGATCAGTGGTTGCCAGAAATTCAGGGGATGGGATGAATGAACAGGCAAAACACAGGATTTTTAGGGGAGTTAAAATAATATATAATACCATGCATATGTCGATTTGCATCATCATACATTTATCTAAACCCTCAGAATGTACACCACCAAGAGTGAACTGTGATATAAACAATGAACCCCGGGTGATTATAATGTGTTGATGTAGGGTCAGCAAATTAACAAATACACCACTCAGTGGGAGATAGTGGAGAAGATCATTCATATGTGGGGGCAGGAGGTATAGGGGAATTCTTTGTACCCTCCTTTTGAAATTTCCGGCTTTCATGGACCCTAAAGGTCAGCCAGAGGTGAAAGATTAGCTTCCCTGGTGTTTTTGAGCATGCATCCGGTCTAGGGCATGCCTATGGCCTCCTATATTCTTCTGTATAAGTGAACTTTTCAGAACACTTATTCCTCCACATACTCTATCCCAGTCTCTTCCTTCCCAGACTTTTGGGTCTTGTGCCATCTATAATCCCTTGTCTTAGACAGCTGTAGCTTGTATATTTTTCTTTAAATGCTTTCAGCATATACCACACAGGAGCTTGTTTCCACCCTGAGAATGTTCTGAAGTTGGGGAAGCAAAGACCAGCAAACCCCAAAGCTATACCTCAAGAAGCCACCAGACAAATCAAATTCCACAACTACAATCTTTTTGACTGAAAGATCCTCATTGTTCACTCTAGTGTCAGCAAGCTATACTGGGGATGTGTGCCCCTCCCCGTGACCATAACCAAGCTTGGGGTGAAGGATGATAGACAGTTAAGTTAAAATGCAGTAATGCTTCCTTACTGAAATTTAGCAGCTTCTTTATTAAGCACTTCTCTGGCTGTTGTAAGATTTTGATTCAATTGCAGAGCTCAAAAGAAGTTTATTCTGACAAATTTTCGCCAGCCTAATTGTTACATTAGTAGAAAGATAGACATTTGGAGTTCTGTACTCTGCCATTTTGGGCGCATCATCAGCAAAGTATTTTCTACCCTCCAAATATAGCTTGATTAATAGTTACCATATATTTACTGCAACAAAAACCATACTGGATTCTAGCTGGAACTTATTCCTTCAGATGTTGAACATTAAAAAATATTTTGAAGTTTTAAGGAAACCAATTTGACAATAAATTTCATATATTGAAAAAAAAAAGGAAATCAATTTGACAGTAAATTTCATATATTTAAAAAAATATTTTGAAGTTTTAAAAACAATGTAAATAATCAAAGCACAGTGGGCAATACTTTAATGACCCTAAATCTGACAATAATGGTACAGAGAGTAAATCATGGTACAATCAAAGCCCAAGTGTTTGGAATGGCTACCAAGCAATCCTTTCCTTTATAAAGGATGATTTTAGGGTTGAAAAAATATATTGTGAACATAGAGCGTTGTGCCCACAAGCAGAATGTCTACTTGGCCAGCCTAAAACATAACTACAATAAGATTTTACAACATGGATAAACATCCTTTTTTATCATATTACGTCTAATGTCACGAAGTAGTAGGATATATAGTCTCTATCATGTCGGTACCTAATTTTCTTCCGGTCATCATTTCCTGTCTCTTTCTATTGCTAATGAAGAAAAGCATGCTGTTACTACACAATTGGAGACTGATTGGAAATATCATAAGTATTTTAGGATATTTTCATTGCATTAATTGCATGCTTATGCTAGGTAGCCTTGTTTATTTTTCCATTCATAAATTTTCCTTTAAATACATATATAATCTGTGTCTGTATTGTCAAGTATTCCAATTTTACATTGAATGTGATCCTTAGATTTTGAGGAAATACTGGTAACTGTTAATCTATCCAGACTCACAGGGAGAAACATTCCTTTGTGTTGTTTGTGTGTGGTATTTTTAACTTAATCCTAGTTACACATCCTGAGTATGAAACTGGAGATCGGGTGGGATCTAGTGACTAAGGGCAGTGTTCATGTTCATTTTAAATGTTGTATTCTTCCCTCTTGTAATCTGGACATTTCTTTAAGAATTCTTTCTGCATGTTGCCTTCCCCTGGAGCATAAAAAGGGAACCAAAGATGGCAAATCACAAGTTTGGTTCCTTAATCCTTTGAGCTCTGAGCTTTGCCTTAGAAAATTCTTTGGAAATCGGCCACAGATATGCAGCATATCTGTGAACAGTAGCTCATTTTGTCCCCGAGGTCTTGTCTTGGATTCTTCCAGTGTCCATTATTCCTTATACTCCCACTACTTCCAGAAGCAGGATGGTTCAGTGATTCTGCTCTCCTACCTTTGTACAAAAGTTGGAAAAAAATCTCTCTCAGACAAGTGTGGGAAGACCTAAAGAAGGAATATTGAGAGCTGTCAGTGCATTTTTTCACTTTCCCCTTTCACAAACTTTTGTTTATGAAAATTCTTGTTATCTATGAGAAGGGATAATCACTAAGGAGAAATTAAACCATTTAACTTTATTTAATTGTACTTTTTTAATTTTAGAAAATATTTTGGGGATGGTGCCTTGAATATGATAAAATTCAGATGTGTTGTCTATTTATCTAAGTATCCATCTAATATAAAAGTGTTCTTCTCATAATTAACCATGGCTATTCCTTTAACAGTGTATCACGGCAATTGGAATTTAACTGCAGGTTTAAAAAAATAACATTTATATTACAATATGCAGAGATTTTCACTTTAGATTTTGATACTGTGGAAGGTATGAATGAAATTCCTTTTCGACCTAATCTTGCCTGTTAATTTTTAACAATTTTTGTTTAAAGCAGTTTTCAGAGTGAGCATCTTTATGACTATTTAAATATTATGCACACTATAGACATGTGCCATCACCCGACTTGTTTTCTTTCTTCTATATATTTTTTATTTCTCTTTGTAGTGATTGCCTAACTTTTATGTACTTAACTTTACTATTCATCACTAATTCACCATCAAACATCCTGTCCAAGACTCCATCTTCTGACCATAAGTTTGAGGGTCACTCTTTAGTGTGAATTGTGTGCTTTCCAGACCCCTTGCACCTGAAACACCTGAGGACTTCTCTTCCGCATCATCTTCAGTATCTTCTCTGTCCCTCCCTCTGGTGCTGGAAACCCTGGGTCCTGGAACTGTGGCTTCCTCCTTCTTGCTTTACTATCATTTTGTAAGATATCTTTCTTTGTAAGATGACTTTCTGAGAATGTTGAGAGTATTTGCATATCTAGGGATGCATCTATTTTACATTGACACTTGTCTGATGATATGACTAGTATAGAATTCTAGCATCGAAAATAATTGCGTACAGATCTGAATTCCTTGGTGCTTTAAAATGTGGATTCCAGGACTGTTATAAGTCTTTTGAAACTGTAATTCTCAATCATTGAAGTGTGTGCGTATGTGTTTGTGTGATTTCTCTCCGGAGGCCTTTAGAATCTACTCTTTTATTTCTGGCATTTTGAATTTCAACAGTTTAACAATGATGAGTCTTGGTATAGAATTTTAAGTTAGATTGTCCTTCAGTATGTAGAAACAAATTTTTAATGTAGTTGATAATTTCTTCCCCTTAGTTTTCTCTGCATTCAGTTTTGGGGATTCTTTTACTTCGTTGTTGGACTTCTTGGCTTAATATTCTAATGTTTCTACTTGTTTATACCTTTTTTTTTTGTTTTCATGTACAATTTTTACAATGTTTGTTTGTACAAACTAGCGGAGGGGCAGAGAGAGGGGGAGAGAGAGTCCCAAGCAGGCTCTGTGCACAGACAGTGGTGCAGGTTCCATCTCAGGAACTGTGCAGTGGTGACCTGAGCCAAAATCAAGAGTCCCACGCCTGCCCCACTGAGCCACCCCAGGCGTCCCTCATGTGCAATTTTAAAAGAAATTTATTGGCTGCATATCCAACAATTCTAATGTTTGTTTAAATTTTTAAAGCTTATTTTTAACCCTTATAGATCCTTTTTATTCCTAAAGGATTCCCACTATATGTTCTCCTGTGAATAAAACAGCATCCTATCAATGAGTCATTTAGTTTGTTTTCTTTCATTATGCAATGGCTTAGATTTTTCTGTCGATCTGTTTTACTCTTTTATTTTAGAAGCTTTCTTCAAATCCGTATTGGACGTAGTGGTTTGTTTACACGTAAGAAGTGTATCTCTATGGAGATTAATGTATCTCTATGGAGATTAATGAAAGCTTTGTCTTTGATGAACATCACTATTGGTCACTCACACTGGAACCAACTATTTCTTTTTAAGGAAAAGGAACTGCCATTAACATTTGATCCATTATTTGGGGCTAGTATGTTTCACAAAAAGAATTGTCCAACCTGCCCTCATTATCAGAAATGTGGCAAGTGTGGGAAATGCTTCACCATTCAGTATGTACATTTTATCATTCAGTCCGCTTATTCTTATATATTCCCTTGCCCTCATTTGTGCTTTGGGTTTCCAAATCCTCTGATTTGACCTTCTGAGAGAGAACAAACTTGCATTTCTTTACCGTGTTGATGGTTGGCGTTTTAGTTTGCAGTGGCTACTATAACAAATTAGTCACACTTGGTGACTTAAAACAACAAAAGCTTACTTTCTCATAGTTCAGGATGCTAGATGTCTGAAGTCAAGGTGATGGCAGAATTGTACTCTCCCCGGCCACCCTGCAAGCTGACGGGGGATGGTGGGGTGGGCAGGATGTGTTCCTTGTTCCTCTCAGCTTCTGATGGCTTTTGTCATTCCTTAGATGGTGGAATTGACATGCTCTTCTGCCTCCATTTTCACATCACCTTTCCCTCCATTGTCTGTCTTCTCTTTTTCTGTATCATATGTCCCTCCATTTTTTTTCTTATAAGGGTGCTTATTATTAGATTTAAAGCCCGTGCTGGTGACTCCTGCTCCGAATGAGTTTACATTCACAAGTTCCAATGGTGAGGAGTGGACATATCTATTGGTGGGACACTATCGGGTAGTTTTATGACAGCACAGTTCAGAGAGGATCAGGATTTGTTTTTCTTGTACAGGCTTTATACCAATCTTTTCATTTTTTTCAATGTTGCACCAAATCCTCGTTTTAGAGGCATTTGTTAGAGACTATTCTGGGTTCTAGGCCATACATTGTTTAATGTGATTTTTTTTTTTGTCACTGTAGCCACGGTTCTTCTGTACTTCTGCTATGATAGTTACCCTCTTCCAACTGCTTTCCAGCTTCCATAATGTATTCAGCCACACTTAGCTACTGTCACCTTTTCTGATCTCCTTGTCATTATATTCAGTGACTCTTATAAATGTCCTTGTATGAGTATTTTACGAAAGGTTTAACAGGAAGTTAGGGAAGTAGAGAATCATATACATTGTATTTTCTGTGCTCAAGTAGAGGGACTATAACTTATTTTACAAAATCATAAACATTATAACATGTCTTTTTAATAGTATTGTCTTGTTTTTGTAAGTTTCAATGACACAAGAAGAATAATTATAATTTAAGGCTACATTTGGAACATAGGAGTAATGGTATACAGCTTTTTAATCTCCATGTATTAGTGAAGTGCAACAAGGTGGGTTTTGTTTTGCTAATTACTATCAACAGACATTAAATTCTCTAGAGCATATAAATGTCTTGTAAAGATTATGAGTGCCCTTCCACTAAAGCTCTTTTTCATTCTCTGAAAGCATTTGGCAAATTTACTGTTTCATGAATCAGCAAGCTTTGACCCTGCAAATAAAATAATTAAGGGAGGGATTGTGTAAATCACCATTCATAATTAATGTTTTCTAAAAAACAGGTAGATCTGAAAATATTTGTCAGTCCAAATCCACCTAATGCATTTATATGAGTATCTTAGGTTTATACATAGTACCTCCCAATTCATCTTGCTGATGTTTGTTTTCTCAAACACTTTAATGGCTGAAAAATGATCCGTCAATTTGCTATCAGTTTTTCGGTGTGTGGTCAACTTGACCCAAATGAATAGTCTACAGTTCCATTAAGCTAACTAACTAAATAATAGTAAAAAAAATAAAATATAGTAAAACTACATTTAAAGAAGTTAAAAGATTGCAATAATTTATAGAATTCATAATAGACTAGCGATCAGGATCAGTGTGTGTGTGGATCCCTCCTCATGTGCTATTGACTAAGTCAATCTACCTTCTGGATTTCAGTCTCTTTATTTCTAAGAGAAGAACATTTGCTTGCAATTTTGTATCAGAGTCTAGCATATGGTGCATATTCAGAATTTTTGAATGAACACATTGCTGGTTGGAAGGATTAAATTGTGGATGAATTAAAGAATAAAATATATATTTTAAAGGTTTACTGAAAAGCCAAAAGCCATGAGGAGAATTTTTGCTAGGAGTTTGGACTGCTAAAATAGCAATCATTTTGTGCAAGCTGGCAAAACACTCATTAAACATAAACCTATAAAATCCATTTATCCTTGAAAAGGAGGAAATGGTAGGGAACAGTTACCTTTTCTCTGCTGCATCTACTGATTTATTTACCAATGAACTACCACAGACAATCAGAAAAGGACTCAGGGAAGAATTGAAGTCTCAACCTTCTATTTAGATTTAAAACCCAGACTTCTCTCTATCATTTCTTCTTGTTATCTATTTTATGATCTTAGAACTCATAATACCCTGGGTAAACGGCATTCTAGTTGCATAGTATACTTAAAGAAGTTGTTTTGGGAATTAGATCATACACTTTGAATTTTTAATTCTCTATTATGAAATGTACTTTAACTTGTACTATGGAGAAAACATTTACTTTACTTGTGAAATCCTTGGTACATAGGTACTCACAAAACATTGAAAAAGGTAGCAAATGCACTGCTCCACAAACACTGCTGACTTAGTATAGTTTCCTTTAGGTGGCTCGTTTATTTCATTAAAAAGTGGAAACAAATGCATCCTTTTATTAGTCCATATCATTTTAGGGTGAACAAGGATATGACTTGAAAAATTATATAATGGTATATATTTTTCTAGTTTATTTATTTATTTTGAGAGAGAGAAGAAGAGGGAGAGAATCCGAAGCAGGTTCTGAACTATCAGTGCAGAGCCTGAGAAGGGGCTCAGACTCACAGACTGTGAGATCATGACCTCAGCCAAAGTCATATGCTTAACCTACTGAGCCACCCCGGTGCCCTGGTATACATTTTTTTTTATATTAAAAAGATAAGCAGGGACATAAATGAGTAATAAATATATAAAATCTAGTAATTGAAATAGGCAATATAGTGAATGAAAAATGGTATACAAAGAAATGCCTAATATGCAGAACTCCAAAAGAGATACGCACATTAACTCTTTTTACAGAGAATATAATTACAGTGGCATACTTTTAAAAATAAGAATAGGGGCGCCTGGGTGGCTCAGTTGGTTAAGCGTCCTACTTCAGCTCAGGTCACAATCTCGCGGCCCGTGAGTTCGAGCCCCGCATCGGGCTCTGGGCTGATGGCTCAGAGCCTGGAGCCTGCTTCCGATTCTGTGTCTCCCTCTCTCTCTGCCTCTCCCCCGTTCATGCTCTGTCTCTCTCTGTCTCAAAAATAAATAAACATTAAAAAAAATTAAAAAAAGGATAAAGCCTAAATTAAATTTGCATATTATGATTACAATAGTTTGATGTTCAAAGAACACAAGTTCAAATAATACAATTTAAGTAATAGAAGTTTATTTTCAAATGCTTATATTTCCAATATTTCAAATATTTTCAAAGATCAATGATGCTTTAATTAATTTACTTTTGGATAGTTTCTGAATATTGCTGTCATCTATTTCTATATCCCACAATATTCGTCTTCATTCACATAAACATTAACTTAAAAAAACCATCTATTTGATGCCTACATTGTGCCGGTATCTAAGCACCTTCATATACCATCTCCATCTAATTTAGATTTAGAAGAAGTCACTATAAGATATAACAGCTAATATCCTCAATTTGTATCCAATATGATTTTTCGCCGAGAGGTAATATAACCTTCTTGAGTTTACATAGCAAAAAATGAACAAAATTAGGTCTTGATTCCAACCGTGACTGAATTTAAAGTCCAAGTGCTTAACTATTATTATCCCTTATGAATTTATGTTAAATATTATAATTAGTGACATACTTGTGATAATACAAGTTGCTATGGATGCAGAAAGTAAGAGATAACTGCTTACAAGATTAGGCAAACATTTCATACAATAAGTGATATTTGCCCTAAGACTTGCAACTGTAAAGGGAATTTTATCAAGCAGAGAAAGAGGAAGGGGTATCAAGAAATAAAAACAATGATTCGGTAGTTCCATACCTGCGTATATATCCAAAGGAATTAAAATCAGTATTCTGAAGAGATACGTGTACCCCAAGATTCATTGTAGCATTATTCATAATAGCCAAGATGCGGAAATAACCTAAGTGTTCTTTAATGGATGAGTGGATCAAGAAATTGTGACATACATATGTAGAAAGATAGGTATCAGTTTTAGTTGTCCTTTTTAGAATTTTACCCAAACCTCTTCATTACTACAGGTATCCATGCCAAGGAACCATGTGATAAATATTTAAATTGTTATCACTCTGAGTGTATATTTCAAATGTGTAATTTTAGATGGTGCAGTTGAGGCCCTATGCCAAAGGAAAACATTATAAGTGAAAGGGATCAGTCCTATTTTCTTTAAATTGCATGGAAATGCAGCTTGCTAAATTATCAAAACAGAATTTTCATCCTAATTATAGTCCCTACTAAGGAAAGACTATGCATTCTAAATTGGACTTTGTGTTTTGAACATTTAGTCGTATAACATTATGAAATTTCCTAACGACTATTTGTTCATCACAGTTTTAAAAAACCTTTGATGAAAATATATGAGAATGACCTATAACATAAACTATTAACTACCATTGACATAGAGACATCATACTTTCTACCTGAAATAACATATTTAAAAACATGCCAATTCTTATATAAGTAGGGAGATAGATAATCATAGTTTTGGTTTCTTATTTCTTTTGATAAACACCCCATAGACTCAGTAGTAAAGAAAACATGCATTACTTGAAAATATTAGAATTTCAAGTAATAAAAATTTGAACTTTTTCTTATACCAAAATAAAGTAAACAATGACCACAGATTAAGGGAATGCCAAAAACTGTCAGTGAACTTCATAGATATCTGGTAGGTTTCCCAATTGTTGGCTGGTTTCTCTTGACCACTGTAGTGAATTTATTCTGTCAAATACATCACCATTGGAAGCTTAATTTTCTTAATCAATGGAATTCCTAGTTATTAATTTCAGTGATTTCACTAATACTGTGTTTTGCAGTCACCAGAGTCACCAATCTGCAGCAAAGCTGTGTGTTTTCTGCTGGCTACTGCCATATGGTACTTCAAGACGTTCTATTAGATGGTGGACATGCCCAGATATAGCATATAGTCTCTCTCTTCATCTATCCTCAACCACATTTTATAATCCCAATCCAATTTATTTAGAAATAAGGCGCATGGGGCTCCTGAATGGTTCAGTCGGTTAAGCATCCGACTTCGGCTCACGTCATGATCGCACAGTCCCTGGGTTTGAGCCCTGAATTGGGCTCTGTGCTGACAGCTCAGAGCCTGGAGCCTGCTCCTGATTCGGTGTCTCCCTCTCTCGGAACCCCTCCCCCTCTCATGCTCTCTCTCCAAAATAAATATACATTAAAAAAAGTTTAATAGAAGTAAGGGGTCATTCTCACAATTTTGGGATTCCCAGCAAGCTAGCGCATTAATTTAGTAAATAGGAATAATCATTTCATTTTAAATGAATGAAACTTGAGAGTGAAATATTCCATGTGTGGACAAGGATATTTACTGATCCACTAATATTTCCTTTATACCCCTATATTTTGTGTTTTCACCTAATGGTTTCGATTTTTTAGCTCCTCCTGATGACAGAAAGCAATATGACTATGCCTTTAACATCAAATTTAGACTCAAAATCATTTCAGTAGTCTACATGCTCTGCATTGCTTGACTCCTCTCACTTTATAGATCTTATTTCCTATCTCTTCCTTCCAGTAGACATACCAGCAAGGTAGATATCCCTGGAGCATACCAGCTGTACTTTATCTGTTCCCTGAGCCTAATCTCCTTTTCCACCAGATATTTCCAAGACCATTCCCTCAGCTTTCTTTTAATCAGATGTCATGCTTTTAACATCAGCCCCATGCTGTCACCCAGCTCTCCATCTTTGCTCTATTTGTCACCAGAACACTTTTTCTTACACGATATGCATATGTATTATATATTTACTTCTTTGTTGCGCTTCTCTAAAAGGATCACAATTTCCATTAGGACAGGGATTTTATTTGCTTTATTCGTTGTTCTAGTCCCAAAGCGTAGGCAGTGCCTCTCACAGAGTATCTATTTAATAAACACTTGCACTTAAGTAATTTCCATTATTATTACTTTTCCTTTTTATTTCTCTGTCTCTCTGTCAAAATAAATAAACCTTAAAAAATTTAAAAATTATTATTTGGGGCAGAACCCCGGTGACCCCTGTGTAATTAGATGCTGCCTATTATCTGTCATCTTTTCCAATATCGCATAGTTTATGTTGTATTATTTTTAGGAAGTTTCAAACGTGTGTCTTGAATCTTTTGGCGTCAGTTTGCACAGACTTTGGTTCAATTGTCCCCATGGATAACTCTCTTTATTATCTTTTAGTGAGGAGAAAGAAGGTGCCTTCTTCCTAGAATTCAAATAATTCAGAAAACGAGGAGTAAAGGCGTAAAGCACTAATGTTAGAAATAATTTACATGGATACTTATACCTATTATTTTTATAGCCATTACTTCAGTTTTTAAAATAAATTTTAATGAGTTCTTTGCTCACTATTGCTTCTTACATCCCAGCCTTGCCTTGTGATTTCACGTCTCTTTTGGCCGGTGCGTATCTTTTAATAGTTCTTTCGGTGCATATCTGTGGGTTATAAACATTCTGAAAGTGATCATGTCCGAGATTAGATTTACATCACCCTAAATCTCAAATAATAATATAGTTATTAGATGGATACTATGTATGTCACCCTTCTTCAGTATTAATTATACATCCCCCAAATTCACGTATTTCATATATGGTCAGTGTCAGAGACAACTTTTTTTTTTTTAATTGAAGTTTAAGAGTCAAATATACTTGTATTGAGAGCATACCTTCTTCATTTACATTTTAGTAAGACCTATAATTGAATGTAGTTCTCATTGAATCTAACATTTCCTGGGTATTACCGGATAACTCCTATCTAACTCTTCATTCCATACCACCGATTTCTAGGACCGATGCAAAACTGTCTCTGTGGAAAGTTAACCGTATGCGTGTAGTGGCTCTACTTATCCCTTCCTTAGGTTATTTTATTATTACAATTTTTTTGCAAAGTCTTCCTTTGAGACTTTTATATATAAATAGATAAAAGTTCTTTAGAAGATTATCTGAGTCTACAGATATCTATACATAACTGATTTGACTTCTCATCCCATTCCCTTTGTATATCTTGGCATTTAGATGCATTCTGTGATATTTTGTTTTACAATTAAAAGGAATAAAGTTCATTTCAACTTGTAAAATTCATGCTATGCAAAGGCATATATGCCTTAATTTAAAATGTTTTATTTAGCAAACCATAACCTACTATATAAAGAATGAATATGATTCTAATAATGATAATGTCTGCCACTTTATGTTCTATTTTTTGGCCAGTGTACTAGTTTTATACATATACCACCACTTAAGAAGTTGACTTAAGTTTTGCCGACATAAAATGAATTACCAATGTAATGTTAGATATTAAAATAGAGAGTTTAGAACTCATATCTGCTTGGAAAACACTACCCTTTTCTGCTCTATACTGACACATGTCATATAATATCAATTTTTACATTAAGTATGTTTATAAAAATTAAAAAAATGTGTATTAGAAATACAGGAAATGAAATTCCAGGGAAGGTCTATTTTTTTCATAGTTTTAAGATTCTGCTTAAAATTTTTTATTTATTTTTTAACATTTATTTATTTTTGAGAGAAACAGACAGAGCATGAACAGGAGAGGGGCAGAAAGAGAGGGAGACACAGAATCTGAAGCAGGCTCCAGGCTCTAAGTTGTCAGCACAGACCCCAACACAAGGCTCAAATTCATGAGCGGTGAGATCATGACCTGAGCTGAAGTTGTACTCAACTGACTCAGGCACCCAGGCACCCCTAAATATTCTTAATAATAACCAATTCCTCTATTGTATACTACTATGTTTTGTGCTACATTGAATTTACAAAACAATCAATTGCAATGTTTGTGTTTTACTGTTGGCTTGAGATTATGCTTAGTATTATGAAGAGAAGAAAAATGTTGAGATACATTTCCTCCTCCTTGGTCTCGAAAATCCAATAGAGAAGTTGCTATTATAGGGTAAGATAAATAGGACACAGGCACCTAAAAAAGATTTGCTAACCTTATAAGCAAAGCTATTTAATGGTATTTTACCAAGATGCAGTAATGGAAGTACCACAAACATAATGACTTACTTCTCTTCTGAAGTTTTGTTACAATTTTGGTTTACAAAACCAGAAACCCCAGAGTTATTCTTAACTCCAGCAATTTGATAGGTAGAGATGGCTCCATTTCATAACTGGGAGTATCCATTTAGCTCTGTGTTTGAGTTTAGGCCATTGTCCCCTGTTCCCACTATGAGGTACAAACTTGCTTCCTGAAGTTCTAGGACCTCTGTTTCTGGATGATTTTCATTCTGCTCTAAATTCTCCTCAGGAGAAACATCTATGCACAGGATGATGTATCCAAAGCACTGATAAGCCAATTAAAACACTAAAATATTGAATGTTATATTGATGCATCTTAAATATATGGAAGATGAAACTGCAGAATATTTTTCATGCTGGCCAGTGGAGTGCCTTTCATCTTCTCTCCTCAAAGCTAAGTTTGAGACTAGCTAAATATTGCAAATATTCCTTTGCATACATAGTCTTTTGACTTTCTGGAAAAAAAATGCAAATATTCTAATAAAATAAAATAATTTGGAGGTACTGAAAATCTAAAGTACAAATTTAGATAAAAATGAACAAAGTAACAAAACTGTGAACTTTTCATGAGCGCATTTTGACTAATACCTGCATTTTTATCAAAATACAAAACAAAATTGCCTTTTATCCATTTACTTGACAGTATAACTAATAGACCCATCAAAATGTCTTAAAATAAACAAAGGGGCGCCTGTGTGGTTCAGTCAGTTGAGCGTCTGACCTTGGCTCAGGTCACAATCTCACAGTTCATGGGTTCGCGACACACGTCAGGCTCTGTGCTGACAGCATGGAGCCTGCTTCAGGTGCTGTCTCCTTTTCTCTCTGCCCCTCTCCCCCACTCATGTTCTCTCTGTCTCTCAAAAATAAGCAAACAGCAATCAATCGATAAATTTATGCATACATACATGAATGAATGAATGCATGCATGCAAACATACATAAATATGTACTTTTTCCTTGAGTCTCATCTTAGTTCTTGTCCCATGGAATATAGGAACTCTTTACAAGGCTCAAATAATACTCCAGATGAAGTAAGTTGATTTTTTGTTTTATTTTTTATTATTTTTTAAGTTTATTTATTTTGAGAGAGAATGAAAGTGGGGGAAGGACAGAGAGAGAGGGAGAGAGAGAATCCCAAGTAGGCTTGGCACATCAGTACAGAGTCCCTTGTGGGGTTCAATCCCACTAACTGTGAGATCATGACTTGAGCTGAACCAAGAGTGGATGCTTAACCAACTGAGTCACCCAGATGCAATAAATTTAAAGACACATTCCCCACCAGAAAACCATCATGTAATTTGATTTTTTAAATGATTTATAGTGAAATGAAAAATATCTCATTAGAATGATGACATTGGGAAAGAAGAGAGAGATCAACAAAACTTTATGCATGAAGTCTTATGCTCAGTTTATGGGAAGATTTAGATGATATATTTAAAGATTTGAAGTCTGAATTCTTCCTGTAAAAATTATATTATCTCTGATATGAAAAACAAAGAATTTATCTTGTGTAAATGATGTCAAGTGTTAGGTTAAATTTGAGGACCATACAAATCATGTAGGAATGAGTAATCAGAACTGGAAATCAATAATTGAGAGTTTGTATTAGGGTTCTCCAGAGAAGGATAACCAATAATATATATAATTTATATTTAATATAATTATAATATATATTTATAGTTATATATAGTAATAATAATATATAACACTATACATATATGTGCGTGTGTATATATATGTATTGGTTCACATGATTGATATTATTATGGAGCCTGAGAAGTCACATGATCTGCCAACTGCAAGCTGATGACACAGGAAAGCTAACAGCATAATTCCAGTCTTAGTCTACAGGCCTGAAAAACCCGAAGTCAGCAGTCTCAATCTTGGTCTGAGGGCAGGAGAAGACCAATGTTCAGCTGAAGCAGTGAGTCAGGAAGAAAAAATGAATTCCTGTCTCTTCTGACTTTCGTTGGATTCAGGCCCTTAAGAGATCAAATATGCCCATACACAATGGGAAGGGTCATCTACTGAATCCGCTAATTAAAATATTAATCACATCTAACAATACTCTCACACACACATCCAAAAATAGTGTTTCTGTGCCCCCTATGACACAGTCAGATTGACATATAAAATTAACCATGTAGAGTTGTATTCACCCAGGTTAAAAAAAAATGAAAATGAATGACGTCACTACTTTGAGGATCTGAGATGAAGAGATTTTTACTTGAAATTAGGAAACTTTTACCTTTGTAGGATATGAGAACAAAGGAATCCAAAAAGAAAAGGAAGAGTGGTTTTAAAATCAAAATTAAAATCCCTTGAAAAAAATTTAAAAATTCGGTAGAAATTTGTAATATAACTTTCTGTAAACGTATCCCTGTTGAGTTTGCACAAAATCATGAGCAATACCAACTCCGTTTGAATTCATACGATGTCTTAGAAATTCTCAGAATTCAACATACATCCTTACGTACTCATTAGTTAGGAACTGAGAATATTCTTATGCAAACATGTGCTTACCTTCACTGTGGCTCATGCAGTTTACCATGTTATCCCAACCAACACGCAAATACCAAGAATGCGACAGACTTTAAACTATGGAAGTGGCAAAAAGGATGCGTTTGCCTGTGCAGTCTCTTTGCTGCAAATAAATTTCTGGCATCCTTTTTTATCCTCTCTTATTTCATTCAGCAGTTCTGGGTCACCCTTGGTCCTGATCCTGTCTGATTACTAAGCAGATACAGTGTTCAGCACTCCCCGTCAGATGTTGCTGCTATTTTCCCAGTGGGTGCACCCTGTGACCCTGACAAAGATTCATCATACCACTGATCCCTTTGATTGCTGTGCTGATTTCTATGATTGTTGCCATCTGCTATACATATAAACAACATCAACAACAACAAAAAGGAAAACGAGGGAGAAAAACAACTAACGAAATCACTCTAAACGGAAGTAGACCAAATTGTAAGTCTTATTTGTTGCATCTCACAGACTGGAAATGAATTAAACAGTCTAAAAATCTAAGAGTTTATAAAAATTAAGGTACATGTTAAACATGTTAAACTTTCATGTATGACAACATATAATTGTAATTAGCTTTAAGGTTTAAAGGACAGATAGTTATCTTCACCTCTATACAATTCACAAAAGCAACACAAAAGAAATTGAAATTCTAAAGAATAGCATCTCCATGAAAAATTATAATACGTTTTATAATATGTCTGAGTTCCCTGACATATTGAATTAGGCAATGGCCTTACAATTTATGCATTTACATATATACATATATATATATACACATATATATACATATATGTGTATACATATATATGTGTATACATATATACATATATATACACATATGTGTATATATGTGTATATATATATACACATACATATATGTGTGTATATATATATATATATATATATATATATACACACTCACACACATATTGTTTCATTTAAGACTTAAACATCGAGAGAACATTATCATTCCACATATAGTTAAATAATCAATGATTTTGGTATTCCAAATAACCTTAATGTCACATATATAAAATATCAAAGCTAGTATACCGTTCTGTTTTCTACCTGCAACCCAGTAAACTTTCCATCATAAGACAATGATACATATCCCTATACAATTCACTTTTTTTTTTTATTTTACAGAATTTAGGGCTTTTCTACCTTCTAATTTGTTTTGAAACTGAAATCACAAAATAGAAAGAATTCTTTAATTGAACTGCCACTATCATGTGATATGAAACTAAAATGAAAACTTAGAGTTTGTTTGCAAGATGGAGGGGATGACAATGTATTGTTTTCAAAGTACAAGGAAATATCTTTGACATGAAGTGTTCCTTAACTTTTATATGTATTAAAATATGTTCTTATAAATAACACTAAGATTTTAGAAGATGAAGTGGGTAGAATTTGTTTACATTTGCGGGTATATTTTTATGCTTACTCTTCTTTTAATGTGCATTCATTATCTGCAGAGGGTAAAATAGTTTGTCTAGTGAATTAAATAGAAAACTGTTAGAAACAGTAATAAAATGTAACAAGGTAGCTGGTCACAAAAGTAACATATCAAAATGAGGTTATCCTATATACAAAAAAGTCACATTTACAAATTTAAAATACCAGAGATTTCCTAAAAACTAGGAATAAACATAATAAAAGTTCTAGTGAGGGCCTGAAAAAGAAAGTTAAATAACTGTAAAATGAGAACACGATTTCTTAAAGCTTATTCTCTTTGAGTATCTCAAATAAATGGAATTAAAGTTAAAATAACAGAATAGTTTTATAGATTTACAGATTGGTAAAAATATTTGAAAAATGATTATTTGAAAACTTAATAGTATAAAAATAAACAAAATAGTTGAAAAGCAAAAGTGACTAGTCGGAGAGCCCATGATATAAATCACATTAAGTCTCACTCAGAGATTAAAATTGATTAGTGTTGGAGATGATTTAAGTAAATGCTTATCCTTCTTAGAAATATCAAGTATGTTTTTAAAATAACAAGGTCTAGCAACACCAAAGGTTAATTAAATCAGGAACACTTAACATTAAGCCCAGGCAACATTACTTTTTTTTCTCCCCAAAGTTCTCTCCCCTCCCAATTGATTCTAACGTGCAGGGAACATACCTGTCGTAAATAAATTCACCTGCGAGGCCATCTAAACACACTTTCGAAAATCTTGCTCTTTGCCTTCTTCTCTGTATCTACTTCTGTCATTATTCTTGGCAACTACTGTCTTCACACTGGCCTTTCAATTTCTTGACTTCCTGAGATTGAAAATTATTATTTTTTTTACTCTCTACTTCACACTTCCATTGTTATAGTTATTCCTGTCTTCATTATCAAAAGTAATTACACATCCCCAAAATTACCATTTGAAGCATTTTACATTCTAATCATTATTTATTATTGTTATAGGTCACTTATCCTCCCATCATTACTCTAGTAACTATTGGTACACCCAGTTTCTAATACTACAAACAAGCCTCACCATCTAATTTCTTCTCTCTTTACTTAATTTATATTCCATTTCAAATAAACTTAGGCCCTTTTTAAAATTATTTTTTCCATTTATCTATCTTGTTCAATAATTGCTGGAAAAAGACCAGTACATCTTAGGCTCTACTGCTTGTTTAAGGTACTGCCGGAGAAGTTTTAAAAAATTATGCTGAATGATGTCACTTAAAAGTTATGATCGTGAATCTCTGACAGGCACTCACCATTCACCAAATAATCTTGTAAACTTTTTAAAAATACACTTTTCCCTGTGTTATGGACTAAATTGTGGCCCCCCACCATCCCAATTCTTTATGTTGAAGCCCTAATTCCCAGAGTGACTATATTTGGAGATAGGGCCTATAAGAAGGAAATTAAGATTGAGTTAGGTTAGGTCATCAGAGTGAGCTGTTATAAGGACACAAGTCCTTATAAGAAGAGGAAGAGACAGGGGTGCCTGGGTGGCTCCATCGACTAAGCGTCCAACTTCAGCTCAGGTCATGATCTCACGGTTCGTGGGTTCAAGCCCTGCATCGGGCTCTGTGCTGACAGCTCCGAGCCTGGAGCCTGCTTCAGATTCTGTGACTCCCTCTCTCTCTGCCCCTCCACCATTCACATCTGTCTTTGTCTCTCTCAAAAATAAATAAAAAACGTTAAAAAAAAAAAAAAAGAGGAAGATAGGAGAGCACTATCTTTCCATGTTGCGGGCCAGAAGAGAGATCTCACCAGGACTCACCCTGAGGGCACTTGATCTTGGAACTTTAACCTCCAGAACTGTGAGAAGGGAAATTTCTTTTATGTGTGAAAGATTAAGGATTATAAATACAGTAAAACCTTGGATTGCAAGTAACCTGTTCTTCAAGTGTTCCACAAAATGAGTGCAAATTTCTAATAAATTTTAACTTGATATGTGGGAAATCAGATAGCTATGCCCTGGTTAAGCAGATTGTAGGGAACACATTACACTGCTTTCTGGCCCTGGTGAAAACAGCTAGGGCTAATGCACTTTTAGGGGTTGTGTCTTGCCTGTGCTCATTAATTGCTGAGACTATGTTTTCTGTGGAATATTTTATCTTGTTCTCCACCCTCCTTTCGGCATCTGCTCTTTTGTAGTCTTGGGAACCCCTTGTGTTTTTTGCACACTTTTTATAGTTGTTACTGACATGTAGCCACAGACATCTTTGTGCAATGTTTTCCCTGTGATGTATGTCTCATAAATACGGGAGCCTGAGAACAGCTTGGGGAGAATTCCCTTAGCCTCTCTCTCACCTCTCTTGATTTATGGAGGCCTGAGTACTTCTTTCTGCTTCCCCCGGCTTTGCTGGGCAAAGCTGAAAGCCAAACCCACAACTGGTGACCATAATGTGATCCCAATTGATAAACAAGTGATATCTTGCAATACAAGTAGTACGTGATGCCAAACATCACATGGTCACAATTGAGTTAGTGGTTCTTGAAATTTTCTTTTATGTACAAGTGCTTTAAATTACAAGCACGTTTCTGGAATGAATGAGGCTCAAAAACCAAGTTATTACTATATTGGTGTCCACTCTTGGTTCCTGGCACACAGCTCCAAAAATCCCTTGTAAATAGGGGTGCTAGAAAAGTCTTTTCTTCCATGAGTTAGTCTTTTACCCCAGTTCCTGACACAGAGCTCCTAAATCCTTTGGAACTTCTTGGATGATAGCAATGTCTTTGTTCTAAAGAGGTAGCTCTTGGGGCTCCTGGATGGGGGCTGGTCACCATAAAGACCAAACCATGATAAGAAGCTTGTAATTTTCAGTGGCATCTGGGTGGAGGAGTTGGTTAAGTGTCTAACTCTTGATCTTAGCTCAGGTCATGATTTCACAGTTTGTGAGTTCAAGCCCCATGTCGGACTCTGAGCTGATAGTGCTGAGCCTGCATAGGATTCTGTCTCTCCTTCTCTCTGCCCCTCCCCCATCTGTGCTTGCTCTCTCTCTTTCTTTCTTTCTAAATAAATAAATAAAAAAAAAAAAGCTTGTAATTTTTAGCTCCATACCCTAGTCTTTAGAGATGGGAGAGATTGGAAGTGGATTTAATAATTGATCATGCCTGAGTGATGAAGCCTCCATAAAAATCCCGATATCTTTCATCCTTACCAGCCAATAAAATTGCTTTTATCAGTGCAACCAGTTACCTTTATCTTGTTAGATATAATGGTTAGTTTTTTGCCTTTTTCTAAATGGATAACCATCACCATAGTCAATGTTAGAATATTTTCATTATTCCCCAAACAAATCCCCTACCTATTAGTCGTCATTAGCCCACTCACCCCGGGCCTAGGTAAGCACTTATCTCTTTTGTTACTATAAATTTGTTTATTCTTAACGTTTAATATAAGGAGAAGCATACAATATGGCTAATTTGCAACTAGTTTTAACTTAGCATAAAGTTCTCAAGATTCATTAGTGTTGTAGCTTGTATCAATATGTCACTCCCTTCTTGGTCTAGAAATAGTCCATTGAACAGGTATACCACAATTTGTTTAAGCATTTATTAGTTAACGGACATTTGGGGTATTTTACTTTGGGGATATTATGAATAATATGATAATGAACATTTGTGTACAAGTTTTTGTGTGGATATAGTTTTTCATTTCTCCTGGATATGTACCTAGGAATTGTTGTGTCATATGATAACTTTATGTTTAGCATTTTGAGAAGCTGCCAAAATGTTTTACAAAATGGCCTCACTGTTCACATACCCAATAGTAATGTATGAAGGTTCTGGATTTTCCACATCTTCACCAACAGTTAATATCATCTGCCCTTTTGGTTGTATCTATTCTAGTGTGTTTCAGTGAAGTGGTACCTCTATTAGATTTTGATTTGTATTTTCCTAAATAGCTAATGATGTTGAGAATCACTTCATATTCTTATTGACAATCTTTTATATTATTTTCTAGAAAAACATCTATTTAAACTATTTACTTATTTTTAATTGGTATTGTCTTTTTATTAAGTATTTTACAGATACATGGTTTACGAATGCTTCCTTTCATTCTATGAGTTGTCTTGACACCTTCCTAATGACATGGTATATAGCACAAAAGTTTTTACTTTGATATAGTTCAATGTATCTATTTCTTCTTTAGAAATTTGTGCTGGTCTCTCTACTAGGCTATTGATATAGGCTTGGACTTGGTATTTTGACCCATCACTCCTTACATAGCCTGCTTTCCACAGTACTAAGGGATCTTTTAAAATTAGAAGTTCAGATTATGTCATTTCCTTTCTAAAACTTTTGAAAACATTCTATGCAATGATGTCTCATAGATTATACACCTAGATCAGAAAACCATTAAAATCTGCAACTTTCTCATCTCTGCGCGTAAGAAATTGCTGCGGCTGAGGTCAGAGAGGTTTTTTCCTGCTTTCTCCCCTAGGGTTTCGATGGTTTCCTGCCTCACATTCAGGTCCTTCATCCATTTTGCGTTTATTTTTGTGAATGGTGTAAGAAAGTGGTCTCGTTTCAACCTTCTGCATGTTGCTGTCCAGTTCTCCCAGCATCATTTGTTAAAGAGACTGTCTTTTTTCCATTGGATATTCTTTCCTGCTTTGTCAAAGATTCAGTCTCCTTTTACAACAGTTATATGTTCAGTACACACAGGAAAAAAGCGCTTGTAAAAAAAAAATGAGAAATTGCTTTCAAAACCTACATCAGACGGTGTGCTATTTCACAAATCCTGATGAGATCAGGTCTGTAGAAACTCCATTTAAATCCAAAAGTTGCTTGATGACACTCCTATACCCGAAGTTGAGACAACTTACAAAATTTCAGGAAAGAAAAAAAAGATGAACCACTGTTATAAGGTACTCAAAACCTATTATTCCTTATTTCATATCACAGTTCATGGGCTATCTCTTCTGTCACCTACCTCCAGGCAAAATTACACCTAACCTGTCAGAGAGAGGAGTCTCCTCAATTCTTAAAATCCTTCTGGGAAGTAGACACCATCGTTCCCTTAATGTCAAAGAGACTTTTAATCAGGAAGCTCCTCTCTGCACATAACCTTTCCTACTATATATTTAGTTCATTTTCTTTTGTGTAAATCAAACAGAAATATTTGCAATTAATAAAAGGCATATTTGAGCAAACTGTTTTCATCCACTTACGTTTTCTAAAGTAAAATTAATCTGGAATAAACTTTTAAGAGATGACTGGCGTGGAAGTTAAAGTTTAGAAAATCGTTGTAATCATAGAAAACAGCAAAGGACATAGCTACAGGGAAATTCGCCAGAAAGGAATTAGAAAATTGGATTCTTTTTTGTAATAGAGTGAGAAGGGAAGTGAGACTATGAAAAGTGGTAAAAGGCTGAGGACTAATAAGACAGTCTGGAATAAAGAATACAAAACTTAGCTTAAATATGAAAAATGAAGTGGAAAAAGAGAGGAATGTGTTGAAATGACTTAAAGTTTATCCTAGAAAATTTAACAAAGGCATATATGTATTTGTGTGTATACGTGTCTTTGTGCACTCATATGTATGTCAGTTATAAATATGTATACTATCTGCTGTTATAAAATAGCATATGCCGTTTTGTCATTTACAATTGTATACGTATTTAAAATTGTTATGTAAATATTTGATCAGCTATAGATTATTCATTTGCTTTTACATTACTTCCAATTTCAATTATTTGCTTAGGACATTTATGAATGCACACACGAATCACTTCAAAAGTAACAAGATATTTCTTCCTCAGTTTATACTTTTTTGAGCATCTGGACTTGATGAATGCATTGTGATTCACTTTGTGTTAATGACAACATCGTAGGCACCCGTATTACTATATGTCATAATTTTGCATTTAAACATTTCTTAAAAGCAAATTTGGCAATGTCGTGAGTTTTTTTTTTTTTTCCTTGCTGACATGAAAAATATCAAGTAAGTTACTTCCTATTGCTCTTTCAGGCACCAAGTTGTCTCAAATACTAACTTAATTGTACTTTGTCAAATTGTAAATAGCCCCTAATTAGCAAGCCTCTCCTTCTGTCTCCTTCCACACAATATATAATCAATAATTCTAATGGTAATATTCATGGATGAAACAGATGAAAGAAGACATTGAAGTTGCGTAATAGAGCAATGTAACAAATAATAAATTGTAATTAAAGCAAATACTTTTAAAAACCACATGCCTATAGAAACTTCTTTATGGTGAAATATCAGCAACGTAATGCAAATGATCCTGGATCAATATGATTGTATTTATCTTGATCAAAGCAAATTAGAAAATTCTCCTTTCTAATGAAAGCTGCCTATGCTATATGTCATTAAAAGTTTATATTAGGGGCGCCTGGGTGGCTCAGTCGTTTAAGCGTCCGACTTCAGCTCAGGTCACAATCTCCCGGTCTGTGAGTTCCAGCCCCGCGTCGGGCTCTGGGCTGATGGCTCAGAGCCTGGAGCCTGCTTCCGGTTCTGTGTCTCCCTCTCTCTCTGCCCCTCCCCTGTTCATGCTCTGTCTCTCTCTGTCTCAAAAATAAATAAACGTTAAAAAAAAAAGTTTATATTATGTAATGCATTTTAATTTAATATTAAGGAGAAAAACTTATGCATACAACTACATTATCTATATTTAATATGCATTTTAAAATTCAAACAGTCTCTAGAAGACAAAGGAATCATTTTAATCATACATTGTTCTTTTATATTTAATTATTATCTAGTTAAAGTCTGCATACTATGTGCCAGTAGTACACTAACGTCTGTGAATATAAAAATTGAAGAAAGTCATTTAATGTAACTTCTGTCCTTAGGGACCTGATCGTTTCTGGAAATGTAGGTGGATAGGAAATACGCTTTTCAGAAGTCCATGAAAGTTAAAGCCGTATTTGAAACATAAGCTCTAAACATGTTTTAGATGCTTTTGATTTTTAAATTATTACTTAGTTATAAAAAATGCAGTAAATATGTGCTAAATATACTCCCTCCAAAAAAACCTGATGCAATGAGGAGAGAAATTTAAAGATTTTATCAAAAAGAGAAATCTTTCTCAGTAAGAAAAAAATGTACATATATGTACATATATTAAAAGCAAAATTCATGAAAGTGTCACCAATAATGAATTAATTTTTCTAAGCATATTCATATATACATCTGTTCCCATAACTATAGAATTACCAGGGATCCCCTGGGAACAATGATGAAAGTATCAGCTATTTGTTTCAGAGTATACATGCATATGGAAATCATCCATCAGATGCTTATTGGATCTACAAAGGTTCCAAAATCTGTGAACAACAGGATGATATAACCTATCCCTGCCATAAATGTGCTTAAAATTTGGGGCTCTATGGGCAAGAAAAATCAGTAATAATTCAGTACAAAAAATACCAATTTAGATGGAGACACGGTGATATAAAAGAGCTTAAACTCAATCTCATTATACAAGAAACTGTAGAAGAAATGTCACTTCATTTGATTCCTAAAAGACAGAAGGAATATAAGCAACTGATTACGTAAGGGCAATACTTTTGGAGAAAGACACTAAGGCCATTTTTGTTTTTTTTTTTTTTTTGTTTTTTTAATTTAAGAAGGTAACGAAGGAGAGAGGGAGAAAAGAAAATTTAAAAAAAAATGTGGGGAGAAAAAAGTAAGGAAGAGAAGAGAGCAAACTGTTACAAAACTAAGGACTCTAGAAATATTTTGATTGTGGAACAAGAATCTTCTTTTGACTGTAAGTGCCACAGACACTATCACTAATGCCCTTGTTTTGCAAACGTAGTGATAAACACTATTGGACCATTCTAAAGGTTATAATGACAAGTTAGAGCTAAAATTAACCAAATACCCAACAATGAAAACTTCTCTATCTTTGGCCAAATCATGGCTTATTCAAACGCCTAAGTTGTCATGTTTTAGAAGCTAATGATTGCAGCACAAAACGTTCTGTCAAACACGAAACTGACCAAAAAATTAATTCTGATTAAGTCTATCAAAGAGCACAGTTAATTTAAATAATTACTTATTCTTTTACACAATATATTTTAAATCAATCTTTACTTTTCAAGTATTTCACACTATGGAAATGCTAAACTGAACTAATATTCTTAAGTCCCTTTAAAATACTTATTTACAATAAAATTCTATTCCAAATAATTTATAAAAAATGTAATTGGTAACAATTCATGGAACGTGAAATCCGGTTTTAAAGATGTTACCTTCTAACTAAGCTGTACGATTCTCAATAGCTCAGGTTATGGTAGCATGTGCAAAATGAACGAATAACTCCCAAATCAACTGCATTATATAGGCTTGGTTGCAAATATAAAAATATGACTTTGTGGGGGCACCTAAGTGACTCAGTCGATTAAGCGACCGACTTCGGCTCAGGTCATTATCTCATGGTTCGTGTGTTCCAGCCCTGTGTCCGATTCTGTGCTGACAGCTTAGAGCCTGGAGCCTGCTTTGGATTCTGTATCTCCCTGTCTCTATATCTGTCCCCAACTTGTGCTCTGTCTCTCTCAAAAAATAAACATTTAAACAAATTTTAAAGGTATCACTTTGGAAAAATCCACAGGTTATCAACCAGACAAGTAGATAAATTTTCTGTAGCCTATAGTCTATTTCTTCTGGTAAATAGGCTTTTTAATCAGAATGTCAAGTACATCCATTTTTGATGTTATTTAAGAAAATTTTGGAATATCCAAACATCCTAAGTCAAAATAATTGAGGTTACCCATTCAATAAAACAGCATCATGAACAAAATGCTATCGCTTGAAGTTTGTATTTTGTATTACACAAAATTTTTCCTGGATTAACTAGCTATGATTTACTTTTTCTTAAGTAAAATCTAGGCATTAAAACTCATAATAATTTTACTAGGGAAATACATAAGCCTAATTAAGGATTATAAAACCATATAGAACCAAATGTAAGTCTTAGGAAAATCAGTTAACAGACTGTTTGGCTATGGAAATGTCTTAATTTTCTAAATTTTAAACTATCTTTGTTCAATAAGTATTTCTAAAAGCAACTTAGAATAAAATAGTCACTATGCGCTTCAGTACATTCAAATATCACTCTTTGGCTCAAAACAAACATGGCTATAGGTGAAAATAGTATTCTGGGCTCTTCACGATTGTTTTTATCCTTCTAGTCAATGTACTTTTATTACCTGGAATATTGGCACAAGATTATCTCAAGAATATATTTACAAGCAAAATGCACTGCTCAAATACTTTAATTATGACTGGATACTCTTATAGTGACCTGGATGATTTTCAGTTGAAGGCATAAATAATAGGAATTTTCTTCAATTATCTAAGACATTTTTGTTTTGAAATGATACACTTAAATCAGTTTTGAAATGATACACTTAAATCATAGTCAAAATGGGCCTTCCTAATAAATAATCCACATTGTTATTTAGGAACACGAGATGACTAAAATTCCGCTCTCGGTGGCTTTTGTAACTGATACTGACTTTTGGTGTCAAGATCTTTAAAAAAGTGGAAGGAGATAATGAGAAGTCCCCGAAGCTTGTTTCATGTAACAAGCTTAGAAGAAGTGAACATTATGATCTCTCATATGGCATTATCAAGAATTTAGTTATATGGCTGCATCAAACTGCAGAAAGAATAAGGAAGAAAATCTAGCTGTGTGCCTTGTAGATAAAGCAAGTGGAATTAGAGATATCTAGGTAATCTTTATCAAATTTTATTCTTCTTGTTAGGCTTCCCTGTCAAACAAAAAACACATTCTAGCCTTTTTTATCCAGTAGTAATACTAAAAATGCCTTTGCCCAATGTTTGTCCAGGATTACCACATAAAGGGAAGTCCTTTCCTTCAGATTTATCTATGGTTCACACACTCCACTGTTCTAAAAAAGGAGTCTTCAAAATATGGCCGATGGTGCAACTGTTTTATTAGAGTAATGTTTTATTGGGACACAGCCATATTCACTTCTTTACATATTAGCTATGTCCATTTTCATGCTACAGTGACAGATCTGAGTCGGATTGAATAGTTTTAACATAGACTAAAATAATTACTACTTAGCCCTATAAAAAAAAGTTTGCCAATCCAATTCTAAAAAAAAAAGTTATTTTTCTACCCAACACACAATGGTAGGGAAGAGATAAAATAACCATCCACCCATATTTCCCACAGAAAAATAAAATTCAATGAAGGCAAAGAGAAAAATGTGATATTTGTCATTGGCTGAAAGTTTGGCGGCCATTTGCCTTGGCAGCTAGGGGAATTCATGGATTTGACTTTGAGTTTGTTCTTTGTGAAGACTGTTCTTATCCATTGTTCACTTACTCTGACTATTCTCTTGCAAGTCCTTCTTTGTGTATTAAGCTACTTGGCTCTAACAATGTCCCCTGTTAATATTGCTGGGTTAAGAGATGCTCTTAGAGGGGCGCCTGGGTGGCTCAGTCGGTTGGGCATCCGACTTCGGCTCAGGTCACGATCTCACCGTCCATGAGTTCGAGCCCCGCGTCAGGTTCCATGCTGACAGCTCAGAGCCCGGAGCCTGTTTCGGATTCTGTGTCTCCCTCTCTCTCTGACCCTCCCCCGTTCATGCTCTCTCTCCCTGTCTCAAAAATAAATAAACGTTAAAAAAAAAAAATTAAAAAAAAAAAAAAGAGATGCTCTTAGAGATGCTCATAGAAACATGCCTATAGAAACATTATTTCTATAGGTCTATAAGAGGATTTCCAGAAGAGATTAGCATTTGAATGGGTAGAATGAGTAAGGAAGTTTGCCCTTATCTGTGTGACTGAGCGTCATCTAATACCTTTAAAGCTTGAACAGAACAAAAAGATACAGGAAGGGTGCATTTACTATTTGTGTTGAAATATCCATCTTGGTTATTGAATCTTGCTCTTGAATATGAGCTCTGCTGGTTCTCAGGCCTTCAGACTCTGACCAGGACATACACCAGTGGCCCCACTGTTACCAAGTTTTTGCCCTTGAACTGGGAGTTAACTTGTGCCATCTGTTCTCCAAGTTCTCAGGCCCTTGAACTTGGTCTGTATTACACACTACTGGCTTTCCTGGTTTTCCACCTTGGCGATGGAAGGTTGTAGGGCTTCTCAGCCTCCATTATTGTGTGATTCGATTTCTGTAATAAATTCTCATTGGTTTTGTTTCTCTGAGGAACCCTTATTAATACATCAGCCATAAGTGATGAGGATCACTGTTACTGGGAGTTACTGTCTTTGAAGGATATACACTTTTTACCGTGTTAGTTGAAGGGTCATGTTCTGTTTTAATGCTCAGAAAGATAAAAAGGATACTTTCTTTGACAAAAGAAGTTTATTAAAATTTAGGTCATATTACTCACTTCTGGTTGATTTTTCTGTGATGCAAAACAGCCCCTAAAATCTCAATGACTTTTAACATCAAGAAAGGTTTATTTCCTGATCATATTATGTTTTGGACATGAGTTAGCATCTTTGATTTTACTCCAGGCTACAAATAGTCCTCATGTCAGCTTCACTTTTCTTCATTCTGGGTCCAGACTATTGGAGCAGTCCCAATTTTGGACATGCCATTCTCATGGCAGAACAAGAGAGTTGATTGGAATGCACAATGGATTTTAAAGGTATTGCTCCCAGGTGACATATGCCTTATCCATTCACATTCCACGGGCAAGCAAATGTAGTATTATTGGAGTAGAGAGGTGTACATAATACAAGAAGGCACTGAAAGTTACAGGGCAATGGGTTAGAATGCATAATAAGTTTATATGAATGCGGAAAAAAATACATAGCATAAACAGAAATACAATCTGACTCTGTAAGCCTCAGGACCAGTTTGCTTCCAATCATTTCTTTGCACCAGTAGCTCAGTCAATCTTCTTACCAAAACATAATTCTTAAGCCTATTTTATTTATTTGCTTATATATTCAAGTGCCTCTTTGTATCAAATAAACTACCTCGAAGCCATTAGGTTGGGTTTTAAGAACTTATCCTTAATCTTTCATGCAAAGCTGAGTCTTAATGAGTCTCTCCATGTGTATTTGGTGTTGCTGCAATGGGTTTTTCCTTTTTATTTCTGCTAGAAAACCAGCCATTTTTGCCTGACACTATCTTTTTCTATTTAATAACTTCCTTAACAATCTGATAACAATCCACACTCACTGCTAATGGTCTGTTTCCCAGCAACTCTCCAGAAAGCTACAGTATCGATAGACACATTGTCTGCCTTTCAAATTATCACAGGAAGCATTTGTCCCAAATGTTTTGGCAATGAATATGTAGAATATTCTATTTGATATCAGTATTCTTGCCATGTAATTTCTAGCTTGATAACACATGTTTTAAGTTACTGTTTGAAAGCATCTCATTTCAAAGTAAAATTTCGGTATATATTAATTTCAGCTAGTACAACAGATTAACTATGGAATTTTAGCCATCTGGGTTTAAATTTAATTCTCACATAAAGTATTAATGGTGTGGTGTAGATATTCAGTATTTAGATCCAGGTCAGTTCTGCTTTCAACAGGTAGGGGATCAATTTGGAAGAGTGAAGGTAAGAACTTTTATGTTCTAGACAGGAGCACATACCTCTTTGTTTCAGCATCTGTTGGTCAAAATCCAGTCAGATGGACATAACCTAATTAAAAGGAAAGCTGGGAAGTTTGGTCTTGGTCTGTTTATAAGGCACAAAAATAAAGCAATAAGGTTATTTTGCTGTCCCTGCACCAACATGCTAAGAGGTTCATGAATTTATCTCTAGATGATAAGAATCTATTCTACCTTCGGAGTTTTTGTTTTGATTGGTTCCACCCAGTACTTTTGGCAGCATTAATTTATTAGTGAACACACACACACACACACACACACACACACACACACAGAATCTGGTTTATAGATAAATAAAACTGGAAGACGTTTATATACCACCAAAAGCTTCACTGTGACTTTTCCATCCTGGTGAATACACAGTCGAACCTTAACCACTATTAGTTTTGTTTTGTCTTTTTTAGATATGCTCACTGTTTGTAATGCAAGCTTAAATACTTGGTGTTTACAGTTGCATTTACTATTGAATTTTGTAAAATGGCATTTGATGAGAAAACTGAAGTTGCTTCATGTATTCCGAGGTCTCCTTCGTATCTTTTAATATCAACTACCATCAGTTGCATTTTCTCCGCTCTTTATTTTTTTGTGTAGATTTATGTGTCTATCTGTTATCATTTTCCTTCTGCCTAAAGAACTTCCTTTAGGGGCGCGTGGGTGGCGCAGTCGGTTAAGCGTCCGACTTCAGCCAGGTCACGATCTCGCGGTCCGTGAGTTCGAGCCCCGCGTCGGGCTCTGGGCTGATGGCTCAGAGCCTGGAGCCTGTTTCCGATTCTGTGTCTCCCTCTCTCTCTCTGCCCCTCCCCCGTTCATGCTCTGTCTCTCTCTGTCCCAAAAATAAATAAACGTTGAAGAAAAAAAAAATTAAAAAAAAAAGAACTTCCTTTAACATTTCTTGTAATGTGTCTTCTGGTAGTGAATTTTTTTTCAGCTTCTGTATGTCTATGAAAAGTCTACATTTTACCATGTCTTTTTTTTTTAATAGAGAACATCTCACCTAATTTTTTGAGAGATATCTTTGCTGGTATAGAATTCTGAATTACAGTGGTTTTTGTTTTGTTTTCCTTTTACTTTAAATATGTTGATCCACATCTTCTTGCCTGCATTGTTTCTGACAGAAATATGCTCTCTTCCTTTTCTTTGTTCCTCTGTACATAATGTGCTCATGTATTTTTTGGTAGTATGGAAGTAAACTTAAATGACATTGATTTTTAAAAATGTAAAATCTTAGTGAAGAAAAAAATACCTAAATGAAATCCAAATTCAGGAGATATTTCTAAGTAATATAAAATATATTCAAGTAAATATTATTATGTTTATTTTACCTTTGTATGTTATGACCCAGAGGGTTATCACCAGAGATTCTTACTTAACCCTAGGAAATTTTTCTCAACAATCAATGACTTTTTGATATTATTATTTGATTTCCTGGTACATTCTAAATGAATAAATAAATATTTTAGCATTGTATTAACAATCAAAGAGTAGTACTCTCATATATATCGTCCTCCATTAGGTACAATTTTCATTTTCTGAATTAAAAGGTTTTCATCTATCTAAACCTTGTTTATATTTTAAAAAGGAAATTGGAAGGCAAGCCTTGCTCTGGTGACAACAAGGAACTCAAACTTTTCTACGAGATATTATTTCATTTGATTCATTTAACAAATTGCTAACTTACTGAAAGGAAATAGTATCATTTGTATTTATAAATAATGAAACCAAAAGTTAGATAATTCGAAAGAGTTGATCAAGATAATAAAGAAACTTAAGAGAAATCCAAGTCTCTCTTAGAGAAATTACTTTTACTGTAAAACCTACACAAACATAGAAAAAGCTATATTCATATACATGTTTTATTATGTCCTTGGCTTAGCTTAAATATTTAAAAACATTTTTTTTAATTTTTTTTCAATGTTTATTTATTTTTGGGACAGAGAGAGACAGAGCATGAACGGGGGAGGGGCAGAGAGAGAGGGAGACACAGAATCGGAAACAGGCTCCAGGCTCTGAGCCATCAGCCCAGAGCCTGACCCGGGGCTTGAACTCACGGATCGCGAGATCGTGACCTGGCTGAAGTCGGACGCTTAACCGACTGCGCCACCGAGGCGCCACTAAAAACATTTTTTAATGTTTATTTATTTTTGAGAGAGAGACAGAACGAGTGCACATGCATGCAAGTGGGGGAGGGGCAGAGAGAGACGGAGACCTAGAATCCAAAGCAAGCTCCAGGCTCTGAGCCCATTGAGGGGCTCGAACTCACAGGACCAAAAGATCATGACCTGAGCTGAAGTCAGATGCTCAACCAACTGAACTCCCCAGACCCCCCATTGACTTAAATATTTTTAAAGGAAATTATGTTTTACTTCAAAATTCCTATGAGTTAATTTAACAAATTAGACATATTTTTAATTATGGTTGACCCTTGAATAACACAGGTTTGAACTGCATGGATCCACTTATAGGCAGATTTTATTTTTATTAGTACAGTAATATAAGTATATTTTCTCTTCCTTAAGATTTTATTAACATTTTTTCTCTAGCTTACCTTATTATAAGAATACAGTATATAATACATGTAACATACAAAATATTGTTAATTGGCTGTTTATATTATCGATAAAGTCAACAGTAAGCTACTGATAGGTAAGTTTTTTTTTTGTTTTTTTTTGTTTTTTTCTTAAATTTTTTTTTTTTCAACGTTTTGTTTTTATTTTTGGGACAGAGAGAGACAGAGCATGAACGGGGGAGGGGCAGAGAGAGAGAGGGAGACACAGAATCGGAAACAGGCTCCAGGCTCTGAGCCATCAGCCCAGAGCCCAACGCGGGGCTCGAACCCGCGGACCGCGAGATAGTGACCTGGCTGAAGTCGGACGCTTAACCGACTGCGCCACCCAGGCGCCCCCTGATAGGTAAGTTTTAAGGAAGTCTAAAATTACACATAAATTTTTGATTGTGCATGGGTTAGGAGGAGGCAGTCAGCACCCCTGTTTAGCGTTAATGATGATACAGCATAGTTGTGATTCCACTTTTGCCACATGAATCGGACTTATTCTCCACCATAAAAACCGTATGTTGGGTTAAGTGTTTTCAGGCCTTGAATCACTGTGATCCTTGAGAGATAAAACATATGAATTTACTTTTATGATATACCCAGGTTTAATCCCAGAGTACTTTCTCAGTGGCAGTATAGAGAGGGCCACAAGGTGTTCTCACTGAGTGGGAAGGCCAAGTTACAGCCAGGGCTGCTGAAGTGGTTAGAATTTGCTGGGCAGCGAATCAAAAAGGCCTATTGTATAAAAGAAAAGAGGTTCCGAAATCTGAGTGGATTTGACCGTATATCACTGTGTTGTTGGCTAATACCTGAGGTACACATACAAGATTCCATGAGGAGAGCAGCTGAGAAATGAAGGAAGATACCAGAGTTGGGCAGTCTTGGGGGTCATTGTGTTTCAGACCAGTCAAGGTAGAGACCATGCTGATCATTTCAAGTATTTAGCTGTGTCTGAAGAAGGCTTGAAAAATAAGGGGGACACCCTAGAGTAAAAGTCATACCTTAGCGTGCAAACAAAGGATAAAAGAAAACCTCTGATTAAGAGAATTTACCAGGAATTCAACTGAGCATAATAATTTCAACTTAAACCACTATGTTTCCCATCAATTAACCATAACCTTGCTGTTAATTTGAATCTCATTCTGTATGTCAGATCTAATATCCTTAAAATGTTATTTCTTGCAGCTGAAGATAAATATTTTGAGAATGAATAAGTACGATATTATCTTGGGATTTTTGGCCAACTCCTAAAAAGTTAAAGTAACTATTTCTATGAGAAACAGAGAGGTCTTAATGATATAAATGCCAAAGAGATCATTCAAAAAGAAATCTTTCAAGAATGTGTTTAAAAATGTGAAACATAACATAAGGGAAGAGATATTTGGCCTATGTACATATTGATACTAATATCAACATTTTAGATGACAACCAGAGCATTTCTTATTTCTTTTAGTAGAATACTGAATAGGTTAACTCTCAACAATAAATACATTCTTTAAATGAAACCACAATGTAGTTTTTAATATGTGCTTTCTTCATTGCCAAATGAATCTCTTTGGAAATAAAATGTGAATTATAAGTAAGACTATGACTTTTATGATTAACCTATCATTTCCAAAAATCTAAGCTGCCCTGTAATTGTATATCAGACACTCCAGTGAGAGTTTAATTTTGGACAGTTCAGGAGTATTTGATAATTTATTAAAGTTGACTGAAATGTTAATAAAGATTTTACAAAAGGCTAAATTAAGACTAAATAGAATATGGCTTAGACACTAAACAGATTCTGGCTCGTAAATCAGGCTGTTTAGAATACTGTTATAAGCAATCTACTTTTAAAATCAATAATACTAAATTTTATTAAAAATTTTAAATATACTCATTTTATACCAAGGGGTTTGTCTCAAAATGTTTATTCTTATTTAAATAAAATTACTCAAAACTTATCTTCACTTATTGAACTATAATTTAATAAGCATAATATTTGAAAATATTAACATTTAAATATCAACAACCATGTTCAAAATAAAGTTTTTTTTGAAGTTGGTAAAGGAAAAAAATCTATACTCAAAACTTTGACCAAATTATTTAATTTTCCTTATTACCTAATCCTTGATAAGTATTTCATGTTTTAATGTCTTTACTGCTTTAAAAAATTGAAGGTGGAGGTCATTTTCTCTGACAGAATCTCGGAACATTCATTATCAACAGACACTGAAAAAATTAAAACTGTCGTATCCAGAAGTACACATTGATAGAAAACTGCTACTTTGGTGTCTAATTTTGTTTTGAGAAAGTATTTAATATTAGACTGTCCATCATATTAGTATAGAAGATCTAAATATGGTAGATAATTTTAAAGCACTCAGTGTCAATGTTATGTCACCTACCAATTACAGCATATTGAAAGAAAAATGAATGACATATACTTTCCTGAAAAAATATTCAATACATTCTTTTTGATGGTAACTTTATCCTTCATGCATTTTTCTTTTCTTATAATTGATAGTAATAGAAAATAATTGTGACTTACATAATAGGCTATAAAAATTACATTCCAAATTTCTCACCAAATAACTGAGCCACATATATGAATGGTTCAATTTTTCTTCATAATTAAAAAATTAATAACATTCTAATAAATGTGGTTTTATGTTTCTGGTGAGTTTATTTAGATTCCATTAGTATTACAAATATTGAAAAATAATTTATTAGAAGAATGACTGCAAATATTGCTTTGGTAATTTGTATTCCTCTTTTCCTAGTAGATAATTAAAAGATAATGATGTAATTTTAACATGCATGTTTATTTTACCTTTCTTGGTCAATAAATACGTTCTGAAACAAACAGAATAACTCATGTGAATCTAATGTCAAATAGGAAACTTTAGAAAAATAACTGAGTTTCAAAATTAATTTTTACTAGCATGTCCCCGAATACATGTTTTATTATGTTTGGGGAGTTCAGAGTTTTTTAATGTATCTTTTTTTGTCTCTTAATAATTTTAGAACATTATTATCTATTCTTTATTCTAATAAAATTTTATTTAAAAAAAAAAAACAGGGGCGCCTGGGTGGCTCGGTCGGTTAAGGGGCCGACTTCGGCTCAGGTCATGATCTCACGGTCCGTCAGTTCGAGCCCCGCGTCAGGCTCTGTGCTGACGGCTCAGAGCCTGGAGCCTGTTTCGGATTCTGTGTCTCCCTCTCTCTGACCCTCCCCCATTTATGCTCTGTCTCTCTCTGTCTCAAAAATAAATAAACGTTACAAAAAAAAAATTAAAAAAAAAAAAACAGATGTCAGATGGGCCATAGTTAGCCTACCTCTGAAAAAGACAAGTATTGGTTATCTTATTTGACCTTTACTATCATTTTACTGAAAATAAAATGGTGTTTTGATGTTCATTTCTTCATAACTAACTCCAGCATTGGTACACAGTTACCAAATACTTGAATAATTTTTTTTCTTCCAAGATTTTATTTAAATTTAAATTAGTTAACATATAGTGTAGTATTGTTTTCAGGAGTAGAGTTTAGTGAGTCTTCACTTACAAACAGCACCCGGTGCTCTACACAGCAAGTATCTCCCTTACTATCCATCACCCATTTAACCCACCTCCCCACCCACTTCCCCTCCAGCAACCCTCAGTCTGTTCTCAATAGTTAATAGTCTCTATGGTTTGCCTCTCTCTTTTTTTCTCCTTCCTCTATGTTCATCTGTTTGGTTTCTTAAATTCAACCCGAGCGAAATCATATGGTATTTATCTTTCTTATCTATTTTTTAATGAAATAAAAATTTTGCCCTGTCTTCTCTGTCTCTCATCCTTCTCAATTTTCTGTTATATGTGTGCCAGATCAGTTCGTATAATCCAACAACTTTTGTATGGTAAGTATCAAATTTTTCCCACTGTCTCTTTCCTTTTGAGTAATTTTCACAGGCCTGTTTTTTCAGTTCACTTATCTTTCTAAGCTGTATCCAATATTCTATTACATCCAAAGAAATAATTTATAATGTTCAGTATTGTGTATTTTTAAAATTCTAGCATTTGACCTTTTAAAAAATTCCTTTGTTTCTCTGCTAAAGTCTTTCAGATGTTTTTTCATATTATCCACCTTGTACACAAAGTTTCTTAAATATACTATTAATAACTGAAGTTTCTACCTGATAACTCTAACTTTGGGGTAATTTCTGAATTTGATTCTTTTAATTTATCTTTTTTTAATGTTTATTTATATTTTGAGAGAGAGAGAGAGAGAGAGAGAGAGAGAGAACAAGTGGGAAGGGGCAGAGAGAGAGAGAGAGACCGAGAACGAATTTGAAGCAGGCTCCAGGCTCTGAGCTGTCAGCACAGAGCTGGACACGGGGCTCAAAACCATGAACCATGAGATCACGACCCGAGTCAAAGTCAGACACCTAACCAACTGAGCCATCCAGGCGCCCCAATTACTTTATCTCTTTATAATGGTTCTTACTTTTTGTGTTTCTAATAATTGAGTCATATTAAATAGGTGAAGCAAACTTACTATGGGAAAAACATGCCTGGTACATTCAGGAGCACCAGAAGAGCACTATGCATGGAAGTGAGTGATTGAGGAGACAGAACACCAATATATGTTAGAGGTATCGTGGGAGCCAGCTTATTTGGGGTTTTATAGGCCATTTGCAGGACCTTGACATTTATTATCCAAGCCATGTTGGGAGCCTGGAGTTTTGAGTTTGAGCTGAGTATAGGCGATCCAGGTGCACATGCCAAACAGTTAGTTGGATATATAAGCCTCAAGTACGGGAAAGAGGTCTGACATGATGAATTCAATTTGAGGGTTACCGCAAATGAGGTAATTCTGACATACCACGAAGATAGGTTCTGTCCTGGGTTTTGAGACCTGGGAGGACCATGATTTATCCATTGTCTGACTCTCCACCTCCCCTTAGTGCAGTCGTTTGTGCACTAAAGGCACATGCCCACCTGGAATACCCACAACCCCTTCTAAACCCTATTTCAAATATTTAGAATGCCAAAATATTCTACAAAATGTTTCAAGAATACGTACAGTGCCTGTGTAGGACCTTTCTTGAATCCAGAGGATAAGCAAGCAATGACTCTTCCCAGGCCTATAGATAGAATTCATACTTCCATCCAGGCATATCTTTCTTATGACATGTATGTGGGACCTTTTTAAGTGCAGGGGAGAGCATATTGTGGAAAAACATGGCATTGTGCTATAGGCCATGCCCCAAATCCCCATATCACTACAATGAGTCACTCTAAGAATTTTAAACTCAAAATTTGGCCATTCATGATTTGGTAGGTACATCAAAGTATGCTATTATAATGAATTATATTTGAGTTCATTATATTAATGTTTCATAATAATATAACTTAGAATAGACAAATGTCATGTGAGCCTCCATGGAAACTTTTATACTTTGCTACATAAATGTTAGAAAGTCTATTTTGGAATCCTGGGTACATAAATATTATTGAGAGCCACAAATCTAGAGGCAACTACAATGACAGTAACTAAAAACAGAGTAAAAGTAGCACGATAGAAACTCTAAAGATGCGCCTCCAGTAAGAAATTGATGAGAAGAAAAATAACTTGCAATAGGTCCTGAGAATAAGTTACTACTGAGGTAGAATTAAAAGTAGGAGATTGAGTTATAGTATAGAAAACATATCAGAATGGGGAGCTTGGGTGGCTCAGTTGGTTGGGCACCCGACTTTGGCACAGGTCATGATCTCATGGTTCATGAGTTCAAGCCCCACTTTGGGCTCTGTGCTGACACCTCAGAGCCTGGAGCCTGCTTCTGATTCTGTGTCTCCCTCCCTCTCTGCCCCTCCCCACTTGTGCTGTGTCTCTCTCTCAAAAACAAATAAACTTTAAAAATAAAATTATCAGAACAGAGGGAGTGGCCAACTATGTCGTATGCTGCTGATAGATCACAAGTTGACCATTGGCATTTATGAACCTGGAAGTCACTAGTAAACTAGATCAGAGTGTTCTTCATGACATAATAGTAGTAAAAATATGTTTGGAAATTCAGAGTTTATTTTTTTTTAATATAGTGAGATATGAATATTGAAAAAAATAAGAAAAATATTCATGAATTTTTATGTGTCTAATAGTATGCATTAAAAGTATTAATTAAAAATAATTATACACGTGGGGCACCTGGGTGGCTCGGTTGGTTGAGCGTCCGACCTCTGCTCAGGTTATGATCTCAAGGTTCGTGAGTTCAAGCCCCACATCAGGGTCTGTGCTGACAGCTGGGAGCTGTTTGGAGCCTGCTTTGGATTCTGTGTCTCCCTCTCTCTTTGTTCCTCCCCAGCTCCTGCTTGATTGCTTGCTCTCTCTCTCTCCCTCTCAAAAATAAATAAACATTAAATTTTTTAAAATAATTTTATATGCAAAGAAACCTGACAGGTAACTCCTTGCAGAAGGAGACTTTCAGAAAATAGTCTCACTTTTTCCTAAAGTAGAAAAAATACATAAAATGTCAGAGAACAACCTCAATCAGTTCTACAAATTATAAATTCTTGCTTGATAGCATAAAATAATTAAAAACTTGTATCTTATAAATTATATTTTGTGACTTAATACACAATTGAGTTTGTATTCCCATCTTTATTTAAAAAATTAAACATTAATGATATCTAGAGCTAGAGTTCCTTTATAGAAGTTTTTATTTAGCATTCATTCAGTTTGTGAAATAGATACATGATTATTAGGCTTTTCTATTTCTTCTTGTGTCAACTTTCAGTAGTTTTCAAAGAATTTTGCCTGTTTCTTACATTTTTTTTCTTTCTGTTATTTTCACAGTTTTATTGAGGCATGACTGATATAACAAATAAACCCTGAGCAAATTTAGTGTATAGTTTGATGAGTTTTAACATATGTATCTCTATATGTACATCAGTATAATCAAAGTGATAAAAATATTCATGACCTCCAAAGTTTCTTTGTATCTCTTTGGTTTTATTTTATATGCATTATTTTTTATGAATGGTAAGAATACTTAACATGGAATCTCTTAAGAAATTTTTAGTAGCAACACTATATTGTTAACCATAGACACTGTGTTTTGTTAGAGATATCTGTAACTTTATCATTTTGTATTACTGTAACTTTACATTTTTTAATTTTAATTTTTTCCACGTGAAAATTTTATGGCTCTTTTTTGTCTTTTATGAACTTTCTTGAGTTACTTTGGTGTTGTTGTGTAATGATATTGGTGGCTTTTATTTTAATCAGTCTGACCTAGGTTTATAAATGTAATTATTCTTTTTGAAGAACCAATGTTTGTATTTATTGAAACTCACTATTGTAAGGGTATTTTCTATATCATTAATTTTAGCTCTAAGTCTGAGCCCTATTATTATGGCTTAGTCTAATATTTTATTTTAGTACATGCATGTAGATTTTCAGTCAACTAGACATATGTGGGTGTCCTCAGTGTCCCCGTATCTGTCGCATTGCCCAATTCTTCTTGTATTTCTCCCTATTCTTTGAATCAATTGCTTGTCCTGACTAGGACTGGATCTTCAGGCTCCCTGTCATTTCCTACCAATTTGTCATTGTTACTGAGCGTGCTGTGGGGCACGGAGGTTTTGAGCTCCACTTTAAATCAAGTGGGCACCTTCAGGCAGCAAAACTTCTTGTTCTCATAGCTTGTCCGGCCCTCAGTCAGTGTTGTCAAAGCCACCAGTAGAAGGGGAGGGGAACAGCCCCATACAGGAAATTCACAGACTCCCACTCTTTTGACCCAAAGGGCAACTGCTTATACTGAAAACATTTTTCAGAGTTATCTGTACTCTTTAGTTGATGTTTATAGCCTTGAGGTGAAAAATTTATCCAGTTGAAATTCTTTTTTGTTGATAGGATTTCCCAAGCTCCTCCTCTACTGTAATGAAATCCCTGTCCTCCGTAAGAACTCATTTTTAAAAATATAGCAAGCAGAGAGAGACAATTATGGGAGTGCACAAATATCCCCTAGTCTACAACAACCTCAGAACTTACTAGAAGTACTGTGAAGGAAGTTGTATTTCCTAGAGTCACATGGGATTTGAGTTCAAGAATTTTTTACTTCAATCTTAAAGGAAAGGCTAATTCAGTTCCAGAGGCCTAGAAATCTTGGAAATGTTCAGGATAAACAGAGATGTTAACTAAATCAAGTTAGGTAGGTTACTCAAAGTTTTCAAAAAGAAACTGTATTTAAATTAGTGGTTTTTGTGACTCCAGAGTCCTTGTTCTTAACCACTGAAATTAAAAATCAAGTGAATCCTGAAACGTCATCATCCTTACTCACCTTAAATCCAGTCTATGAGACATCCGATATCTCCTTGATATGGTATTCATTCTGTATTAGGATGTACAAAATCACTTTTTCTAGGTTATCTAAAATTTGTGGTCCTGCTTTCCTATTACATATTTACATTTATTTACATCTTAGAACAAGATTAAAGGGGATTGTTCATTTAAGTAATCACATTAGTAGAATAAATTGTTTTTTACCTTTAGGCATAATAGCAAATAATTTTATTGAAAGGCATCCTCAAGTATCTTTTTTTTGCTTTAACCTAATAAGTGGTTGATTGCAAACACCTATTCTAGTAAATAAATATGCACTTTTTTTATAGCCATTATATTTCAAATTGTGGGTTGTCAAAATTTACACACACACAAACATACACATACCCAAAATGTCAGGTACCCTAAATTCTGGAAATGTGAATTGCTATGAGATTTAAAAACATAGGATCCTGGGAGGTACAGTGAAGTTGGTGAGCTATATTTCCAAGCTGACAAGTAATGGTTTCTGAGGGAAATTTCTTATTGCAGAGTACTAAAGTTCTCTCTGTTGACTTATTCCCAGAGTAGTAACCATTTGCCACTGATCAGGAGTACAGTCAAAGAGGCAGATGGAAGTTATTGGAAGAGGGTAGAATAGAATGGAGTTCCTGAGTTTCAACTGGAGAATTGAAAGAGTAATCTTAGACACATAGGCAGTGATTCTCAGAAGAGTTATTTCATTTTAATCACGAGGAGTTAAGAATATCTAAGAACTGCCTAAAATATGTTACTCTGTAGCTTACTCTCTATGTGAAATTAACTCTTGAGACTGCTAGTCTTCTAATAGTTTTATATTATTTCCTTTATTATGTTGTTCCTTAAATAATTCTCTGCTGGAGGGCGGAAAATGACACAGGCTATTTTTAACTTGCTCACCAAAGAAGATTTGCAATATTTCTGGTACTGAGTACTTTTAGTTGTTGCTTTAATGATTCTGTGGTGTTTGTCTTTTCTTTTGCTTCTCCCTTTTCCCCCATTCAATTAACACTTAATGTGCTTTGATTGATTTTTTTCATCCACAATCCATTTTCAACTATGATTCAATTATCCATCATTATTGTGAGAAGTAAATTTTAAAAAATCCATTTAAAGACAGAAAATGAGTTAAATCAAGGTCTTCTTAAATAGAAAACCCTTAAAGCAACACACCAAATTTACTGCGTAGCTGATCAGAATTTGAATGAAAAACAACCCAAGAGGTTACAATAGTACTTGGTCTTTCACAAATAAAATCATTAGTCTAATGGATATTTGGAGATAATCAAAAGAGAGAAAGATGCTGTTCCAGTACAATGTTTACTATCTGGAACCTTCAGTTGATTCTAAAGTCAAATTGATCACAAACAATGAATAGAAGAGTACGTATGAGACAGAACTCCATAATCCATAGAAAATCCATTATAGTTGTAGTTAGTCATTTTTGATACAATGTCCATGTTTCTGTTTTTAAACCTATTTTTCTCGGTTAAAAATAACATATAAAAGTTAGTTTTTAGTGAAAAGAATCATTCTATTTTAATTTCATCATGTATTTTTGTCTACACAATTTGGAACTCTATGATAACCTATTTTTTAAGTAATAAGCTTAAATGGAAAGGAAGCTTAGTTCCTAAGGTGCAATTTAAATGCATGCCATTAGTTTCTAAAAAACATATAAATACAAGGTATCATATACATAAACGTAAATAAAATGCATCATGTGGTACCTGGGTGGCTCAGTTGGTTAAGGATCCAACTGTTAGTTTCGACTCAGGTCATGTTCTCATGGTTCATAGGATTGAAACCCACACTGGGCTCTCTATGCACTGACAGCACAGAGCCTGCTTGGAATTCTTACTTCCTCCCTTTCTCTCTGGCCCTCCCCCACTTATGCGTGCTCTCTGTCTCTCTCTCTCTCTCACTCTTTCTAAAAATAAATAGATATACTTAAAAAATGAAAGACATCAAATAAATCACTAATATCTCTTCATTTTAAATTATTAAATTTATAAAATTTTGAAATATATTAAAGTGTAATATTTTACTTGTGGTTTCTAAGATTAATAATAATACTTAGGGTTACCATAGTATTTTAATTTACTTAGCCTATGCCAGGGTACAGAGTATTTGCCAAACTTTTGCCAAGATGAAACCGAATTGAAAAGGAGACTCCAAAAATGTTTTTTCTTTTCAAATTGTTGAAGACAGAGATGAGCTGCCCTGATTTTCCTCCAAGCAAAGACTTGCTGTTCTCTCATGGAGAGTGTGGCCAATAGATAGCCTCCACCTGTCGGTTGCTTCAGGATTTCCCTCAGCTGACTGTGGTCAACTCCTTCCATAAAAAAATCCCTATTCCATGACTGAGCAAGGTGGTAATATAAAAGTCCAGCCATTTGGCTCAATATGGGACAACTTTGGTAGACAATATTCGCTCCAGAGTGTTTTTTTAATGTTTGTTTATTTTTGAGAAAGAGAGAGACAGAGAGATAGAGAATGAGTAGAGGAGGGGCAGAGAGAAGGAAACACAGAACCTGAAGCAGGCATCAGGCTCTGAGCTGTCAGTAAAGAGTCTAACTAGGGACTCAAACCCACGAACCATGAGATCATGACCTGAGCTGAAGTCGGATGCTTAACTGACTGAGCCACCCAGGCATCCCTGCTCCAGAATTTCATAGAGGGATGGCTGAAGTTTTGTTGGCTTGCATGTCCGTTCAGCTTATCCAGCTGCCTAATTTTACCTTTCCACTCTTCCCATCATACAACTCATTCCTTAACAAATATCTTGCATTCCAAATTCTATCTCAATGGATACTTTTGGAAAACCCAAACAACAATTACAATAAAGTAGATAGCTTATTTGTTGCAAGAGCTCTTTGATGTGAAGTCTAAGCTACCTTTCTAGCTTTATGTTGTTTCTGATGATTAGTCTCTTTAGGACCTCTGTGCTGTCTTTTGTGTACTTTGTAACATATCAGTAAACTGCCATAACCAAAGAAAGGAGCATCCTCTATATAAGTGCACGGATAGATGGATAGGTACATATATATAAAGTCCTTCCTTCCTTTTCAAAAAGTTAAGGGTAAATCAGTATCTATATGTAATATAATTCTACAATATTTATGGTCAAAGTATTCTTGAAAAATGACTTTTTTTCCAGTAGGATGTCTGTATTTAAAAAAAAATTAATGTTTACATTTTATTTTTGAGAGAGAGAGTGGGGAAGGGGCAGAGAGAGAGGGAGGCACAGAATCTGAAACAGGCTCCAGGCTCTGAGCTGTCAGCATGGATCCTGATGTGGGGCTCAAATCCACACACTGTGAGATCATGACCTGAGCAGAAGTTGAACACTCAACCCAAAGAGCCACCCAAGCACCCCAGTAGGATGCCTTTCTAATATACCTTTATAAGTAATATCTTTACAAATACACATAGATATATTTATATATTACCCTATAAATAAGTAGTTTTTATTTATAAAACAAGCAAATATTTGCCCTGGATGTAGAAAATATTAGTTCATTTAGCTGTAATATATGTGATTTTGCCATATATTTTGCTCTATCATTCTGAATAATTTCCCTCTACAATAATTCCCCAATAATTTAATTATCAAGTCTCAACAAATAGGTAGAATGATATTTGTTTTCCAACCAAGGATATTTGTTTTATGAAAGTAGACTGTAGCTCTGTGCTAGGCATTAATAGAGGCCTTCGCATCATTTTCTCTCTTATAGTACTAATTTTCATTTTATTTTGGTTATTATAGTTCTTTAAAAATGTCTGATTATTTAAAATATTAACAGAATAACAAGAGACTTTTCCTAAATGCAGCAGATTAATCTTAAGTTTACATGTTTCTATATTGGACCAATTCTTAAATTCAGCAAACTATAAAAATATGCATTTTGTAAATTACTTACAAATTTGCTTCCTAACTCCAATTATTACATTTATTCCCCCACATAAATTTTCTGTCATTTCACTTAGTGTTAAATGTTTTTAAATACATGTTCAATAAATACATAATATATCAATTTATGTTTCCTTTTGTTCAGTGGCACAATATTTTCAAGTGTGCTTTTTGGAGGTATTGCAGATATTTAGCTCTGAAAAAGGGAGAATAAAGGTATTTATTTGAGAGAACAATAATAATTTTAATGCTGCAAATAGGTATTCAACATTTACTAGAGAGAAAACATTCAGAAAATTTGTCGTAACGCACATTCTATCATAATGACTATCATCAGGATTCCAAATGTTTTTGTTATGAAGAATATTGCATTAATGAGTTCTTTGTGAAGAACAGGAATAATTCTCGCAAGTAGGTGTTTTCTCTCCAAATTTCTGCGTCCTAGCAGTTTACTGCAGAAAGTAGTAAATTAAGAAATTTAGAAAGGAAAAAGTATGCAGCAGTGGTATACCAATGGGTGGGACTAGTGAGGGCAGAAGTCTGCCTCAATGAAGAGGAGTATTTTATCCTTGATGTAATTTAGAATTCTTGATATACATAAGGGCGCCTGGGTGTCTCAGTCCGTTAAGTGTCTGACTTCAGCCCAGGTCATGATCTCGCAGTTCATGGGTTGGAGCCCTGCATCAGACTCCGTGCTGACAGCTCAGAGCCTGGATCCTGCTTCAGAATCTGTGTCTCCCTTTCTCTCTGCCCTTCCCGTGCTCACACTCTCTGTCTCTCAAAAATGAATAAATGATAAAAAAAAATAAATAAAATAGTTAATGATATACATAGATAATAAAAACCTACTGATGTTCAGTGTATGATTTTTTTTTCTAATTTATACACATAGGGCAGGCACCTCCTGTTGCCTCTGCACAGAAGGACCACTCACACACACTCTTGGTTGGTACAGATGGCAGCCATAGAAGAGTTCTGCTCATCTTACCTTGCAATGAGATCATGCTACAGAGAGCACCAGTGACCATACAGATCCACCTGATGCTCCTTCATATCCACCACAGCATTCCCAAAAGGACCACTATGTCTGGAACATCCCTCAGACAATAATTGTAATAAGGATGGTAGTAGACCAAGGCTATTGCCCACTAATGCTCCACCAATGACTTGTATTTCTGCCAGGACTTACTATGAACTTGGCCAAGATCTCTCAGAACTAAATGGCAGTCTGAACTCTTCTACACAACCTCTTTTCTTCTAATTATCTGTTACCAGTTGTGACACTTGAATTTCAGTCTTAAGATTCTTCCTATATCCTTTGTCCTCTCCCCCCACCCCCGCTTTATCCTTTATAAGCGTTTCTCCCAATAATTCTCTTAAACATCATATTCCATCATGGTATCTGTTTCTCAGCTTACTAGAATTAACAGAGTTGGTTAACTAGGAGTGGTCAACAAAAACATGCAGTGAAATGGGCCTTATTGACTAGATCACCCACAGCACTGCACTGCAAGGAAGAACGCATTAGGAATGGAAGACACAGTGGGTGAAGATTTCACCAGTGACAATCTGGCAAAACATCCTGATTGCCAGTGTAATTATTCAGGCATTGCAGATATATGGGATTAACAATGCACAAGGTCAGCCAAGTTGGCTAGTTACTACTAAGTTGTATGGACATCTGTAGAAATTGATAAGCCAATGAGGGCAATAAACAGATAGTTAAAGGCTAAATGTGAGGACTAGTGGGTTGTTGTTGTTGTTGTTGTTTCTTTTTTGGTAGATTACTAAAAGGTGTTCATAACTTGTGGTGGAAAAGCAGACAAGCTAAGAGCAGACTCACTTGGATATATTGGACTATTCCCAATATCAGTCCAATAGAGTCTCAGTTGCAGAGAGGTTAAATGTCCAGTCAAGGCAGCTTTATTATACTAAGATCAAAGTTTTAACTGGAAAAAGTCATTATACACGGGATGGAGACATCTGGGTTGGTGCCCACAAAGATCTTGCATATGCAGGTGCCCTTGGACCTTCTTCTTTATTAGGAACTAGCACTTGGTCTGTGAGGAAAGATACTTCAGAGACCACTACTTTCAAGGTAACAAATACCTTCTCTCTTGGACAACAGTCTGTTGACGAAGATTAATTCTAAGCATAGCGTGTTTGGGTCCTGATGAGGGGGGAAAGAGATTCTACCCTGGATGAGCTTGAAAGAGTTATCTAGAATACACTATCAGGAGCCCATAGATGACCTCTGAGATTAGATTCACAGGTGTTTGGTCAAGGAAGCCATCAGAAATGTGCTGGTGAATGGGTCTCTGGCATCACCAAGAAGTTTGGTGGTGGCTCTTCTCTTTTAGGTCAGGGCTTATAGCTGCCATAGTAGTTAAGTTAGTCTTGTGATAGCCTCGGAGATGAGGAGATCCCAAAGTATTAGAAGCAGGGTAGTAGAATTTACCTGACAGAAGGAGCAGGCCACAATTACAGAGACTGGAAGGACAGAAGGCCAACCAAAGGAATTTGACCAACTTAAGTTGTAGAGATTGTTAATAGAGCATGACATTCATAGAGCCCAAATGAACAGATGATTAGGGTGCTTCTTCATATGTGCAATCAAAAAAAAGAAGACTGGTGGTGGTTCATATCATCACCTGCTGAAACTGTTAATCTGGTCCCTGCAAAAACCGGATAGAGAATGACTATACGTTACAACAAGCTTGAGCCCTTAGTATCCATGATTGTGGCTGCTGTGCCGCATGTATTTGCATTACTAGGGCATAAGCCTTCAGGTACAAGTTGCGTAGTTACAAATTTAATGAATGAATTCTTTTTCTGTTCCTATCAGGAAAAAAATGGTTAGATACAGTTTGTGCTCACTAGAACACTCAAAAGTATTTATGATTTTGTCCAAGACTATGTTACTTCTCTAACTTTTGCCATAATATAGTTAGATTTAGACCATTACATCATGCCACAGATTAAAACATTGATCCATCATATTGATGGTATCATGCTGATCCAGCAGGATGAGCAAGATAGGACTGGTATTTCTCTAAACTTGCAGTGGGTATCAGGAACTATAAATTTTAGAAAGACCATTGTAAGAATACCAAAAATATGAAATAAGTAGGTAAAAATTTGCCATGCCATTTAAACTATATTAGCAGAACAGATTTGATAAATCTAGAGCATGTTTTTTTTTTTACCTGAATTTATATTTTGAAATATGGAACACCTGTGGCATGACACAATTAGCCATGTTTTTACATGTTTCCATCTCTGAACTCAAGATGAATCTTAAACTTGATGATATCTTAAAATGGTCCTGGTCATTTTTTCTAACCTTCTAGCACATCTAAAATCAGAGTATATCGGAGGGTCACCGAAATCTTAGACTTCAGGACAATAGCAGTTTGTTTGATTATACGCTCTCATGTACTCCTGTACGTTTTCTTCATTTATACAAATGAATGAATTGATAAATACAACTTACTTTGTGGTGTTCTGGTCATGCATAGAATTATCTGAGTTCTAGGTGTTTCTATTTAAGAATTATTGCAGCAAATTGGAACTATTACATAAGAGATCAATGAATGATAGTCTGAAAGAAAAAAAAATGATACACACTGCAAGGAATATTTGAATGGTCTGGGATTCTTGAACTAGATAAGAAAAACTTGAGAGATGTTCTTCAGATATCCAAGAAGCTGTCAAATGGGGGAATGGAGATAGAAAAAGAAAGGAGGGAGAGAACTGGTATTTCTAATAAACAGATGATTTAACATTCTTCATCTCATTCAGTTATTTTAACAAAAGCTCTGAAACAATATTTTCAAATGAATTAATAAGGTGATATAATGCATAGTCTTTAAATTCACAGTCCATGACCTGAAAGCATAATGGATGTAATCCAAATAGATCAAATTTCAACATGACACGAAGGAATTTGTAAAAAGAAAAAAAAAACTTAATTGCCAAAATACATGATTAGATCTAACAAAGCTGGAAATAAAGGTTTGCTGATTGCTAGGAACCATATTCAGAATGATAGATAATATCTGGATGTTAAGAGTCATTGCAACCCTCAAATTTTGAGGATTTATGGAAAAATATTTATTGGCTTAATACCTTATGGTGTATAATAGGATCTTCCTTATAACCCTTTATTTTATAAGCAGTGTATCAGTCAGGGAAAAAGCAAGAAATTGGAAGTACACCTAAGCATTTATGCATATGGAACTTCATGCAGGGAATTAGTTACATACTCGATGAAGGAGCTGAAAAATCATACTGGATATAATGAACAAGCCTAGAAAATAGCAATAGAAAGAAAAAGAAATCTTCTAGACCAGAGGAAGCAGTGTTATTTAACACAGACCAGGGGCATTGGCAGAAGTCTCATTTTATTACTGGAGATTGTACCCAGAACAAAGAGAGAAGAGAAAGAATGAAACAAGCTGCTCCCTTCTCCCTCCCACACTCTTATAGTGTCCCACTATAGTGTCCTACAGTGACCTGGCTTGCTTGACTGATCTGGAAGCCTTGATGATTTACCTGCAGTGAACAGCACTCCAGTGTCAAAGCCAACAGAGAAAGGTGGGGACCAAACCTAAGGGGAAGAAGGCCCCAAACCAGAGCACTTAGGTGGATATTGTGTTACTTTTAGAGTATCAGCAAAGGACAATCTTGACTAACTTCTTATCTAATACCCAGTCTCTTTATTTTTGACATGGGAAGCTCTACTGTCACAGAAGAAACTTTCCTGTTACACCATTTTTTCTGTGTATTTTTTTTGTGTTTAGATGGGGAAAATGGTAGAGAGAAGGTCTTAGTAGCATACTTTTTCAAATGCTGTTTGCTTCAGAGTGATTTCATTCCAGTGAAATATGGTTTTGATATATCATCACTTTAAAATGAAATTGGTTCAGGAAGGCGAGTAAAGGTTGCATTTATCCAGGTTACTAGGGGAATGGTGGTTTTCTTAAAGACATTTTATTAAGAAGTAATGAGTACATAACTGGAGTACTACACTGGTGCTTTCTTTTCCAGTGTGTCATTCACCTGTCTTCCTCACTTGACTTGATGTGAGTTCTCTGCCTCATAATGTGTAAAAAGCTTGCAGCAAAGCAAGAATGAGCCTGTTGTGCAAAGCGGGGAAGCCAAAGAGAAAAGCAATGTGGAAGGGAATGATTTCTCAAAAGTGATATTGCAATCCTTATTTTTTTTTTTCTTTTATAAAATAGAGTTGTTAAGTGAGAAAGGATGCAATGCTAGTTTAGGAAACTATGAACGTAAAAGCATTGTCAGCCGTGGTATTCATCTGTCAAAAATTTTATGGTGTCCCAACCTGAGGGAAAAGGAAATTCTCTTTGAGACAAATTGTAGAATGTAGGTAGCAAAAAGTAACATTTGCCTCTGGAGGTAGAGCATTAGAGGAAATCTATATAGTAATAAAGAAAAGAGGGGATACAGACTACTCTATTGGTTAGAAATGGAAGGATTGACACTAAATACGATACATTACATAAACATTATGATACCTCTTAAAATATTAAGAGAGGTAAAGTACTACATATTGAAACATGTGGGGTCTCAGAAAATCTGATTTTTATTTTTTGGAGTCATAGGGAAAGTACCAGTAAATAACAATTAGGCATATTTTTTATGGAAGATGAGAAATAAAGACATCTTCAAGATTTTACTGATAATAAAATTGATTTATACCACTGAAAGTGAAAAAATACGAATAAAAAAGTAAAATATGCATTTTGAGGTACTCTTCATGAATTTCCACTTTTATTCATCTGAGGATTTTTTTTTCCTGTCGAATTTGATTGCAATCGTGCTAGTCTGGAAACATCATTGATTCTGTATTCTGTATATGGCTTAGGAGGGAATATGTCAAATCATGGGTCAATATTTATGGTCTTAGGTGCTGGATGAGGACTTGATTGTAGACAGACTCCAAAAGTTTGTAATGTGCAAGTTCCTGACCTACGTTACCCTAAAAGTTCTTTACCCAAAATCGTCTTCCTGTGATCTCTTACGTAATGATTACAGTTTCTTGCAACAGCTCTTAGATGGAAACACCTAGAATTCTGATAATTCTGTGTATAACTGTAACAGTGCAAAGTAAATTGTATTTATCAACTCATTCATTTATAGAAATGAAGATAATGTACAAGAATATCAAAGCCTGTAGTCGTTTTGATGTATTAAAAAATGGGTTTAATAGGATGCTAACTTCAAACAAGAGGGAGTTCCTGGACTGATCACTGGGAGTGTGCCTCAAACATGTTTTCAGTCTAACATGGCCAATACTTAATTGAAATATGTTGTTGGATCAATACAAAAGTTTTAATTCACACATAATGGGTCTTTCCTGTTATATGACAACCCTCACTGAATTCTCATGCTATTATGATAATCATAACATACGGCACAGGTCTTTTTGCACTAACCGTAGCAGGAACAAAATTTGCACATTGCATTTACCCAAACAGATATGTTACAAAGGAAGAATGTACCAACTTATTTGAAATAATTTATTGATGGGTTATTTGTAGGATAAAGAGTGCTCTGAGAATGAATTCCCCAGCATATCAAAGCCAAAACTCTCTGACCGATGTTTGTGATTTACTCAGTAAGCAAAGATTTCCCCACAAGTAATATTATATCCATCTTTATAAACATTTTTTTAGACACCAGAATACATATATCATTCATTATATAGTCCGCTTATTGCTTCAAAATATTTTAAAATACCAGTAACACAGATAGGAGCAATGTAAAATTTATTGAGATGTACCATTAAGAGAACATACACATATATTTGGTGTTTATCAGTTTGTTAATCAATGTGTGGCAGTCTTCTTCAGGTAGCCAATGTATATTTACAAACAAACCAAAGCTTGCTATAGAAACAAATAAGAATATTATGACGCATTTGTGATCAAGACAAAAAAGTTATTTTGAAACAGTTTTTCATTGACTCATATTTCTGAACATGACCTAATTTTTTTTTAAAAAAAGTATAATAAAGATAGAAAAGAAAGGACACGTAATATGAGAATGAGACTCTAAGAAACAATGCATTACAACGTAGAACACTGTTTTGATGGCATTTGTTACTAATTTCTTTCAACTGATTATAAATAATAGGCCGATTTTTCAAGAAAGGAAAAATATTTCCTAAAGGAGGAGATAATCTTTGAACTTTTAGCCTTTAAAATTATTAGTCTTCTAAAATGCAAATATCCTGAACACTGATGAATTTAAATATATCTTAAAAGTGTCCCAGTTTGACTAGCCCACAGGAATGTGGGAAAGACACCGGGAATATATACTCAGGGTAGAATTCAAACTTTCTTGTGACTCTTAAATAGTAATCCTAGCATATTAGATATTGAGTTAAGTTGTTCACAAAGCTTCGAGTATTGTCCAACCTATAAATTCTGTTTAGAGAAAATCGAGTACAAAATTCTGTAAAAGATTTTTCTTATAAACTAAGGTCAGATGAAGAGCATCAGAGGAATGTGGCAGAATGATTATAGTGTCACGGAAAAGAAAGAAAAAGATTGTTGGAATTGCCAGAGTTTAAGATTATCACTTAACATCTCCTTCCATTGAAATGACAAAAGACATTCTCTAAAGCCAGGCAAATTTGACCAACAGTATCAGACAAAAGATGAGAATATTACCCAGGTAATTTTAAAATATCTAAAATAGTTCATAGAAATTTTAGTTCATAGAGATTTTAAAATATCTAGATGACTCAGTGAACATGAGATTAGATTACTTTAAGTATTGATCTTATTTTCCAGCAGTACAGAAATAGGAGGTTCCTGCTTGGGAAGTAGAAATGCCTAAGTACAGAATTCAATGATCTTAAATGTGAGTAACTCTGTCATGGATAATCTGTGAAGGAAATCAAATGACTTTAGGACCAGTGACCACACTCTACATCAGTAGTTCTCAGATTGTGGCATATGTCAGAATCATGTTAGATTGCCCCAACTAGCAATCTCGAGCTTCTGATTCAGGTTGTCTGGGGTGGTTGCCTGAGAACTTGTGTTCCTAACAAATTCCCAGGTAACAGCACTGCGACTCGTCTGAAAACCACACTTAGTGAGCCATTTCTCCCTGACACACAGGAGCTGGCAATGATATTTGCTTCACCAGGCAAAAGTGTCAGTCTGAGTAACACAGAAATGTGGTCGCTACAGACTTCTGAAAATAGAGTGCAAAATATAGAATAGGTTGCTTCTTGCCCTTGAATCCCTTTCTGATTTTTCACTAACTGACATTGGGAAAATTACTTAAGTTCTCACATGTTTTCTGTATTCATCGATTATGTGTTGATAAAAATACTCCCTACAACTAAGGCTACAGTTATAATTGAGATAATCTGCATGAGGCTCTTAGTACTATAGCCAGACCAAAATTGGTATTTAATAAGTATTCACTACTCTCATTATTAAGGTGGCTATATTATTGTTGCTTTAAAATTCAACAGCCTAACTAATCTTGGTCCACAGAACAAACAGAAAAATGAACATGCTATTCAGGATTTCCCAGGCAATTCACAATTTCCATAGAAATTTGTTCCCATTTTCTTTTATTACCTGTCACTCTGCCCTCAGACCCCTTCCAGTCTTCAGCAGCAGGAGGAAAATATGATTGAAAGAACTTCATCTACTGGTATCCACATTGAAAGCATCAGGTAAAATAGAAATGAGCAACCAATAAAATTTCTCACTATATATATATATATATTTACCTTCTCTCCATGAGTAAGTCAAACATAAAATTTTTCATAAATAAAATTACATGGAATGGAAACTTATCTTTTTCTTATTTGCATAAATACTTGAATGCTGAAATAGTCTTCCTGATATCCTTCTGTTTTTCATCTTTAAAGATTAGTAGTAAAAAACAGTAGTTCCTTGTGTGTACAGCTAGTCAGCAATCCAAAGAATAGTCATCACTTTAAGGAATCACAACAAATGCCGCTCCAAGAACTAAACTTACTTTGGGAGATCATTAGGGAATGAATTAAAACTCTGACACAAAACACTTGTTTAGCCTATGTTTAGCTCTACTTATTCCAAAATATTCAATTCTTTGCTTCTTTTTTTCACCCCATTTACATAGTCTACAACTTTAATCTTTCTCTTGTCAATATCGGCTTTCTTATCCTATTTTGACTAAACTTATCCTTGAGCTCCCAAACACTATTTAGAAAAACATGTTTATTACTAAAGACGGAGAGCATTAGAAATTTTGGTCTGTTAATTTACCTCCAGTATTAACCCAAAATTCTATATACCCTTTGGTAGTCCGTGCTTTAATTTAATGTAGCAAAGATTGCAATATTTCTCCACCAACATCCAACCCTACTTTACTACCTCTATCCTATGTCTTACCACAAGGTAAATCCCTCAGTATCTTGTCACTGAACTTGCAACCCTACCTATACATTTCTTTTTCCCTGCGATTATAGTGAAGGGACTTCTCACAAACTAAGGTTAATCCTTCCAAAATAAAATGTATCCCAATTTTTCCCTCTTTCCCTGGGACATGCATCATTTTGGCTATCGTACATGGCTCCAGGTTCCCTACTGATAGTTCGATGACATGAAACACACATCTCTCCCATCCAAAAATGAATATCCTCAATATACGTACACACACATACACACACAAACCTACTCACAGTATCTCATGACTTCACATTTTTTTCTGAGCTAATGCCCTTTAACTTCCCTTGACTTCTTATTTTTTCTTCAACCCACTTCAGTGAGGTTTCTACCCCTACCACCCAGTATCATGTACAACATAGCTCTCTTTAAATAACTATTATGCATGTTTTGGTTCTGAATGTGCTCATCTCTAATGAAGTTCTTGGAAGAGCAAGAACTTTTTTGAAAAGATTTCTACTCTAGGATTCAAATGTTTCAACTTCATAATATATGTAGATACATTTAGGTTTTAATTGCAACAAAACAGCATACATTAAATAGGATGAGGTATTTATTCATTCCCTCATTTGTTCCATAAATATTTATTGAATGTATGTAATAGCACAAGAACTGGATTATTTCATCAGACTACAACAATGCTTATAGAAAATGCAAAAATTATTAAATTGTAGTCATGGTATACTTGGTATATGTGGAAAAATGGAGGTAGAGCTTAATACAAGACTACATAACTGGATTAACTATTTTGAGGAACCATGAAGGGCTTCTCACAGCCCTGAAGGAGGTGCCATCATTAATTCAGTGAGAACAGGGCATCAACAGAGGTCTTGAGGGAAAACTGGATGGAGAAACTATCTAGTTAAGAGGTGAAGAGGACTGAACTGAAAGCAGGGTAGCGAAGTTGGGACATATAAGCAAGAAGACTGGCTTGAGATGAGACTGGGGAGTTAGGTAGTACCTTGTTAATTCAGAGTCTAATGCAAGTGATTTCACACTTTATAGTATGAACTTGCAATAAAACTGTATGACTTAAGAATAATGGGTGCTCTCCTGTGAAAAGGGAGATTAGAGAGATTCACTGTCTCTGTGACATTGATGGAGCTTCTCACAGATTTTTGCAGTCAGGAAAGGGTGACAGTTGATGGCATTCCAGGACACAGAAGTGTCATAAGCAGAGAAGTCAGGAAGAAAAGGATTATAAAGTGCTCAGTGGAGGTATGATCTCATACTCTAAAGTTGGTATTCTGCCAATGGGACATTATGACCACTTTCTGTGTTCTGTACTGGAAAACATAATTAGGTTTTAGACTACACTTTCCTTTATTCTGGGAAAGATCTGAGCAGTGAGCTTTCAGTCACCAGATACAAAGCAAATACCTAGCCATTCTGCTAGGAAAAAAATCCAAAATGACAGGTATTTCAGATAATGTGTTAATTGCTATTTTATAATTAAAATTGGATACATCCCAGGTTTTTCACCACTTCACCTAATACCAGGGATGGGTCCTCACTAACATCTGGATGGCAGGTGATCCAATTACTGTCTTAAAACTTGCTTCTCAGGACCATTTCCAGTATCAAATGTCTTCGGCTAGGCTAGGTTTTCCTAGAGCAAACACCAAACCAGAGATTAAGATGCAAGTGATACATTAAGGAAATGTTCTCAGGAGAAACCAGGTGGGGGCAGGGGGGAATTGAATAGAAAAGGAGAGGAAAGAAACCTGTAATTTCAAGTTAGGTCTCAGACTCAGTCTGATCCTTCAAGGAGCCCTGGGGAATAGATTTTCCTTATACATCAAAGGGCTGTGTTTTCTAATCTCTTATTCAGTTGGAGGGGTTAAGATAAAATTCCTAGCTCTTCTACTTCTTTTTATAAGAGACTGAACAGAGTTTTAGGGTAAAATCTAATACTAGATTAAATTGCTGGCCCAGATTTTATTTCCATATAATATAATCCCATATAATAAGAAATACTTCAAAATTGCATTCAGCTTTCAGGTTCAGGTAGCAGACTGCCCATACATATTTGTATTTCCCCTCTTAAATTTCTATTACTATGACAGCAAAGAGTACATGTGACAAATATATAATGATATGAAGGTTAAGAGGATGGGCTATAGGCTAAGCATAATATTTTTATGATTTTCTGGAATAGAGCAAGCTGATAGATATGTCATTAAACATACACCTGAGTTGAATTTCAATATGTACAGAAGAAGACAAAAAAAAAATGTGTGGTCTATTCTGCCAAGTGGAAGAATGGGAATTCTTCAAGATTAGAGTTTATAGACAAGTTTTGAGAGAATTATTAATCAAGAACACTTCATGGGAAATCTGACTCAGTGAAACTCATTCCTACTTGGCTCACCTGCCACCCACAACCAAATGCTAGCCATAAGACTATTTGGTTTTAAGCTAAGAAATAAAGGGGGAAAAAAAAGAAAGAAATGTTCATAATAGATCACATAATTTGTTTTAGAAGGGCTAGGTCTAAAAGTATGGTGTAGATGTCTAAGTAGAAAAAAAAAGTGATGTGTCTATAAGTAATTTAAAGTCCAAATTTCTGATTCTGTTTTCTGGAGAGTCCTGGTATACTGTCAAAAGTAGCTAAATGAAGAATTAGAGGTGGGATGACCTCAGATATTTATGTAATGAAATGGAACTTACCTATAAATAATTAGGAGAAAGAAAAACACGGGGAGGGGAGGGGACTTACTATTAATCCATAAATAGTGCATAGTGCTAAAGAGTATTTTCCCAAGTGAGTATTTAAAGCCAGACAGAAAATTGTTTCTCTGTGTCAGTTCCCTTGTGACTCTCTTGAGTGTATCTCCCCATCCTTTGTGAGTCCAATATTTACAGAGGATGTATTTTTAGTTAAAATAAATAGAACCCCAATAAAAAATCATCTACTTTATATGTTGTTTTTTCCAGCGAAACCAGTATTTTCCAAATCAGAGGGGGATAAAAAGACCATTATGAAATTTCTAATATTTTTAATTATGACCTCCTAAATGTTACTCTAGAGAGTTACAAGAACAATTTTGACTATATGAAACTTTCATCTAGGATGACTTAACACTGTCCTCAACATTCTAGCAATACCACTGTATTAAGAGTGTATTGTTTAAGGCATTCTGTGATGATGGAAATGTTTTATTTCTGACTTTCCAGTTGGATAGCCACGGGTAGTGAGCACTTGAAATAAGGCTATTGTGACTAAGAAATTGAATTTTAATAAAATTTATGTTCATTTATGTGAGTTGAAATAGCTATATGTGACTAGTGGCTACTATGTTGGGTAGGGTGGTCTTAGGATACTAAGAACTGAACATTGATGTAATAAAAATGACTACTTTGGAGAATTGAAAATAGTATACAGGAAGGGAAAAGAAACTTTTTGTGTGTGTGTTTAATATCATTTGGTGCTTTCCAGAATTTACTTTTATTACATTTTCTATTATAATATTTTAAAATTGGGGCACTGGGTGGCTGAGTGGGTTAAGCATCCAACTTTGGCTCAGGTCATGATCTCACAGTTCATGAGTTCGAGCCCCACATTGGGCTCTGTGCTGACAGCTCAGAGCCTAGAGCTTTCTTTGGATACTGTGTTTCCCTCTCTTTCTCTGCTCCTCCCCTCTCTGCTTCTCTCTCTCTCTCTCTCTCTCTCTCTCAAAAATAAAATAAAAACATGAAAAAAATTAAAAATAATATCTTATAAATTAAGCATCTATTTTCTAAGAATCTGCATGTGAAATGCTTTTCACACATAATTCTTTGATCATCTAGGCAATATATATTACTTATATTGTTACTTCTGTCTCATATATAAATGAATCAAAGAATGGTTAATAACTTGAGCCTTATGCAGGCTCCTTTGGAACTGGAGAAGATGCTGCTTTCTAGTGGAATATCTGGCATATAGGAATTATTCAGAAATTGGCTTTGTGATGAGTGAATGATAGCTGTTATAAACAATTATGTATTAGGAGGGTAAACAGGTGTAAATTTGCAATACAGTGCATAAATGCACGTTTGACTCATTTTGAAGGTATAGAAAATACTTTTTATTAATCCATATCCTCTTGTGGTGTAAAAAACAGCAACCTGAGAGAGCAACCTTGGGTTGAGAGAATGAGCCCCTTTTATTGTCATTCTCCTTGTTTATAGATGAGGATAAGAATATAGAAATTGGGAGGTTGAGATGAGAAGACTTTATAAAGTTAAAAAGCCTTAAATACTGCCTAAGACACAGGGGAGGTACAGTGGATTGAAATACATATTACATGATGGATATTACATAATATACATAATGTATATTGCTATATATAGATATGGTAATATAGATTGTATAATACAGAATAGATATTGCATAATATACATAAATAATAGATGGTAATACAAATATTTTTTTCTTCCATTCATTCAGAATTTAGAACACAATAACGTGGTCATTTGAAACAGGGACATTTCCTGGTTCAGTGCCACTGCATCAGGAAAAAAAAAATGCCTATATCTCTCAATATGTGATCTTGGCTTTTTACACTGATATTGCACTGACCTTTTAACCTTATATTCCTGAACCTTAAATTTAAATCTAATTTGTAGCTCCTTGATATTTCAGTATATTTTGCAGCTTTGTTCTTAAGGTTCCCCTTAATATTAAATATATCTGTCATATAGTCTGTCGCTGGGCCTAATAGCCTCTTTATTTTAAAAATGAATCACACTGTATTATTTGCTCATATCTCATAACATATCTCATTTCCTTTCTGTGGCTCTCTGTTTTTAGTGATTTTCAAGGCTGACAATTTAGGATAATAAGTTATTTTAGTTAAAAGCCTGTTTACTATCTTTTTTGAATCAGTGTGATTGAGGATGTCATGGATGACTTTTTCAATATGAAGCAAATTCAATACTGGTGATATAGAGCTACGTGTTGGTGTCGTGCTGGAATTCTGCTGTAAGACTCTGCAACTCTGTATGCTCACTGAACCCTTTGTTCTGTTTCCTGGATATTGCTAATGTTTATGGAACTGCACTCGATGACAGTAAATTGATCTGGATTGAAATAATGTTTCATTCTTTTCTCTGCTTCTGCAAATGATGCTTATTCTTCAAAGCATGACTGTGTTACTACTACTTTTTGTTCTCTCCGTATTCTTCTATTAACATAATCATTTTCATCTCAAACATATTATCGAGAATGATAACCGTTATTAAAACAATATCTACTATATATTAACCATCAAGTGCATATCAGAATCTAGATTAAGTAGGTTGACATGTATGTGTGTGTGCATGTATACGTAAATGTATGTAAAAGATCGGGCCCATATTGCTTTTATAGGGACATATACATCCCCCATCCCAAACCCTTGGTAACCACTAACCTGTTCTCCATTTCTACAATTTTGTCATTATTCTTTTATAACTCAAAGTAATATTATGAGGTAATTTATGTAGTTTCTCTATTTCAAGGATAAAACTAAGATTTAAAAGAATTAGGTCCCAAAGTGCCTGAATGGTTCACTAGGTTAAGTGTCCCACACTTGATATTGGCTCAGGTCACGATCTCACGGTTACTGTAATCAAGCCCCACATGGAGCTCAGCACTGACAGCACAGAGCCTGTTGGGGAATTTCTCTGCCACTCTTCTGTGTCTCCCTTGCTTGAACGCACTTGCCCACTCACTCTCAAAATAAGTAAATAAACTTAAGTAAAGGAGAGAGAATCAGATCCCCTGCCCTACCTCCATGGGTCTACAATTCTACAATTGTACTAATTACTTCTGGAAGTAGTAACTATAAAAATATTAAACACTTTATGAATTATGAAGTGAGGAATTTATATAGTCCAATACTTTAGATTGTCCAGATAAAGACATTGGGAGCCACCCTGTTTCACTCCACTTCTTTCCATGCTTTACTTTGCTTTACTGCCCAGTGTTGCATGTAAGTTGCTAAATCCTGTAATACTGAACACTAGACTGACATGAGCAATAAAGAACATGAAAATCTTCACCCATATATGTGGCAGTGCAAATATGGCTGGGATATGCTTAGATTGGACTCCACTATTGAAACAATCTAGATCATGCTTTCTCAATTTATTATTGGAGGGCTTAGACACTTTTTAAAATTTGCTGATCAGAGTTTTTTATTTTCTCTCCTGTTATCATTATCACCATTAAATACTTTTTTTTTATTTTTTTAATGTTTTTTATTATTTATTTTTGAGACAGAGAGAGACAGAACATGAACAGGGGAGGGGCAGAGAGAGAGGGAGACACAGAATCTGAAACAGGCTCCAGGTTCTGAGCGGTCAGCACAGAGCCTGACACGGGGCTCGAACTCACGGACTGTGAGATCATGACCTGAGCCGAAGTCGGATGCTTAACCAACTGAGCCACCCAGGCGCCCCAACCATTAAATACTTTAATTGAGCTTTTTATTTTGAGATTAATTGGAGACTCATATGCCATTGTGAGAAATAACAGGAATCCTGTATACACTTTACCTACTTTCCTCCAATGATAATATCTTGCAAAACTATAATTTAGTATCAAAACCAAGATATGGAAATAATACATCAAGTTGCAGAGCATCCCTATAATCACAAGAATACCCCATATTGCCATTTTATAGATTTCCCCATCTCCCCCACCCTGCACTCCCTGAAGCCACTAATTTGTTCTTCATTTCTACAATTTAACCATTTCAAACCGTTATGTAAATGGACTCATATGGAATGAAATATTTTGCAATTGGCTTTTTTTCAAACATCGTAGTTATTTGGATATTTATGTAGGTTGTTCTGTGTATCAAGAAGATAAGGAAAATGTACCTACCCATTTTTTAAATTTTTCTTTTGATTTTTCTTCCTTTCTGATGTTCCAAAATTCCTTGATGTACCACATTCTTTCCTTTTAGAGAAATTGCTTTAGCATTTTTTTAAGAGTAGTCTAATCAATGAGAAATTGTCTAAGTTTCCCTTCCTCTGGGAATTCTTGATTTCTGTCCATTTGCTGAAAGATATTTTTGCTGGATATAAAACTCTGGTTGACAGTTCTCTTTCAACTCTTGAAAAAAATGTTTGGACTTCCATTTTTCCCCTTATAGGTAAAATGTGGTTTTATTCTTGTTGATTTCAAGATGTTTTCTTTCTCTTTAGTTTTCATAAATTTGACTGTAATGAAATCAACCTCCTTGGAGTTCACTCAGCTTCATGAATCTCTAAATTCTGTCCATGTCCAATTTGTCAAGTTTAACTGATCATTTCTCTCAGTACTTTTTCAGTTGCATCCTGATCATCTCATTTTTTCCTTCTAGGACTCACGTGACACAATATAGGCCACACAGGTCCCTGATAATATGTTTCTTCTTTTTTTTTTTTTAGTACGATTTTTCTCTGTTGTTCACATTATATGATTTCTATTGCTGTATGCAATGTTCACTGATAATTTCTTCTGTAGGAGTTTTGTCTCCCTTCTCTCTCTCTCTCTCTCTCTCTCTCTCTCTCTCTCTCCTCACCGCCAGAACATCTTTAATTCTGCATTTTAGCCTGAGTTTCAGGCACACATTTCCAATTAACTTCCATGTGAAGGCCACACAGATACCTTAAGTATATTTAAAAAAATCATCTAATTTGAAACATGATCTTCATTCTGTTCCCTATTGAAGGTAATATTATTAACATTCTTTTTGCTCTAAGTTTCAATACTTTAGTAGCTTCTGAGTTTAACTGACGGGAGGAGATGAACTCTGCTCCAACACTCTCACTGTCATAGAGAAGATTTATGCTTAAATATTTCTAGTATATTTTTCATAAGAATCTTGGATTTAAAATGTTACTTATAATTAATTAAAGTTTTATCTTTACTGGAAGTGAAGCCAGTTTGAGATTTCTCTTTTGTAGTTTGTTTCTATGAATTCACCTTAAACTAATAGGGAATCTGGTATTTTTGTTTCTCCACACTTGTAATATTTCACAAACATTAAAAATTATTCATGCGATACTTTTATTTCTTAACATTTTTTGTTAGAGCTATTTGGTAATAAGTACCACTTAGAGCTTTGAGAAAAATACAAAATAAATTGTTTCCTCCATTTCCTAATTGTATTTTTATAAAATTCTGATTTTAGGCATGTCAATCCAACGAGCTAATAAAAGAAAATTCTATCCCTCATGCTCAGATGGTGGAGTGGGTGATTCTGTCTAGTCAAAAAACAAAAAGACATGAAAAAGGTTGAGGGTGTCATGGAGTTGTTACATGAGCTGTTCAACTGAATGCTGTATTCTGCCTCTGGCTGATGTGGAGGAGTATGTGTCTGTGCCTCTCAAGTTTCTGACAGAGATTCTGATATTCACAAGTTCTATAACCCAATCAAGGCAATGTTCACTTTTCTCAACTGTCATCACCCTGAAATTACCAGACATATGGTCCCATTTTAGCAACTCTCCAAGATATCTGTCAATCTAAATCATTTGCTAGGACACTTGGGTATAAGCAGTTTATGATTCTTTTCTACTAATTTTCAATCAGCATTTTATGTTTCCCTTTTTGTAAAATCACCCACCTGTGGCATTGTTATAAAAATTAAATGTAGAGCATATTATGGAAAGATCCATAATATATTTCAGATCACCTCATTTTATAAATGCATCCTATCATTTACTGATACTCGCAACTTACACAGCTACCTGCCTCATTTGGCCTCAACATGACATTTTTCACAGAAGACAATAGAACACTCAAACAGCTGCTATGTAGCTTTGTTAAATCATCTAATTGCAAGCAAGCAACCCCCAAAAGCCCATTAGTCATGAAGAGAAGCTCAATTTCAAAATATATTATATTGTTGTATACTGGTAAAAATAATTATCAAGAAATGGCCTAAAGCATGAAGAAAAAAACCGTCCCTCTTACCCTTCTCCCATCACCTGTTCACACACACACACACACACACACACACACACACACACACACTCCACTCACACACAGGCATTTAACTCTAACATTTTTAGTTCCATGCCCTATAATTTGTATGGCTTGTTACTGAAGAGACTTAACAGTTTTAAAAACATTATGTGATAACTGTAATTCTAGATAATTTTTTATCTAACTCCATATCTACAAAATCAGAATAATAAACCCACCAGTAGATTAAATATAGCCAAAAGTTTTTCTCTACTTCGTCCCGTCCAGAGTGGAACTCTTCCCACCACTTGAAACTGGGCTGCCCTGTGGTTTTGATTAAAAGAATTTGGTGGAAGTCACAGTTGAGTACTGGAGCTTGTCCTCCAGAAATTTTGCAGCTTTCATCTCAAAAACTTGGAAGGATGCTTTGAATATAAACAGGTTGATACTGCCTACTAAATAGTTTAAGAAAGCAACCCAGCTGACAAACAGTACTGTCTATCACGCAAAGGTGAGGAATTGTTGGACAGCTGACCAACCAGCTGGATGAAATCACAAGACTGAAGCCTGACAAAACAGCGGGGAAATCAACCAACTAATCGATAGAATCAGGAGGGAAAAATGGTTCATTATATTAAGCCATGCCCTTTCAAGGACATTGACTGTGTAGCAATAGACGATAGAAATGCAGAAATTAAAACATAATATGGAAAATAATGCTATCCTAATTTTTGAAGAATTTATGGCTTGCTATCTAATTCTGAATGGAATCATGGTGAAAGTTTCTTGCTTACATTATCTATTCCCAGATATATTTGAGGTTATCGATGATTTGGTTCAGTGTTATGAGCAGATCTCTGATGTAGCATTTAGAACTTCACTAAAGTTATATTCTAAACTCCTATAAGAAAGAATAGAGGGGCACCTGGGTGGTTCAGTCAGTTGAGGGTCCAACTTGGGTTCAGGTCATGATGTCAACGTTCATGGGTTCGAGCCCCGCGTTGGGCTCTGTGCTGACAGCTCAGATCCTGGAGCCTGTTTCAGATTCTGTGTCTCCCTCTCTCTCTCGATGCCTCCCTTGCATTCTCCCTGTCTCTCTCTCTCTCTCTCTCTCTCGCTCGCTCTAAAATAAATTTTAAAAAATTAAAGAAAGAACAGAAAATTCAGAACCTGAAAACTTGAATTATGATACTAATTCTGTCATATACAAATGCAAGAAGATAATGACTCCTTCATATATTTTCACAGTAATTTGTTAATTGCTGAGGTAATATGTTTGGGAAATGTTCTCAAATTATCTCATAGAGAATATAAAGTAAATATATATAGATGTATATAGATATAAATATGTACAAATAGATGTATATTTGAGAGATGCTGGGGCAATATTACAACTGTTCACTAATATAAAGTTCCTTTCACTGGGTGGCTCAGTTGGTTGGGCCTCCAACTGTTGGTTTCGGCTCAGGTCATGACCTCATGGTTGTGGGTTCGAGCCCTGTATTGGACTCTGTACTGACAGTGTGGAGCCTGCTTGGGATTCTCTCTCACTCTTTCTCTCTTTCTCTCAAAATACAAATAAACTTAGTTAAAAAAAAATTTCCTTCAACTTTTCTGAAGATTAGGGAGAGTTTCACTTAATTGCCTCCTTAGAATAAAGTGTGACCATGTTATTTGTTCTAGTTGAAGAAATGGGAATATATACTGCTTCCAATTGGAAATACTTTAGAGATCATGTGTCTTTTCATCTTTCCTTTCTCCTGTGTCATTCAGAGATCTTCCAGTTTCGTTATGCCTGATTCCTTGAGCGAATATAGGAAGCTAAACTCCCTTCTGACTAGCATTAGACATGCAGTATGAGTTAAAAATAAACCCGTTGTGTTAGGCCACTGGACTTTAGACTTAAGTCTGGTGACTAGGTCATCTACCTGGCCTAGTATCACTGATAATGCTGTGGGAATGCATATAAATTAGCACCATTGTTAGGGGCACTTGTACCCCAATGTTAATAGCAGCACTCTCAACATTAGCCAAATTACAGAAAGAGCCTAAATGTCCATCAACTGATGAATGGATAAAGAAATTGTGGTTTATATACACAATGGAGTACTACGTGGCAATGAGAAAGAATGAAATATGGCCCTTTGTAGCAACGTGGATGGAACTGGAGAGTGTGATGCTAAGTGAAATAATCCATACAGAGAAAGACAGATACCATATGTGTTCACTCTTATGTGGATCCTGAGAAACTTAACAGGAACCCATGGGGGAGGGGAAGGGAAAAAAAAGGTTAGAGTGGGAGAGAGCCAAAGCATAAGACTCTTAAAAACTGAGAACCAACTGAGGGCTGATGGGAGTGGGAGGGTGCGTGATGGGTATTGAGGAGGGCACCTCTTGGGATGAGCACTGGGTGATGTATGGAAACCAATTTGACAATAAATTTCATATATTACAAAAAAAAGGAACACAGTTTAGCAATTCTTCAAATGATAAAGAAATAAAAAAATAAGTAAATTAGCACCATTGTATATAATTTAATACGTTCAGAGGCATCACTTAAATGTGGTTTAGATCCAACCTTGATTTCATGATAGAATAGTGCCATTCATTTTAATTTGGAAACAACCACATGGCCAAATGAATTACAATATTTCAATTACGCATCTCAGTGGTTCATTACATTTCATTGAAAGGAAAAGCATTTTGCTTATTAGTGTACCTTATAGTATTTCATGTATAACACAATATTCTACTGGCATCATAAATTACTTTTTGCTTTTTTTAGATGAGTAAGACACAGATGCTTTTTTTTTTAATGATTAGCCATATCAACATTATAATGATCCATAAGTTCAACTAAATTCAGAAATATGCTGGCATTTTGATTTAAATAAATTCTTCAGACTTTCTAAGATGTAATTTTTTTTGTATAAAACAGCAACATTTAAATTTATTTTAATGTTTATTTATTTTTTGAGAGAGAGAGAGAGAGAGAGAGAATGTTAGTGGGGAAGGGTCAGAGAGAGGGAGACACAGAATCCAAAGCAGAATCCAGGCTCTGAGCTGTCAGCACAGAGCCTGACACGGACACCAAACCTACCAACCACGAGATCATGACCTGAGCCGAAGTCTAACGCTTAACCAACTGCGACACCCAGATGCCAACATTTAAAATTTAAAATTTAAAATGTCTGTTTATTTTTTGAGACCGAGAGAGCCAGAGAGAGAGAGAGGGAGGAAGGGGCAGAGAGAGAGGGAGTCCCAGAACTCAAAGCAGGCTCCAGGCTCTGAGCCATCAGCACCGAGCCTCACGTGGGGTTCAAACCCATGGAACCGCGAGAGCATGACCTGAACCAAAGTCAGAGGGTTCGCCAACTGAGCCACTCAGGTGCCCCACAAAACAGCAACATTTAGAATCACTTTCAAGATATTCTGCCATTTTTGTTTAGCTTATGTAATCAACCTCTACAAGGTGTCGAGTATTGAAATATTAGTTCGAATATATTTAAGGATACTTCCATTTTAAAAAGGCATCATAATGTAAATTGGATTTTTTGCAGTCATAAATTCTGTTTAAACTCTTCCAATCTTGGAGAAGTTATTTTGAATTGCAAATATTTTATACGATTGTATTATTGCTAGAAAGAATACCTGCAAAATAAAATACACAAGGATTCTTTTTTTTAAAGATATATATATATATATATATATTTTAAGTTTATTTTATTTATTTTGAGAGAGACAGAGATAGTGCAAGTGGAGAGGGGCAGAGAGAGTATCCCAAGCAGGCTCTGCACTGTTAGTGCAGAGCCCACTGCAGGGCTTGAACCCACAAACTGTGAGATCATGACCTGGGCTGAAACCAAGAGTCAGATGCTTAACCAAGTGAGCCACCAGGCACCCCTAAACATAAGGATTCTTTCAAATAAAAGAATCAATCATGTGGATTCAACTCACCATTAGAAATTTTATTAAATAGTTTTTTGAATAATATTTGGCTATCATATGAAATAAATTATCTAAAATCTGCTTCTTTTCCATAATTGGTTCTTTATTCTGTTGAAACCACCTTTTAATTAATTTCTTGTAGCATTTATTTATTTTTTAGAGATAGAGTGCAAGCAAGGGAGGGGTAGAGAGGAGGATACCCAGAATCCAAAGCAGGCTCCAGGTTTTGAACTGTCAGTACAGGGCCCAACATGGGGCTTGAACCCATAAACCATGAGATCATGACCTGAACCAAAGTTGGATGCTTAACCAACTGAACCACCCAGGCACTCCAGAATCACTTTTTAATTAAAACGAATGTCCATGAAAGAATATTATTAAAATGTATTTTAAATGGCATCTTTTTATTTTCTCACACTGATGTTCCTGAGTCGCTGAAATTTTTAACATTATCTTTGATTTTTTTCGTCACAATTTGAAGAATAATCATTAGTTAACTCATCAATGTCAGAAACCCCATTAATTTTAGTGGCTGGAATACTGTAGTTTTCTAGCCAAACTTGTAACTTCTGTAATTATAATTCATTTCTGCGCATACTTCTTTTTTATCTCTAGATATTCCACCACATGACTTTCTAAATGTCTTATTTTTCTAAAAACAGTTAATAATATATTTAAAAACATACTTAGAGTATTCAGATTAAATATAATGAATGATAAAATATATAACACATTATTTAACTTAATATAAATTATAATATTCACCAACCAAAAAGGTATACATAAAACTTGTATATTTAAGTTTTCCAGACAAATTTGGCTGAGAAAAAAATTGAAAAATATATTTTTGTGTAAAGAAGTAACAATGAACTATATTTTACATTGTTGTTATTAATGGAATACTTTCTTTTGTGTTTTCTGTTTGGTTACTACTGATGTAGAAGAAAGCTACTGAATTGTGTAAAATAACTTTGTAGTTGCATCTATGTTGAATTATCTTCTGAGTTCTAATATTTTATGATAACTGATCATATCATAGAATCATCCAAGAGAAAACTTATAATGAATAAATACACTTCTCTCTTTTGATTTTTGGTGTTTGCCATGATTTCCAAAATTATAATGAACAGTATTGGTTATATTTATATAGTTACCTTCTAAAAGAAACATAAAGTCCACTGTTTATACCTGTTTGTAAACAATGGGATGTAGGGTAATAATTAGACGCATAACAAATATTAGGCTACTCTAATAGATATGAACATTTAGTTCTTTCTAATATGAAAATCTAGTCAGCCACAAAAGTAAATAGAAACTATTTGAAAACCCCCAAACCTTGTTTTCCAGCACTTTATGACCCTAGACCTACCCAGAACTCTTTAAATTTGTTTCCTTCTAATGTTGAAGTAACTTTGGTAGTGGCACATTTCCATCAAAATTTTCTCTCTGAGGGGTGCCTGGGTGGCTCAGTCTGTTAAGCATCCGACTTTGGCTCCGGTCATGATCTCACAGTTCGTGGGTTTGAGCCCCACATCGGGCTCTGTGCTGACAGCTCAGAGCCTGGAGCCTGTTTCAGATTTTGTGTCTTCCTCTCTCTCTGCTGCCCCTTCCCACTCGCACTGTGTCTCCCTCTATCTCAAAAAAACAAACAAACAAGCAAACAAGCATTAAAAAAAATTAAAACAAAAATTTCTCTCTGATTTGTTCTCATCTCCTGGTACATGATATGGCTACTTTGGTTTCCCTTCTGGACCAAAATATGGAAACACTTAGATGTTTTTGGAATAATTCAATTCTTCCACAATTTTTAGGTATGCCTGTCCTTATTCTGGGGCCTCCTTCAACAGTTGATTTATTATAAATACATTGATTTTTCCTTGAAAAATGACTGCTACAAATCTCTTAAATAGCCAGCCCTTACCACTTGTTCTTGTCTTTTAAAATTATAGTTCTATACCATTTATCTACTGCTTTGTAACAAGCCACAAAAAAATCTTAGTACCTTAAACAACAAAAATGTCATTGTAAAAAAAAAAAAATGAATCTGCAATTTGAGCAAGGTTCTGTGGTGACAGGTCATGTATGCTCCATTTGGCATGAGCTGGGTTGGTCCAAAGATGAAAAGGGAGAAATCACTTGAATTCTATCTAGTTCACTCACATGTCTAGTGGTTGAAGCTGACTACCATTGGGACTTAGCCAGGAGTGTCAGCTGGAATATTTACACATGACCTTTTCATATTTCCTCACTACATGGCAAACTGACCCAGGGTGAACATCCCAAGAGACAACCATGTGGAGGCTCTATGCTATTATGTAACCTAGACTCGGTGTCTTGCAACGTCAACCTCGCCATATTATACTTTTCAGAAGCTTGTTATTAAACCTGGCCCACATTCAAAGCAATGGAAGTCAGATTTTATCTTCTGATGAAATGTCAAATACTTTGTGGATACGTTTTTAAAAGCACCATAACGGAGATCTATGTGGGACCTCATATAGTTATAAGATTCCAAACTTTCTCAAAAAGGTATTTTGTTTTTTGACCTCCCATATCCTTGTGGCAGGTCCTTGTGTGTATTTTTTTCAATCTGGTCCAATTAACACTGCCATAAATTATTTTTCAGAATTTGTCTGATGTAATTATCTTATTTCTACCTCCGTTGATGGTTTTTATATTTTACTTTCATCTGGGCTTACTTTGGTGGCATATTAATGAAAATATGAGATAGTGATACAGCAGTGGGTGAAACCAACTATGCTCTTACTATACTTGTCTCTGTCCTTTAGAAAGGCCCTCTACCTTTGGATATTCTCTTTTGGTTAATTTCTCACTCATATGTCATATTGTTCTGTTAGTATTTCAAGGAAGACTAAGTCACTCGTGACGAATATGAAATGCCTTCAGATCTAAGAGTGCCATTCTATTACCATTTCCCATGCATAATGACATAATTTGGTATAGAATTTAGTGGTTGTATATTTTTTCTGAAAAATTTGGTATTGCTTTCTGCTGCTTACTAATATGCAGAAGCTGAGTCCTTATTTTCTTTCCAAATAATAAACACATAACTTACGCTTTCTTAAATTGACTTTTTTTTGTTTTTTCCTACATGTTACACAATTATTTTAAACATATTGCTTCCTAAAATTCACTGAAAACTTGAATTCTATACTTCAGTCCATGTTTAATTTCAAAAATATCTTCATTAGGTATCTGAATATTTTCAATCCTTCATATTCCTTATTTTATTCTTCTGGATTTGCCACTAACTATTGTATCTCCTAGATATGTCAGTAACTTTTATATTTGTTCAGCCTCTTTAAACATAAATTTTCTGATATATTTATATCCTCCTTTTGGTTATAATAATTTTTCATAATCTCAATTGTGGATCTTTAAGAATATGCTGTTTATTTCTTATTTGAAAAGCAGCACAGCATAGAAGTTTAAGGTAGATATTTTTTGTTTGCTTCCCCATGTCTACTCTCCATTCTTAATGTCTGTGCCCCAGGCAGCTGAACTTAAGGATTTCTTGGTTCTTTTGTTCTGTCGATTTTACTTGAGTTTGGAGAGGAGATTTACAGTCAGTTTTTCTGAAACATGATAAATATCCTCATAATTCCTACTGCTTTATGTAAAATTATGCAGTTAAAACCATAGCGCTAATGAGAAAAATGGGTATAACATTCAAAACTTCAACAGTGATACATTTAAAAACCTACATCAAAAGAAAAACAGAAATCTCATAAAAATGGTGGCACAGTTTTCCACATTTTCTTAAATGGTTAAGAAATGTATAAACACTACAATGAATATGGCCCTTTAAGAAATGCATAAATACTACAATAAATATGGCCCTTTCTATTGAAAGAGACCCAACGTTTGCTTATGGAAGTGGATATAGAAGACCTGTAAATTGGGAGTTATTGTGAAGTAGGCCAAAGAGTTATCTGAAATGGGAAAGAAAATTGTAACACCAGATGTAGGTGGCGTGGCTTCTATCACATGCAATGAACTGAAGTCGCTGAGATGTACTGAAGTGCTTGAGATGTTTGTATCTGTTTGTTTGCATGCCCTTACACTGCTCCATTCACCCAGGCACAGTCTTCTGTGTTTACCTAGTGTTTCTTGCAAAGAAGTTCTTACCTAAGCAAATGAAACATCGCCTGTTTTATCAGTTGCATTGAAACAAGTTCCCCCTTTCTAAAGAAGTATGGTATTTACCTGGCTCTTTCCTTGTGTGATTACAGGCTGTGAGTTCTGTGTTCCTCTACTACGTCCCCAGATCCTTCAAGGAAGCCTTCTTTCCTCCATTATAGCAAGTGTTATAGCTGCTTCTGGGTTGCAATCATCCCTGTCATCTTGTCCCTTCTGGACTGAGGGAGATAAAGTTTTGCGATGATCCCTTGCTAGTTCTCCCCAGTCCTTCTCGCGTGTCTTTGATCAGTCCCCTCATAAACTTGTGCCATTAACATATTTGATTGCACCATCTGTTTTCTTTTTTTAATGTTTTTTAAACGTTTATTTATTTTTGAGACAGAGAGAGATAGAGCATAAACGGGGGAGGGTCAGAGAGAGGGAGACACAGAATCTGAAACAGGCTCCAGGCTCTGAGCTGTCAGCACAGAGCCCCATGCAGGGCTCGAACTCACGGACCGCGAGATCATGACCTGAGACAAAGTCTGCTGCTTAACCGACTGAGCCACCCAGGCGCCCCAACACCATCTGTTTTCAAAAGGAATTCTTACTGACACAGGTGAAATACAGACCTTAGGTAGCTCTGGTTTATTATTGATTTATTCAATAACCAGCTGTATAACTGGGCAAGTTATTTAGTCATTCTGAAATCCCATTTCCTCATCTGTAAGATGGAAATTATGGTAGAACTTACCTCATAGGATCATTTAAAGTTTTAAAAGAGATAATACATTAAACTGCTTAATGTAATGCCTGACATGTAGTATGTCTCAAGCATTGACAGTATTACATAGCATACTTTCTTTATAGAATCTAATTCAAACTAAATACACATAAATAATACAACAACATTACTGCTTACAAGAACTTTCCATCTTAATTTTGAGAATGGTTTTTGTATAATGCTGGTAATGGACACTATTTCTTCTTCTTGCATAATTGCTACTTAACGGTATTTCTGATCTTATATTATTTTTCTCATTAAAATGTGTCATCATTCACCACATCCAGAAGACATAATTTGAGAATCACCCCTGACAATATTTCCAAAATTACAAATTCTGTCATTTCTGCTTTCTTAATTTTATTGTAACTACATTTCTCTCCATCCTCATTTGTTAGTGTTTAGCCTAGGGCCTCATCAAGTTGCACCTAACATGCTAAACAGTGCCTTAACTATTCTCTTTCTAAACAGTCTTACCAAACGAATTATTGACCGCATTGTGAGAAAAGAAATTTTGTAGTGTGAAACTAGAGTGTGCAAGCATTCATTTATTCATTCAAGCATTCATTTACTTATTATCTTTCCAACTGTATTAAGATATAACATTTTGTTAGATTAAAATATACACTGTGATAATTTGACACACATACGTTGTAAATTGATAACCACAATACGATTATTTTTTTTTTTTTAAGTAATTGTGTTAAGTGAAATCTCTTATAAGGAAACTTGTAATGACTTCCAATTGCCTTCAGGATAAAATCTAAAATTTTAGTATTCATGGACCACAAAGCTCTTTGTCATTCAGAGCTCTCTCAGAAAATAAGCACGCAATTCCCTGTGCCTAGGATATTCTCAGCCCTACAACCCTGCCTACCCAGCAACTGTATGTATTCATTTAGCAAATATCAATTAAAAATCTCATTTTCTAAAACTCAGTTCAATTATCATATCAGTTATTGAGTATGTTAAATACCTTCAATGAGTTATTTTCTGTCTTTCCCCCACCCCACTGATGGGTTGGCATAAAAAAAATCATGCTTTATTTTGCCTTTTTCTTCTTTCAGATAATCTCTAGAAAAGTTTCACTAGGTGGATTTTGCTCCAGACATCCCCTGTATCTCATTTGTAGGAGAAAGTTGAAAGTGAAAATGTGTGCAGCAGAATCTTCTGGGTAACTGGGACTTTTTTTGAATAAGAACAGAATGGAATATATATGTCTATATCTATATCTATAGATCATTGATATATCAATAGATCTATATCTATATCTATATCTATATCTATATCTATATATCAATCTCCATGTCAGGTCTGTCTTGACCAACGTGGACTTAGCATGAAAGTAGAGATAAGAAGTAGAAAAGTCAAGGATAGAGTTAGCATACTGGATGGATTAGATTTAGGATGTGAACCAAAGTGAATGATTAAAAGTAAGTCCTGGATTTGTGGTCTGATTATCTGAGAAGATGGCATTTATATTTTCTGAGAGGGAGAAAAACAGGATACAAACATACTATAAATCATATCCATCCAGCACTCTTTTTTTGGCTCATCTTTCATTTAGTTTGTGTTTATGGCATCCCTCCTTTGATTTTTTATCTTCAGAACTCCACAGTATTTGTGATCTCTTCTTTCTCATTCTCATCCACTTCGTTTTTTTTTTTTTTTATTTTTTTTTTTTAACGTTTTTATTTATTTTTGAGACAGAGAGAGACAGAGCATGAACGGGGTAGGGTCAGAGAGAGAGGGAGACACAGAATCAGAAGCAGGCTCCAGGCTCTGGGCTCGAACTCACGGACCGCGAGATCGTGACCTGGCTGAAGTCGGACGCTTAACCGACTGCGCCACCCAGGCGCCCCTCATCCACTTAGGTTTTATGTAGAGGTCCTGCTGTCTGTCTTTTTTTTTTTTCCTGCTGTTTGTCTTGTGCTTTTAAGATTCCTCATTCTTAAATTTTAATGTGCATACAAATCAGCTCAAAAGCTTGTTACAGTACAGATTCCAAACCAGTAAGTATGAGCCAGGACCTGAAATTCTGTACTTCTTGTAAGATCCGAAGTGAGACTGATGATATTGATTCGGGTGAGACGGATGTGTTGGAGTAATAAGACGTCAGATCAAAAGGAAGTAATCCAAAGTGTCATATACTACAGTTGTAAATCTGAAATACGGTAACATTGTGTCTAGCTGTACAATTATTTCTTACTGATAAAAATAATTTCAGGCAACAAATAGGAGATGAGAGGCTTTAGTGGAACTCCTGAAACTATCCAAAAATACTCCATAAAAAAATTGTTTGTCCACATTGTTGTCTGCTCCCTTAGATAGCCTTTGTGAAATGAACTTGAAGTTATTTACCACACTGCATACACTTGGCCACAAATATACATTTAGTAAGATAGTAAGTACATAGGTGTTTTTTTCTAATATTTTATGCTCTAAAAACAATCTATCAAAGGCTCACTTTGGATGGCCGTGTTCAACCATACTGAGTAAACTGTGTGTAACCAACACCCCCTGCCTATCCAACAGAGGAGCACAGCAGGCTCGAGTCAGTATCTGTGGGCACAAAGGAAAGAAAAAAGAGGTTCAAGCTCAGCAATTTAGGATAGAGTAAAATAATGCCTACTATACTCAATTGAATTCAAATTAATGATTTAATTAATTGCACACTTTATTAAACAATTGTAACACTGTGAGCTAACATTATTTCCCCTTATTAGTGTGTTGTATGTTTTACATGAAATATTTAATGCTTGCAATCATCTAAAGTAAGGATTTTTATTTTTTCCATTTGCTAATTAATTGTCTTAAGATAACACAGTTAGGAACTGGTAGAAGCCAGAATGTAGTTCAAGTATACTTGACTCCAAAGCAAATTCATTGTACTTGTAATCTCTCTATCCTTTCTTACCTCATTTATATTTGTGATCTTCTATAGATGTGCTACACATAAGAAGAGCATATATGGGGCGCCTGGGTGGCGCAGTCGGTTAAGCGACCGACTTCAGCCGGGTCAGGATCTCGCGGTCCGCGAGTTTGAGCCCCGCGTCAGGCTCTGGGCTGATGGCTCAGAGCCTGGAGCCTGTTTCCGATTCTGTGTCTCCCTCTCCCTCTGCCCCTCCCCCGTTCATGCTCTGTCTCTCTCTGTCCCAAAAATAAATAAATGTTAAAAAAAAAAAAAAAGAAGAAGAGCATATAAAATGGAAAGTGATGTAGATATTTCACAATCTGGAATCTCGTTTAGCATTGGAAGCTTGTGAATATTAAAACTTGTGCATTTATTTTGTCTGATTCATTAACTTTGAATCTGTCTTGTCTTTCTAAGACAAATATTGTGGAGTTTAAGTAAATTATTGTGATAAAATACTTTAAGTGACATTATTAGCAAATGTGTGTTTAGGTTCCCTATTCTTAGAGCACAGTTTCACAGAAAGTAAGGCAGCGATTATTTTGCAACTCCAATCATTAGATGCTCAAAAATCTATGTTGGCATATCCAAGTCTGTAATTCATTCCATATAATGCTAAATTGAGTGCGTTAAAGTAAATACCTTGAACCTTCATTACAAAAATTGAAAAAACAAACCCAAGAAGCTCATATTTATGTTTTAAAGTAATTCATTAATCAGAAAATTTGGTTGATTCTATTGTATTTTTCTCCCACTTACAGATCATATGAAAAAATAGCTGACTGAGGTAACATAGATAAAACTTGATTCATTTTGCCATATTTTGTATTCTCCTGACTCAAAATTATAGCTTAAAAAGCAGGCAACCCTATATAACATAATTATTTAATTACTACTGGCACAGGAAATCTAAATCATTAATATTCTATCTGTAAAAAAATCAAATTTATGAGAGTAATTGGCAAGTAATTTTGGTGATCTCTGTTTACGAAAATTACTTAAACATTTTAATTTTATACTTACAAATATATATATGTAGGTATCGTGGGTATCTATGAAAGAGTAGAATCATAAATGTGTTCTATCTTCTGAGATATTACTAATTTCAAACTGCTTTTTTTCTTGGTCCTTTGCAAGTTATGTTTCTGCTCTGTCCATTGAAGAGATAAGCTAATTAGTCTTCTCCCCTTGTATTATATTGGAACACATCATACCATAATTGTATATGCCGAGATACTAATTATATTAGCTAGACTTCTTACTGATTATATTTCCTGCCCCCTCCAAGATACTTATCTGAATTTGTTTATGATTTAAATTAATGCTGTTTCCTTAGATGCTCATCATTTGTAGCAAGAGTCTCCCACCCCCACCATAGATTCACAAAATGCCTCCAAACACCAGGGAGATGATTTAATAAAATATTTCTATAACCTCAGTGAAAAGATGGAATGGCAGACAAAAGAAAAAATATTATGTGGGAAGAAAGTTAAATCATGTTGTAAAGTTCATCTTCCTATTTGCACTCCTATGTTTTTTTTCACACAAAAGAGAAGTTGGAGCCATATAGTATCATGGCAACCTCATCCTTTGTGGTAGAGTGGATGTCTTAAAGTTCAGTCTATCATTCATTTATTTAACCAGCCATTTCTTTACTCTATAAATAGTATTTGAATCCCTGTTATCTTAGGCATTATGTGAAGAACTGATGATACGTGGTCTCTTAGTTCAGGTTACTGTAACAAAAACACTTTAGATTAAGTGACTTAAACAGCAAATATTTGTTTCTCATGCTTGTAGAGGCTGGATACAAGTGTCTTTGGGTTCTTTGTGAAGGCCCTCTTTTTTTCTTATTTTTTTTTACTGTTTGTGAGAGAGAGACAGACAGACACAGAGTGTGAGTGGGGAGGGACAGACAGAGAGGGAGACTCAGAATCCAAAGCAGGCTCCAGGCTCTGAGCAGTTAGCACAGAGCCCTATGCAGGGCTTGAACTCACAAGCCACGAGATCATGACCTGAGCCGGAGTTGGATGTTCAACTGACTGAGCCACACAGGCACCCCTTTGTGAAGGCCCTCTTTCTGGTTTATACATGGCCACCTTCTTGCTGTATCCTCAGTGATACAGAGATCTCATGTCTCTTATACTATAAAGTACTTATAAGGCCACTAATTCCATCATGGGGGTTTCACCCCTCATGAACTCATCCAAATCCAATTACCTCCAAAAGCTTCACCTCCAAATACCATCACATTGGAATTAGTGTTTAACATATGAACAGGACAGGGACACAAACATTCAGCCCATAGCAAGGACTAAGGAAAAGCCAAGCACCCACCCTTCTGAGATTTACAGATGAATGCACGAGACAGGCATTTGGCAAATTTCCTCATATGTGTGTACATACACATACATGTGAAACCACAACTGTGGTAACTACACAAAGGAGAATTTTCAATGCTCTTGAAACACATTTAGAAACAATTGGCATTTTTAGGGGCTCACTGAAAGGCGAGTTAAAGAAATTGATCTGAAAATTTAGATCTGAAGTGAAAGAGAGGTATCTAAGAGAAAGGCATATGTAGTAGAAAGGAAAGAGTCTTTTCTGAGCAGAGGATCCACTCTGACAGAAGGCCTATGTGGAGGAAGCATGGGGAGGGTTATTATAGGAGCTGAAGCAAGATCACTGAAGGTGCAGAAAAAGGAAATAAAGAGAGAAAGCAAATGAGAAGAAATTTGTTGAAGAAGCAGGCAGGGATCCGTCTGTGAAGAATATTCTGGAATATCTTACGGATTCAGAGCAACAAGAAGCTACTCAAGTGCTCTAAACTCTTGGGGATGGAGCACTGCGAAGAAACAGATTTAAATAAGGTTATTTTAATTTTTTTTTTAGATAATTAAGCTAGATGCAGAATAGAAAACAGGCTGCAGTAAGGGAGACACTAAGAGATCCAAAGACGTGGATTATCTAGTTAATTGCAATAGACAAATTGTTGATAAAAAAAAATTCTTGATCTTAGTGATGGGATGGATTTTTTATTCACTGAATGCCTCTGTCCACTATGCTGTCTTTTTAGTATTTGATACTTGGATGTTAGGAAGTACATGGAAGTAAGTCTTTCATACGACTTATATTCTAATAGGAGAAACCTGATAACCAATGAATAAATTAAAAATAAAAGTATGTATTAGGGAAATTACTACTATGGAGAAGAATAAAGGGAAAGGAGAGAGAGTAATGATGGGGGAAAGGCTATTCTAGGTAGGATTTTCTGGAGAATCCTTTCAGATAAGAAAACATAAAAACTGAGTATGCCATGCAGCACAGTCAGGGAAAAGGCTCTAGAGAAATCAAGAAGGGAAAATAGTTTAAAAGAGAGTGTCTGAGGATATATGAGGTCGTAGTAGAAAAGTATGATACACACCTCAGTAAGGAACTTAAAAGACGTTTTGAAAGATGTATATTTGATTTACAGAAACCAATGTTCTGTCAGTTGATTAGTAAATTTACCTTAGCGTTAGCTAAATGGTAAAATCTATATTAACCACATCAGCGTTGACATTTGTAGGGCAGTTCCAATAGAGCCACAAAATGATCTATAGAAATAACCAAAAATAAGCAAGCAAACAATAAAAACCAGAAATGTTAGGAAGCAAGATAATATACTATTAAGAATGTGAATTGATTATGACCCAGAAATTCTATTGTCAGTACAGACAATTTTTAGTTGTGGTTCATTTGACAAATTATTTAAACTCTTGGTCTTAATTTTTCACAATGCATCAATGGGAATAACAGTAACTACTTTCTATAGTTGAGGTAGATTATAGAATTATACAATCTTGATTATATAATCTTGAGCAACTCAAACTTTACTCATCTTGCTGTTCTCATTTCCACGGAAAACAGGTAGATTATCTTTTATCCCAAACCCTTGGGGCTACATATATTTCAGAATTCAATTTTATTTTGCTTGTTCCCCAAGCTAGATATATAAAATGGCCCCAACATGATCTGTAACAGCAAACATATCCCTACCTTGTAATGACATGAATTTTCAAACCGGTCTATCAGTTTGCCACATCAGTTCAGGTCAGTTTTGCTGCCTAGAGTGTGGTGGGAAAAATTTAAATTTTAGGAGATTTTTGTATCTCACTACTGTGTTTAAGAAGTTATGGACCTGTAGTAAGACTCACATAGCCTTTCTTTCTAGGAAACTTCAGTCAACTAGAATACTGTATATAAAAGTACATTCAAAATTTTAAAGAACCCAGCAAATCTGAATTAATGGTTCAGCTTCCAATTAAAGCATTGTTGCCACGAGGCTACCCTAAAGTCATCATAAAGCATTTTTTATCATTCCCCGTAAATAATTGTCCTTATTCATAAATGGAATCTAGTTCTGAATAAAGGTTTTTTTTTCCTTTAGGACAAACACCCCAAAAAGAGGACCAGAGACCAGAATATATTTTAATATGATTCTATTGATTAGTCCATACACATTGTATTCATGCATTTCTTCCACATTCTAGAAAAAATTTTTATCATGATGGATTTAGTCCCTATTTTATCTCTTTATAAGCATTGACAATAAGCAGTGACTAGTTCTTGTCCTTTTATATCATATAAAACAAGTGCTGTTTTGCATCTTCAGATTTGTTAATAAGGTATTATGATACTGGAAATTGGTCATGATTGGCACATTATATAAGAATTTCTTCTTTTCACTCTTTGAGTTTAGTGTATTTTTATATCCCAAATACTGAACCTGTAAATCACTACTTTAGTCCTTAGGCTACAAAAAAAAATGATAGAGGAAAGTTTTCTTCATATTATGAAATTCTGTGCCACGTAAACATTTTACAAGGCTCTTAGGAAGTATGGCTACCAGACTTGTTACCTGCCGGGTTGATTAAATCTTTATCTCTACAAGTTGTCTGTGCTTATTCTCACTTTTTTTTTCTTTTCTTTTGTTTTTTTTTTTTTTTTGTTTGTTTGTTTGTTTTTTCATTTCACAACAGCCTTTGACCTATAATATACTGACCTTCAGGATGGGTTTATAGGGAATCAATCAGGCTGGAACAAAACTAAAATATAGAAGAGTATTCATTATATTATATTGGTTAAGCCCGGAAGGCATGACAAGTAAAATACAGCTGATTGATTCTGACCTTTAAAGTATTTTGTATATAAAATACACACATTCTATAATGCCATGTGTTTACCACTAAAACTGAATTCAAAGCTTAATGATACTGAGCATAGACTGCTGTTTTTGCTTTTTTTAAGATTATTTTCTTTCACGCTCCCCTGTGTGTGTACCAACATACACGTGTATGCCTTAAGTAAAGAAGAACTAGAGTGCCTGGGTGATTCAGTTGGTTGAACATTCAGCTCCTGATTTTGGCTCAGGTCATGATCCCAGGGTCATGGGATAGACCACAGGGTGGCTCCATGCTGAGGGTGGAGCCAGCTTAAGATTCATTCATTCTCTCTCTCTCTCTCTCTTCCCCTCCCCCCCGTCCCCCACTCGTGCTCTCTCTCTCTCTCTCTCTCTCTAAAATAAACAAATAAATAAAAACTGATTTATTTTTTTCCTTCCTTTTGAGGTCTTTTATTCTTCTAACAAATAAACCCCAAGACAAGTTTCTATGGTAAAGCAAAATGGGGCATCTGCCTTCCTGGCAAGATCAGCAAAGTCAATCTGATACCTTAGCCATACTGCCTTCATATCTAATCCTTCAGTCTGAATCTCTATCAAATTAGTCAATGATAACTATTTTAATTTATGGACCCATTCACAAAACTGAATGATCCTACTATATAGAGAAGTGTCATGTCTTTCCTATAAAATAAGTAGCAGATGATGATGATGATGAGCCAATAAATTTTATTTCAAAATATTGATATTTTATGCTATTAATAATTGACATAGAGCAGCATTGATGCCCTTCTGGTGATGATCGTTTTAAAAATAACCCTTGACAACAGAAGCATACGAATCAACTGCTTGCATGATTCTCATCTCCCAAGCTGTGGCATATCAGAGAACATTTGTGGGTATATATTTTCTTTTGTCATTTTGTGGATAGAGATAACTACAACTCAATTACATTTTAGAGGCAAGAATTAATTGCCCAAAATGTTGTTAAGTTTTACCTAGTCAGTCTTAATAAAATGATATAATTCAATTAGTGATTTTTATTATACATAGAATAATCCTTCTAATGTCTTGCTGATGTTTCTTTGAGGTTCTACAAGATATGTCAATGACTACCAAAGTTAAATAAAACCCTAACTTCTTGTGTTTACAAAGGTATCCATTTGAATATAATATTTGATAATATTTCTAAAGGAGAATTATAAACCCCTGCATTCAGTTTCTTCTTGCCACTCATGTCTTGGCTAAAAACTTAAGGCATTATGCCCATTATGGGCTGAATTATGTATCTTCCAAAATCTTTATGTTCAAGTCCTCCACTCCTAGTACCTCAGAATGTGACCATTTTGAAGATCAAATCCTTACATGGGCAATGCAGTTAAAATGAGAACATTAGAATGGTCCCTAATCTAATATGATTGGTCGCATTATAAGGAGGGGAACTTTAAACACAGACCTACTGATGGAGAGAGGATGATATAAACAAATGGGGAGAAGATGATCATCTATAAGCCAAAGAGAGAGGCCTGAAACAGACCTTCCCCTATGCCTTCACGAGGAACCATCCCTGTGGACACATTGATCTTGGACTTCTTAGCCTCCAGAATTGTGAAGAAATAAATTTCTGTTGTTTAAGCTACCCGGTCTGTGGTACTTTGTTATGGCAGCCCTAGAAAACTAATACAATGGCCTTTTCAATTGATATGACTGTTGAATTGAATTTCTGTTACTCTAAGCATAGGAAAAGATATATCTGCAATAGGCAGTCAGTTAAAGCCAACAATTTCCAGAAATAATAAAGGAGATTAATATCTTAGGTAATGCCATAGGTGCAGGAGGAAAATGACCAGAAGTGGAAACCATTTATTCCCCTTTAGGCAGCCAGGATGTATTGCTTTTTAATTTTTGCTGTTACATGTTTAATGAATATGCATTATTATTGAGTGCTTAAAATTAGAAAGGCAGCATGATTTAGTAGATAGGCTGATCACCTAAGTTTTCTAACTACATTTACTCCTGACTCACTGTAGTGACCTAGTACAAGTCACTTTATCATCATTACCATTATATTATTATCATTATATTTTTATGACTCAGATGAATTTGGTTTGAACTCATTATAATAGTATGTTCCTCCGTGGCCTACACATTGCAATAATCTATTATTAGAATAGGAATGTCCTGGTGATATTGCACGTATTTTTAAATGCTGATGCTAAATTGAACAATATCATAAATTTTCAGTTTCATCAAGACAGTCAACCATGTGCTTAGAATTATCAACATTTGCCTTTATTTTAGTTCCTCAGTTCTGGCATTTACTTAAACATATTTTTCAAAATTACATCTAGTTCTAATTATGTGAGATTAATCCAAGAAAAATTCATTATTTTTCTTTTTCAAAGGAGATATTGACATAAATATTATATTTAAATTATCTTGGTATAACATTAATTAACTAGATATTTTATTTCACTACAAATATTTTCTCTTAGCTAATGTTATTTAATGTATATGTTTTAAGAATAATGTTTGACACATAATTTCCTCCTTATTTTACTTTAATATATTTGTTAGTGATTACTTTCTTAAATATCCGTGTATATGTGAGTATGTAAGTTCTTTAATTTATATAAATGAAATAGAAGTATTTTTGCAATTACATAACTTCATCTTTATTTTTTTTATTTATTTTTATTTTTTTTTTAATGTTTATATATTTTTGAGACAGAGAGAGACAGAGCATGAACGGGGGAGGGGCAGAGAGAGAGGGAGACACAGAATCGGAAACAGGCTCCAGGCTCTGAGCCATCAGCCCAGAGCCCGATGCAGGGCTCGAACTCACGGACTGCAAGATCGTGACCTGAGCTGAAGTCGGACGCTTAACCGACTGAGCCACCCAGGCGCCCCCATAACTTCATCTTTAATACATGATTTTATATGCTAAACCAGAGTAATTTTTTTAACTTTTTCATTTTGGGATTATTATAGATTCACATGTAATTTTAAGCAATAAAAGAAGCCTAATTACCATGACATGCTTTCCCACAATGCTCATATCTTGCCAAACTGTGATACAATATCACAGGCAGAATGCTGTCTTTGATACAACCAAGGTACAGAACATTTCTATCACCACAAGGATTCCTTATGTCCTTTCACAGTCACACCCTCTTCCATCCCACTGTTCCCCCCACCCCCTTAACCTCTCTGAGTCACGAATCTTTTTTTTTTTTTTTTTTTTTTTGGAGAATAGACTTAGCTCTGTAGAACATTAATCAGTTTTCTATAAATTTGTCATTTTAAGAATATCGTACAAATGGGGGATGCCTGGGTGACTCAGCTGAGTGTCTGACTTGATTTAAGCTCAAGTCATGATCACAGTGTCTTGAGATTGAGCTCTGTGTTGGGCTCCACGCTGGGCCTGGAGTTTGCTTGAGATTATCTCACTCCTTCTCCATGTGCCCCTCCCCTACACACACACACACACACACACACACACACACACACTTGTGCTTTCTCTTTCAAAAATAAAAATAAAAAGGATATTCTACAAACGGAATCATACACTATGTACCCTTTGGGAGACTTTTTTTTTTTTTAACTCAGCATAGTTCTCTAGAAGTTCTTCAGGTAGGTTGTTGCATGTTTCAATAGTTTGTTCCTTTTTATTGCTGGTTAGTATTTCATGGTATGTACATACCAGTTTTTTAACCATTTGCCTGCTAAAGGACACATAGATTGTTTTTACATTTTGGCTACTGAAAATAAAGTTGCTGTAAAATATTGTATACAGGGGAGACCTGGGTAGCTCAGTTGATTAAGCCTCCCACTCTTGATTTCAGCTCAGGTCATGATCTCACCATTTGTGAGGTTTAGCCCTGTGTTGGGCTCTGTGCAGACAGCACAAAGCCTGCTTGGATTTGTCTCTCTCTGTCCCTAACCTGCTCTCTCTCTCTTTCTCAAAATAAATAAGTGAACATTAAGAAAAATAATGTCTTTAAAAAATTGTGTAGAGGTTTTTGTATGAACCTAAATCTTCACTTTCTTGGGATAAGTTTCCAGGAGTGCAATTGTTGGGTCATATGGCATTGAATGCCAAACTTTTCCGGAATGGCTTTGGTCTTTCACATTTCCATCAGCACTATATGAATGATTCAGACTCTTCACATCATTGTCAGCATATGCCATAACTATTTTTTTCCTATTCTTTTTTTTTTATTTTTTTTATTTTTTAAAAAAAAATTTTTTTTCAACGTTTATTTATTTTTGGGACAGAGAGAGACAGAGCATGAACGGGGGAGGGGCAGAGAGAGAGGGAGACACAGAATCGGAAACAGGCTCCAGGCTCTGAGCCATCAGCCCCAGAGCCTGACGCGGGGCTCGAACTCACGGACAGCGAGATCGTGACCTGGCTGAAGTCGGACGCTTAACCGACTGCGCCACCCAGGCACCCCATCCTATTCTTTTGTTAATGGGGGAGGGATGGTGCAGGGCCATGTTTGTTTTTTTTTTTTTTCTAGTATTTTGATAGGGATTGCATTAAATATGTGGATTGCTTGCTAGTATGTGCTTTTAACAGTGTTTGTTCTTTCAATCCATGAGCATGGGATGCTTTTCCATTTCTTTGTGTCCTTTTCAATTTATTTCATAACTGTGCTATAGTTTTCAGAGTATAGACCTCTTACCTCTTTGGTTAGGTTTATTCCTAGGTATCTTACTGTTTTTGGTGAAATTGCAAGTGTGATCTACCTTGATTTCTTTTTCTACTGCTTGGTTATTGGTGTATGGAAATACAATAGATTATGCACATTGGTTTTATATCCTGTGAATTTGATGAATTCATGTGTTAGTTCTAGAAATTTTTTTGGTGGAAACTTTCGGGTTTTCTGCATAGAGTATCGTGTTTTCTTCAAATAGTGAAATTTGGACTTCTTCCTTGCTGATTTGGATCCCTTTTATTTATTTTTGTTGTCTTATTGCTGAGGCTAAGACTTCTACTACTATGGTAAATAGTAATGGTGAGAGTGGACATCCTTGTCTTGTTTCTGACCATTGATGAAAGGCTCTCAGTTTTTCCCCATTGAGGATAATATTACTTGTGCATCTTTCATATACGACCTTTATGATGTTGAGGTCTGTTCTACCTATCCCTACTTTGTTGAAGGTTTTTATCAAGAATTGATACTGTATTTTTTCAAATGCTTTTTCTGCACCTATTGACAAGATCATAATGGTTCTTTTATTACTGTGGTGTATCACATTGATTGATTTGTGAATATTGAACAGCCCTGCAGCCCATGAATATATATACCCCACTTGGTCATGATGAATAATTCTCTTAATGTACTGTGGAGCTTGATTTGTAGTATCTTGTTGATAATTTTTGCATCCATGTTCATCAGGGATATTGGCCTATAATTCTCCTTTGTAGTGGGGTCTTTGTCTGGTTTTGGAATGAAGGTAATGCTGGCTTTGTAGAATGAGTTAGAAACTTTGCTTTCTATTTCTATTTTTTGAAACAGTTTGAGAAGAATAGTTATTAACTCTTCTTTAAATGTCTGGTAAAATTCACTTGAGAAGCCATCAGGCCCAGGACTCTCATTTATAGGAGATTTGTGATTACCAATTCAGTTTCTTAGGTGGTTATGGGCCTGTTCAAATTTTCTGTTTCTTCCCGTTTCAGCTTTGGTAGTTTAGGAGTTTCTAGGAATTTGTCCATTTCTTCCGCATTGCCTAATTTGTTGGCATACAATTTTCATAATATTCTTTATAATTGTATTTCTGTGATGTTGGTTATGTTGTTTCCTCTTTCATTTGTGATTTTATCTAGTTGGGTCCTTACTATTTTCTTTTTGATAAGTTTGGCTAGGGGTTTATCAATTCTGTTTATTCTTTTAAAGAACCAGATCTTAGTTTTCTTGATCTGTTCTGTTGTTGTTGTTGTTTCTATATCATTTATTTCTGCTCTAATATTTATTATTTACCTTCTGCTGGCTTTAGGCTTTATTTGCTGTTCCTTTTTTTTTAGCTCTTTAACATGTAAGATTAGGTTGTGTATTTGGGACCTTTTTTGTTCTTGAGATAGGCCAGAATTGAAATAGACTTCCCTCTTAGGACTGCCTTTGCTGCATCCCAGAGGTGTTGGATGGTTGTGTTTTTATTTTCATTTGCTTCCATGTACTTTTATATTTCTTCTTTAATGTCCTGGTTAACCCATTCATTCTTTAGTAGCGTGTTCTTTAATATCCATGTATTTGAGTGCTTTCCAATTTTTTTGTGTGTGTATGGTTGACTTCAAGTTTCATAGTGTTATGACCTGAAAATCTGTGTGGTATGATCTCAATCTTTTTGCACTTCTGAGGGCTAATTTGTGACCCAGTATGTTATCTATTTTGGAAGGATGTTCCATGTGCACTCTAAAAGAATGTGTATTCTGTTGCTTTAGGATGAAATGTTCTGAATGTATGTTAAGACCATCCATTCCAGTCATTCAAAGCCATTATTTCCCTGTTGATTTTTTGCTTAGATGATCTGTCCATTGCTGTAAGTGGGGTGTTGAAATCCCCTACTATTATTATATTATTATAAATGTTTCTTTATGTTTGTGATTAATTGATTTATATATTTGGGTGTTTTCAAGTTGGGGGCATACATATTCACAGTTGTTAGATCTTCTTGGTGGATAGACTCCTTAACTATGACATGCTCTTCTTCATCTCTTATTACAGTCTTTACTTTCTCTTTATTTTTCAACCTAGTTTGATATAAGTATGGCTACTCTGGCTTTCTTTTGATGTCCAACAGCATGATAGATGGTTTTCCATCCCCTCACTTTCCATCTGCAGGTGTCTTAGTTCTCAAATGAGTCTCTTGTAGGCAGCATATAGATGGATCATGTTAATTTTTTTTAATCCATTCTGATACCCAATGTCTTTTGATTGGAGAAGTTAGTCTATTTACATTCAGAGTAATTATTGAAAGATGAATTTAGTGTCATTGTGTTACCTACAGAGTTGGTGTTTCTGGTGATGCTCTTTGGTCCTTTATTATAGTCTTCATTGCTTTTGGTATTTTATTTCCTTATCCACTCAAAGAGTCCCCCTTAAAATTTTGCATAGGGCTGGTTTACTGGTCACAAACTCCTTTAGTTTTTGTTTGTCTGGGAAACTCTTTATCTCTCCTATTTTGAATGACAGCCTTGCTGGATAGAGAATTTCTGGCTGCAGTTTTGTTTGTTTGTTTTGTTTTTGTTTTTTTTTTTGTTTTGTTTGTTTGTTTTCCTATTCAATATGTTGAATATATCATGCCACTCATTTCTGGCCTGCCAAGTCTCTGTGGACATATCTGCTGTGAACTTGATTTGTCTTCCCTTGTAGGTTACAGACTTTTTTTTTTTTTTTAACTTTCTGCTTTCAGGATTCTTTCCTTGTGTATGTATTTTGTGAATTTGAATATAATATGCCCTGGTGATGGCCAGCTGTTGTTGAATTTAATTGGAATTCTCTGTGCTTCTTGGGTTTTGATGTCCATGTTCTTCCCCATATTAGGGAAGGTTTTAGCTACATTTGCTCACACAGACTTCTGCCCCTTTTCCTCTCTCTTCATCTTTTGGGATTCTTATGATACAAATACTGTTATGTTTTAATAAATTGCTGAGTTCCACAAGTCTGTTTTTGTGATATTTGACCTTTGTTTCCCTCTTCTTTTCAGTTTCATCATGTTCTATAATTTTATCTTCCATGTCACTCATTCACTCCTCTGCCTTGTCCATCCTTGTATTTATGGCCTTCATTTGGGTTTGCATCTCAGTTATAGCATTTTTAATTTTGGCCTGACTAGATTTTAGTTCTTTTCTCTCTGCAGGAAGGGATGCTCTGGTGTCTTCTATGCATTTTTCAAGCCCAGTTAGTATCCTTATAATTATTGTTTTAAATTCTAGTTCAGGTATCTTACTTATATCTGCATTGACTAAATCTCTGGCCATCATTTCTTCCTGTTGTTACATCTAAGAATATTACTTTCTTTTTTTTTTTTTTTCAACGTTTATTTATTTTGGGGACAGAGAGAGACAGAGCATGAACGGGGGAGGGGCAGAGAGAGAGGGAGACACAGAATCGGAAACAGGCTCCAGGCTCTGAGCCATCAGCCCAGAGCCCGACGCGGGGCTCAAACTCACGGACCGCGAGATCGTGACCTGGCTGAAGTCGGACGCTTAACCGACTGCGCCACCCAGGCGCCCCTAAGAATATTACTTTCTTATTAAGTTGGTGTTTTTGTTCCTCTTTTTCCTAGAGAGAGCAGGCTTTGTTTAGACTATTCCCGTTTCCTCAATTCTCTTGTCTTATTCTAAGAGTCTTCTTAAATTATTTTAAGTAAAATACTCAGCATTTTTTGTTGTACTTAGCAGAAGATATAAGAGCAAAGTAGGTCTACTTCACCTTTCAGAGTGGAATTTAAGTTTATATTTTAAGATACTTTTTGAAAGACATATTATTTTCCATATCACATTTTATGAATATTTTTAGCAGTTTCAACTAAAATTTTAAAAAGCTTTTTTTATAAATTTTTCTGTATAATTTTATACAAATCTGAGGCTATATAAAAATGAATGTAATATGCTTGATATGACATTCTGGAGAGAGATATGGTGATACATTCAAGATACATTGTTTTTGGGTGTTTACCTTGAAATAAGAATAGAGATTAAGAAATAGAGAATTAACAGTAAGACCATGCCTGAGGCTTTATTATTTGAAAAGTCAACTCATTTAGACAAACTATTAAAAGAGCAACTTAGTAAGCATTTAAAAAATTTAAATGCTTGAAGGTGAAATATTATAGAAAAGACATCAATCTGGAGAGTTGATTACTATTATTTTTAATGTCACCTTGAAATTCGTTCAGACATATGAAAAAATCATTTGACATATAAACATTTGCTCAAATATGTGAAAAATACAATTGGAATATTTTAATTACAAAGTATGGAAAATGTTTTATTAGCTGTAAAGATGGTACAGGATGGAAAATATCTTCAAGAGTTTTGAACTTTACAAAGATCTTCATTTGGCTACATGTCCCTTTCTTTTGTCATATTGCACCATTTCTTTAGTGAAAGATATACAAGAAAATAAAAATATTAACTTCCATTTTTGGAGGATCACCCAAAATAGGAAAAGAAGATACACATTGCTTTCTAAATCAAACTTTTTATTTTGAGATAGTTATAGAGTCACATACACTTGTAAAAGATCATACAGAAAAATCCCATGTTCTCTTTACTCTCTTTCCCCTAAGGGCAACATCTCGCAAAACTGTAGGACAATATCACAAGTAGAATATTGACATTGATATAGTCAAGATACAGAACATTTCTATCAGTGCCTAGGTTCCTCATGTTGCCCATTTATATAGCCATACTTCTTCCTTCTCACCTACCTTCTTAACTGCTAGCAACCACAAACTTGTTATGCATTTCTATAACTTTGTCATTTCAAGAATATTATATAAATGGAACCATACTTTATGTAACATTTTAAGGTTTATTTTTTACTTAACATAATTCTCCAGAGATTCCTACAGGTTTTTGTGTCTTTTCAAACCACTTTGTATTTATTGCTGAATCATATTCCATGATTTTTACATGTACCAGAGTTGTTTATACAGATGTTAAAGAATATCTGGGTTGTGTCCAGGTTTTGGTATTATGAATAAAGTTGCTGTAAGCATTCCTATACAGATTTTTATGTGAATTTAAGTTTCCATTTTTCTGGAATTAATTTCCAGGAAAATAATTGCTGAGTTGTATGGTAGTTGCTTGTTTACATATCACTACTTAACTACCAGAATAGGTAAAATTAAAAAAAAAAATAGTGGCAACAAATGCTGATAAGGATGTGGAGAAATTAGATCACTCATACATTGCTGGTGAGATTAGTAAACTCACACACTCACCCTGGAAAACAGTTTGATGGTTCCTTCAAAACCTCTCAAACCTCAAATAAATTTTAAGTCCCTTTTTTGGGGCTTAGGACAGGCTTCCAGGTTTCTGGAATTGTGAAGTTAAAGCAGTCACTTAGACCAGTCATTTCTATAATTTCCTTATTATTTGGCCCTACCAGTAAAGTTTCAATACACACATATGTATAAATATTTTATATACCATATTGTACTAATATAAAAATTTACCTTGAAATATTTAAAACCATACATTTTTAAAAATACATAAATATAAATATAAGTCAAAGGTCAGAATTATGATGTAGTTATCTGTTTCTTTTTTTACCACACTCCATTGGCTTAGCCAGCGTGGACTTTCAGTGCTGTTCTGAACCATGGCGATAGCCAACTTAAAGTCACATAGTTTGAGAGCTGAAGCACAAAATACATGCATGATAGTATTTGAAGTCCAAGACCTTTATAGCTAGGTATTTCTCCCTTGATCTCTAGTCCATTTGGTTTCTATGATGATGTTAGAATGGGACCATTAAAATTCTCAAAAGTTTAAAGTTGATTCTTTCATGGAGTTTGGAGAAATCACAAATTTTCTATAAAAATCTGAGTCTTTAGCAGTGGCAGTAGTTCACCAGCCATATAATTTATGGAGTGTCTCCTGATGTTTTGTAGTATATGAACAGAATCTTACTGTAGCTCCATTAGAAATAAAAGAAATATTAGAGCTATATCAAGGATAATTCCTTGCCTTCAATGATTTCCTGATGTATTTCTTTCAGAGAAAATTAATCACCTCTTATGGAGTTTATAGAAGTCAATGACTAACTTAGTACCTATTGATCTTTCTTTAAGGTCTAGATTAGAATTAGAGCATGTGAGTTTACATGCCAGAAAGAGAAGCTGGGACAATATTTTCAAGTGGAGAAAGTATTCCTATCAGAAGAGAAGGAGGCAAGAAAGTTTGGAAGGAGGAAATAGGCACTCATGTTACCAAGACTGTTGGTATCAGTCCCAGGCAGCTCTGTGGCAGTCCTTAAGAGGACATTGGGTTAAATAAAGTGTGTGAAGATAGGAGAAAGATTATAAAGTTTATTTTTGGTGACAAGTAAGGGCTGTTGACTCAATCCTTTAAGTTAAAAATGGTAACCAAAGATCAAGCCAAAGAGTTGTGAACTGCTGTGAACTGTCAGTTATGTCTGGCTTCTTCACCAAAGTGGCCCTTCACTAAAATGGGCCAGTCTGAGTGATTTTGAATTTTGCACAGTTGTTATTAGATGTCACAAGCACCTATAAACTCTTTAAAAGGAGATTATATATCTATATCTATCCATCTATCTATCTATCTATAGTTGTTTATTTGTTTGTTTTAGTTTCTTTGTTTTGTTTTTGTTTTTGTTTTTGTTTTTGGTTGAGAGGGGAAACATCAAAGTGCTTTTGCCCAATAGGATATGGTGATTTCGTACTTCCATGGGACCATAATGAGCAGAAAAATTTTGAAATGGTTACGATCTTTTTTGTTAGAATCTCCAAGCATATTAGAAAAATGGAAAATAAATTTCATAGTTAAGAAAGCCCAGGGGCACCTGGGTGGCTTGGTTGGTTGAGTGCCAACTTTGGCTCAGGTCATGATCTCACAGTTCGTGGGTTTGAGCCCTGCATTGGGCTCTGTGCTGACAGCTCAGAGCCTGGAGCCTATTTTGGATTCTGTGTCTCCCTCTCTCTCTCTCTGTCCCTCCCCTGCTTGTGTTCTGTATCTCTCTCTCTCTCAAAAACAAATAAACATTTAAAATTTTTTTTTCAGCCTAAAGAACTGAGTCTACTATTTCTTCACAAATTTAGAAAAGAACAATCAGGACCAGAGATCCCTGCCCTGGTTAGAAAAACTCTAATCAAAATTGCCACTGAGGCCATCCTTAGAGTAGAATTGAGAGAAACATTGTCTTGTCTTTTTTTTGTTTGTTTTTTGTTTTCTTATCAAGGTATAATTGAAAAATAAAATTGTAATATAGTTAAAGTGCTCACTGCGAGGATTTGATATACATGTAAACTGTGAAGGAATTTTCAACAATGAGTTAATAATTTCATGACTTTATTTGGTGAGCACTTAAGTTCTAATCTCTTAGAAATTTTCAATTATACAGTACAGTGTTATCAACTGTGGTTATTGTGTTATACATTAGACCCTCAGAATGTACCATTTTGGTAAGTGATGCATGTGTAGAGCTAGAGAAATCAATAAAGTTTTAAAAAATAAAAAATCCTCTAAACATAATATTTGTGAGCATGTTGAAAATAAGACAAGTCAAAGCTTAGGAGAGCACTTGTAAATGTATATTTTGGGTTCTTAGAAAGCAAACACAAGAGGAATAATTAATGGAGAAATTTTTTTCTGTAACAACTATTAACTGTTAACTAACAACATATATAGATAACATATGTATGATACATGTCTATATAATATAATGTATCATATGTATATAATATGTAATATATAATGTGTAGATGCAGATATGTGGATATCTATTTCTCACTTTGTGCCAAAGAGATGACAAGTTTTCACAGGTAAAGAAGTAGAATTTTGTGACATAAATGGAAGTGCCAGACAGTATTTCGGAGACCTAGTAAATTTCAGAGTATAACCCTGACAACATTTATAGCTTTCATGAAGGTAACTAATGATTATATTATGAGTGATGTGAATGCAATCAAGTGAGAGAATTCAAAAAGTTAGCAATAACCAGCCAATTACTTGAAACTCATTAGTGTAACTAAAATACTTTGTTATCAAATATAAGGTGACCGAGAACATTGCTTTATCTAAGTATATGATTAGAAACATCCAATAGTGATAGTTTGCTTATCTCTTGCCACATCATGATATTGACAGTCAGTGACCCCTTTATCACTGGAAATCGTGTTATCCGTGCCTTTAAAACTAATTAGATTAGAGTGACCATTCCAGAACTTGAGAAAACCCTGAAACAATTCAGAAAGCTCATCGTTAAGAGCCTCTTCCTTTAGAACCACTTCTGCTACCAAAATCTGTGTCATTATTCTCCAAAGAAACAACATACACACATAGTGGTCACTGTTCTCACATTCTTGGTAAAATATCTATATGTCAGGGGGGTAGGAAATAAATCTGACAAGTATTCAGGGACTTTCAGCTTCAGTGAAATTTCCATAAGTCCAGTGGTACCCCTTCTAAGGTAAAAAGTAAATTATCACATTTTTTTTCTAGTACAGCCAATAAAGAGGCACACTACCTAGTGGGCTTCTGGGATTTGTGTAAGCAACATATTCTCCTTTAGGGTTACTACTCCAGGCCTTTTCCTAAGGGCCCCCAAAGCTGCTAATTTTGTATAATGTTCACGACATAAGGTCCTGAGGAAATGAACTAAGGGCAGCATCAATCACAAAGGCAGAGAAGTTAGGTCTCAGTAAGAGGAGAAGGAACATATTGGGTTTAACTGGATGACAGAATGGAGGTTGTAGAGAGATCTATGTGGTACACATTGGAGGGTGAAGGGCAGGGATTTGAAGCAGTTAGGCAGGCATGAATGAGGGGGGAAAAAACCGTCTAGAAGAGAGAGATGGGTGAAGTTCAAGGGGTGAATTTCAGCATGAAACCATTATTGACAGGTGTAAGAGAGGCAGCTGATGAATAAATATAAAAAGAGTTTTGCAGTCTCCATTGAAATTCTGTATTATAAACTCCTGTAATTTCCAGAAAGCTTGTGTTTCCCATGGCAGTTTCATCTAAGAGACGGATGTAATTATTTTAGTGTCTAGAGCAATTTTTTTAAAGTGGCACGATAGTATACCATTTCTGTAAGATTATTTGGAAATGAATGTGCTATCAAAAGTTTCCTGTGAATTCCAGAGTGCATGAATCAATAATTATGAAAAGACATGAGCAGTGGCTTAGTAGGACCAATTTGGAATATACCCGTTGAATTGCCTGTCGTAACATAATCTTGGTAGTTACATTTGTAATGAATGCCCTTGGGTTCTGGGCTGTGTGATAACACACCTGTTTTAGAGGAGCCCAAGGACTGAAAGGATGTTGTGACCTCATCTGAATTATGTACTGTAAATTGGAAAACGATATTAAAAGGGAGAATTTCCCCTATACTTCCCTAGCAGCTCAAACTTAATTTAATTTGGGGAGATATAATTTCATGTCTATATGACATAAGATGCAAATTATTTTTTAAATGTGTTAGTTCTTAGAAGAAACCTTTATGTAAGCTACACATAAAAGTACGTTCTATGTATCTGGACAACCTCTTGAAATTTTTCAAGTCAGAAAATACTGACCCAAGGAGTTAGCGCTATATATTTTCTTTCCTTCCTAAACTCTAAAATTTCCCCTTCAGTTAGCAAATAAATGATTTGAACAGAAAAATACATTAATTTGGTAGCAAAGAATCATAAATAAAAAATGATCCTATATGGCTATGCATTTTTACTTGAAGCGTGTTAAATGAACTTTATTGATGTGGATTTTTGTTTGTTTTCCTCATGGAAAGGTAATTTAAGTCACTTCATAAATTCCATTCCTTATTACTAAATGACAATTAAGATTGTCCTAAGAAAACATTCATGTAGCATAAAGTTGCTGTTGATTATATGTAAGGCCCAAAGAAACAATTGCGAATAGATTAAAGAAATAAATCCATCTGATAAGAAACAGTAGATGTTTGAGACCTCATATTTTCAGAGGCTATTGAATTTCACTCTCCTGATCAAAGAGAGATTCATCTCATGTGCACCGGAGGCAGATTCATGAAAGTGGCTACGTAAAAAAAAGAAATTCTTAGACATAGGGATACTGCTTTGTTTAAAATTGTATATGCAGTAACACAACCCTTTAGTGATTATTTGAATCTAATACTAGAATCTTCCCAGGAGCATGAAATTTTTATAAATCATACTTCAGTGTTGTTGAACTTGTAAGATTTGGCTTTTAATGGATATTTCCTAGGGAAATGTAGTTATTTATGAAATATACCTCTATAGAAAGCCCTATAGGTAGTCAATTATTCACCACCCTGTAACAAGAAAAGAAAAAAAAATAAATTTTGAATAAGATAAATATATCCATCCTATAATATAAATGTTAACAATGTATATTGTGTGTATATTTAATATATCACATTGTTACATATATGCCTCTAGATGGAGCAGCCTTTAATAACAAATACCACATATAATATTTTAAAAATTATAAATCAGGGGTGCCTGGGTGGCGCAGTCGGTTAAGCGTCCGACTTCAGCCAGGTCACGATCTCGCGGTCCGTGAGTTCGAGCCCCGCATCAGGCTCTGGGCTGATGGCTCAGAGCCTGGAGCCTGTTTCCGATTCTGTGTCTCCCTCTCTCTCTGCCCCTCCCCGTTCATGCTCTGTCTCTCTCTGTCCCAAAAATAAATAAACGTTGAAAAAAAAATTTAAAAATTATAAATCTTATCACATTTACCCAACCAAAAAGAAAGAGATGTCTAACAATGCTGTGAAATTTTCACATCAGTCTTGTAACACAAGATCTGTAAATATATGGGTGGTCGTTTAAATTTACACCCCTTGTAAAATGCTCATTTGCTAATATATAGCTCCTCTAACTCATTGCATCACAAGACTTGCTTTCTTGACACTACTCAAAACCCACTGTTAGATAAAAGTAGAAGTGAATCTAAGGGTCTAGTTTTCTGGAGATCACCTCTGTAAACAATAGCTGTAAAAATGGAATGTAGCCCAGCTGATCATCATGGGTAATACAAGGAACATTTTCACTAGGCTCCACACAAGAACTCTTTTTTCAGAGGGAAATAACTTTTGAAGCTCGAGATGGCCTCCTCTTACATATGCATCAGTGAGTATAATAGCACATCACTCCTAGTATGGAGTCAGTTGTAATAAGGAAGTTGTTCTATCGAAACATGTAATTAAATGTACTAATTTGAAGTACACTAATTTAGATGATGATTATTTTTTTAAATGCTCAAGTTTAAGATTACCTTTAAAATACACATTTCCTACGTACATGTTTGCTGTAGTACAAGGACAAATATGCCATTTTTAGGGGACTTAGCTACCCTCAGTTCTCTCAGGAATACAAATGCTTGATAGTAAATAATGGGTATGTGGTTTCCTCCATTGAAAAAGTTATTAAAATTCTGTGTATAAAAATATTGTTGGGATGTCTTGGTAGCTCAGTCCATTAAGCATCCGATGATAAAGCATCCGACTTCGGCTTGGGTCACTATCTCATAGTTCGTGTGCTTGAGCCCTGCGTTGGGCTCTATGCTAACAGCTCAGAGCTTGGACCCTTCTTCAGATTCTGTGTCTCCTTCTCTCTCTGTCCCTCCCCCAATTGCAGTCTACCTCTCTCTCTGTCTCAAAAACAAATAAACATTTAAAAAATGAAAAATATTGTTAAACTATTTTGAGTAATTTTATGTGTGAGCATGAAATTACCCAGTCCATTTGAAGTTTTCTATAAATCAAATAGTCAAACTAGTCCAATATCATCATAGAATTTTCTCGAGGAGACAATGAAGAATGTTAGCCAACTATTCTTAACGTTGGTGGTAGGGTGCAAAATATGAACTGAATAATATTAGGAAGGAGTTATTTTGGCAAAAACTAAAAAAATAAACCTTTTGTCCACAAGATTGAAAACAATGGAGATGAGAAAGCTTGTTATATTCTGTTTTGAGTAACTGTGTAAACAGCCCAGTTTGATTATGTCAAGAATGTGGGACACCTTAAGAAGAAGACCTAGATAATATCACAAAGTGATTTATTTCCATATATCTTAGTGATCAGCAGTGACTATGTGTTCTGAGATAGCCATTGGTAAATATTTCAAGTGGAAATGTTTCCCGTCTGTTTTCTATGTTCTATGTTCTATGTTTCTATGTTCTTTACTTCAGCTCTTTCCACTTCAAATGATTCCAGTTTTGTTTCGTTTTGTTTTTTGTTTGTTTATTTATTGAAAGAGAGTGAAAGAGTGCGCTAGCGGGGGAGGAGCAGAGAGAGAAGGAGAGAGAAAGAATCCTAAGGAAGCTCCACACTGTCAGCACAGAGCCTGACAGGTGTCTCAAACCCACGAACTGTGAAATCATGACCTGAACCGAAATCAAGAGTCGAACGGTTAAAAGACTGGCTCACCCAGATACCCCAATGATTACAGTTCTTTAAAAACTCCACTAAATTTTCAAGGATCTGATAAATTTATAACTTTCTGGCTGAGACGAAGTCCATTAAAAAGGAAGCCAAAAATATTAAGTTAAACATTTAATTGCCATATTAGTAAGTCACAAGAGAGTAGAATATTGGCAATTTCATTTGTTTCAATATAATATAATCCTATAAGAATTGTATACTTTGATGCCAATTATACTGGAATTAAAAAGAAAAGAATTGTACACTTTGAGTCACAAAGAGATCAGTATGTCCAGTTTTCAATTGCAAGTAAGGAAAATGAGTTCCATCATGATGAAGTGACTTATCAAAGACCACAAAATAAATGATAAGCATGCATAAATATAAATTCTAATAAAAGAAGTGAAATTGGGTAGAACATAATGTTTATGCCAACAAAATTAATCCCTTTAGAAGTAATTTAGGCAGTATTTATTGGTTTATTATATGGTTTCTTAGTGTAGTGGGTATATGGAGAGAGACCATATACTAAAGATATTTATATATTTGAAAATATACTTAATGTATGAATTTTGACTATACTGATACTTAACACTAATTTAACTATTATAATACTAATTGATTAGTAAAGGCTAATATGATATCCTTCCTAGTATATCTCACATCACATAATATAGAGGTGACAGTGAATTTTTTAATGTCTTCAGTTGAACTAGCTTTCATGTTAAAAAGAGTATGCTTATTTATGCAACTGATATTTGTGTATTGATCCCTATGAGCAAATGTATATACCCTACCCCTAGTTCTTAAAGGTCTTATAATATAGATACTGAACTAGTATAAACTGCTTACCTCCTGTGTCAGAATTACCTCAACCAAAGACAGAAATCATGGCAATAAGGATAAACTCTGAACCAAAATCTGAGAGATAAATGGTTTCTTTGAAATGTGATTGGGAGGCAGTTTCTCCAAACTAGATGCATCTGTGAGAGAATGACACAGTGAAGAAACTTCTAATTCTGCTCTTGTTTCTCTCCTAACTTGTTTTAGGATATTAGGAACCTGTCCTTTTAAGTGATATCTTAGCCTTCTGTTTTCAGAATACATAGGGTTAAAATAAGAACAACTCACAAGCCTGGTTAAAGTGAGAGGCAAAAACAAAAACAAAAAACTGTGGGTTGACCAGCTTTGCAAAGTCCGTTTTCCACCTCTAATCTTCTCTACACACAAGGCTGAGGAAGCTATTTATGACAGTGGTTCTTGCACTTTGATTGTACATTGGATTTTTTTTTTTTTATTCCATACAGAGCTACATACCAGGCCAATTAGATCAGAATATCTGAATGAGATACCTTCTCATATACTTCCAGTATTCATCAACAGTTTGAAAACACTGATAACAAGTACCTCTTCCTGATGTTGTTTGTCTCTGGAAGAATGAGAGTAAATCCTCATCCAAACGAGTTATTGTGTAAGATGAGGAAGGATAAATACTGTTCCCCATCCACGCCCCCCCCCCCCCCCCCCCCCCCCCCCCCCCCCCCCCCCCCGCCATGCCTGGGACTCTCTATTCCAGGAGTTATTTTCACCTAGTTCTTTTTTTTTTTTTTTTTTTTTTTTTTAACGTTTATTTAGGTTTGAGACAGAGAGAGACAGAGCATGAACAGGGGAGGGTCAGAGAGAGGGAGACACAGAATCCAAAACACGCTCCAGGCTCTGAGCTGTCAGCACAGAGCCGACGTGGGGCTCGAACTCATGGACCGCGAGATCATGACCTGAGCCGAAGTCGGCCCCTTAACCGACTGAGCCACCCAGGCGCCCCACACCTAGTTCCTTTTTGTGGCCATAGGGTTAATGCAGATGACAGTGTATCCTTTGATCCCTATCTAATTCTTACCGCAAGAAATAGGAGCTTACAAACAAATCAATAAGCTCTCTGAGGAATACCTTTGTTTCAAAAGAAATCAACAAGCTGGATCAACCATAGATGCAATAACAGGCAAATATTTTGGCACTTTTGAAGAACAGTAATAGCGTCATCATCACTATAAAACTTACACATTAAACACAGTAAAAAAGACACATGTCCTAGGATATATGAGCAGGAAAAAAAAATCCAGAATACAAACGGGGAAAAAGAAGAACTGAAATGAAAAACATCATAGATGGGAGTAATTAGAGAATGTTTAACCTTTGGGAAACAAATTTGAAAATTTTACATTTGCAGATTGAAAAATTCTCCCAGAAGTACCAAGAGAGGATAAGTTAAAAATTGTATATAAGAAAAATGAAGAGAAGTAAAAAACAATGTAGAAGTGTTAATATCTGGATTTTAGGATTATAGAATGAAAGAAAATTTTAAATATTGGAACTAAAAACTCTTTGATTACATGATATTAAGTGTCCTGGAATAAAAAATAAACAGGTGAGCCTTCAAAGTTAAAAAAAGGAGATAAGGAGCATTTCATGTCTAGACACCCATAGTAAAATTATCAAATATCAGTGACAAAATGAAAATTATAAAAGCTCACAGGAGAAAAGGGCATTTCCATTAAAATAAATAGAAAACATAATGTCATGAGAGTTTTCTGTGACAATATTAACTAAATGAATGGAAATTTTATAAGTATAAGGGAGATAGAATTTTAATAGAACTGTTATTCAAACATGAGATTTGATTAAAAATACTCTCACGCATATATGTTTTAGAGTATCTGACATATGTGGATAAATATAGAAAAACAATTTTAGGTAGAATATTTATACAAGAAAAGAAATATAATGGAAACCAATTTGACAATAAATTTCATATTTAAAAAATAATTAAATAAAGAAAAAAAAGAAAATATATTCACTAGATATTGCAGGAGATGTTTGACCTAAATTGATCCAATTTTTAAAGATTTGCTATTATATTAAAAATAACTGAGGGGCGCCTGGGTGGCTCAGTAGGTTAAGCGGCTGACTTCAGCTCAGGTCATGATTTTGCAGTCCTTGAGTTCGAGCCCCACGTCGGGCTCTGTGCTGACAGCTCAGAGCCTGGAGACTGTTTCAGATTCTGTATCTCCCTCTCTCTGACCCTCCCCCGTTCATGCTCTGTCTCTCTCTGTCTCAAAAATAAATAAACGTTAAAAAAAATAAAAAATAAATAAAAATAAAAAATAAAAAAATAACTGAAATCATAGGAAAAAGACGTAATAACTCAGAAAAAACCTTGTAATAAATATCAACCTATGCCAGTGGCAGAGAGAGTGGTAAGGATGTGAGGGTATGCTTAATTTTTTAAGTGTAGAAAGACATACAATTCTTTTTAATTATGGAAAAACAATGGGGCCTACCTAGTAAAGTTAAAAATGCACATACCCCCAGATTTCTTATCTGATGTGTGTCCTAAATAAGTTTGTATATGTTCACTAGAAAGCCTGTGTAAGGATGGTTTTATAAATACTGTTTCCAGTAGCAAAACACAAGAAAGAGTGCAAATGTTAGATTATATAAATGCATCCCATTTTATTCATACAATTAAAAAAATAAAGCCCTGGAAATAAATGAAAAACAGTGCATTCAACATTTTAGATAGGTCTCAATCACATAATGTAGAATAAGTTCAATATGATTTAATTTCAAAAACATGCAAAGCTAAATAATACATATATTTTTAGAGACATAAATATAAGTAGTAATATGAGGGATGAAATCAAGGGGACGGTAAACGCAGTCTTGGGGTAGGTTTACGACTGAGGAATGAGGAAGCCATGCTCCTTCCTACATATAGAAGTGACTTTTGGCAATAATGATGAAACTCTATTTCTTCTAATGAATGATGTTTATTAAATTGAAAAATTGTATAGCACATATTTTAAATAACTTTAACAAAATATGTGGGAAGATAGGCTTTGGAAATGCATTCAAGAGAAGAAGGGGATGAATGGGAAAGATGTAAAAAAAAATTCCTACCTATTCCCTTTACTGAAATTAGACTCAATAGACAGTAATTAAAGTTTACTTTTCCATTTACAAGATGTAGGCCAAGTTCATTCAGAGTCACATTACTTTCACTGAATTAGTGTGACTTAAGAATACAAAGCATTTCTTTTTTACTCCATCGTAAGTCTGAGTGTTGGGAGTCAGATTGGAGATGTGCTGCTTGGGGCAAATTCACAGGTTTCCACGTTTCTCTATGAAGGCAAGAAATGATGGTAGAAGATTGGACAGGAAAGTTGTCATCAGCAGATCACTGTTCTAAAATATAAACTCTGCTTTAAGAAATGCTCTTCAGGCTAAATTTCTGGATACTGTACTTTCTTTACTTTCTGCACATATTTATTTTTCATCTTACTAATTCTAGCTTAAGAAAGACAATCATGGCTTTCATAGACTTTGGAAGAGTGTTTTCTTTTTTTCACGTAATTTATTAGGACACTTGTAAAGGGCAAAATAAAATAAAATAAATATAAAATAATATTTTAAATTAACATTAAAAGACAAATAAAATTTTCTAAATCAAAGTAAATATATTCCTTCAAAATCATAGGTAAGATATTAAGATCATCAGGGAACTTAATCTTTAATTTAATATTGAATAAATTGCATAAAATGAATAACATTCAAATAAATATTCAAATAAAATTTGAAATTTTTATATCACTCAAATGTTAAGATACCACTGTACTAATTCCTATAAAGAAATTAGATTAAATCACTTTGAAATTAATTTTACCTTAAAATGATGTGAAACTTAACCACCAAATAATGCTTCATCTGAAGGATTCCATTTTTATGAATTAAGTGTCATCTAGAAATTTATTATGCTTATAATGTTTATTTTATTTTATTTTGAGAGAAGGAGAGAGCACACTCAGTGCAGAGCCTGACATGGAGCTCAATCCCGTGACCGTGAGATCATGACCTGAGTCGAAATCAAGAGTCAGACATTCAACCAGTTGAGCCACCTGGGCACCCTATTATGTGTATAATAGAAGTTGAGATTTGACTGACTTCGTAAATGACTATTCATAGGGAAAGGCATGTGTGTATATTTAGCCTATGCTCAAGTTTTAAAGATGCTATAATATGTGAAAAGCTATATAGCATACATACTCTCTAATGGAACAAGCACATTTAGAGGAAGCACAACATTTGACTGTAGTGTTACGAGATGAAATAAATCTCTGTAAGAGTAGAAATAGGAGGTGTGTGTGTGTGTGTGTGTGTGTGTGTGTATGGTGAGAATCATGGAGGAGTGGGGAACTGGCAGACAGGGGTTTGTCCATCATCTGCAGATTACTAAAATGTCTACTAAAAATTATCTAGCAATCATCAGCTAATGAATACCATTTAAGCGACACAAGAGAATATTGTAAATATTTCCTTCCCCTGTAGTTTATATCTATCAGATAATAAAACTGTGGGGTGACATCAGTGACAATGATAGAATGAAGCACTCCAAATGTCCTCTATTTTATAAAAGCAGCAAGAACAATGGCAAACATAGTGGAATCGATATTTTCAGAATTCTGGAAATTAATCAAAGTCTTCCTGAAATCTGGGGAGCATTTATTAAGAAAAAACAACTGAATCTCAGTAACAACAGGAAGGTTTATAGCATTTTTACCTTGTCCTACTCTATCCCTTCATCCCCAGCTAAATAACTGAAAACTAACAGTAATCATGGTGAAAACCAAAAACCTTTTTGCCACTAATGGGGAAGAATGGGTTAAAGCTCCTTCCAAGCCCCATCCCATAGAATTGTTATTAATAAAACCATTGACTGATTTCTTGAAAGATCTCACTTGTGTTCATTTTTATTTGACTAACTTAGATCTTGCCTGTTGCCCAAAGGCATTTATTTATTGGGGATAATTAAAGGCAAGGCAATTGATTCAAACCAACTAAATGCCTGAGATGGCAAATAACAATGTGAGCAACAGTAGGTTAATCAAAAAGCTTAAAAGGAAATGCCAGATAATGAGGTATTTATTCACAAGGATCTGTCAAAACTCTGGAATACTCCTGGGGATCTAAGAAGCCAATGCACATTCATAGTACTGTGTTTATAAGCAGGGCTGTGCTCATGCTTAGTAAGACGTGAAAAGTCCCTAAACTGTATCTCTGGATGACTTTGAGTCTGTCTGCAGCCAGAGAGTGAATCTAAGACAAACTTGTAAATTGCCTGGCTGAATGTTGAAGATTCCCTCAACAAACACACTGAGCCCTTCAGTTCTCTTCGAGGTACTAGGCATTTAATGAAATCCCTTCCCATTGCTAGCTGACTGCTAAAGTAACTGAGGAGAGACTTTAGTGATCAAACATGACATATAGAGCACAGCCTTTAGAAAATTAGTTCATACAGTAACTAAACAAAAGATAAAAAAGAGCAACAACAAAAAAGCTTGTCCAGAGTATATAATCTGGTTTCCAGAGGGGCCAAATTATATTATTTAAACTGTCCAGTTTTAAAGGAAAAAGAATAAAAAACCTGCGAAGGAACAAGCATATATGGCATATATAGAGAGACCAAAAAAAAGTCAATACAAATCCCCAAGGAAGCCCAGACAGTGGACTTACTATACAAAGACTTTAAATCTTAAATATGATCAAAGAAGCAAAGGAAATCATCTAGAGAAATAAATGGAGTACAAAAAGATCTCACTAAGTATGGAATATCAGTAAAGAGACTGACATTATAGAAAGAAACCCAACTGAAATTATGTAGTTAAAAAGTATAGTAAATGAGGGGTGCCTGGGTGACTCAGTTGGTCGAGCTTTGGCTCAGGTCGTGATCTCACGGTTCACGAGTTTAAGGCCTGTGTGAGGCTCAGTGCTGACAGCTCAGAGCCTGGAGCCTGCTTCAGATTCTGTTTCCCTCTCTCTCTGTCCCTCCCCTGCTCGCTTGCTCTCTCTCTCTCTCTCTCTCTCCCCTCCCTCTCTTTCTCAAATAAATAAACATTAAAAAAAGAAAAAAGAACAGTAAATGAAATGAAAACTGTGTTAGGAGCTCAACAACAAATATGACCTGACAGGAAATAAAAACCAAAATAAAGGTCATTTGCGACTATCCAATCTGAGGAATAGGGAAAAAATAGAGTGAACGAAAGTTAAAAGAACCTTGAGACCTGTGGGAAATGAAGTAGCATACCAATCTAAACAAATTGGGATCTCAAGGGGAGGAAATAAAAATGAATAGAAAGAATATTTGAAGAAACAATGGCCAAATATTCCCAAGTTTAACGAGATGTGTTAATTTACACTTCCAAGTAGCTCAGTGAATTCCAAATTGAATAGATTCAGAGAGTGCCAACAGCTCAGAGCCTGGAGTCTGCTTGGGATTCTGTGTCTGCCTCTCTCTCTGCCCCTCTTCCCCCAACCCACCCACTCAAAAATAAACACTAAAGAAAATTTTTTAAAAAGGATGATCTTAGGCCAACTCCTTTATAAAAAGCAAATGGAAACCCTTCTTTCATATGGCTGAATAACATTCCATGTTTTATGCCACATGTTGCTATAAATAACATAAATATTCCATGGACGTTTGGGTACATATTTTTGTGTGAACAAATGTTTTCCTATCTTTTGAGTGTGTAACTAGGAGTAGAATTGCCGGTTTATGATAACTCTATGTTTAACTTTTTGTGGAACTACAAAACTGTTCTGTAGATGAAAGATTATACGTTTCCACCATTAGTGCGTGAGCATTCCAGTTTTCCACATATGTGTTAATACTTCTTATTTTCTTTTTTACTGTAACCAACCTGATAAATGTCAAGTGCTATCTCACAGCTTTGACTTGAATTTTCCTAATGAGTAATGATACTGAGCATCTCTTCACATAGTTACTCGTCATTTGTACCTATCTTCAACCTTGGACAGCACATTCTTGATTAATGTAACTTTGTAGTAAGTTTTTTTTTTTTGTCTTTTTTTTTATTGGCAGATTGGTTTCCATACAGCACCCAGTGCTCATCCCAACAGGTTCCCTCCTCAGTGCCCATCACCCCCCCTCTCCTCCCATCCACCCCCCATCAACCCTCAGTTTATTCTCAGTTTTTAAGAGTCTCTTATGGTTTGGCTTCCTCCCTCTCTAACTTTTTTTCCCCCCTCCCTTCGCCTCCCCCATGGTCTTCTGTTAAGTTTCTCAGGATCCACGTAAGAGTGAAAACATACAGTGTCTGTCTTTCTCTGTATGACTTATAAGTGCAAAATAAAATAGAGGTGGCCACGGCACAGATTGAAGAGGCAGAGGAGAGAATAGGTGAATTAGAAGATAAAATTATGGAAAAAGAGGAAGCTGAGAAAAAGATAGAAAAATCCAGGAGTATGAGGGGAGAATTAGAGAACTAAGTGATGCAATCAAACAGAACAATATCCGTATCATAGGAATTTCAGAAGAAGAGAGAGAGCAAGGGGCCAAAGGTGTACTTGAACAAATCATAGCTGAGAACTTCCCTGATCTGGGGAAGGAAAAAGGCATTGAAATCCAAGAGGCACAGAGAGCTCCCTTCAGACGTGGATGGAACTGGAGAGTGTTATGCTAACTGTAGTAAGTTTTAAAATGGGAATTTCATGCTACAAAATTCATGAACCTTGTAAATGGTAAGCCAAATGAAAGAAATCAGAAATACAAGGCCAAATATTGCATGATTATATTCATATTAAATGTCCAGAATAGGCAACTTTATACCAATAAGAAGTAGATTGGGGGAAGGTGTGGAGGAAAAGAACCAGGTGTAACTGCTGGTAAGTATGGAATGATGAAAACATTCTGCAAATAGCTAGTGGTGATCATTGCAAAACTTTGCAAAAATCCCCCCCAGAACACTGAATTGTACACTTTAAAAGGGCCAATATTCTGGTATGCAAGTAATATCTCAATTAAAAAAAAAGGAAAAAGAACTTGTGGCTGCTTAAAGAGAATGGACTCTTTTAAAGTGACTTTGTTCAATAAGCTATTTAAATGGAATGTTAAATGATCTACACTCTAGAGGCAATGACATTCTTTTCAGTAAAATAAATTAATGGTGATAAGCACTTACATCTATTGATAGTGCCAGTAATTAGCCATTGCTTAGCTGCCCTGTCATAGTTGTGGTGGAGGGACAAAAGGAATATTTTTTTCATTTGCAAATGAATGAAGACCAGTAATATACTAAATTACCCCCAGAAGGAATAAAACATGCCTAATCACCAAACTCTGGCACTCTTTTCAGTTTTTCCTTGATTTTTTTTAAATGTCATATCTAACCATAAGATATTTTGAAAATATAAAATAAACAGAGAAGATAAATGATCCTTAAGCCTTTTCTTAAGAGTTGCCCAATGTCTGATGGATGGAAAGAGTATACAATATGATTAGAATTAAACTAGTCCTTAGAGAAAAAGTTCAGACATTCATTGGAACTTACTTAATAAGTGAAAAAATAGCTTAAGAAATATATACATAGTATAACGTATACTGAAAATAAATTTCAAGAAATTCCTGATAAAAATAGTTATTTAGAATAAATGTTTGCAACTTACTGGGTTTCAAGACAAACATTTTCATCTCTGTTAGTATATATTCTGCTTTTTAAAAAAATCCATCTACAACAGAGTCTCAGATGATGATTGTCAGAAACATTACTCAACAGTGTGATACTTTTTTATATGTAACTTTACATTCACTGGATTATTAATATCTCTTTCTTATAAGCATATATATCCACTTTTAAATAATAATGGAAAGAGTACCACAGAAACATATATATGCATGACTTTGTATTCTCAAATTTGTAAATAATTTACATGTTTCATTTCCTATTAAAGATTTTAATATTAAATATTTACACCGTTTATAAATTTAACTATAACCTTAAATCATCACCTGTTATTTTTTCTTAAATATACCAAGTGTAACAGTATAGGCCAGTGAAGAAATATCCTAAATTTAAATTAATCCAAGAGTTTATTACTTTATTTTCCTTTAGATATATTTTTTGTGGTGTCAGCACATTTTTTTTCCGTTATGAAAAACCGGTATATAGTGATGAGATAAACTTGGGGAATGTACTCTTCTTTTATAGTTATTAGGTAGGACCAATATTGGAGCTTAAGATTTTCTGAAAGAGGATATGTTGGATCTCTGATTATCTGAACCTATTTTGTATGACAACCAGAGTCAGATTGGAAGCAAAAAAAAAGGATAATGTTTCTATCTGGTTTTGTATTGTATATTTTACATTTTTTTTTTCTGAAATGGTTTACATAGCTGTATTCAGAACCTCTCCTTGCAAAGACACACTATTAAAAAAATATTTAATGGGGCACCTGGGTGGCTCGGTCGGTTAAGCGTCTGACCTCGGCTCAGGTCATGATCTCACGGTCCGTGAGTTCGAGCCCCGTGTTGGGCTCTATGCTGACAGCTCAGAGCCTGAGGCCTGTTTCAGATTCTGTGTCTCCCTCTCTCTCTGCCCCTCCCCTGTTCATGCTCTGTCTCTCTCTGTCTCAAAAATAAATAAACGTTAAAAAAATATTTAATAACAAGTTCAGATCACATGAATTATCAGTAACAAAGGTTTGAATACTGGATCCAAAAATAATTAAATTTAGACCTGTTATATGTCCAGTATCACTCATTACTCAATCACACTATTTCTGAGAGAACCATCAATATTCCTACTTCCTATTTTAGAAATAGCTCACCAAACAAGGAAACTGTATTATTGATGTTAAGTTCTGTTTGGGGAAAAACAAGTTAATTTTCAAATGAAAAAGAACCAAGAGTAGATACAATATGACAAGTTAAAAAAAAAAAAAAAAAGAAAAGAAAAAGAAAAGAAAAAAATAAATAAAAAAGGAATCATAGTTCTGACCTGTCTATTCATATACACTTTTATGTTTATACCTAAGGGTCCCAACTGTAAAATAAATTCCCTGAATACTCTAATGAACTACTAGGTTGCTTGGGACATAAAACAGTAACTTTAATAGGCAAAAGTAACATATTAGCATTCAATGATCTCTTCCTACCAGCAGAAACCTAATAAACAATGAAGTGTGCAGAGAAAAGATGAAAGACAGCCAGCATGCACTGAAACAATGCTTTTTAAATCATTTGCTCGTTTCTCTAATTCTGGCTTTAGTTAACAAAGTCAAGGAACTGTTGTGGCTCTCTGCAAAGGAACAAAAGTTATATTGGCACAGAGTTGTTTCAAATTTCATTTGCCTACAGCAAGGTTTTGAAACTACTAAAACTGTTTTATGGAACATGAGAAAAGTGGTTTTCCTTTTGCTAATAAATGTCATTCTTACAGCCTCACTGATCAAATCTCATCTTCTCAGGCATAAACTAAAAGTTTATCCTACTGAAATTTATCTCACATTTTTCTGTCAGAACATCGTAACCGTGTATAAAGCATAATGATTTCATCATGTGCTTTTTTTTTTTTTTTTTTTTTTTTTTCAATCCAGATCCAGTCTTTCTGGACAAATGGTCTTATTTTAATCATGTGTCATTTTTTTCAACGACCTAAGAAAGTCATTAAATTTTGTTTGTCCTTCTTTCATATGTGGATTAAGTAGTTGCTCACAGGAGGCTTGGATTTTTTTGGAAGTGGGGATTCCTACCAATGCATGCAATTTGTGGGGGATGTCCCCTGATAAGTCTACTAATTTTACTATAGCCAAATAGCAATTAGTAAACAATTTATGGTAACTGTGTTTGCATTTATATGGTATGTGTTGTGATGGTGGTATTGTTATATGTATGGTGTATGTATGGTTTTGTGAGTGGCTGTGATATGGCTCCTTCTAAAGAAACCAGTCCAGTCTCATTCTGTGTTGTGATGTTTCTCTGACAAGACTCTTCAGTCGGTAAGCTAATGTCACAAAATTACACGCTAGTACTCTAAATGAGTGGATGAAGTACTCTAAATGAATAAATATAGATAGACCATAGTGAAGGCTGGAGCATGTGGTGAATAGAGCGCATGCTTCGCCAATAGGGAGTTCACTCTGGTTGTTGTCTTTTTGTTCGTTTGTTTGTTTTTGATATAATTTATTGTCAAATTGGTTTCCATACAACACCCAGTACTCACCCCAGCAAGTGTCCTCCTCAGTGCCCATCACTTTCCCCTCTCTCTCACCACCCCCCCATCCACCCTCAGTTTGTTCTCTGTATTTAAGAGTCTCTTATGATTTGCCTCCCTCCCTCTCTGTTTGTAACTTTTTTTCCCCTTCCCTTCCCCCCATGGTCTTCTGTTAGGTTTCTCAATATCCACTTATGAGTATAAACATATGGCATCTGTCTTTCTCTGACTGACTTATTTCACTTAGCGTAATACCCTCCAGTTCCATTCACATTGCTTCAAATGGCAGGATTTCATTCTTCCTCATCATCACGTAATATTCCATTGCATATATAAAGCACATCTTCTTTATTTTCAAAGAATCTTATCTGAATACATATATTTTCAAGAGAATCTATAAGTCCACTTGTTTTTGTTTTTCTAAGGTTTAAAATTGGGGATGTAACAAACGTGTGTTTTTTAAAATATACTGAAAATCATATTTTGGCTAAGCAAAGTACATAATAGGTCAGATTTACCAAATGCTCTTGTCTTTGTTATTTCCCCTCAAACTGTTTTAAACAGGTTCTATTTTGTCAAATCCTAATAGTCCTTGATGATATTACACTGACGTTCTCCTGGATGACACTGTCAAAGGTGGAAAATTAATTTTAACCAAGAAGTTAGTATTAGTTAATGACAAGGTGGTACTAAATGTGTGGGTTAGGGCCAATCTATCTGTAAATTCTCATCTTTTACCTTATTAAATTTACTCATTGTATTGTTTCTATTGAATCATATGCTTGGATTTTAATGAAAAATATTACTTCTGTTGAAGAAATGAACACTTCAGGAACATGAACAATATTTATCTTTTGGCTACACACAGCCTCTGGAATAATATAAAAGAACTTGAATGGTACATGAATCCTAGTTTGAGGCAACAATAAATCCCATCTAATAGATCATACTGTATTCACCAATATGTACTCCATAAAAAGGGAGTTACATGCAAATTATAACAAAACACCAAAAGACAAAACTTTACATTTTTGGATAATGGAAGAAGGACCTTGACTAACACCAAAAGACTGTAATTTACCAATTCTTTAGAGGAATCTCCTTCTAGCTCTGAAAAGAATCCTCTGGCCAAGAATAGACTGGGGAATGAGTCTCAGTGCAGCCAGAAAACATGAGTAACTTTATATAATCAGCTTGCCCCTTATTTGCGGGGTGGTGTTACATTAATGATTTAATAATATAAAATTCCATTTGCTTCTACGGTGCTGAAATCTCTGCAAGCATAAAAAAAAAAAAAAAGATAAAATCATTGGTGTGAATTTTTGGATTTTCCTATCCAAGTAGTTTAAGAATCCTTGAAATGATGACTGTGTCCCAAGCATTTCAAGCGCTATCTTCAAGGAGCATGAAAATGAAGTTTCTCAGTACTGTGAGTTTGAGGTAACCTTGTTTTGGCTAAACAACTTGAAAGGAGATTAGAGACAATCTGACAAATGAGAAGATGCCCATTAGGAAATGTATATGATAATTTAATATAGAGTGTTGCATTAAGATATTAAGCAAAGAATACATAGAAAATGATTCAGAGTATTGGTTCTTGTTTTTTGTTCATATTGTTTCAATTTATTATCCTTGAATTCGGCAATAGGTGTGATGCATTTCTGAGTAAAAATGTTAGCACTGCTGCAACTTCTTTGATTTCATGTTCTTTTTTTTTTTTTTTTTTTAATTTCAAGTATTCTCGTTCTGGAGAGTATAAAAACCTAGATGTCAGTTTTTCTTAGGCAAATGGAAGGCTGAATTCTCATGACTTCAAATCCTTTGCTTCATCTGGCAATTTGGCTAGTTTTTATTTATTAATCAGCTTAATTTCGTTGCTGTTTCAGTAATTGAAAAATAGATAAGCTGATTTGTGTGAATCATTTTAAGTGGTGGATATTAGAAAACTAAAATACAATTATTTATCTTTGGAATTAAAAATAATTGAAAATGAATTTTAGCTTGAGAAACTGCATAATCTCAATGTAGCTTTTGCTTTCAGTATAGCTATATGTATCAATACTTGCATAATAATAAATTAGTACATTTGCTTTGATGAAATAGCATATCTAGTGAAACACCAAAAACATGCAAAATAAATGAAATAAAGTAGATTTTTGGTATAATATTCTACACATTCATAAATTATCTATGGGAGCCATGTTAAAATTGAAATGTAATATTTAACAATATCAGTATAAAAAGTAAATCTAGACATATACATTCCTGAGTATAGAAAAAATTTTATATAAAAATCTTAGGTGGGAACTAACATTGCATACAAAGTATAAAATATGAAATAATTAAATTCCAGCTATAATGAATCATAGATCTGAATGATAAATAGGAGGTCATTTTCTAGAACTCATACCCTGCAGGGTTAATTGTGCTAGATTTCTATTTTAAACCATATTTTTTTCCTCTTTAATCATATGAAAATGAAGGCTTATGTACATTTCATAATTTGGCCAAGCCACATATTTATAGAGGATTAAAATCAGAGCAACACAAATATGTGCATCATGCTCCTTAAACATTTATGTTGGTCTAGATTTTCTGGGGATTAAGAATTCTATTGGTTGTAATCTTCTGTTAGGTGTAACTAAGAAGCAATAGTTAAAACTACAAATTTTACCTTAAAACTAAAATATACCCTGTAGTGTCACCAATAATGGAGTATAACATGGGGTGCCTCGGTGGCTCAGTTGGTTAATCATATGACTCTCGATCTCAGCTCAAGTCATGATCTCACAGTTTGTGAGTTTGAGCCCCACATCAGGCTCTGCGCTGATGGCATGGAGCCTGCTTGAGATTGTCTCTTCTTTTCTCTGCTCCTCCCCCTCTTGTGCTCTCTTTCACAAAATAAATAAATAAACATTAAAAATGAAAAGAAATAATGGAATATAATAGAAAGAAGCAAGATTCATTATAATAGGATATGAACACTAGCACAAAATACCTTCAGTATAATCACTGGAGATGTTCTTATGAGGATTCTACCATGTTCATAACTTTAGTAAATTGCCTAATGTTGAACAGCTCAGAATCCAGAAATATGAGAAATTAATTTCTGCTGTTTAAGACCCCCAATCTGTGATACTTTCTCATGGCAGTCTGAGCAGACTAAAAGAGAAATATATACATATTAAAGAACATAAGGTTGGAGCACTAAAAAAATTACCCTCTCCATGCCAGATTTGGTGCACAGCCAATGCACTGTAGTCTTTAAGCACGGTTATATTCAAGGACGCTGATTCTTCCAACTGGCCATATGCATACGTATGTACATTCCTAGCTCAGAAACCTCTGTCTGGAGTTTTCTTTATCTGAAACTCTTGTTTGGAGTTCTCTCTCAGGTGGCTCTGCCAGGATTTTCATACCAGGGAAAATTTGAACACGCTTTACTCCCTTTGACTCACTATGTTTCCATTCCTACCCTTTCCTCCCTCCCCATGCCCCCAGGTACACAAAATGGCAGAAGCTTTTGTCTTGGGTGCCCTTGACAGTGAGACAACCTCCCCATCCCATCCCACCCATCTGCAGTGATAAATCTGATTTTTACTTGGCACCTTTCTTGAACATTGGTAGAGCTGGCACTTTTTCTTCTTGCTTATACTATTGCAATACGTGATTTAAACGGTGACACTTTTTCATTTTGACTTGTTTTAATCAACCATTCAACACCTGGTAGCTCAGCTCTCAACTTTAAAATATATTGATGAGTGTTGAATTAATCCTATCAAAGCAGCTTGGTGACAGCTTTATAGATTAAAAATTATATATGGGGGCACCTAGTGGCTCAGTTGATTAAGCAACCAGATCTTGATTTCTGCCAGGGCCGAGATCTCGTGGTTCACGGATTTGAGCCCCACATTGTTGGACTCCACACTGACAGCACCGATCCTGCTTGAGATTCTCTCTCCCTTCTCTCTCTGCCCCTCCCCCTAACTCACCATCTTTCTCTTTCTCTTTCTCAATAAATAAATAAATAAATAAATAAATAAATAAATAAATAAGATTACCCACATGATATTGAAGTAAACATTTTAACTCTAATTTTTATATTACAATTTTTCTTGGAAAATGATCAAATATAAATAGTCAATTGTGTTTAGAGGTTAGAAAATGTGTATTCAATAAATAAAAGCGTATACATTAATGAGAGTACACATAGCAGAGACAGTTAATTTTTCCCCATTCTTTTTTTTTTTTAATTTTTTTTCAACGTTTTTTATTTATTTTTGGGACAGAGAGAGACAGAGCATGAACGGGGGAGGGGCAGAGAGAGAGGGAGACACAGAATCGGAAACAGGCTCCAGGCTCCGAGCCATCAGCCCAGAGCCTGACGCGAATTTTTCCCCATTCTTTTATTCACTTCAGATAACTCTTTGAAGAGAGAAGTCATCACTTTTTTTTTTTTTTTTTGACTCTTCCTTCTTACTGAAAGTAATGTGGATATGAAGGCTGATGGTTGAACTGAGTCACCGTGTTGAAATATGTGTGTCATTGTGACATGCTAGGGACAGAGGCATTAATAAAAGGAGTCAGATTCCCTGAATATTTAGTGAAACCCCTGTATCACCATTGGACTGCATACTGCCCATTCAACTTTTTAAATTATAGAATTAAATGCTTGTTAAAATTATTATATATTAGAATTTTTTGGCATAAAGATGAATATAATCTTTTTTGTAATATACACATATACATTACATTTATACACGCTATGTACAGTTAGTTACTGAATTATATTTTGTACTTTGCTTTATTTCCTGTTCTTGAAGGTATTAGGAAGATAAAAATTGTCAGAGTATCAATATCTAAAGACTTACAGAACTGGACATATTAGTAACAGACTCTTCAATATATAACTTTTTGCATTAGTAAATGGGTGGGAAATGACAGTTGAAAGAAAAAAACACTCAAACTGATTAACTTGTATATTAATAAAATGAGAAACCCATGACAGTCAAGTTTAAGAAAATATATTTTATTGAGGTCCGTTTACCTTTTTAGAAAATTAGAACTTGATCACAAATTCATATGAGACTTTAACAAGATATCATCTACAAGTGAAAACCAGTAGTGTTGATTATGTTAAGGATTTTATCAAATGATTCTATAATGATTGTAATGCAGTTTCCATTTTTTATCTTGATGGGAATAATCCTGAAAAGATTACTTTAGGAATTGTTTATGCAGATGTCCCAATCCTAAGCGATAAAACCTATCATTTCAAAAATGGAACTATTACATGGTAAGCACTATTTTATCATAATAATACATGTTAAAACATTTTAATTGAGATTGTTGCTATGTCTAGAAAACATCCTTACGAACATTAAGAGGTAAATAAATTTGTTCAATAATTATGCTTTGATTTATATGAATTAGAGCTTTTGAGTCTCCATACAGCCAATTATTTTATTAAATGTTTAAGAATGTATTAATTGCTTTAAATAATAAAGGGGTCCCTGGGTGACTCCATTAGTTGAGCGTCTGATTCTTCATTTTGGCTGAGGTCATGATCCCAGTGTCGTGGGATTGAGGTCTGCGGGTTTGAGGTCTATGTTGGACTCCACTCTGAGCATGGAGTAAGCTTAAGATTCTCTCTCTCCCTCTCCCTCTCTCTCTCTCTCTCCCCCCTCATCACTCTCTCCCCAGTCTCTCTCTCTGAAAAAAAAAAACAAAAAAAAAAAAACAGTGATGTTAATTTATTTTCTTGATAGCATGATGATACAACATATTATGCTCAGTGTTATACTCATATTTTATTATACTCATATATTATATTTTGTTCAGTGTTTAGTATTTCATTGTTTCATTGTTGTATAATCTATATTATAGGTATTAAATCACATAAAAACACATAAGGTGAATACTCAGTTACCTTAACTTCTACATTGGGTCACAAGTACTGAGGTAGAGCACATAATTTTTATCATTTTTGTTTTTTTTTAATTCCAGTATAGTTAATATACAGTGTTAAATTAGTTTCAGGAGTACAATATAGTGATTCAGCAATTCTATATATTAGCTCAGCAAGATATGCATACTCTTAATCCTCTTTACCTATCTCATCCATTAACCTCTCTCTCTTCCCCCTAGTAATCAGAAGTTTATTCTCTATAGTTAAGAGTCTGGTTTTTGGGTTTTGGTTTTTGGGTTTGGGGTTTTTTGTTTTTGTTTTTGTTTTGTTTTTTTTGTTGTTGTTGTTTTGCTTGTCTCTTTTCTTCCCCTCTGTTCAAGTGTTTCATCAAATGCACATATGAATGAAATCATTCACTATTTGTCTTTCTATGACTGACTTATTTTGCTTATTCTCTTAGATGTTGCAAATGGCAAGATTTCATCCTTTTTTATGGATGAATAATATTCTGTTGTATGGAATACAATACATTGTATGGAATACCATCTTTATGCAATATTATACACCTTTAAACAATTTTAATGAGTGCTGAGTAATCTTTGGTTATGGTTCTTGCCTTCTACATATCAACATACTATGTTGTACCTTGTTGTTTGCTTATTTAGTGAATAATATTTTCTTTTATACAAAGAGGTTATGAATTATTACCTATTGCAGTGTGATCATTTTATACATTATTGCCTAAAATATCTTTGTTGCCAAAGGAGTAATTTACAATATGTAAAGAAATCAAAAAAATATGTTTTAATCATGTATATCACTTACTGATCTGAAGGATAGAAATTGGAAAGATATAGCACTTTATATTTAGAATAGCCTACTATGCAATTTGTGTAAAAATAAATGTAATTTAATCTAGATTTCCAGAGAAGAATCACAGTATAAGAAATGCCTGAAAAAAATTTTTCCCAAAGTGTAGCCAAGAATAATGAAACCCATTTGGTTTCCAAAGCCTTTGCATAATTGCTTTGATTTAAAACAGAGATAATTTGGGGCGCCTGGGTGGCGCAGTCGGTTAAGCGTCCGACTTCAGCCAGGTCACGATCTCGTGGTCCGTGAGTTCGAGCCCCGCGTCAGGCTCTGGGCTGATGGCTCAGAGCCTGGAGCCTGTTTCCGATTCTGTGTCTCCCTCTCTCTCTGCCCCTCCCCCGTTCATGCTCTGTCTCTCTCTGTCCCAAAAATAAATAAACGTTGAAAAAAAAATTTAAAACAGATAATTTTTGAGGTGGAAGGATGGATATGTAAAAGATATTTGGATATGTAAAAGTTTGCATGTGTAAAAGATACCTGACCAGTCAAGGCTACTAACAAAAGTCATATACTGATGTAGAATGTTTTATGTTGTATAATATAAAGATATTTTCCATTCAATATAAAAAGAATGATTGTGAATTAAAATCTCAAAGTATTTAGAGGTGCTGAAGTATTATGAACTGTGGGAATGATATTTAACATTTCTTATGATTACTGAAAGTACAAACATTTCTTTCTCTACACCTCTTGGCATAGTAAGTAAATTTATTGTTTCATACTTTCATCCATAAATTAGTGAGTTTTCAGCTAATATTTATATTTTCTGAAAACAGAATTTGTAACTCAAATGACTAGAGAAGTTAGGTAACTTAAATGTTGGATGAAGATATGACGATTAGTTAATAATTATGTCTAGAGTTTGTTATTTTAACACAGATACTTTTTTTTTTTTTACAAAAACTAAGCGTGTCTGAGTATTCTACTCTCCCCAAGGAAATATATCCCCTTTTATAAAACACGATAGCCCTCATATTATATATGTTGACTTCAAACTTTTGGAAGAGATTGGATACCAAAATATTTTACTTTTCTGTAAGATCTATTAAGACACAAATATATGAAGTGCAATCATAAAGAGCAACAGAATTTATCATTATATCATAGAAACCACAGAAAGATACGGGTTGTGTAATAAACTAGGGACCATGTCCTGCTTAACAGGAAAAAATAGTTACTTGGCTCCAACCAATTGCTACCTTTGAAACACGTTGGATCAGTGTTATCAGATATCCCAATTTTTAAGAGAAGCTGGATACCTTGATTCTTACAAGAAAGATCTGAAATTTAAGATTGACAACTGTTTATGTAATCACCAAACACTGAGTTTGCCAACACCTTACCAACCATAGAACATGTGATTAACAGGATGCTCATACCTCCCGACAACAAATCTATGACCTCTACTATGGTGCAAAAAACATTAACCTTTATTACCCTTTAGAAAAAGAAATCTTTAAGACGTTTTGTTGGTGATTCTACACCCTTCCTCCCACCTGTCATGTTCATGCCCTGAAATGTAATAGAGACCCAGAGATGCTACGTAAATGGCCTAAGATTATAAAACTTGTGAACTCTTGTCCCAGGATTTAATAAAATCAAATGTTTGAAATCGGACAGTCTATGTTTTGCCACTGAGGTATCTGTTTCAACCAAAATATCTTTGGCTCTGCACATTCATTTGTTTAAAGGTAAAAGGGACAAAGTGTGTAAATTATTCCTGTTCCCAGTGATCTTATGGTTGAATTAGTTATTAGTATTTCAACAAACACACCACTAATAGTTGCAAAAAGCACACGTTATTTCCACTAATCTCACAGCAAAACTAATAACTTATGGTTTATTTCTACAACAACCATTAATAACACTATAGTTGCAAAAGGTATTACAACCGCAAAACCACTATTTCATTTGTATAAATAATTGCTACACTCACTAATATTTATATATATTGTGATAACATCCACTAATTTATTCAGTGCTATTTAGATGGTGGTATACATTCTAAATAATTTTCCCTTAATAATTCTCACTTAATCCTTTATATATATAGTTATATACATATTACAACCATATATATTAAATATATACATAATATATCATTTTCTATATACATATATAAAGTTGTACATGATCACAGCTGTCAAAAAAAAAGGTGAAGAAACTTGAAAATTAAAGAGCTATACTGATGTTTCAAGTGTCCTATATCTAGTAAATAGTAGAACTAAGATCCTCATTCGAGTCTCTGTGATAATAAAAACGTCTATGTTTAATGTTTTGTACTGGCTTATTTATTATTGTTGGCAAAATTTTCATGGGACAGACTCAAACTACAGTATAGTCTCCTCATTTAGAATGCAACTCCTGGTTTTCTCAAATTTAAACTCTTCCAAGATATTCTATCAAAAATTTTAAATAGCTTTATTTTTAATAAACTGCATATATTATCTGGGTCTATTTCTCAGTCTTTGAATATTAATAAAATATGAATGTGTAATGTAGCTTAACAAGTATTTTCAAGGGCCTTAGGAGAAAAACTCTGTGGAAGAATTCTTCACTGATTATTAATGACACACAGCTTATAGGCTCTTCTCTCTTGTGTTCACAGCCATTTAGACATTCTTTCACAAACACTGCAGTATTTTTTAATCATCTTGTTCCAGATATTCTAGAATAGCTACTTTGTTGTCCCCACAGTAACATTAGGCACAATTGTTTCTGCTGTACGCTTAAGATTTGAGCCATGTTTTTGCTATCTCTGTCGTCAGCTTTAAAAGCTTTTGAGAATAAATTCTTGATCATAACCTTAGTTTTAAAAGCCCCACCATGCTGTGTATCCTTTGGCAACTTCTTTTTTGGCTGAGAAATTGTAGGCATTCTGTTTTATGGACTCTTAATCTGCCATCTCTCCCTCTTGTTTTGTACTTGCAAGGCTTATAAAAATTATTTCTCTGTTTCGACAAGAACAAATGCCGATTCCTTTATGAAAAAATGTTATTATCTTGATATAAAGATATCTTGTCCCTGAAGAATGTCATTTATAATTTAATTTGATACTTAATATATATTTCATTAATCATTTGTTTTTACACGTTTTTCTCTCCATTATATTTTAACACACTTGTAGTGAGAGACTCTGTTTTATGTATTTGGGCATCACCTGAGTCCAATACCTAATGGGTTTTGGATAAATGTTTCTTTAATTTTGGCTTTTCCTTTCAAATATAATTTCATTGGATACAGCCACACAGTTCACAATTAAATTATTGTGTTATAAAATTTGAAATTGGCCATCTTTTTCTCTCAATTTGGATATCATCGTGTTGAAAATAAAAGTACACTATAATAATCAAGTTTATTATGAAATAGGTTGAGGTTATTCGATGGCTAATCTTTTGAAAAACCAGTGATAAGGTATTCATATTTTTAAGCACACAACCGTATGTTTAGTACACAACATTCATATTTTTAGTACACATAATATATGTGCTACTATATTCTCATTAATGAAATATGTTTCAGAATTAAAATAAATTTGGGGCACCTGGGCGGTTCAGCCGGTTAGGTGTTTGACTTTGGCTCAGGTCATGATCTCATGGTTTATGAGTTTGAGCCCCGCATTGGGGGTCTCTGCTGTCAGCACGGAGCCCTCTTCCGATATTCTGTCTCCCTCTCTCTCTGCATCTACTCCACTTGTGCATGCTCTCTCTCTCAAAAATAAATAAGCTTTAAAAAAAAACAACATTTGAAACAAAGAATTAAATAAATTGTTTTTGGAAGATTACTTTCTTTTATGTCAAAGTACTGTACCTTTTACAGTAAAGTTACAGAGATCAGAAATTCCAAAGCATAGGTAACATCACACTTACAGAAATTAGTAGTTTCACAGATTAAAAAACTGCAAAATTCATTAGAAAATTATTGCTGTCATTTTTTATGTTAATAAGAATCCATTATTTTTTCTTGAGAAGGTAAACTTTAACTATTACAAGTAGACGAGTTGACCTGATGAGCTTATCCTCGATATTTGTAATGATACAGATGGATACTCACAAAGTGTTAATGATTAGGACAGATTAAGTCCAACATAATTAGCATCCAAATAAGCTTTAAATATTAAAATTAAAATAATATAAACTATGTACAGACCTTGTATTTGTTTTTATAAAGGCTGGTAATTTCCTAAATTAAAAGTTACACATGTGTAAAATGCAATTATTTCATGTTAAACTGAACTTTATGTAACATGAATGTTTACTATGCACATTTATTCTATTATAAAGTAAAGAAGAAAAAAAAAACTAAGCTAAAGAAATCTAACGCAGTTATATGAGACATGCAAGTAAGAGTGATTCAAAAATGAAAGGAAGATGATATGGTTTCATATGACCTGTAAGCAGTAATTCAGTACAGACGTTTGTTCTCTATATAAATTTAACTCAAAATGGACGATTACATTGCAACTTTTTAATTTAAATCTAAGCATGAAGAGACCTGTCACATCATCATATATAAGCTTGCAAATCAAAATGAACTTGACATAGTATGGCATTATTTTTACTTTGTGGAAATAGGGGATGAAAACAATATATAACACAGACCAAGCTCTAACATCACCCAACCAATTGCACATCCAAGAATCATGGATTCATAGTAGTGCACTTTGGATAGTCACACACACACACACACACGTAAAGGAAAAAAGCTGCAATACAAATTCTTGAAAGGAGTGGAAGGATGGTCTTTGGAAATTTTGCTCAATAAAAAGTTTAAAAACCTGAGTTAAAATGTTAAGAAAAGTAAACTAAGGATGAAAAATGTATAACATTTATCATTATTCATACTTACAAATACATGACATTTTAATTTGATGTTATTTATTCATATATCCATTGACATCATAAGTGAAATTACTCATGGATAAGCCATTATTAAATATGTCATTAAAATCAGAAAGAGTGAATCTTTAATTATACTGCTATGATGAATATTGCAACTGTTTCTCAAATCTGATCTAAATATTTTGGTTATTATTCTAATCATAATGCAGAATAACTACTTGTTGAGTTGATATATCATAATATTAGTGGTTGAAAACAGAGCTTTATAATTAGATCTAATAAATCATTATTTATACTAGTAAAAAATGTTCCTTATACTATTTCTAAAAATTTTATTTATTTTTGATAGAGAGTGTGTGTGCATGCAGAGGCAAGCTGAGAAGCGGTGGATGGAGAGGGAGAGGATCTTAAACAGGCTCCACACAAAGTGTGCAGCCTGCGGTGTGGCTCAATCTCACCAAGTATGAGATCTTGACCTGAGCTGAAATCAAGAGTTGGACTTTTAACTGGCTGAACCACCCTGGTGACCCTCTAAAGATTTTCGGCTGATTTTAAGTCTTGCAGTCTACCTGCAGGTCTTTATGTAAAATGCTATCTTGTAATAGTGCTAAGAATACACATTTAATTTTTAGGTTTATTTTCCATTACAATTGCAAATAATGATGCCAATATTTAAATTTCACTATATAATCATCTGAATATGCATTTCCTCACGAGGAAAGTGAGATTCTTATGTAAGAAACAGATGGAAGGCTACACATTGAAAACAACTTCTGAGTTCTGATTTTATTTTATTGCACAGGAAGGAAAAAAATATATACTGTTTAGCAACAACTGATTTTTATTAATTCAATTTTTTTTGGGAATTTTTACCAAGTTATTCTGCTAATAACATTGATTACTGAGCCTATGCTCACATTAAACAATACTGGCTGATATTTCTAACTCCAAGCAAAAGTTATGTGAACCAAATAAACTATGTTATGGTAAATTTATACTTGAGTATAACGACCATCATCTGGCATTGCTCTACTCTTTTATTCCTATTTTCTGAATATAATGTAAAGCAAAGTAAAATGCACAATTTCAAAGAAAATACAAATGACAGATAATCTTGCTAAAAAATAACTTTGTACCATATTGGTTAAGGGCAGGTATATTATTGTCTTAACTATATTTATACAAAGGAAAGATATGTTACTTTTTTTTATATAGTAGAACATTTATTTCCATAAGAGTTATTTTAGTTTATGCAGAACTTGTATGATCACAGCCATATATATTTTTTTCATTTATCAATATTGCCTGATTTGAATTCCACTAATTTTTCCCTGCTTTTGTTTAGGCTGAATATAAACAATTTGATATGTTAATTACATTGTGACATTTTACAAAAGATGTATATTTAAGACAATACAACAAACTATGAAAACTAGTAGGGTGAAAGACTATGCTTTGGGTTTTTCTTCAAGAAATCAAACCGTATGAAAAGTTGTTCTTGGAATGTTCTTTTATTCTGTGGGGACTAAATCTGTTTTCTTGACAGTCATGTTTACTGGCTATAATGTTAAAAATATAATAATAGTGATTAAAGATAACTCCCCACTAATAAAAACCTAGAAATAAGCTATTTCTCTTTATAAATGTTTCTTCCTTAACTTTAACTCAAACTGACATTTGCCAGTGTTGAGATCTGCTCAGCCTGAACATCGCTTATTAGTACAATCTTTCAGATACTTAAAAAGCTGTAGATTTTATATTTGGATAATAAAATTTGAAACACTCATAAGGACAAAGAAGCTGGGGGTACCTGCAGGAAATGAAGGGTCAAGATTTTCAAATAGGAATATTTGGTGAGTGAAGCAATTTTATTATAATAAATTCAGTTAACATTTCACACTCTTTCACTCACCAATATTCATTGGGATGATTTGGGAAGGATGGAGATCTGACAGATGTGTTAAAGGAAATACTTTTGGATTTAAGCTTTTGAAAGTTGCAAAACACTACTTCCAGCATGATGATATTTATGTAAAAGAATTTTTAAAATCCAGATTGTTCAAGAACAGGAATGGATATGATGTAGTTAACTCCAGAGACGGAGAAGAGAGAACAGGATTCAATGATGCATTCGTTTTATTTGCAACCATTTTTTTTTAAATTTAATAGAATGGGAGATGTAAAATATTTACATCAGTTAACTTACATTGTTTTGAATACAAATTTGTGTGTTTCAGCATTTTATTTTAAAAAGAAAAAAACGTTAAACATTGTAAAAACAGTAACCGGCTAACTTTATTTATAAGTAGAGTAAAATCAAATTCCAGAGCTAAAGTGAATGGCTCAAGCTCTTTCACCAGGAGGATTTCTGTTTACCTAACGCACACTGCTCCTTAGGGCGAAACTAGCATTTAAACTCCTTACGGAAAGTGTATCTCTTGAAATACTCCTTACAACTCCCTGCAAGTTTAATGCCATATGATTGAAAGCACAAGAACATGTTATTCTAAATTCCAAATTGGGAAGATTCCTAATTAGGGAGTTAATTAATTAATTGAGCAAATTCCCAATTAGGGAATGAGTGTGTGTTATGTGTGTGTGTGTGTGTGTGTGTGTGTGTGTGTGTGTATATATATATATATATATATATATATATATATTCACTCATTTATTTATTTATTTGCCTGGAAAGAGAGAAGGTCAGAAACATAATCCTATTATTCATGAGCTATAGCTAATGTTTCAGTTGTATAGACAGGGGCTCAAATATCAATGGAGAAAAGTAAATGCCATCCAAAGACTCTGTATCCTTTTCTGGATAAAAGTTTAGTATTTTTTTTTTTTTAATTTTTTTTTTTTCAACATTTATTCATTTTGGGACAGAGAGAGACAGAGCATGAACGGGGGAGGGGCAGAGAGAGAGGGAGACACAGAATCGGAAACAGGCTCCAGGCTCTGAGCCATCAGCCCAGAGCCCGACGCGGGGCTCGAACTCACGGACCGCGAGATCGTGACCTGAGCTGAAGTCGGACGCTTAACCGACTGCGCCACCCAGGCGCCCCTAGTATTTTTTTTTTATTGTATGCTACATAGGTGTATCTTGTAAGTGGAAATATTAATTTGTTATTGTGTGTATTTGGGAATTAAGTACTAGTTAAAAAGATTTGTATGGGTGGTAAATCGACAGCATGGACTGAGATGAGTAGGCTGTGTCAAATTAGTTTGGCTGACCTATGTGCCCCAGATTTCCCTTTCTGGTATGTCTGGGTAGGATGGAATATAAGAGATATTCTCCTGTGAGAGTTTAACAGTGAAAGAGAATCAGGGGACACCTGGGTGGCTCAGTCATTTAAGCGTCCAACTTCAACTCAGTTCAGGATCTTGAAGTCTGTGAGTTCAGGCCCCACAACGGGATCTGTGCTGACAACTCAGAGCCTGGAGCCTGCTTCGGATTCTGTGTCTCCCTCTCTCCCTGCCCCTCCCCCACTCATGTTCCATCTCTCCCTGTCTCTGAAATATAAATGCTAAAAAAAAAATAAAAGGAAATCAGCATCCACAAACCTCTCAGTTATTGCAACAGACACTAGCTTAGGTGCTACTATGAAGGGATTTTTTTTTAAGCAAAAGTAAAATACCCAGTCAGTTGACTTTAAAATAGAACGATTATCCTGGGTACACTTGATTTAGTTAGTCGTAAGTTCTTAAAAGTGATACTAGGCTCTCCTTAGAGAGAAAGAAGTACGTAACCACTTGTTTAACAGCTTTGACCCGTGTTCCTGTGGTTCTCACCTGGTTATGACCTTTTCCACTTTTAACCTGGTGAGTCAGCACCCATATTTGAACTTGTTGAGCAAATATCCACAATTTCTTTAGTGTCCAATTCATAGATAATATAATATTATATTATTATAACAGAACCACTTGTTCTGTTGCTGAACATCAGCTATTACAGTATTTTGATACTAAAAGTAATTCCAGAAGAACAGAATCTTAAGGATGTGTTACTTAAAATTTTCTGGAACTGGTTTTCTAATCTGATTAGATTTAAAGAAACTAATGGTCCTGTTTACAGTAGTAAGGACAGCATCGATAACCTATAGTATCATATAAGAAGGGAGTTTAAAGTATTACCTTTGGATCTCTATAACTAACCACCTATAAAAGATGAGGCCCATGTGAGCCTTCTAAAAGAGTGTCTTGAGATCCAAGATGGAAGAAATCAAAGATTTTTGAAACAGTATAGATGCTTTTCCTGTTGGATTGGCAAAAGCCAAATGTCATGTTCTAGAGCCACATAGCAGAAATAATAGGCAATCTTCTGGATGTGAGAGCCACAGTCTTATATCCACAAAGAATTAAGTACTCCCAATAGTGTTTGAGCTTGGAAGAGAACTCTAAGCTTCAAATGAAATTGGAGCTTTTTCCAAAATTTTGATTTTAGTCTAGTGAGACCCTGAGCAGAGGACTCACCTAATTCGTGTCTAGACTCTTGACTCAAAGAAACTCAAATAATAAATTTGCATTGTTTTTGTTTTAAACTGCTAAGTTCGGATTAACCATTATGTAACAATACGAAACTAATACAAAAGGTGATATCTAGGTGTTAGTAATCAGTTATTATATATGCATATAGGGCAATCATGTAGTATAAATCTACATACAAAAAATACATACGTGTATGATATATACATATTAGCAGAAAAAGACTAAATATACTTATTTACATTTTCTCCTCTTGGCCAAACAAGGAAATGGCATTCTCCAGTCTCTTACATTTATATGGAGGTTATATGGCTGGGTTTTATTCAATAGAATAAGAGCAGACGTTATCTATGCAATCTTTCTTCCTGGCCATAAAGTATATCTTAGGATATACTAAGTTCTTTCCTGCTAAGGAGGAATAACACATAATAAGTTCCTCAGAATGCTGGGTTACCATTTGTAAGATGATGTGCAGTGGTGTATTCTCAGCTACAAAATATTAAGGTTGTGATCAGTAGTAGAGTTTGGAAAAGATAGATTTTACTCATGTTAAGCCACAAATATTTGGGATTGTTTGTTACACAGCTGGCATTGATTTCCCTGATCCACCACAGCATATGTGTGGCTGCCTGAAAGACAGTATGATACCTTGTGTAAGATCTGAGTTAGAAGTTTGAAAGCCTGGATAAGATACAACTTCCCATATGTGAGATACGTGACTTTGTACAGAGTATTATGCAATTACAAAATGCAAATGCTAGAACATTTTTCTTTCTCCTTACCCTCTATTTCCTCTTCTTCACCCCTTGTTTTTCGCTCTCCTCCCTCTTCTTTTTCTCTTCCTCCTCCTCCTTCCACCCTTTGTTCTATTTGTTAAGAATGCGTAATTTTTACCGACTTATCTTAAAGTTCACGGATTCCTTCCTTAGCCAAGTCAAGTTACAGATGAGTCTTCAATTACACTATTTATCTCTGTTATAGTTTTGTTGTTACTTGAAGAATTATTACTCAGTTCCTTCTCAAATCTACATCTCTGTTGAAACTTATCATCTGATCATGTGGGCTATCTACCTTTAGTATCATAAATTTTAATATATTGTTATTATTTTTCAATGTTTCTTTTTGAGAGACAGAGCGAGAGCAGCGAGAGCATGCTAGGGAGAGGCAGAGAGAGAGGAAGAGATAACCTTAAGCAGGTTCCATGCTGTCAGCACCGAGTCTAACATGGGGCTCAAACACACAAACTGTGAGATCACGACCTGAGCAGAAATCGAGAGTCACATACTCAGCCAACTGGGCCTCCAGGTGTCCCAATATATTTTTAATTCTGTGTCAATTCCATCATCAATGGCACATCTGAGTCTGGTCCTAATTATTACTTTTTCCTCCACTTGTTCCCTGTACTTGTTTCTTCTTTTTATATGTCTCCTTTTATGTGTTTCTTCTTCTTTTTTTTAATGTCTTACTTTGAAAACTGAGTATCTTGTAGTGGAGAGTAGAGAATGAGATAAAACTTTTTCTTTTAATTGAGATGTAATATACATATCATTACATGTATTCATTTTAAATGTCTAATTTAATATATATTAGAATCACAGGTTATTCAGTCATCACCACTATCTAATTCAAGAACATTTTTATCACTCAAAAAAAAAAAGAAAAAAAAAGAAACAACTGCTGTACCCATTAGCATTCACTTAGCATTCCCTTATTTCCCCTTCAGCAGGAAATAATAATCTTTCTTGTCTCTTGATTTGCCTATTCTGGACATTCAGTATAACAGAACCATATAATTTGTCCTTTTGTGTCTTCTTTCACTTAGCATGATATTTTCAAGGTTAATTCATGTTGAAGCATTTACAAGTATTTCATTTCTTTTTGTGATGAATATTTCATTACATGGATAGACAATATTTCCTTTATCCATTAGACTATTGATAGACACTTAGATTGTTTCTACTTGTTGGCTAATATGCATACAGCTTCTATGAACACATTTGCATGTTTCTTGTGTACAACATGTGGAGACGTTTTCAATTCTCTTGGGTATATACCTAGGAATAGAATTTCTAGGTCACATGATGACTTTTGTTTTAAATTTTTTTTTTAATTTTAGAGAGATCACATGAGTGGGGCAAAGGGCCAGAGGGCGAAAGAGACAGAGAGAGAGAAAGAGAGAGAGAATTTTAAGCAGGATCTACAATCAGCATGCAGCCCTACATGGGGCTCGGTCTCACAACACTGGGATCATGACCTGAGATGAAATCAAGACTTGGACGCTCAACTGACTGAGCCACACTAGCATCCTGACATATGATGACTTTCTGAATAACTTTTTGAGGAACTACTTTCCACTAGTAGTATATAAAAATTCCAGTTTTTCTGCATCTTTGCAAATAATTGCTATCATCTAAGTTTTGTTTGTTTTTTAAGTTTATTGATTTATTTTGAGAGAGAGTGTGTATTAGCAGGGGAGGGGCAGAGAGAGAATGGAGAGAGAGAATCCCAAAGAGGCTCTACATTCTCAGCTCAGAGCCTGACGTGGGTCTTGAACTCACCAATCGTGAAATCATGACATGAGTGGAAACCAAGAGTCAGGGGCTTAACGGACTGAGACACCCAGGCTTCCCAGTCATTTAAGTTTTTAAAACTTTCACGATTGTAAGAGATGTGAATTGAGATTTCACAGTGGTTTCCAATTACATTTCCTGAACGACTAATGATGCTGAGCATCTTTTTATGTGCTTATCAGCCATTTGTAAATCTTCTTCAGAAAAACTTCTATTTTTATATTGAATTATTTCTCTTTTATTGTTGATTTTTAAGATTTTAAAAATCATATTCTGGTTAGTAGATCTTTACCCTTATCAGATATATAATTTTCAAATATTGTAATGTACTTTATGAGTTATTTTCACTTTCTTAATGATGTTATTTGAAGAAAATTTTTGAGACAAATTAATGTATTTTATCTTCAATTGTTGTGCTCTACATATCATATATAAAAACATGTTGAGTAGTCAAGGTTACAAAGAATTACACTATGTTTTCTCCTGGTCTTGATTTTATCTTATATTTAGATTATTGATCCATTTTGAGTTAATTGTTGCGTATGGTGTAGGATGAGGTCCAATTTCATTTTTCTTTTCTATTTTTTCTTTTCTTTATTTATTTTGCCAGTTGTCAGAGCAACATTTGTTGAAAGTACTTATTTCTCATCATTTTTTATTGAAGTATAATTGACATACAATGTAATATTAGTTTCAGGTCACAATATATTGACTTGATAATTCTATACATTACTCATTACAATGAGTAATGTATAGAACTGCATTATGCATAGAATTGCATGATAAACATAGTCACCACCTGTCAACATAAAACATTATTACAATATCATTGACTATATCCCATTTTCTGTACTTTTCATCTTTGTGACTTACTTATCTTATAACTGGAGGTCTGTACTTAATCTCTTTTATCTACTGGCCAATCCCCGCCCCCCTGCAGTATCCCTTCTGGCAACCACCAATTTGTTCTCTGTATATGACAGTCTGGTTTTGTTTGTTTGTTTTGTGTGTTTTTTTTTTTTCACAAAGATAAGTGAAATCATATGGTATTCACCTAATTTATTTCACTTAGCATAACACCCTCCAGGTCCATTCATGTTGTCACAAATGGCTTGTTGTTATGACTAATATTCCATTGTATACATATAGCACAACTTATTTATCCTTTCATCTGTGGATGTTCACTTGGGTTGCTTCCATATTTTGCAATTATAAACAATGCTGCAATAAACATAGGAGTGCCTACATCTTTCCAAATTAGTGTTTTCATTGTTTGTGGGTAAATATCCAGCAGTGGAATTACTGGATCATATGGTATTTCTAGTTTTAATTTTTTGAGGAACCATTATACTTTTCCCACAGTGGTTGCACCAATTTACCTTCCCATCAACAGTGCACAAGTGTTTTCTTTCCTCCACCTACTCACAAACACTTTTCATTTCTTATCTTTTTGATCCTATCCATTTTGACTAGTGTGAGGTAATATCCCATTGTGGTTTTGATTTGCGTTTCCCTGATGATGAGAGATGTGGAACATCTTTTCATGAATCTATTGGCCATCTGGATGTTTGGGAAAAGATCTACCCAGGTCCCATGCCCATTTTTTAAAATCAGGTTGTTTGGTGTTTAGTGTTGAGTTGTGTAAGTTCTTTATATAAAGGACTACCTTATATTCTTCCTCTATTGAATAGTATTGGCACCCTGGTGAAAAATCACTGACCATGAAACCTATGGGTTAACACCTGGAATCTCCATTCCAGACCTTTGATGTATAGGTCTAGTCTTACATCACTTCCACATATTCTTGATTGCTATTACCTTGCAATAAGTTGTAAAATCAGGAAGTGTAAGTCCTCTATTATGTACTTCTGTCTTAATCTTGTTTTGTACATTTTGTGTCATTTGCATTTCCAGAAATTTTAAGATCAGGTTGTCACTTTCTGCAGAAAGAGACAGCTTGTATTTTGTTAGGTCTTGTGTTGAATCTGTAGGTCAATTTGGATAGTATCATCATTGTAATGATAATAAATATTCAAGGTAAATATACTTGTCTTGTTCCTGATCTTAGGGGCAATGTCAGACTTCCACCAGTAGGTTTGATCCTAGCTTTGGGTTTTACATAGACGTCCTTTATGAGGTTGAGAAGTTCCCTTCTTTTCTTAGTATGTCCATTCTTACATGAAAAGGTGTTAGTTTTTTTTTTTTCATATTCTCTATTGAGAAAATCATATTATTTAGCACATTTTGTCCCATCCTTTAATTTCTGAACAAAACATTTTCTTATCCATAGAATCAAAAAATGCTTCCAATAGAAACAAAATCTTCAGTGTTACAGGATTTACTTTACCCCAAATTTCCAGTCATTTTGGAAATCTTATCTGTGCCTACCATGTGACAGATGTCATGCATACATTATCTTCCTAGATCTCTTTCCAGTATCTAAGGAATGTAATGTTAGTGCCTCAGTAGAATTATAGTTAATAGATCACTTTTCAAGTAGACAGATTAAAATCTAACATTCCCTTGATGCCAAAATCCACAAGCTCTTTTCACTCTGTCAAGATTTTTCTCCATTATGTAGTTTCTTCTCATCTATATATTAAAAAAAATCTTCTAGTTTGTTGGCACTGCATTTAATAAGTTGTTATTACTCACTTAGATATTAGTGAGATTGGAATTGGTGGACATCCAAGCAACACAAAACAATGGAAGCCCTGCTGATAGGAATGTTTTTTAATTGAGTCATAATTGACATACAACATTGTGTGAGTTTAAGGTGTGTACCATATTTATTTGATATATTTATATGCTGCAATATGATTACCCCCACAGTAATAGCTAACATCTCTAGTACGTAATTATATTTGGGTGTGTGTGGTAAGGAAATGAAGATCTAGTCTGTTAGCAACTTTGAAGTTTATTACATGGTATTGTTGACTATAATCACTATGCTATGTATGAAGTCTCCAGAACTTATTTCTCTACTAGTTGCAGGTTTGTACCTTTAAACAACATCTCCCCAATTCCCCTACCTCGTATACCCTGACAACCACCATTCTACTCTGTTTTTATGAATTTGGCTTGCTTAGATTCCACATAGAAGAGCAGTATTTGTCTTTGTCTATCTGACTTATCTCTTTAACATAATGCCCTCAAGATCCATCTATGACGTCATAAATGGCAGGGTTTCCCTCTTTCTCGCAACTGAAAAATATTCCATTATGTGTATATACACATATGTATAGTATGTGTTTATACATACACACACGCATAAACATATTTATATATATATACATACACATATATAAACATATATACACACATACGTGTGTATGTATCATCCTCATCCATTTATCTTTTGGTGGACATTTAGGTTGTTTTCAAATCGTGGCTATTGTGAACACTGCTGGCAAAAACATAAATGGTATATAACAAATGTTGGTTTTGAACTTTTGGAACTTTATTAACATTTAATGTCATCTCAGTGATCAATTATTTGTTTGCAGCCCATTTTTCTTTGCTACATTAATTGAACCTCATGCTAAGTAAAGTATTGCACATTAGGAAAATGTTCCTCATAAGCCTGGATATCTGATGTTGCCTTCTTGAAGCAACTAGAAGAGAACAACTTGAAGAACTCTATTAGATGTAGTTTAACTACAAAGGACTTAGTTCACACTGCTTAATTTATTTCACCATTTCGTACTCATAGATTAGCAATTATTAATAGTTTCTTTATTGTGCTAAAAACTATGATTTATCATTAATGAGTTCATTTTAAAAAGTATCAATATGTTATTACATTATCGTTCTTTAAGTGATAGAACCATATAAACAAATGAAAAACAGCAATTAATCAATATTTGTATTCCCACCAAAAGAAAATTCAGCTACTTTAATAATTAATGTTTGTCACCATTTATAATTTCAACACCCCAGATTAGAAAATTGATAATCTGTGTAGTTATATTCTGTTAATTGAGTATCTTCCAGTTTACCACAGTAGGAAGCTTGCAATTCTGGAGACATTTTCAACTCCACTTTATTATTCTACCATACATAAGAGAATATCTACAATTTCCCAAATGAGGTAATAAGAAGCAATCATCCAAACAGATGTGTTTTAATGTTTAAAATGGTATCTTTTTATTTTTTTTCAAAATGGATGTTCTAAAGATATACATTGAAATAAGGTAAAATCTTGAGACAATCAGAGATTTAGGGGAGCTTCGTTAGAGAAAACATTTCAGAAAAATGTTGGCTCCGATGCAATGAAACACATTTTCAGTTTAATTTTGGATTAGGATTTAGTCTTAGATTAGAGTGCTGTTGCAAAAATCCCCCACTGAGTGAATACTACTCTGTGTGCTCCACAATCACCACCATCCCACAAAGTGCGGAAAAGCACTATGTTTTTTTAGATTATTGAACTTTCATTTTTTCACACCTCCTTCATATGCAGCTGGAGTGGCTTAAAGTCTCAGTAATAGGTTTGATTCATTGCTGCCGCTATGAAGACGCAGTTTGCATATTTTTAGATTTTCACTAACAGGGATAAAACCTATTAAGAGTTCAAATATTTTGGAAGGCATTTTAGAGTATTATTGTTCCTTTTAAATATTTATTTATTTTTATTAGAAATGTCTGTAGTTAGAAGTAAGAATGATCAAGGAATGCATTATATTGTATTTATTATTTAAGTGTGTATGTATACCTGGCCACTTTAAATTTGGTATGCTATATTAATATGTGTATATATATATATATATATGTATATATATATATATAGTTCTGTCTTGTATTATGTATATACGTATATTATATACTAGTCTATATATACATATATGTATGTATCAGTGTCATGTGTGTGTGAATATGCCTATGTGTACATAAATAATTTAAACTCCCATGATTAGAATCACCTTGAATTTAGATGTAGTGGTGAATAAATATAAATCCGTGAATAAAATATAAATCCAATTAGGATAGATAATTCCCATCTCAGTCAGCTACACATCTACATCTAGATATACAGATAGAAACATATAAATTAACTCAGTGAAGAATTAAAATAATGATTTTTATTTTTTTAATTTTCTTTTGTATCACAACTTATTAGCCCTATAACTTGTCAAGGTTAAGATTGAATAGAATAATCAAGGCACAAAATTAATAATTATAATTTTCTCTTCTCTAAAGACACTTATTAATATGCAGATTTTGTGTCTTTAGGAAGCATTCATAATTTATATTCTACAAATCACTGTGACTACAGACTTTCCTAGTTAAGGATTTGATTTAAACATTACATTTTAATTCCTGTTTTGGTACCTATATACAAATATTAAAAATAAAATTGTAATTGGAGAATGAAACTTTTAACTATTTAATCTAGGTAGTTCCTATCTTAAGTGTATATTTAAGACAAAGCTAATTTTGTTAAATGTTTATTTACTTTTGAGAGAGAGAGAGAGAGAGAGAGAGAAAGCTGGGGAGGAACAGAGACAGAGGGAGACAGACTCCTAAGCAGGCTCCAGCTGTCAGCCCAAAGGTCAATGTGGGGCTTGAACTCATGAAAACCATGAGATCATGACCTGAGCCGAAATCAAGAGTCAGATGCTTAACTGACTGAGCCACCCAGGCACCCTAAACTAAAATATTTTATGAGGTTAGCATTTGTGAGCTAGACTGCATTAGGATGCTTTCTATAAGCTATAACTTCTATCATATATGTTGTAAATGGATTATCTTATGTATACATATATTGAAGTGTGTTATAGTCACGCTGCAATGGTGGGATGAAGCACCACCATGCAGAATAGGTTCAAATGTTAGACTGATGATGCCACATATGCACCAAGAGGGTATGAGGAGATTTATTACTCCTCTATGAAATTTACTGGGGAGAGCAGGGCAGACTCTTCAGCTGGTCTGAAAATGACTTGAGAGAGATAGGAGGGGCAACTGACTTTGGTTTTTATTGCAGTTGGAGGGCGGAGCTGAGGAGAGTTCCCAGATGGGAAGGGGCTTGCGTATTTTTAACTTCTCGCTGGTGCTACTGAAGGAAGCACCCGGGCTCTCTTATCAGGCCCAGCTGTGGGAAGCAAGGAGGGGAAGTGGGGCTTGAAGTCTGTCAGCAGTCAAACATCCAAAATGGAGTCAGACTCTATTGTAATGTGATATAGACTACCTGCAATGAAGTATTATTTACCCAAAACAGAAATCTCATTTCTATTTAACTATAAAGAACATTCTTTAAAATAGCTGTTTATTCAAAATATGTAGCTATACCCTTTATCATGAGTAATATAGGATAATTTATGGATCCCATGCATCATATTTTAAGCAAATGTAGTTGAAGAGCTCTGTCTATCACTGTAAGACTCTGTTTTTAACATAGACAGTATGTCTGTCTTGTTTGCTGCCAGTCTGCTTGGCATTTTCCAATTTTCTGAAGCGTCTCTGAGTTTTGTCTTTAAGAAATAAAATTTCATTATTCCAGTTTCTTACAGGGTATCACCATCAGATGGGTTTTCACTCTTATCTATGCGGCATTCTTTCAAAGCAGATGGTAACACCACGTACGTTTTCTCTTCAACCTAAAATTATTTTTCTTGTCTTTTCATGTCTTTCATAGACCTCCTAATAAGATAAAAAATTGCTTTACCTGATGGGTATTCACAGTGATGTTTCTGCTTCTTCAAGATATGCCAAACATATCTTCTGGGCAGTGCAAAAAAAGAAACAAACAAGAAAATAAATGTTACAGGATATCAGAGTTACTTTTCTTCATTCATGACTTTTTTTCTGTTTTAACTTTCAAAATATCTGCAGTGTGGCTTCTTAAGGTCCCCCCCTCCCTAATTAAGCTGCCAAAATATAGGTTGTTGAATTGATATGTTTATAAATTCATAAAATCTATAATAATTTTAATGAACCTAGATAATTTATTTATAGTAACATTAATCCTTAATTAGCTTAAATCATCAAAAGAATCACTGGGATAATTATACCGTACTCTTATTTTTATGAGATTACCATTTCTTAGATTTTATAACTTATATACCCATATAATTTTCAGAAAAAAATCAAGGAGATAGGATTCTTTGGGACCCTGTTTTGTTAATAGTGATAATTCAATATTCCCTAACATTTTCCTTATCAAGCTCTTCACCCGAATTTTCTTTAATTAATATGATAGAACTAGTACCAATGAGTTTGAGAGTTTTAGCCTATGTCACTGAATGATAATTTGCTCCTTTCCTTAGAGAGAAGAGAAATGGACTAGATGTGGAAAAGACTGAAATAGGCAAGCAAATACTTACAATTTTCTAAACAGGGGGGCATTTGGGCAGTATTCCTTTTGAATGCCAAGAGAGGCTAACACTAGTGGAAGAGTACTAAGTATACCTACCAAGTGTGGTAGATTGCATGACTCTTTGGGATTCGATAAGAGAAGGACACTGGTTAAGATTATTAGGAAGATGGGTTCTGCCCACCAACATGATCTACTTATTGCCGATCAATTATTCAGTAAGCAGAAACACAAAAGGAAAATTCTCAGTAATATATATATATAACAAATTGATGGCTCCTCATGCATACTTTATGTTTCATTTCACTGCCCCTGGAGAGGGGCTCTACCAGAAATGTTGGTTGAAATGGATCTGGTGTCACACCAAACCTAAGTATTTCTCTAATTTGGTAGATTCTGTTATCATGATGAGAGAGGATAGTTTTAAGGACATAGTAATTAGGGAAATCAATGAAGACAGAACAAATGTGTTTTTTTTTTATCATTTTCTTTTTTTCATTAATGCAGCATCACCTTAATAGGAAAATCTAGGGAATTTCAGTTTTAAAACATAAAGTATCCTCTGCTTACAAACAGACCTCTGAAGTAGGTATTCAGCATTGTTTTTCCTCCAAGAACACTCTCTTCTTGTTCAGTTTGTTCTTCCCATCTATATGCTTTCTGAGGAGCTAATAGCTTCACATTTAATACTTACCCTATGACTTAAGTGAATTGGTCCATGGATCGGCAGTTCATGAGAGAGCTGGGACATCAATTTGTTTTAGTCGTATTTTTGGAATATGGATTTAATAGTATCTTTTCCAGTGTCCTTAGACATAAATAATTTTGGAGTGATTAAAAATTATTTTCCTGACATGTGCTCAAAGTCAAATATAAAATGAATGAAAGAAGGGATTCTTCAGTAATGTAGAAGTAACATGATAATTACCAAAATAGAGATATGTATTGAGAGCAGGGAAATTAGAAAAATTAAAATTGACTGATGCAGTGGAAAGTCAATGAACAGACAGTATTTTGGTCAAATTTAAAAGGATGCATATGCTTTTGCTGAGGGGACAAGAGAGCGCAAAGAAAAGACTCTTTGCCAATATAGGGAAATTTGATAAAGTACTGTATATTCACAAGTAGTTTAGTACTGTTAGAGTAAGAAATGTGTCCAAATAAGTGACAGGAATTGAAGCCAGACAGGTAAGCAGCTATGACTTTATAAGTGGACCTGTATGTTAAGCACAAAAATCCTGACATGTACCTTGAAAAGAGGAATGACATAAAAGTTTTACATGAAAAAATAGCATTGTGCAGTCAAGGATTGGAAATGGTGGAACAAGAAATTGGGAGACTACAAATGAGGCTTTTTAAATATTCTAAAAAGAGGTAATATCCCTTTACCTAAGAAGGTGACTTAGGGATAGAGAGGAATATGGAATACTGGAACCACATAGGAAGTTATACTTCAGATGCTTATTACTTGTTTTTGTTTCTGGAATTAGGGTATGAAACAAGATAGTTGATATGATGTTCATGATTTTGATGTTAAAATTTTAGAAAACCTTGTGGTTTCTCACCATGAGTTTAGTGATGGGCACACTGAAGTTTAATGGTCTCTAGGGCCTGCAGGTGGGTGTAATATACTTGGCTCGTGCAGGTAATATTTGAGTTAGAAGTCTGTAACAGCTCAATCTATAGCAACTGTGGTGCATTGAGATTTGTGGCCAGAGAATTCTTTGTAGTGAGGGGAATGTCCTGTATATTATAGGATGTTTGGCAGCATCACTGGCCTTGACCCACTAGATGCTGGTAGCACTACCTTCTATTTGTAACAAAAACTGTCTATAGACATTGTGAAATGTCTCCTGTAGGGAGGAGCAAAATCATTCCAGGTTGGGAACTGTTGTGCTAGACTAACAGTGGAATTCATAGGCATGTGGGTAACTGCCATGTGGAGAACAAGGAGAGAATAAAGCAAAGAGTAGAACCTGGGAAGAATAGCATTGAATGGTAAACAGAGATGGCTTAGTCTGTTTAGGCTACTGTAACAAAATACCGTAAACTAGTTGGCTTATAAATAGCAGAAACTTATTGCTCAGAGTTCTAGGGCCTAGAAGCCCAAGGTCAGAATGCCAGAATGTATGGTCAGCCTCTATTGAGAATCCCCTTCCAGCTTTCACACTGCTGATTTCTCATGATATCCTTACATAATGGAAGAGACAAGAGAGCTATCTGTGGGCTCTTTTATAAAAGCTCTAATCCCATTCTTGAGGGCTCTACCCTCATGAGATAATTATCTCCCAATGGCCCCACTTCCTAACCATCACTTTGGGTATTATTGAGCATTAGGTTTCGAGAAAGAAATTTTGAGGAGGACGCAAACATTCAGACCACAGCACAGAGAAAGAGGAATCTGAAAGATGATTGAAAAAGGAGCATATAGGGGCACCTGGGTGGCGCAATCGGTTAAGCGTCCGACTTCAGCCAGGTCACGATCTCGCGGTCCGCGAGTTCGAGCCCCGCATCAGGCTCTGGGCTGATGGCTCAGAGCCTGGAGCCTGTTTCTGATTCTGTGTCTCCCTCTCTCTCTCTGCCCCTCCCCCGTTCATGCTCTGTCTCTCTCTGTCCCAAAAATAAATAAACGTTGAAAAAAAAAATTAAAAAAAAAAAAAAAAAGAAAAGAAAAAGGAGCATATAGTCAAGTGTGAGAAAATTGAAGGCAAAGGGATAACAGAAAAACTAAAGGAGAGAGAGTCTGCCAGGGACCAAAAAAAGAATTGTATGTGTTAAGTTAGAGAGAAGACTTTTAAGAAAACTTTTTAATGAAAATGTAATTTAAAAAGTGCTGGGCTCATGTCTTTTAGTCTCATGACATGGTGATGAGATTTCATGTGAACCAGTGTTGCATTGGAGGAACAATTTTCAAGAATCTCCTGATCATTTTAATTATATTGAAATGTTTATTTTTTTAAGTTTGTTTATTTATTGAAGGAGAGCAGGGAGGGGCAGAGAGGGAGACAGAGAGAGACAGAGACAGAGAGAGACAGAGAATTTCAAGCAAGCTCTGTGCCATCAGCGTGGTGCCCAACACGTTTCAATCTCACAAACCATGACCTGAGACAACATCAAGAGTTGGGCGCTTAATCGACTGAGCCACCCAGACACCCTGAAATGCTTAATCTATAATGTTTTGTTATTCTTAGTGACATTATTAAATCTTAAATTATGTCTGCCTTACAAGAAGAATAATGCCAGTTAATAATAAAGTCAGAAATAAGTAGGAGGAAATCATAAACAGCTTCAGTGAACATTTAGGTAGTATATAAAAATAAATGTCTTTATTTTTTTGAAACATTGAATTGGCTTTTAAAGAGCAGATGACTACAATTGAAGAATATAAACTAGAAATATTTCAGGTATCTATTTTGTTATAAAAGACCTCGGTTTGAATATGTATGTTTCATTTAGTAGAATTGATCTAAGTAGTTCTCTCAGAAACCCAGAAATATTTCAGTGTACTAAACACATTAAGTAACACTTAACTGTGCATTTTTGTACTATATTTTATGAGAATCAATTTTATTGTTTTAAGAGAATGACAAAAAATATTTTCTGGATGAATTACCAGAAAAAGACAAAACTATTTACACATCTTTAGCACCTCTGTTCATAGAGGGCAATGAAGCAATGCAAACATGAGAATTGGCCATAAAACAATTTCCTTCGATTTGAAGAAGTTACACCACCAAGTATGACAGGAGTCAAAGACTTCTCTTTCGCCTCTTTAATCCTACTTAGGGCCCTCACTTAAGTTAGTGGAATATATTTCTATTCCAAGTTTTCTACTTCTCCTCTACACATTTGGCTTTATTCAGCTGTTAGTGTTGGTAGTGATTGGGGAAAAATATATTGTGCACAACTGTACATTTTCTGCCAATGCAGTAAATGACTGTCTGACATGAAAATGTCTTTGTTTACATCTGTGGTAGATAATGCTCCGTTTCAACTACACTTTGCTGTGGAAGGGAAGAAGCTATACATTTGGCTTAGTTTACAGGTATTCTTTAACATTAAGTATGCTTCCAATTTCATTTAAATACTGTATAGAATAAATAAGTATTCTATAAATCAGTTTCTGTCCTGAAATGGTTTCATATTTTGTTGGACATCCAATGGACTTTAAAACCAATGAAAATTTTGCTAGTAGTCAACTTTCCTATTCTAGCATAATACAGATGCCTTTCTTTTTTTTAGATAAGTGGGGGATTTTTAGGATTGTATTCACTCATTATATCTCATCAGATTTAGAAAGTTTAAATCGTGAAAAAGCCCATAGAAGCAAAGACTGAGATATTAATTAGACTCAATGAGTTCAAGCAAATAAGGGATTATAAAATGTATGTAATTACTAAAAAAATGAAATGGAGAATAAGAGAGCCAGTGCTTGAGAATGACTCTTTCACTCCACCTACGAATAGTTAGGTATATTGAAATGAGTATAGAAACATTCATTTCATGTTTTTAAATTTCCTTTTTTTATTGAATAGTTTTACATATGAATCATTTTATGGGTTTGCTCTTTACATTCTTCGACTATTATCTTCTTTTTCCTTTGGAAATGTTGGTGTTTCCATTAATTTTCCTAATAGTAGGTAATGTAGGTAGCTAGATCAGACAAAAAAAGAAAAAAAGTTTTAGAGTGAGTCTAATCTACATAAGCAAATCAAAGGAACAGCAAAAGGAATAGGCATTATGTGCTAATTGGAGAGTGCTGACATTGATCTGATCTCAATAAAGAATGCAGATTGATAGAGAAGGAAGCTAGTTGGACAGGAGAGTAAGAGCTAAAGAGTCTTTTTCTTTTAAAGTTTTTAATGTTTATTTAATTTTGAGAGAGAGACAGAGCATGAACAGGGGAGGGGCAGAGAGAGAGACACACATGCACACAGAATCCGAAGCAGGCTCCAGGTTCTGAGTTGTCAGCACAGAGCCTGATGTAGGGCTCAAACCCATGAACCATGAAATCATGACCTGAGCCAAAGTTGGAAGCTTTACTGACTGGGCCACCCAGGCACTCCAGATCTAAAGAGTCTAAAAGAAGGGAAAATTTTCCAGATGTGAGTAAGTGGATATTAGAGCTGTAAAAAGTTTAGAATAGAAAAAGTGATGTAAGGAAGGTGATGTGCTGGTTTAGAAAACAGGAAATTGTAAACTGGGAATCCAATAAGAAACACCTACTATAGCAATTCAAGGTAAAGATTATTGTGGTCTAGAATAGTGAGGTAAACTTAGTAATGATTACCTAAAACATATCTTGATTCTAATCTCTGGAACCTGTAAATGTTAGGTCTATATGAGCAAGGAAGGATGGAAGGAAGGAAGGAAAGAATGAAGGGGAGGGAGGGAAGGCAGGAGGAAGGAGGGAGGGAGAGAAGAAGATTAAAAAAAAAGATCTGTACACGTTAAGGATCTTGAGATATGGAGATTTTCCTGTATTATCTGAGTGGGCCCTAAATGCAATCTCACATATCTTTATAAATGGAGGGAGGACAGAGGGAGATTTGACATTCAAAAGAGGAGAAGGCATTGTGACGATAGAGGCAGAGAGTTGAGTGATGTGTCCACATGGAATGACAGCTTCTAGAGGCAAGGGAGGATTCTCCCCTAGAGCCTACGAAGAGACCATGGCCCTGCTGACAACATCCAGCAAAACTTATTTCAGTCTTTTGGTGTCCAGAACAGTAAGAATAATTCTCTGATGTTTAAGCTACCATATATATAGTAATTTATTAGTCATTTTAGGAAATTAATATCAATGGGATATTCCTTAATTATTTATCAGAAACAGTGTTCACAATCTTATATGGCAGCCATGGCAGTAAGGTAATATTAAAGTATTTAAGAGCAGATACTTTACAATATATCAGATATTTTAAATCCCAAAACACAATCTATCTTTGGAACTTAAGACAGGTCACTGAATGTCTCTAAACATGAATTTTCTCTCCTGTACAATGGAAATACTGATCCTTAGTTCACATAATTATTAAAAGTAAATAAGAAAGCATATGTAAAATACTTTATAGATTATAAGTGTACCCCAGATGATAATATAATTATTGTACTCTGTTATATGTGTTCACTTCTAGACACTTAATTTCATATAGACAAAACTTTGCTATATTAATCTATTTCACATACTTATGTAGCTGAAGTTCAATAGATTTATTTTAGAGTAGATAGATGAATAGGTAAGATGAAAAATGGAAACCATCTTTTTCGGAATTTGGTTATAAGCTCATATCAGGTGAAAGATAAATATCTAATTTAATTTTTCCCATTTTGTTTTACCTCAAAATGTCACTTGCTAATGCTGGTTTCAAACACAAAAAAGAACGCTTTAAATGACTACTTAGAATTACCCATAGAAAAAAAGTGAAACTGAGTCCTTGAGATCTACTTAGCTTTGTGAATGTTAAATTCTAAGGGGAGGGGTGTAATCATACCCAAAGAGAGGGCCTGATTACCAGTTTTGAGTAAAACAATTCTGATCATGTAAGAAATGTGGAAATAGTTACAAAAATACGTACCAAAATTATGTTGCCTTTAGCCGCACTTCAAATGATATTTTGCTGTGTTTATAATGATTAGATTTGTTTCTGGAAAATTACCAGATGCTCATAACATTAAGGTCAATTCAATGTTTATTCTGTGTTGAGAAGGCCATGCATCAATTCCAATTTTCTATATTCCTTCTTTAGGCTTTCACTTGCACTTGATAAATTTTCTACCTACTGTTAGATTTCTAATTAGTAAATGTTTTGCCAACAATGTGCATAGCAAGTCTTCACACAGTTAAGATTTCCTCCTGGTGGCTTTCTGAAGCACATCCCCAACATATAATGCCGCGTGCAGGCTCCATGCATGTATGTTCTCTGTGTTATCACATACTTGCCTGTTCGGCTTATTTTATTTTAGATTTACGGATAATGTTAGGAAGCACTGCCTTGTCTTTTTCTATCACCGGTCCACATCGTGCTGTGTAATAAGTGTTATTTTATCATCTGGGTGAAAATGTTGTTCGGATCGAATGCAACTTTTTCAAGCCGGTATAAGCCACAACCAGTATCTAAAATAAGCAGAAGTAAGTAAGTAGGTGAAGACAATGACAACCCAACTATTTTTCAAACAATGTAGATATTTGATAACTACCTTTATTATTACCATATTTCTTTGCTTCATTCCTATACTCGCTTTTTCACATGCCTTACAATGTGTCTCCTGTTTTGAAAGGACTAACATAGATAGAAAGGAATATCTGAAAATGGAATGCATTTTTTTTAGGAGAGAGAGAGTGCAAGTGGGGGTAGGGCAGAAGGAGAGGGAGGGAGGGAGAGAGAGAGAAAGAGAGAGAGAGAGAGAGAGGGAGAGAGAGAGAATCTTAAGCAGGCTCTATACCCAGCTCAGAGCCTGACGTGGGTCTTGATCTCACTATTGTGAGACCATGACCTGAGCCAAAATCAAGAATCGGACATTTAACTGACTGAGCCACCCCGGCACCCTGAAATGCATTTTATTAAATGTAGTCTCATTACTTTACACTTAAGTATCACACATTAGAATTATTTCCAAATAGGATTAGCCTTCCCAAAAAAGGATGATATATAGTCTTATACGTAGGTATATACAAAAGATGACAATCTCTATAGAAATTTTATTGTAGGTTATGGATTACATAAAATTTACATTGAATGATGTCCATAATAAAAGTCATTATATCTTTATTAAAAGTCATCAGATCCTTGTGAGGGACACCTGGGTGGCTCAGTCGGTTGAGTGTCCAACTTCAGCTCAGGTCATGATCTTGGGGTCTGTGAGTTCGAGCCCCGCGTCGAGCTCTGTGCTGACAGCTCAGAGCCTGGAGCCTGCTTCAGATTCTGTGTCTCCCTCTCTGACCCTCCCACACTCATGCTCTATCTCTCTCTCTCACTCTCTGTCAAAAATAAATAAACATTTAAAAAATATTTTTTTAAGTTATCAAATCCTTGTGAGATGAAACATCAGCATGTGATTATCAGAAGAAACTAGTTTAGAAACTTGATTGCCAATTATGAACAGTTTAATTCATAAAGCCTACAGTGCATTCCACCATTTAGAGTGTTTCATATTTCTGCTAGGGAAATTAGATACTAAAATACTTCTCAATAACAGTCAAAATTATTTTGACTCAATTACAGTCAAAATAAGCAGTTTGATAACACCAAGGTAAATTCCTTTATGTGGCTTTCAACTTCATTTTTAAATCTGCTTGAGTCATTTGTTTGAACTGAAATAAAGTCATTTCTAAAGAATGTTGTCACAAGATCAATATCTTTGAAACTATGCTTTGGATGTGACAGAGCATTTTTGTAGAATCAGAGCCTATTATCCGGTGTTGTGATACCACATCTGCTGACATTTAATTTCAGTTTTAAGCATCACCATAATATTTTTTTGCTATTGTTCCTCATTAAATATTACATTAATACCTTTGACATGTGAAACATTATTAATGTGTCTTAATCGGATTATTTATAGACCTATACATCCTCAATAGTATTTCCCTGCTCAATTTCACAGTCACACGCACCAAAGTCTCTATGAGTTATATAATAAGAAAATCAATATAAAACATTAGTCAAGCACCAATTACATGAAGAATTCATAATCTAGAGAATATACAGTGTGGGACTCTTGAGTCCCTGATATCACTGCCTGGATGCCAATGGGCTGAATCTGATGTGACCGTTACCTAAACATGAGTATGCTCAAATCTACTTTGTGACTCAGTTCTTGTTGTTGTTGTTGTGTTGTTGTTGTTGTTGTTGTTGTTGTGTTTTTTGTTTTCTTTTTAATCATTCTGGCTCTCCTTCAAAATGCTTGCTGGAGTGCCACTGGTATGTTTGGAAATCTCTGTCTTCATGCTGAATATGTAGCCTGCTTCTAAACCTACTTCTGTTCTTTGAGCAAAATAGCATTATCATGGGGTTGGTGATACTTAGCCATTGAAGAAACTATAGATCCCTTAGATCTCTCTATTCTCTGCTTCAGTATTTTCACTCATATTCTTCATCATATCCTTCCAGATCAGAGTCTCACTTATGTCCTCCTCCTCTGGCATCATCTAGATTTTCCATTCTTTTATAACAAAATTCCATTCTCATTCTCTTCATAGAAAAGTTTTTTTGAGGCACCTGGTTGGCTCAGTCAATGGAGCATCCAACTGTTGATTTCAGCTCAGGTCATGATCTCATGGTTCATGAATTTGAGCCCCGTGTTGGGGGTTCTGCACTGCCAGTGCTGAGACTGCTTGGGATTTTCTGTATCCCTCTCTCTCTGCCCCTCCCTTGTTTGTGCTCTCTCACTGGCTCTCTCAAAAAAAAAAAAAAAGGAGGAAAAAAAGAAAAAAAAGTTTCTCTCCTTCCTTGCTTAATTAAAACTTGGGTCTCATTGATGTTTTCCTACAGACTTGTCAATGAGAAGCTATGCTTTCTCCCATAATCTGCTTCATAAAGAGCCCAGAGGTGGAATTAGCTTAGTTTTATTTGCAGACCACTACTTCTCAATTCACATGGAATAAAGTCTGCTCCTTTGGGATTTTATGCAGGCTCATTCCATCACTTTCATTATGTGCTGTCCTTGACATCTTTTAACTTGCAGTATCAATGTTCTACATTCATTGAGAACATAGGTAAACAGGATTTCAGTTTTATTCCCTACCATTAGATATGTGATTACCCAGGACCATTTCAAAATCTATCTAGAATACTAATTAAAATATAAAAGGAGAAGTTCCTGGGCTTCATTAAATGTAGTTGTTTTTCACTTATACCCCATAACAGCAATCACACTCTGTACCTTTTAAACACAAACAACTATACTACTTTGCACATACTAAAGTCCGTTAGCCACACTTTTAATATAAATTCTTCTCTTTTAATGGTATTTTATTCACATATGAAATCCGTTGTTTGAACAATTTCTTAAGGCCTTCATTCTCTTACTTTTCTTTGATCAGTATTTAAAGCCTCTTATATAAGGTCTAAATTTTGTGTGCCTAATATGGAAACACGTTAAGTTTTACGTAGAACGGGAGGAACAAAGTCAAGACAAACAAAAGACCTATAACATGGTCATGGGATTGTGAGATGATTGAAAGGCAATATTTTATTGAGAAGTAAGTTGATCAAGTATGTGGACATATGTGTTAGGCCCGTAAAGTAAAGAAACAAAGTGTTTCAGACATGGGTTTATAAAAGGGAATTGGGTTCCCTTTTATGGGTTACAAGTTTTTGAAGAGCTAAAGAGCAAAAATGTTATGGTGGATACTGGAGGAAAAGATAAATGAGGAGTACGAGTATCTTATCAGGAGGATTCTTTTTTTTTTTTTTTTTTTTTTTTAATTTTTTTTCAACGTTTATTTATTTTTGGGACAGAGAGAGACAGAGCATGAACGGGGGAGGGGCAGAGAGAGAGGGAGACACAGAATCGGAAACAGGCTCCAGGCTCTGAGCCATCAGCCCAGAGCCCGACGCGGGGCTCGAACTCACGGACCGCGAGATCGTGACCTGGCTGAAGTCGGACGCTTAACCGACTGCGCCACCCAGGCGCCCCTTATCAGGAGGATTCTTATACCTTTGAGCGGGAGCTCACAAGCCCACGCTGACCGCTCCACCAGTGACATTGACTCTTTCAGTGCTTGAACCACTGAGTAAGCGTTGTTGCTCCTGCTACTCTTTTATTATTAACTATTATAACTAGTTTAACTATTTAACTATTTATTTAACTAGTTAACTATTTATTACAACTGTTTTGTTATAATGCATTTTTTATTTTTTAATTTTTATTTATATTTTTGTGTTTATTTTTTTGTTTTATTCAAGTATAATATCCAGTGTTATATTAGTTTCAGGTATATGATATTATGATTCAACAATTCCATGCATTTCTCAGCCCTCCTTTCTTAACGTCTCCATCCACTTCCTGCCACTCTTTCTGCTACTTGAGTTAGAACTGACATTTCTTTTTCCTTCCTGATTATCTTCTAACAGAGCCTTAAATCAGAAGGATCGAATATGAGTCTATCACACAATGTTCTATGAGATGTGTAGTTTACAGAGTTTTCAGCTCCAGTGCTATGAAATTTAGCACAGAGGGACATGGATGGGGCTTAGTAGACATTAGCTAAATAACCAACACAAGACTTAATTGCCAAAACCTAGCAAAAGTCAGATAAAAAGCAGAAATTCATTTAAATTTATTCATACATTTTACATGGTTCTTCAGAGTTTATGTAAATTCTCCCCTCTCTTTTCAAATTTCCTAACGTAATCATTCTTGCAGTGAGTGGCACTTCCTCTTTGGAAACACCATTTTTGCACTTGGGAATCAATGGAACTGTGATTGGCAATTGCTGCTTTTACATGGCATCTTGAGTCCTTGATACTTTAAAATTCATGGAGCGTTCAGACTAAAGTCATGACAAATAGGCCCTAAATGGAACAGCCTTTGCCTTAGGTAAACAAATTTGTGTAAAGCAAACCAATTCTACTGAAAATTTCTTCAAGAAAATCATCTTGCTGAATGTGAATGAACAACTTTATGACAGCATTAGGTATCACATTGGGAAATTAGAGCCTTAATCCTACTCATAAGAAAATATTTATCTTCTCATCCAGTTGTTCCAGTACCAGACTTATTTTGTTATTTCCTTTTGATATCATTGACATGAGAGAGACAGTCATAAAAGAATCTTTAAAGCTTCACTTAGTCTATTAATTTACCAGAACCATTTAGTATTATAGAGTTGGTGGAACTAAAGTAGATATAGTATCTCTTCCTACCTCTCCATCATTATTCCAATTGTTTTTATTTTATTCATCCTTAATTTTTAATATATAGTAATATATATTTTATCATTATTTTATTTATTATTTTATATTATTAATATGTATTTTATTTCCATTAAATAGGAAAATCAAATTACTGCCAGTGTCACCAAATTACATAGTACAAGTCACATACATATATAATTTTAAATAATTCAAAACTATTGTGTTTTCTGAACTTTAGAGGAAAAAAACTTAAATGTATTTTATATATGTAGTTGACAGTTCTTCTGGCTAGCATATGATCTGATTGTTTTTCCAGCAGAAATAATAGGTTTACATGGATCAATCTAATCTCTATCCCTTTACTACCAAGAGAGGAGTTTTTCTCGGAGAAGGTTGGCTCAGTTTCGGGGGAAAAGAAGGAAATCTCACAAGTCAGTTAAGTTTTATGAGAAAGCACCAGCTTTATTCCAAACTTTCTCTATAACAGGATAATTGAGGTCCCAGGGTTCTTACTTATTCGCTGATTCTTCCTCATTTATTCTTATTCCAGGAATTCTCCTGGGAGAACCAGACCTAAAACTGCAGAAGGAACTCTCACTTGGCAGGAAATATATTTTTTTTTTAAATCCCACTCAGGGTCTAGAACTGCTGTAATATGTTCGCCACTTGCTACATGTGACCATTTAAATTAATCAAAGTTAAATAAAACTGAAAAATTCAGTTGCACAAGTTACATGTCATATGTACCATAGTCATATGTGACTAGTGGTGACTGTCTAAGATAGTACAAATTACGAACATTCTATCATCACTGATAATTCTATTGATACTGCTGATTTAGAACAAGACAAAGAAAGAAAACATGGTAGTTTTGCAGTTGTGATCACAGGTACTCATTAGAAATTTCTTTTTCCTCATAATAACAAATAAATATGTTCTAAAATAAAAGAGAATAAACTTTCAGTACCTACCTAGAGGTAAGCTTATCTTTGGTGCAGACAGCAGTAGAAATTAGGAGGTACTAAGGTCAGAATTTACTAGGAGATACCTAATGTGTATTCAGTAAAAATCAAAATTTTCACATACGTTTTCTTAAAAATGGTCATAAGTTGGGGCGCCTGGGTGGCGCAGTCGGTTAAGCGTCCGACTTCAGCCAGGTCACGATCTCGCGGTCCGGGAGTTCGAGCCCCGCGTCAGGCTCTGGGCTGATGGCTCAGAGCCTGGAGCCTGTTTCCGATTCTGTGTCTCCCTCTCTCTCTGCCCCTCCCCCGTTCATGCTCTGTCTCTCTCTGTCCCAAAAATAAATAAACGTTGAAAAAAAAATTAAAAAAAATGCTTAATAAAAAATGGTCATAAGTTGACACTCGTGTGCCTTATGGATGGAATCAAAATAGAATAAATGCATAAAAGGACTATTATTCTTATGTTTTCTCCTGTAGGACCTTTTGTTTAAACATAAAATAGTCCCACTGAAATATATACCATTATATCACATGAGCATGGCAAAACAGAAGTAAAAAAGCAGTCTGTTGCATCACAACAACTAATCGGAAGCCCTAAGGGAAGACAGATTATGTAATTGAAAAGTAATCAACAGTCCAAATTAATCTGGTTTTCTAAAACTTTGTTATAACCACTGACATTTAAGAAGTTTTTGTTTTGACCACCAGCTTAAGGCAATTGTTTGCCTCTTTATTCAGTTCCCTTTTTCTATAGTGAAACATGAAAACATAACCCACGTATCATACAGATGCCTCAACATTTTTGGATATAATTATTTTCTGTAAATTTGACATTCTGGAGGAATACTTCCTGATATCTTTAATATTCAACAACTTGGTTATCAGTATTGCAAGTTCATTTCCTCAGTTCTGAAAAATGAAAAAAGGGCCATAATATCTTTTCCATGTGATTATTTGGGGTTATTAAATTAATACTCCATCAATTGAAAACAAAGTGAAGCAAATGATAGTATCTCTCACTTGGTAATTATCTTATTTTAGCCTAGGAGACTGGAAATATGAATTATGTATCACAGATCTTCAAGAATATTTTTAATAACTCAAAAAAGTTAAATTAATAAGTTTTAATGGTATAAATGTTACAAAAATGATTTGACGACTACTCCTATAAACCAGAATATAGACACTTGTCAGAAGTGGCACAGTTTAACATGCATGTAAAGTCCATGTATGGTCAGTGAATGGACATAGAGACTGCAGCTGTCAGTAATATATACTCAGGAACTGGAGAATTTATGGAGTATTTCTCTGTGAAGAAGAGACGACAAGATCATCTACATGGGTAGCATTGAGGAGGAGAGTCTGCAAGGTACATATTTTATATTGCAAAAGAAAGGTTGGGTATCACTGTAGACATGCAAGTTCTGTAATTTTGAATAGAAATTCTATTGTCTTTCTTCCCACTCCGTGGGGAAAAAATCGGGTTTGCTTTCATTTACATATTTACTTTCAATATTCTTGATCTATAAATAAATGCATTCTTTCAATTATCTTTTGAATTGGCTATAAAATATGCCTAGTTCTTTCGTGAGTTAAGAAAATCTTTAACACATGTTTACTTTTATATCTGTATGATAAGCACGTTTTTTGTTTTTTCCTGAAAATTGTCTTTAAAGTAATCACCCTTATAGTCAGTATCCTTCCACTAGAATTCCTTTTCTGCATGAAACAGAAAGTAGACACGTCTCGGTAACTTGTAGTACCCAACGTGAAACCTGCTTCTTTCTTTCCTTTGGTGTCATAAACACAGAGTTAGAACAGTTTGCTTTATCTCTTCACACGCCTCCTCCTCATCTGCTGGCAGAAATCAACGACACAATTTTTCACTAACTCTATATCATAAATAAGAGTGTGTGGCCTGCATTCATTAGGAATATAAGAAGAAATGAGTAAAGATGAATGGTTCTTTATTTGGGAGTCCCAGATACTTTCAGGGAAGTATTAGAAGTTGGAAATGATGTCAAGATCATTAATTCATTTATCTGTAACAATTGTTGCCTAAAAAAAACTTAGAAAGGATTTTTGGTTGATTTTCCATTTCTTGTTTCTTGATGGGACATTCTAGAATAATGAGAAAGTCTCCAGCTGTGCCATCACCAGTAAACACAGTAGTCCCTCCCCACCACCACCTAAAACTTAGCCATGCAGGATTGGTTCCAAAATCCCCAATGGATGCTTACAACCATGGATGGTGCAAACCCTACATATAATGTATTTTTTCCTTGCACATATATACTTATGATAAAGTTTGATTTAAGAATTAGCTACTGTTAGAGATTAATAACAAAATTAATAAGAAAATAGAAAAATTAGAACAGTATACTGTAATAAAGTTATATGAATGTGGTCTCTCAAACTATTCTACTGTAATGAACACTGGTCTGTGATGATGTGAGATGATGAAATGCCTGTGTAATGAGATAAAGTGAGGGGAATGACATAGGCATTGGAACATACCATTAGGCTATTGTTGATTTTCTGATACATCAGGAGGAGGACCACCTGCTTCTGCACCACGGTTTACGGTGGGTAACTGAAATTGTAGAAAGCAAACCGTGGATAAAGGGGGATACTGTTGTACTTCAAACTGAGTATTGAGCAACTTTATCAAAATACCTGATCGCTTGTAGATATTGGGTACATTTCTATAAATTAGAGACTTCTACCATACATATTGAGCATTGCACTGTGATAAATGTTCTAAATGCGGGAGTTGTAACAATAAGCAAAACAGGAAAAAAACCCACAAAATATAAATAAAGATACTGTAATATAGCACCAAGTAGTGCTAGATGTTACAAAGAAAAAAAGTAGGGTTGTGTGTATAGGATAGATATTAAAATCAGATGATTAAAGAAGTCCATGAAAACATGAAATGTGTATATGAATTCAAATGAAAAGGCATGAATTACTTAATAAAAAGATTCAGTGTAACTGCTGACTAAGTGTTCTCTGTCTTTATTAGCTCACAAGGCGAGAAAATATATTGAAAATGACACAAAGGACCAATTCTTAGTCATGCATGATGGCACTGAACTAATCCAACTGCCAACCTCCCATTGATTTCAAGGGATCTGTATGCTCAGATCAGCTCTGCAGAGATGCAGAGCAAAGTGAGAAATTGACTCAGAGATATTTGACATCCAATATGCTTGATTCAGTTTTTCTAACACAGATGAACATAACATTCTCTCAGGTTAAAAAAAAAAAACGGTGAGTTTTCTGTATGGCTCTATTGAACTTGAATTTCTTTTACAAGTATTCCCTCTGAAGAATTTTCTTATAAATAATTAAATAATTGTTATTTTTCTTCGAATAAAGTGTTATTGAAAACATTCTTAGAAAAGAGAGGAACTCAGCATCACATTTTGAAAAACAAATATTTCCATCTACTAAGAATTCATTGATGTACAAACCCAAGGGCTATAATTGGGGCATTTTAAATTATTGTGCAGTGCAAAAATAAATCATGTGGATAGCTAGATATAATTCAGGAATTCTTTATTTATGTGTGAGTGTGTTTTTTAGTAAACCCAACAGTGATGAGTGTCTGACTGAAGGAATATTACCCACTAGAAGACACAAATCTTGTATGAAAATTCAACTTAATCCTCAAAGACTATAAAAATCTCAGCATATGTCCTTCATTAAAAAAAAAAAGTTAAATTTTAGTCTCCATCCTTAGGTATTCTTCACATTATTAAAGAGCCCTTCCTTAAAGAAACATAGTAGATTTAAACATATCTAGACGTATATCTTCTTTTTTTTAATTTTTTTTTTCAACGTTTATTTATTTTTGGGACAGAGAGAGACAGAGCATGAACGGGGGAGGGGCAGAGAGAGAGGGAGACACAGAATCGGAAACAGGCTCCAGGCTCTGAGCCATCAGCCCAGAGCCTGACGCGGGGCTCGAACTCACAGACCGCGAGATCGTGACCTGGCTGAAGTCGGACGCTTAACCGACTGCGCCACCCAGGCGCCCCTAGACGTATATCTTCTAAAAGAGACATAGAATCTTCTTAGATGGCATCTCCCAAAAGATGCTAAAAAGTGCTTTATTTTGTTCTCAGCTATAATTATCATCATATACAGGCACACCTCCTTTTATTGCACTTTCCTTTATTGTGCTTCACAGATAATGCAGGGTTTTTTTGTTTGTTTGTTTTGTTTTTAGTAAATTGAAGTTTTGTGGCAACCGCACATCAAGCAATTCTTTCGGGGCCATTTTTTCCAAGGACATTTGCTCACTTTGTGTGTCTATGTCACATTTTGGTAATTCTTGCAATATATCAAACTTTTTCATTGTTATTATATTTGTTATGGTGATCTGTGTTATCTTTGATATTACTCTTGTAATTCTTTGGGGGCCCAAGCAAAACAGCCTTATTGCTGATACAGAGAAAGTTGTAGTGGTTTGGATAGGAGATCAAAACAGCCACAATATTCCCTTAAGCCAAAACCTAATCCAACACAAGACTCTAACTCTCTTCAATTCTATGAAGGTTGAGAGAGGTGAGGAAGCAACAGAAGAAAAGTGGAAAGCTATCAGAGGTAGGTTCATAAGGTTTAAGAGAAGAGGCAATCTTTATAACCTAAAAATTTAAGGTAAAGCTACAAGTCCTGATGTAGAAGCTGTAGCAAGTTACCCAGAAAATCTAGCTAAGATCATTAATGATGGTGGCTACCCTAAACAACATGTGTTCGTTGGAAACAAAATAGCCTTCTATTGGAAGAAAGTGCCATCTGGAACTTTCTTAGCTAGAAAGGAGAAGTCAATGCCCGGCTTCAAAGGACAGGCTGACTCTCTTGTTAGGGGCTAATGCAGCTGGTGACTATAAATTGAAGCCAATCCTCATTGAGCATTCTGAAAATGCCAGGGCCCTTAACTTATACTAAATCTACTCTGCCTGTGTTCTATAAATGGAACAACAAAGGCTGGGGGTGATAGCATATCTGTTTATGCCATGGTTTTATTGAATATTTTAAGCAAAATATGGAGACCTGTTCAAAAAGTGATTACCTTCAAAATAACACTATTGGCAGCATACCTGGTCACCTAAGAGCTTTGATGGAGATGTACAACAAGACTAATGTTGTTTTCATGCCTGCTAACACAACATCCATTCTGCAGCTCATGGATCAAGGGGTAAATTTGATTTTCAAGTCTTATTATGTAAGAAACATATTTTGTAAGCTGCCATGGATAGTGATTTCTCTGATGGATCTGGGCACAGTAAATTGAAAACCTTCTGGAAAGGATTCACTATTCTAGATGCCAATAAGAACACTCATGATTCATGGGAAGACTTCAAAATATCAACCTTCACAGGAGTTTGAAAGAAGTTGATCCCAACCCTCATGGATGACTTTGAGGGGCTTTGAGGGGTTCATGACTTCAATGGAGGAAGTAACTACAGATGTGTTGGAAATAGCAAGTTAATTAGAATTAGAAGTGGAGCCTGAAGATGAGACTGCACTTGCTGCAATCTCCTGATAAAAATTTAACAGATGAGGAGTTGCTTCTTAGAGATGAGCAAAGAAAATGGCTTCTTGAGATGAAATCTCCTGATGAAGATGCTGTGAAGATTATTGAAGTGGCAACAAAGGATATGCAATCTGACTTAAACTTAGTTGATTAAGCAGTGGCAGGATTTGAGAAGATGGACTCCAAATTTGAAACAAGTTCTATCATGGATAAATGCTATCAACAATATCACATGCTACAGAGAAATCATGTGTGAAAGGCAGGGTCAATCAGTGTGGCAAATTTATCGTTGTCTTATGGTAAATTGCCACAGCTACCCTAGTTTTCATCAACCACTACCTTGATCAATCAGCAGCCATCAACATTGATGAAAGACCCTCTACCACCAAAAAGATTACAACTACCTGAAAGCTCAGATGATGGTTAGCATTTCTTAGCCATGAAGTATTGTCTTTATTTTTTTTTCTTTTGAAAGAGAGAGAAATAGAGAACTAGCAAGGGAGGGGAGAGAGAGAGAGTGGGTGACAGAATCCCAAACAGGAAGGACCCACATATTCAACATGGAGCTCAATGTGGGGCTTGAACTCATGAACCATGAGATCATGACCTGAGCCTAAATCAAGGCTCAGACGCTTAACCGACTGAGCCACCCAGACACCTCAGCCATGAAGTGTTTTTTTAAGTAAGGTATACATGGGGTCGCTGGGTGGCTCAGTTGGTTATGCATTGACTTCAGCTCAGGTCATGATCTTATAGTTTGTGGGTTCGAGCCCCGCATTAGACTCTGTGCTGACAGCTCAGAGCCTGGAGCCTCCTTTGGATTCTGTGTGTCTCTCTCTGTTCCTCAAAAATAAATAAACATTTAAAAAATTAAGGTATACAAATTGGTTTTTTTAGACATATGCTACTGCACACTTAATAGGTTATAGTATAATGTAAATATAACTTTTGTATGTACTAGGAAACCAAAAAAAATGTCTCACTTGGTCTTGACAAAAAAAAAAAATTTCTCTTGCTACGGTCTGGAACCAGCCCACAATGTTTCCAAGGTATGCCTGTTCTATATTTGTTTCCATGAATTCTTCTAGTTTTAAACTTATGTCTTAATATGCTATTCTCTAATTTGTTTGTAAATGGGCCTTGAGGAACCCTATTATAAAAAAGATTTTTATTGTTTGAGACCTGGGATATCAGAACATATTATCAGACATCTTTTACTCAACACATGAATAGAGGAATTAAACTTAATTGAAACTTTAAACTTAAATTAAACTTAATTTCTAGGGATGTGTAATTAACTCCTAGATATATAAATTGGTGATTAAAACAATAAAAAATACCAAAACCAACAAAAATTCCCCAAATTAAAATTTTTACATATTTTTCAATTACAAATAATGTAAGGTTTAACTAACAGATAACTTTCGTGTCATAGATATACCCACATAAATACACATAGACGTACTCACCTGTAGGATATAGATATGCTGCCAAACATTCAGTCATATTTTTCATCTGATCCACTGCAATCTTTTCTTTCTGTGTTCGATATACTTTCCTAAAATAATAGTTTATATTTAAAAAAAAATTGACAGGTTGTTTACCAGAAAAATTGTATTCTTCACCAAAATGAAGGGAATGTTTTCTGTCTTGATCTATCTTTAAACAGAGGAATCCTACTGATTTTGTGATGAGCTTCAAGGGGCACAGAGCAAGATGAAACATGCCTAGTGCTCCTCAGATCTGCCAGGCTGCAGGCAGGATTTGGTATATCACTGTGGTCTCTTAAAAGAGAACATTGATATACAGCGTTTGGGAAATTAACACTGTGCATTACCCTCTGCTTATACGCATAGTAACATTTTTCACGAGTGACTTTCTTGTTTCTGAAACAAAATTCATGATCACTTGCAAATTTTTTAAATAAAAAAAAAACGCACTGTTGCGCACGCATATACGGAAGTAACATAGAACTCAAAACAACAGCTATAGCCGTTCCTTGATTCATTGCATTATTTAGGATAAATCCCTTACTGGCTTGGAAGTGTGTTTTCATTCATTCCTTTAAGGATTTATTTATTCAGCCAACTTTTCTGTAAAATGAAGTAAGCTCCTTTATATTGCACTCAACATGGATACTATAAGGATAATTTAGACAGTTTATTCTCTATGGAAGCCCAAAAGTTGGCAAGGAGGGGAAAGAAATGAATATCTAAAGTAGGGCTGATCAAGAGAGATTTGAACAACAGTGGAATTATTCAATATCTGTGTTGTCCATTATAGTAGCCATTTGCCATATGTAGCTGTTGACCACTTGGAGTGTGGCTAGTACAGTGATAAGCTGACATTTGAAGTGTATTTAATTTGGGGTGCTTGGGTGGCTCAGTCGGTTAAGCTTCTGACTTCGGCTCAGGTCATGATCTCCCAGTCCGTGAGTTTAAGCCCCTCGTCGGGCTCTGTGCCGACAGCTCAGAGCCTGGATCCTGTTTCAGATTCTGTGCCTCCATCTCTCTATGACCCTCCCCCGTTCATGGTCTGTCTTTCTCTGTCTCAAAAATAAATACACGTTAAAAAATTTTTTAAACAAATAAAATGTATTTAACTTAATTAAAATTTAGTGTATTTAGTAATTTAATTTATTTAATTTCATTAACATTTAATTTGAAATAACCACATATGTCTAGTGACTATCATATAGGAAAGAATAGATAGAGAATGAGACATTTTAAAAATTACTATACATTGGGGAATAAGTATATGGTATTCATTTTAAGAAATCCTGATTTTTGAACCTTTCCTTAGTACTCTTTAAGAATATGGGAATATATCTGAGAATAAGACATAGAAAATAAAGAAGTTTATACCAGAATACTGAAACAAAATACATAAATACTATACCTTATAATAAATAAGTATATACTATACCTGGTAATGATAACTACTCTGAACAAAAGGCTAAAGCAAGGTAATGTAAATAAAAACTGTCTGCATATACTGTTTATACAAGTGATGGCGAGTAACACTTTTATGATAAAGTGATATTTGAGTACAGATTTCAGCATAATGAGAGGAAGGAGCCAGGTTGATATTCAAAGAAAAAAATATTTCAAAGATATAGTACTCTGGTACAAATACTCTGTGGCAGACACACTCTAAGGATGGTCCCATGATCCTCCGTTCTTGATATCTATGACTGTAATCTTGAGTGTGGACAGAAATAGGGACTTGCTTTCAATCAATGGCATAAAGCAATGGTGATTAGATGTCGCTTCTCCACTTAGGGTGCTAAAGGTTGTAATATCTCTCTTGCTAGAACTGTTTCTGGCTTGCTTGGATGCAACAAGTAGCCATTTCAAAGGGACTCATGTGGCATGAAACTGAGGACGACCTCCAGCAAATAACTAGCTATGAAACGAGGGCAGCTTCTGGCCAATAGCTAGCAAGAAATGGGCCCTTGGACCAATAGGCTGCAAAAAGTAATTTCTGCCAACGTCTCAGTTTTGACTCAGCTGTTTCCAAATCAAGCCTCAGATAGAACTGCCACCCCAGCTGCCTTTTGATTATGGCCTTCTGGAATCTTTCAGAAGGCCACCCAGTTAGGTTATGCCTAGACTTATGTCCTATGGAGACTGAGATGTTAAATGAGTATTTTAAACCGCTGTATTATGGTGACATTGCTATGCTGGTATAGACCTTAAGGAAAAAGCATATTTTGCATGTTCTAAAATGCAAAATTGTAGTGAATGGGTCCACGAAGAAGGAAAAGGTCATTTAGAGTCTTGGAATTAATTTAATTTTTTTAAAATTTTTATTAAGAATAAAACTATAGCCATTTGGAGTGTTTCATTTAGAAGCTTATCATACGGTGCATTTAGAAATATCTGTGTAGATATTAGGTGAAGAAAAACCCATAGGGACCAGGCATTAGTAATGAGGCTATTAGTTGGCCCTTGGAATAATCTGGGTGAGAAGTGAAGATGGGCTGACCTAGAAGGATAGTGGTGAAAGTACTGGAAGTATGAAAATTCTAGCTATGTTTCTGGGTACCTGGTTGGCTTAGTCAGTTGAGCATCTGACTCTTGGTTTAGGCTCAGGTCATGATCCCAGCATTGTGATATTGAGCCCCACATCCAGCTCTGTGCTATGTGTGGAGCCTGCTTAACATTCTCTATCTCTCTTTCTCTCTCCCTCTGCCCCTCCTCCTGCTCTCTCTCTCACCCTCTCTCTCTCTAAAAAAAAAAAAAAAAAAAAAAAATCTATGTTTGAAAAGTGTTGGCACAATGGTTTTGCTATTACCAGTGACTTGAGGATTATGAACAAAAGAAAGAGATTATAATGACCCTAAGATTTTTGGCTTTCCAGCTTTGTATATCAGTTTTCATTGAACACATTTATTTGTGATTTTTATAATGTAACCATCCAAAAAGTATATTTTGATGATTTAAATTCAATTGAACCAATATTTAACTGCTTTAATGTATGCCAGAATAAGTTAAATGGCTCATTACTTATACAAATAAATACAAAGTGGGCAATCCTATTAAAATCTGCCATCAACCTTGGGTATTTACATAATTCTTTTTTGTTTTTTTGTTTTTTTGCTTAGTGTTGTTTTTAAAGGGGTTTACTAATATGAACTCAATGGATTTAAGCCATAAATAAAAGGAACAAATAATAGGAAAGTGAATATATTATAATAGTTGATCACTAAGGAAGAAAATAGCTTCAACAAAACATGAGGTTTTTATTTACTTATAAAATTATTAAACATTTTTAAATGTATGATAAAATGTATTCCATTATTTGTTAATTTACCTAGATAGCTGTAAGCAAGTACAAAATTTAAAGAGGTCATAAATGCCTCATGATTCACTTTTTTTTTTTTTTTTTTTTTTGAGTCTAATTGACCACATGAAGTTACCTAGGTTTCTGGAATAGACATACTGATTCAGCAACTCTGTATGTACATTATGCTATGATCACAACTGTAGCTACCATCTGTCACCATACAATGCTATTACAATACCATTGACTATAGTCCCTATACTGTGCCTTTTATTACCATGACTTACTCATTAAATAACTGGAAGCCTACACCGGGATCGCTCGCTCTCCCTCTCGCTCTCCTTCTCCCTCTCTCTTCCTCTCGAGGATTGTACCCACCCTCTAACCCCCTGGCCCCCTTCCCCTGGCAACCATGAGATTGTTCTCTTTATTTATAGGTCTGATTCTGCTTTTTGTTTCTTTATTTGTTTTGATTTTTAGATTCCACATATGAGTGAAATCACACGGTATGTGTCTTTCTGCGTCTGATTTATTTTACCTACCATAATACTGCTAGATCTACCTATGTTGTCCCACATGGCAAGATCACATCCTTTCTGCTGTGTATATACATACCACAACCCCCTTATCCATTCATGTATCACTGAGCACTTGGGCTGCTTCCATATCTTGGCAATTGTAAATAACGCTGCAATAAACATAAAGGTGCTATAACTTCTCAAATTTTGTTTTCCTTGTATAAATACTGAGTAGTAGAAATGTTCAATTATAAGGTCTTTCTATTTTTAAGTTTTTGAGGAACCTCCCTGCTTTCCACAAGGAATATCACAAAGCTGTAATAATCAGAACAGTATGGTACTGTCACAAAAATATAGACATAGATCATTGGGACAGAATAGAGAGCCCAGGAATAAAACCATACTTATATGGTAACTTAATCTATGACAAAGGAGATAAGCATATAGAATGCAGGAAAAGATAGTCTCATGATTCACGTTTTGTAAAAAAACAAAACAATACTGATAATTTAAAAACATATTTATACATACACAAAAAATATTTTCAAATGTATGAAATCCAAAATAACTAATACATTTATACATCTGGCTTTATTTATATAATCTTGTGTTATTCTTATTTATCTTTCTATTGTCCTTTAAACACAGAACATGTACAAAATTTTCATCAGAATAAAACTAGATAATTAGAATAATTACATAATCAGAACATTCAATAAAATAGTCTTTACAAAATATATGAAATTATATCCTTCTAAACAGGGATATTTGAAACCACTCCTCTTTGGCTCATTTCAGCCCTACGATCTCGAAAAAGATAAAGTGTAATGCTAACTTAATGATAGCTTATGAATAGCATAGGTAGGACTAGTCTTTTCATCATTCATTCAAAAGTTTTTAGTAGGTCTTCTCCAAAAATCCTCAGCACAGAATAAAATACAGCAATATCTAAAAAATAATTATATATATATATATATATATATATATATATATATATATATATACACACACACACATACACATATATATAACAAATTTCATATCTAGATACAGATATACACACAAGAACAAGTTTTCCATGAGTTTATTTCTTGAATGAGTATGTAACATTTTCATCTTTGATTCATTTGGCACAATAACAGCTTTAACTCACACGTGATTATTGTGGAATAGCTATTATTTAATAAAGGTTAAGTATGCTGGAAACAGAACATAAAATTGTTTGTAGTACAGACCTTTGAAGATTAGTAACTCTTAAATAAGCTCATATCTTGAGAAAATCATAGCAACATTTCTACCTACGATATCTCAGGAACAAGTGTATTCATTGGCTTAGAAATGTTATGGTGGCTAGATCCCTAAATCACTTGACTATGGATATAAACACATTGCTGATTAGTGTAGTATGTTGTATGAGGTTGCAATGGAAAGATGAATTAGGCAAAATCAGAATTGTACATGTGCCCTTTAAAGATAAAAAAATAATGTAATAGACTAAACTACTTGTAAAGCATATTTCATGGTATTTTGAAAAGCATTACAAAGTTTCACAGAAATAATTCAAATAACACCTTTCTAAAAATAATTTTTAAAAAGGGTAATGAGCTGTGTCCCTTTCTACATGTCAGGATCTTTTAAATAAAATGTTCCAGTGAAAATTACATATTGTATTTCATTTCTGTAGCAATATATGGAATATCTTCAAACCATTATTTGTATGTAGTATTGCTTGTATCTGTTTCCTTTTAATTTTTGAATGTGATTATTATACATGATGCCACTAGAAATCAATAATTATAGTTACTAAATCTGAAACACTAACAACGTTCCTATTTCTCCTTCAAACATGAACCTGCAGGAAAGGAATATAGTCACATCTACTTGCAACATATTTACATGTATGTACTTTTTATATAGATTTTATACCTCTGGGTTACAAAATAAAGGGAAAGTGTTTAATCGGAATGAGAGTTGGTAGAAATTGTGGCAGTGAAGAAGCGGATGATGTCTTTAATCTACCTTTTCCCAAATATGGTCTGTGAAAATCATGATGGGTACCTAGTAGATTGTCATCTCTGGGCATTAAGTTTGGACATCTGCATTTTATTTTATTTTATTTTTTATTTTTTAATATGAAATTTATTGTCAAATTTGTTTCCATACAACATCCAGGGCTCTTCCCAAAAGGTGCCCTCCTCAATACCCATCACCCCCCTTCCTGCCACCCCCCCCATTAACCCTCAGTTTGTTCTCAGTTTTTAAGAGTCTCTCATGCTTTGGCTCTCTCCCTCTCTAACTTTTTTTTTCCTTCCTCTCCCCCATGGGTTTCTGTTAAGTTTCTCAGGATCCACATAAGAGTGAAACCATATGGTATCTGTCTTTCTCTGTATGACTTATTTCATTTAGCATCACACTCTCCAGTTCCATCCACGTTGCTACAAAAGGTCATATTTCATTGTTTCTCATTGCCACATAGTACTCCATTGTGTATATAAACCACGATTTCTTTATCCATTCATCAGTTGATAGATATTTAGGCTCTTTCCATAATTTGGCTATTGTTGAAAGTACTGCTATAAACATTGGGGTACAAGTGCCCCTATGCATCAGTACTCCTGTATCCCTTGGGTAAATTCCTAGCAGTGCTATTGCTGGGTCATAGGGTAGGTCTATTTTTAATTTTTTGAGGAATCTCCACACTGTTTTCCAGAGTGGCTGCACCAGTTTGCATTCCCACCAACAGTGCAAGAGGGTTCCCATTTCTCCACATCCTCACCAGCATCTATAGTCTCCTGATTTGTTCATTTTAGCCACTCTGATTGGAGTTAGGTTGGACATTTGCATTTTAAATAAAAATACATCCTTGTTATACACACTAACACTGAAAATGCTTTGAGTTGTATTGTCTAGGATCACAGAATATTTTAATTTGAATTTAATTTTTATTTTGAAAATTTTTTCCTCCAATGTTCATTTTGAGAGAGAGAGAGAGAGAGAGAGAGAGAGAGAGAGAGAGAGAGAGAATGAGCAGGGGAGGAGCAGAGAGAGAGAGGGAGACACAGAATCTGAAGTAGGCTCCAAGCTGTCAGCACAGAGCCCAACACAGGGCTAGAACCCACAAACCACGAGATCATGACCCGAGCCGAATTCGGACACTTAACCGACTGAGCCTCTTAAATTGAATTTTACAGTTTCTTAATATAACCTTCTTTATACTTCCTTGTTGTGCTTTCTTTTATGGTCAGTTTATCAAATGTTTATTTAGAAATTAAAATCTTTCTTTGAGTAAGCTCATTTAAAAAAAAAAAAGTCTACTTTTAGAATGTGGATAGAAGCCATGTGGTATTGATCCTATGTACCTGCCAGCAACCTCCCCTAACTCACTTTGTGCGACACTTGATTGTCTCACAGAACTGTTTGAAAACTATCCCTTTCAGCATATTAGCCAGCTAAAATTCCTTCAGTGTATATGCAATTAATACAAATATGTGATAAGGAAAAGGTAGGTAGGTGTAAGACAAGCCCTCTGATACTGCTTGTGCTGCAATGAAGTATTAAAATGCCTAGATATCCTGCTTTTGAAACAGTGTCAAAGGTCAAAAAGTACACATGGGGGGGGGCGGAATTTATTCCTTTGCTAGCAGTTTTTCTTCTATGTTCTAGGACAATGTATCATGTCTGAAATTTCAACAGACTCAACTATTATATAATAATAATTGCTATTGTTAAGTGTATTACAAATGTTTAATCTGAAAAGTATATTAATTTTGCTTCCCTAGAATAGCACAATCTGGTGATATTATTCATTTATTCACACTCAGTTACAAGTAACTTGATTTACCTGCAGAAAAATAGGCTTCCAGGGTGAAATTAAAGTATAAAAATCAGCTAAGTATGTAATTCCAAAAATTAATTGCACATCTTTCTGTGATATTACCATTGTTTAGCGACTGAACTATCATTATTGAATCGTTTCCATTTGCAAAAAGAATCTCTCAATCCTTTTGGCTACTCCCTAAGGAGAGCTGAGGTACCAGCAGCACTTTGATATATTTGCTCGGAAACTTTTTCAGACAAGTGTACTTCTTCATAGGATCTAAGTGAAGTTCCAGTCCTCTATGAGAAATATTTGTCCTTGTGATCAGATGTGTTACTTCTTGAGAAAGTAAGGATGTAGATATTTTTTTTTTTTTCTATATCTACCCTACAAGTGTGTCAATTGGGTATGGAAGCACTCTAGCCTGATTACTCGCCTATCCTACTGAAATTTCTGGAAGCCGAGGTTATAATCATCATAGTTAAAAACTTCAACATTACTGAACAAATAATTAATAATCATTGTTAGTCTTTAATATTTTTGCAAGCAAATTAGAATCTGGGTTTATAAGTGTATATATATATATATATATATATATATATATATATATATATACACACACACATATATATGTGTGTGTGTGTTTTTATATAGTTATTTAAGTTACCAACAATTTTCTTACTTTTTAAGTTTATTTATTTATTGAGAGAGAGATTGTGAGGGCGGAGGAGCAGAGAGAGGGAGAGAGAGAGAATCCCAAGCAAGTTCTGCACTGTTAGCATGTAGCCCAATGCAGGGCTCAAACTTACAAGCTGTGAGATCATGACTTGAGATGAAATTAAGAGTCAGATACTCAACTGACTGAACCACCCAGGAGCCTCAATTTCATTTTCTAATATGTAAGTGGCTACATGTTTTCAAGTTTGATTTTTCATAAAGAAAAGCAAAGATGTAAAACTTAAATAGACCAGGCTCAAATGTACATTCTCTGAACAAGTTATTACTATAGGATCCAACATTCTTAAAAGGCAGAAGTATTGCTTAATAACCACAAGTATACCTTATCTGATAACAGAAATGAAAAATGAATTATATACTCAATAAGAAACTAGAAGACAGGATATGCATGTGCTACTCAGTACTAAAATGGACTGAAATTATGCTTACAATAGGCACCCAAAGAAAAAAGCATGAGATTTCTATCACTCTAATTCGGAAAAATGCAGATGCTGTGATTAACAGCTGCCTATAATCTGCCCAAAGAAGAATGCTTAAGGAAACATGATTCACAGAACAATAGAGTGGACTTTTTGTAATGCTTGTGATGGTCAAGTATTATGTGTGTGTGTATGTGTATATATATATATATATATATATATATATATATGCATAATATGTCAACTATATGTGTGTCAACTATAGTAGAAAAAAATAATTAGAACTATAAAATAACACTGGGTCTTTAATTTATGGCAGCTTTCAGCGTTTTAAATAAGTATCTTTTTTTCTTTCTTTCTTTCTTTCTTTTTTTTTTTTTTTTTGTAAATCTAAGCAGGACAGTCCTTTTCCAGCTGATGTACTAGGGGCCCAGCTATAACTTTCATTCCCCAAAAGTGATTGATTATAAGGCCTCCTGGAATGGGTAAAGGAACTAATCTTGCCATTTCTGTTGTTTGATCATTTCAGCCCATTTTAATCTCTTGAAAGGAGCTAAAAACCAAGTGTTATGTGATAGTTTAAGTTGTAATTACAGGTACAGGAAGGAGAGAACTTAGAATTTGATCACCACCATAAAAAGCAATAGAGTATCTCTACAGTTGAGTGACAGAAAGAAAGCCACATTTTAATACAAAAGCAGAACAAGTTGATTAATTTGCAGATATTGAACCAGCCGTGCATCCCAGGAAAAAAATCCCACTTGGTTATAGTGAATTATTATTTTAATACATTTATCACTGGATCAGATTTGGTAGTATCTTGGTGAGAATTTTTACATCTACATTCATCAGGGAAAATGGTCTTTAGTTCTCCTTTTTAGTGGGGTCTTTGTTTGGTTGGAATCAAGGTAATGCTGGCCTCCTAGAATGAGTTTGGAAGTTTTCCTTCCATTTCTATTTTTTGGGGGACAGTTTCCAAAGAATAGGTGTTAACTCTTCTTTAGATGTTTGGTAGAATTCCCCTGGAAGCCATCCAGCCCTGGATTCTTGTTTATTGGGAGATTTTTGATTACTGATTCAATTTCTTTACTGGTTATGGGCCTGTTCAAATGTTCTGTTTCTTCCTCTTTCAGTTTTGGTAGTTTATGTTTCTAGGAATTTGTCCATTTCTTCCAGATTGCCCAATTTGTCGGCATGCAGTTGTTCATAATATTCTCTTATTATTGTTTGTATTTTTGAGGTGTTTGTTGTGATCTCTCCTCTTTCATTCACGATTTTGTTTATTTGGGTCTTTTCTTTTTTTTTTTTTTTTTTTTTTTTTTTTTTTTTTTTTTTTTTTTTTTGTCAGTCTGGCTAGGGGCTTATCAATTTGTTAATTCTTCCAAAGAACTAGCTCCTAGTTTCGTTGATCTCTTTTACTGTTGTTGTTTTTATTTCAATATCATTGATTTCTGCTCTAATCTTTATTATTTCCCCTCTTCTGTTGGCTTTGCATTTTATTTGCTGTTGTTTTTCCAGCTCTTTAGGTCTAAGGTTAGGTTGTGTATTTGAGACCTTTCTTCCTTCTTTAGCAAGGCCTGAATTGCTATATGCTTCCCTCTTATGACTGCCTTTTGCTTCATCCCAAAGATTTTGGGCTGTGGCGTTATCATTTTCATTGGCTTACATGTACTTTTTTAATTTTCCTCTTTAATTTCTTGGCTAGCCCATTCATTCTTTAGTAGGTCAGCACATGAGCCTCCCAATAGATGCTGAAAAAGCATTTGACAAAATACAGCATTCTTTATTGATAAAAACCCTCAAGAAAGTAGGGATAGAAAGATCATACCTTAAGATCATAAAGGTCATATGCAAAAGACCCACAGCTAATATCATTCCAAAAGGGGGAAAATTGAGAGCTTTCCCCCTAAGGTCAGGAATGCAACAAGGATGTCCACTATCACCACTGTCATTTAACATAGTATTAGAAGTCCTAGCCTCAGCAATCAGACAACATAGAGGAATAAAAGGCATCCAAATCGGCAAGGAGGAAGTCAAACTTTTACTGTTCATAGATGACATGATACTTTATGTGGAAAACCCAAAAGATGCTGCCAAAAAACTGCTAGAACTGACACACGAATTCAGCAAAATCATAGGATATTTAATCAATGTACAGAAATTGGCTGCATTACTATATGCCAATAATGAAGCAGCAGAAAGAGAAATCAAGAAATTGATCCCATTTATCATTGCAACAAAAAAACAACACATAAAAATACCTAGGAATATAAACTTAACCAAAGAGGTAAAAAATCTTTACACTGAAAACTATAGAAAGCTTATAAAAGAAATTGAAGAAGACACATAAAAACTTTAAAAAGAAACAACATTCCATCTCATGGATAGGAAGAACAAATATTGTTAAAATGTTGATACTATCCAAAGCAATCTACATGTTCAGTGGAATCCCTTTCAGAGTAATACCAGCATTCTTCACAGAACTAGAACAAACAATACTAAAATTTGTATGGAACCAGAAGAGAACCTGAATAGCCAAAGCAATTCTGAGAAGGAAAACCAAAGCTGTAGGCATCACAATTCCAGACTTCAAGCTGTATTACAAAGCTGTTATCATCAAGACCATATGGTACGGGTACAAAAACAGACAAATAGATCAGTGGAACAGAACAGAGAACCCAGAAATGGACCCACAAACATAGGGCCAACTAATCTTTGACAAAGCAAGGAAAAATATCCAATGGAAAAAAGACAGTCTCTTCAGCAAGTGGTGTGGGGAAAAATTGGACAGAGACATGCAGGAGAATGAACCTGGACCACTTTCTTACACCATACACAAAAATTAAAAAAAAACAAAAAACAAAAAACAAAAAACGGATGAAAGGCCTAAATGTAACACAGGAAGCCATCAGAATCCTAGAGGAGAAAACAGGCAATGACCTCTTTGACCTCAGCCACAGCAAATCCTTACTTGACATGTCTCCAGAGGCAAGGGAAAAAAAGCAAAATGAACTATTGGGATCTCATCAAGATAGAAAGCTCCTGCACAGCAAAGAAAACAATCAACAAAACTAAAAGCCAACCGAGAGAATGGGAGAAGATATTTGCAAATGACATACCAGATGAAGGGTTAATATCCAAAATCTATAAAGAAATCATCAAACTCAACACCCCAAAAACAAATAATGTAGTGAAGAAATGGGCAAAAGAATGAATAGACACTTTTCCAAAGACATCCAGATGGCGAACAGACACATGAAAAAACACTCAATATCACTCATCATCAGAGAAATGGAAATCAAAACCACCTCACACTTGTCAGAATGGCGAAAATGAACAACTCAGGCAACAACAGATGTTAGCGAGAATGTGGAGAAAAGGGAACTGTCTTGCACTGTAGGTGGGGATGCCAACTATTACAACCACTCTGGGAAACAGTATGGAGATTGCTTTAAAAAATTAAAACTAGAACTATCCTACGACCCAGCAATTGCACTACGAGGTGCAATTTATCCAAAGGATATAGGAGTCTGATTCAAAGGGGCACATGCACCACAATTTTTAAAGCAGCACTATCAACAATTGCCAAAGTTTGGACAAAGCCCAAATGTCCATCAACTGACAAATGGATAAAAAAGATGTGGTACATTTATACAATGTAATATTACTTGGCGATCAAAAAGAATGAAATCTTGCCGTTTGCAACAATGTGGATAGAACTACAGTGTACTATACTAAGCACAATAAGTCAGAGAAAGAGAAATATCATGATTTCACTCATATATAGAACTTGAGATAAAAAACAAGTGATCATAAGGGAAGGGAAGGGAAAATAATATAAAAGCAAAGAGGGAGACAAACCAGAAGAGACTCATATACAGAGAACAAACTGGAGGTTGCTGGGAGAGTATTGCGTTAGGGGAAGGGCTAAAGCAGTGAGGGGCATTAAGGAGGACACTTGCTGGGTTGAGCACTGGGTGTTACATGTAAATGATGAGTCACTAAATTCTATTCCTGAAATTATTATTGCACTATGTTAAGTAACTTGGATTTAAATTTTAAAAAATAATAAACACAAAACAAGCAAGCAAGCAAACAAAACAAAAGCAGAACAAGTCATCTGAGCAACCGCACCAGACAAAATGAATCTAGGCATTAGAATAACACAATGCTAAATATTAAAATTTTCAGTTATATTCACAAAAGATGATTTTATCATTGTGAGTTGAAAACAAAAGTTATTCTAACTTGATCAACTAGTCATAAAAATATCTCTTAGGTGATAGTCTGATATATTGAAGTCAATTCTCTTAATAAATAAAACACAGAAAATGGTGGAAAAGGATGTGTTAATACAGAACACATATCTGTAAAGGAAGAACTAGATTAGACTTAAATTTTCCAGATGTTTGAATATTTCATATTTTAAGGCTAACTTATGTTTAAAAACTTTTCAGAAAATGAAGCTAAAGTGGATGATTTCCCTTTTATATACATAGTATTTAATATTCAGGAAATTTCTTTCATATTACATAAGATAGCATATTTTAAGTAGTTATATGTTGAAGGCAGAATATATTTAGTATTTTAGTATGCTCTGTGTTTTTTTCTAAAAGAGGAACAAGGAGCACATTTATGTTCCTTAATGAATATTTTTGTTTTGTTTTAAGACAGCTCTGATGAATTGCTTGTATTTGTTCCATTTCCATCTGGGCAATGAAGTTCACCATGTTCACTTTATCAATTTGAATTAATTTCATTCCAGTTAAAAGTAAACTAATGTTAAAACAAAACAAAACAAAATCCAGCTTAATCTTTTATTTCGAAGCATTCTGCATGATTTAACACTACGTAAAATATGTTTTAAAGAGTAAAATCTTTCTGCTCCTCTCACTCTAGCTATTCTGAATCACTACAGAATGTCAAATCTACTGACAGTGAGGAGAAGTAAACATTGAAATTGAAGATATCTCATTGTTATCTGCTTGCCTGTTCGTTATTGTCTATATTACTTAATTACAGGAAAATCAGCCTGTTAACCAAAAGTCAGTACACTAAACTCAAGTATCAGGTTCAGTTCTGGTTAGATCCAAGATTCCCTTCTGTGATGATTACATTCAGGCATTCATATTCCATAGATGTGTTTTCCTTTTCTTGTTTTCTTTTACTTTTTATTTTTTACAAAAGATTAAATTCTGGAAGTTACAAATATAAAATGGAAGTTTCAATGTACCGTTCCCCAAGGATTATATTTTATGTAACTAGAATCTAATATTAAAACCAGGAAATTAAAAACTTAATAATTAAGTAAAAATAAGCAAAACCAGGAAATTGACAGTGGTAAATGTGTGTGTAGTCCTATGCAGTTCATCCCGGGTATAGTGTCATGTAAGCACTACGACAGGCAAGGTGCGTAACTATTCGATCACACAAAGATCTCTCTTGCTACCACTTTATGTACTTCCCCTGCACTATCCCTCACCCCTGTTAACCACTTATTTATTTCCCACTGTTGTAACTGTGTCATTTTGAGAATGTTATATAAATGAAATCATATAGTATAAGACCTCTCTAGATAGGCTTTTTGCAGTGAACATAATACCCTTGAGATCAATCCAAGATGCTATATGTAATAATAGTTCACAGCTGTTTTTTCTGAGTATCTCATGAAATGGCTATCCTACCACAGATTGGATAACCATTTACCTATTGAAGGACATTCAGTTGTTTCCTGTGTTTGACTATTGAACACAAATAAGCCTGCTATAAAAACTAGTATACAGGATTTGGTTGGATGTAAATTTCATCTCTCCAAAATAAATGCCCAGCAGTGTGATTATTGAATTTTATGTGTTTGCTTTCCAGACTGCCAAACTTGTTTTTTCCAGAGTTCTGTCCCAACATACAGACAGACCCACTAGCAGTGTGCGAGAGATCCAGTTTCTCCGTATTATTTTATAATTGTCACTTTTTTTTTTTTTTTGGCTGTTCTGATAGGTGTGTCAGGATAGCTTATGGTGGTATTTCCCTAAAGGCTACTGATATTCAACATCTTTTCTTGTGTCTTTCTATATATCCTTTTGGGTGAATCAATGCAATGTCTCTCCTTTTAGAAAATTACTAATTGAATTTTTTTAATTGTTGACTTTTGAGAATGCTTTACATTTTTATATATTAGTCCTTGAATCCATGGAACGGATCCCAGTGGTCTGGCATGCAATTTTTATATATTTCTAAAATCTATTTGCTAATAATTTAGGATGTTATGTCTGTATTCTTGAGGGATATCACTCTATAGGTTTTTGTGATTTTTGTTGGTTTTTGTCTGGCTTTAGTATGAAGGTAATAATAATAGCTTCATAAAATCATTTCAAGTAAATATCAGAAATTAAATTTTTTAATGGAATAGTTTACCAAGTGACCCAAAATTTCCAAATATCATTCTCTTTTTTTTTATTTCTGTGACTTTGTGTACACTAAATGTTTTTTGAGACTTTATTTTTTTAATGTTTATTTATTTATTCTTGAGAGAGTGAGAGAGCGTAAGTGGGAAAGGGGCAGAGAGAAAGAGAGAGAGGGAGATACAGCATCTGAAGCAGACTCCAGGCTCTGAGTCGTCAACACAGAGCTCATTGTGGAGCTCGAACCCACGAACTGCGAGATCATAACCAAAGCTGAAGTCAGACACTTAACCAACTGTTAAGCCACCCAGATGCCCCTAAGTCTTTATATTTTTACTTCAATTTGAAGTTCAGAGCAAATAATCAAAGGCACGATACAGATACTTCTTCTATATCTCTAGCCCCTACCCACGCATGTATAGACATACCCATTATCAACATTCCCCGGCAGAATGATCCATATGTTACAGAGGGTGAACTTAAATTGACACATCATAATCAGCCAAAGTCCATGATTTACATTATAGTCCACTTTTGGTGTTGAATATTCTATACATTTGGACAAATATTTAATGACACGTATCCAACTTTACAGTACTGTGGAGTATTTTCACTGCCCTAAAATTTCCTGAGTCCTTTTCCTATTTGTCCCACTTCCACCAATTCCTGGAACCCACTGATCTTTTTACCCTTTCCATAGCTTTGCCTATTCCAAAATATCACATGTTTGTAATCATACAGTATATAGTCTTTTTAGATTGCCTTCTTTCAGGGGCGCCTGGGTGGCTCAGTCCATTAAGCATCCAACTTCAGCTCAGGTCATGATCTCATGGTTCATGAGTTCACGCCTTGCATCTGCCTCCGTGCTGATAGCTCAGAGCTTGGGGCCTGTTTCGGATTCTGTGTCCCCTTCTCTCTCTGCCCATCTCCCACTCGTGCCCTGTGTCTCTGTCTCTCAAAAATAAATAAACGTTAAAAATAAATTAAATATAAAGAAGATTGCCTTTTTTTCACTTAGTTAAATGCATTTAAGATTTCTCTATCCTTATGTTTTCATGACTTGATAGCTTATTTCCTTTTTAGCAATGAATAATATTCCATTGTCTGGATATACCATAGATTATTTATCCATTTACTTACTGAAGGATATCTTGGTTCCTTCCAAATTTTGGTAATTATGAATGAAACTACCACAAACATCTGTGTGCAGGATTCTTTGTGCACGTTCATTTTCAGGTCTTTGGGTGAATACCAAGGAGTGTGATTGCTGGATCAGATGGTAAGAGTATGTTTCCTTTTGTAAGAAACTGTCTATCTTAAAACAGAGAGAGAGAGAGAGAGAGAGAGAGAGAGAGAGAGAGAGAAGCTATCTTTAAAAAAGAGAAAGAGAAAGAAAGAAAGAAAGAAAGAAAGAAAGAAAGAAAGAAGCTATGTAAAAAAGAAAGAAAAAGAAAGAAAAAGAAAGACAGAAAGAAAGAAAGCTCTCTATCTTAACAAAAAGAGAAAGAGAGAAAGAAAGAAAGAAAGAAAGAAAGAAAGAAAGAAAGAAAGAAAGAAAGAAAGAAAAACTGTCTATGGAAGGAAAGAAAAAATAAAGAGAAAGACAGAAAGAAAGGAAGGAAGGAAGAAAAAAGAAAGCTGTATATCTTAAAAAAAGAGAAAGAAAGAAAGAAAGAAAGAAAGAAAGAAAGAAAGAAAGAAAGAAAGAAAGAAACTTACTCTCTTCCAATGTGAGTGTACCATGTTGCATTCCCACCAACAATGAATGAGAGCTCGTCTTGCTTCTACTTATTCTCATCACCATTTGGTACTATAAGTTTTCTAGATTTTGGCCATTCTAATAAGTATGTGGTGGTATCTTACTGTTTAAATTTGCATTTCCCTGATGACATGTGATGTGGAAAATCTTTTCGGTGCCATATGTGTGTCTTCTTTAGTGAGGTATCTGCTGACTTTTCTGGCCCAATTTTAATTGGGTTATTTGTTTTCTTATTGGTAATTTCTAAGATTTCTTTGTATATTTTGGATGACAGTCCTTTATAAGATGTGACTTGAAAGTATTTTTATCCCAGGTTGTGGCTGGTCTTCTCATTCTGACATTGTCTGTAATAGAGCAGAAGTTTTTAATTTTACTGAAGATCAACTTATCAAGTCTTTCTTTCATGGGTTATTTGTTTGGTGTTGTATCTAAAGATCATCAGCATACCTGGATCATATAGGTTTTCTCCTAAGTTACTTTTTAAGAATTTTATAGTTTTGTCTTTTAAGTGTAAGTAAACGATCCATTTTAAGTTATGTGAAAGTTGTAACATCAGTGTCTAGATTCATTTTTAAGTGACTGTTTGCATTCTATGTTTTTAATATTCAACTTCAGTGTGGCCACCCAAATCACTTTAAAAAAGCTTAGTGTAACAATAATACATAATATTTATCACTGATACATAATACATATTTGAAATTATTTGCACTAATACATTTCATTTATAGCATAAATGTATATATAAACAAAATATCTGTCTTCTTTGTTACCCAGAATGCATAACCATAGGAAAGAATAATTGCTACACATTTACTAATATACTTTGCAGCCGTTTATTAAGGACTTCAAGTTAAAACATGCTTATTTTTGTTGTTTTAAATTACTGTCAATGAAGAAAACTCTAGGGCTGTAAGATGAAGTGGACTCTCTGTGCTTAGAGCTGGAAAAAAAAAGTTATATTTAGCATTTGCTCACAATGATATCTAAAAGTAAAGCATTGTGTTTACTTAAGCAGGAACTTTGATTCTAAAATGAGCTTCTCTCTCTTATGACATCGTTTTTCCAAACATGGATTACTTCTATTATTATTAAGTTACACTTCGAAGTCTCTATCTTTTAGTAAAACAAAATTTCCTGAACAAATTTCCCTTAATCCCGTATTTCCTCTCTGTAATATCTTCTTACTCTATTCTTCACAACAACAATTCTAGATAGTTGTTCATAGTTTTGTCTTTATTCCTCCACCTTTACATTTTTTCTCATGTGCCGTATTTGCATTTAGCTCCCCCTACTTCACCGAATTGTATTTATCAGATTACGAAAGGCATCCCTATTGTCCTGGCAAATATCTATTTCTGTTTTCTTATCTATTTTATCTTTCACTTGACACATGGGTTTGATATATTTGCCCATGTGCACCTTTGTGAAACATTTTCTTTCCTTAGTCTTCTTGATACTATACTCACCTTGTGTTTCTATTTCATTCACCATTCACTCTTTAATTTGATACCCTTTGTGCTAATATTCTAATAGTTGGAAGCCCAAGGATGTGTGTTTGATCTCTTTGTCTTCTCCATAAGAATAAAGAAAAATAAAAATCTTTTTTAAAAAATTTTTTAAGTTTATTTATTTTGAAAGAGACAAAGACTGAGTTGTGGAGGGCCAGAGAGATAGGGGGAGAGAGAGAGAATCCCAAGCAGTCTCCAAGCTGCCAGTGCAGAGTCTGACGTGGTGATTGAACTTATGAAACTACGAGATCATGATCTGAGCCAAAACCAAGAGTTGGAGGCTTAACTGACTAAGCCACCCAGCCACCCCAAGAAAAAGAAAAGTCTTAAGATTTCTTTGAGGAATGTATAAAACTGGGGGCGCCTGGATGGCTCAGTCAGTTAAGTGTCCAAATTTGGCTCAGATCATGATCAAACAGTTCATGGGTTCAAGCCCTGCATCTGGCTCTGTCCTGACAACTTGGAGCCTGGAGCCTGCTTCGAATTCTGTGTCTCCTTCTCTCTCTGCCCCTCCTTCTGCTCATGTTCTGCTCTCTCTTAATCTCAAAAACAAATAAACACTAACAAAATTTTTTAAAAAGCTGACTCTAAAATTTATATGTAAATGCAAAAAGCAATGACATCCAAGTAATCTGGAAGCAGTAGCATACATTGCATGTAGATGGCCTTGAATCAGTAGAGATCCATTGTCCAGAGTGGTGGTTCTAGTGGGTTTATGGTTTTGTGTTTGCTTTGTATTTGTTTTGTAACCAAGATGTAGAATTCGATCCTTCAAAGCAAGGAAACAGTTGACTATATTATATGGTAAGTATATTGTTTAGACAAGAACATAGTTAAATATTCATATAAAAACTGATCCCCGATAGGAGAGAGAACACCATGATATTTCTCAGCTCATGTTTGAAGCAGTGATCACTGGTGACTAATCCATACAAAAGCAGGCCATGAGTATCAGTCAGATAATAATAAAAAAAGAAAGTGATAACATTGTCTATAATTAGCTACATCAACCCAGAAGAGGATGGCTTTCTGGTTTCTAAGGGTAGTCTGCCAGAGAACAAGATGGGAGAGTGTAAAATAACTGATGCTTGATTATAAAGTTTTAATTCCTGCTTCAACCCTTACATGACCTACACTGATTGTCGTTTTGTTTTGTTTTGTTTGTTTGTGTTTAATTGTTTCATGCAGTGGTTTACGTTTGAAAATGTAAGTGACTCACACAAATGTAAGATAGGAAGAGATTGGTAAAAGGGTACAGAAACTTTCAGCTATAAGATGAGTAATATCTGAAGATCAAATATAAAACAAAGTGACTATAGTTCATAACATTGTGTTATAGAATTAAAATTTGCTGAGGGCAGAACTTAAATTTCCTTACCAAAACAAACAACCAGCAAGTGAATAAATCAGACCAATAAGTACGTGTGGTGACAGATGTGTTAATTAGATAGGAATCCTTTTCACAATGTATATCTATATTAAATGACTACCACGTACACTTTAAATATTTTATGACTTTGTTGGGGTGCCTGCATAGCTTGGTCTATAAAGTACCCAACTCTTGATTTAGACTCAGGTTGTGGTCTCAAGGTCATGAGAGGGTCATGAGACTGAGCCCTGTGGGGAGCATGGAACCTGCTTAAGATTCTCTCTCCTTCTTTGCCTTCCTCCCCACTCGCATGCTCTCTCTCTCTGTTTTGCTAATATATATAGAATATATATAATACATATATATGTGTGTATGTGTGTGTGTGTGTGTGTTTTATAACTTTGTCACTTATACCTCAATAAAGCTGAAAAAATAAGAGCATTGACAAACACCTAAATTTAAATTATAGCTAGGGGTGCCTAGGTGGCTCAGTCAGTTCAGTGTCCGACTTTGGCTCAGGTCAGGATCTTGTGGTTCCTGAGTTTGAGCCCCACGTTGTGCTCTGTGCAGACAGCTTGGAGCCTGGAGCTTGCTTCAGATTCTGTATCTCCCTTTCTCTCTCTGTCCCCTTCCCCAGCTCTCTCTCTCTCTCAAAAAATGATTAAAACAGGGGCGCCTGGGTGGCGCAGTCGGTTAAGCGTCCGACTTCAGCCAGGTCACGATCTCGCGGTCCGTGAGTTCGAGCCCCGCGTCGGGCTCTGGGCTGATGGCTCAGAGCCTGGAGCCTGTTTCCGATTCTGTGTCTCCCTCTCTCTCTGCCCCTCCCCCGTTCATGCTCTGTCTCTCTCTGTCCCAAAAATAAATGAACGTTGAAAAAAAAAAATTAAAAAAAAAAAGATTAAAACATTAAAAAATGTTTGAAAATTAAAAAATAAATTATAGCTAACACCATACTTAATGGTTAAAAATTTGATATGTTTGCCCTAAGATTAAGAACAAAAAAGATTTTCTCTCTTACCACTCCTGATCAGCATTGTACTGGAAATCTTAGCTAGTGCAGAAAGACAAGAAAATAAAGTAGAAAGTATGTAAATTAGTAAGAGGAAATTAAATATGTTTCTCTTTGAAGAAATCCCTAGAATGTAGCTAGGTCCCAGAATATAGCCTTAATATACAAGATCAATTGCTCTTGTATAATGAGTGAATGACTGGAATTTGAAACTTAAAATATATTTGTCATTTAAAATAGCACCCCAAAATGTAATACATAGATACACATCCAAGAAAATATATGTATATCTATACAACTTTGATGAGAGAAATCAAAGAAAATCTAAATAAATGGAAAGATATTCCATGTAAATACATTAAAAGACTGAATACGGTTACGATATCAGATATTCCCAATTTGATCTATGGAGTCAATGTATACCAAGTTAAAATAGCAAGCTTCTCCTGGGGTTACTGATTAACAATTTCGATATGACTACACATGTCCACTGTAACTGAACAATTAAAGGATGGCAGATGATAGGGGATGGGTTTCTCATTGTTGTAGAAATTGACAAATCAGATTAGACAGGGAAGGAGGGTAGAATGCTCTATAGATTACATGAATTATAACTGATTACAGTTGGCGACATTGGTAAGAACTTATGCTTTAATAAAGAGGACTACATATAGAAATAGATAAAGATATATGTACACACACATAGATAGATAGATGGATAGATCGATCAATCTTTTGCTCTGTCAGCTGAAGGGGCCTGAAAAGACACTCTATCCCAGTTGCAATAAGCACAAAAAGCACCCTGATACTGGTTTTGAACACCACTCTCCAGTGAAAGGACCCAGCAACCTTTGGAGAAATGGCTGATTCTAGGACTGCTGCAGGCAAGATACTAGATTAGCCTGGAACATCTTGTATACCCAGAAAGGAGTTCGTGTTAAAAAAAAAAAAAAAATCATCTGATCCAGATATGTGAAAGAGACAAGAGAACCCCCTGAAAGTGCTCCCAGTTGTTGAAGGTGGAACAACTTGAGCAACCAAATTAATAAAATGGTTTTGATTATCACCCAAAGTATTAAAAATAAAAGTATCTATGAGTCCATATTGCTATAAAGAATTGATTGAATAAACTAATAAATGATGAAAAGGGACAAAAGCTCCCATGCAGAAGACTTCCAAACCAATGTTGCATTCAATCCTAAAGGAGGGGCAGCATACCTCTTCTCTTATTAAGTGGGGGCTTACGTACTGCGCTTCCTTCCAGTGAGTACATAAGGGAAGGGAAGGAAACGAGGAAATTTACAGTGGAGCAACGGGTGTTTCAGGCAGGTGATCAAGGTCAATATGAATACTCATAAATCATATTGATAGTCTATACTCTTGATAGGATGTGAGGAAAGTGGTTACGCCTGTGATCTTTCTCCCTAAACCCGTAACTCCAGTGTAAGCATGAGAAAACACCAGAAAAACTCCAACAGAGGCGTATCATACAGTTTGTCTGACTCTTCATGTGTATTTTTGGCTTGGTTCCCAAATTCTCACATGACACTCTTTCCAGACTCTCTGACTCTACATAAAATAGCACTCCTCGTCCAGTCTCTGACATCTTCAGTCTCTCTTAATCATTCTTAGTTCTTCACTATAACACATCCACTGACATATAACACATATACTTGTTTATATACTCATTGTCTGTCAATCTCCACAAAAATATAAGCTCTAACAGGACACGACATTAGTTGCTACATTCTCAAGACTTTAAATAGCACTCGACATGTAGTAGGAACTCATTAAATATTTGTTGGGTGAGTGAATTACTTTCTTCTTCATCTACAATATGAATTTAAGAATTCTAAATTATTGGTTGTCAGTGGAGTTTAAATTATACTCTTGTTACATGATGGGTGATTGGTAGATATTAGTTTCTTTCACTCTCTGAATTGCTTTACATTCATATTTTATGGATAATGTTTATCACAGTATTTACTACTATTGAAATTTCATTAGCCTAGGATTTCAGGCAATGTTAAATTACAGGATAATTCTCTATCCTACTATATATTCTAAAAAAAATATCTGCAGCAATTACCTATCTCTTTGGATTGACTTCTTTCTGTCTCATCTATGCAGTGGCCATGGGGAGATTTTAATCTTTTATTGATTCAATTCTAGCAACAAAAAAAAAAAGTCCTTTAATTATTAAATATGTATTTACTTCTTTACCCAGTTTTTTTATTGTTGTTATGGGGGTTTATTTAATTTTTTTAAACATTTATGAGACAGACCCTGAAGCAGGCTCCAGGCTCTGAGCTGTCAGCACAGAGCCTGACACAGGGCTCAGACTCACAAACCGTGAGATCGTGACCTGAGCCGAAGTCAGACGCTTAACCCACCGAGCCATCCAGCCAAATGGTGGTTTATTAAAAAAAATAATAATAATCATAATGTTATTTAGTTTTGAGAAAGAGAAACAGAGTATGAGCAGGGGAGGGGCAGAGAGAGAGGGAGACACAAAATCTGAAGCAGGATCCAGGCTCTAAGCTGTCAGCACAGAGCCGGAGGCAGGGCTCAAACCCATGAACTGTGAGATCATGACCTGAGCCGAAGTTAGATGCTTAACCAACTGAGGCACCCCAGGTGCCCTGGTGGTGGTTTATTTTAAATGATCAACTCTCGGGGCGCCTGGGTGGCGCAGTCGGTTAAGCGTCCGACTTCAGCCAGGTCACAATCTCAGGGTCCGTGAGTTCGAGCCCCGCGTCGGGCTCTGGGCTGATGGCTCAGAGCCTGGAGCTTGTTTCCGATTCTGTGTCTCCCTCTCTCTCTGCCCCTCCCCCGTTCATGCTCTGTCTCTCTCTGTCCCAAAAATAAATAAACGTTGAAAAAAAAATTAAAAATTAAAAAAAAATAAATGATCAACTCTCAAAAATTTTCTATGACCATTGAAGAGCTTTTTTTTTTTTTTTTTTTAATATATTACATGTACTGTAGTATTAGGACTTGAATTTAGAAGTTTTCAAGTCTCTGATAAAACCATTTGTACATAACCTGGGATTGCATATCTGAATAGAGAAATCTGTTGTTTTGAAAATATACAATGCATACTCTTCCTTTTGTTATGTATGGTGGGCCCAGTTCTTCCCTTCCATTTCTGTGTCTTATGATTACTTAACAATTTGAAATGAAAAACATATATGTTCTTCATTTTAAAATCATCACCATCAAAATTATTTAATAGCAAATAATACTTTTGGTGTTAAAAAAAGGCAATCTATTAAGTTTTGATAAGAAAACAATATAAATTCCATTTATATTTACTTTTATATATTTCCTAATAATTTCTATCTTGAGGGTATCCTGTAAAAATATAATTTTTTTAAAAATAATACTTATGTTCCTGATATCTGTCATAATCATTTAAAATATTATTTTATTGTATATTTATATATTACTGCTAAAGTCCAAAATGAATGCAGGTTGAAGATCTATACTCTAGATCCCTACTTTAGATATATCTAAAACAGTGCCTGACTTAAAGTAAATATTCAATAAATGTTGTTGAATTGTATTAGAATACAATTCTTTTTCTGACTTATTGTACTGTAAAACACTGTGGTTATAGCTCTAAGAAAGATATAGCCTCCTGTGTTTGTATATCATTCCTTAATTGATTAGAAAATTGTTTGTCGTATGACCCCCCTCCTTATGTTAGGAATTTGGTATGCTAGATGGAATAAAACAAGGTTCTCGCCTTTAACCAATTTATATACTTTTGGAAAGAAAAGAAGAGGGCTCTGGGCTGACAGCAGCGAGTCCAATGTGGGTCTTGAACTCACGAACTGCAAGAACATGACCTGAGCTGGAGTCAGACACTCAACAGACTGAGCCACCCAGGGGCCCCTACGGTAGATTATTCTTCAGCCATAGAAGAAATGAAATCCTACCATTATGACAACATGGATAGACCTTGAGGGAATTATGCTAAGTGAAATAAGTCAGACAGAAAAAGACAAATACTGCCTAATATAACATATATGAAATAAAAAAAAATCCAAACTCTTAGAAACAGAGAGTAGCATGGTGGTTTACCAGGAGCTGTGACAGGGGTAGAAATAGGCAGATGTTGGTCAAAAGGTACAAATAAAATTAGCCATCTGACTGGGGTGGGACAAAGACAGGAATCAAAGCACTTAGGAGCACTATAAATAACTGTCCTTATCAGGACCATTATCATTTATATACTATACTCCAGCCAAAATAAAATGACCTTAGTCTAAACCTGTAAAAGATCTCTACTTGTTTATATATGCTGCTTCTACTTCATGGAATAGTTCTTTCCCCACAATATATTTATCTATTAACTATTATTGATTCTTTTAAAATTTAAATCTACTGATCACAAATGTCACTCCATTCAAGGTGGGGGGGGGGTCACTCCAGTTTTATTAGAGGGTTTTAATCTCCTACCCATGTTTCTTTTTGGCTATACCCTTTTGCATGTTTTTACAAGTCATTTTTTTTTCTTTTTGCTCCCCTCCACCAACCTTATTGAGATATACATTATTGTGTAAGTTTAAGGTGTACAATTTGTTGATTTGATATACTTACATATTGTGATATGATTACCCCCATACCATTACCTAACACTTCCATTGTATTACACAGTTACCATTTCTTTCTTCATGTTTAAGAATGTTTAAGATTTATTCTCAGCAACTTTCAGGTACATAAAATACAGTATCGCTTATTGTATTGTGATATATTGTAATGTAATCTCTAATGTAATGTGACACATTACATTGCCAGAACTTTTTATCTTCTGACTGGAACTTTGCTAATTTTATTTGTTTGCTTGGCTTTCAGGGGAACTAGTATCCACATTTATTATGGAAATTTCTGGTAATTATTTCTACTCTTAGGAAAAAGACTATGTTTGTCATTTTATCCCTAATTAAATTAATTGTGTTTAATATTGAAGGAAATTTCAAGATACAGAGTCAAAGCCTTGAGAGGATATTAGTAATAAAATTATGATATCATGGTTTGATGACTTTCTTATGTCTAGTTTTATAAGCAGGCATAGGGATTTGAATATATATATATATAAATCATGATTCCTTTCCTTGTATTAAGGAAAGGAGGAAGGCAGGCAAGCATTGAAGGAAAGAAGGAAGGAAGGAAGGAGAGAGAGAAGAAGGAAAGCAGGCTAGTTTGAGAACTTTCAGAAATAACAGTCAAGGTAATTAATCTGATGGCAGTTTTATTTGAATTGGCCAATTCTTATTGGTAGACCCTAGGCAAATTTGTAACATAGGTCCATTGTGCTTTCACTCAATTATTGCAATATTCACTTCCGAATTCCATTACTATAGAAATATTCTATTAAATAAAGTATAACCTGGTTGTATGTATCATTCTGTTAACATTTCTTGAGGCCTGTCAATGTATCAGTGGTGATTACATTTTCTTAGTGGTGAACAAAACAGACTACATTTTGAAATACTAATTTTAAAATTAAACATTTTTTAAGATGCAGGGGCACCTGGGTGGCTCAGTTGTTAAGTGGCTGACTCTTGATTTTGCCTCAGGTCATGACTCACAGTTTGTGGGATCGAGCCCCACAGTGAACTCCTCACTGACAGTTCAGAGCCTGCTTGGGCTCCTCCTCTCTCTCTCTCTCTCTCTCTCTCTCTCTCTCTCTCTCTCGCCTGCTTGTGCTCTCTCTCTCTCTCTCTCAAAATAAATAAATAAACTTAAAAAAAAATTAAGGCTCAAAGAAAGGCATATCTAATGGGGAATCTGTATATCCTAAGACAAAAATGGAGGAATTATTTGGGCTGGTCTTTTCCCCTTTCTCTTCCAATAATGTTGTGTAGGTTATTGGAAGCTCCCACTCTCTATAAGAAATAATTGACAATCTGAACAAGTACCAGGCTAGCTAACTACAGATGATATCATGGCTAAGTTCTGATTTTCAAAAAATTTTACACTTATTACAATAGTACCTATCTCTGTAAAGAAGAAAAATTTTATAGGTATAGACTCCATGTATTAAAGAAAAATAAAATTAATATAATTTATAAAAATGGTTGAAATAAGAAATAATGCAATAAAACTAGTTCTAATGGCAACAGTTTATTTACCTCAATAAATAAAATGCATCTGTATTCATCTTAGTGAGTGAAGTGACCATAGCTCACTAAAATTTTAATTTTTATTTAATTGAAAACTTGAGAGAAATGAAACAAGTTCCTGCTGTTCCTACTTGTAAGATGTCTGTATCTCATACACAAATCCTTTTGATTCCTCTGTGACAATAATGCCTTCTGTAATTTTTTTCTAGGCAGTTATAAATCTCAAATACTAGGTTAAATATTTAAAAATTATAAAAAATAACTGAGTTAAAAATAAATGTAAAATATTGTTTCTACGATTAATATTGCTGAATCTTCAATATATTATTAGGTTACTGTTTAATGACTTTAGAAACAGTATTGAATTCTCCTTTAGAATTTCAAGTTCCAAGAGTTGCAAAAACAAATTCTTCTCTCTAGATCCCCAAAACAGTCAAGCACCCCCCCCCAAAAAAAGCCATGGGATGCTAAATCTCCTAGAAATTGATTGCCTGATCAGCCTCATAAATGACCATGATAGCAATGATGCAAAGAAAATATAAGGAAATATTTGAGTTTTTTGTTTTTACATTTGTGAACTTTTTTTTCCGTTGGTTCGTCCGTCCTTCCTTCCTTCCTTCCTTCCTTCCTTCCTTCCTTCCTTCCTTCCTTCCTTCAAGAGAGAGAGAGAATGAGAGAGACAGAACAGGATCGGGGGAGGGGTAGAGAAAGAGGGAGACACAGAAACCAAAACAGGCTCCAGTCTCTGAGCAGTCAGCACAGAGCCTGATGCAGGGCTCAAACTCGCGAACCCATGAGATCATGACCTGAGCTGAAGATGGACACTTAACCGACTGAGCCACCCAAGCACCCCTCCTTAGTTCTATTTAACATATGGCTTTATGATTACTGTGCTGGCTACTAAATTAAAAAGTTATTGTTTAATTAGGCACTGGCAACCTTTTGGTAGACAAATATATCCGAATTCTCCTGAACATATAGGGGAAGGTTGTTGCTTCGCGTAAGCTTTGCGTAATACATAATGTTAATCGTATATGAAAGTATTTTCTCTTCTCTATTTGTCTACTCTGTTAGTTTATTCCTTCCTGTGGTTTTAGGTGCCACTTCTCTAAGTTAATTTTTTTTTCATTCCATGCCCAGGTCACATTTCTCCTGAGATTGTATACCTCCTCTCCAACTGGGTATTTCCACTTGCATGTTGCACTTCAAATTCAATAAGTCTAAAACTGATCATCTCAAAAGTGTAGGCTGTAAGGACAAGAAGCTGTTTTTCAGTCCTACCATTTAGAAAGTCAAGGTAATATGCATAGTCTCCTCAGAGTGTTTGAAGACTAAGTGACCTAATGTGTGCAAAGTATTTAGAATGGTGCTCCTATAGAAGAAGTACTAAACTGTTTCTGCAAAATGGTAATACAATAATGTGTTTAGAATTTCATATCCTGCCTGGCAGTCTAGATTGATATCTGTTAAGACAGTAGCTTTGTGACAAAAGCAAATTATTTGAACTTATTCTGACCCAGTCTCTTCATTGTTAAAATCAAAATAATAGTTCATATCCCATATTTTATTGTGAAGAGCAAGACAGTGTAGATAAAGCACTCAGAATTTCTCACGTATAATATACCTTTAGAATGTCTTATTAGTATTCTAATACCTAGTATGTCTTTTCTTAATTTCCCTAATTTCCTAATTTTCCTTAATGACCTGGATATTCACTTACCTTTACCCACATTTGACATTAAAGACTTATCTTTGTTCTTTTTAACACTCATAAACCACACTGGTTGTCATTCCTCCTTCCCTTGTTTTTCTTAATTCCTTCATTTTATTCTCACTCTATCCAGTGCAATTTTAGGTTATTTTTACCTTTCTAATAAAAGTAATTTCTTGATGCCTTCAATACCACTCCTCTGTAACCACCTCTGCCTGTAACTATCAGATTATCTTCTGAAACTCATAGCACATAATTTGGCCCTTACCTGTTCATGACCCAAGAATGGTTCCCTTGTGCCCAGATGACCCTCATCTAAAGTCTAATGTAGCCGGAAATTGACAGTTCTCTTTTATTTAGCCCCATTGCCTACTCCTTTTAAGAGGTGGTGAGGCTTTCTTAAATAATACTTCCCACTCTCTTTAGAGTGTTTTCTTTTGTTTTTCTTAGGTATCAGAACAGATTTCTAACTTGATGTATGCTGTGTAAGCCTCAACTCAAGATCAGCTTCCCTCAGGAAACTTTTCATCATGTTCCCATGTATAAGTTGTATTTCCCTTTCCTACATTTTGTTAAACTTTTGTTTGTACTCATTCTACATGCAAAACTTACTGAGTATATGCTCTATTTTCCTAAGTATTGCATGTCCCAGAATATTTCTCACATTGTGGTTGCCCAATAAATCATCATTAATGAAATGAATGGATGAAATGAATAGATTCATTCAGACTTATTATTTAAAAATCTCTATGGGGCGCCTGGGTGGCGCAGTCGGTTGAGCGTCCGACTTCAGCCAGGTCACGATCTCGCGGTCCGGGAGTTCGAGCCCCGCGTCAGGCTCTGGGCTGATGGCTCAGAGCCTGGAGCCTGTTTCCGATTCTGTGTCTCCCTCTGTCTCTACCCCTCCCCCGTTCATGCTCTGTCTCTCTCTGTCCCAAAAAAAATAAACGAAAAAAAAAAAATCTCTAGCTCTTGGATTAGTAAATTATCACCATTTTTAGCTCATATTTTATTTAGGTTAACTGTACCTAGAGGGAATGACATTGAAAATGCATCAAAATTAAAGTAGCTAAACTTTAAAAGAGTCAATAGAAGATATATAGCTTTGCTAACTCCCGATATAACCTACCATTTTTATGCCAGGTTTTATCAGCTATGACAATCAAAAGTTACGGTACTATGACCACTATATGTGACAACTTGCTGTGGTTCACCACGTTGTAACTTAGCAAGTGGGAGTCATGCTATTCTAATATTGTAAGACTGAAACAAACTTATAAGGATGTTAAGTGAAAATCCAAGAGGAGAACTTACTCATGTGGAAGGTACAGATATATTAGCCTATAGCATTTTTTAATTGAAATATAATTAACATGAAATACTATATTCATTTCAGGTGTACTACATATCAATTCAACAATTCTACACATTGCTCAGTGCTCAAAATAATTGTAGTAACCATCTGTCACCAAAGGTATTATAGTATTATTTACCAAATTCCCTATGGTGTACTTTTCATCTCCAAGACTCACTTAATTTCTAAGTTTAAGTTTGTAACTCTTAATCTTCTTCTATTTCACCCATCTCCCCACCCCACCCCTTAGCATTTTTACACCAGTTATGCAAAAGATTTACAGGTAGCCAATCATTTGCCATAGTCATTTTTTATTTGCCTGACGGGGGTAGAAACATGCCAACTTGATCATGACTGAAGCTTTACAGATACTTATCCATGTCACCATTTTCCATTTTATTCCAGGTCCTTATTTAAATGAACTTTGCTATGTGTCATCCATACGCCAATCTGAATAGTGATTCATCGTCATATTGCAACTCAATATACAAAATTTTATGCTCATAAAATTTATGAATTCAAGAATTAAAAACATGTATCTGTAGGACACCTGCATGGCTCAGTTGGCTGAGCGTCTGACTTCGGCTCAGGTCATGATCTTACAGCTCCTGCGTTTTGAGCCCCATGTTGGGATCTGGGCTGACAGCTCAGAGCCTGGAGCCTGCATCAGATTCTGTCTCCCTTTCTCTCTGCCCCTCCCCAACTCGTGTTCTGTCTCTTTCTCTCAAAAATAAATAAACATTAAAAAAATTAAATATATATATATATATATATATATATATATATATATATATATATATCTGTAAATACATAGAAATGTGAAGTTTCCTTGCAACTATTGCTGAATGACTGGAAGCAGAACTGAACATGTTAGGATCCCAGTTGGGTTTCTTTCATCTCAATGTTTGTGTTTGTCGCAGAAAATTTGTTTCGTAGGTTCATGATTTCAACATTTCCTTGGCATCCTTGTCCTCACGAAGCTCTAGTTCATACCAAAAGAGACATGTAAATCCATATTTATAATACATCTGGAAAATAACTTTGGAGATGATTGCACTAGTGGCCCCAAGAAGGAACACTTACTTGGTGTGCCTCAGAGTTGGAATTGGTGCTGAGGGAGTCTTCACAAAGTTAGGAAATACAATATAAACTAGATGTACAAAAATGCCTATTGTTTCAGAGTAAAAATAATAATTTAGGAGGATAGAGTATATAGGCTCAGAAAGCTCCTTAGCATTGTTTGTTGCCTTATATATTTCTTATGTATTTCTGAACTGGTGGGAGAAAGTGAAAAAAACCACATTAAGATGATCAGAGTACATTTCCTGCTGTTGTGTTTTCTAAAGAAATTGAAATCGCAAGATGTACAGAATCCCTTTAAATAACTCACTTCCCACATCTCAATATACCATGACCTCCCAAAACAGAACTGCTCTGGTTTCTAGGAGTTTAGCACACACCGCCTCAAATATATGCCATTTTGGCGTTTTGACTATTTTGAGTTAAAGGCACTTAAAAAATAGCAGATGCAATAAAAACAGCCTGACCTTCCTTCCTTTTCTAAAAGCAGGAGATAAAATTACCATGGGGAAGATGTTCTCCCTATACCAGAAGGAAGGTAACATTCTTATCATCAAGGATGGGAAGTTGAGACCAAGAGAATTCTGCATGAATGGACCCTGTCAAAATATTTCTTCCATTCCTTCAGCTTCCCCACATAGTTTAGTTACTTTTCCCTAACTGCCTCTCTTTGTTCAACCTAGTATAAAACATTAAGATTTTGCCACTTCTTTGGGCCTCCATTTCCTAACTAAGTCTCCCATATCATGTACAATTTATATTAAATAAATTTTTGCGTTTTTCTCCTATTGATCATTCTTATGTCGAATGCGTGAAATATATTAAATGATTCACCCAAGAGGGTTGAGGTAAAATTTTGCCTCCACTGCAATATGAGTATGAATGAGTTTTTGAATCAGTTTATCTCTGGCTCCTATATTGAATATTTGTGTAAACTCAGGACTTACTTAACAAAATGTAATCCCCAGTTTCTTCATCAGTGAAGCATAGGGGCTATTGTGAAGATCAGAAGGGCTAATGAACATATCTATTAAGATAATGATGCTTAAAAATCTACGTGTGGTTTTTCAGGACTGGACGTAGGGAATTATAAAGGTTTTGTCTAGAAGGCCTCATTCGGGAAAGCTGCTTTCCTCCCACCAGACTTGCCACACAGCCAATGCAACACAGTCTCCAGACGAGTTCCAATCAAACACTCAGACCCGCCCATGGGCTGGGCATACATGTTTGCATTCCTAGCTCTTAGTCCCCAGGCCTGAATTCCTGGATCTCTTTATCTGAGGCCTTGGACCTAGGTCCTCTTCATGTAGTCCTCTGCAGAAGCCACCTTATTGGGGGAGGAGGGGAAAACCTTGAGGAGACTTTTCCCCAGTCTAAGTACCCACTAATTTCCCACACTGGGACCCTCAGTCGTCACACTGCCTGCAACCCATAAAACCGCTGCAGCCTTTTGGTCTTGGGTTCCTCAGCAGTGATATGACCTCCAGATCTGTGCTGATCCACCTGTCCTCACCTGTGCGCCATTCTAGGCAGAAAATGAAAAACGGGGAGTCGCCATTTGCTTTGGTTTTAGCCTCTTGCTCATACCATCACAGAAGTTATTAAAGGCGTAACTCTTTCATCTTTGGCATTTTGTTTTAATAGGCTACTCAGACATCTGGTAGCTCAGCTCGCGCGCGCTCTCTCTCTCTCTCTCTCTGCCAGCTCATCTGAGCTCCTCACCATAGTGTATATCCCTCAATGATTAAACTTAAACCCAGAAAAAATATGGATGAGACCCATGTGAACAAATTAGAGATGTAAGAAATACACAGAGAAGAAATGCACGTATCTATTACCTTGTCATTATATCGACTGCAGAAATATGATGAAAACTAATCACCTACCCCAGGGCAGAAACTCAGTAGGAGATTCAGTGAAGAACAGCATTTGAAATTCCTTCTGTGAGGTTGACACTCCTACTCAGTTACTGTTGGAACCCTTTATAATCTTTATTGTCAGTTCTTCTATTTGCAGTGATCTAAATGCCAGAATCTCTTCCAGGTAACCTGGCATTTAATCCAAAGCCAGTGTATGTTCCTTTAAATCAATATCTAATGCTAAAGTAGATATTGCATGTTACATTACTATTAGATTTCAGCTCTCTAACAGGTTAATTAGAATTTTGTGTGTTTTCCTGGGAACATAAACTTCTGTCCAGAATTAGATATCTCTAATTAAAATGTCTTATTTTATTTTTTATCCAAGTAGCATTTTCTGCTGAAAGTTATTCAGAAATGGGGCTATGCCCTTTATGAATGCAAATATAAAAAACAATTAAACAGCATATACATGTTTATGAATGTATAATATATATTGCATATAACACAGAGACACATATACATCTATATCTACAAATGTGTAGCTAGTTAAGATACGTGGTACAGGTACGTTAATTTGTGTGTGTGTGTGTGTGTGTGTGTGTGTGTGTATGCATGCATGTGGTAAAGACGCCCACACCTTTTGTTGTAAGACATATTTTGGTAATATGAAATAGTTCATATGGTAATACATTCCTTTTCTCGTTGTGTATTTAGCAACACATTCCTCCATGTTGATGGTGTAACCCAACTGCACAGTGATTTGCCAGTAACAAATGTAATTAAATTACAACAAACCATGTTGAAGACACAATGCAGTTATGTACAGATCCAAGTTTAGAAGAAAAAACAATTCTTGGAATATTTCAGATCAAATCTTTAGGGAAACAAAAGCCATCAGAGGAAAGCAAACTATTCTGCATTAGAAGTACAAACACAATATACATATATAGAGATAGGACAGGCACATATTTACTTAAACTAGTGATCAGTAAACATTTTTCATATACTGTGACTATCACACTGTATTTATTTTAAACTAAAAACTGCAGTGTATATCATTATATCATCTAATCTTACTAAATATAAGAGATTCAGATAGAATACCCAATTTTTGCCATTCATGAATGCCATTATCATAAGAAACATGTTCAATTGTGTAAATCAACTGAAGAAAGTGACCTACTCTCTGGAATTTAGTGAAGCTGCTTATTTACAACCACAAGCACTCCTATCAATCAAAACCTTTCATGCACAGAAAGAAAAAAAAAAGATGGAATTTTCAGGTTATTTTGTACCCAAAGAAATGTGATCATATGATATTGTTCATTATAACCTAAAGTGCTATTACAGACAGAAAAAAAGCATTTCTCAATTCAAGCTGAGTAATCAGCTTGAAAAGGAAAAAAAAAAAGTAGTGAACTCAACATTGAAAGTTCAAATACTAAGAATAAATCTTCAACAATCAGCAAATATTCAATACAGTTAGCTTTTTCTTTCACTGTAACAGCTATTGATACCATTTCAATACCCCAAATAAAAATTAAAAGTGTGGCATAATACTATTTTACACAAAATCTGTACAGATTTATACTCAAGAATGGACTTAATAGTTCTTACTACCTTCAAGGGAGACTAAAGTCTGAAATAAGAGGAGGGACCCACTTTATAGCACTCAATTGACAATGTCTTAAGGCAGGAGTATAGAAAAGAACTACAGCTATTATAAAATTGTTCTCTAGGGAAGCTTATATCATGAGACCACAGCTATTCATTCTTTAAAGAAACTTCCAAAAATCACATAGTATTCTATCCATTAAAATGATGCTGCATTGCAAAAGAAAGTATACACACCATGGTAAAGACTATATTTTCAGTATACACAGTCTTATCAAATTTAAATTGGTATTGCATATGGACTAGACAGATTTTATAAATTTAAAAATTGTAAATTTTCTTCTAACCTAGGGAAAAATTTCCAGATGTTTCAAGTGCACACACACAAACATACACATGCAAATATTTATAAAATATCAGTAATTATATACTATATGACAATAATATACATATTATCTATACATATTATATATGTAATAGTTCAATACTTTAATAAAAGCTTGCTTCTACTTTCAATGACCTAAAATAATATGACATTTTTACTCCTCTCTGATTATATTTTAACTTTAATACCTTAAGAAAATCTAAATTTGACTGCATAAGAAATGAAGGCATAGTAAATCACCAGGCAATAAAAGCTTACTGAGTGCCTTTTATTTACTTAATGTTTTAAAATGTCTGTGCTAGGAACTGCAAGATATAACAAAAATAACTTTTGTTACTCTCCTGGAAATTTCAAACTATTTGAAAAGGGAAAAAAAAAACTTAAAAAGTTTGAATACTTAGCAAACATAAGCATTATATAATTATTAAAACAGAGCAAAAAAAAAAAAAAAACAGAAGCTCAGAGAGAAATCACTTTGTATTTAATAGTTGACAAAGTGCCAGTACAATAGGTCTTAACTAATAAATACAAGAATGAAAAATTAGAAGAAAGATCGAAGAGGAAGGAGGTAGCAGGGGGAGAGGATGAAGAATACAGACCACTTTAGCTATAGTGTAAAGGATGAATCAATTTACAATGGAAATGGAACTACACAAATGGTATTTTGAAAGGTTTAACTAAAGCATTCAAGGGAACAGAAGCCATTACAATAGTCTCCTAAAATAGGTGGAGATCGACTCTCTGAAGACTTGGGTGAAGAATAGTAGAAATCAAGTTTGCATGTACAAAACGATGGCCAAAATCAGTATCAATAATTGTGTTACACAAATAGTGTAGATGATCGAAACGTACTCTCTTTATTGGTGTAAATTATAATGATATTAAAGGAAAATTGAATAAACACTAAGAGATTGTAAGTCTGTTTCAATAGGAAGATCATTTCCATGGATTTAGTGACATTCTTAGCCAGGACTGAAAAATAATACAGTGTATCTTGATGAGTTCCCAATAGTTAATTTTTACTTTATTTCCCTTGCCTTCAGAGACATGTAAAAGTATGAAGTTGCTGGGTTGGGGTCAAAGAGGTTTTTTGCCTGCTTTGTCCTCGAGGATTTTGATGGTTTCCTGTCTCACATTTAGGTCTTTTATCCATTTTGAATTTATTTTTTGTGTATGGTGTAAGAAAGCGGTCCAGTTTCATTCTTCTGCATGTTGCTGTCCAGTTCTTCCAGCACCATTAGCTAAAGAGAGTGTTTTTTTTTTCCATTGGATACTCTTTCCTGCTTTGTTAAAGATTAGTTGGCCATAAATTTCTGGGTCTATTTCTGGGTTCTGTGTTCTATTCTCTGTTCTGTGTGTCTGGTTTTGTGCCAATTCCATACTGTCTTGATGTTTACAGTTGGTAGTACAGGCTGAAGTCTGGGATTGGTATGCCTCCCACTTTTGTTTTCTTTTTCAACATTACTTTGTATGGAACCATTTTGTGGTTCCATAAAAATTTTAGTATTCTTTGTTCTAGCTCTGTCAAGAATGCTGGTGCTATTTTGATTGGGATTGCATTGAATGTGTAGATTGCTTTAGGTAGTATCGACATCTTAACACATTTGTTCTTCCAATCCATGGAATATTTTTCCATTTCTTTGTGTCTTCTTCAATTTTCTTTCATAAGTTTTCACATACAGATCTTTACCTCTTTGGTTAGACTCACCAAGATAAAAATGTTCTGCACAGCAAAGGAAATAATTAACAAAACTAAAAGGCAACCAAGAGAATGGGAGAAGATATTTGCAAATGACATATTGGATAAAGAGCTAATATCCAAAATGTATAAAGAACTTATCAAACTCAACACCCGAAAAACAAATAATCCAGTAAAGAAATGGACAAAAGAATGAATAGACACTTTTCTAAAGAAGACATCCAGATGACTAACAGACACATCAAAACCACATTGAGATACCACCTCACACTGGTCAGGGTGGCTAAAAATAACAACTTAGGCAACAACAGATGTTGCAAGGATGTAGGGAAAGGGGAATGAACCCTCTGGCACTATTGGTGGGGATGCAAAATGGTACAGCCACTCTGGAAAAGTATGGAGGTTCCTCAAAAAATTAAAAATATAATTATCCTATGACCAAGCAATAGCACTAGTAGGAGTCTATTCAAAGGATACAGGAGTGCTAATTTGTAGAAGCACATGTACCCTAATGTTTATAGCAGCACTATCAACAACAGCCAAATTATGGAAAGGGCCTAAATGTCCATCGCCTGATGAATGGATAAAGATGAAATACTACTCAGCAAATAAAAAGAATGAAATCTTGCTATTTGCAACAACATGGATGGAAATGGAGGGTATTATGCTAAGTGAAATAAGTCAGTCAGAGAAAGACAGATATCATATGTTTTAACTCATGTGGAATTTGAGAAACTTAACAGAAGACCATTGGGGAAGGGAAGGAATAAAACAGTTACAAACAGAAGGAGTCAAATCACAAAAGACACTTAAATATACAGAGAACAAACTGAGGGTTGATGGGGGTGTGGGATTGGGGGGGACAGGGAAAATGGGTGATTGGCATTAAGGAGGGCACTGTTGGGATGAGCACTGGTTGTTGTATGCACATGATGATTCACAGAATCTATTCCCCAAACCAAGAGTACACTGTATACATTGTATGTTAGCTAACTTGACAATAAATTATATTAAAAAATATAATATAGTATTACAGGGAGAAAATTGTACTAAAGTCAGAAAACTTGGCTCTGCTCTTCCCTTGATTCTTCATTTAATAACTGTTTACATCTAACATCTGCTATTCAAGGGGCACCTGGATGGCACAGTTGGTTAAGCATCTGAGTCTTGATTCTTGGCTCAGGTCATGATCTCATAGTTGGTGAGATTGAGCCCCTCCAGCTCCACACTGACAGCAGGTTCTCTCTGTCTCTCTCTCTGTCTCTCTCTCTCTCTCTCTCTCTCTCACACACACACACACACACACACATAAATTAAACAAACTGTAAAAAATAAAATCTGCTACTCAAAAGTTGTTTACCTTATCTAGTAAGTTAACATTTCTGTTCCAGAGCCTCCCTCTACAAAAGAAAACGTATAATGCTACCTAGGTTCTGAGGTCATTTTGTGGGTTAAATTAGATAATTAATGTAAAGCATTTGGAATTTAGAACATGACCCATATCTGGCACATAGAAAGTACTTAATAACTGTTGAACTAAAACATGGACTCCATCGACTCCACCACCAGTCTCCTTCATTTTGATTAGATCTGTACCATTGACTCTTCCTCCCTTCTCTGTCTTCACAGTCATCCTTCATCAACATTTCTATGAATAACTTTCAGAGAAAAAAACACTTGCACTTGTTGACAAAGTTGTGGGGAGATCAGTAGCTTTGAAAATTGGTAAAAATTCTAGGTAAAAAATTAGCAGCATATATCACATGCCAAAAGAGAGTTCATATTGATCTGATTTCACTACTTAAGAATTCTAAAGAAGTGTGTGGGAGTTCTATGCACAATGGCATATAAGTATTACTTATAATGTAGCACTATTGAAAGCAATTGAAATGTGGTTAATTAAATTGTAGATCATGGTACATCTTCCTAATGAAAAACTATATGCTTATTAGAAATGGTAATTAGAAAAATTAGGAAGCACTATTGAGAAAAATGAGTATGATATGTTAAGGGAAAAAAGGCATTATAATATAATATGAATGTCCATTATAATGGTAATTTTGCAAAGAATGTATATGCATAATAAAAATACTGAAATGGGATTCATACAAAATAAAATATTAGCTAAGTTAGCCTGGTGGAACTAATGATTTTCCTATTTTCGCACATTCTGTAATGTCCAAATATTTTTCAAATAAAAATTACACCTCCATTTTCCTCTTGGTTGCTTAAAGACTCAATTGTAATGCCACGTTACCCTAAAAGAAATATATCAAATTCCTAATCATGTGAAGCAAAGTATATCATCAGTTTGTCGTAATCTACTTTCTAGGCACATATACCTTCAGTCTAGTTTGTTGTGCACGATTTTTCTGTTATTCTGTTATTTTTCTCATTCTTTCCCTAAATGCCAAGCATAGAAAGTTCTGTTGTGGTCAGCGAATTATGGATAACATACTTGTGATAATAATATGAATCACACTTTAGGATTCCAAACATGGCATTGTTTAATATCTACGCTTCATTTTCTTCTGGTGGAAAATAGGTAAGAGGATGGTAAAAGTAGGTATGACATAGAGTGGTTGGGATTTAAAATGTTAATACAAACTAAGTGCTTAGATCTTCTACTGGCATTTAATTAGTACCATATGGGTTTAGGTTTCAACAACAGAAACTATCTAAACTCATTGAGTGCATAGCCTACTTAAAGCTTTCTTTTGTTTGTTTTTCTTTGTTAAACAATTCCATGTATTAGAATTCCAGGTATGGTACCATGGAATTCCATGTGCCTAATTCCATATATCTTTTTATTTAACTCTTTGAAGAATTCTATGATATAGATAGATGCCATTGCTGTACTGATTTATATACAAGGAAGTCAAGGCACAGGCAATTTGAATAACTTAGCAGTGGCAAAACAGCTAAGGTATAATCAAAGTAAGTGATGTTTTACTTAATGCTGAACATGTTTTGTCTTTATTTTTGACAAATTGGGACCAAAGGAAAAGCATAGCCAAATTTTCTTACTTTCAACCCATTTTTTTTCCATTATATCATACTGTATTATTTAGCTATCCTTGGCAATATATTTGTCCTATGATATAATTGGAAATGGTGTTCATAATAAACAGACCTATAAACTGTTAGCTTTTATTAAAATATTCTCTACTAAAATTATAGTTACTTGCTGTTTTCAGAGTATTTTTTTAAGTTAGTAGAAGCTTTAAATGTGCTGGTAATGCATGAATTTCTGTTTTTCAAATCTGAGTTGTTTCTGCAGAGATAGATAAAAAAGAGGTGTGGTGCTTTGTGCTATACTAACCATTTTCAAGTAAGTTCAGTGGTATTAAGTACATTCATATTGTTGTGGAACCATCACCGCCATTCATCTGCAGAACTCTTCAAATTACAAAACAAACTCCATAACCCTTAAACAATAACTCCCCTATTTCCCACTCCCTTCAGCACCTGGCAATTCACGCATTACCACTATTGTACTTACTATCTCTATGAATCTGAGTACTCTAACTATCTTACATAAATGAAATCATACATATTTGCCTTTTTTGTGACTGGCTTATTTCACTTATGATAATGCCCAAGGTTCATCCATGTTATAGAATGTTCCAGAATTCCCTTTCTTTTTAGGGTTGAATAATATGCCATTGTGTGTATACACTACATTTTATTTATACATTCATCCACAATGGACACTAGGGTTGCTCCCATATTTTGGCTATTGAGAATAATGTTGCTATGAACATGGCTGTACATATGTCTCTTTTACCTTTCAAATCTTTTAGGTATACATCCAGAAGTGGAATTTCTGGATCACGTAGTAATTCTATTTTTAATTTACTTAGGAATTGCCACACTTTTCCACAATGCTGCACCATTGTACATTTTCACCAACAGTGCACAAGGATTCCAGTTTTTCCATATCCTTGACAACACTTGTTATTTTCTGTGTTTTTGATAGTAGCCTAACTAACAGGTGAGGTAGTATCTCATTGCTGCTTTCATTTGTATTTCCCCAGTGATTAGTAATGTTAAGCATCTTTTCATATGCATGATAGCCATTTATACATTTTCCTTAGAGGAGTGCCTATTTAAGCATTTTGCCCATTTTTGAATCATGTCATTTGTTTTCTTATTGTTGTATTTTAACAGTTCCCTATATATTGTGGATATTTATCCCTTATCAGATACATGATTCGAATATAGATGATTTCTTTCCATTCTGTGGGTTGACTTTTGATGTACAAAAGTTTTTAATTTTCATGAAGTCTGTTTATTTTTTCTTTTGTCATCTGTGTGTTTAGTATTCTACCCAAGAAATTATATATCCTTTCATTTTTAACTTATATCTTTAGGTATAAAGTGACTCTTTTATAGACAGGTTATAGTTGGATTATGTTTTAACCCATTGTATCCAGTTATATTTCTTATCCACTAAATATAAACTTACATGAATTCTTCATTTTCTCAATTTTATTGATGTACAGTTGACAATTGAAAATTGTGTATAATTAAGATATACAATTTAATAGCTTGATGTATGTACATATTATGAAATATTCACAACAATCAAGCTATTTAACATATTTAACACCTCACATAACTACTGTTTTTTTTTCTTTTTTTGACAGTGAAAACACTTAAAATCTACCATCTTTACAAATTTCAAGTGTAAAATACACTATTGTTAATTATAGTCATACTATTGTACATTAGATCTCCAGAACTTATTCATTTTGGATAACTGTAACTTTATAGTCCTTGACCAATATCTCCCCATTTTTCCTCCCCAACCCCTGGTAACTACCATTTTTTCTGTTTCTATGAATTTGACTATTTTAGATTCCACATATAAGTGAGATCAAGCAGTATTTGTCTTTCTGTGTCTGGCTTATTTTATTTAGCATAATGTTCTCCAAGTTCTGTTGCTGAGAATGTAAATTGGTAAAAATATTATGGAAAATGGCATGGAGTTTCCTCAAAAATTACAAACAGAACTACCTTATGATGCAGGATTCCTGTTTCTGGGTATATATCCACAGGAAATGAAATCAGTATCTTGAAGTGGTATCTTCACTGCCATATTCATTCAGTATTATTCACAATAGCCAAGATATGGAAGCAACCTGAATGCTCACTGATAGAGGAATGGTTAAAGAAAAGGTGTGTGTGTGTGTGTGTGTGTGTGTGTGTGTGTGTGTGTGTGTGTAAAATGGGATATATTGAAGGAGAAAAATCCTACCATTTGTGACAATATGGATAACCATGGAGGACCTTATGCTGAGTGAAACACAAATTCTTTATTACTTTAGTTAATATGTGCTATTTTATATATGTAACAGTGAACAGGTTTCAGGCACAGTATTTTTTTTTAAGGACTCACATAATTTTTCTTCATCTGCAACTCACTTCTTCAGTTTCCTGAGAATATTCAAGGAAGTCCCTATGCTGAATCAGCACCTTGATTGGGTTAGAAGTTTTCAGCAATCTCTATCACTACTGGAATTCTCTAAAGTAATAAGTTGACTAGAGGAAATGTTTACCAAATTTCTTGATCTAAAAGTGCATATTGCCGATAGCTGACGTAGAAGTTCAAAGAAAGACTTTCCACACAAAGACACATCCACCTAGCTAGAACCTCACAATATAGTGAGGACTTAGCCAGAGTCAAGATGATTAATTCAGGTAGAAAAACAGATGCAAGTAAACTAGCAAATAAAAAAAAAATCACTTTCCCAAAGCTGGGCATAACATCCCAAACAGACCTAATAGAGTCCTCAACCTGACCAGCCCGGTCTGTTCCTGTTGATAAGCTACATGGAAAGCTAAACATTTATGATTTGGTTTGGTAATGATGAAATTTGGAAAAAAAAAAAAAAAATATATATATATATTGTTTTACATACATATTTATATATACATGACATGTTTATATTTGCATTTATATATTCATATTTATATGTATAGTTAGTAATGCAGCTCAAAGGCATAATGTCAGGCTCTGAAAGCCCCGTGTACACATCCTGCCATAGGATTGTATTTGGCAGGCAATCCAGATGATGGCATCAATCTGGCAGGCTACTTTCTCCCCCTACACAGGGCTTGGATGGATAAAGCCCTTCTGACTAATTTAATATTTCTGCATAGACTCTGTCCTTGAACATTACATTAACTTAAAATTTTATTTGCACCATGTTCTTTATTTAGTTGACAGATTTGTGTTCTTAAAGGACAGTCCTTAGTACACCTTATACTTCAAAAAATAAAATGAACTTAAACTCTCCAACCTACTTGAATATTTTTATATTCTGATGTGATGTAGTGATTTGTGTCATTTAGCCTGTCTGCACTTTTATGATAAATTTCTAAAACAATCTGCACCCTGGGATGCTGCCATAAGTTGTACGTGTCATTTCCTTCACTTACATGAGGAAACAGCATCACTATTGATCATCACTCAGTTTAAATAACTGTTTGAAATGTAACCCCTCCCCTGTGTGACAGGATGCAGTGTGGGTTCTTTAAAGGTGGGGCAGAAAGTACAATTGTTCAATTTATGGAAGGATAATTACTGAAATACAGGAAGAGTCGATTGGAAGATCACAGGGACACCCATACCTTGGCTGCTGAGGGCGCTTGAAGCTTTGACAATATCACTGCTCAACACAGTAGAAGAGAATATATTATTCAGGTCACTCAGTTTAATATGATAGACCAAATTGAGTACTTTCAATTTCAGACTTATTTACACTGACAAGATGTTCTAAAATAGGGGATTACTGGTGTTTGAAGCCATGAAAATGGGTCCCCATTTTGAACCAGATAGCTTGTCCTAGCTGTTGTCCTAGCCTCCTCCTCAAGTTGATTTTATTTAAGCAGTTTAACATTAATAAATGTATTTGAGCAAAGGGCATATTTGAGTTTGATGTCAGCTCAGAAGAAGTCATTTCAATATCACATGTTCGTGCCTGCTTTGAGCATTTATTTTAAATGGCTTGAAAAAGGAAGACCTACAAAATCTATGGCTAATCAAAAGCTATTGAGAAATTATACATTGAGCCTGAGTCATCCATATCTAACTAGTTAAAAGAGAAATATATGGAATCCAAAAAAAAAAAAATAGCTACCTGACTAACTAGAAGAGATAGATAGATAGATGGACAGACAGATATTTGCATATGTACATATCTGTTTCTGAAATTTGCTTCTTACATATGTTCAGTTGGATAGTACAGTTTTTATGGCCCTGTTAGATAATACTTTTTAACAAAGCTCCTTCATTTTTAAATAATTCAGATTTACAGAGTGATAATAAGTTTGAGAATTGGTTGCTATCAAAATTTTTGATGGGCATTTGTGTACTGGCTAGCAATTTGGTTTCCTAGAGAAAGAGCATAGATGTTAAAATCAGTACCCAAAACTGAAAAAATTATGAATATAATGGTAGTATGTAATTTTACTAATATAAAATTTAGAATTAATCAGGCTTGCTATGTTAAGAAAATGTTTCTTCCCTTATAGATTTTCTCAGGCATTCTTTCATTTCATTATAGAATTCTCCATTATATTTCACAATCATTCCAGAAATTTTGTTGTAAAGGTACATTTGTCCACAGTGCTGTAACTTATTGTTTTGACGGAGTTAAAAAATAAATTATTTGTGAAAGGATTATCGGTCATTCTCACCTAAGCCCTCATGTAATTCAATTTATTATTATTATTTGAATATGAAAGTATTTGAAAATTATTCTAGAATTGTAAAGCACTACAACCAGAATATCATGAGTTGCTTCTCTTATGCTAAACCCCTAGAAATTTTTTTGATCATCCTTAAATCATGATAATAAATGATATAAGTTTTTGAACATTCATTATTTCCCGAGAACCTTAAATACATTGTGCCTTATATTTCTCATATCAACCCTATGAACTTAATATATGCACTTTACAGATGAGAAAACTGAGACTCGAATCAACTTTCCAAAATTGCAGTTTGTAGGAGAGGGTACCAGGAATCAAATCTTTAACTCTTTGATTCAAAACACTGTATTCTCACCACCCCCACCCCCGATTCTCCTGTATTTTGGTTACTTAGTCTGAGTAGAACTTAAACAATTTTGGGTGCCTGGGTGGCTCAGTCAGTTGAGTGTCTGACTGTTGATTTCATGTCTTAAGGTCATGGTATTGAGCCCCACATCGGGTTCTGTGGTGAGCATGGAGACTGCTTAACCTATTCTTTTTCTCTCCCTCCCTCCCTCTGCCCCTCTCCTCCACCTGTGCACGCTTTCTCTTTCTAAAAAAAAAAAAAAAAAGAATTATACAATTTAAAATGCTGACAATATCAGCTACAGAACAAAGTCCATATAATGCACAACTATGTTCTTTCTGCTGACATATAGCATGAACTTGGTCCATACATGATGATTCCTTGTTCCTCGCACATGATGTATCAGTGCTCTCCTCACCTCTATCCCTGGGACTGATTGTATCTGGTTGTCAGCAAACATAGGTCAAGAGACTGTATAATGCACCCATTAAGTGCTGTAGACTCTGGGTCTGAAGTTCTCTCTTATCCAGCAAGAAAGTGGGATGCAGAATTGAAAATGTGAGAGAGGCTAATGTCCGGCAGGAGACAAGAGCCCCAAGTAAGGGTCCTTGCTTTGTTTTTATTGGGATAAGAAGGCTTACAAGCATGATGGACATGCACAAATAGACAACGAAACCAGGAACATTATCTAATGGGTGTAGGGAAAAGGGGGTTTTGGAGATATGTAGTGGTAGGGGTTTGGGTCAATACACAGCAAGATTCTGGTGCTAGGTGGAAGGTTGTCTACAGCACATATGAGGTGCCACCTCTGTTTTCCTGAACTGGTCTAGGGGACAAAAAAGACAGCATGCTACCTCAGGGTCAACAAGGCACATTTTATTTTGCTAATTAGTTCTGCTCTGGGCAACTTTGCCCAGCTGCATCTAAAGTCCTGTTTTTTTGTTTAACTATTTTGGTCCTTCCTTCCTGTGAAAGCAGCTTTCTGCTATTGTACTAAGTTGGGGGGCGTTTCTGCCTTAACTACTTAATCTTGTTTACCTCGTCTTGGCTGTTTTCATCCTGAGATTTCCTATTCCTATACCTTTGTCCTATACTGGGGGCCTTTGCCCCATTTACCTAATCTTGTTTACCCAAACTTGGGTGTGTACATCCTATGGCTTTCTGATTCTTTATGCTTTGTTAACCCATCGGTGCAAGCTCAGGGAATCCCTAAGCTTATTCCTCACAAAGTGACCGTATAGTGCACCTACGAAGAACCTATTTTTTTGTAGTCACAATAGAATAGACAGGTGGTTCTCAAGTGGAGCAGACATATGTCCCAAAGGACATTAGACAATGTCGGAAGATGTTTTCAGTTGTTACAGCTTGGAAAAGTGTAGGGTTGCTACTTGCCTCTGGTAGATACAGGTCAGGGATGCTGCTAAACATCCCACATTTCTCAGGACGGTCTCCCCACCAGAGAAAATTACCAGCTCTAACATATCAATAGTTCCGAAGCTGAGAAACCCTGGTGGATTCCAATATTGGATCTGCCTCTCTAGTCTTTCAAAGCTTCTCTGAGTCTTGGATTTATAATCTTTAAAGAATGATATATTGACGTTTTCCATGATCATAAGGTAGATGGGAGGACTGAACTGGGTAATGTGTGTTGCACACTTAATACAGTATCAGGAACAAGGCTTGTGGTGCATAAATTGCTGCTATTAATATGGACCAAGAATCCCTGACATAGTTGGTATATGGTCTCCAAAGTATTTTAATATGTCAATATAACTGAGAGTTAAATTTTTAAAAAATTCTTTAATGTTTATTTATTTATTTTGAGAGAGAGAGGGAGAGAATGAGCACAAGTAGAGCACAAGTAGGAGGGGAACAGAGAGAAAGAGAGAAAGAATCCCAAGCAGGCTCCGTGCTGCCAGTGTGGAGCCCAACGTGGCGCTCGAACCCACAAACCATTGAGATAATGACCTGAGCCGAAATTGAGAATTGGGCGTTTAACCAACTAAGCCACCCAGGCGCCCCAAGAATAAATTAAATATCTTTGAAATCAGGTCTTAAATCACTGTATCTGTAATTTCCCTATTAGCATAAATAATAAATTGGTTTAATAATAATTCTAATTGTTTTTCAAAATATTAGTGTCTTTAATTTTTGAGAATATAAAAAATATGTACAGGCTACATCTGATGATCTGGCCCAGTGATACTATGATAATGCTTATATTACAATAAAACAGTTTAATGTAAGCTGTATATTATTGCTCATATTTATGCATCAGTATACACAAGCAGTAAGTTACATATCTCTCTTAATCCCTCCTTCCATCTGAATCCTTCATTTTTTGTTAACACAAAAATGAATTTGATGAATTCTCTTCATGTACCTCCTACCCTATTCCCAGAAGATGTGCCTATAAGGAGAACTAAATTAAAATCTGAAGTTGAAAATATCTGTTGTTTCCGTATACATAAGTGTGTGTCTGTACATATACATGCATATATGGAACATATATATGTATTTTTGCACATATGTATGTATATGGGGTGATAATGCTTCAATACTGACAATAGCAAAATTAAATCAGTAATTATACTATTGTTATACATTTACATGTTTGAATATTTTAGAGATCTGATGTTTTAACTCTATATATCCCGTTAGACTTTGAATTTTCCTTTCTCCCTTCTTTCCTGCCTTTATATCATCAATTCCACAAATGTGTATTGCTGCCTAAAGAGAATGGATTAGGTTTGTGATAGCACAGAGACACCGAGTTTAGCAATATAGAATTCTTGCTTTCAAAGAGTGTGCAGTCTAATATGTACTATGACAGATGAGGCAAATCTAGCCTATAAACTGGCAAAAATAACCATTATGACATGTGATAAATGAGGTATAAATTCTACCAAATTTCTAAGAAGTAAGTGTGTATATGAGGATAGGGAAATTTTTTCTATAAGGCTTGAAAGGTGAGGAGTGAAACCTAGAAGTGTTAATTAGTTTAATCTTACTAATTTACAAAAGGCTAATCTTATTGTTTTCTAAAGTATAAATCTGGCTTCCACAGAAACACGTTTGGTGTGTTAATAAAAATAAGACTACATATTATCAACAGGAGAGATGTCATACCAAAAAAAAAAAAAAAGTGAATTTGTCAAATATATAGAGTCTCGTAATATTAAAAACAAAAAGAAATTGTGGAATAAGAATCCAAGACTACACAAAGCGAACTCCCTCCTGGTTTAGATTTCCTATGCAATAATTAAAATTGGTGGGAGCACAGGGGCGCATGGGTGCCTCAGTCGGTTGATCAGTTGGTTGCTCAGGTCATGATCTCCCAGTCTGTGAGTTCCAGCCCAGCGCTGGCTGTGTGCTGACAGCTCAGAGCCTGGAGCCTGCTTAGGATTCTGTGTCTCCCTCTCTCTCTGCCCCTCCCCCACTCATTCTCTCTCTCTCTCTCTCTCTCTCTCTCTCTCTCTCTCTCTCTCTCTCTCTGCCAAAAATAGATAAACATTAAAAAAAATTTTTTTAAATTGGCGGGAGCACAAAGGGTAATGTCGAACACATGCATATTCAGGCAGCTAAGAATGCAGTTAGACGAAAGCACAAGCTTAGGAAGCATTTTATAGCACTAACTCTGCAAACTCAGTAGAGTGCCTTAAGGTCATTGCCAGGCTCCTAAGGCAGATCAGAGCCACTTGACTAGGCTCATATATATTGTTACAAAGAAAAGAAAGTGAAAGGAAAAAATAAGAAAGTTGGAAAACACTCTGCGGTTGTAGCATTCCTTTTATGTAACCACATATTTCTCCTAGTTTGTAGTAGGTTCTGGCTCTTAAAGGTTCTAAACTATGCTTTTTGCCTCTGTATCACTCTCCAATGAAATCATCAAATTTAATTTCTTCCCAGGGTATTCTGGCTGGGCTGGGGTCTATCATGAAACACATAAAGTAGAAATATTTGTTATGTGACTTGTTCTTTTTTCCTGTTAAGCCAGCTTTAATGGGCTTAAACAGAAACCAATGCTTGTACGAGCATCCCCTGGGCGCAGCTGCACCTATTCTTTCTTCCAACTGACTCTCTTGTTAGCTTCATGCATTTCTTTGTCTGGGTTCTCCTTTCATTTTTCTGTCACTTACTCATTTTTGTGGAACTTTTTTTTTTTTGCCTTTTCTATTTTTTTTCTTTTTGTATGTCCATTTTGGTTTGTTCTTTTGTGTACTGTTTCCTCCACTTTAAAAAAAAAGAAAACTTCTTTTAAAAAAACACTTTATTTGTTTATCTCGTGCTTTTTTTCATTCTTGCTTTCCTTTTTCTCTTCTGATCCATTTTTGTCTATTCTTTTTCTATAACTTCCTCTCTCAAAGACAACAAAATGAACTATTAATATTTTCTTGCTTCATATTTCTTCACTTACACCAACCTGTCATCGTAGCCACCATTACTCACTAGTTTGAACAGGATGGTCATGAGCTGGAAGGTTTCCTGGACCCAGATAAGTGATAGTTTAGTCCAGCAATTATAAATAGATTGCCCTGGTTGCTAAAAAATAATTTTTTTCCGTAAGATTAGGTTAAATGATGTAATTAATTATCTCAATACTCACAACTGGATCAGAACATGCCATTTACAATATAGATACAAAATAAACTGGGATTGAGCCTACTAAAATATATTCTATGCCTCTTGTAGTTAGAGTTTTCTGTGGAAGTCTACATTTATGATTACTGTTTTTATTGTAACCAATTGCTTGAATGTGTTAAAACTTCATTTGGTCCCATACCATCTATGATGTAAGATTTACGATTTTATATAAAAAAATACTTAATGAAGAGAAAACCAAATAGTTTCATATAGATTTTTGATGTAGGACTTTATTCAGTGAGAAGTGGGTTAGCAATAACATGTTGGAAAGAACATGGGATATGGAAAACTCAAATATGTTTGAGAGACAGAATTAAGCTATTTGTTAATTACTAGGATAGATTTTCAAAGTTTATACTTATAAAAATTGTATGATATTTAGAAAGATAAAATCAAACCATAATGTAAAACATTGGACCTTCTAAAATGTGACGCATGAAGTAAATGATTATTAGTAGTCTAAGAAGGAAAATAGAAAACATTTGAAAATGTTTGCTGAAGATCCAGTTAGACATTATAACCTCCAGAATTAGAGACCTATCTTCATTCTGTATGTTTTACAATGGAATTATTAAGAGGATTGTTATAAGGTTAGATATGCTTTGGAAGTTTATATATTCACTTCATTTGTATTTCATAAATAATATCTATCTGATAAAGTGGATTCTGTAGAAATCAAATAGCTTAAAGGACTTTAGCCAGATTGGTGAAAAATTCCAGATTATTAAGTCTCATGAGTACAAGAAAACATTGTGAAAATATGGCACAAATTGTAAAAGCTTTATAAAAGCTATCAAAGTTATTTTTTATATGTTTTTAATCAGGAGTCAAGCTATCATGTTTTAAAAAAGTTTCTTGTAGTAAGACTATTTTGAAACTCGATCTTCAAATACCTGTTACATTTTGGCAGCTTATAAACAGTATATAATGGGCTCAAAATAATCCTGCTGCATTATTTTACTTGTTTTCCTATTATTTTATTGGATATATTTTAGATCATTTTCCAATATAATAAAGCTGATTATCACTTATTCATAGGAAAAAATGTTCATTAGGCCCTGGATGGTGCTTTGAACTCCACAGAGGAAACAAAAAAATTAGACTATACGATAGTGTCATAGTCCTTGAATCTCAGCCTTTTCCTCGGGTGTATAAGAAATATCAACTGTCCTTATTTTTCGCAAGTTAGGTATATTTTGGTGGTGAAATATCTTTTGGTTGGTTTGGGGAGAAAGTTTGAGTCATTCCTTACTGAAGCGGTACAAAGGCCTTGAATCTAAATGTTGCCAAGACACTAGATAAGATCTTTAATATTTTCATCAGTTTGTGCTGGTTTATTGCCAAAATCACTACTATTCTTGGCTACAGAGTACCTTCAATTCTCGCATTCTGTTCCTTCCATATCATTCTTGGCACATATTATTATTTTAAGGTTTTATTTTAATTCCAGTTAGTTTACATACAGTGTTACATTAGTTTCAAATGTACAATAGCATGGCACCCACTCTTCTCTACTAAGGCTTGGGATCCCCCTTTACAGGATTGACTTCTTTGTCACACCACACCAGGCCAGCTGCTACATCATTTCACTACCTTAGCTGAATGGAGCTTACCTTACACAGCTCACTGTCCCCTATGTTTACATTCCTCTCTTTAAGTCCCTAGGATGAGGTGGTGTTGTTTCTGTTGTTTGTTTGTTCTGGTTAGTTCTGGTGAAAAGGAGTGCTGTCTTTTAATTTGTCCCTAAGAAGTTTGCTATCTAATCTTTTACTCCAGGGTATCTAGTGTAATGTTCAAGAGGTTTGATTTGAAATCTCTTGCACAAACCTCTTTTGAAGGAAGAGAGGAGACAAGACCATGGGGAAAATCACAACGTCGTCACAAGTTCGGTCCCCTCACATATGCTTTCATTTGGGAACCAGACAACATGGCACGCTGCGCTGGATATTAACATAACAGAGAGACACATATTTCTAATCACTCCTCATAGACATTTTGGCAAGTTAGAACTTCTGGCATTATTTGTGAGGACATCTGGGAGCAGAGAGAGAGCTGAAATAAAATATGCCGGGCCTTGTTTGATTTATGTTTTCCATAGTTTTATGGAATGAGCTATTTTAAAGGTAATCTTGTATCTGTCTAGAGAAATTTAAATTGATTTTTCACCCATCTTTATGATATATTATCATGGAAAAGTGATTTCTAAATATTCACAAAGATTGGATTTTTTTTTTTAAATTCGGGGCTCAAGGAGATTCACAAGCCTTGGTGCCTACAAACTAAGTGGCTGTATTTAAAGATGACAATATATTATTGTTTCCAGAAAACATACGTTCATATGTTCTCACATCAGATATTTTCAATCATTAGTCAGCTAGTTGGATCAAAAGACAACCTGGAAAATAAGCTAATAATTTATGTTGGTGTCTCTGAGCTTACTCTCTGCTTTTTTAGTGACAACATTTCATTCATTAAATAAATACCTATGAGGTGTCCATTACACATAGGTTCCCAGCAAGATGCAGTGAGGGACACAAAAATGACATAAACACCTTCCCTTTTAGGTTTGTGGTATAGAAGGGGAAATAAGGTATATGGGAATTATAATGTCAGAAAATAGGCAATGTGCCATAGTAAGGGAAAGAAGGGACCTGTAGAGTCTAGAGGAGATCATTAACTTCTCATTTTCAGGACACTTTATGATTGTTTGCAGCAAAACCGCGTTTTCAGTTTGGGTTTGAAATGAGTTAATTTCAAAAGACAGTAATGGGAAGAAGGGACAGTCCAAATACAGGGGAAACATAATGAGAAGTATGATTATGAAGGAATAAACAAGTCAATGTAGCCATTGTATCTGTTGTGGGAAATGGTAGAAAGGAAGCTTGGGAATATGAGCAGGAACTAAATGATGATAATCCCTAAACTAAGGAATAGTTGTTTAGCTCTGAAACTGAAACTTTAAATATGTGTTGTTGTTTTATTTTGTTTTGCTTTGATGAATGTGTAGGTGTGTGGGTGTCTGTGTTTAGGGGAGAAGGACATAGCACTAGAAAACATTAAGAACCAGCCCCTTCCCCAGATCTCCAAATAACTTTATTATATTATATTATATTATATTATATTATATTATATTATATTAAACGGTGCAACTGAGGAAAATACAATCATTACACAAAGACTCCACCAAAGTATATTTTTCAATCTGTGATACATCCAAACACTCAAAAATATAAGGGCTGGTTTTGAGGAGGATATTTAAGGGATAAAATCCTATTTATATAGATAAAATCCTCCTGTTTTTATAGATCCAGGAGATCAATTAGAAGGCATCTGAGGTAGTCCATGTAAAAGATAATATGGGATTGAAATAGCATCATCAACAACAATGTTAAAAGGGGTGTTTGCACTTGAGAGGTATGTGGAAAAATAAAAGAACAAGCAGATCAAATTATAAATGGCAGGCTTTGGTGGCTGATTTAATATGGGGATAAAAGAGACAGGGTTATAACAGTTGACTCAGAGTTTATGAATTAATAGGTGATTAATAGTGATGTAACTAATGACTAGTAATTACAAATGCTGCCATATGTTAAATTCTCATAATATTTTGGTTTATCATGTAAATATGAGCTGACTATGATTTAGCCACACTTAATGAATATAATATAATATACCTCAATTTCTTTCTATCTTAAAACAAAACTTTAGCTGCCATTGAAGTCCATGAAAATCTCAAACAATCTTCTCTGTGTGTGTGTGTGTGTGTGTGTGTGTGGTTTTTTTTTTTTTTTTTTTTTTTTGAGCCCTTGTCTTAAGTTATATCTTGGTCATTCTGACCTTATTCTTTATGTTGTGAAGGCAGCCATCTTTGGAGGGTAGCATGGAACTTTCTACTTTGGAGATTCTCACATTTTCAAACGTTTTTCCCTCGCAGGCCACTTTGTTTGGGATAGGTATATGATGATACACCTTTTAAAAAATGTTTTCCTTAACATTCTCAAAAGAGAATCTTTTTATTTCCCCCATGTTCTCAGAAACTTCTATATTTCCTAGCATTAAAGACCCATAGGCATAAAGATTTAGTAAAATATGCGTAAAGAAATTTCTGGCAAAAAAAAAAAAATCAGCACTTTTTTTCCAGCAGGTTTTGAAAATAATTTTAAAGTAATTTTGTTGTAAAAACATTTTGCTGATGTAAATATAGCACAATATACAATGGAATTCTGTAGTAAAGTATAAGTTTTATGTAAGCATTAATATTATACTAGCACTGAAAAATAATTTAAGGTTATGTAGTCAAAAATAATACATGTATTTGTGTACTGGTAAATACTAGGCAACAAAACCCTGTATAAGCTAATACTGTAATATATTTGAGTAATGATGGTACCTAGAACGCAAGACATAATATACAATAAATTTGAATGAATTTCTATATAACATATGCAGACAAGGTAAATACGAGTAAAAATTCATACAAAGCAAGCAGCAAAATATAATAAATTTTAATGAATTCCTATATAGTTAGCCTCAGTACAAGTAGACAAACAAATATTTCAGTAAGAGTTTTCAGTGCATAAAAAATCATGTATTTTGAAGGAATTCTAAGGGCAGGCCCGTGCATTCAGTGAAAGTAAATAGTACTAAATATTAGTATACTACAAGCAGTAGGAAGTATTTAATGTTTATTAGTAGCAGGTGTTAAGGGATAGCATATCTTTACAATAATCAGCAATAAAATTCTTTAAAAGCTGTCTCAAAGGTTTCAGTCTTCATTTTCAAGATCTAAGAAATCATATCAGCAAAGCCAAGTCACCATATCATTAAGGCCTGAAGCTAGAGTTGTAAACAAGCCTTTCTAATCAAAGAATTTTATAGCAGGGTCTCATAGAGTATCTACACACCTTTTTCAGATCCGTCCTCCCCCTCAAACTCTTGCATTCAGCATCCAAGATTTGGACAGTGAGGAGTATGCACAATTAACCAGACTTAGCATGGCAATCTATGTTTGTTAAAAAAATAGCCATTTGATGTAGCATAATTTTTATTTCTTTTTTTTTTCTGGGTGGGAGGAGATTCCATTTCCGTGATTGTAAATTACATATTTATACTAACACTCATGATTTCAGTTTTTTGACACTCAGATTTTGAAAAGCTTCAAATGTCTGGATCAAATATGGAATGGCCCCCATGCACATAGAGGGAACTAAACCTTTTTGTCTTCATGTGTGGTAGCAAACTCAGTATGTCTTTAAAGCTTGCAACTGTGTATTACTTATATGCTAATAAAATCCAGCATTTAGAGCTGAGCACAGGACTGCAGGTGCTGTGCCTTTCCTGTTATTGGAGACGCAGAGAATGGGACAGAGGAGCCACTAACCCAGAGAATCTATAAGAGATCATAGGAACATTCATTCCATCAACTTGGGTGAGTTCATTCCATCAACTTGGATGAACTTGCTGTCCCGTCCTTCATTTTTTTTAAAGTCTTTTTAATGTTTATTTTATTTTTGAGAGACAGAGAGACAGAGAAGAGACAGAGTGTGAGGAGGGGAGGGGCAGAAAGAGAGGGAGACCCAGAATCTGAAGCAGGCTCCAGGCTCTGAGCTGTCAGCACAAGCCCGATGCGGGGCTTGAACCCACGAACCGTGAGATCATGACCAGAGCCAAAGTCAGACACCTAGCAGACTGAGCCACCCAGGCGCCCCTCCATCCTTCATTTTTGTATAATACTTGCCTAAGATAGAAGACCCTTGAGCAACAATCAGTTATTCACTAACATTTTCTTGCAGTTTGTACAAGCATGTATTGACCTGGTTCCCTTGTCACAGTTCTCTGTTTGCTGTACAAGAAACATCTCTTACTGGCTTCTGCATCTCCATTGCTGAAATTGCCATGGTTAGAAGAGATACTAAAACTGCTCTGTATCTACATGGCCTCTCCCAAGTAAACAGACCCCCCCCACACACACACTGTGATTATTAATCATGATACTAAGTATATTTTTTAAATAAATACAAGACGCTCTTCTATTTTAAAACTGTTGCCATGCTGAGGATTCTACCTGACAGTCCTGCTTGGTGTAGATAGCCCATCTGTCACAGGCAGCAAGTAGACCGCCACCTACAGGTATAGAGGCTTTATGCTACTGAGTTCTTAGGTCAAGCCAAGCCCTAAACCATGAGTATAATTGAGTAAATATTTATGCTAAGAAAATTTTAACTGTCCTGCTTTCCCAAGATCCATCACGGAAAACAGAGTCACATTCCTTCTCATGGTATGGCTCATCTTTCACTAAGAGAATTTTAAGGAGTGAAAAGACCTTAAAACATTCATATATATATTCATTTCAAAAATGGGTTTATATGATAAAAATAGAAACTATTTGCTATTTATTTCAAATACTGTTTTTTCACTAGACATACCAGGTAACAGATTAATAATAGAATACACCAAAAAAAATATAGAATACCTCTTATTTTGTAAACAAGTAATACAACCTTATATATGATTCATCTTAACTGTCTCCTGGGCAGGGCTGAGTAGATTGTTCCTGCTGATTCATAGGGGGTAAGGGGTGGGGTTAGCAGAGACTGCCAAATTATTCTGACAGAATGGATTCTTTCTTTTTCTAGAATAATATTCAACAAGTTTTTCATGAGAATATATGCAGCACACTGGGTTAAATATTGTATGGATCTAGGAGTAAATGGCACTCGCATTGGAGTCATTATAATTAAGACAGGGTTATAAAGATTAAACATCTGCGAGTACATAGAAAAGAAGTAGATAAACAGGCTGGTTGGAGAACCTTCATAGGAAAGCAAGTTTTGAATTAGTTTCTATTAGAAAAGATGGAAAGGAATTGTCAGAAATGTGGAATAATATATTTTATTTAGAGCAATAACATGAGGAAGTGCATTTCAGGACATAGTAAATTGTAGAAGACAGATTTATATAGAAGCATATTTTCCAGTAGGTATGCTTTGATAAAACATTCACTAAGGATGATATTTTTCCTAAATTTAGCTCTCTCTTACTTTGCAGCAAAATCTATGTTAATATGTCTTGTTCTATTCTTACCAAACTGCATTAATATTTTATTGATCACTTCAGAAGAAATGAAAGTAGCACCTTCTTTACAAGGAATAAGACTAAATTTTACCCATTAAGTAGCATAATGCTGGCTTTGAGAACCAATGAATGATGTGGGAACATTTGTATCTGAAAAAGACAATTGACTGTGGAAAGGCATAGGAGAAATCTGTATCCTATATTTGGGTGAGAAAAAAATAATTAACAGTATAGCTCTCAAGCACCTTCAGTCTGTTATTTGGATGTCTCTTGAAATAAATCTAATCAGTAGATAATATTTGAAACAAACAGCCAATAACTTAATACTTTTAGCATATAAAACACATTTTGCAATTAACAATAATATGAATATTTTAAGATATAACTACATAATGATTACACTCCCAAAATTCAAAAGAAAAAAAATAGCTAATAAGTATATAAGACATTTTCAATTTCAATAGTAATCAAATAAATCCAAGTAAAACTGAAATGAGATCATTCAATTATTGAAAACCTGAATATTTAAGAAAATGATAATACTCAGTGTTGACAGAGTAGTGAAAGGAGAGTTTTTTATGAAGCTGGTGGCAGACTTATCTGCAGATTTTTTCAGCTGAGCCTAACATGGAAACTCAACTACCAGAGACTAACAGATAGGTGTTGAGGTCTCATGAGAGACAGAGACTGAGGTCAGGCTGTTGAGGACAGTATCACAACCCAAAGATGGTACCCACTAGGAATCTCAGCTTCTCGTTTCCTTTTCCCACTCTAGTGTCTATGTTTTGTCTTTCTCTTCATGTTTTCTTTTTTTTTTTTAATATATGAAATTTATTGTCAAATTAGTTTCCATACAACACCCAGTGCTCATCCCAAAAGATGCCCCCTTCAGTGCCCATCACCCACCCTCCCCTCCCTCCCACCCCCCATCAACCCTCAGTTTGTTCTCAGTTTTTAACAGTCTCTTATGCTTTGGCTCTCTCCCACTCTAACCTCTTTTTTTTTTTCTTCCCCTCCCCCATGGGTTTCTGTTAAGTTTCTCAGGATCCACATAAGAGTGAAAATATATGGTATCTGTCTTTCTCTGTATGGCTTATTTCACTTAGCACAACACTCTCCAGTTCCATCCATGTTGCTACAAAGGGCCACATTTCATTCTTTCTTATTGCCATGTAGTACTCCATTGTGTATATAAACCACAATTTCTTTATCCATTCATCAGTTGATGGACATTACAGCTTTTTCCACAATTTGGCTATTGTTGAGAGTACTGCTATAAACATTGGGGTACAAGTGCCCCTGTGCATCAGTACTCCTGTATCCCTTGGGTAAATTCCTAGCAGTGCTACTGCTAGGTCATAGGGTAGGGCTATTTTTAATTTTCTGAGGAACCTCCACACTGTTTTCCAGAGTGGCTGCACCAATTTGCATTCCCACCAACAGTGCAAGAGGGTTCCCGTTTCTCCACATCCTCACCAGCATCTATAGTCTCCTGATTTGTTCATTTTGGCCACTCTGACTGGCATGAGATGATATCTGAGTGTGGTTTTGATTTGTATTTCCCTGATGAGGAGCGACGTTGAGCATCTTTTCATGTGCCTGTTGGCCATCCGGATGTCTTCTTTAGAGAAGTGTCTATTCATGTTTTCTGCCCATTTCTTCACTGGGTTATTTGTTTTTCGGGTGTGGAGTTTGGTGAGCTCTTTATAGATTTTGGATACTAGCCCTTTGTCCGATATGTCATTTGCAAATATCTTTTCCCATTCCGTTGGTTGCCTTTTAGTTTTGTTGGTTGTTTCCTTTGCTGTGCAGAAGCTTTTTATCTTCATAAGGTCCCAGTAATTCACTTTTGCTTTTAATTCCCTTGCCTTTGGGGATGTGTCGAGTAAGAGATTGCTACGGCTGAGGTCAGACAGGTCTTTTCCTGCTTTCTCCTCTAGGGTTTTGATGGTTTCCTGTCTCACATTCAGATCGTTTATTTTGGGTTTACTTTTGTGAATGGTGTGAGAAAGTGGTCTAGTTTCAATCTTCTGCATGTTGCTGACCAGTTCTCCCAGCACCATTTGTTAAAGAACTGTCTTTTTTCCATTGGATGTTCTTTCCTGCTTTGTCAAAGATTAGTTGGCCATACATTTATGGGTCTAGTTCTAGGGTTTCTATTCTATTCCCTTGGTCTATGTGTCTGTTTTTGTGCCAATACCATGCTGTCTTGATGATGACACCTTTGTAGTAGAGGCTAAAGTCTGGGATTGTGATGCCTCCCGCTTTGGTCTTCTTCAAAATTCCTTTGGCTATTCGGGGCCTTTTGTGGTTCCATATGAATTTTAGGATTGCTTGTTCTAGTTTCGAGAAGAATGCTGGTGCAATTTTGATTGGGATTGCATTGAATGTGTAGATAGCTTTGGGTAGTATTGACATTTTGACAATATTTTTTCTTCCAACCCATGAGCACAGAATGTTTTTCCATTTCATTATATCTTCTTCAATTTCCTTCATAAGCTTTCTGTAGTTTTCAGCATACAGGTCTTGTACATCTTTGGTTAGATTTATTGGTACGTATTTTATGCTTCTTGGTGCAGTTGTGAATGGAATCAGATTCTTTATTTGCCTTTCTGTTGCTTCATTATTAGTGTATAAGAATGCAACTGATTTCTGTACATTGATTTTGTATCCTTCAACTTTGCTAAATTCATGTATCAATTCTAGCAGACTTTTGGTGGAGTCTATAGGATTTTTCACGTATAATATCATGTCATCTGCAAAAAGTGAAAGCTTAACTTCATCTTTGCCAATTTTGATGCCTTTGATTTCCTTTTGTTGTCTGATTGCTGATGCTAGCACTTCCAACACTATGTTAAACAACAGCGGTGAGGGTGGACATCCCTGTAGTGTTTCTGATCTCAGGGAGAAAGCTCTCAATTTTTCCCTACTGAGGATGATATTAGCCATGGGCTTTTCATAAATGGCTTTTATGATGTTTAAGTATGTTCCTTCTATCCCGACTTTCTCAATGGTTTTTATTAAGAAAGGGTGCTGAATTTTGTCAAAGGCCTTTTCTGCATCAATTGACAGGATCATATGGTTCTTATCTTTTCTTTTATTAATGTCATGTATCACGTTGATTGATTTGCGAATGTTGAACCAGCGCTGCATCCCGGGAATGAATCCCACTTGATCATGGTGAATAATTCTTTTTATAAGCTGTTGAATTCAATTTTCTAGTATCTTATTGAGAATTTTTGCATCCATATTCATCAGGGATATTGGCCTGTAGTTCTCTTTTTTTAACTCGGTCTCTGTCTGGTTTGGAATCAAAGTAATACTGGCTTCATAGAATGAGTCTGGAAGTTTTCCATCCCTTTCTATTTTTTGGAATATCTTGAGAAGAAGGATAGGTACTGTCTCTGCGTTAAATGTCTTCTAGAATTCCCCAGGGAAGCCATCTGGTCCTGGACTCTTATTTGTTGGGAGATTTTTGATAAGTAATTCAATTTCTTCACTGTTTATGGGTCTGTTCAAGCTCTCTATTTCTTTCTGTTTGAATTTGGAAGTGCATGCGTGTTTAGGAATTTGTCCATTTCTTCCAGGTTGTCCAGTTGGTTGGCATATAATTTTTCATAGTATTCCCTGATAATTCTTGTATTTCTGAGGGATTGGTTGTAATAATTCCATTTTCATTCATGATTTTATCTATTTGGGTCATCTCCCTTTTCTTTTTGAGAATCCTGGCTAGAGGTTTATCAATTTTGTTTATTTTTTCAAAAAAACAACCCTTGGTTTCGTTGATCTGCTCTACAGTTTTTTTTAGATTCTATATTGTTTATTTCTGCTCTGATCTTTATGATTTCTCTTCTTCTGCTGGGTTTAGGCTGCCTTTGCTGTTCTGCTTCTAGTTCCTTTAGGTGTGCTGTTAGATTTTGTATTTGGGATTTTTCTCGTTTCTTGAGATAGGTCTGGATTGCAATGTTTTCCTCTCAGCACTGCCTTCGCTGCATCCCAAAGCATTTGGATTGTTGTATTTTCATTTTCGTTTGTTTCCATATATTTTTAAATTTCTTCTCTAATTGCCTGGTTGACCCATTCATTCTTTAGTAGGGTGTTCTTTAACCTCCATGCTTTTGGAGGTTTTCCAGACTTTTTTCTGTGGTTGATTTCAAGCTTCATAGCACTGTGGTCTGAAGGTATGCATGGTATGATTTCAATTCTTGTATACTTATGAAGGGCTGTTTTGTGACCCAGTATGTGATCTATCTTGGAGAATGTTCCATGTGCACTCGAGAAGAAAGTATATTCTGTTGCTTTGGGATGCAGAATTCTAAATACATCTGTCAAGTCCATCTGATCCAATGTATCATTCAGGGTCCTTGTTTCTTTATTGACCATGTGTCTAGATGATCTGTCCATTGTTGTAAGTAGGGTAATAAGTCCCCTGCAATTACCACATTCTTGTCAATAAGGTTGCTTATGTTTGTGAGGAATTGTTTTATATATTTGGGGGCTCCCTTATTCGGCGCATAGACATTTATAATTGTTAGTTCTTCTTGATGGTTAGACCCTGTAATGATTATATAATGCCCTTCTTCATCTCTTGTTACAGCCTTTAATTGAAAGTCTAGTTTGTCTGATATAAGTATGGCTATTCCAGCTTTCTTTTGACTTCCACTAGCATAATAAATAGTTCTCCATCCCCTCACTTTCAATCTGAAGGTGTCCTCAGGTCTAAAATGAGTCTCTTGTAGACACCAAATAGATAGGTCTTGTTTTTTTATCCATTCTGATACCCTATGTCTTTTGGTTGGCATATTTAGTCCATTTACATTCAGTGTTATTATAGAAAGATATGGGTTTAGAGTCATTGTGATGTCCGTAGGTTTCATGCTTGTAGGGATGTCTCTGGTACTTTGTCTCACAGGATTCCCCTTAGGATCTCTTGTAGGGCTGGTTTAGTGGTGACGAATTCCTTCAGTTTTTGTTTGTTTGGAAAGACCTTTATCTCTCCTTCTATTCTAAATGACAGACTTGCTGGATAGAGGATTCTCGGCTGCATATTTTTTTCTGTTCATCACATTGAGGATTTCCTGCCATTCCTTTCTGGCCTGCCAAGTTTCAGTAGACAGATCCGTCACTAGTCTTATCGGTCTTCCTTTAGATACTAGAGCACGTTTATCCCTAGCTGCTTTCAGAATTTTATCTTTATCCTTGTATTTTGCCAGTTTCATTATGATATGTTATGTAGAAGATCAATTCAATTTACATCTGAAGGGAGTTCTCTGTGCCTCTTGGATTTCAATGCCTTTTTCCTTCCCCAGATCAGGGAAGTTCTCAGTTATGATTTCTTCAAGTACACCTTCAGCACCTTCCCTCTCTGTTCCTCCTCTGGAATACCAATTATGCGTATATTATTTCTCTTTAGTGCATCACTTAGTTCTCTAATTTTCCCCTCATACTCCTGGATTTTTTTTACCTCTCTTTTTCTCAGCTTCTTCTTTTTCCATAATTTTATCTTCTAGTTCACCTATTCTCTCGCTGCCTCTTCAATCCGAGCTGTGGTCCTCTCCATTTTATTTTGCAGCTCATTAATAGCATTTTTTTAGCTCCTCCTGGCTGTTGCTTAGTCCCTTGATCTCTGTAGCAATAGAGTCTCTGCTGTCCTCTATACTGTTTTCAAGCCTAGTGATTAATTTTATGACTATTGTTCTAAATTCAGTTTCTGTTATATTGTTTAAATCCTTTTTGATCAGTTCATTAGCTGTTGTTATTTCCTGGACGTTTTTCTGAGGGGAATTCTTCCGTTTCATCATTTTGGATAGTCCCTGGAGTGGTGCAGGATTGTGGGGCACTTCCCCTGTGCTGTCTTGAATAACTTGAGTTGGTGGGCGGGGCCGCATTCAGACCTGATGTCTGCCCCCAGCCCTCTGCTGGGGCCACAGTCAGACTGGTGTGTGCCTTCTCTTCCCCTCTCCTGGGGGCAGGATTCACTGTGGGGTGGCTTGGCCCATCTGGGCTACTTGCACACTGCCAGGCTTGTGGTACTGGGGATCTGACATATTAGCTGGGGTGGATCGGTGGCACTGGGAGGGAGTCAGACCCCCCGGAGGGATGGATCCGCAGAAGCACAGCTTTGGGTGTTTGCGTGGTGCAAGCAAGTTCCCTGACAGGAACTGGTTCCCTTTGGGATTTTGGCTGGGGATGGGCGAGGGAGATGGTGCTGGCGAGGACTTTGTTCCCTGCCAAGCTGCGCTCAGTCATCTGGGGCTCAACAAATCTCCCTCCTGTTGTCCTCCAGCCCTCCCGCTCTCTGAGCAGAGCTGTTAACTTACAACCTTCCAGATGTTAAGTCCCGCTTGCTGTCAGAACACACTCCATCCGGCCCCTCCATTTTTGCAAACCAGACTTGGGGGCTCTGCCTTGCTGCCGGCTGCCCCTCAGCCCCAGCTCCCTCCAGCCAGTCCGTGTAGCACGCACCGCCTCTCCGCCCTTCCTACCCTCTTCCGTGGGCCTCTCGTCTGCGCTTGGCTCAGAGAATCCGTTCTGCTAGTCTTCAGGCGATTTTCTGGGTTATTTAGGCAGGTGTGGGTGGAATCTAAGTGATCTTCAGGACACGGTCAGCCCAGTGTCCTCCTACACCACCATCTTCCCAGAAGTCCTCTCTCCTCTTCATGGTTTTAAGATCACATGACAGATACAGCAGAATTTTCCTGCTGCGTAGTTTTTTATCCATAAATACTATCCATACTAGTTTTTATAGTGTTCAATTTTGAAACAGGATTCTATTTTATGTCTGCTAAATCTCCTAAATTTTGCTATGTTAACTCAACATTGTCTTAACTTTTACTTCAGAGGTATATAGATGTTGAGTGTAGTTATAATTCATTCATCTTATTGTATGTTTCACTATAGACCTTTTCTCTGAGACTTCCATGTCTCACCTCTGTTTAGTATAATTTTCACCTACTTTCTTCTCAATACCATTAGGTCTTTCTTCTAAATTAGTAATTCTCTCTCTCTCAGGCCAAATATGCTACTGAATATATCACATTTGACTTTAGTTTCAATTATTTTTAGTTCTAGGCATTTTGTTTTTAATATTGATTAATAGTTACATTTCAAGTCTTCTTTATAATTTTCAGCGTATTACACATGTTTAACCTATTTTCTGGGACTGGGAGTTACAGTACCTGAAGTTTTGCATTCCTGATCTGTTCTTTGTCCTTGATAATTTGTATGTCTTTCCTTACATGTTTTGTGATTTTCGATGATGAAATATTTATTTATTTTGAAATGAGGCATGTTAGGTTTCTTTGAGTCTTTGAAGAGAGATAGTGTCCTCACACAGGATTTGTATGTATTTTTATCAGTTGCATACTTGACCACTCCTGGACCCAAATAAAATAAATTCTGATCTTGGGAATTTTAGAACATCAGTAGCAGTGGTTATTTATGCTACAAGCCATATCAGAACTAGATTATGGATATAAATTCTCAGGGAAGATGATTTGATTTATTTTCACCCATTTCTACATTTTGAGAATAGTAATTTTCATTCCAGTCCTCTAGGAGTGCTTAGTTAGAGCATATTATTTCTCATTCACTTTTGTGGGAGGATCAGTCATGTGGAAGAATAGCTTAAGAAAGATTCTTGGTAGCTGATACACCTTAATTGGCATCTCTTGGGTTGTCTGAGCCCCTGAGTCTTGTGAGAGGGACCCTGCCCTGACTCGGTTTGTGGATGAGCATTCTTTATGTTCTTTTCAGTTTGACAATTTATTTAAGACCTTTTCTTGTTTATCCAAGATTTTTAATGGACTTTAGCAAGACGGTCAGCCAAGTATTTAGTCTGAAATAAAACAGGAAATGGAATTGTGTGCAATACCTTAATAGAATGGAGAAATAATTAGTATTGCCTTGAAACTTAATGAAAGGTAGTAACTCTAGCCTATTAGTTAAAGGCTCAAATTGAAGTGATATTTTAATAATATATCCTAAACATATTTCATTTCATAATTCTAATATAAATTAATTTATATTTTTTATTAACTATTTTAAACCTATGATTCTTCTTAAGGAAATATTATATTATTTGTTTCAAGTAACAACCAGCTTTAATTTTCAAATGGATAGACACAAAATATGGATTTTATTGATACTGATTTGCCAGAGTTATTCCAATCAATATCAGTCACAATCACATTATGAACGTTTATACTTAGATTAGTAGGGGGATGGGATTTACACAATTTTGTCAAGCCCAATATCAGATTGGTAGAATTTGTTTTAACTTGCCTGGCCAAATTTCTAATTTTTTTTCAAAGGTAGTGAATTAGGGGCACCTGTGTGACTCCATCAGTTAAGTGTCTGACTCTTGATCTAGCCTCAGGTCATGATCTCATGGTTTGTGAGTTCAATCCCCACATCAGGCTGACAGTGCAGAGCTGCTTAGGATTCTGCCTCTCCCTCTCTCTGCCCCTCCCCTGCTTGCTATCTTTCTGTCTCTCTCTCAAAATAAACTTTAAAATAAGTAAATACATAAATACATAAATACATAAAAAAATAAGTAAAATAAAATAAAATAAAATGGAACCTCAAAAAATGTAGTGGATTAAAATTTTTTAAAATTGGTCTAATCACATTAATGAAAACATATTTAAAAATAAAATATTTTAAAGTGAAAATTTCATATGTATGTAGAAAACTCAAACAACCTTAAATGGTTTTGTAATGCTAGCAAGCATATTTCATAAAAAAACAATTATAAAATAAAAATTAAAAAAAAAAAAAAACTTTAAAAGGGTGCCTGGGTGGCTCAGTTGGTTAAGCATCAACTTTGGCTCAGGTCATGATCTCATGGTTCCTGGGTTTGAGCCCCGCATCGGGCTCTGTGCTGACAGCTTGGAGCCTAGAGCCTGCTTCAGATTCTGTGTCTCCCTCTCTCTCTGTTCCTCCCCTGCTCTCACTCTGTCTCTCTCTCTCTCAAAAATAAATAAAAATTAAAAAAAAAGTTTTTTGAAAAAGAAAACACAATTATCAATACATTTTTTACATTCAGTTCCAATGTATGCAATTAACTAGTAATTTGTTATACAGAATGCATATAAATATCACAAAGAATCAAAGAAGGAATCTTTTGCATTAGCTATACTTTAGTAAAAATTAGAGTAGATTTCCATTATTAATCTACTCAGAATTTATTTAGGGAGAAATATATTAACGGGCATGTAAAGGAATTTTTCAGTTCTATATGGTATCTCAGTGTCATTCAGATGAAAGACAGTGTATGAAATTACTCAGTACTCTAATGCCATTTGTTTATTGCATCTTGCTTATGGTGTCTTTCCTTTATTAGAACCGTGCTATAGAATTCTAGAAATATGCCACAAGCAAGGCTCCGTACTTTCTGTTTTTAGGAGGAGGAACTCTACCAAAATTAATGCACTTGACCCTACTCCATCTATATCACTCACACTTTCTCTTTCCTACTGAAATTCTGCATAAAGCTTTTATGCTGTTGAGTTTATAAGAACAGATTCTCTCCTTGTGGAATGAAAGGTTATATATGTCTCACAAGGTCTGTATCTGTCTTAAAAAAACGAATACTTGTGTTCAGTATACAGGAAGCCTACATATCTAACCATGTCCTTCAGCCTATACTTCATCAATAATTACATTCATGGGACACCTGGGTGGCTCAGTCAGTTAAGCATCTGACTTCGGCTCAGGTCATGATCTCACGGTTCGTGAGTTCGAGCCCCGCATCAGGCTCTATGCTGACAGCTTGGAGCCTGGAGCCTGATTCGGATTCTCTGTCTCCCTCTCTCTCTATCCCTCCCTGACTAGTGCTCTGTCTCTCAAAAATAAATAAATGTAAAAAAAAAATTAAAAAATAAATAAATAATTACATCATATTTTTATATCTGCCATCCTTATCTTCTGTTTGTCTTGATTAGCTCTTAATTATGGCAGGAAATGTGGTTAATATTTATTTGTTTGTTCCCTCTCTAACCCCACTATGATATTAACACACAGAATTTTAGGACTTACTTTGACTTCAGAAATATACTAAATCTCTTATTGAAACATGATCCATTTAATTAGAAAAGAAACAGATACATTAGCATAATTCTCCAGCATCTAATTTATATATGAGTTACCTGAAAATAGGGAAATGTGTAAAATGACTTTCCCTGTTAATTTCATCTTCTATATCTGTATCATTCTATTTTTCACAAATTATAGTAGATAGGGTCTGCTTTAGGGGAATGCCTAATTTTGTAGAAAATGCAAAAAAGCTTCAAAACTATAAAAATCCCCCCCCTAATATTCATAAAAGACTGTTAGAAAGTATCGTAAGTGAAAGGTATAATAGCTGACTGGAAATAAGTCATCTAACACTAATTTGATTTTACTTCATCTAATTATCTGATATTGTTGAGGGATTGTTGTTTTTAGTAATACAAATTTTGCAAAAATCTAAATAAATTAGGTTTCCATACATTTTTTGTTACAAAATCTGTATATTCTTGGACATATTACTATTTAAAAAGTCTTTGTTGGGACACCTGGGTGACACAGTTGGTTAAGCATCTGACTCTTGATCTTGACTCAGGTCATAATCTTATGATTCATGGGATCAAGGCCTGAGTTGGGCTCTGTGCTGACAGTGTAGAGTCTGTTTGGAATTATCTCTCTCCCTCTCTCTCTGCCCCTCCCCTGCTCATGTGCCATCTCTCAAGATAAATAAAAACAAACTTAAAAAAAAATAAAATAAAAATTCTTTATTGAGGAATCTCAGGACCTGTTGTCCACCAATAAGAAAACCTTGAGAGAAATTTCTCCCATAGCCAGAATTCATGGGTCCAGGAATCAGTGGGTATAAGGACCTGTCAACCCTCATGGTTATTCCCAGTGATCCTCTAGCAAAGTTTTTGGTTCTTGTTCTCACAACCTTATGCTCTGCTGGGTCTAGATGTCTTAGTTCCAAAAGGAGACGTGCTTCCACTGGGAGACACAACAGTGATTTCATCAAATTGGAAATTAAAATTGCCACCACCTAGTTTCTTTGGGCTCCCCATGCATCTGAACCGATAGGAAAAGAAGGGAGTTATTTCCCCAGCTGGAGTGATTGAGTCTAACTACCACAGGGAAATAAGGCTACTTCTGAACAGCAGAGGGAAAATAGCTTAGGGTGTCTGTCTTCGTTCAGGTAGCTATAACAAAAGACCATGTATCAGGTGACTTAAACTCTTTTCTCACAGTTCTGGACTTTAGGATATCCAAGATCAATGTGCTGACAGATATGGTTCCTGGTGAGAACCCTCTTCCTGGCTTACAGTTAACCTCCTACCTGCTATGTCTTCACAAAGGGAAGAAAAAACTAGCTAAGGAGCTATGGTGTGTCCTTATAAGGATATTAATCCTATCATGTGTAATCCTACTGTCATGATCTCATCTAAACTTAATTATCTCTCAAAGACCCAACTCCAAATATCACATTAAGATTTAGGGCTTCAGATTACATGAATTTGGGAAGGCGAGTAGGAACATTCAGTCCTCTTTTAGTACTACCATGCCTTCTGATCAATGCAAATGTAAAACTACAATAAACTAAGCAGAACTGCTAATGGCCCAGACACTTCAAGAACAAAGGCTTTGCTCACCCCACTGGGTAGAGTGCTTACTGAGGACAAAGAGAATACAGAATGGGTAGCAGAAGAAGGAAATTATAAATAACAGCTGCAAACATGGGACTAGTTGCAGAAAGGAAAGCTACAATTATTATGATAATCTCTTCTTCATTTTGTTATGACTATGTCTGTGTATATATACATGTGTGTACAAGTATATATGAGAAATGTCTATGTTTTTTTCCCTGTCTTATTACTTTATCATTAACATAAGATGTGCTAATTTTACATCATAATGTTTAAGTTACAGGACATCAAGAATAGTGAGCATCACCCACGGACTTTGTACCCACTTCTGGGGAAAGGGTTAGTGCACTTGAAAGCAGGACAGTTATATCATTTTAATAAGAAATATTACCACATTATTATCTTTATATGGAGATTAAGTATGGTATAAGGAGTATGTATGTTTGGCAAGTTAACAAGGGTATACTGTAATGATCATATGTGTCAACTTGTCTAAGCTCCAGTTGATGAGGAAGCAAAAGGCAGGCTGAGGGCAAAATACAGCTAGCACACCCTTCCTGCCACCCTCCCACCCCCTCCCCCACCCCAAGTGGGATATGTGTGACTTTCCTCAGGCACTCCTGGCTGCCCCAGTGTTGCAGGATTTTTTAACACAATACCCAGGATTCCCTGTCTCACCACTTGAAAGAATGAAGAGGGGGACACAAAATGACCAGCAGGCAAAAGTTTATTAGAATATAAGATTAGAAAGGAAGAATAGGAGAAAGCTCTATTTATGGAGAGGGGACATTTGGAAGTGAATTCCCCTGACAGTAGGCAAGGGTCCTTGTTACATACGGTTTGGGTTAGCCCTCCCTATCTCTTCCCCCTTGTTCCTTCTCAGGGTCTACCTTTATTGGCTTGGTAGCTCTATATACTGGGTTTTCCCTTCCTGATTGGCTCATTTCCATTCTATGAGGGGTGCTCTATGGCTATCCTTAGGTGTTTTGTCAAATTCCTGAGTGGAAACCTGAGGGAGAGTCTTCTATTTAAGTCTTACATTTAAGAAGAACTTTAAGCCTGAGAAGGTGTGCTGTGGTTAGACACTCCCAGCATTGTTCCAAAATAGATCTTCTCCCCCCTACTCCCCCCCCCCTCCCCTCCGCAGGGACCTCAGACCCTAATCTTTCCTTGTCTGCCTACTGAATCCTATCTTCTCCTGTCAAATAAGGACAAAGGAAAAGACAGAAAACAAATGGTTAAACTGTTGGGGTCTCCACCAGTTTACAAATATCTTAGTAAATTACAACAAGGCAATCTTATCAATAGTCTAATCTTCAGAAACCTATAGACTCAGTTTACTGGAGCCCCAACATCACCCCTCCATAGTGATATGGGGAGAAAGGCAAGAAGAAAATGGTAGGTAAAATTCAATTTCCTTATAACCTGCAGCCCATTGACAAATACTTGTGGCAAATAAAGTATAACATTTCTCCAGGAACTCCTACCATCTTAATGTTAATGCATTGCTAGAGAGAAAAACAACCTTAGCTTGACAATTGTTAGGACTCCAGTAATCTGTGATTCTTTAGCATATGAAAGTCTCTTTGGAAACTTCTCTTTTGACTTTACCTCCCCAGAGTCCATAGTATATAACCAGTCATTTTACACAACCCCAACACAGCTCTTCCTGCCCACTGGTCCTGTCGCTCCCACCCCTGCCCCCATGCTTTAATAAAATCATCTTTTTGCACCAAAGACTTAAGAATTCTTTCTTGGCCGTCAGCTCTGAACCCCATAAATCCCACCATCACCCCCAAACCTCATCAAGTGTCCAGTTGTTTGGTCTAATACCAGCCTCGTTGTTACTGTGAGGTATTTTTTAGATGTGATTAACATTTATACCAGTAAACTGTAAGTATAGCAGATTACCCTCCATAATGCAGGTAGGCAGCATCCACCGAGTTGAGTATCTTAAGAGAAAAGTCTGAGGTTTCTGGAAGGAGGAAATTCTATGTCTAGACTGTATTAGCATTTCAGAATGCAGCATCACCACTTACTGGAATTTCCAGCCCATTGACTTACCCAGTCTCTCCCTTTCTCCCTCTACTTCTCCTTCTTTCTCCAGATAAATAGAACCAACAGAATATAGAATACGTGTGTGTGTATTCATTGATTCGTTGATAGATAGATAGATAGATATTCATTGATTGATTCATTTCTATTTCTATTTCTCTGGAGAGCTCTCATGCCTAAGGTAATATTTAAACAGTATATTTTAGGTTATGCTTCATTTAATAACTGAGTTTAATTGCTTGAAACCATATAGAATGGGCCATGTATTTATTCAGGCTACCCATTTTTAAGAAAATGTAGGTTCTTATGGAGCACTGGAATACCTGATTTAAATTCTATGAAGTTTACAAAGAAAAACTGGAACAACCATTAAAATGTGATGTTTTCAAGGATCACAAAAGTTACCAACAGATTTGAAATAAAAGATTCAAGGCCTTTTTCTTTTCTTTTCTTTTTCTTTTTTTTTTTTTTTTTTTTTTTTCTTTTTTAGCTTCTGGCCCTAGGATAAGTAACACCTTCTTAAAAGCATTAAGTTACCTATGGTCAGGCAAGCAATCTACACAATAGGCTTCTTAAGCACTTTGTTTGAGCTTTGTAGTAATAACAAAAGCCCTAAAGCATCTCTCAAAGCATATGTGATTTTTAAAGCAAAAGGAATTTTCTGTACAGTTTAGGAATTGGAAGCTTAAATTACAAAGAAGTGGTATTTTTAGCTTCTTCCTGAAAATGGAAAATACAAAACAAGAGTTACCTGATTAAGATAGAAGTAGATTAATGATTTATCACTTTAAACTTGTTGGGTAGGTAAATTTGGGGGGGGGGGGGGAAGGGCACTTTAAAGTGGTTTTTACTAGGCATCATTTGCACGTACAGTGTGGTGTGATTTATGTGAGGGATGTTTTCTTTAAAATTTTGCATACTTAATCTTTTATTTAGTTTAATGTCCATATAGGAATCTATAATTCTCTAAGATGAAAAGCTAGATATTTTTCCTTCTTACCTCCACATCTGAGAGTCTTGTGTGTTGGTTTTATATATACGATGTCCAGGGTTCCCAAATGTATTTAGTGGGAGGATAAGGGAAAAATATATCTACACTATCTCACCAGAACCAAAAAAATCCTATTATGTTATTTTAACTTTGTATAATTTATTTTATATACAGTATGTGAGGATACATAAATATATATATTTTTTGTTTATAAAGATCAAAGGGACCATTTCACCCCTTCTTGTTTACACCCTTTCTTACAGTGTTTCCTTAGATACATGGTAAATTTGGATCCTTACTGTAACTTTTGGAAAATAGATAAATCTCTAGGGATTAAAGATTGTGTCATATTTTTACCCTGTGGAAATACCTCCAAAGTCATGGTCCCTATAACCTGTACATATGTAAATGAATACCTTCAGAGGTTACTCAGGTAACTCAGAGGTCTTTCTCCTGAGATGGACAGGAGGCTATCACATAGTGTAGCCTTTGTCTCCTGAGGAGATGAGTGAAATTAATGTTCTGTCTTCTACTTTGCTGTATAAATTATGTGAGTTTTTTTGTCCTGATTTTGTGGTCACTTTCATGCTAGCTTACATGCATATAATCTGTTAATTTTTTTTAAATAATAACTTGTCTTCTTCCATATTGGAATTGAAGAGTTTTTTTATTGGCAGGATTGTCTTGTCTAACGAAATTTTGATATGAATGGTAGATACTTCTTGAATTGAGTGGACCAGGTGAAGGTTTTTTGACCAGTCAACAGTCAGAGAAATCCTGAATTATAACACAAAAATAGCCCTTCTAGCTTTCTACTCTTGAGGAAATATTATCCAGATATCCAGATGGACAGCCCTCTCCAAACTCTACATTTTATTAAGTAGTATGTTAATCTTGGCTCCTTAGGATCACTATTAGTTTTAATGGGGAGAAAATATGGAAACGTTGCCTGCAGGCCTTTCTGTTAAATGGTTGACATTTCTCTGTTCTCTTAGGAACAGGTCATATATATATACGTATATGTATGTGTGTGTGTGTGTTTGTGTGTTTGTGTATGTGTGTTGAAAAATGTGGAGAAGGAAGTGCAAAAATTAAAAATATCTTTGGGGAGCCTGGGTAGCTCAGTCTGTTGAGCCTCTGACTCAGTTTCAGCTTAGGTCATGATCCCAGGCTCATGGGATTGGTTCCCTCATCAGGCTAAGCACTGAACATGGAGTCTGCTTAAGATTCTCTCTTTCCCTCTGCCCCTCTCCCCTGCTTGTGCACATACTATGTCTCTCTAAAATTAAATCAATATGTATATTTTCTTTCTCTGAAGGCTAGAACCTTGTTCCTTTCTCTGGTATCTCCAAAGTTATGGTCTCTAGGCTCTTTATCTTTCTGCCCAAGGCTGAAGGAGGCTCTCCTGAAAGCCCAGAGAGACAGAACAACTCGGTAGGGAATAACTGGAAAATAGCTCAAAATTGACTGTTTGGGAGAGTATTAGAGGTAGGGACTGCTAAAGCATATGTTTCTATAAGTTCTCCTTAGGTTATACTTTTCTTTCCCTTTCCTGGTAGATACTTTAACATTTGCACTGAAATTTCTGTATTTTTCCATTGGATGACAGATCCATGCAGGTCATTGTTATTTCTGGTTGGCCTTCTTCCTTTTTCCACGGTCCTTGTACAGATGGGGACACATTTTCTTAATTTCTCCTGATTACCCTGTAAATCTATTAAGGAATGACCTACTGTGCAAATTAAAAGCTACCATAGTCAGTGCATAGTCAGAACGCAAGCCTTGATTTGGTAACTATGTGCCTTCATAAAGAAATGGGATTAGGGGACAGTAACAGTCTCACTCCATCCTGGGATGCACTCTGAGCCAAAACATTATTTTGGGCCCTGGGGAATGATAATGCAGGGTTAATCACAGATACTGAGCCAATAAAATAGCTTATCAAAAGGATAAGCTACAGCCTTATGTAAATAATATTCTGTGTCAAGAGCTCAGTTGGAGGGAATCAAAGTGGTTATAAAAGAATTAAAAATACAAGGGATACAAGATCTTAGAGAAGTAAATAAATTTGTAATTCATCTCAATAGGTCCTTTAATCCATATCACTTTGTGCTTTCTCAGTTATCCTTTGAACAGCTTATAACATCTGCTGATTCATTCACATCACATGAATAAAACACAATCTTTAACACTTGTTCATTCTCATAACTTTATCGTTTTCTGAAAGTTATCTTTTAACAGTTTTAGAGGTCTTCCATTGGGGTGCCAAGGTGGGATGCCCACCTCTCAGAACCTGGTAAGCTTAGTCACCAGGAAAGTGTAATTTCTGGGTGTTTTAAAACCAGGTCTGACTTATTTTCATTTTCTTAGACATGAATCGAAAGCAGCAGTAGGATTTCACTGATACTCTGCATTTCAAAGTTTAATTTTGTATTCACAGATTTTTTTTTGGTCTTGTTAAGATCCCATATATTATTCTTCATTTAGAATTCGGTTATACGTTCTGTTACTTGATGATCTTTGTAAATTGATGGTTTATACAGATCTATTTTCTGTTAGGTGAGAAATAACAAAAATCTTTCTTTTTTTTTTTTTTTTTTTTTTTCCTGTAAGTTTTCTGTTTGACTGTTTGGCTCTTCTGATTTCAAATCAACTAAGAATTACATGCCCATCAAGAAGTCGGTATCTAGACTCACTACACTAATTCATTGTTGAGTTTTGTATTTATGTGTCTACACTTGATTTATGGCTGAAATTTTATTTTTTTAAGTTTATTTATTTATTTTGAGAGACAGAGAGAGAGAGTGAGTGAGTGGGGGAAGGGGCAGAGTGAAAGAGAGAAAATCCCAAGCAGGCTCTGTGCTGTCTGCGTGGAGCCCCCCTGGGGGCTTGGTATCATGAACTGTGAGACCATAACCTGAGTCAAAATAAAGAGTCAGACACTTAACTGACTCAGCCACCCAGGGAACCCCATGGCTGATTTTTAAAATTGGAGCAGGAAGCTTTCTTTGTCTCTTCGTGTCCATAATTTGTAAAGTTATAAGCCATTGTATATGTGTACTACATTTTTCTACCTCCTGATCATATTTATAAATTAGATGATTAAAAAGCTTATATTGAAGAAGCTGTTTTCAGATTAACTTATTGTACATATGTACCTATCCATATTGAATATTACTAAATCTCCCACAAAATAACAAAATTGAACTTATAATACTTGCAGTGTTCTAGGAAAGTACTAATATAAAAATTTATAAATATTGTAAGAATCTAAATTTACATAATTTAAGTAAATTTTGGGCTACTGAGACTTGTATAGTATAAACACCTATGTTGGGGTGCCTGGGTGGCTCAGTCAGTTAAGTGTCTGACTTCAGCTCGGGTCATGGTCTCATGATTCATGGGTTCGAGCTGTGCTGACAGCTCAGAGCCTGGAGCCTAATTCAGATTCTGTGCCCCCTGCCCTCAAAAATAAATAAATAAAAATTTAAAACAAAGAATAAAAACAGCTATGTTATCTCTGGTTAAGAATGTTGTGTATTGTACAAGCACACATTTGTATTCTGCTAGGATATGTTCATTTACTAATGACTCCTATATAACTCTTAAAATTATAAGAAAAACTGTATTTATGTTTAACCCTATGAAAATGTTATTCTGATGAACATTAATCTGATAATGGTTGCATTTTTAAGTATTTAAACTTAAAGATAATTTCCAAGAGTTTTGGGTGACTTAAAATCATGGACTAATATTAAATTGAGTTAATGGTGCTCATTAATGCCTTGGTCATTTCTCAGTAAGGTACAAAACCGAGACATTAATCGCTAAGCACCATTTTATATGCTGTTACTATATATTTTTATGGTAAAGAGAAGCTATGCATTTGAGTGTGTAAATAAAAGTTTATTTTTGTCACTTTGAGAATTTATATAATAAGGGATATATCTATATGGCTGTAAAAAGTCTGAGATGTGTATCCATGAACTTACTAATCTGCAAAATGTTGGTGTATGACAACCAGTCCAAAATTACCCACCCCCTAGATTTTTTTTAATGAAACAGAGTTACTTTGGTTAAAAATTATGATATTGGCTGACTCGGTCCCACAGGACCAGCCAAGAGGGCTCTTGGCTTCATGCAGAATAGAAATCAAACAGGAGCCAAGAGGAAGTGAGAGCAGAGTTTAGTGAAGGTATACAAAAAGAGTACAGGTATAGACAGAATGTCTGGGAGACTCAGAAGAGAAGAGTGAGTCTCATCTTTGTTTGGGGTCTGGGATTTTTATTGAGGATCATGTTCTGGTATATGAGTGTTTAGATGTCCTCCATAAGTCACTTATTCCTTGAAGCCAGCGGTCTTGGTGAGTCAGTCGTCTTGAAAAACATGCATGACCACCTCTCCTGGTTACTCTTTACATGTTATTTATCATGCTGGAAGACCCCAAAGAAGTTATTTACTCCTTGATCTTTACAAGGTGGACATACATTGTCTGTATTATAAGGTATGTGTAAGGTGGTGGTGCAGGGCCTAGTAGGAAAAGAAGCCATGAAAAAAACGGTTCTTCATGGGTACCCTTTAGTTTTCCTGTCTCACTTATAATCAATATACAAGAATGAGACTCTGCTAGGAGTAATGTTGACATAGAGAAATAATTGTGTGAAAAGTATGCAAGATGTGTTTTTAAGAGAAAAAAAGAGAATAGTTTTATAGTAAAGTAAAATGGCTGGCTGTTCCAGAATGAGAGAGAACAAAGTGAAAGAGAAAACCTGAGTGGGTATAGAAAGTTACAGAAAACTTGAAGAAAGAGAATTTAATTTGCCACGGACAATGCTGGATAAAATTTAACAAGTTTACTTATAAGACTTTCCATAAAATTCTCTGATTCATTTGATATCGAATATTATGTTGATGCAAAAATAGAAGTTGTTTTTCTCCTTGTTAAATTGACATTTTTCTTGGAGTATTGATCTGCTCTTCATAAGTAGTTGTAAAATGTTTTCTTTACTTTCTGCATAATCTGTCTAGATATCAAAGATTCTGTTTTGCCAGAAAAATGTTTTATGCTTTATGTTGATTTTATCTGCTCATTTGAGAACAGAGTCTTCTTATTTTTGAAAGAGCTGATTCATTTTACATGTCACCTCCTCTATTTACTTTTGAATCTTTTATTGTCACTTTAATTAAATAGATAACCAAGTATTGTTTCTAAGTAACCTATGATCCTACTTAATCAGGTGCCATATCTTCTCAGGCAATGCTTTTGATTTTGTGTTTCTAAAATTGAACTTCAAATTTAGAAGGGATTTAAGGAAAAATTTTATAGGACATCTTTTTTATTGTAAAGTATTTTAAAGTTTTAAGGACATCTTTTTATTTTAAAATATTTTAAATTTTCTCCCTCTCTCTCTGCCTCTCCCTTGCTTGGGCTGCCTCTCTCTCTCTCTCCCTCTCTCTCTCTCAAAGTTAATCATTTAAAAAATAATTTAAAAAAGGGGGGGCACCTGGGTGTCTCAGTCAGTTAGGCGTCTGACTTAGGGTCGAGTCATGATCTTGTGGTTTGTGAGTTTGAGCCCCATGTCAGGCTCTGAGAGCCTGGAGCCTGCTTCGGATTCTGTATCTCCTCCCTCTCTCTCTTTGCCCCTCCCCTGCTTGGACTTCTCTCTCTCTCTCTCTCTCTCTCTCTCTCTCTCTCTCTCTTTCTTAAAATTAAATAAACATTAATTTTTTTTTAATAGTTTAAAGATTTAAGGACATCTTTTATATCTAAATTTCTCTGTGAGTTTTTTTTAGAGGTTTTTTTTTTTTTTAATGTTTATTTATTTTTGAGGGAAAGAGTGGGGGAGTGGCAGGGAGAGAGGGAGATGGAGAATTCCAAGTAGGCTCTGCTCTTTCAGAGCAGAACCCAATGCGGGGCTCAATCCCATGAACTGAACCATGAGATCATGATCTGAGCTGAAATCATGAGTCGGACGCTTAATCTACTGAGCCACCCAGGAGCCCCTATCAGTGAGGGTTCTTAAAGAGCATCTGAAAAAAATCATAAATAGTTGTTCACTCATGTGAACTAGAAATATATGTACTAGAAATAACTAGGTTTATTTGATACATGACTACTGATGTGTGTTGGAACTGTTGTCACTTCCCCAGGGATACTTGGCTTTCCCTAGGTGTTAACAGGCAGAAGTGTAATGTTATTAATATAAAGACATAATTTGCTGTATGGAAAATTCCTAGAGATTTTTAAATATCCATATGTTTCTATTTGACAGACTCCTAGTGGTGCTTTGCCTGGTGATATGAGGCAACAACAGTGGAGTATTATTAATCATATTTCAGTAATTCCTTCTAAAACATCAACCTGATTTCAACCTTAGCCTTTAGCTTGAATCTAATGTCTTCTTCTAGGGCAGTAGTTTTCAATTGGAGATGTACTTCAGATTTACTTACAGAGTTTTATTAAAATACACAAATAAAATTATTCAGAACATATTAAAGAGATGTTCTATTTGTTTCCCAAAATTCTTCACCATTGAATTTTTCCTAATCAACTCTTACAAACTGAATGTTTATGTCCTCCCCAAATTCATATGTTAAAACCCTATTCCCTGATGTGAGGGTATTAGAAGGTAGAGCCTGTGGGATGTAATTAGGATTAGAGGAGGTCAGAGGGGTGGAGGCCTTATGTGTGGGGTTAACGCCCCTGTGAGAGTTAGGATAACACTTGCTTTCTCTCTCTGCCCTCAGCCTTGTGAGGATACAAGTACACATTGGCAGTCTGCAACCCAAAAGAAGGCTCTCACCAGAGCCTGATCTGATCTTGGACTTGCAGTCTCTAGAACTACAGAAATAAATTTTTGTTGCTTATAAACCACCAGTTTATGATATTTTTTGATAGTAGATCAAACTAAGATATCAACTTTAACTAAAACCTGGTGGCAAAAGTCTTTGACACTAGAGAAGTTAAGAGTTTTATTTAGTGTTTAGGATAGCTGGGTATTTTTCCCTACTCAAAGGCAGATTCCTAAAGAGTGGTAAAGACACTTTTGACAGTCAAATTTCTCACTTAAGGAAGAGAGGAGCATTTTGATTCAGGCAAAATAATTCATTTTGTTTCCACTGTTAGGAATTATACAAATATTTGCAGAATCTTATGAACTGCCAGATTCCATATCATCCTTGTTCCTCAGAACAAGTAAAATAAATAAATAAATAAATAAATAAATAAATAAATAAATAGAACTCTTAAAAACTCATTGACTCTGATTCAGAAATCTGGTGGGTTAAAATTTCCTTGCTATTAGCCTTGTTAAGAAAATGAAGAATTACTTCAAGTAAGCATGGCACGATTATTGTTTAACTTACTTATATTGGATATGGCTATGAAATTGGTTGGGCATTACACCATATCCCATGCTCTACTTAATTGAATCCCTTGTAATTATTTACACTATTTATTTATTTATTTATTTATTTATTTAATATAATTTATTGTGAAATTGGTTAACATACAATGTATACAATGTGCTCTTGGTTTTGGGGGTAGAGTCCCATGATTCATTGCTTACATATAACACCCAGTGCTCATCCCAACAAGTGCCCTCCTCAATGCCCACCACCCATTTTCCCTTCACCCTCACCCTCCCATCAGCCCTCAGTTTGTTCTCTGTACTTAAGAGTCTTGTGTTAAGTTTCTCAAGTTCCACATATAATTGAAAACATATGATATCTGTCTTTCTCTGACTGATTTATTTCACTTAGCATAATACATACCCTCCAGCTCCATCCACACTGCTACAAATGGAAAGAAGATGTGGTTTATATTTACACTATTTAAAAGGGATTCTCTTCTCTTTGAAAAAACTCATACACCTAAAGTTATAAGGGCTAGAAATAATTCACTGGAAGAAGTCGGCCATTCAAATTGGCCAAGAGTCTCTTACTACATGAAAGTGTTCTGAAGAAATCACCCCACTGGGAAGGACCAATTCAGGAGCTCATGATCACATAGACTATCAAAATGAGAGAAAAACCTAACTGAACTTGTGTTTCCCATGTGAAGGCAGCATCTCAAGAAGACCAAACTATGACTACTACCAATTGCTTGAAACCTAGGTTTTCTAGACTTTGAAATTCACTAAACTGAAAAGATGATATTCTAACAAGACTGATTTGCTGTTATATGTATATTATTTTTTTTCCTTTTAACTTCTTAGTCATTTTGCTCCCCTTCCCCCATTTCTGTCAATCATCTCTGTTTTCTGTATCTATGAGCTTGTTTTTTATTTTTGTTTTGTTTCAGGATCCACATAATAAGTCAAATCATATGGTATTTGTCTTTATCTTATTTCACTTAGCACAACACCTCTAGGTCCATCCATGTTGTTATAAATGGCAATATTCCATTGTATATATTTACATAGCACATTTTCTTTATCCAGTCATCTATAGTCAACACTTAGGTTGTTTTCATATCTTGGCTATGGTAAATAATGCTACAGTGAACATGGGGTTATGTATATCTTTTCAAATTAGTATTTTTATTTTCTTTGGATAAATCCTCAGAAGTGGAATTGCTGGATCATATGGTAGTTCTACTTTTAATTAGTTGAGGATTTTCTGTAGTGGTTGCATCAATTGACATTCCTGCCCACAGTGCACAAGGGTTCCCTTTTCTGTACATCTTTGTCAACACTTTCTATCTCTTATCTTTCTGATTATAGCCATTCTAACAGATGTGTGATTATATTACTTTGTGGCTTTGCTTTGCATTCTCTGATGATCAATAATGTTGAACATCTTTTCAAGTATGAAAGGGTCTTCTGTGTATCTTCTTTGGAAACATGTTTATTAAGGCATTCTGCCTATTTTTGAGATTATTTTGATATTATATTCATATTCCTTATTTCTTATTACTTTGCATTTTGCTTTGAACTTGATAGATATTTCTGTGGCTGCATAATACACCGAGAAAATAAATATGACAATGGAAACCTTTTGAAAATTATAACATTACCATGAAAGAGTAATGGAAGAGGAATTAATTGTAAGTGTGAATGAAAATTATCTTCTCTGTTTATAAAGGGCAAAGAGACCATTATCCCTGCCTTTTCTTGTTTCCTTGGAGATATAGTGAATCTAAGTCCTTGTTCTAACCATTGTAAATAAATAAACCTCTGTAGATATTAAGATCAGTTTCTTCTCTCTGTCTCACTCTCAATCTTTCTCTCTCCCCCTTTTTCTTTTCTTTTTGCTCTTTTGTTCTTTTTTTCTTTTTTCTTTTCTTTTCTTTTTTTTTATAATTTAGAGATATTTCCAAAGTCACATGCTAACTAACAGTTAGATATATAAATAAGTACTTCTAAAATTAACTCAACATTTTCTCTCATCGATGGATAGAAGATTTTTCATAAGGTTACAGTCTTTGTCTTTTCAGAGAATACAAGGACTTATTTTCTGTTTCCTACTTTAATGTATAAATTACAACCGATTTTTTATTCTAATTTGTAGTCATTTTTTTCACTAGCTTACATGCATCTGATCCATTAATGCCTACCCAATAATAAACTTTGAATATTCTCTCCTGTATTAGTATGGAAGGATCTTCTTATTGTCAGGATTATTTTATTTTCCAAATCAATCCAACTGTAATGTACTTGGAAATGTAATATCAATATACTTGATAATGGTTGTGAATAAGTTATCTTCTCTCTCTACAAAAATTTGTACAAAGGTTTTATTTTTTTTTCTTTGAAAAGTTATGACATATATGATACTCTCCAAATTGCTCCCCATTTACCTAAATAAGTCAGATACTACTTTACCTATTTGCACTTAAATTACAGATTTTATGACACTTCACTCATACCTAATCCTACATACATATTTGAAATATAAGGCTGTCCTTCTACATTACTCCAATACTATTGTCATACCTTACAATATTATCCATAAATGTATGATATCATCTAATAATATGCCCATAGGCAAGTGTTCTTTTCAATGTTCTCAGCAGTACCATTTAACATAATTACTCATATCCCTTCTTCCCTCAACCTACATTTACTTTTGTCTTCTGTGATTTGTAATATTTTTACTAAACGACATCTTCAGAATGTTGATACCTCTTCATTACTCACTTCAAAATTCCTGCTCTGTTGAGATGGTATTGAATATTTACTACAATGAAATTTTTAAGTTTTATTTTAGCAATTTTAGTTGTTCTTTGTGTAAACAAGAACACAGTCACTGCCCAGAACACATTATTATATTAAATTTAGAATAACTATATATTTAATTTTTTTATAATTAAAAAAAATGTTTTTAATTAAGCGTGTGAGCATGAGCTGGGGAGGGGCAGAGAGAGGAGACACAGAATCCGAAGCAGACTCCAGGCTCCGAGCTGTCAGCACAGAGCCTGAGGTGGGGCTTGAACTCACGAACTGTGAGATCATGACCTGGGACGAAGTTGGACGTTTAACCGACTGAACCACCCTGGCGCCCCAACTATATATTTAATTTTAACTTTAAATATAATAATATATTCTAAGTATAATTAGTCATAATTAAAAAAATAAGTCAGATTTATTAAAGTAAAATTTATATGTGGGCACACAAAATTTTTAAGCACTTTACTTTCCTTGTCTTGAGATTTATAATCTGAATTACTTTTCATTACACCAAGGTACATGTAACCCAGACTAATTTACTCAAAAAGTCTATATGATTGGTTTACTGTTTTTATGTACCAATTTAGATACATTTATGATACTATCATAAAGGAATGTGGTATGGTATACAATGGGTAGAAATGCTTTGAGTTATAGTCATTTTGTATCAACAAAGTATAGTTACAAACACAAAGCTATTTTCTGGCTTCTTTTCCTATTTATATTTTCTTTTCACATAGAACATTATAAAATTTCTTTATTTGATATTTGGATTTGTGTCATCTGCTAGATCATGTTTAGATACAAAAAATCTTCTATTTATGTATTTATATATGTATATATTCATTTATTCAGCAAGCAAAGGCTAAGAAAATGTTTTAAATATGAAGATGTACATTTTTCTTCAGAGTAATAAAAGTTTATCCTTTATTTTTCTTTTTTGTAATCATCACTACTCCACATATTCTAGGCTTTTTGGGTCTACTCTTACTTTATTAGAATATTACACCTCCCGGATTTTTCTCATTTTTAAAGAAAAATTTTATTATATTTTTAATGTTTATTTTTGAGAGAGAGAGAGAGAGAGAGAGAGAATGGGGGAGGGGCAGAGCGAATGAGGGAGACATAGAATCCAAAATAGGCTCCAGGCTCTGAGCTGTCAGCACAGAGCCTTACGTGGGGCTTGAACTCACAAACCGTGAGATAATGACCTGAGCTGAAATCAGACGCTTAACCCACTGAGCCAGTAGGTGGGACTCTTTATGATGTAATCCTTCTTGCTAGACAATGTGGAGTGGTCAACAATCACTACAGTTATTCTAGTTGCTCTTATCCCGACTGTGTCAGACCCCTCTTGGTACTATCATTCTAACAGGAAAGCAAACAAAAATGGGTCTCTTCTATCCTATGGAAAGTTCATTACTTTCTTGAATTTGCTTAATTGCAATTTCTTTATACCCACAATTCTCACACAGGTTTTAAATCTGACATTGTGTAGCTTTTTGTTGCTTGTCTGAAAGTGATGATCTCTAGTGACTGTCTATATCATAACCAGAAGGTAAAGGCCTAATGGAGTTAAAACCACTTAAAAATATCCATGTTTAATATTCATTCTATTCTTGTACCTCCCATGTAGCCTCGTGTTTATCTCTATGTTATTTTCTAAAATCTCTGGGGACAGGTTTTCAAGTTTGCTCTCCACCAAGTTAATTCAGTTTTCCAAGTGAGAATTCTTATCCTTTCTTTGTCCAAAGAGTATTTATTTCTTCTCTTTTACTTTTTATTTTCTCATAGTTTTCCTTAGGCCATTAATGTATTTTTAATTTTTGCCTATTTAATCATCTCTCCATGTGAATTTCTGATTCTATTTAGAAGATACATCTTGATTAAATCTACTGGGATGCTCAACATTTATTATCTATTTTTAAGAATGACTTCAGAAGCATGTTATTATAGTCATTCAAAGCAAGAGATAGGCAGAATGCAGTCATATATTCCTTAAATAACCCCAAGAATTTTGGACCCATGTGTTAGAAAAGTATGAAAATATTTCAGGACTGAATGAAGTGGTAAACCATTTGATTTGATCCAATCAAGTAGTAATAACCCTTAGTTAAGATTAAATAATAATTTTATATAACCTAATGAGACAATGCAGTTTGTAAAAATGAAGAAAAAGGTACTTTGTACTTCATGTGTTTTATTGGCTAGGGATGCTGTAAAAAAAAATACTGCAGACTGGGTGGCTTGAGCAACAGACATTTGTTTTCTCAGTTCCGGAGGCTTGAAGTCTGAGATCAGGTTGACATCATGGTGAAGATCTCTTCCTGGCTTGTAGGCAACCACTATCTTGGGTTTTCATATGACCTTCTTTCGTGCACATAATGAAGGGGGGGGGGGAGTGGAGAGAGAGGCAGAGAAGAGGAGAACATGTACATAAGAGAGAGTGAGCTCTGCTGTTTTTTTCAGACACTAATCCTATTGTATTAAGGACCCCATACTTATAATCTCATCAATGTTAATTACCTCCTTATAGGCCCTATCTCCAAGTCCAGGGACACTGGTAGTTAAGGCTTCAACATATGAATTTTGAGCACACACAGTTCAATCCATAGCACCATACTGGCATACTATTGGCATAAAAATATAAAATATAAAATTGGCACAGTAGTCTTAGTCATGAGAGAAAAACGTGCAGTAGTTCTTTAGCTCCGGATCTTATATTCTGGCCAGACAACATGGTTGGTGGGAATCCTTACCAAGCTAAGAATTTACCTCAAAACTGTTTAATAAATGACCCTTCATTTTTTCTTTCGTGGATGCACCATTTTCAGCCATGGTAACATCAAGAAGAAAAAATGGCAAATGAAAATTAGAATGTTCCTTTTGTGTGCATAGTTGAGAAATTGATGAATATTTGCTAATGTAAATTCTTGAATCTTTTATGAAAATTTGTTCAGAAGATCAAGAAACTTGGCTATTTGAGATGCTTGATTGAGTAATTGCTTTAAGCTTTTTAAGTAGAAGAATATAAGAGGGTTTATTAATTTCAAATAATAGTGGGAAATTTAAGAGAACTTGAATTTCACTATATTACAGGTTGAAATTATTGTGTATAAGTGATAATTTAGGTAATAATAAATGTTTGGTCTTATTTTTTTGTTTACTTACCTTTTGTTTACCCAAAATTTTATGAGAGAGATGTCTTTGTTTTCCCCATTTAACACAACTGAGTCCCCAAAATGTTACAAGTCTTCTCAATGCTGCACAGACACTAACTGGGTTAGGATTTGGATCAAGGCATCTCATTCCAGAGTTCATACTCTTCATTAATATGCAATACTTCCTCTCACCGTAAGGCTTGCCACAGTAAAAAAAAAAAAAAAAAAATTAAGTCAGTAAATGTTTAATGTTGTCATTAATGATTCATATTAACATTAAAAAGAAAATTGAATGTACAAATGTATCTAAATTTCGATATGTTTGGGAGTTTATTTTCCTAAAGGCTATCGTACTGAAAATGCATGTTAAATTTGCTATATCCTTCAGAAGAAAAAACAAATTTATATATCAAATCTCAAAACTTAATAAAAATTATTTTTATTTGATTGTTTAAATTGTTTTGAAAACATAGTAACCCCCACATAACCACTTATTTTTATATATAGTCAAATACACATTGGCATGATTATCTTCTAAGAATTTAGAATGCTGTTGTATATCCCTTTTTTATGCAGTAAATTCTTTAGTTTTTGACAATTTAGAATTAGTTTAGGTTAAATTCTTCTCAGGTGGGATATTTGGAATATAGTCTTTGCATTCACTGCTACTTTCATGTTAACAAAAAGATATTCAAGGGGCACTTGGATGGCTCAGCCAGTGAAGCATCTGACTCCTAATTTTGGCTCAGGTCACAATCTCACAGCTCATGAGTTCCAGCCCTGCGTGGGGCTCCTCACTGACAATGAGATGCCTCCTTGGGATTCTGCCTCTCCTCCCCCTCTTTCTACCCCTCACCTGCTCATGTTCTCCCTCTCAAAATAAATAAACTTAAAAAACAAAAGATAGCCAAAATAATGTCTAGGATTTATAGCTGAAGTAAACAAAGATGAGCACAGTTCCCAAACTAATCCCAATTAGTGGACTTTCATCTAGTATGGCTGTGCTCTACTGCAGGGACACACAGTGAACACAGATGAATTCCATTAAATCCTGTAATTCTCTGCCTGCACTATAGCCACCACAATCCTAACGTTATCATTCATGTTTAGGGTACGCCGTGCCATCTATACCTTCCCGGTTGCGGTGCAACATTAACAATTTCCATGCCTACCTCTGTCCCATATAGTTTCTGTTGTTAGGTATTTGTACCCTATCTTATAGTACGTTCCAAATCACATTTAAATTCAGTGATGAATCCCTGAAACCAGAAAATTAGGGGCTCCTGGATGACTCAGTTGGTTAAGTGTCCAACTCGGTTTCGGCTCAGGCCATGATGTCATTGTTCATAGGTTGGAGCCCCACATCGAGCTCTGTGCTGACAGCATGGAGCCTGCTTGGGATTCTCTGTCTCTCTCTTTCTATGCCCTCCCTGCTTGTGCTTGCTGTCTCTGTCTCAAAAATAAATTAACATTAAAAAAACAATCCACAAATTATATCATACATGTTGCTGTCTCTCATGTTAAGGCTGGCATTATCCCTAACATGAAATAGGGTGGAATCTGCCAGAGAAAGTAAACAATCTGAAGAATTTTACCTTGAACTAATTCTCTGTGAAGAACAGTTTCCTTTAATGTTTAGCATTGAGTCACTCAATTGGTCAAGGTCTAGGAAAATATGTAGGATATTTCTAAGAATGAGAAGGATATAATTTATTTGCTTTCTGATTAGGAACATCAACTTTGGAGAAAACAATATTTGGCTTCAATTCCCATCCTGTCTATATAAGAGATGAATTTGGTTAACTAAATTAATGCTTCTGAACTTGAATTTTTGGTACATGAAACGAGTACACTTCATATTTTAAGAATTTAAAAGATTATATATATATATATATACATATATATACATAAATATACAGTATTATTATATATGTAATATATAACAATACAATATATTGTATATATATAATATACAGTAACACTGTATATAAGTATATAAGCATATACTTTTAGCACAGTTGCTGCACATAATAACTACATCATTATTATCTGCCATTATGCTAAATTACCATAAGTCTGCTTAGAATTTTCTTATGTAGCTTTGTATTTAATACCTAGTTTTACCAAATACAGATAAAACCAGGCCTCAACTATTTAAGGACATGGCTCAATTTTATTTTGATGCACCTACATCACATCTACACTATAATAATAAATATAATGTGCATCTGTTAAGCATTCCCTGTGAATCTAAGAGTTATAAATATTCACCATAAAATAAAAAACCAAACAAGCAGATTTGGTCCTTGAGGGCAGTAAAATTAAATCTAATTATTTTGATAGCACCTTCCCAATAATATATTGATTGTTTGATTGTGAACTCATGCTAATATTAAATTTATAATATGGTTTATATTTCAAAACTATTAATAGGCTATTGTAGGAAACTGAATAGTTACTTCACCCAGATTATACATGTTATTTATTCATTTCTAAGAATTCATACTCCTATAGTTTTGTGATTGAGTCTGCCATAATTAAATGCTAATCTCCTATGTTAAAAAAAGCAACTATGATTCTAATGTGTATCTGTGCATTAGACAATGACTAGCCTATGTGCTCAATTATGGAATCCAGGACTCTGGATTCCATCCTGGAGATGAAAATTCAGTAAATATTGGATTAGCCTTTGAATTTATAACAATAATAATAAACAGGTGCTCTAATAAAGAAGGTACTTTGCTTCTTTAGAAAAGTGTTTTTCCTGAGGTGCCTGGGTGATTCAGTCAGTTAGGCCTCTGACTTCGGCTCAGAACTTCTGTGGGTTTGACCCCCGCATTGGACTCTGTGCTGATCGCTCAGAGCCTGGAGCCTGTTTGGGATTCTGTGTCTCCCTCTCTCTCTGCCCCTCCCCTGCACACATTCTGTCTCTCTCTCAAAAATAAATGAACATTAAAAAAAATTTTTTTTTTTTAAAAGAAAAGTATTTTTCCTTTGGCGTGCCTGGGTGCCTCAGGCTCCGCCCTGACAGTGCGGAGCCTGCTTGGGATTCTCTCTCTCTCTCTCTCTCTCTCTCTCTCTCTCAGTACATAAACTTAAAAAAATATTCTTCCCTTCATTTTTTATAAATGTATAATTTTTTAGTGTCAGATGCGTTATTTGCATAGATTCATTTTGTTAGTGTTTGAGGTTAATTTAGAAAGTCAGATGAGGAGGTGTTTGACAGCCTTCTGACAGGCCACGGGGGTTATCTGTTGTCCTTGTCATGTGCCGCTTTCACATTTGGACCTTAGTGTTGTTCCATGCCATCATAACACAGGCGGATCTATGGATCTATCTTCAGAGAAGCATTCTGAGGCCATTCCTCACTTGGATTTGGTTGTGTCCTAAGACGTTGCCTGAAACCTGGGTCTCATCTTCTTATACAGATTCCACAGAAATCTCCCTTTATCTCATCCCATCCAAAGGGACTTAACTTTAGGGCAAATTCCTCCTTTTCATCGTATATCTTTAAGACCCTCCACCTCTTCCTGCAATACCTTTTTTTCCCCCTTTCAACAGTTCTACAGACTGCATATGCTACAATATAGTTACACAAACAGGTACCAGATACAGATATAGATACAGATATGTTTGCTCTCTCTCCTATTGTGACTCCTGTTTTCTGTCCTATTACATCTGTCTTTTGAGCAATAAAATATTGCTCTCACCCTTGGCTATATGAACTTGGACAGATAGCTTAATCTTTTTTGTACCCCCATTTCTCCATATTATACTGCAAATAATATTTCTACTTCATAGGACTTTCAGGTGGATTAAATAAGTCCATGTAAAATTATCAGAGCAAGCACCATACAGCACAGTAAGCACTATATGATATTGTTGTTGGTACTATTATAATAAGAACAATTATTACCCCATGAATGGGAATAGGGTGAACATACTTAGTAAATGCTGCCAACATGTAAAATTTCATATACAAAATATAGAATGGCATTTTTATACAGTTGATATGTGTAGGGGGAAATAGAGTTGAACGATTATATTGTGAGTTGACAAAAATAGAAAAACAGGCAACACATTTTATACCAAATAAAGCTTTACAACTGAATTATCCAATTAATTGTCTCAATTCTCCCGTTTATTTTATCAATTAAGTTCCTACCCCAACTAATAATTCTACTGGTTCTATATTTTCATTTAAGAATGTAAAAACAAAAGCATTACCAGGATTTAGCAAGAATAGTTGTCTTTACAATGCTTCAGAAACCCATTTGTTCCCCAATGAATACTAAACACAATGCCATGTTATGTCTAAATCTATCTTTGAAAAAAATTCGTATGGAAACTACTTTTGGTTATTAGATTTTGAATTAGGTAGAGTACATCATTTATACCACCCATGCATGTAATCATTCATTGATTTAATATGCATTGCAGGAGAGCCATCAAGGGAAATAGAGGGTTGATATTAGAATGTGAAATTGCATAAAATAAGATGAATGATAAGGAATTAACCATAACTGTATCTGCTTTTCCTCACAGGGGTTTGGTTCAAATAGGAAATTCTATAAGCAGAACTTGAACACTCTGTATTATTAAAGGGTTATATGACATATTTTTAATTTAAAATGTTTAGTTGTGAGAGAAACAAACCATTTAAGAACACTGAAGTGCTTTAAAGTGCTTTTCAAATATAAGGAGTCTATATATTTTAAAACCGATTGTTGAGCATAAATTCATACAATGATAATGGAGTTTCTAAATATTTCATAGATAGAGATTTGTATTTCATTCCCCACCTCTGTCCTCATGCACACGACTTACAAACTCATAGACTCACTGGAGAAATAGAAGAGAAAGGTCTTCTTTCCCTCATCAAAGTTGTCAGTTAAAATCAGCCAGACACATTATGGTTTTGATAATGGCTTAGTGTCTTATAATTTTTGTATTGGAGGCCTCATATATGGAGGATTAGACTAGCCAGTGAACAACTATGTGATGAAATAAGGTTAGGAAGGAGACAGGAAGAGAGGATCTGTAGTTAACCCAGAGAAATGCGGATCATATCATTCAGAGAGCCAGTGTAGTGGTTTGCTTGGGAGAGGAATAATAGTGAGATTCATACAAGGATTCCCAAGAAGAATGTAGCTCATACTGCCAAAGATTTATAATGTAGAAGAATTTGAGATGAGAAGATATAGAGCCTACTTTCTCGTGGAACAGTTGAGATCAGTAAGGTTGAAATTCACCTTAAAATCACACAGCTAATAAGTAAGTGACAGAGAAAGAAATTGTGCTCCAAATTTCTCATTCTAGAATATGTGCTTATTTCCCACCTGAAGGCCAGAGAACACCTGGTTGAGGATTAGGAGGTAATATTTAATATATATTTCTTACCAAGAGAAATCTACTTCAATATGGGTATGGGCCAGAGGGTGAATTAAAAGCAGTATTCATTTAAGACTAAGACAGCAGCTAGACTCATTAATGCTTCTTCTGCCTAATATTTGAAAGATAAACAAAAGATAAACTCATTAATTTTGCGCAGATGCTGTGCGAGGTATACTGAATAGATAGATGACAGATAGATGACTGATAGGTAGATAAGCACCATTTGCTGAGACAACTTCCTACCCTCTTCACTCCAATTACTCCTCCAAAATAAATGTCACTAGCAGCCTCTTTCTGTAAGTACTTTCTCTTCACCCCTCTTAAGAAATCAGGTCTTTCTGGGGCACCCGGGTGGCTCAGCCAGTTAAGCGTCTGACTTTGGCTCAGGTCATGATCTTGCAGTTCCAGAGTTTGAGCCCTGTGTCCGGCTCTGTGCTGACAGCTCAGAGCCTGGAGCCTGCTTCAGACTCTGTATCTCCCTGTCTCTCTGCTCTTCCCCTGTTCATGTTCTCTCTCTGTCTCAAAAATAAATAAACATTTTAAAAATTAATAAATAAAAGAAATCAAGTCTTTCTCTTTTGTCCCATGCATATATCTGATCTCCATCATGTGACTATTTATATTACTTGTGACTTATTGCATTTTGGGATTTCTCAATAAAGTCTGCACTATTCTGCCCGAAGATTGTGTTTGGTTTACCACTGAGTGAAGAACAGAAGTTGTTCAGAACTTAGAGGTACAGTTTTTTAAAGTAATGGTAGTTGCTATCAATTAAAACTACAACTGATGCATTTTTTTAATTGAAGTGTATTACTCATTTATGTAAAGCATAGAGGGTGGGTGTTCTCTGCTATGCATAGTCCTTTAGGACTTGGATAATCAAGAATATGCCATATTCACTAAATGTCTTAGAATTGACATCCAGTCACCAGATAGGGAGAGAATATTGTGAAAATTACATGATAGTTTTTGTATGGACAAAAATACATTACATTACATCTGCTGAGATTTCACTGGCCATTATGTAGTTACATGGCTACAACCAACTGTGAGGAAGGTTCTGAAATCAACTCTAGTTGTGTACCCAAGCAGAAAGAAAAAAGAAAGAAAGAAAGTGTGGTGAACATCTAGGGAGGCGTTACCATGATACCAGAAATGTTATGTACATTTTGGTTGTATGAATTAATGAGGGAAAGGATAAATAGCTGGATGAATATCTGAATAAATAAATATTTAATCAACATGGTCCAGCTCCTCTGGAGTCACCACCCCATCCCGCTATAAAGCTTTGCACCATCTGGTTGGTGCTGTTTTCTGCAGTAAGACTGGACATTGATAAGGTTGGACTGGATAGAGGTAAAAAGAGATGTGCTAGTCTTCAGATTTATAATCTTTAACAATATAACTGCTAAATGACACTTTAGGCACTTCATATAAATTCTCATTGTTTTTGATGTTTATTTATTTTTGCAAGAGGAGGGGAGAGGCAGGGAGAAGGAGACAGAGTGGGCTCTGTGCTGACAGCAGACAGCCTGTTGCTGGGCTTGAACTCATGAACCACAAGTGGATCATGACCTACGCCGAAGTCAGGTGCTTATCTGACGGAGCCACTCAGGAGACCCTAAATTGCCAATTCTTTAACGAAAAATGCTAAAAGGTAAATATTGTTATGCTGTTTTTCAGACAAGAGTACAGAGTCTCAGGGGTTATTTTCTAGTCCTATTCAGCTAAAACTGGAGGATTATCCAACCCTAAAGCCTGTCTCTCGTCATTGTACATGGCTACCTAACCAATATACCCCTCACTGGGATACAGTAGGATTTCATCCTCTGTCGACTTGCATCCCCAAGTGTACACTGAACAATTTTAGGTCGTCTGTTCTAGGTAATAATCATAGAGAAGTAAAGTTCTGATTTCTAAAAAAATCTTCTGGGAATGACAATGGATAAAATAGGCAGTCCTAAGGAGTGTTATCCAAGGTCACAAAATTAACAAGAGAATCATATCTTCACAACACGTTGTAGTGTATCTAGAAATTAAACTAATATTCAGCGTATTGATATTTGACATCTGATATGTATATTTTTTCGTTCAACATTAGTCCTTATTTATTTTTTGTGGGTTTTATTTTTGCTTTAGTAACTTTTAATTTCAGTATAGTTACTATAGAGTTCTGTTATTTTCAGGCGTATGCTATAGTGAGACTGCTATTTTAGCAAGAACCAGGAAAGCAGATGCCCTGTGGTTTCTCTGTGTCTTTTGTAGTTTTACACAGTTTTGGAGCTTTCTTTGGGAAAATAATACCTCAAGGATTTGATGTTTTACCTTCTTAATCTACTATCTTTCCATCTGTCTCTATCAGATATTAGAAAATACCATCTTCGCCAGCGGCACTGTGTCAATTTTCAGGGAAAGTCTACCTCTGCTGCATACATGCCTCTTCTAACAATATCAGCAAGGGGGAAAGTAGAATATAGCCAAAGGGACCATTAAGTCACTTACATCTTCATGTGATATCACGAACTCATAATTACATAGAATAAAGAGCAATATACCAGGAAAGTAAAGATCTCATTTCATGCGGTGTGTGTCAAACAGAGAAGTGTTTGTAGAAGGTGTATTGAATGAAAGGTATGATGACCTCGGGTGGAATTACTAATGCATTATCGTACCAAAAATTGCCAATAATTTCAAGAGTATTAAAGCATTTGGAGAAATAAGCCAACCACTAATTATAACGATTCTTTATTCAAGCCTTTTCAAGTCCTACCAGATTATACATTCCAATCACTGTGTATCAGGAAACGTATTTATCTTAGATGATAACCGCTTTCATGAATTAGTATGAGAAAATCTAATGTATTACGAAAGTATTTTACTTTTTTATTTTTTTAATTTTGTATAAACATATTTAAAATAACAAGTACTATATAGAAAACATATTGTAGATAAATAATTGAATAAAATAATTGAGACAGTTTCTCTCCACATTAGGTGGAGCCTATGAACTATGGTAACTGAGAAAGTCTTCATGGGCAATTTGGATAGTAGTTCATTTATTCTTTAATATTTAGTGTGTGCCTATGATGTCCAAATGTGTTTTAGATATCTAGATGCTGGGGATATACCAGTGTAGTTTAGTGGCACTGCCTTTATATTTATTCAGTCATCAAGAGTTATACCTGTCACTATTTTGCAGCATGACTGAAAATACCGACACAGAAAAAAAGGCAATTAGATCTTAGTATTAATGTGAACGTAGTTATGACCTCGGGGACCATCTGAAATAGTATATGGTTGCCACAGAGGTTAACACACTGCCCTTAGAAAATTGCTGAGGTAAAGCAACCTATAAATTCAGTGATATGTCTTTTCCATGTATTCACTTGCTTAATGGATAGACATTGAGAGTAGAACCTTAAAATATTAAATTTAATTGATGTGAATTACAAATTAAATAATAGCACTTTATAGCATTTTCTAGAGGGCAGAGAAACTTCTTTAAGAATAAGAGAAATTGAAAGATTTGTTTCACGTCATTTTCTTTTTTGATTCCGGATCAGCAAAAAATTCTATTACATTTCTAGAACAAAAGTTGTTTCATGGTTAAACTTCTAATTTACCTGAGATTCAACATACCAAACAACAAATTCCAAGTTTCAATTTCACTCCTATTATATGTGTTCAATTGTGTGTCTTGAAACACAACAAATATTTCATTTGCTCCTTGTTTCTTTCTTCTAAGAAAACAGAACAATATAAAATACACTTTTCGTAAAATTGAAGGCCAATACAAATGAAACATACTCTGGATGTAACCAAAATTTGTTTACATAAATTCAGCATTACTTTACTGCAAAACAAAAGCCTCAACTTACGTTACACATATTGATATGCTAAATATAGGTATACTTAGAGTCTCCTCTATTTCTTCCCTGGAGTTGAAAATTCTAGCATGCATGGTACATTCTTTAGTATAATTGAAAATGATGGTTTATAATATGAATTTGATAATCAATTATAGAATACAACTCCATAAGCCATATTATGTAATCAGTCATCAAAGGAAAATTACTTTGAAGGAAATGCTTTAAATTTCAGTTTCTAATTAATGTATTATATTGATCTTAAACCTTATGCACATTTAAGAGCTTTCACAGATTTGCCTTTAAAAGGATGATTCTCTAAAATGATTTAGAAGAATATTTGCAAGTGAAATTCTTTTATTTATTTTTATCTACAATAGTGCCAATTAAAGCAGTATTTTCTTTTAAATATTCATAAGTGGTGCATCTCTGAGTAATATTGAGAAATAGGCAAATGACAGACTGATTTTATGCAGCTATGCAATTAAAATAATTTGTTCCGGCTGTTTTCATAGGATATAAAACCCATAACCTTACTTCTTTATAATTTCAATTAGACTTCAAATTCATTGATAACAAATTCCTTTGCTATCTTATATGGAATAAAATGAAAATAATAGGAAAAAATACTATATATGATATTATAAAATATAACAGTGGTCAATTCCAATAAAATGGAAGCTTAGTACTAACAGTAAGTAGGAAAATAGTGGCAGGAAGAATCCAGAATTCAGTAACAATGGATTGCAAGAAATTATTACCAATAATCAAGTTATATTATTATTATTATTATTATTTTGTCTCATAACCTTTGGAAACTTGATCTCATATTGTCAAATTTTGATTCACTGGTCACTATTACTTCCTTCTGCCTTTTTTCTACTTTAATTACTGATTCACAATTAACAGAAAGAAAATCATGTTCTGTCTAAATTTTTTCATTTGAATGCCAGAATACATGGAATGTTTATATCAAACATGTGACTAATTCATCTCATTTGTTATCATTTTTATGTATGAGGAATGTGATGTATAAGGAAATATAAAGACTTTGGTCAATGGGTCTCATTTTATGTTTTTGTTTTTTTTTTAACTCTATTGACCAAAGAATTGTATGCATTTAAGGTATACCACATGGTGGTTTATTTATTTAATTTTATTTGAGAGAGAGAGAGAGAGAGAGAGAGAGAGAGAGAGAGTGTGTGTGTGTGTGTGTGTGTGTGTGTGTGTGTCTGAGCAGGGGTGAGGGGCAGAGGGAGAGATAGAGAGAAAGAAAATTAAGTAGGCTCCATGCTCAGTGTGGAGCCCAAGGCAGGGCTTGATTCCATGACCCTGGAATCATAACCTGAACTGAAATCAAGAGTCAGACACTCAACCAACTCAGCCACCCAGGTGCCCCCATGGTGATTTATTTATTAAATGCTTATTGAACACTTACTTAGTCTAGGTTTGGGGGATAGATTGGATGTTGAAAACAAGAGTAGAACCCTGCACTCAACATAATTAAATCCTATTGGAAAAGACAAACATTTATTAAATATTCACAAGCATTACCATTAAGGTACAACCATAATATGTACTTTGACTCAGTGGTACATACTTCCATTAGAACATGTCATGGGAGATTTATCATATTAGAGAGGTCAATTATGTTTCCTTTAGGAAGATACAATTGAACAGATATTTGAAATGTAAAAACAGGTTCATTGTTTAATAAATCTTTAAGGGAACGAGTAAACAGAACTACATTCAAATGGGCAAGGGCAAAGACACTCTGGCTTAAGAAACTTCAAGACAGCCAGTGTGCTTGGAATGGAGAAGTGAGATGACAGCTAATCAAGAAGGTAGTGGTGAAGAGAGAAAAATATTCTGAACTTAGTGATGAATTTGGTACAAGTGTCTTATATAGAAAGGTCAAATACGACTCCTAAGTTTATGGCTTATATAATTATGTAAATTCACTGAGATAAATGACATTGGAAGACCCATCTTCCAATCAAGGTTTATTTTTTGGAGTGGAGAAGGACAAAGGGTAGTATGGGAGAGGGAATGAAGAAAGTCAACATTTTGGTTTTGTACATTTGATGTTTTATTTTCTCTTAGGATATCTGAAATGAAATAATGCAATTAAACCATGAGTAAAAGAGTCCAGAGTTGAGGGGAGAGCTTTTAGGTAAATTTGTAAGTCATTTTTATATAGGTATGTTTTGGAACTTCAGGCTTCAGGAATAAGTAGGGAGAGGAGAAAAGATCCTACTACCAAGACTTGGGGAAACTCTAGAAAGTAGAGTCTGAAAAGAAGATTGAGAGACCAAGGGAGCAGGGGAAGCCCCAATAGAGTTTTATGGTACAGAAGCCAAAGGAATACAATATTTCAAGAAGGAAGAGAGGTCAATAGTGCTTGTTTCACACACAGATAAATAAGAAGTATGTCTTATACAAGGTACCTCAAATATACAAACTCATGGAATCAGAGAGTAGAATCATGGTTGCTAGGGCTAGGAGGAGGGGAATGAGGAGTTGTTATCCAATGGGAATAAAGTTTCAGTTTTTCTAGAGTTCTGCTCTACAATATTGTACTCAGAGTTAACAGTATTGTATTGAATACTTCAAAGCTTGTTAAGGGAGTAGATTTCACATCCAGTGTTCTAACCACAGCAAATCAACAAATGCGGAGGGAAATGTCTATTGGCTTTAGAGACATTGCAGTGAACTAAACATTTATATGAGGTTTTTTAAGAAAGTGGTAGAAGGAAGGCCATTTCAGCGTGGACTGATAAATAAATGTAAGGTGATGAAACACAGAGAACTCTCCTGGAAAAGTTGAATTGAAGAACAGTTTAAAAGAGTTTAAATCCAAGAAAACACTATAGATAAGAAATTTTTCAATAATGTTGGCTTTACTTTCTAAAATTAAAATATTGGTGATTTTCAAAGGTAAACATTAAAAAGATGTCACAAATCATGGGACATATGGGTGGCTCAGTCAGTTGAGCATCCGATTCTTGATTTCGGCTTAGATCATGATCTCATGGCTCATGAGTTCAAGACCGACATCAGGCTCTGTGCTGACAGTGTGGAGCCTGCTTAGGATTCTTTTTCTCCCTCTTTCTCTGCCCACCTCCTGCTTATGTTCTAAACAAACAAACAAACAAACAAACAAATAGATCATATATGGGAAGTACTGGAAGATAAACTTCTGTGGGGTTGGAAAATCACACCTCTGATTTGTCAGGTTTTGTTTAAAACCACATTTTTTTCTGCCCATAAAATATGCACTTAATTATTAGATTTAGCAACCCACATTAAACAACTCAATGTAACATGACTTGCACTATTCTTAATACAATTTATAATATAATTAGCATGTCCTAGAGGAAATCTTACTTCTGGGAATAACAGCATTTTATGGACCATTGATAAAATATCAGAGTACTGACTGATCTATTATTGTAACTCTGACTACCTAACTGACCTTTGTTTAGAATTTTTTTTAAGTTTATTTATTTATTTTGAGAGAGAGAGAGAGATAGGGGAAGGGCAGAGAGAGAGGGAGAGAGAATTCCAAGCAGGCTCTGCCTTGTCAGCAGAGTCCCACATGGTGCCCAATCCCACAAACTGTTGAGATCATGACCTGATCCAAGATAAAGAGTAAGATGCTTAACCAACTGAGCCACCCAGGCACCCCTAGAATTTTGTTTTGTTAAGTTGATTTATTTATTTTGAGAGAGAAAGAGCAAGTGGGGGAGAGGCAGACAGAGAGGATCCCAAGCAGGCTCCGCACTATCAGTGTGGAGCCCAACACAAGACTCGAAATCATGAACTGTGAGATCATGACCTGAGCCAAAATCAAGGGCTGCATGATTAACTGACTGAGCCACTCAGGCAGCCCAGAATTTTGGCTTTTAATACATATTTATTGCCTACATTCCATTAATATGAAATTTTATGTGGCATTTCCAAAGGTGATAACACACGTTAATATAAATGAATATAAGTGTGTATATGTTCACACATACACCTGCACACACATTTTTGGAGTTATCTGTTGCATATAACAGTATCTTAAATTACCTCTTTATTTGTGAGGTATATATCAGGCATTGACTTTTTGCAAAATCATTTGTGGACAAGTTTAATTTTTAATATTCCTTGGTATCAAGTGTATTAAATTTTGCTTTGGTATTGAATAGCACTTCACCTTTACTTAGATTTATCCCATTGTTTTCTCATTTCAAAAAAAAATAGGAATTAGTTTTTCTAGGGGAAAAACAACAGAAGGCTCTGCATAGTAAAATAAAGTAACAGATGTAGAACTTTTAAGCGTCTGACTTTTACCCTTGGCTTAGGTCATGCTTTCATGAGTTCAAGACCTGTATTGGGCTCTATGGCGACAGTGTAGTGTGGAGCCTCCTTCTCTGCACCTTCCCCCCTTGCACTTTCCTTCATCCTCTCAAATAAATAAACTTAAAAAAAGCTAAAGTACAAATGTTTTGTATTTCATGATACATTAAATTATGGGAGAGTTGCCTAGCCAGTTAAGATACAGGGCAAGGAAATAGAGTGTGAGACATAATGTTGGGATAAACCAGTCTGGGCTTACTGTTGCACTGCACATGTGCCCACTGATCACTTAATTATATATATAATATATTATATATTATATATATTATATATATGATTATTACATATAATATATAATACATATATATATATATATATATATATATATATAGGCTACAAGAATATCTAACCAACATGTAGAATATAGTATCTGAAAGTTGTAAATCCAGACGAAAAGTAGTTTATCTGTGAAAATATTTGGAGTATAGAAATCCAATAGAATAGTAGGGATGAATTGGACCATGTTCGAATTGTGACAAAGGCTGGGAGAACAGTTGCCACTTCTTCACAAACAGCAGAGACCTTGTCACCAAGCTAAATTTCAAAACAAGACTCAAGTTTCTGATCCTGCCGGGGGGGGGGGTGGGGAGGTGGGTTTCAGATTTATGAGGGGCTCCAACCTTGGAATAACAAATTCTTAATATGAACCATTGGTTCAGGTGTAGAGTACCATAACTGGAACAAAAAGTCTACAAAGTTGGGGAAATTAACAAACCTAGATACTTATCTGGATTATCTAAATTAAACTATAATTATTATTTACTATTTAGAAAGAATATTGAATAAAGACTTCTAGAAGTATGTGTCCTGTCAGTCTTACTGGTCCCTGGGGATTTTACATAGGTCTTTCTTAGGAGGAGTTGGAGGTGATAAAGAATTCTGATAGCATAGACGCAGGGACTGAATGTCCTTACTCATGTTTCTGAAGTTAAAACCTGATTAACATTTTATACTTTTGGTTCTGGTGGATACTTAGTATAATGAATGAATCTTATTTATATCTGAAGGTGAAGATTAATGAAATGATGTCTTGGAAACAGAAGGTCAATAAATATCTTTTATAACTATCCTCATCCTTCCTCTCTTATACCTGTAGAAATACTTAACATTGAGCTTTAGTTTATTGTACTGCACAAAGGGAGGTTACATGAAACAAACATAGATATGAAAGTTATCTAAAGAGATATAAAATAATATTCTAGTCTGCCTATAAATATGTTTGAAAACTATAAGTTCTGATTTAGTCATTTTAGTGCATTTATTGAGGGTGGCTATCAGAAGTAGAGATTTGACTATTCTATTATAGGCAATCTTGGATATTTCTTAAAGGAGAAAAAAGTAACAGCTTGGCTCATGGAAAGTGTCATTCATGTCTATTCAGTTTCCAGATTAGAGATGAATTACAAATTGGCACCTTTTTGCAAAATGGTGTAGTATTGATTCCTATTGCTGTGGTAACAAATTGCCACAATCTTAGTTACATTAAGCAAAGAAATTTTGTTTATTGTATTATTGAAGTAAGAAATACAAAGTGTTTCTCACTGGACTAAAATCAAGGTGATGTCATGACTATGTTCCTTCTCGAGGCTCTAGGAGAAAATCCACTCCCTTGTCTTTTCCAGATTCTAAAGGGTGTCTGCATTTCTTGGACTGTGCCCCTGTTCCATCTTCAAAGCCACAAAGATAGCATCTTCAAATTTCTCTCTGATTTTGCTTTTTTTTTATATCTCTTTCTATAACAATTTTAAGGACTTTTGTGATAACATCGTGCTAACCCAGATAATCCAGAATAGTGTACCTATCTGAAGGTCCTTACTTTAATCACATTTACAAAGTCCTTTTTGCTATTTAAGAGAACATATTCACAAATTGCAGAGATTAGAGTTTGGACATCTTGGGGGGAGGCATTATTGTGTTTATATCACAAGTGTTATATTCATTTACATTCAAAAAATACATATTTCCCTATATTATTAAAATGAAAGAGAAAAAGATCATATGAATTCCAACACCTATTTAATGAAGTGTCATTAACAAGATCTTCATTATCACTTTTCCTGAATACCTGAATACTCTCTTTGCCTGAGTTACTTGTTAGCACTCCATTGGCACCTCCTTACCATATTTCTATTAGCACTTTACAGATGTATGAATATATATATATATACATATATATATATATATATATATATATCAATGTTTTAACTAATTTTGGATCAAAATGTGTATTAGTTACTTAAGCTTTGAAGGAAGAATATTTCAAAAATGAGAATGTGTAGCCCAGTAGCAAACAACATGTTTTTCTCCTCATTAATATCTTATTCTAATTTGTTATTCATTTTCTTTCAAACCATGACAGGTGCTGAATACTAATAATACATGTTTTAACAGAAGATACTTGAGGTCATTAATTTTGGAATTAAACTCCAGAATCAAATGCCAGATGAATAGGGTTACTCCAGAATATTTGGGTATATCACTGAGTATCAAGTATTGTAACTAGGCCATCTGTTACATTTAACATTATTTATTAGCAAAAAAAAAAAAAAAAAAAATGGTTGTACAACTTGGGAGTGGTAACTAAATTTTAATGCTCACAAATAAAACAGAAGTTTCAATAAAGAGAAAGTAAATTAATTTATGGACAAAGGGTAGATCTAATATCCCTAGTTATTTTAATTACAATAGACTTAGCACTATAAATATAATTATCCAGTCATTTGGTATAGTTTTGTGTTTTAAATTTTTTTTTTCAACGTTTTTATTTATTTTTAGGACAGAGAGAGACAGAGCATGAACGGGGGAGGGGCAGAGAGAGAGGGAGACACAGAATCGGAAACAGGCTCCAGGCTCTGAGCCATCAGCCCAGAGCCCGACGCGGGGCTCGAACTCCCGGACCGCGAGATCGTGACCTGGCTGAAGTCGGACGCTTAACCGACTGCGCCACCCAGGCGCCCCTAGTTTTGTGTTTTAAAAACTTCTGATAACAGGGGTGCCTGGGTGGCTCAGTTGGTTAAGCATCCAACTCTTGACTTAGGCTCAGGTAATGATCTCATAGGGTTGTAAGTTCGAACCCTTCATTAGACTCTCCACTGGCTGTGCGGAGCCTGCTTGGGATTTTGTCCCTCCTCCTCTCTGCTTCTCCCCCACTCATTCTCTCCATCTCTGTCTCAAAATTTAAAAAAAAAGTTAAAAATTAAAAAAAAAAAACCTTCTGATATCAATATGACATCTGAAGTCAGATAATTTATGTAGAATTAAAACAGAACAAAAAATACTTTGGACACGTCCATTGTGTTGTCACTTTATGAATATGAATACATATGCTCCTCTTCTGAGTGCAAAATAACTTATTGTGCTTTATTTTTTTTTTCTGACATGCCTTTGTTTTCAAAGGCACAGGGAAACACAGTTTGGCTTTTATCCCATTTACAAAACTTCATAAACAAATTCACCTATATTCGGAGGCCTAATAAATAACCAAAATCACTGGGAGATGGCTGAATAGCAAGGGATACAATGGACCCAAATAAAAATATTAATTGAAAAAAAATTATTTGGGCAAAAAAAACTAAAAGCTTTAATGCCATTAATGGGAATACAAGCCTGGGTATTTAAAAATCTGAGATTCCAAGGAAGGGATATTTGCTTTGTTCATATGTATCTATCATTCAGAATTTTACCCAATTCTCTTTAGCTGACCCACACATTTAGTATTCCCTGATTTTACTAACCTCAATCTTTTTAGGATTTCTGCTTTACAACTCAGCTTCCCAGATACTTCTTTACTATTTCCAAATACATGTATCGTCTCTCCTCCATTTTACTGATTACCTCTCCTCTACCAATGTTTCAAAAATAAGCTGAAATTTCTCGTGTTCAGAGAAAGGTCTCCTATAATTTTCATTGATTTTATTTTACATATTTTCATGTATTTACTAATTTTAGTGGGAACATGAAAGGAGGTAAAATAAAGCTCTAATATATTCTTGGATTATGGATACTTCTGTTTTTGAATATATGGTTCTGCAACTCAGGAAAATGTTATAGTTTTACATCCTTTAATACTTTAATTTTTGTTGTAATTCCTCTAGTGTGTGCATGACAAAATGCCATTAGTTAGTTTGTTTACATTTTGTCTTCTATATCTATTATTTTCTTCCACAACCATTTATTCCTCCATTTTTTATCTTTGAGAACTCCATGAATTAATATTATTTTCCAAATAATTGAGTAAATTACCTACAGTATTAAATTGTTAGAACATAATCTAAAGAAGCCAGAAGCTGAAATTTATTTTATTTTTTCATTTTTATTTTTTTTTAACATTTATTCATTTTTGAGAGAGAGAGAGAAACAGAGCATGAGTGGGGGAGGGGCGTTTGGATTTTTTTTTTCATTTTTTACTTTTAAAATTGTTTTTGCAATTCTAATATATGTGTGTGGTCATAACTGATGATGTCTTTGCTTTCTTGTATTACTAATGATATTGATGACTTCCTAATGTGCTCATTTATCATCCACCACAAGTCTTCTGTGATTAAGTGTGCATTCAAATATTATGCCCATTAATTATCGGGTTGCTTATTTTCTTATTGTTGAGTTATTTTTTAATTAAGATCTAAGTCATATACCACAAATTAACACTTACAAAGCATACGATTTAGTGGTTTATAGTATATGACACTGTGCCCCATCAGTGCTATCTAATTCTGGAATATGTTTATTACTATAAAGAAAGCCCACATGCTATAGCTATCATTTCTCAATACCCACATCCCCAAAGCCCTAAGGAATCATGAATGAAGTTTCAGTATTCTTTATATTTGCATATTCTGGGCATTTCATGTACATGGAATCATGTAACATATGGCTTTTTTTGTCTGCCTTATTTCATTTAGCGTGATGTTGTCAAGGTTCATCCATTCTATAGCATGTACCATGCACCATTTCTTTTGTGGCCAATTCATATCCATTGCATATCTATTTGTACCACATTTTGAAGTAGTATCTCATTGTGATTTTGACACACATTTCTCTAAGTACTAATACTATTGAACATCTTTTCATGTGCTTATTGGGTATTTGTATATCTTCCTTAAAGAAATGTCCATTCAAAATTCTCCCAATGTGTTATTTTTCTCTTGATTATTGACTTATAAAACTTCTTTATATATTCTGATTTCTATACCCATATAAACTATATGATTGCAAATATATTCTCTATTCTTTGGTTATCTTTTCATTTTATTGATGATAGCATCCTTTGAAGTACACATTTTTTTAAATTTTGTTGAAGTATAATTTATTTTGTTTGTTGCCTATGCTTTTTCATATATTTAAAAAATAGCTAAATCCAAAATCATGAAGGATTACTCTTATGTAAATGTCAAAAGTTTTATAGTTTTAGCTCCTATGTTTATATCCCTGATAACTTTTGAGTTAATTTTTTATATGACATGAGGTAGGAGTCTAATTTCATTCCTTTTAATAAAACTATTTCATTGTTCCAGAACCATTTGTGGAAAGATATTTTCCCCATTGAATTTTTTTGGCACCCTTGTCAAAATTATTTGACCATAAACATATACAATAAAACCTTGGATTGCAAGTTACTTGTTCAGTGAGTGTTCCGCAAGACAAGCAAACATTTCTAATAGATTTAAATGATTTTTTTTTAAATTTAATTTGGAGAGAGAGAGAGAGTGCTAGCAGGAGAGAGGCAGAGAAAGAGGGAGACAGAAGATCTAGTCAACCCTCTGCTGTCAGTACAGAGCCCATTGTGGGCTCAAACCCACAAACTGTAAGATCGTGCCCTGAGCCAAAGTTGGTTGCTTAACTGACTGAGCCATCCAGGCACCCCGACATTTCTAATAAATTTTAACTTGATAAATGAGTGATATCTTGACAAGTAGTACCTGATGCCAAATGTCACATGATCATGACTGAGCCAATGATTCTCTCTTGCTGTGGGATTGTGGGTGATCATCACCCATGCTTAGATGCTTGGTCTCAGGCCATGGCATTTGGCAGAAATCGGTGATTTTTCAAAACATTGGAAGGTGCCCACAACTGGCACTAGTGTATTTTTTGTCACTTCAAAGTACCTATGGATAGTCCTTTGCTTTTTCAAACAAGAAGAAACTTAGGAATGCTTTACTTCATTCTAGGTCAAGCTGCCTGCTGATATAGACCCTTTCCTCTGCTGCCATGTTGCCAGTTACATTAAATACAGTATATGACAAGAGTTTATTAATACTGTACTGTAGCTAACATCCGTGTGAGCATATACAATGGCCCCCTTGCAGAAAAAGGTTGAAAAGAAAAAAGGTAAGAAGAAGGAGATCATTATGGTGCAAGTTAAGAAGGACATCATCAGGAAGTACCAGTGAGGTGTGCACGTGGATGAAATTGCAAGATTGTATAAGAAGTCTACCATTTGTACAGTATTAAAGAAGAAAGAAGAAATAAGGGGACTGGATGCAGCAAAAGGAGTCACAAGGATATCAAAGCAACACCCACGTGATCTGGAAGATGTAGAAAAGTTGCTTCTGGTTTGGATAAATGAGACACAACTAGCAGGTAATATCTGCAGGGAGGCAAAAGGCGTGGTACCCTGACCTCGTAAGTAAACTTCCAGGTACGTCAACAGAAAACAAAGAAGGCTTCAAGGCAAGCAGGGGATAGTTTGAGAACTTTGAGAGGACAAGCACATTCATAGTGTTGTGAGACATGGCGAGGCTGTGAGTTTGGGTAATAAGACAGCTGAGGCATTTGCTACTGAGTTCCAGAAGCTCATAGTTTCCAAGTGTTACCTGCCAGAGTAAGTTTTTAACTGCGACGAGACAGGGCTTTTTCGGAAAAAGATGCGAAAGAGGAACTTCATTACAGAAGAAGAGAATGCAATACTCAGTCACAAGCCCATGAAACACTGTCTCACCCTCTTGTTTTGTGCTAAGGCAAGCAGGGATTTCAATGTCAAGCCCCTGCTTGTGTATCATTCCAAGAACCCACAAACCTTCAAGAAATGCAAGGTGCAGATGAGCCATTTAAATGTTATGTGAAGGTCCAACACCAAGGCTTGGGCCACTCATTTCTTGTTCATTGAGTAGGTCAACAAGGTCTTCGGTCCTGCATTGAAGAAGTATCTTTTAGAAAAGGGTCCGCCACTCAAAGTCTTGCTGGTTATGGATAATTTTCTTGTTCATCCTCCAGGGTTTGAGGATGACTTACCAGAAGAATTTGAGTTCATTAAGGTCAAGTTCCTTCCTCCCAGCACCACTCCAATCCTCCAGCCCATGGATCAGCAGGTCATTTCAAATTTTAAAAAGCTTTACACCAAAGAAATATTTCAGCGATGCTTTGAGGTGACTGAAGGAACTAACCCTACCCTCTGAGAGTTTTGAAAATATCATTTCCACATTGTGAACTGCCTTGAGATCATCGATAAAGCCTTGGATATGGTCACCAAGAGAACCTTCCATTTTGCTTGGAGAAAACTGTGGCCTGATTGTGTTCTTGGACATGACCTAGAGAGGCTTGCTCATGAATAGGAGCTTCAAGTTTTTGATGAAATTGTGTCCTTGGGGAATACCCTGGGACTAGAGGTGAATGATGTTGACATTTAAGAGCTGGTGAAGAGCATGGCCAGGAGCTGATCACCCACAAACTGATGGATCTGCATTGTGAGCAACAGCAAGAGGTTATGCAGGAGATCTCATTTGCAGAGAAGAAGAAAAGAAGAAGAGGAATCCCTCACTTAAAATGACAGTAGGGGGATGTACAAAATTTGGGAAACGGTGCAAAATTTTGTAGAATAGCACCACGGGAATAAGACTATGGCAATGTGGGCGATGAATCTGTTTAAGGACAATGCAATGTCACATTTCCATGAAATTCTCAAAAGGAGGGCAAAAGCAAGGTTGGGTAGGTTCCTTGTTAAAGTTGCATGAAAAGAAAAAGATTCCATTGAGCCAATAGATAGCAGTGATTCAGTTAGTGGTTAGTGATAGTGAAAGTCATCCTATACAATAACCCTCCTCTCTCTTGTCTCCTTCACACCAGCCATGAAGGTTTTCAAAAGTAAGTTCAGGTTACTTTGTTTATTTTTCTTTATATTTTGTATTTTCTTCATTATTTTGTATTATATTACAGTATTATAATAATTTTTATGTGAATATCTTTGGATTGTGGAATGAATCATCTGAGTTTTCATTATTATTTATGGGGACATTCACTTTGATGTACAAATACTTTGGATTACAAGAGTGTTTCTAGAAAAGTTATGCTCCCAAACCAAGGTTTTACTGTGGTTTTATTTCTGCATTCTAAATTCTATTCCATTGAGCTATATGACTATAGTTGTTATAGTACTACATAGTCTTGTGACTAAGGGAACCAGTGTTTTGTTTTCCTTTGTTTCCAGTTAGAATGCTGACCTTGTCAAAAAGAGGTGTTTTTGTTTGTTTGTTTGTTTTTTACATTTAACTAAAAATGTTTGGCATCAAGTCTTTAAAGGGGGAATCTGGTCAGAATAGCCCTCTATCTATCATACTGGCAAAAGCAATTGTAATATGGGGAAGATTTAATTAGCATATGCTTCTAGAAATTGGGCTTGAAATATTTCCTGGTTTATATTCCCGATGTTGACAGCATCATGAATCAATAAAAATCTTTGAAGATTCATGAGACAAATTTCCACAGATTATGATGTCCAAAGAAGTTTCGATGTTATGGGAATGTAGAGAAACAGCACATAAAAGGGGCTGGAGAAAAAAATGAAATCAAATAGTAATTAACTAGAGTGATTGGTTTCTGTTCTGAATTTCAAAGATTAGTGCTGGTGTTGTTGGTTCTAATTATTGTTTTAAAATAGGTTAGAATGGAAGAGTCACTCAAGTAAGGTGAACAGGGTTGGCAAAGTCAAAATATGTAATATGCAATTGGCAGAAACTGTATAAACTGGTAATGAAATGTCTGCTTTACTTCTATGTATTTAAACTAGTAGCCAATTTAGCCTCTTGATAGAAGACCAAGTGAAAATTTCCAAAACATGTACCAGGAAATACTGAAGAAATTATGCATGTTGAGTCTTTAAGGAATTTGTTGAGGAGTATTTAAATACTAAGATGAAGAGTTCTAAGTCAGTTGAATAATTTATATTTTATTGCTTTTGGTAACATTGTGAATTAATACCACATAGTGGCTTTAGAGATATACAATCAAACCTGATGCTGCTGGCTGTTTATGTTTTAGATTTCCAGGAGAAAAGTGAAATAAAAAGTGTGATTGCTTACAGGTATTCTGCCCATAAAATGTGACGTGGAGAAATAAGGTTTTTTCTTCATCTTGAATTAAATTTGAGTTACAGGGCTTACACAGGGTGTACATTTAAACATTTCAAAGATTAAAAAAAAAATAGGGAAGTAAGCATAATAGAAAATGCAAAAATTGATGTTTTTTAAAAATGCATAAATTTACAATGAAAAGAGCATAATGGACCTTTCTACACAAGATCTTACTCATTTGCTATTTCTGTTTCTGTGCAGATTTGTCTGTGTGAACTTAGAAAATTAATACAGCCATACATAAGGAAAAAAAAATCAATGCTACATGTCAGCTTGTATATATTATAGCTGAACTTAGAGAAAAAGAAAAGATATCCTATATTTCTATGCTATTTTTGAAGACTTTAGCTCTTGAAATATTGTATAATTTAAGCTGTCTTTCTAATGGGAAATATTTATTCTTTAGCCATCATTTAAGATTTGAAACCAACCAAATGACAATGCCCTTTTAAATCTAATGACCACATTAAATTTTATAATTTTACCTCATCATGGAATAACTGTAAAATCTTATAATAAAAAGGTTTATAATATTGCCATATGATAATATTGCCTTATAATAATAATAGTTGCAACTGATAAGAGTATTGTTTATTTAAAAAGGTTGTTTTAGTTTATTTCTACAATTTTTTTCTTATTACTTAGTTATCCCATATATATATGAATGGGAAAATAGCGTGGAGGAAAACTACCATTTCCTGAATGCTAATATGCTTCTTGTGTTATGCTAAATCTTTCACCAAAATGATCACATTTAATCTTAGCTCTGTACCCTGTGAGGTCGGTGTTTTGCCTTATGGAAAGGAAGAATATGGAGCTCACAGAAAAGCTCTTCCTTTCTTAAATGAGCCATAAGGCTGTTCTCAAGTCCAAGAAGAGGGATAGATATTCACAGATTCCAGAGAAATTCATCTGAAAAGGAAGAAATCAGTAGATTGATTCCAAAACCTTCATTGTTGGGACAATTTTCCATGTCATGTGAGCAAGAGCAAAGGCTTTCTAAAATTTTGTGCCAGGCTGTATTTCCAAGACTTTCGTATCATGAACGGTGTAAACTTGTAGAGTTTAGTGTGAGAGTTCTAGTTCTGCCACGATCTGACTAATTCTGATGCTGTCAGTTGTTATTTTTTGTGCCAGACTTTCTGATTGGGGTGGAGAGATATGTCCCTGTGGTTTTCATATTCGTTCTCCTAAATGATTAACCATTTGACCATTAACCATTAACCATTTGAACACATCTTTCTATGTGCTTGTTGGTATGCAGGATATCCTCTGTAAAATTTGTATTTTTTGACACTTTTAAAGAAGATTGTCCATCTTTTTGAACAGATTTAAGTGTAATTTATATATATGTGTAATAATCCTAACCAGATAGATGCACAGTGAATATATTCTCCCTTTCCATGGCTGTCCTTTCACTATTTTAATGAGTGGAAGATCATAAATTAGGGAAATCCATTTTATGAAATTCTGTCATTTAATCCAGTATCGTGTGCTGGATTAAAAGAAAGTTACTTTGACTCCTGTAGTATCATAAACATACTCTCCAAATTGTTCTCTACATTATGGTTTCACCTTGCAACAAATTCAACTTACTTGTGATATTTTTTCTCAATATATTTTTACATAATATTTTTGGTATTTATATCTGTTTTCATGACACAGGTTAGGTGACATTATCCTTTTTTTTAAACATCCTTGACATATTTTTGTAAAAATATACATGCTTCATACACTGTTTGGGAAGTGTTTATTTTTTCTATACCATAAGAGAATTTACATAAACTTCAGTGATTTTTTTTTTTGTATGTTTGGAGAATTCACAGGTGAAATCATCTAAGCCTAGAATTTTCTTCTTGAAAAAGTTTTTACATTTGAATTCAATTTCTTAATAAATATAAGATGGTTCGTATATTTGTTTCTTATAGAAGTTTTTATTTGTGGTATTTTTCAAACAATTCCTCATTAAACTAAATTATAGTACAACAAATGTGTTGACAAATTTTTAAAGTAACATACTCCCTCGTCTTTTCATATTACTATAAAGATCTATAGCCATGCCCCTTTAGATTTCATTTGGCAATTGTGGCCTTGTCTCATTTTTTTCCCTTTAAAATATTGCTAGTTTTACTACTTTTAATTAGTTTTGGTAAACACTCTTAAAAACACTGTTAAATTCAAGAAGTTAGGACGGATTCCCCCAGCTCCTGAGACTATGGCTGCAAGACAGAGCTCGGCTGTCAACCATTATTGGCAATTGCCTTAACAGCAGAATACCACTTCATCCACAGTCCCCAGTCTTTCCAGAACAGCTCAGTCCAATGAATGAAAAATACAAAAGTATTAACACACCCCCCAACAAGACAACTGCAGGCAATTTTCCAGGGTGTTTTAATTCCACAGTTCCCTATGGTTTCAGCTGAGACCATTTTGGGATGTAGGGGTGTCTGACTCTGCGGGACCTAGTGGGCTAGAACTTAATTTAGATAATAAAAAAAGTTATATGTACATCCATTTCCTTATATGCATGCTTTCACAAGAAAAATTATAAAAATTATATGAAAACATTATAGGATTAAGTATAGAATCATGGAAGAACCAATGGCACAAACTGAGGTCAAAATTAAAAATGTAGTAGATATTAGAAGAAGGGATGCAAAGGCTCAGAGAAATGGATATGCTGAATGGATTCTCTAAGACCAGTAAACCTAGCATCAGACTTTATTCCTGAAATGACATACCTATGAGTTACCAAATCAACAGGAATGTGCTGCTGACGGGCCACCAGCATCATTATGAAGTTCTCATGGTGCCTCAGCTCTGTAGGGTAGGGTTAATGGTTGGAGATGTCATTAGAGTTTGGGCTCCTTAATAGCGATGTGGTCATTGTAATAGAGTAGTAGTAACACTGATAGTAACAGAGATAGAAACTGCATGTTGTAGAGACTAGGATGTATCATTTAAATCAGAAACCAAGGGGGCATACAAAGTAATAAGCATAGTAGAGCCTTTTACAATCACTTAGCCTCTCTTCTGTATTTTCCTTTCTTTTGCATTTCAAACTGGATATTCTCTACTGGCTATTGTCCAGTTCAGTTATCCCCTCTTCCTTTATTTCTAATATTCTTTCAAAGTTTAAGTCCTAATGTATGCATTTTAATCATTTTATTTTTCAGTTTTAGAATTTCCACTTCGTTCCTTGTCTCTGATAATTCTTTTCTTTGATTGTATTCAATATTTTAATACTCGCTGTTTTAAAATGTGTGTCTTAAAACTACAACTTACGAAAGCCTCTAGGTCTGTTTCTGTTGCATCTTTTCTCCCATTGAATCTCAGTCATAGGATCCTGTGTCCTGTCATGGCTGAACTAATTCAATGCGCGTGTGGTGTGTGAAAACTTACAGAATTTGGGGGGGGGGAGAGTATCACTTTTCTCCTTTCATTTTTCTTTGTCAGGTAATTAGAGTATAGACAGACACGTTTGATCCAATCAACACTGGATTTCAGACTTTGGAAAGTTACATTATTTCTGGTTTGCCTTAATTCTTTGGACACGGAACTTTAGCAGTAACATTGGAAAGTGTGTAGTTTTACTAGAGCCTCACTCCCTGGCATGCCCTTATCTGTTTTGACTTCCCTGACTGTGAGACTTCCAAAATTTTATCTTAGTTTTTTAGTACCGTAGCAATTGCTTTTGATATTGTGTTTCTGCCTCTAACTTGATACGTGACAGCTTAGGTCTCAGCAAAAATTTTGAAAACCAATTGCATACATAATGTCTAATGCATATTTCTGAGGTCTCTTTCTCAGGATTAACCTCTTAAATTTTGACTGACTCAGTAGCCTTGATGTAAGCATTTTGCCAGCCGTGTTAAAGTAGCTGGCTACAGTTTTTAGGTTGGTGTTTTCTGGTCAGACCTCCATGCCCTACACTGTGAATGGGTAAATGCCTTCATTGGGAGGAAGAGGGGAAAAAAAGCAATGGTAAAAGTAGGGCTGAATTCAACAGATTTTTCTCCAAGATCTTTGTCCGTAAAGTCATAACAGTCTTAGTGTATCTGCAGTCCCTTTCCAGTTTTTGTCGTTCCTCATTGTGGAAGAATTCCATCAGAGTTAGAGGAGATATGTCAAAATTCAAATGTTTCTTGAAATGTCAATCTTTCTTTATAGTTCCTCCATTTCCAGGAATATTTCATTTCTCACTTCCCTCAACTCTTCATAGCATTTCCCACATTTTCTTCAAAATAGTAATCTGTCTTCCCCAGTTTTCCTCTTCCTGCCCAATCCCTACTTACTGTGGCATTCTTGTGGAATGCTGATATTGAACATACCTCTTGCCTCATACTTGAATGAATCATTGCTGGTGTTATTGAAATGAAGCTGTTCTGTTTCAGGAAGTGTATTTATTCCCCTGATACATTTTTTCACCCATATTATAGATGAAAAGTTAAACTGTCATCAGTAGTTTAATTGTTCCTGTCTAGTTGCTCTCTAGAATAATTTGAGTATTTGTTTATTCTAGATGCTATACTTACAAAAAAGATCCAGTTATACCCATTTAGCATAAAAAAAAATAAAACAGCAGTTCTCAAGCTTTAGTATCCCTATTTTATAATTTTGAATTTTTCACATTTTAAGAAAAAAATTCATGTTATATATTACATAAAGGGTTGATTACTTTCATTGCTGGGAACCATGCCAGTGAATCAGAGACTTAAAACTCTCCCCACAAATAATTCCTTTTATCATGATCATATTAGCGTCTTAAAAATATATTAATACAAATTTAATTATGAATATTTTCATGTTTTCAATGTAAATGATTGACAGGTACCTTTTTGAGAATAAGAACAGTTTATTCTCTCATACAGATGCTACATAATAAACATTTTAAGAAAAGTGAGACATTTGTCTTCCTTTGTTAATTTTTCCCTACGATGTCACTGTAGACACATGAATGCTTTTTTATTTCTTTTGAAAAAGAAGATAAAGAATTGTCATTCTTGCTTCTTTGTTGTGGATGTTATCTTTGATAGGAAGAATTCCCAAGTGTCCGGACTTGAGTAACTTGAGTCTAGGCTTCAGACTTATGAAATGACATTCCATATGACTTTTGGCTAACATAATCTTAAAAGTTTCAGGAAAACTTCCTAAATGAGGCCAAATATAAGCTAAGGTCTGAAGAATGAACAGAGTACCTGAGGAAAAGAGTTAGCCATCTTTCAGGAATATTTATCAGCTCCCAAAAGGCAAAAGATAATGAAGAGTTTTGGTAACTGTGAATTGGGGTGCCTGGTTGGCTCGGTTGGCTCATCCGACTTTGGATCAGGTCATGGTCTTGCAGTCTGTGAGTTCCAGCCCCACATTGGGCTCTGTGCTGACAGCTCAGAGCCTGGAGCCTGTTTCAGATTCTGTGTCTCCCTCTCTCTCTGCCCCTCACCTGCTCACTCTGTCTCTCTGTCTCTGAAAAATGAATAATCCTTAAAAAAATTAAAAAAAATAAATATGACTTGAAAAACACATTAATTACGGTACCAAGTATTATGACAAACCTCTTGAAGGTAAAGATTATTTCTTCAACACTGCAGGTTGTTATGTTTTATATTATGCAATGTCTTCCTCAATTCCAAAAATAATTAGTATGGGATACCTAAGCCATGGACAACATGCTATACATTGAACAATATCTTGAGGGGAAATAATTAATTGGATCCTCACTCCATTTTTCTTAAGTGTAATACAAAGGAACTACTGAGGTAAGGAAACTGTTCATATCAGAAGCAGAAATGGATAGGCTATAAGGACAAGAGTCATTAAAGTAGTGTGGGTCAGAAGAGATTGGTGTAGAGTTGTACTTATGAGGTCTCTTGGAAATTTTAAATTATAAGAAAGTAGAAATTACAAGTTAAAAGAAGATAAAGTATGGAGAAAATTTACATAAAATATAAAAAGTAGAGACAGAAAATTGGGCACACACCCAAAATGAGGCAGAGATATCATGAGAGAGAAAGAATGAGTTCCATAAGAAAAAGAATCAATTTCTAAATCTTCTTCATCTCCCTTTTAGTGAAATTTTCCTGAAATAGTCTATATTAGATGTTATATTTTAAACTATGACATTAATTTAATTCTTTTCGGGATTTTTGTGTTAGGATGCTGAGGAAATGTAACTGTGTGTCTTTTTCCAACTCTCCATCAAGAGAGATGTTTCCATATCCGTGTGTCATAGTAATTCATGACTGGACTTCTATTGCCCTTAGAGTGCATGACTATATTTTCTGAAATAAGGAATCACATTACTTAAAAGAGTTTGCATGAAAACATTCTGACTTTAATAATACTTCCCAGTAGGACATAATATAACTGTTCCTTTACAGAGGATTTAAAACTTAGTAGGCACAACAGCACCATCCTTGAAATTCAGAAACAATTTTAAATACTAAGAAACTTTAACAAAGACATGTCTAGGAACATATCCCATAGTTTTCCAAAAAAAAAAAATACAGTAGAATCCAATATTTATTGATTACTGGCTCACATTAGCATTAAACTACTGTGTTAGTGTAGAGGACATCACACTTAGTCCAGGCAGAAGGATAAAGGCTTGTATAAAAGGATAGAATTGGCAAATATATCTTCTTATGGAAGAAACTCTCTAAAAATAACCCCAGCTTTAGTTATAAGGAACAGATAATTTTAAAAAATAATAGATGAGCCACAAAAAATATATGTAGAAAAGCACAAAAGACAAACAAGGACATGCATGTAAACACTTATAACATGAATCCAGAGAAAAATCAGTTGTGACCAGTGTGTTAAACATTTTCATCAGTGTAATACTAATTTAGAAACAAAGATCTAACACATCTTACAATTCTACCAAGATATTCTTAGAAACCCATAAAATTCTGGGGTGCCTGGGTGGCTCTGTCTGTTAAGTGTCTGACTTTGTCTCGGGTTATGATCTCACGGTCCGTGAGTTCGAGCTCCGCGTCGGGCTCTGTGCTGACAGCTCAGATTCTGTGTCTCCCTCTCTCTCTCTCCCCCTCACCCGCTCTTGCTGTCTCTGTCTCTCTCAAAAATAAATAAAGATTTTAAAAAAATCTTTAAAAAAAACCCCTAAGATTTCAAATCTACTTTTGTTGCCTAATGCCATGTAAATGGGAAACTTAGTTACGAGCCAGACTGCAAACACTTCTTGAACTTGTGTTCCTCCTTCCTACTCTCAAAATAAACGTTTTCTATGCTCTTTAGGGCAGTGTATGCCTTACTTTCAAAATATCTCCACTATCATCACTGCAAACTTTCCTTAATATGATGTCAAAATATCAGAAAACCAGTTGGAATGTGTGTGTGTGTGTGTGTGTGTGTGTGTGTGTGTCTGTCTGTCTGTCTGTCTGTCTTTTGGTGTATTATGATGTTTCTTTCTAGGCTGGAAGACACTGCCTCTCCCTAGGCTAGCCAATTCTTAGACATCCCAAAGGGCCCAGCTGGGAGTATGATACAACACTAAGAATCCAGAGCCACCCTTTCTCTTTCTGGCCCTAGCACCAGGAGGCAATATCCTCCTGCTTTAATCATCTCAGGGCCAGGCAGCTAGAGACCATTTCTATAGCCCACAGCCTGCTGAAGGAATTATTCAAACTAGCCACTACTAAACTGTTTACTCATGCTCCAAAGGAAACCCAAGAAAGGCTCCTCTAAGCCTCCCCACATTCCGCCTGCTGGCTACCCTGGTGTGTTTCCAGGGGCCTCGCATGGCATGCCATGTCTTCTGTATCTACGCTTGGGAGTATAGTAAACATTTTCTTCTTGAAAATAAAATAGAGGTTTCAGAAATATATATACATACATATACATATATATAATGTTAAGATTATTAATAATTTTGTTAACTTCTTAACAACCTTCTTAACTATCATCATATAGGTATAGGCAATTGAAATACATGTCTAAAGAATATCCTACCCATTATTTATTATACACATTAACCATTCAGTTAATTATTCTAAAACTTCAGGTCCCTATCTCCAGTGAAAGACTCCTCCATGGCTGGGCTCTCATTGATTCCTTAAAAGTTATTTTCCGACTTTATCTGAGATTGACAGACCATCTAATATTTCTTCTTTAATACACCATATTTATTCATAGGCTATTTTATACATGGAAAATATTCTTCTGAATCTACTTACATTTATTCCACTATTAAAATTTAGGTTTTTACTTTTTCTAATTTCTTCTTTTGCTGTAAAATTTATGTAAATTCATATTACCATACTAGTCTAAAGCAGCTTGAATATGTTAAACTTGAATAAAAATTTTGCAAATCAATTTTCCTTTTGTTAGAAAATGACCATACTTTACAGTATGTAGAGGTTATGCAAGTTTTCACTTGTGTTTGTGATCTCTGGAAAGACCTGGAGAAGGGGATTCTGTGTTTTAAAATATTTTGTTTTGTCTATAAAAAATGACATACAAAATAAAGTTTTTATGAAAATGAGAGATTAAATTATTTTCCTCTTTGTGATTTTTAAGGCTAGGATGAAAATCTATAGCTGTATTTACATCTTTAGAATACCAAGAACTATATAATACTCACTTGTAGGTACTATAAGCCATTAAACCAAAATAAAAATAAGTAATAAAATTGAAAATAAAAATGAAAATTGAAATGGATTGTTACAAAACATTTAGTTCTTTAGGAAAATTTTCTAAACATTTTAGATACTTATGAGTTGCCGCAAAGTATCCTGTTGACATCTTCTCTCTTTCAGTACATGTGAATATCACCTGATCCTTTGTATTCTTGGAAAGTCTTGTGGCTTGCTTAGCTAAACACACAAGTTGAAGTTTCAATGCATTGGCAGAAATGCTGTTTTATGATTTTCAACAAACCCTAATTTTACAGCTTTCACAGCTTCCTACAAATATCAACTCTTGACTCTTGTAAGAACTTCGCACTAACAGTATTGGTTATATTTGATGACTAATATAAAAGCTAATAAGTAGTATATTCTGCAAGGTTGAATACCTTTTTTATTCATCCACTTTCCTATTTCTGTTTCTTATCTATGGAGGAATACATACTCCAAATATCGTGGTATACCAAATATTGTAATCATGCAAACATATATTTCCTAAGAAAATAATCATTAGTATATTACATAGGCATCGAAATACACCAGGAAAAAGAAAAAGAAATTGTCTAAATAACATTGCTTGAAATGGTATAAAGTTTTGAATATTTTGATAGGAAAACTTGAAGTATATAATTGCCTATTTCAAAGTGTGTGAAAGTTCCTAGTTATTTATGAATATTTGAAGTTATTTTCTTCATTCCTTGTTAATTGCTTATGACAGCCAAGAGTTAAAATATGGGTATCCTCTTATATAATGTAGGAGAACAGCTGCAACGCAGTCTGCTTCTGCGGATGCTCTTGACAATGTGTCTCCTAATGCCCTAAAAACAGCTTTCTCCTGCATGGCTGTTACTTCACACTTTCAGGCTCAAACAATCGGCCTAGTGAAATATTCAAGTGCCACACTGAGGAAAATCCATTTCCACCCATCGCAGAGAGATAGCAAGACAAATCTGCAGTGAGGACAGAAAAAACAAATTATTGGCAGCTGTGATTGTCCTGGCCTCTTAAGAACACACAACCAAAACATTTAGTTTTTGAAGATATTTTTACTGCCGTGTACTGACTTGTTGTGATTTAAAATCCATGTTTTGAAAGCTTGTTTTGGACAAAGTTGTTTGCGGGGTAAACTTGTTTTGATCTAATTGTATTGATATCGGATACAAGGACTTTCTTACTGAACTCTGGCACCTGGAATAGAGAAGTCCATTGTGTCATTGGCATCGTCGTAATGGCAGTGGTAGACTTCTAAAGTATAGAATCCAAAAGCTTTTACCAGCAACCCAAAAGTGTTCAGTCTAGGCAGGGCTGCTCTTATAGGATCTAAATATCTCTCTAAAGATTTTGAGATACTTGCTCCCACTGTGGTCAGGCTACTCTTGGTTGACAGGGGTAGTTAAACTGCATGGCAGTCTAAGAAGAGAAGGAACATCTGTTTCTGCCTTGACCAGGCTGCTCCGCGTAGGCAGTGTTGCAAGTCATGTAATGGTTCATGGAATAAAAACCTTCAGTGCATCCCACCTTGCCTGTCAATACCAGTGCTGTCACCTGCCAGTGATCTGCTCCACCACTGAGGGACCTAAGCTCCCAGCTGATAACCCAACTTTTAACTGAAGGGACCAAGTCCACCAAAAACCAACTCATAGAAAGGTACACCTCAAGTAAATGTGAACTGACTTCTTTCTCTACCTTTTGCCTAGAATTATATAATTACTTTATCTTTGGTTTGAAGTATGCTATTTCTTTATTGGCTCCTTAAGAGACATTATCCAGTATGCTATTGGCTTATGAAATATTGTTGTTATAAATTATAATTCTTAGAGTGAACCTGAATTAAATAAATTATTGGCAAAGACAGACTCCGTCTTTGAGCATAATTTGTCTCAAACAAAACATTTATCAAACTCTCTTTATAGGTAAAAATGTTCTAGGAAAACTACTCAAGGTATTCAAAGAAAGGATTACAGAAAAATCAAAAGACGTTTGCAAAGATAAAACAGGTAAAAAGTAAGTCTAACTCTAGCGTAAGTAGTAATTCTGCTGCAAAACTTATGGACACCAGTGACAGAAAAGCCTCTGAAGATATTTTGTTTGTCCCTTGGGAACTTTCAGATTAGCCCCTAAAATAGATTAAAAGTTTTTTTCTTTCTTTCTTTTTTTTTTTTCCTAGACAGCTTTCACATGACTTGAGCCACAGATCTTTTCTCACTTGTCCAAGATAAATTCTTCTACAGATTAATATCAGAATCAGTATTTGCAGCATGGCTCCTGCTAGTGAGAGCTGCTAGTTCCCGAAATAATTTCCCTGGGGAATTGCTTGTACTTGCCGTCTTTAGTCACTTGAACCTGGTCTAGACAAAACTCTTAATCTCACATAGGAAAATACACTGCCTGATAAAGTATGAGCTCTGTAACTCCAAGTGTCTATCCTCTTAAAAGGCCCTAGAGTTGCAAGTAAATAAATCTTGATAAAGGATTCTTGGATCTTCGATACAAGTGGATAAAAAAAAGAAATAATGGAAGGAAACTTTTAAATATATCTTATCTCTACACATCTGTCTATATTTGCCATCACATCAGAACAATAGTAAAACTAATAAAAAATTTTTGAACTATACAGAACTCTTCTATATAAGTATTTTCATTCGTAATTAAGAAATGGGTTAAAATCTATTATCAACATATTTAATCAATGTGCTTATATAAATGAGTCTCAGAACAGAATGGAAATTTGCTCAATTACTTAGGGAAGATATTTAAGCCCAAAAATAGAACTGGAAAGTACTTTATATCTAAATAAAATTTAGGAAATGTAAAATGTAAAGTTAAAGAAATTAAGAAAGGCCAGAAAGAATTAAATAAGGCCAAAAAAGTTCATTCTCAACAGAGACTGCCAAAGGCACAAATATGCAGAGGACAGTACTAGAGTTTTAATAATACTTAAATATTTCTTAAAATTCTTAATTTTAGTAGAATGCAAAGTATCTATAAGTAAGCAGTTTGTGATTCAACAGAGAAACTTCATCACACAAATAAGCTAATGAATCTTAAAAGGTTATCTGGCAGGATATGTGAAAAGAGAGGTATTTATTCACTAATGAGAAAATGAATTGAGGACAGAAACATGATGCATATTAAAAAAATGACCTGGCTTTGCTTTTGTCTGCCCTTCCCTTAGAGCACTGTCTATTTTTACAAGAACAGCACTGTCTTCCAGATTATAGACTCAAAAAATCAAAAGATCCTCATTTCATCAAACAATGTAAAGGGCTTTGATTTATTTTTATAAGTGGTGAAAATGGTAGTAAAGAAAGGCATTACTGCCTTCATGCTGGCGAAAATCTGTATGGGGTAGCCATTGATAAAATATTCCAAGTTTGCTTTTCGTTAAAAGTAATGTTTATTTTTTTATATTAAGTAATGAATATTTCATAGTTTAAAAAATGAGCAATAGAAGGGCAGTTTGCCCAAAGAACAACCATAAAATAGCAATTTTCCATCTCCTCAGTAATTATTGCTAATATTTTATGTGTGTTCTTGAATTTTTTTCTGATATGGATAGATTCTTTGAATGTGCTATGTTTGTACTGCATATGTTGCTGAATATAAAACTTTCCCAAATCATTCTTTACATTTAATAACATATCATATAAATTTCCTTATATCATTTTATATTTAGAAAAATATTTTAATGATAATATAACATTTCAACCATCATTAACTATGTTCACTACGTTACATATTCATATAATTATTTGTTGCTATGAATTGACAATGCAATTTTTACATATACCATTGCGTTTTTCCTTAAGTCAGTTTCCTAATCAAAGGATTAGATTACAGGTAGAAGGATATCAATAGTTGGTTGGCTTTTGATGACTACCGGGAATCTTAAACTTTTTTTTACAATCTATCCTCTTGAAATATTAAAAATATTCTAGTTCTTCTTCCTACTCTTTCTATACAGATGCGTCAGTGTTTCTTAATTAGATAAGCATAAATGGAATCAACCTTTGGCTACTAGTGAAGTCAGTATATTTATTGCCATTTGTTTTCATCCCCCCCCCCTTTTATTTTGGAAGGAGAGGAAGAAATTAAACTACACATCGTCTTGTTTTGATAATAGGCATTACGTTTACTTTTTGCATTGCTTCTGGTTTGGAATTATCAAAACATCAATCCTACTTGTTGGTTATTTTAACTGAATAACACAGATCTATGAAGAGTTGAAAATACAAGTTCTCTTTCACCTGATCTCCCATTCCCAAATAATGAAACACTGAATATACATGTTGCATAATTTTTCAGCATTTTAAAAATTACATTTTCTTCATATATACATATAGGTTTATATAGACATGATGTGTGTGTGTGTGTGTATATATATATATATATATATATATTTTTTTTTTTTTTTTTTTTTTTTTGAGAGAGAGACAGTGTGCATATGCAAGTGGGGGAGGGGCAGAGGGAGAGGAAGGGAGAATCTTTTTTCTTTTTTTTTTTTTTTAATTTTTTTTTCAACGTTTATTTATTTTTTTGGGGACAGAGAGAGACAGAGCATGAACGGGGGAGGGGCAGAGAGAGAGAGAGGGAGACACAGGATCGGAAACAGGCTCCAGGCTCTGAGCCATCAGCCCAGAGCCTGACGCGGGGCTCGAACTCACGGACCGCGAGATCGTGACCTGGCTGAAGTCGGACGCTTAACCGACTGCGCCACCCAGGCGCCCGGCGAATCTTAAGCAGAGGTCCACAACCAGTTTGGAGCCTCACATAGGGCTAATCTCATGACCATGAGATCATGGTCTAAACTGAAATCAAGAATCTGATGCTTAAATGACTGAGCCACCTAGGTGCCCAACATTTTATATATATTATGTATATATATATATATAAACATTATATACATAAATATATATATTTATATAAATAAATATATGTATATTTATATAAATAAATATATGTATAAATATACATAAATATATATTTATATAAGTGTATATATATATAAACATTATATACATAAAATGTATAATTAGATAAAATCCATAAATTAGATAAAATCCATAAATAAAAGTATATGTGGGGTTTCAGGTCATGATCTCACCGTTTTGCGAGTTCAAGCCCCACATCAGGCTCCAAGCTGATGGTGCAGAGCCTGCTTGGGCCTCTCTGTCTCCCTCTCTCTCTGTGCCCTTCCCCCACTTGCACTGTCTTGGTCTCTCTCAAAATAAACTTTTAAAACATTTAAAAAAAAGAATGTATTAGTAACATCATTCCATTTTAGCATATATTGGCTTCGCCTCATACTTTATTTGTTGTGCAGTACTCCTTTTTTACATATATCAAATATATACAAATAATGGTATTATGAGAGTTGAGTTGTTTTCCCCCAAAAGATAAAGAAGTGCTAACCCCACTACCTCAGAATATGAATTTATTTGAATAGGGTCATTGCAGATGCAATTAATTAAGATGGATGGAGTAGGATGGCCTCTTATTCCGGTATGATCAGTGTCCTTACAAGAAGAACAAAGATAATGTGAATAGAAACACATCACAAAAACAGCATGTGACAGCAGAGGCAGAGATTAAAGTGTTGCAAGTCAAGAAATCCAGGGGACAACAGCTATCATGAGAGGGTAGGATGAGGAAAGGGAAGATATTCCTTTATAGGCTTTATAAGGAGCATAGCCCAGCTGGTGCCTTAATTTGGGATTTGTAGACTTCAAAACTGTGAGCTTATGGATTTCAGTTGCTTTAAACCATGCAGTCTATGGTACTTTGCTATGGCAGCTTTAGGAAACTAATACATAAAAATACTATAGGTTTTGTTTTTTTCTGTTGTCTTGCTGTATATCTGTGATGTTGCCTATCTATGTCTGTATTTCGGTATATGAGTAACTATTTTCATAGGATGCGACTCTTTAGTAGAATTGCATTATTTTGGCAATGCCATCAAAATATGTTGTTCCGGGCGCCTGGGTGGCACAGTCGGTTAAGCGTCCGACTTCAGCCAGGTCACGATCTCGTGGTCCGTGAGTTCGAGCCCCGCGTCGGGCTCTGGGCTGATGGCTCAGAGCCTGGAGCCTGTTTCCGATTCTGTGTCTCCCTCTCTCTCTGCCCCTCCCCTGTTCATGCTCTGTCTCTCTCTGTCCCCAAAATAAATAAACGTTGAAAAAAAAATTAAAAAAAAATATGTTGTTCCAAGTTCATATAACACAATAAGTATATGATACTACTCTTTTTTCTCTAATATTATACAAGCTGGGGGGTGAGGTTGGAAAAGAGCTACTTCAGGGTTACTTTCATTTGTGTTTTTCTAATCATTAGTAAAGTTGACTATTCCATGGCTATTATATTCCATGGTTTTTATTATTGTGGAGCTCCTATTCATATATTTCTCCCCACTTTCTGATAAATTTATTTGTTCTATCATATTCTATTAATGTATGTATGCTATATATTATATATTTGCCAATATACTTGCTAATATATGAGTAATAATTTACTGATAATTACTAACAATTGCCTCCCTGGAATTAACACTTCTGAGACTATCTAGGGCCGCTTTATAATGAAATGGCAGAGTTGAGCAGTGGCAAAAAAGATGTTATGGCTCAAAGATGTCCAAGGGGCTTAGGGTACAGCACTTTACAAAACAAGTTTGCTGATCTCTGCTCTCCATGGTATCACAATATTTATAACTCTAGTCAAAACACTTTGGTATTGGCACACACGCACACACAAATACATCCTCTAGAACATAACTTGTGTTCTAGAATTTAAAGTAAGCCACTCATTGCATTTATGTGATTAATTACAATGATCTTTGGGTAAGAATCACTGATCAAAGGAAGGATTTTATTTTAATGATAGATAAATGGCCTTGAGAAGTTGTAAATTGATTCAAAAAATATCCTGTATAGAGAAAAAAAATGTTAAATCTTAAATATTTCTTGTTTATTTTTTCAATGCTTAGATTTTAAGTATGCATTTGATTTAGGTAAGTTAAAAGCATTTAAAATACTAAGGTAATTTTAAGATTTAGCTATGTCCTCATCTAAATTACATAAGTTTGAAGCACAAATCACATGGGTTGCTAGAGTTCCAGAGCTTTATTTTTTGAGAGACTCCAAAGCATTTGTCAAGCATGTGAAAAGTCAAGTTGACAAAATATATATTGTCTCTAAGCAGAGTTTATCAGTTAAATACAGGAGAAGATGAAGATTCTCATTCCTTCCTAATTTTTCTTTTCTCTAAGTATAAAATTTTTGTCTATAGTTTTATGATATTGACTGTTTCCAATAGTGAATACTAAGCAAATAGCATTTTGTGGGGGTTATGATAAAAATTCTTACTCCTCAAATATGTGCTTGCTCTAAAAAACATGCAGACAGGGCACTTGTCACAGGGTGATGAAGTCAGTTAAGTGTCCAACTCTTGATCTCGGCTCAGGTCATGATCTCACGGTTTGTGAGTTCAAGCCCCACGTCAGGCTTTGTGCTGATGGTGCAAAGCCTGCTTAGGATTCTCTCCCTCCTTCTCCCTTCCCCTCCCCTGCTTGTGCTCATGCTCTCTCAAAATAATAAATAAACTTAAAAATTACAACAACAACAACAAAAACATGCAGACAGTGCTGAATTATCCAAATGGTTGTAAATTGACATATCAGAGACACTTAACATATACTGTATATCATAAAGACATCATTTTAACCATTTCTTTCTACTACTGGCCTGAAAATTTTCTCTCTGCTATCATTTGGTGAGATCAAAAAGATTTTTAAATATTCTCCCCGCTTTCACATGGAGCTACATTAATACAAATAGAATGCAGCCCCATGAACATTTTAAACTTACTGTTATTTAGGAAATCAAATACACGTAAAATGTCCTATTTCTGAAAAGGAGAAAATTAAAACCTAAAACGATATTATTTCTATTCAAGAGCTCTTGAGAAAGGAGAATTTCTGGCTGCTCGGATTCCAGTGTGCTGCTGAGCCACGGTGTAGCCAGATCTGTTGTGAGTAATGTAGCTTCCAAAACCAGAAGCTGATACTTCTGATTAATATAATAAAAATATGAATATACTGTTGGTTCCTAGACCAGAAGGCAGCCAGAAGATTTGGCAATGCATTCCCTTTAGGAAAGTTATTGTCACCGATTCTGTTGCTGTTATTATTATTGTGTGTGTGTGTGTGTGTGTGTGTGTGTGTGTGTGTGTGTGGTTGATTGAATGACTTATATTTGTTTTGAGACAATATTATTACAAAATATACACAAATGAAGAGTTATTTACAACTGATTTTACCTGCACTGATTAGCAGGGGCATATGCTGACAAATTATTTCTACATCTTGTTGCATGGGCAACGTGGACATTAAATGGAAGAATTGAAACTAATCCCCACACAACCTTTGTATCAGTTATATATTTGAAAATAATAAAAAAAACAGACTTGGTGTTTAATGCTTAAACAGTTTGTTTAAATATTAAACAGGAATTTTTTTCTCTGATTAATTAAATGAAAGCAAAAGCTTAAAAAATTAATTTCTAATGCCTGCAATGTCTAACAAGATAGTATCACAAACAACACTTCTGCAATATGTTGATCACCAGAATTTTTTTTAAAAGAGTACACTTTTTTATTTCTCTTAAAATATATTCAGATCACATGTAAAAAAAAAAGAAAAAAGAAAACTTGTTTATCATTCAGGAAACTTACTGCACTATGGCAAGCAAAAGAAAAGGGAGGAAATCAGCTTTTAACAAAGCAAGTGGTAATATGCTCTGGTCTTTATTTGTCCTTGGTCAAGACTGGAATACTAAAGAACTGAAAGATGGATATTTGTACTTTAATGTTCCTGAAGGGTTCTTTAAAGAATTCTTCTGTTATACTTACTGTTTAAGCAGGCTGGCATTTCCTTTTCTATCCTATTGTTTGTATCTGAAGCATTTTACTGGCATTTTCATTCTTCAAGGATATAGGAGTCAACAATTTATTTCTCTTTGGATTGGGGAATATCATTCCCGTAGTTTAGGTGAGGAACCTCAGAAAAAGAACTCTAAACTGGGAAAACAATTATATCTGTCATTTAAATTACATATTTCTCCAATAGTGTACTCATCATTGAAATTGTCCTTGGAATAATTTACATCTTAGATCACAAATTCCGGAGGCTGGAGATGGATAATTTATTATGACTGCAGTTTTCTGCTCATTACAGAGTCAATAATGTTTATTAATTGCCGATAGTGTGTTTCATCCCTGAAAGTTCAGAAAATAATATAACATATATAACTTAATAATAAATAACTACTTGCTAAGGGCAAGGCACTGTAGTCTTTACTGTGTACATGTGAGTCCCTTTGAGAGTACCCCTTGGGAGGGCATGATCCACTGCTCTCTGGGAACTGGTCTCCATTTTCTCTTGGTAAGAAAGCACAAGCAGGAACTATAGTCCAAGGGAACTTGACATTGTAACTGAACATCATCAATACATTTTACCCATCTGACCTTGCTAAAACAAACATTAATCACAGTGGAAATTGTGAAACTATGGGGGAGGGGAATTCAATTTTGCAAGACCTACAAGAATTGCTGAGAAGTGAATCCAAGAATTTCTGAAATTGATCTCCACTTTATTCCACAAAGCCCTCTTTTTACTGCTAGGCAATTTTGCTATTACAAATTTTCATTAACATTGAAAAGACTAAGGGTAACTGTTGATACTTTGAACAGCAATTGTACATTAGTGTCATATTAGCCCTGTAGTTGAAAAATATACAATCAGGTGCCTGGGTGGCTTAGTCGGTTGAGCAACCAACTCCTGATTTTGGCTCAGGTCATGATCTCATGTTGGTGAGTTCAAGCCCCACATCAGGTTCTGCACTGACAGTGTGGTGCCTGCTTGTGATTCTCTCCCTCTGTGTCCCTCCCCTATGTGCTCTCTCTGTCTCTCTCTGTCTCTCTCTCTCAAAGTAAATAAATACGTTTTAATAAAAGCAAAATATAAAATGAATCTAACCACCAATAGAATCAAAGTTATAGTTCCCAGACTTGATGTTAGAGCATAATCGTCTGACACACTGTATCAATCTTTCATCATCCTTTTTTATTTCCTCTCAGAGATTCTTCACTTTAATCAATCTAACCAAAATGAAATATTGCATCTTGCCATTAAATTTAATCAGGCTATTTTTTTTTTAACCTGGATTATCACTGCCAAATTTTTTGACTAATTTAAAAGATCTCATCGTTTTTATTGTTTTATTTTGTATTTTATTTTTTTAAATGTTTATTTATTTTGAGAGAGAACGACAGAGAGAGCTGGGTAGGGGCAAAGAGAGAGGGAGAGAGAGAGAGAGAGAGAGAGAGAGAGAGAGAGAGAGAGAGAGAATCCCAAGCAGGCTCCTCGCTGTTAGCACAGAGCCCATCATGGGGCTCAGACTCATAAACTGTGAGATCATGACCTAAGCTGAAATCTACAGTCAGTTGATGAACCAACAGAACTACCCAGGTACCCCAAAAAGCTAATTTTTTAATAATATTTTTATTAAATATTGAATACTTAATAATTATATATCCAATGCTTCATATTATGTTGATATGCATTTGTATGTTAATATTAATTCAGATACTAGGATGAAAACGATGCAAAATAGAGTAATGTATTTATGATCTAGCTAAAGGAAAAATATATTTTAATCATATATGGAGAGCCGGTATACTGTACTAGATTCCATTCCATTCTCTGCCTTCTCAACGCAAACCATTCTTCTGTGTTGGCCATTGTATTCTTCCTCTCTATGATTTTGCCACATATATTTATATCCTTCACAAGAGAATATTTAAATCTGCATGCTTTTGAAATTTTGACAGAGTATACATGCACTCTGAGACTTTCTTTTCAATTAATAGTATGTTCCTGAAATTTTTCAATATTGTCCCACGAAGCAATAATTCATTCTATATGATATCCTATATATGACTGCATTGCAATCTGTTTTCTATACTGCTACTGATGGGTGTTTTGGTTACTACTTTGTCTATATATTTTTTTTTCTGGTGCATGTGTAGAAGTCAGTCTCTAAAATAAATTTACCTATGGAATTACTAAGTTATAAAGTACTTAATTTTAAAATTACTAGAAATGAAGGAGTGGTTCCCAAAGTGGATTTATGAAAATTCATCACTTTCTACAGCAGGTATTCAATTTTTCCACATTGTCACCGATACTTAAAGTTATTAAATTTCTAAAATGTTTGCCAAGGTGTATATCTAATGGGGTTTACTTTGCAGTTCCTTGATAAGTAATGTCAAGTAGTTTCAGGCTTATAGGACATATAGGTTTCTTCTTCTAGGTATCCCTTTCAAAATATCTGCCCATTTTCATATTAAGAAGCTTGAGTTTTTTTCTTCAGTGGTTTAGGAGTTCTCTATCTCTTATTATTAATTGGTAGTGAAATGTCTTCTATTTTATAAAGCCAGATATACCTAATTTAAGTGTGGTGAAACTTATCGCAAGTTCTGATCTTCTGCTTTGTTATAAATCAGGACTTTAATTATATTGGTCTGCTTTTGATGTATTCATTAATTCATTTATCCCTACACACATAAAATATTGCCTTATTTAATATAGCTTTTATGATAATGTTTGATATCTGGTAAACTATATGCTTACTTCATCTTGTTCATGGTCTTTTTAAATATCTTGATTACTCCAGGCCATTGTGTTGCCATAGATATTGAGAATCAGCTTTTAAGAATTCTCATAAACCTGTGCTATTTTCATTAGATTTTTAGAACCTCTTGATGAGTGTCAAGAGAACTGATATGTTGGGGCACCTGGGTGGCTCAGTCGGTTAAGTGTCCGACTTCAGCTCAGGTCATGATCTCACACCTTGTGAGTTCAAGCCCCCAGTCTCAGATTCTGTGTCTCCCTCTCTCCCTGCCCCTCCCCTGCTCATGCTCTGCCTCTCTGTGTCTCAAAAATAAATAAAAACATTTTAAAAAAATGTTTAAAAGAAAAGAGAACTGACATGTTTATGATATGAGATTCTATAGCCAGGGTATGGTATAGTTCTCCATGTACTTAGGTAATTTTAGTTAATTTTAACAAAATAGCAAATTATCCTTGAATGATAATTATATTGATTTTAGGGTTTTTAATATCTCTTATTGGTCTTTATTAACTTAATATGCTCGCTAGAATCTCCAGGACAGTGTTGAATTGAAGTGATGATATGATGCATCCTTCATTTCTGAATCAGGGAAAGGTAACTCAATATTTTATTAAATGTTAGGAGTACTGTAGACCTTCATTGCTATATTATAAGAATAAGAAAAAAAACTATTCCTACTTTAATGAGATTGTTTTTGTCATGTATGTGTTGACTTTTTTCAAATGTATATTCTGCATCTATTGAGATGATCATGTGTTCTTTTCTTTTTTCTTTTGTTAACAAAATGAATTACATTTATGACATGTATTGATCCACAAGTTACCGATTTTCAGTTTGTAATATTTTCTAATTTGTGTTATACTTTGTTCCTTGACCTGTTTGTATTTACACAAATGTGTTTATATTTCTTTCTCCGAATTTGTCTTCTTATTTGGCCACCATCTTATTTGTGGTTCCCCCATGCTTCTGGGTTTCCATGTATGTTTTTCCCATTTTCTTTCTTTTTTTTTTTTTAATTTTTTGCATCTACAAGTCATTCAAAGTTGCCTGAAACTTGAACACTATAATCCCATTTAAAAATATATTTACTGTAGAAATTTTTAAATGCCTATCTGTGTTTTTAGTATTTAAGTTAATCACTCTGTCTTCTCATTCCAAGTAATACAAAGGTTTTAACAAATTGATTCTCAGCACCTCCCTCCTGTGTATTAATTCATTTGGCGTTTTGGTTTAAAAACTTTTGAAACTCAAAAAAAATCTTTTTTTTTTTTTTTTTTTTTTGCAGTCAGTCACCATTCACACTTTATATTTGTCATTTTATTTGCTTATTCCTTCTTGCAATCTAGTCTCCCCACTGAATGAAATTTCTTCTGCTTTTAATCATCTTTGTAAGACCTATTAATGAGAATCAGTGTTGTAAACATGGTTGTTAGAAAGAATGATTTTTGTCAACTTGTCATAAAATTTTACACAAAAAAGAAAAAACGTGGTTACTAAAACAGCATCCTGTGACATGCTTTTATTATTTTTGTGCCACAAGGGAGGAAGAAAAGAATTCCAAGATATGAGAGGAAAATAAACATTTTTGGCAAAAAGAGAATTAGAAATAAGAGAGAGACCATTCTCTTTCCACCCTCCCCCAGTCTCTAGACATATGAGAAGGGTGGGCATTACAATAGGTTTGACTTATAACTAAGCTTCCTTAAAAGCCCAAAAGGCAAGGTGGCGATGCAACAAAGGCATTTCTGGAATCTTTGGTAAAGAAAAATGAGAAGAAATCCAGACTGTGAGTGTCTGCTGAGTGCAAAAAGATGCATATTACCAGAATGACATGGTAAACTTCATCTGAAGAAACAAATGGCCAGCTCTCTTTGGATCAACAGAACTGGGAAGAATAGTCAGGAAGACCATGTGACTTGAATTTAACCCAGAATTGTGCCAGAATTTAACCCAGAGATCATTATCTATTGCTGAAAGGGTTTGCCTGTAAACACAGATAGACACATGGAAATATCTATTCCCACCTCATCATTGTAAAGATGGGGGATATTGGTGAAATTTTTAAATGTGTTTTGAAATTATGCTAAAGTTGCTGAGTAATTAATGGATTTGAATAAGAAGCCAGGTTTTTTTTTAATATGTATTTATTTTTGAGAGAGAGAGGCAGAGCATGAGCAGGGGAGGGAAAGAGAGAGAGAGAGAGAGAGAGAGAGAATCTGAAGCAGGCTCCAGGCTCTGAGCTGTTTGTTAGCACAGAGCCCAATGCCGGGGCTTGAACTCACAAACTGCAAGACCATGACCTGAGCTGAAGTTGGACGCTCAACCGACTAAGCCACTCAGGCGCCCTTAGAAGCCAGTTTTGAATAAATTAAAACCTTGCCATTAGTGAAGCTAAGATTTAGATTCATTAATTACATTGTTTTAGAAAAAATGGATTCCCAAACAATTAATTATATTAATTGCTATAAGCATAAAATTCAACCTGGCACACTTTCAAGTTTTTTTGTTCATTTGATTGTCTTATCAGTTACCTGCATTGATATCACCACATGAGGTCAGAAGTTAACTTCAATTTAGAGTTCTGGTTGTCACTAGCCTGAAAAATCTCCACTTTCAGATGACATTGCAACACAAAGTGTATGTTCTGAATAGGAGAGAAATAAACAATTCACCTTAAATTTGCTCTAGTAAGTGTTACTTGCTAGAGAAAAAACTTCCACAGATGGTTTGTTTGTTTAGTGAAAACTATATATTTTTTTTTAGAAAAAGAAGGAAGATTATTTAAAAACCAGAAATAATAATAAAAGAAAACCTGTACTTTATTTTTCCAAAAACATATACCATAAATCACTATTTATCAAGAACCGTGCAATGATATCAAAGGGGGTACAAACTACCAATGTCTCAAAACGTTGCTAAAAGTCACACAGTTAAGTGTGATCGAACTAAGTTATGTGCTGTGAAAGATGAGAGGGTACAAACATCTGTATGTCAGTTTTTGCCAGCTGCTTTTTAAGAGAAACTCTACTCAAATGCTTTGCAATTCAGTTAAGAAAAAAAATGGGTTTAACCAAATAGGAAAAGAGGATAAAACCAGCATGCCTTGTATAAATATTTTTTATGTTCTAAGGACAATAAAAAAATACTCTATCTGAGCACTTATAGTGAAATGCTATATGTCCGTGTGATGTTTCAACACACTGGTGGTTAAATTCGGTTCAGAATGATTTTTAAAAATTTTTTTAATGTTTGTTTTTGAGAGAGAATGAAACAGAGCATGAACAGAGGGGGAGCAGAGAGAGATGGAGACACAGAATCCGAAGCAGGCTCCAGGCTCTAAGCTGTCAGCACAGAGCCCGACGCGGGGCTCGAACTCACAAACCGCGAGATCATGACCTGAGCCAAAGTTGGAAGCTTAACCGACTGAGCCACCCAGGTGCCCCAGGATGATTATTTTTTTTTAATAATTAACTTAATTTTTTAGAGTAGTCTTAGGTCACAGCAAAATTGAGCCAAAAGTACAGAGTCTTCCCATGTACCCCAGGGGCCTTAGGCAGGTAGAGCTTCTCTTACTGACACTGAGCACTAAAGTGGTACATTTGTATGATCAGTGAACTTGCACTGACACATAAATATCACCCAAATATCCACAGTTTGATTAGGGGCCACTCTTGGTGTTGTACATTCCATGGTCTTGAACAAAGGTATAGTGACATAGACCTACCATCGTAGTATCATATTGAATATCTTTAATACCCTAAAACTCTCTGGATTCCATCTCTACCTCCTGTTAACCTCTGTCAACCACTGATTTTTTATTGTACCCATACATTTGCCTTTCCCAAAATGCCATATTTGGAATCATATTTTTTTTCATATTGACTTCTTTCACTTAGTGATATGCATTTACGCTTTCTCCATCTTTTCGTGACTTGATAGCTTCTACCTTTTTAGTGCTGAGTAATATTTCATTGTCTGGATGCACCAAATTTTATCCAGTTACCTACTGAAGGACATCTCTGGTTGCTTCCAAGTTTTGACAATTATGAGTAAAGTTCCTATAAGCACTCATGTTCAGGTTTTGTGTGGATGTAAATTTCAACTCACTTGGGTAAATTCCAGGAGCATAATTGCTAGATTATATGGTAAGCATATATTTAGTTATCTAAAAACCATCAAACTGTCTTACAAAGTGACTGTGGCAATTTGCATGCCTACCAGAAATCCAGCAATGGATGAGACTTCCTGATGCTCCGCATCCTTGCCAGCATCGGGTGTCATCAGTTCCAGATTTTGACTATTCTGATAGGTGCGTCGTGGTAGTTGTTATTTTAATTTGGAATTGTCTAATAAGATAAAATGTCAAGCTTATTTGCCATTTGTGTATCCTCTTTGATGAGATGTCTGTTAAGGTGTTTTACTCATTTTTTTAATCAACTCGTTCATTTTCTTATTGAGTTTTAAAAGCTCTTTGTGTATGTTATAATAGTCCTTTGTTAGAGATGTATTTTGCAGATATTTTCTTCAAATCTGTGACTTATCTTTTCATCTTCTTCACACTGTCTTTTGCAGAGAAGTGTAATTTTATTGAAGCCAGGCTTGTTATTTTTTTTAGTTGATCAGTCCTTTTACATGGTGTCTAAAAGGATATCACCATAAGGTCTGTGTCCAGATTCATTTTTTGCATGTGGGTGTCCAGTTGTTCCAGCACTATTTGTGGAAAAGTCTATCTTTGCTCCATCGTATTGCTTTTGCTCCTTTGTCGAAGATCAGTTGTCTGTATTTCTGGGGGTCTGTTTCTGGGCTCTTTATTTCATTCCATGGATCTATGTGTTCTTTTGCTGATATCACACTGTCTTGCTTACTATAGCTTTATAGTAATTCTTAAGATATTGTCAGTCTTCTGACTTCGTTCTTCTCTTTCAGTCTTGAGTTGGCCAAACTGGGTCTTTTTCCCCTCCATTTCAACTTTAGAATTAATAATACACAGCAAAGGCCCAGGACCTGAGAGGATAATTACAGATGACTCCAAGATTCTACTGGGTCCACTGTGAAGCAAAGTTTGATCAAAACACCTTGTAATTAGCTGGTCTCCTCCCATAGAATTATAGCAAAATCACAGATACTTTACCATCATTAACAGCTTAGGCTCAGGAATGAGGTTTCTGGGCTCAAACTGATGCTGTGTTACTTACGAGATACACAATTTTCAGTGGTTAAACTCTGTGCCATGTGTTCTTATGTGTAAAATGAGGAAAACAGTATCTACTCAATAAGATTGTAGTAAGGGTTCGATGAATTATAAAGTATAGCATTTATAATACCTTCTGGATCTGTTGACACTTGCTAGCATTTGTCTCTTGGGGCAAATACTGTTTGTATTGTGGTAAATTCCTCTTGTTCCTGTCATAATTCTGTACTGTGGGAAGTCAAGAATGTATGCCTATCCCTCTGTATTTATGTTTTATAGTCAACCAGTGAAGATGCCTTTAACTCTCTCCACGTTTTTCCTCTTGGACCCCCAAATATCCATTCCCAAATAGTGGGTAAAATGTATTTAAAAATACACATCAATTCAGGCTACATCTGTTACCCCTTTGGAGAGAGCTTCTTTAACTTCTATAAGAACTAATCGCAGCACCAGCATTCTACCAATACTATCAATGCATGCCTGCACACACACACACACACACACACACACACACACACACACACGCACACACACACACACCCATACACACACCGAATACTTTTTTGGCTATTATAATAACCTGTTATAAAGCCTTTTCAGTTTGTTATTTTGTGGTTTATTTGCTTAGTGAATTAGTATTTCTATTCCTACTTAGAAAGTAAACTCCATGAAATTAGGAATTCTGACTTTATTGCTCATGAGTCAAGTCTAATACAAAGCCTGACACATGGTACATAATACATTAATATTCATTAAATAAATGAATATAAATGAGAATAACTCCCCATGGGCTGCCTAATAATTTTATTCTAAGAAATCCCATACAACAATATGACTTGGTTTTTTTTCCAGCTAAATGGTCATGACCTAGGATTGCCATTTATGTCTACTTAAACAAACATGGACAAATTTTAACTTTTCAGACATTTCTCTGGTGGGGAGCATGAGATAGACAGAGGAAATCAAATAGAAATGAGCCAGACAATACAAAATTATATTCCCGAATTTATATTTCTACCTTACTTCTTTGATCCTCATTGAGGATATAGATTAAAATAGCCTAAGAAGTTTTAGATTGCTTTTGAAATTGATGTGCATATCCAGATCTACAAAATCAGAATTCTTTTAAGTATGGCCTATCACCTATGTTTTCACAGATTATCCTGCTTTGTATTTTGCTGGTAAAAAGGGCAGCATTGGGTCCAAATAATAGTCGGCCTTTAGAACAAGATGTAAAACCACAGCCCGCTATTTATGTTAATCCACTGAATATGAAATATCTGTTGAGACTTCCCAAAGCAATCAATTCAGATGATCTATACTTCCCAATGGAAGTATCAAATCAGACTGAATTAGATGAGTTAGAAATGCTGTGCAAAAGACATTATTTATCTCCAAAGGAGTGAAGCAAGGCAACAAATAGTGCGTGCCTTATCCCATCTATCATAACACTATTTTGAAGAGGTTGTAAGAAAACTGTGGATTAATAATAGATTTCTGTCTCATAATTTTAGAAATTTTTTTAACATACCAAATTTAAAATATTCAGAAAGAATATTTGAACCTGGAAACAGGCATAAAAGCCTTTTTGTCTTTTTATACCACTGGTTTTTAATTTTTTTAATGTTTATTCATTTTTGAGAGAGACAGCGAGCAGGGGAGGGGCAGAGAGAGAGAGGTGGGGGGTGGGCAGAGGATCACAAGCGGGCTCTGAGGCTCTGCGCTTACAGCAGAGAACCCAACACAGGGCTCAAACTCATTGAAGCCGTGATATCATGACCTCAGCCCATGTCAGACGCTTAACCAACTGAGCCACCCAGGTGTTTTGACCACTGTTTTTGTCAACTATATACCCACTCGAATATCAAAACTATGGGGCGTTTGGGTGACTTGGTGGGTTAAGCACCCGACTTCCGCTCAGGTCATGATCTCTGTTCATGAGTTCGAGCCCCGCATTGGGCTCTGTGCTGACAGCTCAGATCCTGGAGCTTGCTTTGGTTTCTGTGTCACCCTCTCTCGCTGCCCCTCTTTCATTCTCTCTCTCTCTCTCTCTCTCTCAAATTAACATTAAAAAAAGAATATCAAAATTAGTTTCCAAAATGAATTTAGAGTACTTATAGTAAGAATAACATTATTGTGAAAAACTCTTGAGAAAAAATGCTTGACAGTCTGCTGCCCATAACCATTGTAAGTACTGGCATTGGTAAGTCCATAGTTAGACTCATGGATCTTATGTACATCCATTTGGTAAAGCTAACTAATGTCATCTCAAGGTGACATATGATGACCCAGTTGTTATATGTGGAGACATGGTTGAAAGGAATAGTTCAAGATCTAGGTTATTAAGTGATATATTTAAATGCAATAATTTATTGGATCACTATTTGCTGAGTGCCTCTATTCCAGGAATTATCTGAGGATCTATTAGAGAACAACACAATAAACGTTAAAACCAAAATGATCGCTTCTCAATTGGAGGAAGCTGGATTAAACCAAATAAATTAGTAAATCATGTGGTAGGTTACAAAGTAATAAAGTACTTTGAGGGAAAAAAACCACAAACAAAGGAAAGAAGGGTAATAGAGTGTGCTGGAGAGAGAGGTTCCAATTCTAAGTATGGCTGTCAAATGTGGTCTCAATGAGAGAGTTGCATTTGAGTAAGTATTTGAAGAATTTGAGGAAGTGAACCAGGCTGAAACTTCATAGGAAGGAAGTATGGTAAAGGCCATGAAGTCTCTGAAGTGTTCAGAGACAGTAAGGAGGCTGAGTACAGTACAGTCAGCAAAAGCTGAAGACTAGGGGAAAAAGAGAATTAAGAAAGGACTAAATTTTATAGGACCTTGTATGACGTGTGGTGCCATGGAGGGAGCTGAGGTTAAAAATAAAGTGACATGATTAAACGTTAACAGGATCACAGTGGCTGCTAGGATGAGACTACAGAGTAGGATTGCAAGAGTAGAAGCAGGAGAAATGTACAAGAGGCCCTTATAATCTACGGGGTAAATGAAAAATAGTGTCTCAAACTAGGGTGATAGTTGATGGTGACAAATTTGAGATTTGATTGGAAGGATTTCCTATATTATTGAATAAATATAAATATATAGATATAAAGAATACCAGGTCCTTAATCTTGGGAACATTAAAGGAGATTGGGAAACTGTGTTAAGAACAGGTCCGAATGAAAAGAATCAGGTTTGGAGTATGTTACTTTGAGATGCCTTGTAGCCAATCAATTTGATTTAGAATTCTCTTGCACAAGGAATGGAGAACAGGAAAATAAGACAACAAGTAATGAGTTTGGGAGGGTGCAATAGATGATAGAGATGTATGCTGAGTGCTGAGGAAACACGAAAGAGTTTTTTTTTTCTTCCTGGATGGTTTGTGAAATATTTTAAATAGTTCATTTTCAATCTGATCATGAAACGATATTTCACATATTCCCCCCCAAAAAGCAATAGCAGTGCAATTATATCATCTAATTGTGTCTCTTTTTCGGTTTGTTAAACCAACAATATCAGTAAAATTTTGTTTAAAAATCGTGGCTGTCTTTATCTCACAGAGTTCTGCTTGTGAGGTTACAGCAATTTTTTTCTCAATTGTAATAGTTTTACCATTTGGAAATCTTAATTAATGTTTGTATACACTCATGTTCCTCTTCCATCATGTCTCAAGTCAATTTATAGTAATTATTGTGTTTTCTATAAGGTTTATGTATGTGTGTGTGTGTGTGTGTGTGTGTGTGTGTGTGTGTACATGTATATATCCAAACCAGCAGTGCTTGCAAATAATTAAACAAAACATGCTCTATTTTTTCTCTTAAGAGAAAACTTCATTTCAGATTTTCAGTACACATACACATAAATATTTTGAACGTTGTTCTGTTTGTATATATATCTTTTATTTAGAGGGCAAAACAAACATCAGTAGTCAAGTTGTCTCAGTAATCCTTCCTTTCTCACTCAAATCTTATTCATAAACTGTATTCAGCTTGTTAGAGGTAGCTTAATGATTATTAACGTATTTTAACAAAATAATTGTGCAAGGATAGTGAGAGCACTTCCTTAATGCATGCCTTTTTCCCCCCATAGAACAAAGGTGTAAAGAAGATGTGATTAATGCCATAGTTTTATCTATGTCTTCCTATTAAAGTAATATTATAACTCTGAGGACTTGTTTAATTCTCAAGTAAATAACCACCTAAAATGATTTATCTACATTTTTAGATGAATAAATCTATTTTATTCATATATATTTTATAAATATGCAAGGTGTTATATAAATAAACAAGTGCAGGTTTTTTTTAATATGTTGCTTTATCTTTTGGGCCTTTAATTCTGTTTAGCTTAGCAAACATTTTGAGTACTGATTTCAAGTATATATGTACATCAGTTTAACTGTGGCTAATTAATGAAATAATGCATATTAGCGATTGACTCCTTAACTTCTTTAATTAGCGATATGGCAGAAATGCCATTTAAATTGAAGTTGCATTAGTGGAGGAGAACCTTTATAACCCTTGAACTTTTAGCCAGGTCAGCCACTATACTTAAGGCTCAATGTTTATATATTTGCTATATTCTTATCTCTTTTATTTTTTTAACAATTTGGAAAAAGCATCAAATGTGGATGGATTTTTTTAATAAAACTTAAAAGAACAAAGGAAGAAATGTTTTAAGCACCACCTTGGGTTGGTACATAGCAGGTGGCCATTAAATGCACACTGTATAAATGTATTGGCACGTACATTTTTTTATTTTAAAAGCATTCCTTTGGGTATCACCACCATCGGGGTTCAGGTCAAAAAACTGTGTCAACGAGGCTAAGTCCTCAAAAAATTAAACTTGTCAAAATGTACTATGTAACAGAGTTGAAACTGATTCTCAGAAAAGCAATGTGCCATTCCTTCTATAGCATCATGTTCTTTATGGTATATCACACCCAAATCTAGGTGGCCAAATCAAATTAGACCTTTAACAACTAACTGAAGGGAGGAGAAGGCAAATATCCACTCCACAACAGTTTCCTGCACAAAACTGTTTTATTAAATTAGTTATCTACTTCTATATCTGCCCCACACATGCACACATCTTTTCAGGCCAAGATTAATATGCTCACAATGGTTAACTATCTAAGAACTGTTGCAGTGATTGACAAAAAAATTATCAGAATTCCCACACAACTTTGTTTTTCTATCAGTTTGCAGGGGGTCTTCAATGCCTATGGGAACAGCACTTTTATAAATAAAAGAGATGGTTTCAGTCATAATATAACAGGAATTGAGAGACATTCTTTTTTTTTTTAATATATGAAATTTATTGTCAAATTGGTTTCCATACAACACCCAGTGCTCATCCCAAAAGAGAGACATTCTTAATAGATTTAGTAAAAGATGAATTAATTTATTAACTACCTAACACGGGTAAGACACAATTTTATGAGTGGTCACTGTTTTTTTAGAAGAAGAAATTTGAGTTCACTCTGTTTTCCTAATTCTATATACTAAAATTATCTGTGCAGACATATCTCCTTTTGTAAAACAAACAAACAAACAAACAAACAAACAAACAAACGAACAAACAAAAAACTCTTCTCAGGCTCATATTTTCTTACCAAGGCTCACCATGTCATATAGTGTTGGTTTCTTATACATACAGGTCAATCACAATTAAGTGTTTCAATTTCACTCCAAGTGAACTATGACAGAATCACTGTTCAATTCATTGTTCAGATAATCATCAAGTTTTTGCTATTGTAGTTATCACAATAAAACTTCTAACTAAATGAAAATGACTCATCCATTCATTACGTTGAGAATTATTATTAATTGCAGTCTACATCCACCAGGTCAGCTGACGATCACACTTGTTCTACTTTTAGGCAAGCCTGACAACTACTGAATTGTATAATTTCTTTAAACAGTACTTATTGAGTAATTGCCAAGTCATTTGATAGATCTTGAGCATCCATAGACGTATAATCATAGACTCTAGTATCATGAGTGTAACGTACTAAGGGAAAAGAAATATCTATCAGTTAATCTCACTCCAATCTATATATTAACTGTTTAAAAACCTGTAGGAGGATTGATACATAAGTGCATACAAGGATTTCCTAAACCAGAGTGAGGTCATTGTATACTACAATAGAAAGATTGCTTTGCGGGTACCTGGGTGGCTCAGTCGGTTACCATCTGACTCTCTTTTGACTCTCGTTATGATCTCATGGTTCATGAGATTGAGCCCCACATCACCTCTGTGCTGACAGCTTGGAGCCTGCTGGGATTCTCTCCCTCCCTCTCTCTGCCCCTCCTCCACCCCTTCTTTCTCTCTTTCTCTCTCTCTCTCTCTCTCTCTCTAAGTGAATAAAATAAACAAAAAGAGATTTCTTTAAAAAATTATTGACTGAAATTCACAGTTCACGATATTTTATATAAATTTTCTGCATGCATATTGTTTTTTGAATACAATAATAGTAAAACATAAGAGTTAATTCTGCAAAGTTATTTTGACAATTAAGGAATTATTATAATTGACAAGAGCCTTGTAAGACAGGATGGGGTTGTAAATGGGACTTGATATTTGCTGCGAAATGTACTAAAGTTTGATAGCTGTGTGTCTAATTTGGCAAAACTATGAAGTAACTCAAAGCCTTATTTTCAACGAAATATTTGAATATTTGTGTATATATACACATGTATGACAAACATTAAATTGTTTGTGTAGAGTGTCTATCACATAGGAGGGACTAAAGAAATAAATATGGGTTGTTCAGTCTGTTGAGCGTCCAAATCTTGATTTTGGCTCAAGCCATCGTTGTGGTGTCATAGGATCAGGTTTTGCACTGAATGCGGAACCTGCTTGGAATTCTCTCTCTCCCTCTACCCTCTCCCCCTCTCGCGTGTGCTCTCTCTCTCTCTTTCTCTCTCTCAAAAATAAATATAAATAAGAAAGGCCTTCTAAACTGTGATATTTGTCCACAATTGCTTTCTACTTTCACCACATCTGAGATAAGCCTAACTGCTATTTTGTGTTACTTCTATCTCTTCAGTTGCTCTCTTAATTCATTTATCATTTGTTTTCTTAAGCTCTCAAAAGACACAAACATAAAGAAAATGCGTCTAATGCACACATTCCAGAAAAATTTCCAAGTTACTTTTTCTAACCCACTTGTCTAATAATTTCCAATATACGAACAAATTTCCGTGAGAACAGTTTCTCAATTCATGAAAAGCTAATGAATGGTATCATTCTAACTTACTAAGGTATTTTCCCAGCTAAGTGCTTTAAGGACATAAAATGGATGATATCTGATGCTATAATTGTAAATCATTAACAATCAGATTAGAAAGATGTTAATGGATTTTCCCTCTGCATAAATTTAATCATGGTTTTCTGTCATATTTTGTTTGTTTGTTTTTGCCTTTATTTTTACTAATCATCACATGAGACTTAAGTTTTGATGAACTTGTCACTAATAAAATAAAATAATTCTTATAATGGAATATCATTTAAATGCAGTGATCCATAACCAACCGTTATGCAAAATTATCTGAATAGAATAAACAGAGATATTTTCCCTAGCCATAGAGCTGCATTTGGTATTTGGGTTGCTATATATTTATCTTTGTTTAAACAAAAATTTAACATATCATGGACTATTCAGTGGATTTTATGATTTATATATACACACATACACATGTACAAAAGTTATATATACATATATAATATACACAGTTGTGTATATAACACCCTATAAATTAAAATTATATGAATTTGTTATATATAGTCTATCATGTGATATTCTATTTTTATGATGGAATTTCATATGCACTCTTAATTCCAACACTAAAGTTGTCTCTATGACTTTGGTGAGGAAAAATGGGGACAATATCTACACTGTATCCAGACCTGGTTTAAAAAAAAAGAGACAACTCACAATTCAATTCTCCATATAACACAGTTGTTAGCTTTCTGACTGGTCATGTAGCATAAATCAGAAAGGACTCAAATACTCTTTTAAGCTATAATGCAAATACATTGAATGTAATTGATGAGTGGATGACTGAGCATATATATCTCTAAAAGCAATTTAAGTGTTGAAACAGATTTCTTGGAATCCCTTTGAACACAAAATTATTTTCCGGATATTTTGGAAATTACCTTTGAAGCAAATGATGTGATAGAAAACAACAACAAAAATAATGCAGCTTATAAATGAGCTTCCTCGGTGCAAGTATTTGGACGATATTTTTGAAATGCATAAAGTTATATTTTATATGCTCTGTTCACATGATCTTTATGGGCTCACAGTATGAGAATGAATATGCATTCCAAACCATCTACCTATTATCTGTATCTGTCTGCATATAATCTCTCTGTATTTATATATACATGTGCATAAATACATATAAATATCTTTATTAGAAGAGAAAAATTAAATATCTATATACAGTCTACACATAGACATATAGACACAGGCACACACACAAAACAAGAACAACAGCAAGAAAGAGGGAATTTGGGGGTATCATATTTGAGAAGGAATAGAAATATTGTTGTATTTGTTATTATATTTGTTATAATATAACAATATATTTATATAACAAATATAATTTGTTAATTGAAATGTTCCCAGAATGCACAATGCCATTGAAGCCAGTGAATATGAGGACCCATAAACCAATAGTTGCAATATATACTATAGATACTAAATATAGTGAAAGTATATGTACTTCCATATTTTTTTCTGGGATTTTCTTAGTTATGTCACAAATAAAATGTACATATTGTTTATTTGATTTTTAACTAAGGGGGTTTCACATTTTACATGTAGGGAAAATGTAGATAGCAAAGCTTTATATGCTTACTTGGTGCCTTCTGATATCACCGACAGTTCATTTATTTTTTTTTTTTAATTCTTTTTAATGTTTATTTATTTTTGAGAGAGGGAGAGAGACAGAGCGTGAGTGGGGAGGGACGGAGAGAGAGGGAGACACAGAATCCAAAGCAGGCTCCAGGCTCAGAGCTGTCAGCGCAGAGCCCGAACTCAGACTGTGAGATCATGACCTGAGCTGAAGTCAGAGGCTTAACCAACGGAGCCACCCAGGCACCGCCCCCCCCACCCCCCACAGTTCATTTACATCCCACATCTGAATCCTTTTCTCTCAGGATTTGGATTTTGGCTTAACTATGACCTTTTCCCTATTTTCCAAATTCTGTCTTGTTATATAGTTTCAAAATTTTGGAGTAGATTTAAATGTATAAAATTAGGCAGTGCTATTAATATACTGAAAGATGAATTTCTAGAACAATGATTGTTTCAAAGGGCAGTTAACGGATATGAACTAAATATATCACAAGACTGATGAGTCTCTATCTTTGTAGTTTTGGGGTATCATTAACATAAGATCAGTATCTCATAAGAACTGGCTTGATTTGTCCTGCATTCTAGAGCTCATTGATAGCCTGATGCCAATGTATTACAGTAGTTTACAGATAGCACAAGTATTGTATATTAAGATCAAAGATAAACTTGTAAAATAACCATATGCTCTTAGAGCTGTTAGACTAACATTTGTTTAAGGGACTAATTTTAGAAAGAAGTAAAATCACTATTGATTAGAAATTCTGCAGAAAGTATCCTTAGAATAATTATTTCACTTATTTAGATTTAATTAATTTTCATCAAGTGACGCTTATTGATGATTTAATTCAGTGGTGAGACTTCTCATATATTTTTCTGTCACAATTAGATGTTATCAAGAGAAAACTAATAATATAAAATGTTGATTTACATATTATCTGAAACTCTGTGACACTATAATAAGAAATACCTCTCTCTTTCCAGAAAGAAGTAAGAATTATCTCTAAGAATACATAAACATGTATAATTGGAAATACCCTAGTGAAAATCAAATAAACAACATTTTTGCAAAGTAAAGGGCAGTGAAACAATCAACTTTTCAATCTAGGTATTTGATTTGAATAAATATAGCTGAAGATTAAGTTGCTTCATGTATCAACTACATATTGATATTGCCAGTCTTTCACTCTACACTATGATGCAAAATCATACTTTCCTGTCACGTGCTTCTTGTAGAACTTTATATGTTCTCTTATTAAAATGCATCTTATTCATATTGATTTATCACTTCAGGCTCTAAAATTTTGGACCCAAATTCTGCCATCCAATGTTCCTGACATTTCATCTCAAACTTGGACCTTATTAAATGTGACTTTGCCAAATAAAGTAATGAGACATTGGGGGGCATTTCAGTATAAGAGAGTACCACAGCCGTGAATGGGCAGAAGTGAAATTGTATTGGATGGGTGCCTCATTGAGCACAAGCTGGAAGGATAGATGCGTGGTGATGTTAGTGTTGATGATACTACTGGGAGACAGCTCTCTCTGGGTCTCTTGTGTTTCTACCTGTCTTTTGACAGCTTTTTTTTTTTCCAGAGTGTCTTTTCAAGGATTTTTGTACAGTAGACAGCCTTGGAAGATGGAGAGGGCATCTCTCTCCTCGGCAAAGGTACACTTATTTGCTCTTCAGGAAAAGGATAATATTCCCCTAATGGGGCACGTGGTGAGCAGTTTTGCTAGTAGCTTCCTTAAAAGTGTGAAGCTTTCTTAGCTAGGATTTTTTCAGCTGTCATACAAACCTAATGATTGCATAGCATCCGTCTCTCACACCTTTGCATCACCAGAGAAATTAGTGAAAACATGAAGTTCTATCTGCTGGCTATACTGAATTAAAAGTGCACTGTCTCTAACACAGGAGGCTCATTCCTTCTGGCAACATCCTCGAAGTTTTGGCAAGCCAAGTGGTTAGTTGCAAGTAGGATAAATATTAGATAATTCAGTTATTGACATCATCTAGCATTCTACCTTCTTCATGCCATGAAGGAAAACAACTTCTACAAAAGCAGTGTTGGGTATATCCACCCAGACTAAGCTTCCAACTGAAGAGTGATTTGGCCATCTCCATGTTTAAAAGCTTTTTCCTGTTGAGTATTCCATTGAAAAACACTTCAGCAGATCCTTAGTGCATGGTGAAGCAATCAACACCTTGCCAACCATTTTTTGGACTCGAGTACAGAATATTCTCTGATGGCTTCTTAGATGTTTTAATAGGGAGTTACCACTAAGTGAAGAAATTAAGAGAATGATGTCATGTAAAGTAGACATCACCAAGTGGTGTACTTTTTGAGTTCCAAAGAGATACTCTGAAACCTGTTTTTCTAGCATCTCTCAGTAATATATTCCATGTTTTCCCTCAAGTTTGTTTGAATTATGTTTTTGCAAATTGCAAACCAGAAAATATTTATAAAGAATAGAAGCTCGAATTGATATTCAGGCTTTGTGGGGGAAATTGGCAGAGGGTTCTTCACTATCTCTTTCATATCGATCATTCAGGCCAACACAGTTAGCTCTTATTAGGTTATTAACAAAAATGATGCATTGACCTATAGAAATATAAAACATACTATTACTGTTTGATTGCTTCCAAGTGATTTTTGTGTAATATTGTGTGCTGATCTATCGTTGAGTTTTTCCTATGTATTCAGGATGCATCTACTGAAAGGCATGAGCTAAAGATTATTTACTCTGATAAAGTAACAATCTCTCCTGCATTCTTGAATTTGAGATTGCTATTCATTAAATTAATAGATTAGTATATTTGAAATACAGTTTTGCCATTTGGAAAGTACCTATAATGGCACATGACAATAGTTTAGGTGATTCCATAGGAAATATTTGATACTATTAAAAATATAGAAGGAGATAGAGGAAAACACGAAAATGTGAACTAGGAGGGAGAGAAAAAAAAAGACAATAAGAGGAAGAATAAGAAAAGAAAGGGAAGGGGAAGTGAAAGATAAGGAAAAGGAAAGGAGACAAAGTTAACAATTTTGTGAAAAGGCAGATATGAATGTGCTTGTAGTTGGAGATACTACTATTTAAAACTAAAAAAAAAAAGCTACAAAAACATAGACTAAATAATAAAAGTGAATCTAGGAAATCTTTGAAAAGCTTGCAGTATTATCAATATGTATATACATGTTCAAATATATATTCATATGTATGAATACATATTCAGTATGTATTCCATATATACATGTATATACCTACTTACATAAACACACGTATACACCCATACAGAGAAATATTACATCAAGTCCACATCAAAGAGAGAACAACCACAACAACAACATACTGAGTCTCTTAAGAATCAGCACAGATTTCACCCATTTTATCACAATGTCCTTGAAATTCTGGTGTGTTTAAGGTTATGTCCTCTATATTTTATGTGCTTTACATATGTTACTCTTCTTTGTCTTTCAGATGAGTTTACTAGAGTATCTGTCTCCTTTGTTAGAGAGTAAGCAGGATGGAGTCTTTTTCAACTTGAATCATCAGCACATAAGATAAGCATCATGCCTAGGTTATAGTAGTGACTCAACGAATATTTGTGGAATTAATCACATACATGCCTTCACAAATAATTTTGAGTCGCTTCTGTGTGCTTACTAATGTGCTAGATACTTCTGTAGTTTCCCGTCTAAAAAGCAAACAGACAAGTAGCAACCATGCAGTGTGTTAAGGGGAACAACAGGGTAAAGGGTCAGTTTCTTTGGGAGCCTATAACAAGGTGTTTTACTCTGGGGGTATCTTGATTAAATGACAGTAAGCAAGCTTGAAAAATAAGAAAGAGCTAGGCGTGATTTGGGTTAAATAGCATTCCATAAAGAGAAATCAGACTTCAACTTCTCCCCAAAGTCTCGCCTTAAATTCTGTAGATGTACACAGGAAATAATATTATAAACCTTGTAGTAAAGGGCCCTTGTGCAAATTTGATTTGTAGCACGTCAAAAAAGGTAAAATTACATCTTTCTTTTAATGTCACCTCTACGTTACGTTTTCAATGTTTACTTAAAGTAAAGCACATAGGCATTAAATTAAATGTATATTCAAAACACTGGATTTCAATATCGTTAAATTAATACTATGTATTTATAGTCATTCCTGATTACTTTCTATTTCATCATCAAATTCAACTCATTTGTAATTCTTGCTGGCTTTGTCTTTAAAATACATCCTGGAATCTGGTCACTTCGTCCCAAATCTACTGGCATAGCCTCAGTCCAGTCCACCATTGTCACTCTTTGGATTGACAAGGGCTGTTCCTAAATGGTTTCTAGGTTTCCAGCCCTAACTCTCTGCAGTCTTTTTTCAGTAAAGCAATCAGAGGAATCTTTAAAGACTGAGATGCTCCTTCCAAAATGTTCCTATCTCACTCAGAGCGAAAGCAGAAGTGTTTCTTATGGTATGCTAAATCCCACGCTACATCTCATACTAGACTCCTACTACTCTTAAACTAACCCCATAACTCCACTACTAAATTTCTAGTTGACCCTATTTTAGCCACAGTACTCTACTTGTTGTTATTCAAACACATGAAACAATGTTTCCGCCACAGAATCTTTGTATTTTTTTGACCCCTGTCTTCAATGCTCTTAATCTAGATTTCCATAAATTTCACTCAATCATTTCCTTGAGATTTGGAGGTCTTCACTGAGATTCTTTTGTTTTGTTGTTTTTTTTTTTTCCACTGACATTTTCTGTGTAAAATTTCAACCCTTCTGTTTGCCTTCACTCAAACGTTCCTTATTTCCTTTATGCTGCTTTAAGTTTTTCAACCGCACATATCACCATATGAAATACTGTATACTTTATTTTATACACACACATGTGCACACATACACATTAGTTTGTCTGTTGTCCTTCGTCTAGTTACAAAGGTACAATCTGTTGAGGCAACGGATTAATTTTTTTCTAAACTATATCAGCACCAAGAACATTATCTGGTACAAAAATAAAAGACTATTGAATGAATGAATATTCATTGAGAACTTGAAATATAAATGATACTATTTTCCCCCATCACTTTTTCAAACTAGACAGTAGTATCTGTGTCCTTAAGTTGAAGACATTTAGCCATGTTCTGAGGCAACAGAAAATCAAATATGGTTAAAAATAAAATAATACAAGATTTCTATTATTTTTCTATCTGAGCATTATTCTTTTTTTTTTTTTTTTTGGTTTACATAAGTGATTTTCTTTTTTTTTCTATTTTTTCTTTTTTTTTTCAATATATGAAATTTATTGTCAAATTGATTTCCATACAACACCCAGTGCTCATCTCAACAGGTACCCTCCTCAATACCCATCACCCACCCTCCCCTCCCTCCCACCCCCCATCAACCCTCAGTTTGTTCTCAGTTTTTAAGAGTCTCTCATGCTTTGGCTCTCTTCCAGTCTAACCTCTTTTTTTCCTTCCCCTCCCCTATGGGTTTCTGTTAAGTTTCTCAGGATCCACATAAGAGTGAAAACATATGGTATCTGTCTTTCTCTGTATGGCTTATTTCACTTAGCACAACACTCTCCAGTTCCATCCATGTTGCTACAAAGGGCCATATTTCATTCTTTCTCATTGCCACGTAGTATTCCATTGTGTATATAAACCACAATTTTTTTTTCCATTCATCAGTTACTGGACATTTAGGCTTTTCCACAATTTGGCTACTGTTGAGAGTGCTGCTATAAACATTGGGGTACAAATGACCCTATGCATCAGTACTCCTGTACCCGTTGGGGTAAAGTCCTAGCAGTGCTATTGCTGGGTCATTGGGTAGGACTATTTTTAATTTTTTGAGGAACCTCCACACTGTTTTCCAGAGTGGCTGCACCAATTTGCATTCCCACCAACAGTGCAAGAGGGTTCCCGTTTCTCCACATCCTCTCCAGCATCTATAGTCTCCTGATTTGTTCATTTTGGCCACTCTGATTGGTGTGAGGTGATATCTGAGTGTGCTTTTGATTTGTATTTCCCTGATGAGGAGTGACGTTGAGCATCTTTCCATGTGCCTGTTGGCCATCCGGATGTCTTCTTTAGAGAAGTGTCTATTCATGTTTTCTGCCCATTTCTTCACTGGGTTATTTGTTTTTCGGGTGTGGAGTTTGGTGAGCTCTTTATAGATTTTGGATACTAGCCCTTTGTCCGATAGGTCATTTGCAAATATCTTTTCCCATTCCGTTGGTTGCCTTTTAGTTTTGTTGGTTGTTTCCTTTGCTGTGCAGAAGATTTTTATCTTCATAAGGTCCCAGTAGTTCATTTTTGCTTTTAATTCCCTTGCCTTTGGGGATGTGTCAAGTAAGAGATTGCTACGGCTGAGGTCAGACAGCTCTTTTCCTGCTTTCTCCTCTAGGGTTTTGATGGTTTCCTGTCTCACATTCAGGCCCTTTATCAATTTTGAGTTTATTTTTGTGAATGGTGTGAGAAAGTGGTCTAGTTTCAATCTTCTGCATGTTGCTGACCAGTTCTCCCAGCACCATTTGTTAAAGAGACTGTCTTTTTTCCATTGGATGTTCTTTCCTGCTTTGTCAAAGATTAGTTGGCCATACATTTGTGGGTCTAGTTCTAGGGTTTCTATTCTATTCCATTGGTCTATGTGTCTGTTTTTGTGCCAATACCATGCTGTCTTGATGATGACACCTTTGTAGTAGAGGCTAAAGTCTGGGATTGTGATGCCTCCCGCTTTGGTCTTCTTCTTCAAAATTACTTTGGCTATTCGGGGCCTTTTGTGGTTCCATATGAATTTTAGGATTGCTTGTTCTAGTTTCGAGAAGAATGCTGGTGCAATTTTGATTGGGATTGCATTGAATATGTAGATAGCTTTGGGTAGTATTGACATTTTGACAATATTTTTTCTTCCAACCCATGAGCACAGAATGTTTTTCCATTTCATTGTATCTTCTTCAATTTCCTTCATAAGCTTTCTATAGTTTTCAGCATACAGATCTTGTACATCTTTGGTTAGATTTATTCTTACGTATTTTGTGCTTCTTGGTGCAGTTGTGAATGGGATCAGTTTCTTTATTTGCCTTTCTGTTGCTTCATTATTAGTGTATAAGAATGCAACTGATTTCTGTACATTGATTTTGTATCCTTCAACTTTGCTAAATTCATGTATCAGTTCTAGCAGACTTTTGGTGGAGTCTATAGGATTTTTCACGTATAATATCGTGTCATCTGCAAAAAGTGAAAGCTTAACTTCATCTTTGCCAATTTTGATGCCTTTGATTTCCTTTTGTTGTCTGATTGCTGATGCTAGAACTTCCAACACTATGTTAAACAACAGCGGTGAGAGTGGACATCCTGTCGTGTTCCTGATCTCAGGGAAAAAGCTCTCAGTTTTTCCCCACTGAGGATGATGTTAGCTGTGGGCTTTTCATAAATGGCTTTTATGATGTTTAAGTATGTTCCTTCTATCCCGACTTTCCCGAGGGTTTTTATTAAGAAAGGATGCTGAGGGGCGCCTGGGTGGCGCAGTCGGTTGAGCGTCCGACTTCAGCCAGGTCACGATCTCGCGGTCCGTGAGTTCGAGCCCCGCGTCAGGCTCTGGGCTGATGGCTCAGAGCCTGGAGCCTGTTTCCGATTCTGTGTCTCCCTCTCTCTCTGCCCCTCCCCCGTTCATGCTCTGTCTCTCTCTGTCCCAAAAATAAATAAACGTTGAAAAAAAAAATTTAAAAAAAAAAAAAAAAAGAAAGGATGCTGAATTTTGTCAAAGGCCTTTTCTGCATTGATTGACAGGATCATATGGTTCTTATCTTTTCTTTTATTAATGTGATGTATCACGTTGATTGATTTGCGAATGTTGAACCAGCCCTGCATCCCAGGAATGAATCCCACTTGATCATGGTGAATAATTCTTTTTATAGGCTGTTGAATTCAATTTGCTAGTATCTTATTGAGAATTTTTGCATCCATATTCATCAGGGATATTGGCCTGTAGTTCTCTTTTTTTGCTGGGTCTCTGTCTGGTTTAGCAATCAAAGTAATACTGGCTTCATAGAATGAGTCTGGAAGTTTTTCTTCCCTTTCTATTTTTTGGAATAGCTTGAGAAGGATAGGTATTGTGTCTGCTTTAAACGTCTGGTAGAACTCCCCTGGGAAGGCCTCTGGTCCTGGACTCTTATTTGTGGGGAGATTTTTGATGACTCATTCAATTTCTTCGCTGGTTATGGGTCTGTTCAAGCTTTCTATTTCCTCCTGATTGAGTTTTGGAAGCGAGTGGGTGTTTAGGAATTTGTCCATTTCTTCCAGGTTGTCCAGTTTGTTGGCATATAATTTTTCATAGTATTCCCTGATAATTGCTTGTATCTCTGAGGGATTGGTTGTAATAATTCCATTTTCATTCATGATTTCATCTATTTGGGTCATCTCCCTTTTCTTTTTGAGAATCCTGGCTAGAGGTTTATCAATTTTGTTTATTGTTTTCAAAAAACCAACTCTTGGTTTCGTTGATCTGCTCTACAGTTTTTTTAGATTCTATATTGTTTATTTCTGCTCTGATCTTTATTATTTCTCTTCTTCTGCTGGGGTTAGGCTGTCTTTGCTGTTCTGCTTCTGTTTCCTTTAGGTGTGCTGTTAGATTTTGTATTTGGGATTTTTCTTGTTTCTTGAGATAGGACTGGATTGCAATGTATTTTCCTCTCAGGACTGCCTTCGCTGCATCCCAAAGTGTTTGGATTGTTGTATTTTCATTTTCATTTGTTTCCATATATTTTTAATTTCTTCTCTAATTGCCTGGTTGACCCATTGATTCTTTAGTAGGGTGTTCTTTAACCTCCATGCTTTTGGAGGTTTTCCAGACTTTTTTCCTGTGGTTGATTTTAAGCTTCATAGCACTGTGGTCTGAAGGTATGCATGGTATGATTTCAATTCTTGTATACTTATGAAGGGCTGTTTTGTGACCCAGTATGTGCTTTATCTGTCAAGTCCATCTGATCCAATGTATTATTCAGGGCCCTTGTGTCTTTATTGATCGTGTGTCTAGATGATCTATCCATTCTCTAAGTGGAGTGTTAAAGTCCCCTGCAATTACCACATTCTTATCAATAAGGTTGCTTATGTTTGTGAGGAATTGTTTTATATATTTGGGGGCTCCTGTATTCGGCGCATAGACATTTATACTTGTTAGCTCTTCCTGATGGATAGACCCTGTAATTATTATATAATGCCCTGCTTCATCTCTTGTTACAGCCTTTAATTTAAAGTCTAGTTTGTCTGATATAAGCATGGCTACTCCAGCTTTCTTTTGACTTCCAGTGGCATGATAAATAGTTCTCCATCCCCTCACTCTCAATCTGAAGGTATCCTCAGGTCTAAAATGAGTCTCTTGTAGACAGCAAATAGATGGGTCTTGTTTTTTTATCCATTCTGATACCCTATGTCTTTTGGTTGGTGCATTTAGTCCATTTACATTCAGTGTTATTATAGAAAGATATGGGTTTAGAATCATTGTAATGTCCGTAGTTTTCATGCTTGTAGCGATGTCTCCGGTACTTTGTCTCACAGGATCCCCCTTAGGATCTCTTGTAGGGCTGGTTTAGTGGTGACGAATTCCTTTGGTTTTGTTTGTTTAGGAAGACCTTTATCTGTCCTTCTATTCTAAATGACAGACTTGCTGGATAGAGGATTCTTGGCTGCATATTTTTTCTGTTCATCACATTGAAGATTTCCTGCCATTCCTTTCTGGCCTGCCAAGTTTCAGTAGACAGATCCGTCACGAGTCTTATCAGTCTCCCTTTATATGTTAGAGCATGTTTATCCCTAGCTGCTTTCAGAATTTTCTCTTTATCCTTGTATTTTGCCAGTTCCACTATGATATGTCGTGCAGAAGATCGATTCAAGTTACATCTGAAGGGAGTTCTCTGTGCCTCTTGGATTTCATTGCCTTTTTCCTTCCCCAGATCAGGGAAGTTCTCAGGTATTATTTCCTCAAGTATACCTTCAGCACCTTTCCCTCTCTCTTCCTCCTCTGGAATACCAATTATGCGTAGATTATTTCTCTTTAGTGCATCACTTAGTTCTCTAATTTTCCCCTCATCCTCCTGGATTTTTTTATCTCTCTTTTTCTCAGCTTCCTCTTTTTCCATAATTTTATCTTCTAGTTCACCTATTCTCTCCTCTGCCTCTTCAATCCGAGCCGTGGTTGTCTCCATTTTATTTTGCAGTTCATTGATAGCATTTTTTAGCTCCTCCTGACTGTTCCTTAGTCCCTTGATCTCTGTAGCAATAGATTCTCTGCTATCCTGTATACTCTTTTCAAGCCCAAGGATTAATTTTATGACTACTATTCTAAATTCACTTTCTGTTATATTGTTTAAATCATTTTCGATCAGTTCATTAGCTGTCATTATTTCCTGGATGGTTTTTTGAGGGGAATTCTTCCGTTTAGTCATTATGGATAGTCCCTGGAGTGGTGCGGGACTGCGGGGCACTTCCCCTGTGCTGTCTTGAATAACTTGTGTTGGTGGGCAGGACCGCAGTCCTACCTGATGTCTGCCCCCAGCCCACTGCTGGGTCCACAGTCAGACTGGTGTGTGCCTTCTCTTCCCCTCTCCTAGGGGCGGGATTCACTGTGGGGTGGGGTGGCGTGGCCCATGTAAGCTACTTGCACACTGCCAGACTTGTGGTGCTGGGGATCTGGCGCATTAGCTGGGGTGGATTGGCAAGGTGCATGGGGGCAGGAGAGGCAGGTTCAGCCTGCTTATCCTTCTTATCCTTCGGTGATCTGCTTCAGTGATATGCTTTGAGAGGGGCCCTGTGGCACTGAGAGGGAGTCAGACCCGAGGCTGGAGGGATGGGTCTGCAGAAGCACAGCATTGGGTGTTTACGCAGAGCGAGCAAGTTCCCTGGCAGGAACTGGTTCCCTTTGGGATTTTGGCTGGGGGATGGGCGAGGGAGATGGCTCTGGGGAGCGCCTTTGTTCCCCCGCCAAACTGAGCTCTGTCGTCCAGGGGCTCAGCAACTCTCCCTCCCTTAGTCCTCCAGCCTTCCCGCTTTCCAAGCAGAGCTGTTAACTTATGACCTCCCAGATGCTAAGTCCTGCTTGCTGTGGGAACACACTCCATCTGGCCCCTCCGCTTTTGCAAGCCAGACTAGGGGGTTCTGCTTGGCCGGTGGGCTGCCCCTCTGCCCCGGCTCCCTCCTGCCTGTCCGGGCAGCGCGCACCGCCTCTCCGCCCTTCCTACCCTCTTCCGTGGGCCTCTTGTCTGCGCTTGGCTCCGGAGACTCCATTCTGCTAGTCTTCTGGTGGTTTTGGGGGTTATTTAGGCAGGTGTAGGTGGAATCAAAGTGATCTGCAGGAAGCGCGGTGAGCCCAGCGCCCTCCTACACCGCCGTCTTCCCAGGATACTCTTAATTTATTCTTTCATCACCTACTGTTGCTAGACAACTTGTTTGAGGAACACGTGACAGACCCTAAAAAAATATAAACAGGAAATAATATGTATCCTTACTTTGGTAGAATTTAGAATTCAATTGTAGACATAAATAAGTGAATTAAAAATTGGAAATACAGTGCAGTCTACCAGAATTATTTTGTAGGTTAGAATAGATGGAATAGATTCCATTTGGATGGAATACAAAACAAAAATTACAGATAATATTATTAACTAAATCTTGAAGAATAAATAGAAGTTTCTCACATCAATAAGAAAGACAGGCAGAAAGGTTCAAGTTCTGAAAGACAAAGAAAAGAGAAAAACTATTTTATATGAGTACAATATGTGAGATCAGAGGTATACGATACTAAGTATAAAATGAGATGAGAAGTGAAATTTATCAGAGTGTTTTAAATTCGTTAAATGGCAGTCTTTTCATGTTTTTGTCTCATGTCTCAAGATATTCCTTGTAAAGTTATAATCTTAAAACTTTGGATAAGAAACCTATACTGGGATCTTCTCAATTCCCAGTTTGTTGGATATTTTTCTGAGAAAGATAGCAATAGAAATTGCAAGACATGAAAGGCCCTTTACTGGGTTAGCTTAGACTACACCTACTGTATACAGTTCACATGCAAGAATTTTGTCCATTCATTTGTTTAATCCAAAATTTTTGAGTTTACTGAGAACTAGTATAGGTAAGTGAATCTTCACCCTTACTACAGATAACATAGAAGAGTTAGACAAAATAACCAATACTGCCCATTTGTGATATAGAGAAGGAAAAGGAACTAAGACATATTGGGATTTTTATATGCACTGATTTTGCATTTTGCATAGAATAGTGCATAGAATGTACTGGGTAACTCTTAGGCAGAGCATCATTTTTATCTCCATTTATTTGCAAGGAAAACAATGTCATGGAAGTTTTGCAGTATTTGTCTTTGTTTTTACATATCTAAATTGCTTTATACTAATTGTTTTTGCTTTTCACCAGGGATTTAAAATATGAGAAATAATTAGCAAGATTTAGTATATAAAATTAGTACAACACAGATGCAGCTAATGCCCTTTACAACATTAAAGCTTAGTGGGAAAACAAATATGTAAGTTTTATAAAATACAAAAAGTAAACTTTAAAAATAGCAAAGAGAAGAACCACCTATCTCTGCCCCATCGATCATGGAAAGATGCCCACAGGGAACCAGTCTTGTGCTGAGCTCTAAAGATGAATAGATATTTCAATTCCAAACAAAAATCAGAGAAAGCACAGGAAACAGAAGGTTCAAGAACATGAACACTTGGAAACACATGGCATAATGTAAGAGGAACACGCAGGGGCACCTGGGTGGCTCAGTAGGTTAAGCGTCTGACCCTTGATTTTGGCTCAGTTCATGATCTCATGGTTCATGGGAACAAGTCCCTCATCAGTCTCACACTGACAATGCAGAGCTACTTGGAATTCTCTCCCTCCTTATCTCTCTACCCCTCCCCCATTTCTCTCTCTCAAAGTAAATACATAAACTTAAAATAAGAGGAACATGGATATAGAAGTTGCGGGGAGATAAGGTACAATTGAGAGCATGGTGGGCGTAAGGCAAAAGAGATGGGTGGGACCATAATTGCAGCTCCATGACTAATAAAATAAGATGAGGGCTATTTCAGAAATAAGAAAGGGCACTTGTTATTGAAATACCTGGTGGGGGGAGACTGGTTAATATCTCTAAAAGTTATTAGAGAGGGAACCTTGAACTGGGCTACAGGAGAATTGTAATCTTTTAGATCCCTGGCAATTCCTTATATACTCTGAGGGGTGAGAAGCTGGGTCTTCCTGCTGGTAGGGAAATGAGCTTGAATGGAAAGGATAGGGGGGAATGCAGTGTTAAAAATACCTTATAATTTTTTTAGGATTTTGGTTACTGACCTCCTTTATTGATTGAAAAGTATATTAAAATCAGTGGAGAGGGTTGCTAGGTTTAAGCATATTAATTTCCTCTACTGTATTCAAAAGTCATATTAATGCAGTTTGAGACTGGTTGCCAAATACATTCTACCACATTTTGAATTATGTAGTGTAAATTTGTATAAAAATGTGTTAAAACATTCTCATTCTTACTTCATTAAAATACTTGTGAAGAGGTTATAACTTAGTCCATTTTCACATTAGTTTGCATGCCAGTGTTTTACATCAGATAGAACATATTTTGATTTTGCATTAGTTAGAATCATTTTTAAATACTGCATATTCTAGATGAATAAATGTATCCTGTTGATTCTTTTTAATATCAGTGAATAGAAAAACACATTATATATTAGCATATTTATTGATTCAATAAAACATTTATAAAATATGTTTTAAATTCAAGCTGTAATTAAAATAATCAAATTCTATTTTAAACTATTTAATGCTCTCAATTTCCTAATAGAAACTGTACTACTTCATGTAATGACAAGAATATTTCACAAGGAATGTTTTTCCGGCAATTTTTTAACATTTCCTTTTTCCAATTCTAGGGAAATTACAAGGAGTATTTGAACACCTTCAATATACTTATTTTTCCTATGTTTTCTAAAATGGCTTCATACAGAATTAAATATGATATAGAACACATCCTAAAACACCAAATGATCCCATTTAGCCTGTGAAATAAATAATTTGAAAATCCAAAGTCACTGTTACATTGTAAATATAAAAGAAAACAAAAAATGGTACTAAGGTACTAAGAGAAAAAAAATAAATATTAAGCCACGTACACTATTACAAAATGAAGCAAACCATTAAGCAAAATAAAGGGGGAATTTTTTTCCTTTTATTTTAATTAGCGAGCTTAGAAATATAACTGCATATTGGTCAGTTTGGGTTTTTAAATTTTTTTTTGTAGCTGAAATTGGAATTATATAAAAACTATAGTAATCTATGAAGCAGTTTCATTTTTTGCCAAACATCCCGCTGAATTGTTAAGGCTATTGGCTTCATTAACACAGTAGGTTCAAAAATTTTCCGCACTTTCAGAAGTAAAGAAAGGATGCTGTTTACATTATAGTCCATAGTCCAAAACTCACACATGTGGCATATCATCTCTTGAATGAATATTATTTTAAAAATGGTATTTCTTAATTCATGAATTTTGATGAGATTGGAGGCTAGGATTTAATTAAATTGAATAGCTCTTTTGGCCTCAAAACGATTATGTCTAGTAACAAAATATTAAGAATCATAATCAATATGCTACAAGGGGTATTTCTACAGTAGACAAACCCTATGCTACTCTTCTTAGGATACCTACTTCATAGGATTCATGTCTTTGCATAATCTCCTCCATTTGGGGGTGAGCAGTTCCTGTGACTTGCATGTCACCAAAGCATATGACAAAATTATGTTACATTACATAGATTTCTGTCCTACTAATGGACTCAAGACACTTGTCTGCCTTTGAAGAAGAGGCCATGTTGTGAGGCTCATAGGGCAAGATGGTAGTTGTCTCTAAAACCGACAGTGGCCTCAAGCTGACAGCAAAGAGTTGGTACCTTCAGCCCTAGAACCACAAGATAATGAGTTCTGCTCACAAGACTCAGTGGATTTTTCAGTTGAGAATACAATCCAGTTGACACATTGATTATTGCCATAATCAGAGAGCTCATTCAGTCTGAGCCTGGTTCCTAATCTACAAAAATTATAATAAATGACTGCCCTTTTAAGATACTATAGTTTTGAAATCTGTTACACAGTAATAGATAATGCAACCTTCAAATCTTTTTGAAAAGGAGGATGCACAGTGACCATTGCATGCACAGTTCTAGTGGTACATGTGAGTATTGTGACAGAAGAAAGAGCAAAACAATCAGCACTTAGGAGGCTTCAATCTTTACCATAATGTATCTTTCAAAATATGAGAGTCATATTAATCTCTGAATTTCAGTTTTCTGGGTTTTTTATTGATATAATTGACATATAACATTATATTAGCTTCAGGTGTACAACATAATGACTCAATATATGTAAATATTGCAAAATGATCACCAAGTAAGTCTAGTTAACATCCACCACCACACGTATTTACAGTTTTTCCCTTATGATAGTAACTTTTAAGATTTACTCTCTTAGAAGCTTTCAGACACATAATTTCAAATACACAACTATAGTTGCCATCCTGTATGTTACCTCCCCAGGACTTACTCATTTTATAATAGAGTTTGTACCCCTTGAGTACTTTCACCTACTCCACCTACCCCCCCCCCCCGCCCCCAACCTCTGGCAACCACCAGTCAGTTCTCTGTATCTATAATTTTTCACTTTTTTTTTAAAGATGATACATATAAGTGAGATGATGTGGTATTTGTCCTTCTCTCTGTGACTTATTTCACATAGCATTTTGCCCTCAGGTTCAGTGCATGTTGTCACAAATCGCAAGATCTCCTTGTTGTTGTTGTTGTTATTTTATGGTTGAATCATATTCACTGTATGTACATACCTTTGCTCTATCTGCTCCTTGGTCCACGGATACTAAGGTTGCTTCCATGCCTGGGCTTTTGTAAGTAATGCTTCAATGAGCATAAAGGTGCAAATATCTTTTTGAGGTAGTGTTTTTATTTCTTTCAGATAAATGCACAGAAGTGGAATTGTGGGGTCACACAGTAGTTCTACTTTTAATTGTTGAGGAATCTCCATACATTTTGCAGAGTGGCTGCACCGATTTGTATCCCCACCAACAGTGCTTAAGCGTTCTTTTTTTCTCCTTATCCTTGCCACACTTGTTATCTTTTGATAATAGCCAGTCTCACAGTTGTGAGGTGGTTATCTCATGAAGGTTTTGATTTGCATTTTCCTGATGATTAGTAATGCTGAACATCTTTGCATGTATCTGTTCTTTAACTGTATGTATTCTTTGGACAAACGTTCAACTCCTTGGACCATTTTTTAATTGGGTTGTTTGTTTTTTGCTACTGAATTATATGAGTTCTTTGTATATTTGAGATATTAATTCCTTATGAAATATATATTTTTGGCATACATTTTTCTCCCATTCCATAGGTTGCCTTTTCCTTTTTCTAGCGGTTTCCTTTGCCATATGGATGTTTTTTAGTTTGGTGTTATCCCATTTGTTTATTGTGTATCCCATTTTGTTTCCTTTGCTGTTGGTAGGAATCCAAAAAAAAAAAAAAAAAAAAGCATTGCCAAAACTGATGTCAAAGACGTTACTTCCTATTTCCTAAAATTCTAGGAATTTTATGATTTAATATCTTATGGTTAAGTCTTTAATAAGTTGTAAGTTAATTTTTGTGTCTGGCATAAGATAATGGTCCAATGTCGCCCTTTTGCAGGTAGCTGTCCAGTTTTCCCAGCGCTATTTATTTTTTTATTTTTTTTTTTTTAATTTTTTTTTTCAACGTTTATTTATTTTTGGGACAGAGAGAGACAGAGCATGAACGGGGGAGGGTCAGAGAGAGAGGGAGACACAGAATCAGAAACAGGCTCCAGGCTCTGAGCCATCAGCCCAGAGCCCGACGTGGGGCTTGAACTCACGGACCGCGAGATCGTGACCTGGCTGAAGTCGGACGCTTAACCGACTGCGCCACCCAGGCGCCCCTCCCAGCGCTATTTATTGAAGAGACCATCCTTTCTCTATTGTATGTTCTTGACATCTTTGTTGTAAATTAATTGGCCATGTATATATGGATTTATTCCTGGCTCTCTATACTATTCCAATGATCTATGGGACTGTTTTTATGCCAGTACCATACTGTTTTTTAACACAATAACTTTGTAATACAGATTGTAATCAGATGATGTGGTGTCTCCAGCTTTGGTTATCTTTCTCAAGATTGTTTTGGTTCCTTGGGTCTTGTGTAGTTCCGTGCAAATTTTAGAATTACTTGTTTTATTTCTGTAGAAAAATCCCCTTGGAATTTTCATAGTTATTAAATGGGGATAAAAATACATACAGGTACTTGAGAAGAGTCGAGTCTTTCTGTGTCTATGCTATAAACTTTTTCCATAATGTTCTTCTATATCATGCATTCCTAATCAACCTCTGGGAGCTAAGATTTTAATTATATTTCATAGCTCAAACTTTTCAAAAACTTTCATTAATATATTCTGAATGCCATGATCTCACTTAGGAATATCAATTGCATTTATATACTGCCTGTATGATGCATATTCATATTACCATTATTGTTAACTTTATCTCATTTATTATACTATTAGGGCCTTGAGGTCCTATATATATACATACATATGTATATATATCTTTTTATGAATTGATGCATGAATAATTTCTGTGATAACAGATGTAAAAATAATTTTGCTTTGCAAACACTCAAAGATTGTCCTTTGAATTGAAGCACCTACTGCATGAGGACAGCATAGCTTTGCTAATGAAATAGTCTGTTGGAAGAACATTACAATGATACTATATGCCAGTTCTGCTTTTGTCATCTCAAAGTAGTTGAAAGAAATATTACTCTTCTCTGATATTCCAAATTTAATTAACATGAACAGATTACAGTAAATTACAGAGTTGTCCCCTTTTAGTTACTCTTGTCATTTCAAAAACACCTCAGGGCACCTGGGTGGTTCAGTCGGTTGAGCATCTGACTTAATTTTGGCTCAGGTCATGATCCCAGGGTCATGGGATCAAGCCCCCATGGAGCTGAGCATGGAGCCCACTTAAGATTCTCTCTGTCTCCCTTTGCCCCTCACTCTACCCCCCGCTTGCTCTCTCTCTCTTTCTCTCTCCCCCCCTCTCTCAAATAAAATAAATAATATTTTTAAAAGAGAAAACAATAATAACAGCTTCTAAGGTAGAGATATGTATCTTTTGGCAAAGAAACTTCAAGTGTTATGTCTTATAGCTAAAAACATGAATGAAAGAGATAGGAGATCTAAAGAAATGGGAGCATGCCAACATGAGAATAAAAAATGATTTTTACCTAAAATATATAATTGAGTATAGGTAAACAGAAGTGAGTTTATTTGAGAATAAGAAAAAAGGCTTGGAGAAAGTCATCATTAGTTAGGGGTTATATGAAAAAGGTCTTGTACAATTAAAGTGAATAGTTTTTCTCTCTATTCCCTGAATACAAGACAGTAGGGAATAGGCTTAAATTGCAGAAAAAGGAAACACTTGCTTATTGTGAGTGTCCTAAGCTACTAGAATGTGTTATAACGGGAGGTTCCATCACTAAAAGTGTCTGGAAAAATCCCATATGAAGAACATCCTCCAATAATTGAGGTACTATCCAAATTAAAGTCAGGGAAAGAAATTTGCGGTAACTTAAGGTCTCTTTCAATCCAGTCCCAAAAGCGAATTTATAAATTGAAAAATATATTTCAAAAATGCATTTTTTTCAAAGCATAAGGATATATAAAAATTTTATTCAAAAATGGCTATATTTGAAAATTCTAAAAAATAATAATTTCACTTGAGATTCTTTGCCTGGTTGAAGTAAGGATTTCATGAAGGACAAAAAAAAAAAAAAAAAATAGAGAATCTTGCCATGTAGTCGACTGCTATGGAAGGCCATATAGTGAAATGCCATTTTAAAAATAAAATTAAATGCATTTATAGCCACCTATATCATTATGCCTTTTAATATGGGGATGGTCATATCTCATAATTTAGGGCAAAAAATAATTGCTGTAAGGATGAGAGGGGGCATTTTTTATTTTAAATACAAATATTCTAACATTTTTATTTGACACTTGTGGATTCTACTCCTTATTTGTTTATGTTATTTATTTTTTGTAGCACTACACTAGCCTGTGATACTGACTATATCTCATAGATGCTATGTAAACAGTCTAATGAGGTAACATTTATATACTCTGTTGAAATAGAGTAAGAGGTCATAAAATAATAACTATTTTGCCTTTAAGAAAGATGAAACCAGATACACGAACTAAACATTATGCTTTGATAAAAATATTTAAAAACATAACAACACAGTGACTTTTATGCAAAATAAAATGTCATTAAATCACCTTATTTTAAGAGACAATAGAAAAAATTCTGGAGGCATATAGAGTGTTGCAGTTATTAAATTAATGTGTTCATGTTGTGAATTAGAATAATGGGAAGTCTTTTTGTAGCTTGAAGGAGTAAGTGTTCCTAGCACAAAGGGCATAAAAGAAAAGAGTTTTGAGCAGAATAAGATCACTGAAGGAAGTCAAACAATGTTTCAAAGTCTTTTGTTTTAGTTGGCTTGAGAGATAGGAATCAGAAAACTAAAGCAAGATATCAATTAAATTTAAAGAAAAAAAGATATGTGTAATAGGAATAATTGCATGTGTTATTTTTACCTTCAGAAGACTTTAGAGCTATAAATAAAATAACAGACAGTAAAAAGTCAATTGTTCTAAATCCCTAGCAGGGGTTTAAATAAAATTATTTCTCAACATTCCTCTCCCCATCTCTGTCATTTTTTTGTTTTTTTTTTCTTTAAAAAATTTCCCCAGCTTCATTTAGTTATAATTGGCAAATAAAGGTTGCATACATTTATGATGTACAACATGATGTTTTGATATATGTTTATAATGTGAAATGATTACCACAACCAAGCTAATAAACACATCCATCACTTTACACAGTTACCTTGTGTGTGTGTGTGTGTGTGTGTGTGTGTGTGTGTGTTAAGAACAATTCAGATTACTCTCTTAGCAAATTTCATCTATGCAACACAGCAGTAGTATGAACTCCAGAATTTATTAATCCTGCATAACTGAGACATCGTATCCTTTGACCAACATCTTCCTTTTTCCTCCACGCCCCTACCCGCCCCAGCCCCTGGCAATCACCATTTTATTGTCTACTTACATGAGTTATAATTTTCTAGATTTCATATAAAATCATGTGATCTTTGTCTTTCTGTTCTGGCTTATTGCACCTAAGATAACATCCTCCAAATTGACTCATGTTTCAGAAATTATAGTATTTCCATTTTTAAGGGTGAATAATATACCTCCCCCCATATATAGACATGTTCGGTTTTCTCAGTGCCATTTAATGAAGACATTGTCCTTTGTCATGGCATATTCTTGGCATCTTAACTGAAGATTAATTGAATATAAATATGTAGATTTATTTATGGGCCCTCTACTCTGTTCTGTGGTTCTATATGCCTGTTTTTATGGCAATGCCATGCTGTTTGGATTATTATCATAGCTTTACAGTATATTTTGAAATCAAGTAGTGTGGTGCCTCCAGCTTTGTTCTTAAGGCACAAGATTGATTTCACTATTCTAGTTTTTTTTTTTTTTTTATGATGTCCTACAAATTTTAGACTTTTTTTCTATTTCTGTAAAATATAACATGGAATATTGATAGGGATTGCTTACATCCGTGGATCATTTTGGACAATATGGACATTTTAATAGTATTCTTCCAATCCTTGAACACAGGCTATCTTTCCTTTTATTGTTTCTTTCTTAATTTCATCAATACATTATAGTTTTCAGTGGGCAAATCTTTCTCCTCCTTGGTGAAATGTATCCCTGTCTTTTTTGCTTAATGTTATTGTAAAAGAAATGTTTTACTAATTTTGTTTTGGGGTAGTTCATTGTTACTGTATAGAAATACAACTGACTTTTATATGTTGATTTCACATCCTGCAACTTTACTGAACTCATCTTTTGGTGAGATCTTTACAGTCATTTCACATGCAAAAATAGACTATTTTATTTTATTTTATTTTATTTTATTTTATTTTATTTTATTTTATTTTATTTTATTTTATTTTATTTCATCCTTTCTGATTTGGATGCCTTTTATTTATTTTCCCTGGCAAACTGCTCCAGCAATACAGGACTTTAGTACTATATTGAATAGAAGTGGTAAGAGTGGTTTTCTTATCTGGTTTCAAAACTTGGAAAAAAAGCTTTCAGATTTTCATCATTGAGTATGATATTAGCTGTGGGATTGTCACATAGGACCTTTATTATATTGGGATACATCCCATCTATACATAACTTGTTAAGTTTTTATCATGAAAATATGTTGAACTCTGTCAGATGGTTTTTCTGCATCTATTGATATGTTCATATGATTTTTATCTCTTGTTCTGTTAATGTGGTGTATCACATTTATTGATTTTTGTATGTTTATCCAACCTTGTATCCAGGGATAAATGCCACTTGATTAAGGTATAAGGTGCTTTTAATTGAAACTTCTAAATGCAGTTTGCTAGTGCTTTGTTAGGGTTCTGTTATTTTTAAAGATACAAACTAATGTGTCTTCTTTTTATGGTATTTTTAGAGTATGTTTTTTTTATTTTAAAACAAATACATGATGAGTATTAAAAGTGAGACATTTTTGAAATACATTAACAGGGGAAGAAAATGTGCCCCACAAACCTACATCCCCAGAGGATAGGAATTCAGTGTTTTTATTTGGCTTTTTTTTTAAAACAGACATTACAAAGAGCCCTCTAAATGTTATTTGTACATATATGTAGATATTTAAGACAAAATTTTGATATTACACATTCTTTTGCTGCTTGCTTTTTTCCAGTTACTATAGTGACCTATAGATCAATCTCATTCACTTTATCAGCTTTCAAATTTTCATTTTAAGTTTATGATTTTATTTAACCAGTATAATTTCAAAACAAATTTAGGGCAAGTTATTTGAATGATTTGGCGGTGAAATAAAATCACCATAAAAGTTTCTGGCTAGGTAAGTTAACTGTTTTCAAAATCTAGGTATGTGGTTATGGAAATAGTAGGCATGACCATAAACCAAGAATCCACCCAAAAAGAGAAAAAGCCATGAACAGACAAATCATTTGCACAATTTTACTTCCAATTTCTAATCCTGGAAATCATTCACAGTTGCAAAATACTAACATCTTTTATTTTTTTATTTTATTTTTTTTTTCAACGTTTATTTATTTTTGGGACAGAGAGAGACAGAGCATGAACGGGGGAGGGGCAGAGAGAGAGGGAGACACAGAATCGGAAACAGGCTCCAGGCTCTGAGCCATCAGCCCAGAGCCTGACGCGGGGCTCGACCTCCCGGACCGCGAGATCGTGACCTGGCTGAAGTCGGACGCTTAACCGACTGCGCCACCCAGGCGCCCCTAACATCTTTTAAAGTATAAATCCTAGGGCACCTGGGTGGCACAGTTGGTTAAGCCTATGACTCTTGAGTTAGGCTCTATTAGGGTCTCACTTTTGATGAGATAGAGTTCTGTGTTGGGTTCTGCACTGACTGCACAGTGACTTCTTGGGATTCTCTCTCTCCCTCTCTCTTCTCCCCCTCCCCTGTTCATGCGTGCATATGTGCTCGCTCTCTCTCTCTCTCTCTCTCTCTCGCTCTCTCTCTCTCTAAAAATAAATAAACATTTATAAATAAATGAACGAATGAATGAATGAGTGAATGAAGTAAAAATCCTGGCTCTTCATGTTTCTCTAAGAAATTCAGTCCTATGTAGTCCAGAAACTAGAAATTGAACAAAATCTATAAGAAAAGAAGCTAATATCCAGTGCCACAGTCCTCATGGCATGAAGCAGTGAGAACCGGCACGGTCCTTGACCTGCAACACTTTTCTTACGCAGATGCCAGATGTTCCTGCCCTGGGCACTGGACAGGGGTGTCAGCAGTGTCTCTCTCCTTGCATGTAACATATAAAGTAGAGAAACCAAGACCTGTTGCTTCCAGGTGCCATAATTCTGCAACTCACACAAAAAAGTTCCTCTCTTTTTCCCTCCCCAACTTCCCTCACTTCATAAGCAATGGAGCGGGTCTGTATCTTCCTTTTCCTAAGTCACTGTTGGGTTCTGCTTCCCCATACACATTAGCCTGGATCCAATTCTAAATTGGCATGTATGACTAGCAGAGGTTGGCATGGTAGCTTTTGAGTCGCTAGAGCCAAGGGTCAACATGGGAGAAGAAATGAGTATGTCCATTCTCATCCAAACATGTTTCAGTCTTTGTAGACCATATAAAGTGCTATCTGGTGTTTTAATAAGAGCGAAACACAATAGGGCAATGTTTTATGAACATGTTTGGAAAATAGCAATATGAATTTATGTAGCCTTAAAATATTTACTTCTTCAACCAACAAGTGAATTTTAAGGGTGGTTCAAAATTAATGACACCTAAATGTATTAAAGCTCTGTGTTAATTGAAGATAACAGAACAAAAAGTCACACAGAAGGAGAAGGAAAGGAAACTTCCAAGAGTGGATAGAATGGTTTTGAATAAGATGATTTAGGGGGCGCCTGGGTGATTCAGTCGGTTGAGCATCTGACTTTAGCTCAGGTCATGATCTTGCAGTCTGTGAGTTCTAGCCCTGCATTGGGCTCTGTGCTGGCAGCTCAGAGCCTGGATCCTGCCTGGGATTCTCTGTCTGTCTGTCTCTCTCTCTCTGCCCCTTGCCTGCTCACACTCTGTCTCTCAAAAATAAATAAACATTAAATTTTTTTAAATGATTTAGGTAGTCAGTTCTTTTCTTCATTTTCAAATTAGAAATATGATATGAAGAATTAAGTAGCTTCTTGGAGGTGATATAAGAATAATATAAGATTCTAATAATCATGGTTTGTTGCAATAGTTAATTTTACTAAGGGGATTAATAAAGGGAAGGGTATTTTGAATGTCATCAGCAGACATCAATAGTAACATAAAAATGCTAATATTATAGTTTATGTACGTAAATACACACTGATAATTTCCTTTAAAAAAAAGAAAAGTATTGTTTTACCAACACGTCCTTTTAATATAGAATTAATCTTTTTAAGTTTGTTTATTTATATTGAGAGAGAGTGAGAGAGAGAGAGAGAGAGAGAACCAGCAGGGGAGGAACAGAGAGAAGGAGAGACAGAATCCCAAGCAGTCTCCATGCTATCAGTGCAAAGCCCAACGTGGGACTTGAACTCAGGAACCATGAGGTCATGACCTGAGCTGAAGTCGAGTTGGACACTTAACCGACCGAGCCACCCAGGCACCCCTAGAATTTGTATTTTTAATGTAGAATAAGATTAGATAATTCCTCTCCCTAAAGTAAAGTATGTGAGTGTGAGTATACATGAGCATATGTGTATGTGCATATGTACACATATACACACCCTAACATTTCATTTCAAATCAATGTACTCAAGTACATTATCCTATAGTATATCTATAACAAACACTACTAAGGAAACCCAAATTTACCAGGATCAGTCTTAATTTTTTTTTTTTAATTAAACAGCAACAACAGTAAAAAAAAATGGACTTTGGAACCATCTAGAACCATGTTCACATCCTGGCTTCACCATTTAAAGTTCAGAAGACAAATGACTGACTACTCTAAGGCATGGTTTCCTCCACTATACTTAGGAAAGCTACTCCTCATGGGGTTGTAATATGAATAGTGAGATAAGGAAACCTAAAATCTAGCAGACAAATCCTGGACATTCAGTAAATTTGTTTGCCTTCCCTTTAATTCAAACATGAGTGATTTATGCAAAAATGCTTCTGATCTATATATAGTACTGTTAACAAACAAATGATTATAGTTAATAATGCCAAAAAATCATAATTTAAATATTTTGGGCTAATAATTCTCTTATGAGACCATTGCTCTGATTTAAGTGTATAGCCACTTAGCCTTAAATTGGCTTTTATCAACCAAGATAATTTAAACAGAAAGAGATTTGATGTCCTAACTATAATATTTCAAGCTAGTGACCAAAGGAGCACTGTATTTTGTCAAATGCTTTTTCTGCATCTATTGAAAGGATCATATGGTTCTTATCCTTCTTTTGTTAACGTGGTATATCACGTTGATTGATTTTTGAATATTGAACCACCCCTTCTGCCCAGAAATAAATGCCATTTGATCATGATGAATAATTATTTTAAGGTACTGTTGAATTTGACTTCCTAGTATTTTGTTGAGAAATTTTGCATCCTTGTTCATCAGGGATATTGGCCTGTAACTCTCCTTTTTAGTGGGTCTTTGTCTGGTTTTAGAATCAAGGTAATGCTGCCTTCATAGAATGAGTTTGGAAATCTTCCTTCCATTTCTATTTTTTGGAACAATTTGAGAAGAATAGGTATTAACTTTTCTTTAAATGTCTGGTAGAATTCCCTTGGGAAACCATCTGTCCCTGGCGTTTTATTTTTTGGGAGATTTTTATTGCTGATTCAGTTTCTTTGCTGCTATTCAAATGATCTATTTCTTCTAGTTTCAGTTTTGGGAGTTTGTATGTTTCTAGGATTTTGCCCATTCCTTTCAGATTACCCAGTTTGTTGGCATATAATTTTTCATAATATTCTCTTGCAATTGTGTGTTTTTCTGTGGTGTGGTTATGATCTCTCCTCTTTCATTTCTTATTTATTTGGGTCCTTTTTTTCTTTTTGGTAAAAAAGATCTTTTTTACTTCTTTTGATCTTCTTTTTGATCAATTTTATTAATTCCAGCTCTTATTTTCATTGATATGTTCTACCATGTTTTTGTTTGTTTGTTTGTTTCTGTATCATTTATTTCTGCTCTAATATTTATTATTTCCCTTCTTCTGCTTCTTTAGGCTTTATTTGCTATTCCTTCTCTAACTCCTTTAGATGTAAGGTTAGGCTGTGTATTTGAGACTTTTCTTGCTTCTTGAGGTAAACCTGTATTGCAATATACTTCCCTCTTAAGACTGCCTTTGCTGCATCCCAAAGGTTTTGATCTGTTTTCATTTTCATTTCCTTCCATCTACTGTTTTTTATTTCTTCTTTAATTTGCTGCCTAACCTACTCATTCTTTAGTAAGATGTTCTTTAACCTCCACATATTTGTGGTCTTTCCAATATTTTTTCCTGTGATTGACTCCCAGTTTCATAGTATTGTGGTCTGAAAATATGCATGGTATGATCTCATTCTTTTTGTATCTGTTGAGGGCTGATATGTGACCAAGTATGTGATCTATTCTGAAGAATATTTCCTGTGCACTCAAGAAGAATGTGTATTCTGTCACTTTAGGATGAAATGTTCTGACTATATCTGTTAAGTCCATCTGGTCCAGTGTTTCATTCAAAGCCATCATTTTCTTGTTGATTTTATACTTATATGATCTGCCCATTGTTGTAAGTGGTGTTAAAGTCCCCTACTATTGTTGTGTTATTGTCAATGAGTTTCTTTATGCTATTATTTATATATTAGGGTGTTTTCAAGTTGGGGGCATAAATATTTCCAGTGTTTAGATGTTTTTACTAGACAGACACCTTTATTATGGTATAATGCCCTTCTTCATCTCTTGTTACAGACTTTGGTTTAAATTCTAGTTTGTCTGATATAAGTATGGCTACTCTGGCTATTTTTTTTTAATGTCCATTAGCATGATAGATGGTTCTCCATCCCTTCACTTTCAATATGGATATATCTTTAGGTCTAAAATAAGTCTCTTGTAGTAAACATATAGATGCATATTGCTTTTTTTTTTATTATTATCCATTCTGATACCTTATGTCTTTTGATTGGAGCATTTAGTCCATTTACATTCAGAGTAATTATTGACAGATATGAATTAAGGCCTTCATGTTACCTGGAAAGCTGTTGTTTCCGGTGATATTCTCTGCTCCTTTCTAGTCTTTGTTGCTTTTGGTACTTTTTCTACCCATCCCCCCACTCAAAGAGTCCCTTTTGATATTTCTTGCAGGGCTGGTTTAGTGGTCACAAACTCCTTTTGTTTTTGTTTGTCTAGGAAACTCCTTATCTCTCCTTCTATTCTGAATGACAGCCATGCTAGATAAAGTATCTTGGCTGCATTTTTTTCCCATTAAGCTCTTTGAATATAACTTGTCACTCTTTTACCACCTGCCAAGTTTCTGTGGGCAGACCTGCTGTGAACCTGATCTGTCTTCCCTTGTAGGTTAAGGACTTTTTTTTCCCTTTGCTGCTTTCAGGATTCTTTCCTTGTCTATGTATTTTGTGAATTTGACTATGATATGTCTTGGTGATGGCCAGCTTTTGTTGAATTTAATGAAAGTTCTCTGGGCTTCTTGGATTTCAATGTCTGTGCCCTTCCCCAGGTTAGGGAAGTTTTTAGCTATAATTTGCTCAAAGAAACCATCTATCACTTTTTTCTCTCTCTTCATCTTCTGAGACTCCTGTGATATGAATGGTATTACAATTTAAGGAGTCTCTAAGATCCCTAAGTCTATATTTGTGATCCAATACCCTTCTTTTCCTCTTTTCACCTTCATTAGTTCCATGCTTTTATCTTCTCTATCACTAATTCATTCTTCTGATCATCCATCCTCATTGTCATGGCATCTATTCGGGTTTGCATCTCGGTTATAGCATTTTTAATTCTGGCCTGTGTAGCTTTTAGTTCTTTTATCTCTGCAGAAAGGGATTCTGTAGTGCTTTCTATGCCTTTTTCAAATCCAGGTAGTATCCTTATAATTGTTTTAAATTCTAGTTCAGACATCTTACTTATATCTGTATTGATTAAATCCCTGGCTGTTACTTCTTTCTATTCTTTCTTTTGGGGTGAATTCCTCCATTTTGTCATATCATGAAGGTAAAAAAAAAAAAAAAAGCAATAAGAAGCTAGATCCTAAATGTGTTTTGGTCTGCTTATTTAAAAAAAAGCTATATATACGTATGTATGTGTGTGTGTATATATGTGTATATATATATATATATATATAATTTTTAAAAACTATAAAATCAAAAAAATTTGCTTTTCTGTATTTGAAGGAAAAACAAAACAGACAAAGGAAGGTAGATTCCATTTCCTCTAGAGCTGAAGCTTTGTAGTACTCTATGCTCAGGCAACAATGTGTGCCAGGGGTTCGTGCTGGTCATCTGGGAGTGGGGCCTGTTGCAAGGATTCTCAGACCCATTTGTCCTAGTGGAGATGGACCTATAGGGTACTGGGAGGGGGAGCTTGGTATAAGCAGCTCTGGCCTCCACTTGGTGGCACTGTTTTACTCACAAGTCGGTCAGTGCTGATGGATGCAGTGAAAATGGCATCTTTCCTCCCTGGAGAAGGGAGCTCCGGCCCACCACTCTTCAGGAAGTCCTCACAGAAGAGCCAGTAATCACCTCTCTTGTATCCCTGACTTCCACCAGATCCCTGCCTTTACCCTGCCTGTATCTGAGCTGTCTGCCTGCCAGGTGGCACAGCATTCCTGTTTTACTTCAGGCACATGGCTGGGTTTCAAAAGTAAAAAGTTTAGAGATCTACATGGTGCAGACCCAGGCTGATCCTCGGGGGTGGGGGGAGGGAGGTCTCACTGTGCTGTGGCTGGTGCTGGCTTGTTCCAGAAATTGGTTGCAAAAAACGTGCAGCAGTTCAGAGTTTATGGTAAATTGCAGCAGAAAGCCGACACCAAGGCTCATCGCCCTCCGCCAATGTCCTTGTCCCTGTTAGTGAACAGGGAAGCTCAAGGGTGCCCACTGGGTCTTTTGACCCCTGGAGAGGCCATACCACCTCTCCCAAATGCACTTCAAGCATGGAAACTGCTTCTCCCCATGTGACCCAGGAGATGCTCAGACCATGCTCCGCACTCCTAAGTCTCCATCTTCCTTCTCTACCAGAGGGCCACCAAGCCTGCCAGCCATGACCCTAGCAATGGCACAGACCTCTAAAAAATCAGACTCTGCTTCATTGTTTATAAAAACTTGGGGGTACTCAGCCCCTCTTCTTTTCTCCATCAGTGCTTTTGGGGAATGGTGTTTCTTGTGCAATTCCCTGTGTGCGCTTTTACTCTTTCTAACTTTCTCTTTCATTCTTCTCATGATCAGGGCTCCCTCCCCATTGCGACATCCACAGCTCTTCTCCCCCCCCCCCCCAGATCATTTCTCCACAGCTCCTACCTTCCATGATGTGGTGGCTTTTTCACCTCTAGTTGTGCATTTTTGCTCTTAGTCCTCAGATCAATTTCTTGGGTGTTCAAAATGATTTTATATTTATCTAGCTGTGTTAAAGGGAAAGGCCAGCCTAGGGTCTCCCTCTTCCTCCACCATCTTATTTCCTCCTCCAAGTCAATCTCCATGTGACTTTTTTTTTTTTTTTTTTACTGTGGAAGGTTTTTATTTTATTTTTTTAATATAATTTATTGACAAATTGGTTTCCATACAACACCCAGTGTTCATCCTAACAAGTGCTCTCCTCCTCAATGCCCATCACCCGCTTTCCCCTCTCCCCCCACCCCCCATCAACCCTCAGTTTCTTCTCATCCATGTGACTTCTTGACACCAAATAAAACCCTTTTTGTAGCAGAGTAAATTCTTCCCATTTCATTCAGGTAAGGTTGCTTAGAGACAGCACCTATAGATCCTGCATCTGCTGACCTTAGATTAAAATCTATGTTTACATTTCTGGCTGTTCCATCATCAACGTCAATCTCCATACTAGTATCATGCCTTAATTTGTACTTCTTGCCAGATTTGAGGCTGCAGCAATGTATATGATGATAGATTGGTAGGATACAGGAGAGAAGGGCCAGAGGTAGTGTTTTTTGTTTTTTGTTTTTTTCCCAGCATAAACCAATAGCATGCCTTGAACTATTCATGTCCTGTATATTTCCATTTCATTCCTTATACTCTTTATTTCACTTGTTAGTTGTATATGTGTACCATTCCTACTAGGCCCTAAACTGCCTAGGGGAAGATCACACCTCAAAGATTTAAGTATTCCCAGGCTTGAGCAGAGCAAATAGAACACAGCAAACACTGAATAATATGTTTGTGGAGTAAGCATGAATTAATGAACATGTTTGGATGAATTTCATACTTAGATCTCCATCCCCAAAATATGACTACTCTCCCCTTAGAACAAATCTCTTTCTAAGTCCAGTAAAACATTTACTAGTTAATGCTACCTAATCATTTCCACCCGATTGGTTGTTACCTTGACTTCCTGCTTTGCATTAAAAAAAGAATGAAATGTATTATCAACCTATAAAATTTGTTTCCAACTCCCATACAGTAAGAAAAACAAGCTTTAAAGCAGACAAGGAGGTCTGGGAGTCTTTGAGTCACCATAGTTCAGAGGAGCTTTGAACCTTTGTATCAAAACTAGAATAAGAAAATATCATTCTTTTATGGGGAAAAAATCCTCAGTTTTAGAAAAATGGACTCAATTACTATAGTGTAGTGTATTTAAAAAGTAATGAGCCTGGAGGGTTATTCAAAAAGAGAAACAAAGGCAAACACTGTCAGTATTCTAGCACTTAGGAAATTTATTCAGCTAAGTAAGTTTTAAATCAATATTTTTCACAAATAATCTCTCATGCTACGTAATCCAAATTAATACTCTTACGTATGATGTCACATTGTGTTATGAGTAATTTGAGAACGTGCTCAATGACTTATATTTAAAACTTCAACTCAGAACTTTTGGAGTTTTATCTTAATAGTTAATATGGTGGTATCTTTTTAATTCCAATATTAAAAACTAATATTTTTTTACTTCACCTTTATTGATCTATAATTGACAAATAAAATTGTCAAGATATTTAAAGTGTACATCATGGTAATTTGAATATATAAACATAGTGAAAGAATTCCCCTCATCTAGTAAATTAACATATCCACACATCCATCACCATACATATTTATCTTTTTCTTTTCTGGGAACATTTAGGTTCTGTATTACAATATTTTAATTATACATTAATACAGTGTTATCAACTATAGTCATCATGCTTTACATTAGATCCTCATACTTTACTCATCTTTTAGCTGAAAGTTTATACCCTTTATCAACCTCTCCCACCCCCCAGACCCTGACAACTGCTTTTGTATCTCTGTTTCTATGAGGTTGAGGGTTTTGGGTTTTTGGTTTTTTTTTAAGATTTTACATACAAGTGGTAGCATATAACATTTGTCTTTTTCTATCTACCTTATTTCACTTCGTATAATTCTTTCAAGGTCCATCGATGTCATAAAAAGCAGGATTTCCTTCTTTTTCATGGCTGAATAATATTCCATTGTGTGTATATATGTCATATCTTCTTAGCTCATCCACCCATTGATTGAAACTTAGGTTGTTTCCATATCTCAGCTATTGTGAATAATGAACATGGAATGAAGCTATCTCTTCAATATCCTGTTTTATTTTCCTTTGGGGATATATATATATACACACACACACACACACACACACACACACACACACACACACATACACACACACACAAGCACAGAGGTGGGAGAGTGTTGGAACAAATGCTGGTTCTATTTTTAATTTTTTGAGGAGCGTCCATACTGTTTCCATAGTGGCTCCATAATTTGCATTCCCACAAACAGTGCTCAGGGGTTCCCTTTTCTTCACATCCTCACTCATATTTGTTAATGTTTGTGTTTTGATAATATACATTCTAACAGGTGTGAAGTGATACCTCATTGTGCTTGTAATTTTAGTTTCTCTCATGAGTAACAATGTAGAGTAGCTTGTCATGTACTTGTTGACAATCTGTATGTCTACTTTGGAAAAATGTCTATTCCGTTCCTCTCCCATTTTTAAATTACATTTCTTCGGGGCACCTGGGTGGCACAGTCGGTTAAGCGTCCGACTTCAGCCAGGTCACGATCTCGCGGTCCGTGAGTTCGAGCCCTGCGTCAGGCTCTGGGCTGATGGCTCAGAGCCTGGAGCCTGTTTCCGATTCTGTGTCTCCCTCTCTCTCTGCCCCTCCCCCGTTCATGCTCTGTCTCTCTCTGTCCCAAAAATAAATAAACGTTGAAAAAAAAATAAATAAAATAAATAAATAAATTACATTTCTTCTTTTTCCCCTTCTCCCACCACCCTCCTCCTCCTCCTCTTCCTCTCCCTTCTTTTTCTATCAAGTTGTAAGTTTCTTATTTATTTTGGATATTATTCTCTTATCAGATGTATGGTTTGAAAATATTATCACCCATTCAACAGATTGCCTTTTCATTCAACAGATTGTCTTTTCATATTATTGATAGTTTTTTTTTGCCATGCAAAAGCTTTTAGTTTGATTTAGTCCTACTTGTCTATTTTTGCTTTCGTTGCCTTTTCTTTAGGTGTCAAATTAAAATAAAAAAAAAAATCAGGGCACCAGTGTGGCTCAGTTAAGCATCCAATTTTTGATTTCAGCTCAGGTCATGATCTCACAGTTTCTGGGTTCTAGCCCTGAGTCAGAGTCTGTGCTGACAGTGCAGAGCCTGCTTGGGATTCTCTCTCTTAGTCTCTCTCTCTCTCTCTCTCTCTCTCTGTGTGTGTGTCTGTGTGTGTGTGTCTGTCTCTCTCTCCCTACCTGCTCCCCAAATAAGTAAATAAACTTAAAAATAAGCTAAAATAAAACAAAATAAAATAATTATTCCAAGACAGTGTGGGAGTAATTTACTGCCTATGTTTTCTTCTATAAGTTTTATTGTTTCAGGTCTTACTTTCAAGTACAGGTTAAGTTGATTTTTGTGTGTCATATAATATAGGGGTCCAGTTTCATTGTTTCACATGTGGCTGTCCAGTTTTCCCAATGCCATTTTTTTTGAAAGACTGTACTTTCCCCATTGTATATTCTTGACCCTTTTGTTATAAATTAATTGACCATATGTACACGGATTTATTTCTGGGCTCTCTATTTTGTTCCTTTGATATATCCATCCATTTTTATGTCAGTTCAATATTGTGTCAGTACGATATTATAGCAGGACAATATTATAGCAATATTATAGCATCCATTTTTATGTCAGTACAATATTATAGCTTTGTAATATAACCTGAGCTTTGTTTTTCTTTCTTAAGGTTGATTTGGCAATTTGAGGTCTTTTGTGGCTCCATGCAAATTTGGGGATTGTTTGTTCTATTTATGTGAAAAATGTAATTTGAATTCACGTAGGGATTGCATTCAATCTGTAGATTATTTTGGGTAGGAGGTACATTTAATGATATTAGTTCTTCTAATAACCCTTACTCAGTCTTTTATCTCTTCATTATCAGTGACTTTAACCATCAAAGATAAAAGTGCCAAAATATTTTTCCAAATGTAAAATGTGCACATGCTCCTCAGAAATCATCATTTTTATGCTAATAAATACAGACGATTTGTAGGTTGATCAACATTTTTAAAATACACTTTTTAAATATATTGCTCTTTGGCACAATGATACTAAACGTAGATGTATGGAAATGCAGTCATCAATGATTGGTGAAATTTTTGTAAGAAACAATTTGGCAATAACACAGGATATACACCTCTTCTCATTTTGTCTACCTAGCTCTCTGCCTTATAGTAACTAGCATAATTTATTTTCATTCTAATAAATGCCACATACATAGGAACATGTCCTACAATATGTTGTGAAATAATTTTAACAGTTTTCTGCTATCCTGTTAGACTCCTAACTTCCCTATTTGAATTTTGAACTTATTCTGTAACTCCTATGGAATAAAATGGTAATTGTAAAATCAGAGTACATGTCCAATAAGGAAATATAAAGATGTCTTAGCCTAGGATAGAAGGGAAATGGCTTTAGACGATTTAGAAAATGTAAATTTTATTTCCATCAGAGCCCTTATTTTCATTGTTAAGTGGTTTTATACCAAGTGGGGAATCTGAAGTATTTCTTTAGGACCTCAAGATTTGATGAATGCAACATAAACTAAAAATCATACCATTTTGTTATCCTTCTTTCTCTTAAAACCAAAAGTGTAAGCTGTGGTCATCAAAGGCCCAGTGTGTTAATAGAGTATACCTACTAGCATTGTAAAAGGCATATGTCAGATGAGATGTCTGGCATGGTGTAGATAAGCTTTGATGTAAAAAGAACTACCAAGGACAAACCAGTTAACATTTAAAATGTATAAAGTCAATTTTGAATAAAGAAAGAGAGAAAAGATAATAAAAGTATCAAAAAAAGGCAAAATTAATTCATACAGTGAAATCAAGCAAAGGAAGAATGATGTGTAACCCATATTTGAAAGGCTGTTTAACCAAAGGAACACTATTTTATATCTTTGAGTATTGCATAAAAGAAAATGAGAATAGATTAAGGAGCGCACACAGAGTATATCAAAGTGGCAGAAATCTTCAAACACTTTGCCTTATTTTTCTTCAAATGAAAAGTTATGCATTATTATATTTTAACTACCTTGTTGCAACGTATTTAGCAATGGCATGGACCATACCATTGAAAAAGCTTCCTGTAATGCAGGGATGACAGATCCTGTCAATAACAAATAGTACTGGAATATCCAGTCAAGGTCTAACAATGCAAAATGGATGGATAATTGTTTTCAGCATTGTGCACTTTTTATATTGCTGTGCTTCTGGTCCCCTTCAAGCCAGTTCATCTCACTGGTAATGTCCGTAGACACTTGAATGGCCTATCTAGCTTAATGAAGTTTTGATAAGTGATGGTTCACTTATATGAAAGGATCTACTAAAGTGTCTAGTGAGGCATTTCATTTGCCCAAATCTCTGTGAAATAGATACAAATCTTCAAGGTAGAGTGATTAGTACATGTAAGCTTACATTGCCAAAGTCATAGAGATTTTAGGAACTGCCATAAATATCTACTAGTCCCGTCTTTGCTCCTTAGATTCAGAGGAAGCTGATAGAGGTTAAATTATTTGACAAGTTTCGATACCTGTTAAGGACAAAGTAAAAATAAGTCCAAGTATTTCTTGCCATAAAACTTGGTCCTTTCCCAGCATATCATAGTGTCTTGACATGTATATCAATTAATTTTAATTTTCCTAATGCCTTTCTTATTCTTTTCAAGTATTCCAAACAGAATAGAGTTTCATAATTTCTTTTCTTTTCTTTTTATTTGAAAGGAAACATTTTAATTTCTAAAAAAAAAGTATACAAAATTTACAAATTTCAGAGTTGTCTTCATGGTAGTTGATCAGAATAAACATTTTTATAATGAAGAAAATAACCATTATTCTCATTCCGACTTTTACTTATGCAGGGGGTTTGATTAAATGTTCTAAACATTCATAAAATGGTTTCCAGAAAAACAACAATTAAGAGGTAGAGGAAAATATACTTTTATTAATAATTTGCCAAATAAGACATTTATTTAGATAGCATTTAATGGATGCTCTCAAATTAAATACAACTAAAGAGAAAAAATGAGAGGATATATATTTGACAAACTTAAATATAAAGGGACTAGACATATTAAAGAGGAAACTATATATAGACTAATATTACTCCAGCAGAAATGAAATAAAATAACCATAAGTAAAGAACCAAATTAAGACAGTAAAAACTAAAGTGACTATTATAGGCTGAAAAAATTGTAAAAGGTGATGATAATAATAGACTTTCTTCAATAATATGTCATAATTATAACAACTATAATGAGTATTTTTGTTATTTAGTAAATATTATTTTACCTCTTTTATATCTTCAAAGTGAATTTATATTTTTTAACATTTTTAATGTTTATTTATTATTGAGAGAGAAAGAGAGAGAGAGAGAGGGAGGGAAGGAGGGAGGGAAAGAGAGAGGGAGAGTGAGCAGTGGAGGAGAAGACAGAGGGAGACACAGAATCCGAAGCAGGCTCCAGGCTCTGAGCTGTCAGCACAGAGCCTGACTTGGGTCTCGAACTCATGAACTGTGAGATCATGACCTGAGCTGAAGTTGGACTCTTAGCCAACTGAGCCACACAGATGCCCTATGAACTTTGATTAAAAAAATAATAATAATAACCAAAATAATGTGATCCTCCCAAGTGGTTCTTTCTCTCCTTTTTTTCTTTTAATTTCATTTTCTCCTAATAATATCATATTTCTGAAGACTGCTTGGTATTATCCATCCTTCTACTTTTGACTCATGTGCTCATTTGAGGCCCACAATTCCAAAAGATTAACTTTCAGAAATGAAATTGTACAAAAATAACGATGTATGATCATATTTAAATATCATAAACATCAAAAAACTAGTCATATTTAAATAAATTAATGAAAGATGTTCACATACATTAAGTTTATGAAGCACATTGCAAAGCAGTAAGAACGATATGCTTGCACTTTTTCATACACACACATATTCACATTGATACTCCTTGCTATTTCTAGATAGAGGAATCAACTGTTTTTATGTATTATTCCAACTATTCCCACAAATAATACAATCTTTATTATCATTATAAATAAGTGCTATGAAAATAAGTGAAGACAGAAAGAAACTTGAAATAATAGCAGATGGAAAATTGGAAAATTCACAAATTATGTGAAAATTTAAAAATATATTCCTGAACTACTAGCTCAAAGAAGAAATTGAAAAGGAAATTAGAAAATATCTTGAGACAGTGAAAATGAATCACAGTATAACAAAACCTATGGGCTGCAGGAAAAACATTACTAAGAGGGAAGTTTATAGTGATGAATGCCTGCATTTAAAATTGTGTGTGTGTGTGTGTGTGTGTGTGTGTGTGTGTGTGTGTGTGTGTGTGTTTATATATACATACCAGTCCTTCTCAAACTCTTTCAAAAATTGAAAAAGGAGCACCTCCAAACTCATTTTTGAAGACATTAAAACATTTCTTAAAACAGTGTCTGTAAGCTCAAAACATTAAGCAGAACATTGGAAAATATATAAAAGACTTTAAGAGATGCAAACTACACTGTCTGAAAGGATGGACTGTAAATGATTGACGGCAATTCGAAAATGTAGAAGAAATACATTTGGGTAATTCTTCCACTTTCACTTCATAAAATCTTCCCACCTATGCACAGAGGACGGATTTCCAGTCATTATTTTTTTAATTCCAGTATAATTAATATACAGTGTTATATTAGTTTTAGGTGTACACGAGAGTGATTCATCAATTCTACACATTACTCAGTGCTCATCATTCGAAGTGTACTCTTCACCCTTCACCTTTTTCACCAATCTCCCACCCGCCTCCCCTCTGGTAACTGCCAGTTTGTTCTCTATATTTCAGTCTGCCTTTTTGTCTTTTTTTTTTTCTTTCTTCATTTGTTTGGTTCTTAAATTCTTCATATAAGTGAAACCATAAGGCTTTTGTTTTTGTTTATTGTTGTTTTTGAATGACTGACTGACTTATTTCAGTTAGCATCATACCCTTTATATCCATCCATGTTGTTGCAAATGGCAAGACTTCCTTCTTTTTATGGCTGAGTAATATTCTATTGTGTGTATCTCACCTATTCTTTGTCCATTATTCTATCAGTGGGCACTTGAGTTGGTTTCATAATTTGGCTATTATAAATAATGGTGTATAAACATAGATGTCCATATATCTTTTTGAGTTAGGATTTTTGTATTCTTTAGGTAAATACCCAGTAGTGTGGTTACTGGATCATATAGTAATTCTATTTTTAATCCTTTGAGGAACCCCCATATTATTTTCCACAGTGGCTGCACCTGTTGGCATTCTCACCAACAATGCACAAGGGTTCCTTTTTCTCCACATCCTCACCAACACTTGTTTCTTATGTTTTTGATTCTAGCCATTCTGACAGGTGTAGGGTGATATTTCATTGTAGTTTAATTTGCATTTCCTAGATGATTAGTGATATTGAGCCTCTTTTTGTGTGTGTCTGTTGGCCATCTGTACGTCTTCTTTGGAGAAATGTCTGTTCATGGATTCTGCACATTTTTAATTGGATCATTTGGTGCATGGTTTTGTTTTGTTTTGTTTTGGGTTTTGGTGTTGGGTTGTATAAGTCCTTTATATGTTTTGGATACTAACTCCTTACCAGATATATCATTTTCAAATATTTTCACCATTTCAGTAGGTTGTCTTGTTTTGTGTTTCCTTTGCTATACAGGGCTTTTTAAAATTTTTATTTATTTATATTTAGAGAAAGAAAGAGAGAGTGAGTTGGGGAGGGGCAGAGGGAGAGGGAGAGGATCCCAACCAGGCTCTGCACTGTGAGCATGAAGCACAACACAGGGCTCAATCTCATGAACTGTGAGATCATGACCTGAGCTGAAATCAAGGGTCAGATGCTTAACAGCCTGAGCCACCCTGGTGTCCCAAAGCTTTTTATTTTGATGTAGTGCAAATAGTTTATTTATTTTCCTTCCCTTACTTTGAAAATCTAGGAAAATGTTACTATGGCTGATGTCATAGAAATCATTGCCTATGCTCTCTTCTAGGATTTTTATGGTTTCAGATGTCACATTTAGATCCATCTTGAGTTTACATTTGTATTTGGTATAAGAAAAAAAGTGGTCTGGTTTCATTCCTTTGCACGTAGCTGTCCAGTTTTGCCAATTTGTTGAAGAGACTTTTTCCAATTGCACAATCTTGCTTCCTTTGTCATAGAGTAATTGGCCATAAAAGTGTGCGTTTATTTCTTTTCTGGGTTTTCTATTCTGTTTCATTTGATCTATGTGCCTAGTTTTTGCAGTATCCTACAGTTTTGATTTCTACAGCCTTGTAGTATACCTTGAAATCTCGGATTGTGATACCTCTAGTTTTGTTCTTGCCAAGAGTCCTTTAGCTCTTTGGGACCTTTTGTGGTTCCATAAAAATTTTAGGATTATTTGTTCTATTTCTGTGAAAAATGCTGTTGATATTTTGATAGGATTTGCATTCAATCTGTTGATTGGTTTGGGTAGTATGGACATTTAACAATATTTGTTCTTCCACTCCATGAACATGCAATAATGTTCATTTGCTTGTGTCATCTTCAGTTTCTTTTGTCAATGTTTTGTACAGGTCTTTCACCAACTTGGTTAGGTTTATTTCTGGAAATTTATGATTTTTGGTGCAATTGTAAATGGGATTCTTTTCTTAATGTATCTTTCTGCTATTTCATTATTAGTGTATAGAAATGCAGCAGGTTTCTGTATATTGATTTTGTATACAAAACTGAATTATCAGTTGTAAGAGTTTTTTGGTAGCACTTTTAAGCTTTTCTATATATATAGTATCATGTCACCTACAAATAGTGAAAACCTTATTTCTTCCTTACCAATTCAGATGTTTTTATTTCTTGTCTGATCTCTGTGGTTAAAACTTCTTGTATTATGTTGAATAAAAGTGGTTAGCATGGGCATCCTTGTTTTGCTCCTGATCTTTGGGGAAAAGCTGTCAGTTTTTCCCCATTGAGTGTGATGTTAGCCGTGAGTTTTTCATAAATAGCTTTTATGATGTTGAGGTATGTTACCTCTAATCCTCCTTTTTTGAGGGTTTTTATCATGAATCGATGCTGTACTTTTTAGTCAAATTCTTTTTCTGTATCTATCGAAATGATCATATGATTTTTATCATTTCTCTTATTAATGTGATGTATCACACTGATTTATTTACAAATATTGAACCACTCTTGTATGCCAGGTTTAAATCCCACTTGATCATAGTGAATGATTTTTTTAAATGTATTCTTGGATTTGGCTTGCTAATATTTTGTTAAGGGTTTTTCCATTATGTGCATCAGGGATATTAGCCTGTAGGTATCTTTATTTTGTAATGTCTTCACCTGGTTTTGACACTGGGTAAGCTGGCCTCATAGAATGAATTTGGAAGCTTTCTTCCTCTTCTACTGTTTGGAATAGTTGGAGAAGAAAAGGTATTAGATCTTCTTTAAGTATTTGGTAGAATTCACCTGTGAAGCCACCTGATATGGACTTGTGTTTGTTGGGAGTTTTTTGATTACTGAATCGATTTCATTTTTGGCAATTGGTCTGTTCAAATGATCTATTTCTTCCTGATTCAATTTTGGTAGATACATGTTTCTAGAAATGTATCCATTTCTTCTAGGTTGTACAATTTGTTGGCATTTAATTTTTCATAGTATTCTCTTATACTATCCTTTGCATTCCTGTGGTGTCGCGTGGTATTTCTCCACTGTCATTTCTGAATTTGATTATTTGAGTCATCTCTTCTTTTTTTTAATGAGCTTAATGGTTTATGAATTTTGTTGATCTTTTTAAAGAACCAGCTCCTGTTTTCATTGATCTGTTCTATTGGTTTTTTAGTTTCTATTTCATTTATTTCTGCTCTAATCTTTATTGTTTTCTTTCTTTCAGTGGTTTGGGGTTTTGTTTGTTCTTTTTCTAGCTCCTTTACATATAAGGTTTATTTTTTTTATTTGAGATTTTTCTTGCTTTTTGAGGTAGGCATGTATGACTATAAATTTCCCTGTTACAACAGCTTTTGCTTCATCCCAAAGATTTTGGACTGGTGTGTTTTCATTTAATTTGCCTCCATGTAATTTTTTTTTAATTTCTTCTTTGATTTCTTGTCGACGCATTTATTGTTTAGTAGCATGTTTTAATCTCTATTTATTTGTGTTCTTTTCAGGTTTTTTTCTTTGGTTGATTTCTAGTTTCATACTACTGTGGTCAGAAAAGATGCATGGTATGACTTCAATCTTTTTAAATCTGTTGAGACTTATTTTTTGGCCCAAAATGTGATCTATTCTAGAGAATGTTCCATGTGTATTTGAAAAGAATGTATATTCTGCTGTTTGGGGATGGAATGTTTTGAATATATCTGATAGATCCATCTGGTCCAATGTGTCATTCAAAGTCGCTGTTTCCTTATTGATTTTCTGTTTGGATGATCTATCCATTGATGTAAGTGGGGTGTTAAAGTCTGATGTTATTAACACATTACTATTGATTGCTTTTTTATGTTTATTAGTAGCTGTTTTATGTATTTGGATGCTTTGTTGTTTGGTGCATAAATATTTACAGTCGTTTATCTTCTTGTTGGATTGTTCCCCTTATGATTACATAGTGGCCTTGTCTCGTTATAACTTTGTTCTAAAATTTACTTTATTCAGTATTAAGTTTTGTAACCCCAGCTTTCCTTGCACTTCTATTGCATGATGAAGTTTTTCTATCCCTTCACTTTCAATCTGCATGTGTCTTTAGGTCTCAAATGAGTCTCTTGAAGACAGTATATAGATGGGTCTTGCTTTTGCTTTTTTATCCACTTTGTCACCTTAAGCCTTTTTATTGGAGCATTCACATAATTCAGTTCATTTACATTCAAATAATTATGGATAGGTATGTACTTATTGACATTATGTCACCTGTTTTACAGTTGCTTTTGCATTTCTTTTCTGCTCCTTACTTCTCTTGCTCTCTTCAATATGGCTTGATGGCTTTCTTCAGTGATATACCTAATTCCTTATCTTTATTTTTTGTATATCTATTAATGAGTTTGATTTGTGATTACCATTAGGTGTATATGTAGCATCTTATCCATATCCCCATTCTCTATTCGGTTTTGGGTGCGTTAAGTTTGAATCTATTCTAAAAGCACTAACTTTTTATTCCTCTCCCAACCCATATTTTACGTATATGGTGTCATTTCTTACATCGTGAATCCCTTAACTGATGTTTACAGATATACTTAATTTCCCCTACATTTTTCTGTGGAGAGTCTGTTCTACATATTTTGGGTTGTTTTCTAGGTTATTCATTCTGCTGCAGGAGTTACCTAGACACACCTACATGTGAAGAGGTGATCTTAGGATCCTCCTACTCTGTCATCTTCCCCAAAAGTCTCTAAACTAAATTTTTTCAAAGCCAGCATTACGCTGATACTAAAGCAAGACAAAAACACTACTAAAAACAAACAAACAAACAAACAAACAAACAAAAAACCCCGAAAATCCTGGATGAACACAGATGCAAAAATAGCCATCAAAATACTAGCAGGCCAATCCAATACCACAATAAAGTCATCATAAACATGACCAGTAGTATTTATCCCTGCAAAACAGGACTGGTTCAACGTACAAAGGTAATGTTATGTTCCACATTAACAAAGTGACGGAAAAATAATTACAAGATTGTCTCAATAGAGCAAAAACAATAAAATTCCACATCCTTTCATGATAAAAACTCTCAGCGAGCTAGTAATAGAAGAAAGTCACTACAACATACTAATGGCCATAAATGAGAAGTCCAAAGAAAACAGATTTCTCATCAGTGAACAAATGAAAGCTTTTCCTCAAAGATCAAGAAAAAGTAAGAATGATTATTCTTGCTACTTCTATTCAACATAGTAGTGAAAATCCTACCCACAACAATTAGATAAGAATAAAATAAAATAAAATGCATTCAAATCAGAATAGAGGAAGTAAAATTATTTTCATTTTTAGATGTCATGATCTTATATGCGGAAAACCCTAAAGATTCCACATTAAAAAAATACATAGCTAATAAATTCAGTAAAATTTCAGATACAATGTCATCATACAAAAATCAACTTTGTTACTAACCACTAAAAATGAACTACCTAGAAAAAAATTTAGATCAATCCCATTTACAATAGCATCAAAAATAATAACATACTTAGGAATAAACTTAACTAAAGGTGAAAGATCTGTACACTGAAAACCATAAAACTAATTTGATAGATATGAAGGAAGGCATAAATAAATGGAAATGCATTCCATATTCATGGATTGGAGAAATTAATCCTGTTAAATTGTCCACACTACCTAAAGGAATCTATGATTCAATGGAATCCCTATGAAAATTTCAAGAGCATGTGTTATATATATAAATAGACAAAGAAATTCTAATATTCATATAGATCCACAAAAGACCCCAAATAGCCAAAACAATCTTGAAGGAAAAAACAAAAAACAGAGGTGGAGGCACTATACTTCCTGATTTTGAGATATCTTCCACAGTTACAGAAATTAGTAATTAAACCATTATGGTACTTAGTATAAAGACATATATACACCAATGGAACAGAACAGAGATCCCAGGAATAAACCTATACAGATACAGTCAACTGATCTTTGACAAGGGTGCTAAGAATACACAATGGAAAAAGGATAGTCTCTTCAACAAAAGGTGTTAGAAAAACTGGTTCTTCTTGGGCAAAACAATGAAATTGTACCTTTATCTTACACCAGACACAAACGACAATTCAACAAGTCCTGAAACTATAAAACTTCTAGGTGAAAATCTAGAGGGAAATATTTATGACCATTGCCTTGGCAAGTAATTCTTATATATAACACCAATAGCATGCAGCCAATGAAAGCAAAATTAAACAAATGGAACTACATCAAACTAAAAAAGCTTTTGCACAGCAAAGGACAAAAGAGTGAAAAGGCAATCTATGGAATGCAAGAAAATATTTGAATACTATATATCTGTTAAGGAGTTAATATCCAAATTGACAAGGAATTGCTTAAATTATAACAATTATAAGTTGTTAAAAACAGATTAACATGATTTAACAAAAGGGGAGGAGGCAAAGGAATTGAATAGATATTTCTTTTTTTTAATGTTTATATTTATTTTTGAGACAGAAAGAGACAGAGCATGAGCAGGGGAGGAGCAGAGAGAGAGAGAGGGAGACACAGAATCCGAAGCAGGCTCCAGGCTCTGAGCTATCAGCACAGAGCCTGATGCAGGGCTCGAACCCACAAACCATGAGATCATGACATGAGCTGAAGTTGGATGCTCAACTGACTGAGCCACCCAGGCGCCCCTGAATAGATATTTCTTAAAAGAAGACTAAGAAGTGGCCATAAAAAACACATGAAAAGATGTTCAGTATCATGGATATGCAAATCAAAACCACAATAAGATATTACTTCACCTCTTTTAAGATGATTATTATTTGCATAACTGAAGACGACAAGTGTTGGTCAGAATGTGGAGAAATTGGAACTCTTGTGCACCATCGGTAAGTATATAAAATGGTACAGCCCATAGGTAAAACAGTACGGAGAGTGCCTCAAAAAAAATTAAAAAATAGGACCACTATAGGATCTAGAAATCCCACTTACAGGTTTTTATCCAAAATAATGGAAATCAAAATCTCAAAGAGATACCTTTTCTTCCGTGTTCCTTGCAACATTATTCACAGAAGCCAAGAGGTGAAAATGACTTAAATGTCCATAAATAGATGAATGGAACGTTAAATGTAGCAAAAACATACAATGGAATATTATTCAGCTGTAAAAGGGAAATAAACCCTGCAATACAGCAACACATATGAACCCGGAGCCCAGGGTGCTAAGTGAAACAAGCGTGTCATAGAAGGACAAATATTGTGTCATTCCACTTACATGAGTTATCTCAAATAGCCAAACTCATAAAAGCAGAGATTAAGACATTGGTTGCCAGGGCCTGAGGAGGATAGGGAAATGGACAGTTGTTTTTCAACAGATATAAAATTTCATTTATACAGATGAATAAGTTCTAGAGATCTGCTGTTCAACATTATGATTATAACTAATAATACTGTATTGTATACTCCAAAGTGTTAGAAGAGTAGACTGCATATTAAATGTTCTTTCTAGTTGGGGCACCTGGGTGGCTCAGTTGGTTGGGCAGCCGACTTCGGCTCAGGTCACGATCTTGCGGTCTGTGAGTTCGAGCCCGGCGTCGGCCTCTGGGCTGATGGCTCAGAGCCTGGAGCCTGTTTCGGATTCTGTGTCTCCCTCTCTCTGACCCTGCCCCATTCATGCTCTGTCTCTCTCTATCTCAAAAGTAAATAAATGTTAAAAAAAAATTTAAAAAAAATGTTCTTTCTAGTTAAATACACACACACACACACACACACACACACACACACACAGGAAATAAAGGAACTACTGAATTGAGTCACTTTTTTTTTTTATAATCTAGACTTTTTATTTTTTATTTTTTGAAGTTTATTTTTGAGAGAGCATATGCATAGAGGAGGGGTAGAGAAAGAGAGAGAGAGAGAGAGAGAGATAGAATTCCAAGCAGGCTTCACGCAGTCAGTGCAAAACCCAACGTGAGGCTCAGTCCCATGAACTGAGATATCATGACCTGGGCTGATATCAAGAGTCAAATGCTTAACTGATTGAGCCACCCAGGCACCCGTAGAGTTACCTTTATTTATTTATTTTTTGGTAGACTTACTATTTAAATGACTTATGAACTGATGACCTTATTGTACTAGCATTTAATTAAGGAATTTAGATGTTCTTTGGTCAGTAGAACGAAGTGAAATACCTGTAGCAAAAGATGTTCAAAAGTCTATGTCTTCTTTAGAAGATTAAAATAGCTGCAAATACATAAAATTTTAGTGGGGAGAGACTAATAAGAAAGAGGTTAACCTATGAGAATTGCCGTAGTCTAACTGAGAGCTAATGAACCATATAGGAGCAACAGCGCTCAAAGGAAGTAATCAATTTGGCAGAATTTGCAAAAGGAAAATCACAGTAATAATCAGAGTAAAGAGTTTTTGAGCATCTGCCTTTTTGCAAGGTATTATACTAAGCATTTTACAAGCATTTAGTCATCTCAATTCTATGAAATACATTTTAGTATTCTTCCCATTTCGCAGATGATGAGACAGGTTAATGAAAGAAAAAAAAAAACACAAATATTCTCTGGGAAGGCACAGACCTAGAATGGAAGTAAGAACTGATATTGAGTAGTATTCTCTCTCTCTCTCTCTCTCTGTTTTTATTTGTTTGTTTACTTATTTATTTTGAGAGAGAGAGCACAAGCAGGGGAGGGGCAGAAAGAGGGGGGAGGGAATCCCAAGCAGGCTCCATGCTGTCAGCACAGAGTCCAACTGGCGGGGCTCAATCTCACAAACTGGGAAATGATGACCTGAGCTGAAATCAAGAAACTGAGCCATCCAGGAGCGCCTCAAGTAATAGTCTTAAATTCTATCCTATCCTGTCTCCCTAGATATCCCTAATGTTTTCATATTTCAGTATCCCTCAGTTAATCAGTTCCTATACTGCAATCCTCTTGCCTAGATCTCTAGATCAAAATTATACTAAAACCAAACCCCTAATTCTCTTATACCCTTGTCCTTTCACGTTGCTCACCTGAGATACACCAGCCTTTTATCTCTGCTATATTTTACTTCTACTACACATGCATCAAGTACTGTGAGAAAATAATATACATATTCAGACAGGTCACTATTACCTGATTTTGAATCTTGGCTACCTTTACAAACTTTTTCAAATAGAAAAGGATCCAGTTCCACAAACGCTTCCCCACTTTTTCTCATTCTGCCCCTTGGTCTTGAAGCCTGCTTAACTGCAGAACCAGAGCTAATTTTATCTGATCTCCTAAAACTTCTTGACACCCTTCTTACCACCAAGATATCCACCTTAATTTCTCCTGCCTAGTTTTGGAGGAAAAGGTATCTCTTATTTTAAATATTTATATTTTTTGCCTTTTCAAGTACTCATTCTTGTCTTCTCTTGGATCTTTCTCTAGCAGCCATCTCCTTCCTCTAATGGGTTTTCATATCTTTAACCAATACATTTTTGTCCTTGCAATTATAATAAACACTCTTCTCAGATTGTCTCTACCCTTTGTTAATATCTGCTGTTTCTCCTTCCTTTTCTATTTACTCGTACCTTTTATTCATTAATGAATTTACAGAAGTTGAGTCTTTAATGTTTATGTTATATAATTGCTTTTACTAAGGTCGCCAAGAATTACCTGGTTTTCCAAAAACAGTAAAGGTGCATCGAGTCTTACGTTTGGCATGCCTTCTGAGTGTGGTACTATTAGTCCCAACTTCATCACTATCAAACTCTTTTCTTGGGCTTCTTCTGTGATACCCATCTTCTTGAGTCTCATGAAATCTGTGAATAATGTTTTCTAGTCTTAAATCTGGACTGCTCTTCATCTCTGTGACCTTTAAATTATCGTTGTTCCCTCAAAGTTCAGCCTTTTGCATACAACTCATTAATCTTGCAAAATCATCTTAACTGATTTTATACATCCTCATAGTTGGCCAAGTCCATAGACTTAGGGGTCTCAAATCTGTCTCTACTCTCTTAATTAGTATGGAGATTGTTCCCATAAACTACTATATTGATATCCCACAAGAATTTCAATGCCATTGTTTCAAAATTTACCATCTTCTATCCCTTAGGAATTTTTCTTCCTGTAGTATTCTCTGCGTCGGTTGACAGTACTATGATCCATCTAGTTACCAATATTTGAAAACTGGAAGCTATTGCTTATGACCAAATGTCTTTCAAACCAATGGCTTACTTATTAAATCTTCTTACATTGCTATATTCTCTGTCCTACATGTGTGAAAATCAGGCTATTATCTATGGTATCAAAGGTGATTGATGAAAACTTCAATCACCCTTAACCTTAAAAAAAAGGCATTTTGATACTGCATACATTTTTACTACATAGTGAAATAAACTATTAATTATTTTTATTACTTAATAACAAAAGTATTTGTACTAAAGGAGAATATCAGGGTCTACAAGTATGGTCACAGAAGGATATGGGCTGACACAAATTTTTCTGCTGCAAATAATATATCATGAATATAACAGCTATAAAGACAAAATCTAAAAACTCACATAGAATATTTTCTAACTATACCTAGTACATTTATAGGAGAAAGTGAATTGGAGACAAGATGCGCTACAAAGGACTTAAGCAGAGCAGTGTTAGACTAAGGCAATAATGGCAAAATAGTATCTGCATATAGCTATATCTTATTCTCTGGATATTTAGCCCTGTGTGCACATATGGAATACCTTCTATACATATCCTGTTATCTAAATTTCCAGGTAGCAGATCCCACTGTCCTGCTTCAAAATTTGAACCTTCTCATTTCCTCCAGTTTGGCCTGGCATCCAAGGTTTTAAACTTGCTTCATCCTCTAAAAATATGGTGAACTTTCTCTATTTCTTTATTTACTAATTAAAATTAGTTACCTGTATCATCAGGATCTATTAATAATAGACTCTTCTATTTGAGCCACGTTATTCCAATGTTGTGATGAAACTAGAATAATATAAAATTTATAAATAAAATTTCACAGTAACAAATGCTTCATGGATCTGTTACTCCTGGACTCAGAAAGACTAGAACAAATAGTGGATTACTGGGACTCCAACGAAAGAATGGGGACAATATGAAGTTTTTCTGAAGGCATAGTCCTCTGGAGGTACTCTTGGTGTGAACATTTACCTTTCTTAAATCATTTATTCCCCAAGAAACATTGGAAATACTGATCAACGTTGGATCCAAAAGTTATGTTCTTGTGTGTTGTAAAACAAAAATGGAAAAGCTGACATTTTATCAGGTATTAGTGGTTTGATAAAGAAATATCTCTTACATTTTCTTGTCTAAAAGAAAAGTGACAGACTATGTCTCATTAACGTGGATGGAACTGGAGAGTGTTATGCTAAGTGAAATAAGTCATACAGAGGAAGACAGATACCATAGGTTTTCACTCTTATATGGATCCTGAGAAACTTAACAGAAGACCATGGGGGAGGGGAAGGAAAAACAAGTTAGAGAGGGAGGGAGCCAAACCATAAGAGACTCTTAAAAACTGAGAACAAACTGAGAGTTGATGGGGGGGAGGGGGAGGGAGGGGAGGGTGGATGATGGGTATTGAGGAGGGCACCTGTTGGGATGAGCACTGGGTGTTGTATGGAAACCAATTTGACAATAAATTTCATATTAAAAAAATAAAAGTATGACAGACGACTCATATCTAAGTTATTAGAACTAAAAATGAAGAATTCTTCTTTGACTATTTGATGCCATATGCAGTACAGATCCCAGGTATTAAAACTATTCCCCTTCCCCAATCAATTCTGACTTTTCCAAGCCAAAGTAGAAATTGACAGGTGGGTTTCAAACAAAAGTGACCTTGCCACTCAGGAACAAAAGGGGTGAATGAAAAAACCAAAAGCTTATTTCTCCTAAGAGCAAAGCAACTGGATCTTGCGTGTTCTTAGTTACTGTAGGAAGTCCCACCTATATTGTAGTTTCTCAGACTGAAACACATATTCAGCTTAGGTGTCCGTAGAACATAAAGCCACAGATTTTACAAGACAAATTACATTAATAAAAAGAGTATCACTGTTGATTTTGGAAAGGACATTAGTAAGATCATGGTTTTGGCTGGTGGTTATTTTTCTTTTGTAAAGGAATAACTAATTTCATTCCAGAGATAATTGATTTTATACAAGTTATTGTACATTCATGTAAATATTTTGGGAAAAATAAAACAGTGCCATCTGGCAAGTAGGAAAATGCCAAATGTAGGGGAGTGTTTTAAGGTCAATGTGATTCATAAAGTACATTAAGGTGAAAAAATAGTACCATGAAAATATTGGGAAAAATAACAAAAGTTATTGAAACCCACATATGGAATTAATTTGATAAAGCTTCTATAAGCACATAGCATAGCCACCAATTTATAACAAAGGCGTATTAAGAGACAATCTGAGGGGCACCTGGGAGGCTCAGCCAGTTGAGCGTCCAACTCTTGAAACCACGGTCATGAGATCGAGGCCCACCTCAGGCTATGTGCTGGCAATGTAGAGCCTGCTTGGGATTCTCTCTCTCTTCTCTACGCCCCTTCCCTGCTCACGTTTTCTCTCTCTTTCTCAAAATAAATAAGTAAACATTAAAAAAAATAAGCAATAAGAAATAAAACCCAATCAAGCCTAGAAAAAAAAAATGAGACCCTACATATACATACGTTTAAAAATGATCTGTTTCATGGAGGCGTGTGGTGTATGTTTCTATGTGTTTGTGTGGTGAGTTTTATTTTGGTAATATTGATTTGTTTGCTTGCCGATGCTTTGCTTGCCTGCCAAATACTCACTGTTAGAGATTATTGAATATTTTTAAAGTCTCTGAAATGTTAATTTATGTTAGAAACCTGGATGATTTTGAATAATTCCTACAAAGTTATTAATGACAAACGAAAATAGATCTGGGGAGACTGTTCACGTTGTTGCCCAATACCCCAGGCTCTCATGACTACGGGCTTTTATCAAAGGCTAGAAACTTACTTGGGCTGTTCATCAAAACAGTTGTGCTGAAAGATGGGCAAAATTGTGGAGGTTCAGCATATTTTCTAAGCGGCACCAGCAAGCAGTCCATTCTGAGGCTATCTGATTTAATTATACTCTAAAGACTAAGGGAAAGGCTTGATTAATTAAACTGGGGAGATAGTGCTTGTTTAAGTAATTCTTTCCTGTTGGCACATGCTCTTTAGAAAACATTAGTATTTTTTTTTTAAGTTGCAAATTGGTCACATGATAAATCCAATGACACAATTTAGTTAGGAAACTCTGGAATACTAACAAACTAACCAAAAGAACACTTTGATAGAGAAAAGAAGGATTCCTCTGCAATTTCGAAAGTTATAAGAAAGACATTGTTTCCCTCTATATCACAGTTGTTTGTATCATCTTCTAGGCCTTCAGATTTTTCAACCACTTCATTCAAGGTTCTTTTAAATTTCATTTAATGTGTAATAAGCCGATTACATTGTAACAAATCTATTCTTCCCATATTTTATCGGTAGTCTTCTAATAGCTTAAAAAAACACAGTATTCACTTTTTAATAAAGTGAGAGGCATTTATCACATATTATATCTCAAAAATACCTTCCCTAATGAAGTTCTAGAAATCCTCATTTGCAATTATGAGTTTTCCTTTTGTGTGGTCTATAATTCAAATGTTTATAAAATTCTGCATTATGATGTGATACAAATGATTCTTCTACAAGAAAGACTGTGAATCCTTAATGAAAGGCATCTTGTTAAAAACAATGAGTGCTAAATATAATGCATACCAGTTGGAAGGTACAAAATAAATACATTAAACTCATTTAACTCAACAATAAAACATAATTTATGTTAAGTTTAGTACATACAAAATATATTACATGAGATATCCCATGTAACCCCCCCCCAAACTGATGTAAAATAGCCTGAAATTGTTACTATTTTTTCAGATAAAAATTCTGATACAACACTTTAGGATCCATAATGCCACTGTTCTGTGGAATTTCAAAGGTGCAAGCAGAAAATGACTTTTTTTTTTAACCCATTATGTATATACGGTCTTAGGCATCTTCAATGATTTCTAGTTGCTTTCATGTAAAAAAAAAAAAATCTGATCACTTGAAGTATATTAGTTTCTTAATGCTGCTGTAACTAATTATTATAAGGTTAGTAGCTTAAAACAACACAAATTTATTTTTTTCACTTTTTGAGGTCAGATGTCTGAAATGGGCCTCCACAAAAATGTTAATCCCAGGGGCACCTGGGTGGCTCAGTGGGTTAAGCGTCTGACCTCCATTCAGATCATGATCTCAGTTGGCAAGTTCGAGCCTTGCATCGGACTCTGCTGACAGCTCCGAGCCTGGAGCCTTCTTCAGATTCTGTCTCCCTCTCTCTCTTCCCCTCCCCACTCGTTCTCTCTCTCTCAAAAAATAAATAAATAGTAAAAAAAATAAAAATAAAAAAAGTTCATCCCAGTACTTCCATAGTAAAACCAAAATGCAAGCAACCTAATATCTCTCATAAAATAGATATATAAATTATGAGCTATTCATGCAATCAGATGTCATATTACAATTAAAAAAAAACTATATACAAAGCAATATGATGACTTTCACACATACACAAAATGTAGCACAGAGGCAACCGCACATAAAAAATTAGACACTGTAAGATTCTATATAGGTAATGTTTTAAAAAAGCAAACTATGTGAAATAGTGGCAGTAGAAATCATAATGGTAGTGATTATTGGGAGTCTGGAAAGACTGGAAGGGAATACAAGGTTGCTTCTGTGGTTCTGCTAAGGTTCTTTTTCCTCATCTATGTGCTAGTAAAATTGATCTGTAAACTTTATGACTTGTGCATATTTCTGTTCATAGTTCTATTTCTATCTAAGATATACAGCAAGGATTTTAGTCACTATGCAATTTATAAGCTCAACTTCAGCATTCACTTTTCCTGGCTGGATTTTTTTTTTCCTTTCTTCTTACCATTTTCTTTCTATAATCAAAGGACTGCCTCTATCCAGCACTTGTTTCTACAATCTAATAATGAAGTAGAAGGCATTTCAGTAGAATTACAAATTTGCATACTTTTTTTTTTCTGATGAAGAGACAGTTAAACACCATCTTGAGTATCATTGATTAGCTGAATGGTTAAACAGGATGTTCCAATCTATGCGAATAGTGAGTATTGAGGTTTAGAGGCAAAAGGAAGTGCAGAAATTTTTGAAAGTTCTGGAAATTTCACTGTCATTGTAATACAGATATCAAGGTTAAAGAAAGAGTGGTAACAGCAAATTTTGATAGTAATGCCAGGAAAAAGCAGGCAAGAGATGGAACACATACTAAGGCATTTCATATATTTTAAGGGTAATAAAGGGCTACGAAATACCAAAAAGAACTAAAAATTCCTATTTCCATCTGTTGTTAATTATTGTTTAAATATATTTTACTACATCTTCTTGTGTATCTTGTAGTGTCCTAGTTTGCATTTCTATTTTATCTTGTTAAAAATGTAATTTCTGGGGGTGCCTGGATGGCTCAGTCGGTTAAGTGTCCTACTTTGGCTCAGGTCATGATCTCGCGGTACCTGGGTTCAAGCCACACTGGGCTGTGTGCTGACAGCTCAGAGCCTGGAGCCTGCTTTGCATTCTCTGTCTCCCTTTCTCTCTGCCCTTCCTCCATTCCCCCCCCCTCTCTCTCTCTCTCTCTCAAAAATAAATAAACATTTAAAAAATGTGATTTCTGAGTGGAAGTTGTAAGAACCATTGCTTACTTTGTCACAGTTTCTCTTCCAGACCGTAACTGCTCAGTCAGTCTATCAGAGTAAGGGCAACAATTCAGTTGCAGAGCCCCCAGCAGACTGGAAGAAGTCCTAACATTGCCAAGACATTTTAGCACTTATGGGATGCCTATTGAACATCTATGTATAAAGACAGGTATTTACAATCCATATACCACTTGGAAAAGTTTGTGCTTCTTTTTTGAGTTAGGCCCTGGGATTTAGTAAACTCAGCCATAAACAATGGGATTAGCATGGCCAAAGTTCATTGTAGAGCAAAGGGAGATCTGCTTCAAACAAGCAAAGGCTCATTACATGTAGTTGTTAGGAATTGGCAGCTGTACCTTTTTTGTTGTTGTTGTTTGTAAATTTTTTATCATAGTTGCCTCCTGCCCCCAAAACTGCATATCCTGTCTCCAAGCCAGTACCATAAGCCAGAAATTTAAATAACAAAACTTGACCAAACTCCAAATTTAGTAGAGTACTATTGTGTGGGGTTTGTCTTTGTTTATTGGGTTTTTGTGTTGTTTGGTTGCCCAGATTTTCTTGGATCAGTGCTGACCCACAATCTCTGAACTTCTCTCCCCACTCCTCATATTCAGTCTCTGTCTCACGATAAATTGATCTAAGGTCAGAGTGGAAATGAGCAAATAATTCTTGGTACTTGTAGATAATTTAAATCTATAAGCTCTATCATCTTTCCAAAATAAAACTGGTGTTGGTTGTAACATAATCTCTGCATGAGGGTTCTCCGGAGAAACAGAACCCATAGGGTAACTAGATACATATATGAAGAGATTTATTATAATTGGCTCATGCAGTTATGGAGTCAAGTAAATCCCCAAATCTGCTGTCTGAAAGCTGGAGAACAAAGGAGACTGAAGGTATAATTCAGTGCAAGTCTAAAAGCCTGAGAACCAGGGGCCCCTGGTGTTAAATCTTAGATTCTAAAGACCTAAGAACCAGGAGCTCTGATGTTTAAGGACGGGAGAAGATGTCTCAGTTTAGGAAAGGAAAGAACTTGTGCTTCCTGTGTCTTTTTGTTCTACTCAGGTCTTCCACAGATTAAATGATGCCCACTCACACTGATGAGGGCAGGTTTTACTCAGTGGGCTAATCCATCCAAATGTTAATATCTATGGAAACACCTTCACAGACACATCCAGAAATCCCATTTGATCAGTTCTCTGTTCTGGCTCTGGAAGTAATTAGTTATCTACAAAAGATAGGAGGAGTGGTAAAAAAAAAAAACATCCTGTGAGAAGGAAGTCAGATTTGATTCTGAAGGAAAAATTGCAACATTATAGGGCTTCACATAGCAGAGTGGTAAGTTAAGAAAGAACTTTCAGCTACCTGGCTGAGTCTGTTCAGGCTGCTTTAACAAAATACTGATGAGGTTTTGGGGTGGTGGTGGGGTTTCAGAGCCGACGGCCAAGAAAGAATTCCTGAAGACGTCTTTGGTACAAAAAGGTGATTTTATTAAAGCATGGAGACATGGGCAGAAAGAACTGCGCTGGGCTTGTTAAGAATGACTGGTTATATATTATGGAGTTGGGGGAGATGAAGTCAAGGGGCAGTTTCTTAATGGAATTTCCATATGCTAAAGAAGACTCATAGATTACTGGAGGCCTAGCTAGTTTGGGTCTTAGCAGCTACCAATGAAGAGCATAGATTAGAATGAGACATCTCTCCAGAAGAGAATGTCAGATGTCTTCTATATAGTGGCACTGGAGAAGAATGATGAAAGACTAAACTCTAAAGCTGTGATAGAGAAGGGATGGAGTAAAACACCTGTGAAGGAGCATTGAAGGTATACGCTGATCTCTTAGGACCTGGTTAAGTGAGACAGAAGGCCAAGAAGATCCTTGCATTTTATTCCTCATTAATTCAGAGAATGGCGAAGCCATCCTCAGTGATGGAGAACAGAAACAAATGGCAAAGTAAGAGAGAGGAGAGTGATGTCTCCCAATTTGAGAATACTAAGCTCCTTCTTTTCATTTTCTTCCATTCGCTAAATTTGCAAAATGAGCCTCAGTTACTTTTTAATGAGAAAAAAAAAACAATGCTCATAGTTAAGATTTTAAGAGACCTAAATTAGGAATATATGATTTTTAAAACTGGAAGAAAAAGGGGCAGCTGGGTGGCTCCCCTGGTTGAGCATCTCTTGATTTCAGCTCAGGTCTTGATCTCATGGTTTGTGAGATTGAGCCCTGGGTAGGACTCCATGCTGACAACAGGGAGCCTGCTTGAGATTTTCTCTTTCCATCTCTGTCCCTCCCTGACTCGAGCTTTCTCTCTCAAATAAATAAATAAAAATAAGCTTAAAAAAATAAAATAGGAACAAAAAAGAAAACCATTTTAACGTTTCAGAAGCCCTGTGACATTAAAATGAAGAATAACATGGGGTACCTGGGTGGCTCAGTAGGTCTGACTTTGGCTTAGGTCATGATCTTATGGTTCCTGAGTTCGAGTCCTGTGTCAGGCTCTGTGCTGACAGCTCAGAGCCTGGAGCCTGCTTGGATCTGTGTCTCCCTCTCTGTCTGCCCTTCCCCTGCTCATGCTCTGTCTCTGTCTGTCTCTAAAAAAAATAAATAAATAAACATTAAAAAATAATAAAAATAATAAAATGAAGAATAACATTGCATGGCATTTCCATGTTCAGAAGTCCAGACTAGAAATTGAGCTTTAGGCATCAGATCATAGGTGGTAAGTGAAGCGAGGTGAGGATGCTATCATTTAATCATCCTTTTCCCTTCATTTATCCATTCATGCCATGAATCTTCTATGCCATACATTACACCATACATTTCAAGTCCTGTGATAGATACTAGGAAAGGCACTGTACAGAAAGGGAGCATAGAATAAGAAACAAAAGTAGAGAAGCGTGTATTCTAAAGGTGAACTGACCTTTGAATGCCAAATGGGGAGAAAAACTGAAATAGATACAGAGGAGGAGCTAAAGGCAGAAGCATAAAAACTAGGAGGAAATTATGCCCCATAAGACAAGAAAATATCAAGACAAAGAATACTTTGATCTGAATTTGTATTGTTTAAATAAAAACTTGTTTCTTCATCCCTTGAATCAGTGATGCTCAAATTTGTATTGGAAATGGAAATATTTCCCTAACAATAGCTTACATAAGGATCCAAAGTGACAGTGTGAGCCCTTTCTAAAAACCTAGCCCCCAGCCACTCCCTGATCTCATATTCCCTCAGGCAATCTGGAGGGGGCTTGAAGAGCTACTAGAAAAAATACTACTCACACATCTTATCTTAGATAATACAAATTAATACCCAAATTTGTTTTTAATAGAATGGCAATTACCAGGTCCTGGTAGGGGCATAGAAGAACTGACTGTCTAATAAAACACAGGTGGTGTAGAGTACATCAGTATAACTCCTTTAGGAAAACTGGCAATATCTACTGAAGCTATGTCCGTCCATAAAATGGACAGCAATTCCTCTTTAGGCATAAACCTATGAGCAATTTGTTAATATGCTCAGCCAAGACATGTACCAGAATGATCTTAGCTGTACCCCTTGTAATATCTCAAACGGGGAACAACACAAATGTCAAAAATATATATAGAGAGAAAAATAATTTTAGGTGTGCTCACTGAAAGGGAACGGTATACAATACTGAGATTGAAAAATCTAGAACTATGTACAATGATAGATCTAAGTTTCACAAACTGTGTGTTAAAGTAGCAACTCCAGATGCAAAAGAATCTATGCTGGATGATTCTATTTACATAACAAATTCAGGCAAAACTAACAGAAAGTGACCAAAGTCATGACAGTTGATTTCCTGAGGAATTAATGACTGCAAAGGGATGTGAGGATGACGCCTGGGGTGCTGGGAAGTTTTTTCATATGCGTACGGGTGACATCAATGTCTTCAGTTTGTGACAGTCTAATCATATACTTATCATAGGTGGACTTTTCTGCACAGAGATTTTGCCTCAATAAAAAGCTTTAAAAAATAAAACTTAGGCATGTACATATTTTCTGGCACTTCAACTAGATTAGATGTTCACTGAAACAGACGACACATCAGTTTCTATTTCATGTCTATCTCCACACTGTCAATAGAACTCTAACACTCAGTTCTCATTGAATGCTTATTTAGTATGTTTTACTATTGCATGTGAATGGAGTCTTTTGAAAATAACAGATGTGTTTGTTGCTTTGTGAGCAAATAATTGTAAATTATTATGACAAACTTAGAAAATAAGTATTTATGATGTAACTGTCATTTTCTACTTGGGGAAAAAAAAAGCACTGCCCATCATGTCCTTTGGTCATTCTTTTGATTTAAACTCCCAACAAATGCCTCTGACCTATTGTGAATGGATGAAATCAGGGACTAGAAATCCTTGCTTAGCACATGCATCTAATTTTTCTTCTTTTAAGAGAGATTTCCATTCTTGTCAAAAGAAGATGTAACATAAAATAACCTTGAAATAAGTTCATCTGCCTCTAAAATTGCTTCTCATCTGTGAATTAATACAAACGAAATTGCATGCTTATCATTTCAAGGAGCTAGCATGAGCTATCTTGATTCCAGTGATTTACTCAAAAACATTCTGAAACAACATTTTGAAAATATTTGTTTTGTCATGGTAATGTTGCAGAATGATACATTTTCAATCTATATAAGCGTCCTCATGTTCAAGCCTTTGTATTGGATCAATAATTATGCTTGGGTTATTTTATTTCCATAGCCTTTAAGTAGCATTTTGAAGTTTCACTATTATTAAATAAAACCAGTGAAAAAGCTTTACATTTCGTATTTTAAAAGGATTCTAAAGAGGAAACATTGGACTTCACTGTCATCTCGAAGTTTACAGCATTTCCCCCTTATGTTCACACTTCCTGTCCTCTCTCTGCCCTACTTATTTATCGTCAGCATTTATCATTACTATGGTTCTCTAAACTTTATTTATTTCTTCTTGTCTCCTCTGTTATGACATAAGATCATTGAAGGCAACGATTATTATCTGTTCTGTTCTCTGCTCTATACTTGACATTTTTGGAACAATACATGATACACAGGAGGTGCTCAACAAATACTTTTGAATGAATGGATAAGCTGCAAATAATTTAATAGTTTCAGGATAAAATGTTAGAGAAGGCTAAATTCTCAGAAGATAGCACAGTTTTCAGCAAACTGTGGTTTTTGCTGATAGCTTCTAAAAGAACACGGAGAAGAAGTTATGTTCTAACTCTAAAGCTCTCCTTAGGGGCACCTGGGTGGCTCCATCAGTTAAGCATTGGACTCTTGAATTTGGCTCAGGTCATGAGCTCATGGTTTGTGAGATCCAGCCCCATATCAGGCTCCACACTGGCAGCATAGAGCCTACTTGGGATTCTCTTGGGATTCTCTCTCTCCTCCCTCTCCTCCCTCTCTTCACTTCCCCTTGCTCATGCTCTCTCTCTCTCTCTCAAAAATAAATAAACATTAAAAAAAAAGAAAAGAAAAGTTAAAGCTCTCCATAGGTGGATTGTTTTCATAAGCAATGTAACTGCTTAGATCTGAGGTTCTTCATTCATACTGTTTGTGTTAGAATAAAAAACAACCCATGGAGCACCTGGGTGGCTCAGTCGGTTAAGCGTCCGACTTCAGCTCAGGTCACGATCTCACGGTCCGTGAGTTCGAGCCCCACGTTGGGCTCTGGGCTGATGGCTCAGAGCCTGGAGCCTGCTTCTGGTTCTGTGTCTCCCTCTCTCTCTGCCCCTCCCCCATTCATGCTCTGTCTCTCTCTGTCTCAAAAATAAATAAACGTTAAAAAAAATTTTTTTGAAAAAGAATAAAAAACATCCCTAGCAGAAGGAGGGGCCAAAGTTTCTCCAGGCCTCCAGCCAGAGTTCTTGTATTAACTTCTGCTGATCATTAGTCAAAATGCATTTTTTAAACTGCTTTGAAACCCTCCACGTAATTGCTGTGTCTTCAAAGGAATACAATAGTCTGGTGATAGGATTGCATCTATTTTCTGATTTGTTCTGGAAACAAGCACAAGATTTAATTTCTAGAACCAGTAAATATGGTATCTCTGCCTTAGAAAAGTTTTAAATATTCTGTGTAACCATAGTTAAACTCTTGTTACATGACTGAATATACACTAATATACACAAGGCTTTAGGGGGTACACAATGCAGAGTAGAGACTTTGTCATTTTGTTAGGAATATACAGATATGATGAACATGTGAAAAGCTGAGGGAAAGAAGAAACTTCACTCCAGGAATAGCTTTTCATTGAGATTTAGCATGACTGTATTTTGAATCCTAGCCTTAAAATATTTTTTCTAAATATGTACTAATATAAATTTTATTCTAGGAATTTGGATTTCATCAGCACACAGTAATAAGTAAAGATTCTCTACTTAGTTTGTATTCTATCAAGGGAAAATAAACAATAATCAATAAATCTAGTTAATAATTATGAATTTTAATACGAAGTGGTGGGTTGATAAAAGAAAAGACAGTATGAGAGTAGTGAGTTGAATGGTGGCCCCAAAATGTTATATCTAAGTCATAATCTGGGAACCTGTGAACATGACCTTCTTTCCAAAGAGTCTTTTTAGATGCAGTTAAGTTAAGGTTCTCAGGATAAAACCATCCTGGATTTAGATTGGACCCTAACAATAACAGGTGTCTTTTTATGAAAAAGGCAAAGGGAGAGTTAAGACCCAGAGATACACAGAGAAGACAAGAGACACAGGGATCGGTGCTATGCAGCCACAAGCCAATGATTTTCTTGAGTCCCTATAAACAAAGAGGTAAAGAAGGGTTCTCCTGGTAGCCTCCAGAGGGAGCATTACCCCACATACACTTTTTGCAGACTTGGCGACCTACACTCCTGTGAGAATTTAAAATACTGTTGTTTTGAAGTCCCCACATCTGAGGTAATCTGTTATGGCAAGCTTGGGAAATAAATACAGTGAGTAAAGGGGAATACCAGATTACCATAGGTGGGAGGGGCTGGTGGCCACATTGAGGACGTCATATTTGGGCTAGACTTAACAGTAATTCACAGGATTAATTATAGATAAGCTTTTTAAGCACAACCTGGGTATAATTTAAATTTTGGAGAGGACTATGAAATTAGTTATCTCTTTGGAATCAATTTAACATACATTAGCATGGGCAGGGCAAGCATGAGTTGAATAACAAAGAGCTTTTTAGCACAGGCAAAATCTGTGCAAACTTTCAAAGACAATTACACAGTTAGCATAGCACATTGATTAAGATGGCGGACTTCAGATTCTAAATGGTATGATTTTAAGTCCAAGTTTCTCATTTACTTTCCATGTGATTTCAGGCATGTTACCTGTGCTTCATTTTTTTTTTCATCTGTAATACAGGAGTAATAATCAGGTCATTGTGGAAATTACGTGAGTTAAAATACAATTTAAAACAATACCTAAGAGAGACACCTGGGCGGGTCAGTTGGTTGAGCATCCAACTCTTGGTTTTGGCTCAGGTCATGATCTCATGGTTTGTGAGTTCAGTTCAAGCCCCGCATCAAACTTGGAATTCTCTCTCTCTCTCCCTTGTCTCTGTTCTTCCCTCACGCAACCACTAGCTTTCTCTCTCTCTCTTTCTCTCTCTCTCTCTCTCTCTCAAAAATAAATAAACTTAAAAAATTATTTAAAGAAAACACCCAACAAACTACAAATGTTAGCTGTTAACTTACAGGGAAGAGAAATTTCTCAAAAAGTTGTAGCAATTGGTAATTATCTGAGTAATCGCCTAAGGGAATTATATCCTTCTAGAGACATGGTCAGAGAAATGAGAGTTATTATATACACTGTGACTCTTTAGATATAGATCTGAATATTTGCTTTATTAAGAAAAAAAAATGTGGCCTGAGGTAGAAGGAGAGTTTTCATTTTGGGATAAATCAACATTATTCCCATGATATTTAATAAGACAGGCAATAGAGATTCAATTTTGTTTATTAATTGAGCATGGCACCTCCTTTAGCTGCAGTTTCTTCCACTATGTCAACGATAATATTAATACCTCCTAAGTAAAGGGGGAGAATTGAGTGAAGCAGTAAAGCAAATTCTCCCACAGGCTAGTTGTAAATTAGGTATTTCCGAAACCAGATTATGTCTCCTATTACTGGTGTATTAATTTCTGTGGACTGCCTAGGACTCTGAGGGAGAATGAAGAGGGAGTGATTAACACATCTTTGGTAATTGTGCTATGCCAGGCTGTTCTAATCTGCTTATCTACACTGCCTGCTGCTTTCTCCTGCCAGCTCTCATCAGTGTCTCATCAGGGCACAGCTCTGTGGAAAAACCTGCTAGTGACTAGGCTTCTGGGCTACAAGTTCTGTCTGTCTGCTACTCTTCAAGAACAACAAGCCTTTCTTAGAACTCTGTTAGAGGCCAGGAAAGGAGCTAAATGGTGACACTGTCCACCCATCCTTTGTATTTGCTCCATGATTTTTTAATCTAGGCTTCATGTCCCTTTTTTCCTACAGTGTGGAAATATATTGCATTCTAAGCAACTCTCTACCAACGTGAACTATCAGAATTACCTTTGACAGATTCTTAATCTTTTCAAGTAAAGATCTCAGTGTTCCTATTCATTCAGTTGACACTGTTTCTGTCTTTAGGTAGAGATTTTAAATAGGCTTCTCAAGTGTTTGCATATGAGGCAGAGAAAAATGGGATAATTTTCAGGTCTATCCCATTGTTCGTCTGCCAGTCTTTGTCAAACCACTTGAGAATGTAAAGGAAGAAATTATTCTCTCTCTAAGGAAAATAGGCTTCACTGTCAAATTAATTATCCAGATACAAACTTTTTACTTACAAATGGTTCTAGAGACAATTAATTAATTTTGCTCACTTTATTTTACAATGTGTCAAGAGAAAAAAGGATTAGAAAACAATGACCAAGAACAAATTCCTTTCCTTGAACAGAGGTCACATGTCAGGGGTATTATTATCAAGATATTGATTATGATTGGTTTATATAAATAAATGGCCTCTAATTACATAAATATAATCAATTTAAATATTCTAATATATAGCTATACACCATTATCATTAGTGTTGCCTTATTGCCTATTATTTATTATGTAGAGTCAGATATAATCAAGAAGACGAATACAGTACAATTAGTACATTTCGTTCACCAAAGAACTTTCATCATCATAATCATCACATGCTACAACATAAAAATTACTGGGGCGCCTGGGTGGCTCAGTCGGTTAAGCGTCCGACTTCGGCTCAGGTCATGATCTCACGGTCCGTGAGTTCGAGCCCCGCGTCGGACTCTGTGCTGCCAGCTCAGAGCCTGGAGCCTGTTTCAGATTCTGTGTCTCCCTCTCTCTGACCCTCCCCCACTCATGCTCTGTCTCTCTCTGTCTCAAAAATAAATAAACATTAAAAAAAAATAAAAAAAATTATAATAACAAGAGTAATTGCTAATATTTTTGATAGAAACCTGTAGGTTATAAAGTGACATACATACATAAATATATCTTCATATATGTGTGTATGTACATAGACACTTGACATATATTGAATTATTTTAGAGCTGTCACCTTCAAAACAATGTCATCGGGGCTTCCTATTAGATATCACAGTGATCTAAGCAGTGTCATAAAAAGGGAAATCAATGAGCTTTGGATTCAGATAGTTCTAAATTTGAAAGCCATCTCCTCTACTTAGTTGCTCTGTGACTTGAAATAAGACATCTAGCTTCATTTAGCCATATCTTTCTTACTTACCAAAAAGTGAGGTGATTAATATGTACCTTTGGGATTACTCAAGGGATTAAATATGCTAATTAAATGTAAAATATGTACAGAGCCTACTCCATCAGCGCTTGATGAGTAAGTTAACCCTTGTTTAACTAATTACCTAAATCTTGCCCATCGTAAAATGGTGTTAGTATTTTTTCAATGAGCATATGTATACTTGCAACTTTATGCAACTGTTACACTACATTTTGTAGTATATATTATCATTTATTCCTATTGTAAGAAAAGAGCTGCTATGAGATATTTTTATATTTTAATTAAATACATTAATTGCTATTAAAGTGATTATCCAGTATCTACATTATTTCCCAAGAGGAATATCAACCACAAAAAAAATCTCAGTGTAATTACTACAGCCCTTTCAAATAGTTTCAGATACAATGGCAGTGTATGGAAAAAAAAAAAAAAAATGATGTGCCTCTAAAAGTCCTGCCTTACTCCAGGAAATTAGTTGCAACAATGGAAGAAAACATGACTGACAAATAACTAAAATGGTGGATTTCTTCTGCACACACTTAAATCTATTGCTTCTCTATATTTGTATTCAGTGAGTCTCTTCTTTTCACCTTGGAAAACTCTAGACTAAACCGTAGTTCAGGCTCTCCGTCCATTCTTTTCCTCACAGGGTAAAGCTGTCCTATCCCAGCATGAAAGTGTTGGACCATATGCTGCTCTGTTCTTCCACTGTGAAGTTAAGCTCCTACCGTCTCGTGGAAAATTGTGTCACTAGGAGACAAAATATGAGGCATAACAATTTTCTATATTGAACATATAGAAATAAAAATAAAAGTAGAATGACAGAGAAAAATAAAAATAGCGTATTGTAAAATCATTTTGGGCAATTTGTGTATGCATGTTTCCATAGGAACAGTATTATGTATGAAGGGTAGTTTTGTAAACAAACTACTTATATACCTAAAATAGATATTTGTGCTTTTTCATATAGTTAATAAAACTACTAAAATATAGGTGTTGCATCAAGGAATATTGATTAGTTACCTTCAGTTATTCCTAAAGTATCCAGAACTTATGGAATTAGAGCAGATACAGATTATGTTTAATATATCCTGAATGCTAATGTTTGAGTAAAACAAGAGATTTTTAAGAAAAGGGAGTGGATGGATGTTTCAGAGAATATTCTCAAAAAGGCTTTAAACCAACAAAAATTTTCCAGACTGAGTATTATGTTTAATTTTACTTGACAATTCATGAGTTTTCTTCTTTCTGAATATACTGCTTCTTCTCATACTGCTCTTATACTTATCAGACACAATTAAGGAAGTTTTTGGCTCATTATTATCCTGAGGGCAAGAGAGAAAAATAATGAGAAGGTTAGAAAGGATAACAAAATGAGTACCTGAAGTAAATTTATTCAACTGTCAGCAATGAACAAAATCATATCGGAGACAACGTTTCCTTGTCTCCTCGGGAAGTTTGTAAAGGGAGCAAATGAGCAAAGAATGTTTAGTTGTTGTCCCTCTTTGTCTACTGCTCCTTAGTGTGGGGAAGATGTTTAGGAATTCCCTGGGCTTGCACCCATGGGTTAACAAGGCATTAAGAATTAGAAAGTCATAGGATGCTCACACCCAAATTTAGGTAAACAAGATTAGGTAAATAGGTACAGAGAGGGTGGGGCAAAGGTAAACGACAAGAGCAGAAAGCTGATTTCCCAGAAAGGAAGGACCAAATTAGGTAAACTGGTAAATAAGGCTATGGATTGCTGCTGGGTGATTTGCCCAGAGTGGAGATAATTAGCAAAAGAAAGGTGCCTTGTTGACCCTGAGGTAGCATGGTCTATCTGCCTTATCCCCTAGGCCAGCTAAGATAAACAGACAAGGCACCTCATGTCTACCATTAACAACCAGCTGCCAGGTGCCAGGATTTTGTTTTATATTGACCTAAACCCCTAACACCATATATCTTCAAAACCCCCTTTCCCTCAGCCCATGAGTTAATGTTCACAGATTCACTGTCTCTGTGCACGTCCATCATGCTTGTAAGCCTTCTGATCTTAATAAATTTGGAGCAAGGACCCTTATTCGGGGCGTTTGTCTTCTCCTGGACAGGAGCCATCTCTCACATTTTAATCCTACATCCCACTTTCTTGCTAGACAAGAAAGAACTCTAGACCCAGAGTCTAGAGCACCTTACTATCATTTATTAGAATGCTTTTGTTACTGTTGAAAGCTCATGCTGGCGATGGATGGGCAGGTTAATGTTGAATTTGGTAGAGGGGAAGGAAAATAATCTTTTACACATAGCTAGATATTACCAGATATGTGTTGAAAACTCATAGCCTCATGTATTCAAAATACAATGAGGACTTTGCAGTTTTATTTTGTATTGTTTTGTTTTACCTTATTTTTATAATGCTGGTCATGACCTACCAATACCTCATCATCTTTGGTTTGAAGAAAGCTTTGCCCCTGAGTTGTGTAACTTCTCCAATTTCTCCTGAGGAATCCTGCCAATGAGGAACCATCATAGTCTTGTGTTCTGAGAGCACAGTATTGATGATGTCCAAGTGAATATTCTACTCTGTCCCTTCCTTGAGAATTTACAAGGGAAATAAAACCTATCTGATTTCTCTATTTTACATTTGTATCACCTCTCTTTCACATTCTTCACTTCTCCAGTATATGTAGCCAGGTTTTCACTTTCTCTTGCTTCTTAAGGGATTTTCTCCTTTGTCCTGGCATCGTTTTTCCTGGGTAGTGGCATTTTTTCCTGTGAGTTCTGCCTTAATATGGAAGGGGCATTCACTCCACACTCTTAATGAAATTTGACCAGCACTGACCCAAACCACTGAGAGAGAGAATAGTCTAACCAGTCTTTGTGCTTGTTTGTGTCAATTGCTCATACTCTGGGTAGAGCCTGGACTACTCTTTTTGAGTTGGCAATCGGATCATGTTATTCCCCATGTTCAAATCTATTCCTTAGAACTTAGACCTACCAACCACTAAGGTTAGGGTAAACTATGTTCTCACAGTTTCTCATATCATAGTTCTCATATCATCTCACAACTTTCATCTCATAATCCCTAACCCCGCATTCAGTGTGCTCCAGCCACACGGGAAGAAGATTGTTCCCACCATAGTGCTCTGAAACTTTTCAGCCTACATTGTATGACTCTCTATAGTTTAAATGTAATACTTGGCTCTTCATCATTACTTCAAATTATTTTAAACTTTTTTTAGTCATGAAAATATTTCTTTAACCAGCATTTAAATGGAAATCTAGTCAACTGCCAAGACTATATCCCTCCGATGACTATCTTATCCCATATTCCCTAAGATGGGTCTGAAGTGGGCTTGTATAACCACTAGAAAAGTGCCTTTTCAAACACTATGCCATAGTATATGTTCTTTTATGTCTTATCATTTCACATGTTTATAATACATTCAGATCATAAATTAACATACTTTTTGAATTTTAATTTTGGTACTCAACTCTTTAAAAGCACATATCAAATATGTACCTTAAATGTACAAATATCAGTAGATTCTTGCAATTATCAATTCAAGTCTGAGCTAAATTTCCCTGTCTACTTCAAATTTTATTTGTTCTTAATCTACTGATGACATTCTTTTATTAGTTTATAGTGTTTACTCATCTTTGGGAAATGTTAGTTTAGGCAAGAATTGCATAATAGCTGGAAAAGGAAATGTATTCACTAGAAAAAAAAAAAAAAAACTCTTGTCCTTTAGGTTTCACATTGCAAAACAAAGTATATGCCAGTTTTTAACCACATTAACTCTTTTCCTTTAATGTCAAGAAATGAGTTCATAGTATCATTGGCCTATGATTAAAATTAGCTTGCTGAAGTTGAAGAAGAATGGTTCTCAATTGGATGGAGTTTACTTTCAGCCATTAACTTTTTTCAGATCTCTTTCTTGGGGTGATATTCACCTGTATCATGAGGAATTTAAATACTATTTTTTGTTTTGTTCTCCTCAGACACTATAAGCTCAATCACTGAGAAGTGTCTTTCCTTCTCTGAAACATCTATACCCATCCAGAATTATAATGAAATGATCAGAAAAAATTGTTGAGTTGAAGAATATGCCTCCTAGTATAGCTGTACTTTCTTGAAATACTTTTAATGAAATGGTTATCTAGATATGCTATCTCATTTCCCCTCTTACATGATTTTTTGGACTCTCTAAGTAAATTTTCAGTTTAATTTTTACATCAAAACTACTCCGACCAATGTTTCAACACCTCCATGTTGTTGAATCTACTAATCATATCTCAATATTCATATTACGTGACCTGTCAATAGCATTTGAGATAGTTGATCGCCTTCCTGAAAATCAGTGGCTTTCAGATCACATGCCTGATTTTTCTTCTACCACTAAGGTGTCTGCTTCTCAATCTCTTTTGCTTGTCCATCATCATATCCCTGATCACTAAACATTGGAATGACTCAGGGCTCTACCCTTGGGCCTCTTCTCTTCTCTAGCTATAGTTACTCTGTAGTGGATCACATTAAACCCTAGACTTCAATACATGTGAATGATGATGATTTACATATTTATGTCTTTTTTTTTTTTTACATTTATTTATTTCTGAGAGACAGAGAGAGAGACAGAGCACGACAGAGCACAAGTGGGGGAGGGGCAGAGAGAGAAGGAGACACAGAATCCAAAGTAGGCTCCAGGCTCCAAGTTGTCAGCACAGAGCCAACACTGGACTCCAACCCACAAACCGTGAGATCATGACCTGAGCTGAAGTTGGACATGTAACCGACGGAGCCACCCAGGCACCCCTGAACATTTATGTCTTAAACCAAGGCCTTTTACATGAACTCTGCTTGGATGCCTAAGAAACGAATCAATATTCACAAAATTGAGCCTAGAAAAAAAAAAAAAAAAAAAACTTAGCCAGCAGCATATGGTCAACAAATAACTGCTGAATGAATAAATAACATTATATGATAATAATAATTATAATAACAATAAATTATTTATTTATTTATTTATTTAATTTATTTATTTATACTTTCATCTTCCCTATCTGAATAAAGGGTAAATAGATTCTTCTAGCTGCTCAGGCCAAAAAGCATATGGTTAAAACTCATGTTTTCTCTTGTACTCCACATCCAATTTGTCAGCAAATACTCTTTGATCTACTCTCAAAATCAATCCAGAATCATGACCTGACAGGAAGCCCTCCTTTGACTGTAGATATCTGGAGCCTATATCGTTTTACACATCTACACAATGAAGGATATCCTAGCTATTATTGAGATCCAATGGCTTACACAGAGCCTGGATGAAAAAAATGACCAGATTAGAATCAGCCAGCTACTCAATAATAGTGAATTTATTATTCACTATGGTGATGCAAAATTTTCAAATTTGAGACAAAAAGATTTTGAACATCTGTTTCCTTACTTTGCCAATCTAACAAAAAGCTGTAACACTAAATTAAAATCTTTTTTTTTTTAAACATAAGAGATCAGGGGTGCCTGGGTGGCTCAGTTGGCTAAGCGTCCGACTTCAGCTCAGGTAACGATCTCGCAGCTCATGGGTTCGAGCCCCGCGTCGGGCTCTGCGCTGACAGCTCAGAGCCTGGAGCCTGTTTCAGAATCTGTGTCTCCTTCTCTCTCTGACCCACCCCGTTCATGCTCTATCTCTCTCTGTCTCAAAAATAAATAAACGTTAAAAAAAAATTACACAGAAGAGATCATAACACCTACACCTAACCAACTTTTTCTGTAGGAGAATAAAAGTTATTGCTTGGGGACATAATCTGGCAAAATGGGAAAGTACTACATAAAAACAAAATAAGATAAACAATTCAACAAGTTGTCTACCTGTTCTATAAGCTGAATAGAAATTCCAGGATGACAGCTGGACATCAGGTAAAAACAACAATAACAGTAACAAAGGTTCACATTGAACACAGAAAGAACTCACTGCCTTCAGTGAAAAAGGATTCAAGAAGTGAGTATATTCCATTTCAAAAATACTATGAATCTGGAAGATATTAATGGTATGATGAAGACATATATTCTTCTCTACAAAAAGAAAACAAAAGAGAAAAATGTGAGAAAAATAACAAAAATACAAAAAGAAGTTTTCTTTTTTAAAAACTTTTTTTTTAACGTTTTATTTATTTTTGAGACAGAGAGAGACAGAGCATGAATGGGAGGGGAGAGGGACAGAGAGAGAGGGAGACACAGAACCAGAAGCAGGCTCCAGGCTCTGAGCCATCAGCCCAGAGCCTGACGCGGGGCTTGAACTCACGGACCGTGAGATCGTGACCTGAGCTGAAGTCGGCCGCTTAACCGACTGAGCCACCCAGGCGCCCCAAGAAAAAGTTTTCAAGTAATAAAGCAAACTAAAACGTGGTAAAGTTTTATTGACAAAGAAAAAAAATCCATTCAACTTTGTGATTTGGATCATCTTCTTTTAACCTACATAGAAAGAGTGTCCAGCATTAAATTTGCTTCCTTATTACTTACTTACTTATTTATTTAATGTTCATTTATTTTTGAGAGACAGACAGAGTGAGAGTGGGGGAGGGGCAGAGAGAGAGGGAGACAAAATCCAAAGCAGATTCCAGGCTCTGAATTGTCACCACAAAGCCTGATGCCAGGCTCAAACTCACAAACTGAGGGATCATGACCTGAGCTGAGGTTGCATGCTTAACCAACTGAGCGACCCAGGCACCCTGAATTTGCTTCCTATTGATCCAAACAATTGACTGGTTTCTACAAACATATTATAAATCCTGCTATTGATTTTCAATTTTTAGAAACAACCTAAAAGCAAACTTGAATAATTAAAATTACAAATAATATTATAGGTGAAATATTTGAACATGCATGTTTAAAAATAATAATTAGATTTTTTAAAGTTAAAAATGGAATGCAGTCATGGTCCAGTTGATGATACTTTTAAGGGCAAAAGCATGAAAGTTATTCTAAAGTTACTATAGAGGTAATAATTTCCTTATCATACATAATAGATAAATACTATACTTCTATTTCTTTTCTATGATCACTTAGGTAACAAGGTGAAATTCTTAAATATGATTACAATTAAAAGGAACAAAGTACAAAATATCTAATTATATATCTTTACATTTAATTTTAATCATATTATAATTCTCTAATTGAAAATTGTATAGCTACCATTTCTAGAATGGTATTTAATAAAACGCTAATTAACAGTGGTTACTATTAGATGATAGAACTACAGATAAATTTCTTCCTTATACTTTTTTCATTTTTTAATTAGATTTTTCCATTAGACTGTATTATTTTGAAATCAGAATAATTTGGTAAGGTTATTTCAAAAATAAAAGTAACCTTAATTATATTTTGTTTTCCTCATGTTTCGTGACAGGCCTGTGAAGAAAAATAATTTGAAAATTGAACAAAATAACTAAGCCCAAGATAGCGACTTTCTTTTCTGTTTTTGCACCTGCTCACTGTAATAGGAAGTCTTCTAACACGGTAACCTATAATTCCTCCCAATTGTGCATATGCATTTCACCACTTACATCAAGGGGTAGAGTCTGAGCCAGCCTTATGTTCAGTAAAATAAAACTAAAGTGATGTTTGGGATATCACATCTGAGTTCAGGCTTTAAGAGAACTGTCAGCTTCCGCCCCTCCATGTTGGAGGGTAGGCATCATGCAGTGAGAAAGCCCATGCCAGTACCAAATTGTTAGAGGCCACATGGAGCAAGGTGGACATTCCAGCCACCGTTGGGAATCCAGCTGATTCAATGATAGAGGTAATCTCACCATATATAATGTGGAGCCGAAAATCAGCCAAGCTGAGCTCAGTCAGCTCACAGAATCATAACAAATAGTCACTGCCAGTTTAAGTCACTGAGTTTGGGCATGATTTATCATGCAGCCACAAATAACAGATATACTTACTAAAAGTGGGTGTTGTGTTCAAAATATTCCATTGGCTTCCCTTCTCACAATAAAACCCAAAAGATAGTAAGTAAAATAAGAGTTTTGGAGAGGTCATCAAGACAATGTGACCATAGGTCTACCCATGAGTTGTACCCCACAATTGGAGGCCCCTTACCTCTCCTCATCCTTGAAAATGCATTCTGTTTACCTTCCATTTCCAGAGGCTGCTCCAACAACATAGCACATGACCAAAATGTGTCTCATCACTTGAGACGTTGAGACTATCCAGACAATATACAGACTGAACCCAGTTAAGGCCTCTCTATAAACTTTTAAGATTTTGTGGGCACTGGTGCACCCCGGGGGTCTTAATCGGTTGAGCATCCGACACTTGATTTCCTAGGGTCATGGGATCGAGCCCCATGTTGGGCTCTGTGCTGAGCATGGGGTCTGCTTGGGATTCTCTCCCTTCCCCCTCCCTCTTTAAAAAAACAAAACAAAACCACTTTTGTGAGAGGAGACCTACTCATCTTGTGGCCACCCTAGACGAATGTCATACGTAATTTTTGTTGCTTATTAAACCTGTCACCTACCAATCTCTTTCTTGTCTCTTCCTACCTTCTACCTTCGGGGGCTGGTTTCAGATTACACCTGGGAGGCTCCTGAGAAACTTGCAAACCAACAGATATATTTTGTTCTGCCTAGAATTTTTTTAGGTAATATGTTTATTTTAAACCAGGGAGTAAGTTTCATGACCTGCTAAAAAACCCTGACTTAACACAGTTGCAATGTATTACCAGACACACTAGAGCAAATGGCGGTGGTCAAACAATAACTCAAATTCCAGAAACTTGAAATTCTCAAACTGTTGCTGGCAAGGCATATGCAGTAGAACAGCTTCTATGAACACGGATAGATTTTAATTCCTTCTTGGCCTATTAAGTCCATTTAGTATTCTTACAGATAAAAACCATTTTGGAGAATTGTGTTGAGCTCTCCAAGATGGCCAACTTAAGCAATACCTTTGCAATATATCTCCAGGGCATGTGCTACTTGGGGAGAGTAGAGAAATGTTTGATTTTGTAATGGCTTAAAGTCATTTGAAGATATTGTATAATTTTTCATCAACTTTATACATAAAAAATTAGATTGACCTAAGTTTAGCTCTTTGGAGAATTGGCTTTTCAAATTTAACCTTGACCAGTTATACATTCAAATGATTTTATCTTTTTCACTACATGCATAATGTTTTGCCCTTCAGTTCTGGAGGCAAATTTCACCTTTTCTCCCTGACAGTGTCAGATGTCATTCAAGGATAAAGCCATCTAACGCATCTGTTCTACTATTTAAGGTATTTCCGTATCATAATAAATTGTCAACCTCTTTCACTAATATATTTTGAACTCCTTAATAACTATTTATAAAAATTAGAATTACATTTACTTTGCCTCTCACCATGACCTTCATATAGTTTTCACTTAATCAGTCAATAATTATTATATACAAATGTTTTTAATTGATTATTTTTGTAATGGTAAGGTGAAAGTATTTTAATGTATAATAACTTAAAGGTATAATTTTGCTCCTGTTTGCATTATACTTAAGATAAGAAAAATCTATCATTTTAATATTCTAAAAGCTAACAGTTTATTCTTATTCATTATATGATTCACTTTTCAATAAAAACATGAAAAATAAACACATCATCATGCTTAGCCTTATTGATATTCTAGCATACCATGTTCTTGCCTATATTTAACAGCTTTTTTATGCTATTGACTGATAAATTAATAATTGATTTTAAACACATATTTTATTTTATTTTTTTAAATGTTTATTTATATTGAGAGAGAGAGTGAATGTGCATATGAGGGGGACGGGTAGAGAGAAAGGGAGAGAGAGTATCCGAATCAGACTCCACGCTCAGAACCAAGCCTTACTTGGGGTCAGGACTCGATATCATGAACTGTGAGATCATGACCTGAGCAGAAATCAAGAGTCAGAAGCTTAACCAACTGAGCCACTCAGGCACCCCTAAACACATACTTTAGTGGTCCTACTGAAATTCATAATATCGTACACTTGTCAAGTATTTAGTTGTCTCAATACATTATGAAGTAGAAATATTATTATAATAATTCCCATTTTGGAGATAAGAAAAATAAAAACCAGAAAGACTGAATACTAAAATATCCAAATGCCACTTATTTTGTATTTAAGCATGTTGAAGGTATTTTGGTTTACTGCAATATCAGAATTATACTTAATACTTAAAAACTCATTTTATGATTTTAAGCATTTATCTTTTTTTTTTTAATTTTTTTTAATGTTCATTTTTGAGAGAGAGTGTGAGTGGGGGAGGAGCAGAGAGAGAGGGAGACAGAATCCGAAGCAGGCGCCAGGCTATGAGCTGTCAGCACAGATCCCGACGCGGGGCTAGAACTCACGAACTGTGAGATCATGAACTGAGCCGAAGTCAGAGGCTTAACCGACAGAGCCACCCAGGTGCCCCAAGCATTTATCTTTAAAACATTCTAAAAATAAAGCAGTTGGCATAGCTTTAATCATAAACACAATTTTCTTCACACAAAATTGGCTTTTCATAGTTTTAATTTAAACTATTCTACATTTTTCCTTTAAGAATTTATTAAAAACTTTTAAATCAGGGGCGCCTGGGTGGCTCAGTCGGTTGAGTGTCTGACTTCCACTCAGGTCATGATCTCGAGTTCTGTTCCAGCCCCACATCCAGCTCTATGCTGACAGCTCGGAGCCTGAAGCCTGCCCCAGATTCTGTATCTCCCTCTCTCTACTCATGCTCTATCTCTCTCTCAAAATAATAAATAAACATTAAAAAAAATTTTTTATACGCCATTAATACCAAAGTATTGTTTTTAAAAATATAAAAACCCTATTCTTTGGTAATATTTTTTTTCAAATCCATAAATTCTCATCCAATGAAAATATCTATAAACCTATATTTATATTCAAATATATAATGCTAAAGATAATAAGAATAAAAAAATAATGATGTACACCTTTTTAAAAATTAGAAATAAAATTCTAATTTGAATGATGATACAAATGCTAATACTATTGCCTTGAAGTGACAAGGAAAATATTATTTTACTTTATATTCACCCATTTTTACTCAATCTATAAAAGTACTTTTAAAGAATAGCTCCATGAGATATAAAAAAATAAAGACAGTTAAAAGATGTTTTATGAATCTGAACTTTTTCCTTGGCTTTTTCCTGGCTAAGATATTTTAAGCAAGTCACTTTAATTTTTGAGCCGTAGTTTCCTGTCTATAAATTATTAAAATAAAATATATTTCCATTATTATTAGCATTAAATATAATTATCCCAAAGAGCCTTTTATATTTTTTGGTAAAATGAGAGCTATTTCATAAAAATATTTAATAGAGTTAAAATTAGATTATTAATCACTTCGAAAGACTTTTGACATTATAATGCCATATCAATCATAATAGATGATAACATTTTATACAATTATAAGAAAGGTAGTTGTTTGTCCTTGTATACAATTAACATTATACTAAAATTTCAAAAGGATAGACCTATGGAGTTTATTTGCTATAGAAAATGGGATAAAAATTAACAAAAGTGTTTGTCAGTTTCTTTCTTTTTTTTTTTTTTTTTAATTTTTTTTTCAACGTTTATTTATTTTTGGGACAAAGAGAGACAGAGCATGAACGGGGGAGGGGCAGAGAGAGAGGGAGACACAGAATCAGAAACAGGCTCCAGGCTCCGAGCCATCAGCCCAGAGCCCGAAGCGGGGCTCGAACTCACAGACCGCGAGATCGTGACCTGGCTGAAGTCGGACGCTTAACCGACTGCGCCACCCAGGCGCCCCTGTTTGTCAGTTTCTATAGGAATAAGAAAGTTGAGTTCAAAGATGATACTAGACAATCAGAGAGACAGAAATGAAAAGAAAATTGAATCAGAAAAGTGTAAAGTACAAAGTAACTTCCCGGGATAAATAGAAAGAAAATTGGTGTTTTCATTACTGAAGAGTAACACCAGTAAAAGAGAAAATGAAATAATTATAATGATGGTTCAACTTGAGTTGCTCTCCCAGAAAGAAAGCAAACACAAGAAAAAGTGATTAAAGTAAGATTAGTAAAGTAAGAAATATATGGATGATAAAAAATGCATATCTAGCCCATAAAAACAAGATCTATTTATGGTTGAAATTAGGACCTTGAAGTAGAAGAAATAGTCCATATCAAAATCTACTAAAGTGTACCTGAGCTAGAAATTTGCAAATTGAAGGAATCGACTTGGTTAAAAGTAATTAAATAAGCACCACATCACTTTAAATGAAGAGATAAAGGTATATGTAATTTCTGGAGAAAAAAAAAATTAACCCTGACACAGATACAAAAATAATACTAGTGTATTTTTTTCTCTGATAAACTGATACCAAAAAAGTTAATATTGCAATAGCTTAAGAATTGTGAAGTTAAAAAAATTGTGAATCCAAGATACTCTGAAAGTGAAGTTTTCATTTATGTATGAAGAACATTTATAAAGACATATACATCAGAAGTACTTAACATTCTGGGTTAAATGCATCCAACCAGAGTTCAAAGGTCAAAAATAAATTAAAAGCATTAAATAAAACCAGTTGAATTGCAACATCGATAAAACCCAAATTTCTGTGCACAACTATATTCAACTATTAGAAATACAAAAATAAGAAAGAATATGAAAAAATTATAATAATAAAGAGCATATACCACTGATAAAGAAGAAGTTAAATACATTAGAACTGAGTCAGATGTGCAACTTTATGCCAACAACTTGAAGAATCTAGACAAATGGCAATGGACTTGAAAAAAATATTTTACTTAGTTTGTCTCAACTAGGGAAAATAAATGTGAATAATTCAATAACTATAAAAGAAATTAAAAATTATTACCCTAGTTTAAAAAAAAAAAAAGAGGACCCGAGTGTTTAAGGGGATATGGCAAATCTCCAAGCCACTAAGATATAAATTCTACGTTATGTAAACAATGTCTAAGAGGGTAGGGCAAAGCAGATACCTGAAAACTCATGAGGTTCATGAGGTTAAAATAACTCAGAATAAAATCAAAGATTTCTTTAGAGGTTGTGCAACCCAGCATTGCTTTGTTTATGTTGTTAAAAATAAAAGCCCCTTAAATCTCATCAATATGACAGTGGTTAAATAAAATATGGTGCATCCAAACTATGGAAAACTATGACAAGGATTAACAGAATGTGAAAGACCTATAAATAATAACATGGACCAATTCTGAGGCATATTTTTAAGAGATAAAGTCCAATAACAGCACAGGTAGAATAACAGCACTTACGTAAAGAAAAATAAGTAAGCATCTGTAATATGCATAATCTCCCCACAGTCAGAGGACTGGAAGGACGATGATGATTGGAAAGGGAATAAAGGAGGAACTTTATTTTTGTTTTGAATTATTACATATCACTTGATTCTTTTATAATGACAATATATTTGTGTGTTAGTGTATACAAAAGTTGCTGAAAATAAAAGCGAACGTACCAATTCTACATGGAGCTGTATTGTTTATATCAACTTTTCTCAACTGCAAAATCTTGGTTTGTCAGTTCTGAAGTTTGTCATAATATGTTAGTAGTATTAAAGAACAGTAATTTTGAATAATCTTTTTTTTTTTTTTTTAATGAGATTGGAGTCTAGTTTTCCTCTGTTGGAATGTTACTCTTCCCCACATGGATTCAGATATTTGTTTTTGGACACGAAAGAAAGTGGGAGAATTATAGCTAGTGCTCTTAAATGTTGTATGGAGTTGGATATGTAAATGGAGTGTGTTTGTAATCATCAAACCAGACTACAGAAAAAAAAAAAAACTCAAAAATATAGGGACTTTATAATAACAAAAGGTTTTTTCTAACTCATGCTAAATGCCTGATAGGGTCAGGCAGATGTTTCTGTTCAATTTCAGTCACCATGAAACAAACATAGGCTAATGAATAAAATGCCATCTTGAATGTTGTCAGTCTTCAGCCTGCAAGGAAAAGAGAGCTGTAGGGGTCTTACAATGGACTTAAATACTGTAGCCCAGAAATGATAGTCTTTTGTTTGTTCACAACTACTTGGACATGACCCCATTCAACTAAGAGGCCAGGGAGTGCAATTTTATTATGTGCCCAGAAGAAGGAAAATTTGGGATAATTGGCAAATAGCGACTGCCACAGTACTGTACTTGGATATTGTAATTCAAAGTTGAAAACTGCTGATCTCTGCAATCCATAGATAATCAACACAATATTTGATGTACATATTTATAGATCTAATATTCAACTTCATTATCACATTATGGAATTAAACATCATAGATATGGAGATTGGTAGATTGTATGCAAAATCTGTCATATTAATTTTGTGACCTTGGACATTTTATTTGCACACTATAAATTTAATTATCTCTTCTTTAAAGAGAGGTGACAGTAAGTAAAACAATTGCTTTTTCCTATGTGAACTTGATATGATTATCTTTATGAGGTGCTTGTCTGAAGTTGAGCCTTCACTATTAGTGTTTATAGTGATAACAATGGCATTATTATATGCAGTAGTTTTATGACCACCTAATGGTCATATATATTCTATATTTATAAGGTTCTTCCAAATATTTTAATTCAATACTTATCATCATGTGATGAAAAACACAGATTAGGTTACCCACTTTTCATATATAAGACAATTGAATCTCTGGCTGATGTGCTCCAGGACACTTACAGTGACTTCTTCAATGTCTCAGGTCAAGGAAATTGAAGACCCCAGAATCAAAACCTGACCAAAAGACCCTACTACCGATTAAAAAATAATAATAATACAAAAAAGGAAAAGGAACCTATATAGCATATATAGCGGGTAGCCAAATCTTAAGGTAAAAAACCAAACCAAACAAAACACATCTTATTAATATTGAATCAAACAACATTCTGATTGCACTATTGGTAATGCTATTAAGCCAACTAATTGTTTAAATATATGAATTGTGAGGATTCAATGTTAACTTTGATTTATATGCAATGCCAAGGGCAGTGTCGAGGAAACTTGTCAAAAATAACTAGAAATACCTTATTGGGAGGACAATATTCATAACCTCATATTTTGCTTGTTTTTCTGAATTTCCACATTATAAAAGTATTTCTTAGTACATCAGTTCAACTCTAGTTGAATGGTTAATTACATTTCTTCTCAAATTGATATTGATAGTTCTTTTTTTTCAATCCTATTCCTGGACTAGATTAACCTTACCCACAAACTGCCTACAGAAACTGCTCTCCACTATGATTTTCTTGGACATAATGGGTCCCAGTGTGCACGCTGTTTGTCTCACTGGCTTCCAGAGATGCCCAGAATGCTTGTGTCTTCCTTTCTTTAAGGACCAAATGTTCTTGACATGTCACTGTCAGTACTCTCATTTAGATCTCCTGTTCCTGGTTCCTTGCCATTTCATAAGAACATCTTATTAAAAAGACGGTACTCAAAGTTACATGCAGGATATTGATGGAAAACCACCATTGTGTGGCATGGCATTTTTAGCCTGAGGCAAACATTCAATCTATTTTTTAATAGTTCCGTGTGACTGCAGGCAGGTAAGTGGATTCTATATCCATACACCCCAAACCGAAATTGTAATAGTTGAATATTTTAAATGGCTAAGAGTTTGAAGCATATTTAATTAGATCATGATATGAAAGATTTATTTAAACAAAATGTCCTCAAGACAGTTGTTAAAAATTTTTATAACACTCAAGGGGCTCCTGGGTGGCTCAGAGGCTTAAGCATCCAACTTCAGCTCAGGTCATGATCTCATGGTTTGTGGGTTTGAGCCTCACGTCAGGCTCTGTGCTGACAGCTCGGAGCCTGGAGCCTGTTTTGGATTCTGTGTCTCCCTCTCTCTCTGTCCTTCCTCCGCCCGTGCCCTGTCTCTCTGTCCCTCAAAAAATGAACAAACATTAAAAAGTATTTAAAAATTTTATAACACTCAAGACCAAAGGATATCCATGTAGATTTGTAGTTCATTATAAATCCTGGATTCAGGGCAGCTTTACCACAATCAATACTCACAACCCATTTCAGGTAGAACATCCTTATCTTAAACTATGATATAGGTTCTGCTCTAGGAACCCATTTTATAGGGAAGGAAAATGAAGCTTATAAAGTTTAGGTCATTTTCCCGCAGTGTGACAGGTTGTATCAGGCAGTCTATCTTCAGAGGCACTGGTGGTTACTGTATCAATAAAGCATGCTCTTTCTTATGTCACAAAAAACTGTAAGAAGCAGAATACTATGACTGTCTTTGTGTGCTCTAGTTTCCTAACCAAAGCACTATTGACATTTTGGACCAAACATTTTGTTCAGGGTTGGAGATCTGCATCGTAGGATGCTTATCAGCATATTTGGCCACTACCCACTAGATGCCGGGAGCACCCTGCTCCCCTTTGTGACAACCAAAAATATCTCCAGACAAAATTTCATTTTTTAGATTTAATAGAATCTACCATAATAACGTGACTGATTTCAAGTAGAAATGTTTTCTTTAAAAACATGCTATTGTTTAAGGATGAAACATAACAAAAATTAACAAATGAATACATGTATATCCCTTCTGTATGTATTTAAAGAGAAAATACAGGGGTGCCTGAGTTGGTTAAGTGTCTGACTTCAGCTCAGGTCATGATCTCATGGTTCGTGGGTTCGAGCCCCAAGTTGGGCTCTGTGCTGACAGCTCGGAGCCTGGACCATGCTTTGGATTCTGTGTCTCCCTCTTGCTCTGCTCCTCCCCTGCTCGCGCTCTGTCTCTCTCTCAAAAATAAATACACATTAAAAAAATTAAAGAGAAAATACAAAGAGAAGAAAGAGTGACTCATTTATTATATATACAAAAATGTATCACTTTGTTGCTCCTTTTATTATTATGGGCAATGCTAGTGCATTGACGTCTCTGACATCTTTTCATATTATATGGGTAACTTTTTCAGTGTGTTAAGATATGTGATTTTGCCAGATTGTTAGGGACCCAGAACGCCTTTGACTTTAAAGATGTTATATTTAAATACAGACCTATATAAAAAATAATTATGTTGTGCTTCTATATGGTTTATTGAATTAGACACAAATTAACAAATTTTCTGAGATAATTTGATTTTTGGTTTCAGAAGATTTTGGTATTATTTTTGTTAGCATACAGTTCAAGTTTTTAGGAAAACAATTGTCTAATAAAAGTTTAATATTGGAAAGCACTATATTACTTAACTAAAAGTTTAAAACATTGTTTGTTCACCCTCTACCACCTGGCAAGTCAACACGTTAACATATTTTTGATTTATCCAGATTCTTTCTCATATCTATTTAGAAGTAATTATTTCGGGGCGCCTGGGTGGCGCAGTCGGTTAAGCGTCCGACTTCAGCCAGGTCACGATCTCACGGTCCGTGAGTTCGAGCCCCGCGTCAGGCTCTGGGCTGATGGCTCATGATGGCTCAGAGCCTGGAGCCTGTTTCCGATTCTGTGTCTCTCTCTCTCTCTCTGACCCTCCCCCGTTCATGCTCTGTTTCTCTCTGTCCCAAAAATAAATAAACGTTGAAAAAAAATTTTTTTTTTTAAAAAAAAGAAAAAAAAAAGAAGTAATTATTTCAAGTATTTGCTGAATAGGGATAGAAATATAGAGAGACATGTAAGTATTAAACACATACAAGAGTAAACTATGTTTTATGTGGAATCCTTGTTAAAGGAACTAGAAATGTGGGCAAAATAAGAATGAGAAAATAGACATTGGCAGTCTGGATTCTAACTCCAAACTCTTTGTCTTTGTCTTTCAATTTCCAGCAGCTGAAATCTCTATCCAGTTCTTACACTGTAGGTGCACTGTTTGGAATCTACCCTACACAAGAGGGTCCAGATTCAGACAGATATTTGGGTCTGTACACAGTTGATACTCCACTTTTTTTTTTTACAGATTTGGAGCTTCCTTTTTTGGCTCAGTTCTTTGAAGTTTTTCCTCCTTCCCTGTCTAGAGGCTGTGAGAGCCCTGAACTCTGTGCCCTGGTTCTTCATGAGAGTATCACAGTAAGTTTCTTCCTAAATTTCAGTGTTCATGGTGTCACCCGGCACGTTCTGTCAGGCAAAAAGCCATAAAAAGAGAAAAAAAATCTTAGCAAATTGCCTCAGTGCCTTCACTTGAGCCAATTTCTCCCTGCTCTGGGTTGCTTTCCATTGCCTTTCAGGAGTTTTGTTTCTGTATTTTCTTTTGAAGTTTTTTTTTCAGTTCCTAGTCACTATCCAAGTGAGGACTAGTCCCATAAAAGCTCCATGATCAGGAGCCAGTGTGCCAACACCTTCAGGATTTAAGGTGCAGCCCAGGCTCCAAATCTGAAAATGTATAGTTTTCTTGTTCTTTTTTTTTTTTTTTCTTCCAGTCTTGCTGATCTAAGAGCATACTTAACTGTCTTAAATGTACCTACTTTTGGCTAATGGAATTGCATGCCTTACTGATCATAAGTTGTAGAGTATTTTATTTGTGCTAATTTACATAATTTGCTGATTAAACTACATATTTAATCTGTTGACCTTTATACATATCTTACTTACACAGGCATATAATCAAAGCATATACTTAACTGGATGGTGTTTATATCTTACAAACTTATTTATCCCTTATCAACCTCTGAAATACCAGAGACAAGGGCCACATGCTCTTTGCTAAGCAGGAGTCGAATATTTTCTTCTTTCAAAACTGCATAGTTATTGTTTGATTTGGTTAATTCTTATCTTCATTTCCTTGAGTTCTATTGCATTAATTTGTCTTTTTCTTTTACTCTTTTTTCTCCCTTCTGTTTTTATTAGCTTTATTTCTTTAAGGCTGTCTCTCTTTATGCCATATTCTGATCAATAATAAATACAGGAAAACCTTGGTTTGTGAGCATTATGTGTTCTAGAAACATGTTTGTAATCAAAAGCATTTGCATATCAAAGCAAATTTCCTCGTAAGAAATAATGGAAACTCAGATGATTCTTTCTACATCCCCAAAATATTCATATAAAAATAATTACAATGCTGTAATATAATTCACAATAATAAAATTTTTAAAAAGATAAACAAATTAACCTGTACTTACCTTTGAAAACCTTTGTGGCTGGTGTGAGGGAGACACGAGAGATGAGGGTTATTGTGTAGGACGACTTTCACTAACAGATGTTGACTACATTCAGTATTAATAAACACATATCATATACTGTATTTAATGGAACTGTCAATAAGACAGCAGACAAAAGGTCTATATCTGCAGGATGCCCAACCTAGAATGAAGCAAAGCATTCCTAAGCTCACTCTTGAATGGAAAAGCAAAGGACTGTCCATAGGTGCTTTGAAGTGACAAAAAAAAAAAAAAAAACAAAAAACAAAAAACACTAGTGCTAGTCGTGGGCACCTTCCAACATTCTGAAAAATCACTGATTTCTGCCAAACACCATGGCCTGTGACCAAGCATCCAAGCATAGGAGACAATCATCCATAATCCCACAGCAAGAGAGAGAGAGAAGAACCATTGGCTCAGTTGTGATCACGTAACATTTGATGACACGTACCACTCGTATTGCAAGACATCATTCGTTTTTCAAGTGAAAATTTTTTAGAAATATTTGCTCGTCTTGGGGTGCCTGGGTGGCTCAGTCGGTTAAGCGTCCGACTTTGGCTCAGGTCATGATCTCACAGTCCTTGAGTTTGAGCCCCATGTCGGGCTCTGTGCTGACAGCTCAGAGCTGGCGCCTGTTTCAGATTCTGTGTCTCCCTCTCTCTCTGCCCCTCCCCTGTTCATGCTCTGTCTCTCTCTGTCTCAAAAATAAATAAACGATTAAAAAAAAACCTAAAAAAAAAATTTTCTCGTCTTGCAGAACACTTACAGAACAAGTTACTCGCAATCCAAGGTTTTACTGTATATCGTTGATGAGCTCCAAGATATATGGGGCTAAAATCTTCCCCCTGGAAATTTTAATGAAAACATGATTTTGCACAGGTTGGGGAGTCTGATTTGTTCAGTCTTTCCTCTGATTTAGAACTGCCTTTTAATATATATTTTTATATTCAGTAAAAATTCTCAAATTTGGTATGTACTCTAGTAGGGGAGAGAGGTAAGGAAAGACACAATTGTAATATGACAAATAAATGTTATGCGCTTAATGTGAGGTAGTTTGCACATGGGAGGGACAATTAACCCATAGTTGTATAAGAAAAAAAAATATATATATATTAAAAAACTGGAAGTTGGCTTTATAAGCTGACTCTTGAAAGAAATCTGGTTGTCTCAATAATATAAATTTATTGACCTAACATTTTGGTATCTGACATTTTCTTCTGTGTGATAGTCTTTTAAAAAGAGAAATGTTAACTAAGTAAACAAAGTAATGTTAAGGGCCTCAGCCATTAGCATATTTTCTTAAAACGTGTGAAATCTTTATTTCTTATATATGTGAAATTAACATTGAAGTTAATTAATTGACCAATGCCAAGAGCTAGATTCTGGCAGATTTGGACTTGGTTTTGAGACTGCATTATTAGACTTCAATGTGACTAGACAGAGTTTCTTGCCTAATAATAAAAATTAAAAAATCAAGTTTAAAGATAGACAATGGATTGTTAGATGAAATAGCTCAGAAAAGAGAAAGGAAGACCATTTACAAATGACAGTTGCAAGATTTTGAATGGGTAAATAGGATTCAAACCCAGGACCTTTGACTGAATTATTTATTAATTCATGTCAGTGTGCCATACTGTCAATCCTATTTTGAAGACCTATTTCTTAACTTCATAAACCACAATTCCCCATAAAATTACACTATTTGAGGGGCATCTGAGTGGCTCAGTCGGTTAAGTGTCCGACTCTAGCTCGGGTCATGATCTCACAGTTCCTGAGTTTGAGCCCCATGTTGGGCTCTGTGCTAAAGAATTCTGTGTCTCCTTCTCTCTCTGCCCCTCCCCTACTTGTGATCTGTCTCTTTCTCTCTCCAAAATGAATACACATTAAAAAAATTAGAAAGGAGTATAGTATTTGATGTCTATATTGTATATCTATTTTTGATCAATTTAATTTAGAATATTATTCAAAATACAGAACAATTTTGCAGATAGTCCACAGTCCCTCAAATTCCTCACACCCAATTTCCACTCATATTAAATCTTAAATTAGCATGGTACATTTGTTATAATAGTGAACCAATAATTATATATTATCATTAACTAAACTTATTACTTGAGTCAGGTTTTATAAGTTTTTACTTGTTATCTTTTTCTGTTCTGGGATCCCATCCAGAATACTACACTTAGTAAGCATGTTTCTTTGGGCTCCTTTACCTGTGACAATTTCTCAGACCATCTTTGTTTTTGATGACTTTTATGGTTATGAGGAGTAGTGGTCATCTTTTATAGAATGTTCCTTAATTACGATTTGTCTGATATATTTCTCATGATTTGAAAGGGAGTCTGTGTGCTAGGGAGGCAGACCACAGCAATAATGTGTCATTATCATCACATCATATCAAGTATGCATACTGTCAGTGTAACTCAGCACTGTTAATATTGATTTTGATGAGTTGGCTTTGATTTTGATGATGGCATTCATAAGATTTTTCCACTGTAAAGTTACTTTCCTCCCCCCCCCCCTTTTCAATATTACACTTTTTGAAAGGAAGTTATCATCTGCATTCCACTCTCAAACAGTGGGGAGTTCTATTTTCTCTCCTTGAGGAATGAATATCTGTATAAATTATTTGAAATTCTCCTGCATAGGAGATTTGTCTAGAATCCTCATTTTACTTATTAATTCATTTGTTTCTATCAGTATAGACTCATGAATATTTATTTTATATTTTAGAAAATAAGCAAATACTACTTTATCGTGGTGCTCAAATTATTCCAAATTTGGCTATCATGAACTCTACCAGTGGCTCCTTTATCCCTTTTAAAATATCCCCATCGTGTGTGTGTGTGTGTGTGTGTGTGTGTGTGTGTGTGTGTGTATTGAACACCTCCTTATTTTCTGATACCACAAGATACTCAGAGCCATCTTGTACATTTTTTGCTCCTGGCCTAGAATAAGCTACTTTTCCATGAAGCTCCAGTTGCTTTTACTAAAGAATGATATTTTAAATCAGTATCTGGGTGCTACATTAGGTATGCTTGTTACTCTCAGAATGTCATTGCTTCTAGGTGTAGGAAGGTGATTTAGCAAGGAAGTATACGTGAGTGTACTAACACATGTGTATATACATATATATAAAATATTGCTATATATAACAGTCTGTATCCGCATTAAGGAAAATATGAATTAATACTGATGTCTCCACTCTGATCCTTTGCTATGTGGATCACTTTACCCTCCTCTTGTTATCTATAGACACCAATTGTAATAGAAACTTAGCTCCCGCCATCTGCCATCCATTTAATTGTTCAATTCCAGTACATATGTATAGCAGTGTCAAAATTCTTAACCAAAACCCAAAACCCGCCATGGAAGCAACTGTATCAACTATGTACAGTGCTTATATTCAGCATAATGTTCATCACTGAAGATATACAGATGACGAATCGCACTCGATCTGTTCAACTCCGCCCTTAGGGAAGGATTATTTGCAAAGCACGTATCTGGTACAGAGAAAGCAGATGTTGACTCACATAGTCATCTGATCTTTTAAAGATTCAAAGGCAACTGAAGAAAGAAAGGATAGTCTTTTCAACAATTGGTGCTAGGATACTTGGTCTTCCGTGGAAAAATAAACATAGACATGGAACTTTCATAAAACAGCCTTTATTATGTTGTAATTTTATTCTATATGTAACAATTTTTCTCAGCTTTTTGGTTTTTAATATGAAAATGTATTTATTTAGTCTTCATTTGAAAGGCATTTTGTTGGATACAAGATTATTGAGTGATAGGGTTTTTGTTTGGGGGTTTTTCTGGTTTCTTTTGCTTTTTACTTTCAGCATTTTGAATATGCTGTCTTGTTGCTTCATGGCCCTGTTGTTTTCAGATACTCACCTGTTGGTTTTTTTGTGCTTCCTTTTGTGCATAAGTCATTTTTCTCTTGCTTCTTTCAAGATTTTGTCTTGAGTTTTCAGTATATTGACCATGATGTGTCTGAGTATGGATCTCTCTCCCTCTTGGACTTGATGGTGGCTTCTTGGATGTGTAGATTAATGTGTTTAACTGTTTGAGAAAGTGTTCAGTCATTTTATTTTCAAGTAATATTCTTTTACCTTTTCATCTCCTGTAATTCCAGTACTTGTATATGGGAGTACTTAGGGAGTCCCACATTTTTCTGAAACCTCTGCTGATTTTTCCTCATTCATTTATTTCTCTGTTCTTCAGATTGCATAGCATGTTTTGAAAATCTTCAGGTTTACTGTATCTCTTTTCCATGAACTTCAATGTACTGTTGAGCTATACTGCTGTGAATTTTTTATTTCAGGAATTACTCTTTTCAACTCCAGAATATCTATTTGATTATTTAATAATTTCTATTTCTTGGGGCACCTGGGTGGCTCAGTCGGTTAAGTGTCTGACTTCGGCTCAGGTCATGATCTCACGGCTTGTGAGTTTGAGCCCCACTTTGGGCTCTGTGCTGACAGCTTGGAGCCTGGAGCCTGTTTCTGATTCTGTCTCCCTCTCTGCTCCTCCTCTGTTCATGCTCGTTCACGCAGTCTCTCTCTCTCTCTCTCTCTCTCTCTCTCTCTCTCTCTCAAAAAAAAAAAATAAATAAATAAATAAATAAATAAAATAAACGTTAAATTTTTTTAATAATTTCTATTTCTTTACAGATATTTTTTATTTAAGGAGACATTGTCAAAAAACCTTCCTTTAATGTTTTAGGAATGGTGTCTTTTAGTTCTTTGAGCTATATTTATAGAATCTGCTTTATAGTCTATCTATAGATAGATATCTATAGATAGTCTATAGATAGACTAAGTTCACCATCTTGTCTCCTTCAAAGATAGTTTCTAATGCCTGCTTTTTTCCTGTGTAAAGATCACACTTTTTCTGTGCCAACATGTATCTCAAAATCTTATAACTTTAATTGAAAACTGGACATTTTGATAATAATTGTAGTAACTGTGTATAATGATTTTGCCTGGTCCTTTTGTAACCTATGGGAGAGTCTGCATTGTGTGAATGGAGGTCTTGGTCCTTCAATTCCTAAGAAGATTTACATGGGGATTCACTCTAGAATAAAGACAGCCAGAAGGAAAGTAGCAAGAGCAAAGCAGTTTATTAAAGTGAAAGTACACTCTCAAGGTGGGAGAGGGGCAGGTTCCTGAGGTGGAACAGGTCCTAGGTTGTTTTGGGATTGGGTATTTGTTATGTTTCTCGGAGCTGGGAGTTGTTGTGACTTATGGTGGGGTGGTCTCTTATGGAAGCTGCTTCCAATCATTTGGGGGACTCCTCCCACAGGTAGGAAGGGGGAGTTTTAGGCCCTACAAGGTTTGTACCAGAACGATCATGGCAACATTTCTCCATGGTAGGGTGGGGACTATAATCCCAAGCAGATGCATTATAATGAGTCTAGGGATCACCCAGGGGGCAGGGGTGGAAGAGGAGACCACATACTCTGTACCTATGGCTCTTGATCTGTCAGCCCCAAGGTCTTGGAAGCCACAAGGTCAGGATGTTGTGCTCCCATATTCTAATGTGTAACCTATTTAGCACCTGTCCTTGCCTCCAGCTCATGTCTCTGTCAGTCCCCTTCAAGGACCTGAGACTCTGTCTCTGGGTACTCCTTCCACTGCTCCTGTTTACCTTCTACCTAACACTTTATTTGTTTAGATACTTAGATGAATTAATTCTGTGAAGTCTATTTCCCTTGTCTATTGTACGGCCTCTAATGTTCTACTAGAGTTATTTTCTCCTTTCTTCCTTCCTGCATCCCTCCCTTCCTTCCTCCCTTTCTTTCTTTCTTTCTTTCTTTCTTTCTTTCTTTCTTTCTTTCTTCTTGCTTTCTCTTTCTTGCTTTCTTCTTGCTTTTTCTTTCTTCTTGCTTTCTCTTTTCTTTCTTTCTTTCTTTCTTTCTTTCTTTCTTTCTTTCTTTCTTTTTTAAATTTTTGATAAAATGGATTTCTACAGGTTGTCCCTCAACCAACATAAGACATTGTCAGAAGTTTTATTGATGTCTCTTCATCAGTCTTATTTTTCCCTTTACCATTTGACTTTTGTACCTTGGAGACTACTATGTCAGTTCTTGACCATAATTAGTAAAAGTAAACTCACCTTTTCTTCTGAAATAATTTCATCTGTATTGTTGATGACTATAATCTATTTGTTATTAGAGAACTGTTGTTCTTAAGTTACAGACAAGAATTTTAGTCCAAGTACTCCTGATCTTTATCTATTTCCTACCATTGGATTATGAATTTACAGAGAAATGGTATTTTTGTTGTTGTTGTTGTTTTTCACTATTATGTCCTCAGGAACTAGGGGACTGTCAGCTCAAAACAGATGAACAATTTTTGTTGAGTAAATGGATTAGCATTCTTCACTATCCCTTTCTATACTATTTTAATATTAAGTGTGTGTCTCCTTTCATAAAGCCACTTTGTGAGAATTATTATAAATATTCAGATATTAGTGTGAAATTCTAAATATTAGACTTTAAAACAATGTCTTTACCAAGTATATTATATTTTTGTGACTGCAGTTTTTTAGAGTAGTCACTGATTATCAAAGGAATCACCTTTTTACTTTTTTTAAGGTTCCATAAATACGTGAATGTCAACTCTTGCATGGTTGCCTTTTATGTCTTAGAGGAACTGCTTTTGAGACTAATATGAGGTAAATGTGATAAGGGGTGTCAGCTGGTGTAAGCTATGATATGCCACCTAGGAATGACTGCCTTTAACCTTTACAGAGATGTATTGGACTAAAGAAAATTATCCCAACCAAAGACATACCTCCTTTCAGGGGACAACCCGCATCCAGTGGCTGATAAATGTAGTGGTTAAAGTCCTGCTCTCTAACCCCAGCTCAAAGACTATTCAGAAGTGCCATCCAGTCTCCTAATGTCTCTGGATTTAGGTGAGAACTTCATTTAAAGTACATCACAACTAAGCTGCTCTCTCTCCTAATGCTGCCCTTTCCTCTTACATTTTGTGGATACTGACTGAAGGAGTACAAATATACAAACATCCTGCAAATGCATCTGTACCTCAGTATGTTCAGGGTAACCCAACCTCTAACAGCGCCCCTTTCTATAGTCAAAATTGATCAGTTAAATTTTTGTACTTTTACACAATAGAATATTATGGACCATCTAAATTAATTACATATCTGTCTCCATCTCTATTACTATATTTATACATCTATACCTGTGTATTTCTACATATGTATCATTTATATCTATACTGTTTAGGAAAGAGGATGTTGGTAAAAAAAAAAATGAAACATTTAATGTGATTATACTATAAATCAAATTATGGACCCATTAGTTTAAAGAGAAAGACCTGTCAGAATAACTATCACATGGGTACTGTTGGCTTTGAGGAATGAGAGAACATGAAGCTTGTTTTTTTTTTTTACATATCTTTTGCTTAACATTTTGTAGTGATTATGTGCCATTTTTTAATAAGACAAAAGAGATTCACAATGCCATAATACTTTAAGTTTGTTTATTTTGAGAGAGAGAGAGAGAGGGAGAGAGAGAGGGAGAGAGTGAGCCAGCAGGGGAGGGGTAGAGAGAGAGGGAGAGAGAATCCCAAGCCGGCTCCATGCTGCCAGCTCAGAGCCTGATGTGTGGCTTGATCTCACAAACCATGAGATCATGACCTGAGCCAAAATCAAAAGTTGGACACTTAGCCAACTGAGTCACCCAGGTGCCCCTAATTTTTTTTTTAATGATGATGATAATTGTTGTGCAATGAAGTGTTGCCCCCTCCCCAGTTCACGGGTTGAAGCCCCCTAATCCCCAATCTGATAGTATTTGGAGACAGGTCCTTCAAGGAGAAATAAGGTTAAGTGGTGTCCTAAGGGTAGAACCTGAATCCAAAAGGACTACTGTCCTTACAAGAAGAGGAAGAGACACCAGGAGATTGCATACACTGAGAAAGGGTGTGTGAGGACAGAGTGGGAAGGCATCTGTCTGCAAGCCAGGAGAGTGGCCTTATCAGAAACCAGTTCTGCCAGGGTCTTAATCTTCCACTTCCAGTCTCTACAACTGTAAGAAAAAAAAGTTTCTGTTGTTTAATCCATCAAGTCTGTGGTGGTCTGTCATGGCAGCTTTGGTAGATTAATGCAACAAAGATACCCTCTAGGTTAAAAAAAAAAAATACAAAGATGATGATGATAATGCCATGATGAGGAATACTTTATTTAAATTTTGCAAGTGTTCTTGGTTAAGTTCTCTGAATGGAACTTCCAAAAAGGCATTTGAGGTTTAAATGCAATTAATGGTTTATTCAGATGACAACTGATCATCTTAAAAATATGATTCTTCATTTAGGAACATAGTTCAGTATTTATTTCAACATGCCTCTTTTTTTTTTGTTCTTTTACCCTCTACATAACTCGTACTTCTTCAAAATTATTATTTGGTTTAATCTTATATATCTGATTTTTTAGAGACCATTATGAATTTGCTGTAAATATCATATTTTTCACTTTTTATTATTAATCCTTTCATTGATTATATGAGTCAAACAATAAAAGAATATTAAGGTTACGTGGGGTGCCTGACTGGCTCAGTTGGTTAAGCATCTGACTCCTGATTTTGGCTCAGGTCACGATTTCATGGTTCATGAGTTCAAGCCCGGTGTCAGGCTCTGCACTGTCAGCATGGAGTCTGCTTGGGATGCTTTCTCACTCTCCCTCTCTCTCTGCCCCTCTCCTGCTCTCTCTTTTTCTCTCTGTTTTTAAAGTCATAGTATATCATGAAACTAATTAATTTAATGTTATGTATTTGCGCTACATTGCTTGTAATCTTGTTGTCATGTTGGTTCCTGTTATTGTTGTTGCTTTGTTTTTGTCATGGTTGGAATATGTCTGGTGTTAGTACTGCCTATTTCGAGAGCACTGTTGTTATTAGCAGTTAGATAGGTTGATAGTGTTCATTGAATATTTTAAGATTTTCCTCAAAATACCGGCATAAAATATTTCATGGTGTAATGACTATTATGGCAATATTACCAAAAGGTTGTTAGTCACATCAGTGTTTTCATGGATATCAGGAATTATAATATTTTCCTGTACAATTATCCTCTAAGTTTGTGGTAATGTTTTAAACAGGCAGAAAAAAGGAGGTTTCTGTTTAGCATTAAATGTGCAAACGCCAAGAACATGAGTTTGGCTGCACCGAAAAGGTACACTCAGTCTGTTATGTCTAACCAATTGTCAATGCGTCACCAGAAATGGTTGAATTGTCAAAACAGATCCATGTAAGTCACAGGTTTTCCCCAACACTGGCATTTGCTAATGATTAGTAAAGAATGAAAACAACCAAGAAATAGCCACAAGCCCATCATCATTCTTGAGAAGTTTCAGATTTCCAAAAGCCTCTTTTGGCACACTGGGATATAGTTCTATTTCAAAGTGACAAATGCAACTCCGTGCGGTACAGCTGAACACAAGGAAGCCACTTGGTTTGGGGCTCTTTTTGGTTTATATACGTTGACTGTCATGTAGCTAAAGGACCTATGTGACTTGCCTGCACTGATCACTTGAAAATTTTCGTTGTTAATGCAGCTGCATCCCATAAATCCAAATCATGGCTTCATGACTACTAAACAACCAAGTTACACAAGAACTTAGAGAAGAACCTAAAAGCTTCTTATCAGAGCTCTGGAGGGGGTCTAAAAGGTGGATTCCCTAAGGATGGAGGAAGGAATTCAGAGACTGAATACTAACTGTTTTCTTCCTAGTTGCCACGTGAAACTGAACCTCATTTCTTTTTTTTTTTTTTTAATTTTTTTTTTTCAACGTTTATTTATTTTTGGGACAGAGAGAGACACAGCATGAACGGGGGAGGGGCAGAGAGAGAGGGAGGCACAGAATCGGAAACAGGCTCCAGGCTCTGAGCCATCAGCCCAGAGCCTGACGCGGGGCTCGAACTCCCGGACCGCGAGATCGTGACCTGGCTGAAGTCGGACGCTTAACCGACTGCGCCACCCAGGCGCCCCTGAACCTCATTTCTTAAGAGAAGAGAGAAATTCAGATTTTTATGTGTAATGTCCTATGTATAATGCTAGCTGAAATTTTGTGTAGGATTTAGTCCATAAGCTGCCAGATCGCTTCTTCTATTGAAGATATAGTGAGGCCCTTTTCCCTCTCCTACAGTTTTCTTGAAGCCAACTCGATGATCAAGTAATAATTTGCACGCTGAAAAGCATTGCGAGGCCATTATTTAACAATTTAATAATGGCATTTGTCTTCCATAAGAGAAAGCAGACAAAGGGGTGAAATAATAAGGAGATATGTTATGACAAAAAATAGGACGTCCAGAGGCAGGGCAATTCAGAGATCTGATGACTCAGCTACTTGGCAATGCCCTCACTCCACTCGAGCTTGTCTCCTGCCTTTTCCCTGTGTTTCATGATGTTCTCAGGGCTCCTTCCTTACAGGATGGCAAAACGTAGCCCAAAAGGATCATCACGGGGTTACGTGAAATAAGAGTGAAATAAAAACTTTTCAGAAGCATCTAGAAGCCTTTCTGATATCTCAGTGGCCAAAATTGTAACATATGTCTCCGCCTGAATCAATCCATCACTTGATGAGAGGGTTGACACTACTCCAACTACCATAGAGCAGTAGAGATAGAAAGGTGAACTTTTGAGGCTATCAGGGATCCTGCCTCCAATGAAGGACATGCCCCCTCACCAGGTGCAGTGAGTTAAGCGGAAAAAAAAGCGACATCAATTTCATATCCTTCTGATATCAATTACTGTCTTGTCCAGTCCCACCCAACTTCCAGATGATTTACTCATTTTTAAAACCTGTGGGTTTCTTCCCTCAAGATGCCATCGTGCTACAATATGTCATCAAATCATTGCCTTGAATAAATTAGAAAAAATTTCCTCTCTCTATCTTCATATGTCACAGCAATGTTTTTGGAATAGAATAGATGCCTTGACATTTACCAGCATTATGTTTGCCAATGTACTTTTAAATTATATGATGGTACAGAATGTGATACTATCCTCTGTAGCCTTTGGCACAGTATTACACATAGAAGGGACCTGACATATATTAATTGAATGATTTAAATATCAAATTGTTAACAGTCTGAAATAGGTTTGCTGTTTACATTTGATATGTGTCCCTTCAAAACTGGTTTCAATTTCCCAGATATACTAAAACCCTTTTATTTCTGCCCCTGCTAGAAAGTTACATCTTTTCAGAATACTTCATTTTTAAAATATATTCTCCATTGCTGCTATTTTCCTATATTGTACTCTTTAGTAATGTATTTTAAAATATATATAAGAATTGGTTCACATGATTGTAGAGGCTGACAGTTCCCAAGGTCTGAAATCTCTGCAGTCAACAAGCGGAAGACCCAAGAGATCCGATGGTAACACCCTGAATAATGTTTAACCAAATATCTAAGTATCTCATGGTCCAGTCAAGTTCACATATAAAGTTAACCATCCCAATAAGTCTTGTTTCGTTATGGTTATGCTCTGAGAGAACATTACAAATTTACTGGGAAATTAAAAGTTGAATGTCTTTCTAGCTGAGTTAATCATGCCAATACAAATTTAATTTCGTTAATAAAATTATGCACATAATCTGAAAACAAAGGCAGTCACTGCTATAGCACAAGGCATGTATTTTGAATCAATATTTTTAAATATTTAGCTTAGCTTATTATCCGTATTATTCTAAGTATATCTAATGTAAATTTGTTTATGTGTGTAACTTATTTTTCTTTCAAAATGTTACTTGTTAGGGTAAAAGCCTTGGAAAACTCTCTCAGGATACAGTTAGATCTTACAAAATATAGCAAAGGATTTATATCACAACTGTCATGACTCATAATTTCAAGTATTCTCTACTATACCTTCTGCCCCATTTTCAAATACCACCATATAAGATTTTCTCTTTAGTCCTTTGATTATATTTAGCTGTATGTGAGCGGTAGAGAATAAGAGAGGATAAGTTAACCATCCCAATACGCAGCATATTATCTACTGCATTCTAATTCTATATTGATATGAAACTGAAAAAATAACAAAACAACTAAATTTAGTAAAGCAAAATAGAGATTTTGGGAGGACTTCTCAGAAAAGCTAAAATATTTGTTAGCTGGAAAAAATACCTAAATAAGCATGCATTCCCTCAGACAAAAAAATCATATATTCAATATAGTATTTTATACAAACATATATTTATGGAACTATTGCTTGTGCCTATTCTCACAGAGAAATTTTGGGTTAAAAACAAAATCAGTTTAAAATCATCTTATTTCTTTGTATATTTGCAATTTATTTGATCCTGGGAACAGTAACCACACTACATCACAAGTATGAGTCATTTGGGAGAAAAAATGACTAGAAATGCAATAATGATAGCAATGTTTCTCAATAATTAAGTTGCAGTTTACTACTAGAAGTCAAGAGACAGAAAGGGTCCAACATATTATCCACAGTGTTCATGATCAAAAACTATTTCACTGTTGGTAAAGAAGCTACATAAAAATGTTTCCTCTGCTGATATTGAGTGCTACTTTCTTTGCTTTTATTTTTCCTCTTTTTCTACGTGAACATAATGATTTTTTTTTCTTGTGGCCAAATCATATTGAAAATGTTAGGAAATATTAGGAAGATGTTCATTATGATTGGAATATGATTTAGATAAAGCGTAGGTCTGAAGGCATAAATAGAATCCTCTGGGGGGAGAGACTGAAGAAGCCTTTTAAATAAGTGAACTTCTCCAAAATAAGTGAAACTATATTACCTCTGAAGATGCCAATTTTGATGAAGAAATGTGGAAATGTGTGTCACTTCCAGCTGGATTCCAAAGGTAGAAGAAACAAATTAATTTTTAATATAATCAACAAATGGTAGTCACTGTGGTAGATGCTGTGAAGGCTCAGCATCCGTTTCTAACTGAGCTTCTTTTCTCTTAAGAAATTCCACATAGATGGGGCACCTCAGTCGGTTAAGCGGCCGACTTCAGCTCAGGTCATGATCTCGCGGTCTGTGAGTTCGAGCCCCGCGTCAGGCTCTGTGCTGACAGCTCAGAGCCTGGAGCCTGTTTCAGATTCTGTGTCTCCCTCTCTCTCTGACCCTCCCCCGTTCATGCTCTGTCTCTCTCTGTGTCAAAAATAAATAAATGTTTAAAAAAGAAAAGAAATTCCACATAGAGAACTGAAGATTGAGAAGAAGCATGAGTGGGCTGGTTTGATGATGGACAACTATTATTCAGAGCAGGCAGGCCAGGTAGTCAAAATGCATTTATCCTAATGAATGTAACAATCAAATCATTACCTTATTCTAATACTTCGTATTTCCCCAGACTCTTCTGGTGTATTATCTCTTCCCCTGCAAAGCTTAGGTTTACAACATGTTGATACAGGAGAAAAAGTCAGGGTGAATATTTTTTTCAATAGAAAAAGCTAAAGATGGACAAAAAGAACAAGTATTATTATATCATTGAGTATTTTCCTAGATACAATTTTCTGATGAGGAGTAGAAGGTGCTTTTAATAGCAGGACTACATCTCTTGATGATTTCTTGATTCTAGAACCATTCAACTCAAATATGAAAACCAGGAATGGGGATGCCTAAACAGCGGCATGTATAAAATTTAGGGATAATGATACTAGTTGTAAAACTTGAATTTTAAGTTCATGCCATTGTCAAAATATTTCAAATAGTTACATGAATAATATTAGATCAATCATAAATCTGTTTCAAAGCTTTGAAATGTTGAAATAGTGTAGACAGCACCATTTCAATGCACATAAGTGGAAAAAACCCGCTTCTTGCCCAGAAAGAAGTTCAAAATTCCTTAACACTGAGACACTTCTTTCAGTTTGAGGAGTTTGCAAATTAAATTCAAGAACTATGTACTCATTGTATAAAAACATATGGAATGAGAAAGAAAGGTCTCTTGTTTCTGATTTCTTTGAACATACGCAACTTGTTGCAGTCATAATGACATCTTTGTTCTCCCAGGTAATTGAATTTTTTTTTGACAAATTACACATAAAGTATAACATTATTTTAACATGCCTACGAGATGGAGTAATTTGTCAAATATGGTATCACGCAATGCACTATTTGTAAAATATAGACTTTAAAATGTGTACTACAGAGTAATAGAGAATGATAGTATTTTTGTGTGTATGAAAGAAAAGAAAGTTTAAAATATTAAAACAGCATGGAACTCATGCCCATTGAGACAATTTAGACTTTGAACACACGCGCGGGCACACACACACACACACACACACACACACGCAGGAAAAGTAACAATGAAACTTTGTGTTGTCCTTTATTTTCTTGTTTATTTTGTGTAAAGGATACAAAATATCAAACTATTGGGGCGCCTGGGTGGCGCAGTCGGTTAAGCGTCCGACTTCAGCCAGGTCACGATCTCCCGGTCTGGGAGTTCGAGCCCCGCGTCAGGCTCTGGGCTGATGGCTCAGAGCCTGGAGCCTGTTTCCGATTCTGTGTCTCCCTCTCTCTCTGTCCCTCCCCCGTTCATGCTCTGTCTCTCTCTGTCCCAAAAATAAATAAACGTTGAAAAAAAAAAACAAAAAAATATCAAACTATGAAGTCAATTATCCCTTAGGTTTTGCACAATTTTCTCTGAATATATAGCTTATATACCTTACAGTATCCCTGTTATTTTGTTTATATTGTCAACTGACAGAAGTAGAATTTCTGTTTATTTCCTTTAGCCAGGTACTGACAAAACATCCTATAATGTGGATACTTAGTATATAGCACTTGATAAGGAAGATAATGTTCCAATTTAAACTAGAATATAATGCATCCCATTCAGGATTTCCTATTTGCTTTCCTTTTCAAAGAATGACAGTGTTCTCTCACACACTTTATACACTCAGTATACACAGAAACTGTAACATATTCTGAATGATGTTACGGAAATTCAAAATTGTCTGCATAGGATACAGAACGTTATCAAAGTTAGAAAACTCACTGCTGTGCTGTACTCTACTTCGTAGTAGCTAGAAACAGAGACATAGCATTTTCTTCTCAGAGGCAGCCCAAAATGCCACAGATTCAAAGCAAGGAAATAAGATTTCTTTCAAGTATTTTAGAAGGGTTCTTTCCCTTCAAGTTACCAGCTTCTGTTGCTAAGAAGGAAGACAGAGGACACCCAGCAGTCTTTCAAATTATACCAATGTTAAAAAAAAAAAAAAGTCTCTAAGCTGAAATTAGGTATATCTGATTTTAGGTGATTGCGTTCCCTGCGTCTTTTCATTATAGGCAGAATCAAGGCCACAAAAAAATGAGTCAATCTTTTTATTGTCTTTTTTTATGCAATTTATTTTTTAATTTAATTTTAGTTAGTTAACATACAGTGTGACATTACTTTCAGGAGTAGAATTCAGTGGTTCACCACGTGCATACAACACCCAGTGCTCATCACAAATGTCCTCCCTAACACCTCTTACCCATTTAGGCCAGCTCCCACCCACCTCTCCTCAACAACCCTCAGTCTGTTCTCTATCATTAAGAATCTCTTGTGGTTTGTTTCCTTCTCTTGTCTTCCCCTCTCCCCTTCCCATATGTTCATCTGTTTTGGCAAATGAGTCAGTCTTAAATGAGGAGCCATATAATTTGTCTTCAGGCTATTTTCTATGGTCAGTATTTGAATGTGACACCACGTTGAAAATAGCACAAATTTGGGCAAAGTTAGGAGACTCTTGTACCAGTTACTTATTTACTATCCTATGGCTAATCAGCATATATCAATTTAGATAGATATGCATACTCTAGTATTTTTATAGAACAAGGACTGAGAGTGCCTGTGCTTTAATTTTTTAGATAAATTACTTCAAGTATTTTGCAGATTTTTCTTTGATGCATACAATTGTAAAGTCTTAGCAAGTAGATGAGCTATTGGGTTTGATGTTTAAATATTATTTTTAATAAAATATCTGGATATTGAAATGGCATTTCAAATACAGTTAAATTTACTTTCGTGTTTGAAAATTGTAAGTTAAATTTAATTCAAGATATATGTGCCTAAAATTTGTAGGTAATAAATTATTGATGTACTTTTTTATTACACCCAAATGGCAACTTCTTATAAATGATAGCACTCTACAAAAGCCTAATAGTTTTTCTTTTATGGGAGATTTAATTAGTAGACTCTCAATTCAGTGATATACAGCCACCAAATCTGTTCTCTCACTGAATCTCTACAGGCCTCCTGGGTTCTACAGATGCACAGATTAATCTAGATCCTTCAGGGGAAATTGTGTAACAAAATTCTTCATTTCTGATTGAAGAATACCATGCCAACCGCTGCAAGTTTTTGTCTTTGGCCCTGATTATTGTTGAAGCTATATGGTTAGTATTCTCGATGTGGACTCTAAAGGATTATACCCCAAAACCACCTAGTGATTATTCAAAAATCAGGAAGGATCTAGATTGACTGTGGTGATGGCTACAGAGCTGAAGAGGGGAAGGACGTGATCATTACTTATGTGTTTCTCACTTTCGTATTTTCACGGGAAAGTACAGCTTAATGTCTGCAACTGAGACCTACTTTAGCTAGTGAAATGGAATTAGCTTTATCATGAAAGAAAAGCAGTCGAATGAGCCAGAGAATAAATTGTCCATATAATGTTTTATTATGTATTAGTGTATTTGGCTTTTGTAAAAATGCACATTATTATATATCATACACACACACGTGTGTGTGTGTGTGTATTTTTCCTGAAACAAATTAGTAAATTGGTTGTGCATTATTAAAAATATCTGTGTGGCTCTTTCTACCCATTTATTTTTTCTGACCTCCTATCCCATAAATTTCAGTTGAATTTCATGATACTTAAGAGCCAACAGGGCCTTAATGACTTTATGAAGAGGCCTCTACGCACCTGAAATGGAGGCTGGCTTTCAAGGACAAGTCTTCATTTCTCTTTAGATTCAGGTTTTAACTTACTTTAAGCAAAGTTCAGGGGCCCAAGAAATTAAAGTTCACCCAAGCTCTTACATCTTATTGTAAGAGAACAGGAGATACTTTATCCTACCTCAGTGAGGAAACAGGATGCAGGAGAGAGAGGCTGAGGTTGGTGATGGGCATAGGGAAATACAGAGGTAATTTTACCAATATATACTGTATTGACTGGGGTTGGCTGAAATTTTAAGTATGTCAAGTCTTACAAAATTGGCATCACAGATAAAACATATGTTAAAGATAGACATATGTTAAAACATAACACACAGATTAAAAAATGACCAAATAATCAGACTGTTTTTTTTCTGGAACCAAATCTTCTCTTTTCATTCAGCAATGTGTCTGTCCTATATATCCTTTATGGTCATAGGTTAAACACAGTGCCAAAGGTTACCCAGAATATGTCAGAGAGAAAAATGTCCGTTTATAATGTCACTATAGGCTCACCTGCTGTACCAGCCATTAAATATTTCTAATATTAACTTTACATACAGATATAACTGACCTTTTATTAATAGCTTCATAGAACTCCATTTTATGGTTCTTCTTTATTTAAGCATGCCCAAATTACTGGCTCCATAGTTTTCCAATATGGGAAATCCTATGTCAAACATCTTTATAGCATATCTTAGCATACTTGACTATTATCTTCTTGGGACAAATTTAACAAGTGGAGCTAGTGGCTCGAATTAATTTTGATACCTATTGTCAGAATGTGCTCTGAAAGAGTAGTTCTAATTTACATGGCTTCCAAGATTGTATGAGACTACCTCTTCTCCTTAATCTCTGGGAGGACTGAAAAGTAATATCTATTTTGATTTCACATTCCTCTTCTTTTTTTTTTTTTTTTTCAAATTCTCAGTAATATATTTCTTTAATTTTCTTAAAATAAGTATGTACTACTTTGAAAATCACACATGCACAAACGACTAAGAATTTTTGTTAAGAATAACTCCAATGTAGAACTGCTTCCTACACATTCTGAATCGTAACAGACTTTGGAAATGATCAAAGCCCAAGTCATTGGCATTGATAATAAAATGGAGACATCCAAGATGCTCCAGTCTGACCAGACACATCCCAGAGCTGACCATAGAGCCAAATCTCTAAATCTCAAGAAATTACTATACCAGGGTCCTCAACCAATTCTAGCCCCCCCGTAGAGCCATCTGGTCAATGGTTGACAGCTTCCTCTAATGGCAACATTTACTCTCTTTACTGATAAGGACTGAAGAGAGATAAGACACTTTGAAAGACCAGCAGGAAATTTAGTTAAAAGGCAAGATTGGATTTAATGAAAATGCACATTACAGGGAACCACTTTCATTCTCCTGGAAATTTGCTCCTAATGACCCGTAGTGAGTATTACTGTAAAAATACAAGAAACTAGGCAGAGACAAAACTTGGTAGTGAATTATTAAAATTCATTGTAAGGCCAGGATCACATTATGTTATGGTTTTCATTTCTGAACTTTAGAATATTTTTCTCCTTTGGCACAATTTTTGTACATTTTTATATTAGCTTGTTCATTTTTTGTCTTATTGATTTCTCTGGTAGTTAGAAGATGTTTACACTTTGGGGAGGGTGTGGTTTGCTGTTAAGCTTATCTATCTTTTCCTACTTTGTGTCTTTTATATTTATTCTTTAGGTTCACAGCAAAGTTGTGAGGAAAGTACTGGGAGTTCCCATATACCACCTGCCCCCCCATATACATAAGTCTCCCCACTATTAAAAGCCCACGCCAGAGTAGTTCATTTGTTACAATCAATGAATCTACACTGAAATATCATTATCACCCAAAATCCAGTGTACCTTAAGGTTCACTCTTGATGTTTTACATTCTATGGATTTGGACAAATGTATATTGATATGTATCCATGACTGTAGTATCATACAGAAGAGTATCAGTGCGCTAAGAATTCTCTATGCTTTGCCTATCTATTCCTCCCTCCTCCTAACCCATGGCAACCACTGATCCTTTTGCTGGCTCCATAGTTTTGCTTTTTTCATTGGGTGACATAATTGGAATCATAGTATATTGTCTTTTCAGCATGGCGTCTTTCACTTAGTAATAATAATTCAAGGTTACTTCCGTGTCTTTTCATGACTTGATAATTCATCAATTTTTAATGTTGAATAATAATCAATTTTCCAGATGTAGCACAGTTTACTTACAAATCACCTGCCGAGGGACATTTTGGTTTCCAAGTTTTGGCAACTTTGAAAAAACCAGATATAAGCATTAATGTGCAAGTTTGTTGTGTGGTCATGTTGTTAACTCCTTTGGGTATATCCCCAAGAGCATGATTGATGGGTCATATGGCAAGAGTATGTTTAGTTTTGTAAGAAACTGCTAAACTGTCTTCCAAAGTGGCTGTACCATTTTTGCATTTCTACCATCAGTAGATGGGAGTTTTTGTTTCACATCCTCACTGGCACTGAGTGTTGTCAGTGCCTTTTGTTTGGGGCAATTGTAATGGGTATGCAATGGTATACTATTGTTGTTTTAATTTATAATTCCCTAATGGCCTATGATATTGAGTATCTTCTTGTCTGCTGTATATCTTCCTTGGTGAGGTGTCTACGTCTTTTGCCCATTTTTTTTTAACTGAGCTATTCCTTTTCTTATCATTGAGTTTTAAGAGTTCTTTGTATATTTCAGAAAATATTCCTCTATCATACATGTCTTTTGCAAATATTTTTCTCCCAATGTGTGGCTAGTCTTCTCATTCTCTTGACAGTGTCTTTTGCAGAGCGGAATTTTTAAATGCTAATGAAGTGCAGTTTATCAATTCTTTCTTTTATGGATCCTGACTTTGGTATTGTGGCTAACAAGTTTTGCGTATGTAAGTAGTCAAATCTATCATTGTGAAAAAAGTCAGATCAGTCTCATCCTTTAATATGTCTTCTCTCCCAACCTCTGTAAAAAAATATGCACATATATTTTCTTTAGCGTGTTACAAATACCAAACCATTAAACAAATCAGAAAACAAAAAGTATGAAATTGTAGAATCAGAGTTAAAATATATTTCCAAGGAAATTCATGCAATATCTATATGTTTTAATTCACTAAAATAATCCTTCTGGGGTGCCTATATATTTTGGTGCTAAGGATGTAAGTACAAATAAAATAAACCCCCTTTATTCACACAGTTTACAGTTAAGAGAATAAAAATAAAGTATGGTTAGCTAAACAGAGAGTACATGGTGGCGTGGGTTTGTGAGAAGCCCTCGCTATTAAGATGAAAATGTAACAGAGATACGAAGGCAGTAGCCATAAACACATGTGGAGGATGAGTCTTCTCTGCAGAGGTATTGAAAGTTTATAGGCTATAGGAAAGATGTGTACTTGCTGTATTCACTGAAAAATAAGGAGGCTAATGTGAGGATAGTGGAAATTTAGTCAGAGATAAGGGGCGTTGGGGAAGATCCATTATGACCTTGTCTGTCTTTGTAAAGATTTTGCATTTTACTTTGTTAGATAATAAGATATGGGAGTATTTGGGGGCAGAAGAGAGACATGGTTGAAGTTATATTTTTAAATGAACACCCAGCTAATCATGTTGAGATTACGTACATGTGTGGTGGGGAAAAAGATGTCCTAAAAAGTACTAGAAGGAGTCTAGTATACATCCCAAGTTAGACCTCAATAATAACAGAGTTGTTAGGACAAAAATAAAGAACTGACCCCAAGATGTCAGTCAGACATAAATTTGTAAAGGCATTTATGTTGATTAAAATGAAAATAACTTTCATCCTTTGTATTTTTTCCTCTTATACATATCACTTGTGTAAAATAGAGTTGCTTTGCCTTTTCCTTTTCTTTTTGCCTTTTACCACCCTAAATGGATTCACCTGGTAGAGAACTTCCTTAAAATTGATTTAGTTCTTGGGGCACCTGGGTGGCTCAGTTGGTTAAGCATCCGACTTCAGCTTAGGTCACGATCTTGCAGTTGATGGGTTTGAGTCTTGTGTTGGGCTCTGTGCTGACAGCCCAGAGCCTGGATCCTGCTTCAGATTCTGTGTCTCCCTCTCTCTCTCTGCCCCTCCCCCCACTCATACTTTACACACTCTCTCTCTCTAAAATAAAATAAAATAAAATAAAATAAAATAAAATAAATCATTAAAAATTGATTTAGGTCTCCATCCAGACCTTTATATATTCACATCAGAAACTTTCAGGAGTAAAGTTACATAGAATTTTTGGGGTTTCCCATGAGCTACGTGTCTTTACTGCACCATGTATATGACCTATATAGGAATGAAGAAAATTTCATGGTGAGGTGGAAGGAGTGGCAAGCCTGGGAAAGGGTGGGAAACGTGGAGATGAGGGAACCTGATGCACTCTACAGCTCCAATTGCTATTTTTTCATTTTCTTCTCATGATGATTGCCAAACCCACTGCTCTGTGCATGTGGACTCAGAACCAGAAGCATGTCCTAATTCTCCTCAGAGAAGGATTACATTTCATATAATTCTGAATTACAACTTTTATTATTTTCTTCATAAATTTAATTTCCTTTTTTCTTCCTATAATATCCATGGTCAATTTAATTCTACAATGTTATTATTTTTTTCATAAAAGCACATTTCTTCTAATTTTGATAGTAACATGAAATAGAGGAGTGATATATACTAAGTCTATTTGATGCAAGTAGAAACCTAGTTCTTGCTTACACCATGTTTATGTTGTGCCTATATGCAAATGACTAGGTTCCCCATCAGAATGTGGAGCAAAGTTTATGACACACATACATACGTGGTTCTATTTTTTTTTTTTCAATGTTTTATTTTATTTATTTTTGGGACAGAGAAAGACAGAGCATGAACGGGGGAGGGGCAGAGAGAGAGGGAGACACAGAATCGGAAACAGGCTCCAGGCTCTGAGCCATCAGCTCAGAGCCCGACGCGGGGCTCGAACTCACGGACCGCGAGATCGTGACCTGGCTGAAGTCGGACGCTTAACCGACTGCGCCACCCAGGCGCCCCCATACGTGGTTCTAGAAACAGAAGAACACTGGATTAAAACTACAACATTAACAGCATAAAATTGCCAGTTTTCAAGGTTGGAATTATCTGATGAAAAGGCTGCTACTGAAATAATTAAATTATAATAGTTGAATGACTCTTGGATGATATTCTGACAGCATTTAAACCTATTGGTCTAGCTCATGAAAACAGGCAGAATATTGAGTCATTTTTGTTACTTTAAATCATTCAGTATATTAAGTCAAACACACTTCATGGCATTTTAGTAACAGGAGAATGTGTTAAAATCCTAAGTATGGGGGCGCCTGGGTGGCTCAGTCGGTTAAGCGGCTGACTTCTGCTCAGGTCATCTCACGGTCTGTGAGTTCGAGCTCCGCGCCGGGTTCTCTGCTGACAGCTCAGAGCCTGGAGCCTGTTTCGGATTCTGTGTCTCCCTCTCTCTGACCCTCCCCTATTCATGCTCTGTCTCTTTCTGTCTCAAAAATAAATAAACGTTAAAAAAATTAAAAAAAAATAAATAAAATAAAATAAAATCATAAATATGTAAATCGTCATGGATATAAAACTAAAGTAAATAAATGTTAATGTTCTCAGACAAGCAAAGGGAAAAGAGAAATTAACAACAGCAAAATGGCTATATTTAAGATTACTATTTAAAAAACATTTGTCAAATTTAAAGAGCTCACCAATTAAAACAATTCTAAAAAAATTACTTGAAAATCTTATCATTAAATATCTCTAGCTTTCACTAGGTCCTTTTATTTATCTACATAGTTCCCTACTTTTATTCTCTCTCTCGTCTTAAAAATGTACAACTTAAATAAAGTGGAAACGCTACTTCATTGACATAGACCTCAAAAATCTGAAAATTATATGAAATTGAATTGATAATTATAAGCAAATTTTTCTAATAAATACCAACAGAATCACATAATACTAGAGTTCAGTTTAAATATCAAAATTTCTGCCTTGTGCTTTAAACATTATATTAGTATTTCTTCTAGAGGACCTCAATGGGATGGGAATGAAAATACTTTTTTTTTTTTTGCAAACAATCAGTGAGTGATTGATTATGCCTGTCCATACACATGTCTGATGGATTTAAAAGTGATAGTATCTCTAATTGCAAATCCAATACCTGATTAATGTTGTTCTGAAGTTTAGTGACCTTTTAAAATAGAAAAGTATTTCACATCAATCACTGCATTGTTACTCATCAGAATATCCATTTTCACTCATTTGGATATGTGCTGCTATTGGGCAATGTGCCATTACTCCTTAACAACTGAGGCTTAAACTACTAAATTGCTTTCATATAGGCAAAAAGAAATGCAGATGTAAGCCATGTAGACTCCTCTGATTCACAATATTCATTACAAGGAGAATGTTCCTTTGGCAAAGAGAAATCTGAGGAGAGCAGTCTATGATAGATTTTGGTTCACGGTGAGCTACAAACCACCCTAGACCTTAGCAACCTCTCTGGATAAAATAAAGAAAACCTCACAGGTGTATTAGTGATATGCACATAATAGGAATTCATTAACAATTGTGTATGAGCAACTATAAAACTGACATTTTATGCAACCATGCAAATTTATGCAGTGGTGTCAGAATAACAAACCTAAATTATACAGGTAGATGACTTAACTACAATGATTAATAAGCAATTGCAAGCATTTAGGTTGTTTTTAAGTAAATGTTATGCAAATATGCTTGAATCAAAAATTAAAAGCTAAACAAACATGCTAAACTTTCAAGTAACTGCTAACATAAATGTTAATCTGACACAAATACTCTTTTGTTATTTATTTTACTTGTCAGACCCTCTGTGACCTATGTTAAGGAAAAATCACTTGTGTGCTCACATATTACAAAGAGAATAAATCTACATAATTTTAGTTCTCATTTTTAAAATAAAGAATTAAAATGGAATATAACCAAAAAACCACAAGTTGAAACTACATATATATTCTAAAATTTTATTTTTATAACTCTATTGAGTTGTAATTGACATCCAGTAATTAAATAAAGTTTATGATTTGATGTTTTGATATCTGTATATAATTATGAATCCAACATCAAAATGGTAAAGAACATATCCATCACCCTCAAAAGTTTCCTTATACCCTGTTTAATCCGTTTTGTCTGCCTCTTCCCACATCCCCCAACCTATCACCTTCCCTAGATAATCTGTAATCTACTTACTGTTACTAAAGATCAATTTGCATTGTATAGAATTTAAGACAAATGAAATTTATACAGGATGTACTTTTTTTAAAGTTCCTATAAATCTTTTTTCCCCAGTTTTTTTTGAGGAATAAATGACATACATCACTGTATAAATTAAGGCATAAATCATGATGGCTTGAATTACATGTATTATGAAATGATTACTACAATAGGTTCAGCTAATGCCCATCTTCTCAAATAAATACAAAAAAAATATTTTTTTTCCTTGTGGTGAGAACTCTTAACAACTTTCTAGGAGTGTTTCTATAGTTTCTATAAACAACTTTATAGCAGTGTTAGCTATAGTCCTCATGTTGCACATTATAATCCCTGGTGCTTATTTATTTTATAACTGGAAGTTTGTACCTTCCTCAAATTCCTCCTCTCTTCCATCCCTCCACCTCTGGTAACTGCAAGTACAATCACTTTTTCTATAAGGTGGTTTTGATTGTTTTTCTTAAATTCTACCTATAAGTGAGATTATACAGTATTTGTTTTTCTCTGTCTCACATATTTCTCACTTATTTCACTTTGAGTAATTTCCAATATCCCATCCTCCAGGTTGCTGATTCTTTCTTCTGCATGGTTGAGTCTACCTTTGAAACTCTGTTGAATTCTTTGGTTTAGTTATTGTATTTTTCAACTCTAGGGTTTGTTTTTTTCTTTTTTTTCTTTTTTTTTCTTTTTTTTTCTTTCATTCTTTTTCTTTCTTCCTTCCTTCCTTTCGTTCCTTCTTTCTTTTTTTTTATGGTAGTTGCTGTTTCCTCGTTAACTTCTTGTTTTGTTCATGCAATAACATAATAAATATTCCTTTTGTAGTATCTCAAGGAAATGTTACCAAAATTGATGAAAGGTGAGCTCTGAAGAAAGTCTCCACAAATTTCAGAGAAACAAATTATGTAATATATGTTTTCTGGCTTCAGTGGAATTCAGGTTGAATTCAGTAACATGAAATAATTAGAAAACATATTATATATATATATATATATATATATATATATATATATACATATATATATAGTTGGAATAATAAAAACATGTGTCAATTCAAAAATTATGCCTTAAACATATACAGTGATCTATATCATCATTTATTCCTCAAAAAAACTGGGAAAAAAGATTTATAGGAACTTTAAAAAAAGTACATCCTGTATAATTTCATTTGTCTTAAATTCTATACAATGCAAATTGATCTTTAGTAACAGTAAGTAGATTACAGATTATCTGGGGAAAGTGATAGGTTGGGGGATGTGGGGAGAGGCAGACAAAATGGATTAAACAGGGTTTAAGGAAACTTGAGGGTGATTGATATGTTCTTTACCATTTTGATGTTGGATTCATAATTGTAAAATAAAATGGATATATATAAAACGTGTGTGTGTGTGTATGTGTGTGACAAAGACATGTTCAAGAATATTCATTTATAATGGCCCCAAACTAGATGCAACCCAAAGCTTCTGCAATTGTGTGTGGATAATAATGTTATATCTTAAAACTGCATATTATAGTTTGATAGCAATGAACAGATGACTGTGACATGCACCAAAATAGAAGAACTTACATATATTAAACAAAATAAGCCAAATACAAACATATTGTGATTCCATTAGTGTAAGGTTTAAAAACAGGCAAAACTAATGCATAGTGATATAAGTCCAACTGAGAGGTAACTTTGGGAATTGAAAAGAGGGGAGGGAGACTGGGAGAAGGTACTGGCAGGGGATATTGAGTGCTGATAACATCTCACTTTTGGGTCTGCATAGTAGTCATACAAATGCTGATTTTGAAATAAAATAATGAACCATACCATTTCTTTACTTTTATAAATGTATTCCCATAAAATATACTTTAAATAAATACCATTACCGATCTTCACCTCTTTGTCTCCTGTCATCACTGATATACTCTCTGCCTTACCCTTTCGTTACTTTTACCTTCTGTGAAAGGTATAGTGGTTTATGCTCCAGGAAAGAAGTCCAAATGTATAGAAGAGAGATGTGAAATCTTTCCCACTGAAAACAACAAAGCATCCATAAAAACTCCTTCCAACTTGCCTGTTTTTCTTCTAAAGTAGATGTAAGAAACGATGGATGTAAAGGGGACAAGAGAGAAGACAAGAAGGGAGGGACACAGGAAAGAAAGAAAATTAAGGGAATGTCAAAGAGAATAGCTGTGAACTGAGGATTAGGACAACTAATGGAACTAAGAAAGCCCAAAGGACAAAGAAAATAAGAAAGGGAAGCCAGAAAATTTTCCATTCAGTCTTTTCACTAGTATTAAATACTGTTTATAATTTTGATCATTATACACATAGCTAAAAACTATAATGACTGCTGTTTTTCTTTTTTTTTCTTTTTTTTTTTTTTTTAAGTTTATTTATTTTTGGGACAGAGAGAGACAGAGCATGAACGGGGGAGGGGCAGAGAGAGAGGGAGACACAGAATCGGAAACAGGCTCCAGGCTCTGAGCCATCGGGCTCTCTGAGCCATCAGCCCAGAGCCCGACGCGGGGCTCGAACTCACGGACCGCGAGATCGTGACCTGGCTGAAGTCGGACGCTTAACCGACTGAGCCACCCAGGCGCCCCTGACTGCTGTTTTTCATTTTACAGAATGCCATGTAAGTAAATCTATAAGTAAATGTCTTTTTCAATTTCATAGGCCTTTGATAGGAATCCTTCCAGTGTCTAATTTTCAAGGTAAATCTCATGATACATTGTAAATTAAAATTTTCCCTTTGTTGGGATTTTTTACTTTCAAAGTTTTAATAAAATTATATGAAAACTTTTTATATCTGCATGAGTATAGACATATATCTCCTTATATTTAAAAGCTGTGTATTTCTAAAGTTTTTTTATCAGTGCATTAATAGCACCAGTTTGGGGATACCTGGGTGGCTCAATCAGTTAAGCGCCTAACTCTTGAGTTTGGCTCAGGTTGTGATCTCACAGTCTGTGAGATCCAGCCCCGTGTCGGGCTCTGTGCTGATAGCATGTAGCCTGCTTGGGATACTATCTCTCCCTGTCTCTCTCTGCCCTTCCCCTGTTTTCTCTCTCCCTCTTTCTCAAAATTAATAAATATTTTTTAAAAGCTTCAGTTTTGAGTATGTTTTATGAAGAGTTGATATTTCTCTAAAATTTCAAAAACACTGGCTTATATCTATATTACTAATTAAATATTTTAGGGAGAACTTTTAGGTTTTAAAATATACATGAGGGGCGCCTGGGTGGCGCAGTCGGTTAAGCGTCCGACTTCAGCCAGGTCACGATCTCGCGGTCCGGGAGTTCGAGCCCCGCGTCGGGCTCTGGGCTGATGGCTCAGAGCCTGGAGCCTGTTTCCGATTCTGTGTCTCCCTCTCTCTCTGCCCCTCCCCCGTTCATGCTCTGTCTCTCTCTGTCCCAAAAATAAATAAACGTTGAAAAAAAAAATTAAAAAAAAAAAATATACATGAGATTTATTGGGACACATTTGGAAATGTAAATGTATATATTCCAAAACATATTTAATACTAGTAACTATACTCTCAATAACAAAAAGTACCATGACTTAGTAGAAAAAAATTTATTAAGTGAGGCAATTATATCTGTATTCTAGGATAAAACCTTTACCCGATGTATGCAAAAACTTATCACATTGATTCTACGTGAATATTTCATTGATGCTGAGAAATGTATTTTTACACATTTTAGTATTTGTAATAGTGGGATGCATCTGACAATTGTTGTCACAATTGTTATAGTCTTACAATCACTTTAAGACTGTTAGCAGTTATGACAGAGCTGTCATTACCTGCCATGTATGACCTTGGTCTGAGCTATTCATATTGTAATTACTTCAATCGAATCATGTGCGTTATTGGAACTACACATGTCAAGTTTGATTACCATTTTAAATGTCTTTTAAAATGTCCAACTATGTCTCAGCATTGAAATACAAAATGGTATTGTGTATGCAGAGGCACAGAAGCAGAACCACAGGGCATAAATAAGACATTAGTGAAGCAAATATTCATCGTTGAAGGAATGTGGCTGCAATTTCAAATTTTCTTGAAAGCAACAAGCAAATACTTTATGGGACTTGAACAAGAAAGACACTCCCAAGTAGGGAAGCTATCTTATTTTATTTCTCTGAAATATGTAAAAGAATTTTCAATCACTGGCCATGGGAAAAAAATGAAATGAGAAATTATCAATTCCTAGAAAAATTTGGACTAAGGGAGGGAGAGACGACTGTGGGAAATTATATATTATTTAAGTTATCAGTTTGTAGAACTTCCAGGTGATTTTGTGCACAGAGGCTTAAATACCAGCAATAAGTAATTTTCTTGAGAAAAAACAAAACTATGAATATGGTAAAAATCAAACACACTTATGTAATATCAGCATCTAAATTTGACATATGGGTTTCAGTGGCTTAGAAGAAAATTCTGTAGACAATAATTCAGTACTTATCTATAAAAGCTGGATAACCATGCTCTTGAGGGCAAAGAGTAATGCATTATGTGGAAACATGAAATTGTTGACCGTGATTACAAAATTAATATACAAGATTTAGGCTATGAATGAGAGGGAATATTTAGCAATCTCTAATTTATCTTTCACGTATGCATTTTTGTTTATATGTGCCCTAAATTGATATATATGAAAAACATCTATTAAATTTAAGGTAGCTCACTCAATGATTGTAATATTTCTGTCTAAAACAAAGTCAAGATTTTACAAAACACATCCACGAACCCTGCTAAAGAAGCATTTATTTGTGAAAATTTGCAGAAACAGGAACAGTATCAGAAACATGGGTTTCCCTTGACCCATTGTATTTTAGGCCAGAATGCAGTGATTTTGGCAACGGAATGTCAGAATGTAGAAGAAAAGCTCTGATTGTGGTGTTTTTAGCTGCATAAAGAAACAGACATGTTCCTGAAAGAAGCAGATATTTAGTAACAGATGACATGGCAGCAATACAGGTCCTGTTCTTTTTTCTCTTTCTTTCTAATATTTATTTTATTATTTTTAAAGTGTATTTATTTATTTTGAGAGGGGGTAAGTAGAGGGACAGAGAGAGAGGGAGAAAAGGTCTCAAGCAACCACACTGTTAGCACGGAGCCCAATGTAGGGCTTGAACTCAAGAAACGGTAAGATCATAATCTGAGCTGAAATCAAGGTTCAGATGCTTAACTGACTGGGACACTCAGTTGCCCCTGTTGTTTTAATTATATTTTACTTCAGTATAATTAACATACAGTGTTATACAAGTTTCAGGTCTACAGTATAGTAATTCGACAATTTTACATATACTCAGTACTCTTTATGATTACTGTATAGTTACCCGTCACCAATATCACCCACCCCCCACACACCACCCCTCTGGTAATCAACAGTTTTTTTCTCTATATTTCAGAGTCTGTTTTTGTTTCTCTCTTTTTTTTTCTTTGTTCGTTTCTTTTGTTTAGATTCCACATGACTGAAATTATATGGTATTTGTCTTTCTCTGACTTATTTGACTTAGTATTGTACGTTGTACATCCATCCATGTTGCTGCAAATGATAAAATTTCATTCTTTTTTCTATGGCTGAGTGATACTCCATTGCATATGTGTGTTTATTCATTTATCAATTAATGGGTACTTGAACTGCTTCCATAGTTTGGCTATTGTAAATATCGCTGCAATGAACATGGGGATGCAAATATCTTTTCAAATTAGTGTTTTCCTATTCTTTTGGAAAATACCCAGTAGTATAATTTCTGGATCATGTGGCGATCCTATTTTTAACTTTTTGAGGAACCTTCATACTGTTTTCTACAGTGGTGCACCAGTTTGCAGTCCCACCAGCTGTGGGCATTTTCAAAGGTGGCTTTTCCTCCCCATCCAATACTTCTTGTTTATTATCTTACAGATTTTAGCCATTCTGACAGGTGTTAGGTGATATTTCATTGTGCTTTTGAATTTCATTTCCGTGATGATTAGTGATGTTGAGCATCTTTTCATGTGTCTGTTGGCCATCTGGATGTCTACTTTGGTCAAAATGTCCATGTCTTCTGCTCATTTTTAAACTGGATTGTTTTTAGTGTTGAGTTGCACAAATTCTTTGTATCTTATAGATACTAACACTTCATCAGATATGTCATTTACAAACATTTTCTCCCATTCAGTAGGCTCTCTTTTTGCTTCCTCAATTGTGGGTTTTTGTTGTTGTTGTTGTTTGTTTGTTTGTGTTGCTGTGCAGAAGCTTTTTTATTTTGATATGGTTCCAACAGTGTATTTTTGCTTTTGTTTCCCTTGCCTTAGGAAACGTATATAGAAAAAATGTTGCCACAGGTGATGTCAGAGATATTACTGCATGTCTTCTCTTCTATGATTTTTATGGTTTCAGGTCTCACATTTAGGTCCTTAATTCATTTTGAGTTTATTTGTGTATGATGTAAGAAAGTGGTCTGGTTTCATTCTTTGTCTGTAGCTGTCAAGTTTTCCTCACACCATTTGTTGAAGGGACTGGCTTTTTTCCCCTTGCATATTCTTGATTCCTTTGTTGGAGATTGAGGATATAGTTGTGGGTTTATTTCTGGATTTTTTTTATTCTATTCTATTAATCTATATGTCTATTTTTGTGCCAGTACCAGACTGTTTAGATTATTATAGCCTTATAATATAACTTGAAGTCTAGAATTGTGATACCTCAAGTTTTATTATTCTTTTTCAAGATTGCTTTGGCTATTCAGGGTGTTTTGTGGTACCATTCAAGTTTAAGGATTGTTTGTTCTAGTTCTGTGAAAAATCCTATTGGTATTTGGATAGGGATTGCATTAAGTCTGTAGACTGCTTTGGGTAGTATGGGTATTTTAACATATTTGTTTTTCCATCCATGAGCCTGAAATACTTTTCCATTTATTTGTGTCATCTTCAATTTCTTTCATCGATATTTTCTATTTTTTAGAGTACAGTCTTGCATCTGTTTGGTTAAGTTTATCCTGAGGTGTTTTACTGCTATTGGTGCAACTGAAAATGGGATTGTTTTCTTAATTTCTTTTCCTATCACTTCATAATTAGTGTATACAAAATGTAATAACTTTCTGTACATTGATTTTGTATCCTGTGACTTTACTGAATTCATTTATCAGTTCTTGTAGTTTTTTGATAGCATTGTTAGGCTTTTCTACATAGCGTATCATATGCAGATAGTGAAACTTTTACTTCTTACTTACCAATTTGGATGCCTTGTATTCCTTTTTCTTGTGTGATTGCTGTGGCTGGGACTTCCAGTACTATGTTAAATAAAAGTGGTGAGGGTGGACATCCTTGTCTTGTTCCTGACCTTACGGGAAAAGCTCTCAGTTTTTCTCCATTGCGTATGTTAGCTGTGGGTGTTTCATATATAGCCACTCTTATGTTGAGATATGTTCCCTCTCAACCTATGTTGTTGAGGGTTTTCATCATGAATGGGTGTTGTCAAATGCCTTGTCTGCATCTATTGAAATGATCAGATGGTTTTATTCTTTCACTTGTTGATATGATATATAACACTGATTAATTTGCAAATATTGAGCCATTCTTCTAACTCAGGAATAAATCCCACTTGATCGTAGTGAATGATTTTTTAAATGTATTATTGGAATTACTAATATTTTGTTGAGGGTTTTTGCATTTATGCTTTTTTTTTAGAGATATGGGCCTGTTGTTCTTTTTGGTAGTTTCTTCAGTGGACTTTGATATCCAGGTAATGCTGGCCTCACAGGATGAATTGGAAAGTTTTCCTTCTTCTTCTATTTGTTGAAATAAAAGGACAGCTTTGAGAAGGACAAGTATTATGTCTTCTTTAAATGTTCGGTAGAATTCACCTGTGAAGCCATCTGGTCTTGGATTTTTGTTCCTTGAGAGTTTTTTGAATACTGATTTCATTTCATTGCTGATAATCTGTCTGTTCAAATGACCTATTTCTTCCTGATTCAGCTTTGGGAGATTTTATGTTTCCAAAAATTTATCCATATATGCTAGGTTGTCCAATTTGTTGGCATTTAATTTTTTATAATATTCTCTTAAATCCTTTGTTTTCTCTGCTATTAATGATTATTTCTCCTCTTTCAGTTCTGAATTTTGAGTCCTGTCTCTCTCTGTCTCGGTCTCATCTCTCTTTCTGTTTCTTTCTATCTCTTTTTTATGAATCTGGCTAAAGGCTTATCAATTTTGTTAATCTTTTCAAAGAACTAGTTCCTGGGGCACCTGAGTGGCTCAGTCAGTAAAGCATCTGACTTCAGCTCAGGTCATAATCTTGAAGATTGTTAGTTCAAGTCCCACATCAGGCTCTGTGCAGACAGCTTGGAGTCTGGAGCCTGATTTAGATTCTGTGTCTTCCTCTCTCTCTGCCTCTCCCCATTTGTGTGCTCTCTCTCTCTCTCTCTGTCTCTCAAAAATAAACATTAAAGTTAAAAAAAAAAACTAGTTCCTGTTTTCACTGATTTTTTTTCAGTTTCTATTTCATTTATTTCTGTTCTACTCTTTATTATTTACTTCTTTTTAATGGTTTGGGGTGTTTAGTTCTTGTTTTTCCACCTCTGGTAGGTATAAATTTAGGTTGTTTGAGATTTTTCTTGCTTCTTAAGTTAAGCCTGTATTGCTATAAATTTCTCTCTTAGGAAACCTTTTGCTGTATCCCAGACATTTTGGACAATTGTATTTTCATTTTCATTTGTTCCAGGTTTTTTTTTCTTTTATTTCCTCTTTGATCGATCAACCTCTTGGTTGACCTATTCATTATTTAGGGGCGTGTTAGTTACTCTCCATGTATTTGTGTTCTTTTCAGATTTTCTTGTGGTTGATTTCTAGTTTCATGGTATTGTGGTGGGAAAAGATGCATGGTGTGACTTCCATCTTTGTGCATTTGTTGAGACTTGTTTTGTGACCTAACATGTGATCTGTTCTGGAGAATGTTCCATGTGCACTTGAAAAAGAATATGTATTCCACTGTTTGGAAATAGAATATCCTGAATATATCTGTTAGATCCATTAAGTCCATTGTGTCATTCAAAGCCACAGTTTCCTTGTTGGTTTTCTGTTTGGATTATGTATCTATTGATGTAAGTGCAGGGTTAAGGTCCTCTACTATTATTGTATTACTATTGATTACTTCCTTTATGTTTGCTAATAGCTGCTTTATGCATTTGCCTGCTCCTATGTTATATGTATAAATATATATAATTGTTATATATTCTTGTTGGATTATTCCCTTTAAGATATTGTAGGGTCCTTTTTTGTCTCTTGTTAGAGTATTTAATGTCTATTTTATCTTATAAAAGTATTGCCACCCTACCTTTGTTTTCACTTAAATTTGCTTGGTAAATATATTTCTAGACCTTCACTCTCAATCTGCATGCGTCTTTAGGTCTGAAATGAGTCCCTCGCAGACAGCATATAGATGGGTCTTGCTTTCTTATCCATTCCTTTGCCCTATGTGTTTTGATTGGAAAATTTAGTCCATTTATATTCAAAGTAATTATGGGTAGATATGTACTTATTGTCATTTATAAATTTGTTTTACAGTTGTTTTTGTACTTCTTCTGTCTTCCTTTTTTCTCTCACTCCTTTCTTTCACATTTTTATTTGTGGTTACTATTTATATATAACATCATATGCATATAGCAGTCTATATTAAATTGATGGCCCCTTAAGTTTGAACCCATTCTAAAAAGCATTAAATTCTTACTCCCTCACCCTCCCCCCACACACACACACACACATTTTTTAGGTATATGGTGTCCTACTTTACTTCTTTTTATTTTGTGAATCCCTTGACTAATATTACTGTTTCTGTGCTTCCTGCTTTTCTTACTCTTACTTATGGTCTTTCCTTTCCATTCAAAGAGTCCCCTTTAACATTTCTTATATGGCTTATTTAGTGGTGATGGATTTCTTTAACTTTTTTTTAAAGTTTATTTATTTTGAGAGAGAGACTGTGGATAGGAGAGGGGAAGAGAAAGAGGGAGAGAGAATCCCAAGTAGGCTCCATGTTACCAGTGCAGAAACAAATGCAGGGCTTGAACTCATAAAAATGTAAGATCATGACCTGAGATGAAACCAAGAGTCAGGTGCTTAACAGAATGAGCCACCCAGCAGTGCTGGATTCCTTTAACTTTTATCTGGAAAACTGTTTATCTCTCTTTGTATTCTGAATGATAGCCTTTCTGGATAGTCTTGTCTACAGGTTTTTTTTGTTCTTTGTTGTTTTTGTTTGTTTGTTTTATTTCAGCACTTTGAATATATCATGGCATTCTCAGCCTGCAAAGTTTCTGCAGAAAAATCAGCTAATAGTCTTACAACGTTTACCTTGTATGTAACTGTTTTCTTTTGCTTCTCTTAAAATTCTCTCTTTATCAGTACTTCATGCTATTTTAATTACTATATATCTTGGTGTGGACCTCCTTGGATTGATTTTGTTGGAGTATCTCTTTGCCTCCTAGACTTGGATTTCTCCCCCGCCTCTCCCAGATTTAGAAAGTTGTCAGCTATTATTTCTTCAAATGAATAATCGGTTCCCTTTTATCTCTTCTCCTTCTGCAAATGTTATTACACTTGGTGTCATTGAATTCCCTTAATCTATTCTCATATTTTATTATTCTTTTTTCTTTATATTGTTCATTGCTTGATTGCTTTCCATTACTCTGTCCTCCAGGTTGCTGATTAGTTCTTCTACTTCCTCTAGTCTACTATTTATTCCCTCTAGTGTATTTTTTTCATTTTTTTAATGTTTATTTAATTTAAAAGAGAGAGAGAAACACAGCAGGAGTGAGGCAGGGGCAGAGAGAGAGGGAGACACAATCTGAAGCAGGTTCCAGGTTCTGAGCTGTCAACACAGAGCCCAATGCAGGGCTTGAACCCACGAACTGTAAGATCATGACCTGAGTTGAAGTTGGTCGCTTAGCCAACTGAACCACCCAGGCGCCCCCCCCCACCAACTAGTGTATTGTTAATTTCACTTATTGAGTTATTCATCTCTTATTTGTTCTTTTTTATGTTCTCTATCCCTTTGTTGAGGTTCTCACTAGATCCTCCACTCTTTTCTCAAGTCTAGTGAGTATTTTTGTGAACATTACTTTAACTTTTCTATCAGGGTATTACTTGTCTGTGTTTCACCTAGTTCTCTTGCTGTGATTTTGTCCTGTTCTTTCATTTGGGACATCCTCCTGTGTCTCATACTGTCTAACTCTTTGTCTCTGTTAGGAAAGTCAGCTACTTCTCCTTCTCTTGAAAGTAGTGGCCTGGGGCGCCTGGGTGGCGCAGTCGGTTAAGCGTCCGACTTCAGCCGGGTCACGATCTCGCGGTCCGTGAGTTCGAGCCCCGCATCAGGCTCTGGGCTGATGGCTCGGAGCCTGGAGCCTGTTTCCGATTCTGTGTCTCCCTCTCTCTCTGCCCCTCCCCGGTTCATGCTCTGTCTCTCTCTGTCCCAAAAATAAATAAACGTTGAAAAAAAAAAAAAAAAAGAAAGTAGTGGCCTAATAAAGACAAGGTCCTATGGTACTCTGTAGTCCAGTGTCCCCAGTTCACCAGAACATGATGCTTCAGGGATGTCTCCTATGTGTGTTATGTGTGCCCTGTTGTTGTGGCTGAGTTTTGCTTGCCTCAGTCCAGTCATCTGCCATGGCTCTCTTTGCCTGTTGTGGGCAGGTTTTGTCTGATATTACTCAAGCTCAAGGTGGCCTTGTATTTTTAGTGAGACAGTCTGGGGCTGGCTTGGGCTTGAGTTGGATCAGAGCAGGCATTTGACAGAACTATGATCACACCAAACTGCAGGATGCTTTCTCTTAGTGCCCTTTTCATTGGTTGATGGGGCCTACAGTCAGGCTTGACTATAGTCCCATTGCTGGGACTATAGTTGGGCTCTGTGTGTGGTTATCTTCCCCTCTCCCCTAGGCAGGAGTCAGTTTTCAGTGGTGCTGGGCTTTGTGATTGCTTTTTGCACAATGCCAAGCTCGTGGTGTTGCTTTGCATGGACTCCTGCCAGAGACGTGTTGTATTGAGCAACTCTGCAGGAAAGCACAGGGTCAGGTCATATGATGTTAATGTTTGCAAAGGTCTGCTATTGGAGGAGACCTGGAGTTACTTTGGAGAACTCCTGAGATGGTGGGTTGTCAAGAAAATGTATGGGCAGGGGACACTATTAGCAAGCAGGATGGAGAGTATTCACACTAGTTCCAGTGTTGTATCTAGGCTGGGGGCTGGGAGAGGGAAATGGCTCTTTTGTTTTGGAGAAATCTAAAGATCCCTGCCTCTCTTGCAAATGTTCTGACATTAGCAAATAAATCTCTTTGCCATATACCCCAGGCATTTTTCAAACTGCTGTTACTATGCTGTCTCACAGTGGAGTTATTTGATATGCTATCTTTTTAAGGGTGGGTACTCAGTTTCCTATGGCCCTCTGGCTCTCCCAGAGCCAAACCTGCTGATTTTTATATTTCTAGGTGTTAAGCCCCGCTAACTGTATGAACTCACAAAATTAGAGCCTTCTGGTTTTCAAAGCCAAATGTTGTGACAATTTTTCTTTCCAGTGTGGGTCCCCCATGCCCGTGGTGCCTGATATGAAGTCTGCTCCTTTATGTCCTCTCTGTTTGCAGTGGTCCTCCCTCCTGGTTCAGTTTGGTTCCCGACGTCTCTGCCTTTCCTACTGTTTTCGATGTGGCCTCTCTATTTGGCTGTGGAGCGTCTGTTCTGCCAGTCTTTGGGTGGGTTATTTTCTGGGTTATTTATACTGATTGTGTGTTATCTAGGTGTATCTATATGTTGAGCTAAGCTTAGAATCCCTCAACTCTGCCATCTTCCCTGGAGGTAGACCCAACACAGGTCCAGTTCTATATTGAAATCTCAGTATTAATGGTTTGAGGAATATTGGTTTCTCCCCAGCATGAAAGGGAGGCATAGATCTGATACCTATGACTTGGGATCGTAACAGGAAAGATTGTCATAAAATAACAAGATTGTCATAAGGATTCACGAGGAAAAAGAAAGAATTGGGTTATAGTTTAATTTGCATTATTCTTCTCATACATAGTGTTATGCCCAGAATTCGTGATCCCCAAAGACCACCAGGGAGCCGAGTCCGATACGAAAGCAAAGAGCCTTTATTCGAGCTAGCTTGAGCTCAATCCCCTACCTGCACCGACGCAGGGGTGAGATACCAGAGAGAGAGAGCGAGTTTCAAAAGGACAAAGGTTTTATTGGGGCCTGGGGGCAGTTGGTGAGGTAATGGCTATGGCCTCAGCCGATTGGCTGGGGAAGGGTCCTGGGGAAGGGTCCGAGTCCTGTTAGGCAGGTGAGGGGGGGGTTACTCAAGGGGAGGAGGTGTGGTCAAGGTGAAGGACACAGAACAAGATGGAGTCGGCCGGCGTAGGCCCGCCCTATACTATACTATACTATACTATACTATACTATATTTATACTATAGTATACTATACTATATTTATACAATTTATACTATACTATACTATACTATATTTATACTATAATTTATACTATACTATAAATTAGTAGTAAATTTATAGAAAGGATCATTATATGATTAAATGTATCTTAGAATTAATAAAATGTAGCAAATGGAACAATTATCCATTTTGTTTCTCCATTGAAAAAAGGTGATAGTTATATGGCTTTTGTTTCTAATATTGATTTATACTCACAGATATATCTGCAGTATGCTAAACTTGTACCATAAAATAATAAGAGATATTAGGGAGAATATATAACACTCTTTTTCCCTTCATATATTACTGCATACATACAATAAATGATAGAATTTGAGCAATCCTTGGGTATCTTTTGGTTATCTTGGCATGTAAACTTTTAAATAAAATATGGCATGACTGGAATCTACCACCAATAACATTAAATGTAACGTTAAATTATTGTATACAGTATTTATCTGTTTCCATCCTATGCTCTTTATGAGCTTTCTAGTAGAATGTTTTATTCCTTTCATCATTTTATTTTTATTTATTTTTTTTTAATTTTTTTTCAACGTTTATTTATTTATTTTTGGCACAGAGAGAGACACAGCATGAACGGGGGAGGGGCAGAGAGAGAGGGAGACACAGAATCGGAAACCTTTCATCATTTTAAAGTAATTTTATTACATTATATTGACATCCTTAAATCTGGTAAAAAAGTCCTTACAGTAATGTAATATGATTCTGTAATGTTTTCTTTCTGATAATAAATAAAGATATGTTTAATAAGGTATGCCTAAGTAAAATCATATATATTACATTACATTTTTATCAGTGAAACAGTGTCATTTTAGGAGCCAGGATCAAAGATGTGCTGGAAATATAAGTGATGTAATTTCTGGGTTTTCACCTAAGCTGAAATACTGCATGAAAGAATATATTCTCTTTGAAATTACCATTATTGCTTCAAATAAATGGTAACTGAGAATGTCTGAATACTTTTCTCAAAATTATGGCTTTAGCTATGGTATGATACACTGTTGGTCAGATGAGAGGGCTATAGAACTTTTTAAGCATCCAGTAGTCTATTGAATTTGGATATAATATAATTCCTTTAAAGTTTAGTACATTCTTTTAAATTTAAACAGAGGAAGTCTTTCCATACTACCCAGCCATATGCAGTATTAATATTTTGGTGCTCTTTCTTGCTAACTTACCAGATCCAATTTGATTATTCATTATTGTCGAGTTCTTTTGGTAGATATCAATAATATCAATAATCTCACATAATTAAAGGTAGGTTAGGACATATTTCCTTTTCCTCACAACTGAGACACCAGGTGTTTTATTACAGTAAAAACAAATCTCATATTAAATTCTTCCACAAAAGCAGGTATTGACAATTTGACACAAAAAATAACCATGTAACTTTATCTTGGAGGTTTGATAGAAACACAGCTAGCTACTCTGACAAGTATTTTTAGAGTTGACTGTAGGCAGATATGATAATACTGTATTTTAGGATTCAAGTAATATTCTAGTCTGGCCATTGATAGAATTATCTCCTCTGTTCATGATAAAGTGTGGACTTCTTCAGAGTTCTAGGACTGTGACACAACCCCAAAGGGTGAGAATAGTTCAGTATTACATATTTTCTGCCATGTTCTGTATTTAAAACTTTGCAACTTACACCAACTGTGTGAAAGAGGACTTCATGGATATCAGTGATCAGTTTCATAATTTTACAAAGTTATGATCTTTGTCAAGCCTTAATCACACCATCAACGGGTTTATACTGGGAAAATCTGAATGTCAATCTAAGTTTATTTGATGAAATATTGCTGAAAACCTTCTTCAATAACATGTTTATCCACGTTAGATTAGACCAGCACTGGCAGTATGCTAGGTTAGGAAAACTGACTCCACTGGGTACAAAAGGACTTGGGTTACTGTATCAATGTGGCCTTTATTTAAATAGGTAAGTTCCTAGGAAGCCCCAAAAGACAAATTAATAAAAAAATAAGAAGGAAGAGATGGGGGAGAAGGGGGGCCTGTCTGATTAAGGGGCACTGAACCAAGAACAGTGGAGTTTGAGAAGCCAGCAGCTCCAGGTTCCACATCAATGGCCCCATTGACCAAAGTTGGGAAGAGGGGTCCTGGTCTTCGGCTTCTACACTGGGTCCTGTTTTGACAACAAACATGTCTCAGCCTGTCAGAAATAGAAAGGTCATTGATTATTCAGTTTCAGGAATCTGATGATGCTGATGAAGATTATGGAAGAGATTTAGACACTCCAGCTAAGAAAATTCAATCATCTTCCTGAGAAGTTCAAATTAAGAGGCGATCTTGAATGAATTCATAAGAAGACAGTGAGAACTCAGAAGAAAAAGATGTGGAAACCAAGAAGGATGATTCTCACTCAGCAGAGGACAGTGTGAAGATGCAAAAGAAGGTCACAAAAGTGTGTTCCAGCAATGGCAGGCAGGCTCTAAAGTAGCTTCCAAACACATAGAGAGGCTCATAGAAGATGTGGGCAGTGGAGAAGAACAAGAAGTGGAGGATGAGGCACCATTCCATAAGAAAGATTCTGGCCGAGATGATTTCCTAATAGAAGACAATAATGAAAGTGACTATGGCAGTTCAAAAAATAGAAACAGGGGTGCCTGGGTGGATCAGTTGGTTATGGGCCTGAATCTTGATTTTGACTCAGCTCATGATCTCACAGTTGGTTGGATTGAGCCCTGTGTTGAACTCTGTGCTGGCAGCATGGAGGAGCCTGCTCGGGATTCTCTCCCTCCCTCTCTCTCTCTGCCCCTCCCTTGCTCGTGCTCTCTCTCTCTCTCTCTCTCTCAAAATGAATAAATAGACTTTAAAGTTATTTAAAAATAGAAAAGAAAAAAAAAACAAAAAGATGACTAAAAAGTCCAAACCTGAGAGAAAAGTAAAGCAAATTCCCAAACTCAGGCTAAAGGCTGCAGTGACACCAATCCCCGTGAAAGAAAGGCAAAGGGAAGAAGGCTCTCTCCAACAGCTTCCAGGGCATCAAAGGAAAAGACTCCTTCTCCCAAAGAGGAGGAACCAGAAAGCTCTCCAGAAAAGAAACCTTCTGCAAGCCCTCCACTTGAGAAATTTGGAGATGAAGGATTTGGAGATGAAGGATCTGAAGATGAAGCACAGTGTGGGCAGCATTAAAAAAGTGATGATGGTTTGGGGAGAGATTTTATCTGAAAAAAAAGAGAAAAAAGAAAAAGAGGGAAAAAACAAAACCTACTTAAGATAGAACATGGTTTTGATTATAGCTTGACACATGGGCTTTCAATGTTTTTCCTTTTTCTTGAAACTAACATTTTCTTTTTCTTTCTTTTCTTTAAAGAAAACTCTTGTATGTTTAACTTACCTTTTATCTGTTGGTCCTCTCTTTGCCATCACGTCCTTCCCATCTCTTCCCGATGGAAGCCATGTCCAAGGAATCACTGGGTTGACTGCTTCATCTTTTTATTTTTAGTGGAAGGTATACCACAGTTGTAAAGCAGTAAGATTTGAAATGAACACTATGGAAATTTTGCTTTTTTTCTAAATGGTAGCAAGTTGAACAATAATCAAAAAATGTAGAAGTGTTTTAGTTAAAAATGATTGCTTCTTTCTCTACCTGGACTTAAAAAATATCACTTGTCATCTAATACAAGTTTATACCTATATACACAGTATAAATGTCTAAAAAAAAACAACAAAAACAAAAAACTTCCACTGATGAAGCAGGTAGGAGATAAAGATGAATTCTGAATTATTACTCAAAGTATTCATATTTTTTTATCTTGAGGGCAGGGCAGGGAATGGTGTTATCTGACCTGTTTAAGAGTGTTTTTGTTTTGCTTTGTTTTTAATTTCATCACTTGTTAGCCCTAAGAGACCCAGAACCAGAGCTGCCCAAAACCATCCTTTTATCTTGATACAGTTTTTAAGGAACTTAAAAAAAAAAAAAAGTCAAGGACCACCAAAACTTAAATCACTCTTAGTTTCCTATTTCATTGTCTAATGGTTCCTGTTTTTACTTTTTTTTTAATTTTTTTTTTTAATTTCTGAGAGACTGAGGAGACAGAGCACGAGCAGGGAAGGGCAGAAAGAGAAAGGGAGACACAGAATCCAAAGCAGGCTCCAGGCTCTGAGCTGTCAGCACAAAGCCCAATGCGGAGCTCAAACCCATGAACCATGAGATCGTGACCTGATCCAAAGTTGGACGCTTAACTGACTGTACCACCCAGGCACGCCTCTGTTTTTAAATATATATATATATATATATATATATATATATATACACATATATATGTGTGTGTGTGTGTATACACACATATATATGTGTGTGTGTGTGTGTGTGTGTGTGTGTATTCTGCTTCTTGGATAAAATTTTACCAAGTATCAAAAATAAATAAATACATACATAAAAAAACCCCAAAAAACAAAAAGCAAACCTAGAATTTAAATGGCAAGATCTAGACACCAGAGTGGATTTCTTTTTAACTGACAATGTTTAGGTTTTAAGCAAATAAAGTACCAATCAATGTGAAACTTAACAACAAAAACATATTGATAAAACTGAATGATTTTATATACAAGACAGTCTTATGACATAATACCCTAAAGGTTTCTGAAGATGATTGTCTGCTAGGAATGAGGACTATTTTTTTTTTTTATCTAAAGAATTCCTCAATCCAATTAAAAGAGCATTACTGTAATCACTGTAGATGGAGAAAAGTTGCTTTGTTGCAGAAGGATGAAAAACAAGAGAATATCAGGGTTATAGTATGACCAATTCACATACAACAATTCATCCATTGAAAAATTGCGAAAAGAAAAAAAACGTTCATAGTCAAGAATGGTAGATCTGGATGAATTGAATTTCGTCAACTCATATGATGATAGATTTGGTAAGGGCTATGACTAGGTTATTTTCAGATATTGAAGAGAGTTTAAATAGCAATCTGAAACAAAGAAAAGAAACAATTCATACTTTCATTCCCAAGTAGCTACAGTGATATGTTAAATCACTTTAATAAAATACTATTTTTTTATTCTTTACATTTTTATTTTTTAGAGTACAGTTGACACGATGTTACATTAGTTCCAGGTGTACAATATAGCAATTTGGCAAGTTTATATATTATGCTGTATTTATTTTTATTTTTATAATGTTTATTTACTTTTGAGAGACAGACAGAGACAGAGTGTGAGTGGGGGAGGGGCAGAGACAGAGGGAGACAGTATCCCAAGCAGGCTCCAGACTCTGAACTGCCAGCACAGAGCCTGATGCAGGGCTCGAACCCACGAACCGTGAGATCATGACCTGAGCTGAAAGTCAGACCCTCAGCCAACTGAGACACCCAGGTGCCCCCATTATGCTGTGTTTATAAGTGTAGCTTCCATCTGTCTTGATACATTACTATTAATATCATTGCTTATATTCCTTCTGCTGTGCCTTTTATTCTCATGATATATTCATTCCATAACTGGAAGCTTGTATCACCCACTCCCATTCACCCATTTTGCTGAACTCCCCAACTCCCTTCCTCTCTGGCAATCATCAGTTCTCTGTGTTTTTTTTTAATGTTTATTTACTTTTAACAGAGAGAGTGAGTGGGGGAGGGACAAGAGAGAGGGAGACACAGAATTGGAAGCAGGCTCCAGGCTCTGAGCTGTCAGCCCAGAGCCCGACCCGGGGCTCGAACTCACGAACTGTCAGATTGTGACCTGAGCTGAAGTAGGACCCTCAACTGACTGAGCCACCCAGGTGTCCCTGTTCTCTGTGTTTTGAAGTCTGATTCTGTTTTGTTTTGTTTTGGTTCAGTTTACGAGTGAAATAATATGAGATTTGTCTTTTTGCACCTAAATTATTTCACTTAGCATAATACCATCTAGGTCCATTCATGTTGTCTCTTATGTCTCATATGTCATGATCTCATACTTTTTATGGCTGCATAATATTCTAAATATGTATGTATATTTATATTTGTACATTATATATTGTGCTATATATGTATATTTATTTATACACACATACATACATACATACATATGTACACCACATCTTCTTTATCCATTCGTCTGTTGATGGACACTTAAGTTGTGTCCAATCTTGGCTACCATAAATAATGCTGCAATAAACATAGGGGTGCATATATACTTTTGAATTAGTGTTTTTTTATTCTTTTTAAATGTATTTATTTTTGAGAGAGAGAGAGGGAACACAAGGGGGAAGTGACAGAAAGAAAGAGAGAGAATCCCAAGCATGCTTTTTACTGTGAATGCAGAGCCCCATACAGGGCTCAGACCCATGAACTGCAAGATCATGACCTGAGCTGAAACCAAGGGTCAGATGCTTAACCGAGTGAGTCCCCAGGTGCTCCTAGTATTTTTGTATTCTTTGGGCATATATCCAGTAGTGCCCTTACTGGATTATGTATGTGGTAGTTCTATTTTTAACTTTTTCAAGAAACTCCATACTGTTTTCCATAGAGCTATATCCATCAAAGTGTACAAGGGTTCATCTCTGCACATCCTCACCAGTATTTGTTATATATTATCTTCTGACTTTAGCCATCCTAACAGGTATAAGGTGATGTTTCACTATGCTTTTGATTTTCATTTCCTAGATAATTAATGATGTTGACCATCTTTTCACGTGTCTTGTCTATCTGTATGGTTTCAATGGAAAAAATGTCTACTCAGGTCATCTGCCCATTTTTTAATCAGATTGTTTTTTTGGTATTGGGTCATATAAGTTCTGTTTATATTTTGAATATAACCCCTTATTAGATATATCATCCACAGAGATCTTCTCCTATTCAGTAGGTTGCCTTTTTCTTTTTCTGGTGGTTTTCTTGTTGCACAAAAGCTTTTCATTTTGATGCAGTCCCAATAGTTTATTTTTGCTTTTGTTTCCCTTACCTTAGGAGACATAACTAAAAAACGTTACTATGGCTGATGTCAGAGAAATTACTTTGTGTTCTCTCCTAGGATTTTTATGGTTTCAGGTCTCACATTTAGAGTTTATTTTTGTGTATGGTGTTAAAAGGTGGACCAGTGTCATTCTTTTACTTGTCCACTTTTCCCAGTACCATATATTGAATATGCTTTTTCTTCATTGTATATTCTTGCCCCTTTTTCAAAAGTTTATCTTATAATCATGGATTTATTTCTGAGCTCTCTATTCTGTTATTGTGATCTATGTATCTATTTTTGTGCCAGTACCATACTGTTTTGATTACTATAGCTTTGTGGTATATATCGAAATCTGGAATTGTGATAGCTCCAGTTTTGTTCTTCTTTCTCTACATTGCTTTGGTTATTTGGGATCTTTAGTGGTTCCAAGCAAATTCTAGGATTATTTTTTCTAGTTTTGTGAAAAATGCAATTGGTGTTTTGATAGGTATTGCATTGAATCTGTAGATTTTGGGGGTTAATATGGACATTTGAACAATGAAAATAATTTTATAATTCTATAAGTGGTCTATCACAAAGCAGAAACAAGGAAAATTATGTTGAAAAATTATGATTTCAGAAAGGTAAGAGTTTTAGAGGAAACCTAAGTAAAGAACTGATCATTATCATTCCTATGGAGTACAAAGTGCATCCCATAGAGATGAATAGCTCTGCACAATCAGCAGAAGTTCTACTTTAGAGATGAAAGCTAATCAATGTAGATGAAATTATAGATCTCTTAAAAATCACTACATCTCAACTTCTAATGTGATCATTAACTTAGATAAGAGTCATCAAGTGGCATTGGCAATTGTTGGATGGGAAAAGGGAGGGATGTTAGATATTCATATGATGCTAAGTTACGTTTTATTAACAAAAGGAAAAACAGTACATGAGGAAGGAATCAAACTGTCACCATTTAATAAATTGGCCAATCTCACCAGTATTCATATTGGGGTGACCAAATATAACTTAACATTTAATGCAAAATGAAGCATTAATTATCATATACAATTAAATAATATAATTTTAAGAAAGTTTAACTTTGAATCTAATAAATCCCTTGTTTTTACTTCCCAATTTACAAGAATTATAGGGAATTGGGGTAATTCAATCTTCACCAAAATAGAACAGTCAGTCACATCTGCTCCCTTCAACAACTAAGAATATTGTTAACAAAAAGCACTGTTAAAAATGTAGAGTCTGGAAGCATCGAACAATCAAATGTGATTAGTCCTAAATTAGATCTTGATACTGAAAATGAGCTGTAAAGATAATTTGGGGGGAAAGTGTTAGGCTAGAATATTTAATGAATTATTATTAAATCACCAGAAAGCTTGTGAGAATGTATTTCACACCATATAAAGGGATGTTTACATTTTCTACAGAATCATACTGAAATATTTAGGGGGGTAAAACTATATTTCTAATTTTCTCTTCTGAAATGTTAAAATTAACTATAGATACATGTGGAAGTAAATTAGTTTCAGTGTACAAATTAGAGTTATATAGTTCATATTTGAAGTAAACTTAAGAGAAGATATATACTCAAGGCATTTTTAGTTAGCATTGAAAGACTTGAATCAGTGATATTTCAACTATCTTTATCTCTGACCAGCAGTATAGAATTTCTTAATTAACATAATTCACATTATACATTTTTTCTCAATTTAAATGGTGTTCAAGACATGTGGTTTGAAGGAAAATATTGCTCAAGCACCCTTATCTTCCATGGATAATATTTAAAAGCTCTAAGAATCAGAAGCTGGTCCTTCAGAATGATGCCCTGGGCCTAGACCCCCATCCAGTCCTAAATGTTTGTCTTACATTTTAATCTTACTGCATGAAAATCTTCTTGCTGGCTACAGTCTGCCTGTAGGATATTGTCATAACAATCTCAAATAAACCTTCCATACAAGGTTCTTTTCAGTGTGATACAGTGGCAGAGTTGGGGCTTTATCAAATTAAAGGTTGTATGGTAGTTTTGTTTGTTCATTTTTGCCTTCTTGCTAAATCCATTTTGTTCTGTGTCAAAATCTCACTCTATATTTGCTTCCAGTTGATAGCAGATTTAAGTAGGGGGAGAGAAAATATTTTTACCCTTCACTTGTCTTTATTTAATTTTATTGATATCTGACCAAAGAAAGTAATAAATGTAATTATCAAAATTGGCTTAACTCAGTTTGCATTAGTCTCAGACCATAAATGTGATTTATTTCCTTGTTATTCCCTTCATATTTTAGTGCTGTAAAGTTTCCAGGTCTTTGTTAGTCAAATCTCCTACAGTCTTGCCTTACTATTATAACAATATATTTTTGTTAAAGAAGCTTTCTTTAAATGATCCAGTTACAGCTTATTACTTTTTTTCTAAAATAACAAAGACTTGCTTCCCTCATTGTTTCAGAGCTATATACTCTGAAATAAAATCTAAAAGTAAACACTGGTAAAAATACTAATTCTATGTGTTATCTACGCAGCACAAGGTAGGGCTATATTATTTATTAAATTCAATGAAAGACATGGAAGGTAGGCTTCTTAATTACTTGTGACTATGACAGTGATTAAAGTATATTAGATGGAAAGTCTGTGGATGAAAAAATATGAAAGATATCTATGAAATATGTATTTGTAAACTCTAGCCTATTAATTTTTAAAGTAGAAAAAAAGTATTCAACCTTAACAAGAGTCAAGTGTATATCAGTATTGTCTTTTGGAAAAAGATTATTCCATCTGTTAACTTAAATATGAAGGATGTGAGTAATTAGTTCCAATGTTAGTTCAGATTCTGTGCTTTAAGAGAAAGGGGTGTTAGTAAGCCGATGTCAAGACTGCATTTGCAATGTCTAGCCAGTGCCATAGAGTCAGCTCAGTCAGTTGAAGCCTAATCTTGATAGTAATTCCTTCATTCCCAGGAAAATAAATCATACTTCTGGGAATCACACCTCATTTTCAGCCAATGTTGAGTGACTATTAGGGTTGTGTATCATTTTTTTTCAGACTGAATAAAATTTTTCTTCCTAATTAATCATCTAAATAAATGCCCAGGTTTCTTCACCTTCGGTTCTGAATATGAATCAATTTCAAATAGAAGCATAATGAGAAAGAGGGCAAATAAAGTTTTGCCTTGGAAAAAAAGTGACGTACAAAGGGTCAAAATCATCAACACTGTCCTCATTAGGAGCATTTGCATAAATGAAGACTAAATACTTTCTAGACTAAAAGGAGAAGTTTGCTATTCCTTCCCTTAGCCTGTTTTGCTTTGTGAATTCTAATTATTAAAAAATTATTAAATCCTCACTTATTCATATGCAGAGATAACTATTGCTAGTCTTCTAGATTACTTTCTGATTTGTGACAATTGCAAGAGTACTAATATTTGTGGTATAATTTATGGTCACCTTTCTATTTGTCTAAAAGAAATCCAAAATTAGCAACATTTATGCCCTAATCAGACTTATCATTCACAGGATTTGATCCTGAGAAATGTCTAGTGATCTTTCCCATTTCCATCCAAAAAACTAGGACTATTAGAAAGAATTAACATTCCAAATAGTGTTACCTTGATATTGGATTTCAGTTCATATTTTTATTAGTATAATTTTTTTCTACCATTCTTGGAAGTAAGGAAGGAAGTTTCTACTTAACATTAATGAAGATTTTGATGAAGATGAGGTTCAGACTGGTTACATCTTTGTTAGTGGCAATTATAAGACCTCAACTTAGAATTTTTGTTTCCTACCTAGTATATTTTTAATTAGAATGTAATGTCTTAAACTTGATGTATTTTGGCCTAATAATTAACCTGAATCCAAATATAAGAGAACTTATAAAAAACTGTCATTATTGAACATCCATTAAGGCCAAACACTCTTTACGAATTATACTTCATCCTATTGATAATTGATCAAATTGTTACTGCTAACTGAATTTTGCAATAAGCATATATATTTATTCTTCCAGAGATTACTCGAATATTTTTCCTTAAACTTAAAAATATCAATTTCAATGTGAAAATGGAAAAACTAAAGTTTAGAAAAGTTGTGACTCACCCAAGTTTACATGGCTGGGAGGTTGTAGCATTACAACATGAGTGGTGTTCCAGATTTGAGAACTTATGTGTATAATGAAAACAACAATGGTGATGCCATGGTAGTTTAATGAATCCAGTGACTATGAGACAATGATACCAGTGACATTAAAAAATGTTGCCAATTTGGAGGATGTTGATGAACAGACAAATTAGGTGATATTAGAAGGGATGATGTTTGTTCAGATATATTTTGGGTTTGGTGGTCACTTTGTCTACATTGAAACATGAACTTGGCCACCTGTCTCCTTTCTGACCATGAAGAAATTACTGAAGACTTAATTTTCTTAGTTTAAAAATGGGTAAAGTAACAATAGCTCATGGGATGTTGCTGTCAGGGTTTGCATAGGTTAACTCATGTAATCTTACCACTACCCAATGAGGTAATTTTACAAGTGGTTAGAAAAGGAAATCTTGAGAAATTTAGTTAATACATTTGGTCATTCTGCCACAGCAAGTATGTGAACAAATTTGGATTTATACCTGACACAAAGTTCATGTTCTTTCCACTGGGCCACATGGTTTTCCTAACAGCGTATTTAACAAAACACAATATCTCTAATGATACATTTGTAGAATCTTTGAATGAAATTTCAATGCTGATCATTTTTAGCCCACTATATAAAAACAGAAATTACTCTGCCAGAAAGCAATGTGTAACCAATTCAAGTGATACTGATGGTTTTTAGAAATTGTGCACAAAAGCCTTTTCACAAAATGGTTGATTTTCCCCAATACACACATCTGGCTATCTCACAGCCTTTTTAAATAAAGAAACATAATTTTCAGAAATGTAGGTTTACAAAGCATGGTGGTCATGAACTCTTCTCTGTATTTCAAAACTGGGCAGCTAGACACAGAGCTTCTTTGGGCGATTGGCCCAGTAAATCATGTCACAAATATAGAACTGGCCGAGAGTACTGAGTGCCAAACTAAACTCCTAATGTTCTATTTCAATCCAGCAGATTCTATTGTGGCTGATTTTGGAAGAAGGATAGTTTGGCTTACTGCCATATTTCTCACTCAACCCTGCATTGGAGGCAAAGAGCCAGACTTTGAGAGAAATCTGTGAGCATTTTTATTCCTTTCTCCTATATAATTACATATATTAATTGATACCCACTGATAGTTGGGAAAACAATTCAACAATGGGATCCTACTGTCTTTTGACTATGTGAGGTCAAGATGGAAACTGGTTCACATTTTGAATAATTTATGGCCAATTGATTTTAATAATCTATGGGGAATATGATTGAGGAGACAACTGGTTCCCTAAGTTTAAGTGGGAAGCAACACAACTAAAAAGACAATAGTAGCAAATTGTCCTCAAAATAGTGTACAACAGGACCAGAAATTCCAAAGGTAACTAAAAGTTTATCTACATATAGCCCTTAGGTCTAAATGTAAGAGTAGAGCCTAAACTGAAGTAGATGCATTGGTAGTTGGTGGCATAGTCAAACAGAAATGTGATGCGAAAACACAAATACCTGCACTGTCAGCATAGATGTAATAATTCATTTTGAGTACGTGTATAGAATCATGTACAGAAACAGTTTGCTTAGGTCACATCCCTAATTTACCATTGTCTCTAAATTTAATAATTACAGCACACCAAAATAAAGTAGAACCAACACATAAGCAAAAGTTTAATTATTCTAATGTCTTATCACTCACTTTTTAATCGCTCTCAATTTGTGTTTCAAATTACATAACTGAAAAGTATCTTTCAGCTTTTACAAATGGAATCATGTTATAAAGAGTGATTTTTTTCTTATTAGCAAAGCTCTGTTTTGCTGAATTTTAGATTATTTCAAAGGTGATGAAGGATTGAGGAACTGGAAAAGTAGTATCATCAGACAACTATAGGACTGAAGGGGATGACATTATTAGGATGATCCTATATTGTTCATAAAAGCCAAGGATATCCTCAGAAATTTCCAGAAATACACATGAATCTAGAAATAAGTACCATCATCTTTAGATTGTTTGATGTATTTAATAATTTCAAATTATGAGAAAATATAGTTGTATCAAAGGGATTTGAATTTAGTTCAATTTTTTTATCAAATAAATGATATTAGCATCTATTGCAAACAATATGCCCATTTAAAGATAATATTTAAAATATAGGTCCTATTACTTGTGGCCAACAGGGATAGCTTTCCCAAACCTAGTCTATTGTGTAAGTCTGTGTATGTAGTTGCTGACTTTTTTGCTGTTAAGTTTAACTAGGGTGGCTTAATTTAAATTAAAAATTTAAATCTCAAGCACTTCTTTTATACCTACCTACATACTTATTTATTTATCATTTTCTATTCATAAGGTTAGTTTTCAACTTGAGCCAGACTCCTAAAACTCAGGTAATTTTTTTTCCTGCAAATTCTTTTTATTATTTTGAATTAAAAAAAAAAATCAGGACTTCTCTATTCAATGAAGCCTCATGTGTTATGTAAGGCTGCTTTACTTACTTATATATTTTGTGATGATTTTATCTAGGCTTGATAACTGACAAGAAAAAGAGAAATCAAGGTATTCCAAAAATCTAAGTGGATTCAGGACTAATATACAGCAGAGGTTGACGGTGAAGGTTTTTTGTTGTTGTTGAGCAATGAGTATATGCTAACACTGGTTTTTTAAAAAAGTAATCAAGGGTATTGAAATATAGTTTACTTCCTTCATGTGAGTCACCCTGAAAGGGAAAAAGAATATTCTGTTTGGAATAAGGGGTTTTGGATATGGTGGCATCTGAAGTATTCTGGCATTTAGCTGGAATTAACAAGTAGAAGGAGATTAACAGCAAAAGTATGAGTTTCCAGAAGAACTTGTTGAGGAAACAGGGTAATTTCCAAAAGATACTTTGGGGGAGACTAAGCAAGTATATGGAAATAATAAGTATACTTAGGAAGCCTTAATTTTAGCAGCAAAGGGATCAAAGTTCTTAAAAGCCAATCAGGGAGTAATAGAAAAATTTACTATTTATGGACAAGAGGTTTTGAGTATTGAGGGAGTTATGATTTATGTTGAAGAAAAACAGTTGTGACAAATGACTAGAAATGATACATCACCAGATAAATTGTTCCTTTAAACATCACTATTAGGTGATGTGTGATTATGATTCTACTTTTACATCATGATATACCAGATGAAGTATGACAAATATATCCTTTTTTTTATCAACCTTCACCTAATATTAATGAGCTACAATTTTATAAATATCCAGCTCCAGCTTGCTATTGTAAGAAAAAAAATAGAGTTGCAAAGGTTAAAGATGTGTTTAAAATATGAATAAGGAGAATTTCCTACTAGCAAATATATTTTATAGTAATTTCTTCAAGAAATAATAAAAACATTATATAAAAATTTTCAGGGGCGCCTGGGTGGCGCAGTCGGTTAAGCGTCCGACTTCAGCCAGGTCACGATCTCGCGGTCCGTGAGTTCGAGCCCCGCGTCGGGCTCTGGGCTGATGGCTCAGAGCCTGGAGCCTGTTTCCGATTCTGTGTCTCCCTCTCTCTCTGCCCCTCACCCGTTCATGCTCTGTCTCTCTCTGTCCCAAAAATAAAATAAAACGTTGAAAAAAAAAAATTAAAAAAAAAAAATTTTTTTTCAAAGTAGCTACGAGCTATGCTAATGGCCAGCACACTGAACAAAGTACAGAACTGGTGAAGAAAAGAGGGACAATATAATAATCTTTAATTTCATTGTTCATTTTACTTTGTTTGTAAGGATTCAATAACTCACACATTTAAATGCTAACGTGTTATAAAACAGACCTAATATTTTTAAAGCTTTCCCTTAAAAGAATTATCCCACCTTTAAATTATAAAGGATGAGAGGAGATTCTACATTCATTTAAAATTATACATCTGAAACATCACATGATATTGCATTTATTTTCATCCATGTCATCATTATTCTCTCTTGGAGTCTTTCATTTTCTATATATTTTGGTTTGGTTAATTGGCAGTTTACCAACTGTCTGCATTCTACGCTTTCACCAGCTCTATAAACACCCCTATTTGGAGATAGCATCACATAATGTTCACTTACAAATGTCATAAAATAAATGGCTACATTGTGCATTGCAAGGAGCATACATGGGGTTTAGTGGTTTTAAAGCCAAAGTTATTTGTGCTCCCCATGCTGTGCAAAGGGATGTTTCAAAATCTGAGAAAAGAGCTTACTTAAAAAAAAAAGATAAAATTCTTAAATGATGGTACTGGTTTTTACAGATTCTTGAAAAGAATGGTATGACATGCTTGTAAATGTTTCTGAGGCAAATATGAGTACCTAAAGTATAAAACTGAGGAATAAGCTTTTTCTAGCCTATCAAACCCAAGATTCTACAGAATATATAAATCTCATGTGCAATATATAACCTGTTTTTCATCCAAGCAAAGTAAGCCCCTGATTCTTTCTAGTTCAGATGCCATTTATATCTACTAAACAAATAGTTGGGAGGAGGGGTATGGAAGAGAATCTTAAGGCTCAGAATATGGACAAAATAGATTGTGTTATATATTCTGATGACAAAAGTGTTGTCTCTTGCATGTTTATTTCTTTATAAAATTGTTTTTAATAGTATATTCTTGTCTTGTAACCATCTTAGGTGATTATCAGTGTCAAATACGTTGCTTTTGAATTTTATTGAACTAGCTATAAGTCAGAAAAACAAAAGAGCTTATTATGCTTTTCTATTATAAATACACAACGTATAATAGACTAACGGGTAAAAATGAGCTATCATTTTATATTTTACAGCATCTCAGTCTTGGTGTAGTTTGAGTATTCTCTTCATACTTTCTGGATTAGTGGCTTTATTTTGCATACTGTAGAGACAGTTAAAATACCAACTACCTTTATCTTTTTTCTATCTGCACATCACTGACATAATTTACCTGTACCTATTACTATTTTCTTACTCTCATCCCTAAGGCACAGAATGGGGAGAAATAGTACAAGAAAAATTTTTATTTCTGTAATCTGTGTGTATATTTTAACATACGAAGTATACGTGATTGTTCAGTAGTATCAGGGACTGAAATTTCACTTTTGGTTTCCTTTTCTTGCTCAGAAAATACTTATTATTTGGGACAGGCGTCTATTATGGCCCAAACTGTTTGTATAATAAAACTGGTAGCAAAATATTATTTCATACATGGAGATGATATACATGTCCATGCCAACATTTTTGTATGTGCATGATGTAGTTAGCATATGTTTGTGTTCACTTTTTCTTCAAGTTTATAGTATCACACACACAAAATCCTGGTTTAACAGGGAAGACAAATGCAAACATAGAGTCATACCTTGTATTACTAAGTTTGGCTTTATTGTGCTTCACAGATACTGCATTTTTTACAAATTGAATGTCTGTGACAACTCTGCACTGAACAAGTCTATCAGCGCCATTTTTCCAACAGCATTTGCTCATTTAATTTTGTGTGTCGCAATTTGATAATTATCACAATATTTCAAACTTTTCATTATTATATTTGTTATGTTGATCTGTGATTATGACTCACTGAAAGATCAGAGAATGATTAACATTTTTTAGCGAAGAGTATTTTTAAATTGAGGTATGTAAATTTTTTGACAATACTATTGAACACTTAATAGACTGCAGTAGGGTATACACATAACTTTCTGAACACTGGAAACCAAAAAAATTATTTGACCCATTTTACGGCAGCAGTCTGGAACTAAGCCCACACTATCTCTAAGGTATGCCTGTAATATATAGTGAATGCAATACTGATTTTAGAGAAGCGTCTAAATTTCCTAGAGTAGTCAGGAAAGAAAAGGAAGGAAAAATTGATGAATTGTTGAGAATCTACAGAATATGTTGTTTTATAATGTCCAATTACTATTATCAGTATTATACAAGTGAAAGTGACAAAAGAGAATGATATTGATTCATTTATCATTTCATTTTTAAAAACACTTTATTTAAAAAAAAAAAAGTATCCTTTTTAGGAGAATTCCAGGGAAGATGGCAGCGTAGAAGGATCTTAAGTTTATCGTATCCCATGGATACACCAAGGTCTCACCCATATCAGTGTAAATAACCCAGAAAACGACCCACCCAAGACTGACAGAACTGACTCCCACAGTTAATGTAGAGAAGTGGCCACATAGAAAAGGGCAGGAAGGTTGGAAATGCGGTCAGGAGCCAAACGGACCTGTGAGTCTGTCCGTGGGAAGAAGGGAGAGGGAGGGACACGGAAAGCACCGAGAAGGGAGAAGAGGAGAGCTCATATCAGGCATTCTAGGCATCAGGAATCCACACCAGGAAGACAAATCCCCATAACATTTGGCTTTGAAAAACAGAGGGGCTTAACTTTGTGGGTTGTTACAATCATTGGACTTAACACCTGAAACTTTAAAAACCAGTGGACTAGGCTTGGAAAGAGTCAAAGGGTGATAGGAAATTGAGTCCCTGCCCTTACACAGGCAGCAACACAAATGAACCTAGATTCAGCCTAGAAGCAGTGTGGGTGATAAGCTTAGGAATCCCTCCAGCTTACACCAATAGGCTAACAAGGCATAAAGAAATACAAAGCCATAAAATGCTCACACCTCAGTTTGGGTAAACCAGATTGGCACCCCGAGAATAGGGAGGTGTAAAGGCCCCCAGAATAGAGAGAGGCAAAGACCTAAAATAGGAACGGCACAAAGGTGCCCAATCCATAGGTATATGACATGAATAAGATTAGATATTCAGGGTGGAAGCACCCCCAATTTAGTATTATAGCAGTAAAGCTGCTTTCACAGGAGGATAGGGCCAAGTTAGGTAAATTGGGGAATTGGACTATGGACCCCTGTGCTGCAGGCAAGCAGCCAAGAGCAGAGACAGTTAACAAAAGAAAAGGTGGCTTATTAACCCTGAGGTTATTTCCCCTGTTTCATCCCCTAGGTTAGCTAAGTTAAACAGTCAAGGCACCTCCTGTCTGCCGTTAACAAACGTCTACCCATCTTCCCAGCACCAAGATTTTGTTTTATATTCACCCAAACCCCAACTATCTTCAAAATCCCCCTTTTCCCTCATGTCACCAAGTTAATGTTCACAGTTTGTCTCCTTGTGCACACCCATCACATTTGTAAGCCTTCTGATCTGAACAAATACAGGGCAAGGACGCTTATTCAGGGCTCTTGTCTTTTCCAGGACATGACCCATCTCTCACTTTCAATCCTGCGTCCTGCTCTTTTACTAGACAAGAGAGAACTTTAGACCCAGAGTCTACCACAAAGCAGTAATTTGAAAAATGCCTGAGGCATATGGGAAAGAGATTTACTTACTAATGGCAGAACTAATGCTGCAAGGGCAGGGATCTTCAAGAGACTTCTCCAAGAGAAGAAGAGTGACATTTCCCTCCCTGACTCCCCAGCCTTGATATGTGGACACCTGTGGGAACCAGTATAAAGAATGTCCACTTGGCTGGCTTGCCCTGTCCATGTGCTCTTCTGCAGACCCTCCCTCTCTAAACTGCCCCTCAGCAGGAGTTCTCTAAAGCTGCTACAGATCCCCTCCCACAAGCAGAACAGCACAAACCTTGCTAACACTATGTACCTAAACCTGCCCTCTCTTGCTGACTGCCCCGGACATCCTGCTTTTGGCAGTAGTCCATTCAAAGTGATGCCATAAGCATGGCAGTGTGCAAGCAGCCCTAATATGGGCCAGCACCACTTTGAAGTGACTCCATTGCCCTGGGGAGAAAGGAAAATAACCACACACAGCAGCTGACTATGGCTCAGGAATAGGCTGGGGGCAGGCATCTATATGACTGCAGGCCCCACCCCCTAATGGAAGATTCTCAGGGAACAACACAGGGAGAGTACCTTGCAGTTCTATGTGACCACAACTATAGTAATTACCTGATCTGTCCCACTTCAAGCCCAAAGTGGCCCAGACTAGCCCATTAATAATACAGGGACAAAACCCTGCCCACAACAGGCAGAGAGTTATTGGACATGACTGGACCAAAGACAAACAGAGGTTAGCCCCAACTGTAGGGGACACACAACATACCTCAGAGACATCCCTCAAGTGCCAGGTTCTGTTGAATAGGGGACATTGCACTGCAGAGCAAAAGGACCTCTTCTGCATAAGGCCACTACTTCCAAGAGCAAAAGATATAGTTGAGTTTCCTAACACATAGACACAAAGAGTAAGACAAAATGAGGAGACATAGGAATATATGCCAAATGAAAGAACAGGACAAAATCACAGCAAGAGAAGTGAACAGAATGGAAATGAGTAATATGCCTGGTAGAGAATTTAAAGTAATGGTCATAAAGATACTCACTGGACTTGGAAGAAGAGCGGAGGAGCTAAGTGAGACCCTCAACAAAGAGTAAAGAACCAAGCATAGGTAAAGAACTCAACAACTAAAATTAAAAATATACTGGAGGGAAATAAATAATGGACTAGAGGAAGAAGAATGGATCAATGACCTGGAGGACAGAGTAAGAGAAAGAAATCAAGCTGAACAGGAAAAAGGAAAAAAAAAAAGAATAATCAAATATGAGAATAGATTAAGGGAAGTCATGGACACAATAAAGCATAATAACATTCACATTATAAGGATCCCAGAAGAAGAGAGCAAAAAGGAAGAAGAAAATTAATTTGAAGAAATAATGGCTCAAAGTTTCCCAAATCTGGAAAAGGAAACAGAAATTCAGATTCAGGAAGCATAGCCCCCAATAAAATCAACCCAATCAAGTCCACATCAAGACACATAGTAATTAAAATGGCATGATAATGAGATGAAGAGAAAAATTGAAAACCAGCAAGAAAAATGAGATAGTCTTACAGGGTTTCCCTTGTATATAACTACCAGCTGATTTCTCAGCAGAAACTTTTTAGGTCAGAGTGACAGGATATATTAAAAGTGCTGAAAGAAAAAAAATCTTCAGCCTAGAATACTCTATCCAGCAAGGCTATAACTGAGAATAGAAAGAGAGAGAAAGAGTTTCCCAAACAAAAATTAGAGGAATTCATGACCACTAACCCAGCTTTACAAGAAACATTAAAGGGGACTCTCTGAACAGAAAGGAAAGACCATAAACAAGAGTAAGGACAGTAGGAAGCACAAAAACAGTAACATTACATATATCTACAAAACTCAAAGGATTCACAAAATAAAAGGATGTAAGGTACGACCCCATATACGTAACGTGTGGGTAGAAGAAGAGTAATACTATAGTGCTTTTATTTTTTTTATTTTTTTTTAACGTTTATTTATTTTTGAGACAGAGAGAGATAGAGCATGAATGGGGGAGGGTCAGAGAGAGAGGGAGACACAGAATCCGAAACAGGCTCCAGGTTCTGAGCTGTCAGCACAGAGCCCGACGCGGGGCTGGAATCCACAAACTGCGAGATCGTGACCTGAGCTGAAGTCGGACGCTTAGCCGACTGAGCCACCCAGGCGCCTCACTTTAGTGCTGTTAGAATGGGTTCAAACTTAAGCAACCATCAACTTAATACACACTGTTATATGCATGTGTTAAATATAAAAATAGTAATGACATATCAAAAACAAGTAATAGATATACTTGGATTTCTTTCTCTTGTGCATATCACTAAAGAAAGCCAGCAAACTGTGACAGGAGAGAAAAAAAAGAAAGGAACAAAGAACAAGTACAAAAAACAACTGTAAAACAAGTAAGAAAATGACAATAAGTCCATATCTATTCATAATTACTTTGAATGTAAATGGACTAAGGCTTCAGTTAAAAGACAAAGGGTGATAGAATGGATAAAAAAGGAAAACCAATCTCTACGCTGCCAACGAGAAACTCATTTCAGACCTAACAACACATGAAGGTTGAAAGTGAAGGCACAGAGAAAGATTTACCATGCAAATGGAAGTGCAAATAAAGCTGTGGTAGCAATATACGTATCAGACAAAATAGACTTTAAAACAAAGACTGTAACAAGAGGACACTACAAAATCATGAGTGGAATAATCCAACAAGATGTAATAATTGTAAACATTTATGAACCAAGCATGGAGGCACCCAAATACACAAGACAACTATTAAACATAAAGGGAGTAATCAATAGTAATACAGTAATAGCAGGGGACTTAAACATCCTACTTGCATCAATGCATAGATCATTCAAAAAGAAAATAAACCGGGAAAGAATGGCTTTAATGACCCATTAGACAAAATGGATCTAACAAGTATATTCAGAATATCCCATCCTAAAACAGCATAATAATACATTCATTTCAAGTGCACATTCAAGTGTACATGGGACATTCTCCAGAACAGATCACATGTTAGGCCACAAAACAATTCTCAACAAATTCAAAAAGATGGAAGTTGTACCATACATCTTTTCTGACCCCAACACTATGAAACCAGAAATCAACTGCAAGAAGAAATCTAAAAATAACACAAATACATGGAAGTTAAATAACATGTTACTAAACAATAAATGGGCCAACCAAGAAATCAAAGAAGAAAGAAAAAAAAATACATAGAAAAAAATGAAAACACAACAGTCCAAAATCTCTGGAGTGTAGTAGAAGTGGTTCTAAAAGTGTGGATTATAGCAATATAGGTCTGCCTCAAGAAGCAAAAAAAATGAAACAACAAAACAAAAACAACCTAACCTTACAGCTAAATTAGCTAAAGGAAAAAGAACAAACAAAACCCCAAACCAGTGAAGGGAGGAAATAATAAAGGTTAGAGAAATAGAAACTAAAAAAATGGAGCAGATAAATGAAACCAGAAACTAGTTCTTTGAAAAGCTCAACAATATTGATAAACCTATAGCCAGACACACAAAGAGACAGAGGGTGGTGGAGGGAGAGGGAGGACTTGAATAAATAAAATCAGAAATGAAAGAAGAGAAATAACAATTGACACCACAGCAATACAAAGGATTGTAAGAGAATACTATGAAAAATTATATGCCAAAAAATGGACAACCTAGAAGAAATGTGTAAATTCCAAGAACACATTATCTACCAAAACTGAAGAAAGAAGAAATAGACAAGTTGAACAGACTTATGACCATCAGTGAAATTGAATCAGTAATCAAAAAAACTCCCAGTAAACACAATTCCAGGACCAGATGCTTTCACAGATGAATTATATCAAATATTTAAAGAAGACTTAATACCCATTCTTCTCAAATTATTCCAAAATTAGAAGAGGAAGGGAAACTTCCCAATTCATTCTATGAGGCCACCATTACCCTGCTACCAAAACCAAATAAAGATGCACAGGAAAGAAAACTACATGCCAATATCTCTGATGAACACAGATGCACAAATCCTCACCAATATATTAACAAATGGTACCCGACGATTAAAAAAAAATCATTCACCACAATCAAGCGGGATTTATTCCTGGGCTGCAAGAGTGGTTCATTATTCTCAAATCAATCAACATAATACATTGTATAAATAACAGGTTGGAAACCATACAATCATTTCAATAGATGCAGAAAGAATATTTGACAAAATACAACATCCATTCATGATAAAAATTCTCAACAAAGTAGAGTTAGAGGGAACCTACCTTACCATCATGATAAAGGCCATCATGAAAAACCCACAGTTAACATCATACTCAATGGGAAAAAACTGAGATCTTTTCACCTAAGGTCAGGAATAAGACATGGATGTCCTCTCTCACCACTTTTATTCAACATAGTACCATATGTCCTAGCCACAGGAATTAGACAAGAAAAAGTCATAAAAGGCATCAACATTAGTAAGGAAGAAGTAAAACTGTCATTATCTGCAGATGATATGGTACAATATAAAGAAAACCCTAAAGACTCCACCAAACAACTGCTAGAACTGATAAATCAGTAGATCACAGGATACAAAATCAATGTACAGTGTATTTCTATACACTAATAATGAAGCAGCAGAAAGAGAAATTAAGAAAAATATTCCACTTAAAATTATACCAAAAATCATAAAATATGTAGAAATAAACTTAATGAAGTAGGTAAAAGACCTGTACTCTGGAAAAGTATAAAACATCAACAAAAGAAATTGAAGACAGTACAAATGGAAAGATATTCCATGCTCATAGATTGGAAGAAGAAATATTGGTGCAATGTCCACACTACTGAATGCAGTCTACAGATTAGATGTAATGACTATCAAAAATACCAAAATTATTTTTCACAGAACTAAAACAAATATTCCTAAAACTTGTATTGAACCAGAAAAGACTCTGAATAGTCAAAGAAATCTTGGAAAGAAAAAACAAAATTGGAGATATCACAATTCTAGACATCTACATCTAGACTACTACAAAGCTGTAGTAATCTAAACAATATATTATTGGAACAAAAATAGACACAGGTCAGTGGAACAGAATAGAAAGCCTAGAAATAATCCACAAGCTTATGGTCATTTAATCTTCAACAAAGGAGGAAAGAATATGCAATGGAAATTATAGTGTCTTCAACAAAACTGGACAGCTACATACAAAGGAATGAAAGTGGAACACTTTGTTATACCATACACAAATATAAACTCAAAATAGATTAATGACCTAAATGTGTGACCTGAAACCAGAAAAATGCTGAAAGAGAACACAGGCAGTAATTTCTTTGACATCAGCCACAGCAATATCTTTCTAGATATGTCTCCTAAAGCAAGGAAAGCAAAAGCAAACATAAACTGTTAGGATAACATCAAAATAAAAAGTTTCTACATGGCAAAGGAAACAATCAAGAAAACTAAAGGAAGACCTATGGAATAGAAGAAAATATTTGCAAATGGCATATCTGATAAAGGCTTAGTATCCAAAATATATAAAGATCTTATACAACTCAACACCTAAAAAAATAAATTATCCAATTAAAAAATGGGCAGAAGACATGAACAGACATTTTTTGAAAGAAGACATACAGATGGAGAACAGACACATGAAAAGATGCTCAACATCACTCATCATCAGGGAAATGTAAATCAATACCCCAATCAGATATCACCTCACCTGTCAGAATGACTAAAATCGAAAACTGACAAAACAAGTGTTGGTAAGAATGTAGAGAAAAGAACCTTTGTGCAGTGATGGTGGGAATGCAAACTGGTGCAGCCACTGTGGAAGACGGTAGGGAGGTCCTCAAAATATTAAAAATAAAACTACCATATGAGCTAGTACTCTCACTTTTGGGTATTTGCCCAAGGAATACAAAAACCCTAATTCAAAGGAGTATATGCACCCCTATGTTTATTGAAGCATTATTGACAATAGTCAAATTATGGAAGCAGCCTGAGTGTTCATCAATAGCTAAATAAAGAAATGTATATTTATATAATGGAATACTATTCAGCCATAAAAAAGAATAAAATCTTTCCATTTGCAAGATGAATATAGAATACAATGGTAAGCAAAATAAGCCAATCAGAGAAAGACAAATATTATATGGTTTCACTCAAATGTGTAATTTAAGAAACAAAGGAAAAAAAGAAAAATATAAAAACCAAGAAACAGACTCTTGACTATAGAGAACAGATGGTTACCAATGGCAGTATGGGTAAAATAGGTGAAGGGGATTAATAGTACACTTATCTCGATGAGCACTTGATGCAATTGATGAATCACTATATCATACACCTGTGACCACTATAACACTGTTTGTTAACTACACTGGAATTAAGATAATTTAAAAAAAAAATAACAACAAAATAAAAACAAGTAAAAATAAAAATTATATCCCAGAACTATCCTATTTAAATAACAAAAATACATTCATATTTGAATTGTCTTATAATGCAGTTTTATTCCAGTGATCTGCACAAATGGCAAAAAAAAAAAATCAGGCTTTTTGAATGTTGAAACAATTTTGTAAAGATTCTTTCACGGGGACGCCTGGCTGGCTCAGTTAAGCATCTGACTTTGGCTCAGATCATGATATCATGGTTTGTGAGTTCAAGCCCCACATCAGGCTCTATGCCGACAGCTCAGAGCCTGGAGCCAGCTTAAGATACTGTGACTCCCTCTCTGTCTGCCCACTCCCCGGCTGTGCTCTGTCTTTCTTAAAATAAACCAATATTTTAAAAAAAATTTTAATAAATAAAAATTCTTTTACATATACACTTTATAGGGACAATGAAGCTTTAGCAATTTCTAGATAGGAGATATGAATTAGCCATTTTATATTGTGAGTCTATAATTTGGGGAGATATCATAAGCTCGTGTTTATAATTAAATTAATAAATGCCACAGGTCCACGTTTTTGTTTGCTTCTAAATTAGTCTCTCCTTAATATGTATACACAAAATATAACAAGGCTTGCACATGTGTTATTAGGGGATCTTTCTTTCACTCATTGATAGTTTGGCTCTTCACAGAAAGATTGAAAGACAGAGACAGCACTCCAGTGTAAGCACATAGTACCTTCTAGTTAATGGAGTTTTATGCAATTAAATATTTAGTTTTATGCTTCATATCTAGTTTTAAGCATGATCATAACATATTTACCTTTAAAATGCCTACTTGCTTTAAATTATTATGAAACCAGAGAGATCTTTGCTCATGCAGATTGTTTTGCAGGGCAAATAACTATAGCCCACTGGAATGATTGGTTAGAAAGTCATCTAGTGATTTTAACAATGTTAACACACAAAAAAAAAAAGACATTAAAAATTCAATTGGCATTTAGAAAAATTTTGCTTTGGGCACATTTGGCAACAGTTGTCCAGGATATCAAAGCAATGCCAGTCAAAAGGCAATTTATAAAGAGAGAGAGAGAAGAAAAAACAAAACAAAACAAAACAAAAAACAATGACAATTTATCAAAGAAAATAAAAAAAAAAAACATCAGTAAGTGAGGTATACTATTCTTTGTTCTCTCTTACTTCTATTTCAGCTTGTAGTCCTGTGAAACAAGTTTATTTAAAAGCCATTCACTTTCAGTGAATTGAATTCACTCTGCTATTCATGAGAAAAGTGGACATAGATTCAAATACACTTTGTGTTGAATTTTCTCTACATGGAGTCGGTGGAATTTTTTTTTCCTACAATTAAGTTAACATGTTCTCTGATGCCAAATACACTTTTATATTCACTTTTGTAAATAGCTTAAAGAACATTTGGATACTACATATTTCTATAATATCATAATAATTAGATTTAATGTATTATCAGAGTGCGAGTATTTGAAGTTAATGGCATTTTAATGTTCTTTATATTCTCAGTGTGAATCTCAATTACAACAATTTTTACCTCCTGGGACCACTAAGAATCCCTAATTTCAATCTTTACTCCTCTGAACTCTGGCAACAAGATGTAGAGCTTCTAGAAATTGCACCCCTAAAAATGTCTACACTTCTGATAACATGGAGAGAACATTATTGTGTCCACCAATTTTGAATATATGGTCTTATATTGTTTGGAAAAATACTAAATTGTCCCAGAGCATCAGACTCTGGTTGCTTTCTCTTTCCTTTATGTTCAGTATCAAAAGATAAGTAGAAATAGTAATAACAATAAAAGAATTAGGCAGAGATTGACCTTGTGGCTGATTTATGTAAGTACTTCACCTTTCAATTTAACTTACAAATATCTCCTGTTCAAATGTATTTCAAAAAATGCTATCAAAAGAGAGGGTTTTAGGATAGTTAATGGCCATTCTTGTTTTCAAAGATCTGTTACTCTAATGGTAAAAGGAAATTAAAAACAAAAGTATGATAGATGATATTATTATTCCAATGCGTTCCTTCCCTGTTCACAGATCAAGCATCTCCTCCCATTGTCATGTGCAGGCAGAAAATATTTCCCCACCTCAGTTTCAGGCCTGGTCTTATGACTTTCATGGATCAATATGAGAAATGACAATGTACCAATTTTGAGCTGAGGCTTTAAAAAGAACCCATGTTTCTTACTTCATGTTCTTTTCACATGCCATCAAGAACATTTTCCACAAAAAGGGCTTAGTCTTCAGAGTCAGTATCAGAAGGAGAAGAAAATATGGAACAATTTCAATTCATTTTCAACTACTAATAAGTAATGTAATCTGGAAATAAATGTTCTTTTGCGATACACTGAGATTTTGTTTTGTTAATGAAATAAAGCTGAGTAACACAATATTGTTATTGTTACAATACAATGTTCACGTCTATTCATATTGGAACATTCTGAAAGACAGAATGCCTGTGTTTTTTTCTTTCTTTCTCTCTTTCTTTCTTTCTTTCTATCTTTTTGTATTTTGTATTTTGAAGTAACTTAAAATGGCATTAATAAATGTCTGGAAACAAAATAACTGAATCTTTAGTCATCAAATATTCAGAAAATTGAAACAATCCATATAATTGTATCTCATAGGATTGTCAATAATTTTTTATGCTGGATCATAATTTGTTCTCTGCTATACAAAATGAAGGAGAGTTTAAGTTACATATTTATCTCATTAATTTATATATATTATTATTTATTTTAAAATTGGATTCTGATAAATTTGGTATTGACCTTCCTTTTTTGACAATTTGTGATATTGAGTATCATAATTTCTTTAATATAAAGCACATAATATGTTTGAAAATATCAATGGACAGTAATAATATCAACAGAAGAGCACACTAAATATTATGTCATGTTTCCTAAAAACAATTTTAGTCACATAATTAAAATCTTCTAATTGTGATTTAAGAAGAAATGCAGTTGCCTGTGTTTTTGGTGTCACTGTTGAGAAATCAATGCCAAAGCCAATGTTATGAAGATTTTTCATTGTGTTTTCTTCTAGGATATTTATAGTTTCAAGTCTTACATTTAAGTATTTAATCCCTTTTGAGTTGAGTCTTGTGCATGGTGTAAAAAAGGCCCAAATTCATTCTTTAATATATGAATATCTAGTGTTCACACCACTAAAGAAAGTATCTTTCCCCCCAGTGTGTATTTTTGAGACCAGTTTCAAACATCAGTTGACTATGTATGTGAGGCTTTATTTCTGGAGTCTCTATTCTGTTCCATTAGTCTATATACTATCTTCATGTCCAGTAGCATACTATTTAAATTATTGGAGCTTTGTAATATATTTTGAAATTAGGAAGTGTGGTGCTTTCGCTTTTTCTTTCTTATTTTTCAACTATTTGGGGTGTCCTCTGAGATTCCATATAAATTTTAGGATTTTTTTTCTATTTCTTTAAAGAATGCCATTAGGATTTTTATAGCAATTGCATTGACCTTGTAGATTGCAAAAACAAAAATAAGCAATTGAGACTATAATATCAAACTAAAATTCTTACACACAGAAAGAAATAACAGAATAAAAAGGCCACCTTCAGATTGGGAGAATATATTTGTAATCCTTGTATCTGATGGATTAGTATCTAAAATATATAAGGAATTCCTACATTTCAGTATCAAAATAACAACCTGATTAAAAATGGACAAAGGACTTGGAAAATCATTTCAAATGGCCAACAGATACATGAGAAAACATTTCATATCACTAATCATCAGAAAAATGCAAATCAAAAGCACAATATCACCTCATACCTGTCAGGATGGACATTACCAAAGTAGGCAAATATAGCAAGTGTTCCTAAGGATGTGGAGAAAGCAGCAATTCTATACACTGTTGGTAAGAGTGTAGAATGGCATAGCCACTATAGACAACAGTACAGAGTTTCTTCAAAATTTAAAAACAGAACCACATTATGATCCAACAATCCCACTTATGGGTATTTTTCCAAAAAAATTAAAATCAGGATCTTCACTCCCATGTACACTGAAGCATTTTCCCCAATAACCAGCTGGTGGAAACAGGTTCCATCAATGCAAGGCTACCCATTAAATGTCCATCAACAGAAGGATAGATGAAAAAAATGTGGCACATACATAAGAGAGAATATGATGCAGCCTTAAAAAAGAAATTCTGCAATATGCAATAACATGGATGTATCTGGAGTGCATTATGATATGTGAAATAAGCCAGTCACAGAATGACAAATACTATACTACTCCACTTATATAGGGTATCTAAAGTAATATCACTCATAGAAACAGAGAATAGAATGGTAGTTACCAGGGGCTGGAATAGGGAGAATGAGGAGTTACTATTCATTGAATATAAAGTACCAGTTATGTAGCACCAATAAATTCTAGACATCTGCTGTACAACATTAGGCCTATAGTTAATAATATTATATTGTATACTTAAAATTTTGTTAAGATAAGTCTCATGTTAATTTTTCTTACTACAATAAATAAAATTAAAAAAAAGAAATGCAATAAGTGTTAATTTATTATTTAAAGTCTCACTCCCTTGTGGCATAATTGAGAGTATCACCACTATAGAGTTTCTCTTAACTGTCAAGCTGAGTTCCTGGAGCACCATGTTTTGGACAGGTTAAAGAGCAATTTGTTAAGTTTTGTTTGTTTGGGATTTGTTTTTGTTTTTGTTTTTTGTGTTTACTGACTGAACTACCCAGGCTCCTCTGGTTAGTTGCATTTTTAAATTTTGCAAACAAGTTACAATCATTTAAATGCATTTAAATTGGTATATCTATTGTGTAACTGGCTCAAGCAATTATATAACAATAAAAAGTCTGTAATTATATTTATTCATTTATTTTATGTCTTATATTTTCAAACAATTACATCCATTTTACTTTATAATTTTTCTATTCTGATAAGGTTTTATTTGCTGCAAATTAATGCTTTCCTAAGTAGAGTATTATTTCCAAATTATAAACGTAATGTGAATTAGAATAGTACCTGTTTCGCTTAATACTATAACCCTAGTACCTAAACAGTGTCCAGCGGTCATCAAATGGACACTAGTGGAAGAAAGAAAAGAAGGATGGAAGGAATGTAAGGAAGAGCCAAGGTGATTTCACTCATAGGTGGAATTTAAAAAATAAAACAGATGAACATATGGGAAGGAAGGAAAAAAGAGAGAGAGGAAAGCAAACCATAAGAGACTCTTAACAGAGACTCTTAACTAAGAGTCTTAAACTGAGGATGGATGGAGGGATGTGGGTGGGGGATGGGCTAAATGGGGGACGGGTATTAGGAGAACATTTGTTATAATGAGCACTGGGTATTATATGTAAGTGATGAATCACTAAATTCTACTCCTGAAACCAATATTACACTACATGTTAACTAACTAGAATTTAAAGTTTTGAAACAGAGCCAAGGTAGACATTGGATTGTTAGACACTAAACTCAATAGATATACTTCTAATTATTTACTCAAAATACAACTAAGAATAGAGACAATTTATAGTCCTCAACATTAGTTTCCATTGCTAGGTTTCTCCATGACCTGCATAAAATTATGAGCTTTTTATTTACATTATAGATCCTAATTCAGGGGGAAATACATAGATTAGCAGTCAAACACAAAATACAATAAGTCTTCCATTTCTTCCTTAGCTCCCCTACCCATCTCATTAATTCCCTACCTCCCACTTCTATGTTCTATGTGTTTGCCTCCTTTACATAAAGAACTTACTATGGAGGGGGATTTACAGAATAACAGATCACCTCAAGTAAGGAAGCAGTGGATCTTTCATGAGAAGTACTTCTTGGCAGTGGTGCAAGGGATAGCAGGATTATGGGAGGCATGGAGTAGGGGGGGGGATACATTATAATTGACATCATTTGTAATTGTCAGCATATGGTAATAATTGAAAGCATATGAATTTTATTTTTTTATTTTAATTTTTTTTAATTTTTTTTAACGTTTATTTATTTTTGAGACAGAGAGAGACAGAGCATGAACGGGGGAGGGGCAGAGAGAGAGGGAGACACAGAATCGGAAACAGGCTCCAGGCTCTGAGCCATCAGCCCAGAGCCTGACGCGGGGCTCGAACTCACGGAGCGCGAGATCGTGACCTGGCTGAAGTCGGATGCTTAACCGACTGTGCCACCCAGGCGCCCCGAAAGCATATGAATTTTAGATTCTCTACTGCTCCCATACTCTTTTGCTACACATGTGAAGATAGTCTATTTTATCAGAGGGACAAGTTTTCATTTAGTTAAGAAAGGTTACATATTCTATTCTCTTTCATAATCATATATAGATACCTGCTTATACCATCCTCCACTTACTACTTATCTAGGGAAGATATTAAAGAACATCAGGTCATGTTCAAGCACTACCATCACAATGGTCCCACGTACTTTGTTCAGTGGGTCTAGTAGGGATCTCATGCTTTCTATACTAGCTATTGGCTCTCTAAAATAATGGGCATTTTTAGAAGTTTGTATAGCAAATCCTTGTATTTTTATCTCTGGTATATTTATTATTCACCTCTAGGTTTGTTATATCCCCTTTTAATACTCACCTAACCACACAAGAGTATTTAATCACAATTTAAACTGAATGATCATAGTAACTTGAGACTTATTTACTAATAAATATGTGCAAACTTACATCTAAAATCATGTTTTAATGTGTAAACTAGTATTTCCTAGTCCATACTTGTATCTGTGACTTAACATTTAAAATACTCAAAATTACCCAAGGCAAGACACAAATGAGGCTAGTGTTTATATATATCAGGGAGACGAACATATGCTAAGATCATTATATCCTACCACACACTGACATCTTGTCATTTGCCTAAAAGAAAGAGGAGCTTATTCTTTTACCTCACTTTGTAATAAGCTTTAACATTTTTCACTTACTTAGAAAGTGCAGAATGTTGTATATCACAATATCTATTATCTAATGAGATATGTAAGTAAGTTGCCATTAAATAAGGGGACATAAGGTTTAAAATGTTAGATAGATAAAGGCATATACCATAAAAATCAGAAAATAAAAACAGAGTAAAATCCACTGAAATATAGGAGCTTTAGCTTTAGGAACACATTTAACTATATTTAAAAATAAAAAGAAATAGTAACAAATTCAAATAAACAAGTAGAAGTGACTGAAACCATAAGAGTACAGCTATTTTTCATGATCAACAATTTAGCATCAACTTAAAAAGTAGTTGTGCTTGATTCATAGTTGATCTAAATTCAGCAAGTCAAATTTCTTTCTTTCTTTTTTTAAATATCATGTAGTATAAAGTCATATATAACTAAAAATAAGGAAAATCCCACACAAACAATGCTGGTGTCAGTAAAATCAGAAAATGGATTGGATAGTGTACTGGGTTGACTAGTGTCTCCCAAAATTCATGACCACCTGAAAATCAGAAATAGAAAATAGGGTCTTTGCAAAGGTACCTGGTTAAAATGAGGTATCAAACTGAATTCAGTAGCACATTAAGACAATCATACGCCAAAATCAAATGGGATTTATCCAAGGAATGAAAGAATGGTCAACATACATGAATCAATCGATGTAATAAAATACACCAACAAAATTTTAAAACCACACGATCATAGATGAACAGAAAGTATATGACAAAGTTTGACACCCATTCATAATTAAAATTCTCAGGACACCTGGGTGGCTTAGTCACTTAGGCAGCTGACTTTGACTCAGGTCATGATCTTACGGTTTGTGAGTTTGAGCCCTGCATCAGGCTTTCTGCTGGCAGCAGAAAGCCCACTTTAGACCCTTTGTGCCCCTCTCTTTCTTCCCCTCCCCCACTCATGCTTTATCTCTCCCTCTCAAAATAAATTAAAGATTTAAAAATAATTTGTCAACAAAATAGGGCAGAAGGAACTTGCCTCAAAACAATAAAGTTCATGTATGAAAAACCCCTAGGTAACATCATTATCAATGAAACAAAAACCAGAAACTGGAAGCTTTACCTTTAAGATCTAGTACATGGCAAGGAATTGCACTCTAACAACTTCTTGTCAACATAGTACTAGAAATCCTAGCCAGAGTAATTAGACAAGAAAAATAAATAAGAGGCATTCTAATCAGAAAGAAGTAAAATGATCTGTTTGCAGAGACATGATCAAATATGTAGAAAATCCTCAAGACTCAACAAAAATTTGTTACAACTAATAAACCAATTCAGTAAAGTTGCAAGCTATAAAATTAACATACCAAAATGTGTTACATGTTTATGCACAAAGAATGAATTATCCAAAAAAAATAGAAATTAAGAAATGAAGAGCAATAAAAAGGATAAAATATTCTGGAATAAACATAACCAAAGAGGTAAAAGATTTGTAGATCGACATTATAAATCACTGATGAAAGAAATTTGAAAAAACAAATGAATGACAAGACAGCTTGTGTTCATGGATTGGAAGACTCAGTATTACAAGAATGTTCAACCTACCCAAAGTGATCTACAGATTCAATACAATGCCTATCAATATCCCAATGGTATTCTTGGAAGAAATAGAAAACACAATTTGAAAATTTGTGTGGAACCACAAAAGATACCAAATAGTCAAAGCAATCTTAAGCAAGAAGAACAAAGGTAGAGGCATCATACTTCCTGATTTAAAAAATATATTCCACAACTACAGTAATCAAAGCAAGGTGGTACTGGCATAAAAGCAGACAAATAGACTAAAAGAAAAATGGAAAAATCAATTCTGAGACTCAGAATTAATCTATATCTAAATTGTTTTGTGTCCTAATACTTTGTTACCAAGACAACATCATGTGCATTGTGATTTAACAGGAACACCTCTGTGCTGCTTTGACAAGGAGAGGGGTTTAGAGGTGTTACACAGGACATGTATGACAATCAAGCTGCTGCCAATGGATAGAACATTTTGTATTTGGATCTCTAAAAACAACAATAACAACAACAACACAACCTAATATATAGATCAATACTATAAAGAGCCCAGAAGTAAATCTACGCATATTTGGTCAACTGATCTTCAACAAGGGTGCCAAAAATGCACAAAGCAGAAAAATAAAAATAAATTCTAAGTTGACTAAATATTTAAACATAAGACCAGATACAATAAAGACCAGAAGAAAATGTAGGGAAAAATCTTGACACTGGTCTTAGCAATGATTTCATGGATATGACATTGAAAATACAGGTAGCAAATGCAAAAGTAAACAAATCAGACTGCATCAATTAAAAAGCTCTGCATAACAAAGGAAGCAATCAACAAAATAAAAAAGCAGCCTATGAAATGGGAAAAAAATGTGTGCAAATCATGTCTCTGATAAGAGGTTAATATCCAAAATATATAAAGAACTCCTATAATGCCTTAGAAAAATAACAACCTGATTAAAAAGTGGGCAAAGGACCTGATTAAATGTATCTCCAAGAAGACATGAAAATGGCCAGTAAGTATATTAGAGTATTAGAGATATCTGAGATATATATATATATAGATATATATATATATATATACACACACACACACACACACACACACACACAAATCACCACTATAATGAGATATCACCTCATAGCCATTCAAACGCTATTACCAAAGAGACAATGGATAACAAGTGTTGGTGAGGATGTGGAGAAAAGGAACACTTGTACGCTACTGGTGGGAATATAAATTGGTACAGCCATTATGGGAAATAGTATGGCAGCTCCTCAAAATGTTAAAAATACAACTACCTTATGTTTTAGGAATTTCACATCCAGGTATATATCCAAAGGGAATGAAATCAGTTTCTCAAAGAGATATCTGCACTCTCATGTTTATTTCAGTATTATTCACAATAACCAAAAGATAGAAACAACCTAAGTGTCTACTGACAGATGAACAGATAAAGAAAATGTGGTATACTCACACAAAAACAGACATCTAGATCAATGGAACAGAATAGAAAACCCAGAAATAAACCCATTACTATATTTCAACAAAGCAGGAAAGAATATCCAATGGAAAAAAGAGTCTCTTCAACAAATGGTGTTGGGAAAACTGGACGACTTTCCTATACCATACACAAAAATAAATTCAGATGGATGAAAGACCTAAATGTAGACAGGAAACCATCAAAATCCTAGAACAGAACATGGCAAGTAATGTCTTTGACCTCAGCCATAACATCTTCTTACTAGATAGGTCTCCTAAGGCAAGGGAAACAAAAGCAAAAGTAAACTATTGGGATTAAATCAAAATAAAAACCTGCACAATGAAGGAAACAATCAACAAAACTAAAAACAAAGAACTGAATGGGAGAAAATATTTGCAAATTACCTATCTGATAAAGGGTTAGTATCCAGAATAAATAAATAATTTATAAAACTGAACACCCCAAAAACAAATAATCCAGTTAAAAAAAGAGCAGAAGACATGAATGGACATTTTTCCAAGGAAGACTTCCAGATGGCTTACACACATGAAAAGGTCCTCAACATCACTTACCATAGGGAAATTTCAATCAAAACTACAATTAGATACCACCTTACACCAGTCAGAATGGCTAAAATTAACACAGGAAACAGCAGGGTTGGTGAAGATATAAAGAAAGTGGAACCCTTATGCACTATTGATAAAAATGCAAATTGGCACAGCCACTCTGGAAAATAGTATAGAGGCTCCTCAAAAAGTTAAAAATAGAACTATCTTATGATCCAGTAATTGCATTACTAGGTATTTACCCAAAGGATACAAAAATGCTGATTTGAAGGGATCCATGAATTCTGATGTTTATAGCAACATTGTCAATAGCCAAGTTATGGAAAGATCCCAAATGTCCATCAGTTGCTGAATGGCTAACGAACACACACACACACACACACACACACACACACAGGAATATTACTTAGCCATAGAAAGAATGGAATCTTGCATTTACAATGACATAGATGGAGCTAAAGAGTATTATTCTGGGGCACCTGGGTAGATCAGTTGGTTGAGCGACTGACTCTTGATTTCAACTCAGGTCATGATCTCATGGTTGTGAGATCAAGCTCTGTGTCAGGCTCCATGCTGGGTGTGGAACCTGTTTAAGATTCTCTCTCTCCCTCTTCTTCTGCCCCTCCCCTGCTCGTGCTCTTTCAAAAAATAAAAAAGACTATTAGGCTAACTGAAATAAGTGAGTCAGAGAAGGACAAACACTATATGATTTCACTCATATGGGGAATTTAAAAAATAAAACAAATGAACATAGTGAGGAAGAAAGAAGCAAACTAGGTAACAGTCTCTTAACTATAAAGAACAAACTTGGGGTTGCTGGAGGGGGAGTTGGGCAGGGGCATGGGTTATATATGTAATGGGTATTAAGGAAGGCACTTGTTATGATGAGCACTGGGGCACTGGGTGTTGTATATGTGATGAATCACTAAATTCCACACATGAAATTAATGTTACACTGTATGTTAACTAACTGGAATTTAAATAAAAACTTGAAAAAAAGGAGAAAACAAAAAAGAAGATATGGTATACACACACACACACACAATGGAATATTATTCAGCCATGCATGAAAAATCAGGAAATCCTGTCATTTGTAGCAACACGGGTAAATCTGGCAGACATTATGTTAAATAAAATAAGCACAGATTGACAAATAATGTATAACCTCATTTGTAAGTGAAATCTAAAATGTTCAAACTCTTAGAAAGTGTACAATAGTGGTTGCCGGAAGTTGGAGGAAGTGGGAAATAGGGAGATACTGGTCAAGGGGTGCAAAGTATGAGTGATGAAAGATTAATACATTCTGGAGATTCAATATATAACAGTGTGACTATAGTTAATTATAGTTAACAATACAGTACTATATACTTGAAATTTGTTTAGAGGGTAGATCTTAAGTGTTCTTACCTGAAAAGAGAGAAGGAGAGAGAGAGAGAAAAGAAAGCAAAGGTGGTGATGCATGTATTAATTAGCTTGATTGTCATGATTATTTCATGTTTACATATATCAAATGATCAAAGTTGTACTTCCTAAATACATAATTTTAATTATGAATTACCCCTCCAAAAAGTTAGGCTATACTTCTTATGTGTTTAGTTAAATAAACTTTTAATACAGTACACATATGTATGTATGTGTATGTAATCAAGATTCAAATAATTTAGTAAAAACTAGTGCTGTATGTTAACACACATTGAACAGGTTTTGAAAACTCACTGGTAAATCTAAATTGCTTGGTAAGTGATTTCTTATGAAATTTTATTGCATAATGACATGTGCAGTCCAAAGGAGGAAAAATGACTTAAGTTTAAATGAATAATGAAAGGTGTAAGAGAATACAGAAGATGTTGAATAGAAGATAAGAAACTTTACAAATGTTTACTCAAAGATTAGCAGGAAAAATCAAGGCTCTAGGAAGACATAAAACAAACCAACAAATCTTAATGAGGCACCATTTTCAAATATTGAATTTTTAAATAAGTGGCATTTAAAAATTACAAAGAAGTTTGAGGCAAGGAGAAATGGTTAAGTAAGATCTTGTATAATGTGGATGATACAACCAGTTCACAACTTCAACTTCAAAACAGAACAAACTGATGCCTTTCATTTTTGATTTCCTTTAGGACATAATGGGCAGTAATGTGCTCCTGGGGTAGCTATGCAAAAATTAATGTTCTGTAGAAAGTCAAAGGATTAAATATGAATAGAGATCAAGTTTACATTCCAAAATATATATATAAAACTTTCATCTGTGCTAGATTTTCATTACCTTCAAATCCTGGGGTAAAGGGGGATGCCCCTTTTAAACTTGATAAATATTTTTCTAGGATGATCTTCCTTAATTCAGAATGTTCATTCACAGAATGACTAACTGTATTAAACATATTCTATTGGATGACTGAACCAAATTCCAAATTCATTTAGAATTACATGTAGAGTTTGTCTGTTGAGAGTACAATCATATATACCATTATTTAGAGGATTTACTCATAATAGAGAAAGAGACATATGTCAGCAAAAGACTAACAAAGTCTTTATAATACAGTATCTTGTGTGAATATAGTTTACATAGATTACAATTTCCTATTCATAAATATGGAATATGAAAATAAATTACAAACCACAAATATAACAAAATAAGCATTGCAAGAAAGAAAGCAAATATAAATGTTTGATTTGTGCATACTACAGATTTTATACAATTTCATTATCATATAAATAGCTCACATATATAATCTTTCATGCATTAATTCTGATAAATGCAACAGTAAAAATTAAGATTAATAGAGTCTGCTTTGAAAGGTTTGCTACAAGTTATATCTACAGCCTCTTTCAGCATGGTTACATTGTGCTCTGAGAAAGTTTGTGTATTCTATTAGTGATTCACAATAACTGCTAACTTGTGTTTTTATAGACGGTTAAACTATGTAAAATTGCTTTTGTTATTCTTAACTTTTAATGCCTAGATTTTTGTAAGTTATGAGTCTTTACAAATGTGCTGAGCATAGGAAAATAAATTAAAAAGTGGTTTGAATATTTAAAAGTAATCATTAAAAAACACATAATTATTCATAAACACTAGACTGAAATCTGTAGCTGGCCAGTCATATTTTCTTTGTTATTATAAACATTAGTCATTATTTTGATCTTATTAAATAAGTCATTTATTAATTTGATGAACATTTATCAAGTATCTGTCACACACTAGTCAGTCATTGAACTACACAGAGGAATACAAGAAAACTATAATATATTCACCAAACTCAGGAGATTTACTGCCTACTTGGAAAAACATGTATTAGGAAAAATTGCAATAGATTATTATAAATGCTGTGGTGAAAGCAAGTTGGTGGTGATATGGGAACTTACTAACATAACCTGGAAGTCAGGAAAGACCTCAAATAAAAACAACCTTTGATTTGATCCTTGACATATGAGTTAAAGTCAGGTTGACTTGGATGTGGACAGGGATTCTGAGAATTGGGAACCCACACGTATGAGTATGGGTGTTGCAAGAGAACATGGTATATATCTGGAACTTGAGACACTTATGTATGCTCATATATTGAATGCTTGAGAGGATACAACAAGAAATATGACTTAGACACCAATGAAGATAATCTAAAGGTTTTAAGTCAGGCTAAAAGAATGGTACTTAATATTGAATGCAAAGAGAGACATTTAAGTTTTAAGTAGAGAACAAAGTTTTATTATATATGCAATCAGAAAATCAATCTGAGGAAATGTACTGGCTATTATTTCTTCAAATGTTTTCTCTACCCCTTTCCCTTGGTCTTTTCCTCTAGGATTGAAATTATACATACATTAGACACTTGATATTGTATTAGAGCTCTTGAATGTGTGTGTGTGTGTATGTGTGTGTGTGTGTGTGTGTGTGTGTGTGTGTGTGTGTTTACACTCCACCCCCCACCCCTCCTCCCTCTCATTCTCTCTTTCTCTGTGTTTTACTTTGGGTAATTTCTAACTACCCAACTTTAAGCTCAATGATTTTATCTTCATTCTCTCAAGTCTATTGATGTTCCTATTGAAGTTATTCTTTCATATCTAACAATTTGTCATTATTTCTGACATTTCCATTGAACTATTTCATCTCTGCTGAAATTTCCTGTAATGGTTAATTTTAAGTGTCAAATTGACTGGGTGCCCAGCTATTTGGTTCAACATTATTCTGAATGTGTCTGTGAGGGAGTTTCTGGATGAGATTAGCATTCGCATTAACTGAGTAAATCAGATGGCCCTACCCAGGAGGTATGGCTTACTCTAACCTAGAGGAGGCTTGAGTAGAACAAAAATCTCTGAGTAAGAAAGAATGCATTCTCTCTGTCTGATTGTTTTGGAGCTGAGACATCTGTCTTCCCTTGCTTTAAACACTGGAACCTACACCATTGACTCTCCTGGGTCTCCAGAAAACCAAATGCAAATCTTGGGACGTTTCAGCCTCCCTAATCACATGAGCCAATTCTTTATAATAAATCTCTTTATATAAAATGTTTTATATAAAACATTAGTATATACTTATATATAAAAGGATGTATTATAACCGATACACCTATTGGTGCTCTTTCTCTAGAAAACCTGGACTAAAATCCACTATATTCATATCTGTTGCACATCTTTCTCACAACACGCTTGAATATTTTTATCACAGTTATTTTAAAGTGTCCCATATGATAGTTTCAATATCTAAGTCATTTACAAATCTGGTTCTGTTTATTGCTTTGTCTCTTTATAATAGGTTTGGGTCCTTTTGCTTGTGTGTGTATTCCTAAATTTTTAATAGAATGTTAGTTGTTTTGTGTAGTCAAGCAGTAAAGACTGAGGTATGCAGTAATCTCAGCTATTTCAGACTGACACTAGGCCACTTGACTTTCAGCATTCTTTGTGATTCACCTGATTAATTGTTTTGAGAACACACAGATACTTTTCCTATCCTCCATCACAGTTGAGGCAATTCTTACCTTCCATCTTTCTCAGATTCATCTTTCTTAAATTTTAGGTTATATATTTGTTTGGGGATCTCCGTTTTCTGGTAGACTCAAAGAAAGCTACGATATTTTAGCTTAATCAGTGTTTACTCATTTTTTGGTGTGATAAAGATATGATTTGCAGTTCTATACAACTTAAGGGAAATGGGGAGTTTTCATAACTTAAAAAAAATCCCCAATATCACAGATTTACTCCACAAATTCAGTTTTCTTGCTTTGTGGTAAATTAAGGTTCCCAATACACCTGTGAGGTTGACCTCCTGGTCTCAATGTTCCAATTTTGCAGCAAAGTTTTATCTATTGGTACAGACCTACTTACAGAATATGATTCCGTTCCATTTTTAACCCAGAGAGATGCTTATCTTGTTTTTGGTATGACTTTCATTTTAAAATGTGTTTAAAAATATTTTTATCTAAATTGATATGTAATTCTTGGGAGAGAAGGAAGTGTTTACCTTGTTTTCTTACACTCTCTTCTTGACATTTGGGCACTTAAAAATCTTCTTTTAATGTTTATTTTTGAGAGAGAGAGAGACAGAGACAGAGAGCAAGCAGGGGAGGGGCAGAGAGAAAGGGAGACACAGAATCCTTAGCAGGCTCCAGGCTCTGAGCTGTCAGCACATATCCCCATGTGGAGTGGAACTCACCAACCTCAAGATCATGACTTGAGCCAAAGTCAGACACCCAACCGACTGAGCCATCCAGGTGCCCTGACATTTGGGCATTTTCCAATAGCATTCTCCTTAGCCTCTAAGCAGAATTCACCACGTTTTCCCATTCTTCCTTCTTTGCAAAAAAAATCTCTCTTGCCTTAGATCTCTCTCTCTTTCTCTCCTTTCCTTCCTCCCTCTCCCCTTCTTCTATGTCTTCCCTCTCTTACCCACTCTCTCTCTCCTTCTTTTCCCCCCTCTGTCTCTCTTATTCTCCCTCACTTTCACTCTACCTCTTCTCTGGGTTATATTGTCTTTCTAATACATTCAAATACAAACAAACTATGACCTCCAACTAATATATCTGGAGCCCCAAACTCTCCTTTATTTCCGGTTAAGTACTAGATATTTCTACTCAGATGTCTCAATGGACTTTAGACAACATATATACCAAGTGTAGTTTTTTTTTTTTTAATTTCCCATAAATCTTCTCTTTCTTCAAACTTCCCAGTCTATACATGGTGATGCCACTCAGCTGCATGTTGAGAATAGAGTGCATGTTGCTTTGGTGCCTTTTTCCATCCACCACCTGGCAATTACCAGGTTATGTTGACTTAACTTTAAAATCTATTTCAAATCTATCTAGTTTTATCTGTTGCAACTGTGACTTCTCTAATGCAAGCCATAATTCTGTCCTGCTGGTAGTCTCCTGTCTCTTCACTTTCCAACATAGCCTTCCCCCCTTCCCCTCTCCTGAAGCTAAATTTTATTCTCAAAATGGAAATAAAAGCATATTATTTTCCTACTTGAAAGTCTTCATGGGCCCCCTAAATAAGCATGTGGCAAAATTCAAATTCCTTAATTTTTTGCCAACAAGTCATGTTCATGTTGGAGTTTCCTTAATCTCAGTTCTCCCTCCCTTGCTTATTTCCAGCCATTTTGGCGGACTTTCAGAACACTGAATCCATTCAGCACTTGTATCATCTGTGGACATGGAAGCACATGATGCTTGCTCTAACTGCCTCTGCCCCTTCACTGACTCTTTGTTGACACTTTCTATTTAGGCTTCAGGTCTTACCTTATATACACTTTTTTTTTTTGCAAGCTTTCCATCAACCACAATACAAATTTGGTATTGTGGTATAATTTCTCACATTGTGCTACATATTTTCCATAGATAAATGATCACAGGCCATAATTCTTTGTGTATTTTATTATTTGCTCAATGCCTTTTTCTCCTTATACTGTAGGCTTTTCCAGATCAAGACTCACATCTATTTCATCACTTCTCTATCCTCAGTTCTTACAACAGGCATGGGATATAAGCAATTTTTAATAAATATTTTTTGACTGAGTGAATGAATTTTTAAAAGTGTAGTATTATGTGTTGGCTTAAGTCAACAAATTCAAAAGCATTAAGTCCACTCCTTTAAAAATCTGAAATTTTCTACAATGTTACCAAAACAGGGAAACCGCTTAGTGATTTATGATATATGGCTTTAAGGGACTAAAAAGGCTTTATTGTTATATAATCACTTTAGAACAGTAATATAAAAATTATGTATATAATTTATAAACATTACATATTGTTTATACATGTTGTATAAACAAACATCATTCTAACCTTCCCCTGTTGCCTTGCCCTTTTCCCAGTGCTTGTTATTTTACTTAATATTCTCCTATTTTGTTGTCATTGCTGTTCCTATATATCAAATTTTATGTTATGTTAAGCTAGACCACTAGGAACACATCCATTAAGTTCTATCCTCTCTTGACAGGGTAAGTAGTCAATAAATAAATTCATTTATATTTCAGTGAGTATAACAGCATTACTTCAAATTTTTAAGGGTAGAATACCATATAATTGGATAATGAAAGTGTGCTTTTCCAAATCAAAGCTGTTGTAGTGCAAAAGTAAAGGCTGAGTCTATTTACACAATAGTACTTTAAGAGACACATCTCCACCTTAACTTCTCTGTTGGTCTTCAGTATTTTAAAATGCATCTCATATAAAGACTCCTCTAAGGGGAAATGGCAATAAATCTTTAATAAATTCTTAGCCAAATTTCCAGTTGCGGTGACAAATATTTTGCTACAAAAGTATCACTGATAAATTATATTAAAAATAAATAAACTGATTATTAAAAGGCTTGCCTCTTTTTCTAGAACATAGTGTTCATATTTGAGTTTGTCAGGAATTAAATAGCCATGCATTTTTAATGAAGAATGGATAAAGATAACGATCATTTGAGAGTTATTGACACATCCATATCCATAGGATAGTGTCTTATTAAACTATTCCTGCTCTCTTAATAGGGTTTATACATTCAGTATTAATAATAGATGAGCATTTTAAATTCATTTCTATTGTTAAATCCTATTTGTACTCCTGCAGGAACATTATTAAAACTGGTTTTATAAAACTTGTTTCTCAAGATGCATATGTATAAGAGTTACTGTTCTTAAAAAAAGTTCTATGTGACTAAAATTTCCAAATCATTATAAATAAATTATTCATTTGTTAACTGCCAGAAATAACTGTTTTTCTTGCACTGTTCTCCTTGAAGGTGGCCTCAGAAATGATATACTTATCATTATCCAAGAAGTACATATTGTTTACTAATCTGTTAGAAAGAGACATTACTCACCTTGCATGCTGATCCTTACTGAAATGCTAATCTAATTTAACTTCCAGGTCTGAGGTAATCTTTATTTTGCATAAATGAGCTGAAAAATTTACAGTTTGCCAATAGAATGCAAGCAATTTAAAGCTTCAACCTCTGCTTGCACATTTTGATTCCCAGACACAGAGACAATGGAGGAGTAACCCTGAATCAGTTTGTTCATAAAGTTAAGGTAAAAATATCATAAATTGTTGAATGATACATGTGTCTGTCATATCCACAATTTTGAAAGTAAGAAACATGTCTTCTTCTCAAACAGTACTTTGACAGTGAAATGAAGTACAAATAGAAAGAGTTACTTCTCTGACTTAAATGTTGAATTAAGTAGACCCCAAATCCTTTGTGTTTATTCTGCCAAAATCAAAATGCATTCTCTGCAGCCGTGTTTTCCAGATATTTGGCTTCATAAACCAGAAACGATGGAAGCAACTGGGAACCGTGGGTTGTCGTAACGCTGGCAAATTTATTTTTGCCAAGACAGGGCGTAAAATGAAAACAAGTCCCAAACAAAACAAAAGCAGTAAAATGAAACACAAATCCACCATCCACCATTTACTGAATAGATGTCTACAGAGCACCCATTTTCATGCTGTGTGTGCAGCCCTCCACTAGGACAACAGAGAGAAAATGAACTAAATCATCACCTCTCCTGCCTTTAAGGACTTTATAGTGAGAGACACAGACATACCCAAATATTCAAAAAAATGAATATATATTATAAAACACAATATGCACTGTTTGGGAAAATACAGACAGTATTACAAAAGGATGCATCTTAGGTTGAAGATCCAGAGAACATCTCTGAGAAAACAGCATTTAAGTTTAAGCCTTAAGGATAAGAGTCAGTCAAATATATTAGAGGAAAAGAATATTCCAAGAGGAGGGAATAATATGTACATAGCGAAAGGATACATTTTATTAAAAATTTACTATTTTAAAAATTTCATCCTAAGTGCTCCTGGGTGGCTCAGTCAGTTAAACGTCTGACTTCGGCTCAGGTCATAATCTCATGGTTTGTGGGTTCAAGCCCCACATTAGGCTCTGTGCTGACAGCTCAGAGACTGGAGCCTGCTTCAGATTCTGTGTCTCCCTCTCCCTCTGCTCCCTGCCCCCCCCCCCCCCCGCTCATACAGTGTCTCTCTCAAAAATAAACATTAAGGGGCGCTTGGGTGGCCCAGTCAAGCAGGCTGAGCTTGCTTCAGCTCAGGTCATAATCTCCTGGTTTGTGAGTTCGAGCCCCGCATGGGGCTCTGTGTTGACAGCTTAGAGACTAGAGCCTGCTTCAGACTCCGTGTCTCTCTCTTTTCCTCTTCCCCATTCCCTCTGTCTCTCAAAAATAAACATAAAAACAATTTTTAAAATTAAATAAAAAATAAACATTAAAAAAATAAAAAATTTCATCCTATTATTCAAAAGCTTTACAAGTTGGCTTGGAGGTTCGAAAGCAGACACAATAGACATGGCCTCTGCCCTTATGAAATTTATAAGCTAGTGAGGGAAAGACCATTAAAACTGCTATTAAGGAGTACGGATCAATGAGAGTGAAGGTTTGAGGTGCTAAACCCAATCTCATCTGTAGGCTGAAACATGGAAGAAGCCTCAGAGGAAGTGGCATGCCCAAATGAATTACAGATTGAATTAGAAGAAATGGGGAGAGGCATCAGCAGAACTTGTAGTGAGGCTGGAAAAATAAATAGCAGTTTACCTCTTCAAGGGTCTTTTCAGTTAAGTGAGTGATTCGACACTTGTAGGGCTTCAGCAGGAGAGTGACATGACTTGATTTACGTTTTACATAAATAAACTTTGTTTTACATAAAGACTCTGAATACATATGGTGACTGAATATCTTGAAAAGAAAAACATCTAAATGTAGGGAAAGCAGGTAAAAGGCTATTTTCTAGGTATTCAGTGATAGTGCAGTAATCAGTGTAGTGATTCTGCAGTAAAAGATGTCAGAGCAAACCAAAAGAAATTAAAAGATTCGAAGGAAGTTTAGCAGTAGTGTTGACAAGAATGAGTGATTTATTCAGCGGAGGTAAGGTTAAATTAAGTCAAAAACCTCCTTATTTTTTTTTCTGCATAATATATAAAATGTGTATTTATAACAAAACAACAATACTATCTATGCTTTCTGAAACTATAATTATTCAGTTATTTGAGTTTCTGTGTTGAAATTTATTTACAATGAGGGTGTGTTAATTTCTGGACTTCATAATCTGGCAAAATTTGTTCAAAATGTCGGTTACTCAATTGATTACATTTTCTTACCAAGTAACCCCAAACAGCAATTTGCAGGACTTTTTTAGTAATAACTATAGGTAAGGTGTCCTTTCTACTTCTTCTTTAAAGGCAAAATTCTAGAAAATTCCAATTTTATTAATTTATTCATTCTCCATGTGTGCCAAAGTGCCAGTGTGGAAAATTAATAATGTAAATCATATTGTTTTTGACTTTCCACCTTCCATTTTCCCCATAGTATATACATTCTACTTGAGGTATCTTTGTGGTTAATAACTTTGTGGATAGTAGCAAAACACATACTAAAAAAGTTAATGTCAAGGGAAGAACATAGGCTCCCAGGATCATTGATGTTCAGACTATAGCTTTAAGAAATGAGATCTAGTCAACTGGCCTCATCTGTACTATCTGGGTTCTCAGGAATGAACTGAGACCTTGAATGCATGCAGGGATATATAACAGTAAATATCTCCAATTCACACAGAATATAATTCCTCTCTCCAAGCCTTCTGTTTGAGTCTTGGTTTTTCTCTCCATTTCCCAAACTTGGACTAGTCCTCAAATCTGAATTCCCTATAGGACAGTAGAGTGGATGTTGATTCTTGGAGTTGATCTCTGCTTATATTATGCCTGTGGGTGTCGCTCATGCTGCCATTTCAAGGAGCTTCTCTGGAGCTAAGATTCTCGTGTCTATCACTACCCATAATTCATTTATGTATAGCATGTGTAATATATACGTAAGAGACATACATACATATACATAATAGAATATACACTGATGTTATTCTTATTTTGAGCAAACTGTTATCAGATCAATTAAGAAAAGAAAAATAAAAGCTTCTGGTTGACCTTCATTTATTTCTTCTTCAATGCTCTTCCTTTCTTTATGTAGATCCAAGTTTCTGACCTGTATTATTTTCCTTCTCTCTATACAACTTTTAACATTTTTTTTTCTTTTTTGCGAAGCCGATCTATTGGCAACATAATTTCCATGGTAGAGAATTCTAAGTTTGGTGTTTTTTGTTTTGCGTTTTTCTCTCAACATTTTAAATATTTCACTACACCCTCTTCTTGCTTACTTGCTTTCTGGAGAGTCTTGGATGTAATTTTGATCTTTGTTCTTTTTGTTTGTTTGTTTGTTTTGTTTTGTTTTTTTATCTCTGGCTTCTTTCAGGAGTTTTCCCTAATCTTTGATTGTCTGTGTTTTGAAAATGATATGCTGAGGTATCATTTGGTTGGCATTTATTCTGCTTGTTTATTCTGAGCTTTCTAGACCTGTGGTTTGGTGTCTGATAATAATTTAAGTAAATTCTCAATTATTGTTTCCAATATTTCTTCTGTTTCTTTTTCTTCTGGTATTCTCCTTACAGATATGTTGTATCTTTTGTATTTGTCCTGCTGTCTTTGGATGTTCTTTTCTGCTTTGGTTTTCTTTTCTTTTCAGTCTTTGTTCTTTTTGTTTTTGTTTTTTTTTTTTTTGGTTTTCAGGGATTCTATTGAAATATCATCTAGCTCATAAATTATTTCCTCAGCTGGATCCTGTCTACTGATAAGCCCATCAAAGGCATTCTTCATTTCTGTCACAGTGTTTTTTTTTATCTCTAGTATTTTTTTTTAATGTTTATTTTGAGAGAGAGAGAGAGAGAGAGAGAGAGAGAGCGCTAGCGCATAATCAGGGAGGGGCAGAGAGAGAGAGAGAGAGAGAGAGAGAGAGGGAGACACAGAATCTAAAGCAGGCTCCAGGCTCTGAGCTTCAGCACAAAGCCTGATGCGGGGCTTGAACCCATGAATTGCGAGATCATGACCTGAGCCGAAGTCAGATGCTCAACCCACTGAGCAACCCAGATGCCCCTAACTCTAGTATTTCTTTTTGGTTCTTTCTTAGGCTTTCCATCTCTCTGTTCACATTGTTTTCTGTCACTACATGCTGACTACCTTATACATTAGAGATTTTAGCATATTAATCATAATTGTTCTAAATTCTGAGCGGATTAAATCCAACATTCCTGTGGTGTTTGGATCTGATGCTTCATGTTGTGTTCATTTTACCTTTTGGTATAACTTGTAAGTTTTTCTTGACGATCAGTCATGATATATACTGACTAAAAGAAGCTGCTGTAAATAAGTCTTAAGTAATTTGGTGGGGAGGTGTGTGGGGAGAAGCAGAGTTCTATAAAGTCCTGTGATTAGATTTCAGTTTTTTTAATGAGCCTGTGCCTCTGGACTGTGGACTCATAAGTGTCTCTAAGTTTTTTTTTTTTTTTTTTTTTTTTTTTTTTTTTTTTTTTTCTCTTCCCTCTTAGGTGGGACAGGATGGCTAGGGTGGGCTGGAGTTGGGTATTTCTATTCCCTTAGGTCACTTAGGCTCTGATAATACCCTAGTAGGTTAGGTTCTGGTTAACTAGTTTGCCCTGAGGGCAGGACTTAAGAATGGAGTGCTCTGGTGTAGTTCACAATGGTTCCTTTTCCCTTTTCCTTGCTAGAAGCACAAGGGGATTTTTCTCTGATATTTACCATGTGAACCTGTCAAGCTCCTGGAGGTAAATCGCACAGTATTTGCGCACCCCTTCCCCATGACTAGATTCCCCTGGGGTTTTAAACTCTCCAACTTGTCCACACCGAACGTCCCAAATTTGTCAGTTTGTCAGTTAGAGTTCAGGTTTTTCTGCCCTGCCACTGCTTCCTGAGGTGGTTTGCATTTATGCGTCTCTGTTCCTCAAATCACAACTCCCTGGCTGCCTGGGTCTCCATTGACAGCTGTTTGCCCTATGTTCTCCTCTTCCTTTTGGATCCAAAAAGAGTCATTGATTTCTCAGTCTGTTCAGCTTTTGACTTGTTAGTTTGGACTGGCAATTCCCAAATTCCTTACGTGTGGAGTCAGGAACTTTGATATCTACCATACAGATAAGTATTCTTTTACCAGATTCCTTGTCTATACTATTATCCTCCTAATTTTGAAGTTAAATCCCTGAATATTGATGGTATCCATGGTTAATCTTTAGTTCCTCATGTCCTTTGTTCTTTGTGAGAGCTCATTTTATGAATGAATTAAAGTTTGATCTGAGTAAGATGTGATGTATGTCTAATTCCAAATTTTAAGAGCATTTATTTAAATTCACACATTACAGCTTCCATTCAGTTTCTAAGTGAGTAGAATTTTATATCAAATTTCTGGGCTACATGCATCTGGAAATAAGAGTGCACATAACTATACCTTAACTTGAATTAGGTCAAAACCTTTTGTTTGGTTGGTAAAGAATACAAATAAAAGATCTCCAAAGTTGTATCAACATTTTCTTAAAAGCATTTTCCCATTTGACAGGGAGTTGGGAAGGGATCATTCTCATACAATTTGATATATTCCCTTTAAAACATCTACCCAAAAGGGAAAAAAAAAAAAAGATAAGAATGTTTGCTATCGATAATTTTATTTTTGTGCTTTCAGACTGCCTAAAATAAATTACTGTTATGTCAAGGTTTTAAAATATCTGCTTGAATCATTTTTTTTTTTTCATTCCTTTCAACTATGTTTTCAACTACATTACCTTGTGCCTTTCTTTTTCTTTTTCCAGATGAGAGGAAAAGGGCTAATTATTTCTCAATCAATCCAAGGTCACAAATTTATCGAGTGAGGGTAACAGGTGTAGGGTTTCTGATTTATGGTGCCCTTTCCAGGTTCTATGTAGCCTACTTGGTTTCTGCAGACCTCTCTCACATACTCACTAGCTAATGGTCTCCTATCACTTCCTATTCTAGACGTGTCATTCAGAGAACTCCATTAACACTAGTGTAGTTCTTAATTACCTCTCTGTTAGCATGGGTGATTTGCTTTACAGATTCTTTCTTTAGCTGATAAAACATTCCTATGCCCAATTTAAAAAGATTTTGTTTAATCAGATCCCTGAGCTAATGAATACCATGTTTAAGCTACTTAAAGGTCTTTTTAAATATTTGATGGTAGTATGGAATAAGTTAAAAATTTGCTGAATTTTTGTTTTTATTTAAAAAAATATTAATAGCTTTTCATGTAATGAGTTTAACCACATTTACTTTGCAAACAAATTACTTTAGGCTACAAATTCAAAGCCATTTTTTTTTTTTTAAGTAGAGTAAGGCTTTCTTTAAATAAGAGAGTCTAGGCAAATTGGTACTATAGAAAGTGTTGCTGGTCATGGAGGATCAAAGTCTAAAAGAAAAATTCCTTGTCAACACACATAAAAAATCCGAAGTGCATGTCTGCATATTTTTCTTCTTTCCCATTTCTACTTTATCTAAGGGCAAAATCCACCTGATGGAAACCAAAAAACAAAACAAAAAACCCCCAAAAAACAAAAACAAAAAAAAAACACACAAAACCTCCCATTGAATTGGAATTTAAAAATGAAAAAGTAATGTAAAATTATTTGTGTTTATCCTTCTTATTGCACCATCTCTGTATTCACAGCAGACACCCTGGATACCTTACATTAAGTCATACTTACTCGTGTGAAAGAATTAACGCTTAACTTTTTCAAAAACAAAGTCCACTAGTGTATTTCCAGGCTATCAGGTAGTAGGTTTCTGAGGCACTGGAAGAAATGTCCCCAGTGAATCCTAAATCGCAAATATCCTTACTCTCTCCATAGGAATATAAAACTTTGAATAACCTCATAATAAAATGAAGAAGGAGGAAGAGACTATAATAATTGAAGACTGGTCCTTTCATTTTACTTTAGAGGCATTTCACTCAGTAATCTATGTCGATTATATTTCTTAAGCACAGTAAAGCCCTATCCCTACATGAACAGTCTTATTGATTCTATTCTCATGGGTGTGCCATGTGCATAGTTCCACCTGTTCTGCAACAGCATAGCTCCAACACCTGGCCTTCCTCCATTTTGTATTATTCATCAAGCACACGTGTAGAGGTTTTATGTTCGCAATCTGTTCCTCATGTGAATTTTCAATTCTTTGTGAAGTTATGATGAATAGGGGATTGAGACCAGAACCAGAGATATCAGCTGCCTTTACATACAGCCTGCTTAGGTATCTGCCTGTATGGTGTGATCCGAACTGTTCCTGCAGGGTAGCATATCCTGAAATACACTCCAGTCAATCCAAAACGAAATGTCTGAAATGTACCAGTATAGCAAAACTCCATTCCTTTTTTCTATACGTGTCTATTTCCCGAATAGTAAATTGAGGACAAAAAGTACATAATTCGGAAGGTGAAAAGAGTACATGTAAGTCGACTATCATAGTAGTTATAAAAGCTATTCTGATTTTGCTTATAATTATACAAAAATTCCATAAAATGAGAAATAAGTAATAACATTCAAATAGAAAAAACAATATCTAACTACGATTAATCTTTTGATATTCTTGATTCTAGTCTTAATTCTGTATGTGCATATGTTTGCAACCTATATACGTATATATGCATTACATATATGATTTGAGATACTTTTTGTTAAACCATATATTACAAAAGGACATACACAATTCAATGATGGCTTTATTATTTTCATAAGAAAGCAGTTTTTACCTTTCTTGTTTGTCATTTTGTCCCCAGATCATAATTTAGTACCTAGCACACAATGCAGTCAATATCTTGAGTAAACAATAAATTTATTGGTGTATTTGGTATATATTTGATGAATTATTTGCTTTAAGAATTTACTTAAGGGGCGCCTGGGTGGCTCAGTCGGTTAAGCGTCCGACTCTTGGTCGGCTCAGGTCATGATCTCACAGTTCGTAAGTTCAAGCCCCATATCAGGATCTCTGCTGTCAGTGTGGAGCCCGCTTGGGATTTTCTCTCTCTCCCTCTTTCTCTGCCCCTCCCCTGCTTGTACTTTCTGTCTCTTTCAAAATAAGTAAACTTTAAAAAGTTATAAAAAAAAGAATTTATTTAATAATATTCTTTTTTTAATATTTTTTAAACATTTATTTATTTCTGAGAGACACAGAGCATTCTAGAGAGGGAGACACAGAATCCGAAGCAGGCTCCAGGCTCTGAGCTGTCAGCACAGAGTCTGATGCGGGGCTCGAACTCACAAACGGTGAGATCATGACCTGAGCCGAAGTCAGACGCTTAACCGACTGAGTCACCCAGGTGCCCCAAGAATATTCTTTTATCATACCAGAGAGGTCAAATTCTATAGGCCAAATCCCTTTACAATTAAGACTGTGGGTTTCCACAGAAACTACGATGCCCCCAAACTATGTTTTTTATAAGTTGGTAGAGGGCAGCTATTTCCATTTTCACAAAATGGGGATGTGGAGGCATTCTAGGCTTCTAGTGGATGGGGCTAGGGATGCTTGTTCTACTGTTAGGCATGGGACTGCCACATACACAAAATAACTATTTTGCCTTTTCCATGGCTTTCATATGTCCTAATGTCTATTCATATAAATGTTTGTTAGTATCTGAGCATAAAAATCAACTTTGTGTTATATACAAACACAAAATGTTTTTGCATGTTTTTCTGTAAACCTAATTCCAAAATCCAAGTATCTTGTGAATTGGGGTGAGGTTGTTTTTCCTTTTGATCAGACCTTTGTCACAGTGATGATTTATTTATAAAAATCAGCCTACTGATAGTAATGTTGCTATGGTACTAGATCACCAATATTAAAATATGGTTGTTTTTTGTTTGTTCTCACATGGTGTCTCCATCTGCAAGTGTAAGTATCTGATTAGTTCACTATATATTTTAGTATAGTAGTACCTAAGCATATTCAAATACATATTTACTATGAAGTATTTATATGTAGTCCCTTTTATTGTTAGGGTGTTATATTTATTTGGTAAATTTTATATATATATAAAATATATATAAAATATATATATATATATATATTAGGCTATACTATATTTAAATTTATTTTAGGAGAATTATGGGTTGAATTGTGTCCCCTAAAAAGATATGTTGTAGTTCTAATTCCAGGTACCTGTCAATGTTTATCTGGAAATAGGGTCTGTGCAGATGTAATTGAGTTAACATTGCATCATACTGGATTAAGGTGGGCCCCAAATCCACCTTAATATCAGAAAGGAGGAGGAAATTCACATACAGAGATACAGGGGTACACAGACCAATAGGGAGGAAGGTCATAAGAAGACAGAACTAGAAACTGGAAAGACACCACCACCAACCAAGGAAGATTGAAGATTGTCAGTAACCTCCAGAAGATAGGAAGAGAGGGGGAAAAAAATATTCCCTAGATCCTTCAGAGGGAGCATGGCTCTGCTGATACCTTCATTTTAGACTTCTAGCCTAGGACTGTAACGTAATAAATTTCTTTTGTGTTTAGCCACCCAGGTCATGGTACTGCATCATGGCAGTTCTAGGAAATAATGCAGACAGTAAATGGTATTACAAGTGTGTTCAAAGGGAAAGGGTGAAGCAATTAAAAACACTGAAATGTGAATAGATTTTTATAGACTATTCTATTGACTTTCATGGTCCTTCAGGATATTCTTAGAACCTGCCTTTCCCAACCAATCCTTTCACAACTACCCCTTTTGCAATTTGCCATTATCTGAACACACACAACACGTTATTTGTGCTCCTAGTTCTGCTGGGAATGATAATTCCCTTATCTCCTCCTGATTAAATAATAACTATTATGCACAGTCCATCTCAAAGGCAAATTCCTCCCTCCTGTATGCCACCAACCAGGTATGTTGTTAGTGTTCCACTTGTTTTCACTTTTTTATGACCAGTAAACAAGAGTGTCCTGACTTGTATTGTGGTTGTCAGTATACAAATCTATTTGTCCATAATGTACTGAAAACAAAAACTGTGTCTTTTCAATCTTTTATTCTCATCTGTACTGACCAAAGCACGTTGAATACTATTTGCAATCAATTAAATAGATAAATAACATTTTGTGATACAGGGAAAGTCTTTTTAAAAGAAGAGCTCTGGGAGATTAACCACTTTTCTGGGAGCTTATCAAAAAATGGAATTGTACGAATTTAAAGAAGAAAATAAATTGATGACGGCCATTAAGGAATAAGGCAAAGAAAAAATTTGATTAAAAAAACATGATACAGCAGTGAAAAAAGATGCGTACGACTAGAAAAAAGGGTATTTTGCCTGAGGTAGGCAAGGCAGAAAGTAAAATTTGTTTCCCGTTAATGTCTATCATGTTAATGTATAGACAGATGGCCAAGGCCGGAAAGCAAACTTCACGATGTCCTAACATGATGGATCTTGGAGGCTCAATATTTTTAACAAGCTATACAATCCAGCCCCCACCCCCCCCCCACCCCGAAGGCACTTACTTCTCTCCTTTCCTCTTTTAGTCTTACTGTTTCAGAATTATGCCATTTCAATAGACAAGGCGATTTTATTATACATCAGCTACAACACATATTTGGTAAATCTTAATAACATCTTCTTACACCTACACAGTAAATTACTAGTAAAACTGCTTTAGCTGTGACATTTTCACTATTTGCATTATCATCAACTCTTACATAGGCATATATTCCAATTTTGAAAAGAGAAGCTTTCACAAACATTATGACATTTGGTTGAGTTGAGCAACTTAAAAACCAGGCCTTATTAAAATATTTTCTGATGTCAGATTTCTCTCCAAAAAGCAGTATTAAGGAGATCTGTAATTGTCACTAGCATACTTCCCTCAAGATGGGTAATATGTTATTTCCGTAAATTGATTTTCCATAACTTTCTCTCTTGGCCCTCCATAATTAATGACTTAAAATTTCAAGTTAGACCTTAATTCCCTCACACTCAGCATTTCTCAGCGTACTATTCATAGCCTGTAAACATATGAACATGACATTTGATAGTCAAACTTGAAAAGATTGTATAAAACGATGTTTAAAAATAGCTCATGTATTCTTATTCACAAAGTTATTTGTATTTTGGGAAAGATTCCCCGGATGTCCTTAAATCGAAGCTATAAATATACATAAGGCAAATAAGCACAAGTACTTGAATTTCACACAGAATAGTAACTAAATAGGTAGATGCCCCCATGAGACCTTTTCAATAACCCATGCTACTGGGACTTGTCAAACTCTAATCCACTTACTGATCCGATCCGACTTCTAATTCAGGTGGTTTTTGTTTGTTCATTTGTTTCATTTAGTTGGAGCTCATATCCCTTCTTTCAGTGTCATCATAGAAAAATAATTAAAAACCCTAATGGACAGTATAAAAAAATAATATCATATAGGTTACATAGAATTGTATAGCTAGATAGTACAGAAACTTTTAGTAACTTCATGTGTAATAAATAATTTAAAGCAGTGGTTCTCAACTGGAAGTGGTTTTGCCTTTCAGAAGATATTTGAGAGTGTCTAGAGACAGTTTTGTCACTACAGGGGTTGTGCTTATTGTAGCTAATGGGTAGAAACTAGGGATGCTCCAGCTGTGGTCTGTTCTCTGCTTTGCAGGATGTTTGGTAGATGGGTCTTTCATCTCCTGAGTTCGGTTTACTAAAGCCTGTAAAGATGGCTATTATTATGAAAAAAAAATAGATAAGTATCGGCAAACATGTGGAGCAGTTAGAACCCCTGCGCACTATTAGGAATGCAAAATGGTACAGCCACTATGGAAAACAGAATGGATGCTCCTCAAAAAATTAAAAATATGGGAATGCAAGCTGGTGCAGCCACTCTGGAAAACAGTATGGAGCTTCCTCAAAAAACTAAAAATAGAACTACCCTAGTACCCAGCAATTGCACTACTAGTCATTTATCCACGGGATACAGGTGTGCTGTTTCGAAGGGACACATGCACCCCCATGTTTATAGCAGCACTATCGGCAATAGCCAAAGTATGGAAAGAGCCCAAATGCCCATCGATGGATGAATGGAGAAAGAAGATGTGATGTATATATATATACAATGGAGTATTACTCGGGAATCAAAAAGAATGAAATCTTGCCATTTGTAGCTACGTGGATGGAACTGGAGGGGATTGTGCTAAGTGAAATTAGAGAAAGACAAAAACCATATGACTTCATCATATGAGGACTTCAAGAGACAAAACAGATGAACATAAGGGAAGGGAAAAAAATAATATAAAAACAGGGAGGGGACAAAACAGAAGAGACTCATAAGTATGGAGAACAAACTGAGGGTTACTGTAGAGGTTGTGGAAGGGGGATGGGCTAAATGGGTAAGGGGAACTAAGGAATCTACTCCTGAAATCATTGTTGCACTATATGCTAACTAATTTGGATGTAAATTTTAAAAAATAAAAAAAAAGAAAATTAAAAAAAAGAAATTTAGATCAAATTGCTATATACCCCAAAAATTTTACAATAAAAAATGATTGTGCAAACATAAAAAAATAAAAATACAACAGCCATATAACACAGTAAACCCACTTCTGGGTATTTGCCAAAAGGAATTGAAATCAGAATTTGAAAGTTTTATTACTAATCTTTAGTTAATTACAAAACTATTCACAATAGCCAAGTTATAGACAGAACCTAATGTCCATCAACAGATGAATGGATAAAGAAAATGTGGTTTATGCATACAATGGAATATTATTCAGCCTTAAAAAAACAAGGAAATTTTTCAATATACAACGACACAGATGACCCTGGATGATATTAATCTAAGTGAAACAAATAAATCACAGACAAATACTATATGATTCCACTTATATGGTGTATCTGAAATAGTCAAATTCATAGAATCAAAGAGTGGAATGGCGGTTACTTGGGACTGGGGAGAGGAGGAAAGGAAAATTTATCCATCAACTGGCATGAAATTTCAGTTATGCAAGATGAGAAAGCTTTAGAGATCTGTTGTACAACATTGCACCTGGTGTAAACTTTAATGCACTGTGCACTTAAATATTTGTTAAGGGGGTAGATCTCACGTTAAGTGTGCTTACCACAGTAAAATGAGTTTTCTCTCTTCAAAATACAAATGACTATGACACACTTTTAGCTGGTATATACTCTCTCTGGTTTTTCTTGCTTGCTTCTTTTAATGAAGCAAGTTGCCATGTTCTGGGCTACTCTATGAAATGACCTATGTGGCAAGGATCCAAGAGTGACCTCTGGCCAACAGCCCTTGAGGAAGTGAATCCTGCCATGGGCCATGTGAATGAGCTTGGAAACTGATCCTTTCCCGCCTGCATATAAAACTGCAACCCTATCTGGTCCCTTGATTGCATCTTGTAAAAGACCCAAAGTCAGAGGAACTAGCTAAGCTATACTCTGATTCCTTACGTAGAGAAAATGTGAAATAATAAATAGTGCTGATTAAGGCATCAAACTGTAGAGTAATTTGTTATGCAGCAATAGATACTAAAACAGATACATAATTTAGATCTTACTTTTAATGTATATTTGAAAAATGTTCATAAGGCTTTTATATCTTTCTTAGAGACACAAAATACACTATAAGCTGTATTTTTTAGAGAAACAAAATACACTATAGACTCCCTTGGACTGCTTTCAGCAAAATTATTGGTATAAATAAATTAATGAAGTAAAATAATTTGGTGGAGGTTTCAATATTTTATCATTGGTACGGTAATGTTATAGCTACTATAACATGAATACATGTATACCGGATCATTTAAATGCAATATGTCAATCACAATGATTGACTATAGGTAAAAAAGCTTCAACTGGTATTTTCTTACTGTTTTAAGTACTGACATAAGTTAAATAATAGCTAATAAATATAATTGCTCAATCCGCACAATATGTGACCTGTTTTTAAAGCCTAAAAAAAAAAAAAAAAAAAACACTAGTGAACAAAATTGGCAGAAGATGGTGAGTAACTTAGCCACCCTTTTCATAAAATTGCACATCTTATAACTGAATATTCTTGATCAAGATGGTGATTATACATAACCTACTAGCTTGATTTATTTCTGTCATTATGTAAAACTTTAGGGTCCTGCTTTATCAGTATTCCACAGTAATCAAATTATAATGATAAGCTCTTCTCATATAACTTACAGATGTGGTACAGGATTTGTTATGATAATTACCATTCTTAGATATCTCTCAATTACAGATTAGTAAAATTAGAGACACTGCTGTGTCTCCAACGCTTCTAATAGTGCCTGATGTGCAGTAAGGCCAGTCTATATTTGTTGTCATATTAAAACTGTAAAACTGTATTACACTGTATTAATCATATTAAAATTTTTAATCACAATAAAAATGACAATGATTTTTAAAATATCAACAATCAAAAAAGAAAAATTATGATTTGGTAATATAGCAATAATGTAATTCCTTCCAGTTATATTTTTATGTATATTAATTCAATTATGAATTCATATAAAAATATGTATTAAATGCCTACTCTCTATTCCAGTACAAAATTAGACTCTGAGGACATACTCCTGAAAAAGAGAAAACATCAAACCAATTCCTATGCTAATAGACCCATATGGAAGAGTTGGAAAGACAGAAATGAAACCAATAAACATAAATCAAATACTGAAATAAGAAAGAAAGTTTCTCTGAGGCAGAATGACAGAATGAACCTTTTTTTTTCTTTAAGGGAAGTAACTGTCAAGGAAATCCTCACAGACAAGGAGATTTTTAATAATTATTGAGTAGTGAATAGTTGATACCAAAAAGGCAGGCAGAGAAGCATTCCAAGCAGCAAGTGTGAAAAGTATAGGCTCCAATGTGCATGAAGAGAGCTGGAATCTTGCTAGAATCTTGGACCCATATCTACCAGCTATTACAGGGCTGATGGAACCATATTAAAAAAAATGATCTCTAAGAACATTTGAGCAGTTAACCCACAAAGTTGAAAGACGTTAAGGACACCTTGTCCTAGCCTCACCTTCTGTTCCCGAGTTTGGAATCTAATCCTAATAAAAGTGATACACTGCATTATTGTACTCTTTCATTTTTGTGTTAATTATGAAAGTACATTCTTTATAACCTCCTAAAGTACTGCCAATTTATATGCTGTGGGACTGCCCCTTGACCTCTCTGTGCCACAGTGTTCCATAACCACTTGTCTCAAAGCAATGTGAGTATGTAAATCAAAAAACTGCTAAGCACAGGAGTCACTTAAAAAGTTTCCACCCAGGGGCGCCTGGGTGGCTCAGTCAGTTGGGCCTCTGACTTCAGCTCAGGTCATGGTCTCCTGTGTTTGTGGATTCGAGCCCCACATCGGACTCTGGGCTGACAGCTCCGAGCCTGGCGCCTGCGGATTCTGTGTCTCCCTCTCTCTCTCTCTCTGCCCCTCCCCAACTCATGCTCTCTCTCTCTCTCTCTCTCTCTCTCTCTCTCTCTCTCTCAAAAATAAACATTAAAAAAAAAGTACCCACCCAAAGGTCTTCCATTTGTGTTGTTTCCGAAAAAAATTATATACTTATAAAATTATATATGCATATAAAACTATACACACACACACACACACACACACACACACACACACATATATATAATTATATATATGGTTTTAGCATGATCCCTGGTGTCTGCAACTACAACAAAACTCTATTTACAAACACACCCCATAGCCTTTTCAGTTCCAATATCATATTTTTTTCCCAGTTTACAAAATTTCTCTATCTTTACTTGAATCTTTCAAATGACGCATTCATTAATATGTTTTGGTGACTATTAGATTTTATTCCATTTTTTAAATACATATTAGTTTGGTACCTATTTTTTTTGTAAAATCTTTAGAATTCAGCCATCACATACACAAAAAATAGGTATAGCCCTCTCATAGAATTGGGGGAAATAGAAAGACATTTAAAATAGGTAATTATACTAAGGTGTGATAAGTATTGTGATGGGGGAAATACTGAGTGAGACAAAAGCAAAAAATAGATAGGATGAACTTGGTCTCAGGACCAGAAAAGTGTTCCAAAGGAAGACTATTTAAGGGAGAGACTAGGAAGATAAATAAGAATTGCTCAAGAAAGTGAGAAATGTGAAGAAGGATAGGTAGTGGGGGATAAATGGTGAGAGACTCATTTTTTGAACAAAATCAAAAGCCTAACAGGAAGACACAGCTGGTCACTTTGGGGGACAAAGTTCAATGTATCGGAGGTTTAGAGTATATGGACATTGAATATGTGAGAGAAATCACAAGATGAGGTTGGAGAGAAAGGCAAAGCCCCATGATATAAGACCCAGTAAGGCATGTTGCTTTATTCTTAGGACAATGGGAATCCAATGAAAGAATTGAAACAGAGTAGACATGATTTAAGAGATGATCCTGCTACAGTTTGCAAAATGATAAGCCATTTGACAATCTGTTGTACTAGTTGGGGCAAGAGATGATATGATCATTGCCTTTACTAGAAGGATGACTATGGATGAATTTGGTAGGCGCTTAAGAAATAGAAATGTCAGTGCTCGGTGTCTGAATAGTATCACTAAGGGCAGAAAGAGAAGCAACTGATGATTTCCATGTTACCACCTGTGAAAATAGGTTTAACAATGGAGTCATTTATTGTGAAAAGAGAGCCTCAGTTTAGAACTAAATTTAATGTATTCAGATTTGACCGCTATACACATTGATAGCCGAGCACAAATGACCAATAAGCAAGAGGCTATAAAGTTCCACCATTTCCTTAGCACTTTTCAGAGTAAAGTGACATGTGTTATTCTTCTGCAAGTGTGAATGTACTCTTTTCAATAATATTTCTACAATAATTTTGATGCACATCATACAAAGTTCTAATGATTACATTACCACTTCCATTAGAACATAAAGTGAAATAATGAGGAGCCAAGAAAAATCTTGGGTTGCTAACTTACTGTTAGGTGAGTTGGACAATGAATCATCTGAAAGAACCCTGAATTACGGCACTATGTGAATGTTTTAATGGCAGTTATATGTTATGTCTGTGTGTGTGTGTGTGTCGCACAACTAAAAGCCACCCATGTATTCTTCTAGAAATCTGCCATAACAGGAATGACACATCATACATTTTTGATGTTTGTGAGAATTCTGGGACACATCTACATTCTCAGAGCCAGTCACGGAGAAATAATGTGGAAGGAAAATTTGGAGGGGAGGGTAGAAATAAAAGGATGCAATAATAGAAGGTAGAAATAAAGGAATGTTCTTTTTTGTGAGGGAATCTCTTCAGCTGCATTTGTCAATCTTACCTATATGTGGAGTCACCTGCGGAAGTTTTAAAACATACATGCACTAGGCCCACCCAATAAGTACAGACTCAGTATCTGTGGGTTTAGGTGGTAGGCATGGTACTCTTTTAAAACCTTCATTAGTGAATCTGAGATCTACCCTTTATTAAGAGTAGCTAGTTTATAACTTCTATTGAAAGGAGAAGAGTCATATATTGCTACATATTTTTAATTTTACAAATATAATTTCTAAGTGTGAAATGTAATATGAACAGTTGTACCTAAAGGTAACAGTTTCATACATCACCTCAATAAGAGAAAGGATAAAAACCATATATGCTCATTTCAATAGATGCGTAAAAACATTTGACAAAGTACAACATCCATTCATGATAAAAACTCTCAACAAAGCACGTGGAGGGGGGAACATACTTCAACATAATAAAGGGCTTATATGAAAAATCCACAGCTAATATACTCAATGGGGAAAAACTGAGAGCTTTTCACCTAAGGTCAGGAACAAGGCAACGATGTCCTCTCTCACCACTTTTATTCAACACAGTACTGGATGTCCTAGCCACAGCAATTAGACAACCAAAAGAAATAAAAACCATCCAAATTGACAAGTAAGGAGTAAAAATTTTACTATTTGCAGATGACATGATCCTCTAGGTAGAAAAGCCTAACAAGGCTACCAAAAAAACTACAAGAACTGATAAATGAATTCAGTAAAGTCACAGGATACAAAATTGATATACAGAAATCTGCTGCATTTCTGTACACTACAGGAAGAAGACATGAACAGACACTTCTCCAAAGAAGAGATACAGGTGGACAACAGACACATAAAAAGATGCTCAACATCGCTCATCACCAGGGAAATGCAAATCAAAACCACAATGAGATATTACCTCACATCTGCTAGAACTAAAACCAAAAACACAAGGAACAGGTGTTGGCAAGGATGTGGAGAAAAAGGAATTCTTGTGTACTGTTGGTGGGAATGCAAACTGGTACAGCCACTCTGGAAAACAGCATGGAGGTTCTTCAAAAGGTAAAGCTATCCTAAGATCCACTAATTGTAATACTGGGTATTTGCCAAATAATACAAAAACACTAATTCAAATGGATACATGCAACCCTATGTTTATTGTAGCATTATTTACAGTAGCCAAGATATGGAAGCAGCCCAAGTGCCAACTGACAGATGAATGGATAAAGAAGATGTGGCATACATATACAATGGAATATAATTCAGCCATAAAAGAGAACAAAATCTTGCCATTTGCAACAACATGGATGGATCTAGAGAGTATAATGCTAAGCAAAATAAGTCACTCAGAGAAAAACAAATACATATGATTTCACCCTTATGGGGAATTTAAGAAACAAAACAAATGAACAAAGGGGGAAGAGAGAGAGAGAGAGAGAGAGAGAGAGAAACCAAGATACAGACTCAACCTCAGAGAAAAAACTGACAGTTATCAGAGGGAAGGTAGGTGGGGGGATAGATGAAATAGGTGAAGGGGTTTAAGAGTACAGTTATCATTATGACCACTGAGTAATGTATAGAACTGTTGAAAAAAAGAAAGGTTTATAGTTTATTTTTTTTTTCCTAACAACCCAGGGATTTCTTTAGGGATCAGAATTTCAGAAAGCATAACAGTAATAGGTTATCCACTTTGCATGTAACGCTTATTTCGTGAAAAATGTTTGTCTTTTAATAAAACCCGTTAAGGAGATTAGTTTTCATCTTAGAGTGATGCTATAGCCACTGAACTGTAATATGCAGTTTTTTCAGAATAATGTTGGTTTAGTATTTTTTTCATTTTTTTCAAACTTTATTTAAATTCCAGTTAGTTAACATATAGTTTAATATTAGTTTCAGGTGAGGATTTAGTGATTAGGTTTAGTATTCTTAAAAATAGATTTTTTTTCATAGCGATAAGACATGGAACAAAGATGTTTACCATATAAAAACAAATCCTAATCCTAATGTTTTAAAAACACTTTTTTAGTCGACTAGTTATTGAGTAACCAACTACAATAAGAACATATACTGCATTAAAATTTTTTTTGATGTTTATTTATTTTTGAGAGAGGGAAAGACACAGACCATGAGTAGGGGAGGGGCAGAGAAAGAGGGAGACAGAATCCGAAGCAGGCTCCAGGCTCTGAGCTGTCAGCACAGAGCCCGATGCAGGGCTCAAAATCACAGACTGCAAGATCATGACCTGAGCCAAAGTCAGAAGCTTAACTGACTGAGCCACCCAGCTGCCACAGAATATATATTGTATTTAGAAAAGAGCCTGCCCCAGTTCCCACAATATCCAGCTTATTTTCTCTTCTTCCTAGAGGGAGCCAATTGGTGACATTTTCCTATTCCAGACCAAATAAGAGCTACACCAAAGCAGAAAGAATGGGTAAAATTACAGTAGGACATTGCTGAGCTTTTTTTTTTTTCTTTTTGTGCCTTAATTTCATGTCTTTAAAATGAAGAACCCCTTCAACCACAGTTTATTAAGCTAAGTAAGCCATGAGTTGCTAAAATAGTTTAAAATTGTTCTCTGAGCTTCTAGCCTAGATCCCTTAAGTAAATCTCACACTTCAACATCTGGATAGATACTATAATTTCATCAAAATTAACAGGTTTGTCTACATTTTTTTTAAATCTGTTAGGATAAAAACCAAGCTCTGGGGGCGCCTGGGTGGCACAGTCGGTTAAGCGTCCGACTTCAGCCAGGTCACGATCTCGCGATCCGTGAGTTCGAGCCCCGCGTCAGGCTCTGGGCTGATGGCTCAGAGCCTGGAGCCTGTTTCCGATTCTGTGTCTCCCTCTCTCTCTGCCCCTCCCCCGTTCATGCTCTGTGTCTCTCTGTCCCAAAAATAAATAAACGTTGAAAAAAAAAATTAAAAAAAAAACTATTACAATTATATGTTTACTTTATTAGCCAAAATTTTCTATTTCAAGCATCTTTAAAATGTCTAAAACTTTAGAATATTATTTGTAATTTTAACTATGAAGTACACGTGAAGTAATAATAAGAAAACTGTCAGGGGCACCTGGGTGGTTCAGTTGGTTATCTGACTTCAGCTTAGGTAATGAACTCATGGCTCATGAGTTCAAGCCCCACATTGGGTTCCCCCACTGAGCTGTCAGCTCAGAGCCTGGAGTGGGCTTCAGATTCTCAATCTCTCTCTCTCTCTCTCTCTCTCCGTCTTTCTCTCTGCCCCTCTTCTGCTAGCACTCTGTCTTTCTCTCTCTCAAAAATAAATAAATTTATAAAACTCTTAAAAACAAAAAAAGAAACCTGTCTTCAAACAAAAATATATATACATATACATACACATATACATACATATATATACATATGCATATACATACATATTATGTACATATATACATGTATATATATGTGTATGTGTGTATATATATATATATATATATATATATATATATATTCCCACAAAGTCCCTTTGGACAAGGAGCAAAACAATTTTTTTTTTTTAAATAGGGCACCTGGGTGGCTAAGTCATTTGAGCTTCTGACTCTTTAAAATTTTTTTTTTCTTATTATATTTATTTACTTTTGAGAAACAGAGTGAGACAAAGCCTGAGTGGGAGAGGGGCAGAGAGAGAAGGAGACACAGAACCTAAGGCAGCCTCCAGGCTCTGAGCAGGAGGTCAGCACAGAGCCTGATGCGGGGCTCAAACCCATGAACTGTGAGATCATGACCTGAGCCATGTATTTAGTACATTCAATACCCAGGTGCCCAGAGAGCTTCTGACTTTTGATGTCAGCTCAGGTCATGATCCCAGGGTCATGTGATCAAGCTCTGCATCAGGCTCTGTGGTGACCAAGAAACGTGCCTAAGATTATCCCTCTCTCCCTTTGCCCCACTCCCCCACTGGTGCTATCTCATTCTCTATCTCTAAAGATTAAAAATATAAAAAATAATTAAAAAATAATAAAATTTAAAAAATAAAATAAAATAAAGCAAAATAAAATGTCAAATGGGGTGGCTGGGTGGCTCAGCTGATTAAGCATCTGACTCTTGGGTTTCGGCTCAGGTCATGATCTCAAGGTTTGTGAGATTCTCTCTCTGTCTCTCTCTCTCTCTGTCCCTCCCCTGATCACACACTTTCTCTCACTGTTTCTCTCTCTCTCCCCCTCTCAAAATAAATAAATAAACATTAAACAAATGGCAAATAATATTTACAAGCTCTGGAAAGTAAGAAAAATCATATTCTTAACTTTATCAGAAATAAAAATATAAGACTTAAGTCTCTGATATGAATTTATTTCCCAGTTTTAGGAAACTATCATACTGTTTTTAAAAAAATCAGCATCTAGGAAAATATGTTTGAGTAGCTTACACCACAAGTATCAACCCTGTGTTATGTATCTTACACCCAGCCCTTGAGCCTCCTTTATGACCTGTCCTGATTTCTATATGTTATGCCTAAGTCCGCTTCTGGTTAATTCACAGACTGTGCACTCGGTGATTCTGATCCAAGAGCGTTATGAATTACTTCATGAAATTTAAAATGCACATGGGTTGTCTAAAATCTCTCTTACTGGTTTTCACGTGGAGTGTAGCATCAAAGAAAGGGGAGTTTGTCAGAGATACTTGAACTGACCAAAGAAATTTTAAGCATTTGTAGTGTCCTATGGAAAGAAAAGTTTATACTAGAACAATTCTTCCCTATAGGATAGCATATTAGCTTCGGCTGATGACGCTCTACCCACAACTCAACTAGGAAATATAAGAGAGCAGACTAATGACAGGGGGGATATCACAGACTTGGGAATTAGATTGTCTCTGTGTGTGTGTGTGTGTGAGTGTGTGTGTGTGTGTGTTTGTATGTGTGTGCGCGTGCACGTTGTGTGTGCTGGTAGTGATGATGGTGGTTGGAAAGTTGTGGTTTGGTGTAAAGAAATGAAGAAAGAAACCAAGAGTTTCTAACGGTGTCCTTACTTATCCCCAGCTCTGCCTGCCTCAACAGTTTAGAGTAAGAAACTAGAAATGCCCAAATCAGGAGGGATAGTATGTACCTAGGGAGAGTGCAAAGCAGATAATGAAAGGGGAAAACTGACTAGCTAGACCCTAAGCTAATTATACTCTGGAAACGAAAGGGCTACACAATGAGAAGTCAGCTTTTCAAGAGAAAAAAAGTGCTCACAATAAGTATAACTTCCGAGAGTTTTGTTGGGCTTAGGGCCACTACTGTAAGTGTGTAGGGAGGAGGGAGTGTGGCAAAGAGGGCGTGGTTGAACTTTAAAGTTTTCTATAGAGGCAGCGTAAGATGGGTCCTAGGCTTTCACCCCTCCTTCTACATACTCACATGTCTAGGTTTAAAACTGGCGCAACAATGGGGCGCCTGGGTGGCGCAGTCGGTTAAGCGTCCGACTTCAGCCAGGTCACGATCTCGCGGTCCGTGAGTTTGAGCCCCGCGTCGGGCTCTGGGCTGATGGCTCAGAGAGCCCGATGGCTCAGAGCCTGGAGCCTGTTTCCGATTCTGTGTCTCCCTCTCTCTCTGCCCCTCCCCCGTTCATGCTCTGTCTCTCTCTGTCCCAAAAATAAATAAACGTTGAAAAAAAAATTAAAAAAAAAAAAAAAAAAAACTGGCCCAACAAAAGAGGAGCTTAGAAAAAAAAATAATAAATTGCTGGTAGTGCTTGGACTATAAAAAATAATAATAATAATAATTAAAAGCTGATTAGTGTATTGTATGGGTTATTTACTTATATGGGGGCAAACTGATTTAGAATTTTTAAAAACCCTAAGAAGATACCCTAATAAGACATCTCTGAATATCACCTCAGGTGTAGTAAGCTAGAAAGAGTGCTGCTCTCATCCTTGCAAATAGAGAAAGAGGGACAAATTGCAAATTAATGATTTTTTCCTCTAGCCTTCCAGAGAAACTGAGGTTTCAGGCAAAGCACTTAATTCCAAAACCAGAGAGAGTTAGGCACCTTCAGGGAGAAGCCGAACACACACACACACATTTGCTTATCTAGGGTACATATGGCCATATGCCATTTAAGCCAGTTAAGACATAGTTGAAAATGTTTAATGATTTGCTAAAGCTGTGTGTGAATTAGTGTGAGAATATGAAGCCACTGGGGGTGCCCATGTAGGGGGATTTATTCCCACTTGCTGTGTTTCCTCAATTAGCCCCATTGGCATTGGCAGGGGATAATGGAAACAATCCTGAGAACATGTCTACGGTGATGCTGGCTGGGGTAGGGAAACAGCAGGTATTGCTGAAATTCTGCACAGACCATCCTTTTCCTTTCTTCCCCCAAACAAAATGTTTAATCTGTAGAGGCAAAGGGAACAGGGTTAAAAAGAAACAAACACAAGTACAAACCCTGAAAGAAAGCAATAGTACATGCTGGGTCCAGAGCTATAGTTATAGAAAGGGCAAGAAAATTTTCTTAGGTTATATCCCTAAGACCCAAGGACACAGTACCTGCTGAGACTGGGTCTTAATCAGAACAGCAGAGAATGAATGTTCCACTCCTCTGCCCCTGCTACCATGCTAACAAGCATTGAGTTAAAATGACAACAAAATAAAGATGAGAGCTGCGGACAGAATCTCTCCAAGTTACAGTATAAAGGCTCAAAGCCAAGGAGTGAGCAGACATTGAGCAAATAACCTTTGGTACTGAGGGCATGCTCATCAAATGAACATTAACATAGGTGTATTGTATTGGAGAATCCATGACAACTAAAAATACTCAATTAAAAATGAGCTTGATTTGTGTCACAGTTTGATATGGCCTTCCAAAAATTTTATGCAATTCTAAGCTGCTTGAGTAGGAAGAGGGTCCCTAGGATACCAAATTGTTAACATTTTAAATATACTCCACACTGGCTGTACCACATTTTATTGTTACACACCTGAAGGGCAAAGTAGAGGGCGATACCAAGCCAACAAACATTCAAAAGAATGTAACCTAATGTGATAGCACTAGAGAACATTCAAAATTTAATTGGTAGAAGGATCAAGGCATGTTCAACCTTGACAAAGAAAACTCTATGGAATATATGCTAGGTATTCAAAAACATTTAAGGATTTTCAAATGGAAAAAATGCATTTTGTATACGGTATTGCCAGATAGAAATAATTAGGACTAATTTGAATCAATCATTGAAGCCTATGCTTTCAATTATGGACAAAATAACTTCTAATTCATCAAAGTAGCCTAAAGATAAATATACTACTTCTGAGGTGTATAATTAAAGGTACTCAAGTGTGTGTGTGTGTGTGTGTGTGTGTGTGTGTGTGTGTGTATATATATATATATATAATAATTAATATTGGAAAATACTTTAAAGTTGATCATTATTAGATCAAATTATATTTAATACTCGCTGATTGTATCATTGTAGCAGGGGTGAAACACACATCAGATTTTTCAACTCAGATTTTATATTGATACCTTTTGATAAAGAAAGCTTATGATCATACTTAGGCTAAAAATTTTACATGATATTAAATGCTATAAATCTTCTAAAATAAGTCCTTTGGCAGGAGATAGTACTAACTTTTTATTTCAATGGATAAACACAGCTAAGGAGAGAGTCAATGTAAACAATTCAGAAAAAAAATTCAAAAAGGGCAAGAGATTTATATTTATGTATTGAATGTACTAAAAACACTGAAGCTGCTTTGTATTATGTATGGCTTACACTTTAAGAATGCACTCTTCTTCTAAAGGAAAGCAACCTCAATACATTACATGAATCATTTTTCAGACAGGAAACACTGGAATTTGCCAATATCAGTGAAGGTGACCCTTTTGTAAGAGTTTCCTTTCCTTTTGTCTCCATCTTCCACCAGGTTCTTAGATAAATTTAAAAATAGAATTGGCACTTAAAAATAGATCTTAATTTATGTTTAAATATTAAGAACTCTATAATTTAAAAGAAAATCTTGACAATGCTTTGTAGCTTGTGTTTATAGGGAAGATTTCATGAAACAAAAGACAGAGAACTGAAAATGGCTTCTGGGTTTGCATGTTACAAAAGAAAAGAGAGAGAGAGAGAGAGAGAGAGAGAGAGAGAGAGAGAGAGAGAGAGAATTTGCTGCCAGGAATAACAGAATGTGAAACAAGACTTGCAATTCATCAATACAATTTTTTTTCTTTTTTTTTTTAACCTGGAGCAGAGCTGGTTGAACAGATGTGGAGGGATTTCAGTTCAGGAAGGGAAAAGTATCCTGGATCCACACAAAAGAGCAATTTTTTTTTTTTTCAGTGCAGAATCCTATGGGATGTTCATGGTAGGGAGGCAACACTGGTAACCCTGGCTTATTCTCTTGAGTCAAAAGAGCACAAAGGCATTATCCATCTATATTTCCCCATAAGACATTGTCTGGCATAAATTTAAGAATAAATACTATGGAAAACAATGTAGCAACTATATTCTTTTCTAATAAAATAAGATTAATTATTAAAGAGCTCAGGTCTTAACTCTATTTTAAAATAAAATCCAATAAAAAAGGCAACTGAATTTAATCAACAAATAAAATACTTGCTGCTAATATTTTTATAATTTTTCCAAATACGATTTTCTTAAATAATTCATATATCTCATAATTCATTTAAATCATATAAATGATAATACTTCCAAACCTAACAGTTTTAAGCAATTTTGGGTAACATTAACAGCCAAACTCTATAATCAAATTTGCCTTCTGCAATATTTCCATTTTCTATAACTTTTTACATTCATCAATATTTTTTTTAAATTTTTTTAACACTTATTCATTTTTGAGAGACAGAGAGAGACAGAGCATGAGCGGGGAAGGGGCAGAGAAAGGGAGACACAGAATCCGAGGCAGGCTCTAGGCTCTGAGCTGTCAGCACAGAGCCCAACGCAGTGCTCGGACTCACAAACTGCAGAATCATGACCTGAGCCAAAGTTGGTCGCTCAACCAACTCAGCCACCCAGGAAGGCGCCCCTACATTCATCAATAATTGCTACAAATTTAACCATACTGTAACATGGGGTAGCCGCTTTCTTTTTTTCCTTAATGATTGCTTGTTGGTTTGTTTATGTATGTATGTTTGTATTTATTTATTTAGAGAGAACACAAATAGGGGAGGGGCAGAGACAGAGAGAGAGAGAGAGAGAGAGAGAGAGAGAGAGATTCAAGCAGGCTCCTCACTGTCAGTGCAGAGCCTGGAGCAGGGCTCTATCTCGTGAACTACAAGATCATGACATGAGCCAAAACCAAGAGTTGGATACTCAACCAACTGAGCCACCCAGGCACCCGAGTAGCACCTTTCTCAATCAAGTGTGTGAGTCTTAGGTATGAGAACAGAACCAAGAAAAAAAGCAAACAAACAAAACCCTAGTCATATGACATAAGGTACCTAGAAATGGCACATATTACCAATGGCCAAGGGCACACACATTCCAATTAACAAAGCAAGTTGCACTGTCAAACCTTTCATCAGTGGGCAGGATGTAAAATCCTATTGCAGGAGAAGGTCCAGGTGGAAAGGGAAATAAATATTTTTGACAAATAATATAATCCAGAACATAAATAGATAGTGTTATATCTTAACAGTTATGTAGATATCTTAATTCAATCCTCATCCTCAACTTCAGATGAGTTTTTTGGAACTTGAAATAGAACTTTAATAGATTCTAAGTGGATATACAAAGTAACTCTTCACAATTATGAATAGCTAATATACATAGATGACATAACATTTACTGATAGTGAAAAATACAGGAAATACTGTCCTAAAAATCCTAATTAAAATTGCACTGAATTGTAATTATTAAACTTAAATGCTGATATAAGAAAACAAATTTAATTGTGAACATGGGGAGTGAGGAATGAAGAGAAAATTTTGAGAGTAATCTCAATGAGCTTTCTAAAATTCATGAATGTCTTAGAAATTGATGACATTGGTTTATAACAGCAATGATTTCATAATAATACCTATGACCTAAATCCCATAATTAGTGCATCGCACATTTATCTTAAGCTTCTCTTTAAGTTAACAATCAATGTTATGTTATATTTAACTCTTAAGTAAGCATGTGTTAAAATGAGGAAAAAATTCTGGGTAAAAGAAAGGAGCAAAATATTACATACAGAACATCAAAAGACCTAGAAAAAAATAAAAGAAAAATGCATATATGAAAAATTATTTGGTAAGTAGAAGAGTCTGATTTAAATGCCATCAAAGATAGAACAAAAGCAGAGTAATATGATACACAATTAATACCTCTGAGAGAAATGCATACCATAGAGAAATTAGTGGAGACAGTTGATATATCAGTCAGCACTTACATCTTTGGTCAAGAAAAGCTAATTTGTTACCTAATTGTTAGGTGATAAGAATTAGAAAAATACAGGGTATTTGTAGGAGTCTGGTAAAAAAAAGAAAAAATATTTTACTTTTTTAAAGTTTATTTTAAAACTTTAAAATAGAAAGAGACAGTGTGAGTGGGGGAGGGGCAGAGAGAGAGAGGGAGAGAGAGAATCTCAAGCGGACTCCATGCTGCCAGCACAGAGCCAGACATGGGGCTTGAATCCTGAAACCATGAGATCGTAACTTGAGCTGAAGCCAAGAGTCAGACACTTAAGGGACTGAGCCACCCAAGCACCCGAAGAAAAATATTTTAATAAACTGTGTCTTCCTACATATCACCTATGTATAAGTTCTTTCTACCTAAAATTAAATATATTTTACTTGAGCAGTAAAATAGAATTAAAAGAAATTTTGTGTAATAAATGTGACATATAACATTTGTAAGTATGATGTGTTACTTTGATACCTTTGAATGTTGTAATATGACTGCCAATGTGGCAAAATTTAACACATTACATAATTATAGCACACTATTATAATCTATGTTCACTATACTGTGCATTAGATCTCTATGGCTTATTTACTAATTACAAGTCTCCGCCCTTAAATATTATCACTTATATACTCTACCTCCCTCCATCCTGTGGTAACTAACACTTTACTCTGTTTTTACTCTGTTTTTTACAGGTTTAACTTTTTTTTTTTTAGATTCCATATGTAAGTGATATCATATATTACTTGTTATTCTTTGTCCAGTTTATCTTGCTTAGCATAACGTGCTCAAGGCCCTTCCATGTTGTCCCAAATGGGAGGATATCTTCCTTTCACATGGCTGAATGATATCCCATTGTGTGTATGTAGCACATCTTTTTTATCCCTTCATGTTTTGATGGGCATTTGAACTGTTTCCATAACTTGGCTTTGGGAATAATGCTCCAATAAATACGGGTGTGCATATATCTTGCCATCTTCATTTCCTTTGGGTATATATCCAGAGTTGGAATTGCTGGATCATATGGCAGATCTATTTTTCATTTCTTGAGGAATTCCCACATTGTTTTCCATAGCGGTTAGACATTTACATCACCTTCAGCAATGTATAAAGACTCTCTTTTCACGAGTATATGTTGCCTCTTGTCTTTTTGATGATAGCCATTCATTCTGACGGGTGGCTGTTAGACATCTCATTGTGGTTTTTGATTTGAACTTTCCTGATAATTAGTGATTCTGAGCATCTTTTGTGTATATTGGTCATTTGCATGTTCTCTTTGGAGAAATGTTTATTTAGTTCTGCCCATTTCTTAATTGGATTATTTGGGAGGTTTTCCTTATTGAGTTGACAAAGTTCATTATATCCTTAGGATATTAATCCTTTATCTATCCAATATGTGGTCTGCAAAATTTTTCTCCCATTCTACAGATTGTCTTCATTTTGTTGTTTCTTTTGCTGTGCTGAAGCTTTAAGTTTGATGTAGTCCCATTTATGGATTGTTTTTTTGTTGTTGTATGCGCTTTTTTGTGCAATGCCCAAGAAACTATAGCCAAGACCCATATAATAAGCTTCTTCCCTACAGTTTCTTCTAGCAACTTTATGATATCAGATCTTATATTTAAGTCTTTGCTCCACTTACAGTTAATTTTTGTGAGTGGTGTGAAGTAGGGGTCCAAATTCATTGTTTTGCATATGTTTCCCCAGTTTTTGCAGCACCATTTGTTGCAGAGACCATCCTTTCCCATTGAAAAGTCTTGGCTTCTTTGTCAAATATTAGTTAATCATATAAGCTGGGGCCTCATCTTAGGTTCTCTGCTCTGTTTCATCAGTTAGTATGCCTATTTTTGTGCCAGTACCGTATTGTTTTTATTACTATGGCTGTATAGTATAGTTTGAAATCCAGAAGCATTATACCTCTGGCTTTGTTCTTTTTTCTCAGGATTTCTTTGGCTAATTGAGGTCTTTTATGATTTCACACACATTTTAAGATTGTTTCTTCTATTTCGGGGTACCTGGGTGGCTCAGTCAGTTAAGCATCCCACTTCGGCTCAGGTCGTGATCTCACGGTTCGTGAGTTCAAGCCCCTCATTGGACTCTGTGCTGACAGCTCAGAGCCTGGAGCCTGCTTCAGATTCTGTCTCCCTTTCTCTCTGCTCCTCCCCCACTCATGATCTGTCTCTCTCTCTCTCTCCTTCAAAAATAAATAAAAACATTAAAAAAAAAGATTGTTTCTTCTATTTGAAGAATACTTTTTGTTTTGATAGAGAATACATTGAATCTGTAGGCAGGTTATGTCGTATGACAGTTTTAACAAGTTTAAATCATGAATACAGATGTCTTTCCATTTGTTTGTGTCTTCTTTGATTTTTGTCAGCAAAGTTTTGTAGTTTCTATGTACAGATCTTTCACTTCCTTCATTAAATTTATTCCTTCATATTTTATTGTTTTTGATGCTACTGTGAATGGGATGATTTTGTTTATTTTCCAGTGCTTCATCAGTAGTGTGAAGGAACGAAATTAATTAATTTCTGTAGGTTGATTTTGTATACTGCAACTTTAATTAAGTCATTAATTAATGCCAATTTTTTTTATTGATTCTTGGGATTCTGTCTATATGGAATCATACCAACAGCAAATAATAACCATTTTACTTCTTCCTTTCCAATTTAGATGCCTTTTATTCCTCTTTCTTTTCTAATTGCTCTAGCTGGGACTTCAGTATTATCTGTACCAGTAGTGGGAGCAGGCTTTTGTTCCTTGCTCCTGATCTTATGGGAAACACTTTTAATTTCTCTGTATTGAGTAGATTGTTAGCTGTGGATCTGTCATATAATACCTTCCTTATGTTATGCTCCTTTTATACCTAGTCTGTTCAGGGTTTTCATCATCAATGATTGTTACATGTTGTCAAATTCATTTTCTGCATCTATTGAGATGATCATGTGATTTTTATCTCTCATTTCATTGATGTGAGGTAATGTTTCTTGATTTGCATATGTTAAACAGCCCTGCATCCCAGGGATAAATCCCACTCAGTCATAGTGTATAATCCTTTAAATGTGTTCTTGAATTTGTTTTGCTAATATTTTCTTGAGAATTTTTACATGCATGTGCAGTAGAAATATTGGTCTATATTTTTCCTGTTTCTGTTCTGTCCTTACTTGGTTTTGGTATCAAAGTAATGCTGGTCTCAGAGAATAAGTGTTGCCTCCTCCCCAATATCTTGGAAGAGTTCAAGAAGATTGGTGTTAATTCTTCTTTAAGTTTTTGGTATAATTCTCCAGTGATGCCACTTGATCCTGAAGATTTCTGGGTTGGGAGTTTTTTGATTACTGATTCAATTTCTCTACTCATTATTATTTTGTTCAGATTTTCTGTTTTTTTTTTTATTCAGTCTTGGTAGCTTGTGTGTTTCTAGAAAAGTATTCATTTCATCTAGATTATGCAATTTGCTGGCACATAATTATTCACAGTAGTCTCATGATTTCATGTATTTTGGTGGTACCAGTTGAAAGTTCCCCTCTTTTGTTTGTAACTTTGTAACTTTGTAACTTTACTGATTTGGCTTTTCTTTTTTCCTTAGTCCAGTTACAGTTCTGTCAATTTGTTTATCTCTTTTAAGATAAGAGATAATTCTTCTCTTTAAGAAGAATCTTCTCTTTTGTTGACCCATTCTATTTTTTCTGGTCTGTATTTCATTCACTTCCACTTTAATTCTTATTATATTTTTCCTTCTGATATCTTTGGTCGTAGTTTGTTCTTCTTTTTTGGGTTCCTTTAAGTATAAAATTAAGTTTTTATATTTTTCTAATGTCTTAATATATGCATTTATTGCTATAAACTTTACTCTCAGAACTGTCAATACATGTCAATACATGACATGTTGTGTTTTCATTTGTATTTCTTTTGAGATTTCTTTTTTATTTCCCTTTGACTTCTTCCTTAACCCCATGGTTGTTTAGAAGTGTGTTGTTTAACTTCCACATATTTGTAAATCTTCTCACTTTCCTCTTATTGATTTCTAAGTTTCATAACATTATGGCCAGAGAAGATAGTTGGTATTATTTCAATCTTAAATTTGGTAAGATTTGTTTTTTGGCCTATTATATGATCTATCCTGGATATGGGGTCTGGAGAATGTTTTATGTGCACTTGAGAAGAATGTGTATTCTGCTGCTGTTGGATGTATTTGTCTATTAAATCCATTTGTTCTAAACTGTGCTTCAATTCCAATATTTCCTTGTCGATTTTCCATTTATAGAATCTATCTATTGTTGATGATGAAGTATTAAAGTCCCTTATAATTATTGCATTTTTGCCTATTTTGCTCTTAAGTTCTGTTACTAATTGCTTAATATATTTTAGTGCTTGGGTACTGGGAATGTGTACTTTTAGGATTGTTATATCTTCTTGATGTATTGATCCCTTATCATAAAATGACCTCCTTTGTCTTATTACATTTTTTGGCCTGATACAAGTTTGGCTACACCTACCTTTTCTTCATTTCTGTTTGCTTGGAATATCATCTTCCATACTTTCGCTTTGAGACTACGTGTGTCTTTAGAGCTGAAATGAGTCTCTTGTAGTCAGCATATAATTGGGTTTCACTATTTTTTTATCTGTCCAGCCACTCTATGACTTTTGATTGGTGAGTTCCTTCCATTTACATCTAGGGTGATTATGAATATGTCACAATTTATACTGCCATTTTAACTTTTGACTTCTGGTTATCTTGTCTCTGAATTGTTTCTTTTTCCTTCTGTTTCTGTCTAGCTATGTAAGTTGGTAGTTGTCCATGGTGATTTGTTCAGTGTCTCCCTTTTTTATGTCTTGTGTTTCTTCTCTAGATTTTTGCTTTCATGATTACCATGAGGCTTACATGAAATATTTCATAGATAAAAATATCCTTTTTCTGCTGATAGCAATTTATCTTCATTCATCTATAAAAGTTCCATTCTTATATTCTGCCTCTGTTATAGTTTAGATGTCACAAATTATCTCCTTTTATGCTATGATTTCATTACCAAGTTATGGTAGCTATAGTTATTTTTAATGCTCATTTATTCTTAAGTTTATGCTGTAATTAAAAGTTTAATATACTATTCTTAAAAGACTTATTCTAATTCTGACTCTCATATTGATCAAAATTTTGTGTGTATTTTTTTGTTTGTTTGTTTGTTTCAGCTGAAAGAGCTCATTTCAACATTTTGTGTAAGCCAGGTCTAGGGTTTGTGAACTCCTTTAACTTTTGTTTGCCTGGGAAAGCCTTTATTTGTCCTTCGTATCTGAAGGATAACTTTGCCAGATAGACTACTCTTCTTGGCTGGCAGTTTTTATCTTTCAATGTTTTGCATGTGTCATTCTACTCTCTGCTGGCTTATAAAGTTTCTGCTGAGAAGCCTGCTGGTAGCCTAATGAGGGTACCTTTGTAGGTTACTGTATTTTTCCCTGACTGCCTTTAAAATTCTTTATCATTGACTTTTGACAGTTTTAATATAAAACTGGAGAAGGTCTTTGTGCATTGAGATAATGAGGTGTTCTATTGGCTTTTTGGTCTTGTATATCCAGTTCCTTTCCAAGGCTTGGGAAATTCTCAGCTATTATTTCTTTAAATATACTCTCTGCTTCGTCCTTCCTCATTTCTCTTTTTGGGATGTCCATTATTTTTATGTCGGATTTTCTAGTGGATTCATATAATTCTTGTAAGATTTATTCACTTTTTAGAAATTTTAGTTCTCTCTCCTTTGCCACCTGAATCATCTTTACATTTCAATCTTTATGCTCACTAATTCTCTCTTTTGCATGATCAGCTCCATTTCTAATCAATTCTAGTTCATTCTTCATGTCATTATTAGGTTCTTCAGTTCCAGAATATTTTGTTCCTTTATAGAAATTCAACCTCGGGACGCCTGGGTGGCTCAGTCGGTTAAGTGGCCGACTTCAGCTCAGGTCATGATCTCGTGGTCCGTGAGTTCGAGCCCCATGTCGGGCTCTGTGCTGACAGCTCAGAGCCTAGAGCCTGTTTCAGATTCTGTGTCTCCCTCTCTCTGACCCTCCCCCATTCATGCTCTGTCTCTCTCTGTCTCAAAAATAAATAAACATTAAAAAAATTAAAAAAAAAAAAAAAGAAATTCAACCTCTATGGTAAAGTACCCCTACTGTTTGTTACTTTTATTCTCAATATCATTGTATCGCCTTGTATTCTGAATTTTCTTGTAGCTCATTGAATTTCTTCATAACAGCTATTTAAAATTCTTTATCAGCTATATTGCAATATTCCATGTCTTTGGGTTCATTTGCTGGAAAATTGTCATTTTCTTTTTGTAATACCACATTACCATGATTTTTCATGGTGTTCAATGAAAAGTGCCTCTGCCACCACATTTGAAGTAGTGAACACCTGGGGCGCCTGGGTGGCTCAGGCAGTTAAACGTCCAACTTTACCTCAGGTCATGATCTCAGGGTCTGTGAGTTTGAGCTCTGCGTCAGGCTCTGTGCTGACTGCTCAGAGCCTGGAGCCTGCTTCGGATTCTGTGTCTCTCTCTCTCTCTCTCTGCCTGCCTGTAATGACCCCTGCTACCAAGATGCTGATGTCACCTGTCAGTACCTCAGAATTTTTTTTTCTTTTTCTTTTACTTTTTTTTTTTTTGAGAGAGAAAGCGAGCAAGCACAAAAGCAGGGTAGAAGGAAAGAGGGAGAGAGAGAGAATCTTAATAGCTTCCATACCCAGTATAGAGCTCAATGCGGGGCTTGATCCCACACCCATGAGATTGTGACCTGAGCCAAAATGAAGAGTCAGATACTTAACTGACTGAACCACCCAGGTGCCTCCACATCAGAATTTTAAAAAAGGTATTGACATTTTGACATCCTGGGGGAAAAATAGAAAAGAAGTTCCAAATGAAAAAATTTCAAATGTTAGAGAATATGCAAGTAGGAAGTCTTCCAAGAAGTATTAGGAAAAAGAAAAGCATAATTTGAAATAAATGGATGAGTGAATAAGAAAAAATATAAAACTTATCCATCTTTTGGTTTGTTTTAGTTTTGAAAGACTTTACCTTCACTACCTATACTGAGCTACAAAGGTTCTATGTTCCCAATTCCTTGCATTTATTTTGGCCATTGTATTCAAAATAAGTGGATATATATGTGAACTTTAAAGAAATAATGAGTGTGGGCAACCAAGAATGTGGCAACATCTTTTTCAGTTTAGAAAAAGTAACTTTCAAGGTGGAAGATATTTTACACAGATAACGATATGATCTGGTTAGGTTTTTGTAGTTATTCTGTTTTATGTTTGTTTTACTTTTATTTTGTTCCTTACCTGAAGGTGTGGCTATTGCTTTTAAAGTATCATGTTAGAAGCTTTTCAGGGGAGTTTTGGGTGGTTTACATTATAGTAAGATCACCTGGTAAAGTAAACCTAGTAGCAAGAGAACACTTAAAACTCTTCCTTCACTTTGTAAAACACACAAAAAAAAGAGTTGATCCTCCTCTCAGAGTAATGTTATTGAAATAGGATTTAACATGAGATATGAAGGAGTATTGAAACTTTATATGGAGTTGAAGCTATGTTTAATATCATCCCTTCCCCTCCAAAACAAAATGTAAACACAATATTGTATTATGAGAAAATAAAAAAAAATACTTAAGATTATAAGGTGGGAATAATAATATTATCTATCATACTGTTATGATTCTTCAAATCTTACCTCATTTTTATGCTTGTCTTATTTAATATTTGAAAAAATACAGGTAGAAACTGAAAGAATCCCTAGGTAGCCTTTGTCCATAACTCTCATTTTGAAGATAGTAATCTTCGGGTGTTTATAATGTTTATAATGTCTGGGTGGGTTTGTCTAATGTCACATAAGTAATCAGGAGCAGATTTGATTGTTAGTGTTCTTTTTTTGGGAAAAACACGGTAGATTCTATGTTCACTTATACATGCCTAGAAGTTTACAATTTTTGTAGAGTGCACTGAATGAAACACTGCATATCATGTCTGTTTGTCAAATTATTTGTATCTAGTTCTGCATTTTCATGAGGTACCAAGAGGCCAAAGAATAAACTCCTTAGTGTTAGTAGTAGTGCCCTCCTTAAGTGTATTTTGCTCTTTCCTTGCTTTACATTACCAACCTTACGAGCAGGTGGTAGAATAGACAATCCTCTGTTATACAGGTACACAGATGGACTTTTAGATAAAAGCACATTAGCCTTACTTGCTTGTTACGGGCTGAATTGTGTTCCCCCCAAATCTGTAGGCTCATATGCTGATTCCTATATCATAAGACCCAGTGCCTCAGAATGTGTCAATATTTAGAGATATGGGGTCTTTGAAAATCTTAAGTTAAAATAAGTCTTTGGGGTGGGCCTTAGTCCAACGTGACTGTTATCCTTGCAGAAACAGGTAATTTGGACACGTAGATAAAAACAGCAATCACATGTGCATGCGAGAGGGATGACCATGAGAAGACACAGTAAGAAGGTGGCCATCTGTGAGTCAAGGAGAGAGACTTTGAAAGAAACCAGTCTCACTAATACCTTGATCTCAGACAACTAGCCTCAAGAACGGTGAGAAAATAAATCTGTTGTTTAAGTCAGCCCATCTGTGGTATTTTGTTATGGCAGCCTCAGCAAACTAACACTGCCTGTTTTCCTTTATGAACACACATCATGGGTAATTCACTGACTTGAGCCTTTGGGTTTCTACTATTTCTTTAATGCTACAAATACAATTTTTACTTGCCACTGTTTCTCCTTTACTGGACTAATTGGTTCATAAGCAGGAAACTTTGAGAAGTTATCTTTTGTGTATCAGCACCATATGTAAACATGAAGTTTTCAAGAGTCTACGCTACATTGTATGCTGCTACAACTGAGAGGATGTATTTAGAAATATAACAGTAAGTCTAGCTACCCTGCCTCACTCAAACTATTAGAATAAATCCATCTTGCCTTACAGTTCTGCCAACACCAGTCACTGACAGAAGTCCCATCCTTCCAGTCAATGCAAGCTATAATTTCTGTACATTTCCCAACCTAATCCAATCGTCCATCCCTTCCTGCTCTCTCCATAATTTTCACCACTTTGTAATCAACAAACTTCCTATATATGTACCATTTTGCATTGTTATTACTACCTTTGCTTTTATGGAAAACCAGCTGTGAATTGAACATCAGCTTCTCCTATAATTTCACCAATCTGAAACAATTTTTTATTGTTTTACATACCTGTACTAGGAGGGTAACCTGATACCTTTTTGCCTGCAATTGTCACTTATGGGTCTTTACTGTCCTAAAAGATACTACCACCACCAACAAAAACATAACAGCAAAATTTCCTTTCACTGTGCGTAGTAACAAGGCTCAAACATTCTCATCCCTCTTAACTACCTTCACCTATTTATCTCTTGATCTTTCCCCTGGCACTCACTGAAGAAGTTAAATACATGTTTATTTTTCTTCTCTTCTCCAACTATTACCATTTTCAGTACTATCAAAATCCACATGGTAACATTTTATCAATTAGAACTCTCATTTCTTTACTAGTCTTCTTTTAGTTTCTTGAACTAGCGAAATTCATTTCTACATCAGAACATTTTGTACCTATTTGTTGAAATGCTCTTATCTTTCCATGTACAAATTTTTTAATGCTAACTACAGCTTAAGAAATATAAATTCTGTATCACGTTTTTTCATGGTTAAAAAAAAGTGCCTTTCATAAGAGGAAGGAAAGAATGAAAGAGAATAGGATGGGGTGAGGGAATTAAGAACAAAGGAAGATTAATATCAAAATGAAGCCACTAAACTTTCTGAAGTATAGAGCAGGAAAAAAATAATCTAAACCATATTTTCCCATGCTACTCTTAATAAACACACCCAGGCATGTTATTTTGAATTCCCATGTCTTTACTGCCTACTTTTTAAGAAGTAAACCACTTTGGCCATGGCCTAGATAAAATTCATTTTCAAAAGACTTTAACCAACTATGGCCTCAGGAAAAAAAAAATATTAGCTACTGAAATATATAAATTTAAGAACTTGCAAAATGTGCATAATGGAACACAGAATGAAAGTGACATCACCCAAAATTGGTGTCTGCCACTTTTTAGTCAGAAGACAAAGTTTAAGGGGAAGAGTATATCTAAAATTCATTGAAGTAACAGGGCAAGGATAACATCATGAACCATTTCCAAAGAATTAAAAGACCAATTTTCATTTTTTTGTTATGAAAATATTGGCATGTTATGCTTCATAATTAGGTCACATGTGAGGCCATACCAGGAGTCAAAGATAATTCAGGAAGTTGATTAGAAAATGTACCTTTCAGCCATCTTGCTTTCAGCTTATCTGAACCTGACACTTGCAGCTGTTTGCCATGCATATTGAGGCACTGAAATGATTTTTATTAAAACGCAGTTAGTGTTGTCAGTTTGTTTCCAAAACTTGGTCTTGGATAAAAGGGACATTTCTTCCTGAATATCCAACACCCAATTCCAGAGGGTTTATATTTGCTTTGTTTGAATATTCAGTTTCCGGTTTTCAATTGGAAAATTCTATGGAAGAGATTTTTTTTTTTTTTTTTACTATAGAAGGTAACGAAAATACCACACAAAAGAGATGAATCAAATCCACAGAAATCCCATTTAAACAGCAGCATTATTTTTTTCTGATGAAATATCTTCTAAAAAAATCTCAGATATTAGAATTTTTAGTTATAAATACTCCTGTTGAGAATGGCATTTCTGAATCATGATTATACTCCACAACATATTTTTCTGGAATTTCCCTTATTATTTTGACTCTTTTTGCTTACCCAAAAATAAATGTGACCTTTTATGGTTTGCAAAGATTTTGAAGTCTACCTTTTTGCCTATCTGTAGAGCAATAACATATGATTAATAAAAAAGGAATCTGTATTGAGGTATAATAATTCCCCAGTTTTCTTCTCTTTATATTACCAGTTTTGTAAACTGTTCATCTCACTTTAACTTCTAAGTTCCATCTGTTTGAAAAGAAGGCTTTATGATTGTGTGACACTGTTTAGGGAGAAACAAAAAGGGAAAAGGAGAAGAAAGTACTATCTTCCTGAGTACCTTTTATAAAATTATTAGAGAGGAATTGTTATTAATGGGATTTTTATTTATTATTTTTCACACCATGGAATATAATAATATTTAATATAGAAAGACAACACAAGTAAGTCATAACAATATAAAAACTCAAAAACATTAATTGCTCGACATAAAAAAGTAATAAGATGCCACAAATATACATATACACATTCACATGCATTGATTGGTTAAAGCTTGATAGCAAGTGCAAATAAGTGAGAGCATAAAATAAAAGCTACAGGCAACAAATGTAGCAGAAGGGAATGAGACAAGAAGGATAATAGCTTGCTATAAATTAAGAGGGAAATAAAATTAATGATGAGTTTTTAGTAGCCAAGATACTGAACTAATATTTTAAACTTGTCTTGAAGGGAAAAAATGGGAGAAGGAAATCTAGACATTTGGAGAGTAATGGAGACCAGACTAATTGCAGTTTTAAAAATCTAATAAGAAAATAGAGTACACCTCAAATTAAATATGTAAAATGACAGAGTTCAGGTGTAATTTGTAATAAAGTAATAAAATAATTATAAGCCCCCAAGAATGTCTTAGACAATCATATAGCACAGAGAGAAATATAGCCTTAGTATCAGAGAAGCTAAGAAACTATACTCAGGAAATTATTGCCCATCTGAATCTAGTCCCAGTAGATACCTCAATAATATAAAATTTTGTTTAAGAGGATAAATACAAACATTTTTGCCTAGCTGGCAATAATTCCTGGGAGATTTCTCTGTAGAAAAGTATATAATTATTTGTCATTTGAAGCATACCTTCCTATTATATGCAGATAACAAAAACAAATACACCAACATACAATGGAACACTTCCAACATAAAGCCACAGATATTGACGATCTAAAAAGGAAAAACTTATTTTATGCAAACATTCTTGTACACAGCATAAAAAAGCTGAAGTGGTTCTATTAATATCAGAAAAAAAGTGATTTCATAAAAACAATTGTGGAAGATGTAAATAAGGCCATTTCATATTGACAAAGGGGTCATGTTATCAAAAATACTTAGAGTGTAAAATATGTATGCATGCAATAATAGAGATCCAGGATAAGGGAAAAAAGACACAATTAAAGGGAGAAATAAACACATCCACAAATATAGCTGCAGATTTTAACATTACATTGTGAATTACTGAAAGAAAAAAGCAAACAAATCTAAATTGATGTATATAATTTGAACAATACACATAGCCAAGGTGATGTCATATATATATATTATATATATATATTTATATATTTATATGTCATATATATGTAATATGTAATATACATAATATAATATATGATATATTATATATATAACCCCAATCCATAAAATCAAGTACATTCTTCTCAAGTTAATGTAAAACATTCACTCAAAATCACCAGAACAATTGGTCTCCATAAATTTCAAAAGATCAAAGCCATTCAGAGCATGGTTTCTGAACCACAAATGTATACATTAGAAATCATTAAGATCTTCAGAAAATCTTCAAATAATTGAAATTAGACAAAACCCATTTCTATAACGCAAGTATCAAAGGAAAATATCAAAAGGGAAATTTTTAAAATACATTTTAATTAAAGAATAATGAAAACATGCCATTCTGATATTCGGAGCTATAGCAATCCTCGGAGCAACTGTATGATTTTCAATGTCTAAAATAGAGAAGAAAAGACATGGGACTTAGAAACTATTTGATAATAACAAATATTGTTGAGAATATGGAGCCAACTGAACTTTCTCACCAATAGGGATAAAAAGGTCCAACTTTAAAAGGAAAACTCTGTTGGGATCTTAAGAGTTAAAATGACAGAGCAGTATGGGGATCCTGAACTTGTCTCATCCCTGAAACGCGGCTAGATCGGCATCAAATCATTTGGCACACCTAGGAAACTAATCTGAGGATTAACGCAAAAATCTGCATGATTTGACCCAAAGAACTGAGCAGGTATGCAGTCCGGAGAGGTGAATTAGGGAAGAGAAAAGGCATGGAGTTGTGGAGGGTGGGAATCCATTTTCATGGATAGAGGACAGAGAGAGAAAGAGAAATGGGGAGAGTGAAGCACTTTGGGATCGGGCAATAAAAGCACCCCCTATCCCCTGAAAGTAGCTGGAAAAAAAGAGACAAAGACTGAAAACACCTTCAGGACTGGACAAGAAGGCTGTTTTCTAAAACCACTGACAGGGAGAAAGGAAAGGGTTTCAATACCACCAGGATTCTATAAACGGTGGCACACAGATTCTGAAGGTTTGGAGCTCAGTGCCTGGTGGTGCTTCAGTGAGGAAGTAGGGCAGGTAGAGCAGTCTGAGGGGGCTATGTGCCACATAGGGAAAAGAAATTCCCCTGCTTGGAGTGTATTTGCTAGAGGCCATAAGGCCTCCCCATGGGCCAAGTTCCTGGTGGTCCCTGGAGAGCTACCACATTTGCTCGTATTGAGACAAAGATGCCAGAACACAGCCAAACCTGGCACCAGCTGTGTGTTGGCATTTCCCATAAACCCTGAAACACTGCTGTTGTGCGATCACATGGAAGTTTTCTGGGATAGGCCAGCCCCTGTCCATTCCTTGGCTAGACACTCCCCCAGAGAATCAGTGTGGGTCCAAGCATAGGGGTTTCCAAAGCATGGGGTCTTGAGACATAGCCCCACCTGAGATAAAACTCAGAAGGGAGGCATCACCTGGCAGATGGATAGCTCAGACACAGACCCAGACCCAGACCTGGTGGAGGCAGGGAATGGATAAAAAACTGAGACAAAGGAGGGGTTTGGATTGCATGTGTGTGAGGGCATGAAATTCCTGTTCCAGAGACTAGACGGCCAGGTGAAGCCATTTTCACCTCTAGGGCATGCATGCAGGCATACAGAGATTGATCCCATTGCGCTAAGCAACACCACCAAGGGGACAGTGGAGCCGTTACACCAAACCACACCCTCCTACACCTTCTGGGTACATCCCCCAGAAGACTAGCACAAATCTGTTCCATCTGTTAAATCTACGGATGATAGTGTTCTGCAACGTTTCAGTTCTAGGGGAAACTGGATGTAACTTCATTTGGGTTTCATTCTGTTTGCTTGTTTGTTTATTCATTTTCTTTGCTTCTGTTTTTGCTTATGTTGTTTTCTATTTTCTTTCTTTTCTTTCTCTTTCTTGGATACAGAAAGAGCAAATTTATTTTATTATTTTTATTTTTATTCTATTTCATTTTTATTTTATTTTGTCCTGTTTTATTATTATTATTATTATTATTATTATTATTTAATTTTTTACATTTCTTTAACCTTTTTTTCTTTCTCTTTTTTCTCTTTTTTCTATCAAGTTTCTCTCACCAAGCAGAACAAAACACACGCACGATCTAGCTACCCTTGATTTTTTGTTTTGTTTTATTTTTAAGTTTTTAAATCTTATGTATTTTATTAATATTTTTTCTTCCTCTAAATGACAAGACAGAGGAATTCATCCCTCCCAAAAGAGGAAGAAATGACACCCAGGGATTTCATCAACACAGATATAAGATGCCTGATCTAGAATTTCAAACCATGATTGTAAGAATACTAGCTGACATTGAAGAAAGCATAGAAGACACCAGAGAGAATCCCTTCCTGCAGAGATAAAAGAACTAAAGTCTACTCAGGTCGAAATTAGAAATGCTCTGAGATGCAGTGTCAAATGAATGTTATGACAGAAATGATGAATGAAGCAGAGAAGTGAATCAATGATATAGAATATAAAATTATGAAAAATACGCAGAAAAAAAGAGGGAAACAAAGGGAAAAGATCACAATATGAGACTTAGAGAACATGACGGCTTACTAATGAGGAATAACATTTGTATCATAGGAGTCCCAGAAGAAGAGAGAGAAAAGGGGGAATAAGGCTTATGTGAACAAATTTTAGCTGAAAATTTCCCTAATCTGGGAAATGATACAGACATCAAAATCCAAGAAGCACAGAGAACATCCATTAGATTCAACAAAAACTGACTATCACCAAGGCATATCATAGTCAAATTCACAAAATACACAGATTAGGAAAGAATGATGTTGTAGCAGATATGTCCACAGAAACTTGGCAGGCAAGAAATGAAGTGGCAGGATATATTTAATGTGCTGAATCGGAAAAATATGTAGCCAAGAATTCTTTTTCCAGCAAGGCTATCATTGAAAATAGAAGAGATAAAGTTTCCCAGATAAATAAAAGCTAAAGGAGTTCATGACCACTAAACCAGCCCTGCAAGAAATTTTAAGGGGGACTCCTTGAGTGAACAAAAAGCAAAAGAAAAAAGGTCAAAGGCAACAAAAGCTAAAAAGACCAGAGAACATCACTAGAAACATCAACTCTACAGGCAACAAAATGGCACTAATTCATATTTTTAATAGTCACTCTAAATGTAAATGGACTAAATCAAAAGACACAGAGTATAAGAATGGATAAAAAAAAGACTGATCTATATGCTGCCTAAAAGAGATTCATTTTAGACCTAAAGAAACATTCAGATTGAAAGAGAAGGAATGGAGAAGCATCTATCATACTAATGGACTTCAAAAGAAAGCCAAAGTAGCCATACTTACATCAGACAAACTAGATTTTAAAACAAATACTGTAACAAGAGATGATGAAGGGCATTATATCATAAGTAAGGGGTTTATCCATCAAGAAGACCTAACAATTATAAATATTTATGCCCCCAACATGAAACAACCAAATACATAAATTAATTAATCACAAACATAAAGAAACTCATTGAAAATAATACAAAAATAGTAGGGGACTTCCACACCCCACTTATAGCAATGAACAGAAAATAAGCAGAAAATCAACAGAGAAACAATGGCTTTGAATGACAACTGGACCAGATGGACTTAACAGATATATCCAAAACATTTCATCCTAAAGCAGCAGAATACTCATTCTTTCTTAGTGCACATGGAACATTCTTGAGAATAGACAACATACTGGGTCACAAATCATACCTAACAAGTACAAAAAGATCAATATCATACCATACTTATTTTCAGACCACAACGCTGTGAAACTTGAATCAACCACGAGAAAAAATCTGGAAAGACCATAAATACTTGGAGATTAAACAACATCCTACTAAAGAGTAAATGGGTTAACCAAGAAATTAAAGAGGAAATTAAAAAGTACATAGGAGCCAAAGAAAATGAAAACACAATTGTCCAAAGCTTTTGGGATTCAGGAAAAGGTTAACAGGGAAGTATATAGCAACCCAGGACTTCCTAAATAAGAAAGAAAGGTCTCAAATACACAACCTAATCTTATGCCTCAAGGAACTGGGGTGGGGGGGGGGGGGAACAACAAGGAAACAACAGGAAATAATGCCCAAAGTCAGCAGAAGAAGGGAAATAATAAAGATTAGAGCAGAAATAAGATATCAAAAAAAAAAAAAAAAAACAAACATACAAAAAAAGAAAAAAAAAACAGTAGAACAGATCAAGGGAACCATGAGCTGGTTCTTTGGAAGTATTAACAAAATAGATAAGCCCCTAGGCAGATTGATCAAAAAGAAAAATGAAAAGACCCAAATAAATAAAATCATGAGTGAAGGAGGAAAGATCACAACAAACACCTCAAAAATACAAACAGTAACATGAGAATATTATGAGAAATTATATGTCAACAAATTGGGCAATCTGGAATAAATGGATAAATTGCTAAACACAAAGTAACTAAAGTACTAAAACTGAAACAAGAGGAAATAGAAACTTTGAAAAGATCCATAGCAAGTAAAGAAATTGAATCAGTAATATAAAATCTCCCAAAAAACAAGATCCAGGGCCAGATGGCCTCCCAGGGGAATTCTACCAAATATTTAGAGTTAATACCTACTTTTTGAATGTGTTCCAAAAAATAGAAATGGAAGGAAAACTTCCAAGTTCATTCTCTAAAGCCAGCATTACCTTGATTCCAAAAGTAAAGATCCCACTAAAAAGGAGAATTACAGACCAATTTCCCTGATGAACATGGATGCAAAAATCCTCAACAAGAGGAGTGCCTGGGTGGTTCAGTCGGCTAAGCATCCAGCTTTGGCTCAGGTCATGATCTCACAGCTCATGAGTTTGGGCCCCGTGTCAGGCTCTGTGCTGACAGGATGGAGCCTGGAGCCTGCTTTGGATTCTGTGTTTCCCTCTCTCCAGGACCCTCCTCTGCTTATACTCTGTCTCTCTCTCAAAAATAAATATTAAAATTGTTTTAAATAAAAAACTAAATTAAAAAAATTCTCAAGATACTAGTAAATCAAATCCAATAGTACATTAAAAGAATTATTCACCATGATCAAGTGAGATTCATTCCTGAGCTGCAGAGCTAATTCAATATTTCAAATCAATCCACATGCTACATCACATTAATAAAAGAAAGGAGAGGAACCACATGACCCTCTCAATAAATGCAGAAAAAGGATTTAACAAAATACAGCATCCTTTCTTGATAAAAACCCTCAAAAATAGAGATAGAAGGAACATGCCTCAATATCATAAAGGCCATATATAAAAGGCCCACAGCTAATATCTTCGATGGAGAAAAACTGAGAGCTTTCCCCCTAAAGTCAGAAAAACCACAGGGATGTCCATTCTCACCACTGTTGTTCAACATAGTACTGGAAGTCCTAGCCTCAATCAGACAACAAAAAGAAATAAAAAGCATCCAAATTGGCAAGGAAAAAGGCAAACTTTCACTCTTTGAAGATAACATGATACTCTATGTGGAAAACCTGAAAGACCACCAAAAAATGTTGGAACTGATACATAAATTCAGCAAAGCCGCAGGATATAAAATCAATGTACCGAAATCAGTTGCATATATATACATCAATAATGATGCAACGCAAAGAGTAATCAAGGAATTGATCCCATTTACAATTGCACCAACCACCATAAAATACCTAAGAATAAACCTAACCAAAGAGGTAAAAGATCTATATGCTGAAAACTATAGAAAGCTTATGAGAGAAATTGAAGATGACACAAAGAAATGGAAAAACATGGAATGTTCATTAATTAGAAAAACAAATACTGTTAAAATATCTATACTACCCAAAGCAATCTACACATTCAATGTGATCCTTATCAAAATAACACCAGCATTCTTCTCAGAGCTAGACCAATCAATTCTAAAATTTTTTATGGAACCAGAAAAGACTCTGAATAGCCAAAGTAATATTGAAAAAGAAAACCAAGCATGAGGCATCACGATTCTGGACTTCAAGCTGTACTACAAAGCTGTAATCATCAAGACAATATGGTACTGGCACAGAAACAGACACGTATATCAATGGAACAGAATAGAGAACCCAGAAATGGACCCACAAAAGTATGGCCAACTAATCCTTGACCAAGTAGGAAAGAATATCCAATGGAAAAAAGACAGTCTTTTCAGCAAATGGTGTTGGAAAATTGGACAGCAACATGCAGAAGAATGAACCTTGACCACTTTCTTACACCATACACAGAAATAAACTCAAAATGGATGAAAGGAGATCCTAGAGGAGGAATCCTAGAGGAGAAAATCCTGGAGGAGAAAAAAGAAAACAACTTCTTGACCTCAGCCACAGGAACCTTAGTAGATATATCTCTGCAGGAAAGGCAAACAAAAGCAAACATGAACTATTGAGACTTCATCAAGATAAAAAGCTTCTGCACAGCCAAGGAAACCACAAACAAAAATAAAAGGTGGCCTATGGAGAAGGGAGGATATATTTGCAAATAACATATTTGATGAAGCATTAGTATCCAAAATCTATAAAGAACTTATCAAACTCAACACCCAAAAAATAAATAATCCATTGAAGAAATGGGCAGAAGACATGAACAGACATTTTCCAAAGAAGACATCCAGATGGCTACATCACTCATCATCAGGGAAATGCAAATCCAAACCACAATGAGATATTACCACATACCTGTCAGGTGGCTAAAATTAACAACCAGGAAAAAACAGATGTTGGGAAGGATGTGGAGAAACAGGAACCCATTTGCACTCTTGATGGGAATGCACACTGATACAGCCACTCAGGAAAATAGTACAAAGGTTCCTCAACAAATTAAAAATAGAGCTATCTACAATCCAACATTTGCACTAGTAGGTATTTATCCAAAGGATACAAAAATGCTGATTCGAAGGGGCACATGCACCCCAATGATTGTAACAACGCTATCAACAATAGCCAAATTATGGAAAGAACTCAAATGTCTATTGACTAATGAATGGATAAAGAAGACGTGTGTGTGTGTGTGTGTGCGTGTGTGTGTGTGTGTGTGTGTGTGCGTGTGTGTGTGTATTACTTGTCAATGATATTATTTGGCAATGATAAAGAATGATAATCTGCCATTTGCAACATCATGGATGGAACTAGAATGTAATATGCTAAGCGAAACAAGTCAGTCAGAAAGACAAATACCATATGATTTCACTCATATGTGGAATTTAGGAAACAAAACTGAGAACATAAGGGAAGGGCAGAAAAACAAGAAAAACAGAGAGGGAGGTAAACCATAAGAAACTCTTAAATACAGAGAAAAAACCTGAGGGTTGCTGGAGAGAAAGTGGGTAGGGGGATGGGCTAAATGGGTGATGGGTACTAAGGAGGGCATTTGTTGGGATGAGCACTGGGTGTTATACGTAAGTGATGAATCACTAAGTTCTTCTCCTGAATCCATTATTACACTTAGTGTTAACTAACTTGGATTTAAATAAAATAAAAAAATAATAAAATAAAATAATAAAATAAAATAGTAAAAAATGGTTGGTTAATTCTTATAAACATTCACTTACTCTATCATTCAGCAATTCTACTTCTAGATATTATTTAAAAGATAAAAACATGCACACACCAAGAGTTTTACAAAGATATTCATAACTACTCATTCTAGCCCAAATTGAAAGCATCCCATATTTTCATCAAGAGAAAAACAAACTCATCTATTCATACAATAATACCATACTACTCAGCAATAATAAGAATATATTAAGGATACATGAAAATACATGGATAATGTCAAGAATATTAAACTGAGTGAGAGAATTCAGACACAAACGAGTACATAACTGTGTAATTTCTTTTATATGACATTTGAGGATAGGCAAACCCATAGTAAAAGAAATCCATGGTGAGAGAAATCAAAACAATGCTTGCTTGAGCAAAAGCTGAAATTTACTGAGCAAGAGGAAGTATTGCCCAGTATAATGGGCAAGAGGAAGAATTCTTGGGCAGAAAACATGTATTGATAAGGATGCCTACACAGATTTATGTCTTTGTCAAAACTGATCCAAATATACACTTAGGAGCAGTTGATTTCACTTACCATTTGCTTTCAGTTATGTCTCAATAAAAGAAACAGTCTTGCAAAAATGAAGATACTATTTACAGTAGCAACAGAATCTCAAGGATCTAGGACCCTAAACAAAAATATATACAATCTCTATATAGAACATATTAAAATTCTATGAACAATAGGCACCTGGATGGCTCAAGTTGGTTAAGCATCCAACTTCAGCTCAGGTTATGATCTCACAGTTTGGGAGTTCAAGCCCCACATTGGGCTCAACAATAACAGTGTGGAGCCCGCTTGGGATTCTCTCTCTCTCCCTCTTCCCCTCCCCCACTTGCACTTTCTCTTTCAAAACAAATAAATGCACTTAAAAAAGTTTTATGGTGGAGTATAAAATAAGATCCGAATAAATAAAAGCCCAACTTAAAAATATGGTAATATATTCAATGCAATTTTAATCAAATTTCCATCTAAATTTTTGAGAAGCTTGATAAATTTATATAAGAAAACATATATGGAGAATAAAAACACCAAGGATAGCTGAGTAAACTTATATATAAAAAACATATAAAAAAGAAACAGGAACCAAACAAAGCAAAACAATAACAAAAGACAAAACTTACCAGACAAATAGTAAGACTGCAAATATTCATCAGTGTAATACTGGTGCAAGAACAGAAATAAAGTTTACATTGGTACAAAATAGAGAGGGGTACAGAAAATATTTATATATTAATACTTAGTACATATATTCCTCTAATTTAATGGGGGAAAGTATGTATAGTTTGAGAAATGTAGGGGAAATTGGGTTAACCCAGAGAAACAATAATGTACTGAATTCCTATATATAACAAGGATCCATGTGGATTAAGGACATTTGTTTGAAAAAGGGAAACTATCTCTTTTTAAAGTTAAAAAAGGGAAACTATAAAGTTAAAAAATGTAAAAAGATTATTGCTGTGCAAGTGTAAAAACGTCTACTTAATAAAACCCATAAGTGCAAACACTGAGGCAAAAAATTGATTTTTATTGTGGGTCATTTTTAATGGAGAGAATCATGGACAGGGTAACAAAAAAATGGCAATATGAAAGATATTTGTATTATCTAAAATAAATAAGTTCATGGCATTAAAATAAAAATAAATATTTAGGAATCAAAAATAAATATGCAGGTAACGTAACAGAGAACTGGAAAACAGATATGAACGGCCATTTCAGAGAAGATGAAACCCAAAATTTCACCAAATGAAAAGACATATTCAAATGCATTACAGAACTGCAACTTAAAAACAACCTCTTAGCACACTGCCATCATTCCATCAGGAAAACCTGGAATATGCTGAATTTTGTTATCAGCTGTGTAAATGATAGAATGACGGAGCATTGCAGTTGAAAACGTAAAGGAATGGAGCCATTCTAGTTACATGATATCTGGACCCAAAGGAAGTATAGAAACAATTCTCACCCATGTGTACGTTTGGGGATGTTTATCACAGAATTGTTTACAGTCGTGGGAAGCTGGAATCCTCCCAGAAATCCACACTGGGGAAACAGGAAGACCACGGTAGATCTACAACACCGTGTACAATGCAGCGGTTGGAAGCGACCAATATCAGACACACACAATCATGAACATACATACACACAGTCAACATGGATATTCCCTGAACACATTATTGACAGAAAAAAAAACATAGGTTCTATTGAAAACTATCGTTTACATAAATTAAGTAAGTGCAATAAAAGTAGAATTGAAGACGTGATGGCAAGAATTTGAGGTGGTTGTTTGTGACAGACTCTGTTTGTTCTACCAGGTAGGAGGCCAGGTCATCTGCTGAGAACCACTCAAGTAGAGGAGTGTGGAGAATAGAAAAGTTTGACTATAAAAACTAGATAAAAGAACTGTAATAATAAAATTTTCAGCCAGCATTGAGGTCCAGCTGAGGTTAGTGACTATGCACGTACATTGCTAACAATCTCCTCAGTGTGTGTTTTTTTCTCCTACTGTTTTTAGCTGCCCCGTAGGAGGCTTGGAGAAGGCAGATAGTGAAGAGCCTTTAAAAAAAATAAAAAGGTAAGAAATCCATTCATTTATTCAAGTAAATAGACCTTTTTTGTGTTGTTGTTGTTTTTGTTTTTTAATTCTTCAAGCATTACTTACTTCATATTTACTCGATACTCCCGGTGAAGAGCACAAAATGAGCTGTGATTAAAAATGGCAGAATTTGGAACAGATCAAGTTAAAGGCTAAGATAGGTTTGGAAATCTAATCAAAAGTATGATTTCAGGTAGTTACCTTTGAAAAATCTTGCTTGAAAATGGAATAGATGCTATGTAAATCCGGAGGGATGGATTGTAATCCTGGCACCATCATTAGTGAGCTTTGTGAGTTGAGACCCCCTTCCCAACTCTTTTGAACATTAATTCCATCATGCATTAAATGAAATGATCAGATTTTCGGTCTCTGCATCTCTCGCACCGCAGACCTCGTAAGGCAAGCGATTCTAGCCAGCATCTCCCACATCACCACCAAATTCTTGGACAAAGAGAAACGCTACTGAAATTACTTAAATATTTTTATATAAGAACACCATAATGAAACATAGACAATGTTGTATCTTTGAATAGCAATCTCAACAGCTGTTAAACTACAGATTGTAGAATGTATTCTCTTGATCTTCATTTCCTGCACTAACAAGACTTTGAAATTAGGTTCTAGTAGTCACCAGACTATAGCTTCACCCATTATTGTAAATACAATGAAGACAGGCAGTTAACATTTGGTTTCTGATTTCTTTATCTGAAATAGTACTATCATGGAAGTTATGCAGTTAAGAATATATTCATTATGTTACCTGAATCTTATGGTTGCCTGTAGTGCTTCCTGTGGATCCATTTTATCCAAAACATCTGGCCCTGAAAACAATGACATCATCTTAGGAGCTCATTTTCCCCAGAAGAAAGGAAAAAGTTAAATAAACCATGATTCTTCTTCATGGAAAAATTTTAAAAGATATACAATGAAATAAATAGATGCTTCATGTTCAGCACTATGCTTCATATGTAACAAATACATTAAGGAATTAATAAATCTGATATCCTGACTACCAAACTTAAAGTAACCCCATTGTGTCTTTTAAACACCACAATTAAATCACCGTAAGATACAGAAAAAAATATATGGGCTAAAATATTCTAGTTGTTTTTAAAAGACACGTGCCTTAGGCACATGTATAGTGGAAATAATAATGTGTGGTATAATGATAAAAATAATGTATAGTATGAAGTGAAAATGTATAGTATGAGGAAAAATGTTTTGATAAAAGTGAAATTAGGACTTGATATTCTTTGATTTTTTTAAATGTGACTTAAGAAAGTATTAATGAAAGATGAGAAATGATAAAATTAAAAATATTTCTCAAACATCCTTCAGCTGGCACATAGGTTAATGTCTAATCTTCCAAATTAAGAATATATAAACATATATATTTCATACATATGTGCATGTATACACATGTGTAATCTACATCCGTACATATATATACACATGCATGTTTGCTCATATATATCTGACTATGTTTTTTCTTTTCAGGCACAGGATTATATTTTCTACCCCATCCGTTAGCTAGATAGGGCCATGCAACTTATTTTGGCCAATGGATTGGGATAGAAATGGCATGTGTCTCTTTCTGGCCAATATTCAGTTTCTAGCGTAAGACTCTTCTTCCTTATGGTAATCATGGAAGAATGTATTTAGGTGGAGCCACAGTTTAGAAATCAGCTGCTTGGGCAAATAACCCACACCTGCAGTGCATTTTATATGAGTAAGAATAAAGTACAAAACAACAAACAAACACCTAAACTCGCTCTCCCATTAAAAAAAAAAAGATACTCTGTTGTGTTATTTACTTAAGGCGTTGTGTTTACATAAAACAGATTGTCTATGCTGACTGATGGAATATTCATAATAAATTTTCTAATCTCTAAGTATATTGATAGTCACAATGATAGTACACTTGAGACATCTCAACAGTAGATCAGTGCAGTATCATGTAGCTAAGAATGCCACATTTTCTGATTTCTTATTTTTATAAATATAATTATCATAGTTGTATTAGTTTATGGAAAATTTAAAATATTAATGATTCTGAAAATCTTGTGGGTCGTTCTTATCCTTCAAATTTATTATTATGTGCTGAGAAAATGGTAGGTTTTATTTTGCTTTTGTTTTTCAAACACATTTAGCTTGTTAAAAGTTATAGATTTAGTGTAGATATTTGTTCAAAATATGGACATCAGATTTAAAATATCCACTTATTTTGGTGTTCATTATATTAAAGTTAAATGCTCTATGAAAGGATTTAGACTGCTTCACCTAGTATGCTGCTGATTAGACATAGATCATGGCAACTCTCATGCTTTTATTTTTTGTTTTGTTTTTGTTTTTGTTTTCTTTTTCAGTGTAACATAGCAAGAGTACAGCGATACCAAAAAATCTCTGTGCCCTTAATATCTCATGAAAAGTTCTGACCAATTTTGAAGAGGCTACTCTTCCATGAACAGATGGTTGTATGTGAACTCAACCAAGACATCCAAACAGATGTCTGTCCTGAGGTCATCCTACCACAGATTAGAAGATGTACAAATGCTAATCCAGATCCGAGCTGGATAACATAATTTTTTTCAGTAAAATTGGATGAATTAAATAACCTAATTTTTGAAAGTTGGCTTTCAGGAAACCACAGCTGTTTGAAAATCACAGGCTAGACTCCCATTACAACAGCATCTCATTCCTTCTAATGTTAATATTTTTACAAACTGGGAAAAAAAGTTACAGACTTTTTTTTGCCATATCCTGAAACTATTAACTACATAGAAAATATGACTTTAAATGGTCTTTCATGTGAATCTAAAAGACACAATTATTTTGTTAGGACACATCACTTTAGAGTTGTTACTGGTTAAATGGAAAGATAGATCTGCTAATTTATTATAAAAAATTGATTTATAAAAAGAATAAAATGTTTTCAACGGACTATCAAGTGTTTAGTTTCAGTGTTTAATTACTTAAATGACATTTGGTTATTAGACATTAGGCAACAGATATATATGTGTGTGTGTGTGTGTGTGTGTGTGTGTGTGTGTGTATGGTACAAAACCAATCATAAATAATATATTTATTTTATCCCACATATAAATTCCTAAAATATGCCAGTTACCTTTCATTGTCACCCTTAACTGAGACTGTTTAAGTAAGAGATAAAGAGTAGAGGGGTTACTTTATATTTCAAAGTCAGGTCATCAGATTTATGATTTCCATTGTAATGACAGCAAATTCTGATGTATTTAGGGGACTGTTTTTGAAAGAGACTGACTTTTTCTAACATACATAAATTTTCCAGAAATTTTATAAAGCAAATACACATTTAATAGGTTATTTTATAATTTGGTCTTGGAATTTTCCTAATCTGAGAGGTGAAAAGATTCTAGAAGCTATAACTCTTTACTTCACCTATTTGCATTTTTGAAATTTTCATACAAAGCTCTATTTGTTTAAATTCCCCAGATTGTTTTATTTTCCCATAATATTATACTTATCCAGACCAAATAACTATTATATTCAAGTACAATTATATTGAAGTACAGCTAGTGGATATTTCTATTATTATAACTGACCAATCATCCCCCAGATAACAAAACTGACACATATGCTCTCCTCCTGTTCCATTTTATTTTATTTTTAAATTTTATTAATGTGTATTATTTATTTTTGAGGGAGAGACAGAGTGTGAGCAGGGGAGGGGCAGAGAGAGAGGGAGACACAGAATCAGAAGCAGGCTCCAGGCTATGAGCTGTCAGCACAGAGCTGATGCGGGGCTCGAACACACCAACTGCGAGATCATGACCTGAGCTGAAGTCATAAGCTTAACCGACTGAGCCACCCAGGCGCCGCCCATTTTATTTTTAATTTGACTCTTATTTGTTAATTACCGCAAACAGAAATAATATTCCTTTTGACTCCCTTTAGCATTTTAAATGCAGAAAGAATTCTGGAAGTGATTTATTCTTCTTTTATCTTTTTGAAATTGTGATGTCTCATAAAGGATGATATGAAATTGATGACGCTAATTTTTCCAATAGCTGGAACCAATAGAATAGTCATTTTAAAGAGCGTGCAAAAAATATGATGGATTATTACTGTCATCTTCTCTGAGAATTGGTCTATATTATGAACATAAGTATACCCAATTATTATGTATTATAAGGGACCTTTAGAAGAATCCTGAACATATTAGAAGACAGAGAGTACAAAGGAAAATGCCAGTTTATTTTTAATAGATATTTTAAATGTTCAAAGTATTATAAAATTTATTATTTCATTTGCTTCTCCAAATAATCATGAAAAATGGGCAGGCTGTACATAGCTTGTCTTTTCCAGAGATGATAAGTTGAATTTCTGGCTCTTAAGTGACAATGATTGTTCTAGAAAAAAAGCCTCTTTTTATAGCGATTTCAGAACTTTTTCATATCCATCAGGGTCTTCATAAGTAAAACTATTTAGGTGGACCTTCAATTTATTTCATATGGATCCATTTGCCTGGTGAATAAAGGTTATGGGAGATGTTGGAGATGCATAATTTGGAACAAAAGTAAAATAAAGTTATATTTCTTCATACTGTTGTCTGATATCCTTTATACTCTGCATCATTCTAGAATTATAATCACTATGATTGTTTTATATGTAGGCAAATGAAGCAGTTAATGAATAGATCAATAATTATTTTATCAAGCATCTACTATATGTCATGCAGAACTGCATGCTATGGTGATAAAGACAAAGGGCTTTATAAAACCCTCATTTCCATTTAACTTGGTATGGTTAGTATATAAGAAATATAACTAAAACTTCACTAAAAAACTAAAAGGAATTTAAGTGTAAATAGCCATTAAATGTGTAGTTATATCAGTGAATGCTACAGGAATTCTGATAAATAAATAACAACAACAACAAAAAAAAAAGCAACATTGCCTGATGGTTTGTTAGTGATAGATGCCCAAATTTTGGGCAGACATGTGGGAACTAAGTCAGCATGAGAGTATCAAGAACATAGATAAGTGATCTGTAAAAGTCATGTGATTTTTTTTTTGATCTCTTCAGATATAATTTTCTTGTTTGGGAAAATGCATGAAGATATGTTGGGAAAAATAAACCTGAACTGGTGTCCGAAGACCCAGATTTCATACTCTAATAAGTGGAAAACCACTGAAGATGTTTGAAGAAATACATGTAAACAATATTCTGTATTTGTGTAAAAACAATTTCATGCTATTTTCCACTAATAAGTGTAGATTAGAGAAATTTGCAGTTATATATGAGTTGAGAGGGAGACTGCTAATTGCATAGGTGTAAGTTTATAGCTTTTGGGAGTTAGTTTCACTGACATTTGAATCGTTGGAAGACTTTTATTGCATGGAATATATTAATGGGAAATAATGAATAATCAGAACAAAAATTATTCACAAATATTCTTATTACATTAGTTATGATGGTTAAAGTGTGAGAAAAATGCTATTCCCAAACATAAGGAAATGCTGGAATTTCATAGGTTTCTGGATAACATGAGCAATATTAATATTTATTTATACTCTTTTACTAACATGAAAGAAATAGAAATTAACTTCTGAAATTGAACGTGCAAAATTATTATGTTGTGCCTTATAATGAGTTATTATGGAAGTAGTTAAATTATGATTTTGAAAAAATGAATTCAGAAAATGCTTGTGATATAATGCTGAATAAAGAAGAATTAAAAATATGAAAATAAAACAAACAAAAAAGAATTTGTAAAGCAGAAGATAGAGTAGGTACTCACTCACCCCGTAGATACAACTATAGATAACGCCCAAACTGTAAATAACTCAGAAAACAACCCGAAGACTGGCAGAACAGACTTTCCACAGCTAAATGTGGAGAAGAGGCCACATCACAGAAGGTAGGAAGACTGGAGATGCTGTCAGGAGCTAAACAGACTAGCCGGACTGTCTGTGGGAGGAAGGGACACTAGGTACAGAGAAGGGAGAGAAACAGATACCTCAAGGATGGGAACCCACATGGGGAAAATGAACCCCCTGAACATTTAGCTTTGAAAACCATAGGGGCTAAAATTCGCAAATTCTTACAGTGAGGCCTAAGACCTGGAATTTTAAAAATCAGCAGGTTTGGTTCTGGGAAAGCCAGAAGGTGACATAAATCTGAGTCCCCACCCTTAAAGAAATAGCACAACAAATAGCTCCTCAAAGATACAGCATAGAAGCAGCAGTTTAAAAACTGCCTTGGGTATATGAAAGGAGATTTGTTTACCAATCGCAGAGCCTGTGCTGGAGGGGCAGGATCATTGGGAGACTTCTCCAGATACAAAGAGCTGGCAGGCACCATTTCCTTCCAACCACCCCAGCCTGTTTACACAGACACCTGCAGGTACCAGCACATCAATAACACTCTCCATAACTTGCCAACACCACTGGCTCCACCCCCACACATATCTGTGTGTCCACCCTCTCCAATCCTTTGGCCTTGGCAGGAGTTTTGGGCAGCTGCAGGGCCCCTCCTGCAGGGGACCTGTGCAAATCATGCTAACATCACTGTTCTGCCCCTGCACAATTCTGCAGACCCCCTCCTTCCACCAAGACTGTCTCATCCGTGGTGGCTGTAGGTACTCTCCTGTGGTGACACAGAACTTGCTGGTACAGCATACCCCACTCCCACTTTCTGTTGTGGGCCTGGCCTCTCCAATACACACTGGGTGGAGTTTATCTAAAGCAGTGCCATGAGCCTGGCAGTGTGCAAGCAGCCCAGGCAGTGGCCAGCACCCCTCCAAGGTGACTCCTACCCCAGGGAGAGGGGAAGGTAACTGCATATACCAGTCCCACTGAGGACCCAGCTGTGGACTGGGAGCAGTCATCTGGTCTGATTGAAGGCACTGCCAGCAACTAAAGCTTCTCAGGATACAAGACAGGAAAACCTTGCAGTTCAGTGCTACTGCATCTATGCCAAGTGCTTGATCTGACTCAAACCCAAGATAACTCCAGACTGCCCCACAAGTAACACAAAGACCAAATACTGTCCACGACAGGCAAAGGGAGCCATTGCAGATATCTGGGCTCAAGGATACTCAGCTTAGCCACAACATTCGGGAACCCACAACACACACAGAACACATAGGAGACACCTTTGAAATACCAGGCCCTGGTGAACAGGGGGCATTGCACTATAGGGTGCAATACAACCTCTTATTCATAAGGCCATTACTTTCAAGAGCAAGAGATGTAACAGACTTCCTTAATACACTGAAACAAACAGAGAGTTGGGCAAAATGAGGAGACACAGGAATATGTACCAAATGAACGAACAGGACACAATTACAGCAAGAAAACTACATGAAATGGAGTTAAGTATTACAACTGATAGAAAATTTAAAACAATGGTCATAAAGATACTCGCTGGACTTAAGAATTTAGGACATCAGTGAGATCCTTCACAAAGATATAGAAAACATAAGAAACTAATCAGAGATGAAGAACTCAATAACTGAAATTAAGTACATAGTAGATGGAATACATAGATTACAAGAAGCAGAAGAGTGGATCAACGACCTGGAGGGCAGAGTAATAATAATCAATCTGAATAGAAGAAAGTGAAAAAAAATAATGATAAAAATCGAAAAGAGTGGGGTGCCTGGGTGGCTCAGTCAGTTAAGTGTCCTATTTTTGATTTCGGTCCAAGTCATTATGTCATGATTTGTGAGTTCAAGCACTGTTTTGGGCTCCATGCTTACAGCATAGAACCTCCTTGGGATTCTCTCCCCCTCTCTTTCTGCCCACCCCTCACTCACTTTCTCCATCTCCTCTCAAAATAAACTTAAAAAAAAATTTTTTTAACGTTTATTTATTTTTGAGACAGAGAGAGACACAGCACGAACGGGGGGGGGGGTCAGAGAGAGAGGGAAAGAGGGAGATTCAGAGAGAATCTGAAACAGGTTCCAGGCTCTGAGCTGTCAGAACAGAGCCTAAACTTTGAAAAAAACATAAAAGACTTAGGGAACTCAGTCACACAATTTAACATAGTAACATTCACATTATAGGGATCCCAGAAGAAGAATGAGAAAAGAGGGCATAACATTTATTTGAAGATATAATAGCTAAAAACTTCTATATCTGGCAAAGGAAACAGGAATCCAGATCCAAGAGGCACAAAGAGCCTCGAAAGAGATCATTCCAAGAAGGGCCATGTTAAGACACATACTAATTAAAATGGCAAAAAGTAGTGTTAAGTAGAGAATTTTAAAAACAGTAAGAGAAAATAAATCAGTTACATAAAAAGGAAACCCCATAAGGCTATGTGCAGATTTTTCAACAGAAACTTTGTACGCCAGCACAGAAAGACATGATGTATTCAAAATGCTGAAAGGAAAAAAAAAGAGCCAAAAATACTCTATCCAGCCATGCTGTCATTCAGAATGGAAGGAGTGATAGAGTCTCCCAGACAAAGGAATTCATGACCACTAACCCAGCCCTAAAAGAAATGTTAAAGGGGGGGCGCCTGGGTGGCGCAGTCGGCTAAGCGTCCGACTTCAGCCAGGTCATGATCTCGCGGTCCGTGAGTTCGAGCCCCGCATCGGGCTCTGGGCTGATGGCTCAGAGCCTGGAGCCTGTTTCCGATTCTGTGTCTCCCTCTCTCTCTGCCCCTCCCCCGTTCATGCTCTGTCTCTCTCTGTCCCAAAAATAAAAAAAATAAACGTTGGAAAAAAAGAAATGTTAAAGGGGACCTTTTGACTGGAAAGGAAAGACCATAAGTAGAAGTAAGAAAAGTATGAAGCACAAAAACATTAAAATTAAGTATATCTATAAAAATCAGTCAAGGGATTCACAAAATAAAAGGATGTCAAGTATGACAACATATACCTAAACTGTGGGGAGGAAAGAGTAAAGAATGGGCTCAAACTTAAGAAACCATCAAATTAATATAGACTGCTATATGCAGAAGATGTTATATACAACATAATGGTAACCACAAATCAAAAACCAGTAAAAGATACAGAAAAAATAAAAATAAAGGTGTCTAAGTATATCACCTAAAAAAGCCAACAAACCATGGGAGAAAAGAACGAGAAGAAAGGAACAGAGAAAAACTACAAAAACAACCATAAAACAAGTAACAAAATGGCAATAAGTACATATCAATAATTACTTGGAATATAAATGGACCAAAAACTCTAATCAAAAGACATACAGTGAAAGAATGGATAAAAAAAGCAAGACTTATTATACGCTGCCTAGAAGACACATCTGAAAGAGTGTCTTTCAGAACTAAAGAAAATTATGGATTGAAAGTGAAGGAATGAAAAGAATTTATCATGCAAATGGAAGTGAAAAGAAAGCTGGTGTAGAAATACTTACACAAGACAAAATAGACTTTAAAGCAAAGACTGTAGCAAAGGCAAAGAAGGACATATGATATGTTAAACGGAATAATCCAACAAGAAAATATAAAAGTTGTAAATATTTATGCATCCAAAGTGGGAGCAACCAAATACATAAAACAGCTAATAACAAACATAAAGGAAGTAATCTATAGTAATACAATAATAGTAGGGAACTTTAATACAACACTTATTTTGATGAACAGATCATCTAAACAGAAACACATCAACAAGGAAACAGTGACTTTGAATGACACATTGGACCAGATGTATCTAGCAGATATTCATAAGATCCCATCCTTAAAAAGCACAATACACATTCTTTTCTTGTGCACATGGAACATTCTCCAGAATAGATCACATATTAGCCCACAAGAAAAGTCTCCACAAATTCAAAAGATCAGAGTCATACCATGCATCTTTCCACCCCAAAACTATGAAACTAGAAATCAACCATGAGAAAAAATCTTGAAAGAACACAAATGCTGGGGCGCCTGGGTGGCTCAGTCGGTTGAGCGCCCGACTTCAGCTCAGGTCACGATCTCACGGTTCGTGAGTTCTAGCCCCGCGTCAGGCTCTGGGCTGATGGCTCAGAGCCTGGAGCCTGCTTCCGATTCTGTGTCTCCCTCTCTCTCTGCCCCTCCCCCATTCACGCTCTGTCTCTCTCTGTTTCAAAAATAAACATTAAAAAAAATTTAAAAAAATAAAAAAAGAAAGAACACAAATGCATGGAGGTTAAATGACACATCACTAAACAATAAATGGGTCAACCAAGAAATCAAAGAAGAAACAAACAAACAAATACATGGAGACAAATAAACATGAAAACACAATGGTCCCCATCTTTGGTATGCAGCAATAGCAGTTATAAGAAGAAAGTTTATAGCAATACAGGTCTACCTCAAGAAGAAAAATCTCAAATAAAAAACTAAATTGACACCTAAAGGAGCTAGAAACAGAACAAATCCCAAAACTAGTAAAAGGAAGGAAATAATAAAGATTAGACTAGAAAAAAACAAAATAGAAACAAAACAAACAATAGAAGAGATCAATGAAACTAGGAGCTCCTTCTCTGAAAAGATGAACAAAATTGACAACCCTTTTAGTCAACCACTCGCAAAACAGAGAGAGAGAGAGAGAGAGAAGAGAGAAGAGAGGGAGGAAACTCTCAGATAAAGAAAATCAGAAATGAAAGAGGAAAGATAACAACTGACACCACAGAAATACAAAGGACTGTAAGAGAATATTATTAAAAATTATATGCCAACAAATTGGACAATCTGGAAGAAAGGGATAAATCTCTAGAAACATAACTTCCCAAAACTGAATCATTATCAGCAATGAAATTGAATCAGGAATCAAAAAAATCCCAATAAATAAAAGTCCAGGACTAGATTATTTCACAGGAGAATACCACCAAACATTTAAAGATGAGTTAATATCTATTTTTCTCAAACTATTCCAAAAGAAAAGTAGAAGGAAAGCTACCAAATTCATTCTGTGAGGTTAGCATTATCCTGATACCAAAACCAGATAAAGATACCACAAAGAAGATACCTATAGGTCAATACCTCTGATGAACATAGATGCAAAAATCCCTACAAAATATTAGCAAACAGAATCCAACAGTACATTAAAAATTCATTCACTACAATCAAGGGGGATTTATTCCTGGAATGCAGGAGTGGTTCAATAATCACAAATCAATCAATGTGATATATCACATTAACAAGAGAAAGGATAAAAATCAAATGATCATTTCAGTAGATGCAGAAGAAGCAGTTGACAAAGTACAACATTCATTTGTGATAAAAACCTTCAACAAAGTAGGTTTAGAAGGAAGATACCTCAACAAAATAGACCATCTATGAAAAACCCACAGCCAACATCATACTCAATAGTGAAAACCTGACAGCTTTTCCTCTAAGATCAGGGAGAAGATAAGAATGTTCACTCTCTCCACTTTTATTCAACATAATACTGGAAGTCCTAGCCACAGCAATTAGACAAGAAAAATAAAATGTATTCAAATTGGTAAGGAAGAAGTGAAACTTTAACTATTTGCAGATGACATGATAGTATATAGAAGAACACCCTATAGAGTCGACAAAACAACTACTAGAACTGACAAATGAATTGAGTAAAGTCACAAGATACAAAATCAATATACAGAAATGTGTTGCATTTTTATTCATTAATAATTAAGTAGTAGAAAGATAAATAAATAAAACAATCCCATTTTCAATTGCACCAAAAACAATAAAACCCTAGGAATAAACTTAACCAGCAAGGTTAAAGCCTGTAATCTGAAAATTCTAACACTGGTGAAAGAAAGTGGAGATGACACAAACAAATGGAAAGATATTGCATTCTCATGTATTGGGAGAAAAAATATTGCTAAAATGTACATACCACCCAAAGCAATCTACACATCTAATGCAACCCCTATTAAAGTACCAACAGCATTTTTCAAGAACTAGAACAAACCATCCTGAAATTTGTATGGAAACACAAAAGACGCCAAATAGCCAAAGCAATCTTGAAAAAGAAAAAAACAAAACTGGATGTATCACAATTCCAGACTTCACGATATACTACAAAGCTGTAGCAATCAAAACAATATAATACTGGCACAAAAACAGACACATAGACCAATAGAATATACTAGAAAATGCAGAAATAACCCCACAATTATATGTTCAATTAATCTTCAACAAAGGAGGCAAGAATATGCAATGGGAAACGTTGGGAAAACTGGACGGCTACATGCAAAAGAATGAAACTGGATCACTTCTTTATACCATTCACAAAAATAAACTCAAAATGGATTAAGGACTAAATATAAGACCTGAAACCATAAAAATCCCAGAAGAGAACAGAGGCAATAATTTCTTTGACATCGGCTGTAACATCACATGATGATATGTTTCTTAAGCAAGGGAAACAAAAGCAAAAATAAACTATTGGTACTATATCAAAATAAAAAGCTTCTGCACAGTGAAGGAAACAATCAACAAAACCAAAGGCAACCTACTGAATGGGAAAAGATATTTTTAAAGGACATATCCAATAAAGAGTTAGTATCTAAAATATATAAAGAACTTATACAACTCGACAGCCCCAAAACAAAACACAACACAATTAAAAATGGGAAGACTACATGAACAGACATTTCTCCAAAGAAGACATACAGATAGCCAATAAATACAAGAAAAGATGCTCAACATCATTTATCATCAGATAAATGTAAATCAAAACCAGAGTAAGAAACTACTTTACATCTGTCAGAATGGCTAAAATCAAAAACTCATGAAACAAATGTTGGTGAGGATGTGGAGAAAAAGAAACCTTTGTACACTGTTGAAGGGAATGCAAACTAGTGTATCCACTGTGAAAAACAGTATAAAAGCTCCTCAAAAATTAAAAATAGAATTACCATATGATCCAGTAATTTCACCACTGGGTATTTACCTAGATAATATAAAAACACTAACTCAAAAGGATATATGCACCCCTGTGTTTATTGTAGCATTATTTACAATAGTTAAAATATGGAAGCAACCCATCTCTCCATTGATATATGAATGGATAAAGAAGTGGTGTATGTAAATAACGGAATAGTACTCAACCATAAAAAAGAAAGAAATCTTGCTATTTGCAACAATATAAATGGATCTAGAATGTATAATGTTAAGTGAACTATGTCAGAGAAAGACAAATACATGATTTCACTCACATGTGGACTTTAAGAAACAAATGAACATGAGAACAAATGAATGAAAAATGAGACAAAACAAAAACAAAACCAGACTCTTAAATATAGAGAATTGATGATTTGTGAAAGCAATCTGATGGGAGGTGGTTGGGGGATGGCTGAAACAGGGAAGGGGAGTACACTTAATTATGATACGCATGAGTAATGCAAAGAATTGTATATTGTACACCTGAAACTAATATAATAGTTTAACTATGTTAACTATACTGGAATTAATTTTTTTAAATATGAAAAATCTTCTAATATGTAAAGTGTATAGATACAAAACCACGTATGTAACATATGTTATAAAGCAAAATACAATAAACACTTTGAAACAAAGCCAAGAAATATGAAAATCCAATCTTCACTAAGTTCGATACAACTTGATCAATTTCATAACATGTTTTGGAATCAGATTATTCATTTTTTAATAACTACTGCCCTAAGTGATATCTAAGACATCTTTGACATATGTTATTCTGATAATTTAATTATATATTCCATGTTGATAAATTGGGTTTGGTGTAATTTTGTCTCCCCTGTCTACCATAGACCCTGACACATGATAGATGGTCAATAAATCTTAATTGAATAAGGGAACGTTTGAATTTAAAATACAAATAACATCAAAGTGTCAAAGTTGATACACATGTTGTGCTTAGATAATTCACTGAATCACAGAATTATATTTTAGAAGCAATCACAGTAGGGAAATGTTTCAACACTCTGATTTTCAACATGAAGAAAATACTACTCAGGTGAAATTACTCCCTAAGATCACACAAAGACCAAGAAATTCCCTTCTAAATTTGAATGTTCTTAAGAAATTCAGAAAGGTTTTTTTAAAAAGCAAGATTTTATTTGCTATCAAATGTTAAAAATACCAAATATTTGTTGCACTTAAAGGTAACTCAGTTTCATTATTTTCTACACTCAGAATATCTACTCAGTCAAGTATAATTGTAAATAGACAAACAGTAAAATAATGCCTCTATTAGTTACATCATAACCTTTATTTCATGTAACATACATGAGAGTATTAACACATGTACAAATATGTGTGTACATGTACACACATAAACACCCAAACCTGCAATTGAAAAATAAGCATATTTCATAGCCATTCTACTTTTTTTTTGAAAATTATCTTTTAGTAACAATGCGTTCAGTGCAAGTTTATGGATCAGAAGGAAGTTAACATTTTCTTCTTCAGTATCTAAATCTACTGTGAGGGAGCGACTTAGGCACTGGGGAGAAATTGGCTTATTATTTCTCTATGTCAGCGAGAAGCAGAGAAACAACAAACCTCTGGCAAATATGTTTTGTTCTCAAGAAGAAAGTGAACTGATTTTGCTCTCTTACCAGGGCTATTTGCGCTAGATATGGTCACAGGTGGTTTTATCTGATCTTTTCCTATTTTAGTTGAGAAATAGCTTTTCACACTTAGGGCAGTTCACTCCTATTTACCTGTGAAAATGAGATGTCCTTGCATTTGTAACTAAACTGAAGTCCCCTTCCATTTATCTCCATGAAATTCCCTCATAAACTGACCTTGGAAAAAAGGTCAGAGGGTAAAAAATAGACTTCTATAATCTTTTATAATAATACACACAACAAACATTGAGGTGTAGGGGTGGCAATTTGATTAATTTTTACTACTAATTTAACTTCCACCTTTTATTTTCATGACTTGAAATATATGGTTTGTACTAATTTCCACTGGAATAAAGTTATTTTGATATGCATTATGTCAACATGGTTTTAATTTTATAACCCTCAGTTACATTATTAATTCAGAGTTTTTCTTGGGATATGAATTGAAATGGTGCATGTAAAACAATTAAGGGTATTCCTGACAAAGGTAAAATACAGAGAATAGGTCTTGGGTCTGGAAACAGTAATGTGTGGTCAGACATTTTCTATTTATTAGCTAATATTGCTGAATTTTAAAAATAGTGAATACCAAAATAATGAATTCACACTAACTTCCCTCTGTGCCTGAGTGGGAAAACTAGCAGTTATTCCCTAACATTCTAGTAAGAGTTATAACCACATCAAGATTAGCTGCTTCTTTGAGTCACTGACTGCTCTGTTGTGCTTACAACTACAAGCTACAAATAACTAATTGCAGGAAAAATATCCTGAAGATCAGACTGAGAGATCTGCCACCATCTCTGAATCAGTAACTCTTGAGGAATAGATTGCAATGGGAAAAATATGTTTACTGTTTCCAGAGAGAAGAAAATACAATTGAAAAAAAATAGAAGAGCGTAAGGAAGCCACATCTTTCGGAATTCCTCTCTGACAACTCATTTATGTTTCTTCAACCTGTATTATAGGATTCATTCAGTTCACCTTGTTTAATTGTTTTCAAATCAACCCATAAAAATGAATGTTTTGGGTACTACAAGATAATGTTTATTGTTCAAGTAAGTTATAAATGAGAAGACCATCCCTACTCATTTTATAATATTCTGGAAAAAAATATTTCAATCAACTATTGAGATTCATATTATTTAAAAATACCCAATAATATTACTTTGAAGATTTTACTCTGGAAAAATTATTAATCTTTTAAGATTTTATTTATACATTATTTTCCTCCAAGGTTCAGTGCTATGCATTGCTCTTAAAGCTGGTTAATGCTGTTTATATTTCATGATCATAACAGCTTCAGATTTTTAAAATATGTAATTTTGTTCCCACCAGGAGTGCTTGAAAAGAAATGGAAATACCTTTCATAGTGACAAACTCTGAATACTGAGTCACACGTACTAATATTTCTGGGCACCACAGCACAATGCTCACTCATTTCACTGTTGGCTTAGCACCACCTTTTACAAACACTAATAAATTCTAATTTTCCAAACAACCCATCCCTTTGATAGCATCTGATTATTTTTCTTATAAGATTAGTTTGCATTTCCATTTTCAAGTGATGATCCCTTTATCACTGTAAAATGTAATTCTTTGATTTCTTTACTTTCTAATATATTCTTCAAACTTCCATGAAGTAGCCCTATTTTGATATGTTTATGAAGGTCTTATTTAAAACCTGTTTATTCTTTCTCTCAGATCATTAATAACAAAGTTATCTATGTGGACCTTCCATCAGGCAATTGATGCCTATGTCGATGGTTATCATAAACATTTGCTTATAGTCCATTTTTTGACAATCCATTGCTGTGGGATTGATAAGGGTTTATATTTTACATGAATCTGTATTCATGAATCGAAGCATAGGAATTTATTTTGTACAAAATTTATATAATACATTATAAAACACTGCTAAAATCAAAACAAATGTTATCATTTTTAATACTGACAATTAAAATAATTTATGAATAAATTCTGTTTTTAAACATATTTCATTTATTATACATGACTCATTTGCCCTGTTGGGGATTAAATTAAATACATATTTATAAACTGCAGCATATGTTGTTTCCTTTATCTAACAAGGCACAACATTTACTTAGTTCCTCAATGTGCACATCCTGTAAAGCACACTTAATGTTATAGATATTTTGGTGTGGAATTTTGATAGTGTTCCAATAATTATTCTAAAAGAGGATTATAGATCATAGGTGCTTATCATTTTAGACTTCATATCCCACTCTTTCAAAAAGAGATTTAAAGCTCTTGGTTAAAATATGATTTAGGATGTATATCAGTAAATCTAGGAGAATGTGTATTTTAAGGTTTAATTGTATAAGGTTAGCATTTCTTGAAATTTTGTGTTTGTCTTAGGCAGACAATTTCCAGAATCATTTTGTATCAAGAAATTTTAAGGGAAAACGGCACTGGTGGAGCTTCATTTAAGTAGTCAAGAAAAATGTCTTGGGATGGTTTAACAAACATAGGATATGGAGTAGACAGATCTTCATTCCTGTGTGGGATTGTCATATCTGAGCCATGATACTTTATCATCCAGGTATGACTTATTGGTATAAATTCTGAATATATGTTCAGAAATTGGCAGATATTTTCGTTTTTCATGATTATGACAAAATACAAAAGAATGACTAATAATTTCCCATGTTTTTTGTTTTGTTTGATTGTTTTGTTTTACATCTATTTAAGACTTCCATAATTCAAAGAAAAGAAAAACTAATAGAAAGTAAATTAAATGACAAACCATGAAATGAATTATAAGATTCTCAAAGCTGAATAACAAAAAGTATTGATGTGTATACTGTTAAATTTATCGATGGTCTATACTCAGAATATGGTCTAGGTTGGTGAATGTTCATATACAGTTGATAAAATGTGTACAGTATTCTCTTGTTGGAGGCAGCATGTTATGATAATGTGTTCAAATTGATTCATGTTTTATTTAGCTCTTCTCTATTCTTACTGAATTTTTGTAGATGTGTTATAGATTTTATTAAAAAGAGAGTTAAAGTCCAGAGTTATAACTGTGGACTTACCTAGTTCTTTCAATTTTATAAAACTTTATTGTGTACTGAAACTCTCTTAAACGCACACATATTTAGAATGATTAGATCTTCTTGAAAAATTGACCCCTCTATAATTATGTAATGCTACTTCTTGTCCATGGCACAATTTCTTGTTCTGGTGTTTCCTTTGACACCTAATCTGTCTTTTAGTTAGTGGTCTACCCTTCTACTTTTAACTTATTTTTGTTTCCTTTTCTATTATGATTTAAATTTCAGTTAATTAACATACACTGCGATATTTGTTTTAGGAGTCGAATTCAGTGATGTGTCACTTACATATAACACTCAGTGCTTATTACAAGGGTCCTCCTTAGTCCCATCACCCATCTAAACCATCCTCCTCCCATCTCCCTATATCATCCCTCAGTTTGTTCTCTATCACTGAGAGTCTTTTGTGGTTTATTTCCCTCTCGCCTCTCTCCTACCCCTTCCCATATGTTCACGTTTTTTGTTTCTGAAATTCAACATATGAGTGAAATCCTATGGTATTTCTTTTTCTGATTGACTTATTTTGCTTAGCATAATACATTCTACCTCCATTCACGTCATCGCAAATGGCAATTTCATTCTTTTTTGATGGCTGAGTAACATTCCACTGTGTATGTGTATGTAGGTGTGTGTGTGCATGTGAGTGTGTACACACACACACGCACAACATCTTCTTTATCCATTCATCAGTTGATGGATATTTGGCCCCTTCCATAGTTTGACTATTGTTGATAATTCTGCTATAAACATTGGGATGCCTGTACCCCTTCAAATCTATATATTTGTATTCTTTGGGTTAATATCTAATAGTGCAATTGCTGGATCATAGGGTAGTTTTATGTTTGTTTTTGAGAAACCTCCATACTGGTCTCCAGAGTGGCTGTACCAATTTGCATTCCCATCAGCAGTGCAAGAGGGTTCCTCTTTCTCTGCATTATTGTCAACACCAGTTGTTTCTTGTTAATTTTAGCTCTTGGACAGGTGTGAGATGTTATATCATAATGGTTTTGATGTGTATTTCCCTAATGGTGAGTGATGTTGAGCATCCGTTCATGTATCTATTAGCCATCTGGATGTCTTCTTTGGAAAAGTATCTATTCATGTCTTCTGCCCATTTCTTAACTGGGTCATTTGTTTTTTGGGTGCTGAATTTGATAAGTTCTTTATAGATATGGGATACTAACCCTTTATCATATATTTCATTTGCAAATATCTTCTATTCTGTAGGCTGCCTTTTAGATTTGTTGATTCTTTTCTTCACTGTGCAGAAGCTTTTTATTTTGATGAGGTCCCAATAGTTCATGTTTGCTTTTGTTCCCCTTACCTTCAGTGATGTGTCTAGTAAGAACTTGCTTCAGGCAAAATCAGAGAAGTTGCTGCCTGTGTTCTCCTCTAGGATCTTGATGGTTCCTTGTCTCACATTTAGGTCTTTCATCCATTTTAAATTTATTTTTGTGTATGGTGTAAGAAAGCGGTCCCATTTCATTTTTCTGCATGTTGCTGTCCAGTTTTCCCCACACCAGTTGTTGGAGAGACTTTTTTTTCCATTGGATATTCTTTCTTTCTTTGTCTAAGATAAATTGACTATATAGTTGTGGGTCAACTTCCGAGTTTTCCATTCTGTTTAATAGATCTATGTGTCTGTTTTTTGTGCCATACCATACTGTCCTGATGATCTTTGTAGTATAGCTTGAAATCTGGAATTGTGATGGCTCCAGTTTTGTTTTTCTTTTTCAGGATTGCTTTAGCTATTCAGGGTCTTTTCTGTTTCTATACAAATTTTAGGATTGTTCTAGTTCTGCAAAAAATGCTCGTGGTATTTTTATAGGTATTGCATTAAATTTGTAAATTTTTTTTATGTTTATTTATTTATGAGACAGAGAGAGACAGAGCATGAGTCGGGGAGGAGCAGAGAGAGAGGGGGACACAGAATCCGAAGCAGGCTCCAGGCTCTGAGCTGTCAGCACAGTGCCCGACTTAGAGCTCGAACTCACAGACCACGAGATCATGACCTGAGCCGAAGCCAGATGCTCAAACGACTGAGCCACCCAGGCGCCCCTGCATTAAATTTTTTAATGTTTATTTATTTTTGAGAGAGAGAGAGAGAGAGAGAGAGAGGGAGAGCACGCGCGCATGAGCTGGGGGGAGGGGCAGAGAGCTAGGGAGACACAGAATCTGAAGCAGGCTCCAGGCTCTGAGCTGTCAGCACAGAGTCTAACGTGGGGTTCAAATTCATAAATGAACTGTGAGATCATGACCTGAGTCGAAGTTGGAAGCTCAACTGACTGAGCCAACCAGGAGCCCCTATAGGTATTACATTAAATGTGTACATTGCTATGTCGTTATATTTAAAGTAGGTTGGTTGTGAACAGCAGACCTAGTTCTTATTTTTTCACCCAATCTGGCAATCTCTTTTAATTGGCATGCTCAGAACATGTATATTTTATATGATTATCGCTATGTTTGGACTAAAATATAACACATATTAGTTGTTTTCTACTTGTTCCTTGTGTTATTATGTACCCTGTTTATCTGCTTTCTTTAGGATTAATCATATATTACAGTCCCACGTATCTCCATATTGATTTCTAATTTCTAATTCTTTTAAACATATCGTTTTATTTTCTATGGCTGCCCTAAGATTTATAACATACAGTTTTTATTAACCAAAGTCTACCTTCAGATAAGAATACACTTCTTTATGTATAGAAAAAGGACTCTAATAACAGTATGTTCCCAATTTCTCTCTCCATATTGTGGTTTAATGTGGTCACACGCTTTTTTTTTTTTTGTACATATGTTATTAACAAATACATTACTACTAATTTTTGGAGCTTCTACATTCTAGAGTTTTGTGTTACTTTTCTCAACACATCTGATACTCTCCTTTCCCTAGTAGTTACCCAAACAAGGGCTGTAGGTCTCTTTGGAGAAGAACTAGGAGATTTACTATGAAAAAGTTTGCCATGTTGTTTCAGGTTTTTTTGTTTGTTTGTTTGTTTTTTGTTTTTGTTTTTTCTTGTGTGGACCCAGCTTGTCCTCAAAGTTTTCTGAATCTGTGAACTTTCTCAATCTGGCAATGGGGCCAGAGATCCTGATCTTTTAGTGGCAACTACTTCCCTCAGCCTCTTGCTTATCTATGTCAACCAGGAGCTCAGACTCCTCAAGTAGGAGGGTCTAGATCACCCTACCAGATAGACAGCATGGGTCTACAATGGCACTGGAAAAAGTAAAGGGAATTTAGAAAGGTTGGTAGAAATGAACAAGAAATAGGTGATGAATAACTGTTGCAGCCTCAAGACCAGTGCTGCATTTTTCCCCCACAAACTTGCCTACTCTATGAATCCCTAGGGGGGGAAGACCAACCAGAATCTTAAGGAGCTGTTACCAGATGGAATAAAATGACTGTGTGAAGCAAGAGGACTTGAGAAGAGCAAAGAGGAGGCGATAATGTATATTATGGTCTGATACCTACTCTCTACTTTAGGAACTTGACATTCATTCCTAGCTGCAAGTATTTTTTGTGGAATTTGTCCTTCCATGTGGAAGGTTATATCCCCTAACCAGGGGTACCCATAACCCCATTGACTGATACAGAATACAATGGCCTAACCCTTTTACTTCAATTCTTACCAAATCTAATGCACTATCTCAGCTCCAGAGCTCTCAGAAGGACAGGCTGATGTCTCTGGTGCTGTGTCATAGCTCAATGTATCCCTCTCCCCAAATCTGACCCACTTATTGCCTTATATGTATTAAGAACATTCTGAATAATTAACCTATTTGAAAATCCCTTCCTAAGGGCCATTTACTAAGCTAGTTGGCCTAAGATACTATTCTAGCAGTAAAGTATAATTTTTCTTGACTATATAGGATTTCAGTATTTTTAATTTACTTTTTTGGCCCTAATGACCTTGAATTATATCAACCAAAAATTTCATTTTCTATGAGATCAAGCACATACCTGCGATAATTCCCTTTCTTCTAAGTGACCTAAGCTTTTCATTTATCGTTGCATATATTTTACATTCCTTTATCATTTATTCCCAGGTTGTTGTATTTATTTGGAAGAGTTGATACTTAAGGCAGTTACTAAATTTTACCTGGATTTCTTCATGTATTGGATAAGCATGATTGGTATTTGCAGGAATGTTGCAGGAAAGCAATTGAATAATGTAGTATATAAACCATACTACAGTACAATTCATAATACAGAAAATTATTATTTTATATTCTTTCTGTACTCCAACATATGGATGTCAAGGTCCTTGGTAGATGGGATCTTTATAATATAGTCCCAATCAACTCAGCAAAACATTTTATTATAGATTTGTTAATCATAGTCTATGACAATAGTTTCTCTAAGGAATCAAGAACAAAATAGAAAAAACTCCCTCAACTGATAGAATATTTTCACTTCCCTATTCCCACTAATGAAAGTATTTATAGAGAGTAGACAATTTGAGAGGCAATATGCATTTTTTGCTTCCCAAAGCACAAGAATGCATACATACACATGTGTATGTATGTACATGTGCATATATATGTAGCTTGTATATGTATGTAAATTTATACATATATGCATACACACACACACATACACAACGACATACATACATATAGTGGATCTGGGCCTGCCTTGTTTATGGGAACTTAAAGATAGATAAGATAGGATCAGGAAATACATACTGGCAAAAAAAAAAATAACAATAACTAAGTCCTGCAAATTTTCGTCAGACTCTATTTTCAAGGAAAGAGATAGAAAGGATTTTTGGCTCCATTCTTTATGGATTTATAAATCAGTTAACAACCTCAGAAAAAATTTGAGAGTAATTCAAAGTAAACACACACACATACACACACACACACACACACACACACACACACACACACACGATGGTCACTATTGTGGAAAGCCTGACAATTTTTTTCTTTAAAGGGGCAAAAAGTAAATATTTAGGTTTTGTAGGCTACCTGAATTCTCTTGTGCACTTTGTTCTTTGTGTTTTGTTTAGATTTGTTTTTGCAAGTCTTTTAAAATGTAAAAAGTATTTTAGTTCGTCAGCTGTCTAAAACAGGCCATCCTCTGGACTGTGCTCCTGGTCTCTTATTCTACAGCATTTTCTATACTGTATATTTCATGAGTGTAAGTGCAGTCAATGATGACTGGAAAAGATACAGGCTCAGCAAAGGAGGAAAGAACTCTCTCTGCTAATGAATATGACTCCAGTTAATATGGCAGAACATAATATATGAGCATGGAATAGTGTACTTATTTATTATTTGGGCTATAAACTATCAAATAAGTCTGTGTGGGTGCAATTAGTCAGCCCCAATATACTCACCATGAATTAGCATTCCTGATTTTAAACATAGAGGGACGTCTTGAGCACAGAAAACTTACCAAATTTTACCATCTCCCCTTAAGATTCACTTTAGAGCATCTTAGTGTTTTTTGGTTTGTTTGCCATACTTAAAATGTGTGCAACTGATAGAGAGTAATCACTGTTGATAGTGATAGCTTTGATATTGATGCTATCTCTACAAGTTTCCTAAACTTAATTGAACTAAGGCTGATTCATTGTCAGAAATGATAGTGTCTTGGCATTCTGTGCTGTAAATAACTGATGTATGGCTATGAAATTTGAAAAAAATAGTGTATGAGATGGAACCAAGAGAATTAAAATGTTTATAAAACAGGAAATCTATAATCAAAATTTTCTGCCAAATTGAGATGAAAATAAATGCAAATTTTGCATAGAGTCATTGGAAGCTTCAAGAAGAAAATTATGTGCTTTTAGCAGTTTTTGATGCCAGTCTAAACTTTGCTATATTCTTTTATTGTGTCAATAAATATATAATTTATCAATAAATAAATAATAAATGAAGATAATGACATGATGATATGTTGATTTTGATTAGAAAAATAGTCTGAATTCTCTATAACATGTATCAATTTGCTTCAACTGCAAATAATTTGAATTTCATATTTCCTTCTACTTCCATACACATTTTCAGACTAAGGTGAAGTACAAGTCAATCTTGAATTACATGCATTTATCTTTCAAAAATATATTTAAATTCTATTTAGTTAACATATAGTATAATATTGATTTCTGGAGTAGAATTTACTGATGCATCATTTAGATATAACATTCAGTTCTCAACAAAACAAGTGCCCTCCTTAATACCCATCACCCATTTAGCCCATCTCCTTCTCAGAAGCCCTCCATCAACCCTCAATTTGTTCTCTTCAGTTAAGGGTCCCTGTGGTTTGCTTTCCTCACTCTTTTTTTCCCCCTTCCCCAGGTTCATCTGTTTTATTTCTTAAATTCCACATATGTGTGAAATCATATGATATTTCTTTCTCTGACTGACTTAGTTTACTTAGCACAACGCACTCTAGCTCCATCCACATCGTTGCAAATGGCAAGGTTTAATTCTTTTTAATTCTTTACATATTTCTCACACCTTCTTTATCCATTCATCAGTTGATGGACACTTGGGCTCTTTCCATAGTTTGGTTATTGTTGATAATGCTGCTATAAACATCAGGGTGCATGTGCCCCTGTGAATCGGTATTTTTTTATCCTTTGGATAAATACCTACTGATGCAATTTATGGTCCATAGGGTAGTTGCATTTATTCTTTCCATGTAACTACATGAAAAGATAATTCAATAATCTATCAATATCAAAGTAGAATTTATAATGGTAAAGAGCTCAAGGTATTTGCCTTAAAAATTGCTATTGCATCAGTGAAGGTAGATGTCAAATATTTAGCCAACAATTTGAGATATAATTCTATCCTATTCCAGAATATTGGAATATTCTGGAATAGGATGAACTTTAGTTAACCAACTCTTAGATATTCAACAAATCCTGGAAAAAAATGTGTGTGAGAAAATGTCCAAGAATCTATTTAAAAATTCTTTAAATTAAATGTCCTGTTTGGATATATCACCAATAGTGTTGACTCAACATTCCCAAGGGTATGTTGAAGGTTATTTTCAGAGCTGAATAAAACTATTCTGTTTTAATTATCCTTCCTTCCTTCCTTCTTTCCTTCTTTCCTCTCTCCCTTCCTCCCTCCCTCCCTTCCTTCTCTCCTGCCCTTCCTCCCAGTTTGGGTTTTATATCTCCAGAATTTAGTTTAACACTTCTCAAAACATCTTATGATATACATTAATGTTTTTGTCTGTAAACTACTAAGGAAGAGCCAGAGACATGGAAAAGTTAAGGGACACACCCTTAGAGCAAGTCAGTTAAGAAGAAGTGAAATACTAGAACACAGACCTCTTTTTTTTTTAACGTTTATTTATTATTGAGAGACAGAGAAACAGAGCATGAGCATGGAAGGGGTGGAAAGAGGGAGAGACACAGAATCTGAAGCAGGCTCCAGGCTCTGAGCTGTCAGCACAGAGCCCGATGCGGGGCTCAAACCCATGAACTGAGGGATCATGGCCTGAGCTGAAGTCAGACACTTAACCAACTGAGCCACCCAGGCACCCCAGACTCTTTTAAGTCTTAAATGTTATTTGTTTGGAGATGTATAATTTCTATCATTTTACTGAAATTCTATACACATAAAAATTTTTCATTTCACAGAAATTAATGGAAATTCATATTAAAAAAACATTTAAATAATGGGAACATTAAGCTTTTCTGGAATGAGACCCTTTGCTTTTTGTTGTAAAAAATAACTACATATGTCTGACCCATCATAAGTAGTGACTATTAATTCTTAGTTTGGATGATGATATACATGTTTACGTTTTTTCTTTTGAGTGTCAAAAAACTCTAGTTTGCATTAGTTTTTTTCAAATTTAGCCTAATCATTGCAATTCAAGTATTTAAAATTTATTCTTAATAAAAACATATCTTCAACAACAAAAACATGTCGAGGAGTCTTGACAATTAAATGATTTGCCATATTGCATCTCCTTTGTTGAACTGTCCTACAAGCTCTTCATTCCACAACTTTTTTTCATCAGTTGCTCCTTAAAATAATAAAGCCAATTGTGCATTTAAGCTAGAAAATGAACCTCAGGGCATGCCCATCTGTCTAAACAAATAAGCACATTTCCAACAGAGTTACGGGCAGATTGTTCTTTAAACTAAGGTGATGAATGTGAACATTCAAGAAATTATGAATTATTGAAGAGCAAACAGCCTAACGTATTTCTCTCCATCCCTATAATCATATTTTGAGACATATTATTGACTTTGGAGTATTTTTACTACTACTACCAAAATGTCATTAACATTAAAGTGTTTCCAGATTAACATAGGTAACTACAAGCATTAAAAAGTGCATTAAAAAGGCAATTGAACATTGCAGAAATAAACTTCCATACACATGACTCTTTTAAAGATATCTCCCTATCCCTAGTGACTTAACGCAAATTTAAGGTACATTAATTCTGTTTTAACTAAAATTTGTGTGTAAAATATAGAATAGTAATTCTCAATAAATGTTAGACATATTAAAGAAATTAGACCAGCAAGCTGTTATACCTAAATTAATATATTTATCCATTTATTCTTACAGGTTTTTACCATGCTGCTACAAAAATCTCATATATATGTATATATATGAAGTTTTATATATATATGTGAAATTTAAAAAAAACAATTTATATTTACAAGAGTGTAAAATGACACAAGTGATCTTTTCCACAATTAAGTTACTCAGTTAAAGGTTATCCAAAATTAACTCATTTACAGGTATGGGGTGAAAAAATATAAGTTAGATGTGAGTAGAGCTAATGTGAGCTCAGAGTGAAAAACATTCAAGTGTAAGTTAAATAATTTGCCCTCTGTTTTGTGTATGTGTGTTGAGAAGCTTTCCTCACTACTAATTTTCTTTTGAAATATAAAGGTCAGCATTTGAATGAATATGGAAGGGGAATTATTAAAAACTGTTTACAAGGTACCAATGAGGGCAGAAACTGAAGGGAACAGGTATGCTAATGAGAACACAGAATTAGTCCAAGAAAAATTGTGAGCAGCCCAAGTATTTTTCTTTCCTAATCTTTAGAAAGGTGGTCCATGCAATTAGAGGTAATCATTTGTAGTCATAGAGTGGGACGCAAAGACTTGGAATGATTTCCAGTCACGGCAGGTGATTTCCACAGTTCTGAAAATTATCGTATTTTTTTGCATATGCAATATAGTGCACCCTAAATCTTAATTATGACCTAAAACCTTTTCTTTAAAAAAAAACTTTCTATGGTTTATGATTTTAAAAGATTAGTTTTTCTTATCTATTTTGCATCATTATAGTTTAGCATTTCCAATAGAATAAAGATGTCTATGTTAGGCACCTTACTTTTTTACTTTTGATTTCATAGAAATACAAGTAATATAGCTTGTCCTCTTTTGTGCTGGTTTCTCCCATTCAATAGTACAACTGTGGTATTTATTCATCCTTTAGACAATTATTTAAAGTATTAATTCTATACTTTGTACATAAATGTTGAAGAGATATTAGTTATTGTTAATATTTCAATATTTTTTGTTTGCTTGTTTGTTTGTTTTTGAGAGAGAAACAGAGCATGAGCGGGGGAGGGGCAGAGAGAAAGGGAGACACAGAATCTGAAGCCGCTCCAGGCTCTAAGCTGTCAGTACAGAGCCCTACGAGGGGCTCAAACCCATCAACTGCGAGATCATGACCTTAGCTGAAGTCAGATATGTAACCAGCTGAGCCACCCAGGCGCCTCTGTGTTTTTATTTCTACTCTCTCTTTTGATATCCTTCTCTCTCTCATTCCTTTCTCATCCATGGAGCAGCCTGTTCCCTTTTTTGTTGGTTTATCTTGTTTTGGTGAAAAAATATTTTCCAATTGATTTATAAAAATGGGAAATATCTTTTTAAGCTTGCTGTCCATCAGAAAATTATTATATTCTATACCCTATAGAAATCTCCAATACAGATTATTTTCAATAAGAATTTTCAAATTATGCCTCCGTTGTCTTACTCTCTTTTGCTGTTGATATTAAGATATTTTGTTTATTTCCCATCCTTCCTGTGTTACTTTTTCTTTTACTCTGAAAGGATTTAGAATCTTTATTTTAATCCTGGTATTCTGAAAATTCACACTGATACATGCCTTGGGCTGCATCTTTATTTCGTTCTGAGGGTCCTTTCTAGACCCTTTTGAGATGATTGCCTACAGTCAAAGAAAGTTTTCTTGTGTCATTATCTGAATATTTTCCCTGTGTTCCATGTATTTCCTCTTTTTGAAAATACTGTTAGTTGGATTCCACACACCCTTAATTATCTATTTATTTTATTTTCTATGTTTCAATACTCCTACTTTTAAGGATTTCATTAATTTAATTTTCCAACTTTTCTATTAATTATTGACATTGACTGGTATCGTTTTTTATTAACTTTGTATCCAGTGCATTTTTTGTGATTTTTTTTTTTGATGTTACAGATACATTGAGGATGATGTTAGCTGCGGGCTTTTCATAAATGGCTTTTATGATGTTTAAATATGTTCCTTCTATCCCGACTTTCTCAAGGGTTTTTATTAAGAAACCGTGCTGGATTTTGTCAAAGGCGTTTTCTGCATCGATTGACAGGATCATATGGTTCTTCTCTTTTCTTTTATCAGTGTGATGTATCACGTTGATTGATTTGCGAATGTTGAACCAGCCCTGCATCCCAGGAATGAATCCCAATTGATCATGGTGAATAATTCTTTTTATAGGCTGTTGAATTCAATTGGCTAGTATGTTATTGAGAATTTTTGCATCCATATTCATCAGGGATATTGGCCTGTAGTTCTCTTTTTTTACTGGGTCTCTGTCTGGTTTAGGAATCAAAGTAATACTGGCTTCATAGAATGAGTCTGGAAGTTTTCCTTCCCTTTCTATTTCTTGGAATAGCTTGAGAAGGATAGGTATTATATCTACTTTAAACGTCTAGTAGAACTCCCCTGGGAAGCCATCTGGTCCTCGACTCTTATTTGTTGGGAGATTTTTGATAATCGATTCAATTTCTTCGCTGGTTATGTGTCTGTTCAAGCTTTGTATTCCTCCTGATTGAGTTTTGGAAGAGTGTGGGTGTTTAGGAATTTGTCCATTTCTTCCAGGTTGTCCAATTTGTTTGTATATAATTTTTCATAGTATTCCCTGATAATTGTTTGTATCTCTGAGGGATTGGTTGTAATAATTCCATTTTCATTCATGATTTTATCTATTTGGGTCATCTCCCTTTTCTTTTTGAGAAGCCTGGCTAGAGGTTTGTCAATTTTGTTTATTTTTTCAAAAAACCAACTCTTGGTTTCGTGGATCTGCTCTACAGTTTTTTTAGATTCTATATTGTTTATTTCTGCTCTGATCTTTATTATTTCTCTTCTTTTGCTGGGTTTAGGCTGCCTTTGCTGTTCTGCTTCTAGTTCCTTTAGGTGTGCTGTTAGATTTTGTATTTGGGATTTTTCTTGTTTCTTGAGATAGGCCTGGATTGCAATGTATTTTCCTCTCAGGACTGCCTTCGCTGAGTCCCAAAGCGTTTGGATTGTTGTATTTTCATTTTCGTTTGTTTCCATATATTTTTTAATTTCTTCTCTAATTGCCTGGTTGACCCACTCATTCGTTAGTAGGGTGTTCTTTAACCTCCATGCTTTTGGAGGTTTTCCAGACTTTTTCCTGTGGTTGATTTCAAGCTTCATAGCATTGTGGTCTGAAAGTATGCATGGTATAATTTCAATTCTTGTATACTTATGAAGGGCTGTATTATGACCCAGTATATGATCTATCTTGGAGAATGTTCCATGTGCACTCGAGAAGAAAGTATATTCTGTTGCTTTGGGAGGCAGAGTTCTAAATATATCTGTCAAGTCCATCTGATCCAATGTGTCATTCAGGGCCCTTGTTTCTTTATTGACCGTGTGTCTAGATGATCTATCCATTTCTGTAAGTGGAGTGTTAAAGTCCCCTGCAATTACCACATTCTTATCAATAAGGTTGCTTATGTTTGTCAGTAATTGTTTTATATATTTGGGGGCTCCGGTATTCGGCGCATAGACATTTATAATTGTTAGCTCTTCCTGATGGTTAGACCCTATAGTTATTATATAATGCCCTTCTTCATCTCTTGTTACAGCCTTTAATTTAAAGTCTAGTTTGTCTGATAGAAGTATGGCTACTCCAGCTTTCTTTTGGCTTCCAGTAGCATGATAAATAGTTCTCCATCCCCTCACTCTCAATCTAAAGGTGTCCTCAGATCTAAAATGAATCTCTTGTAGACAGCAAATAGATGGGTCTTGTTTTTTTACCCATTCTGCTACCCTATGACTTTTGGTTGGTGCATTTAATCCATTTACATTCAGTGTTATTATAGAAAGATATGGGTTTAGAGTCATTGTGATGTCTGTATGTTTTATGCTTGTAGCAATGTCTCTGGTACTTTGTCTCACAGGATCCCCCTTAGGATCTCTTGTAGGGCTGGTTTAGTGGTGACAAATTCCTTCAGTTTTTGTTTGTTTGGGAAGACCTTTATCTCTCCTTCTATTCTAAATGACAGACTTACTGGATAAAGGATTCTCGGCTGCATATTTTTTCTGTTCAATACATTGAAGATCTCGTGCCAATCCTTTCTGGCCTGCCAAGTTTCAAAAGAGAGATCAGTCATGAGTCTTATAGATCTCCCTTTATAAGTTAGGGCACGTTTATCCCTAGCTGCTTTCAGAATTTTCTCTTTATCCTTGTATTTTGCCAGTTTGACTATGATATGTCGTGCAGAAGATTGATTCAAGTTACGTCTGAAGGGAGTTCTCTGTGCCTCTTGGATTTCAATGCCTTTTTCCTTCCCCAGTTCAGGGAAGTTCTCAGCTATTATTTCTTCAAGTACCCCTTCAGCACCTTTCCCTCTCTCTTCCTCCTCTGGGATACCAATTATGCATATATTATTTCTTTTTAGTGTATCGCTTAGTCCTCTAATTTTCCCCTCATACTCCTGGATTTTTTTATATCTCTTTTTCTCAGCTTCCTCTTTTTCCATAACTTTATCTTCTAGTTCACCTATTCTCTCCTCTGCCTCTTCAATCCGAGCTGTAATCGTTTCCATTTTATTTTGCATTTCGTTTAAAGCGTTTTTCAGCTTCTCCTGACTGTTCCTTAGTCCCTTGATCTCTGTAGCAAGAGATTCTCTGTTGTCCTCTATACTGTTTTCAAGCCCGGCGATTAATTTTATGACTATTATTCTAAATTCACTTTCTGTTATATTATTTAAATCCTTTTTGATCAGTTCATTGGCTGTTGTTATTTCCTGGAGATTCTTTTGAGGGGAATTCTTCCGTTTGGTCGTTTTGGATAGTCCCTGGAGTGGTGCGGGCCTGCAGGGCACTTCCCCTGTGCTGTGGTGTATAACTGGAGTTGGTGAGCTGGGCCGCAGTCCGACCTGATGTCTGCCCCCAGACCACCGCTAGGGCCACAGTCAGTCTGGTGTGTGCCTTCTCTTCCCCTCTCCTAGGGGCTGGATTCACTGTGGGGTGGTGTGGCCCATCTGGGCTACTTGCACACTGCCAGGCTTGTGGTGCTGGGGATCTGGCGTATTAGCTGGGGTGGGTAGGCAAGGTGCAGGGAGGGCAGGAGGGGCAGGCTTAGCTTGCTTCTCCTTAGGTGATCCACTTCAGGAGGGGCCCTGTGGCAGCGGGAGGGAGTCAGACCCGCTGCCGGAGGAGTGGCTCCGCAGAAGCACAGAGTTGGGTGTTTGCGAGGAGCAAGCAAGTTCCCTGGCAGGGACAGGTTGCCTTTGGGATTTTGGCTGGGGGATGGGCGAGGGAAGTGGTGCTGGCAAGCGCCTTTGTTCCCCGCCAAACAGCTCTGTTGTCCAGGGGCTCAGCAACTCTCCCTCCCTTTGTCCTCCAGCCTTCCCGCTTTCAGAGCAGAGCTGTTAGCTTATAACCTTCCAGATGTCAGGTCCCGCTTGCTGTCGGAATACACTCCGTCTAGCCCCTCCGCTTTTGCCAGCCAGACTTGGGGGCTCTGCTTGGCTGGCAGGCTGCCCCTCCAGCCCGGCTCCCTCCCGCCAGTCCTTGCAGCGCGCACCGCCTCTCCGCCCTTCCTACCCTCTTCTGTGGGCCTCTCATCTGCGCTTGGCTCAGGAGACTCCGTTCTGCTAGTGTTCTGGTGGTTTTCTGGGTTAGTTAGGCAGGTGTAGGTGGAATCTAAGTGATCAGCAGGATGTGCGGTGTGCCCAGCGTCCTCCTAAGCCGCCATCTTCCCTACCTCCTCCCAACTATTGTGTTTTACCACTATAGTTCTCTCCTAGTTTCATCAAGCTTAGATTTTTCTGTATTTTTCTGTTTATTTTCAATGATTTTCAGATGGAAAGAATCCACATTCTTTACACTGGCATATTAAAATTGTTCAAATTGTTTTTACCAAATAATTTTGATATTACGTTGGATAATTTCTGATATTTATAGGAATATTTATCTACTTGAGTTTTTTTGTCTCCTTCTATTAAGTTTATATTACCACTATTATTTAAATATTTGGTGGTTGTTGGAGAACCACGGTATAACTGAGGGCAGGGTACAACTGAGGTACAACTAAAAAAAGTTATCGAAAAGTAAATGTATTTTTCTCTTGGCTTTTTACATAAACTTTTAATATCTGAATATGGACATACACATAGTTTTCTAGGCTTTTATCCCTTTGTCTACCTGATAATATCTCATTACAAAGTATATTGAAACACATTCTTAAAAACTCAAAATTACTGGGGCACCGGGGTGGATCATTCGGTTAAGTGTCGACTTCAGCTCAGGTTGTGATCTATTTGTGAGTTCAATCCCTGTGTCAGGCTCTGTGCTGACAGCTCAGCTGTAGAATTCTCTCTCTCCCTCTCTCTCTCTGTTCCTCCCGCACTCATGCGCGCGCTCTCTCTCTCTCTCTCTCTCAAAAATACAATAAACATTAATTTTTTTTAAGTTAAAATTACTTGTGAATATAGTGACAATAAGTGGGTCTCCTAAATTACACACTATTTATCATAGGCTTGAAGAGTTATAAACATTTACTAGCTATTAAAAATCAAAAGCACTTGGCTCAAATACCTATAAAACAGACCTAAGAATACCAGCTTATTGCACTCATGAAAAATGTTTACACCTGAATCTATTTCATTGAATTATATATTTAAAAACTTGGTTCAGAAACAAGACCCAGGGATTGAAATTCTAGGTAATTTATCAAAACCTCTTGCTAGTCATATATATTTTCTCCATCTATGTATTTTTTCCAGTTCTTTCTTTTATGGGTAAGATTAAATATTTTCCTGAGTTCAGATGGTAGGAACACTCTGTAAACTCAACTGCACTTATATATATTATTCTGTCAGAATTTTCTTTTTACAAATATTTATTTATTTTTGGGAGAGCACAAGTAGGGAAGGGGCAGAGAGAGGGGGACAGAGGGGTGGGAACAGCTAGCTCTGTGCTGACAGGCTGACAGCAGCGAGCCCCATGTAGGGCTCGAACTCACGAAGCAGGAGATCATGACCTGAGCTGAAGTCGGACTCTCAACCGACTGAGTCACCCAAGTGCCCCTGTCCGAAATTACTGATAGTTTTTATATGGTTCTATGTTTCACTGGTCTTCTTAATATATACAATCAACATAGGTGATGTTTTCATGTACATCTGATCACAGTTAGGGCCTTACACTCAAGGAGAGAGAAAACACACTCATATTTTGAAATGTACTTGATAACTCTATGCTCTTCTTGTGCTTCAACATTTTTCAAAACTAACCAGTCTTTGAGGAAAAATGTAGCACTCTGGTTCATTTGCTTCAGACGAGTGGAAAGAATTTTGTATTAAACTAGCTCCAGATGTATTCTTTGCTTTCTGACCTACCTAGTTAAAAATTCTTCTAGAAATCCCATTTTTCTAAAATGCTCATACAAACTAGATACAAATACACAAATACATCTTAATAAATATTTATATTACAGGATTGAACTTTGTATATTTTGAATAATTTTACATCATTATATAGGAAAACCAAGACGCCAGAGACACTCTTTGCTGTATTTAACAACCTGGGGCAATCAATAACTTTTAGGTAAATATTTCACTGAATATTTCTGAACAATCCATTTTCTGAACTTTTGTGCAGGATGTAACACTTAAAATATAACAAGCTTAGTTATTGTACTTTGGATTTTTATTTAGAAACATTTCCATAAGGATATTTTCCTATATGTTTTAAGGAGATACAATCACAGAGTTATATAAGCACTTTCCTAATCAAGATATAATCAAATTATAATCCTACATTTATGCTGTATTTGAAATATTATTTAGGGGGCACCTGGGTGGCGCAGTCAGTTGACATCCAACCTCGGCTCAGGTCATGATCTCACGGTTTGTGGGTTCCAGCCCAGCGTTGGGCTCTGTGCTGACAGCGCAAAGCCTGTTTGGATGGATTCTCAGTCTCATTCTCTCTCTGCCCCTCTCCTGCTCTCTCTCTGTCTCTCAAAAAAATAAAGGAACATTAAAAAAATCTTATTTAGGAGCATATTCTCATTGGGGATGTAACCATTAGTCAAAAGAGTAATGAGAATCTGTCAATATGAGCAAAATCATTAATATATAGGCAGGCAGACTATATATATTTTTAAGTATTTATTTATTTTTGAGAGAGACAGAGACAGCATGAGAAAGGGAGGGGCAGAGAGAGAGGGAGAGAAGAAAAGAGAAAGAATCCTGTCAGCACAGAACCTGATGCGGGGCTTCGACTCATGAAACCCTGGGATCATGACCTAAGCTGAAACCAAGGGTCTGATCCTTAACCAACTGAGCCACCCAGATGCCCCAACTATATTTTGATACTAAGTAGATATATCTTATCTCCTGGGGAGCGGCAAGAAAATAATTCAGTTAACCATCTTTTCATACATAGGTTCACACTAAAATTATTCTTATATCTAAAGAACTGTTTATTATTGCAATTCAAAATTTGTACCCAAAGCAAATTTTTATAGTACAATTATTGAGAAGATAAAAAGGAGTTAGTAACAAAAACGCTGACACATCTATAACTACACTCTTGCAACCAGGCTTCGCTATAATAAAGCACAGTTTTATTAAGCACTTAATTAATTGCCACATTAAAATGATAGGGGCCCAACTCATAAAAATGACTTATGAGAATGCAGGCTTCTTTTGCTGTGTTAACTGAAAATGCAAGCTGTACACACCATTTAATTAAGAAAAATGTAATCAAGCAATAGTGTGGGTGTTTAGTTTGGAAGCAAAACTTGCAGGTGTAAGGGGACAAAGAGTTGTGATCATGACATCTTTAGCTGAGAGTACCATTTATTGGAAGTGACTATACACATAGGCTTAGCAACTGAAATTAATAAAGGTGCTCAGCGGTTTCATCCTATAGGTTTACCTATTTTCAATTTTCAATTTAGAGTTGCATATAAGACATGTATACAGCAATCCTAATTGCAGACTATATACTCAGTGCCATTTGAGGCAATTTGTTTAAAGGAAACTTAATAATAAGAAATATTTAACTTCTTATTCTATCGCAGATATTGTGCTGAGGACTTTATATGGATTAATTTTATTTCTCTCAACAACCCTTTGAAGTTCATTCCAGTTTTACAAACACAATCTTAGGGACATTAAATAACTTTTCTAAAGCCACACAACATGTAGTGGAGGAGACAGATTCCTAATGGGGCCAATATACGTGACTGCACAGCCTGTGCATTTAAACCTTATACCAGCTATAACTATTTTTAATTTAAACACCACCTATAAAACAATGGTCACTTTCACACTATATGATATAAGATCTGGGGCAATCGTTTTGTCTTTAAAAATTTTTTTTTCCAACGTTTTTTTTTTTTTTATTATTTATTTTTGGGACAGAGAGAGACAGAGCATGAACGGGGGAGGGGCAGAGAGAGAGGGAGACACAGAATCGGAAACAGGCTCCAGGCTCCGAGCCATCAGCCCAGAGCCTGACGCGGGGCTCGAACTCCCGGACCGCGAGATCGTGACCTGGCTGAAGTCGGACGCTTAACCGACTGCGCCACCCAGGCGCCCCAATCGTTTTGTCTTTAAATTACACTAATTATTTTAGATTTGCCTCCAGGGGAAAAAAAAAAAAAAAACAAAAGAAAAATTATCGTTTCTATTCAGAGACTCTAGGGAAGTGACAGGAAATATAGTTTTCCCTAGTGGCTAATCTGGAACCCAAATAAAATTATGCTTTCTCAGAGCTGGCCAAACTTCTAAAGCTTATTCTTGTCTCCTTGCCTATAACCATTATTAATGCAATGAAAGCTATACTTTCTTTCCTAAAGAAATAAGCCTTCAGCTGGCCCTCCCAGAGAGCTATTCACACCATCATTTAATTATATAGCAATGACTCACCCTCACAAAATGTTGTAAAGGCATGAAAAGTATAGACAGTCATTATGATAGAATTGAAAATCATGGCATTGAGTTCTTAAAATATTTCCAATTACAGACCCCCAAATTTCTAGAATACTTTACTCATTTATCCCTCCTTCAAATTTTTGTCCAGTTTCACCTTTTTTCACCCTATTTACCAAGAAAGCATGCCTAATTTTTAGCATTCACATGTATCTGGAATCTGATCAAGATAATATAGGCACTGAAGTAAGATAATTTAATTATGTTATACAGAATATATTGTTAATCAAGCTCAACAATATTTTATGTAACAAAAACAGGTAACATAACATTTAATATTAAAATAAAATATTGCTGATCAAGAAATTTGCTGATAAAAACATTTCTCCTTTAATGACTTCAACAATAAAACTTTAAAAGTAAAAGAACTGTCAAAAACAAACAAAAACAAACAATCGAAAGAACTGCCATTTTTCTTCAAAGATTCAGTGCCTTGGCTACCAATGGTAAGGTTAGTGTTCCTAAGGTAACTCTGGGCAACTGAAGCAGCATATTATCCAGATAATTTTGACTACATTAAATATCACTATGCTGGGTAATGAAAATAAAGTATTTTTTACAGGAAAATTATAAAACATTTGTAATCTTTAATGTAACAAGCTAGACACACAGTAAGAAGCAAAAAAAACAAAAACAAAAACAAAATGAAGTGAGGACTTTAAGCATCAAGAAAAACATATATAAAACCAAAATATACTTTTCTAAAAAAATAAAATAGTGGGTTCAAATATATAAATAGAAGATCTCAAAGCAAAAATCAAACACAGATTTTGTTAGTCATAAGTATATTACTGAAGAAAATCCCTAAAGCAATAAAAAACTTTAAAAATATTTACCCTTAAATGTAATAGTTTTTGGCAATCTTTACTTTTCTGTGTTTCTTATTCTTAGAGTTACCATTCTATAATAAATTTGATCAAATATTCAAATAAAAAAAATTCCAGGAGCACTTTTACTACTAAAAAACATTTAACTATCTTTGAGTCAGTTCCCAAAAGTTTCTATATTGCATAAGTAATTTAGTTTCTATCAAACAGGACTGTGGTCTTTGAGCCAAATGATTCTTTTTTTTTTTTTTTTTTTTTTTACAATAAAGAAACAAAAACCTAAGCCAACGAGATACATAAAGGATTTTTATCTCCATAAAACTTTGTGCGTTTTTTGTTTCCTTTTTTTTTTTTCGTTGTTATTTTTAAATCAAATGCAGTACAACGTACTATGCTGGCCAAAACTGGCAGGCTTTCGGCAAAGGTGAAGGATGTCAAATGACTGAATATTTCTAAGACACAAAGTAGGTGAAACTAGTTTGTCAATGGTAACACAAAATGAGAGGTTTTTTACAGTCTAGAATCAAAACTCTCCAGGTAAAACAAGAAGCTTGATGCAGTAAAGGGAAACGAATGTTTCTACTTGTCCAAAGGAAGAAATTATGCGTCTCAAAAGAGATTAAAAAAATAATTTCTCTTAAACACACACACACACACACACACACACACACACACACAATTACTCTTTACCCATTTGTGGAATATATTGGTCAAGTTTTCTATTTTACCTTTTTAAGATATTATAGAATCAAATTCAGCCAGTTTTGGTGTATGGTTTGATAAACTGGTAATTATATACATTTGCATGACCACGACCACAATCAGGACCTAGGACAGTTCCACAAATCTAAAAAGTTGCTGGTACCACATTGCAGTCAATTCAATTTGACCTCAAAACTCAGACAACCACTAATGTGATTTCAGAATTTGTCATTATCATACTTTAACAGAATCAATTCATTCATGGTCTTTTGTGTTTGATTTCTTTCAATTAACATAACAATTTGTGATTCACCTATAGTTTGCATATTAATATTATATGTCTCTACTTGTAAGTAGTATTCCATAATATGGATACACCAAAATCTATTATTATTAATTGATGGTTGATGATTATTTTTATTGATTACTGATTTACTAATGGATATTTTATTTGCTTCCAGTTTTTTTTTTTTTTAATTTTTTTTTTCAACATTTATTTATTTTTGGGACAGAGAGAGACAGAGCATGAACAGGGGAGGGGCAGAGAGAGAGGGAGACACAGAATCGGAAACAGGCTCCAGGCTCTGAGCCATCAGCCCAGAGCCCGACGCGGGGCTCGAACTCACGGATCGCGAGATCGTGACCTGGCTGAAGTCGGACGCTCAACCAACTGCGCCACCCAGGCGCCCCTTGCTTCCAGTTTTTAATGAATAATGCTGCAATGAATGCACATATTAACATATTTCTGTAGGCACGCATGTTAATTTCCATTGGGTAATTGCCTATGATTTGAATTGGTGAGTTTTCATGACAAAATATTGAAAGAAGACATAGGTGAAGAAAACATCTTGCCTTTAATGAAACAAGGACATACATCACAGTGGACTAATTATCAGAATCCACACAAGCAAAAATACAGTAAAGTTGAAAGTTTTGAAAGAGAAAAAAGAAAACCACCAGACTAGATTTCCACATCCAGCAAATTAATTTTCCAAAGTGAAAGAGAGCTCTTTGGTTTTGGCAGCAGAAATGAGATGACAAAGGGGACGTCATATGTGGAAAGTGACACAACAAGACCCACATGTGTGTTACCACTGTGGCTCTAAGGCCCATCACTTTCAGAAGGTGACCTGTGGCAAATGTGTCTATCCTGCCAAGAGGAAGAAAAAGTATAGGTGGAGTGCCAAGGCTAAAAGACTGGGACCAGTCGAAAGAGGCACCTAAACATTGAATACCACAAATCCAGGCATGGATTCCATGAAGGAACAACACCTACACCCAAGAGGGCAGCTGTTGCAGTACCCAGTTCATCGTAAAGATTTTGGTGACTAGTCACACAATAATAAATGTTCTGGGTTTAAAACATTTAAAAAATGAAAGTGAAATAAAGACAATCCAGGTAGAACAAATGCTGAGGGAATTCACCACCAGCAGATCTGCCTTTCAAGAAATGTTAAATGATTTTCTTTAGGTGGAGGAAAATACAGGTTAGAAAGATGGATCTACATAAAGAAAGGAAGAGTTTGAGAAGGAATAAAAAGGTAAAATAAAATATTTTTTTTTCTCATTCCCCACTGATCTAAGAGATAACGATTCAAGTAATGCTTTGGGTGATTATAACAGCTAGATAAGTGAGATGAATGATAGAAATGCCACAAAGGAAGGAGGAAGGTTAAAAGGTACCCACCCGCACTAAACTTACAATGAAATGGTTTTATTTTAAAGTAGACTAAAATTGTCATAAATGTATTTTCTAAATTTTAGGACAAACAAAAAATTTAAAGTATAATCCATAGACTAAAAGATATAAAAGATGATTGACACAAAATATTCTATTGCAGGAAGAAGATAAAGGAAGCTCCAGTAACAAAGAGAAAATAGTTCCAGACATAGTAGATATTAATCTATCTACTGATACAGAAGTGATATGCATTTGCCACAAACTATATTTTGAATTTTAAATTTTGGTCTTTTCTTGAGCTAGCAATATGTGATATGATACCCTCTCATTATGCTGAGAGGGAGTGCAGAGTGCAGAGAGCTGCAGCTCCCAGCCAGCCACTCAATCACAAGAGTGAATAACTGGTACACTTACAACCCTTATGCATCCATATAACCATTCTGTTTTTCACTTTCGGTATTCAATAAATTACATGAGATATTCAACACTTTATTATAAAATAGGGTTTGTGTGAGACAATTTTGCCCAACTGTAGGCTAACGTAAGTGTTCTGAGCATGTATAAAGTGGATTGGGCAAAGTTATGATGTTCGGTAGGTTAGGTACATTAAATGCATTTTCAACTTAAGATATTTTCAATTTACAATGGGCTTATCCAGATATAATCCCATTTTAAGTCAAAGAAGATCTTATATAAATACTTTAAATACGAATGTTATTTTTGTGACAATTAAGAGAGAATGATAGTGTAGGTAAAAAAAAAAACACTATATGTGTCTAAAAGAAACACATTTTGAATGGAAAGACTCTAAAAGCTTAAAAGCAAAGGGATGAAAAAAGATATACAATGCTATCACCAATCAAAGAAAAATTGGAGGATCTATATTATTTTCAAAGTAGACTTTAAATCAATAAAAAAATATTATCACAGAGGATTAGGTGATCTAATTGTAATAATGCATAAAAATCCTAAATGTGTATGCACTTAAAATAGAATGTCAAAATATGAGGCAAAACTAATAGAACTAAACAGAGAAGTAGATAAATCCACTATTACAACTGGAGGCTTCAACAGTCCATGTTAATAATTGATAGATTAAATAGGCAGAAATCAATAAACACATAGTTGACCTGAACCAGACTATCAATCAACTTGATCAAAATGACATTCAAAGAAAGCTTCATCCAACTTCAAAAGAATGCATCTTCTTCTCATAGAATATTTATTAAGATAAACCACATTCTGGGTCATAAAACACACCTTAACAATTTAATAAAATACAAATCATGTAAAGTTGGTTCTCAGACCATAGCGAAATTAAATTAGAAATCAGTAACAGAAACATAACAGTACTGGGTGTTGTATGGAAGTGTTGAATCACTGTATTGTACACCTGAAACTAATATTACACTGTATGTTAACTACCTGGAATTTAAACAAAAAATTATTTAAAAAAGAAAAATACCTATAAAATTACCACATATTTGGAAATTAAACAACAGATTCCTAAATAATACAAAGGCCAAAATTAAAATCTCAAAAGAAATTTTAAAGTATTATGAACGAAATGTGTGGGATGCAGTGAAAGCAGTAGTAGAGGGACATTTATAGGATGTAATCTATATATTAGGAAAGAAGAAAGATTTAAAATCAGTAACCTAGCTTTCACTTTACGCAATTAGAGAAAGAAGGGTAAGGTAAGGCTTGAGCCAGCCCAGGGAGAGAGATGATAAACATTAGGTCAGAAATCCAGAAACTGGAAAACAATGGAGAATATCAACAAAACCAAAAGTTGTTTCTTTCCATATGAATGCATATCTAGGCAGGATAACGAAAACAAAAAAAGAGAGAGAGAGAGAAGATACAAATTATGAATTTCAGAAACATAAGAGACATTACTTATTTCACAGATAGTAAAATGATAATCAGGGATGCTACGAACAACTCAATATCTATAAATTTGGTAAGTTAGATGAAAAGGGACAATAATTTAAAAATCAAAACTACCAAACTCTCAGAAGTAAAAGATGACCTGAACAGTATGACATCCATTAAATAAATTGAATCAATTATTAATAATATCCCCAAAATGAAAGCACCAGTCCATTATGATTTCACTAGTGAATTGCCCAATCATTTAAGGAAGAAATAATTCCAATTCTTCACACCATTTTCCAATATATACAAGTAGAGGGAATACTTCCTTATTCCATATATTAATAGCAAAATGATATAAAACCTTTATCAGCAAACTGCACACTAATATTTTTCATAAACATAGGTGCAAACATCCTCAACAAAATACTTACAAATTGAATTTACAAAGTGTAAAAAGAATTATTAACCTTGGCCAAGTGAGATTTATTCCAGTATTGTAGAATTCTGGAATTCTATTCCAGATATGAAAGGCTGGTTTAGTATTTGAACAGCAATCATTGTGATGCACAATATTGACGAACTAAAGAAGACTAACAGACTGAAACATACGGTCATACCAATTGATGCAGGATAAGCATTTGACAAAATCCAATAACAATTTATGAAAAAAGTCTCAGGAAACTAAAAATTGAGGACTTTCCTCGATTTTATGAAGAACATCTACAAAAAACCTACAGCCAATATTTTACTTAATGGAACAAAACATCACATTCCTCCTAAAATTGAAAAGATGATAAGAAGATCTTTCCTCACCACTCCTATGTAGTAACATAGTGGAAGTCCTAATTAGTGTAATAAGACAAGAAAAGGAAATAAAATATAAAGAGTAGAAAGAAATAAAACCATCTTTATTTGCAGATGAATCAATTGTATAAAAAAAAAAACAACAGAATAGGGGTGCCTGGGTGGCTCAGTTGGTTGAGCATCCGACTTTGGCTCAGGTCATGATCTTGTGGTTTGTAAGTTCAAGCCCCACATTAGGCTCTGTGCTGACAGCTCAGAGCTTGGAGCCTGCTTCGGATTCTGTGTCTCCCTCTCTCTTTGCCCCTCTCTGCTTGTTCATTCTCGCTCTTTCTCTCTCTCAAAAATAAATAAACATTAGAAAAAATAACAGAATTGACCCCCCCGCCAAAAGCCTCCGAAAACACATAAATAAGTTATACAACATTACAGGTTGATATTATACGGATGTTAATTGTTTTCCTATATAGGAACAATAAGGAAATGGAATTCATAATTAAAAATACAATTTAGGGGCGCCTGGGTGGCTCAGTCAGTTAAGTGTTCGTCTTCAGCTCAGGTCATGATCTCACAGCTTGTGTGTTCGAGCCCCACATCCAGCTCTGTGCTGACAGCTTGGAGCCTGGAGCCTGCTTTGGATTCTGTGTCTCCCTCTCTCTCTGCCCCTCCTTTACTCACACTCTGTTTCTCTCTCAAGAAATAAATAGACATTAAAAAAATTTTTTAAAATACCATTTAGTGTTGCATCAAAAAGTGATACTTAACCATAAATCTAACTAAGTATATAAAAAAACCTGTCTATGGAAAATTGCTAAATAACAATGCTCTTTGAAAATATTTAAATAAATGTGTAGAGATTCCTCAATCACTCATTGACAGACATAATAGTGTTAAGATGTCAATTCTACCCAGCTTGATCTAAGGATTAAGTATGACCTTAATCAAAATCCCAGGAAACTACTATTAGATATCAACAATCTGATTTGAAATTTATACAGAAAGCCAACAGTCTTGACAAGAATCAACACAGTATTGAAAATGAAGAACAAAGTTACAGGACTTACACTACTTGAATTCAACCTTTCTACAAGATTTTATTAACCAAAAGAATGTAATATTGGCAATAATATAGGTTAATGGAACAAAATATAGTTCCTAGAAATACAGCCTAAAAATTTTAGTTAACTAATCTTTTTTTTTTTTAATTTTTTTTTCAACCTTTATTTATTTTTGGGACAGAGAGAGACAGAGCATGAACGGGGGAGGGGCAGAGAGAGAGGGAGACACAGAATCGGAAATAGCCTCCAGGCTCTGAGCCCTCAGCCCAGAGCCTGACGCGGGGCTCGAACTCACGGACCGCGAGATCGTGACCTGGCTGAAGTCGGACGCTTAACCGACTGCGCCACCCAGGCGCCCCATTAGTTAACTAATCTTTGACAAAGAATCAGAGGCAGAACAATAAAGAAAAATCTTTTCAACCCATGGCTCTGTATCGATATGCATATTGATCTGACATCCATAAGCAAAAATATTAACCTAGGGCTTGCACATTACACATAAAATGACTCAGAATGGATCACAGACCAAAATGAAAAACAAAAACTATTAAACTTCTAGAAAATAACTTAGAAGAAAATCTACATCATCTTGGGTTGGCTGATGAGTCATAGAATATGATGCCAAAAGCGATATCCATGGAAGAAAAAAATTAGTCTTTATTAAAATAAAAAAAATGTTCCTTATGAAAGACATGGTTAATACAATAAGAAGATAAATCAAAGATGGGGAGAAAATATTATCAAAATACATATCTGATAAAGTACTTGTGTCCAAAATATACTGCAAAAATATTAAATATTAAGAAAACAAAAATTCAATTAAAATAGGCAAATGTCTCAACAGATGACACACTAAAAAAAGACATGCAGAGGGAAAATAAGCATATGCAAAGATGCTTAACATAATTTGATCTTAGGGAATCGCAAATTAATACAATAATTTTTCCAACACACAGCTTACAATGACTAAAATTTAAATAAACAGACTCTAAATATGCACTAATGATGTGGAGCAACAGGAACTCTTATCAGTTGCTGGTGGGAAAAAAGAATTGATGCAGCCACTTTGGATGGCAGTTTCTTATAAAAGTAAACATCTACTTATCAAACATTACAGCAATTGCACTGCTGGGAATTTACACTCTAACCTGAAACCTTATGAGCACGCGCACGCACACACACACACACACACACACACACACACACACACACACATCTGCACATGGATGTGTATAGCAGCCTTATTCATGGATAAATCTCAATTTCTTATCTATAAATGAAAGGAGCTAGTCTCTTAAAGCAATATAATGTATGAGTCCAATTATATTTCATTCTGGGAAAGGCAGAACTACAGGTTCAGTAAACAGATCAGTGATTGCCAGGGGGCTGGGGAGAGCAAAAGTGAAATAGAAAAACTATTTTAGTTTTTATAAAATGATACCATGTTAAGCACTGGTCAAAAGCCATGGAAATTTGCAACACAAAATGTAATATTTATTATATGTAATTTTTTAAAAGAAAGCATTTAGGAGATCAGGGATTCCCTGGGTAGAATACAGAATGTGATAAAGAATATACATGGGTCACCTGGGTAACCCATCAGTTAAGCATCCAACTTCAGTTCAGGTCATGATCTCACAGTTGGTGAGTTTGAGCCCCTGGAGCCTGCTTTGGATTCTGTGTCTCCCTCTCTCTCTGCCCCTCCACTGCTCGCACTCTGTCTGTCTCTCAAAAATTAATAAACATTAAGAAAAGAATATAAATGCACTAAAAATGTATAAAACAACCTCACTAAAAGTAGTAGGGAGTAGGGGCTAACCAACATTACTTTGAAAATAAATAGATTCTGTAAGACTAAAGCCCCCAGAAGCTGCACATAAGTACTGCACTCTAGCTGATAAAGTACTTTTCACAGCGGTGTAACAGGTGGTGTACATGAAAGTTGCTAAGAGAGTGTTTTTTTAAAGTTCTCACCATACACAGAAAATAGAAGTAGCTATGTGAAGTAATGAATCTGTTTACTTATTTCCATAATCTTTTTGATATATATATATATATATATATACATACACATACACACACATACACACACACACTACTATATCTTAGTCTAAACATTTTTATTTCTTGGATAATATTTAGAAATATTAACTTTGATTACAGCATATGTAACTTTTGTATTGTAATGAATGTATGGAATATGACACATAATTATAATTGTCTGATATATATATGTATGTGTGTGTGTGTGTGTATATATATATATATATATATATATCACTGTTATATAACTTGAAGTCACAAAATGTTACATCTCAATTATATCTCAATACAGCTGGAAAAAATAAAATAACTTAGAATACAATTCTGAGACCAATTTACAAGTCTACTGTAACTGAACCCATATTTCCATTAAGTAAATGGAAGGCAGGGTGTTAAATCTACGTTCCTCATGGTTGGTTGGAGTGGACAGTTACAGGTAAACAAGAGGAAGAAAATAGAATGATTTCTGTGGTAATGGATTGGAATTGGATATATCAGTATTTTGTCAGGTTTCATTTCCTATACAGATGGTTACACATAGAAAAATTTATAACTATAGGCTACACACATATGTCCTTGCTCCGTCAGCTAAAAGAACCTAAGTGCAAAACCATCTCAGAGCAACAGATATACTTAAGTATCCAAATCTTGGGTTCTAATACGATTTCCCAATAAAATAAACCAAGGATCATTGGAGAGATGACTGATTCAAGGACTGGAGCAGGAAATACACAAAATGAGCACAGAGCATCTTGTATTGTGAGACGATATGAAGTTCCGGGGGAAAGAAAAGTATGAAAAGAAAAAGAAAACTCCCAATGATGGGGGATGTAAAAGGGACACAGATATAAGCTGAGAGAGCTCCCACTGAAAAATTTGCAGTAATTCAACAGCAAAATAAAGACTGCTGTATGGAATCATAAAGCATGAAATAAAAATCTGAGTCCATACTAATATAAATAAAGTGAACAAATACATTAAACCCCTAATGCAAAATAATCCCAAATAATGTATGTAGATACTTCATCCTTAACAAGAGGGTTCATAACTTATATTCCTTAAGTGTGGGGTATGCACAATGATCTCCTTTCAAAAGTAAAAAAAGGGTAAAGAATAGTAACTTTATGGTGGAGAAAAGTGACAAACATCTCCTCAAGCCAGGTGACTGTTAACATCAACAGTGATAAGTCATATTGATAGTACGTACTCTTGACTAATGTAATGAGAATGGCGTTTTATTTTTATGATCCTCCTCCAAAAACACATTACCTCAGTGGGAAAACATCAAACAATTTCCAATGAGTGACAACCTATAAAATCTTTGACCAGAATTCAAGGTCATCAAAATAAGAAAAGTCTTAAAAACTGTCAAAACCAACAAGAATCTAAGGAAACAGCACTATGAAATGTAATGTGGAATCAGGGATGGGATTTGGAACAGAAAAAGGACATTCATTTCTTTCAAAAGCTAAGAAAATTGGAATAAATATGGGCAGAAGTAATAACAACATGAATAGGTGTTCATTAATTGTGACCAGTGTACTGTACAAATGTAAGATGTCAATAAAAGGGTGCTCAGCGTGGCACACAGAGTAATGTGATTTAGATATAATTCAAATTCCATGCAATTCACCAACTGAAAGCATACAATTCGTTGTATAATACAATTGGCTATTAGTATTTCATGGATAGGTGCAACCATAACCCAGTCGATTTGACAACATTCTCATCACCTCAGAAAGAAAACCTGTGTCCTTAAGCTATCATCCACTATTTTCCCATCCCATCTCCCCATCCATAAGCAACTAAGTTAAGTTTCTGTCTCTATAGATTTCTTGTTCTGGATATTTTGTTTGAGTGGAACGATATAATATGTGGTATTTTGTGACTGGTTTCTTTCCCTTAAAACGATGTTTTCAAAGTTCATCCATGTTGTATCATGTATCAGCACTCCATTCCTTTTTGTAGCTGAAAATATTCTACTGTATGGACAAACAACATTTTAATCCATTCATCATCAGTTGATGGACATTCGGGTTGTTTCCACATTTGGGCTATTGTGACTGATGTTGCTCTAAATATTTTCATGCTGGGTTTTGCATGGACATAATTGTCAACAATTTTTCTAGTTTGCTTTCTTCTCAATCTTCCTATTGTGCATGCTTTGAAACTAAATTGTCACATAGTCAAAATATGCTCTTAGGGCATAAATGAGGTATATTTTGATAAACCACTATATCTTAGTCTTAAACATTTTTATGCCTTGGATAATATTTAGAAATATTAACTTTCATTACAGCATATGTAACTTTTGTATTATAATGAATGTATGGAATATGACACATAATTATAATTGTCTGACTTCTCTGTTAGCAAGAGCTGAGAAGCCCCAGAGATGAATGATTGACTAGATATCTGCATCCAAATGAGATTCATAAATTTTAAAGCAGAGCTTTTAGAAGTATCTGTCATATCTACTTCCGTCTACTGTTATCCTAATTATAAGTATTTGAAATAAAGATATTGTGTGATATGATTCATACCCTATCAGAAATGTTAGTTTCCTTCTTCATGAGTCTGTGACATATGTGCTATATAGTTTAGAACAATTCTGATGAAAATGTTAAAAATGTATAAGTTGCTCTCCCCTTCCCCCCTTTTTAAATAAAAAAAAGTATTACTGAAATGTAATAATGCCTAGTAGCCAAAAGAATTTCAATATAAATCTGTAACAGTCCTCAGAGTCTTATAAGCAACATTCATTATAACTTTAATAAATACTCCAATTAACCATGACACCAAACTCCAGCTAAACTTGTATCTAAGCCTTTTTAACATGCAGAGGGTTTAACCTACTGCAGACTACAGATTCTTGGAAATAAACTGAAAGTCGCGATTTCTTAAGTTCCCTTACCTTTCTTACTCTCCATCATTTTCATAGATGCCCAGCATTTCCCAGAAATTAGTGTTTTATTGTTAACTTCACATAATCCCTCAATCAGTAGCTGAATGAGTGTATAGTTACAAACATAACGAATTACAAAATCAGCCTTTCTTTTCCATTTTAAGCACAAAAGGCAGCTTTTGGATAAACACCTTGTCAATATCCAATAGAAATTTGAATTAAGGATAGCCATAATGTAATTTAGACCAAAAAAAGTTTGATTTCAAATTAGTTAAAAGGTCTTAAGTCATAGCCATAATCATTATGTAGTTCATTGCTTAACAGGCAACATAACTTAGGATACAAATGTTCTTCATCACTTTTTTTACTAAATATAATTCTTATTAAATTTGTTTCAAAAGAAAAACAAAACCATTATGCTAAGATGTCTTGCCCTCCTCAGTGTTGGGCTCTTCCTTCTCTCTTATTATACTAGCCATGAATTAGCATCTAGTAATTTTAATTCACTAATTCACCCATTTATTTATTCATAGAACATATGAAACATCTGTTATATAGCTGCTGAGTTTTATTAGTTAAACCATTTTTTTAAATTATGGAGAATGAAGGCTCATAATACAGACTGATGTCCTGGGTGCTCCCTAGGAGTTTATCCTGTTAACCCTTTATTTTACTACTTTAATTATAAAATAAGAGGAGGAAATTACAATATATTGTAGGAATAATATGAGATAGAAATAGCTGGATAAAATATGCAAGAGAAAAAATAAACACATGATGTTTTCACAAATAAAAATGATAATGTTCGCTGCTATCAGGCTCCCACATGAATGACAGATTGCTTGGGGTAAACTTTAGCTCAGACCGAATGCTGGTTCTCCTCCTCCTACTTCTATATTTTGTCTTCTTTCCTCTTGTCATTATTTCACTTCCTCAAACATGCCATTGATTTTTTTAACAGAATGTTTGACTAATCAAATGTCTATTTAATAAGCATCTATTTGTGATAGTCACCATAGAATTAGAAAAAAAAAAGAAAAATTTCTCACAAACAATTGGAAGTCTGGGATATATATGCGATGATGGTATGACTAACACAGTATATAAATTGTAGTGTAGTGGGATGTAGGATGACCACCAAAAATATAGGTCCACACCCTAATTCACAGAACCTGTGAATATTATCTTATATGGTAAAAAGTGGCTATTGCCTTATCTGGTGAAATATGGGTTTCCTCAAGGATACTGAGTGGAAGGGATTATGCAGGTAGGCCCTAAATCCAATGACAGATGTTCTTATGAGCATGATGTAGAGGGAGAATAGATATATAAGAGTAGGAGGTAAGGTAACCAAAGAGGCAGAGATTGGAGTGATGCAGCTACAGGTCAAGTTATACCTGGAACCATCAGAAGCTGAGAGGCAAGAAATTGATTCTCCCACACAGCACCCCCAGAGAAAACAAACATGGCCCAGCCAGATTTGGGCATACAGAACTGTGAGGGAATAACTTCCCATTGATCTAAATCACCAAGTTATGGTAATCTGTTTACAGCAGCCTCAGGTGTGTGTGTGTGTGAGAGAGAGAAATATCACACATATGTGTGTATTAGAAATACATGTATGACATATAACGTATGTTCGTGTGTGCATGTGTATAAAATAAAAAACAATTCAGAGGCATGTACAAGAAAAGACTGGCTCTCACTAAGTCATTTAGATTTGAACACAAATGTCACCTCTCCTATCTGCTTCCATTCTCTATGTTTTATATCTCCCTGTTTAAGGGTCCTCATATTAACTTATATGAGGACCTTCAACTGTCATCTTTGAAAATCATTTTTCTATTTATTTTTCTTTGCCTTTTGTTTATCTTTGTATTTTCTATGTGTCACCAAGACAATGCAAGCCCTGTTAAGGCAAGGAGAACAAAGAACTTTTCTTTCACATAACAAGGGCTGAATAAATGTTGAATAAATGAAATAAATGAAGAAGGTTGATGGGAAAGAGGACAGATTTTGGACTGTTTTTTATGAAGACATAAATATGAAGACACTATTCTTAATTTATCCATAGGATTAGCAGTATAATCTATTTTAGTATAAAATACTAAAATGATACTAAAAAGTGCTTCTTTCTCCCAGTTTTCCTATTCCTTGTAAGAATCTATTGTTTAATCACCTATGCTGGAAATTTCTATTATCCTTGACTTCTTTTCCTCTATTAAATTATCATCAATCATCAAATCAATTGCCAAGTTTTAAAAATCATCAAAACACCAATGCATACAGTATGATTCTTATTTGGAGAAGAGGAAATAATCCTCCATATATGGGCAGACATGCTTGCATATTTTTACTCAAGTAGAGATAGCACAATGTAAAGATACACATCAAGGGGTTAACAATTAATTACCTCAAGGACATGAGAGAGCTTTGTGTGTCTGTGTGTGTGAGTTTTGAAAAAAAGACCAAGAGAGGTGATTAGCTTTGCATTTGTAGATTTTATATCATGTTTCAGTTGTTAAAATATGAACACATTAGTCCCATGATTTAAAAATCAACTAAAGACAATTTTAAAACAAAAACTCTTTGTTATTTTTTAAATTCCATTTTCACTCAGGTTATCACCATCTTAATTTAGCCTAAAGTTACCTCATCCTTGAACTAATGTATACTTGTTCTCTCCTCCTTCAGAATTTTCCCATTGCAGTCTATCCTGCACGCTTCTTAGATTTATCTTCATGTAACTCAACTTAAAAACCTATAATCTCTCTCTCTCGAGACTACAAAATTATTATCAAAGGCCTATAGAACATCCATAATGTTCAAAATGAGGCTCTTTTTAACTTTAGTATTCTATTACTTTCCTATCCTTTATAGAAAAATTGAACTGTCTGAGCACAAAATAAAGCCGGCCATTTTATTTTACCAAAGTTATACCTCCTGTGTATCTCTACTAATAAAGACTTCATAGAGTTAGCCATTCATAAGTATCTAAGCAGACAAAAGACATCTAATACTGAAACAGAATTACATATTTATCTTAAAACACTCATGCTAATTTTATATTAAAGAGAATTGTAAACTTGCCTTTTTAAAAACAATAGTGAATTTTGCTACTACTTTACAAACTGTTTCCCCCATATGAGCTCATTCAATCCTGACTGTAGCTGTGATAAACAGGTATTATTAAGTTATTAGAGCCCACAAATTGATTTGACCAAAATCATGCACCTGGTAAGTTTACAAAACTATACTTGAACGTCAGTTTTCTGACGTTAAATGACAATGCATCTCATCCTGCCCAGTTCACTCAACTTGACTGCAAATTCTCTGATAAAACAAAACTCTTGGCTTTATCTTTTTATCTTCAAAGGTAAATGACAAAACACTTCGAAACAGAATTTCAAAAAATATTTCTTGAATTAAATTATCTGTCTTTCCGACAAACAGACAATATTCTTCATGATATAATTTAGACATTACCAGAAAATATGGTCACAACACTTAGATGAATTTTTAATCAGTTGGGTAAATATACACAGCGTTATAACTCTGTTCTAAAAAGTCTCTGATAGCCTAGAAGAATGGGCTAAAATTAATAGAATAATGTCAAGCTTTTATACTTAGTTCCAAAACAGCAATCACTGAAATAGAGATAAAATGATGTGTAACAAATTTTTAAGATTATTTCATTTTAACACACACACACACACACACACACACACACACACACACACACGGTAGTCAGTCAGTAACCATGTTCTATAAAGTTGCTGGAAGTACTAAATTAGTGACTATTAAACCATTGCTCCTAGATAAAATAGGTTCCTGTGAGTTTCTGGTTACATTTCCACCAATTGATCAATATACAACTTGTTTTATGTGTGTTTCTGTTAAAAGACAGCTTATATTATTATTGACTCTTGTTATATATGATGATATATTGCCAACCCTGTAACATTAAAATCACAGCCAACAGCACTACCACACATGCCTGAATAAAGCTAATCTGACAAATATTTTCTCCATAAGACACAAAGCAACCTTCTTTTGATTAAGAACACCAGATAGCACTTCAGTACTGTGCTTGGGGGCTCATTTTAAAAAGTTAAATCACCAAAAAAAAACAGAAACAAAAACAAAAAACACACACATGTAGAAATGTGGCATTATTCAGACCATGGAAAGGATAATGCTTTGCAGCAGGAAAGCTGAAATAAGAAGGCCAAGTCTTACCTTGTTCAACGTCAGCTGGGAATTTGCAATTGGGTGATGCAAATTTTCATTGGCGTGCACCTGTGCATGAATGACATCCAGTGAAAGCACCATGAGTACTGAGGTGACAAATCCATGTTAGCCATCAGGCGAATGTGCAAATACAGAATCTGCCAATAATGAGAATTGGCTTTATATGTACATGTAATTTTAGACAGTCTACTTTTCTTTAAGAAAATCATGTTTTCTTGTTAATGTAAGATCCAAGAAAGCACACAGGTTCACAATTGTCTTTTTGTTGCTGTTGTTAGTAGAGTATCTAAAAGGTAGTGATTACTGTCTTACAAATGCATCAGATGTTGAGGGCCTTCCAATGTTTCTTGAGTCTGATGAAAATTATGGCACTTCATCCTCAGAAAACATGGTCATGAAAATAATATTTTGCACATGATTTCAGATAGTGCATGGGGAAATAAGGCATACGTAATCACACTACTGTAAGTTTCCTTCAATTAGAAAACTGCATTCAGTTCTAGTAAGCACATTTCTAAAATAATATAAAATGAAAATGAATATACAATAAGATGAAAACTAAAAGCTATGGAACATAACTCAAAAAAGGTAGGGAGAGTTAAGATGGGGACTTTTTATAATATAGCATTTTTACTAAAGGCTAGTATATGAGGCACTTTCTTCATTTCCATGTAAGAATTCACAGGACAGAACAAGAATTAATGGTGGGGGGGGGGGGAGTTACAAAAGACTATAAAAAATCATCTTTTGCCAGCAGAATTATCCAAACATGATTGAGCCACCTCAGAATGTGGATTATCGAACATGCCTGTCCCTGAAGTCTTTAACAAAAATACGAGTATTTGCTGGAGATATTGAAGGTGTTCAAACATTACGTGGTGTTTAGACAAGATGTTTAAGGATCAGATTCTAAAAATTAATGAATATTAAATTTTATTTTTAAATTTTTTTTTCAACTTTTATTTATTTTTTTGGGACAGAGAGAGACAGAGCATGAACGGGGGGAGGGGCAGAGAGAGAGGGAGACACAGAATCGGAAACAGGCTCCAGGCTCTGAGCCATCAGCCCAGAGCCTGACGCGGGGCTCGAACTCATGGACCGTGAGATCGTGACCTGGCTGAAGTCGGACGCTTAACCGACTGCGCCACCCAGGCGCCCCTTAAATTTTATTTTTAATTCAAATACTAATAAGCAAAAAGACATATTTACAAGTAAAGTAATATCTTTCCCTTAGGGAAATGAAAATTTAAGATAATGAGCTAATGTTTTAAACTTGATTTTTGAAACAGTTGTATCACATAACTGTGTTTTGTGTGAGGAGAAATTTGGGAATGCAGCACTCCTAGGCCCTGTGCAAGCAAAAACTGTCTTTATAGTTTCATCCAAATAAACTCCTATTTATTTAAATATATATATATATATATATATATATATACACACACATATATAATACATGTAAATATATATGTATATACATATATATGTATATATATAATACATGTAAATATATATGTATATACATATATATGTATATATAAAGAAACTTACAATTAAAAATTTACTAATACCAAGATAACAGCTTAACTTAAAGATACTCTCCATTGTATAAATGGGTGAGAATACCACCTTTAGTTACATAAGGTTCTTAACAAGTCTTTTTGTTTCTGAATTTCTCAACATCATTTTTGTGTATAAAAATTATTTTGTAGGGGCACCTAGGTGGCTCAGTCAGTTAAGCGTTGGACTCTTGATTTTGGCTCAGGGCATGATCTCTTGGTTCATGAGACCTAGCCCCATATTGAGGCCATATCAAGCCCCACATTAGACTCTGTGCTGACATTGCTGAGTCTGCATGGGATTCACTCTCGCCCTTGCTCTCTGACCTTCCCCCCCTCCCTCACTGCCTGCTCATTCATGCACATGTGCTCTCTCTCAATAAATGAATACACTTAAAAATTATTTTGTAGCTCATTTTCCAAAGTGAATTTCACTTTCATTTTTAAATTTCTTTTTCAACTTTTTCCATAACTCACAATAGAACAATCATAAAATACTAGTTTCAGGATGCAATAGACATTCAATAAGTGAAGGATATCTGATTTTTACTGAACACTGATAAAGTAGTCCAACCATTTGTGTTAATTTCCTTATTGATTGCCAGCTGGGGAATTGAGACTAAGAAAAATGCCCTAAAAACTGTAACTTGGATTGTCAGTCAGTGGGAACATAAATATGTCCCCTGAAAACTTCATCCAAAAATTTTTTCTTAGCAAACAAACTCAGTTCTGCTTAAAGATATCCAGGGAAATGAAATATCAGTTGATCTAGAATGTTAAAAATAGAATGTGAAGGGGCGCCTGCGTGGCTCAGTTGGTTAAGCGTATGACTTCGGCCCAGGTCATGATCTCGTGGTTGGTGAGTTCAAGCCCGGCGTCAGGCTCTGTGCTGACAGCTCAGAGCCTGAAGCCTATTCAGATTCTGTGTCTCCCTCTCTCTCTGACCCTCCCCCGTTCATGCTCTGTCTCTCTCTGTCTCAAAAATAAATAAACGTTAAAAAAATAAAAAATAAATAAAAATAGAATGCGAAATTAAAAAATAGAATCTAAAATCATAATAACGTAAACACATTTCAAAGTTATTTCCTAGTAATTCTAGGTCATGACAATCTAAGAGGATAGCAAATCAAGATACTGTCATTCTAATAAGTAAGTGAGCACTATTTTATTATGTATGTCCTTTGGGTAAAATTATCCAGAGAAAATATAATTAAAGGAATCCTTAGAGTTATTCATTTTTCTTCCAATAGGTTTACTGGGGATCGACTTCCAAGATTACTTAAGTGGTTGTTGCAAGATGCAATTCCTTTTGGGTTTTTGGCCTGAAGGCCTAACTTCTTAGCTGGTTGTTGACCAGAGGCTGCTCTCAGTTCTTTTTTTTTTTTTTTTTTTTTATTTTTTTTTCAACATTTATTCATTTTTGGGACAGAGAGAGACAGAGCATGAACGGGGGAGGGGCAGAGAGAGAGGGAGACACAGAATCGGAAACAGGCTCCAGGCTCTGAGCCATCAGCCCAGAGCCTGATGCGGGGCTCGAACTCACGGACCGCGAGATCGTGACCTGGCTGAAGTCGGACGCTTAACCGACTGCGCCACCCAGGCGCCCCTGCTCTCAGTTCTTTATTGTATTGGCCTCCTGAGATATCATGATTTATAAGAAATGTATCAGATGACCAAAATATCTTTCGTCTATATTTTTACTTCATCTAAGGTCCCTGGCTCACAGTTCCCAAAAACCTTGGAATTTTCTGAGAGATAAAAGCAATGGAAGAACCTTCTGTTATAATATTTGGTCTCTTATTCTCCATTCCTAAAAAGATTCAGAACATGAAAGTGAAATAGATGTCTTTTTATTCATAACAAGCACCTTTCAACCATAACTGAATTTATATTAATGAGATGGCTTTTGGAAATCTCTTAAAGAAGGGGGGGGGGGAGTGAGGGGGCTGGTTACCACTGGGGACCAATCATGAATGAAGGTTGGAACCGTCTACCCCTGATTTCCAGGGAGGGGGAGAGGTTTGCAGGTTGAATCAATCACCAATGGTCAATGTTTTCAGCAATGATTTAATGCCTTTGTAATGAAGCCTCCATAAAAACACAAAAGAAGGGAGTTCAGAGGGCTTACAGATTGGTGAAACAGAACACTTCTACATGCCACCACACAGGGCCCCAAACTCTACAAGGACAGAGGCCCCTTTTTTGGGGACCTCACCCTATGTATCTCTCCATCTGGCTCTTGGTTGTGTTCACTAATATCCTTTGTAATAAACCAGTAATCTAGTGAAAAAACTGGTTTCTTGCATCTTGTGAACCACCCTCGAAAATTAATTGAACCGAAGGAGAGGTTTGTGGGAATCTCTGATAGCCAGTAGACTGAACCTGAACTTCAACTGGTATCTGAAGTCGGGGGGACAGACAGTGTTGTGGGACTGAGTTCTGAACCTGTGGAATCTGATGCTATCTCCAGGTAGATAATGTTAAAATTGAGTTGAACTGTAGGACACCCAGCTAGTGTCTGAGAACTTCTTAGTGGTGTAGGAAAGCCCCCCACCCCCTGCACCCACACACTGGAGCTGGCGATTAGAACCCTTACCTTCCTGCGGGAACGCCAACCACGCTGACTTCATCTTTAGCTCTCCATCTTGTGCTCCCATTTGGTGCACAGGTGGTGTCACTTTAGATAACCAGCGATCCCTCTGGTGCACAGATGGCCCCACTTAGATTAACTACCCTGTGGCCCCACCACCACGCCCCTGGTTCTGTAAAGGTGGGGATTAAGTTGCAGAAAATGGGCAAAGAGAATAGCTGCATAATTCTCTGGATCAACTGCTCACTTGCCCATGTCGGTATAAGTTACCTTAAATAAAATTCTGTGCCAACCATGTGGAGTGGCTTGCTTTGTTTTTCAGTTAAAGTGTCGGATTGGAGGATACACTAGTGAACCTCCTCTGCCTTCTAACACTTCCCAACATGGCAACTTGCTCCATCAAAGCAAGAAAACTAAAGACTGCTAGCAAGAGGGAAGTCAGTATTTCTTATAACCTAATCACAGAAGAGATACCCACTTAAAGAGATACCAACTTTAGTTGGGGTATTTTAAGAAGTATTTAGAAGCTACCCGGCAAACTATGGCTCCAATAAGAATTGACTGGTTATTATATCCTGGGCACAGTTTTAGGTATTGGAGATAGAGTGGTAAGCACGACAGTCAAGTACCTTGCTTCATAGAACTTAGTCTCCAAAAGGGGTAATATGTCATATTTCCGTTTTAAAGACATCCATATAGGCAGGTCAAAAGAATAATTAAAGGAAGGCATTAGAGACAGAATGGATGGACATAGTAATCTAGATGAAAAAAAGCCGAGGGTGAGCTAGAGGATTCATTAGAACAATTTATAGCCTTAGACAATTGGCATCACTACCAAAACAGGAAATGTCTAAAGGGATGGAAGTTATAAGGTAAAAGGAATGAGCCATTTGAACTTGTTCAATTTAAAAAATATGTGGATGTCAACATAGAAAGTGCCACTAGGCAGTTAATTTCAGAATTTCCGGAGTTCTAAGGAACATCTGGAGACTTCCAGACATCATATACTATCTGCTTCCTAATATGTCTGAAAAATTTTGTGAACATACATTCATTCTAAGCCTATCTGTATTCTATCTTATTTTCCTGCTTTTTAGTTTTGTTTGGTTTCTATGCCTTATCCCTCACCTTAACCCACATTCACCACTGCACCCACAATACTGGATTTAATATATGTCCTCCTAATATACTTTCCACAATTGGTTTACATAATATTTATCTACATGTATGTAAAAAACACCCTTCCAAACTACCTTCCATAAATGGTTTCTCCACCTATCCATCTATTTTAAAAATTTTTTTTTTCAACGTTTATTTATTTTTGGGACAGAGAGAGACAGAGCATGACCGGGGGAGGGGCAGAGAGAGAGGGAGACACAGAATCGGAAACAGGCTCCAGGCTCTGAGCCATCAGCCCAGAGCCTGACGCAGGGCTCGAACTCACGGACCGCGAGATCGTGACCTGGCTGAAGTCGGACGCTTAACCGACTGCGCCACCCAGGCGCCCCGTCCATCTATTTTTTAAAACATGATTTTGGCTACTGCTGATAGTGCTGCTATAAACATTGGGGTGCATGTGCTCCTTTGAATTAGTACTTTTGTATCCTTTGGATAAATACTTAGTATTGCAGTTGCTGAATCATAGGGTAGTTCTATTTTTAACTTTTTGAGAAAACTTCCTACTGTTTTCCAGAGTGGCTGTAAGAGCCCAAATGACCATCGACTGATGAATGGATAAAGAAGATATGGTATACATACATACATACATACATATATATGTGTGTGTGTATATATATATATACATACATATATATGTATGCCATATATACACACATGTGTATACACACACACACACACACACACACAATGGAATACTATTCAGAGATCAAAAAGAATGAAATCTTGCCGTTTGCAACAACATGGATGGAACTAGAAGTATTATACTAAAAGAAATAGAGAAAGACAAATATATGATTCCACTCATATGTGAAATTCGAGAAACACAACAGATGAACATAGGGGAAGGGAAGGAAAAATAAGATAAAAACAGAGAGGGAGACAAACCATAAGAGACTCTTAAAAATGGAGGACAAACTGAGAGTTGCTGCAGGGGTGGTGGGTGGGGGGATGGATTAAATGGGCGATGGGTATTAAGGAGGACACCTGTTGGGATGAGCACTGGGTGTTATATGTAAGTGATGAATCACTAAACTCTGCTCCTGAAACCAACACTACACTATATGTTAACTAAATTGAATTAATTTTTTTAATGTTTATTTATTTTTGAGAGAGAGAGAGACAGAACATGAAGGGGGAAGGGTCAGAGAGAGGGAGACACAGAATCTGAAGCAGGCTTCAGGCTCTGAGCTGTCATCACAGAGCCCGACGCGGGGCTCTAACTCACAGACTGAGATCATGACCTGAGCCGAAGTTGAACGCTTAACCGACTGAGCCACCCAAGCGCCCCTTAACTAAATTGAATTTAAATTTAAAAATATAATTTTAGGGGCGCCTGGGTGGCGCAGTCGGTTAAGCGTCCGACTTCAGCCAGGTCACGATCTCGCGGTCCGGGAGTTCGAGCCCCGTGTCAGGCTCTGGGCTGATGGCTCAGAGCCTGGAGCCTGTTTCCGATTCTGTGTCTCCCTCTCTCTCTGCCCCTCCCCCGTTCATGCTCTGTCTCTCTCTGTCCCAAAAATAAATAAAATAAAAAAATAAATAAAAAATAAAAATAAAAAATAAAAATATAATTTTAGTTTCAGAGTATATATATATTGAAATATAAATTAATAGTATCCTATTTGTCTCATTCTACTTTTTTTCATTTAATAATGCAATACCCCCATGTATGTACATCTAGTTCATTGCTTCTGACTGCTGCATACATTCTCATCAATTATATACACATCTTTTATATTTCTTATAATGAATGAACTAATACCTCTATTTATCAATATAATATTTTGGTGAATGCCTTAAATGTGACTCCTTATGAATGTGTCCCACAGGTTTACTGGGTTGAATACTTTGGAATGAAATTGCTAGCATATAGTATATACAAATACTTCATTTTGATAGTATTCCAAAGAGCTCTCTTACAATTGCTTATGCTCTCATCAGCACGAGAAATTATTTGGCTTTTTAATGGTTGCTATCTGATGGATATACAGTGTTATCTCATTGTATTTAAGCTTGCATTTCTCAAATAAATGGCACTGTGTCTCTGTTTATAACATTATTACTTACTTAAAATGTTTTTCTCCTGCTTTTATGGCAGCCACAGCTGACTAATATATGTCATATGTGTATCTTCAATTTTAGTAAGTAATATCTGTTTTCTAAAGCAGTGTCATCTATTTACACTCCCACAATGCCGTATTAGCCATCCAGTTTTCCACATCTTACTAAGATTCTCCCCTAGCCTATGCCCAATCTTTGACTTAGAGCTGTCTCTGGTTAGACACAACACACACACACACACACACACACACACACACACACACAGACATACTCTGGGTATCACACATTCACATCTCCACACACCAAGGGGATACAACCATTTATAGGATACCTGTAAATTTCTCATAGTTTGTGTGTATTTGGTTGTGTGCACATGGGCACACGTATGTGCATGCAGACATGTATGTGCATGTGTGAGAGAGAAACAAAAAGGAAGGGAGCTATCAGTATGTGTTATCTTCAGGATTCTGTGGTTTCAGGGAAGGAAGCAGAAACCAATGCTAGTTTCCCAAGTGTTTGGGAAAAAAAATTAATTTAGAAATCAGTTCTTTTTTATCATTTAATACTTTAATTCTATAAATATGAAGTACTTTTACTCATTCATCAAGATGATGCTTTCTCTAATGAGCTATAATTTAAGATTTTCTTCCTTGTAAGGGTACCTGGGTGGCTCAGTCGGTTAAGCGACTGACTCTTGATCTCGGCTCAGGTCATGGTCTCATGGTTCCTGAGTTCGAGTCCTGAAATGGGCTCTGCACTGACAGCATGAAGCCTACTGGGGATTCTCCCTCTCTCCTTCTCTTTCTCTCTGTCCCTCATCAGCTTTCACTCTCTCTCTCTATCAAAAAAAAAAAAAAAAAAAAGTAAACATTTAAAAAAAGGGTTTTCTTCCTCTAAATACATTCTTTCTAACAAAGTAGAATCACTTTAACCTAGATGCAAGGTACTTTTTTCTTTAATATTTACTGATGCATGTATACAAACACATGTATAATGAATCTGAGCTTGTTTCTATGTTCTTGTTCATATTCTCTAACTATTGACACCCACAAAATATTTTGCTGAAATTAGAAAATATATGCTAGTTTTAAAATATATGTTTGGAAATCTTGGTGTGATAAGGAGAATTGCCTTCTGAAAAATTCATTCTAGCATCAATGTTTGTAGATGCAAATATGTCAGAAAGAGGAATTTTTTTGAAGCAATTTGACTCATCATTTTGAACTGACAATTTCTTTTTCTGACCTAGGATGTGTGCTTTGTTCTTATCTGTAGTCTTTCCACGTTCATTTGCATTAGTGGCCTTGATTCCAACCGTTGTTATTGTTACTTGTGATTCCTAACAATGTAGTCCCCCCAGGGTCATTCAGTCAACAGATCTAGATGCTTCTTTCAGTGGCACAAAGCCATGCTCCAGGGGTGGCCGTTCACAGAGAATGATCCTGCTATCTTTGCTCTTAATAAAGTAGCGAGACTTATAGCTATCATACTCATTTCATTGCTAGTAGTCAGTGTTATTATATTCGCTTGAAATTGCCTTGTAATGATTCATCCAAATTCCATGTTAATCCAAGAGAAGCTAATAAGTAATTTTTATCATACATGCTTACTAAAGAGTTGTATGTATGTGTGTGTGTGTGTGTGTGTGTGTGTGCATATGTGTGATGTAGAAAACATTTTTAGTATATCCTTTAATAAAAAGTTTTCCAAGGGGAGACTGGGTGGCTCAGTCCCTTAAGTGTACAACTTCGGCTCGGGTCATGAACTCGCAGTTCATGAGTTCAAGCCCTGTGTAGGGCTCTGTGCTGACAGCTTGAAGCCTGGAGCCTGCTTTGGATTCTGTGCCTCCCTCTCTCTTGTTCCTCCCCTGCTTGCACTCTGTCTCTCAAAAATAAATAACGATTAAAAAATTAAAAAATAAATAAATAAAAAGTTTTCCAAGATTGGCTTCCAGTGAGGAAATCACCTACACATAATAGTTCAAAGATAATATTGTTGGTACAAAAATTTTAAACGCTATGTATTATAAAATTAACTTGTTTTTAAGAAGTTAATTTGAAATTTTCTGTTTCCACATATGCTAAAGTTGTGTGTGTTTTATGGATATGGCAGAAACAAATCCCTTGGTTTTTTTCATAATATCTGAGATAAGAATATGAGTTTTGGGTACTTTTCTAATGCTGAAACATATAATGGACTATTTAGAAAATATTGAAGATATTAATCTGTCTTTTGCATATCTGTCGAAATTACTATAATTAGAACTATCAGAAGATGGCAATTTTGAATATGTGAGAATGCACAGGAATTCATTATATTGAGAAATTTTAATTCTCTGGAATAAAAAAAAAATAGTGAAAATGCCAACAGTGCTATCCCTCCCCCCCCCCGCCCTTTTAATTGATTTCTTTCTCTTTTTTTCTTGTTTGGAAAAAAAAATAATTTTTGTCAGGTATACGCATATATCCAAATTCATCAAAATGTATACATTAAATATGTGCTACTATTTGTATATTAAGTATACATCATTAAAATTGGAAGAAAAAATGAAGGTCTACCTTGAGGGAGGTTAAATGGTTCATCATTTAAAAATCTAGATTATGGGGTGCCTGGGTGGCTTAGTTCGTTGAGCATTGGACTCTTGATTTTGGCTCAGGTCAGGATCCCAGGGTCGTGGGATCGAGCCCCTAGTTGGGCTCTGCCCTGAAAAGAAATGCACTGAAAAAAATAGTGCTCCATATGCAGTTTGGAAAGGAAAGCAAGTCTATACTAGTGCAGAGTTTTGAAATTATCTTTGTTCCTATTATTTATTCCTATGTATGATTTATTCCCCAGCACCTTCTTCCATTAATTTTCCTGTTTCCTCTATTTCCCTCTGTTTCTTCAGTGCACCTGGAAAGCTTACAGAATCAGGTAATGCTGTATGGAAATAGACAACAGCCTTTTCTTTTAGGAAAAAAGATCACAGAGGATTCTCAATGTGGCCCTTCAACTCTGATAGCAATCCTCATGGGGAAAGGGAGCACAGAGAACATAAGGAACATTAGTCTATGTTCAAAAGGAGTTGCACTATGTAATCAATCCAGCCAGTGATTGGTGGAGTTTCAAAGTACATTGATGTAATGAGTGAGTACTATACATCCGGGGACTAGGTGCCCATTACAAGACGACTGAGAGCAGGAGGACAGAGAATTCAGCTTGTGAGGACAAGGTACAATCCACGAAGCCTGCTTCTGCAAATGCAGATACAAATCAGATTACTCACCTAATGGACTGAATACCCGGGAGGAAACAGAATTACAGGCACAAGAAATAAACTGAATTACTAAAGAATAGGAAAAAGATGAGACTTTACACTGGTTCACATTCACTCTGAAAAGTGGAATAAGACAGAAGGCCTATACACAAGCTGATCAAGAATAAAAAGAAATGTCCACTGGGTTTTGAGAGGTAGCGATTTATTGTCCCCCTGGCAAGGGCCAGGTTTATCGGGTCTGTAAGGCATGGGGCTGAGAGCATAACTGCCAGGGTTAGAGAAAGGAATAATGCAATTATTTTATAGTTTCATATACCTTCTTTTCAAGATAAAGAGAAATAATAAAATGTATCCAATAAAGATAAAAATGAAGCAGGTAAAACTGAATTTATTTTGCATATGGCTATCAATTAGGTTAAAAAGAAAACAATAAAAACAAGTTCTTGACATTGTAATCTAAATTACTCTAAGAAAAAATAAGTATTATAGGCGTCAAAAGGCATATATTTATCTACCATGTAATTAAATATATGTAAACACAGTGACCAAATATTTTTTACCAATTGGCCATTTTACGTGTTTGATAAATTTTGGTAAATTAATAAAATAGTGGAATGTTTGAAATTACCCCATAACGGGGGTGGGGGGTATCATGAAGATGTGTAGGTAGAAGCTTGAGGATTAACAGTTAGATTTCTTATTTCAGAGATAGATGAGTTGATTATGTGGGTCTTTGCCCTTATTAAATTAAAAGTTCCCTGAGGTCAGGTGGAATAACCTCTACATCATCCTTATCAATGAGCATAATATTTTGAGAATATTATTTAGTCACAACTTTGGTTGAATGAATGAATAAATGTTAGGAACCATGGCAGGGCCATTTATATTTTCAACACACTAGGACAAAGAAGTGTGGGAAGATTAAAAAAGAGAGAGAGAGAGAGAGAGAAGTTAAGAGATGAAAGAAAATGGAAGTGATTAAAAAATGTAGCTGAATCACAAGCAAGCTAAAGCATGAGAAGAAATAATAAGGGTATTATTTAATATCAGAATCTATCTACAGCAATGATGTTTTGTGGTGTGGAAACAAGGTTTTCAAAATGGGTCCTTTCTTTCCCGGTTTTGACAAAGTGAGATCAAGTTGCAGAAAGTTCAAAGTAGTATTTAAAACTTGATTGAATGACTATTAAGTCATTCTTTCATAGCAAAGATATAAAAGCATAGGTAGTTAGACGATCTTTGAAGACCATTCTTGAGGAAGATCTTTGGCGAGAACTTCAGCAATCCACTGTGGTTTCCAAACTCCACAAGGGAAGGGTGTCCTTCTTTCACTGTAAGATAAGGGAGAGGAGACTTGTGAGGTCCACACTATAAGCCTTTAGTAGGGGTTTTCATACAATAAACAAGGTCTGAGAAAAACAGTGTCTGTGTAAATGCCTGAGAAATCTTAAGGACAAGGTTAACTGTAGTTGGAGAAATACCAGTGCTTAGGCAGTGGGTGAGGGGTGAGAGTAGACTTTCATATGCCTGGGGCTACAAAAGGTGTAGCACATGACTAGAAGCTTGCTAATTCTGGTGAAAATTTTAGTTATGTAGAGAAATAGACATTGCAGCAGTAAGTTGGGCTATTGGTGTCTTCAACAATGCAGAGAAGTGCCCAAAAGCAAAAGAATGAAACATATTCCAAGTTCAAAGAGCAAAGATTATAGATCACCAAACTGTTATCAGTCTAGGATCCACTTGCTTCCAAATTTGTTCTTTTGACTCCCACTACTCCAACTTTACAAGCTTTGGAAACTGAAGGTAACTACTAGTTGGATGAAGAGGAACAGAAACAGGAAAGAGGGCAGAGACATAAAGTAGAAGCCACACACACACTATTTTTCCAGGAGAAGGCTGGAGAAGAAGACAGGGTGGCTTTAACTACAAATCAATCTCAGAGCTTTGACTATTATAAAGGAACTTATCTTCTAGTTACTAAATTGCACCTGATGTTATCATCTGTATTAATTTCCTATTGTCACCTATAACACATTACCACAAATTCAGTGCCTTAAACAAGGTAAATGTTTTATTTGACAATTCTGTGCATCAAAAGTTCAATACAGGTCTCCCTGGATTAAAATCAAGATGTTGGTTGGGGTACCTGGATGTCTCAGTTGGGTAAGTGTCCGACTTCAGCTCAGGTCATGATCTCATAGCCCTGTGTTTGAGCTCCACATCAAGCTCTGCACTGGCAGTGTGGAACCTGCTGGGATTCTCTCTATCTGCCCCTCCTTCACTTGTGTGCGCATGCCTTCTCTCTCTCTCTCTCTCTCTCTCTCTCGGAAAAAAAAAATGTTGGCAGTGTTGTGTTTCTTTCAGGAGGTGCTAAAATAATCCATTGCCTTCACTTTTTCCAGCTTCTAGAGACCACACACATTCTTTGACTCATTGCTTCCTTCCTTCATTTTCAGAATGAGCATTGCTGAATCTCTCCGATCATTTTCCACAGTCAGGAAAGGTCCCCAATTTTGAGAATCCATGTGATGACAAGTGGGTCTACCTAGATAATCCAGGATAATCTCCCTGTGTAAAATTCCTCAGTTTAATCACATTTGCACAGTCCTGTTTGCCATGAGAGGTAACACAGTAACAGGTTCCCAAATTAGGACCTGGGTATCTCGTGGTGGGCTATTACCCAGCCTACGACATTCATCTAAGAGAGAGGAAAGCGTCTCTGAAGCAAATTTGACACTGAAAAATTTTAACAAGATGGTGTGAGACAAAATAAACTTGCTTTATAAATAAATGCCCTCAATACTGTCTTAGCAATGTATCAGATAATTACAAAGTTTTGTACAAATTAATTTGTATTATCATTCACTATACTTTTTCTTTTTAAAACTTGGTACTCAGAAGAACGCACAGTGAGTATTCAGAGGAATTTAGGTTGAGAGGGCAAGAAGCTTCAGGAACTCTGAAATCCTTTAAAAGGGAGGAGCAAACATGGCAGTTAACAGAAAATATGGGATTGGTATGTTAAGGAATACAGCCTGCAGAAAACACAAACACAAAGAAAAAAAACATCAAGGGCTGGATGAAGATATTAGAAGTAGGAATGTGGAACAAAGAACCAAAGTTTCTGGGAGGAAGCAACAAACCAGTCGTAGCTATAAACTGGGTAAATAAGCTAGGAATAAGTTGGGAACAAAATATCTTGTCCCTGAAAGGCTTCTGAAGATATCTAAATGCCGCTTTCAATGTGTAGCCACCCTCACATCTGCCTTTGTACGTACAAGCGTTGGCAAAAACAGTAAATGACGAAGGCTCAGCTCAACCCCCATTTATTTGATAAGAGACTATGTATTCTCACGGCCTGATGTCCAACCAAGCAGCCAAATAGGTTACTAGGATTAATGTATCTCTTCATACTATCCTAGAGAACTGTAGGTTAAGTACTTTAAACTTATCAAGTAATGCATATTACAAAGGAGAAATTTGAGAGTTTATTATGGTATTGATTTAACCTAACGTTCAGATCTTTGCTTTTAGAATAAAGGGAAGCGCTGACCCTGAATCAGCATCTGGATGTATACTGATTCCTCACCTATCACTTTATAAAATGAGAGATATCATTTACTTTCCTAAATTCCTGAAAATGAGAGCAACAATAGAATTGAGAGCCACTTACCTTCGTATTCACAACTCTCCTCTTTAGCAACCAGCGCATGGCAATATCCATTGGCCCATGACAGGAAGAATATCTTTCCTTCCTCTTTCAAAATGACACTCAAAAATTGATGGGTTCTCACTATTTTTGTTCGCTGACACTGGCTAATTATTAACTCTGCGGGAAAAAATTAAATTTTAATGTTAATGTCATTGTAAAACACCAGGATGTGTCTCAGCATAAGATACCATAAAGGCTTAAGTTGTTTTGGTAAGTTGGCCACCTGTTCAAATGTTAAAAATTTACACAGTCTCTCCAGCCTCACTTGTGTCCATCTTTTATATTGATAAATGTATCATAGTTACTGCACTAGTGTGGTTTGAAATAGTCTGTCTTTAAGAGGCCTGCTGAAAGCATAGTTTCAACTGCCACTGTTATTCAGATCTTTCAAGAATAATTTATACTTTTCAAATTTTTCCATCTGATACCTTGTTTGACATGCCACTAAATGATTAAAATTTCTTGGAAGGAAGTAGCCTAAAGTTGGAATAATCTAACTATAAACACATATAGTAACCTCTGGACCATAATTAACATCCAACATATAAAACAACAGCAGACAGAGCACCCCGTTAATTAATCACATGCTTCCTAATAAACTTTTGGAAAGATATTCTGTGTATTTCTTTTACCTAACGATCTCCATAAAGAAAAGATAACTGGTTGAATAGTTTGAGTAGCCTTTTAAGTAACTATTTTTATAAAACGATCACATTTTATTTAAAAAAATCATATTCTATCAAGCCAAAAGTGTTGTTTTATCATTAAAGATGCCCTATATTTATTTAACAGAACCACAAGAAAAAGATTATGGCCACCAACCTCATTTCAGCCACCAACCTGAAAATAAAGAGCCACAATGAGAAGCAAACAAGCATTTATCTGGGATCAAAGAATTGCAATTCGGAAGCACAGATTCAGGTAGAAACTCGAATAGTGTACTGCTTGTACAGAGAAAGCAAGGGGTTGTTAATAAGGAAAAGGATAGTCAGAGGGCAATTTCATGAGTTAACAAGGCAAAAATTTTTTTTTTTTTTGTCTGTGGGTGCTAAGCTAAACTACTCTGGGTTATATACATTGATTGATTACTGATTCTATCTTCAGAAAGTCCACAACCATCAGTCTTGTGATCAGGATGTCTGTTCCCCCAAGCAATTGCTTACAACAGCTACCAATTTGCCCCATCCAAAGGTTTTGGCTCAATTCAGAGATGGGTAGGGCCGTTTCTCTGCAGTGGCTCACAGCAATGCTTCCACTAATGGGGCGCCTGCATGCCTCAGTCGGTGAAGCCTCCGACTTCAGCTCATGACCTTGCAGTTCATGAGTTTGAGCCCAGCATCAGGCTCTGAGCTGTCCATTCATGTCTATTTTTCACATTATTAATACATTTACTTGAGTATGAGAAGCTATAATTGCAAGTTAGGTTCTAGCTCAAAGACAGACATTTATCTTATGAGACACTATTTTAATACTTAACATGCTGAAAAATGTATGTAAACTATTCATAGAAGACCTATGGATCCATGTTAAAGAAAAAAAGAAAACGGGAGACAAATTCTTTGTTCTCAGGTAGCTTATAATTTAGGTAAGGTTTTATTTTCACGGATATGAAAAGTTATTCAGCAACATTTGTTTTGAAAACAAGACCCCCTCCAAAAAATTTTGTGATTTTACAGAAAGTCAATCATGTTAGGAAATGCTGAGTAGAGTTTGATGATGAGACCAAGGAGCATCTTCTATGATTAAGGGAAGGATAACTGACGACTAAAGGTTTTGTGTTAGATTGAAACATTAATTAATTATTTAATCAGCACATATTTATTACAAGTCTCCCATGTGTCAGGCAGTCTTCTTCACATTGGAGGGGTAACCACAAACAACAAGGTCATGGACTCCACCCTTATTGAAGTTAAGGTGATTAAGCTGTCAGAAACGCAGTGACTGAAGTGCAGGTTGCTGAGATCGCCTCCCCATGATCAATTTTCCAAGCCAGACAGTGCTGGAAATTTTTAAGAAATTGTAATTATAATATAAAATTATGTATATAAATATATTATATATTTATATATTATTATATATATTATATGTTAAATTAAATTATATATAAATATATATTTAAATTATATATAAATATATATAATTATAAAATTATATAAATATAATATAAAATAATATTAATAGTAATAAAGATTGTAATAGCCAAAATTGCTTAAGCACACACTCTATATGAAGTACTTTTGTACCTACTTTGTAGGTATAAAAGGAGAAACTATTCTGACACCTGTTAAAGATGGTAAGGCAGACTTTTTTCAGTGGGCCTAAGACAATGGGGTTTTGTAATAGGGGAGGGAGAGTGAAGTCAACCCCAAATACCAAAAAGACAAGTTGAGATTTATAGCCAAGGGGCAGGGTGAGGGTCAGTGGGTGGAAAAATACTGAAAGGGGACTTCAGGGGTTAGGAGATTCTGGCTAAGCCAACTTGACAGAATTTTTGCTGTAGGCAGGCCAGGTGATAAGATATTGAAGGTGGGGGATAAGGAATTTGATCACATATCAAGGTGGGGGGGGGGGTGATTTGCACTATACTCACCCAGCAGGATTCTTGCTGAAATTGGACTAAATGGGCTTAGGGCAGAGCCCAAGGGCAAGACCTAGTCAAAAAGAGGTCTCAGAGGAGCAGCACTAAAGTAGTCAGAGAGTCTTTGTCATAGGTTATAAGCCACTTAACTACTCACAATGCATAAGGCACACATAGTAATGTCATGCTTACACTGATTAGGGAATCAGGGAACATCTAGGGTAAACTACTTGCTGAAGATCACATGGCAAGTGGCATAGCCAGGTCTCAAGTCTAAGCTGTCTCTCTCTCTCCAGAGCCAATGCTGTCGGCTTCCACTCCATGGATATTTTCCAAGTCAGAGAGACGTCATGAGCAATCCTTTACAATGGGAGAGGAATATGTCAGTTGCCACATTTCACAATTTTTAGGGTATATCTGGGATTCATTTCCACATTTCTTCATATCTATATCTATATATCTATCTATCTATATATATATATAGATATATTTGTGATAACCATATTATATAAATGTCTTATAAGTTTTTAGTATTATAGCATTTTAAAATTACCCATTATCTCTATAAAACTTAAAAAAAGTCACAAAGTACAGTTGATCCTTGAAAAATGCAGGGACTAGGGGTGCTGACTCCCTCAACTCCCCGGTTGAAAAGCCACAAATAACTTTTGAGTCATCAAAAAATCATCTACTACATCTGGTCACTTTCTGTTGACCAGAAGTCTTACAACAACATAAACAGTAGATTAGCACATATTTTGTACATGTATTAGATAGGCACTGTCTTCTTACAATAAAGTAAGCTAGAAAATGTTATTAAGAAAATCATATGGAAGAGAAAATGCATTTACAGGACATTACTGTATGTACAGAAAAAAACCTGTGTGTAAGTGAACCAGCATAGTTCAAATCCATGTCGTTCAAGGGTCAATAGCATTTATTCTGTAAATATACCTTAGTGTTAACAGCCATCTTACTATGATTTGGCAATAAAAGTGTTTACCATTCTTCACTTAGTATCATTTCAAATTTAATATTGTTTACTTTTTTTAAATACTATTCCTGAAATTCAGGTTGTTTCCTAAGACTAGGATTAAATGGAAATGACTGTGTCATAGCTTCCCTGCTTGGGTACTCTCACTCTCTCTCTCTCTGTTTCTCTTTGTCTCTCTCCAAATAATTTTTTTTTTTAAAGAAAGGTTTGTAACAATTTATATTCCCTCTCATATTATACAGAAGGGCTCATTTACTTGAATATTTTATTTTTAACCATTATAATTCTCTTTAAATATGTAATTATGGTGCATACTTATTGTTAAGTTTTATTTTATTTTGGTATGTTGGAACAGGTTTTTAGGTTCCTAGTTGCTGTTATATCAATCTGTATTCCCCTTTCTGTGAACTGTCAATACTTTTGCCCCATGTTAAAAATTAAGATCTTGGTTTTGGTTCATGTTTACAGAGTATCTACCATGCTCCAGGCACTGTGGATACAAAAGCACTGTCTCTAACTCTAGAGGGGAGGTAAACAGGGAAAGATCATCACAGTAGAGGAGGACAAGTAGAGGTTCTGGTGAGAGCAAAGGGAGAGGCTAGATCAATACATAAAGTAGGTTTTAAACTGCTTGGGGAAAGAATAGGACTTAGCCGTGAATTGGGGGTATTTTTGCAATTACTTAGGAGAGTAGCACGTTTAAAGTCTCAGAAGAGCAGGAATACAGTGATTCCAGGTGATGGCGTGTGGCTGGAGCACAGGGTAAATGGAGGTGTGGGGTGTGATCAAAAATGAGGATGTGGAGGTAAGCGGAGACCATATGATGAAAGGCTGTGCAACCTACACTAAACTGCTCTTACGCACGCCTACCTTATCAACTTTGATTCTATTTTAAATGTTTTAATTATTTAATACACTTTCCCAGTGTGTTTGCTTCTGTTTAGAACGTGTTGGGCATGCATACATTCTCTTCCTTGTAATCCACTCTGTTCACCTTTCCTCTACCATTTCTTCCATTTTTTCTATATTAGTTCAACATAGTTTTAAAAAGTAAATGGATAAGACCATCCTGGACTGGTTTTATTTCTCAGTTAACTCGTCATATTTTAAAAGCAATGCACTTACAAGGGAAACTACATATTTGGTGGAAGAGAATAGCCATGATTATGTTTATTTTAGTAATTATATGTGACCATATCTAGAATAGTAATTTCAAGAAATATCCATTGTTCCCAGCAGTGTCTCATGAATATTCCATAAGCTATTGGAAATGCAATTTTCCAAGATTTCACAGGTGGTTTGGAAACCCCGTATAAATTGAAAGGTCTGCGTATTTGAATTATAGCTCAGTTGGTGTTACAGCCAGCCTCTCCACAACTTGAACCAACTGCATTATGTGGGAGTCTGGAGGGTTTCCACAGCACAGGGACATTTAACGCTGTTTATGCCACCACCGATTCTCATCATAATAAATGTACCTCATGGTACAATACTTTCATCTAGATCCAAGTTGTCTTTGACACAAAGCCTAGAAAGTAATTTGTAGGCAATTTTAGACAATTATCCTCTTATATTATTTACTGTGAGAGATTATTACTATACTTACCAGGGGATTTCGAAAATCTGTTGATAATCCGAAATCGAAATACTGAGAAGAACACAAATGCAGATACTAGATTTCAAGTGAAAATACTTTATTCCAGAAAACCCCTATCCTTTCGATCATCTCATTCAGGAATATAGCTTTATTCCTTTTATACCACATAGTGGCACCTGGTAGCAGTATATTAGAAAGGTGCAAGATGTACTGATTTATGGCTACTCTTTCTTAGGATACTTTTATTTTCTAATACTAGAATGAAGTGAATACAGAGAAACTTTTACTGAATACCGCCACCTGTAATAATAATGTTTAGTGTGTTTGATTTTAATGGCCTATACCACCCTGTGTCCAAACACCCCAAAGAGAATTGTTCATTCCAAGAACTATACTAATTATGACTTCATAATATATTGAAAGGATCATTGAGTCCTCTAAATCCTAAGTTTATCTAATTCTTTTATTGTTGACTTCATAAAACTTTTACTAGAACAATAATCGGTTTACCTTCGTTCCTTAGTTCTCTGTCATTTTTTTTTAAACCATCAGACAGATCTGATAATTATTAGACACATATAGCCACAAGAAAAGAAGCAGGAGAACAAAAGGCTCGAATAACTTTGAAATGATAATAAATACAAGATAATAAGAATTTGCCTTTGCATGAACTATGACCTATTAGAAATCAATATGAATTTTATCCTATTAAATATATAGTCAGAGTTAGAAAGGTGTTAAAATTATAGAAATACCCAGGTTCTAGGGGCATTTTAATCTTTGTAGTGTATTTACAATTTGGTCTCTGATTTCAGATATATCCCAGTCATGAGTACTTATTATTTCTCTTTCTTTATTTTTTTTTTCAACCTACCACCTACACATAACATTAAGTTGATAAATTAATTTATCCTTAATAAAAGAAGTTGCATTACATCACTGTCTGGATTTTACTGTCTGATAAATGATGGAAGTCACATTCCAACCTATACCAAGAGAGAACTCACTATATACTGCTAAAGATTTTGAGAGTTCAAGGCTAAAAGCCCTCACAGAGTTTTCTTCCTGCCCTCTCCTCAGTTAAGAAAGATATTGTTCAATTACTTCTTCAACTGGGAAAGAAATAGAGATTGGATTAGAGAATTCTATGAATTTTTGGTTATTTCCAGAAAACGTATCACTAATATCACAATAACCTATACAACAAATTCACAATCTTGGATCAGAGACTCTTTCAAATTTATCTTAAGATGCCCCTTATGGACACCATTGCTAACTTCTTGATTAGATTAAGATTACCTACCACCCTACTGCACATTTTGACATGAAAAGATATGCAAAATTAAAAATAAATAAAACAATCCTGAAAGAAATGAAAAACTGAATAAAAATATTTTTATTATTATTATTTTTAATGTTTATTATCTTTGAGAGAGCGAGAGCGAGCGAGCATGAGTGGGGGTGGGCAGAGAAAGAGAGAGACAGAATCTGAAGCAGACTCCAGGTTCTGAGCTGTCAGCACAGAGCCTGATGGAAGGCTCGAACTCATGAACTGTGAGATCATGACCTGAGCCGAAGTTGGACATTTAACCAACTGAGCCACCCAGGCCCCCGAATACATAAATTTTTAAAATGAGTAAGCAAAATTATAAATCTCTAAATATTTTAGGTTTCGTATTCACAAGAAAATGTTTATTTTAAAACATGAAAACAACAGTTTTGTCAATCTTTAGAAATGTGATAGTTTCTTAATATAAATAGAATTCAAATTTCTCTACTTATTTCATAAAGTCATTTTATAAAGTGTTTATTTATTTTGAGAGAGAGAGTGTGAGATGGGGAGAGGAAGAGAGAGACAGGAAAAGAGAGAATCCCAAGCAGGCTCCGCACTGTGAGGGCAGAGTCCGATGTGGGGTCCATCTCATGAATCGGTGAGATCATGACCTGAGCCACAATCAAGACTCAATGGACTGAGCCACCAAGGAGCCCCACATTAATTCATTTTGACTGTTGGTTTGTTGGAAATTATGTCAAACAATGCTCATACATGTTAGTCTCTTAACTCTGTAGGTGTCTCAAACTCTTTTCTTGGTCTGGAAAGTTATGTGGTGAAGAATGCAGAAGTGTATTCTCTACTAAAAAATTCTCCACATGTTGGATGCTAGAAGCTGCTAATTGCATCCCCATCATGTGGCTTAACACGGTCCTCCGACTTTTTTTTTTTTTTTTTTTTTTAAGTTTTAGAGCAGAAGGCTTGATCAGATTCATGGTTGATTTTTTTGACATGACAAATTCACAGTGATGATGTGTCCTTCCTATTGTACCATATTCAGAGTTGAAAAATATCTAGTCATCTCTTTCTTGATACTTTTAAGATTGATCAGAGGTTGCAGATGTTGTCCCCCCAATTCATCCAGTAGTTAGAGCCCGACACCTCACTTGGTGAGGTTGACAGTAGACAAATACTGAAAAACTACAGATGCTGCTGGAATCAGTCGGTGATGGACCCAGAGACTAGTCCTCAAACATGTGCACTGAACGAGGGCAGAGGGAAAGACTGCATTCTCAGGTGCCTTGAAACCCCAAGAATCTATGATTTTTAAATTCCCCACTTCTATCCATCTAAAAGTTATGCATTCCATAGTTAATTTGCTATCTCAAAACTTTCATTAGGTCTGGTAGGCAATGCACGTGTGTATATATATTATATTATCCAGGGATCTCCAGACAAACAGAAGCAATAGGGTATATGTAAATACATACAAAGAGATTTATTATGTCAGGTTGGTTTACATCTTTATAAAAGCAGAGAAGTTACAGGCTCTCTCTGCACGCTGGAGGCCTGAGGAAGTTTGTGGTATAGTTCAAGTCCTAGCCCAAAGGCCTAAAAACCAGGAGCAAAGATATGCAAAGTCAGGAGAAGACAGAGGTTCCAGGTCAAGCAGACAGCAAATTTACCCTTCCTCTACCTTTCTGTTCCATTCAGACCCTCAAAGGATTGGATGATGCCCACTCACAAGTGTGAGGGCATATTCTTTACTCAGTTTATTGGTTCATGGCTAATCTCTTCTAGAATCACCCTCACAGACACACTCAGAAATAATATTTCACCAGATACCTAGGCATCTGTTATCCCAGTCAAGTTGATATATAAAATTAACCATCACAAATGTACATACATATAATTTTATTTAGTATTTCTTGTAGAGGATATACCTTTGAAGTAAATTTAGGTCTCTTGTATATGATTTTGTATTTTGGATATCTTTTTTTTATTTGATCACGTCACTGTATATTTCATAGAAAATGGCATTCAATAAAATTTGCGTATTGCACACAAATATTCAGGGCTATAGCTTATGTTTAAATTAGTGAAAAAGTGCTTATTGGCCCAACGTATTTATTGAGTCTTTTTTAATCCCAAGACTTCTTTTTAGCATGTAGGATATATAGTAAAAAGCAATGAAAACTTCTGCTCGAAAAAAGCTTATATTTTCACACATTTGTGGGATTTTCTTTGTAAAAGTCTCATTTACTTTAATAGCATTCATATGTTCTATTTATAAGTGATTAATATATAAGCATATAGATCTTGGACAATTCAAGTTACCTCTACAATTTCATTTTCCGAGGACTCTAAACACAATGAAGACTGAGGAGAGTTTTCTTGTTTTAATACCAAGGAGAACAGCTTATTGGCACATTGCTGGTTAAACTGCATGGGGAATCTTAGCATAACTCCATCTAGAAAATGCAGAAAACTTTTCCTTAAGTGATATATATTCACCAAACTTTAATGTGTAAGTGTTTTGTTTGAATAGCAAAACTTACTCTGAAACTAAAATAAATTATTAATTTGTGACTAAGTTTTATTATCTGATAAGGTAGGGATATATTTTATTTTTCTTTGATATTGCTGAAAAAATGTGAATATAAGGGGAGCAGTAAGCTGCCTTATTTTTATCATTTTCTCTGGAAGATTGAAAACTTAAAACAAGATATGTATATTTTATTCTGGAATCAATAGAATAAACTGAAATGAGAAAAGAAAATGTAATTGTTGACCATACCCCAAATCTGAATCTGTGTAAAGGCCAACACCACTCTGAGTATTAACATAATAATATATTAACGTAAGAAGCAGGATAAATAAAGAATAATTAGCTTGTGAAAGAATACCTTGAGGTTAGTTACGCCTATTTGCAGTTGTAGGGGCTGGCTAGAAAATTATATCCAACTATTTCACACCATACTATTAGAATGTATGATCCTGTGCCCTGCTCTCAAGACAATGTAAAAGAAAATCATTATTCTAACACATTTTTTCCCCACCTTTTATCATTTTGGACCTTGCCAGTACTCCTGTTTCTTCCCAAATTGTGTATGTAATTAACATTTATTTAAAGGTTACATATAAACTTTCACATGTACCATATCAAATATAACTAATAATGATTACTAAGGATTAAAAATGTTTGTGCCAGTGCTGTGACACTCTTGGACTGAAGGACCATGATGAGTCAGTTTATTACTGATGCATTAACTCGGTCAGACTTTGATTTTCAACTGTAATACTTTTTTTCAGTAAGAAAAAAAAATACATGATACGTATAAGACTATGTGAGACTCAATGTAGCCCACATGACGATGGTTATGACTGAATTAAACAGCCGAACCTTGAGCTAAGACAGTGCAGAAGGTAGTGGCAAGATATACACATTGCTCTTAAAAGAATCCATTTCCAGGTTAAGAAGTTAACAAAGCAAACAAATAAAAACCAACAATTTTAATTTCAATTCCCACTCTTGGTATAGCATAGGAAAGTGCAATAAATCTGTGGGCCAGAGAACGCAGATGTCTCATGTTACAGACAAAAGACGGTAGAGTAACCAAAATCAAAGAAAGAAACAGAAGATGGAATAGGGAAGAAGAAAGAGAGAGAATAAAAGTAGGGTTGATGTTGAGTTATACCACCTGTTAAAATATTTAAGTATATAAATGTTTCATATCAGTTACTAAGAAGTTACTACCATGAGTCACTTAGAGGGACCACATTAATTCAGATGGCTCCGGCTCGTCTTCCTGGACCCCTAGAATTACTCATGATCTAACAATTAACCAGTAACATTGTAAATCGTACTCATATTGTATCACTTGTCAAAGAATTTTACATACTGGTAATGAAAAACAAATTAGCAGCATCATTTTGTAAAATACCAGATCAAAATATAAATAATACATGAGCAAGGACATATGTAAGAAAATTAGCAGGCTTTAACAGAAAAAGCATGACACCTACCTAAAGTTGAGATCAAGTTGGAGAAGTCAATCCTCCCATGTGCTCAGGACAGAGAACCATATACTCATGAATAGCCTTAAGAGTTACCACAGGATTGTCTCCAGTTCCTTAGTGATAAGTTTTAAGGGAAGGAGAATTTCATCTATCTATCTATCTATCTATCTATCTATCATCTATCTATCTTTTCCAAATGCAGCAGTAAAATATACATGTTTTTTGTTGTTCTTTCAATCATTCTGAACAAATGATTGTACTTCAGTTATGTCTGACACACACAGAAGGCAAAATGGGGTGAGGAGCATCTTATTAAGGGTTGACCGTATTCCACTTGCTCCTTAACTTTTTTACAAAATCTCTGCTCAGTACTTTTATTTTTATTTTTTTTTCAACGTTTATTTATTTTTGGGACAGAGAGAAACAGAGCATGAACGGGGGAGGGGCAGAGAGAGAAGAAGACACAGAATCGGAAACAGGCTCCAGGCTCTGAGCCATCAGCCCAGAGCCCGATGCGGGGCTCGAACTCACGGACCGCGAGATCGTGACCTGGCTGAAGTCGGACGCTTAACCGACTGCGCCACCCAGGCACCCCACTGCTCAGTACTTTTAAATAAGAAATACTGTTAGGAAAACATCAGATTAAATTCAATAGTCTTTTATTTACTACCTGCATATCAGATGCTGTACTAGTCAGTAAATGTAGAAAAATAATTATGCCACAGTCAACGTCCTCTAGGAGTCCAAACATAGAAAAGTGGAATGGTCAAGGACAATGCTATCAGCCTGGAGGATGAAGGTGAACAATTGTTTCAGGGGGCCACTTAACTCAAACTAGGAAGAGGAAAAAGGAAGCAGAATCAAGGAATTTCCAACTCCAACTTCAACTGAAACTTCAACTGAATGGAGACATGAAAAGTGAGCCAGGGAGACCCAAGTTTCTTCAGTTTTAATAGCACACTCCTCATCCCATGACACTGCTCTTCAGGGAAAGCAACCATCATGGCTCCTCAGGCCTCCTGTGGAAGGATTTAAGCTGGACTAATACTCCTTGTCCTGACCGCTCCCCCTAGACTCTTCATCTATTCCTCTCTAAGGAAGGAGAAGTGGGTTATCCGGTTAATAAGTTTGGAAGAATGCTCCTCTTTGGAGCAAGCCTGCATTATGGACAGATGTGTTCTGGCCTGTTTTCTCAGCCTTGTGGTGAGCTTAGGGAGCTGGCGATGCTCTGGTGGAGCAGCCCGCAGTCTTCCAGTAACTGGGTAAATAAGTTGATCCAATTCTAGGAGGTGTTCTCGAGTCCTTTGGCTGTGTATCTAAGCCATGTCCTTTACTCCTTTGATCTATTTTTTATTAGCAGTAAAGCTGACAATTTGGTCTCCATCTGTCTGACTCCTGTGTCTATTTCTAAATTTATTCCAAGTATGGGCAGTAAAGAAGGATGCTATTTAGGGACTCATTAAAACTGCAGCCATCACTTCCAATACGTTCTCTTAAGTGGTTAAACACATACAGTTTAGTTTTGGTGATTAGTTCAGAAGCCTAGAACCTTATTCAAATAGTTTGGGACCTGATAGCATCTCTTTTCCAGAGTCATGGCCAAGAACTACACACCTAACAGCTACAGTTTTTAAATTAATGAGTTTATCCTCTCAGCTTGACTCCCTTGATAGTTCAAAAAGTAACAAATAATACAAATCTACCAACACTGAAAAATAACTGTGAGTGCTTTACAGTATTGCTCACATGTTCATTGCGCTGCGGTCTTAGTTGACTTTGGCTACCATAACAAAATACCACAGACATCAGGCATTTATTTTCTCACAGTTCAGGAGGCAGGAATTCTGAGATCAAGGTAGCAGCATGGTCAGTTTCCAGCAAGGCCTCGCTGCCATCTTGCTGTGCGCTCACATGACCTCTTCTTTGTGCATACAAAGAGAGGGAACAAGCACTCTTGTGTCTTCTTGTAGAAGGATACCAGTCCTGCAGGATCAGAATCTCATTGTTATGACCTCATTTTACATTAATTACCTCCTTTTAGTCCCTATCTCCATTTCTAGTCACATTGGACGTTAGGGCTTCAACACATGAATGGCCGAGGGTGGAGGGGGTGGGGGGGTGTACAATTCAGTACATAAAAATAACCTTTGTAATAGAGTAACAATGACTGATTTATCTTTATTAATCACTTTTTCTCTGCCGGTCTGGGCTGTGCTTAAATTTAATCCTTAATCTTATTTTATTATTACTATCTGTTTTTAAAAATGAAACTAAAATTAAAGAAATTTCAGTAACCTATCAAAGGTAGCTCAGTGACAGGATTAGAATATAAATCCTGCAGTCAAATGTTGTCATTCTTTGTTATCCTTCGGCCGGGGTTGGTTCCTATGCCTTGTGTACCTCCGTTTGCTTGTTGCTAGGGATTCAAAGACATGGGGTCTGCCTTTGTGAGTGGGAAGAAATGCAAACACGAATGAAAATTAATACGTTGATTAGTTGCTTCAATGGTATTAAGTCCACATGTTTTAAGTATATACTACTTATTTTCTCCTTCTTCCTTTGGTCCTTTTCTAAGCAAAAATGTTGCCCATGATAGAGGCTGGAAAGAACATAGGGCTAGCATACTCTGACAGGCAAAAGTGAATATTAGTATAAACTACATAGATTCCAAACAATAAGTAAGCAAAGAGAATTTGTAGAATGTTTCTAGGATGTTACCACAGTGCTGGGCATTTGGGTAAACAACAGTCTCAATAAATTACTAATATAAGTCATAATACATTAATTAATTTTATGTATGCATTGTAAAAGTTAGGATCTAGAGAAATTTTTTTCACTTTTTCAAACTCTGGGGCACTGTAATCTATTAAAGCTGTGTATATGTTTGAACTAATAAATTAATTTGTTCGCATATTTACTTATTTAATTTCTTATTACTGATACTGCAGGCATTGTACGAGTAAATAAATCCTACAAATTCCTAATTTATGCCCAGAGATTAATTTGTTCACTAAACACGTCCCAATATGTTCTTGCTTTGAGGCTGTAATACTACTGATACAGATAAAGACAAAGCTGAATATTTCTGTTGTTTCCTATTAGCTTATTTTTATTTCCTTCTAATATCCCTATATTTGACTAATTATATTTGGACTTGTTCAGAAATCATTTTATTTTAAGTAAAAGGAGATAATTCCTAGGTTATTTTAATTTGTATTTTTAACAAACATCTGTCTTCCTAACGGAGACCTTTGCATGACCCAGCAAAACAACATGCTATCAATTAGAATTAATATTATTCAAACAGATCTTATAGAAGCAACACAGAAAAATAGAGCTTGGATAAATAATTTCTAAGGCAGTGCTGATAAGAGGTAAGAAAAAATAAAACAGATGTGTTTCATTCCTTTTCGTTTTCCTCCCAACGTGAAGTAAATAGCCCCACAGAATATGCTATTTTGACAATACTCAGAGAAATTTTCTTTAAAAGATGGTTTCTGAGGAGGCAACCTAGGAGATTTTAGAATAAATTATATTATTATTTTCTTCTAGGAAAAACAATATTACAGTCAAAATGGATATACCCTTTCATTGAACCTCTTCCTAGAATTCTTTCCAAAGTTGCCTTTACTTTATCATCCAGCAGCATGTTCTCAGCCCCACTCCCCTCTGTTTCTCCTTTAGCAAAGCACCACTTCTGCTATAGATCTTCAACCAGAACAAAAGCTTAGCTTAAAATGGCTTGGATATAATTCAGACCGTAGAGGCAGAAAGCACTGTGAACTTTTAAGGCATTTTCACAACAAAAATGCACATTTCGAATTGGAAATTTCTGTAAGATAAGATAAGGTCCATAGTGTTCCTTTATTGATGCACTATGCAATGCAATTTTTATACTCTCCTATCTCCTGTAATAGAAAATATGACCTGGAGCTACACATAACACTGGTATTTGGAACCATTACAGGCCTTTGTAAAGTGTATTATGCCTTGGTGATACATTCAGAAGAAATCCAAAAGCATATAAATCTAACTATTGCCCTTAAACTACACCTTTGGGTGAGATTTCAAGTTTTCAGAATCTGAATGTTTCTTAGCAGGTTAGAATTTTAGAACCATCGGCTATCCCTCAAATGAATGTTTGACCTCTCCCCAGACAGGAACGGGAAGGGATAAGAGAACAGCATAAAGATGGTAAAGCTATTTTTTATAACAGAGGCACCATAGTAATATCAAAGAATATATCATCTAGAGATATAAACATGCATATGTGCACACGCACACATTCACAAAAACACACACGTCTAAATCCTTTAACAACCTTTCTCCCTTTGCCCTGATTTACTGTTCTAAATACCATTTTTTACCACTTGATACACTGAATACATATTAATTTGTTTTGTCTCATTCATCTATGTCTCTACACTTACTGACACATAGTAGGGGTTTAACAAATATCTATGAATGATGAATAAGTGCATATGGAAAGAGACTTTCTACTACTTTCCTTATTCTATTATATACTGTTTCTAAAACACAAGCTCAGTATCAATTTCTTTGATTTTTAAGTATCTTGGCAACTGTGCCCCCACTAGATGCCCAATCCCTGTTTGATGGCTGTGAGGCTACAAAGAAAAGTAAGACAAGGAAATAGTTTTACTGAAATCTCTTCTGCTTGAATGTGCCTTATTTCATCAATGGAGAAATAATCACCATTACCACGATATTGGATAATTAGGTAATACACAGAATTTTCTTGCTTATTAGGGAAAATGAAAAAAATAAATAAACCAACCAATTGGCAGGTTTTTTTCAATACATAAACACATGTGGGTAAATTTATATAATTGTATAACTAATACAATTTTTATTAGTAAAAAATGTATATGGAGCATCAGAGAATCATGTGGACTGGAGATGTGGTATAACTATAAAATAACGTGTTAAGATTTTCTTCAGGGGAATTTCTAGATTAGAGAAAAAAATTTAAAAACCTTTGCACTACAGATCAATGTTTGTGATATGGAAATTGCAGATGTAAGTATAACTTGATCAATGTAAAATTAGAAGGACGATTATCTATCTTGGATGAAGTAGATACAGGGGCACCTGGGTGTCTCAGTCATTTGAGCATCCGACTTTGGCTCAGGTCATGGTCTCACCGTTCCTGGGTTCCAGCCCAATGTCAGGCTTTGTGCTGACTGCATGGAGCCTACTTCAGATTCTCTGTCCCCCTCTCTTTCTCTGCTCCTCCTCTGCTGTCCCTTTCTCTCTCTCTCTCTCTCTCTCTCTCTCTCTCTCTCTCTCTGTCTCTCTCTCTGTCTCTCTCAAAGATAAATAAACACTGAGGGGAAAAGTTAAACAAATGTGCAAGAGATACACTTATGACTAGAGGCAGAAATGTTTTTTTTTAAAGAAAGAGCTTTTAAGAATTTTTCTATGCTATCAGCTCTTTATTTTTAGACAATATTTTCCTTTTAACTATCTATGCATCATGTTATTCATCAAGATATATTTGTACCTCTCCTAACATAAACACCAGCACATAGTAGACTCATAATTTTAAAACCATACTTTGACTTACTTCTGTGCTTTATAATTATGCTTAAATATTAATTTATGCTGACAGAATATACGATATGAATTATAAATATTTTACTCGTTTTCATAGATTTTTTAAAAGATAGCATTTAATAATATTGACTAATGTAATAATATAATAGGTTATATTATTATAAAGTAACCTAAACTTATTCAATTAAAATAAATGCTATAAATTTGCATAATTCAGAACTAAAACTCATTACTAAAAATATTTCCTTTTTCCTCAAATTACATGCTTATGTTTTGAAGTAGATATTTTAGTATAAGTAAAATATTTTAATTAGATTCTTTTTTTTTTTTTTTCCAACGTTTATTTATTTTTGGGACAGAGAGAGACAGAGCATGAACGGGGGAGGGGCAGAGAGAGAGGGAGACACAGAATCGGAAACAGGCTCCAGGCTCTGAGCCATCAGCCCAGAGCCCGACGCGGGGCTCGAACTCATGGACTGCGAGATGGTGACCTGGCTGAAGTCGGACGCTTAACCGACTGCGCCACCCAGGCGCCCCTAGATTCTTAAATTTGTTTTAAAAGTAAGGAAAATCATTCAAGAACATTACTCTAAAATATTTTAAGTCATCAATAATAAAACATGGTTAATTTTTCAAAAATATGACTGACCTGATTTTAATATTGATAAAAAATATTTTCCTCAAATAATAGGAACAGAAAGAACTCACGGATTGCATTTAAAAATAAATAAATCGGGGCGCCTGGGTGGCGCAGTCGGTTAAGCGTCCGACTTCAGCCAGGTCACGATCTCGCGGTCTGTGAGTTCGAGCCCCGCGTCAGGCTCTGGGCTGATGGCTCAGAGCCTGGAGCCTGTTTCCGATTCTGTGTCTCCCTCTCTCTCTGCCCCTCCCCCGTTCATGCTCTGTCTCTCTCTGTCCCAAAAATAAATAAACGTTGAAAAAAAAAAATTTAAAGAAAAAAAATAAAAAAAAAAAAAATAAATCATAAAAGTACATGTTTTTAAACATACGTTCCCACGTGCCCCACCAGGGTCAACTGTATTTGAAGCATGTCACTAAAAGATATTAGTATAGAAATTATTTTATTATCAACCAAAAACCATGGAGATCACTATATGTGTGGGTAAAGAATTGCAAAGCATGCTTGTTGTTGTGAGTGTCAAACTTTTGCACTGCACATGTAAACATGTGTGAAGGGCTCAAGGTATAATATGTATGCAATCTTAACTTTTCAGACTAGGTCAAGAAAAGGGTGGAGAGATCAAAGAAAAGAATAATGCGTACTCGAAGGTGTTTATAGTACATTTATGTAGTTCTGTGCACCACTGTGAAATAGTAGAGAAAATTCGTTTATAAAAACCTATTGAAGCTATAATTCAGTTTGTATGTTATTACAGGCAACTTCAATGCTGGGATTGTTCAGGGTTTCTACCTCTAGTTTTTTATCTTTTTTTTTTTTTTTTTCAATGTAATCTGTTAGGTGAGTGTTACTCTCCTTACACGTTGTGAAGATATAAACCATTGTTGTTCTGAGCGCAATCAACATCCTCAAAAGAAGCCAATCGTCAACCAAATTCCTCTTCTTCCTCCCTCTTCTCCTACTCCTCGTCCTTCTTACTTTGGTGGACATCCCAATATGATAGCTACTGAAGAAAAAAAGATAGGCAAAACATTATATACAAAATTAGCTTAATGTTCTAGAAAAATAAAAAGTGTGAGCAGTACAGAAAAAGTTTTGGCAGGAAGACTATGTAACTATGTTAACAGACTATTTCAAGTGTAGGGATCATCATGAACAATTAGTTTCTTCTATATTATTTTCCATTGTTTCAAAAGATTCAATGAGGATGGATTTTTAACTTAGAAATTATTTTCTGTAAATAAATAGTAACAAAACACCTAATTATGTTACTTATTCAAGGTATTGCAGGGCTAGAAAATGGTCTTTCTATTTTTATTCAAAAATCTTTCATCATAAAACTAGGGACACCTGGGTGGCTCAGTTGGGTAGGTGTTCAGACTCTTGGTTTGGGCTCGGGTCATGACCTCAAGATTCGTGATATCGAGCCCTGAGTAGGGCTCTGCGCTGACAGCACAGAGCCTGGTTGGGATTTTCTCTCTCCCTCTCTCTCTGCCCCTCCCTCACCCATGCCCTCTCTCTCTCTCTCATTCTCTCTCAAAATAAACTTAAGAAAAAATTTTTTTCATCATATGATTATAATCAGCCTTAATTGTAAAAAGCTGAGAAGTGAAAATTAGACTTACATAAAAAGATTTTTGTAATTTGCATTACCATGATTCTGTAATTTTAAAAGTAATAAATGAAAAGGCAATCCAAGTGGAGAATCCATTTCAGGGATTTAAAACGCCATTACACTTTTTAAGAATGAATTTGCACACCATGCTTGCTTCAGCAGCATATGTATTAAACTGGAGGAAAGATTTGCACACCTCTTTAAACTTACAGTCTGTTTTCAAAAGAAAGAGAAGGTCTGCCTTCTATGTTATAAGAACTGTATGGAGGGAAAATCACTGGAGAGTCTCAACAAGAGCTCAAATAATGTGATATACGAGTAGAAAAACAATTCCAAGCAAAAATAAATTAAAAATAATAAATAAATATCATTTGTATTTGCAAGGAAAGAAGGAAGCATATTAATAATAAATTAACAACAAAAACTGAAATATTGTAAAAGAATGTATAATTAAAAATAAAAAAAAACTAGCACATGAATATAGAAAGAAAATTATAAAATCTTACTTTGCTGAATTTAAAAAGCCAAAATTAAAGCCTTTGTCTTGGATGACTTAGATGTTAGTACTGTGCTTGAGTGACATTTCCTTGGTGGTGTGGTTGAAAATATTTTTAATGTGAACACTAAAATAGAAATTTAAAGACTAGAGAAAAAAATAAGAAAGTAAACGCGGTAAACCGCACCACTCACAGATTATTGCTAATATTTTAATGTGCGACACTCACACACCAAATTAATTTACATCTGGAAGGGTAAACTGGTGATGGCAGCTAACATATTTCTATTTTTTAAACAAATTCTTCAGCAATAGTTGTTGCAGTACATTTTTCTTAATATTCTTGTATTTTATGTCTTTCTGTTTTTATAAAGGGGTTGTTTCGTTATATGACCTAATTGATTATTTGTATGTAGAAGAAAGTTTTCAATCCATAATATATTAAAGTTTATCAAGGCAATGTTTACAATTCAAATAATCTCATAAAATGTTTTATTGGATCAAGTATGCAAATTTATTTAATGTAGTATTTTTAAATTTACTTTAAGGTTTCATTATTCATATCTTTTTTTTTTTAATTTTTTTTTTTCAACGTTTATTTATTTTTGGGACAGAGAGAGACAGAGCATGAACGGGGGAGGGGCAGAGAGAGAGGGAGACACAGAATCGGAAACAGGCTCCAGGCTCTGAGCCATCAGCCCAGAGCCTGATGCGGGGCTCGAACTCACGGACCGCGAGATCGGGACCTGGCTGAAGTCGGACGCTTAACCGACTGCGCCACCCAGGCGCCCCTATTCATATATCTTTAAAGAACTGATATTGTACTCTATAAACTGTTTTATACAGTGTATGCATTTATCTGTTTAGCTTTTTGTTCGGTATGTCGGCCAACTTTTTTCCTACTTATTACTTCTATGTTATAATTATTTCTATCTTATTATTTCTAAGGTTGCTGTTCAGCTGTTCCTTATTTTCATTGTGTGGTTCAATTAACACTCAGACATTTCTTTGCAACACAATTTTCTGGAAATTGGTGTTTCCCAAACTTTGTGCCTAAGTAGTCATGAATTTCAAGAGAGTTAATTAATGCATTATCTGGGCTTAGGTGGTATTTTAAAAAATGAATCTACAGGAGAAGGAGTGCGATAATTAGATGATACCAGTCTTATGACTCAGACTCTGTGTTACAGCTCTAAGACCGTCAGTGGGCAACTGGCAAGGTATCTCTGAATGACATTCTCTAGACAGGGAAGCTCACAGAACTGTATTTCAATTTCAACTGTATGCTCTTAATCATTTACGAAATATGATATAAGATAAAATCTCAGGATAAAACTAGAGATCATAGGGATTATATTTTGGTCTTTCTCTGTCTAGATACAAAGTCATTTTATTACAGATGCATATCCAATTGGGCTCATAACAGGTACTCTCTCCAATATTATACTGCTTGCAAAGTTTCTTATTCTAGGGAATTGTAAATTGATAATTTGATGGCTTGTCTCAGTATCCTTTCATGTATTAAATTTAAGCTGGCAAGTCAAGAATTACTAAATTATTCCTATTTCTGTTCTAATCGTTTAAAATATGCGTACATATTCACAGATTATTTTTAAAAATATAAAGATAGGGGCGCCTGGGTGGCGCAGTCGGTTAAGCGTCCGACTTCAGCCAGGTCACGATCTCGCCGTCCGTGGGTTCGAGCCCCGCGTCTGGGCTGATGGCTCAGAGCCTGGAACCTGTTTCCGATTCTGTGTCTCCCTCTCTCTCTGCCCCTCCCCCGTTCATGCTCTGTCTCTCTCTGTCCCAAAAATAAATAAACGTTGAAAAAAAAAAAAAAAATATAAAGATAGAAGATAAAAATAGCTAAGGCGACAGCGATTTCTTTCTTCACATAAGAGATATTGTTTTAAATCATATAGTTAATGTATATATTAACTCATTTCCAGAAAAAGAAACTAAGGCACAGAGACGTTACACAGCACGCCTAAACTGGCAAAGCTAGTCAATGCTGAAGCCAGAACTCTGGCCCAGCAATCTTGTTCTACCACATTGTACCACTCCTGCTGCAGCCACACTTTGTAGTCATGTGGAATGTCTACTGTCACTCAAAAGCACGCATTATCTATTGTGTTGCTGATTTCAGTAAATAGGAAAAAATGGGAGTAGAAGAATCCACCAGAGCAAAAAAACTCAGGAAATTGTCTTAAAAGTTTGTAATGTTCGCCGAAGCATCTCATTAGAAAATGCATTTTATTAATGTTTCCACAAAAAATACAGGATGCCCAGTTAAGCTTGGGAATACCTGGAACATGTTTATATTCGAACACATTTTCCTGGTTATCTGAAATACAATTTAATGGGGCATCTGGTATTTTTGTTGGCTAGATATGGAACCCTAATTTTATAAACTAATAGATATTACAGATCATAAAAAACAACACAACATAGGTAACCAAAGAACTTTGATGGCATATATTGCATAGCTGGAACTTTTATAAACTCAAATTCTCAATTACACAATTTTAAACTGTTGATGGTTTAATTTTTTTAAGTTTATTTATTTTCAGAGAGACAGAGACAGCACAAGTCGGGGAGGGGCAGAGAGGGAGGGATATAGAGAGAATCCCAAGCAGGCTCCGCACTGCTAGCATGGGGCCCAATGTGGGACTCGAACTAATGAAACTGCGAGATCATGACCTGAGCCGAAACCAAGAGTTGGTTGCTTAACCAACAACTGAGCCATCCAGGCACCCCTAAACTGCTGGTGTTTTTAAATCAAACAATAAAATCATCTAAATCAGTGTTCAACTGCCATTCACAGCAAGAGACATAGAAAGCAGTTTTTGCATGGTTCATAGCACTCAGAAATGACAGATATAATTTTAAAAACCCAGAAATATATGTATATATATGTGTGTGTGTGTGTGTGTGTATACATACATATATATGTATATGTGAACATGTATGTGTTGTCTGTGTGGATATGTATATATATGCATATACATATATATGAAATACAAAACACTTCACTGAGTAAAAATATAAAATGTCTCTACATATCAGAAATGGAAAAGACATTCTAAATTTCCATAAACAGAGGTCAATATCATCTGTGCTTCACATCTGGAATCTGGGTTTGGTACTGTTGATATGTAGGCACTGAAAATGAAGCAGGTAAGAGAAGAAGAAGCCTGAAATATAAGAAAGGATGCTGTAACTCACTGGAAATTAGAAAAATGTAGATTGAGGGGCGCCTGGGTGGCTCAGCCGGTTGAGCGTCCAACTTCAGCTCAGGTCATGATCTCACAGTTTGTGGTTCGAGCCCCACATCAGGCTCTGTGCTGACAGCTCAGAGCCTGGAGCCTGCTTCGGATTCTGTGTCTCCTTCTCCTTCTGCCCCTCCCCCGCTCACGCTTTGTCTCACTCTGTTTCTCAAAAATAAATGAATGTAAAAAAATTTTTTTAATAAAAAGAAAAGAAAGGAAAATGTAGATTGAACAATAAGAAAGCAGGATTTCATGTCCTTGATACGGGAAGAATTTTAAAACCTGACAATATTAAGTGTTGGGAGGGATCTAGAACAAAAGCAACTTTCATATACTGATGGAACTGAATTGGGAAAATGACAGTTCAATTTTAGGATGGACTCTTGACACCTTTTATGTATGCACTATAATATTATAGACTGTAGCCACCATGCTGAACATCACAGCCAATTTCAGAAGCTTGGCAGGTTTCTAAAATTCATATACCGAGACGCTTTTCTGGAACTTATTACTTGCTAATAAAAATATTACTTGGTAGTGGTAACTTAAACTATGATTTTCCTCCCAAGGAATGGTATTATTCAGAATATCATGTGCCAAAACTATTCAAAACCATTTATTGAGCACGGACAGCGAACCAACAACTGTGGCTTATTCCGGGAAAATGAAGACGTAACTACCTAAAGCCTACTTTCCCCTCAAGGGCATATTTAAATACCAATTACCAGACAGGGTAGCAATTTCTTAAACTGATATTAATGTAATGATAACAGAAAGAAAAGGAGGTCAGTGCAAGTGTAGTTTTCCAGTATAGTCCAGCACCGCGTTTGCTGTTTAAACATGCAGCCTGGTCCAAAATAGATGAAACTATGGTTTCCAAAGGAAGTAAGGCCACAATAGTCCTTTGGTGCTACATCAGGAAGTATGGGTTTTATCCACCAGAAAATGAATTGCCTAAGGCAATATGCACTATCATATAAAAAAGCATTTGCCTAAGAAAATATAAAATTAAATATTTAAAAATATAGATGTACTTCTAGCTTATTATCAATTTATTTTCAACAATGGCAATATTGTAATTATATTAAATTTTTTAACCTATATTTTGATTTCCTTTACTAGAAATTATCTTCTAGACTTGTTCACATTTAGCTCCTCCAAAATTTCCAAGAATAGTTTTTATTCTTTTTAAAAATTAATTGCAAGAATCATTATTTCTGAGTGAGATTGCTAATTATAACACTTCCTTTAAAATTGTGCATCTGATTCTAGTTTTTGAAGAAATGTTCTCAACTATAAAAGAAAATCTTTTATGCATTTTGTTTGAACTGATCAATCACATTAAAATATAATTACCATACTTTAATTTGTTTTTTAACAACTTTGAGTCACTTCCCACTACCAGGCTATCTTTTGGTCTAGCTCTCGTTTTTAGACACTTTAACTGAATTACATTATTTTAAAATACTTTTGTCTCCAGCCATGTCTTTACACTGCTTTTAGTCACAGTGTTCAAATCATAAACTTCTTATTTTAGATTTTGTTTGTAGGGATTATAGCGTTCGGATGTCAGGAAACAGTTCACTCTTGACGATTTTGTTACCACATACTGAAGATTGTCTTTGTGCTTCAGACATCTTTTTGTACATTTCCACATTAAATTTCTTTTTTCTGTTTCCGTATCATTTCGTCCTTTTCCACTGATATTCTGTAATCTTGTCACTGACAATCAGCTATAGACTTTAGCTTTATCGGAAACATCACCTCACACATTGGCATGAATTTTCTTTCACATTTTAATTCTACGTGCAGCAAACAATTTTGAATATCTTCTACTTAGTGAAGTAGATGTGTCTTGAGCTCTAAATTCTTCCGCATTCTGTCATGTCACCTTGGGGGGGTGACCTAATTTCAGTATTTCAGCTTCCACATGGTACGATAGCAGGGAGATAAAAAAGTGCACATAGGAGCTGTGAAGATAATAATTGCATCGCTCTGTGCCAATGTGAAGTGTGGTAGGAATAGGGCAAAAATGAAACACTACGTCTTTTCATTTCATTTTCGCGTTCTCATAAATGTATCTTGCCGATGTGGTGCTCCGCCCTCAAGTGGACATAATATTGCTTTGCCAGCAAACACTTAAGCTGATAGCAACTAAGGAGCTATTTTATTAAGAGTCTTAGGCCTGTAGGAAAGGGAAACAAAATGAGAGCTTGGCAGAATGTAGGGAAAAATATATTTTTTTCTCTAACTAGGAAGGAACATAGTAGCCTACGTAACTTGCCATAAAGTAGAAAGGAAAGTAAGAGATGTGCATTTATTTATTTGTAAAGCAATGCTCTGTGTTATACAAAGAAAAGGTTTGGGATTCGTACTGATCTAAGTTTAAAGCATCACTGAGTCACTCCCTGGTTTTATTAAATGAAATTCCATTGGGCACTCTGAGACTCCATTTCAACACTATAAAATGGGGGTTAAGATACAGCACTCAGATATTTGTAAGAATTAAAAATAACAAAAGCACTTAATGCCATAATTGACTCATGGTTAGTATCTCCTAAATGGTAGTTTTTTTAATCTGTGTAAATGTGCACACTTGATTGAAAACTGTTACAATGGAACCTGTACTAAAACTTAAGTATTTGAACATGCAATATAAATATTCAAGTACCAAAAATGTGTGTGTGTATATATATACATATATACATATATATGCCTGAATTTTATACATTTACTAGTATAAACTAATGGGTTCTAATTTCAAAAAAAAAAAGTATTAATTCTGCTCAACTTTCTGTTACCCATCACCTTCCAAAAGATGGTCATTATTAATGCTTGTAACATCTGGTTTATACTTTTCTGATTCTATCTTTGGATGTTAATAAAGGTATTGCCACAATTTCTTGACAAAACATATTTGATCAGGACCAAAACCACACTAGGAATTTCTAACATTTCAGTATTTCCAACAAGCAGTTGCAAATCCATATTGTTTTAGCCTCAATCACCTTCTTTCCAATATTAGTGTCTTAATACATTAATTTCGTTTGTAGAACATTTGAGTGTTTGTTCCCTTCTGCAACAACCTAATGAACTGCTCCTGAACGTTGCTCTCAAAAGCAACTAGAAGAGGAAAGACACCTGTAAATACTCATGGCAAATTTCAGTGACTTTAGAACAGCCTTATGAAATGAGTAAGCAGTCTTTTGGTGAGAGCCTCCTTCTGGAATCAAACGTCTTCCAATATACTCTTGGCCAGGTGATCTGCTCACAGACATCTGATCTTGGTCTCTTGTGCAAATCCTACCATTCCTATGATTTGCATTCACACTTTAATTTAAAGCACTACTCAAGGTTCAGTAAATATTTATTTAGAATACTCTGTGTGTGTGTGTGTGTGTGTGTGTGTGTGTGTGTGATTGCAATGAAAGCAAAATTTAACTATATTGGAGAGAATGTAAGAGAGTTTTTACTTACTTGTTACTTTACTTAAAAAAATTAGCCAGTCCTACTTACAGGTAACAAGAATTTCTAAATGAATTGTACTTCTCTGTCTTCATTTTTACATACACAGAATTAAAAGAGATAATAACATTATGGGGTCATAATTATGGACCAAGTATAATTAGCTTTTCCTCTTAGGGTTGATTTTTTGTTGGCTAACAAAAAAAAAATCAATTTTCAATTCAGATAGCACAAAAACAAGGGCTTTCGATATTAGAAATGTAGGCACTGTGTAAATTGAAACAGATATTTTCCTTTTGAGAAACCAATATACGTATCTCATCTCACAACATCTGCTCTTCTATCAAAAAGGAATGAATAATGTTGAGTTCTCACTCTAGTTTTTTGGAGGTGATATTTTAAATTTAATCTTTAACATCACTGTCTATAAAACATCTCTCTGTTTCTATCTCCATCTCCCTTTCTCTCTGTGTGTCTCTCTCTCCTAAATACGCAGACACGCAGTATTTGGAGTGATGTTTTTCTGTGGCATCTATTCAGTATTATTTCCTTATCACTCTCTTCTTTTTCTTCTGCCTTAAAAAGAAATGGGTTCTTACAGCTGTGTTGTAACAAATGCAAAAATACAAGGCTTTCTTTGCCCTTGGAAAAGTGGAAGGGCTTAAGCAGATGTGTCTGGGATAAAAACATATCTTCAAAATTCTAAACGTTCTTTACAACAGATCTCATAGAGCAACAAACTGCATTATGATGTAGTTCCCCAGGAGAAGTGAAAATTCAGAAAAGCGGATGTCTGCCAGTTACCCAGAGGATAGCTTCAGGTTCCTGAGAAACTTACCTGTAAGATACTAGATGTAAGTTGCAAGAATGACTTCCAAATGCTGTCCTCCTTTCCAAATTAATTACGTAGAATAAAAAGAAACGTGCTTATCATCTGCCTTAAATTAAGATTCAGGAACATCTAATGTAGCATTCATGATTTATTAGATATTTAGTTTCTATTATGGATGATATGTGCTTCATTGTGAATGGCATACAAAGTAATTCTACATAACCCTTGCCACCAAAGGAGTTTAGAATCTAGTTGAGTGTTATTTTAAGATAAAATGCTAGATGTTAACAAGAAATTGGTAATATTATAATTTTAAATGTTTAATGAATAGCTTTAAGAGCACATATTTATCACCCTTCGCCTAGAATTTATCCAGCACTGGCTTATATCAGCTCCTTCCACAGCATCTCGTACACCAAAGCACAGTGACTTTTCGAAAAATCTATGACTCTATTATTCACTCTCCTAATGTCTTTTCTGCACAGGTTTTAGTTCCTCCAACCCCTCATTTCCACACGTTAATTTTATTGGATCTTACTAACGTACAAATCGGTTTTTCAGGGCTATGTAGAGGATTTAGAACAAGGACTAATTAAACAGACAAAAGGACCCTTATAACAGCTTTCATCTCTCCTGAATGAGAGGATTAATTTCAACAAATTACAATTGTCTTAAGAATAATCCACAAAGAACTGCCCTACAAGAGTCTTTAATGATGGAAATTTTTCCTTAGCAATTTGTACTACTTGTTATTTAGATGTTTTTTTTTTAATTGTTAAAAAGATTCTCCATGATTCATTATACATAAATTCCAAAATCAATATAATTCAGAGGAAATGCTAATGTGTGTTCTAGCCTATATAGGTCATAATTGTCATCCACAAAGCAAAAGTTCTAACTATACATTCTACTCTCTTGTCCATTGAAACATAATAATTTTGAGCAATGTTAGTGCTCCATGATGGCTGTGAGTATCCAGTAAATTCATCCCAGTTTTGCCCCAATGAAGCATCCCATTTATGTCATTTGATGAAATGATATTCTTCCTTCAATACCAAATTGAAGTTCCTCCTTGTTAAGCTTCTTCTTTCTTCTCTCAGCCTTCTATTCACGACATAATTTGGAATATTTATGTGACTCTAAACTAGCACCAAATACATTACAAATTTTGTTGCTATTATTGTTTTGTCTTGCAAATACATATTTTATAGTGTAGAGCATTTGGATTTTAAGAACATTTCCTATCATCATTAAAACAAAGTAATTATGGAGAACCTATATATTATGATCATTTAAAAAAAAGTCATCAACAGAACTACTCAGAAAAGCAAGACTAAAAAGAATAACAAGCATGATTTTGGCTTTAGAAGTATAACTTATTTATCCCAATATAATTTAAAAGTATATGAAATTAAATACAAGTGAGGAACAAGATAGAGGTAATTCTAAATATTTGAGAATGTGTAGGATGAAAACGAGTAATGATTGTACAGTCTATTATGAATTTGGGACAAAGTAATATATTAATCAAAATTTTCCATTGTTCATTAATAATATTTATTGAGCCTGTACCAGATGTTGCTTTGAATAAATTATTTTTATAGAACTGATTCACATTGCAAAGATTTTATTTCAGAAATGGATTGAGTAAAAAAAAAATCACTTCTTTAAACCTAGTTTTTATTTTATTTATATTTTTTTATTTAAAAAAAATTTTTAACGTTTATTTATTTTTGAGACAGAGAGAGACAGAGCATGAACGGGGGAGGGTCAGAGAGAGAGGGAGACACAGAATCTGAAACAGGCTCCAGGCTCTGAGCAGTCAGCACAGAGCCTGACACAGGGCTTGAACTCACCGACCGCGAGATCATGACCTGGGCCAAAGTCAGACGCTTAACCGACTGAGCCACCCAGGCGCCCCTAAACCTAGTTTTTAAAAGGAAATAATTTGAATAGGATATAGTACTACCACTAAGGAGTTTATAATTTCTTTAATTCAGGGCAAAGGTGAAAAAATTACATAAAAATTAATATTAAAAAAATAGAGGATGGGGAGCCTGGATAGCTCAGTCAGTTAAGCCTTCAACTTCAGCTCACGACATGATCTCACAGTTCATGAATGCGAGGCCCGCGTTGGGCTCTGTGCTGACAGCTCAGAGCCTGAAGCCTGCTTTGGATTCTGTATCTCCCTCGCTCTCTGCCCTTCCCCTGTTCGTGTCTGTATCTCTCTCTCTCAAAAATAAATAAAAATTAAAAATTAAAAATTAAAAAAAAAACACAAGAGGATCAACTAATAATATAGAGTGAGGAATATGAAAGCATATGACCCGTAAGGTCAATTCATTTATTTAATAAAGATGTATTAATAGTGCCAGGCACTGTGACAGACACTAGAAATATGGTGTTTAGTATAAAAGAAAAATCTTTCCCTTCATGGAGCTTGTATTATACCAAAGAAGTATAATGCATGGTGTATTAGTGATACATGCTAAGAAAATAAAAAAGACAGGTAAAGAAGATAGAAAATGTATTAGATTGGGCTACAGTTTTATAATGTGTGTAGGGACAGCCTTACACATTAGTGTCTCAGGGATAATGACCTGAAGGAGGCAAGGGAAGAAGTCATGATTATATCTAGTGGAAAAATTCAGAAAGTAGTAAATGCAAGAGTCCTAAGAAAAATGGGATAGGAGGCTGCTGATCCATTTTAGGAGCAGTGCAAATGTGAGTGTAGCTCAAAATTGGTGAGGGGGCAGTTATATGAGTAAAACGAGTAATATTGGAAAAAAGAACTTACAAAAGTTTTTGATCAAGTATGTGAAGCAACGAGATTTCATTTACTGAGATGTGAATTACTCTGAAGGTAAAGGCTTGATGAGAGGATTAGGAAATGAGTGAAAAGAATGACAGGGTTCTGTTTCAAGATGATGAAGCAGGAGGCTTCTGAATTCACCTATGCCCAAGGATGCATCAAATCTATAGTTACAGTGGAGTAATATTCCACTAAAAGAGATCCAGAAACTAGTTGGGTGAGTCATGTGCACAGGGTGAATGAGAAAATACCCACATTGACCCCAGTAGGAAAGGCTGAAGAAACACACTCTTGCCATAAACCACATCCCCAACTCTCAACTTCTCCCTGAGGAGTAAAGGTATTGGATCCAGTATCTAGCACTCCAACTTTTAGGATGTCCACCAAAGTAAGAAGCTGGCCCTTAAAACACCTAGCTCTGAAAGCTGATGGGGCTTGCCTTCATGAGACCCACAAGATAACAGCAAAGAAAGAGTTTTAATCTGCTCCAGAGGACTCTGTGGCCATCCACCACAGAGGTTCAGGCTTAGCACAGAGGGGACCCACAGAAACACCCATCTCCCAGTCTTTCCCTGAAAGAAGCCTGTTCACATACGTCAAAATGCTGGAGGGTTACGCTTCTAATTTAGCACACATCTAGCGGCGATTGTGATTCTCCCGGAAGACCAGAGAGGCCGCGGATGCCATCTCTGCGTTCCCCCTCTGGCCCCCTCCGGGTCACCAGTGTCTTCCTAGAAGGAGCATGTGCATACGTTATGTGCCTGGCAATCTTGTAACAAGTCCTCCAAGTTACTCATGTATGGTATATTTTCAATATGTGGGCAAATTTTAGGAAACGTGGCCTATTAAAATAATGATAAAATAATGTCTAATTTGTAGGGCTAAAACAAAAAGAAATAAAATACCAGAAAAAGATGACATATTTCTCATGAGATGAGTGAATGGGTTTGAAGCATATATCCTTTGGGAGTAGTGTAAAGAAAATTATTAACTTTAAAATTCCGTGTACATTAACATTTTAAGGGTAATCATTAAAGTAATTGAAATAGAATGCATATATTCCAAACTAATGAGTGAGAAAAAAAGTGATTAAATGTCAAGTTACTGGCAACCCAAAGAGAGAGAGAGGATATTCACAATACACATATTGGACAAATTTAGAACATATGAGGTACGCCAGCAAATCAATTAGAAGAAAAGTCAGACGATGGAAACAAAGTGGGAAAAAGGATTTCAAAGGCACTTCGCTAAAAAAAAAAAAAAAAAAAAAAAAAAAAAAAAAAAAAAAAAAAGATATTATCAAAACCCCTATAGGTAAAAGTATTATTCACCAATACTACCAATAAAATGTCAATTAAAACTGCAAGGCCATCATCTCAACGCTAGAATGTCTAAAATGAAAGAGATGAAAAAGTGTTGGTAAAGAGGTAGAGGAGCAAGCACTCTGTATGCTCTTAGCCAGTTTGGAAAAGGGATGATTTTGCGTGAAGGTATATCCTTTAATGAAACGTGGACATAGGTTTACCAAAAGGCATATAGTAGCACACGTAGAAGTACCATTCACAACAGTCCCAAACTGTTAACTACCCAAATGCCTATCAAACATAGAATGAATAACTCAACTATGGTATATTCACAAATAAAGACATTAGAGCAACAAGAATAGATAATCGACCACTTCATAGAAAAATAAAGATGATTCCTATAGAGAAAATCAAACAAAAAAAATACGTATTCTTTAAATCTATTTACCTAAAGTACAAAATACCAAATCTCATCTGTGCTGCTAGAAATCATATCAGTGGTTCCTCTTTAGTGGCTACAGACCGGACAGGAGCATGAGGGGGTTTCTGGGGTGATGGTAATACTGTGTTTCTTAATCTGAGTGCTAGACATGTAGATACATTCAATTTGTAAAAAAAATATTGAGTTATATACTTAGGTGCATTTTTGTTTGTGTGTTATACTTTGATGAAAAGTTTTGTTTTTTGTTTTGTTTTTAATTTAAACACATTCCCTTAACAACAAAAAAGAATTCAGGAAAGAAAATAAAAAAGAGAAACAACACACATAAAAAGTATTCCAAACATAACAAGCGTCATGGTGAATGTAAATGTATTAACTACTCAGTATATAACAATAGAAACCTAGGCAATTCTTAATAAAATATATATGTGTATCGTAAGCCCAAAATAGGGTTGAAAGTAAAATAATATAAGATTTTACAAGAAAATCCTAACCAAAATGAAGGTGGTATGACTACCTCAGGGTTTCTCAACATTGGTACTATTGACATTTGGGACTAGATAAGTCTTTGTTAGGAGAGATTGCCTTTGTAGGTGTTTAGCAACATCCCAGGCCTCTATGCAGTAGATGCCAGGATCACCACCACTTCCATTGTAATAACCACAAAATGTCTCCAGACATTATAAAATGACCCCTGGATTACAAAGTCACCCCTGGTTGACAACCAGTGGGCTCCCTTAACAGTGTACAAAATAGACTTTAAATAAAAGCTATTAACAGACTTAGGGGTACTCGGTAGCATTAAAATATTTAATTCATATTTGTTCCTCAATAAATACGCATTAAGCTTCCACAACATGCTAGACATCAGGGAGACAACAGAGAATAAGCAAACAGAATTCGGGTTGTCACGGAACTCACAATCTAGTGAAGATCAACAAACAGTAAACAAATAAATAATTCATCGGCAACAGTGAGCAATAAAAGTAAAACATGGCAAGTGGATGGATTTTGATGTAGTGAAGTGCTATTTTATATAAAGTTCCCAGGAGATTTACGTAGTAAGTTGACATCTCAAAACGCACACCAAGTAAGTGAAGGTTGTTCTGGAAGAAGGGAAAGCAAGTGCTTGCACAGAATCCAAGAACCATAGAAAGGACAATGTGGCTCGAGTAGGGTAATAAAAAGGAACTGCAAAAGAAGACAAAAATAGTGCAGCCAGTTTGTCAAGGAATTTTGGATTAATTGGATATAATTATTCTAAACACATATGTAGGTAGCTAAAAACAAAGAATGAAAACACAGTAAAACATAAAATACATAAAACTATCAGAATTCCAAACTAATGAAAATACATAACCACATGTGGAGACCTCTCTTAGCAACTAAAATATCAGTCTGACAGAACATCAAGGATATAGAAAAATTGAACAACATAAATAAATGACTAACTTCCTCTAACAGACATAACTCTAAGTTTGAAAATAAACTCTTGTCACCCTGCACTTCCTATTTGGTGAGCAGCATTATCGAACTATTCACAACATCACCGAATTCAGAAACCCAGTTAGTAGAGCTGACGCCTTTATCCACCCCCAACACTTCCCATATTCATGCATTGTCTCATGTCTATCTCCAGAACTGCCCTAATAGACTTTCCACCCTTTCCACCTGGGCCGTCCAAGTCCAAGAGTCTCCCCCCACCACTTGCCTACAGCACAGTTCCCGGAGAGCACAAGCTGTTCTCTTTCAATGCATCCTTCCGGTTACAGAGAATACCTCTTGAAACACAGCTATGATCATGCAACTTCCATACTTAAATCCTTCAACCAACCACAGGATAAAGCCCAAACTTGTGGCAGACCCCTACCTTACTAATTCTGGCCAAATCCTCTTCCTGATCTAAGTCTCGGCTTAAATGTCACTACATCAGAAAGACATAAGGTTTGGCAAAACCTCATTTGAAGTCAGTTTTCTTATTCTTCATCTTAGCTTTCTGAATTTCCACTCCTTTTTCTCTGGGGACATTTTTTTCTTGTTATTTAGGTATTTTAAAAATTAATTATGTAATATCAACTGTTACACCAGACTAAAAATGCTACAACTTTAGGCATATATTCTATTTTGTTTATGCCATAAAACTAGCACAATGATTGAATGAATGATCCAAGATACCCGACGCCGTATCACCCTAGCCCCGTTGTGCTCCCACTAATGTCTGCCATCCTACCAAACCATTATCGTCGTCTCTGTCCATGCTATTTCACAGCTCTGGGTTTTTGCTCAGGAACCTCATTCCCCTTTCTGTCAAATGCCTTTACTGCTTATATGGGTAGTTTGCCACCACCTATACATTTTTTTTTTTTTCAGGAACCAATTAAGAAATGATTAAAGAGATCAAAATGATCTCTTTAATTAAATCATTTTTTTACCCTCCTCTCTTCATTGTACTGCCAGTGGAATGGATGGTATCCACATTTTTGTGCTAAGCTTGTATCATTCAGAGTTCATTCTGGGCACAGAAACACAGCCGCTACTGCAGCAAAGATAATTTCATGCAGAGATGTGTTAAATAGGTATTGAAGAAATGCAAAGACAAAACAGGTACATGAAGGTATCTCCTTAGGTAGGCAACAACAGAGAGCAGCTATATCCCTAAGTGCCGGAGGAACAAGAGGAGTTGGAAATTTAAAACCTTAGCCTACTCAGAGGAGGGGCCTTTCATGCTGAAACTCAGATGTCTGTGGAGAAGGTGCCCCTGCATTGGGTTCCATGGTTCTGGTTTTGTAAGTGTTGTGGAAACTGCTACTAAGGGAGCAAAGTGCCAAGGTTAGGATAAAGAAGCTCTCTGTTAAGGTGGCGCTGACAGGTATAGGAAACAAACAACAGCAACCAAATGGTGCACAGCCCTTCTCTCTCCTTCACCCTTTTAGGATCTATCATCTCTTACTGACAGAGACTTAACAGCAAGCTGTCTTGCCAAGGAAAATGTGGTTTACAGAGTCCGCAAGTATAGATGTGTTTAAAGGAAACAGATAACAATTTAATAACTGGCACACGGTTCAATATGCTTTATCGTAGTCATTTTTAATTTACCTTTCATTCATTCACTTATTCAACAATCGTTTATTGATAACTCACTCTATGTCAGGTACAGTGATAACCTAGGCAGCTAGAGTGATGAATCGTAATTAGAGTACTTGCCTTCATGGTGTATTTTTTTTTTATTGTGCTTATTTTTTGAGTTTTCTATTCCACCAAACTCCATGCACTTTTAATCAGAGAACACAAATTTAAAATCTATATTATTTTAAAATATAGAATATTTTAGATATACAGAACATAATACAATAGGCACCCATGTATGCAGTGACCCTCGTCTCTGGAGAACAGTAGATCTCAACTGGGGATGATCTGGGCCCCCGCACCAGCGGACATTTGGCAATGTATACCAAGGGGCAGCAGACTATAACCTGATGGCAAATGCTTCCTGCCACCTGTTACCGTAAATACAATTTTATTGGAATATTGTCACACTGTTCATGGCTGTTTTCATGTGCCACCAGCAGAGGTGTGACAGGGATAGAGACTAAATGGCCCACAGCATCTGAATATTTATTATTTGTCCCTTGGGAGAACAAATTTGCCATACTATATTACTATATATATATATGTATATATATATATATATATATATATATATATATATATATACACACACACACACACACATATACACACACACACACTCTATATACATATATACATACTATATACATATACTATATATACATACATACTATATATACATACATACATACATATACATATATATATGTATATACATACTATATATATACAATATATACACTACATTAAAATGTAGTATCAGCACTTAAAAGGATATCATATAGGTGAAATTTTTTGTTATGTATGCATGTAAACACATGCTACCAAAATTAACCAGGGGAAATGTATGAATTTACTTTTGAAATTTAAACACATTTTGCATAAACAACTTCCCTAGGGCATGACAAGTTCAATTTTCAGTTTTCATTTAAATATTTTCATTGAAAATATTTTCAAGCATTTTTCCGAGGATACTTGGTGGAGATAGAACTGATATCATTTTGTTTGTTCATTTATTTCTCAATTCCCTATACTGTTTGGAACCCGTGTGTCTTCTTAAGCTCACTAGATAAGAAACATACATTTTCCCCAGGGGTAGTACAACCTAGCAGTATTTGGCAGATCATTTTCCACCGAAGGCCTAATATATACAACCGTACTTCTACCCCGCATTACGTGCCTTTTAATTTGCAAGGGCAATCTCTCTCTTTTTTTTTGTTTATTAGCACATTGAAAATTAATTTATCAAACTATATTGCAGTAAACTTTAAAAAGAATCCCAGTCCATATATAAGCCAAGTTTCTATATGATCCTGTCAATTTAAAATGTTTTTTATTAGCCATGATGCGCTACTAGCTGAACTTAAATATGTTACAAAGTTTGAGCAAAAACATAAAGTAAACAAGAAAATTCCTGCTCTTTGTTGCCTTTTACTGTTTATTATTTTTATATGTTCAGAGACAAAGTATCACTCCCTGAAAAATCTCTCACGTGCACTATCATTGAAATTATAAAATTATTTTGAAACACTATATTTTTAAATTATTTTGACTTAAATTTTCTTCCCTTAGACTGCTTTTTACTAGTTTCACTTCACAAAGCAACAACCTATCGGCTTTTTTCTTTTACTTTTTTTTTTTTTTTTAGCAACAGTCACATTTTTCTCTGTCCATGAAAGAAATATTTTCCCTTTCACAGGTTGTATGAAGTAGGAGTACATATTATGTTTGCCCTTTCAAACAAGAAAAGGGCAAAATCTTTCAATGCATTTTTTTTCTAATTGCATACATTTTTCTTTATTTTTCTTTACAAGATAAGAATACAGTAAGTTAACCTCTCCTAAAGCTGAGTTCCTTTGTGACACTGACTAAATCAACTCATTCAGGCCCTCAGCAATTATATAATTGACTCTCACTCATTCAACAAATAATTAGTAAGCATTTACAACTTACTATAGGTGTAGTTCAGATTGTTTGGGATCTATAGAGTTGACAAGAGGAGATCTTTGCTTTCACGGTGTTTACGGCATGGCAAGAAGTCAGAAGAAGTGACAACATGTCATTAACTCTACCCCAATGGTACAATGTTAGAAAAACTATAGTGTAAATACTAGATAACTATTTTAAGAGAGTCAGAGTGGATGTTTTACAGAGGAAATAATGTTTGTATAAACTGTTATCGAGGGGCGCCTGGGTGGCTCAGTAGGTTGAGCGGCTGACTTCGGCTCAGGTCATGATCTCGCAGTCCGTGAGTTCGAGCCCCTCGTCGGGCTCTGGGCTGACAGCTCAGAGCCTGGAGCCTGCTTCAGATTCTGTGTCTCCCTCTCTCTGACCCTCCCCCGTTCATGCTCTGTCTCTCTCTGTCTCAAAAATAAATAAACGTTAAAAAAAATTTTTAAAATAAAAAAAAATAAACTGTTATAGAAATAAGACATTTGGTACTCTGGCATTAAGCATAGATGGGGAAAGGTCATTCCAGGCTGTGGGAAGAATATGTGAAAAAGTGTATTTTGACAGTCCATTTGAAGACTTAAACATTCATCTATGTCTCTGGAAAATTAGGTGCAATATTAAAAAAATGAAGATTATGAGAAATATATAAAATTGTACTGCATATAACACACTGAGGTGTGATTTTACTAAAGACAATGAGGAACTACAAGCTAATTTTAGGCAAAACATAAACATTACCTAAAATATTACTAGAATAATAGCAATAATGGAGAGAAATGTCTATATAAAATAGATAATTAAGAGGTTGTATCCACATGTCTTGTTTAGTGTATAAAACAGATGAGGAAGAAGGAAGGAAAAGAATTATTGCCAGCTTACAGGCATGCTTCTGGCTTGTTTCTGGCAGGAATAGCATGCCATTTCAGAGGTCGGAAATCTAATACGATGAATTTGATAATTACACACAAAGTTAGAGATGAAGTGTCAAGTAAGGCTACTCACTAGAGACTGTTTATGAGCTCTTAACGTTAGGTGAAGTCATTTCTGTATATGCAGTTTCCCAGGAAAAGCGTATGAGGAGTAAAGAGTGTCTGGGTAATACGTGTAAAATGACAGGGGAAAACCACTCCATTAAAGAGGAGACAGTTTGGGAGTTTGTTACAAAGCGAACTCACATGATTCAGCCATTGACTCATAGGTATTTACACAACTGATTGGAAAACTTCACACAAAAACCTGCACATAAATGTTTGTAGGATACCTGTCCATATCTCTGTGATAGCTCTCAGTAGCAAGCAGTCCAATCTATTCATATGGAGATGGTTCATTATCATTTATGAATATATTCTCATCAAAATTCTAGCCAAAAAATCCGCTGTTAAATTTTCACAAGGTAAGCCTTGTAACTTCCAGTCTGAAATTCAATAGTTTGAAACATTTATGTATTTTCCTACAGGTGAAGTAACAATTTCCTAGAGCTGAAATAATATTACTAATTCTCCACGTTTGCTTTTTTTTTTTTCCTAGAAATCAATGTTAAGAAATGTGATACTTCTTAACGTTTTGGTAAATCTAAAAAAAAAAAAAAAATGAAGAAAGAAAAAAACAGTGACAATCTAGAGAAGATCCAGTTAGGTTCACAGACCCAGGCATTCATCAAAAAGTTAATTTTCAATTGAGACTGAGTTAAAATTTCGAGTGTTTGAAAGCTGGCCAAAAAATGATTTTGCTTGTATCACCCATTCTTTAAAGGTAAAAACTTTTGGTTCAAAACTTTTGGCTTAGGATCTATGGTCTTATATAAGACAAGTAGTCAAAATCATGAATAGCATGTAGAGAAAACTAAGATTCCTCTTTGTGTCTTTGTTGTTAAAATAAGGAAAATCCATCAATTTCTTCAAGAATTCTTCTCAAATATGCTGTCTGACTTTACCCAGAGAAGAAACTGTGCATCTGACACAGCTGTCACAGGGCGGTTTGATTCTGCCCCTTCAAACCCACAGTTTACTCATTAAAGGTATACTTCTGCAACTTACCCAATGGGTCTAAGAGTCAAGTAAATAACATTCCCAAAAATGTAACTCGCCTTAGAGTTGTGTTGTGACAGTTCATACTTTCCTTAAAATCGAGTAATATTTAATGATTCTGGGATAGAAGAGACTGCACACATTTGAATGCATATTTCTTTCTCCTCTCTACCTTTAATGAATCATAAAATATAATACTCCCTGGGTTATATGAGCCAAGGAGCCCATCCCCCACACCATTCATTGATGGCTTATTCATTTCACGATTTCCGCAGGCAGTATGTCAGGCTTCACCAGCTCCACAGAGATTGCCAAAAGAGAAAGCCCTTAGTGTTTTATGTCCATAAAACATATTTTATGAATAGGTTCAAACTGCTTTAATAATCTATCACGAGGAGTTTGTGCCTATCCTTAAGTGATTATATCATATCATGCTAGACATTACTATAAGAATATGTATTATTTACACGGCAGAGCTGAATAGCCAAGAGTGAAGTCAAAGAAAGGCAAATAAATTTTAACTGTTACTCTGTTCTGCTCTAAAATGGCTGGAATTCTGTACTATCTTCCTTTTATTTCTGCTTCAAACAGACTGCCTTTTTTTTCATGCAGCAACCTCTCTTCATTCACTCTCCTCTTGGCACCATAATTTTCTTATGTACCCTCAAGTTCATGAATAATAACGATGCTAATGTTTAACATATTCTTTCATCTCTAAACCAAGTTCATATTCTTGAGTTTGTTCTCATCCTTCAGTTAAGGGGAAAGTTAATTACCGCATTCAACTTTGGGAAAATATTTACTCAGAGTAAGTGCCTCTCATTAATAAGTTGAGAATTCTTTCAAATTTACCTTCCCTTAATTTCATATAGCATTTCTATGTGAAATCGTCTCTCTCTGCTGCAGGATGATTGGCGATGATGATGGCGGGGGATCCTGGTGCTGTAGCTGATAGCGGTAACAATAATGGTGATGCTTTAGGTGATTTACAGAGATTGACAATGCTGTAAGGTTTGGGTCCTTATTCCTACTTTTCCTACTTCCCGTCATGCCCCCACTCTGGTTCCTGATTTCTATTTTAAAAACTTCTCATCTTAAATTTTGTGTTTCTAATTTTCCAATACCTTTACTGATTTTAATTGTATGCTTTAACAATTTTTTTAATCTAACATATGGAAACAATTTGTGATCTAGAGAACTCCATTTGAATTTTTAGTGACAACTGAGATTTTTTTTTTCTGTGATCCCATTAATAAACTCTATGTTTCAAGTATTGACTATGGGGGTTTTTGAGAGTTCTACTGTAATATGTGGATTGAAATCAGAATGAAAAAAAAACCATGGAATTATAAAAAATAAAAATTAAAAAAATTGAACAAATATAATAAAGAGATTCTATTAAAAGCTATATTAAACAATGTTAATATATTCCTAATTTTCTTTGTTTTTATCAACTCAGAAAAGTAAAGTTAAATGGCTGATTTCAACAGCATCTTTTAGAAATACCTTTTTTTAAAATTCAAATACTTGCAATAAAACTGAACAAAAGTGGAAGCATGGCTGACATGTAAACAACTGTAATATTTTTGGTTCTTGATAGAATTATATATATGTATGTGTGTGTGTGTGAGTGTATTTACATATATACATACACACACATACACACACACACACACACACACATACACACACACACATACAGTAGTAGTAAAAACTTCCATTAGATTTGGTTAACTTAATCAAGATACGTCCCAGATATGGAACTTAAATCTCACTATTAAAGAAACAGCTCTGGGGCGCCTGGGTGGCGCAGTCGGTTAAACGTCCGACTTCAGCCAGGTCACGATCTCGCGGTCCGTGAGTTCGAGCCCCGCGTCGGGCTCTGGGCTGATGGCTCAGAGCCTGGAGCCTGTTTCCGATTCTGTGTCTCCCTCTCTCTCTGCCCCTCCCCCGTTCATGCTCTGTCTCTCTCTGTCCCAAAAAAATAAATAAACGTTGAAAAAAAAAATTTAAAAAAAAAGAAACAGCTCTGTTTCCATACTATCACATTGCTTTGCAAAACACTTTCCCATAGGTTATATAAATAGAAAACCTGAGGGGCGCCTGGGTGGCTCAGTCGGTTGGGCGACCGACTTCGGCTCAGGTCATGATCTTGCAGTCCGTGAGTTTGAGCCCCACGTCGGGCTCTGTGCTGACAGCTCAGAGCCTGGAGCCTGTTTCAGATTCTGTGTCTCCCTCTCTCTCTGACCCTCCCCTGTTCATGTTCTCTCTCTGTCTCAAAAAGAAATAAACGTAAAAATATAAATAAATAAATAAATAAATAAATAAATAAATAAATAAATAGAAAACCTGAGGCAAATGTCCATATTACTCAAACAAATGAATGGTGTTTTACTTACTCTCTTATAGCTGGGTACACTCTAGAGAAAAGTCTGTTCATGATTATTCTTGATTATTAAAAAAGTTTATTCTTCGTAATGCAATGATTTGTTACTTATTCTAACACCAACCACATTGCAGCAGGAGCTTTTCCTCTCTTTCATCTCTACGGATTTGTATACAGGATAATGGACACATATTTAGGGAAAGACTTAATAGTTTATATTGGCCTAGCATTAACTTTCAGCAAAAAAAAAAAAATTGCTTCTGTTCTGGAAATAATGTAGCTATAAAATATATCCTGATATTGTGGAGACATTTTAAAGTTTTCATATTTGCTGTCAACTCATAGATGGCTTCATCTTTAACTCCGTTCAACAACAGAAGGGATAAGTGGTTGTTGGGGGAAGGAAGGAAGGAAGGAAGGAAGGAAGGAAGGAAGGAAGGAAGGAAGGAAGGAGAAAGAAAGAAAGAAAGAAAGAAAGAAAGAAAGAAAGAGAGAGAGATGAGAAAGAGAGTGAGGGAGGGAGGAAGAAATGGAGGAAGGGAGAAAAAAGAAATTAAGAATAAATCTATTAGTTTCATAAATTTGGAAAACCTGATCTCTGAATGTTACAATGTCCTATTCTGCTTTAAAAACTTGGAAGACTCCACAAATATAATGAAAAACTACCCTTAAATGATATAAAATGTCCACAAATTATTAATAGTGTGATTTTGAAATTATACATGAGTCATGTTCAAGAAAATAATTCTTATAAATTATATAAACTTAACACACATTGCAACTTTAAGAATATCAGTAGAAACTACCTTAGCTCCACTCATGAGTTCAGTGCCTTACTAAGTAAACGGCATAAGAACAGCTGTAGAATATGAGACGATCCCTTAAAATATATCAGGTTTTCACCTTACACCTAGAAGACAAACACACATGCAACACAAAAAACCATACCAGGTAAATTCCGTACCCTTTTAAAAGTCATGATAAGGACAATGGGTTATATAATGTTTACTATGTGCCAGTCTTTGTTCCATGAACTTGATACATATTATATCACTAAATTTTCATTACAACTTTGTGTCAGTTCTGGAAGGCTAAGCTACCATAACAAAAATAGACGCCCAGCATTTAGTGCCCGCACAAAAATAATTTCTTTTTGATGTAACATTTCAAGTCAATTAAGGCTGGACATCACAGTGACTCAGGGACTCAGGCTGAGGAAGGCTCTCTCATCTTCAACAGGTGGTCTGCAAGACTGTCATTGTCATTTTCATTCCATTCAGCCAGAAGGCAGAAATGGAATGAAGCACTGGGAAAAGCTCCTGGCTAGCTTAGAAGTGACGTATATCACTCCCACTTACAAGCCAATGAGTGAATATTTCAGCGAGAAAGCTAGTGGCTGTAGACCAGGGAAGCAGGATCACGGTGTGCATTAACATGGTGAGCCCTTCAAGAAAGGGCTGGAAGTTTCAGATTCTGTGTCTCCCTCTCTCTCTGCCCCTCCCCTGTTCATGCTCTGTCTCTCTCTGTCTCAAAAATAAATAAACGTTAAAAAAAAAAAAAAAAGAAAGAAAGGGCTGGAGGGAGAGATCAGGACTATATCATTCATGGTGTTACTGTGTTAGAGAATCTCACAAATCATATTAATGGACTTTTTATTTTAAACATAGTAAAAGAAAGGATTTCAGTAAAGAATGACATCAAACTTTTTGCATTTGAAAATACTGATCTTTCTCCAAAATAAATGTTTTATTTTAGAACCTATAGATTTATTTATTTTTTCAACGTTTATTTATTTTTGGGACAGAGAGAGACAGAGCATGAACGGGGGAGGGGCAGAGAGAGAGGGAGGCACAGAATCGGAAACAGGCTCCAGGCTCTGAACCATCAGCCCAGAGCCCGACGCGGGGCTCGAACTCACGGACCGCGAGATCGTGACCTGGCTGAAGTCGGACGCTTAACCGACTGCGCCACCCAGATGCCCCAAGAACCTATAGATTTATAGAAAATTTGTCAATATACTACAGAGTTCCCACACAGCTCACACCCATTTTCCCCTATTATTAATTCATTACATTAGTATGGTATATTTGTTGCAATTAATGAAGTTTAATTTATCTTTTTTTTTTCATGAATTTTGTTTTCAAATTTTTATATTTGTTTATCTCAATAGTCATTTAAAACTCTGGTTATATAAATGTCCTCCTGTGTTATCTCCTAAATATGGGCTTGCAGGAGTGAAATTGGATTATTTCAGTTAGGAGAAACACGATGATGGTATGGAAGTTTTGTGATACTTGAAAAAGAGAAAAGTGGACATATTTGACATATATTCATTTGCTGACAAACTGTTATTGTGTATCTGTTCATTACCCAAGATAATTAAGTGCCAATATAAGTAGGCCTTTAATTACTTATTAACATAGAATAAGGGTGATGAGAGATGAATATATGAAATTTATCAGAGCTTCCCAAATTACACTGTTCATGTTGCCTTTCATTGAGTAAAATGCAGGCTCCTGGAGGGGGAAAAGCAAAACAAGTATTTCCTGGAGAGCAGGGAATTCATGCTCCCAGAACAGATGGAAGAATCCAGCTGATCATTTTTAATTACCTGTAGAGAACTTTTTACTTCACTTGATGAATCACTAAGACTGTAGTTACTTTATTATCCCTTTATAAAATTGTTTCCTGTTTATGTCCTTACAGCCAACAAATACGTGAAGTTTATGATTTTCATATTCTGAAGATAGTAAGGGAAAAAAGAAAAATATAAGAGGAAAGATTGGAAAAAAATAAAAATAGTTTGAATGTTTAACATTACTGGACATAGGTCTCTGGTTCACATTGTCGTTTAATACACTACAAGGAAAGCATTTGAGGTACTCACATTTGACATTTTTATGTCTATTGGACACATATTTATCATTTCTTCAATTAAAATTCATTAGATATATGGTGCCCATTATTTTAACAAATGCATACTCAGAAATAATATTAAGCATTCAATTATAAACACTGATGTGAAAATAAGCACAAATATAATATCAAAATCACTCAGGAGGAAAATTAATACGGCTAACTACAGAAGAGGATACGTTTTAGACAAGGAGATGGTTAAGCATCAGTCTGAATATTATAGAGAAACGTCCTCCAATTTTCCATAGCAAGAGAACATCAGGAAATTTATCTAAATGAGGAAGGTGTTCATTATTTATTATTTGAGTTGATTCTCTTTCTCTCTCTGTCTCTCTCTCACACACGTGCACACACACACACATACACACACACACATCATGCACACATACTTCAACAACATAGAGAACTGAGACAATTGGTAATCAGAAAATTTCTCTAAAAAATGTCATTAATAACCACATACTTGGTGCTTGAATCTCACCTGTCTTCACACACATAGCATTTGCCAATGTTAATGGACTACATGAGGTTTACACAATTGTTTTCTATTTTCTTCATTGATACTAATTTTATCTATTTCCCTTCTATGTCTCTTATCAGTCATTTATATTTTATGATAAATATAAAGTACTAATATTCACTGTAGATTTGGAATACACAGAAACAATTAAAAGCAAAGAAAAATTAAACTACCCTCACAAAAGCAGTGAGTTGAAACAGTTTTTCACCTCATTCATTCCCATTGTAGTGGCTATTTTCAACATTTTTATTTTTTTTTCTTTTTTTCAACGTTTATTTATTTATTTTTTGGGACAGAGAGAGACAGAGCATGAACGGGGGAGGGGCAGAGAGAGAGGGAGACACAGAATCGGAAACAGGCTCCAGGCTCTGAGCCATCAGCCCAGAGCCTGACGCAGGGCTCGAACTCACGGACCGCGAGATCGTGACCTGGCTGAAGTCGGACGCTTAACCGACTGCGCCACCTAGGCGCCCCTATTTTCAACATTTTTAAATTAGATAGGAAAATAGTTTTCTCCCTGAGCTTTCATTCAGATGTGTTTATTAACAAGATTTGACTTCAAATCTTACTAGCAAAATATCTTTCTTAGCAGTCATTCAAGAGGGATGAGAGGATGGGCAAAATAGGTAAAGGGGATTAAGAGGTAAAAGTTCAAATTATAAAATAAATACGCTATGGTGATGAAAAGGACAGCACAGGGAATATAGCCAATAATACTGTAATAACTGTGTATGATGAGGACAATAACTATACTTCTCATGGTGAGCCGTGCATAATGCAGTGCATAGAACTGTCGAATCACTCTGTTGTACGCCTGAAACTAATATAACATTGTATGTCAGCTATACTTTAATAAAAAAAAAACTTTCTGTTTATATTTCCATGAATTAGTATTTAATGAAAAAATGAACGTAAACAGGTTGGGACAGAATATGATGTCAATGAAACATACAATAGAAATACCACTTTTCTTTATATTGTGGCAACTAGGAAGTGTTTTGTTTTGTTTTTTTCTTGTAGCACATCCTTATATGTTCTTTCACTCTTTTCAGGATGCTGACCATGGAAGTAGGAAGAGATAAACAAATATATATGTATTTTTTATTATATCTTATTTTCCAGCATTTGAGATTCTTATTTTTATTTTGTAAGATTTGTCATCATTTTCCTGTTGGCTTTTTTCCCTTGATTTCATGCTTAGAAACTCCTTGCTTAACTATAGGTATATGTTTTACTGCTAGTTTCTTCTTGCTGTTAATATTAACAATTTCCCATTTATTTTTTATATTGTGTGAGACTAAATTATTTTCACATTCCAGTTAATTTTCCTAATATTAATACATAAAGTATCCCTTCATCATTCCTTTATAATGCTGCCTATATGATGACATTACACATTATTTCTTAGAATCAAGTTTTGCAGAGACGACTTTGTACTATTCAGCCTATCTCTGGATCAGTTACTAATATCATCTGCTTTTACATTCTTGTTCTGTCATTTCCATTAATGCTATCTTCTCTGGATTTTTTTTTTAATTGCTGCATTTTTTTTTAATTTTTTTTTCAACGTTTATTTATTTTTGGGACAGAGAGAGACAGAGCATGAACGGGGGAGGGGCAGAGAGAGAGGGAGACACAGAATCGGAAACAGGCTCCAGGCTCTGAGCCATCAGCCCAGAGCCCGACGCGGGGCTTGAACTCACGGACCACGAGATCGTGACCTGGCTGAAGTCGGACGCTTAACTGACTGCGCCACCCAGGCGCCCCTCTTCTCTGGATTTTTATTCTTGGCTTTGTTTCTTCGGATTTTCATTGGTTCGTTGATTCATCCCTCCATTTTTAAGCACCTGTTCCACATCACAGCATGTATTGGGTGCTAAGGAATACTGACAAAGACTCCAGGCAGTAGGACTACAAAGTGCACAACTAGCGGAGGAAATATCCAGCTAGCCTCCTATGAGTTCATCTATGGTATAGCTAAAGTCTGAGTTTCTATAGCACCCTTTGCCTTCCCAAGCATATTTCCTACTACTTATTAATATCTCATTATATATTTCTTATTAACTACTGCTTCCAGATGGTCTGTGAGGCCACAAATATCTTCATAATAATATTTAAAATGATCACACCTTTTAACTGTGTTGACCTTTGTACTACTGAAGCAAAAGTAATGTTGGAGGGTGCCTGTGTGGCTTAGTTGGTTAAGCGTCCAAATCTTGATTTGGCTCAGGTCATGATCTCACAGTTTGTTGGTTCAAGCCCCGCATTGGGCTCTGTGCTGATGGCATGGAGCCTGCTTGGGATTCTCTCTCTCCCTCTCTCTTGGCCTCTTCTCTGCTCTCTCTCTTTCTCTCTCTCGAAAAATAAACTAAAAAAAATTTTTAAGTAATATTGGGCAAAATTGCATGTACGTTGGCATGAATCAAGCCAATGGTACAAAAGTATCGTGGAAATCATATTCTTCACTACCACACCCTCCGATTCATTTTCTAAAGGGACTGTTTCATAGAATCATTTAAGAACGCTCTTGATGGGGCACCTGGGTGACTCAGTCATTTAAGCATCCAACTTTGGCTCAGGTCATGATCTCATGATTTGTGGGTTCAAGCCCTGTGTCAGGCTCTGTGCTGACAGCTCAGAGCCTGGAGACTGCTTCAGATTCTGTGTCTCCTTCCCTCTCTCTCTACCCCTCCCCCACTGGTACTCTGTATCTCTCTCTCTCTCCCCCGCCAAATAAACATTTAAAAAAAAGAATGCCCCTGATAAAATAAGACAAAATATCAACTGTATTAAATCTTGATCTTAAATATACCTCTTTCCATTATACTGACAAAAGATGAGAAGTAAACATAAAAGAACATCTGTTGCATACCATATAACAGTTGTCTTGAGGAAAACACATGAGTGACTGCAGTCTGAGCTGAACTACTCACATTTTAATTGAACACCAAAAGTACGACAGAGCTAAACTATGCAGATGTGAGTATTTGGCAGATATTTTCTTGAAAATAAACCAAGATAGTCACTCGAAGGAACACAAATGACAGTATCTGATATCAACGTTAAAATGCGTGCTCTTAAGTGAAAATTAGAGTTCTGTAAAACTTGTGTCTGTCATGGTTTCTAAAGACTTAAAACCTTAAAAAGAAAAGTCTGGTAATTATATTAATGAATGTAATTCTTGGCTCTAAATTGAAACGTGCCAATACATGGAAGATCTTCATGACCAGTTAAAAATATTAAATATGTCGGGGCGCCTGGGTGGCGCAGTCGGTTAAGCGTCCGACTTCAGCCAGGTCACGATCTCGCGGTCCGTGGGTTCGAGCCCCGCATCAGGCTCTGGGCTGATGGCTCAGAGCCTGGAGCCTGTTTCCGATTCTGTGTCTCCCTCTCTCTCTGCCCCTCCCCCGTTCATGCTCTGTCTCTCTCTGTCCCAAAAATAAAGAAACGTTGAAAAAAAAATTAAAAAAAAAAAAAAAATTAAATATGTCTTTTAACATGTTTTCAGTTTTAATTTCTACCACGGACACTATCCACCTAAATTATCCAACTAGACTAAGAGCCTTTGGCGTCATCAATTGTTTTAAGAGTGTAAAGAGTTTCTGAGTTCCAAATGTTTATCTACAGGATAAAACCCAAGCTCTCAGACTGTTATATCAGTACTAGCACAAGCTTCTCAGAAATTTCATGTTTTCCTTCAAATATCATAGACACGAAGTAAGCAAATCTACTGAAATGCTTTATCCCTGCATACCTCCATGCAATCTTTCAATATAATCTTTCATAATATAATGTAGTCTCTCTTCACCTGACATGTTTCCATTTATATTACAAAAAAAATTATTGAAATGTCATCTACTCATCCTGTTCATCCTACCCACCCAGATATGGAATAACTTACATCTCATGTTGATTCCCTCAATACTTTGTAATACACCTATTATCATATATTTTAAATCGCACCAGTGTTCAGTGCCTTTTTTGTGCTGATAAATGGTAGTGGACTGTGGGCCATTTGGAAAAACCAACTTTGGTGTATTTTACACCAAAACACCAGGTTTGCTGTTTTACCTTATGCTAGGGTAGCTAGCACATAATGATTAAAAATAAACTACTGAATTTTATTGGTGAATCCTTCCCAGAGCTGAGATTAGGCATCAACATTTATTTGGAAAATATAAAGTATATTACTTTTAAATTAGGATACACAGATACCCTTGAAAATTGAGTAATAGGAGTGTATTTTAGGTTATAACATAGCTTTATATTCCAGAATGTCAGCACCTTTCTTCTTGCTTTTTTAAGGTTATGGTAGCCATAACTTGTTTGGTAATGGATAATAGGTTGGCTCCTTAAAAATATATGCTTCCGTGTATTCATGTGCAATATGCTGACTGTCTCATTTGATGCACTATTAATCCTAGAGTGGCTACTATTTGATCTTTATTTCCGTTTATTATAGAAATCAGAGTGTTACACAAATCGTCAAAGTGTGCAGCCTCTTTTCTATCTGCAACATTGAAAGAATTGAAGTTGCTGATGTCAGTTTCATAGAAGGCTTCTTTTCTAAGATGTAAATATAGCTCACATTGAACCTGAGATATGTTTCTACAGAAAAGCACATTGCTTACAAAACTTACTTTTCAGTGTGTATGTGTACAAGTTAATTTATAATGTCAGCAGTGTCTAGTGCCTAATGTACATGACAGATGCAGTTTTTCAGCTGCATAAATATAGCAACTTATTATTAAAGTTATGCGGACGTGAATGGTTTTAGCCTAACATTTATCCAGCTTTATTCTGGTGGAGTCTCTGTGATGCTCCTCGGGTGAATGTTCCTTCCTCATTCTCAGTATTTGGCCACTTTCAGAACTGGCTCACATCCAAACTCCTGGATCACAAAACACAGCCAAGTGGTTGGCTACAGTGGTTGATTCAGGGATAGGTATGTTGCAGCCAAGTCAACAAGAACGGTATAGAGTCTATTACTTGAAATATTTGTAAAGAAGTTTGCTTTTTCCACTGAAGTTGCCAAAACACAAAGGTGGAATTCTGAAGCTGCTGATGGCTATATTTAATGAAAACATTTGCAAAGAGTCTGCCTGGGAATCATGCCAAAGACAGGTAAGCGAGTCATAAAATAAAGAAAGATTAATTCCTAATGAAATATCTCAGTCCCTGGATCCAATTGTTCCTGAAGCCAAAACAACCCCTGGACTTCCTGGTTGTATAAGATATTAAATTATTTCGTTTCTTAAAGGCAGCTTGAGTTGGGTTTCTGCTCTTTAGCATTGAAAGTCATAACTAATACAGTAAAATTAACTTTACTTTCAGGTCAGTCTTGCCAGAATTATACTATAAAACAGACCAATGAGTTCACAGTATGCATAATGACCCTATTAAGAATATCACCAACTATGATGTAAACATCATAACTGAGGCAACAGTATTCAGTTCCTGAAACACAGAACATGCTAAATTTCTTAGCCTATTTTCCCTAATAGCTTCACGTACAATTCAGGAACAAAAATAAATGCCAGTTAAGTTGAAATATACATTACAACTAAATTACAATGCAATTCCTAATTATTCTTAGTGTGTCCTTTCATGATGAAATAAGAAAAGCAATTTTAGTACAGTGTATTATTGGTTTCTAAATCTTCTGAATGATGAATTAAAAAAGAATCTTGTAAAAATGGTACAATAATCATATAACGTATATCTCTGTTATCTCTAGTTTGCTGAACTCTAAAGCACAACACCCACAGTAATATTTTCTAAAATTTATTGTAATTTATACTAAACTATGCAGTAAATAAACCCAACTACAGTTTTTTTTTACTATTTTATATTCATTTAATTTGTATAAAACCTTCTATTATTATTATAATCACTAAGTCTGCTAAGCTTGAGTAAGATGTATGTCACACAAAATATATTGGACCTCTGTATGAAATTTGGCAAGACGAAGAATAATGTTTTACTTATGAGTGATATTTACTATTTTAATACGCTACTTATGTACTATAACCAGTTTAGTGAAAGTTGTTCCTCTTCTTTTTTTGGTTAATAAAATAATAGTTCCACAACTGAAAAATTTAGCTATCTCCAGCATACTTCAATTCTTACAAAATACTTTATGATATTTCAATTCTTAGACACTTTAATTATTAAAAAAATTATAGATACTTCAATTCTTAAAAATACTTACAATGCTAGATACTTCAATTCATAGAGTATTTTTACAGCTTTATATTTGAATAATGCATAGTCACTATATTTCTGTTATCTGACATATTTTATATTTGCCTAGATGAAAGTAATTTACAAAGCACTCTTACAGAATCTGCTTTTTTTCTTATGTAAGCAAGATAATTTTTTTTTCTTTTTTTAATGTTTACTACTTTGAGAGAGAGAGAGAAAGAAAAAGAGCGAATGAGCAGGGATGATCAAAGAGAGACAGAGAGAGAATCCCAGGCAGCCTCTGCACTATCCACACAGAACCCAATGCAGGGCTCAATTCCACGAATCATGAAATAATGACCTGAGCCAAAATCAAGAGTCAGACACCTAACCAACTGAGCCAGCCAGGCATTTTTTTTCTTTCTTAATCAGGCAAGAAGAAATTTAGAAATGCCAAATTCAAGTTTTACTCAAATCAAAAGCAACTATAATAATCTTAAAGAGCATTCCAATTCAGTTTTATTAGATGTCTAAATATATAATTTGGAATCATTAATTGATGTTCCAAAACAAGTGTTTCCAAGATCAAATTACACACACACACACACACGCACACACACACACAGAATATCTCTTTATTGAACCAGTTCTGAGAACTTAATGTGCATTTAATTCTCCAAGAAAAAACAAATATATAATATTCCCCAGGCTTATTTCCTAAAAAAATGTTTTTAGCTGAACTTTTTAAAAAAAAATTTTATTACATTTATTTATTTTTGATAGAGAGAGACAGAGCACAAGTGGGGGAGGGGCGGAGAGAGAAGGAGACAGAATCCGAAGCAGGCTCCAGGCTCCAAGTTGTTGGCACAGAGCCCAATGCAGTGCTCAAACTCACAAACCGCGAGATCATGACCTGAGCCGAAGTGGGACGCTCAACTGACTGAGCTACCCAGGCGCCCCTTAAGTGAACTTTTATAAAATTCCACGGGAAAAAAAATTCCACAGGAACAGATTTTTTTTTTTTTTAATGTTTATTTATTTTTGAGAGAGAGAGAAAGAGTGTGAACAGGTTCTGAAATAGCTCTAAGGCTCCGAGCTGTCAGCACAGATCCCAATGCAGGGCTTAAACTTGGGAAGGGGGAGATCATGACCTAGGCCGTAGTCGGATGCTTTATTGTCTGAGCCGCCCAGGTGCCCCTCCATAGGAACAGTTTTTTGCTGAACAAATATTTAGGAAAACAAAAGTAGAATATTTTCTTTACGCCTTTAATGAACTGAAAATAGGAGTTGCTTGGGTGGCTCAATGCATTGAGCATCAGACTTCAGCTCAGGTCATGATCTTAGGGTTCATGAGTTTGAGCCCCGCACAGGGCTCTGTGCTGGCAGCTCAGAGCCTGGAGCTTATTTCAGATTCTGTGTCTCCCTCTCTCTCTGCCCCACCCCTGTTCACGCTCTGTCTCTGTCTCTCTCAAAAATAAATAAACATTAAAAAAAATAAAATTAAATAAAATTTAAAAAAATAAATTAAATAAATACATAAACATTAAAAAATAAAAACAAAAAAATAAAAAAGTAAAGATTGAGAATATATTTAATTTTCCCCATAATGCAGTATGGATATATATTATATAAATAAAATATAAATATAATATATATGTAAAATAAAAAAAATTATAAAATATAATGCATACCTAAAATAAAAAAGTATGGGTTAATAAATATATTATTAATAAAATATAAGAATAATCGATATATAAATAAAATATACATATATAAAATATACATATACATATAAAATATGAAATATATATATAATACATATATACAATAAAGTGTTTTAATTTATGTAAGTTTAAAACTACCTTTATTTTATTTATTTTAAAAGTTTGGACCAAATGGGCAGTACAAAGTACATTTGCAATTCACGGACAGTATCTGCAAACTAAAATAAAAATATTGAGCAGAAAATGTGCTAGCCATATTTAAACTAAAATTTTCATCATTTACAATGTTTTTACAAATAGGCCATTCAGTAGATATCTTTTTAGTGTTTCTATCCAATATCGTTTTTTGTTTGTTTGTTTGTTTGTTTTTATGTTTTGTTGTATTTAAAATTTTCCACCTGGGCAGTTCAAAGCCCATTTTCATCAAGCTTTCAAGGAATGATTAATATGATTTTCAATAAAGACTCCACATAATTAAATTGAATACGTACATTTTTACTGTTTACATTTTATATTTACAGTTCACCTGATACATTATTTACATTTACCAGAAGAAATGTATTCGGTCCTAGAAAATATTGCTTAATAAAATTTAAGTATTCAGGTAGCTTCAGTAATGTCATCCTGCTTTAATAACTAAATAAATAAAATTAGAACAAGGTTTTTTGACGTATATTGGAAATTTTTTTTCCTCCATAGAACTAACCAAAATAGCACATGTAATTATAGTGATCCTTTAAGAACAGAAAAAACATTCACAAGTTCAGAAAATGGTTTAAGACACATGGGGTTCCATCTGCTACCTGCTCTACTTTTAAAGAACAAACCCCAAACCAGGGTAGAATCAGTGAGCTGCATTCTGAATCTGAAAATCCATCAGTGCCAGCTCTGAAACAAGTAAATAGATTCCTCTTCTATTATAGAATGGGAGTCGTCTGTCCTGACCACCTTCCTCCCTCAGACCCACCATAAAATCTGCTTCATAGCTTGCCACAATTTTTTAAATCATACTTCAGTTTATTACTTTGGGACAAAGCATCAATATTCCAGGAGGCTCCCGGAATATACAAATTTATTAACTGAAATATTATTCACTGAATACCCCATTCAACACTACTCAGTGTTTCAAACTGTCTACCACAGTACAGTGATTCTCCAATTTTTGGTCTCAGGATCCCTTTACATTCTTAAAATTTATTAAGCACCCTAAGGAACTCTTGCTTATGCAGGTTATAGCTCTCTTTATTTAGTATTAGAAATTCAACTGATACCTTTTATAAATATTTTTTGATCGCTTTTAAAACAGCAAGAGTAAACCAATTATACATTAACCTACATCCCATACTTTTAATGGAAAAAATTGTTTTGTATCAGTCTCAGCAGAGTGATAGTGATGCTATCTATCACGATGTCTGTGGACACTCACCTGGGTTCCTGCTAATCGTGGGAGCCACCATAGACAATTCCCAACCAAAACCAATGTTGTGAGTAGACCAGCCTTTGTGGTTCTTATTGTGATTGCAAGACACATCTCAGCAACAACCATCAGGGAACTTTGGAAAAACAAAAACAAAAACAGAGTTTATTATTCACAAGTTTTGAAGTGTACCAGGTATGCTTGGGGCCACACGGAGAGGTAGAGACAGAATAGACTTGGCATTCTGCCTTTATTGGGGTAAAGGAGTGGTTGCCCTTATTGGAGAATTTAAAACATAAAAGTAGGAATTAAAGTGCAGGGAAGGGAAAAGCAGGGTCACTGTAGACATCAATTATCTAGCTTTTCTAGTTTTTTAACAGGGGGACTTCATGGGTGAGGTATCCTGGCTCTTTCTCTAGTTGTATAGCTGGCAACATGCTTATTCTAGATAAGTATCTTCAAAATGGATTCTTTGGGGTGCCTGGGTGGCTCAGGTGGTTAAGCCTCTGATTTCAGCTCCTGTGATGATCTCGGGTTCAAGCCCCGCATGAGGCTCTGTGCTGACAGCTTAGAGCCTGGAGCCTGTTTCAGATTCTCTCTCTCTCTCTCTCTCTCTCTCTCTCTCTCTCTCTCTCTCTTTCTCTCTCTCTCTCTCTCTATTTCTCTCTACCCCTCCCCCACTTGTGCTCTGTTTCTCATAAATGAACAGATGTTGAAAAAAATGTTTAAATAATAAATAAAATAAAATGGATTGCTCAGCTATCAAAGATTAATGTCAGGCATTTACATACACTGCCTACATGTATTTTCCAAAACAAAAAGAATGGTTAGAGGAGTTCATTGCTTTACATTTTTATAAATCTCTTTAGTGGCCGGATTAATGGAAGACAATTGGATTGTCATATCAGCTCTGCATTCAACCTACTGTAATAATATGTCACATATCCTTTGGGAAACTCCACCAAAGAATCTTAGTCTTGTAAAATAGTTTTGACTTGATATACACCCTATTAGTATTATCTGGTGACTCCTAGCATCCCCTAAACCCTTCCAAAGTCTATGTAAAGTCAAAACTCTGGTGTAGTAGTTATCACCATTCCTGAAAAAACTCCAGAAGAAATAGACAGCATATGGAGATAAATACCAGAATAGGGCCTGGGACAAAAGGGCATCAATATGTCAACGGACAGTGGGTAAAATGTATTAGAAGGGTGGAGGTTATGGGAAACCCCCAACCAAATTTCACTAACTTTTATACAATTTCCCTGAGCTGGCTCTGTGAAATTATTAATTATTGAGCTAAGACATTTTCTTGACTTTTTATATTTAGGTTCATTTCTTATATTGAAGTTGATTTACCACACTGCAATTATTGGGATGCACTTTTACTCGTCCTTCCTACAGTACAATATAGGTCCAAGAAAACAAGACTGACTGCAAAAGATTGCCACATCTTACAGCATGTATTTATTTCCCTTCTAGTCAATTGTGTTCCCTTTCTGAACACAACCAAAGGAGTGCCATAAAGGTAGAATCCAACCAGGAGCAACTGTTTACTTCTTAGTTGAAAGTAATCCACTCTTCACTTCAGAGCTATACAGTCTGAGACAAAGTAACAACCCAGGCACTGAGATCCAGAATTGCACACTTCGACATTTTTATCAGTTTCCTTTATACTTACTTTACTTACCAGTTCTTTATGTGAAAATAAAACATAATTTTAATTACATACTTTCTCAGGATATTTAAAGGATAAGATATGGACACAATCTGCATTCTATATTTAAATATTGCTTTTTTCTGCACACACCTGGCTTTTCTTCTATTGAAAGTGATTATTGTAGACAGGACTCCTGATTTCGGAAACACGAAATCTTAAACTTAGAATAATATTTTAATTGTACATGAAAATATATAATAGTCATATAAGTTTATAAATATAAACAAAATTATATAAACACATTGTGGCTTCAAAAAAGGAGTTACACATAATGCTGTGAAATAACTGAATCTTAAATTATACACAAATTATAGTCTTTTCCTTTTTTTTAATGTTCATTTATTTTTTTTGAAAGAGAGAGAGAGAGAGAGAGAGCATGAGCAGGGATGGGGCAGAGAGAAAGGGGGACAGAGTATCCGAAGTAGGCTCTGTGCCAATAGCAGAGAGCCCAACGCAGGGCTTGAACTCACCAACCATGAGATCCTGACCTGAGCTGAAGTCGAATGCTCAATACCACCAAGGCACCCCCACAGTCTTTTTCTTAAGAAAGGAAGACATTTCTAATTGTGATATGCCAGAGTGAAAGAACAAAGAAATAATACAGAGCGAGAAATAGTTTTAGGTTAGGAATTCACACCCAACTTAGATTGTTCTATTGGAATATATAATTTAATTTGAATAAGAAATGTAAAATGATTTTCATGTAAAAATGTAAGAACGTAGAATATGTTAAAATGTATAAAATCAGGAAGGGTTAGTCTATGGCAATGATTAGTTATTGAATTCAGAACTTCTTGAATGAAAATAATGGCAGCCATTGAAGGAATTGTTGAAGTCAAATGTGTCTTAAAGTATTGCACAGGTTATGCCCGGGAATGGGATTTAGGAGAACATGTTGAGCTTGTTCCTGTATTTCCAGAGATAACAGAGTCGCTTTGTGTAAGGTTCTTGATTGCTTCCTCAAGATAAACCCAATCAGGATATTGCTGGGCAGGTAAGACCGCTAACATCCACCCAAATGTGGTCAGGCTATGTGTTCTCTGAGCTTATTAAGAATCAGAAGAGTGACATTTTCCCCATGTGATATATGGCCCTTGTAAAGAAAATAAAACTCCAGAGAAAGGTGTACACATTTAGAAAGGAATATACAGTTCTAGAGGTCTCTCCATCACCAAGGGAAGGTATATATATAATGCAGGGGTAGGGGTTTACACCATTACAAAGCAGATTTCTGCAGAATCTGCGTTGTCACTGGCTGATTAACAATCAGCCATCTGCTCAACTAGGTTTCCTGACCCCTGAATAGCAGACCAAGTGCATGTTGTTAACTGAACTTTAGAATGAGGTAAGAGAACATTCAATAAGGACATCAAAAATCAACTTTGATTCAGAATATGAGGGAATCCTTCATTTTTTGGTAAAAAAAAAAAAAAAAAAAAAAAAACTCATCTTGAATTTACAAGAAGTTACCAAAGGCAACACAATAACTTCTTAAAATTTTGTAAGAAACTACCAAACATATAAGAAATGGATTTTATGGGTGTTTGACTTTAAATATCAATTTTTACTGGTCTAAGTTAAGTGTGATCATTTCTGCTGCCCCATATTTGCTACAATTGGGGATACACCATGTTTTGGTGTGTATTATGAAAATTGAATAACCTTCTTTTCTTCCTATGCTGAGAAACTTAGAAGAAGCTGCAGAAGACCACCATTTTATTGTTCCCATTTGTTCTCTAGTCTTTTATTCTTTCCCATATATTTCACATATGGTGCTCCATATACTTAGTAGCAACAGTGCAGGTAACATATATTTACAACAGGTGCTCATGAATAAAACCAAATAAAAAGGTAAAACCTCCTAGATTTTGCAGTAGAATTCAGTTCCCACTGTTGAGTTTTTCAAGCAGCTACACGGTCTGTTCTCCACTGTCATAAAACAGCTCCAACACATGGAATCCAAATAACAATAATAAATATTGCTGGCCATTTGGCTCTGGAGATGAGAATCACATCTTCATTTTCTCAGCAATGTATTTGTTAACCTACATTGAATGGCAACACAGATTATTAAATCTTCATATTTATACTAGTTATTATCCCTATTTCCATACAAAATGAAATTGCCAAAAGTTAAAAAGCTGATTAAAAAAAAAAAAAACAGAAAACAAAACAAAACAAACAAAAAATACCTCAAGCTTTTTCACTAACATTCCTAAAAAAATTCTACTCATCTAATTTTCTTACTAGGCTTGTGTTAATAGCTAAAGATTTCTACTGCAACTTATTGTGAACAAAAAGACAGTATTCATGACAAAGAGGTTCTGATTTTCAAAAGAGCCACAAGTACCAGTAAAAAAAAATCATTTCCAAATGTACCTTCCCAAAATGTCTACTTTGATTATTTGATTCTGTTTGAACTGTTATTTTTAAGTGAAATATAACCTATAGCACATGACTAACTCTCCATAATTCAATATATTGTTTTTAAACTGATTTATGTATATGGATCATGCATACCCACTGAAGTTTTTCATGATTCCCCAAAAGCCCGTCACTTGTTATTACATATGTAGTGATACCTCAATTAACACTTTTTTACTAACAAAATAAATCAAATTTAAAGCATAAACTGAAAAATAACATGTTCACTGTAATTTATAAAAATGGCAAACTGTTTCATCATTAGAGCAAGATTAACAAGTGAAAGCACTTGGCAAAACTCCTTTACATAGATTTATAAAAGAGAAGCATTGATCTTGCCATTCTTTCCTAAAACAATAAAATCTATCACCAGTTTAGTTCAGATCTAACTCTGAACAAAAGTTATAAGAAGGTGTTTTTTTGGGGGCACCTGGGTGGCCAGTCGGTTAAGCATCTGACCCTTGATCTAAGCTCAGGTCTTGACCTGGGTCATGAGTTCAAGCCCCATGTTGGGCTCCATGCTGAGCATGGAACCTACTTAAAAAAGAAGTTATAAGAAGGCATTTTGCCTTCACGCATTAAAATAACAAGAGGATTTTTAATAAATATAATGGATTTGGCAAATGTAAATAGAAAGTTCTTGTGTTATGCTGAATATATAACCAAAAAAAATCCTAATAAGAAAATTTCAGGATCATAAACAATATTAATTGAAAGTCTCCATTCCAGAACTAAATGGTACAGTGATTTAACTAAATAGTTTAACATACTTCCAACTAGAAATAATTCACAAATTTGTGAGAAGAAAATATATACCATATTTACTTATTTTCCTTTTAAGCACTCAATATACAAATTCCTTTGATAATTATTCTTCACCTCAAGTTCCTTCCATATTTTGTTGACGCAAATTCATTCCAAATGGTTTTCAAGGGCTTTCCTTCCTTCCCAGACTTTCCATAATACTTTCTCAGACCTCATATATATGATTAACACTCTCCCCTACACTCCTTGTGTGTGTGTGTGTGTGTGCAGTTTTATAACTTTTTTTGACAAACAGTGGTTACTTCCCATCCATATTGATTGTCTGTAGAGTTTTGAAAATGGTGACACGTACACTCGTAAAGAATGTACAGAGGTTGGTTGGTGAATCGTCATCTTCACTTCTGGACAACCACACACAGATACAGTAGGAAACATTCCTTATTCCTTTGGCCCAGGCAGCCTTGTTAAGCCTTGTCTCAATGTGCACATTTGAAGTTCCAATCTCTTTCTCAGCACATTTCTGAATCTCTGAGTGTCCAAGGGGGACTCTGAAGGATGCACTTGTGCATGTTGATGGTATATTCTCTGGTCACCACCTCATTGATGGCAAAAAGGCCCTCCTTGCCACCCTTCTTTGCAGAGTCCCACTAGGCACAGGTTGGAAACAACTCTCCCCCGCCCTCTTAAACATTTTATGAAAGCTTAATTTCACCCTTTGAACCTAATTGAAAGCTGTTATTATTTTTTTACATAATCTCTTCTTTCTCCATCACTCATCATAATTAAGTGTGAAAAGTCAGAATTTGACCCCATTAATCCTCAATGATTAATCCTTAGTGATGTTACTACTCCATATTTTTATAAAAATATACATACAAAAATTTTGTCTTTTATGCTATTTTGTGAGATCCAGCTTTTATCTCTGCTGGTTTCTGTTAATTTTTGTCTAACCAGCTACCCTACTTGATTCACTGACCACTTGCCATTTGGCTCAGACTCCTCCTTTGTGCGTCAAGTAAAGGTTTATGATCTGCTCAATACCATGGCCTCCCTGCTTTTTAACCCATACATCTCCAGTGTGGTTTTTTTGTTCGCTTGTTTTTTGTTTTTTTTTTTGTTTTGTTTTGCTTTCTTTGCACCCTGCTCGGTACCCTTCTCCACCTACCCTGCTATCACTTCAAAATCTATCTCACTGGATTATTTGATTTTTGGGTGCCGAGTTTGATAAGTTCTTTATAGATTTGGGTAGTAACCCTTTATCCGAAATGTCATTTGCAAACATCTTCTCTCATTCTGTCAGGTGCCCTTTAGTTTTGTTGAATGTTTCCTTCACTGTGCAGAAGCTTTTTATCTTGATGAGGCACCAAGAGTTCATTTTTGCTTTTGTTTCCCTTGTCTCCCCAGAGACATGTCTAGTAAGAAGTTGCTCCAGCCAAGGTCAAAGAGGTTGTTGCCTGTTTTGTCCTCTAGGATTTTAATTATTTCCTGTCTCACATTTAGATCTTTCATCGGTTTTGAATTTAATTTTGTGCATGATGTAAGAAAGTAGTCCAGTATCATTCTTCTGCATGTCACTGTCCAATTGTTTTCCCAGCACGATTTGCTGAAGAAACTGTCTTTTTTCCATTGGATATTCTTTCCTGCTTTGTCAAAGATTAGTTGGCCATACATTTGTGGGTCCATTTCTGGGTTCTCTATTCCATTCCATTGATCTGAATGTCTGTTTTTATGCCAGTACCATACTGTTTTGATGACTACAGTTTTGTAATACATCTTGAAGTCCAGGATTGTGATGCCTCCACCTTTGGTTTTCTTTTTCATCATTATTTTGTCTAGTCAGGGTCTTTTGTGGCTCCATACAAATTTTAGATTTATTTGTTCTAGCTCTATGAAGAATGCTAGAGTTATTTTGATAGGTATTGCATTGAATATGTAGATTGCTTTGGGTAGTATCGACATTTTAACAATATTTTTCTTCCAATCCATGAGCATGGAGTGTTTTTTCCATTTCTTTGTGTCGTCTCCAGTTTCTTTCATAAGTGTTCTACAGTTTTCAGTGTACAGATCTTTTACCTCTTTGGATAGGTTTATCCCCAGGTATCTTATGATTTTTGGTGAAATTGTAAATGGGACTGATTCCTTGATTTCTCTTTCTGCTGCTTTATTATTGGTGTATAGAAATGCAACCAATTTCTGTATGTTGATTTTATATCCTGCAACTTTGCTGAATTCATGTATCAGTTCTAGCAACTTTTTGGCAGAGTCTGTTGGGTTTTCCATTTTTTTATGATGTCATCTGTGAAGGGTGAAAGTTTGACTTCTTCTTTGCCAATTTTTATCCTTTTTATTTCTTTTTGTTGTCTGATAGCTAAGGATACAACTTCCAGTAGTATGTTGAATAATAGTGAGAGTGGACATGCCTATCATGTTCCTGACATTAGGGGAAAAGCTCTCAGTTTTTCTCCATTGAGGATGATATTAGCTGTGGGTGTTTCATATATTCCCTTTATGATGTTGATGTATGTTCCCTCTATCCCTACTTTCTTGAGGATTTTTATCAAGAAAGGATGTTGTGTTTTGTCAAATGCCTTTCTGCATCTTCAGATGATCAAATGGTTCTTATCCTTTTTTTTTTTTTAAATAAATGTGGTGTATCACATTGATCAATTTGTGGATGTTGAACCAGCCCTGCAGCAGAGGAATAAATCCCACTTGATCATGGTGAATAATTCTTTTAATGTACTGTTTAATTTGATTTGCTAGTATATTGTTGAATTTTTGCATCCAGGTTCATTAGGGATATTTTGTGGGGTCTTTGTCAGGTTTTGGAATCGAGGTAATCTTGGGTTCATAGAATGAGTTTGGTAGCTTTCCTTCCATTTCTATTTTTTGGAACAGTTTGAGAAAAATAGGTATTAACTTTTCTTTAAATGTCTGGCAGAATTCCCCTAGGAAGCCATCTGGCTATTATTTGTTGGGAGGTTTTTTTTTATTACTGAATCAATTTCTTTGCTGGTTAGGGCCTATTACAATTTTCTATTTCTTCCTGTTTCAGTTTTGGTAGTTTATATGTTTCTACAAATTTCTCCATTTCTTCCAGATTGCCCAGTTTGTTGGCATATAATTTTTCATAGTATTCTCTTATAATTGTTTGTGTTTCTATGGTGTTGGTTGTGGTTTCTCCTCTTTCATTTGTGATTTTATGTATTTGGGTCCTCTCTTTTTTCTTTTTAAGGCTGGCTGGGAGTTATCAATTTTGTTTATTCTTTCAAAGAACCAGATCTTTGTTTCATTATCTGTTCTACTGTGTTTTTTGTTGTTGTTGATCTGTATGATTTATTTCTCTAATCTCCATTATTTCCCTTCTTCTGCTGGCTTTAGGATTTATTTGCCGCTCCTTTTCTAGAACTTTTAGGTCTAAGGGTAGGTTGTATATTTGGGACCTTTATTGCTTCTTGAAATAGGCCTTAATTGCAATGTAACTTCCTCTTAGGACTGGCTTTGCTTCATCCCAAAGATTTTGGACTGCCATTGTTTCATTTTCATTTGTTTCCCTTTATTTTTTTTAATTTCCTGGTTAACCCATTCATTCTTTAGTAGGATGTTCTTTAACCTACACATATTTGAGGACTTTCCAAATATTTTCTTGTGGTCGATTTCAAGTTTCATAGTGTTGTGATCTGAAAATATGCATGGTATGATCTTGATCTTTTTGTACCTGTTAAGGGCTGATTTGTGACCCAGTATGTGATCTCTTCTAGAGTGTCCCGTGTGCACTTGAAAAGAATGTGTATTCTGCTGCTTTAGGATAAAATGTTCTGAATACATCTGTCAGGTCCATCTGGTCCAGTGTGTCATTCAAAGTCATTGTTCCCTTGTTGATTTTCTGCTTAGATGACCTGTTCATTGTTGTAAGTGGGATGCTGAAGTCCCTTACTATTTTCGTATTATTATCAATGAGTTTATTTATCTTTGTGATTAATTGATTTATATATATTTTTTTCATGTTGGGGCATAAATATTTACAAAGGCTAGATCTTCTTGATGGACATACCCGTTAATTATGATATGATTTCCTCATCATTTCTTGTTACAGTCTTTGTTTTAGAGTCTAGCTTGTCTGATATAAGTATGGCTAATCTAGCTTTCTTTTGACCTCCATTAGCATGATAGATGGTTCTCCATTCCCTCATTTTCAATCTGCAGGTGTCTTTAGGTCTAAAATAAGTTTCTTGTAGGCAGCATAAAGATAGATCTTGTTGTTTTTGTTTTCTAATCCATTCTGATCCCCTATGTCTTTTGATTGAAGCATTTAGTCCATTTACATTCAGAGTGATTACTGAAAGATATGAATTCAGTGCCATGTGCGACCTGTAGAGTTGGTGTTTCTGGTGATGTTCTCTGGTTCTTTGTAGTCTTTGTTGCCTTGGTCTTCCCCACCCCCCCTTCAAATTTCTTGCAGGCTGGCATACTGGTCATGAATTCCTTTAGTTTTTGTTTGTCTAGGAAAGCATTTATCTCTCCTTCCATTCTGAATGACAGCCTTTCTGGATAAAGAATTCTTGGCTGCGTATTTTTCCTATTTAGCACATTGAAAATTTCTTGCCACTCCCTTTTTCAGTGGAAAGGTCTGCTGCTAACCTTATGTGTCTACCCTTGTAGGTTAAGGACCTTTTGTCCCTAACTGCTTTCAGAATTCTTTCTTTATATTTTGCAAGTTTCACCATGTATGTCATGGTGTTGACATGTTTTCATTGATTTTGAGGGGAGTTCTCTGTGCCTCTTAGATTTGGATCCCTGTCTCCTCCCCAGGGATTCCTCAGATTAGGGAAGTTATCAGCTATAATTTGGTCAAACAAACCTTCTGCTCCTTTTTCCTTCTCTTCTTCTGGGACTCCTATGATATGGATGTTGTTTCATTTCATGGAATCACTTAGTTCTTTAAGTTTGCCCTCATGATCTAATAATTTCCTCTCCCTTTTTTCAGTTTTATTATTTTCCATAATTTCACCTTGTACATCACCTATTCTCTCTTCTGTTTCTTCAGTGCTCATTGTCACTGTATCCAGTTTACTTTGAATCTCAGTTAAAGCATCTTTTATTTCAACCTGACTAGTTCTTAGGTCTTTGCTCTCTGCAACAAGGGTTTCTCTGGAGTCTTCTATGTTTTTCTTCTTTTTTTTTATTTCTTTCAAATGCAGCTACTAATCTTGTAACTGTTCTTCTAAATTCTTCTTCAGATAAATTGTGTATATCTGTTGTGAGCAAGTCCCTGGCTATGATTTCTTTTTGACCTTTCTTTGGGGGAGAATTCCTCTATCTTATCATTTTGGCGAAGTTTCTGTCTTTTGCATGTTTTAAAAGCTTGTTATGTTTCCTGCACTTGCGAGTACTATTATATTAAAAAGGGGTCATACACTGTTCAGGGCCTGGCACTTCAGGAAGTGTTATGGTATATGCTATGTACACTCTGATGTTGAGTTTTCCCTCTGATCAGTCTTCTGCAGAGTTCCTCTTTGCTTGCAGTAGTGGAATGTTTGGACTTTTAACCAAGTGTGCTTTGAATTTTGTTATTGTTGTTGTTGAAGTAACCCTGGAAAAAAGGGGGGAGGCCTGAGCCACCAAAAAGAGAAAATGAATGGGAACAAAAACAAACAGAATCAAAAGACTAGAAGGGTGGTTCTAAAGAACAAGAAAGAAAAGAGAAGAAGAAGAAGAAGAAGAAGAAGAAGAAGAAGAAGAAGAAGAAGAAGAAGAAGGAGGAGGAGGAGGAGGAGGAGGAGGAGAAGGAGAAGGAGGAGGAAAAAGAATAAAAAAGCCTGATCCAAAGAGAGAGAGAGAGAGACAGACAGAGAGAGAGAGAGAGAGAGAGAGAAAGAAATAAAAAAGAAACAAACAAGAAACTCTGAGCCTGGTTCCAAAAGAGAAAAAGAAGAAACAAAGAAAAAAGAACTATGGGTGTCATTTTGAAGCCCTGGATTTTCAGTGCACTTGGTGTATGGCAGGTGCTGGGTGTGCTGGTCTTCTGGAGAAGAGATCTGTTGCTTTGGCTCCAAGTCAGTCTTGCCCCAATAAATAAATGGTTGCCAGACATGGGTGGGGCGGGGGGGGTGTTGTGGGGTTTGGTGTAAGCAGGTCCCGCCTCCACTGGGGCCTGCTATGTTGCTCTCTGAAGTCCCACTGTGTTGGTGTTGAGGGGAAAATGGTGCCACCCCAATAGCTTGTCTCTGGACTGAGGATCTCACATCCTCCACTGTTTAGGCAGCCTTCACAGAATAGTGAGGACAGTCAGCTCACCCTGCACCACAGCTCTCCTGTCTTTTTGATTCTGCACACAGCTGGGATTCAAAACCCAAAATCTTAAAGGACCCAGGATCATGCAGATCCACTCCCCTCCTCCAGAGTAGAACCTGTCCATGCTGTCTGAAGTCCTCTGTCCCTGAGCAACAGCCCCATGCCTGAACAGTGTATAGAATCTATGGTGTGGCACTGCTAAAGAAGAAAAGGTTATATTCCCTCTGGGTGTGCCTCCGTCCCCTGCTGATTAAAAGCCTTTGGCTGGCACCTGCAGTGTCTGTTATCCTTGGGAGGCAATAAACCCTCTTCGAAAAGTACTCCTGGAAAGGGAATGTTCTTTTTCAGTGTCCTCTGGAGATCCCTACACTACGCTATGTTATCCAAGGCCAGCTCCCAGTTACATGCTTCCAAAACCTCAGAGTTTGAGCTCCAAAAACTATTTGCAAAAAAACAAACAGACAAAACAGAAAACTGGGATTCTCAGTACTTCTCACTTCTCAGTCCATGGTCTAGAGAAGTTTTCCTCTAGTGGGAACTCGATGCCACATTTTCTCTACCCCCTTTCTTTCTTTCCCTTTTGTCTCTCCATGTAAAGAGTTCCCTCCCTTCCATGGCTCTGCTGTTTTTCTCTCCACCAATTCACTTCCACACACCTTCCGCCTGCCAAGTTGTCTCCCTCCAACTATGGAGATCCTTCTTCCATTCCGCAGATAAATTTCCTGGGTATTTCAAGTGATCTGATCTCGTTACAGCTGTGTTTGATGGATGAGGAAAGCTCAGGGTCCCCCTACTTCTCCACGATTTTAAGTCCTCTCTCAAGATGTCTTATAATTACAGAATCATTTGGGAAGAATTACTATGAATATATTGTAACACGTTTATCTGTTGTTACCAATGTTTTTTAGTTTATACAAGGTAGTTATTAGTTATTAATGTAATAATCTAATGTTAAGCTCTTAAAGAAAAGCCCTATGGTATATTCAACCTCATTCATGTGAATCATCCTGCCTGCTATCCCTAAAGTTGCAGAAATGTAGATGCCTTCCAAATATCCTCCTTAGAAACAGAATCCTAATTTTATTCAATAAAGCAGTGTTCCCAGCCAAAATAATACATTTCCCAGCCGCTGCTATAGCTAAATATGGGCATGTGACTAAATTGTCATTGTCAGTGACATTAAAACGACTATTTGGTATTTGGTAGAAGGCAATGTGGTCAGTTAGGAAGCATACATATTGGTTATTTCCTGCTTTTCCCTTTTTCTTTTTCATAAAATGAGCACACAGGGATGGTGGCTCTACCAACCATCTTGCATTATAAATTGAGTTCGAGGATAGAAATAACATTTTACAAATGTGAAGCAGAGGACAGAAGGAACTTCGGTCCCTTGAAATTCAGCAAGCTTTTAAGATTCACAAGGGATACCACAATAATGTTGACGATGATTAGTTGTTGACTAATTCCTACCTCCTCAGAAGTTTTTCTGTACTGCAAAACTTAGCTGAAAACTACATTTCTCAGGTATCATTACAGGTAAGATTCTGTATTGAAAATTATTTCAAAATTAGATGGATTTGTGTGAGGTTTGGGAAATGTTACCCTCAAATCCATCAATTTTGTCTTAAAATAAAACTGGCCATCATTGCTCCGTAGGGGCCTGTTTTTGTTTGTTTGTTTGGTTGGTTGGTTGGTTGGTTGGTTTTTGGGTTTTGTTCAAATTAGATCACTGAGTTTAATATGACTGGGCTTCTCATTGTTGCTGCAAGATACTCTCCTTTATTGTCTTCTAAAGGCCCCAGCTGTGATATTCATTCGTGTATAGGTTTTATAACCCTGACTACCCTTGTCATTTAACAAATTCTGTTTATTCCCCAACTCCTAGTGACTCATTCCATTTCTGGCATGGTTATACCAATTTATACATTAAAAACAATTTTTCTATTCCTTTGGAATTTCCATTCTACTCAGCTCACCAATGATGGTGTCATCCCTATCTCAACCACCTACTAGCCTGGTCATCCATGAAAGTAGACCTTGGTGTTACTAACAGCAATATTTTCATAAATCTAATGCCATTCATCCAATTCTTTTTTTTTTTTTTTATTATTTTTTTTTAATTTTTTTTTTCAACGTTTATTTATTTTGGGGACAGAGAGAGACAGAGCATGAACGGGGGAGGGGCAGAGAGAGAGGGAGACACAGAATCGGAAACAGGCTCCAGGCTCCGAGCCATCAGCCCAGAGCCCGACGCGGGGCTCCAACTCACGGACCACGAGATCGTGACCTGGCTGAAGTCGGACGCTTAGCCGACTGCGCCACCCAGGTGCCCCTTTTTTTTTTTTTTTTTTTTTTTTTTTTTTGCCATTCATCCAATTCTTATTCTCTGACCACTTCTTCCTAATTTTCAAGTTCATTATTTCTGGCATTCCCAAATCCAACATTCTCTCAAGTCCATTAAGAACTCCAATCCTGGGGCGACTGGGTGGTGCAGTCGGTTAAGCGTCCGACTTCAGCCAGGTCACAATCTCGCGGTCCGTGAGTTCGAGCCCCGTGTCGGGCTCTGGGCTGATGGCTCAGAGCCTGGAGCCTGTTTCTGATCCTGTGTCTCCCTCTCTCTCTGCCTCTCCCCCGTTCATGCTCTGTCTCTCTCTGTCCCAAAAATAAATAAACGTTGAAAAAAAAAAAAAAAACAAAAGAACTCCAATCCATTGATCCTATAACCTTTTAATTGTTACTCATTCACATGATTTTCTCTTTGCATTCCTTTGCAATAGAGATCACTCTAAAATGTAAGCCAACGACTCAGTTCTCTCCTACGACTCTCCCCTTTGTTCACACTTTCCCAGTCACACTGACTGCTATGCTATTTTCAAACATGTCAGGAACATCCCTGCTTTAGACTTTTATAGCTGCTTTTTTACCTCTTCCCCAGATATTTAGTTAACTAAGTCACTCACCTCTTCAAGTCTTCAGGGTTTTGCTCAATTCTCATCTTCTCAGTTAGATTTACCTAACCAACTATATCATGTTTTTCTGCCCTGCATTCCAATTCCTCCTTACCCTACTATTCTTTTTTCTTTTCACTCTCCCTTGTGTCTATTCATGCTCTAGCAAATTACCACAAATGTAATGACCAAAAATACCATGAATCAATTGTCTTATAATTCTGTAACTAGGATTTCAACATGGCTCTTCTTAGGCAAAATCAAACTGCTGGCAGGGCCATGTTCCTCTCTGGAGGCTCTAGAGGCGAATCTGTTTCTTTGCCTTTTCCAGCTTCTAGAAGACACCCATATTCTTTGGCTCGTGACCACATTCTTCCATCTTCTAAGGCAGCAATGCTGGGACATCATCCTGATTTACTTCCATTGTCACATTTCCCTCTGAAGCTTTTCTGTTTCCTTCTTCCACTTTTAAGTACTCTTGGGATTACACTAGACTCATGTAGATAATCCAAGGTAAACTCCCTGTTTCAAGATCAGCTGATAAGCAATCTTAATTCTACCTGCAACCTAAATTTCCCGCTGCCATGTAGCACAGCATTACCACAGGTTTGGAGGACTGGGATGTGCACATCTTTGGGAGGCCATTATTCTACACACCATATCATGTATATGTGAGTCTATTTCTTGACTAATTCTGTTCCATTGATCTGTTTGCCTATCTTTACACCAATACCATAGTCCCACTTACCGAAGTCTACCATGAAAGTAAGCGTGCTATGAGGTAACTGAATATTTAACATAGTTTTTTAAGATTTAAAAAAATCTATTCTACATCCTATGTTTTTCTATATAAAGGATAGAATAAACTTTTCAATATACACACAAAGGTCTTTGGGATTTTTATTGGATGGCATTCAACCTATAAATCAACCTAAGGAGAATTAAAAACAAAACAAAGCTGAGTTTCCTGATATACATGTATTATACTTTTCTTCATTTGTAAAGGTCTCGTTCATTTTCCCTTGGTAATTTTTTATTTTTTCATGTAAAAATGTTAAAAAATTTTTTTTTTACATTTCTTCCTAAGTATTTAGTTTTTTGATAATATTGCAAATGCTTCAATTCTTGAGTCTTTCTTTTCAATTCTTTGATTTTTGTATATTGGCCCTGTATCCAGTGAGAAAGGTTAAGTTCAATTTTTGTTTTAACAGTTTTTTTTTTGTTTTGTTTTGTTTTGTTTTTTGCTAAATTTCTTAGGACTTTTCTACATAAACATGTATGTCATTTGCAATAGCAACAACAGTATTTACTCTTTTCTGGTCCTTGTGCCTATAATGTTCTTTTTTTGCTGTATTGCACAGTGTAGGACTCTGTGTAATGTTGAATGGAAGGTATAAGAATAAGCAAATTTGCCTTTTACCCAATATAACAGTAAAAAAATGAAATATTTCAGAACTAGTAAAAGGGTAGTTCTAGAAGTATCACTGCTACCGTTTATCAGATTGAGAAAGTGGGCATCCATTCCAGTTGTCTGATCTTCCTATTGAATAATCACTTATCTTGTAATTAATTTAAGAATAAAGAAAAACATTATTTTTTTATATTTAATCCACTACTTACTGTTTGGGTAAAATTTATTTCTTTTTCTAGATCAGATGTTTCTTTCATTTTATGTTATTCCCCTTCATACTAAAGATCTTCCCTCTTATAGTCTGATAGTCTTATGGTATAAGTGTGCATTCTTATAGTCTAAGCATTTCTTATAGTCTAAGTGTGCTGGCTAAAAGTTTATTAAGTTGTTTTTTATGTTAAAATGTCTGTTTTGCTTTATGAGTTAAAATATACTGCTAAAGCGTATTTGGGTGGCTAAATTAGTTAAGTGTCCAACTCTTGATTTAGGCTCAGGTCACAATCTCATAGTTCATGAGTTTGAGCCCGACAATGGGCCCTGCACTGACCATGCAGAGCCTGCTTGAAGCTCTGACACAGGGCTTGATCCCATGAAAGCGAGACCATGACATGAGCTGAAATCAAGAGTCAAACTCTTAACTTACTGAGCCACTCAGCTGCCCCCCCCTTTTTTTTTGATGGCACTTCCATTTATGCAGTCCCCCAAGTCAATTATTTAGCTCTAACCCATGAACTGTGAGATCATGACCTGAGCCGAAGTCAGATGCTCAACTAACGAGCCACCCAGGGGTCCCAAATATTGCCATTTTAAACAACATGGGTATTATGTTAAGTGAACTTATAGGGTATTATATTAATTATACTAATTAGAGAGCCATAAATACCATATGAGTTCCCATATATGTGGAATCTCTAAAACAAAACATGAACAAACAAAATAAAACCAAAACAGACTCATAAGTACAAAGAACGAACTGGTGGTTGCCAGAGGGGAGGTGTTAAAGGAATGGGCAAAATAGGTAAAGGAGATGAAGGGGTACACGCTTCCAGCTATAAAATAGATAAGCCGTGGGAATGGAAGTAGAGCATAGGGAATATAGTCAATCATATTGTAATACATTTATATGATGACTGATAGTAACTACACTTTTCATGGTGAGCATTTCATGTTGTATATAAACATCAAGTCATTAAGTTGGACACCTGAAACTAATATGATATTTTATGTCCACTATACTTCAATTAAAAATAAAGCAAAGAATTAAACAAACAAAAACAAAACTGTTTAAAACTCAATGACTGTTAAAGATAAGTCACAAACTTAGAAATATATTTTACATGAAATTACTGGCATATTTGCCAATGGGAATTTCTTGGAAATAAACTCTTAAAACTTCTCTAAAACTTCACAGACAAGTAACAGATAGGAAATATCTCTGAAAGGAATAATGTCAAACATTTTCTATGCGAAAGTAATAGACTATTATTGTAATGGGCTACTTTTTAACAGATAAAATTATGTTACTGCATAAAATCAAAATTGTCCTTTCAGTAACTGCTTCTTGAGGCTCAGCAAGAAGTAAGAACATATATTAACTGTGAAACTGGAATTAAAAAAAATACATGCCCTTGTAAATGCAGAATAACTAACAGAAGATACAAACTCCACTTAGTGATCTTGAATATAAGTTTTTTCCCATACCTTTAACAGGAAATTCATGAAAATTAATAATTATTCTATTTTCCTATATCTGATTTAGTTTCTAAAACAAATCTAGAATTTCTTAGGATAAAAAAAAATTACTGAAAGCAAAATAAATTTGCAAGGACTGAAGGTATTTTTTACTATCTTAATATTCAACTATGAAATAAGTATTTCATTTCTTAGTTATAATTTCTAGTACATTAAAAGTGAGAAGAAATACTACTTATTGCAATTATTTCTCATGAAAACAATACAATTGCAATGTTGATGAGCCCTTAAAATGAACCACTTTCAAAAATCTTAGAAAGCTAAATCTCCTGTTGATTACCTACACTGTTTTCAAGGCCATCAATATTTCTTTGTGTATATCATTTAGTAGTATGTGAAGTCATCAGTATTTTGATTAGTGTTGCCCTAGGTGGCCAACACACTTTTTTTTTTAAGTTTATTTATTTTGAGGGAGGTGGGGAGCACAAGCAAGAGGGGGCAGAGAGAAAGGGAGAGAGAAAATCCCAAGAGCTCCTCACTGTCAGCACAGACCTTGACTTGGAGCTCTATCTCATGAACTGTGAGATCATGACCTAAGCCAAAATCAAGACTCGCCTCTGAACTGGCTGAGCCACCCAGGCACCCCTGACCATCATACTTTTTTATGGACTAATCACTAAGAAAGATTATTTAGCTCCTTTTTTAATTTTTTTTTTTTTTTTTTTTTTTAGAGAGAGAGTGAGAGAGAGCACCAGTGGAGAGGAGCAGAGGGAGAGAGAGAATCTCAAGCGGGTTCCACACTCAGCACGGAGCCTGATGCCAGGGTTGATCCCGCATCCCTGGGATTGTCACCTGAGCCTAAATCAAAAGACAGACACTCAACCAACTGAGCCACCCACATGCCCTTATTTAACCACTTTTGAACAAAGACAAGATAGACCATCTATGGGTCTATCTATGGAATAATTTAAGAATTATTATATGTAACGTGATGGTGAATTTAAGTGTCAACCAAGCTTGTCCATAGTACCAAGATATTTGGTTAAACATTATTCTAGATGTTTCTGTGAAGTTATATTTTTTAGATTAAATTGACGTTTAAATCAGTTGCCTGAATAAAGCATATTACACCCCATAATATGGGTAGGTCTCAATCAATCAGGTGAAGGCTTTAAAAGTAAAAAGACTGACTTTCCCTAAAGAAAGGAATTCTGCCAAGCAGAGTGACTTTGGCTTTGAGCTGTAATTCAATTCCTCCCTGGGTCTCCTGCTCTCCACTCTACCCTGCAGATCTTGGACTTGCCAGCCTCTGCACTCATGGGAGCCAAAAATCTTAAAATCTTTTTCTTCCTACATAAAATCTTATATATGAACATAACATATAGTGTTGCTGAAATTATTGTAGCATCAGGATTATGTATATATATATATGTATATATATATATATACACACACACGTACATATATATGAATATATAATTATCATTATGATATCTATATCATATATATAATCATATATATACAGAGAGAGGTGGCAAGGGAGGAGTGAGTGAGGGAAGGATCAGGGGAGAGGGAGACAGAGAGAAAGTATTTGTTTCTCTGGAGATCTGTTTCCCCAACTAATATACATGATATATTTAGACTTGAAAAACTGCAATTGGTTTTAAAATTAATGTTATTTGAATATGTCAAGGGTTTTATTTATTTTTTTTATTGATACTTAACTTCAGTATCAATTATCCAGGGAAATGTGTGATTTAAAAATATTAGACTAATATTAAAAATATTAGACATTTTCAGAAAATGTTATTTGTCTAAACTCCATCACTGTCATAAAATTAGGGATTTCTCAGTATTTGAAAGTATTTGTTGGCAGTAATATCACTGGGAAATAATATTAATAACTTCCCTCCCTAAAGCTGTCATCTAATTTGGCTCTGCTTAAAACCTAATTGGGAGAAAAGAGCAAAAATTTATTTGCATTGTTTCCAATACAGAATTGACATTTACCTATTTCATAGTGAAAACGGATAATAACATTTATTTAGCCCAATTCTACTCTAGATGTGTCTTAGAAAAGTTAAAAAGTGAAATTAATAGGTAATTATATTTCCAACACTTCTCTCTGAATAGGAAAGGGGATGTTTCATTTCAGGGGTAAGGGCTATTTTTTTCATCTGCTGAGGTTCTATGTTTTAGACCACAATCCATCACTCTTCCAGTTAAAGCGCTTAGGTAACATGCTACGAAAAACTCAGACTCTGCTGCATTAAATGCATGTTTCATCTTCATAAGCACATTTGCAAATGGTAATGATCTTTACATGATCAGTACTACGAACAGTAATAATCATTCATCTTTAAAGAGAAAGGTCTCTTTAAAATGGGAGGGCAAAATGAGTAGTTGAAGGAACAAAATACACAATAAGAAATGATAGAATCAACCAAACAGAGTATACTAGTGCTTTAGTCACACGGGCTAGACTAACTGCTACAAGGCTTATGTGACTTGTCAGCTTCCCAGCTTCCCAGCTTCTCAGTCTTTCTGTGCATAATTTTCAAAATTCACAGGCTGCTTTTGTTTCCAAGCTCCTAATGTGTTTTTTTTTTTTTTTTTCAGTCTGTTCTTAGTCCATTTGGGCTGCTATAACAAAATATTACTGGGTGACTTAAAAGCAACAGAAATTTATTTCTCATAGCTCTGAAGTCTGGAAGTCTGAGATCAGGGTACCAGCATGGCCAGGTGAGGACTCCTGCAGGTCACAGACTGCCCTTTGTGTCTGCAGAGCTCTGCAAGACTCTTTTATTATAGCATTAATCCCATTCATCAGGGCTCCACCCTTATGACCTCACCAGCTCTTAAAGATCCCACCTGCTAAGACCATTACTTTGGGGATAAGGATTTCAACATATGAATGTTGGAGGAGATACAGTCAGACCATAGCAGATGAGACTGGACAAAATTTCCAGGTTCCCTGTATAAATAACCCTGGTTGAAGTCTTGCCTTTAGTACTTACTAGTTATGCAAATTTTGACACTTCCATAACCTCTCTAGTTGAATACCTTCCTCTTTAATTATGGGGTTAGAGATATCTAACTTACGGACTGGTACAGAATAAATGTGAAATGTTTAAGAGGGTCTTTGTAAATAGAGAAAGGCTCTATCAATATATTCAGTACTTTTTGTATTTTTCTGAGGAGAGTGATGCTTTGAGATGACAATCTATTTCAATACACTTTTTTAAAGTTTCTTTTTCTTTTTCTCCTAAAACATCACCACTCTCAGCAACTAGTTCTAAAAGCTGTCCATGTGCAACCAAATCCTGTTTCCTTTGGACTTTGCTGCTTGCTATTTAATGCCTACTATATAGATCATATGAGAAGTTGCTAAAAAAAATGTTTGTAGCATTGTGAAATAGATTTTTACAAAAATATCATATTCTATATTATTACAGTAATAAGAAAATAAGCTACCTAGTTCCTAAGTGTTTTAGTCTTATTTTAAAAAACTTTTTTTCCAGATCCCCACTGATTCTTTCTTTATGTTGATTATTAGGTATTTTCAGTCAAGCCATAGAAACTGCAGAGAATAACACACAATAGAGTCCCTTCACATTGGTAATAGTTACGGATTTCTACATGTGTCTATAACCTGCAGATCTGGGGAAACTTGAGTCCCAGAAGGCCCCCTCTGCAATGATACCTGGTGAAATCTGCAAGGGACCAGGGCAGATGGGGTCATTTGCAGAGAAGGTCACTGGCAGGTACCCACTGCAGAAGTTTTCACAACATGGCTGATACTGATATCCCCTGCTTTTCATCCTTGTTCCCAGCTGGCTCTATACATCTATCTTAGCTTTGCCAGTCTTTGGGTGGGGTGAAACCTAAGTGGGACTTTTGTACGGTACCCCAAAAGGCTAGGGAAACTTGTCATTCACCCCCTCCTTTTCCCTGTGAGGGGGACTCTTTTAAGCTAGGGAGTTCCCTGTTGGTGCTGTGCAAAGGCAGTTTGGGGAACGGGGTGATGCATGCAAAATGAACCTTGTTCTTCCTTCCCCAGTGCAGTTATTCTGAAGATTTATGTTCCACTGTGTTCCTGAAGTTTCTTATGTAGATTCCGGGGCTCTTAGAGAGCTGTTTTTGTTTGTGGATTACTGTCTAATTGCTGATCTTTTTGCTGGAACAGAGACTGGAGTCTTCTAGTCGGCCCTCTCATTGATGTCACTGTGCAGATCCTAAATGACTATTTCTTTAGGTGAAAAGACGTATCTATTTGGTGATATTGGCTACAGATTTAAACTGTGTGTTTAGCCTCCATACCTACCTGAACCTTAATGTAAACCTACTAGCCAGTGAGTTCAAGGTAATTTTAACATATGTGGTCATGCAAATAACTCTTCAATGCAGGTCAATTAGGAATGCATTCAATTTTGACTTGAAGAGACACAGGGAAGAAGGAACTCAAAATTTAATGCATGTAACTTGAAAGCCCTGTCGAAGATAAGACTATTTTGTAAACACTAAAACTTTGCAGCTTTCAGAAGTTCCAAATTAGCTATTCTCCCATCTAGAGAAGAAAAATAATATTATCTAACATCTAGGTCAAATTAGACATATATGTAGTCTTTTCCCACCACATAAATTTTAATATATTAAACACATGACATGATTCCAGTCTGGTGGTGGTTTCGTTGTTAAGCTACCTATGAGTGCTGGGTATCTACCTATAATCAACTTAACAAACTGTTTTCAACACTGTTTGTTGTCCCTTTCCTATGGTTACAATTTACAACTTTTGCTTTAAACTGATGACTGAGCAGTAGCAAGCAGTGTCTCACCTGATTTTTCCTTTTTGCCATATTCAGGACCAAAAAAGCAAAAAGAAAAACATAACTCACATACACTAGCAGAATCATTTCCTGAAACATGTTATGCCTTTCTCCTTTCTTAAGCAGCACTAGCCTGGGCTGAGGTCTGTGCTTTACTGTAAAATTTCTATCAATCGCATAGTATATTTTTCAAGACTGAATAAAATGGCACCTGTAAAAATATTTAACGCATGACCAAGAATGCTCTATTTTCATGAAATTTGAATCTCTTCATGGTTTCCCACTTTTTCATGTCGAAGTCATCCATACTTCTTTATTATCCAAGGGGGTTTTCTTACTGATACCATAATTGTACATTTTCTTCATACATTTGCTATTCAGTTTAGATTGTTTCAGTCAAATTAGAAAATTGTTGAGTTCTGCTCAAGGTAATCCTTTATTTACAATCTACAGTATAATTCTATCACATTTATTTTTTTTACTTTTGTTATCGAAATGACTGTGTTCAATAATGCACATTTTCAGCTTAGGATATTCACTCGCCATCATTTGTCATTGAAGCTAACTGCCAAGGAAACAAGGAGAGGGAACTGAGATATGTCACCTGCCAGAGTTCTACTGGAAGTTGGTGACAGAAGAATTAAAATTCACAACCTCAGAAATTCAGTGTGGAGTTGGGCACATTCTGTTGCATTCTCCATCCTGCACAAGAATGGAAGGTAGAAATTAAAATTAAAAAAAGAACAGAAAAGTCTGTTGATTGTTTGCTGAGATCTAAATTATAGTGTTGCAAACTGTCAGGATAAGCTGCCCAGCTCTGTCAATCAGAATGATGGAAGCTGATACTCTGGGGGTGGTTTTTCACGCCTCTTGGGAAAATCTCTTCCTGATCTCACCAGCGAGATCAATAGAAGCCAAGAAAACATAATGTCCGGAGGCATATCCTAATCCAGAGGGGTGATTTAGCCACTACTTTCACTCAAAGCCTACTCTGAAGCTTCCTCTGGGTGGGTTTCTGCCCTGGGGCATAAGGATTGGAGAAAACAAATAACAAGACAAATTTAGTTTCTCAGTTATTTGGCCACCGCCCGGCAGACTGAATGGCTAAGATTAAGAAAACCTGAGCAACACACCAAAGAAAAATTGAGGGAAGGAAAAAAAACAACCAAAGAGAAACCAGAAAAAGATAGTATTAATTTTCTGTAGTTTAGACAAAAGCTACATTTTAAACAATATGTCAGTAAAATAATAAAATCAATAATGTTAGCAGTATCTGCTCTGGGCCGGCCAGAAAATGGGTGTCTCAAATTGTCATTGAAAGGTAACAATTTCTTTACGTTGTGAATATTACAGTTGAAAATACAAGTTAAGAAAAAGAATATGAAAAATTGTCCTAAGTCTGTCGGTATATTGTACAATTCTTAGAAAACATTTACATAGTATAAATCGTAAGAAAAATCATTTAAAATATAACTCAATTAACAAAAACAAACAAGCAAAGCCTTCTGCTATAAGGATTAGCACATGCTAATATAAACACTTGAACTCTTTCCAGCCAGACTGAAGTTTTCATCAAGTTTCCCAGGAGACCAGGAAGGAACAGGGAAGAAAAATACTGATTATGTTTTTGAGGAATGGTGAATTGCATAAGAGAAGCACCTAAGAGCAGTCTAAAAGATATAGCAGCATAGTCAGTGAAAAGAAGAATCTAATCAGAAGGTAGGAACTCTCAATTACTTGGGTAGAGCTGACACAACTCCTACTGGGTAGCCTAGAAGATATTAAATGAAAAGTGATAAACAATCAAAATAAATAGTATGTTTAATAGTGTTTTTAGGAACTTCTATGTCATTACCAGCTTCTCAGTGATGATGGAATTACTTTTAACTTGGATCCAAGGCAAATCATTGTTTAAACTCATACTAGGGCATCATGAAACAGAGCAGAAATTAGAGTTCTCAGAGAGAATGAAAATACAAAACCACTTAGAGAAGTAAGGGTTTTTTTAGTAACTATAAACACGCATTTGAAAAATCATTATCAGTGGAAAACAAACTACTATAGGAATTGGTTAATTATGTACTCTTATCTATAAATTTGAGTAAAGTTACGTACATCATGGAGACAATCTTTTCCAGCAGTCTTAGAAGCCTTGTTGCTCCCCAACAAAGGAAGGGACAACGCGTATAGAGACTGTAATAGACAAATAGTATGGAACCCAGACTGGAATATTAGCCGAAAAGAAAGCAAACTCTGAGTGCAATCTGGACCCAAACTGCAACAATCTCCTTAGATAAATTTTGCCAAAATTACGCTCAATCCCTAGAGATGAGCTATTACTAGTTACTAGCAGAACCCTATCCGTGAGTTTTTATTGTTTCTTCGATATATCCTTTCATAACTGTGTAACTCTTACTATTATAATGATTTTTTCAGATACTCCTCCCATTGTTTTACCAAAGTTCCCATTTCGTTGTGCCGTGAATGAACACATGAGTATAATCTTAAAATTTTCTATTTCTACTAACTCAGGACCTGGTGTTGCAGCATGTATGCGGACACTAGCAAAAATTGAACTGTCCACTGGCATGTATTACATTACGATGTTGGGCCTTTCTTCCGTTTGGAAGCAAACACTTTGTGTATGGAGGAAAACTTTTGCTTAAATAATACCACAGAAGAGAATAACCGATCCCTTATCCATCCTGCTACTCATCCAATCTATCACAATACCCAAAAGTTTCTCCCTTATTCTTAAATGCCTCATTTTCCTGTGTGTTAGTATTTCTATCAGTCTCATTAACCAAAGTCCTTGTCATTTTGCTACTGAAGGGTCACCAAACTGGCATCATTAAATAAGATTTACCTGTACGTTGCAAACAGTTGCTAAGCTCTGCTTTCCCACCTCTTCACTGTTCCAACACCAGATTTAATCAGCCCATTTCTCACACAACGAGGGAAAAACTCATTAAAGAATCATTTAATGTTTCACTGACCTACCTCCAAACTTATTTTCCAAGTTGTCCCCTTTATTTAAGCTAAACGTTCACATTTGGTAATTAACATGTGTTATGTGGAACTGTTTCCTCTGTGAGTAACTCAACCAGTTTTTAAATTTTATTCTTCCAGATCATTTATAACTGCAATCTGGAGAAGAAAGAGAAGTAATGCTGAAAGTAGGAAAATTATTTACAAGACAACTACACTAGCAGAGAAGAGAGATGAACTAAGGCAGTGGCAGTAAGTGAGGGTAAGAGCTAATGCAGTAAGGCAGGTCAGCCTCAACAGTAACATGATCAGCGTTGCTGCACTGTGCAATATTTTTCTGGTGAATGCATACATTTTTTTTTTTTTATATTTGCTTGACTTTCTGGGTACTAATCACCATCCTTCTTCAAGGTTCTTAAAAAAAAAAAAAAACTGTAGGGGCGCCTGGGTGGCTCAGTCGGTTGAGAAGCTGACTTCAGCTCAGGTCATGATCTCGGGGTTCATGAGTTCGAGCCCCGCATGGGGCTCTGTGCTGACAGCCTGGAGTCTGCTTCAAATTCTGTGTCTCCTTCTCTCTCTGCTCCTCCCCCGCTCATGTCTCTCTCTCTCCTTTAAAAATAAGTTAAAAAAAAAACAACTGTAAAAACCCTTGTTTCATGGTGAATACACATGATGTAATAGTTTTGTCTTTGCTTTTTTTTTTTTTTTTAATATGGTGGAAATAGAAAAACCGCCTCCTCCTGAGCCCTATTCTCTAGCTCCAATCTGTACCAATTATCCATTTTACTGGAAATGATTTCCTACTATTTCTAGAAAACATTGTTTCTTTCTCTTTTTTTTTCTTTTTCTTTTTCAGAGCTTGCATTTATGGAACTGCTTTATTCTACCGTCATATGTAACGGATAATGTACAAAGTTTGTAAACTACTGAGTTGGAAATAAATGTCCTTTATATTTTGAAGGGTTGTCTTCCCCTTCCCACTTTTCAGGGTGCTTTGATAAATTAACACCATTACTTAACATGATAATCTTGGCATAAACTAACTCTCACTGTCTGTCTGTCTCTATCTCTGGAAGATTTTAAGGTCATTAATTTTTCTCAGGTTTTTTTTAAAAATCGTGTAGCAATTATACCTTCATACGGGTAACTGAAAAATTCTTTGTTCAGCTACTCGGAGTGCTCTTTGAAATGGCTGTTTCATGTCTTTCCAATTTTCTTCAGTTACTTATTTTATAATTTCCTCCTGACTGGGCTTGCAATTTCCCTAGAACTCTTTTAGTAGGATTTTTAGTTTCCTATGACTTGTCAAGTTTCTTGAGTAATTTTTCTTCTTCCTTTTTTTTTCTTTCTTTCTTTTTTTTTTTTTTTTTTTTTTTTGTTGTTGTTGTTGAGTGAAAGCCACAGGCACACAGGAAGGGGAGGGGGGAGAGGTAGAGGCAAAGAGAGAATCCTAAGCAGCCTCCAAGCCCAGCACAGAGCCCTACACAATCTCACAACTGTGACATCATGACCTGAAATGGAAATTAAGAGTCAGACTCTTAGCTGATTAAACCATCCAGGGCCTCCTCATTTTTTTTTTTTAAAATTTTTTTTGAATGTTTATTTATTTTTGAGAGACAGAGACAGAGAATGAGTGGGGGAGGGGTAGAGAAAGAGAGGGAGACGCAGAATCCGAAGCAGGCTCCAGGCCCTGAGCTGTCAGCACAGAGCCCGAAGTGGGGCTCGAACTCACCAACTGTGAGATCATGATCCGAGCCGAAGTTGGATGCTTAACCGACCGAGCCACCCAGGCGCCACCCTCCTCTTATTATTTTTATATCAGCATCTATTTCTTTCTACTTGCAATGATTTCCCAAAATGTCTTTTCCAGTATTTATATTTATATTTTACCTTACAAATTTCAAATTTCAAAACAATACCTTCCCTGTGTTCTGATTGTTTATCACTATTCTTGTTTTAAGAACGAGACAGACATTTCTTCTGTTCTATTGTCTCTGTTCCCTTCATGTGCATTTTTGTTTGATGTAGATTTCCTCAAATGTGTCATAATTCTTGGCTGTATACTATACGATATGCTATGAGGCATCAAAACGCTATCTGGAAGCTTTGTGAGCCTGCGTGAGCATTGTGAGTGAATGACATTCAATGTAAAAAGACTAAGTAGAAACTTCTAAATTTCAATGCTTATATTTTCTCTTGGCCTCTCATTGTCTCTAGAAAAGAGCCCAGCATTCTCCTTCCTCGGGGATATAAGCCTATATACACTGGGAGGCGGACATGTGGCAACAGGCTGCCCAAATCTTTTATGTGGAGAATTTGACTTAATCTCTCCATCTTTAGCGCACTCACCCTGCAGTGCCTTCGGTGAGCTCTGAAGGCCCCAATCCACAGTCTTCTAGATTTACTATTGCAAGAGCAGAAATGTCTCCTTGTTCAAGGGAGACTGAGGTAGGGTTGGTTTTCAACAGATTCTTGCTCTTCTAGTGCCTCTATTCATGCCCATACTCTGAAGCTCTTCGTGTCTCCACTCCAGGCATGTGTGCAAGTTCTGAGTGAGAGACTGACTTTGGTCCTCATGGGCTTCCTCCTGGCCAGCGCTCAGGTTTCAAGTTTAATTTGCTCCATTTGGTCAATTACCAATGACTCGTTTTCATAATTTGTTGACTTTCATGTTTTACTATTTCTTAGGTTCAATTGTTCCTTCTCTTCTTCATCTTTGTGGATTTATACAATTGTAAAAATCGAGTTCAGCCATTTTAGTGTTTCTGTTTATTTTGTAGGAAGCTGAGAGAATCTCTTACGTTTAGCTAAAAACCCAGGTGATATCTTTGAAATGGAAGAAAGTTTGTAGAAAAGAAAATACAAAGGGTTGTGAAAGAGGTCACCAATGAAAGAAATGACCCTGAGTGGGAAGATGTAACACAAAGCCGTATAGCAATAAGGGTATGGATAAGGGTATGGGGTCCTATACAAAGAACATGAGTGAACTAACTGACCTCACAAGTACAGGTCACCCAAGATGAAGTCCCAATATCAAAAGCTCAATAATGAAAGTAGATTTCAATCTCTGAGCAGTATTCAAATACTACAATACTGAAGACATTTTTTGATGTTTTTTTGATAACTCTCTCCAGACAGATCAAGGTGACTAGCATGCTCAAGCTTAGTGTAGTGTAAATCAGAAGTCCTGAGGTGGCGTTGGAAAAGTAGGTATTGGGGTTGTATGGCCTCATTGTTGAAAAGTAACACACTAGGCATTGCTTGGATATTGATCTTAAAACTACAAGTTTTCATGAGAGCTAACTCTAGATAATCACCAATAGTGGATGGATGTAACAGTCTCTGGTCTGTGAATTCAACATTTTCATTTTAAATTATTCTATACTCTATAAGCTAGAGCATCTCCATTTAAGCAATGGCCCCCCAAAATTCAGAAAAAATATGTGAACAAGCAGCCTCAACGAATGTATACTTTATTTCCTGAACTGTAAAATGGGGGATAATTATAGTTCTTATGGCTTCATTGTACATGTGACTTAAACAGTTACATAGAGCCTACACTTAGAAGAATCTTGATTTGGTGTTCAGTTTTTGGTATCTTGAAATTATTAACAGTTTTTTTTCAGACAAAGGGCCCCATGTTTTCACTTTGCATTTGGCTTTGAAAATTATGTAACTGGTCCTATTCCCACCTCATAGAGCTGCCATAAGAACTAAATGAAACAGCACAGTGCCCTGTAGATATTAATCCTTCAACAATGCCAGCTGCCAGACTTATTAGAATAATCGTTGTTATTATTACTATTAGCAATAGTAGTAGTATGAAGGATAGAACTTTATTCAGTCATACTTAATCACACCATGCTCATTATTCACCCATTCTTCAACATAGAAGCATTCATTATTCCTTATGTGTTAGATACTGTTCTGGGGAACATATTAAAATCACCAGTGTATCCAAAAAAAAAAAAAAAAAAAAGAATCACCAGTTCATCTATATTCTCAATTAGACCATAACATTTTTTAAAAAGACAGTTTATCATGTTCATTTCAATAGCCCCCATGCCTATCAAATATAGTGGATCCACAATTATTTGTTGGAAAAATAAATGAGTAAGTATTTTGAAAGTACCTTATAAGCTATTAAGCCATATCAAATGAAAGCTATTTCTGTTATTCACTCTTTTTAACAATTATATATTAGGTACCTTCTTATTTAACTTTGAACTGTGTTCTTCCCACCTACTCACTCCCCTTGGCAAATATCTAAAAGCATGGTCCTATTAATATGAAAGCATCATACATACTACATCCATTAGGAAGCAGGCAAAATTCTTAAATTTAACACACTTAAAACTCAAAGATTATAATGGAATAGGTCACTGATGCAATTGTATTCTCTTACAAAATTGAAATCCCTTAATCATCATATTAGAAACGTATCACTTCTACAAACAGCATGATGGTATGATGTCCGATGATATATAGAATTTAATTATAAAACTTTTATCACAACATGCAAATACCAAATCACAACTGTGTTCAGTTTTTAAGGAGATGGTTCTTGTCATAGCAAGCAAACAGTAAGTCTTTTGGCTATAAAGGCATTTTCCATCCACAGCCTCAATACTTAACTCCAAATACCTCCATCCGAAAAAGGGGTCCAATTAAACACACAGTTCTTTTGAAAATCAGCCTAATTAGAGATACTGGGGGATTACTGCCAAGAAATCAGATTGTTTTACTTTCAAGTTTTATAGAATCCATATGCTTGATAAGGTTATACAATGCTGATATGTTTATCAGGTATTTCAATTCTCTGAATTGCAAAGAAGATTGTAGCTCAACCATGTGGACTTTGCCACTTAACTGATTTTAGTTATGCAAATATTAACTATATGTTGCTGCTCATGAATTAGTCTACTTGAAACTCTTGTTTCCTGCACAATTATGCCATAGCGTTGGTGTAGTGATAATGTTGGTATAATTGGAATAATAAGAATCATCATTGTTAAGTTCTACCTTTGTGGAAAGGCACTAAAAGTTCTTAAGCTAAGAAAACAAAGATAGTACAGTTGACCTTTGAACAATATGGGGGCTAGGGGCACTCTTTCCCAAGCAGTAAAAATCAGTGCATCACTTTTGAGTCTCCCAATACTTACCTACTAATATACTATGGTTGACTAGAAGCCTTACCAATATAAATTTGGTTAACACACATTTTGTATGTTATATGTACTACATACTGAATTCATAAAATAACCCAAGCTAGAGAAAACATAATTAAGAAAATCATAAGGAAAAGAAAATATATTTAAAATGTGGTGGTGTATTTATTTTTAAAAAAATAGGGGGACACCTGGGTGGCTGATTCGGTTAAGCATCCAACTTCAGCTCAGGACTTGACCTCGCGGTTCGTGAGTTCAAGCCCCTTGTCGGGCTCTGTACTGACAGCTCAGAGCCTGGAGCCTTTTTCAGATTTTGTGTCTCCCTCTCTCTCTGCCCCCTCCCCATTCACACTCTGTCTGTCTGTCTGTATCTCTCAAAAATAAATAAACATTAAAAAATATAGGGTATTGGGTGCCTGGGTGACTTAGTGGGTTAACTGTCCAACTCTTGATTTCAGCTCAGGTCATGATCTAACAGCTCATGAGATTGAGCCCTGCTTCAATGCAGAGTCTGCTTGGGATTCCCTCTCTCCCTCTCTTTATACCCCTCTCCCACTTGTGCATATGTACTTTCTCTCTCTCAAAATAAATAATTTTAAAAAATAGGGTATAAGTGGACTTGTGCAGTTCAAACCTGTGTCATTCAAGGGTCAACTGCACGTGCAGAGAATACAACCACTCTTCTGAATCTATTTAACATATTTACAGATAAAAGGGTTAGAGATTTACTGCTGATATGCTGGCACTACGTGGCACAGTCTGAGGTAAATAATAATAATTAATAATAGAAATAATGATACCAATAACAGCAGCTACCATTTACTAACGCCATGCTATGCACTCGGTGTTATATTCACTGTCAGTGAATTTTCACAATACTTTTATGAGATAACATGAATATGTTTATATAGAGATGCTTTAAGATAGTGCAGACTTCATGGCCATCTTGAGAAATGTCAGAATGAATGGAAGTTGTAGTCAAGTCACCCGTCTGGTGAAACTGGACTTAAATCTAAATGAAGTACAGCACATGTATGATCATAATGTATTTGGAAAAGGATGAAAGGTGTGGGTTTAGAAGAAAAATCATTTTATCTGTCTGGGGTTATAATGTGATGAGGCTAACATTATTACAAATATTATAGTCAAATGGTCAAGCAAATATAGAGGAAAATCGAACCTAGAATGTTACACTCTTAGTAATTCCAACGTTTAATTGTTAAAGTTAATAAAGCATTTTTTTTAACTCATTTAAGATGCAGAAGAGAATTGAAAACCATAAACTCCTTAAGAAAGGTGCATGTACTAGTTTGTATGCCCAAAGAATAGTGGTAGCTAGTTGTATTTTGTGTTTTTAGGGTGGAAGGACTAAAGTAGTGGCAGAAAATTTACTGAGAGTTTGAGTTACCTATAGTGATCAGCACCGGCCTCATCTGTTGTCTGTGGTGTATTATAGCTGTATTAGTGTTTAGTATGCATATATTTATATATGTGCGTAAAAGACCATTTCATTCAAAACCTATTTTAAATAGTTTTTTTTCAATACTGACTGTTTTGATAATACAAGTTTCCCTATTTCCTCCTCATATTCAGAAGTCAGCAACCCTATTTTAACTTCCTGCGAAGAACATGAGATGCCGACTTTCCAAAGAAAAACAGCAATTCTGGACTATTCACAGACTTTCATTTTGTATGAAATGGAAGTTTTTCAATAGCAATGAAATTCATTTCCTTGCAAAGAAAAATGGATGCAAGTATGACTTCATGTAGGAACAGCATGGATATCTCTATCTAGTCCAAGCCATGTAGTGTGTTTTCAGGGAAGTCTATGAGTATATAAACTTCTTAATAGCCTGGTTGATAATTTGTAAAAACTGTACTTTTAAAGTCAGTTTTGCCTTGAGCTACTATTTCAAATATAATCACAAAATTCTTTTATTACTATATAATTTGAACAATGCTAAATATACCTGAACCAAAATATTCTGTTATATTTTGACTGACTGTGTGAGTAATAAAGAAACAGTTTTACAGTTATTCTTAGGGACAGGTAAAATGTGTATTTCATTTACTCCTGAAGCAAATATCTAATCAACAAAAAGTACTAGTGGTACCTTTCCATCGACAAAAGAAGAGAGGAATAATAATTTTCCGTAACGTCGTGTCTTCAAACTCTCCAAATGACCACAGTAGTATAAAATGGCAATGATGTAATTCAGTGAGCTACATAAATCAACTGTAAACTCACTTGTAGAAAGGTCTTCATTAGAAAACAACTATGATATTTGTTCTAGAAGAATGACTAATTTCCTAATTAGCCCAGTTTAAAAAGGACTTGTTTTGACAGATAATGTAACCATATTTCTAAATTTCCCGTGTCATTAATTTTTGTATTCTTGAAACAGCAAGCAAACATTAGTTGAAAAACTATATACTGTGTATAAAACGTAAGTAAATAACAATAAACCATCATCGCTTCCTTCAGTGGGCTTACATTTGAAAGGAAAAATGCAGACTTGAAATAAAGGTCAAATAAATACGATGAACCTCAACAGAGCACACGGGTTTCATTCAAATGGCACCAAGAAGTCACAAGGTGGTGATGGATGCTTTGCCTTTTCAGGTAAGCCCATGCAGGTGGCAGAAGACATCAAGTAAATGTCAAATGAAGAGCCAATTTTGATTGCGCAGGCAGTGCCTCTCTGTAAGTAACTGAACTCGGCTATAGCAAGCTAGTAAATCACTTAATAGTCAGTTCAAAGTTGGAAAACATACCGTAAGTGCCCTAAAAATTCATCAGTGTCATTTTCAATTAAAGTCATATTTGGGGCGCCTGGGTAACTCGGTTGAGCGTCTGACTTTGGCTCAGGTCATGATCTTGCAGTTTGTGGGTTCCAGCCCCATGTGGGGCTCTGTGCTGACAGCTCAGAGCCTGGAGCCTTCGTTGGATTCTGTCTCCCTCTCTCGCTGCCCTCCCCCACTCACGCTCTGTCTCTCTCTCTCAAAAATAAACATTAAAAAATTTCTTTTTATTTATTTATTTTTAATGTTTGTTTATTTTCAAGAGAGAGACAGACAGAGCGTGAGTGGGGGAGGGGCAGAGAGGGAGACACAGAATCTGACACAGGCTTCAGGCTCTGAGTTGTCAGCACAGAGCCTGAGGCGGGGCTTGAACCCAAGAACTGTGAGATCATGACCTGAGCTGAAGTCAGTCGCTCAACCAACTGAGCCACACAGGTGCACAGGTGCCCCCCCCCCAAATTTTCTTTTTCAAAGTCATATTTTACTCAATTTATTTTCATTGGAATCCATAGTTACTTCTACTAATCTCTAAAACCCATATAATAATGGTATAAAAGTGTGCCTACCATACAGTTCTCAAAACAAACATTTGTTGAAAAACCTATCATTGATACAACAAAACACCCCACTTTGAGAAAGTATTTGCTCAAACTGTTTCTTCATATTAAGGTTAACTATATGTACCCATATATTTTTGACAAGTTAGCAGGAATAAGCAAGAAAACAAATATGTCTGCATTTATTTGATCATATTAAATAGAGAAGTACAATGTATTGAGAGAAGTCATTTAAAAAAAAACACAAGTGTTTAAAAGAAGCACTATACAAATGACAAAATTTTCTATTTGGCACGCTCACTTAGGAAATTATGTTTTCTACAAGTATAAACATATAGATAGTCATTTGTGTTCTGTTTAGTGGTTTTAAATGGAACTTTTAAAAGGAAACTAGAAGACACCTGCTATGGGGAAAGACAGACTGGTTACTAATAATGCTACAAATTAGAAGTCATCATTACTCATAGAGAACATATAAAAATAACAAAAATCTGATTGTCCTACTATATAAATAGTATTTTAATGGCCATGCATTGCTAATCTCCTCTCCCACAAGTAATAATAGTACACATCTATTATTCCTTAGTAGATTAGAAATACATTTCAGTTTGCAATGTAATGTGAAATTGTAAGTATAAATTGAAATATAATTGAAATTATAAATTGAAATTTTCAACTGGAAGTAGTGAAGAAACATCATGTACCTGGTGTAGTCCTTACAAACTGTAATTAGATAACTAGCATGCATATTTATTTTTGTTGAAAAAATAAATCTCCCTGTTTAGGTATAACCTTGATAATAGAAAATAATTAGGTAGATAATATATTAACCTAAAGTCTAAAGTTATAAGCTTGAAATATTATTTGCTCGAACTTAGTGCACTTGTTGGTGTAATCGTTAAAATATCTTTATGTTATGCATTTTGCTATTTTCAATTTTTTCAAGTGCAGATTACATATCAAAATTACACTAAACTTCTTAAAAGTTCAAGACTATGTGTTCATTCAGAATAAATAAAATTTCTAAAGTCAGAGAAAAACAAATACCATATGACTTCACTTAGACGAAGAATCTAAAAAACAAAACAAATGAAGCAGAAACAGACCCATAAATAGAAAACAAAGTGATGTTTGCTAGATTGTGGAGGGCGAGGGGTAAAACAAAATGGGTGAAGGAGGGTGGGAGGTCCAGGCTTCTGTTATGGAATGAATAAGTCATGGGGACAAAAGGTACAGCATAGGGAATACGGTACTGGAATAGTGTTGTCTAGTGACAGATGGTAGCTATACTTGTGAGAACAGCATCAAGTATAGAGTTGTCACATCACTATGATGTACACCTGAAACTAATGTGACATTGTGTGTCAAGTATACTTCCATTAAAAAAACAAATATTCCAAAATTGGCTTATTAGATGCAAGATCTTAGCACAGACATGTTGGCATGTAAACACCAACACCACAATACTGTCATAAACAGAATTTTAATCTGGTGACTAATTCAGCGTTTCCTGTATGAGCCATTTCACAACAATCAGTTACAAAGCTGATCTAACTCTTCAGCAGTATTTACCGATTATCAAAGCATAACTGTGAACTGGAATGGAGGGATTTAATCAAAGAAAAAAATGAGATTCTCTGCTTTGACGAGCTCCAGTATGGAGCTAGGACCACAAGTGAGTTCGATAAGATTTAATTCACAAAACAGAACCACGAAGAATTACAGAAACAATATTCCTTTCTTCAATTAACTAAAATTTAATACCTAGGAAGGATACTGGTCTAACTCCTATGGCTTCCTTATAGGGTCAATGAGTCCTGATTACGTTGGGCATATTCCTCCTGTCTTTCCATCTGCAAATTCCCTAAAGTAAAAGGAGGTCAAAAATCACCTTTCTTCATAAATTTAGCTTAGTATGCACTTTTCTAATGAACTTAGCCATCATCTCAGCTAGTTGAAATTGTATAGCTTAAACAATTGAGTTCACTGGCACGTACTTTGGGTATATTTTATATTCTGTAAGTCGACACAAATTAAAAAATAGAGAATTACATTTATTAACTCTAAAAATATAATGATGTTGAATGTAATCAAGTAATTACAATCAAATAATCAGACCATCGAGTAATGCAAAAATAAAGTGTTTACTAAATGATTTTTAAAATAATAAGAAAAAAATCTAGTCACAGTCATAACAAAAGAAAAAAAAGAACAAATCCTGACAAACTTTTCTATGTACTAATATACTAATAATTAGTACGTTCTTTATAAACTTGTTAGACTTGCAAAATTTCATTGTCATGTTTACATTTACCTTTCCCATCTTTTACTCTTCCTATCTCCACCTCCCCACTCCCATTAATGTTAGACAAATATCTATCTGCCTCAAATCATGTTTGAGGAAGTCCATTCCCAAGCCCAAGTCTCTTAGAAAAAAGAAAAGAAAGAAAAAAAGAAAAGAAAAGAAAAGAAAAGAAAAGAAAAGAAAAGAAAAGAAAAGAAAAAAGAAAACATTCTGAAGAAGTTGTTGAATAGATTTCATTTCTTTTAGACCCTCTGAGTCTTATTAATTTTGACTCTTCTTTTCCAAGAAGCACGTTAGTCATCCACTGAAAAGATCTGGCTGATGCTTCAATAAAATGCATAAAAGTTCACTGTTACTTTGATCTGCAGGCAAAGAATCATGATATCCTGGGACACATGGGTGATAGCTTTCCTTATGTAATTCTGATGAACTGCATCAAAGTTCCATTCAGTTTGGGTTGCCTCAGTAGCAGAGAAATGTAGACAGATTGGAAGGAGTTCAGAGAAAAAGCTCAAAATGACTAAGGGAATCAAGTCGCATTACAAACAGATTAGATTAAAAGGGGGAAAAAAGGGATGAAGAGCTTGTTCTAGTGATAACTAAAGAGTTACACGAAGATATTCAGAAACTTGATTTAAATGCTATTTAACCAAAGAATTAGCCAATTTGATACTAAGATCAATGGTATATAGAGAAATATCTCAAATGTTAACAAGGTGATTTTAGATTTTAATAGCCAGTTCTGAGAAGGTGAGGTAATCAGCCTCACAAATATGTACAAAAGAACACGCACCTATCTGACTAAACAAGAACATATTGATCCAAGAAACACTTACTACGTTGAAATGCATTCTTCAATCAATAATTATTCCAAACTGATTTTTTTTATCATTTAAAAATGTTTTAATGTTTATTTATCTTTGAGAGAGAAGGAGAGCAAGCATGTGTGCACAAGCTGGGGAGGGACAGAGAGAGAGGGGGAGACACAGAGTCCGAAGCAGGCTCTAGGCTCTGAGCTGTCAGCACAGAGCCCAATGTGGGGCTCCAACTCAGGAGCCGTGAGATCATGACCTGAGTTGAGGTTGGACGCTTAACTGACTGAACCTCCCAAACTGATTTTTAACAGTAAAAAGTAAATGATAGAAATTAAATGGTCTACAGAAAGATAGTAAATTGACTAAAACAAGTATACTTACAATAATTCTTTGAATGTACCATGCACTATACTAAGAACTTTACATCACTCTGTGAGATGATGATGATGTCAATGGTGATGATGATGATGATGATTCCTACTTTACTGTTGATGGAACCAAGCAAATAGGAGGGCAGATAACATACCAAGGTCACACAGCTTGTTAATGACTTAGCCACTGTAGGTTCCAGTTTCTGTGCCTGAATCCTGTAGCTCCTTGAGTCTCTGATGGTCTCTTCCTATCTAAATATATCAACCACATCAACTCACTTCAAAGTAAGTATCCTCACATCTGAATATCAAGGTAGTGGGATGCTGCAGATCTATGCCATACAAGAAGCCGACAAAATAGCACCAGGTGATTCCGGAGTGCTTGAAATGTTTATTTCCAATGACGTGCTGTAATTGTGAAATATATAATAATCTTCAACGATTTTGAGAAAAAATACAAAATATCTCATTCATATTGATACTGTTTTATGTCAAATAAAATTTTTTTGAGATATCGGGTTCAATGAAATCTACACTTTTTAAATGGAGCTATATAGAAAATTTTAAATGTATATGTGCTTCACCTGTGTGACTCATTGCATTTCTATTAGACAGTACTCTTTAGATAAATCCCATGGTCTTTTCTATTCCAAGTCTCCATAATTCTGTGCAAATGCTGTAAAATAAGGTTTTGGAAAACCTGTCCAAACAGGATTTTAATTATTATGACCGATTCTATTGATAAACCTGAAGAAAAAATAAGTTATTAATAAATGAATATCTATTCTAATTATCATTGCATTTCTTCTGTTAGTGCTCAGTACATCTCTAGCAAAATTAAGTACATTTTTGGGGCATCTGGGTGGCTCAGGTCATGATCTCATGGTTCATGAGTTTGAGCTCCGCATTGGGCTCTATGCTGACAGCTCAGAGATTGGAGCCTGCTTCAGATTCTGTGTCTCCCCATCTCTCTGCCCCTCCCCTAATCATGCTCTGTCTCTCTCTCTCTCTCAAAAAATAAACATTAAAAAAACTTTTTTAAACAGTGAAGTGGATTTAAACAATAAAGATTGGCATGTTTTGAAATTTCAAATTCTAATAGGTAACAAAAGCGTTTTTTATTTGTTATGCTAATTTTTGACCTAGCAATTAAAAAAAATGTAAATTGAATATAATCCAAGATAGCAGTTTAGAAATGATGTTAAACTGCTTAGTGAAAGCCTGGTTAGGGTCTTCACGTAGCCCAGAATTTCTTCTACCTATTAATACTTACAATTGGAAAATGCCTCAAACTTTAAATGTGGAATATTTTAATACAGTAATTTTACTTTGCAATGGTCAGTTTGTGAAATGCCAAAGGATAATAGGAATTTAAATCTGTCATGTTAAAAACGGTATCTAAACTTCATTAATTCTAGAAAATTGAGGATCGGTTTGAATTTGTAATTGTCAGTGAATTTGAAAGACTTAAGGTGCTGAATTTCAAATGTGTTGTTTTTTGTTGCTAATCAGCATACTATTTTAGTTACCCTTGTGTCCTAGTACCTTCAAAACACCCTAGGGGCGCCTGCGTGGCTCAGCCGGTTTAGCATCAGACTTCGGTTCTTGTCATGATCTCGAGGTCTGTTGGTTCGAGCTCCAGGTCGGGCTCTGTGCTGACAGCTCAGAGCCTAGAGCCTTCTTTGGATTCTGTGTCTCCTCTCTCTCTGTCCCTCCCACTCACACTCTGTGTCTCTCTCAAAAATAAACATTAAAAAAATAACACCCTAGAATGCATATTAAATATTATGGTCATGTTTATAAGTAAATCCCAACTTAAATTGGTATTTATGAGCCTTGAACAATATGGTAATTGAGTTCTGTTTAATTTTTAAAGTCATAATTTTCTATTAAATATTTTCTCATACAGGGATATTTTAATCATGAAAACTAAAACAATTATTTTTTATTACAATGTTAAAGGAAAATAAGAACCCAAGCTTAAACATAATGAAAATGAATACTATCAATAAACTATGTAGTGTGTTCTCTTTTTACTCATTTCACACATTAAATCAAAATTTATTCACGTCTAGCTATTCACCTTACAAAAGAAAATAAATCAAACATCGTCAAAGTGACATAATGTTTTGATGAATATGACAGGTGACATCTGATTCATTGTAGTTTATATATAACAAGGGCACCCTACCTGTCAGTTATCTTTCATTCATGAGATATAATAATTTTCCATGATTGCAATATGAAAAAAAAGAAAAGGGAATATTTATTTGTTAGCAAAATTATGCTAAAGGTTTTATTGAATGTCAGCTAGATTCAGCCAAAATTTGAAATATGTACCTTATTAGTTTGCCTAGAAACATAAAGTTAAATATAATGGAATTTTAGATTTATTCTCAGAAATAGTATTACTTTTATCTTTTTTAAACCTTAATTAAAAACTAGAAATACCCTTGATGGTTGCCAAAGGGAAGAGACGGGTGGGCAAAATGGGTGAAGATACAGGCTTCTAGTTATTGAATGAATAAATCAGGAGACTAAAAGGTACAGCATAGGGAATATAGGCAATGATACTGTAATAGTATTGCATAGTGACAGGCGGGAGGTACACTTGCGGTGACCCTAAGCATAACATACAGAGATGTTGAATCACTGTGCTGTATACCTGAAACTAATGTATCATTGTGTGTCAACTATACTCAGGAAAATGTCCTCTAAATACCCTAGAGATCCAGGGTATTGCCATATTGCCTAGAATATCTGGATGCTGGTATATTTGAGGACTTCTAAAGAGTAAAAACCTAAATATTTAAAATCAGTAATATGTTTCCAGGATGGTAACTTCCAACTACCTTAGAAGTTTTAGACTACTGTTCAGTCTGTAAAAAGTTTTAAACAACAGGACACATACATGGACACTTTTAACACATTAAAATTGACCTTAAACACCAATGACATTTGTTAATCCTTTAATGTATAGGTTCTCCTTCCATCTCTCCTTTTTCTCTTCATTACAGTTAATTTGTTGATGAACTTGGGTCACTTTCTCACACAATATTTTAAAGTCAGACTTGTCCGAAATATCCTCATGGTATTCTTATTATTTGGTTTTATAGTTCCTTAAAAATGCTAGTTAGATCTAGATATTTGTTCAGATTCAGGTTTGAGATTTGGGACAAGAATACTTCATGCATGTTGTTTTGTTATAAAAGTTTATCCTTTACTTCATGTATTAATTAACTCAGGTATCTGAGTTTAAATAATTAACTCAGGTATCTGAAAGAAGTTAATGTCCTAGTGATACTGGAATATCCCTTTACCAATAAAAATAGAGACACTTTAAATACTATTTTTATTGACTTGTTAAAATATGTGCCACAGAGAATCCTATGAATAGGTATATACTTTTACCTTTGTAAGATATGAAAGGCCTTGATTACTTTAAGCCAAGTTATTGTGATATAAGTAGTTGTATTTTTTTAAGTTTTATTTATTTATTTTGAGAGAGAGAGAGAGAGAGAGAGAGAGCGAGCGAGCCTGAGTAGGGGTGGGGGAGGTAGAGAGAGAAGGAGATAGAGAGAATCCCATGCTGATAGCACAGAGCCCGATGCAGGGGCTTGATCCCACAAACTGTGAGATCATGACCTGAATAGAAATCAAGAGTTGGACACTTAACCGACTGAGCCACCCAGGCACCCCATGATGTAGTTTTTGAAAGTAGTTTCGGTGGTAGTTACTGGTAAATAGAGGTCAGAGAAGGAAAAGATGTATGGGAATAGATTACAAGTGGTATTTGATTAAAATACTTAGAATCCCAGCATATTTATTTTTATATTTGCTATGTTATTGGAGTATTCCTTTCCAGTTAACAAGTATTAGTTACATTTCTACAATGTTCCAGAGACAGTTCTGGGGTATAGGATATACCAGTGAACAGAATGATAAAAACCCCTAACCTCATTGAGTTAGACTATATATATATATATATATATATATATATATATATATATATATGCATATGCATATGTATATGTATATATATACACACACACACACACATACATACATACATACATACATATACATCCTTAAATTCAATCAGCAGGTTCTTCTAAATACCCTTCATTCATGGCTATGACTCTATTTATGATGTTATGAAAAATACTCATGTCTTAATTTATGCTTTTATTTTATTCTTCTCAACCCTAACAGAGACACCAAGATGTGTATGCGGAAAGAAAGTAGACCAATGGGGCAGAGATCCTTTTTAGACCCTTTGGTAAGAGAGAAGCTCTTAGTAACTGGAAATTTTGCTTCCATAGTATTGGTCCCTCAAGTAGAGGATTTACTAATTTTCAGTAATTATTCAAATTTTCAAAATGCATTAGTCTGGACAAAAGTTTAGTGTACTGTTATATTCTAAAACATTCTCAATCTACAAATTTTTGCTAGTGCCCTTATGAATGAAATGCAATAGAATCTACCAGAGGGTGCAGATGATAGATATATTGAAATTGAACATGTTATGGACTTTCTTGTTTGGTGAATAATTTATATTTCAATTTTTAACTAAATTTTAATGGCTTGGAACCATCTTGCATGAGGCTTCATGACATATTGATTTAATATATTTAACTTTCACCTTTAGAGGTTTGGGTTTAATCTGGCTTTGACCTCAAACTGAATGAATTTAATGGCTTCAATTTAGCCCATTTGTCCACATCACTGGACTACAAATTTCTGGTAATAACACAGACTTGGAAGCCTTTGCTTAGGAGAACCCTGGGATCTGTACAGGGATGCTAAACAGCAGGCTAATATTTGGCCTAGTCACTTGGCTGCCAACAGTACCATTAATTTCTTATTTTCATAAACATAATTTTCCACAAAATTTACTACGAAAAAGATAAAATATGCTTCAGCAAAAAAGACGACTCATAAATTCTAACGAAAGGAAGATTAGGGGTATCCTGTCTGTATAGAGTAAGAAGATTCCAATCTTACAAATAATTCTGACACCAACTGAGTCTAGGATAAATGTCCATGTAACTGAGATACCTGGGTTTTGTTTACATTATCTGGATAATTTCTTCAGTTCTTCTCTTGAGAAACAATTACCTTCGTGGCCAGCTGATCTTAAGTATACTTTCACACAGCTTTTCATAACCACAGAGGTACTTAAACTTGTGTTAGAGCCTTCTTTCCTGTGTGGCATCTCACAGTGTCGACAGTACAGTGAAAACGAGTGAGTACAAAGAATACACATCTCATCTACAGAATATCCCTCCATATTAAAAGGCAAAATCTGGCTTTTATTTTGGTATGCTTATGCAATGTTTATAAAATCTGGCCTTTATACGACAAAAGTTTCTTGTTTATTGCTAACTTTTGTGTTTGTTTTTGGAGAAAGGAAAATTCTCTAGAAGGTAACAAAAGTGGAGATTTCTATGCAGGCTTGTAACAGTACCATTGCAAAAAAAGAATCACACTGAGTAACAATTCAGTATATCTTAATTTGGCCTTTCATAACCATTTTTCTCTTTAGAGTAAACGAAGTATTCACTTAAGATTTTTTTTGGTGCCTAGACTGTGTGTTCTAGAGACATTTTATAACTAATGAGCTGACTATACTTAAAATAACCATGTTATAATAAACAGCTTGCTCCAGGATCTTAAAAAACATTGTCTGAGTGTTAATAACAGATTTTGTTTTTTTTTTTAAATTTTTTTTTTCAACGTTTATTTATTTTTGGGACAGAGAGAGACAGAGCATGAACGGGGGAGGGGCAGTGAGAGAGGGAGACACAGAATCGGAAACAGGCTCCAGGCTCTGAGCCATCAGCCCAGAGCCTGACGCGGGGCTCGAACTCACAGACTGCGAGATCGTGACCTGACTGAAGTCGGACACTGAACCGACTGCGCCACCCAGGCGCCCCAATAACAGATTTTGAATACAAAGTTATGTGATGTTTAAAGAATAACTTAAATAAAATTTAAGATTAGATAATACATACTCTTTTCTTCAACTTCCTTTATCGATTCTCCACTTAGAGGAAACTGGACAAGATATTTTCACAGCATCTTCATACTTGGTCTTATCATATAACATGGAAACAGCACAATATAAAAGGGGTTTGGATGTAGATTTAGACTGTCATCCTATAGAATCTATACAAACTGTAGAAGCAGTTACTCTGTGTGTATGTGTGCATGTGCATGTATCTAGTTACTGTAAAGGAGTCAAATAAGACTCTTAGTCTAGCATAATTCTTTCACCTGTCCTCTTTATAAATATCAATGTGGTAATAAACAACAAAATCGGATTAATCATAGGTATTTAATTCTATTATTTCTACTATTAATCATTATCTTCTACAATAATTACAACTTGCTTTTAAAACAACTGAATCAACTACTTGGATTATGAAAATCTTTAGAACTATGATAGTCATTAACAAATAGTCCATTAACTCAATAATTTTGAGAAAGTGCTAGAAATAGTTAAGTATAATAATTTTTTTTCTTATCATCTTTAAATTAGGTAACAGAAAGTAGTCACCACCAAAAATTTTGTTGTAAAACAGTATTCATCCCAGCAATAATAAGGATTTTCTTGTGGATGTTAAGCTTATCAACAACTCTAAAAGTATACTTTTCTGTTTTCTGAGCATCACCTATTAAAATGTACCATAGTAGATACCTTGTGCCCTACAGGTGGCAGGCATTGCCAGCAGACATTGTGTTTCAGGGTAAGAGTGGCATAAGTAGCAGTTGAGTGACATTTGATGCACAGAGACCTATGAGAAAGCTCAAATTTATCTGTAGCCTTTTACAACAACAACGGAGCAAATACATCAAGAGGTTGATGAAATTTAGTATTTTCTAAAGCAAACAAATTGATCAAATATCCACAGGGGTGCCTGGGTGGCTCAGTCGGTTAGGTGTTCCACATTGGCTAGGCTAGGCGTCTTAACTTGATTTCAGCTAGGGTCATGATCTTGCGGTTCACGAATTCAAGCCCCACATTGAGCTCTACTCTGACAGCACGCTTGGAATTCTCTGTCCCCTCTCTCCGCCCCTCCTCCACTCGTGATCCTGTGCACATGCACGCTTTCTCTCTCTCAAAAATAAACTTTACAAAACAAAATCCATAAGTACATGCTGTCTATACTAAAGCATATTTGTGGGCATGGGAGGTAAACTATAGCTTGTGCATGCCGAAACATTCTCTATATTTGCGAGTCTTCACGAGGTTTTCCATTTGAGTTACTATAATAGATTCTTTGTGCCAAACATTTCTTCAGAAGAAGGAAAGGATGAAGGGCAAAAAAAAAGAGACGGTAGCTAAGCAGTTATTTAAAAAGTAAACAGATAAACATTTTTTGCACAACCACTGAATGCGCCAGCAAGCATTAATCCATATTTAATGGATAATATAATTGATCTAAATAATTTAAATAAGGTATGCAAGCAATTTTTATTTTCTTAGACAAAAAAATAAGCAAATATTTGAAATAAATAGCTTTCCTTTCCTACAGTAAGAATCCTGCACATCCAGAATGTGTTTTTATAATGAACTTTTTATATGCCCTAAATATATAAACTAGAAATGCCTCCTAAAATCAGGAACTCATCTCCAATATATCCAATCATAAAGACATTTTAATGAAGTTTTTTTTTCATTTCCCACAAAGATGAAACACAGTGTGTAAGAATCAGTCTCCAATGTTGCAAATAGTAACTGCACTTAATTCACATACAAAAACAATAATTTCAGGAAATTTATTCTATGAATAAAAGATAGGAAACATAAATATCTATGAGTGGAAAAACACAAAAAGTTCAAACTTCTTCATTATTATCCTAATATTCTAAAGGTAGACTTATGAAAGTCACTTCAAACTACATAATGGATAAGACACAGAAATGAATAAGAAAATAGTGATCTTTTAGAAACATGGGATTTATTCTTCATTGGCAAATGAGACTACATTTAAGAATTTACAGTTCTCCAAAATTCACATATTAAGTTTTAAATTTGTAGAAATCCTTAAAAATACTCTTGTATAGTGAACATTCAAAGAAAATATTTTACTACGGTCAATATCTATGTATGTGTATATGTCGGAATTCAAAATCTCATAATATTTAGAGGTCAAGAGATTCTGTCAATTCAGTTCAAAGGTAACCCAAGGCATAGATAGCCAAGGCATAGATAAATCAATACTTAAGAACAAATATTGTAGTTTTCACCTACTATGTGATCAGTAAATATCTGTCACATAAATATTCCCAGATTAAATAAGATTTATCTATAATATATACTGAATATTCCAACACTGGACTTACATGAAAGGACAACTTAATTAGCCTTAATTATCAAGGACAGCCAGATCTGCTTGGCATTTGGACATTTGCCCGGTGGTCTGCTGCACTCAGGTGCATAACCCCAGTTGAGGGATCATGTCATGGTACCATCTGTTTCTGATTCTGCCCAGATTTTTCTGCCCCTTGCGCTCTACTTCCTCAAATATTGCTGCTTGGTTTATGGATGTAGGGTCATCTTAGACAAAACTGTGAAGTGGATGATGTCTCTCACTGGCAGTCTCACATTTATCCTTTAACCTCCTGCAACCTCCTGGAAGTCCTATGACCTGTTCCCCAGGTACTCATACGCTGTCCAAAGTCTTACACCATAGCATACCGTCTAAAGCTTGCCACTGGTCTCAACTCCTCAACCTCAAAATTATTCCTTCAGGGCTATCTCAGTCAGCATTTTTAGTTGCTAGCAATAGACACCAAACATGCTTATTCTAAGGAAAAGAATACTGAGAGGGAGGATTCTGAAAGTTAAAAAAAAATTCAGGAGGAATTGGAAAGAGGAGTTGAGTTCTGGATTGAATAAAAAGGCAACAGGGTGGCCAAAGGATCTAGGCAGCAAGCTCAGAGATTGTTGTAAGTAGGTCAAAGTTCATTTCAACAAAAACACTTTAGACAGCTTATCTGAGATATAAATATCAAGGAGTCTTAACAAAAAGATCCAGAAAGTTACCAAAACCCTTCCCTCCGGCTACTTTTGTTCACAAATACTACTTGTTTATTTTAAGATACAGGTGATGATAGCTATTACATAGTTACAGAAATTGGAAATTTATAATAAGAGAATTATCTATAAAAACCTCTGTGAAAGTGTTTCTCTGAGTCTGATTTGAGATAAGATCAAGCCTGAGTCCATGGTAAATCCAGGTATCATGTGGCCAATATAATTTCCAAAGAGTCTTCAAGTCATTCTTGACCACATAATCCACATGATTCAAGTTTTCACGGCCAATAACTGACAGGAGAGAAAGACTTCAAGTATCAGTGGTGAATGATTTTTTTGTTTTGTTTTTAGGACAAGAGGAATAAAAAGTGATAGCAATAGAGCATTTATAGTACAAGAATATATGACAAAAAAATCAAGGAAGAAAAAAGTGGAACCCTCTTTGGTAGGAACTGTCATGACTATTGTTGAGAATGCAAACTGGTACAGCCACTGTGGAAAACAGTATGGAGGTTTCTCAAAAAAATAACAATAGAACTACCCTATGATCTAGCAACTGCACTACTGGATTCCACAAAGCACAACAATATCCATATCATAGGATTCAAAAAAGAAGAAGGGTAGGAAAAAGGGGGAAGAAGTTTTATTTAAACAAATTATAGCTGAGAACTTCCCTAATCTGGGAAAGGAAACAGCCATTCAAGTCTAAGAGTCACAGAGAACTCCCCTCAAAATCAACAAAAGAAGGTCAACACCAAGACATATCAGAGTAAAATTTGCAAAATACAAAGACAAAGAAAGAGAGAATTCTGAAAGCAGATAGAGGCAAAGGTCCTTAACCTACAAGGGTAGACACATAAGAGTAGCAGCAGACCTGTCCAAAGAAACCTGGCAGGATAGAAGGGATTGGCATGATATATTGAACACGCAAAATGAGAAAAATATGCAGCCGAGAACACTATATCTAACAAGGCTGTCATTCTGAATTAAAGAATAGCTAAAGGATTTCTAAGAGAAGCAAAAGCTAAAGGAGTTAGTGAACAGTAAACTAGTGCTGCAGGAATTATTAAAGGGGATCATTTGAGTGGGAGAGAAAAAGAGCAACAAAAACTAAAAAGGAACAGTCAATGTACAGTAACAGCGACCCTACAGGTAATACTATGGTGTTAAATTCATATCTATCAATAATTACTCTGAATGTAAGTGGACTAAATTCTCCAATCTAAAGGCATAGGGCATCAGAAAGGATTTAAAAAACAAAACAACAACAACAAAAAAAACAAGGCTCATCATTATGCTGCTTATTATAAGAGAGTCATTTTAGACCCAAAGACACCTCCAGATTGAAAGTGAGGAGGTAGAGAACAATTTATCATGTTAACAAACATCAAAAGAAAGCTGGAGTAGCTATACTTAGAGCAGATAAACTAGATTTTAAATGAAACACTGTAATAAGAGATGAAGAAGGGCATATATCATAATAAGGGGATCTATACAACAAGAAGATCTAATAACAGTAAATACTTATGTCCATAACTTGCAAGCATCCAAACATATGAATCAGTTAATAATAAACTTAGGGGTGCCTGGATGGCTCAGTTGTTTGGGTGTCTGATTCTTATTTCACTCAGATCACGATACTAAGATCATGGGATCGAGCCCCATGTTGGGCTCTGTGCTCAGCACAGAGCCTGATTGATACTCTTTCTCTCTCTCCTCCTGCCCTTTTCCTTAGCTCGTGCTCTGTTTCTCACTTACAAAAAATTTAAAAAACATAACAAGCTTAAAGAAACTCATTAATAGTAATACAATAATAGTAGGGGACTTTAACACCCCACTTACAACAATGGACAGGTCATCTAAGTGAAGATCAACAAGGAAATGATGACTTTGAATGACACAGTGAACCAGAAGGACTTAACAGATATAGTCAGAACATTTCATCTTAAAGCAGTAGAATACACATTCTTCTCGAGTGCACATGGAACATTCTTTAGAATAGATCACATACTGGGTCACAAATCAGGCCTTAATCAGCACAAAGGGATTGAGATCATACCATGCATATTTTCAGACCACAACACTATAAAACGAAGTCAACCATAAAAAAAATTGGAAAGACCACAAGTACTTGGAGATTAAAGTACATTCTACTAAAAAATGATAGGGTTAACCAGGAAATTAAAGAATAAATTAAAAAAAAAATACATAGAAACAAATGAAAAGGAAAATGCAACTCTCTAAAACCTTTGGGATTGAGTAAAGGTATACTTTCCTCTAAGTGGGAAGTATATTGCAATACAGGTCTTCCTCAAGAAGCAAGAAAAATCTCAAATAAACAACCTAACCTTACATCTAATGGATCTGACAAAAGAACAGCAAATAAAGCCCGAAACCAGCAGAAGAAGGGAAAGTAATAAAGATTAGAGCAGAAATCTATGATATAGAAACAAAACAAAACAAAACAACTAAACTAAACCCTCTGTAGAATAGAACAAAAGGCACTGGCTTGCACAAGGAATTAACAAAATTAATAACCCCCTAGCCAGACTTCTCAAAAAGAAAAAGTAAATGGCCCAAATGAATAAAATCATCAAAGAAGAAAGATCATGACACCTGAGAAATACAAACAATAACAAGAGAATATTATGAGCAATTATATGCCACCAAATTGGGCAATCTGGAAGAAATGGATAAATTCCTAGAAACATGTAAGCTATTAAAACTGAAGCAGGAAGAAATAGAAAATTTAAATAAACCCCTAACCAGCAAAGAAATTGAATCAGTAACCAAAAATCTTTCAACAAACAAGAGTCCAGGGCTGGATGGCATCCCAGGGGAATTCTACCAAACATTTAAAGAAGACTTAACACCTATTCTTCTGAAACTGTCCCCCACACAAAAAAATAAAATAAAATAAGTGGAAGGAAAACTTCCAAATTCACTGTATGAGACCAGAATTTCCTTAATTTCAAAACAAAGACCCCACTAAAAAGGGGAATTACAGACCAATATTCCTGATGAACATAAATGCAAAAACTCTCAACAAGATACTAGCAAATCAAATCCAACAGTACATTAAAAGAATTATTTGCCATGATCAAGTGGGATTTATTCCTGGCATGTAGGGCTGGTTCAATATTCATAAATCAATCAACATGATACACCACATTAATAAAAGAAAGAAAAAGCATCACATGATCCTCTCAATATATGCAGAAAGAGCATTTGACAAAATACAGCATCTTTTTTTTTTTTTGATAAAAATCCTCAAGAAAGTAGGGATAGAGGGAACATATCTCAACATCATAAAGGCCATATACAAAAGACCCACAGCTTACATCATCCTCAATGGGGGAAAACTGAGAGCTTTCCCCCTAAGGTCAGCAGCATGACAGGGATGTCCACACTCACCACTGTTGTTCAATTTAGTACTGGAAGTCCTAGCCTCAGCTATCAGACCACCAAAAGAAATAAAAGAATCCAAATTGACAAGTAAGAAGTCAAACTTTCGCTCTTTGCAGATGACATAATACTCTGCATGGAAAATCCAAAAGATTCTACCCAAACACTGCTAGAACTGATACATGAATTCAGCGGTATAAAATCGATGTACAGAAGTTTGTTGTATTTCTATGCACCAGTAATGAAGCAGCAGAAAGATAAATAAAAAAAAAAAAAATCCATCCCATTTACAATTATGCCCCAAACCATAAGATATTTAGGAATAAACCTGACCAAAGAGGTAAAAGATCTGTACTCTGAAAACCATAGAACACTGATGAAAGACACTGAATAAGACACAAAGAAATGGAAAAATTCCACGCTCCTGGATTGGAAGAACAAATATCGTTAAAATGTCAATAATACGCAAAGGAATTCAATCCCTATCAAAATAATGCCATCATTTTTCACAGAGCTAGAATAGACAATTCTAAAATTTGTATGGAATCATAAAAGATCCCGAGTAGCCAAGGTAATGTTGGAAAAGAAAACCAAACCAGGAGGCATCACAATTCTGGACTTCAACCTGTATTACAAAGCTGTAATCATCAAGACAGTATGATACTAGCACAAAAATAGACACATAGGTTAATGGAACAGAATAGAGAACCCAGAAATGAGCCTACAACTCTATGGTCAGCTAATTTTTGATAAAGCAGGAAAAAAATATCAATGGGAAAAAGACAGTCTCTTCCACAAATAGTGTTTGGAAAACTGGACAGCGACATGCAGAAGAATGATACTGGACCACTTTCTTACACCATGCACAAAAATAAATTATAAATGGATGAAAGACCTAAATGGGAGACAGGAAACCATCAAAATCTTAGAGAAAAACACAGGGAGCAACCTCTTAGACTTGGCTGCAGCAACTTCTTACTAGACATGCCACCGGAGACAAGGGAAACAAAAGCAAAAATGAACTATCGGGACTTCATCAATATCAAAAGTTTCTGCTCGGTGAAGGAAACAATCAACAATATTAAATGGCAACTTGTGGAATGGGAGAAGATATTTGCAAATGACATATTGGATAAAGGGGTAGTATACAAAATCTATAAAGAATTTATCAAATTTAACACCCAAAAAACAAACAACCCAGGTAAGAAATGGGCAGAAAATATGAACAGACATTTCTCCAAAGACATACAAATGACTAACAGACACATGAAAAAAATACTCAACATTATTCATCACCAGGGAAATGTAGATCAAAACGACTGTGAGATATACCTCACACCTGTCAGAATGGCTAAAATTAAGAACTCAAGAAACAACAGATACTGGCAAGGATGTGGAGAAAGGGGAACCCTCTTACACTGTTGGTGGAAAGATAAACTTGTACAGCTACTCTGGAAAACCGTATGAAGGGTCCTCAGAAAGTTAAAAATAACACTACCCTACAACCCAGCAGCTACACTGGGTCTTTATCCCCCCCCAAAAAAAACAAAACTACTGATTCGAAGGGGCACATACACTCCACTGTTTACAGCAGCACTATCAACAATAACCAAATGATGGAAAGATCTCAAATGTCCATTGACTGATGAGTGGATAAAGAAGTGGCGGTATATATACACAAGGAATATTAGTGATCAAAAAGAATGAGATTTTGCCAGCAGCAATGACATGGATGGAAGTAGAGGGTATTATGCTAAGTGATATAGTCAGAGAAGGGCAAATACCATGTGATTTCATTCATATGTGGAACTCAAGAAACAAAACAAATGAACAAAGGGGAAAAAAACAGGCAAACCAAAAAGGAGACTCTTAACTACAGAGAACGAACAGATGGTTACTTGAGAGGATGTTGGTGGGGGATGGGTGAAATAGGTGGTGGGAATTAATGAGTAGACTTATCATGATGAGCACTGATCAGTGTTTCGAACCATTGAATTACTATATTGTACACCTGAACTAATATAGCACCGTATGTTAATACACTGGAATGAAAGGGAAATGCTTAATAAGAAAAATAAAAGGAAAAAGTGGTCAGCTGCCCTAATAACCACGAAACTTTAGATTAGAGCACAATGAGTTTCCATTTAAACAACAGAGTTTGTATAGGTTTGAAAAACAAAATTGCTCAGAGCTAACAGAATATGGAGAATGAGGCACTCCTGTGCAGGAATAAATAGATGTACAAATGGCACAAGATTGCTGAGGATTATCAAACAACTTTCATCAGCATTTTTAAATGTAAAACTAATGAACCCAACAACTTAGAAGTCTAGGTATTTAACAGAAAATTATCATGGATGTATACAAATATGTACTCACAAGTTTACCATTGCAGCATCTTGTATGAAAAGGTAAAATTTAAAACACTTTAGGTATCCAATGATTGGAACACTATGTAGTTGTCAAAAGTGATAGTACAGTTCAGGGGAAATGTTGAGAATGCACTAAAGGAAAAAAAAAAGCTGGTTATAAAAGTAGTAGTATTATAATTTATGAAATAAACATATTACATGCATTGTATTAGTTTTTTACAGCTGCAGGAATAAGGTACCACAAAATGGATAGCTTAAACAACCAAAATTTATTTTGTCACAGTTCTGGAGATTAGAATTGCAAGATCAAGGTGCCGGCTGAATTGGTTCCTTCTGAGACACATGAGGGAAGTATCTGTCTCTCCAGGCCTGTCTCCTTGGCTTTTAAGATGCCCATCTTTTCTCTGTGTCTTCACTCTATATATTTCTGTGTCCAAATTCCCTCTTCTTATAAAGATACTAGTCATGTTGGAAAAGCACCCACCCTAATGACCTAATTTTAACATAATGACCTCTGCAACAACCCTATCTCCACCTACATTCTGTGGTACTTGGGACTATGACTTCAACATGAATGGAGGGGAGGGACATAATTCAGCCAATAATATGAATATCCATATTTCAATGTGTTTTTAAAGATATCAGAATAGCATATGTGTATAAATGTGTATAAGTGGAGTGTGCATATGTGTGCAAGTGTCTGTGTGTATACATATATATATACACATATATATACATATGTATATATAAATATACAGAGGTTTTATATATAAATATATATTATATTTTTATTAATTATTAATTAATATTAAAATATTAGTATATAAGTATATGTTATATATATTATACTTTATTATATATATTTTTTATTATTTTATTATTAATATATATATAAAGAGAAGAGCAGGAATGCATATACAATCATTTCTGCTGAAACACTATATGTGTCTCTGAAAAACATTCTAAAACCTACACACTAAAAATAATGGGATTTATGACAAAATTAGTGATAGGAGCAATATGCTTAAATCCTATGAAATTGTGTAACCAGAGCACCAATGAAAACAATACTAACCCTAATAAAAATACTTTAGTAGTTAAATTTCTGTAGGCATTTTACTTAGATGTCACAGTAAGAAGATCCTTTGTGGTCTTAAAACTAGGGGTCTTGCTTCCTCCTTTGAAATAAAAACTCTGAAGGATATTTCCTTTTATTCTTTAACACAAGGATGCATCTTTACAATTTCTTCATTAGCACTTTCAGCTTCTCCAGGCATCTTAACACATTTGAAAGTGTAGTATTTTTTAAGCCTCTAAACCAGTCACTACTTCTACGAATGGAAGGCAGTTCCATTTTATTTTCAGCTCTTTTTAGAAGTTCTCTCTGTATTGTTAAACCTTTGCTGGCAAAAGTTTGCCTATGATCTCTTCAAAACATTAATAGAGTGTTGGGAAATGTGGAGGCACGAACCAACAGAGCTTGGTCATTACACTATCACATCACTTCCTTTTTAAATAGATCAACTTTGGAATCAGTTTGCATTTTTAAAAATGGCGTACAGCACAAAGGACATTAATTCAAGATGTTAACAGTGTTTGTGGTAGACACCTACGGGGTTTTCTCCCTCCAACCACAGCGTTACTGTCAGCATCTGCAAGTTCACACAATGTGACACTGATTTGAACACAGTGTTCCGAATGTGTGCATTTGAAATCTCAGACTCTCCCCATTCCTTGGCATTGTTGGATTTGATGACCTCATTCTTTTTCCTGTGGCTGAAACTAAAATATAAACCGTTTCCAGCCATATGAATCAGAGAAGCAGAGGTCGTCCAGTTACAGGAGGAAACACAGGCTGAGGCCACGTGTAGAAATGAGGATAAAAGACAGAGAGACCTGACTGTATTTGTGTCTGGTTTCATATACTCCAAAGATCCTCCAGTTTCTGATTTTGTTTCTGTAAAACACTATACTATCTTTAAATAGATTCTTTTTTTTTTCCCTGTGGTTATGCTGATTCAGATCAGATTTCTATCATTTACAACCAAAATAGTCCTAACCGATATATGATTACAGCTGAGTAGTGAGCTGATGTGTGACTCTGATCTCCTCATTATATCTTTCTTTATTTTCAAAAATTCTATGATAAACCTCTTTCCTTTTGTGAACAGACAAAATTATAAGTATTTGTAAAGTAAGCAGCGAAAGAAAAGTGCTCTATATTATTTTATAATTTGGGCAGCTTTCAATAATGCAAAATGTGGTTGAAATTTAGACATTTACTACACTGTTTTTTTTTTTAATCTTTACATTTGCAATGACCACATTACACTCTCTGTGACATTCACTGTCCCCCACAAGTTTCCCTGAATGCAGATGTGTTTGGCTATCTCTGACTAAAGAAAGCTATAAAATACAATTGCATCTCTCATGCCTTTCTTATCTCCTTTCAGGAAGAGAAGTTATGGGATGTTTCCAGGGCAGTAGGATTCTCCCTATTCCTCCACCCCCTTATCTAAACACCCCCTCCCCTTTTTCTCTTAACTCCATGTTCTATGTGTCTGGTTCCTCCAAAGGAAACAGAATTTCTTTAAGAAATGTATTCGTTTGCATGAATTGCAATTAATCTGCCAAGAGTAAAAAAAAAAAAAATCTCTTTAGAAGATACTCATCCCCAGTATATAAGCTATTGATATTTGAAAACGTTTTATACCAATAAATGGAATATGGTAACCAAAAAAAGGACATGAGTATTTCAAAGGAAAGTTAATATTTTGTACAAAAGAGGGACAAAGTTTCTCAGTGTCTACAAAGACATAATATGCCTTTAATTAAGCTTCATGATTAAGGCTAAAGTAAGGTGAATGTTAACTTTAATCTTGGGTAAAATTCCTCTCATACTATGATCAAGTGTAGATTTAATGACATTTCTGTCATCTTAACATCAATCTCCAAATTCAAACACAGGATCTAACACAATAATCAACACTTTAAACTGAAGATTAGATTTTATACCTTAAATATGTTTGTCACATCAATCTTTACATATATTTATATATTTATGATATTTTGCCTGCTAGCCTATAAATTATTTAAGGCAAAAGCTGGATCATCTATCTCCATTTATATATGGTTCAATATCCTGATGGTTTATGTCTTTAAAAAAATGATGTTATTATCTGTGGAATCAAGGATATTTGAAGTATAATCTGGAAGGAATCTGTTATTCCAATACATACATATCTTATATGCATATGTACATATACATATACATATCACTAATATAATACACACAATCACTAAGTATCCTGGCTATTCTCTACTGTTCTATTCTTTATCTCCCCTGCCTCATTCTCCTTCATCCACACACTGGCTCAGCTAAAAAAAAAAAAAAAAAATCACCTATGGAAGTAAATATATTGCACCGCAAATTTGAATGATTCTTTTCTGGAGAATAATTTGCATAGGAATTCTGACTGTGACTTGTTTAGATCATCAGTAAGCATTTGGTTTAGCAAATATTGCCTCATAAAAGATAATGCTTTGGGCAAGAGACACAAGCAAAAAGAAAAGACAAGAAGAAAATGAAAAACATTTGAGAAAAAGTTTTGCTCATTTACTAACTTAACACACCAGTCCAGCCATTCCCTCTACTGCCCATATTGTTCTTTAGGCAATCTTTTTAGCCTCCATACGGAGCACGGTACATATCACAAAGTAATGACAAGTGTTGCAAACAAATATTTTACAGAGACAGCTGCTAATAATTTCTTAATACCAATAATGACATGCACTGATTTGTTTTTTGCTGAAATACGAGTTTTGTGTAGCATGAACACATTCTTACCGATAAAGCCTAGAGATGTACACAAATTAAAAAGAAGTAATTAAGTGTGTTCTGTTAATAAAGTGTTTTAGCTAAATCTATTTGTAGAATGTGAATTTTACTTAATAAGATACTAAAATGTTTTTATTATTGTTAATAACATGTAACTACAAAAGTACAGAAGTGCAGCATCTATAACAATTGAGATACACAAATTAGTAATTGATCAAGTAGATCAATTACTTTGTGCTGAAGACTGACATTTAGATGACTTAAAGTACGACTGTTAATTAAGCTGGCCAAATGCAGAAGGATGGAGTCAATTGCATTCATCTTAAAGGAGGCTGAAAAACTGATGATACAGTAATAAACACTTTTGAATTTAAAGCTTTAGAAAGTCAGAATATGTTAGAAGAATCTTCTCTTTTATTTGAAAGAATGACATGTTCCTTGTATATAAAGCAACAATCTCAATCCTCTTCTAGCTGTTGTGAACTTAGCTGAATTTTCAGGTTTCCTCTGTGTGCCAAATCAAATGCAAGGGCAGAAATAATATTGTTCAAAGTTTAGCCCAGTTATACTAAATTTAGGGGACAGAAACATAAGTATTATCTATTTTATTCTTCTAAAGAATAAAAGGGATTAGGACACTCCTTTTCAAGCAAAATTCAACTTGTAGCAGCATTACCCTCAGTTTCAATACAATCCTGCTGATCCGATTAAGAAGTGAAGTTACACAGGTGCATTATGTAGTTCACTTTGAAAGGAAAAAGCAACAGAGTTGATCAAAACATTTCTCCCCATGGCTGCATTGTCAGACAGGACCACTTTTAGGATACTAACAGAAAATGTGATAAGAATTGCTATTTCCCAGAATTGTTAAATGAGTATCTAATAATGGGTATCAGATGTTCTTTCCATTTTCTTCTTAGTCTAACTCTGTAAGATTCAATAAAAGAATCAGTAATTTTGACTACAAACATATCTGGCTTCCTGCTACCACCTACCTAAGTTAATTCTGTTCGCATTTCATATATGTGTATTAAAGCACTGAGTGTTCTCTTCCCAATGCTGCATTATGCAAAAGATTTAAAAGTATGATTTAAATAATATCTTCATTATACCATAAAATAACTCCAATACTCTTTGAGTTGTCGATGAATAAAGATATCTTTCCAATGAACAGAAAGTCAGATCATATTAGCATAGTTTGCCAAAGAAATGTTAATCATATATATTTATTCAACTATTACTTGAGTACCTACTATGTGTCAGCTCATGTCCTGGATGATTGAAATATAGCAATAAACAGAATAAGAAAAAAAATTGCCTACCCTCATTGCAGTCATATTCTAGTAGTAGTCGAAAAGCAATAACCAAATACATAAGTGAAATATAAGTGTGTGTGTGTAGGGGGGGTGGTAATTGGTTTTGTGAGGAAAGCAACAGAGCACAAAAGAGTAAAGGGTATAGGATGAAAGAGTGTAATTTTTAAATACAATGATAAGAAAAGTCTTTTTTTAAGTGGTATTTGATTAAAGACCCAAAAGAAGTGAGAGAGATATGCAAGCTGCTGTCTGTGCGAAGAGTATTCCAGGCACAGAAGGCAGCAAGTGCAAAGCACACACAACCATGGCTACATTTCAGAAACAACAGTAGATACAAGTGCAGCAAATGGGTGAGGAGATGAGTGACAGTGAATGAGTTCAGACAGGTAACAGAGAAACACACTGTGTAGCACCTGGTAGATCACTGTATTTTAGCGAGATGGAAAGTACTGAGGAGGGACGTGTTGAATGGAAATCAGGACGTGTTGAATGGAAATCTGGTTAGGGATGCTTTAAGCTGATTTGCCTGTAGACGTTTATACAGTAACATTGAATATTCAGTTGCCTAGGCAAGACTAGAGATCACAGGGAGGTCCTAAGTGTATCAATTATCAATTGGCAGGTGCATTTAATGCCATGAGAATACATGAAATCACAAAAAGAATGAATGTAGGGAAAAAAGTGGATGCTTTAGAGGACTTAGAGTTGGGGCACTACAATATTTAGTGGCTGAGAAGATGAGAAATCTGGGGGTAAAAATTAAAAGAGTTGGTCTATGAAAAGGAAGAAAATCACATTGTTATGATTGTTCATATATATATATATATATATACACACACTATACCTTATATATGTTATTAATATGTAACTTTTAGTCACTAAATTAGTATAGTTATTTATCCTATATCAAATATAGTATTTCTATTACATATGTCATGTATTATATGATATAATAAATTTATATAATATTATACTATATATATATAATAAAATATTTTATACTGGACATTGTATATAAAAGACACATAAAAACTAATCCTAAAGTTGTTGTTATTTCCTCCCTTTGAGAAGGCAGATAAGGAAGGGCTGTCATCTCAATTCAATCAGGCATCGATCTGGATCAGCACTGGGTTGCTGTTTTAGTTAGATTTAGCCACCTCTCTTTTCCAATGTCTCCATGACAAGATGTATTGTGTATTTGCTTCAGGTTATCCCCTAGTGGGACTTTGTCTCCTAAGTGCCGTCAGGGTAAAAGCACTCAGCTTGGCTGTCCAGCCCAACCTCCAGCCCTCGACATCATCATCTAAGCACTTAGAAATGTCCTACAGGGAAAACAGTCATGAGTTTGGAGGGGTCTCTCTAGATCCAATCCAGCATATCAGCCCATATGGTTATCACGAGTTTTGATACTTTCTCTTCCCCCACCTGATTAATCTACCTAAATTAATCTACCTTAACATTCCTAGATTAAGTTTAATTCTCACCCTGTAAATAGAAAAAGTCTGACAGTCTTAAATATACCCAAGAAGGGTTCTTTCCTCTGGTATTTTAGTTCATCTTATCTTCTTCACCTCTGATGTTTTAAATGTTAATTCAGCTTTTGTTTTCCCTAGTTGTCGCTGTGAAAGTGATTTGCTCTTGCTAGCTACTCAACCGTACTTGGAAGTAGAAGACTAATTAGTCATTATCTTTATTCACACTTTGATAGTACAGGTTTCCCCCACTATCCAAAAGTACAGCACTCCAGTGAAAACTTTCTAAAGCCAAAACGGCATCAAGCAAAGAAGCAATGAACCACTTCAAAAAAAAATCAAAAATCCTCTTTGATTGCTTTCATTTAATGAAAACACACAGGTCTGTGATAAAAGCAAAGGGATGTAAGGCATAAAGCGAACTTTCAGATAGCTGCAGAAACCTGTATTTGAGCATTTGAAAAAGGCTAATGAGTGACATGAATTTCAGCATAAGTGGTGGGGAAGTATCTATATAGTACAATCATACATAGGATAGTGTTTTACTAATGAGCAAGGAGATTTGGATGGGAAGAGAGGACTTTAGCAATTGCTAGTGGTGCGATGTGAAGCCAGTTTTATAAGTTCTCCAAGCATCATGCCCTGATTAAAAATTCGATAAAGGGCACTGTCTTTGGAAACAACCATTCTAGCACATTCTCAAAGCAATCTATATAATACTTGAATACACCCCCGGCACTGTGAGTGATACATAACCCAAAAAACCGATCACAACACTTTCTCTCCCTAGTAGCACTCTCAAGTAGGGTTAAGAGGCACATTCTAATGGAAATAGCCACATTTGGCTTCCTGGCACCCAGGTCTCAGAGAACAGGAACTTAAAAAGTGCATCAGAGAACTAATCAATTGCCACCACTCAGAATCATATCTGACATCTATGCTACTAACCTGCAAGAGTTTCATCATTATTTTTAGTTTTACCAATGTAAATAGCGAAGTCCTCCTCCATATCAAAAAGTTTAGGTCAAGAGTTATACTAAAAGATTTCTAAGATCTCTTTGGTGAATAAAATAACTCTTTTCACCATTTCTAGGATGAAAGACACTATTTCTGCCAAGAGCAACTGCTCAGTAATGTTGATTTTATGTTGTGAATATAGACATTTTATAGTTCAAGGTTGGAAACTGTAAGATAGCACATGCTATTTATGTGCCTTTACAAAATTAGATTGGATTATACCTAACAGGTAATAAAACACAATGATTAAGAACTTGGGGTCTGGAAAAAAAATTAAAAAAAAAAGAACTTGGGGTCTGGAGCTGGACTGCCAGATTTCAGAGGACTTCTGCTCCTTCCTAGCTGTGCAACACCAACAAGCTAATTATCTATGCCTCTGTTGTCTTTTCCGTGCATTGGAGACCTAATACTGCTTACTTGCACAATGTGTGTTAATATAAAGTCCTTAGAAAATTGTCTGGCACAGAATGAGCCCTAGATAAATATTAACCTTGATTATAACAGCCTTGTTTTTTTTTTTTCTTCCCCAAATAATTATCATTAACTTCTCTGTCTCTTCTAGTTGTTATTTTGGTTTCACAGGGCAGAAAACTTCTCAAAAATATATCCTACACATCAGACTTTTATTTTTAAAATCTTATTATCTTTCCAAAGAAGTAAAATTCTTGAAAATCACTGTTTTTCTTTGTTCAGGAAACAGTATTTTTAATAGACTTATTCAAGTAATGACATTTCAAATATCAACTCTTTTTTTATCCTCCCTCCCCCCTTAAATACGTGGTGAAGTACTAGTTGTCCTAGGAGACACCAACAAGGTTGTAAAAAGAATCTACACACCCTAAAATCTATGGGAGATGGGCATATGTAAATTAAGTACTTATTAAGTCTGTAATTTCTATAGACTCACAGGGCTACACAGAAAAACCACAAACTTATATAAGGAAAAGCCAGAGAGGAAAAAGGGGAAATTTAGGTATTAAATATATATAATCTCAATTTTATAAACAAAATGAAAATGACACATAAAATTGTAATAGATGATACACCAAATGTATATGGTGTTGTCTTTTCCTGGCAAATTGGAATTCATGTATATTTTTAAATAACTCAAACTCATCGTGGCCATTGTTTCCCTGGAGCTGATAGATGGCATCACATTACTTAAATTCATATATGTAGAAATATCCTGTCCATTTCTTTAAACGATTTTAGTGGTTACAAAGTCATTTAGAAATAAACGAAAACCAGGTAAGATGTAAATCAATGTGAGTTCTGCAAAATAACAATAATGAGAACAGTTATAGAATACTTAGTTTCTCCCATATAATTATTTAATACAATTTTTGAGTCCATATAGAAAGCTTTATTTTCAAATATATTTCCTCTTTTTTGGGGATTCTGTGATTTAATGAATAATGTCTACTAAAATTAATCTACTGTGAAGGAATTAAACATTTTTACCAAGGCATAAAACTAAAATTTGGGATAATATAGTTTAAAAAATTAACACAGTGTAAAGAATGATAAGCCTTAACTGAGGAAGGTCACACTATTTGACTGGGGTGTCAAGTTCAAGATGGATTCACATGGAGTGGTCAGATCAAACAGGGAGATAGTACCAGCCAGGTCATTTGGACTAGGATCAACTCCTGAGGGCATAACAGATGTTGCAGGTAGATTACTCTCCAAATAATCTATCCTTTTTGCTTTACCTCTCTTGTGAACTCTAAATTATTTTCAAATTTCAGCGATGGTTATAATGCTTTTGTGAATCTTTCCTTCACTGTCCCAGAAGTTAGGTACTCCAGTATTTCTTCATGATCTCCTAGCACCCTGACCTTGCCACTATCATCATGTTTTATTATATCTTATGATTACATATTGCAATTTTTAAAACCAGATAAATATTTTACCCTTGTGAACCACTAGAATACGGAGATCATGTTTTATTCATTATATATCAACATAAAGTAGCATAGTTAAAAATACATAGTATCCATTCAATACGTATGTTTGTTGACTTAAATGAAACTTTCCATTCCAATTGTTTTAAATGCATAGTTCATGGTTTGTCTATAAAAATATATTTGTGTAAGAAACAGTCATTGTAGCTTTGTCACATCTCTGAAGGCAGTTTTTCACTCAACTCGGTCCTATTCTTCTTGTTCACCATGTTGTTCTCATTAGAGAACCCCCTCCCTGTTAGCATACCAGCATGATAATACTATTTCCTTTTTAACAGTTTTTCTGGATTTCCCAAATACCTCTCTTTACTGCACCTTTGTCCAAAGTGCCTCTCATAGAGCTAACTAATCACAGATGGCTGCCTCTCACGGGTAAAGCAGTACATAATTCTAGCTATTTGCTAGCACATTAATGATTAATCATACTTTAAAATATCTGTTACAAAAAAGTTTTTAAACACTTACGTTTTAAAACACATAGCTGATTTCTAAAAAATTTTTCAAACAGGTAACCTTATTTTTCCTCTATAAAAAGCACCAAATTTATGTTGTCATTTTTCCAACATAGTGACATATCAGCATACGAAAACAAATTTGTTTTCCCCTTAGTCTCACCTTCTCACTCATTCCTTCCATCATCACACCTATCTATATTTCCAGAATTCAGTTCTATAAAAAAATCTGAGTTAATTAATGTATACGGTCTCTATATCTAGTCTATACATACACTATTATATAGACACTTTTTTTTTAATGGAGGAGACTCACATTGACCAAGCATGCAAAGTCTGATTGTTTTCCCCATATTTAAAATGTATAAACTAACAATGAAATATAATCACAGACCCAGCATGGTTATGTCCCTATGACAAATCTAAAAAATTGAGTAGGAAATAAACAACAATGTGTAATCTTCTAAGTCAGTGTATTCTCCCTTGTCTCCTATGGGAGGGGATACTACCTTGCCAATATTAGCTTATCTGCCAACATTAACGTACAAACACAAGATTGGATAGTCAGCCAGTCTCCCTACCTCATTTCCAAATCGTTGAGGAGATTTAAAGAAGACTTCTTTGCTAATTTTACAGCCCAACCTTCAGAGGAGGTTATTAGTATGTTCTATTTCAATATTATTTTAAGGGGGACAACACATAACATTTTCCTTATTATCACAGGTAATAAGTACTCAATATAAAATGTGTATTTTTTCACAAAATCGTGATAGAAAAGAGGCAAACAAATAATTTATTACTTACTTGTTCCATATGCTTTGAAAATATCTCATAAATCTTCATAGTAACCGTTTGACACATATTTATTATCTCCCTTTTTTTCAAATGAAGTGGGGCTCAAAAACATTATATAACCTACCCAGATTGCCTGTGGGGCCAGGATGCAAACCTAGGTCTAACTCCATGGTGTACTTTCCATTATAAGTGGAGAGCCATAAGCAAAGAATCCTGCTATAACAGCAATCCATTTGAAGACTAAAGGACAAAGATAACTACAACAAATCAACAAACTTACTAAATCAACAAAAATTAATTTTATATGCCTATAATAATATGCACAATTGTTGCTGTTTTGCTCAGTAATTAAGATGCAAACAGCTAAACATTTAAGTATATGGCTTTAGTTAATATTAAAAAGTCAAAGTATTTCTAAGTCAGAAAAAAGAAAAATCTTAAAACAGGAAGAAGTTCTATAATTGTTTTATGATTTTATTTTATTTTTGAGAGAAAGAGAGATAGACCACAAGTGGGGGAGGGCAGAGAGAGAGGGAGATACAAAATCCGAAGCAGGCTCCAGGCTCTGAGCTGTCCACACAGAGCCTGACAAGGGGTGCAAACTCATGGACCTTGAGATCATGACCTGAGCCAAAGTCTGACTGATGCTTAACCAACTGAGCCACCAAGGTGGCCCTAAACAGGAAGATGTTCTAAGGTCTTACTTACTTAACTAATCTGAGACCCCTTAATCTTCTATTGAAAATGATCTTCTAATTAAGCGGCGTTTATGTAAACCAGATCGCTTAATAGGTAGCATGTGAGTGACCTCAAAATCCTTTGTTTCAGAAAAATAGTTTCCTGTTACAGAAAATACCTCCCCTACCTGGCCAAAAATCTAAAAATGAGTGGCACATATCGATCAACAAAATCGATAAATGATCATTTTAGGTGGACATGGCAAAGGAAAAATTATACAGTAGTTAGAGCTGGAATTCATGAAAAACAGAAAATAAAAAAGTCCAAGAAAAATAAAACAAATTAGGCTTTTTCTAAACACCTTTCTATAATTCCAGAATTCAGTTCTATAAAAAATCTGAATTCATTAATATATATAGTTTCTCTATGTAGTCTATATGTACACTATTATATAGACACTTTTTTTCATTTTCTTTTTTTTTAAGTTTATTTATTTTGAGAGAGAAAGCACAAGTAAGGGAAGGGCAGAGAGAGAGAAGAGTGAGAGAGAGAAAGAGAGAGAATCCCAAGCAGGCTCTGCATTGTCAGTAAAGAACACGACATAGAGCTTGAACCCACAAACCATGAGATCAGGACCCGAGATGAAGTAAGACACTTAACCAACTGAGCCACCCAGGCACCCCAAAAACATAAGTGTTCTTAAATTGACAATTAATCAACAAGTTTGGATGGAATTACTTTACATAGTAGACTAATGGTAGGCAAGAAGAGGAACAAAGGTTGGGACCAGAACAAAAGAGACCTTGAAATATATAAATCCTGTGCATAGTATTTTCCAGAGTCTTGTAAAATGACTGAAAGATGCTCTGTCCCTGGCATAACATATTTTCTACCAGCTACTGAAACCAACACTAATCTAGATGCTGCTGTGAAGGGATTTTGACAGATTCAGTTAAGGCTCAAAACAGTTGACCTTAAGATAGGTAATTATCCTAGATGAGCTTTATTTAATCAGGTGAGCTCTTAGAATAAGATCTTCTAGAAATCATAGATTTGAGCATAAGAGAGATTTGAGTCAAGGGAGATTCTTTGTTGCTGGCTTTGAACCCTAGGGGGCTATCTGACAAGGAATGTGGGTAGCCTTAGGGACTTGGTAACAGCTCACAGCTAATATCCAGCAAGGAAAGGGCATCTCAGTACCACACTGCAAAAAAATGAAGTCTGCCATATCCATATGAGCTTAGAAAACTCCCAAGCTCCAGATGAAAACACATCTAGCAACACCATAATTTCAACCTTGTAAGACCTAAAGAGGAAATGTCAATCATGCCATGCCTGAACTCCTGACCCACAAAACTATGAGCTAATAAATAATGTTTGAGGCTGCCTGTTTATAGTAATTTGCTACGGAGCCCAATATAAAGCCTTCATCTTTCATTTCTTATTTAGTCTCATAAGGTTACCCTAGGTATAAATTATATACAAATAACTGTACATATTAATGTGTATAATCCGATGGTATAGACATATGCAGATTTCCATAATAACATCACCACAATCAAGAGAAGGGACATAGCCAACATCTCCCTCCCAAAGTCTCCTTATGTCCCTTTGCTTTTTGCTTTCTTGGTTTTTTTGTTTGTTTGTTTGTTTTGTTTTTACATAGAAACACTACTTTTATTAACAAGTTAGGGCCACGATGGACAGCTTCCAGAACAAAAATAAGACAGTCCCAAGACAAAGGAGAGTAAAATTGTAGCAGACAAGTTAATACTCTTCACACTCATCCTCTCCCTCAGCACTATCCATCGTCCTCATAATCCTTCTCAAGGGCAGCCATGTCCTCATGGGCCTCAAAAAACTCTCCTTCCTCCATGCCTTCACTCACATACCAGTGAACAAAGGCAGTTTGGCCTATATCAGGTCAAACTTGTGGTCTAGGTGAGCCCAGTCCTCAGCAAATGGCTGTGGTGTTGCTCAGCATGTATACACCTCGCTATACTTTGGCCAGGTCTCCACCTGGTACCACAGTGGGAGGCAGGGAATTAATGCCAACTCTGAAGCCAGTGGGGCACCAGTCCACAAACTGGATGGTATGCTTGGTCTTGACAGTGGCAGTGGCAGGACTGACATCTTTGGGAACCACGTCACCATGGTACAACAGGCAGCAAGCCATGTATTTACCATGGTGAGGGTCACATTTCACCATGTGATTGGCTGGCTCAAAGCATGCACTAGTGATCTCTGCTATAGTAAGCTGTTCGTGGTGGGCTTTCTCAGCAGAGAAGTAGGGCCGTATGTGGCCAGAGGGAAGTGGATGTGAGGATAGGGCACAAAGTTGGTCTGGAATTCCGTCAAATCAACATTCAAGGTTCCATCAAATCTGAGGGAAGCAGTGATGAAATACACAATCTGGTTAATAAGGTGGTTAAGGTTAGTGTAGGCTGGGCATTCAATATCAAAGTTTCTATGACAGATGTCATAGGCGACCTCATTGTCTACCATGAAGGCACAGAGAGTTCCAGAGTGGTGTGGGTAGTGAGGATGGAATTGTAGGGCTCAACTACAGCAGTGGAAACCTGGGGGGCTGTCTTGTTGATGCCCATAAATATTCTGCTGCTCCTTGTGCCATCAACAGTTTGCTGACACCCAACCAATTAGGAGCTTTGTGAAGTTGCAAAAAGGCTGTCTCATAACATTGAAAAACCTCCACTAAAACAGTTACCTTTTTTTCCCCTTCTCCTCCCCCATGGGTTTCTGTTAACTTTCTCAGGATCCACATAAGAGTGAAAACATATGGTATCTGTCTTTCTCTGTATGGCTTATTTCACTTAGCATCACACTCTCCAGTTCCATCCACGTTGCTACAAAGGGCCATATTTAAAAAAAAAAAAAAAAAAAAAAAAGAGGTTAGAGTGTACAGAGCCAAAGCATAAGAGACTCTTAAAAACTGAGAACAAACTGAGGGTTGATGGGGGTGGGAGGGAGGGGAGGGTGGATGATAGGTATTGAGGAGGGCATCTTTTGGAATGAGCACTGGGTGTTGCATGGAAACCAATTTGACAATGAATTTCATATATTGAAAAAAACAAAAAACAAACAAAAACAACAAAAATAAATGCTAAAGTTAAAAAAATTAAAAAAATTAAAAAAAAAATAAAACAGAGTTGCCTTACTGCATTTAAGAAGGTGGCGATTCGTTTAGGTTAATTCTTAACTCTATTTTGTTGTTATTCCTTAGGCTAAAACTCAGGGATGAGTCTATGAAGATAGAACCAAAGCTTAATCTGAGAGACCATATCTCTTTTACCAACATTTTCACTGACTCTTTCATTGACTGTGAATAAAATACTGGCATCTGGATTCTCTTCTCTGTCAAAATGAGTCTTTCCCAGAAGGTTGCTTTTTAGGTAAACATAAATCTAGGACGGTGATTCCCATATAATTTCCATGCTAAGACCCACCTGATTTCTAGTATAAGTATAATTTAGGGTTAAAATACAATCTATTTTAACCAACAAGAATTATTCAACAGAACACCTTAGGATATCATGATCCAATTGTGCATTGCTGTTATCAAATGTAGGAAGGTTTTCCTTCCGCAAATCATAAAAGACTAGTAGGAGTCACATTAATTTTAAGATGAGAAAACTAGAGCCCAAAAGGCTAAAGGAAACATTTACTTAGGGTATGACTTACTAACAATTTTCTTTACATACAATAAACCAATTAATAAAATGGTAATGTAAAATGTCAAAATCTAATGTTCTGTAAATATAACAAGTGAGAACTTAATCAATGTTTAAATAAAGAAGACATTTCCTAACCATGAAAATAAACCAGAATAAGAGAGCTCTGCTTTAATGTTGATAAAAGTGTATCCTTAAGAGAAGGACTCTAAGATATTTTCCAAGGAAGCTATCACACAAATATTACACAAGGAAAATGTTATAACTCTGGATACACTTTGTTTCTTCTCAATGCATCTGAATTCAAGACCATCACAAAAATTTAGCTTCCACATTTCTAGATTTAAATTTTGGAATTTCTCACTTATATTTTTTAATCTCAACACTCCCTTATAACAAAATCACTGCCTCACATGTGGAATTTATTAGCCTACATTGGCTATCTAAGATTTCTGATTCTCCCATCCTTCTAGTGATGATGTTCAGCACTGTGTTTTCTGATCCATCATTGTAATCTTGCAACAGCCCAAGTCCAGAGCTGAGAAATGGAAGTCTTATACACTTACTATACACATCATAAATGCAACTGAACATGAGGCAGGTAGTTTCTGTTAAATCACCATAGCCATAACATACTCCTTGCACACTTTCTAATACATAGTCAGCTTATTTGTGAGTCATTAGTTTTAAGAAACAACTTATTTCCACAAGGACTTCTTGTCCATCTAATATGAAGAAGGCAGTCTGGTGGGTGATGAAGAATCACATAATAAATGGCAGATGATCCTGTGCATTGAGAATCTTATGGTCTCTACAGACTACATGGTGCATACCTGCTCTAATGGAGTTATACTCCCCTCCCATATCCAACCATCCGGACCAGAACAAGGAGCGAGAACTTCATGAGGGTAGAGCCAGGACTGGCCCAAAAGAAAGTAAGGTAAATTTTGTCTCGTAACCTTCCCAGTCCTCCTCTCCTGGTGTTACCTATCTCTGCTTGATAGCAGTCTGTCTACTCGTATTCTTATCCAATATTTTATAATGCATTAACCTAACCTCTCCTCTTCTTCCTCAAACTGGGATCAGGTTCCAAAGTTATCTTTTAATTCATCCCTACAACCATCAATCTCCCTTTCCAATCGCCTGAGTGTGAGAGATAGTATGTTCGCCGGGACTTACTACAAGCAAGGGTATAAGAAAACGGTAACTTTATTCAACAACATGTTTAACACTCAAAAAGTGTTCCTTGTACAGATTTTTTTTATACATGTAATATTACTAGAAAAGTAATTTAAAATAAAAGGCTATTCCCTCCACGCACATATATACCCAGAAACATGAAAACAATATGATGTAATCTGTAAGTAGCATACTGGAATCTCAGCTTAGGCATTTATTATCTGTGTGATAGTAGGCAAACTAATTAAATTTCATGAACTTGAGTCTCCTAATCTCTAAAATGAAGATGGATAATAAAATAAAGATATATTTCATAGCAGTGAGATAATAAGTAAAGTTTTAGCAGAATACCTAGAGCATAGCCGACTCTCAGTAAATGCCATTTCCACGTTATTCAGGTAACAATGGCAATCTAATCTACCAAAAACAGGTAAGTATTTACTGTGCTTACTATTATAGTATCTATAAAACATGTTTTAAAAATTTATTTAATAATTGCAATTGTAAATGATAAACTATGTATCTAATTTCCTCATTTAAAAGAATCACACAAGCAAGTCTAGAAAGTAGTATAATCATTATATTGAGGAAACTGAAACCAAGAAAGGTCAAGTAACTTGCTTTGCATCATAATATAATTAATAACAAAGTCAAAGTATGTCTTTTTTGACTTATTTATGTGTTCTTTTTTTTAAATTTTTTTAATGTTTATTCATCCTTGAGAGAGATAGAGACAGAATGGGAGTGGATTAGGGGCAGAGAGAGAGGGAGACACAGAATCCAAAGCAGGCTCTACGCTCCAAGCTGTCAGCACAGAGCCAGAGGCGGGGCTCGAACTCACCAGCTGTGAGATCATGACCGCAACCGAAGTCAGACGCTCAACCCACTGAGCCACCCAGGCGCCCCTTATTTTTGTGTTCTTTTGTCACCCTGTGCTGACCGCACAGGGAAGCTCTGCCTGCCACTTCAACTCTGTGTCTCCACAAGCTCTCCATCTGACTCATTCTGGACAGAGAAATTCCATTTCCTCTTTGCTCTTGACGTATTCACAAGATATACTGTGACTGGCTCTTTTTATTTAAAAAAAAATTACTATTCATTTTTGAGAGAGAGAGAGAGAAAGAGAGAACAAGCAGGGGAGAGGCAGAGAGAGAAGGAGACACAGGATCCAAAGCAGGTTCCAGGCTCTGAGCTGTCAGCACAGAGCCCAGTGCTGGGCTCGAAGCCACAAACTGTGAGATCATGACCTGAGCTCAAGTCAGACACTCACCTGCCTGAGCCACCCAGGCGCCCCTGTCTTTTTATTTTGAATCTCCTATAGTGAAGATTTTCTCTGGCTAAATATTTTACCATCGATATTGTTTCTTAAAGTTTCCTGAAATTTGGCCCTACTTAAGGCCAAATTTTGGGATGATCCACAGATAGCAGGTAGAATTGAGAAATTGCAGTCACGACAATCCAGCTTTAAGAAAATGATTGGGTTTAAGAATGGTCACGTGGTGTAATTCTACCCAATGAGATGTTAGAGGAAATGGGCTTCTAGGGCTTCTCAGAAATTGTCCTCTCTCAATAAAGAACAAAAGACATGCGATTCTCTTTTCCTGTCTGTATATTACTATTTAGATGTAACACCTGGATTTACAACAACCCATAAGCCATCCACCTAAATTATCAGAGGAACAAGGTGGAGGGACTTTATGCCACTGCTAATCAGATAAATGAACTAAATCTTGAAGCACTCTCCCTCTGGACTTTGTTAGGTAAAATAACAAATACTATTATTGATCAAATAAGTTTTAGCGGAGTTTTCAATAGCTGCAGCAGAACACATACCTCAAAGTGACCTAGTGATGAGCCTCTACTAGGATAACTTATTCTTTGTCTAGTGCTCTTTAAAAATTACAACATGCCATGCCTGGGGAGATACACCTACTCATCCTTGGTAGAAAACTGAAATTTTATTACTGTACGGAAAACCCTTTGAAACAATTTAGGGAAAGTAGCACATTTCATTCTAAAATGTAAATTTTTCTTAATCAACTCTCCACACTGCAGCCAAAACAATAACATATAAACTAAATGTCTTAAACTTCCTTAAAATTCTTTTGATACACTCCCAAGTCTGTTGCTTTCGCCAGTGTTTCTCACCCATGGCTGAACATTTTAATAACTCGGGGAGATCTTTAGAAATAACGATGCCTGAATTCCCTACCTCCAGAGATCATGACATTCTAGGTCTGTCTGGGTATGGTCTGGGCATCACGATTAAATGTGAAGCCAAGGTTAAAAACCCCTGCCCTAGAGATTAATTAGTTGGTTAAGGGTAAGACCTGAAGGTTTATATATACGTGTGTATATATACACACGTATATATACACAGACACATACACTTTTTCTTTTTTTAAGTCTCCAGGTGATTACAAATTAGCCAGAATTGAGAAACACTAGCCTATGAGACAAAGTACAAATTCGTTACATGGGATACAATACATTTTATTATTTCCCTCCAAATATTTTCAAACTGCCTTCCTAAGCAGGGACTCCTCTCTTGCTCTGTGTTCCAGTAACTCTACATCAATTGGAATTTTACTTCATATAACATAAAAACTAAAAACCAGTAGCTGAAATAAAATAAAAATGTATATTTTTCTCCTATTCAAAAAAAAAAAAGAGTTTTAAGGTACACATTGGCGGTTCTGAAGTGTTATCAGAGTCCCACACAACTGTTTTTTTTTTTTATTGGCTAAAACTTAATCATATGGATAAATCCAGCTATAAGGCAGACTGACTACACTGCCCTTATAAACAAAGTTAGTGTTCTAACATACATGAGAAACGAAGAATAGATATTGTTTGACAACTAGCCTTATATGCCAAACTACATTAAACTGTCCCAAACATCATGTTTCTTTTGTCCCTATGTGCCTTCATTCAACTCTCAAGCATTACTTCCCCTTCAAGTCCCAGCTCAACCATCAGGTTAGCCACAAAACTCACTGTCCCCTTAGTTCATGTAAAACTGATTACTCCATCCGCTCCTTTACATAGGCAGATATCATTTTATGGAATTTTGCTTTATTGTCATCGGCAAATATTTGCATTTTTTACAAATTGAAGGTGTGTGGCAACCCTGTGTCAAGCAAGTCTATTGGCATCATTTTTCTTTTTTTGTTCTTTTAAAAAAAAATTTTAATGTTTATTTATTTTTGAGAGAGACAGAGACAGAATGCGAGTGGGTTAGGCGCAGAGAGAGAGGGAGACACAGAATCCGAGGCAGGCTCCAGGCTCCCAGCTGTCAGCACAGAGCCCGATGCGGGGCTCGAACTCACAAGTTGTGAGATCATGACCTGAGCCGAAGTCAGATGCTCAACCGACTGAGCCACCCAGGAGTCCCGGCATCATTTTTCTAACAGCATTTGTTCCCCTTGTGTGTCTGTGTCACATTGTGTTAATTTTCACAATATTCAAACTTTTGCATTATTATTACATTTGTTATGGTGACGTGTGTTCAGTGATCACAATTCACTGAAAGCTCAGATGGTGGTTAGCAGTTTTTAGCAGGAAAGTATTTCTAATTAAGGCATTTATATTGTTTTTTCAAACATAATGCTATTGTATACTTCACAGACTACAGGAGAGTGTAAACATAACTTTTATGTGCACTGGGAAACCAAAAAAACTCATTACACTCACTTTACTGCAACATTCACTTTATTGTGGGAGATGAGAACCAAACCTACAATGTCTCCAAGGTATGCCAATACAGATTGATATCCCACAACCTAAAATATTGTATTGCACTTACATGTTGACATCATTCTCTTTCTTTTCAGACCTATTAGCTCCTTGAGGGAAAAGAAAGTTTTAAAATATGAGTATTTCTGGCATCTAAAGATACTGAATAGAATAGTGGTTAAAGCACAGACCCCATAACTATTACTTGGGCTCACACCCTGGCTCCACAACATAGGTCCTATCTGTAGAAATTAGAGAAGTCACGTAATACCACAGTACCTCAGTTTCCCTGTCTGTAACTTTACATTTGGGTTAAGTAAATAGTGCCCATTTGATAAAGTTATTATGAGAGTGAAGTGAATTAATAAACTTAAAGTACTTCATATAGTTTCTGGCACATGGTGAATGCTATAGTAGAAGCATCTACAATTGTAACTCTATCGCCCAGCCTGAAATAATGCTACATTTATTGAATGAATGAATCATCCATGTGTATTGACTTATAAGTTTTAAATTATGAAGAGATTTATATGAGAGGGATACAGAAGCATGAGACATTATCTTCACAATACAGAAGCTGAGACGATTGTTAAAATGAAAATGCTAGCATCTAATGTGCTACTTTATATGAGGGAGGTCTCAAATCCATGGAACATGTAATAAATGATACCATTCAGAGGAAGTATAGTTCATTGACAGTAATTGAGAGTAATAAGGGGAAGTTTCATGAAGGAGGTATAGTTCAAGCTCGGTATTAAAGGATGCACAAAGAAGATGCCAGAGAAAAAGCATTAGAGGTGATCTAGAAATGACAGTGTGGTCTGGTTTTGAGACACGGTGAGTAGCTTGATTGGAACAGAGCTTTCAGCCTGAGATATAGATTTAACAAAAACAGATTTAATAAGCATTTCCTGCATCTGAGCAATGTTCCAGCCACAGCACTAGGTGTTTTCCCGCAAGTGTTAAGGGAAAAGTCTGCATAGACAGAGCAAGACTATAGAAATAAGGAGTTCTAAGAAAACTACGAGAATACAGATTTAATGTTGGTAAGGAATTTCATGAGGAACCTAGTGTATGAAAAGATTGTGATGTGGTAGTGTTCAGGAGCACTTGATAAAAGAATGGTTTAGAATCAAGAGGACAGCTAAGACATAATGCCTCTAGTAAAACACACTAGATCGCATAGCACACCAGGTGCACTTGTCCCAGAGCATTAGATTCCCTATATAAACAAGTTTCTGTAATACAACTGGGCTAAAATGTCTTTTCTTTTCTTCTTCTTTTTTTTTTTTTTGTTGTTGTTCAAATGTTTATTTTTTTATGGGGGAGAGGGGCAGAGAGAGAGGAGGACAGAGGATCCGAAGCAGGCTACGTACTGATAGCAGAGAGCCCAATCTGAGGCTCAAACTCATTAACTGAGAGATCATGAGCCGAAGTCAGATGCTTAACTGACTAAGCCACCCATACTTAGAAAAGTATGTCTTTTCTAAGTGCATTGTGGAATAAATAGCTTGGGGGGGGATATCTATTTTAACAATACATTTACATTCATACTTTCATTGACATGATGTGACATTATTTATTTTAAGATTATGCGGCGAGATCATGAAGCTGACAAACATCTCTTTCCCTCATGTTGTTGAATCTCTGAAAATGTATCTACATTGATCACCCTGTTTGAGTTGAATAAAAGTGTGGGAGGGGTTCCTATTTGAGCCTCCTCAAATATTTTTGTTTAAACTCATGCTTTAATACTTGTTTTAATAACAGTTTTTATAGGGAAGCACATCCTTTCTGGAGGCATTTTCTTCACGATTTCCCCAAATTCTCTGTAGTGGTTAAAAATATTTCAGCAATAAGAGATTAAATACCATGATACCAGTAAGATTGTGGAATAGGAAGCCCCAGACCCTCCTTGTACCCATGGAGACACTGATTCAACAATACATGCACCAATTTTCTTTGTGTGAAATCCAAGAAATAGTTAAGGATCTCTTACACCCCAGGCAAGTGAAAAAACAGCCAAATCAAAGCTGGTAGGAAGAATTTTAGTATCTTCTCACCACCATTCTCTATCCCCCCAGTGTAGTGCCACATGATCAGGAAAAAACTCCCAACTCTTGGCTTCTCCCTGGGGAACGAAAAAGAAGACTGGACCATATGGCCAATTTACTGGCTTTTCAGAGAAGGTACTTAAGGGACTGGCTTCTGTCTTGCCTGTCTCTGAGTATAGACAGGACCTAACATACACTAGATGCCTGAAGACCCCTGACAAAAATGATCATGGAGCATGCTGCTGCTCCAGAGGGTCCAATGGTATAAGAGACAGAGGCCAATACAGTTCACTGGCCTCCCCTCAGGAGAGAGAGTGAAGAGTGGAGTGTACATCCAATATTCTGGCTTTTCAGGGGGCCTCTTTGAAGAATTAGTGTCTAACCCAATTTTGCTCAATAAAGGATCCCATATACTCTAGATGTCTGGCAACCTTTGAGAACAAAAAAAGTAGGGCAGTATGTTATTGTTTCAGAGGACTCATGGTACAGCAGATAGACACCAGAAGGAGGAAGAGATTATGATGTTGAAAAGAAAAGAAAAGAAAAGAAAAGAAAAGAGAAAAGAGAAAAAAGAAAAGAAAAGAAAAAAGGAAAGAAAAGAGAAAAGAAAAGAAAAGAGAAAAGAAAAGAGAAAAAAGAAAAGAAAAGAAAAGAAAAGAAAAGAAAAGAAAAGAAAAGAAAAGAAAAGAAAAGAAAGTGGCAAATCCCTCTAAGGAAACTACAATTCCATAGAAAAGGTTTGAAAGGCCCCCAGTATTTCCAGGGCTGACTGGTTAAGGTCTTTCCTTTTAAAGAGTCCTTAAAGACTAGGAAAGGTGGCTGTTTTTTGTTTGTTTGTTTGTTTGTTTTGTTTTGTTTTTCTCCAAGTATGTGGATACCAGTACAAAGTTACAAGGAATACAAAGGAAAAGAAGAAAGGTCCCAATCAAAGACATACAATAAATACTCCATAAACAGACCCAAAAGAAAAGAAGATATGTGAATTACTGGACAAAAGGATGATATGAATTACTGGAAAAAATTTTCAAAATAATAGTCAAAAAGATGCTCATGAGTACAAGGAAGTGACACATGAACAAAATGAGAATTTCAATAAAGAGATGGAAGATATAAAAAAGAAAAAAACATTTGGAGCTGAAAAATAAATGAACTGAAAAATTCACTGAAAGGTTCAAAAACGGACTTGAGCAAACAAAATGATAAAAGATCATTTGAAATTTCCCAGTTAGAAAAGCAGAAAGAAAAAAGAAAGGAGAAAAAAAACTGAAGAAAAGCTAAAGGACTTTGTAGAATACTGCCAAAGAGACCAATATACAATTTATGGAAGTCACCACAGGAGAAAAGGGAGAGAAAGGGGCAGAAAGTTTATTTGAAGAAACAGTGGCTGAAGTTTTCCCAAGTCTAGGGAAGGAAATGGACATCAGATTCAAAAAACCCAATAATCCAAAGTGTTGAATTGAAAGAGATTTATACTCTGTAAGTCACTTTTAATTTAGTATAAAAATTAAAAAAAACAAAAATGTTAACAATAATTAAAATGACAAAAATTTGTTAATGGATACCCAATAGAAAATGATGTAAACTATGACAACAATAACATAAAGTGTGGTAAAAGGGACTAAAAGGGTATAGTTTTTGTGTGTGATTAAACTTAAGTTGTTATCAGCTTAAAATAAATTGTTATGACTAAAAGACATGTTATGTAAGACCAATGATAATTACAAAGAAAATATATTTAAGATACAAATAAGAAAGAGAAAGGAAGCAAAGTATGTCAACACACACACCAAAAACAAAACAAAACAAAACAAAACAAAACAAAACAAACCCAGAAAGAAAGAGTCTAAGAGAAGGAAAGAGACACCAAAGAACTATAAGACAGAATGAAAACAATTAACAAAATGGCAGTAGTAACCCTTTCCCTACAACTAATTACCTTAAATGTAAATGAATTAAATTCCCCATACAAAAGAGAATAATTAAATGGAGTTTACAAACCACAAAATACAACTATATACTGTGTACAACAGACTTGCTTTTAATTTTTATTTGTTTATTTATTGGGAGAGAGAAAGAGAGAGCATGTGCACGAGAGAGGGGCAGAGAGAGAAGGAGAGAGAGAATCCCAAACAGGCTTCATGCTCAACACAGATCCCAGCACAGGGCTCGATCTTGTGACCATGAGATCACCACTTGAGAGAAAATCAAGAGTCAAATGCTTAACTGACTGAGTCACCCAGTCGCCCCAGATTCACTTTCAATTTAAATTCAAACAAAGTCTGACCATTAAGGAAAAAGATATTCCATGCAAATGGTAAGCAAAAGATAGTAGAAGTAAGTATATTTGTATCAGACAAAATAGACCTTATGTCAAAAACTTTTCAAAGAGAAAAAGGACAATACATAAAGATAAAAGGGTCAATTCACAGGAAGATGTAAAAATTTCAAATACATATACATGCAACATCAGGCCACATTAATATATAAAGTAAATACTGACAGATCTGAAGGGAGAAATTGACAGCAAAATAACAACAGAAGGAGATTTCAATATCCTATTTTCAAAAATAGATAAAACATTTAGATAGAATATCAATAAGGTAAGAGTAGACTTGAACAACACCATAAACCAATCTACCTGACAGACAAACAGAGGATTCCACCTAACAACATAATATATATTTCTCTCAAGAGTACATGAAACATTATACGGGATAAATTACATGTTAGGTCAAAAAACAATGCACATATGCAGTAGGATTGAAATCATAGCAAGTATCTTTTCCAACCACACAGAATGAAACCAGAAATCAACAGAAGGAAAACCAAAAAAATCAAAATATGTAAAAATTAACACATTTTAGAATGACCAATGGATCAAAGAAGAAATCATATGGGAAATTAGAAATTATCTTTAGACAAATGAGAATGAAAAAAAAAACATTAAAATTACAGGATGCATCAAAAGAAATACTAAGAATGAAGTTTACAGTGATAAATGCCTATATTAAAAAAGAAAGATCTCAAGTAAACTAACTCCACACCTCAAAAAACTAGAGATAAAATAAAGTAAGCCCCAGTTACCAGAAGGAAAGGAAAAAAAAAAAAAAGATTAGAGCAGAAATGAATAAAATAGGGGCACCTGGATAGTTCAATCAGTGAAGTGTCCAAGTCTTGATTTCAGCTCAGGTCATGATCTCATGTTTCCTGAGATTAAGTCCCATCACAGGTTCTGCACTGACATCACAGAGCATTCTTGGGATTCTCTCTCTCAGTCTCTCTGTGCCTCTCCCCTACTTGTGCTCACATGCTCTCTCTCTCTCTCTCTCTCTCTCAAAATAAATAAATAAACTTAAAAAATAGATGAAATAGAGACTAGAAAAACAATAGAAAAGATCAATGAAAATAAGAGTTGGTGTTTGGAAAAACTGACAAAATTGGCAAAACTATGTAAGAAAAAAGTCAAATAAATATAATTAGAAATGAAAAAGAAGACTTTAAATCTGATGCCACAGAAATAAAAAGGATCAAAAGAGACTAGTATGAACAATTATACAGTAACAAATTGATTTGTTAATGGATATCTAGAAGATGGGGAAAAATTCCTAGAAGCAAACCACTAAGATTGAATCATGAAGGAATACAAAATATAAACAGGCTAATAATGAAGGAAAGGTTAAATAAGTAATCAAAAACACCCAGCAAAAGAAGGTCCAGGAGCAGATGGTTGCATGGGTGCATACTATGAAATATTTAACGAAGAATTAATGTTAATCCTTTTCAAACTATTCAAAAACAATTAAAGTAGAAGGAACATTACCAAACTCAATTTTTGAGGCCAGCACTACCCTGATACAAGAGCCAGGTAAGGCCATGACAAGAAAATTAAATTAAAGGTCAATAACGCTGATGAACATAGATTCAAAGACCTAAAAAAAGTAGTAGCAAACTGAACGCACAGAGCATTAAAAGGATTATACATGATAACTGAGTTAGATTCATCCCTGGGTTGCATAGACGGTTCAAAACACCCAAATCAATAAATGTGATGTGCCACATTAACAGAATGAAAGACAAAAAATCACATGATCACCTCAATATAGATGCAGAAAAAGCATTTGATAAAATAAAACATCCTTTCATGGAAGAAAAAAAAAGATAATTCTCTCAACCAATTAAATATAGAAGGAATGTATCTCAACAAAATAAAGGCCATATATGACAAGCCTACAATTAACATCATACTCCATGGAAAGAAAACTCTTCCTCTAAGGTCAGGAACAAGGCAAGGTTTCTCACTCTCATCACTTCTGTTCCATATATATTGGTGGAAGTCCTAATAAGAGCAATCAGGGAAGAAAAAGAAATAAAAGACATCCAAATGAGAAAGAAAGAAGTAAAACTGTCTCTATCTGTAGATGACACGATCTTATATAGAGAAAATACTAAAGACTCCACATGCGCACACACACACACACACACACACACACACACGTGCACGCACGCACACACAAATTCCAGAACTAATAAACAAATTCAGCAAAATTGCAGGATACAAAATTGGCATACCAAAAAATCATTTAAAAACTGATTCCATTTACAATAGTATTTTAAAAAATAACCAGAATAAATCTAACAAAAGAGGGGAAAGATTTTCCACTGAAAACTACAAAACATTGATGAAAGAAATTAAAGAACACACAAATAAATAAAAGATACTCCATGTTCATGAGTTTGAAGAGTCAATATTGTTAAAATGCCCATACTACCCAAAGAAACCTACAGATTCAATGCTTGCTGTCAAAATCCCAATGGCATATTTTATAGCAATAGAAGAAATAATCCTAAAATTTACATAGCATCAGAAAGTATCCCAAATAGCCAAAACAATATTGCAAAAGAAAAAAGCTGGAGAAATCTTACTTCCTAATTTTAAAATACATATCAAAAAATTAAATTAAAAAATATGTATATCAAAGCTTCCATGATTAAAACATCATAGTAATGGCATAAAAGCAGACGTATATATTAATTGAATAAAATAGAGAGTCTAAAATGAGCCCATGTATACATAGTCAACTGACCTTCAACAGGGGTGACTGGAATACACAATGGGAAGAGGATAATCACCGTAACAAATGGTGTTGTAAAAACTGGACATCCACATACAAAAGAATGAAACTAGATTCTTATCCTACACTGCACAAAAATGGATTAAAGACTTAAATGTAAGTCCTGAAACTGAAACTTAGGATAAAAAATATAGGGAAAAAGCTTTCTGACATTGATCTTGTCAATGGTTTCTTAGGTATGACATCAAACACACAGACAATACAAAGGAAATAGACAAGTGGGACTACATCAAACTAAATACTTCTGCACAGCAAAGGAAACAACGGACACAATGAAAACACAACATTACCAAAATAAACAAAGATAACAAGTGTTGACAAGGATGTGGAGACATTGGAAACCCTGCACACTGTAGGGGATGTAAAATGGTCTAGCCATTAGGGAAAACATTATGGAAGTTCCTCAAAAAATTAAAATTAAACTACTGTATGATTCAACAGCCTCATTTCTGGGTATATATCCAAAGAACTGAAATCAGAATCTCAAAGAGATATTTGCATTCCCATGTTAATTGCATTATTCACAACAGCCAAGAGGTGGAAGCAATCTAAATGTCCATCAACAGAGTAATGGATAAAGAAAATGTGTTCTATGCGTTGAATATTATTCAGTCACAAAAAAAAAGAAAGAAATCCTGTCACATACTACAACAAAGGTCAATCCAGAGGGCGCTATGCTAAGAAGGTAAGTTAGTTACTGAAAGACAAATACTACATAAATCCACTTACATGAAATATCTAAACTAGTCAAACTCATTAAAGCAGAAAGTAGAATGGTGGTTGCCAGGAGCTGTGGAAAAAGGAAAAAGAGAAGTTGCCATTCCTAGGTATAAATTTTCAATCATGTAAGACCAAAAAAAAAAGTTCTAGACATCTTCTGTATAATACTACACTTAAAAGTTTGTTAGGGTAGGGGCGCCTGGGTGGCGCAGTCGGTTAAGCATCCGACTTCAGCCAGGTCACGATCTCGCGGTCCGTGAGTTCGAGCCCCGCATCAGGCTCTGGGCTGATGGCTCAGAGCCTGGAGCCTGCTTTGGATTCTGTGTCTCCCTCTCTCTCTGCCCCTCCCCCGTTCATGCTCTGTCTCTCTCTGTCTCAAAAATAAATAAACGTTGAAAAAAAAAAAATTTTTAAAGTTTGTTAGGGTAGATCTCATATTATGTGTTTTCTACCACAAGAAAAAAGAGAGAAAATAGTTACATATTTTAAGTTCAGTATTCCTCAACTAAAACCTTGGGGAAATTTATAATTGCAAATGTCCATATCTCAAAGGTAAAATAGTTAATTCAGCAACGTACAGATAACATCAGTTATCCAGGATCTTAGTTTAGTTTTGTTTTGTTTTGCTGTGTTCTGTTTTGTTTCTGCAATCCTGAATATTGGTTTGGAATCTAGCTTGTTTCTTTAAGATTATGGGATAGTCTGGCACTTTTAGGTATTAAACCGGTTGTGGTATCTGGCTTGGGTATGTCTCTCATAGGTCTTTTTTATTTGAAAAAAAATCATTTTCCAGAGTGCAATCATCAGATTTCCAAAGTCTTATTTGCCAGTAGAGGACTATATTGTCATACGCCTTTGCCCTAGCTTCCAGGTGGGTGGCTTGCACAGTGAGTACTTGGCAATTTTAGACTCTCTCTTGGTAGATGCCATCTTCAAGTCAACAAAATAAAATAATTAAAATGAAATAATTTCAAAAAGAAAAGAAAGGGAGATCGGTACCGATTGAGTAGAATTGGCAACCAATTCCACTACATACTTCTTACCCTTGTGCCGTCTTCCACAAAGCAAGGTTAAATATTTATGATCTACCAATTATTCTATGGGTTAAGTCTTAGAATTTACACAGACTAAAAATGTAAACATAAAATGTGGGTTGGTTATTTCTTATTAAAGCATCTGATCTTTAAAGTTGTTACTGCAGGGGCACCTGGGTGGCTCAGTCGGTTAAGAGTCCGGCTTCGGCTCAGGTCTTGATCTCGTGGTTCGTGAGTTCGAGTCCCGTGTCGGGCTCTGTGCTGACAGCTCAGAGCCTGGAGCCTGCTTCCGATTCTGTGTCTCCTCCTGTCTCTCTGCCCCTCCCCTGCTCATGCTCTGTCTCTCTCTATCTCTTAAGAATAAATAAACTTGGGGCGCCTGGGTGGCGCAGTCGGTTAAGCGTCCGACTTCAGCCAGGTCACGATCTCGCGGTCCGTGAGTTCGAGCCCCGCATCGGGCTCTGGGCTGATGGCTCAGAGCCTGGAGCCTGTTTCCGATTCTGTGTCTCCCTCTCTCTCTGCCCCTCCCCCGTTCATGCTCTGTCTCTCTCTGTCCCAAAAAAATAATAAATAAACGTTGAAAAAAAAATTAAGAATAAATAAACTTAAAAAAAAATTTTAAGTTGTTACTGCATAAAGTAGCAAGGAAAATGAAATAAAATGTAAGATTCTGGAAACCCTGTTAAATTTTGCTGAAAGAAATAAATTTTCTTTCTGGTGATTTCTGTTTGCTAACCTCAAGCGCTTTCTCAGTATTTCAATTTTCCACCCAATGCTTCATCATTTCTAAGCACTCCTTAGTATACATTGTAGAAATAATTACAAAGAGGCTTTAGTGGGAAGGAAATGAATCCTACGGTTCTGGGACTCTCATCTGCATGGGCCCCTGGCAAGGATTTACAATTTTGGATTCTTTTTCTGAAAGAGTACCTCCAAAATTATATAAGCATTAGGACTCACAACACCTGGATCCTCCACTGAGGGCATGTATTATATGATCTCATTGATTTTATTGCAACAGAAAATCAGATAGGATTCTTAGACTCATGTCACGGCCTTTAGAAATGCACTTGTCTCCTGAGGCACGGCTGGACTCTCCTAAAATCACTGGTCAACTTCTAGATCACCATTGTCATCTGGCTTTAGGGAGGGGAAAGGATGTGACAGAACTACACCTTAGCCATTTACTTTCAGTCTCAAAAGCTGTACATGGTGGGCTATTTGCTTTGAATTCTGTCCTCTTAACAGGCTACTGGCCTTTCAATAATCCCATCACCCCTTCTTGTATCATGAGGATAAAATTATATGCCACAAGAAGGCCTTGGGAAAACAATAATATAGCTTCAGACTCAGCTCCCACCTTCATCCACAACTCTAGTAAACTAATGCATGACATTTCAGAAGGGAATACATGCAGAATATACTTGTTGGCTTTCTGATCCCTGCCATGCCCTTGGTTCTTTGTGTGAGGACGTCTTCAAAGGGATCCCCTCCAGAATCCTAAATCAGAAGGGACGCAAAAGTCTTTCTGCATTAAAAATCCTCTAATCTTCTCCCCTCTTCTAATCTCTGGCCCATGAAGATGAGACGGGAACACTGATAATGACATGTAACTCCATCACCCTTAATGCTCCACAATGTCTAGGCCACAGGCTTCATAGTTTATTAAACAATGACTTTCAAACTTTTTCAAACTGGTGACCATAAATGATAAACCAGAATAAATGTGTGTGTGTGTGTGTGTGTGTGTGTGTGTGTATGTGTGTATACCAAAGTGAAACAATGGGTTTATAAGTAGCCTTGCCAATCTTGCACTTACTATGTTGTACCTGACACTATTTTTCTACCCTAGTCTCTTTTGCTTTTTTTAAATTCTGGTTATGACCAGAAAATTGACTTTAAGATTTACTGATGGGTCTCCCCTATGGTTTGAAATCACATCATCCTACTACCATAAAGCAGCAAGGTACATAATTTATCTATAATTAGAATACACCAGACCTAGGCCTTTATATGCTACATGAGGATTAAGTCTTTAAAAAATCATCTTAAAAAAAATCCTTAACGCTTAGTTTTAACAAATATGATCTTGCTAAGAGAGGAAAAATAAAAGTATTGAAACTCAAAATGTCTTTATCTCAAATCAGAGGTCTACAATTTTTTTTTTAAGTTTATTTATTTATTTTTGAAAGAGAAAGCAAGCGGGGAGGGGTAGAGAGAGAAGGGGAAAGAGAATCCCAAGCAGGCTCTGCACTGTCAGCACAGCTCTCAAACCTGTGAGATCATGACCTGAGACCAAATCAAGTCAGACGCTGAACCGCCTGTCACCCAGGTGCCTCTTACAAACTTTTTCTTAGAAGTCCAGCTATTGGGGCGCCTGGGTGGCGCAGTCGGTTCAGCGACCGACTTCAGCCAGGTCACGATCTCGCGGTCCGTGAGTTCGAGCCCCGCGTCAGGCTCTGGGCTGACCGCTCAGAGCCTGGAGCCTATTTCCGATTCTGTGTCTCCCTCTCTCTCTGCCCCTCCCCCGTTCATGCTCTGTCTCTCTCTGTCCCAAAAATAAATAAACGTTGAAAAAAAAAAAAAAAAGAAGTCCAGCTATTAAATATATTAGACTTTGTAGGTCATTCTTGGTTTCAACTACCCAACTCCATCCTCACTGCGCGAATATAGCCATAGGTTATGCAGATAAATGATCGTGACTGTGTCCTAACAAAACTTGATCTAACCAAATAGGTGATAATTTGCCGATCCTTATTCTAAATAAAAGTATCATATTTGTTTCTCTCGTAACAATATACTTGGCAATTATTTATTTATTTGTGGATTTACCTGTTTTTCACATGCTGTCCCATTATAACTCCAGGCTTCAGGAGAATACTGGCCTCTTTTGCCTTTTATCTTCGCACCCCCAGTGCTCAGCAGATAGTAAAGACTCAAATATTTCCTATGTCTGTTGTGAACTCCCAAAAATGGCTAGCAGAATAACCTGCTGATTAAACAGAACTAGGTTTATTTAATTTATATAATAAAGGACAACACCACCTAGACAGAGTCTTAGCAGTCCTTCTCACGGACATAGAGAGGATATTTATTTATTTATTTATTTATTTATTTTCATTTTTTTTTTTTAATGTCTATTATTTGAGAGAGAAAGAGACAGAGAGCAAGCAGGGGAGGGGCAGAGAGAGAGGAAGACACAGAATCAGAAGCAGACTCCAGGCTCTGAGCTGCCAGCACAGAGCCTGACGCAGGGCTCAAACCCACAGACCGCGAGATAACAACCTGAGCCGAAGTCGGTCACCCAACTGACTGAGCCACCCAGGCACCCTGAGAGGATATTTACAGGTTTTAATGTCAAAAATAAAGCTGCTATGAATGTAAATGCACAGGTTTTTGTATCAATAGGTTTTCATTTCTCTCAGATAAATGTCCAAGAGTGCCATTTCTGCATTGTATGGTTAATATTATAAAGAAATCATGGCCATATCATTCTATAATTCCAAGAGCAGTTGACAAAAGGCCTAGTCTCTTCACATCCACTCCAGCAGTTGGTTTTGTCATTATATTTTAGTTGTTTGTTTGTTTTAAGTAGGCTTCATGCCCAGTGCAGAGCCCAGCAGTGGGCTTGAGATCATGACCCTGAGTTCATGACCTGAGCTGAGACCAACAGTTGGACACTTAACCAACAGAGACACCCAGGCACCCCTATTTTAGCATTTATATATTTTTTAAGTTTAATTATTTATTTTGAGAGACATGGAAAGCTGGGGAGGGGCAAAGAGAGAGAGAGAGGGAGAGAGAGAATCCCAAGCAGTCTACATGCTGTCAGTGCAGAGCCCAATGTGGGGCTCAAACACATGAACTGTGAGATCATGACCTGAGCTGAAATCAAGAGTTGGAAGCTTAACTGACTGAGCTACCCGGGTGCCCCCTATTTTAGCATTTCTAATGAATGTGTGGTAGCATCTCATCATGGTTTAATTTGCATGTAACTAATGACTAATGAGATTGAACATCTTCGTGGTTCTTATAAAATAGAGAACTGATTAAGATTGAACAGATAGGGGCACCTGGGTGGCGCAGTCGGTTAAGCATCCGACTTCAGCCAGGTCACGATCTCGCGGTCCGTGAGTTCGAGCCCCGCGTCAGGCTCTGGGCTGATGGCTCAGAGCCTGGAGCCTGTTTCCGATTCTGTGTCTCCCTCTCTCTCTGCCCCTCACCCCGTTCATGCTCTGTCTCTCTCTGTCCCAAAAATAAATAAACGTTGAAAAAAAAATTAAAAAAAAAAAAAAAGATTGAACAGATTATTACAGAGTTTATACCTTTGAATTAGTGGACTCAACAAAGCCTGAGACTTAAAAGAGAATATTGATAAGGAAACATTTTATTCAGTTCACAGTCTTGAATTTCTTATTACCAAAAAAAAAAAAAAAAAAAAAAGACAAGAAAGTATGTTTCTCCTCAAATACTATATCAGAAAAGTATGTTCAGGATAATAGATACAGATGAGAATGTTGTTATCTGTTCTAATTAATTGAATATTTGAATATCACTAATTATTGTTAGGTTTAACTTATTTTCTCCTGTATAGCAGTATGTATGAAATTAGTAGTTTAAAATTATATTAAATTCAACCAATTTGGAAATTAAAATAGTCAATAATGAAGATACATTCTATGAAGTTCCCTCAGAGACAAATAGCACACCATAAAAACCATTACTCTTCTTAGTATTTTAGTTTCGTTTGCTTTCGTGAATAATGGGGTAAAAGTTCAAGCTACCCACAGGATAAACATGATGACCAAAGAAGTACTATTTAAAATAACTCTTTATGTAAGTGCTAAAACACTATTAAATATATGTTATTAGTAGTTTTAGATAGACTCCCTTTTGGACATCGTAGGGGTTAACAAATATCACTAGAGTTGAATTAGCACAGGTTTCAAAGCAAAGTTTTACCACTTGCCAGGTCTTTAAATTTTTTTTAATGCTTATTTATTTTTGAGAGAGACAGAGCATGAGCAGGGGAGGGGCAGAGACAGAGGGAGACCCGGAGTCCAAAGCAGGCTCCAGGATCTGAACTGTCAGCACAGACCCCGATGTGGGGCTCAAACCCACGAACTGTGAGATCATGACCTGAGCTGAAGATGGATGCTTAACAGACTGAGCCACCCAGGCACCCCATACCACTTACCAGGTCTTAATCAAGTGTCTCCATCTACCTAAGCATCAGCTTCTTCAGTGCAAATGGCGATAACACTTCACTCAGTAAGGTGGTTCTCAGGAATCATAAGTTAGAACTTTTTAAGTGCTTCAAATACTGCTTGGCGTTGTAACATAACAAATCTTAGCCATTTTTAAATTGCTAAGTTTTATTAGTATAGATATCTCTTTAAAAACTATATTTACTCTCCATTTTTGTTAGTAGCTTACAAACTGAATCTTTCAGAGGATGATGAACTCTGCGACAGCAGGGATCAAGATATCCAACTTTGAACTCTGTCAGGGTCTAGCTCAATGATTTGATTGTATGTGATGTGCAACAGATATTTGTTAGTGAATTAATACTATAATGAATCAATACTATAAGCTTAAGAAAGAGTATCAAGTTTTATATCTTATTACTATTTTTGTTAGTACTATGAATAATGTATAATGCTGGGGACTTCTACCCTAATCTTCTTTGTTAATTGCTTTAGGAAGAATTTTCTCTCACACTGATATTTTCCACCATCTAAAGAAAAGGCAATTAAAGCTGTTTGTTAAAACAGTTAACTATCTGCTCTGTAGACCTGTATAGTAAAGAGAAAGCAGATTTCCACCCCCCGCCCCCTAAATAAAGCTTTGGGTATTTCATGGTCCCAGTTTTAGAGCTGAGATCAAAATTCTTGAAAACTGGGACACCTGGGTGGCTCAGTCAGTTAAGTATCCAACTTCAGCTCAGGTCATGATCTCAAGGTTTGTGAGTATGAGACCCACATCAGGCTTGCTGTCAGTGCAGAGCCCCCTGAATCCTTTGTTGCCCATCTCTCTGCCCTTCCCCCTCTGTCTCTCTCTCTCTCTCTTTCTCAAAAAGAGAGAAATAAAAATAAATAAACATTTTTTAAAAAATTCTTGAAAACTGTTTCAGTGTACACATAAAGTTTTTGGATAGACCTAAGTAATAATATTAGCTCTATCATTTTTTTTTTTATTTCATTAAATTCAAATGTATTTCCAATCCTTGACTTGGTCTTAGTTTGGCTTATTTTGTGTATACCCATGATAATAATATTTTACCTAATTAGTTTTGTTGGCCTATGTTTTATGTTTTTGGACCTTCAGTTATGGATTAGTGTAACAGCAAGCAGCAAAGTGAGATTCACAATCAAGAATATAATCTTCTTGGTAATGTAATTTCAAATTACTAAGTGAGCAGTCGGGGGAAAAAAAAAGAATAAAAAGGGCAATCACAAAATTTAAGGACTTATTTCCTTACTTCACCTTCATTGAAACCCCTCTCTCATTATCCACAAAGAGGGACAGATCCCTCCATTTAACTTTTGATAAGTTTTCCTCAGTAAAAGACAGGAGGAGGGCAGCATCCCTTCCCCAAAAAATTATTAAAATAAATTAATTTTGTTTTTCTGTAATGCTTTGCCTTTGAGATGAGCAAAAAGAACATAAACCTAAGTAATATTCAAATGATACATGTCAATTTTATTATTTCTGATTTAATACACTCTGCAGTTACTGACACATATTGTAAAAATTACACCCGAAGAAGCCTAAGTCTGATAATTGTTCCTCATGAAGATCGTGGCATGAAGAGAGACGAGAATATTTGTTATATAGAATTATTTATTGTATAAAATAAGAAAAGAAACATTAAAAGCCCTGTAAATAATTTCATGTAGATCAGGATGCTGGATCTTATATAACCTCACACCCTTTAAGGGAAATTTACTATAATGAAATTTTACTTGAATATAAATTGAAGGTACAACAAGGCCAACAGTGAAGATGATTGTGGATTTCTATCACACATACAAAGAACAAAAACGACTTCTGACCCCTACCAGAAAGTTTAAGTCAATTATTTAATTATAATATATTTGACTAAATCATTGACAAATTAGTTCAGAGCTACAAACAAATATTCTGTCTGTCTTGCCAGTTTGCCAGAAGGGTATGGCCTCGCTTCACCTGCCTAGAAATTAACCCCATCTCTCTGCCAACTCAATTGCTACCTAATTTTTAGGATGCCAAAAAATCTCACTTTTGTTTTTGTTTTTATGAAAATATATTTGAGTAGTCCAGTCTGGAGGGATTTCTCTTTTTTTCTGAATAGGAGAGAATTTAAAGGCTAAAACACACAATTTATCATTTGGAATGCTTTTACTTTTTAAAATTTCATTGTTCTTCAGTGGTTTCGGGCAAGCTAATCTTGTCTTCCCATAGAGAAAGTGGGTTTTTAGACAAGGATCATATATTTTACTACTTTTAAATCAACCAGAGATAGAGATATACAAGTACATGCTCCACTGGTTGATCCCTTTGAGGCCATTTACATAGCATTTAACACACTGAAAGGAAGAATTTCTAAATATGATTTGGGGGACAGGAGAGATCATGCCTGCTTTAAAAGCAGAGAGACTTGTATTCTCACTACTGGGCATTAAAACAATGCCAAGCTTAAAGGTTTCCTTCTTTCCTTCCTCCTTCCCTCATTCTCTCTCTTCCTTCTCTCCCTCCTTCCTTTCTTTCTTCCTTCTTTACTTCCTTTCATTTGCTCTTTACATCTCTCTTTCTTAGGATTCTAATGTTTTGTAATATTTCACTTCAATGATGACATGTGTAACGAGGCAGTTGTCAAAACTAATTATATGATTATAAAGAGAATGTTGACGATCACTAAAATATTGAGTTGCTCTACAAGCAGTTTTTCCATTTTGTTATCAGCATTTCTTCACTGTTTTCCTAGGTCAGAATAACACTATTCTAGGCAGAAAAATTGATAAATGTAAAGTTATCTTATGAGCTCATTCAAGAATGTGACATGTCATTTTTCAAAATGCTTACTTATGTCAATCAATGAATAATATTGAACATCCTGAGAGAAGGTAGAAAAACAAAATAGTAGCCTAGATGAATGAACAATGGCAATTGCATTTTTAACATATTCTTTGGAACAAAAGATGGACTTTCGCCAGTCTGCATATTTCTGGTATTCTAAATTTGGAAAAGAGTAACAATTTTGTAGTTGTACGGATATATTTCACACAATGTAATTGAATTAAACCATCAAAATCATTTCATTTATAATTCAAAAAAGTTAAACCAATAACTATATTTGGAAATCTAGTTAGGGAAGATTCCCTATCTTATACTTTATTGATAAAAATATATTTATACAAAATTTCTTTACTTAAGCTTTAACATATGTTTGATCCTATTTTTTTCTGTCAATTGTTATTGAGTTATCCAAGTGTAGTTACTATTTCACAATTATTGCACTGTGTTAATGTGCATGAAAGGATGTGTAATATACTCAGAAATCCATTTTATTCAATACTGCTTACTTATTACACTAAAGATCAATGTATTATTTAACAGGATAAAGTGAAATTCAAATTTATTTTCTGTAACTTTCAATATTTGGTTGAAAAGGAGTTCAATATAGTTTATTTTTTTAATGTTTATTTATTTGTTTTGAGGGAGAGGGAACACACAAGAGAGCTGGGGAGGGGCAGTGAGAGGGAATCTTAAGCGGGTTCCAAGCTTAGCGCAGGGCCTGGCTTGGCGCTCAGTGTCACAAACCATGAGATCATGACCTCAGCTGAAACCAAGAATTGGACACACCCAACGGAGCCACCCAGGTGCCCCAAGTTCAGTATATTTTAATGAGACACTTAAGGCAAGGAAAATGCCTCTCTTTGCTGATTTTGACCACCAAAGAAAACAAAAATATTTCATCTTTCATTTGCTGGCTGTTACATTTAAATGGCATATGCTAGAGTTCAGCTGAGCAATACAAAAGGAAGACATTATCACTGATACAGAATAAGTTGATATATAAATAATACAAGCAGAATATGTATTATATTTCATCTTCGTAGAGTGCTTCATAGTTTATTATAAAGTACACTCACACATGATCTTTTTGACCTCCTAAGTAAGGCTGGAAGAAAAAATAAATGAATGAGGGAAAATGTGAGTTAACAAGTACAGTGAATAGAATTAGCCAATCATGGTATGTAGAATAACATCCCCTCCAAGGATATCCATGTCCTAAGCTGTGGAAACTGTGGATGTGTTCAGTTACATAGCGAAGCACCATTAAGGCTAAATCTGGAATTAAGGTTGCTAGTCAGCTGAATTTAAGATAAAGGTTTTCTAGGATTATTGAGTTGAACCCAAGAAAGTTTTGAGTGTGGAAGAAGGAGGCAAAAGTACAGGTCAGAACGATGTGATGTTAGGAGCATCCAACCAGCCTTTGCTGGCTTTAAAAATAGAGGAAAGGAGCCACAAACCAAGGAACCTAAGCTGCTTCTAGAAGTGGAAAAGACAAGAAAACAGATTCCCACCCAAAACCTCTCAAAAGGAATGTAGCCCTACTCAGATCTTGCATTTAGCCTAGTAAGACCTGTGTCCAACTTCTAACCAACAGAACAGTAAGTTCATAAATGTATATTGTGTAAGCCACTAAGTTTCAGGTAACTTGTTAGGACAGCAATAGGCAATGAATATATTAGCATTCCATTTTTATTGGCTAATATCACATTTACTCTCCTAAATAAACCAGAATTTTTGTGCCTAGTAAAATTAATTTTAAAATATTCTCACTTCTTGATTTATTTGTGAACTCAGGGAGAATTGGAAATTTTATATTATTAACCATTGGAATCTTTAAAATTTTAGTTATTTGCCATTTAGGATAAGATATAGCTTTATTAATTAAAGCCATTCTCCCAATTCAGTTGAATTTTTCTTTCCATTTAGATACTTCTACATTTATTATCTTTTATCTTTTATATTTTAATTTTTTGTTGTTGTAGAGTAAGTGTGATGTTTTCTTCTATTATACTTAACTTTGTTTTAACGGGCATTAACTTTTGTATATTCATGTTAAAAACAATAAAATATCTGATTTTTTTTTTGGTTTACTTTAAATAATTTTTTCAGTTGAGTCCATTCGACTTTCAGGTTTTTTTAAAAAAAATTTTTAATGTTTTTATTTATTTTTGAGACAGAGAGAGACAGAGCATGAGCAGGGGAGGGGCAGAGAGAGAGGGAGACACAGAATCTGAAACAGGCTCCAGGCTCCGAGCTGTCAGCACAGAGCCTGACGCGGGGCTCAAACTCACGGACCGTAAGATCATGACCTGAGCCGAAGTCGGAAGCCCAACCAACCGAGTCACCCAGGCGCCCCACGACTTTCAGGTTATAATAACATTTTGAAGTAATGAAATTTTTCCTTCTTCCCGTAAAGTGTATTTTCTTGTATCCCTAATTGCAGTTGTCAGTACTTCCAAAACAATATTAAATACTGTTCAAGATCACAAGCGTCCTTATTTTTTTCCTGACTTTAATGATGCTATTTCTTAGATTTCATCTTTGAGGATGATACTCAATGCTGGCCTGTTGTTTGTTTTAATTGTATGGTCAACACAAAGGAACTATAGCTAGATTCACTATGCAACTCTGCTGAAGAATGTTAGAAACACAAACTATGTGAGATAGTGATGAGTTAACCTGATAAACGTATTTTTTTTTTCAACGTTTATTTATTTTTGGGACAGAGAGAGACAGAACATGAACGGGGGAGGGGCAGAGAGAGAGGGAGACACAGAATCAGAAACAGGCTCCAGGCTCTGAGCCATCAGCCCAGAGCCTGACGCGGGGCTCGAACTCACGGACCGCGAAATCGCGACCTGGCTGAAGTCGGACGCTTAACAGACTGTGCCACCCAGGCGCCCCGATAAACGTATTTTCTATGTAGAAGTATATTCCTACTCTGCCCATTACACACTGTGAATGGCAGAGGAGCGGGGGCAGATACTGTTACAGATTATGGTGTTTACCGATAATCCTAGTAGGTAAAAGTGAATGGAGCAGATACACAAACTCCAAGATCTTCTCAATGTAGAGGGGAAAAAATAAAAATATGGAGAATGAAGAAGGAAGTCTGTCTACAAAGTAGAGAGAGAAGGCAGATCTCAAGGTGGGAAAATAAATTTTTGAACAAGGTACCCCCATTAGGAGACCAAGTTTTATTTGTACAAGTTTTATTTACATAAAGAGAAGGAGACACAGAATCCGAAACAGGCACCAGGCTCTGAGCTGTCAGCACAGGGCCCAAGGCGGAACTCAAACTCACAAACTGCGAGATCATGACCTGAGCTGAAGTCGGCCGCTTAACCCACTGAGCCACCCAGTCGCCCCATTAGGAACTGATTTTTAACAGTTGGGAATATTTTTGAAGATATTTTCCCTTAAATAATAATTCTCTTAAGATAATTCCCAAGTTTCAGAAAAGGCTATCATTGCACATATAACACTCTTACACTGGTGAGCTATGGTGGATGATTCAGTTTGAGAAAAGGAAACCTTAGCATTGTCTTAAGTCACCCTTGTACTCAGGTCAGAGAAGCAGGATCAGCATCGTCTTAAGGGAGGATGGGTGTACTAAAATTCCAGACTATGGTTAGGAAGAAGCCATGTGGAAAGGAGACAACCTCTTATCCTCACAGGAATTACATTTGGCATTTATTAAAGACACAAATTCCTAGTGGGTCTGGATTGGGACCTGAAAACCCACATATTGGTCAAGATTCAACTTCTGATAAGATTAATTTGTGAAAATCTGAACTATAGAAGGTTTCCCTATTCAAATTACAAGAATAAATCAATTACAAATATTTTCATTGTTGTTTGTGTGTATGACATGTATATTACAGTATAAAAGTGTATCCCTCTTGACATTTTCCTGAAATTTAATTCCTCTGATTTGCCAAAAATTTTCCAAAAGTTAACTTTGTCACACGCAAAACTTTGTCCCCAGTGGAATCAAGTTTTAATATTGAGAAATTATTAAAATTTAACTATTATTATTATTAAATAAATATTATTTAATTACTCCAATTTTAATTATTATAATTACAATTAATTTTATCTACAAGAAATGTCTGGAATTCATCATCTCAATAAAAAAGTATAACCTCTGTCTTAATCCATTCAGGTTGCCATAACAGAATAACATAGACTGGGTGGTTTATAAATAACAGAAACTAATATCCACAGTTTCTGAAGGCTGGGAAGCCCAAGATATTGGCAGATTTGGTATTTGGTAAGAGCCTGCTTTCTGGTTCGTAGATGGTTGTTTCTTGCTTTGACTTCATATGGTGGAGGGACAGTGAGGTCTCTTTTAAGAAAGGCATAATCTGTGAGGGCTCTGCCCCCATGACCTAAGCCTCTCACAGAGGACCCACTTCCAAAAGCCATCATATTGGGCTTAGGATTTCAACATTTGGATATGGGGGAGACATACATCCAGTCTATAGAATTGCCATTTAAGAGTTTATAAACTATAAACTTTCAGTAAATTATCTCAATATGTAAAATAAATCATCTGGGGTTCCTCATTCCTTAATTCTATTTTCAGAGCAGTTAAAATACATCCTCAACTATTCACGGTTTTATTCACAAGAATTCCGAATTTTTCCAGAAGCAAATAGCTGAAACATTTTACTTCAACAATTTTAAGTCTAAAATGCAAATCCATTATCAATCTTATAAGTAACTAATCCAATTTATAACATTTGATGTGTAAAGTGACATTTTTGCTTGCAAAATGAGTTCTTTTGAGTTCAGAAGAAGTAACTGAACTAAGGTAAATTATACTCTCGAGCCTACGGGTCATTAGAATTTTAGTAATTCAAAATTTTTAAAAAATGACACAGGTTGGGCACTCCAACAAGCAGACTGGAGATGCCTGTGCAGACTGTGATTTAGGGAGTGTCCATGGAATCAATGACTGCAGAACAAAGAGGAAAAAAGCAGTGTTGTTCAGAGGGAATAGTCCAAAAGCCAACCCATGGCCATCTCTGGAACTCATATGACCCATCAAAGTTATCCTATTTGGGGCCAAACTAGCTAGGCCTTTATACTGTGCCTATATAAGTCATTCGATATGGGCTGTCTGAGCAGTGTAACCTGGAAGACGCAGATCCTTGAGCCAGGCAACCCCAGGAGGAGCAGGGAATTGAAGGCTACTTCCGATAGAACTTCCAGCTGCAATTTTCTTCTTTCATAGGAATCTAGGGCACATCACAGTTTCCAACACAGTACACCCCTTGCCCTGCTGGACCCACTTCATACACACGTTGGCAGCAGTTTTTCCAGGGTTCTAACATTCCTTTGTTCATAAAGAAGATTAGTGAACATTCCTTTGTTCACAAAGAAGTAGATAAGTAAGACAAATTCTACTTCCCAAGGTTTTGGTGTTGCAACGGATGCTTTTCTCCCTATCCTTCTTCAATCCCTTTCCCCCTCAGCTTATAGTATTTTGCTGTGCCAGTCTTATAGTATTCCCTGATGGTATGACAGGCCCTTATGCCTGGGGGGGGGGGGGTCACCATACCCCTCTCAGGCTCCAGTTAATGTATATATCCATTTTTTCCATAAAAATTGGGCAAGAGTGTACCAATAACAGGCATTCAAATGGTTTATCTGGGTACCAAATACATTCCTCCATGACTACAGTGTGTAACAGCAGATCTACCTCCTACAGATGATCAGGGTCAGTTAGACCTGACAAACTGTCGGCTCCTTTTGTGGCCTTTGAGTCCCTTGCATAAAGTCTCAGGTGCTCAGGTATTGAGCTGTCAGATGTCAACATGGTCATAGGACAATTAGCCAAAATGAAAGTAATAATCAAGCCTTTATTCACTGGCTGTGTCAGTGTAAGCAAGAGAAAAAGTAGGTGTTGGCTTCCCAATGTTCCATATCTCCCCTACACAATGGCACCAGGTGAGAATCAAATAAATCAGTGAGGATGGGGGTACTGTCTCAATGTCCAGGAGTCCTAAACAAAATGCTCTTGCCATTTTTTGTAACTAGGGGTTATGAAAGAGTAGAGGAAGAGGGGATAGGAGTACAAAAGTACTGAGTGAGAGTGCAGAAAAGTGTCTTAGTCAAGATCTCCTGGTAAGGAGGTGAAGGAAAAGTGTCTCAGTTGAGGTTCCTGATTAGGAGGCCCCTGAATGGAGGTGACTAGGCTAGAATATAGATATAAGAGGCTGGCCTGGGGAGGGAGCAGAGTCTTTGAAAGTAACTGCCTCCAGAAAATATAAAGGCAAAGGGGTGCCTGGGTGACTCAGTCAATTAAGTGTCTGACTTCAGCTCAGGTCATGATCTCATAATTTGTGGGTTCGAGCCCCGGGTCGGGCTCTGTGCTGACAGCTTGGAGCCTGGAGCCTGCTTCAGATTCTGTGTCTCTCTCTCTTTCTGCCCCTCCCTCACTCATGCTCTGTGTCTCTATCTTTTGAAAACAAATAAACATTAAAAATGTATGCAAATGTGCATATAAGAGTGAGCGGAATGTGTAAAGCTCTTTGTATCATACTAACGTTTGCCGAGGGCATCTACTACAGGAGGCTGATTATACAACCAGTTAGGATGATTCTGTCACCTGTTGATGCCAGTAAGTTTCTGTCTGTCCCTAATGTTCTAGTCTTCCTCCAGGTCCCTGAGTGGTAGGCCAGGCTATTAGCCATATTCACAGGCCAGTATATATTCTCACCTCTAACCACTTTGAAACAAACTAGAGGACCAGGTATGCTGCCTTGAGAGAATTTCCTTTACAAAGTTTTCCATGTCCACCTATGAGAGAGGCTGCCACCCATTTTTGCCTTACATTCTAAGCTGACCTATCCAGGAACCAAGCTCAAGGTTCTTCCTGCTTCAACAGATGAATGTGTAAAATTCTGCATACCATAGGTGTGAGTTTAGAGAGTGACAATGAGGCATGAGCTGTCGGTGGCATGGGTTCTAGGTTACTGGTTCATGGAACTTGGTCGTGTCCTCTTCCATGCTCATGCTTAATTCCATTTATACCACTTCCAACGGACACTGCATTATTGCTGAATCCAACCAACTATATGAAACGGTGGATTTTCCAGAACCCAGCTTATTATAGACAGCTCCGGACTCCTATCACGTGTTCCATGGCCAGACACTCCATCTCTTCTTGGGCTCACTTTCTAGAGTTGTTTTCAACAGATGTAAAATTCTCTATGGCAGATGAGATGACCTTAATTTAGAACCCCAGGAGATTATTTTGTGATTCTCTCATGGGCACTTGCCATAAACTTCACTAATATATCTAATAACACAGAATATCATCACTAATATAACACTAACACAGACTATGTCACTAATATAACACTAATAACACAGAAATTGTCAGGTTGTTTGTTCCAAGTTTCAGGGCTGCTTATACAGGGATGCAAGATGCTCTTATTTTGGATGGGATATCCTAAAAAACCTCTGGCCAATGAACCCAAAAAGCTTACTAGTATAGCAAGTCCTTGAAACTTCAAATAATTTATCTCTCACTCTTAGAATATGTGGGGCTTGCCAAGACCTTCAATTTATTAGCTACTTTTTGTTCATCTAGCACCTTTAACAAATTGTCATATATTCAATGGATCAAGTTTTGCCAGATATCCAGATGGTCCAAATATTTTGGGGCCGTACAATTAATAGGCATAAGAGTTAACATAGACCTGAAGAAAACTGTAAATATATACCAAAGGCAACCATAGGTGAACGCAAAATGTTTCCAAAACTTTTTTTTTTTTTAACTATGGATGAAAAGTAGCACATTTGCTAAATCTGTAAGTGCTTCATGTACTGATGCCAGATGACTCTGCTGTAGCACAAATACCATGCCTGGTAATTGCAGTTGCACTGGAGGCTGCTATTAGTTGAGTTTCCAACAATACACTATCATCTTTGAGGATCCACCTGGTTTAGCAAAATAATGATGATTCCTGGTGAACTAAATGGAGATATGAAGAGGACTAAGACTTCCCAGCCTTAAAGGTGGTACTAATTTTTGTCATCCTCTCCAAGGCTGTGATACTTTTGCTGATAAACTATCTTGTGCATCAGGGAGGTTGCAGTTGCAGGGGCTTCTACTTGGTCTTCCCCACTGTATGGTTCTCATCTCATAGGCCAAGTACCCAATGTGGGGATTGTACTAACAATCAAGTATGTCTATCCTCACCTGACATTAGGTAGTTAGGATGGGTCTGTAAATTTAATATGAGGTACATACTACCCAGTGTTCCACTTATTAACTAGCCCCCATATGCTTCACTCAAAAAAAAAGGAGACATGGTGATACTTTACATCTCTGAATACCAATGTTCATTATTTCTCAAAATGTTTGAAAATTCTTCTTTTTTCATTGTAAATTTTTATTGAGTAAATGACAGCGAAAAAACTGAGTGAATCATTATCTTGCACGTTGCCATGTTACTAAAGAATCTTTTTGTCAAAGGACCTAACATTCTCTTTAACAAGTGGATCTTGAATCAATATTTCCTCAGGTCCAGAAACTAGGAAATAATTTTAAACATTTTTAGTGGACAACTTCCCTTAGCCTCCAGATCATCCATTTTTAAAAATTTCTTCTGAGAGTACAAGTTGAATAATTCCATTCTTGGGTGTTTACTTACTTTGGCCATAACTCTTTTCTGTACTTTCAAAAGTTATTCCTATAGAGTTCAAATCACCTCCTGAGATCCTCACAGGATCTTAAATTCTGCATCATGAGTGAAGACTCCCAAACCAATAAACTCTCATTCATTTAGTTTAATACTCCAACACTCATGACCCCAGAATTTAAGTTCATCCATCACATCATGATCTACTAATTCTCTGTGTTAAAAATATTAGAAACTTTTGGAAAACTGAAAAATATCTATAGCTTAAAAATGTTTTAATTGAGGGGCACCTGGGCGGGGGCTCAGTCAGTTAAGTGTCCAACTCTGGCTCAGGTAATGATCTCATGGTTTGTAAGTTCGAGGCCCATATGGAGCTCTCGGCTGTCAGCACAGAGCCCATTTCAGATCTTCTGCCCCTCCCCCTCTGCCCCTCCCCTGCTTGTGTGTACACTCTCTCTCTTTCAAAAATAAATATTAAAAAAAGTAAAAATATTTTAACTGAAATGATTCGACTGAATTTTATTAACATCTGTAATATCTTGAATCTTTTTAAAAAAAGATTTTATTTTTAAGTAATTTCTACACCTAATGTAGGGCTTGAACTCATAACCCTGAGATCGAGAATCATGCACTCCACAGACTGAGCCAGCCAGGCACCCCATAGAGTCTTGTGTTTATATATCTCAAATACCAATATTTTGAGTACTGGAAAGGGGATAATACATCTATATCTCCTTTACATTTGAGACAGTGAGAGCATAAAATTCTTTTACCTTTTTATGGACATGTTAAGTTCATGCACATTCCCATAGCTGCTCTACACCAAAATAGAATATTTCCTGCACATTAGCAGCAATAACTGTAACTTAAATTTATCAAGGGAAAAATTATAGGTACCTAAATATTATTTTATGAAATGGGCTCAGTTATTTCTCTCCCATTTTATTGCCCCAAATGGACCTTTTGGCATCGATGACACATAACTGTGGTCTGTTCCACACAACTGTATACCACTAAGTGTATAGAATTTCTCCTAGAATGCTAAAAGAACCTCTGAGCTATTGGCAATAATTCTATATGGTGAAACTTTTGACAACAGTTGTCCTGGGCTACTTTTCCAAGGAAAAAGCAAACAGTCTTGGAAAATGAAGGTTGTATCTTTGTGTGGCCACAGGGTAGATCTGTTTACCATCCAGAATTATAAAGGTAATGTGTCCTTCTAAAGAGAAAGCTTAAGCAGGTTTGCTAGAAGTCCCTTACATGGATATCAGGGTTTCCTAATATCAGGGTTCATCCACTGTGACAGGAACCCACTATGTGTGCACCATCCACCTAGGTCTGCTTCTGCTTCTGAAGACCTTCTGGGACTTCAGCAGTGTTTTCTATACTAACATAACAAATTATCAGAAATATAGTAGCCTAAAATAACATGCAGCTATTATTTCACACTTTCCATGGCTCAAGGATCCAGGCAGAGCTTAAGATGGTCCTTTGCTCAGGGTCTTACAAGGCTGCAATCCCGCCAGGGTACCTTATCATCTAGAGAAGAATCTGCTTCTACTTTCATTCAAGTTACTGGTAGATACTTGTGGTTGTATGACTGAAGATCCTAGGTTTTACATGATGTTGAATGGAGGCTATCCACAGTTCATAAAGGGCGTCTGCAGTTACTTGTCAAGTGGGTTTTCCAACATGGTGATTTGCTTCATCAAGACTATCATCTGGATAAGTCTCCAGCTCCAATTTGCCAAGATAGGGTCTTACTGAAGGTAATTTAGTTACAGGGGTGACACGACTCAGGAGCTACCTTCTGCCAGCATCTATGAACCTGTGGCAGGACAACTTTTCAGTTTATAAGTACAGTAAAATTCTTTACAGTTCTTAACAGGTTTTTTTTTTCTTTTCTAATCTTCTCCTGGATATTCATAGGCCACTGAGAGTATACAGTAATACTATCCTGACCTGTTCCCTCTCTTAGTGGTGGAGGACTATCCAGAGACGAAGAGTTTCATATAACTACATAGCATCTCCATACGCATTACTACATTCAGAAACTTTATACTTATAAGGACAAGTACATTTGGAAGCTGGTACTTGACATCTTAATCTTTACCTATGTAAAAGTTCTTCGAACTATGGCTTTACTTGTTTAAACCAATTCATCTGGAGTATAGTTACATTACCAGTTTACTTAATTTGAATCTTTCTAGACCCCTAGAGTACAACCAAAATGACTGTGGAAAGGTAATATACCAGAACTCAGTCATGAAATTTATGGCCAGTGACCTGAATGGAATATAATTGCTCCTTTCTAAACTTGACAGATTCTCATATCATTTTTTTAAAAGTTTAACAATGTATAATGTCTTACTAGAACCAATAAATACACCATCGGGGTGGTTTTGAAATGCAGATTGCTTTTAAAATTGTGCTAAAATGGCTTCTTTTTCCACAGACTACTTAGCAATATGAGTTCAAAGATCACCAGTTGAATAGCCCATAAAAGGTCCATTATGTCATTTTACACACATCTATCTGCCAAGCACTCAAGATCTTAATAAGAAATTAAATAGTTCAAAGAAGATAAAGTTATGAAAGTTAAGTGGCGAGACAATGCAATGCTCTACTGACAGAAGTTATTTCAACAGTTTATAAAGTGTTGACAGCTCTTTTCCAGCTTAGCTTAAGCACGATCTTGTCATATTGCCAAAGCAATACATTGTGTAGTTCATCCGGGTATATTCTGTACCCATAATTTGAAGTTCCTCCATTCCTCTCTTGAAATTCTCCTTCTATGAGCATTCCAGAGTTTGACAATAGTAGACACTCATTACCATTATATTATAATAAAGCAGACAAATGTTTCCTTCCTCTCTCATGCTACAGGAAGCATCTTGTTGGACCTGGGGAAAAATGAAAGTAACTCTCTTCCAGATTACCTTACTTCTTTTCAACCCCTGAAACTCTCCAGAGCACAAGGGCACTGCATCTGATTTTGAGGTGTTCCCTTTCTTTTCACTGCTTCTCTAGCAATCACTTTTAAGACTTCCCCCAAAATAGACGACCTTCTCCATTGTTTCTCAAATCACACAAAATTACTGGTTTCCTAGTCGACCAGTAACCAACCAGTAACCAACATTCCCACTACAAATCATCAGTCATCTTTCCACTTCAGAATCCTCAATGACTTCCCATATGTTTGTCAGTGTTTCCCAAGCTTTTTTAAATTTAAAAAATAAAAATTAATGATTATTCTTTTTTTTTTTTTAATTAATTTTTTTTTTAATTTTTTTTTTCAACGTTTATTTATTTTTGGGACAGAGAGAGACAGAGCATGAACGGGGGAGGGGCAGAGAGAGAGGGAGACACAGAATCAGAAACAGGCTCCAGGCTCTGAGCCATCAGCCCAGAGCCTGACGAGGGGCTCGAACTCACGGACCGCGAGATCGTGACCTGGCTGAAGTCGGACGCTTAACCGACTGCGCCACCCAGGCGCCCCAATGATTATTCATTTTTGAGAGACAAAGACAGAGTGCAAAGGGGGAGGGAGACAGAATCCGAAGCAGGCTCTAGGCTCTGAGCCGCCAGCACCAAACCAATGCGGGGCTCGAACCCACGAACCGTGAGATCTCGACCTGAGTCAAAGTTGGACGCTCAGCCAACTGAGCCACCCAGGTGCTCCTACCAAGCTTTAGAGTGTACAGAAACACAGACTTTCAGTCCCATGCTCATAGTGGCTCAGTCATAGTTTACATGTTTATTGCATATATTCAGTGTGTAATTCCATCAAAAACATTTTACTACCAAAGCGGTGGTGTCTTGGTAAATGTTTAACAACTCTCTAGGGGAAAAAAAAAAGTGAGAACAAAAGACAAAGGAAGAAGGAAAGAGAGGGAGGGAAGGTAGAAAGAAGAAAAAGGACGACACTGGAAATCTGCCAATTTCTATCAGGTGCATACTCCCAACATTGCCTTTATCAAGTTAACAAAGTGTTATCATGGAGACGATGTTGGGCAAAGATGGACATAGTTTTTGTGAGCCAGTAGCTACCAATCAGCTCCAGCACAACACGGCACCTAGGTAATTCTACTTCTACTAAACTGCACTCATATGAGATTATTTACTGCTAGTATCTGTGCTTTACTTGCTCCCCCTTCCCGGAATGCAGAACTTTTCTCTCTCTCTAATTATTTCACAGCAGGGATACTAATAATCCACCTGGGAAACTATTGTCCAAGTAGCAATCCCAGATACTTCCATAGTTGAGAGTGGATATTTCATAGTATTCACCACATTTTATTGTAGTTATCTATTAAAATGTCTATTTTGATCTCCAGTTGAGTCATCAGAAACTATCTCTCATTTATCTTGGTATCACCAAATGTGTAACAAACTGTAGGGACTAAATGTTTACAAAACTTATAATTCACCATAATTAATTACTAATAATGGAGCCAGCAATTTCAATATTGATTTAGTATTGATTTAATATTGAGACAATTTAAATGCATCAAAGAAGACATGGAATAGGGAAGTGATAAGCTGACCAATGGGTTTTAAAGGGATGGGTAACTGGAAAAAAAATAGAATTAAAAGAAATATAAACAGTGCCTTGCTCAGAGAAGTCAACTGGTGAAATTTGGAGGACAAAAAAAAAATCACTGGTTGGTTTTATAAACACTATGATTATATTTTATTTCTACTCATCACATAATTACACCAACCAAAAATAATGAGGATAATCAAATTTCAAGCTTTAATACACAAGCCTGAGATCAAGAAGGTATTAACCCCTTATGTAATTTGCTAAAAGCCACAAGAGCTAGTCAATACTAAAATCTAACTATAAAACTAAACAGAGTATGAGAAAATATCATTATTGAATATGCTTTTATACTAAACTCACTACAGACTATTCATTGTCAGCTTTTTTTCTATATTAACTTATAAACCTAAACTTTCCTATAGAGTATATTATAAATGTTTCCCACCTTTAAATTCAAACTTTAGAACGGAGAAACTAATTCAATGGGTATTTCTTTGATAGTACGCACATCTCTTGGGATAACTTGAGAAAGCAATAGCCTGAATATTCTCCATTCACAGGAGATATGAATTGGAGTTGCCCTGATCATTCACAATGGGAAAAGATGAAAAAACTGAGAAATGAATCAAATTTTAAACATGCCTTCAATTTTCAAAAGATACCAAAGCACAGGAAGAATAAGGGATAAGCTAGGTAAAATGAGAAGGTAACTTTTGAGACTATAAATACATTTTACTTTGTGTTCATGCTTCCTGCCACTATTTTTGTGGTTTGAGATATGGGCAATTAAGTTCAGAGATAATAAAATGAAATATCTGGAAAGAACTTTAGAAATTCTCATCAAATCCTTCATTTTACTGACGAAGAAGATGAGGTTCAAAAAGAACCTTTTTTCTTGGGAGGTTGGGCGATTCACCACACTTTTATTACCCGTACTCAGTGAGAAAAAAAAATAAGCTTGAGATGCAACTTCTATTTTTTTCTGTTTCTTAGTTTGTGTTTCCTCTATTCTTATTTTTCTTCTTCATGGAACAGGTTTTTTTTTTTCCAATAAATAAACTTTTAGAATGCCCTTCTACATTTTTGAAGCAAAATTAGGTCTCTGCTTAGGTTTACTGATGTTCTTCAACTGGGTTTTGCAATTTTAATTTTTCTTTATTAACAGAACACATAAGTGAGTTTTCTTCCCAACATTTTAGAATCATTTAGTTTCTAGGCAAGATGAACAGCATCTACATACCGAGAGCACATATCAAACCCTCTGCCAACTTCTGTAACTTGATCTGTCATAATCCTTACTGCTATAATCCTCCCACGGTCCAAAATGTGTTCCTCAATTGCAGATTCTTTGACTTCATAAAGGAGATTCCCCATAAGTACTGATCTCTTGTCCCTAGATGAGGTCTCGGTTGCAAAATTAAGATCATCTACCCACATTCATGCACCAAGTTTCTGGTGTATCCAAGTACACAATCCATGTTTCCTGGGGCCAATCTACTTTTCTATTTTTATCATATATTGTCTCACTACTCATTTTTTAATGACATTTATTGTCAAATTGGTTTCTATACAACACCCAGTGCTCATCCCAACAGGTGCCCTCCTCAATGCCCATCACCCACTTTCCCCTCCCTCCCACCCCGTCATCAACCCTCAGTTTATTCTCAGTTTTTAAGAGTCTCTTATGGTTTGCCTCCTTCCCTCTCTGTAACTTTTTTTTCCCCCTTCCCCTCTCCCGTAGTCTTCTTATTGTCAGTTGGGAATTTTAAAAATTTGTATCCTTCATAAGTTAGCTTTATGACTTGGTCAAGTCACTTTGTCTCTCCAGGTCATCTTGTTCACATCTGCAAAAGGAGGGAACATGACTTCCAGTGGTCACATTTTCTGTTTTTATGGCTCCCTGCTTATTAACTACCAAAATTAGGAAACAGTTTTCAATTAAAGCATGCAGAAGCATATAAAAGCCAGAAAGGAAACATCACGACCATTTTCCAGTCTCCTGTGGAATGCAAATTCTGAATTATGGATGACTTAAAATTTTTCTTTTTAAAAGTCAAGCCACCGGATGGCATAATGTGTAGCAGACTGGATAACTGCTCACCAAATCTATTTTCTTTTCCTCTAGGGTACATAAATAGAATTTATATCCCAGCCTCTTTTTTGAATTTGGGTATGACTCTGTTCCAGTAGCATGTGACCATAAAGGAAATGGGTCACTTTATGCCTGACCATAAAACCTTCCAACATGATTCCCTATTCTTTTCCCCTCATGTTCAAGACTGAAATTCTGGGTCAAAAAAAAAGTAAGTAAAACAACAACATGTAAAGATAACCATATGTAGGAATATCAGCTCTCTGTTTTGGCCTCCTTCGCATGAATAAGAAATAAATGTCTACTTTGTTAGAGCACTGAGATTTCTGGGTTTTTCTGTTAAAGAGGTAACCATTGAGGACATTATATTGTCTAGTACTACAGGGTTCTTAAAATTCTATGGTTCTGATATTCTAATTTGTCAAAATACACGTCTGTAAAAAATATACATTCTATGTTAAAGTGGAACCAAAGGCAAACTTCCTGTTTCTATACATCAGTAATTATACTGACTTCTAAATTAATATTTCTCAAAAATCTTATTAATTTATTATTTTAATTTAAACTGCTTTAGAAGTTGTCAAATAATTTAGCCATTTTAATTAATTACAACTTTTCTTTTTCCTTTAGGAATTTTTTTTTTTTTGCCTTAAAATTGGCATTCATATCCTGAGAGGGTAGAAATCCCTGCAGGTAACCTTAAGAGGCCTATTTCTTAATTTCAAATAGATCAAAATATGAACACTTTTAAAGAGGTTTTTTAAAATATTCTTCTTTCCCATATCACATTTGTATCTAGAAAAGATTAGCATATGTTGTTGTGATAAACATTCTATTTTTAGAATTTTTATTGAATTTTCTATTCAATGGACACATACTGGAAGTGAGAATATAAACATTTTAACAAACAGATTTAATACATACACTTTTTTCTACTGCTTTGTATAATAAGAGAAAGCCCCCAAAAACACAAAAATAAAAGTCTTATTTAGAAAACCAAGCCAAAGACCAAAAGGTGTTCGTTCTAATAAAAATTGATGAAACTCATATGAATACTGTGTAGGTTAAATAATCAAGTATCCTAATAGCAATATTTTCTATAGAATATTAATTTGCCAGAGATTACCTAGCAAACTAAACTAGCTACTGCAGTGTAGCAACTAATAATACTTCAAGAAATAGTTTAAATAGGAGTCAGCAAACTTATTTTAGAATAGCAAGGGAAGAAAGCGTTAGATGCCTTTGAATTTTATAGTTGTTTTCTTTTATATAAGAAAAGTAAGGTGGTGGGATTTCCAGAACAGCAGTGGTAGGAGCTTGGCAAACACTGTTCTTATGTAAACAATTATTTCCTGGGAAACAACCACTGAATTCCCTGTAAGGTAACCTACTGACATATAAGAAATGGACAAAATTTCATTAAAAAAAAAAAAAAAAAACAAAAAACCAGGGGCGTCTGGGTGGTTCAGTCAGTGGAAGGTCTCACTTCAGCTCAGGTAATGATCTCATGGTTTGTGGGTTCCAGCCCCACATCAGGCTCTGTGCTGGCAGCAGCCTGCTTTAGATTCTGTGTCTCCCTCTCTCTCTGCCTGCCCCCTGCTCATGCTCATGCTTGCTCGCTCTCTCTCTCTCTTTCTCTCTGTTTCAAAAATAAATAAACATTAATTTAAAAAAAATACTAATAAATCTCAGTAAGAACACTGTGAATTTACAGCATTTGAGTTATGAGCTAGTCACATCCCCAGGCACAGATCAGTATGACAGAAGTTCCACTCTATGTAGATTCTATCACAAAGGTGGGGCTCCCTTTCCCCACACCTCCCAGTCTAAGGCTATAGTTTCAATGTAGATGGGGTAGACCAGCAGCAAAAAAGTTGCTACATCTTTTGTTGCTAACAGCAACAAAAAGACCTAAGGGTTTGAGGAAGGGTATCAATGTCATGAGTTGCTAAAATGCATTGAAGCATATTTTTCAACAAAAATGTATGATTTGCAAAGAAACAGGTAAATGTGACTCACACATAGAAAAAAAAAAGGCAGGTAATATTGTTTGCATTTGAGGGAAACAAAAATACTGGTTTAACAGACAAAAATTGCAAAGCAGATTGTATACATATGTTCAAAATACAGAGAAAATTATGTTTGAAGAATTAAAAGAAGGCATTGTGACAATGTCTCATCAAGAACAATAAAGAGATGGAAATTTTAAAAAGGAATAAAATGGAAATTCTGGAATTGAAAAGTACAGAAACTTAAATGAAAAATTTACTAAATATGCTCCACTGAAGAAAAAGGAACTGTGGCAGAAAAAAAAAGAATTTGTGAACTTGATGATTTACGAAGATTACACATTGAAAAACAAAGAGAAAAGGGAAAGAAGGAAAATAAAAGGACCTTCAGAAGAAGGTGGAAAACCACTATTACATCAACATATCTGTAACAAGAGTGCCAGAAGTACAAGAGAGACAGTCACATAAAAGTATATTTGAAGAAATGATAGTTGAATTCCAAATGCGATGAAAAAGTTTAAATTACACATCTCAGAGACTGAACGAACTCCAAGTAGAATAAATTTAAAGAGATGCACACCCAGATATATCAGAATAAATATATCAACAAGTAAAAAACGAAGAAAAAAATCTTGAAAGCAGCAAGATAAAATAGTTTATCATTACAATGGACTCCAACCAACAAGATCAACAGCTGATCTCTGATCAGGAATAGAATCCAGAAGGCAGTGGGTAAAATAATCAATGCCCCCCACACACACCTGGAGGAAAAAAAAAGGGCTGTCAAGAATGTTACGTCCAGGGAAAGTATGTTTCAAAAATGAAGGTGAAGGTGAATAGAAGACAACTGCAGAAGCAAAAGCTGAGATAGTTCATTGCTAGCTGAGCCTTCTTCCAAGAAATACTAAAGGAAGTTCTTCAGACAGAAAGCACATAAACTCAGACAGAAATTCAAATCCACATGAAAAAAGAAACACCCCCCCCCCAGTGAAGGTAATTGTGTAATATTATAGAAGACAGTATAAATGCTTATTATTCCACCTCTTTTCTCTTATTTGAAAAGCAATCGTATGTGTATATATAGATATACCTATATATACACAGATAGATGTGTCTATATATTACACACAGAACTGTAATTTACATATTATTATATTGTTGGACCTATAACATGTAGAAATGTAATATATTTAGCACTAACAGCTTAAAGGGGGCGGGTGAAAATAAAGCTGTTTTGGAGTAAGAAAATGACACCATATGGTTACTAAATCCTCAGGAAGAAATGAAAAGATAAGAAATGGAAAATAAGTTTAATATAACAAATATTATAAATATATACTTGTTCTCCTTTCTTAACTTCTTTAAAAGACATAAAGTTATAAAAACCAATACATAGAACAATACATTAATGGGTTTGTAAACTAATTAGATGTACTATGTATAATAATAGCATAAAAAGGGGGAAGATAGAGCTTTGTAGGAGTAATATTTCTATATTTCTCTAAAATTGAGTATAAATTCGAAGTAGATTCTGATAAATTGAGATAAATATAGAGCAACCATTAAAGACATAACTGAAAAAAACTACAGTGAAAAACCATTAAAGGAATTAAATATTACATTAGAAAACATTCACTTAATGCAAAAGAAAGCATTAAAAGAGGACTAGAGGAACAAATTAGATATTAGACAATTTTTTAAATAAAAAGACAAACGTGAGTCCAAATATATCAATAATAAAATAAAATGTGAATGAGTTAAGCAATGTGATCAATAAACAGATCATCAGACTAGATTAAAAACAATATATACTGTCTACAGGAGACATACTTTTGATGTTTTAGATGAAAAGATACAAACAGATTGAAAGTATTAAAAAAAAGATCATGCAAACAGTAGTCATAAGAAAGCTGAAGTACTTATACTAACATTAGATAAAATGAACTCTAAAAATAAAAATGCTCCTACAGATGATGAGCACCATTTTATAATAATAAAATGTAGACTATCAGGAAAATCATAAACACCTCATAATCATAAACACATATGCACCTCAAAATATATTAAAATAAAGGACAGAAATAAAAAGGAAAATAGACAATAGAGTTATAGTAGTTGGAGACTTCCATGCCTCGCTTTTAATAACGGACAGAACAAGGAGACAGAAGATCAACATGGAAATAGACCTGAACAGCGCTATAAACCAACAAGACCTAACAGACATCTACTGGACACAGTACTCCAAACACCTAACTGCACACTCATCTCAAAAGCACATGGAGCACTGTCTAATAAGATAGAAAATATTCTAATTTCTTTAATGTTTATTTATTATCGAGAGACAGAGAGAGACAGAACATGAGCATGGGAGGTGCAGAGAGAGGGGGAGACACAGAATCTGAATTAGGCTCCAGACTCCGAGCTGTCAGCACAGAACCCGAAGCAGGGCTCGAACTCACAAACCCTGAGATCATGACCTGATCCAAAGACGGACACTTAACTGACTGAACCACCCAGGTGCCCCAAGATAGACAATATTCTAGGGCACAAATAACCTTAATAAATTTAAAAGGATTTAAAGAATACAAAGTATGATCCCTAAACATAATGAAATAAAATAAGAAATCAACAGCAGAAAAATATTTAGAAAACTCACAAATATATGGAAATTAAGCAATACAAGAGAAATTATAAAATACTTTAAGATGTATGAAAATTAGAACATTTTCAAAATTAATAGATACAGCTTATGGATACATAGCAAACTTATGGAATCAGCTAAAGCCATGCTTAGAGGGAAATTTATAGCTGTATAGGCATTTACAGCTATAAAAGTAGCTAAAAAGTAGAACGCTAAAAAGTAATGGGCACTTACAGCTAAAAAGTAGAAAGATGCCCAATCAATAACCTAGCCTTGCACCTTAAGATGCTTGGGGGGGAAAGAGCAATCAAACAAAAAGAGGGAAATAACAAAGATTATAACTGAAGTAAATAAAATGGAGATTAAAAAATCAATTAAGAAAATAAATGAAACAAAAGCTAATGCTTTGAAATAATTAACAAATTTGGCACACTTTTCACTATATTAACAAGGAAAAAAGGAGAAGACTTAAAATACTAAAATCAGAAACTAAAGTGGGGACATTAGTACTGATCTTACAGAAAAAAAATTATAAAGGAATACTATGACAACTGTATGCCAATAAATTAGGTAACTTTGATGAAATGGATAAATTCCTGGAAAGATACAAATAACTGAAACTGACTTAATTAGAAATAGACAATTAGGGGAACTTCTTTAACAGGATAAAAGGTATCTACCAAACAAAGCAAAACAAAACACAGTTAATATCATGCTGAATGTTAGTGAAAGAGTGAAAGTTTTCCCTGAAGATATCTATTTGCAGACTTTTTTCTATCTATACACAAAACCTAATGGAATCTACAAACAAACAAACAAAACCTGCTGGAATAAATAATTTATACACTATGCAGGCTGGAAGACCAATATGTAAAGACCAATGATATTTCTATATGCTAAAAATGAATTCTCCAAAAGTGAATTGAGAAAAGAATTCATTTATAACAGCATCAAAGCATAAACTACTTGGGCAACCTACCTGAACAAAAGAAGTGCAAAACATCTACTGAAAACTATAAAATATTGTTGAAAGAAATTAATGAAGATCTAAGTAATGGAAAAACATTCCATTTTTCATGGACCAGAAGATTGAACTTTGTTAAATGGCAATATTCTCCATGTTGATATACCCATTTAACAAAATCCCTATCAAAATCCAATGACATTTTCCAGAAATTTACAAGCTGACCCTAAAATTAATGCAGAATTACAAGGGACTCTGTTTAACAAACATAATCCTGAAATATAAATACTGAATTAGAAGACTTAGCACATCTCATTTTTAAAACTTACTACAAAGCTACACTAATCAAGAAAGCCTTTTACTTATATAAAAATAAATGAAATAAGTGAAATGAAATTATGAATTTAGCAATAAACCATTTATGGTCAATTGATTTATTTTATTTTAATTCCAGTGTAGTTAACATACAGTATTATATTACCTTCAGGTTTACAATATAGTGATTCAACAATTCCAAATATTATTCAGTGCTCATCAAGATAAGTGTACTCTTAACTCCCTTCACCTGTTTTACCCATCCCCTGTTCCTTTGTCCATTTGTTTATGCTTCCACATATATGTGAAATCATATGATATTTGTCTTTGAGTATTTTGCTTAACATTATACTCTTGAGATCCATCCAAGTCATTGCAAATGGCAGCATTTCATTCTTTTTTTATGTATGCCTGGATATAGATATATCTAGATATCCATATCTCCCACATCTTCTTTATCCATTCATCTACCAATGGATCCTTGGGCTGCTTCTGTAATTTGGCTATTGTAAATAATGCTGCAATAAACACAGTGGTGCATATATCCTTTCAAATTAGTATTTTCATATTCTTTGGGTAAATACCTGGTAGTGTGGTTACTGGATCATATGGTAGTGCTATTTTCAATTTTTTTGAAGAACCTACATTCAATTGATTTTTTATAAGGATGCCAAGAACAGCTTTTTCAACAAATGTTACTGGGAAACAAGATACACACATACAAAAAAGTGAAACTGGGTCCCTTCCTGATATTATACACTAAAATTAACACAAAAATGGACCATAGACATAACTGCGAGGACTAAAATAAAAACAGAGGAGTAAATCTTTGTAAACCTTGAATCAGATAATGGTTTCTTAATACAATACCAAAACACAAGCTACAGAAGAAAATAACAGATAAGCTGCACTTCACTGAAAGAAAGTTTTAGGCTGTATAACATACCTTTAAGAAAGTGAAGATACAACCTATGGAATGAGAGAAATATTTGCAAATTTTATATCTGATAAGAGACTTGTATCTAGAATATAACAATCAACTCAATAACCAAAAGATAAATAAACCGGGGCGCCTGGGTGGCTCAGTCAGTTGGGTGTCCGACTTCAGCTCAGGTCATGATCTCACGGTTTGTGGGTTCAAGCCCCGCATCAGGCTCTGTGCTGACACACATATTTTCTGACAGCTCGGAGCCTGGAGCCTGCTTCGGATTCTGTGTTTCCTTCTCTCTCTGCCCCTCCCCAACTTGTGCTCTGTCTATGTCTCTCAAAAAATAAATAAATGTAAAAAAAAAAAAAAAAGATAAATAAACCAATACAAAATGGGCCAAGGGGATGTAAATAGGCATTTCTCCAAAACAGATATGTAAATGGCCAATAAGTACATGAAAAGATGCTCAGCATCGTTAGTTATTAGGAAAATGCAAATCAAAGCAATAAAAAAATTCCACTTCAAGGCACCTGGGTGACTCAGTCAGTTGAGCAAACGACTCTTGATTTCAGCTAAGGTCATTATCTCACTATCCCTGAGATCAAGACTGGTGTCATCCGGGTCCACGATGACAGAATGAAGCCTCCTTGGGATTCTCTCTCTTGTCCACCCCCGATCTGTGCGCGCTCTCTCTCTCTCATAACAAATAAATAAACAAACATTAAAAAACAAAAGAAAAAAAGAAATTCTATTTTATAGCCACTAAGGTGGTACAATTGAAAAGACACTAACAAATAATGTCAAGGATGCGGAGGAATTGGAACTCTTCACACATTGCTGGTGGGATTATAAAATTGTGCAGCTGCTTTTGGAAAGCAGTTTTGCAGTTCCTCAAATTGTTAAAAAAATAGAATTATCATATCATGTATACACAAGGTATATCTTTAAAAGAAATAAAAACCACATCGGCACAAAAAAATTTGTATACAAATGTTGAAAGCAGCACTGTCGTCTAAGAAAGATACATGGTCTTTGTTCTTGGTTCCTGGCACAAAAATTCCTAAAACCCTTGGAATCTCCTGAGTGATGAAGATGATAAGAATGTCGTTCGTTCTAATGAGGTAACTCTTGATGGACCACCAGACAGTTTCAGAATGGGGGCTAGTCACCAGAAAGACGAACACTTTACTAGAAGCTTGGAACTTTCAGCCCCAGTCCCCATGTCTGGGGAGAGAAAAGGGACTCGAGATTGAGTTAGTCACCAATTGCCAAAGATTTAATTAATCTTGCCTACGTAATGAAACCTCCATAAACAACTCTAAGCAATGAAGTTTTGAAGTTTGTGCGTTGGCAAACACATCCACATTCAGGGAGAGTGACATACTCCAACTCCATAGGGACAGAAATTCCTGCACTTGGGACCCCTGTGTACCTCATCCTATTTAACTCTTCGTCTGGCTATTTATCTCTATCTTTTATAACAAACTGGTAGACATAAGTAGGATCCCTTTCTGAGTTCTGTGAGTTATTCTAGCAAATTATTGAACCAGACAAGGATGTCAGGGGAACCCTTGATTTACAGCCAGACAGTTCAGGTGGCCAGAGACTTGCAAATGGCATCCGAAGTGGGGGCAGTCTGGTGGGACTGAGTCCTTTAATTTGTGGGATTGGAAGCTAACTCCAGATAGTGTTAGAATTGAACTGAATTGTCAGACACCCAATTGTCCGAGAGTTGAAGCGGTGTTGGAAAAATACCAATTAGTTATAGTTATAGTTATAGTTATAGTTATAGTTATAGTTATATAGTTATAGTTATAGTTATATAGTTAAAAACAAAACAAAGAAACGTCTCAGATATCAATTTTTTAAATTTTGTTTGGATGTTTATTTATCTTTGAGACAGACAGCAAGTGTGGGAGGGGCAGAGAGAGAAGGAGACACAGAATCCAAGGCAGGCTCCAGGCTCCAAGCTGTCAGCACAGAGCCCGACGTGAGGCTTGAACTCACGAACTTTGAGATCATGACCTGAGCCGAAGTTGGCTGTCGCCCAACTGACTGAGGCACTCAGGTGCCCCTCAGACATTAATTTCAATAACCAAATTTTAGACTCAAACATACATCAACTAACAAATGGAAAGTAAAATGTGGCCTGTCCAGAATAGAATATTCTTTGAAAATGAAAAGAAATGAAGTGCTATTACAAATTATAAGGTGGATGAACCTTGCAAACATTTTACTAAGTGAAAAAGCCAGTCATGAAATACCCCACACTGTTTGATTCTATTTACACGGTATTTCCAGAATAACTAAATAGAGACACAAAGTAGATTAGTGGTTGTGTGAAACTTTTAGGACAGTGAGGGGAAATGGAAAATGACTGCTAATAAGTATGGCCTTTGGGGCTTTCTTTTTGGATTATGAAATGTTCTAAAATTGATAATGGTGATGGTTGCAGAACTCCGTGAATGTATTAAAAAATCACTGCATGCCCCATGTGGTCAGCAGACCAAGGGTGGCTCAGCCTACCTGAAAAGACTAGCCATTCTTTTGTTTACTTGTTGCAAAGAAGAAAGGGAAGACAAAGTAGGGAGCCTCCCGGCCTTAGTTTTGTTATTTAATTCAGCTTTTATCCAAACACTATATTAGTGATTATTAGAAGATTATCTGTCTGGTGATAAAATCTATTTAACTGTTGTTCCTTTAGCTGGTACCTCTTTGTTTCTTTATGCCTCATATGTTAATGGATGTTAATAATTTCTGATTATTATACAGAAGGCTGTTTATTCCTATAATTAATCGCTTCATCATTAATACTCATGTTTCTAAATTCAAATTTAGCAAAACTATTTTAAAATCATTTGTACATGCATATTTAAAATATAATATATGTAGATTAGATTAGGCTTATATATCTCTCTATATATATTTAGATGCATATATAAATAGATAGGTACATATATACATATACACCTAAACATCTTGCACATATAGAGAATTTATTTTATTATACTTACGTTGGAACAGTAACATGACCTATAGTCTAACACTTTACAATTACCTTCAAACACAATAAATGTATTCATTTATTGGGTATCTTATCTCCTACATAACAGTCTTGATCTATGTAATGTGGAATTAAAGACTAGTAAGGCCCAAAGAGTAATAAGATTGGTTCTCATTCTCAAAGAGCTTATGGTTTAACACAGAGACAGGCACATAAACAAATACAAAACTGGATGACACATTCCATAGAACCAGTATTTGTAAGATGGAACAACTACAGATAAGGAAGTCAAATTTGGCACATAGAGTTTATCGGGCAGATGAAGGGAGATAGGAATTTTACTCTGTACACTTACTAGGTTGTACAGTAACCAACACAGTCGTATATTTGACTAAGACTTAAATGCAATTTGGGTGGGATTCCATGATAAACATCTCTTGGTGAATTTTTACGAAAAGGAAAGGGGAAAGGTCTAATAAATTTCATGTTTGCAAAAATATGTTGAAGAGATATTTTCTGAAAAGTCAGGTTAATTAATGCTAGATGCCACAACAAGTTCAGAAACCTCAGTGGCTTTTACAATAAGTATTTATCTCTCACCAACTCATATTAAGTGAGAAGTCTTCCTCCAATCATGATGCTATGCTCACTGGACCATGTGCCCTCCAAAGCTGCCATGGTAGGGAAAGGGAGGAATCAAGAAGGCACATCGTCAACTTGACTCTCTGACTGTAACAGACAAGCTACTTCAAGTGGGCCATTCATCAGAGTTAAGCAAGTGGTTTCAATCTCACTGCAAGGAAGCCTGAGAATTCTAAGAATCACATAAAATAACTATAATCACTATCTCTACCACAATGAAACTTCTTTGAAAATTGTGTATTTCTCTATATGTTGGGTAGTTTGCAAAAGAATGGCAACATTTTTTTTTCTCTTTTCAGTATCCATGCTCCCCTTGGAATGTGACTTCAAAGCTCTTTCCATCAAGAGATGGAATGTATTTCCCCATCTCTTAAATCTAGACCGTCCTGTGACTGCTTTGACCAACAGAGCGTGAAAGAAATATTGTACTGGTTCTCAATCTAAATCTCAAGGAAATGTGCATGCTCTGCTTGCTTCTGGAAGCTCGCAGTTGCTATGTGAACAAGCCTGGGCACGAGGAACACGTGCTATCCCTGATAACCAGCCCGCAGAAAGCCAGCCTCTAGACATGTGAGAACTCCCCAGGTGAGTCAGCCCCCAGCATAGCGGTCAAGTTATTGCAGACTCATGAGCCAGTCCAGACAAGATCAGATGAACCTGGCTTGAATCTTATAAGGTGAAACACAAATGAAAAGAAGAATTTAATTCTCCCTGATACAAAAAGAGGAAGAGCTCCTCCTTCCCTTTTTTAATAGTATTACCTTTGAAAACGTATAATTGTAAATTCTCTATTCTTTGAGAGGTAATATAATTTTTTTAAAAAAGGTCTACTGCTAGTTTTACCACTCAAGCATGCTTTCCTTAAGGACCTACAAGCCAACTCTTTGAAATATAATCATTAAGGAAAACAGTACATCTATCTCCTAGTCTCCAACGAGACACTGGATGGAAAGAGACTAACTAGCCTAACCTCTGCTCCTGGCTCCAAGTTGCAGAATTTAGCTCCTGTCATCATCAAGATATGAGAAGTTTATTTTTCCCTTTGGATAAAGGCAATTAACTAACACAGATGGCCACTCCAATTACCAGGCAAATTTACAACACTCTATGAGTGACACATGGGGCTCCTCTATCAGTCCTCTTTCTTGAGGACTAGTTATAGTTAACCTTGAGAACACAAGTGCAATTAAGCGCATCTACCCAGCTGTATAAAAGGGTGAGATTTCTGTTTTTGAAATCTTTTTAGGCAATCGCCTGTGATGCATATCTCAGTCTGGTTTAATGCTTATTCAATAATAAAACTGTTTTCTTTCTTTCCTGTATTTGTGTAGCGGAATTTCTGGATTGGCAGAAAATCTTCTAATTGTTTCTCCCCAATAATTAGCAGAACTACCCCTCTGGCTTTAGACTCATGAACAAAAATAAATGAACAATAGATGAACAACAATAATAAATGAACAAGAATAAATGAACGAGTGACGGCTGTTTCAACTTTACAAATTCTGGATTTTTTTTCCCCCACAGTAAAAGCTAACAGGTAAGCTCTGTGCAATTTAAAAAAAAATTATTATGCAGAACTTCAAACATACACAGATATACACAAAAATGTATAATGAACTCTTACACACCAATCACCTAGTTTCAAACATTAACAACCGATGATAACTCCTGTTTAATCAGTATGTAAAACCACTCCTCTTTCATATAATTTCCAAACAAGCCACCACATCTTATTTCATCCCCTGCTGGACGACATTTGAAACTGGTGAACATCATTAAAACACATAAGCAACTACTCACGAAAGTTGCAGTCATAAAAGAAGCCAATACCCGAAATAAACAAGAACAAGCCTGAACGATATCATCTTTACCTAACGCTTTAAACTTCAGCATTCCCTTCAACATTTTTTGACTGCAGCAAAAAACAAAACCAAAACCATGCCCGTGGTGTTTTGTTGTTGTTGTTGCCCCAGTGGGGTTCTGTTCTTGTTGGAATGTGTTATGTTGGATGCACACCATTATGGACCACAGTCTCTAATGAGCGTAAAAGGGTCAGAAAAGTTGGTTGGTAAAACCTCAATTTTGTGTGGTTCTTTTTCCTAATTTATCTCAATAAAAGCCACCTGAAACTCAAAAAAAAAAAAAAAAAAGAGCCAAGATATGCCACCTCCCCACCCCCCCATGGCCTGTGGGTCACCTACCTTAAGGACAACAGCACCCACAACATCTTCATCTACCGTCGACCAGGAGGTGGTGCGCTGGGTCAGCGTTCCCCGCGGGGCCCGCTTCCAGAACCTGCCGGTGCGGGTGCTCTCCAGGAACTACCTTCAGGACAACACGCAGAAAATGCGGCCGCGGCCAACGGAAAGCTTCTGGAAGCACGGGCTCACCTTGGATGACCCGAGGCTCTAGTACCTAAAACACCCCAGGACACTCTGGCCTGCGGGGAAATCTTCACTGGCAGCAGGGAGCGCGGCTACGTCGTGCTGGAGAGGCAGGCATTGTCCACCTAGGGCCACCACTGGCCGCAAGCCACCGTCACGGTCGTGCTGAAGCAGGTTTCTGCGGGCCTGCAAAACGTCGCCACGGGCGTGGCTGAAGGCTTTTCGGAAGATCATGCACGGGACCAGGCTAGCCAAGTGGAAGTCCACTGCCGGCATACACCCTAGCAAGAGACGGTGCTGGAGGCCCGAGGACTTGGGACTCCCTCCCCACGACGTTGTGTGAGAAGGCGGCGGCTGGAGCTTTGAGCACCTGCGGCCAGAGCGAGCCCACTGCCCCGCCCCTGCCCTACTCTGAAGGGCAGCCTTGGGCGTGGCCCGTGAGCTTGAGCTTGAGCCTCCAGGACCCGTAGTTCTGGAAGCTCCTTGTGCGCCAGCTAGGCCTGGCATGACCTCTGACCCTGTCATGCTGCTGTCTGCCTGATATGATACCCCTACTGCGGTGTTCCCATCCCTGCCCCCTGGACCACTCTTCCTCTGAGACCCCTGCCTGGCTTCCCAGTTGAGGGAGGCCTGAAAACTCACTATCAAGCCTTGCGACCCCCACTTGAACATGATCTAGCCTGTAGCTGGGAAGGCTGGGCTGTGGGAACAGCTGGCTGGCCTGGCCAAGGAGGCTCAGGGACCTGCCTACATTCCCCCACTCCTCCTCCCTTCCCCAGCCTATTCCATGCCTCTTTTTCCTCTTCCTTTTCCCTCCCTTTCTCCTCCTCAACAAGTATTTCCTGAGGGGGGGGGGGAAACCCTCTTCCTCCCTCCCTTCCTTCCTTCCTCCCTCCATCTCTCCCTCTTTCTTTCTTTCTTTCTTTCTTTCTTTCTTTCTTTCTTTCTTTCTTTCTTTCTTTCTATGGTGAGCTTCAAAATATATAGCCACTTGGATGTAATTCAAAACAGAATTATCCTCAAAATAAAAATGCAAAAAATAAACAATGCCTTTACAACATTGATCACAGTGAGATCCGACTTTAAATATCCATATCCACTTTGGTTACCTTGTATTTATTTATTTATTGAGAGAGAGAGACAGACTGCGAGCAGGGGAGGGGCAGAGAGAGAGGGAGACACAGAATCTGAAGCAGGCTCCAGGCTCCCAGCTGACAGCAGAGAGCCTGACTTGGCGATTGAACTTGGGAATGGGGAGATCATGACCTAGGCTGAAGTTGGTCGCTTAACTGACTGAGCCACCCAGGTGCCCCCCACTTCAGTTACCTTTTAATTTTACTTTTATAATTATTTTTAAAGCAAGGAAAATAATTGGAAGTGGTTAATGCAATATTACGTTTATTAGGTTAAAAAATAACTTTCTCATTAGATTTAGAAAATACAATGTCTTCCTGCTTTAGCTTTTTGTTCCATGCTATATAGTAAGGTAATAATATACCTGCCTAATAATTCTCCCATAGAGTTAGAGAAGATTAAAAATTAAACAAAAAACAAACAAATGAATGAAAGAGGTTATGACACTTTATTTTTTCAGTTTACCTTATAATTTTTATTATATGCAAATTGATGTTATTGATGTGTTTTATGAATTCATAGAGTATAGACTAATGAAATTAAAAAGTAATAAATATTTTTTGGCTGTGCCATGTGCCACCAATATATATATGTTTGGGGGACAGTAAATAGGAGAATTTTGTGTGGGCTTCACTGAAGGGCGTCTTCAGGACACAAGCACTCATCCTCATAGATCCCATAAGGGAAAATGACGTTGGAAAAAAGTCTCTATTAGAAAAAAATATCAGTTTTTTAACAAACGGGACAAAGCAAGGGTCTCAAGAGGCAAATGAATCAGCCTTCAGCATATATCTTAGATTTGAGAGGTTCTTTGACTTTTGAATTTCAGTAACATATTTTCACCCCAAGCTTCTCCTATCTACTTAATCAAAAATAAGAAAAAGATACAATCTTCTGCTTTCTCAAGTGTCCATGTGTATCTTAACCTCCTGTGCACTGCTCTGTTGTTCATGCTTCTTCCTCGATAAAATGATGGTGGAGAAATGTATAAATTCTTCCCTATCTCTTCCCCACTCCTGCCAGAGAAACAGGGAATTTGAACTTTGCCAACAACAAATGCACGGAAACACAATACATCTTACAGGGGACAGGGGGCACGCAATACATCTTAGTAGTTTTAATGATACCTAAGAATGACACTGACTAATACCTTATTTCGTATTTGTAACAGTTACTCTCTAGATTTTAAAGAATTTGAGAAAATTGGATTAGAAGTATTTGCTTCTGTCTTATCTGAGAGAATAATAACCTGGGTTACCACAGGGTTTACTCATTCCAGGAGGTGAGATGGATTTAATTCTTTACTCATAAATGAAAGGGAAAATTGGCATTATATAGAAATATACAATTTTAAAAAAAGGGTTATAAATAGAGTATTCTAGATTTTTATTACTTTACCAATCATTTAGTCCCCTCTCTATAACATCTCAACCCCTAGCCATGTGATGATCTCCAGCACCTTCTATGAGAGGAATCTTTCCCACCCCCTGGATGTTTTATTTTGGCGTATGAATTTATTTGGCCAATTAAAGGTGGATGAAATGAAATTATCCTTCAGAAGTTACCAGTTATTTCAGAGAAAGACAAATAACCATATGACTTCACTTACATGTGGAATCTAAGAAACAGATGATTAAACAAACAAAGAGCAGAAAGAGACTTAAAAATACAGAGAACAAACTGATGGTTGCCAGAGGGGATTCAGACAAGGGGATGAGCAAAAGGGCTGAAGGGAGTGGGAGGTACAGGCTTCCAGTTATGGAATGAATAAGGCAGGTGAATAAAAGATACAGTATAAGGAATATAGTCAGTGATATTGTAATAGCAGGGTATGGTGACAGATGGTAGTTACACCTGGGGTGAACCTAGCATAACATAATGTATAGAGATATTGAATCACTGTATTGTACACCTGAAACTAATGTAACATTGTGTGTCAACTATAGTCAAGGTTTTTAAAACAGAAGTTACCGGTCTTTGCATAGTTCCATCACAAGAACATCTTATTCTAATAAAGGTAGATTCTTCCTTCTGGGCGGTGGTAAAAAGAACACACATAGAAGAGAGACTCAGACAACCTGTATCTGATAAGTTATGGCAAGCCACTGAGTGCTTTTTGTTTTGTTTTGTTTCTGGGTTTTTTGTTTTTTTTTTTAAACTGAAGATAGGAAGATCAAATTGCCTGCATTTGAAAATAATCATAAAACATGAAAAATAGGCCTTTTTGTATTTTTGATAAGTGAGGACAAACAATGCCTTCCAACCATCTGTACTATATTTCTCCTCTGAGAGTATTGATAGCACCAACATCTTACAAATGAAGACTTAGTTATTCCTAAGAAAAACAACTTCTTAATGATGCTGAGTTCTAAAACCTGAAATAAAAGTTGCAACAGAGATTTATGGTCTCATATTTAAGCAAAAGTGCAAGCCAGACTATTAACCATCTGAGCTTTCTATTGGGAAAAATGTACAGCAAAAAATAAGAAGACCTCCCTGAAGAGCTACAGGAATATGTGAAGAAATAATCTCTGCAAAGAGAACTTGAGAATAGGAACACCAGTCAAAGTCTGAAATATGTGATGTCAACAGGCAGCATACTGAAGCAGGGTGTATATGCCAAGGAGGAAGACAAAGGAATCTGTGAAAGTCAGTCATCATGGCTGATTTAGAAGGCAGGCAGAACTGTGAATTTTGCACCAAAAACAATCATCAGCTAACTTAGTCGATAAATTGCTAAAAATACTTTGCAGGAGCTCATTGTGAGTTCCCACTTTAGTGCCCTGAATCTTGCTGAATAAGTTGCATTTAATAGCTGACACATATTTGTCCCATGGTATTTTCTAATATGTTTGGAATAAACAGGTGGAAAGCCTATTAGCCCCTAAAAGAAACCAGTAAAATCAAATTAAAAACAGAAGAGACCTTAGTCTGGAAATTTAACAGAAAAAAAAATACAATGAACATAATTATGAGAAAAATAAATTTATATTCCTTCTGTATTAGTTTCCTATCGCTACAGTAACAAATCGCCACAAAGTGGGTGGATTAAAACAGCACAAATTTATTGTCTTACCATTCTGTAGTTCAGAAGGGTCTTGCTTTATCAAAATCAACGTGTTAGCAGGGCTGTGTTCCTTTCTGAAGGCTGTAAGGGGATAATTTGTTTCCTGCTCATTTGAGAACAGAATTCAGTTCCTTGCACTATGAATCTGAGGGCCATTCCCAGCTTCTAGGGGCCACTTTCCAATGACTTGTGGCCTCTTTCCTTTACCTTCAAAGTCAGCAACAGCAGGTCAAATTTCCAACATGCTTCCTCCTTTTTTAATCTCTTTATTCTAAGCCAGTCAAGAAAGTTCTTGGTTTTTAAGAAATCCTGTAATTGATTAAGCCTTCTTGGATAATCAATGACAATCTTACCATCTCAAGGTCTTTACCTTAATTATATCTACAAATTCCATTTTGCCATGAAACGTAATCTATTCACAGGTTCAGGTGATTAGGTGTGGACCTCCTTAGAGTGACGTTATTTTGCCTACAATACCTACTAAATGGCTACTCCAGCATTCATGAGCAAAAGGTAAGAGAGGAAATGGGTATAAATAAGACAACATTTAGGAGAGAGAATGGACACTTGGCCTATATCACAGGAAACCTGAAGCACCCATATAAGGTCATGGTGATGATATGAAAGGTAAAAAACTCCATAGCTACCTGACAGACCACCTCTGCTTTTCTCCTACTTCCCTTGTAGCTGCTTCTTCTATATAAGATCTGAAAGCCAAGAACTCGATTTTCACATAATAGTACTCAGAATTCTGAATTTTTATCAGCTTCTATCCTAGTGTGTAAGTTTCATTTCTGGGTCATCTACAATAGAGAGGCTTAGTGTGATTGTTAGTAATACACATCTCCTAGACTGTCCCCAACTGCTAAATATGAATAGGGGAGGGGCGTGCATGGTCTGGTAAACTCTATTTTTAACAAGCTTCCAAAGTGATCCTTATTCATAAAATTTGAAAATTGCTGCTATAGTAGATAGAGTTTCCTTCAGAAGTCAGTTTTTTTTTTTTGACAAATCATTAAAAGACATTGGACGAAATAGATCAGGGGAGAGCAAAATGCTACAGGAGGTAAGTATACAGTTATGTTTACTAATTGCCTCCTCTTTTTTTCATTAGTTCAATATCTAAGATACAAAAAAATAAATAAATGACAACCTAACAAAGGACTCCAACAATTTCAGTTTACCTTAAATCTATCACTGAATTCTTTATTTGGAGAAATTAAGTAGCCTGGCCTAATGTATACTAAGATACAGTCAGTGATCTTAAGACCATTAATTGATGAAAGTCAAATGATTAATAATTTTAATTTATCCTTTTGAATTAAAAGAATCTCTTAATTTGATATTCATTTGGAGCAATCATTAGATCTATATTTGGACATCTAGTGGGGATGTAATGCTTCAATTTTTACATTCATCTAATTTCAATGCTCCCAATCCTAAATAAATAAATAATTTAAGGTGTCTGTGGGAGGTACTATTATTTTCTTTCAGATTAGTTTAAATTAGACAAAAGTTGCTCTTTCGTAGTCCTTATCTTTGTACAGTGAGGAGATGATTATGTACATAAAGATGTTTTCGAATAACTTGTTTATTTTCACTGATCTCTCGAATAATTAATGGTTATCACCAAGATCCCACTTTGGCAACAGCAAAAATATTTCACAACTATTAGAAAGTAGAGGACTGTATTTTTCAAATGTAAGTAAAACACCAAAGTGTGATGGATTATTGGGTTTACAGAAGCAACATGAACTAAATTTAGCTGCATGACAATTACTCATCTTTGTTCCACCTTCCCATACAAACAGGGAACAATTTTAAGGACATTAAAAAGCAGTAGCAAATTTCCAATATCACTTTTCTATGCTAATGATTAAAAAAAAATCTAATTAATTCAGTCTTGCTGCAGAACCATCACAGAGATTCGAAACTAGGTGTTAATAAACAAATGCCTAGCCTTGTAAAAAGTGTCCGTGTGATCTATATATACCCACATAGCAGGCGCAGGAAAACTGTGAAGAAGGCCACAAGCTTGGGCCTTCAGTCACCCTGTGAATCACTCCTGCTTCATTCTCCGGATAATAATGAGACCAAAATGAATGAGTGGTAGCAGAACTCGCGGAAGTTTGTGAAAGAAAGAGACAAAACTTCATAGCCTAACTATATCAGAAACAGTATGACACGATAAATTTAACATCGTACCTAGATCAAATAGAAAATACTAAAATTATAGGTTTCTAGGGGCCGGGGATGAGAAAATAGACAATATAATCAGAATATGTTCTACATCAAAGGTAGCCAGTTTGAAACTTTTCAAGAGTTTAATGTTTGGGGGAGAGGGAGATGATGTTCAAATAAATTTGCACAATATCAAATCTGTTAAAGATTCAATTTATCTTGGGGATAAAATAATTATTTTAACCACTGGATTAAAATATATATATATATATATATATATATATATATATATATATATATATAAATCTTACCTAGAAATAAAATTATGTTACCTAAATTTCCAATTCACAATGTATTGAAAATGGCATTAACCTGATATCTTCTCTATGTTGAAAATATTGAGCTGTCCATGATTAGGGAGCATGAAACGATGAGAATCAGGACACCATGTGAAAAACAGAAATTCCGGGGGAAAAATGTTTGAGAACAGGGACGCTCCATGGACCCAAGGAGATAATGAGTGGTTTCTGAAACTAAATTCTCAGCCCAAAGAATTCAAGACTTATGTCAGGGACCTATTTATAATGGCTGACAGTGACATACCTCTTTGAGTTTGATGGGCAGAGATTTTGGTTTTCACAGGGTGCTTAATTAATGTGTACATCCCTTTGTTCCTACATATGGACATAAATCACATGGCCAAATACCTAAAAGGTATACTTTTAGGTAGCCTGAACAAAACAGAGGACTCAGAAGACTTATGCTTTAACACCTGCCCCATTACGTGTGAGACTATGGTTGTGAGGAAATCACTATTCTCTCAACGTTTTAGATTCATACCTATAAAGGCAGATGGCATTGTTCTTCAGTAATAGACACTTGTCCCAAACAGACCATTTCGGATCCATTGTAGCATTTCTGTATTCAGTTCCTTCAGCAATGTTGCAATTTTGGTTTTGCTTCCCATAGCCTACATCACCCCTGGAAGAAACAGTCCATCACCCCACAAGCACAATCCTAGTAGTCCTGAGTTAAGAGCCGATGAGTATAGTAAAATGAAAACCCAACTTACTGGCCTTTGGTTGAGACAGCCTCCAAGGCCTAATTTACATGCTAAAGTTTCTCTGGCATATCAGGGTTAAGCTGTGCTCTGAAAGATCTTTCCTGAAATTGTACCCATGTTTTCTTCCTTGGCTTCTTCTTTATCTCTGTCCTGTTTCTGCCACTCTCACTGGATTTGGCTGGGATCACTTAATAAATCACTTGCACAGAAATTCTTGCCTCAGGATCAGCTTTTGGGGAGTCCAATCTAAGACACTTAGAACACCGATTTTCAAAACAACCATGTTTGAACATAGAATCATTTAGCACTAAATGTGCTTCCCCAACTCAAAGATTCTATATGTACGACTTGTTCCAGATAAAGAATAAAACTTATGACTTTATACTATCTCTCTGAAAAATGTGGTAACATAGTTTTCTTGTATTTGTTTGTTTTATGGACTTTTATGAGTCCTTTACCACTTATAAGACATATAAAAGCTCTTCAAAATCTAAAGCATGATTGTAAAGTATGTCTTTTATTTAGTAATATGCATTTTAGGATCCTCCATGTATTTTCATGGCTTGACAGCTCATTTCTGTATTAAAACTGAGTAATAGTCCATTGTATGGATATACCAGTTTGTTTATTATTTACCTACTAAAGGACATCTTGGCTGCTTCCTTCCACCTTTCAGCAATAAATAGAACTGCTATAAACATCTCTGTGTGTTTTTAAATACACGTAAGTGTTCAACTCCTTTGTTTAAATACCATTGAGTGTGATTGTAAGACTGAATTACAAGAAACCAACGAATTGTCTTCCAAAGTGTCTGTACTAGTTTGCTTTCCCACCTGTCATGAGTAAAAGTTCCTGGTGCTCCATATTGTCACCAGCATTTGATGCTGTCCGTGTTCCAGATTTTGGTCATTCTAATAGGTGTTTAGTGGTATCTCTTTGTTGTTTTCATTTACATTTTTCTGGTGACATATGATGTGGGGCATTTTTCATATGCTTTTATACCATTTGTATATCTTCTTTGGTGATGTTTCTGTTAAAGGTCTTTGACCAATTTTTTAACAGCGTTGTTTTCTTCTTGTTAGTTTTAAGAGATCTTTGTATATTTTGGATAGCAGTCCTTTACCAGATGTGCCTTTGCAAATAATTTTTCCAGATCTGTGTCTTGTCTTCTCATTCTCTTGACATTGTGTTTCATAGAGCAGAAATGTTCATCTTGATGAAGTCCAGCTTATCAACTATTTCTTTTATGGATCATGCTTATGGTGTTATATCTATAAAGTCTTCTCAATGTCTAAGGTCATCTAGAGTTTCTCTCAGGTTGTCTTCTAGGAGTTTTATAGTTTTGCAGCTATAATCCATTTTGAGTTAACTTTTATAAACTAAAAAATGAATTGAAGTAAAGAGCACTTAACAAAGAAGTTAAAACACACAAGAAAGAGCAGATGTTAATATTTTCTCATATAGTCCATAGCACAGAATATGTCTTTTGGATTTCAAAACAGCACATTTAATAATTAATTTTTATTTTATTTTTTATTTTATTTATAATGACAAATCTTTATTGATCTAGAAGTCTCAAGTCCAGTAATAATTATTGGCTTTACAAAACAGTAAGCTATAGTTCTTTCCTCTGAAGAGATCGAAATCAACAAGATATTTGAATAATTCTGTTACATATATACTGACCAAAAATAGTATGCCCTAAGAACCATAAGTTATTGAGAAAGACGTAATTTATTACTCCGGGCGAAAAGGAAGTTTAGAGAACTGTTCTTAGAAGTGGTAAAATATATGCACACGTTTGATTGATGAGTAGTATTGAATCATCTGGAAGAAGAAAAGAAGATTTTTCCAAAAAGAACAGATAGCATTGGGGAAAAAAGAGAGAGAGAGAGAATGAGAGAGAGAGAGAGAGAGAGAGAGAGAGACCTACAATGTATACAGAAATACTGCTATGTAGTTAAAGCATGGGAACATGAAAGAACATGGCAAAACTTTAGAAAGGCAGATTATGAATGGATATGTTTGATTTACTAGGGAGTCGTTTTATCATTTTGATAATTTGGATCATAACATATTATGGAATCAATTTTAATTCCAATAATTATGGAATCAAGTTTATATTTTAAATTTTTTTTCAGCGTTTATTTATTTTTGGGACAGAGAGAGACAGAGCATGAACGGGGGAGGGGCAGAGAGAGAGGGCGACACAGAATCCGAAACAGGCTCCAGGCTCTGAGCCATCAGCCCAGAGCCCGACGCGGAGCTCGAACTCACAGACCGCGAGATCGTGACCTGGCTGAAGTCGGACGCTTAACCGACTGCGCCACCCAGGCGCCCCTCAAGTTTATATTTTAGAAAAAAAATAGAAAAATAATTCTAAAAATATTTTATAGAATAATTAGAATGTAAAGATGCAGGCAGCAGGAAACCTTAGTAAGCTTCCTTAATAAGCCATTTAGTAGCGCAGGCAAAAGATAGTGAGCATGTAAACTATCACAGTGGCTAGTACATATAGGTACCTAGTAAGTACTTGCTGACTGACTGCTCCACTAATACTAAACAAGGGGAATGATTAAAGCTATTTTGTGGCCCTTAAGAAAATGACAGTATCTTTTTGTAGAAAATAAGGAAAAGGGCAGAGTTAAAGAAGGTTCCTACATTACTTACATCGATAAATTGATAATGCTACCACTTAGAAAAAAAAAAAGGTGAAAGGTTTTGGGAAGAAAAGCGATGTAGTCTAATGTGGATGGTTTGCCGCAAAAAGGCATGTTCTCCAAAGCGAAGCCAATGTATAATTGCAGATCTACCTATCACTGAAAGGACAAAGTCAAAGCTAGAGAAAAGCAGCTGATGGATGATGGGAAGCTTCATAGATGTGGATGAAGGAATCTAGTGAATATTCTAGAGCAAGAATAGTGGAGAACTGAGGAGAGAACCATGACATAAAGTTTGTAGAGATGGGAGAATGAGTTATCTCAGAGATTGGAGAAGACTTAGAATAGAGGTCTGTCAGGGCACCTGGGTGGCTCTGTCGGTTGGACATTGGACTTGGGCTCAGGTTATGATCTCATGGTTTGTGGGTTCAAGCCCCACATCGGGCTCTATGTTGACAGCTCAGAGTCTGGAGCATGCTTTGGATTCTGTATCTCCCTCTGTTTCTGACCCTCCTCCCCTACTCATTCTATGTCTCTCTCTGTCTCTCAAAAATGAATAAATATTTTTTTTTAAATTAGAATAGAGGTCTCTAGGTACCACGTAAAAGCAAATTCAAGAAAGTCATTAGTCATCTTGGTGAAACATGCTTAAGACAAGTCATATAAATGTGAAGAGTGTACTAAAAGGTGAAAACTTGGTGATGATAATTTTAGAATTGTCCTTACGTGTGTGTGTGTGTGTGTGTGTGAAATAAAAGAGGGAATTAAAAAAAGAGAATCAGTCCCAATAGTTTTTTTTTTTTTTCTTCAGGATGAGAGTACTTACATATGTTTATAGACTGAATGGAAGGAGCCAACAGAGATAGAGAAACTGAAGATATAAGGGGTGAAGTGGAGAAGATAATATCAATGCCTTGCCCCTGAAAAGACAGAGTTTCAATAGCAGGAACAAAAGGAGAGTACTGGGTATGAAAAAGGAAAAAAAAGTGGGTATTTTTTGGCTCTAAGAAAAAAGGAGAGAGAGTAAAGATGAAATACTTCATAAATTTATTAGTATTTTTGAAAAGATGTTTAGCAGAATCTTCCTACTGTGATTACATGAAAAAGAAGTTCTAGGAACAAACAAGTTTGAGACATACTAGATTAATGAGGGTATATAATTTTCCTAATACAGCAATACTAATGCCTTCAGTCCATTCATTATTAATCTCTGAATTAGACATCCTTTATGCAACATTTTCCAAAATTGACAGGCCACAGAATACTGTTTTGATGAAATATCTCATATGATTATAATTCCAAGAGTCTCTAACGTGGAACATGCTGATTTATATGCTATAACCTTGTCTTTTGTCCTCTATCTTCAGAGTCTATCAGTCACTTATATTATGCAGCATAAGTATTAAATATCTAGGTAATGAATAAGGATGTGTGGGCTCTTGAGAAAATATACAAGCCATGGTTTCTATGGCTAAATTGCTTACTCCAATAACCGTGGATATTTCCAAAACAAAATAGTACAAGGAAGTTTGAGAATAAAGTCCTGAATTATATGATACAAACAATAATTCTCATAATTACTCAAAGACATAATGATGCTTGGCATTCAAGAAAAAGTTGTCATCTATCCGTTCACTAAGTAATTACACAGAGAATAGAGAACTGATCTCGAATTTTACCCAGTTCTGCCTTTAAATGATTTTAAAGGAACTTTTAGCTTTCTGAAACTTTGGTGTATAAATTACTATAATCCACGAAGTTGTATACAAAGAACTAAACCATTAATAGATCATACTTGGGATAACACTGTTCTATTACAGTCACCAATCTTAAAATAAAATTACTAAGACAAGTTTAAAATGTATTATAAAATAAATGGAACTGATGTGGACAAAAGCACAGAGATTTAGGAAAAAAATCTCCAAAAATATAATATTGTCTCAAATTACTATTGTTGGATAATAAAAGTCTGGGATATATTTCTATTTGACTCCTACTGAGTATCCCCAGTAATTTATACAAAATGATATGTATTTTTCTTTTTGGAAATAAAGTTGTTTTTAATAATCCCTTCCAGATATAATGAAGAATGTTGGAAATAGCATTCATCAGTTCAATTTGGGCTTTTAAAAACAATTGCAAAGACTTTAAATAAAGTTCTGCGATGTGCTAATACTAACATCCAGTCACTGAGAGGGCAAAGGCAGAATCTTACAGCACAGAAATTACTTGTTTTATTAAATAAGTCCTTTTAAATTGAGTAATAATTGAAAATAAATTCTATTGAAATGGTGATAAATTACTAAAACAATAAGGCTATACATTGCCAACTGGCCTATTCTCCAAATATAAGTACATATGGCTACATTAAGAATATGATTGGTGGGGCACCTGGGTGACTCAGTCAGTTAAGTGTCCAGTTTCAGCTCAGGTCATGATCTTGTGGTCCGTGAGGTCAAGCCCCGCATCAGGCTCTGTGCTGACAGCTCAGAGCCTGGAGCCTGTTTCAGATTTTGTCTCCATCTCTCTGCCTCTCCCCAGCTCATATTCTGTCTTCTGTCTCTCTCTCTCTCTCTCAAAAATAAACATAAAATAATAAAAAAAAAAAAAAAAACGAAAATGACTGGCTATGAGTAATACTAGTTCAGTGTATACAAAAAGTACATTTCTACTTAAACAAAATCTTTTTTTATTGTTTTTCTCCTTATATTTCAGTGAAATAGTACAATGTTTATGCAAGTAAATTCAGTTAATATGCTATTACTCAAATGATCCTAATTAACACACCGTGTGACTTAGAATGCACTGACAAGTCTGACTATGAATTTTCTAGCTTTGTATGTTTAAGTTAGAACCTTCCCTAATTATCACAATTTATGAAACACTCTAATAAAGTAAAAATAGAGCAAGAATTATCTATTTGAAGATTATGAAGAACTTTCTCATTTCAGCTAGCCATATCATAAATATGCATTCTAAAAAGAAAATAAAACTGTTGTCATTTAATGATCACTTGGAATAAGAATTATACGTTAAGAAAAACGCCAAGTCTGTTCAGTTGACTAATACTAATACAACTCTGAGAAAACATGGGAAGCAAAATTGTATAAAGCCGCATACCCTTCAAAAATGACAATAAACACGAATATGTGTAATTTGCAAAACTTTATGTTATAATTAAAAAGAAGAGTCCCACAGTGTCTCAGTACATAAGATTTTGTGGTTTGTAGGTACCAAATAACCAATTTTGATTATTTAAAAAAGGGAAAATAAGTTTCAACTTCTAAAATAGCAAAATAATTTTAAAAAATCACTGTACTTAACAGAAGATTGATTGTTTCAAAAAGATTTCCCTGATACCATATTCATTCGTTTTCTATTGTCCATAATATCTTCATTCAAGTGTTACTCAGAATTCCATAAAAAGTATAGAGCCCTAAATACGCAGGTTCTTATTCCTACAAGTCTGTTTTGTTTCCCTTTGATTCTTGTTTGTGCATCCCCTTCTAGAAACCCTGTACCGACCAGTTTGGATTTGGTGGAAAAGTAGATAGAATATATAAAAACGGATACTGCAGATATACATCACTTGCTATACGTTGCCCAGGTCAAAAATAACGATTTTCCTGAGCCTCACTTCCCACTCGAGTGTTTACTTTTTGAAACTAAGAAAATCTTACAGTTTCCATAATTTCCAGTTAAGGAATTAAGAAAGCAAATGCTTTGGGAGGGATGGATCAGGTAGAAGATCACTCCAAACCACGCTCATGGACGATACTTCATATCAGCAAACATTTGTAAATTATAACTGAACTTACAGAGGTGAGAGGGAGAGAAAACCTAACCTTGAGTGGAAAGCATAGTTATAACCATAAATTTAAAAATTATTTATTCTCAGGGACAATGCCTTCTAAAACTTACTACACGACATTTATCCCTTTAACTGCCCTCCTCAATCTGACTGGCTTCTAAAGAGACCAAATTTATGTGGTTTCATGCAAGGCCTTTAATAAATAAATCTTAAGAATAGAGTAGTGTATGAATTGCATAGAAATGTCAGCCCTGAAGAGTGATCAGTGACTGGGAGAATGGAATAATGAAGGGTATGAGGGCTCAATTTTGACATAACTTCAATGCCACTATCCACTTCCATCTTTCCTCCTTCAAGTATCGCTTTTATATGTTGAATTATAGCTAATGAAGCAGTATGTAAAATAATAATTATTTCAATTATCATTATTAATGCTCAATGAGTCTATGTATCTCAAGTCACTTGCAACTACAATTATCCCGTTTTTTAAGGTTGCTAAATCTCCCTATAGTTAATCTGGAGATAATTTACTATTTAACAATCTAATTCAAGACCCTAATTACTTTGGACTCTCAAATAAACTATACTTTCCTAGAGGCAATCTATGATTTATAAGGAGTTGTTTTTGTATCTTCTGTGGTACTTACAGCACTTGAAAATAGTTTAGATGTTTAAAATAATACATATTGAAAAAAAAATTTTTTAAAGGAGGGGGGCATCTGGGTGGCTCAGTTGGTTACATATCAGACTTGGGCTCAGGTCATGATCTCCCAGTGAGTTGGAGCCCCGCATCAGCTCTCTGCCGACAGCTCAGAGCCTGGAGCCTGCTTCAGATTCTGTGTCTCCTTCTTTCTCTGCCCCTCTCCTGCTCACACTCTGTCTCTCTCTATATATAAAGAAGAAGAAGAAGAAGAAGAAGAAGAAGAAGAAGAAGAAGAAGAAGAAAATACATTTAAAATAAAACATATTGGGATCACAGCATAAATAAATGGCTCCCTTTGTTCATTTGCCATGTTTTATCAAATAATATACTTATTAAAATTTTTAATGTCTACACAGCCAACAAAAATAATGTGTGCTTAGTAAAGTCAACTTCTCCTGCCCATATACATAAGGATATACATACATATATGTACCATGAAAGCCTCAAAATAACGTCATTAGAGACCATCATATGGGCTTTTAAAATCAGGGAAATAAAGATGGAAGAAGTTAAACAGTTAACTATTGAAACCTACAGTGCTATTTGAGGCCAGGTTTGTCAATCTCCAAAGACAATTCTTGCCCACAAACTCTGATTCAAGAGCAACTTCCTGCTCTATTGGCATGATATCTACCTTCCTAATCTCCTCCTTCACACCTATGTCATGTATTGCCTTCCATCATGACGAATGGTGATCAAACTAGATGTATGCTTTTGACAACTTCCCCTTACATATACAACCACAAAACTTTCCATGGTTCATAATAACCAAACTATTGAAAGAACTTGAAAGCAGTGGATCATTAGTGGAAAAAAGTGAATTGTTAGAAGAATGAATAACCTCTTTGATTTGTAGTTAAAGGAAAAAGCCCAGAAATATTTTCCCCCCAAATCACACAGACAGTGACAAAGCAAAAATGAGTGTGCTTGATTCTCAACTTCCTGTTTTGAATTCTTTCACCTATATTGTGTTGAGACATCTATCTTAAAATCAGTATAATTTTGCTACTAGAAAAGCATAAAATCACAGGGAATTGGGCTCACTTTGAGGAAGTTTGATATATTTAAAATTTGTTACATAAAATTATGTAAGCTCAGACTGGTGTTGGTTACCACAGAAGTGACTTGCTTCACTTTTCCTTAAATATTCCTTACCTTCTCTGTGTACATGTATTAAAGTTATTTTGAAGTACCCCAAAGGGTAAACAAGGAATCCGAAAATTATTCCAATATGGTGAAGATATTATATTTTCATCTTTAACCAATATATGAGAAACAATATGGTATATAACCATATAACTGTGTATATATATATATATATATATATATATATATATATATTTAAAACAGCTACATAGCTACTAAGCTCATAGTTGCGATCAAATATAAATGTATGGATAAAATATATAATTTAGAATATGACTCATTAAAATTTGCCTAAGTTGAATTTCTTTAACACATTTTAGAGAAAGCTTTCGAGAACTTGTCACAATAGCCTCTCAAAATTCCTGACAGCAAGAAATGGTAGGTTGTATCCTTAAGCAGTTTTTATTACTTAGATATAATGAAAATATATCAAAATAAAACTTTCTATATGCAATTTTCTCACATCAGCAACTGATTCAGTAATCTATTTTGATATTCTTTTGCATGGCATGGATAATTTATCTGGTCCCTGAAACAAAGATAGAATTGGGTTTTGTTTGTAATTTTCAAAATATAGGATAGTTAAAAATGGATATGTTAACATGTTTTTATGAGTTTTAGAGTAATCAGGAAGATAACAATACAGTCTTTGGAGCACCAAGAAATAAAACCACTTTTGTTACAACACTGTGTAAAGATTCTGTAACCTTTGTAATACAAGAGGGATTACATTTTCTCACAAATGAGTTATTTCTATACAATCTCTTCAAAATATAGGATTAAGATAACCACCTCTTTGAACTTATAGGCCTATTCTCCCAAGCTCATTTTTTTCTTGACACATTTTTGAAGCTAATATTAGAGAGCATATAATTATCCTGTCATATTTTGTTTTCTGTATACATTTTCTCAAAATTTTACCTCCAGATCTTCAAAATTTGGGGACACATACCTTTAGTGTCTGCTATTTGTGTCTTCTATTCAGCTATAAGAAGAGATGACAGAAAATTCACAAACGTTAGAACAATGGTAATAAAAATACTTAACTCAGGAGACAGCTGGTTTTTGCAAAATGTTAAAAAAAAACTGGTTTATGTTGCTTTATGTTTGCTTAGGACTTGACAGTTCCTAAGAATGTGCAAAGTATATCTCATTTAATTCTTACATACACTGAATGGCATATTCAATAATTACTTTTTTTCCTGTTTAATGTACGAGAAAAGTGAGGCTCACAAGAGTTAAACAAATTGACCAAGGTCAAGACACTCTAGCGAGTGAAAAAAATTAGCTCATCTCCAGCTGCTTAAATTTTCATTCAGCCTTATCAAACAATTACGAGCTTCCAAAGATATGTCTTTTAATAATTTACGAGAAAGAACAAACGTATGTGTAACGTATTAAGACCATATTTAATATTATCCTACTTTACTGAATTCCAGGAAAAGAGAGTCAAATGCATAAAAGAATTAGTGAAATAGAGTCAGATGCATTTACTTACTTAATCATTCACGTAATAAACATAGGTGTGTTTCCAATCGTATGTCAAACACTTACTAACAACTGGGTATCACGGAGTAAACAAAGCAGAGGTGGTTCCTGTCCCTACTGACCTCAAAATCTAGTAGGGGAGACACATACAAATAAAAAGCATGTATAAAACTCCGTATCAGAATAACCTGGTTTATGCTGGCATAACAAACATCTCTATCATTTTGTTAGCTTAACCCAGTAAAAAGTATTTCTTTGTTCGTACTACATGTCCAATAAATTTAGAAGTGAGATTCTGCTCATCATAGTGGCTCAAGGATCCAGGCTGACAGATCCATTTTGTGTTATGCTTCCATGATCACCAAGGCAAAGGGAAAGAGCAAAGTAAATCACTTACTGCTTTTAAATCTTCTATTCGCATATAACACAATACCTTCCACTCACATTTCACGAGTCAAAGAAAGTCACATGAACCTTTCTAACTTTAAACAGGACCAGAAAGAAGCATTTGGGTGGCTCAGTCAGTTAAGCATCTAACTCTTGGTTTTGGCTCAAGTTATGATCTCATGGTTCATGGGATTGACCTCCACGCCGGGCTCTGCGTTGACAGCAAAGAGTCTGCCTGGGATTCCCTCTCTCCTCTCTCTCTGCTCCTCACTCTTTCCCCCCTCAAAACAAAGAAAGAAACATTAAAAAATAAATAATAATAAATTAATAAACAGGGCCAGAAAGAACAAGTTTATCATGTTCTGAGAAGCACCATGGGAATATATATGAATAGTTTTAATGATTACCATTGGTCCTAAAGCAGGATGTATGCATAATAGAATAACACAAAGTGGGGGCGCCTGGGTGGCTCAGTCGGTTAAGCGTCCGACTTCGGCTCAGGTCACGATCTCACCGTCTGTGGGTTCGAGCCCCACGTTGGGCTCTGTGCTGACTTCTCAGAGCCTGGAGCCTGTTTCGGATTCTGTGTCTCCCTCTCTCTCTGACCCTCCCCCATTCATGCTCTGTCTCTCTCTGTCTCAAGAATAAATAAATGTTAAAAAATAATAATAATAATAATAATAAGAATAACACAAAGTGAAAAAGAGGGCTGGTATACAGATTCTAATGTTGCTTTCATGATCCCCACCTCCTGGTCTTCATAATTGTGTAAATTCCCTCTGTTTGAGTATGGGTAGGACCTCTGGCTTGGTTCTAACCAAAAGAATATTCTAAAGGTCTTTGGTCAGTATGGACTATCATAATAACAACAACAAACCAAATAGACTGGATGGTTTAAGAAACAAAAACTTATTTCTTTCATTCCTAGAGGCTGGGGAGTCCATCATTAAGATTCTGGCCCATTTGGTTTCTGGTGAGGATTCTCCTCCTGGCCTGTAGATGGGCTTCTTCTTGTTACATACTCACATGGCCTTTCTGCATGTGTGCAGAGGGGATATGGGAGCAAGCTCTCTGATTGTGTCTTCTTAGAAGGAAGCTACTTCTATGGAATTAGGGCTCTGTCCTTATGACATCACTTAACTTTAATTACTTATTAGTGACCCTATCTCAGATACCATTCACACTAGGGGTTATGGCTTCAATATATGAATTGGTGTGTCGAGGGAGGTACAAATATTTAGTCCATAATAGTGATGGATATCAGTTACTGATAACACTAAATAAGATTGTAATTATCTGTGTAACTGAGACTCTCTTCCTTGCTGTCTTTGAAGCAGCAAGGTGCATGTTGTAAGCTCGCCTATGAAAAAGACCAGATAATAAGCAATGAGGGTGACTTCTAGACATCGAGCAAGAAAGAAACCATAGTTCTCAGTCCAACAGCCTGAGAGGAGCTGAATGAATACTATCAACAGTCATATGAGCTTGAAAGCACATCTCCCCCTCCCCCCACTAGCAAAGACAGGGTTGCAGCCATGGTTAATACCTTAATTTCAACTTTATGTGATCCTGAAGCAGAGAATCCTGCTGTACCCAAAGGCCAGATTTACAGAAACTGGGAGGCAATAAATGTGTGTTGTTTCAAACCACTATGTTTTTGGTGATGTTGTTTCACAGTAATAGATAATGATACAAGTACAGATAATGAAGTAATTAATTTCTTGATAGGTGATGTCATAGAAAGCTGGACCTAAGTACAATTTTTGAGAATGAGTAGAAATATTTAAGAAAGCCAAGAATGGAAGAGAAGGGAGTTAAAATAAAGCATAGAAAAATGAAAGTATGTGTTTGGAAGGAAATAGAAGTAGTCAACATTGGTAGGAAAAAAAAAGGAATCCATATAAGGAAATGTGAGAGGATCTGTCTAAAATCCAAGCTAAAGAGGCATAAAAGGATTGGGAGTAAATAAATGTGTGACATATTTATAATCATGGATTAAATATATAAAAACCATTATTTTACTCTGTTTCTTTAAATAAAAAGCATATTCTTCCAGGTTTCATTTAAATAGAAAGAATATTTTTAAATGTTTAAGTTAACTATGTAAAAACTAAAAAATCATTCTTTATATAGCTATATATATTTTTTTTTCCATCATCGCATAGTGATTTATTCTCCTAAGTCTCCATCAGCAGGTGGAATAGAAGAGCCCTCCCACCCAACACCCTGGGCAGCCAAGCTCTGTCTGGATGACCCACACACCAGTTCCTTGTGTTTCGAGATACTCCCCAGTTGATGGAGGCACCTTCAAGACCTCACCCATCCCTTGGTCAGTTGCAAGCATCTGCACATCCTTCTTGATAACTTCCTCCACACCTGCAGATAGCATACAAGGATAATGCTCAGATTTTGTTTCTCTCCAATCCCAAGCCTGACTTCCCCCTGGCAACACTCTGCAGTACTTCTGGGGTTTAGAGGAGCTTCATGCTTTCATTTGCCCCCTTGATAGGGAAGCAATTTCAGGGGAGGACATAGGAACTTAACTGACTCTAATTCCCTCTCTTTACAACGTTTGAGATCCCAAACAGCTCCAAGCTTTCTCTCTCGTTAAATCGCTTTAAAAAGAACTTGCAGACCCATAATACGTATATTGATAACAACATGAAATAAATCAACTATCTTGCTGAATAACCAAAATAAGCTTTTCGTTTCATTCTGTTTAAATAACAAGTCCCTATATATAAAGATCATTTAAACTGTATATATTTAATAGATGTTTCAATTATTGTTGCAGAACAAGTTATTCCAAAATTTAATGGCTTGAAACAATAACAGTTTGCTATTTCTAACCCTTCTATGAGTGACTAGGCTCTACTGAAGGGCTCTTCTCCATGAGGCATCAGCTGAGTTCACTCATTTGCTGCACGAATCAGGGAAGCAGGTTGCATTTAAGATCCAAAGCAGCTTTGCACACATGTCTGGCACCTCAGTGCTTTTCCACAGGGCCTCTCTACATGACAATTTCGAGCTTTCTTACAGCACAGTGGTCTCATGGTGGCCATTCTTACAGGAGGCCTCATTTACCCAGAGAATACATCGATGTAAGCTTCCAGGCCTCTTAAAGACTAGGTGCAGAGGGACTAAAACCATCAGTTTTGCCACATTTTTTAAGTCAAAACAAGATCAGTTCGTATTCAAAGTTAGAAATAACACCTTCACATTCAGATAGGAGAAAGAAAATATTGATATTGGGTACCCTTGGTCATTACCTACTACAATAAGTGTATAATAGGTAGAATTTATTTCCAATGAAATTAAGAATCCTCCATCAATAGCTTAATAGCAGAATCTGAAGTATTAGAAAACTCTTTTTGAAGATTACTGACAGAACTGGACAGTGGTAGCAGCCAGTGATAAGGTCTCAGAACTCGAGTTCAAATGTAAAATTAGGCTCACCCCAGTCAATGCTATGTCCCACTCCTACCCCCAACTGTCTAGCCTTTTTTTTTTTTTAATGAAGCTACTCCAATTAGACAGCCCATGAATTTATAATTTGGTGTTCCAATTGTTTTGAAAAATAATGAAAAGTATTTATATTCTCCTTTTAAAGACTTGACAACATATATTAAAATAAGAACTTTCTGATTGAGGCTAAGCTTCCATCAGAAAGGAGCAATTTCTAGAACTGGGGTTTTTAACCTCAGAGAGTCAGTAAAATTTTGAGGTTTATGCAAAATTTTGCATATATACATCTTTCCAGGTAGATGGTTCATTAGACCTCTTCTAAGTTTGGGTCTCCCCATCTTTTACATGTATCATTATCCAATCAGAAGAGCTATATTTGAACCACAATTTGATCAATTGTAACCATGTATCTCATTTGTCTAATGAAAATAATACTACCCGTTCTGCCTCAAAATTAATGCTGTCACAATGGGTTATCACTTGTAAAATAATTATTAAAATATTTTAGAAACCATAGTATTTAAATTACAGTTTTTCTTGTATACTATCTGAGTAACTAAAAACCACTAATTAACCACTTGTCATGTGCTGCTAAATATCTTAAGTGCTTTAAAAGTGTTTGTTATCCCCACAGTAGCGCTATGAAATAGGTTTTATGATTCTCTATCTTACTGTTCAGAAAGGTCAAGAGATGAAAATGTCACTTGTTGCTACATAGTCACCCAATATGATAGACTGTCATATTCTTTCATTAATATTTGAACCTCTCTCTTCGGAAGAATGATGTATCTCCTTCTTGGGACATTCAGAAATGGTGACGTAATTTGGCTTATTCGGGTAGAAGTACCTGTCACTTCTGGGCATAAGCTTTCAGAATGAGTATAAAATTCACCACGTTCTCTTTCACTCGCTGCTATCATCATGAAGGATGTGTCAAATGGAAGCCTGGGTCAGGAGTGAGGAAGACATGGAGAAGATTATCTTAACAACCAATAATGATAAATGAGGTGAGAAATGAGAAACAAACAGTTACCTTAAATCAAGACAAAAATTGGCATGTGTTTGCTATCACAGCCACACCTACCCTATCCTGACTGATATACACACCCAGTAAAAAGGGGAGTCCATCCAGTCTGGCTCCTAAGCCTGAAATTTGAACTGCTCTGTTTTCCTACCTTTCTTATTTTTGCAAATAACAGTTGTTTTGTTTTGTTTTGTTTTGTTTTGTTTTGTTTTGTTTTGTGTTTTGTTTTAGCACACATTCATTCATTAACTTCTTATGTTTTCTGAGGAAACGCTTTATTGTACCCTTGAAGGAGTCATTTTGTCCTTCATGGTGCTAGTTTTCAGTGAACAATGATGGGATGTAAGCCTGCCAAACTTCCCCAAGGAACTATTCTTAAGTTTGGGGTAATCTCCAGCACTAGAATGGGAAATCTATTAGAGGTGCTAAAAATATTTTTGCTAAGCTAATTGAGGGGAATAAGAAAGACATTTGGACCATAGGCTGTCCATGGCACCTCGACTGTTAAATTGGTGCTACCCTCTTAAAAATAATTAAAACGAGGAGCACCTGGGTGGCTCAGTCGGTTAAGTGTCGGACTCTCGGTCTCAGTTCCAGTCACGATCTCACAGTTCATGAGTTCGAGCCCCACATCAGGCTCTGTGCTGACAGCACAAGCCTGCCTGGGATTCTCTCTCTCATCATTCTCTGCTCCTTCCCTGCTCTCTCTCTCTCTCTCAAAATAAATAAATAAACTTAAAAAATAATAATAATTAAAACTCAGAAAAACTTTAATACGTGAATTTTTTTGTAGACTTTTTGTGAAAGTACTTATACCATTGAAATCCTTTCTACTTGTAACTGCCAAGTCACAAAAAAGAGCTGAGATGGTCAACAAGAAATTTCCTGAACTAAAGTGGCTAAGAATTGCTTTGATGAAGATGAGCATGATTACAATGATAATGATGATAATGATGTTGAAGATCCCAGCTAACGTTTATCAAGGACTTACTGTGTGCCAGGCCATCTACTAAGTGATTTTCCTTTTGCAACATTACATGGTGGGCATGATTACAACCTCCATTATACAGAGGAAAAGCTAATATAACTAAAGAAAGTGTGCTGAAATGGGACCCACACAAACTGAATTCAGAGCTCCGATGCTCAACCACTCTGGTATATTTGCCCCGTGCAACCGGGATAAAATCTGTTTCTTTTCAGGTAAAGCTTTCCTAAAATGCTGGATCATAGACTGAAGTTCTTCATCAGAAACTCATTGGTATTATTCGTGACAAAAACAAGCAAACTTGTAATTAAAAATGAGCAGAGCCAAACGGTCCTCCAGTTAGGGGAAAACGCAAAATCGAGGGTCACCTGTCTTCACACCAAGGACTCAACACTTTTATATTCGGAACAAAGACTATTTTTTCATTTGTATGCTGTTGTTTGATTTCAGTTGTAAATTGAGACTACTGCCCTATTCAGTATACAATAGTCTCCAAAATGTTTATTAACATGTAACATAGAACATAAAATCCTTCCACAAATAAGCTGATTTGGGCTACTATTGTATCAGAAATCAACCTCGTCTAAAAAGGGGTTGAGAGGAGCAAATTATTGCTTTGAATTAGGTATAGGAGAAAAAAAAAGGACTAGAGAGAAAGGGGAAACATTTCTGTGAAATTCTACATTTTTATTTCCTTTCTTCGGTTTGTTTTTTTAAGTCTGAGTTTAAGGTCAATCAAGCATTTGTTTAATTTTGCGGAAATAACACACGCAATTTCAAACTATGGCTAGTAGACATTTAAAGGTTTATTTTATTAATATACATAAGGTTTTGTGTACAATATGCGTTACTATTAGAAAATAAATAAAATCAACTAGAATTGTATTTGTTCAAAGCTTTATTTTGCTTTAGAAATTACTTGTGAAAACAGAATATTTGTAAGACTAAATTAGTATATGTGGGTTTTTTTCTTTTTTTTTTTTTTTCCTCCAGTTTCTCCCCCAGTCTTCTAGGGGGTGTACTTATCTTTCAAAAAGAAGTATTAATTAAAAAAAGAGTCTACACAGATGGATTTGAAAGCTTTAATTTAGGTAAATCAGGAAAATGCAAATATAGTATTTGTCATAGCAGACTGGCTTAGCTTTGCTCTCTGATGTCTTTCATACATTTCTAGTTGCCATGGCTTCCTGCCTATCACGTTCATGACAAGCATTCAAAGCAGAAATATTGTAGGAGGATTTCTTGTCTGAGAATACACATACTACTTAAGGCCTTTATTTCTGGCTCACTGACACTATTCACCTAAACATAAAGAGTGAGTGGTCAAACAGGCAATACTTATCTTTATTCTCGCTTTGTCACTGTCAGGACCCTTTAACCTGGCAGGTTTATTTTAGAGTGGCTTTTCTTTGTGCTCTTTACGTGCTATCAAATCAGTGCCTCCTAGTGGTCAGGAAAGGTCATAACACCATTTCTGGCATTGTCTTGCTAAAGTAGTCTTGATGACCCTTCTAACGTAGTTTAGATCTGCATGACTGATCTGGGACCCACAATATTTTACTCACTTAATAGTTTCTTGGGTATATGAGTCAGTTTTCTTGTTTTCGTTGCAATTACAATGTCTACATTTGTCTTAGAAAAGGTCTATGCATGTGCTATCCAATACAGTAGCCACAAGCCACATGTAGATTTTTATATTAAAATAAAAAGTAAATTAAATTAAGGCGAGAATAGCAGAAAATTCTACTGCACAGTGCTGGTTTCTGAGGCAAAGATAAAATCTGTAGAATATATATTAATGCAATAACTTATTAATATTTTTAATTAAACACTTTATATTACTCACAATATGATCTCTATACTTATAAAACTCTACTCTGTTTTAAAATATTGTCTTGCTGCTTGGGTGCCTGGGTGGCTCAGTCAGTTAATTATCCGACACTTGATTTCAGCTCAGGTCATGATCTCGTGGTTGGTGCGTTCAAGCCCTGTACCCCACTCTGCACTGACAGGGCGGACTGACAGCAGAGCCTGCTTGGGATTCTCTGTCCCACCCTCTTTATGCCCCTCACTTGCTCGTGCTCACTCTTTCTCTCAAAAATAAATAAATAAACATTAATAAAATCAAATAAGATATTGTCTTGTTGCTTTCAAACATATTTTTAATTTTGCAAAGCCCATGTTCTACATTGAAAATCTGGTCATTTGACTATAAGTAGATTTTTTTCTTAGCCTTTCTCCAGAAGACATACAGTACTTTGACTTGGAAATCGGAAGCAGGAAGAACCAATTTTTATTATTGGAACTTCTCATTATAACCCATTTTCACTAATATAATCTTTCACCTAAATATAGATTATATTCACTAATATAATCTCATTCACCTGTAGGATATTTCTAAAATATGCATCATATCATAGATTTTAATATTACATGTATTTATATTTCTTACTATCACACTTTTTCTTTGAAATTGATGATATGTATACAAATATACATACACATCCAATCTATTATATATACATTTCTCCTTTTAGCTTAAATAGTAGTTTTCCTGTCATAAAAGTTTACCTCTATATTTAAAAATGCAATTTATAGTTCCTCTAACATCCTGTGCAATTAAAGTAATACTTAAGTCTTTATTAATATTTTATATTTATATAAAACCCATAAATATACATGCAGACATATGATCCAAAACCTTTATTATTATTATTATTATTATTATTATTATTGTTTTATGAACAAGAAAGGAGCAGCAAGAAATACAGTGAATTTGTAGTTAGTTCAACTTACATAATTTATAGTTTTGAACATAGAATTCCACTATCAATATACCAATAGCTGTCTATAGCAAGCCATTGCTTTTTTAATATGTGAAAGTCGTTGTCTTTATTTTAAAGTCTGAACTTCAAATAATATGCACCTAAAAAATCATCTTCCAGGGTGGTTCAGTCGGTTAAGCGTGGAACTTCAGCCCAGGTCATAATCTCATGGTTCGTGAGTTCAAGCCCCACGTCGGGCCCTATGCTGACAGCTCAGAATCTGGAGCCTGCTTCAGATTCTGTGTCTCCCTCTCTCTCTGCCCCTCCACCACTTGCACTCTGTCTCTCTCTCTCTCTCTCTCTCAAAAATAAATAAATTTTTTTTTAAAAAAAGGAATTATCTCCCAGTCATGACAACAGTATTGTTAATATTTTCATTAATTTACTTTCTTCTTGTTACTATTAGTCTAATATGAATCAGAGCTTCCCAAGTAGAAGAGCTTTGAATACACACTTCCTTATCTATCTATCTGTCTATCTATCTACCTATCCATGTGGTGTATGTGATGAGGTTGCCTTCTGGAGTGTGCATCTTAGCCCTGACTTTTTTTTCTTAAGATTTTATTTTTTAAGTTATCTCTATAACCAACGTGGGGCTTGAACTCACAACCCCAAGGTCAAAAATCACATGCTTTACTGACTCAGCCAACCAGGCACCCAAAAGAACAGTCCTGCTTTCTTCCCTTCTCTTGCAAAGGTGGTGATCTCATGAACACTTTCATTTTTTTTTTCAAGTTTATTTCATTATTTATTTTTGAGAGAGAGAAAGAGAGAGAGAGAGAGAGAGAGAGAGAGAGAGAGAATGGGCACCTGCTGGGTAGGGGCAGAGGGAGCGGGAGAGAGAGAATCCCAAGCAGGGTCTGCACTGTCAGTGCAGAGCCAGCAGGGCTCAACAGTGGAGGGGAGGGGGCTCTGAGCTGAAATGAAGAGTTGGTCGCTTAAGGAACTGAGCCACCCAGGCGCCCCTCACGAACACCTTTCTAGTTAACTTCTTGCCTACTGATCTGCCTCAGAGCCTACTTCCTAAGGTACCTAACATATGATAATGAACATAAGTATTTACATTTCCTTAAAATTTGACATTTTTACAGGTACTGTCTTGTTTGAACTTGGCTGGATTGCCTAACTTCCCTTCATTCAGCCTCAGTTTTCTCATTCTTAGCTTAGGCTATTAATCCTATTTTTTTAAATACTTATTTTTGAGAGAGAGAGAGACAGAGTGCGAGTGGGGAAGGGGCAGATAGAGAGGGAGACACAGAATCTGAAGCAGGCTGCAGACTCTGAGCTGTCGGCACAGAGCCCGACATGGGGCTCGAACTCATGGACCGCAAGATCATGACCCGAGCCCAAGTGGAACACTTAACCGACTAAGCCACCCAGGCACCCCTATTAATCCTATTTCTTAAGGTAACTGGAAGGATTGAATGAAAAGGTGCATATAAGATAGTTAACTCAATTTCTGATGACTAGAGAACACTTAACAAATACTGTTAAGAAAATCAGACAAGTTTTGACTTATCCTCCCACATGTAGAAAATAATATTTATGACTGAATTGTGCCATTTATGCACAAGCTAAATAATTACTCATGTAAATTGATCGTTGCCAGGTAAATTCTCTGTTTCTATTAGGTTATTCAAATCTTATTAGGAAAACTAGAATCCCTATATACCTTTTGTTGTGAATATACTTCAAGAACGATAGTACTGCATGTTGAAGTCTACAACAGCTAACATTTCCACCAATTCATTGACAATTGAAAAATCCTCAAGAAAAAAAAATGCGTAACAATCTGTAATTTACATCTCTCAGGGGAAACCAATATTATGTTTATATTATAGCACAGATAACATTATTAGCAGAATAATCGAGCCAAATGAATCATGACTGAAAATCTCATTACCAGAAGGCACCATGCTGATATCAGAGACCTCATATGCTTTCTTCTTTCATCTTGTTGCAATATCACATTTCTCCTGCTATTTAGTAGGTATGCTTTGGTCTCTGTTTCTGGTTTTCTGTAACTATTGCTTTGATATTATAATACATTTCTTGTGAACGATGAGCCTTAAGTTAATTTACTCTTTCAAAGGAGAATCTACAAACATGGACAACCATTTCTAATAAATTTATTTACTGCAAACTAATGTGCAATTTGTTGCTTGTCAAAACATTGGAAATTATGTTTTTGTTTCATGTAAAATATAATTAGCCGATACTTTCAGTAGGATGTACAAGCAGAGGAAGTATTACCAAATTGAGACTCCATAATCTATATTTATTCTGTCTTTGACTTTAAAAAGAATTAGAAGCCTTATCGTCTATTCAAATGAAATCAAATAAGATAATTTAGCACACTCTCTTCATGTCGGCTGTATCATTTCTGATTTTATGACAAGCAATGCAAACAAGATCTGTAAAAAAAAAAACAAAAACTCCTTGGAATCTACTAACTAATCGTTCGTAATAAATATTCCATTCTGATATATATGAATATAGATACAGTTTGGCTCAACTCCAGTGTTTTTTAAAAAGAAAATAGCTTATTTTAATGTTTTTGTAATGGAAAATAAAAGTAAACATACTCTAAAATCTTAGGGTGCAGATCTTTTCTTATATTATCCATGCTTTACCTATAGCCTTTGTGCTTTGTTCCTTTCCCCTTTTAAATTTTTAGTGTTCACCTATTCACAAGATCCCTTTGATAAGCAACCAGAAGGATAAGTGGTGTCAAAATAAAATTCCAAATTACATGAAACCATCAAAATATGATCAAAGCTTGCATTACCATCATTGGTTAGCATTTATTAAGGATATGGAGATCTATACACAGTCCTACCATGCAGATTTTCTTTTTAGATATAGGATCCATCTAAACATTATTCTTGGGTCATAAATAAGATATTTCAAAAATAAGCACACTGAAAAAATTTACAATCAAAAAAATAATTGTAACATAGAATAGACAAAGAGTTCTATAATGCAGAGTGAAACAGGTAATTTTGCAATAATTTAGGACAGTTCTATTCTGAGTATATAGTTTCCATTCTTTATTGAGCTTAGGTCAAAGCAATTTCTGTGCTGTCTAGTATACAGTAGATTCCCTTACCTACTTTTCAGTCCCTTCCCATTTCTAGTCTTCATCTATCATTTTCTCCCCACATACTAAACAGTTCCTCTTTCTTCTGCCTTCTGTTCATCAATACTCCTCCTCCCCTCTGTCAGATGAAGCCTCATGTAAGAGCTCTCTGCTCGGCACTTAGTTCTGTCCTCGATATGGTTAAGTTTCTTCTAGTCTCATTTTTCCACATCACCTCACCTAGAAGAGAACAAATTCGCCTCATCTGACCATTTTCATATTCAGGTGGGATGAACAGAAGTGCAATGTTGAGTCGACAGAATTTATTTACCTGGACGACATAGGACTGAACCACTTTTTGATAGGCCCATTCCCAACTCAGGCAGCATGGTATTAGTGGTAATGGAACAGATTTAGAAAGAAAACCAACCACCAATTTGTTGTAGACCCAAACAAGTCACTTAACCTTTCAGACTTCCGTTTCTTTATACATAATATCGTGTTGATGGTACCAGACAGACTCTCTGAAAATAAAATAATACCTTGTATGCAAATGTCTGTGGTATGGTGATGGAATGAGGAACCCAGGCACCCAAGTCAGTCACATGGTATTTCAAACTTGTTACTTTCAAACTGCTTGATAGCATATGACCTTAAAAAAGTCACCTTAAATCTAGATTTATGCCTCTGAAGATGGGAATAACCTTGACACCTAACACATAGAATGGGGATGATAATTAAACAGGATTTTTTAAAAATAGTACCAGGAAGTGGGAGAGAAAGGAGGAAGAGATAAGCTTAGCTTATCTTTTAAAAAAAATTTTTTTAACGTTTATTTATTTTTGAGACAGAGAGAGACAGAGCATGAACAGGGGAGGGTCAGAGAGAGGGAGACACAGAATCTGAAATAGGCTCCAGGCTCTGAGCTGTCAGCACAGAGCCCGACACGGGGCTCGAATTCACGGACCACGAGATCATGACCTGAGCCGAAGTCGGCCGCTTAACCGACTGAGCCACCCAGGCGCCCCTTATCCTATCTTATTCATTTACCTAGTACTTACTAATTTTTTCATCCCAGACATGCATTTGCTGTCTCATGGAGGTTTCATTATGGTGATCATTTTGGAAGGTTGGAAGGTCCAAGAATGGATGTGTGAATAGGAAATGTGAGACCCGTTTTTTCATGTGAAATTGTGTGAATGCAACAACACGATCCCCTCAGAAAATATTCTGTAGGCCGTTGCAAGAAAAGAGGACTCATGGAGAGTACTTGCATTGACATGCAGTGATTTTAAAAATGTATACAAGCGGGGAGGCTGGGTAGCTCAGTCGGTTGGGCAGCCGACTTCAGCTCGGGTCATGATCTCACGATCTGTGAGTTCGAGCCCCGCATCAGGCTCTGGGCTGACAGCTCAGAGACTGGAGCCTGTTTCAGATTCTGTGTCTCCCTCTCTCTGACCCTCCCCCCTTCATGCTCTGTCTCTCTCTGTCTCAAAAATAAATAAGCGTTAAATTTTTTTTTTAAAAGTATACAAGTATATCTTATATTTTTCTGTTTTTCTATACATTTGATATGCTTTTGAGTTAAAAATAATTTTGAAAAACTCGATTATTCCTTGAGGAACAGGAAATAATTAGATGGTCAAGCTGCAGAGAGGACTCAAGCTGACATCACAATATGGCTCTTCCCACGTGGGGCTCTGAACAACAATCAGACTGCTTGTTGCAGTCACATATTGATCTCTCAGGATTCAGGGAAAAGATAAGGGGCAGAGACAAAGGAAAACTGGAATGGGAGTTCTTCAAGCTTTTTTTTTTTGATTGACAGCAGATTTGCTTTAAGAATGATCTTGCCTGATGGCACATCAACCCAGTTTTAGAGAAAACGTAGTTATTCTGTGTGGCTTTTAGGAAACATAACTGCAGACTTGGGCAAAAGTCAGCCACGTCCCAGGAAACAATTGGCTCAATTCTGATCAATAAAACTGATGCACATCCAACAGAAGAACTGCCCATTTCATAGCCTATCTCTTCAAGGTGACAGAGAACACTATTGTACATATTCATAAAAAAGAGAAGACAAAAGCCATCCTTGGCAATGGACTTCAGGTAGCAATAAATTTCAGTCCTTAATTTTACTAACAATTGATTTCCCATGTTTCCCTACATTGCCCTTTTGGCCAAACTACTCTAAGTTATGTAATCTTGCTAATATTGCGATAAGCACAAAGTCTCAGGGTCAAAAGTCTTGAGGGTCAAAAGTAAGCCCTAAGTCTAGGCTTGCTTGAAGTTGAAACAGACAAGAGAGCAGTTTTCTGCTCACTCATCTGTATACAGTTTGCTCACTTGGACTATCAAGTAGTAATAAAGAAGTTTTTGGAGAGGGTTACAGAAGGCACAGTCAACAGACTGGGAAAGAGGCATGAGAGCTCCAACTTCAGAAACTTTTGATTTTGAAGATTCACTGATGCCAGAGGAATACAAAAGGGATGATGAAGGAAAAGTGTGCACTAGGAGCAAAGTGTTCTGCCTTCTGGAATGGGAAGTGAAATGAGCAGCATGGGATATTTGAAGGGCAATTAGTAAACAATCCAGAAGACCTACAGGCCTGTGACCAATCAATGATTTAAGAGAAATATTAGGGAAACATTAATTTATGGTGCTATATCCTCTTGTCAGAGTCTGTATGCATTTCTGACTGTGGCAGTGCTTTAAAAGTCTAGAATATTAGAATCCATGTCAATTAAATAACACTAAACAAAGAGCAATATTCTGATCCCCAAATACAGAAAGCTTTGAATTGTCCGGTCAGAGTTCGACTTCAGGAGATGAATAGTAGCAGGCATCCTATTGTGGAGAAGGAAAGCGGAAATTGCCTTCACTTGGCCAGTTGGGTCATAACAATAGAGAAAATGCTTGGGTCATCTGCTAGAGGAAACCATCTTCTAACATTTGGGAAATGAACTATTTTGAGGCACTGAATGTGGACAATATTGTGTTTGAAAGGACTTTGGAGAAATGTGATAAATGACTGCTTAAAGTAATTATGAATCTGAAGGAGGCAGAGTTGAAACTCTCAGTGGACAAGTGACAGTGTTTTCTGAGTTAGGCACATAACATCTTCAAGGGATGAGTGGCAGGTCCAAAAAGATGCCGATTTTCACCTATTGAACTTATCCTGTCAACCTTGGAGTATTAAGATTACTGCTATTACCTACTGAATTTACCCTATCAACTTTGGAATATTAAGATTACTGCTATTAAGAAAAATGAAGGCAATAGATGGTGACAGAGAGTACTATAGAAAATAATGTGGCCACAGAAAGTATCACTGAGGGAATGACATTTAAGGAGACACATGACTACAGTGATGGATTGAGTCATTCAATTTTGGGGAGGAAAAGAAAGCTGGACCTAGAAAACAGTAAATGCAATATAGGAATATGCTTACAGCAAGGAGTTCAGGTGGATTTATAAAAGATTATACCTGTGCAACCAAACTTTATTAATGTGGCTTAAATCTATCCATTCAGCACTAGATCAGCAGGGAACTAGCCAGGAGTTGCAGTGAATGCAGGGAACATGATGTACCTAGCCTTTGGCAGTGATCAGTGATATACAGAGAAGCTTGCATATAGCCATTCAGAATTCAGGAAGATTATCTGCATATGCTTCTGGATTAAATGTTATGGATGGTAACAAGACTTTCAAACACAAGGATGCAAGTTTGGAATACTTATGGTTAGATGCTTTCTGGGAAAGAAATTGGTGACCATTACCAGTTGAGCTTGTAAGAATTGAATACACATTACCCTGTTCTTATACACAAGTATGTGGTTCTGGATTAGGTTTCCATGAGAATGTGATAGCCTTCCAGGTGTGAATTGATATGAATTTATATATATAATATTAAAAAAATATATATGCATATATAAAATCAGACTGCACAGTGCAGTAGCTTTAGCCAGAAATAGAAAAAAAAAATAGTAAATCCATGAGTCACATAGAAGAGCACATTGCTGTTATTATTTAATAACCACCTATGATAAGAACAAGCTATGATAAGAGGAGATGGAGGCTTTCTATGAGCACAGAGCTTAAGCCACTTAGGCACTCACAGAGTTTCCTAGAAATAGTGATATCAGAAGGATTAGTTGAATCACAGGCATACTCTTACTCTACTTTTATCCTGGTTAACTCCTACTAATCCCTCAATTCTAAATTTAGCTGACACTTTTGCAGATGTTGTTTTGTGCCATCATCTAATAAAAATTATTTACCCTTTGTTATATTTCATCGCATCCTATTTTTCATAATATTTGTCAAAAATTGTAATTCTATATCTACATGCATGTCTTCTTTCTTTCTTTCTTTCTTTCTTTCTTTCTTTCTCTCCACAGATATAATATAAGTTCTGAAAATTGGAAACCGATTCTATTTTGATCACTATAACCCTGAAAGAACATTGGTTGAACGAGCTGAGTAAGACCTAACTTGGTAAGAGGTCAAGGTGAGTATTGAAAAGAAAATTATCAGGAAGGTATGAAAAGCCTCAAAAGAGAGAGTTTATTGAATTCATGAAAGTAAAAGACATTCCATTTGGGTAAAGAGAAATATGCAAACAGACTAGTGCTGGAAAATAGTTACAAACTTCAGCAGGCAACCACAAAGGGCATGAGAAAAAGTGTGCCTATGCATCAGAAAACCAATAAAGATTTTAAGGATCAAGGCAGAATGAACAGATCAAGTCACCTGAAGCATGGAGAATGGACTGAAAGAGATAAAACCTGGAGCCTCAGAGAATGATGGGGTAAGTGATGCAATAATCTATCAGGTAATCTATAGCAGTTGACTAATGCGCTACAGTGCAGAATGGATGGACAGAAGTACCCCCTTACCTGTGGTTTCCCTTTATGAAGTTTCAGTTACCTGTGGGCATCCATCACCCTGAAGCAGGTGATCCTCTTTGTGGTGAATGGTCAGAAGTTCATTAGTAGCCTAACGCAATGTCATAGTGCCTATTCACTCACCTCACTTCATCTCATCACATAGGCATTTTACCATCTCACATCATCACAAGAAGCTGGGTGACTATGGGACAATTGGACATTTTGAGAGTGGGCAAGAGACAACATTCAAATAACTTTTTTTTTCAACTAACTTTCACTATAGTATATTGTTATAATTGTTCTACTTTACGATTAGTTACTGTTGTTAATCTTAATGTGCCTCACATAAATTAAACTTTATCATAGGTATGTATGTATGTGTGTGAAAAAACATAATAAATGTAGGGTTCAGTACTATCTGTACTGTCTGCAAATTTCGGCACCCATTGAAGATCTTAGAATGTATCCTCCTTGGATAAAGTAAGACCACTGTAAATGCACTTGAAGTAGCCAAGAGCTATAATCAGCAACACTTGGAAAGAATTAAGCTAAAAAAAGGAAAAAGAAAGAAAACTGTAATTATATTTTTATAAATTGTGAATGGAAAAAGAACAAATTTTTCAAAAGGATAAAAAATATCAGAAAGAAAAATACTGGTAGGTTTTACTTCTACCTAATTTAAAACATTCAAGCCAAACAAACTAAAAAAGCAAAAAAAAATTGAAAATACAATAAAAACAGCAAGGAAGAGTGTTAATTCTTGTATAGTATAAAAATTCCATGTAAATTATACATATATCAGTAAAATCCAACTTATAAACAGCTAAGTGTGAGACAGAATTTCACCAAAGAGGATACACAAATATTTGATAAACATGAATAAATACTCAACATGTTATTATCAAAGATACATCTAAAATCACAAAATGTGTCTGTTATATTCTTTGGAATCGTCAGTCACTAACATGATAAAAATTTCACCATATCACAGAAATAGAAAGGATTTGTTACATGTAAGGTGCTGTAAGAAATACTGATGAGGCAAAAGCATCATAGACAATGATCTATTATAAATGTGATTCATTTTTAGAAACCACATGCTGGTTCCTAGTGATTTTCTCTTTGTACTCTAAATTCCTATAAACATTATACCGTTATAATATTGTCCCTATAAATAAGTATGATGTTCATTTGAATTCTTCTAAATCTTTTTTCTTTCACTTCTTTATTATGATGGTAAAGATGAAATATTTCAGACACAGAAAAAGTGTACAGCCTTCATTTTTTTCAAGTACTAATTTCTTATAAAGAATTTATAACAGGGGTGCCTGGGTGGTTAAGCCTCCAACTTTGGCTCAGGTCATGATCTCATGGTTCATGGGTTTGAGCCCCACATAAGGCTTAAAGCCCTGCTTGGTATACTCTCTCTCTCTCTCTCTCTCTCTCTCTCCCTCTCTCTGCCCCTTCCCCACTTGCACTCTCTTCCTCAAAATAAATAAATAAAAAAAAAATGAATTTATAACATGTATATTGGTACCTATAATATTAGTCCTGTTTTTTCAGTTTTAGAAAACAGAATACTTATAAATGTCTTGACTGAAAAGATAAACAAAGCAAAATAGAAGTTATGGTGTAGTCTCTCATATTTAAAGTCAATATTTAAGATAATTCAATTGCTTCCTTGTGTGTATGAAGAGAATATTCTCTCCAGTGTAGATTAAGAAAATAAATGCATTTTCACTTAAGTTATATTCCTTTCCGCAGGCTACTTCTACCTGAGATTTAAAGTTTAGCGAACCAAAACCCAAGCCTCAATTACAATATAATTAGAATGTCAAATCAAACACATTTACTTGTTTGGATTCCCCTTAAAGACCTTGAGTGCAGCAGGTGATGGTAAACGTTTCGCAGATGTTTACCAAGAGCAAACACTAAAACAATGGTCATCCATAATTAATCAAAATTATTCTAAAGAGGATATTTTATTTGCTCACAGTTAAGACAAAATATGCCCAATATCCTTTTTAAGTTAAAAAAAAAAATCATTGCTATGAGATTCTTGCAGAGTCTAATTCTTATACTTTTATAACAATAGAATTATCAGAATGGAGTTTCCCAGTTATAAAATTGGGTGATTATTCAAACTTGTTTCACCAATTTCGGCTCCTCTTCTGTGAAGAGACAGATTGCATCATTTTCTTCATCCCAAAATATCCCAGCGATTATGAAGGCCTTCATTTTGTGTGACACTGTAACAAAGAAGATATAAGATCTCAAACACTGACCCTACATACATCCTTGGTGCTTCTTTGCACAACCCGTCAGAAACACTGGACAAAACTCCTGTGTGTGTGTGTGTGTGTGTGTGTGTGTGTGTGTGTGTGTATTTATTTAAGATAGACAGATCCCATCTTCTCTGGGAGTTTATAAGAAACTGTGTTGATGATAAAATATTATAAGAAATGTCTCAGCAAGGAGAAAAGTATTATGCTTCAAAATGATCAAAACAGTGAGAAACCACGGAATGGAAAATATACTGCAGTACAACAGAGCAGGCTAAACCTACAGATCAGGCACTCAGTGAGGTGTAGAAATCCTAAGAAAGCTAATATGAAGTCTCACTGCACCAGTGGCTATCATTCAGTACAACAAAAGCAATCTTCTGAATAATGGGAATAACATTAAGGAAAAGTCATAATTACATGGGTGGATACCTCTCACTACAAGTTCTACCAGGCCATCCAGTTCTTCTGTGATGCATAGTAGATGCACTATGGAAGAATGTCTTCCTTACAAATAAATATACAACCAGGGTGCAGAAAAAGAAGACACAATGAATAGTATTGAAATATTCAGTTCCTCACTACCTTGTATCTGGCAAGTGACTAGGATGCTTGCGGTAGCATTAAACAATTTAATGTTAGGAGGTGGCAATGGATGAATGTGTTTTGGTTGAACTCATTTAATATGGTAATGAAAACTAGATTGCTATCGATAACATCTGTAAAGTAGTATAAAAGACCCCAAAGTGGCTAAAAACAATGACAAAAAGTAGATTTATTCTTGTTCCAAGATGATGAAGTTACTATTAAACAGCCTCTCTGTCTCACTTTATAGGATTAAAATTAATGCCTATCACTAATGTTATGACAATTATTCTTAGTTATTGACCAGACAATGTTGTCATCACATTAGCCAATCAAAATTACATAATTACAATGTGTTTTCTCAAGGAAGTCAGAAATTATCACAACAGTTTAATAATGTTGTATATGACCCACAAAATGTAGATTAACCTGAAGTTATATTTTTCCCACACTTACTATAGATCTAAATACAATAAGAAAGCAAGAGCAAGTTGTAGACTTTAAAATAGGGGGCGCCTGGGTGGCGCAGTCGGTTAAGCGTCCGACTTCAGCCAGGTCACGATCTCGCGGTCCGTGAGTTCGAGCCCCGCGTCAGGCTCTGGGCTGATGGCTCAGAGCCTGGAGCCTGTTTCCGATTCTGTGTCTCCCTCTCTCTCTGCCCCTGCCCCGTTCATGCTCTGTCTCTCTCTGTCCCAAAAATAAATAAACGTTGAAAAAAAAAATTAAAAAAAAAAATAAATAAAATAAGCACACATTATTTTAGGTTAATTTTATTTTATAATAAATCAAAGCAAGTATTAAATTGATGTTCATTAGCTACTTCCTTGATGTAAGAATATATTCGAGTTTTACTTTGTTCTTTTTTTTAATGTTGACATCTCTCTGCCTTCTTTTTTTAAAAAACAATTTTAATGCTTATTTATTTTTGAGAGAGAGAGAAATATAGAGAGAGAAACAGAGCATGAAGGGGAAGGGCAGAGAGAGAGCGAGACAGAGAATCTGAAGCAGGCTCCAGGCTCCAAGCTGTCAGCACAGAGCCCGACGCGGGGTTCCAACTCATGAGCCATGAGATCATGACCTGAGCCGAAGTTGGATGCTTAACTGACTGAGCCACCCAGGCGCCCTTCAAATTTTACTTTAATTGGGAAAGTATATTTTCAGATCAACTTGTATATCATGCTATTGTTCTCTTCCCTGTTTTCATAAATTCCAGCTTATTTGGATTAGTAGTATAAAATCAAATTCCATCACGTTGTGTTGACTCCTTTTCTCTTCTACCTTCTGGCATTAGATTTTCATTTCAAAACTCTGATAAAGTTGCCTTCTGAAGGATTATCAAATTACTTACTTGATGTTTAATCAACTCTTTTGTGAGTTTACCTGTTTGACACCCACCACCTCTTACCATGACCCAGTTTTTTTTCCTCTTTCCTGGTCTCTGTAATGCAGGTCTTATAGTATGTCTCTATACTCCCCACAAGCCTATGATTGATTCCTTCAGTTGAATGTTTTTCTCTCTCCACTAACGGAGAACATTTTAAGTCCAGCAATGTCCATTTTTACTCCTGAGTCCTCAAACTCTACCAAGTCACTTTCATCCTGTCACATGACTTCCATGCCAATGCTTTTGTAAGTGATTTCCAAACATGTGTGCTTTCCCTCCCAAACCCCATATTCCAGTGTCACAGAATACACAGTTACCTAATCTCAATATGTCCCAAAGAAAACTCAGCATTTTCCCCTGCAGACTTGAGTTCCATTTCTTAGTTAATAGTTTTACATGATTTTTTCAAATTGCTTAAATTTGAATATTTTACATTCTCAGTAAGTCCTCTCCTTTTCACAACCCTAATTCCCAGTACTTTAAATTTTATGCTTGTTATCTCTGTTCTGGATTGTACAATAATTCCCTAACTGGATTTTGTAATTCCCAACAATTCATTCTGGTTTTATCAATATTTTCTTTCTAAAACCTAAATCTGAAAGTGCCACACCTCTACTAAAAATCTAAATGTAGTGCAAATTAAGGATAAAATTTTCCAGATTTCCATCACCTGATTTTGGTTTTTATTACAGCTTTATCTCAAGGGATTAAACCCAATGTTCCTTGATTTTTAGCATAGTTAAACTAAATATTGTTTTTTTCTGGTGGATTTTTCCTTCTGGAACACTTTTTATTTCATATAAAATATAGGATATATTGTATATAAATATAATATAAAATATATATATATGTGTGTGTGTATATATATCTATCTATATCTATATGTATGTCTCTCTCTCTCTCTCTCTCTCTCTATATATATATATATATATATTCCTATTGAAGTTTTTCCCATGGCTCAGCCTTTAAGGTTCAGCTCTTTAATATTGTCAGGGAAACCTCTACTGAGGATTAGTTAGATTAAAGCCTTCCATTCCTTCTTTCTATATCCCTTTTAAACATATATCTTATTTATAGCATTGGTAAAATAATAGTATTAGAATATACAAATCTTATGACTTTAGTGGGTCTAAGTTCTCACTAAATTGTTACCTATCATTTATTAACTATGGGTAGCAGATACTCAATAAATACTTTTAATTGTGTAAATGAATGTGTGGGTTCCAGTCTTAATGGCAGTAAAGAAACTAATAAGCAGTAGATATATAATTTTTAAACATCCTCTTATTTCTAATATAGTAATACTCTACTATGTATTAACTAGTATTGCTGTGTATATTTCCACTGTATTTAACTGATCTACCCCTTTTGCTCAATAGTATTTGTTTCTTCAATGATTGTTCACTGTCTATGAGGTCTAATGTTCAACTCCATCCCCAGCTTTGTTATATGTATGAGAAGGTAAAGGTAGTAGTGATATTCACATGAATTTAATAAAATGTAACTGACTTAAACAACTAACATTCACATTACAACACCTAAGAATATTATGCAGAAAAAAAAGAACATTATGCAGTGGAAAATTGGAGAAAATATAATTTTATTTCCTGTATGTCAAGAAAAATAAAAAAGATTTCAAGTTGAAATGCTATATAGCCAAACTCTATGATTTAAACCATGTTTTATAATATTGTCTAGAAGTACAACTTTCTTCCAAAATGCATATATTACCTTGTTCACTGGATGAAATTTTAGGTACCTACCCAGAAAGAATAGAACTGTCATTATAGTGAATGGAATACCATTTGGCAACTCTACTTAGTGTTACCTTTTCTTACACTACTTTTTTACCATGATGCATTGTTTCTTCTTCTGTAATTGTTCAGCATTTCAGCATGTAAGTCTGAATTGTGGGAAAATGTCAGAGTGTGAAAGTGTGACTGTCTCTGTACATTATTAGTCTGCATCTATTACACAGATGTCGATCATGCTGTCATCCCACAGGGGCACGCCAACTGAAAATTTCCCTCTGCTTCAGTTTTTATGTAAGAAAAAGTATGTTATGCAAAATGAAGAACCGGCAGTCAAGAGGTAAATGCTGCTAAATGTCAATTGACAATATCATGAGCTCTTGCACATGGGAGGGAAACTATACATTTTTCCTCTATGACAACGTATTAACTGGAAGAACAGCTTTCTATACTCTGATTTCTAGGAAGCAAGATTTTTTTAGGAGAACAGAAATTGATTGCATGCAATTTTTTCTCACACTAGTGAAGGAGAGTTGTCTGAGTTTTAATAATATGACCCAAGATTATTGCTAAATCATCACATTAAAACATTTTTGGGAGAAACATTCATACTTAGAAGAAAGTATGAAATTTTCCATGAAAAATATTCAACTATGATAATCACTGTGAGAGATTTTAAAAGACAAATATGATTTCTGCCCACAAAGAATTTGTAGCTTAGAAAGTTAAAAGGCAGGAATAAACATGCTTTTTAAATAATTATGAAAATTCCAAGCTGATATCCAGCCCTATTTTATTCTAGTTCTTTTGGATTTCAGTTTTGTTCAATTTAGAAATGCTTATCACATGCACAGTGCTATATAGGATACTTTATGAAAGAATTATTCACCAATGACAAATTTTTCATAAAATCAAGTATGTAAACTGAAATCTCTTTCTGCATTTTTGGTTTAAGTCTATTGCTCTGGCTGTCTTTTGTAGCACCAGTATCATACTCTCCTAAATTATTAAAATGTAGAATATATTTTATTAGTCTCAATTTTCTTTTACAATATTGTTTTATTTGGATTTCACATAAGTTGTTTTTTTTTTTTTTTTATGTAAGACATTTCCATTAGTTAAAAAATGGGATTTTATTGAAGCACAAAAAATGGGACACTCATTTAAAGATAATTTTGTTCTGGTTACCAATTAAAGTATAACAGAACACCCCAAAACTTAGTGACTTAGAAAGACAAACATTTTATCATATTCTATGATTTTTTGGGTCAAGAATGTAGACAAGACTTGGCTAGGCAATTCTGCTTGACACAGGTTTGACCAGAGTCACTTGGTAATATGGTAAAATCTTTGACTGCAAGGAACTTGTCTGTGAATGTTTCACAAGATGAGTAAACATTTCTAATAAATGTTAACTTGATCAATGAGCAATTTCTTGCAATACGAGTCATGCAACACCAAAGGTGACATGTGACATGTGTAATGTGACACCAAATGCCACATGATCACAACTGAGCCAATGGTCCTCTCTCTGTCATGGCAGGATTGTAGATGATCTCCCATGCTCAGAAACTTGGTCTCAGGCTGCAGTGTTTGGCAGAAATCAGTGATTTTTCAGAAAGTTGGAAGGTGCCCACAACTGGCACCTAACATATATTTTGTCATTTCAAAGCACCTATGGACAGTATTTTGCTTTTCCATAGAAAAGTAAGCTTAGGAATGAAGCTTTGCTTCATTCTAGGTCAGGCTGCCTGCAGATATAGACCCTTTCCTTATTGCCAGTTACATTAAATGCAGTATATGACAAGAGTTTATTAATACTCTAGTATAGTCAACATCTGTGAGACCGTATGCAATGGCCCTATGCAGAAAAAGATTCCATTGAACGAGTAGATAGCAGTAATTCCGTTAGTGATCGTGAAAGTCGTCCTACACAATAACCCTCCTCTCTCTTGTCTCCCAGCCACAAACGTTTTCAAAGGTAGTGCAGGTTAATTTGCTAATTTTTTTATATTTTGTATTTTCATTATTATTTTGTATTATATTACAGTATTGTAATCATTTTTATATGGATATTTTTGGGTTGTGGAACAAATCACCTGTGTTTCCATTATTTCTTATGGGGAAGTTTGTTTTGATATACAAGTGCTTTGGATTACAAGCATGTTTCTGGAATGAATTATGCTCACAAGCCAAGGTTTTACTGTATTTGACTCTGATTGGGCTGCTCTGAAGGTTCCAAGATGGTTTTATTTACATACCTAATGCTTAACAATACACAAATTGAATAATTTATATAACCACAATTCGAACATGGATGGCTGCAAAGTTCCTTCTCCAGTTAGTCTCTGGGCCTCTCCATATCATTTCTTTGTGAGGGTTTTCAAACCTCATGAAAGACGTATCAGGAGGCCAAGAGACTGAGGCTGAAACTTCCTGCTTCTTAAAGATCTGGACTGGCAAGGAGTCACTTTTGGCGCACTCTGCTGGTCAAAGCAGTCACAGGCCAGCCAAGATGCAAGAGGAATAAAACTAGATACCACTGCCTAGAAGAAAAGTGGCAAAGAAGTTGTGGCTATCTTTAATCCACCATAGCTGGCCCACTGCTCTAAATTATTTGCATTCTTCTGACATATCAAATACAATTATCCCCTCTTAAGACTTCCAAACTCCTATTCCATTACAGACTCATATTGAAATAGTGAAAAAGGGAATTCTCCCTCACAAACATATGGTACCTAATACAGTATATAAGACAAGGCTGAAATTCAGCCAACACACATTTTTGGAGTAACAGTGGATCTCACATTATTAAAGCACTTCCCAAAATTAGCTGAACTACTGTTGCTATTCCTGTTTGGCAGACCTGTTCTCAGGATCTAGATATGTAGTCTTGATTTTCACTATGCACACTCCTAGTGCTGCTCCTGTGGTATGGAGAAACTAGGTGTTCCTTGGCTCATATTAGGCTGCTAACTTGTAAATATGTAATGTAGTGTGGGTGTGTTTCTCCCTGCTTTTTCCTGTGGTGTGATCTGGTCCCACGCCAAGTCTTTTGACGGAATTTGGCCCTCCTTCTGCTGACACCTTGGCTATCACATGAACAAAACAGCTCCATGCCCCTCCATACTGCGAAATAATGAGAATTCAGAGGACAGCATGTTCTCTGCTACTTTTTGACTTGTAAACTATCCCCCCCAAATCTTTATACCTGTATGCTGGCAGCAGTGGGGTGTCAGTGAACCACCCTCCTTTATGCAACGATGCCATTCAATGAAAAAATAGATTAGCACTGTTCAATCATGTTTGCATCCATTTAAAATAATTTGTCTTATTTGGAAATGGAAAATACAGCATGTTGTATGAAAAACTAGAATTTATAGATTTAAGCAGAAATAATGCATATGCTCTACCAGTTGTACAGAGTCAGGCTTTGCAAAATTCACTGATTTTCATTAAAGATTTAATGAAAATTTTTCATTAAATTGCATGTGATGATTGAAAGTGATGCATGTTGTTTAACAAAAAAGACTACATTAAGTCTTTTACAAAATACCTTTTCAACTAAGCTTATTTTTCCAGAGTCTTCAGAAAATCACCGTGAAGACTAAACAACAGCACTTTTGACACTATGCATTTGTGATCCTATCAGCTTAACTACCACTTAATTTTTAATATCTCCAGTGTATAAATCTGGAGTTTTCTAGTCAAAAATTCAAAACCTATGTCCCTAGAAAATGTGTGACATTTTTTAGCCACATGAAATAGCTTCTGACAGAGCCATTTACCATCCATTAATTACAACCCACACCGCCCATGTCGTTATGTGAATTGAGCCGAAAGACCTGACCACCTGCTCATCTGTACAGAGCAGATCACAGCCATGTCATTTACTGAGCACTTTATTAAATTATTCTTCCATTATTACAAACATAGGATTTTAGAAATGAGCCATCTTTGGGAAAACCCAATTAGGAAAATTTTTAATGCTTGCATCCTACTGGGATTTAGATTTCTGGATAATCAATCATTTTAAATGTACATTTTTGGTTAATTGTGAAAAAGGGGTCCTGTTCTATTACTCTGCCTAGCAAGTTATTGTCAAATATGCCTAACAAGTAATTGTCAAATATGGGAAAAATCATTGATTTTTAAATTCTTATTTTAAAACTATCCTATTAACTGATCTATCATTATTCCTGAGGGCATTTGAATCAATGTATTGCCCTTTCTAGATAGGACATAGTTTTTTGAAATAAGGAATAGGCTTTTCTCCCACAAAGGCCCTGTTATTTTATTTCTTATCTTATTACAGTGGATGAAAATTCAATATTCTTGCAAAAGCAGAAAAAATTCTTAAAATTAAATGGGAATGACAATCGATATCCTCATGACATATGAAAACATATTCTTCTGTTCATATTTTATTAACAACTTTTTCAATGTTATATATTTAATTTTTATCAAATTTTATCAACTATATAAATATATTTTTCCGTTTACCTATGGTGAAATGAATTATGTTTATACATTGAAACATCAACTGATCACATTATCCTTTCTGAGAATTCACATAAAAAATCCTATTTGATTATATATTGCTGGATTTGTTTTGCTAGTTTTGTTTTACATCTATGTTTTATACGTATGTTTTATATATAATATACACAGTATATATAATTAAGATGTTCCCTTTAATGTTCAAACATGAGATTTGTGTTTAGTAGTTTTTTTGTACTATTTTTGTGAAGTTTTCATAGCAAATGTTTCCTACCTTGGTAAAGTGACTTAGAGATATTGTATTCTAGTCTATGCACTGGAACACCTTTACAATATATATATTTTTAAGAATTTTTAATGTTGTTTATTTATTTATTGAGAGAGAGAGAGAGAGAGAGCAGGGGAGGTGCACAGAGAGAGGGAGAGAGAGAATCCCAAGCAGGCTCCACACTGTCAGTGCAGACCCAGACAGCAAGCTCGAACTCACAAACCATGAGATCATGACTTGAGCCTAAAGCAAGAGTCTGACACTTAACTGACTGAGCCACTCAGACAGCTCTATGATATATATATTTTTTAAAAGCCACTCTTGGCAAAAGTTAACGAATTTCTAATAATTATTAGAAAAAAATTATTTTATTATATCCGGAGCTAGAGGTCTAATTTCATTCTCCACTTCTTCTGTAAGACCTACTGATCATTTATGTTTACTAAAAATCTTTCACTTATTTTGATTTTTCAAATGCTTTCTGAAAATATATGCACTAAATAGTTCAATTATAATTCTATAACATTTTTATTTTAAATCTGTACATTTGTTTTATTTCTTTTCCTCAAATTAACTAGGAATGTATGTTTTAATAATGATAAAATAAATTGTTTTTAATTCTGCTACCTAATTTACTAATTTTTAATTTTACCCCTATTATTTTCTCTTTCCTGTTTTTGTTTGACGTTTATTTTATACCATAATCTCCCTCTGTGAATGCTTAATTTAGACCCCTCTCTTCATTAGTTGAATCTTTGAGTACAGATGGTCTCCAACTTACAGTGACTCAAACTTAAGTTTTTTTTATTTTTATAATGGTGCAAAAGCAAAGCAGTTTTGTGGAAACCATCCTTTAAATTTTGAATTTTGATCTTTTCCTAGGCTGGCGATATGTGATATGATACTCTCTCATGATGCTGGACAGTGGCATTCAGCCAAAGATACCAGTCAGCCACACAATCATGAGGGGAAACAGCTAATACACTTACAGGTATTCTGTATCCATACAATCATTCTGTTCTTCACTTTTGTACAGTATTCAAAAAATCGCATAAGATATTCAGCACTTTATTATAAAAATAGGCCTTGTGTGAGATGACTTTGCCCAACTGTAGACTAATAGAAGTGTTCTGAGCACATTTAAGGTAGGCTAGGCTAAGCCATGATGATTGGTAGGTGTATTAAATGCATTTGCAACTTACAGTATTTACTGGGATGTAACCCCATCATAAATTGAGGAAGATTGTTATATAGGTAAGTATACTTGTTGGATCCATTTACCTTTTTAAATCCCTTTACTACCTTACTACTACCACAATCCCTACAAGAAAAGTAAGTTGCCCAGTATTTATTTGTTCAGTTATACCTTTTCACTTCAGCTCTTTAGATTGGTCTATTTTTCTCTAACAATATATGGGAAAATATTTTAGTTCAATATATTTCTACCTAATGATTGATTCTCAGTTAACTTCCTTTAACACAGAGTAAGTCTTGATTTATAGAAACATTTTAATGCAGAAAATTCTCATTTTTTTCACAGAATCTTTAAATGTTGTTTCTACTCAGCTTTCTCTTTCTCTTCTCTTCTTCAGGAAAATTTATAATCTCTCATATTTTTCCTACCCAATCATGTAGATTCAGTTATTTGCATCATTCACGGTGACTTTTATTCTGATACAATATTTTGCCTCTGTCATTAGTGATCTGTTTTCTTTTGCTTTTCTTCTCAGGGGGACAATTACTAATTCAACTTATTGTTTTACTAATTTTTCCGTTACATCTTTTGTCTTCTCCCTTACCTTGCCCAAACACATTTTCTTGAATTTCATTAGTAACCAAAAGCAGACTTCTAACAGACATGTCTCTTCTTTGTGATCTTTCTCTCTGCAAAGCATCTCCTTATTTTTGGATGCTAGTATAATTTATATTTTATGTTATTTAGTTTTTATGTTGGTATTGGAGAGAATAAATATATGTCTATTCATCTCTGAGTGAAGCTTAAAGAACAATTTTGAAAACCAGCCGCAGCATAATGTTTTAATCTGCTCAGGCTTTCATGACAAGAAACCATAGAGTAGATGGTTTGAACAACAGAAAATTTATTTATCAAAGTTCTGGAAGCTAGAAGTCTGAGATAAGGGAGCCAGCATTGTTTGGGTTCTGGTGAGGATTCTCTTCTTGGTTTGCAAATGATTGCCTTCTGTCTGTGTCCTCACAAGGCAGGAAGAACAAGCTCTGTTTTTTTCCTCTTATTATAAGGATATTAATCCCATTATGGGTGTTCCATCCTTTTTACCTCATCAAAATATAATTACCTCCCAAAGGCCACACCATCAAATACCGTCACAGTTGGTGTTAGGAATTCACCACATGTATTTTGGGGATACACCAACATTCAGTCTACAACATTCTACCCCTGGACCCCCAAAATCCATGTCCTTCTCACAGATAAAATCTATTTATTTATCCCAACAGCACCAAAAGTCTTAACTCATTCTAGCATCAACTGTAACATTTAAAGTCCAAAGTCGAAACGCAAGTGTGATGCCAGCAAAGTGGTGGCATAGGAATATCTAAAAAACTCAATAGCTCAGAAACATAAATTTGAACCACTATATGCACATGAATACACCTTCACAAGAGCAAAAATTACAGGTGAGAGATTACAGCACCTGGGTAAAGCACAGAAATAGGAAAGAATGCATTCAGGAAGGTAGGAAAGATAAATGCACACCATCTCCATTATCTTTCCCTCATACTGGAGCAGCCCAGGGTGGAAAGGATCACCTTCCACGTGGGAGGAGAATAAAGCGAGCTTGACTTCACTACATATCTGAGAGCCAGTTCACCCCAGCACCAGACCACCTCAGAGTTGGCCCACCTTGGTACCAGGCCAACCCCTGTGGGTCTAGGTGACTCCCTACAGGATTCTTCCAGCCTATGTCCAGCTCACCTTGACAGTCGGCAGACTCCTGTGGTTCCAGGTGGATCCTGTGGCACTGGGCTTCCCACAGACTCCAGGGACCCCAGTCTTCTATCTTATCTGTACTTGCAGACTCAGATGACCACAGGCAGCTCCTAGGACACGAGGCTGCCAGCAGGCTCACATGAACACAACCAGACCACACCTATCTACCAACCCGCCCTTCTCTCCCCAGTGCCTGCCAGCTCCAGAAGCCCCAGATGGCACCCTCAGCACCAGGTTCCCCTGGTGGGCTCCTGCAGACCCAGGTTTGAAAATTTTGCATACCTCAAAGAATACCATAAAATTGAGATTTAACTGAGTCATGGTATGGAAGCCACATAGCAAGTCCTGAATACATGTTACTAATTATTATCTCGGCATGTCAGGAAGGAAGTAGTGTTCTGAAGGGCAGCATTAATATTAGTAGAATTACTCTGAAGTGAGTTGTCATCAAAATGGAATTGAATAGTTTGCTTGCCGGTGACCCAATTCTAGTAATTAACACTAAGTGGCGTTTCGAAAAAGATCAGTGGTAGATTTATATGATACAGCCATAAGGAAGATTTGAAACTCCAAGTGCTTTGTAGTATAAAAACTCAATAGCTCATTAAAGTACATTAGCAAATCCACATGTTGGGAAGAAGACTATCTGTGATCTGAGTGTTTATTACTCTATCAATGTTTACAACTCTATTTAGTGCATCTCTCTAGGCTATCATTTTATCTTTAAATCTCCCATACCGGGTACCATGTTGGCAAATAGTAGACACTCAATAACTACATGTAGAAAAAATATATATATTTTAATAAAACAATGACCTGCTTATGATAAAATAGAGTTTATTGAGAACAGAACAATACTTATACTGAGAAATTTGTGTTTTTAAAATTATTTCAGTCACATTAATTAAAATAGAGATAAATTTCTCAAACTGCCTTTACAGTCGTTGTTTTCTTAGCTCAACACTTTTTTTAAGTGTTCTTATGAATTTTATGAAGAATAGTGAGGTGAGAACAAAATCATGAGAAGAGGACCTTCTAATTTAAATGTCACCAAAGTTTTTCACCAATTTTTTAATTATTATTATTATTACCTTAAAATTATCTATTAGGGCACCTGGCTGGCTCAGTTGGTTAAGCGTCCAACTTCAGCTCAGGTCATGATCTCATGGTTCATGAGTTCAAGCCCCACATAGGGCTCTGTGCTGACAGCTCAGAGCCTGGAGCCTGCTTCAGATTCTGTCTCCCTCTCTGCCCCTCCCCCACTCACACTCTCTCTCTCTCTCTCTCTCTCTTTCTCTCTCAGAAATAAATAAACATTAAAATTGTGTATCAAAGGAAATGTGGAAATGTGTTTAATCATGAGAATTAGGGGGCAGGATAAATCTTGCATTCCAGCATGATAAAGTAATATGTTTATTAATCAATAAAATACCTTAATTGTGAAAAATTAGCTTCAAGAATATTCATATGCTTGTGAAAATGGGAAATTAAATATTAAAAGTTAATGAATATAACCATTAAAAGAACACACAAGAAACCACATATTATAATATAACCTCTCTTTTGTTTTTACTTTTTAAGCTCTCGTGTTGTTTTTTTTGAATTGTAAAGTAACCACATTAAGAAGACAGAGATATTGGTGCACATTCTATTATATTAAATAGCTAGAACATATAAGAATATCCATATACATATTGACATTCAAGTATATATCAGTTAAATTAAATACTTTACCATGAAAACATTCATTTTACCATGGAACAATTGAATTTTCACATTTAATTGAATGAGTGGTCATAAAAAAAGTTCTAGATAATTGAAGGTTGGAGATTGATTTATACAACTGAACAGGGAGTTAAGCAGTTGAAACGATTTGTTGCAAGTAAAAATTCAGAATACAAAAACAATACTATTGGGACTCCTGGGTGGCTCAGTTGGTTAAACATCCAACTCTTGATTTTGGCTCACATCATGATCTTGTGCTTAGTGGGTTCCAGCCCAGTGTCAAGCCCCATGTTAGGAGTGGAGCCTTCTTGGGATTCTTTCTATGCCCCTCCCCACCTTTCACTCATCTCTCTTGCTCCAAACAAACAAACAAATAAATAAATAATCAAGCACAAAGTAAAACAAAACAAAACAAAAAAATAATAATACTTTTTAAGGGTAAGATCTATGTGTTCCCAAAACGTCCTCAATCTTCATTAGATCCATAGCACTTAATATGATGCCTGACATGTGATGAACATTTGATACATATATGTTGAATGAGTTTATTAGCACACTGTTGAGCAAATAAACATATTTGTTTATGAAAATATACATATATATAGGTATATATGTATTATAGGTCAGTATTATTATAGGCCAGTATTATTTTAAAATGTTTAATTAATTAACCTAAAGCTTATTTTGTGCTCCACAGGCCAGGGCCCAGCAAGAAGTGGTAAGGTAAATTAGACTTTCTATCTATTTACCAGGAGGTCATAGTATGGAGGAAGATAAAGTTTTGGAATAATGAAGTATTATGCTAAGTTTTAAAATGATATCCCTGAAGTGAAAAAAAGCACAGAACAAGACCTGGAAATCTTAGACAAGACTTCTTAGAGGCCAATGATACATGAATAGACATCAAAGAAGGAGTGAGGAAGTGGGTAAAGGATATTTTGGACAAAAAAAAAATACAATAAAAGAAACTATTATGCTGGTCTGAAGGAATACAGTGTGTCCAGGGGGAAAAAACTGTAAAATGGTTTTTATGAAAGGGATTATTAGGAATGTGGACAAGTGATGGTTTGGATTGATCATCTGGGGCCAGACTACAAAATACTTCTTGAATTTTTGTCTCTAGCTAGCATGAGCTCAACAAACATTTTTTGTAAAGGGCTGGATAATAAATATTTTAGGCTTTGTGGGACATTTATTCACAACTACTCAAATTCACTGCTGTAGTGTGAAACAGCCATATGCAATATGTAAATGGATGTGGTTCTGTCATAATAAAACTTTATTTACAAAAAGAAGCAATGATCTGTAGTTTCCCAAGACCTGGGAAAAAGTATCATCAAATTTTATTAAGGAAGTATTATAGGGAAAACAATTTGAAACATTCACTTGATCTTTCCCTTTACCTCTGTTTTGTGCAGATTTCAACCTATTAATAACCAATGTTGTGTCTGGACCAGCTCTTGTGGTTCTTATGATTACAAGATGTCTACAGCAAAAACTATGAGTAAACTTTGAAAAAAAAAAAAAAGCCCACAAGATATTATTATTTACAAGTTCTGGAAGATACATGATGGACCACAGAGTGAGTTCCCAAGTAGAGAGAGAGAGAAGGAGCACAAACCTGGGGTTCTGCTTTTATTGGGGTATAAGGCTGGAGTCTAGGTTTTCTCGGGTTCACTATTTATTGGTAAACTGAAAACTCCAAAGTGGGAATTTAAGCACTGTCAGAGAAAAACAAGGGGACTAAATGGTCAGTTATTGAAATCAACCAAGTTCTAGAAAACAAAAACGGCTTGCAAGGGGGAGGGGGGAAGGGGGCAGGGGAGCTGATGTTTATCTAGTCCTGTGGCTGGCAATGTGTTATTCCATACAGCTGTCTTTGAAGTGGATACGTCTTTGAAACGAATGCCTATGAAATCAAAGCTTATGTCAGGCACTTGCATTACAAAAAAAGAAGGAGGGGCGCCTGGGTGGCGCAGTCGGTTAAGCGTCCGACTTCAGCCAGGTCACGATCTCGCGGTCCGTGAGTTCGAGCCCCGCGTCAGGCTCTGGGCTGATGGCTCAGAGCCTGGAGCCTGTTTCCGATTCTGTGTCTCCCTCTCTCTCTGCCCCTCCCCCGTTCATGCTCTGTCTCTCTCTGTCCCAAAAATAAATAAACGTTGAAAAAAAAAAATTTAACAAAAAAAGAAGGACCAACAGTATCTTCATAAACTGTGAGGGAAGAGAGACAAGAGTTACTAGACCCAGGATAGCAGAGGCCACTTGGCCAACCAAACCATACCTGCCTCCATGGTCTGACATACCTATTGGTACAGAATAAGAGGAAAGGGGAAAGAATTTGGGTGACCAAAATTTTAGGGACTGATAATTTTTCCCTAAGAAGAATGAACATATAAGATAGACTACTTAAATTATTACAAAACTAAATTTTTGATACCAAACTAAAAACTGGGTTTTTTTTTTCCTTATCATATTAGGTAGAAGGGCTTACATGACTGAATCAGTTAAAGTACAAAAGCTCAGTTTTCCTTGCACATGTCAGTATTTTCAGTATAGTGTGGTTGATTATGCATTTCTGACTTTTAGAAAACTAAACCTAAATGAAACAAAAACAAAAGCAGGAGGAAAAAAGAATAGAAGGGAAAATCTCCAAGACAGGTACAACAATTAGGATATTTGGTACATTATGATGGGAATCTGAACTAAAAAAAAAAAAAATCTAGTAAAAATAATGAAAATAGATGGATTAAAATGGATTCTAATATTTTAATTTTTTAATGATATGGTTTTGTGATTTAAAAAAGACCAAAAAAATAACTGAATGTGTGATTAATGAATATTTTTATCAATCCTCATGTTAATTCTTTAAAAACAAATGCATCATGTGATTTTCTTCCGAGTTTATGTTTCTTAGTTTTTTTTCTTCACTACATGTTCTAAAATCTAAATTGAAATCAATGTCTACACAATGCCTTAATGATAAACTTAAGCTATATCTCAAAATCTATTTAAAAATAGATTTTTTTTTTAACATTTATTTTTGAGACAGAGAGAGAGCATGAACAGGGGAGGGTCAGAGAAAAAAGGAGACACAGAATCTGAAACAGGCTCCAGGCTCCGAGCTGTCAGCACAAAGCCCGACGCGGGGCTCAAACCCACGGACCACGAGATCATGACCTGAGCCGAAGTCCAACGCTTAATCAACTGAGCCACCCAGGCGCCCCTAAAAATAGATTTCTAACTAATAAAATAATAGTGAAAGGAACAATCCAAATGACAGCCCTACCTTAGTTTAAAGCTAGGTTCTCTTTTCTGTTTATTATGGATCTTTGATAAGAAATACAATTGCTGAGAAGTCTGTTTTGCTTGCTGTTTGCTATGAGCATTGTGAGACCTTTCCTGAATGTAACCCGCTGTGTAGTAGAATGGGTTGTAAACCTTCCTAAATGTAATGGAATGAGTGGTTGTACATAAACTAACCGGCGTTTCTCGCTTCTGTAAACCTGCTTGCTTAGCACATTCCTCACCTATCCCCTTCCCCCTTTTTTTTTTTTTTTCTCTCTCTCCCACCACAAGTAACAGACAAAGGACGCCCAATCAGAAAACCACAAATGTCCTTACTTTAGAATTTACCTATCAGGACCCTCACTCACCTATGCTGTTTGTCCCTGTCTATAAAAACCCTATACCAACTCTGATCGGGGCCTCTGTGTGTCACCGGCAACGGGTGCGCAGAGGTCCAGGTTCGAACCTGCAATAAACGACCCTTGCCGCTTGGCTTTGACTCACGACTCTGGTGGTCTTTTGTGGGAGGTTTTAGAACATCGGGCATTACATTTGGAGGTCCCACCGAGATCTCCCCCGAGCTCACCAGACTTCTGATCAATGGGTCGTATCTGATTCCGATCGGTAAGTAAGCCGGCTCTAACGTTCTTCCTTTTCTCTCTAATCTGTGCTTCTTCTCTGGAGAACCGGTTCTGTCTGGAAGCTGGTGTGACCCTGGCGGACGCGCTATAGGGCACCCAGCCGGGGTCAGTTGGAGACGTCCACTGACATCTGGGGCTCCTTGGCCCATCTGGGGACCTGATTGGTCCATCTGGGGACCTGATTGGTCCATCTGGGGCTGTTTGGCCCATCTGGGGCTCCTTGGCCCATCTGGGGACCTGATTGGTCCATCTGGGGACCTGATTGGTCCATCTGGGGCTGTTTGGCCCATCTGGGGACCTGATTGGTCCATCTGGGGCTGTTTGGCCCATCTGGGGACCAGGTCGGTCCATCTGGGGCTCCTTGGCCCATCTGGATTCTTTTCTGGGGGCTGCTTACGCCCAACGCGCCTGCGAACTAAATACTTTCATTTTCTTTATGAACCTCCAGAGTGCTAAAAATATCTCTAGGCGTCTAAAAAAAAGAAGAAAAACCATCTAGGCATGCCAATTATTACCGGTATTTTGATATGATGTATGTCTGTGTGTCTGTCTGTTGAATGGAATGATTGTTGGGAGTCAGGGGCACGCGCCTGACTTACCCTATGTGTAGTCCCACAGCATAAGCTACGGGATTCGAGTGGGCTCTAACCCGATTTCCGCGGTGATCCTCATACGGCTTAAGGCGGTCAAAATCTTTTTGATCCGAGCAGGGGGTTTATACCTGCCCGCCCATGCTAAGAGGCACCTAAGTTCCCGCGAGGGACGCGGACGGGCGAGTACGCGAGTGCTTCTTTGTCAGTCTAAAGAGTGCTTCTTTGTCAGTCTAAATGTATTGTCACCCCGGGGCCCTTGTAAATACCGCCGTAACCCTCTCTGTCGGGCTAGCCAAGAAAGTTGGAACCGCTGCGAAAGATTTTTGTTAGTTCTTGTTTTTCTTTCATAGGTCAGATGTTTTATTGGAATTAAGTGTTTTCTCGGCTGATCAGAATTAATTATTCCATCCTTTGTTTCTCTCTCCTCCTTTCTCAGCTCCCTGCGGCTTTCCTTCCTGCCCCCTGGCCAGCGGCGCCCCCCCCCTCTTCTCCTCTCCTCTTCCTCAGAATTATAATATGGGCCAAACGCAGAGCACCCCTCTCTCCCTCCTCCTCGCCAATTTCAGGGACGTAAAAGCTAGAGGACACAGCTTAAGCCTAGACATTCACAAAAGGAAGTTAATTACCTATTGCCGCTCTGAATGGCCCACCTTTGGGGTTAATTGGCCTACAGAAGGAACCTTCTGCCTCCCTGTGGTCCTTAAAGTAAAATCAAAAATTTTCCTACCAGGGAAAGAAGGTCACTCGGATCAGATTCCCTATATTCTGGTGTGGCAAGATTTAGTAAAAAACTCTCCCAAGCCGCCAACTCCAACTGCACCCTTTGATCTCCCCGACAACCAAGATTTACCTTTCCTTGACCCTCCCCCTTATCAGGTTCCTGCAAGCTGCCCTTATCCCTGCTGCGCCGGCAGAGCCTCCCATAGCCCAGCCCATAGGAGAACTGGAGAATAGGGAGGCTCAACCCGCGCCCATGCCTAGTGGGGGCAAAGTCCAAGGGCCGGCTGGACATACCCGTAGGTGGGCCCCACATGAGCCAGGACTCCACCTTCCTGACTCCACCGTAGCTTTACCCTTACGGGAAATAGGGCCTCCCGATGATACGGGGAATCCCCGACTTCAATACTGGCCCTTCTCTACTAGTGACCTATATAACTGGAAAACCCAGAATGCCCGATTTTCTGACAACCCTAAAGATTTAATAAGTCTCTTAGACAGCGTTATGTTTACTCACCAACCCACCTGGGATGATTGTCAGCAGCTCCTCCGAATCCTGTTCACCACCGAGGAGCGAGAACAAATTCAATTGGAGGCAAGAAAGCTGGTTCCTGGAGATGACGGCCAACCCACTGCTAACCTTGATCTCATTAACGCAGCTTTTCCCTTGACCCGACCCCCACAGGATGGCTGGGACTACAACACGGCAGAAGGTAGGGGACGGCTGCGCATTTATCGCCAGACTCTAATGGCGGGTCTCCGGGCTGCTGCACGCAAGCCCACTAATTTGGCAAGAGTGTATTCAATAATACAAGGTAAGACAGAGAGCCCTGCCGCTTATTTAGAAAGATTAATGGAAACCTTCAGACAGTATACCCCCATGAACCCCAAGGCCCCCGAAAATCAAGCTGCTGTTGTAATGGCCTTTGTAAATCAAGCAGCCACTGATATTAAAAAGAAACTCCAGAAGCTAGAGGACCTGGAGGGAAAACAGATTCAGGACTTACTCCGCATTGCCCAGCGTGTCTATAATAATAGAGAGACTCCAGAGGACAGGCAACTTAAAGCCACCGAGAAAATGACCAAAGTCCTGGCTACTGTTGTCCAAAAGCCCCTGGATAAACACAAGCCCCTAGATAAGGACCAATGCGCCTATTGCAAAGAAAAAGGCCACTGGGCCCGAGAATGCCCTAAAAAGAAAAAGCCACATTATGGTCAAAAACCGTGGCAGCCAAAAACCACACCCGCCCTCTTCACTCAAGATGCAGAATAGGGGGGACGGGGTTCGGATCCCCTCCCCGAACCTAGGGTAACGCTACAAGTGGAGGGGAACCCAGTTCAATTCTTAGTCGACACAGGGGCACAACATTCGGTCTTGATCAGACCCCATGGAAAAATCTCTGAAAAATCTTCCTGGGTCCAAGGGGCTACTGGAATAAGAAAATATCCCTGGACCACCCAGAGAACTGTGGACCTAGGAAATGGAAAGGTCACCCATTCCTTCCTAGTCATCCCTGACAGCCCGTGCCCCTTATTAGGAAGAGACTTACTCACTAAAATGGGGGCCCAGATTCATTTTACGCCAGGAGGCCCCCAAGTGACTGGCCCGCACAACCAACCCATTACCATACTTACTCTAAGATTAGAAGATGAATATCGACTCCATCAGGGGCCACCCTCACAAAGTCAAAACATAGAGCCCTGGCTCCAGCAGTTTCCGGAAGCATGGGCTGAAACCGGGGGTATGGGATTGGCTAAACATTGCCCAGCTCTATTCATAGAGCTGAAGCCAGGGGCAGATCCAGTTCGGGTCCGACAATACCCGATGTCAACGGAAGCCAAAAATGGCATCACACCACATATCCGTCACCTCCTAGACTTAGGCATCTTACGTCCCTGCCTCCCTGTTACCAGACCCGGACTTAGATACCCCTCTCCATGACTGCGCTGAGATATTGACACAGGTTCATGGAGTTCGGGAAGATTTACAGGACCATCCGCTGCCAGACGCCGAAGTTACCTGGTTCACTGACGGCAGCAGCTTTATACATCAGGGTCAAAGGTACGCGGGGGCGGCAGTCACAACTGAAACTGAGACTGTTTGGGCAGAGCCTTTGCCAGCTGGCACCTCTGCCCAACGGGCTGAACTTGTGGCCTTAACTAAGGCACTGACTTTGGGAAAAGACAAGAGACTAAATGTGTACACCGATAGCAGATATGCTTTTGCTACGGCCCACATACATGGAGCAATATACAGAGAGAGGGGACTGTTAACTGCAGAGGGGAAAACCATCAAAAACAAAGAAGAAATATTGGCTCTTTTAAAAGCACTCTGGCTGCCTAAACGACTAGCCATCATACATTGCCCAGGCCACCAAAAACCGATCACACCGGTGGCCAGAAGAAATAATTTGGCTGACCAGGTGGCCCGAGAGGTGGCCTTACAGGTGGACTGTGCTTTAATGACCACCCTACCAGACCCCGGTCCAGCTAGTTTACCAGAAAGTCCCACCTACACTAAAAAAGACCTAGACTGGATCCAAAAATTGCCTATGACTCAGTGCCTTAACGGATGGTGGAGAGCAGCAGACTGTAGCATAATCCTCCCAGAGGAAATGGGAAATAAAGTTTTATCCAAGATGCACCGAGCCACTCATATGAGCACGAGAAAAATGCAAGACTTAATAAGACATGCTAGGATCACCATCAAAGACTCTAGGACAAAAATCGAACAGATAGTTACTAGCTGTAAAGCTTGCCAACTAACTAACGCCACCAACCACGGGAAAAACCCTGGCTCAAGAACTCGCGGAACCAGGCCGGGAGCCTATTGGGAAGTAGACTTCACCAAGGTAAAGCCTGGAAAATATGGATACAAATATCTGCTAGTGTTTATAGATACCTTTTCAGGATGGACAGAGGCCTTCCCCACCAAGCATGAGACTGCGCAGATAGTAGCAAAGAAAATGTTGGAAGACATCATGCCCAGGTACGGATTCCCTACCCTAATAGGATCAGACAACGGACCAGCATTCATTTCAAAGGTAATACAAGGGATAGCGTAGTTTATTGGGGCCGATTGGAAACTACATTGTGCATATAGACCCCAAAGTTCAGGACAGGTAGAAAGAATGAATAGAACCCTAAAAGAGACCCTAACCAAATTGACCATGGAGACTGGCGCTAACTGGGTAGTCTTACTCCCCTACGCTCTGTTTAGGGTGCGGAACTCCCCTTACAAACTTGGATTAACCCCCTTTGAAATCATGTATGGAGTGCCCCCCCTATAATTCCCAACCTATAGTCTAATGTGTTAACTGAATTTGATGATCATGAACTTCTTATTTCCCTGAGGGAACTCCAGCACACCCACCAGGAAGTTTGGCCCAGATTGAGAGACATTTATAAGAATGGGCCCCCTCCTGAGCCGCATCACTACCGACCCGGAGATTGGGTATACGTGCGGAGACACCAGCAAGAGAACTCATTACTGCAGGGGCTCTAACTCTGGCCATCCTACTTCTCGCTCTCACATTCGGCCCCTGCATCATAAACAAAAATTATTAAGTTTGTCCAAGACAGGTTCAATGCTGTACAATTAATGGTCTTACGAACTCAGTAGAAAACTGAAGATCCAAGATTGGCTCTTTAGGCACAAGAAAAAGGGGGGAATGAAAGGAACAATCCAAATGACAGCCCTACCTTAGTTTAAAGCTAGGTTCTCTTTTCTGTTTATTATGGATCTTTGATAAGAAATACAATTGCTGAGAAGTCTGTTTTGCTTGCTGTTTGCTATGAGCATTGTGAGACCTTTCCTGAATGTAACCCGCTGTGTAGTAGAATGGGTTGTAAACCTTCCTAAATGTAATGGAATGAGTGGTTGTACATAAACTAACCGGCGTTTCTCGCTTCTGTAAACCTGCTTGCTTAGCACATTCCTCACCTATCCCCTTCCCCCCCTTTTTTTTTTTTTTCTCTCTCTCCCACCACAAGTAACAGACAAAGGACGCCCAATCAGAAAACCACAAATGTCCTTACTTTAGAATTTACCTATCAGGACCCTCACTCACCTATGCTGTTTGTCCCTGTCTATAAAAACCCTATACCAACTCTGATCGGGGCCTCTGTGTGTCACCGGCAACGGGTGCGCAGAGGTCCAGGTTCGAACCTGCAATAAACGACCCTTGCCGCTTGGCTTTGACTCACGACTCTGGTGGTCTTTTGTGGGAGGTTTTAGAACATCGGGCATTACAATAGGACATATTAATGCATTGATTATAGGAAAAGTGGAAATTTAGGGAAAGGAAGCAGCTGAAGTTGACTCTAATATTTCTTGTAAAATTAAGTAAATGATGACATCATTAACCAAGACAATACAGGTGGAGTAAGACTTAGAAGTACAAGCTAATCGATTTAGATTGAGTCATGTCAATTTCAAGTCATCTATGAGATACACTGAAAGTAATGGATCTCGGAACAGAGGAAGAACATAGATATTACAATCATCCATAGACTGGAAATTATAAGACTGGTTGATTCTAAAGATGATTCCACTCGAGGACAGCATCTGGAACAAGAGATTGGCCAATGTCTAATAGACAGCACCAAGGTTTATTGTGTGGAGGGAGAGAGATGTGTTAAGAATTCTGAGATGTCGTTATAGTCATGATAAAAGAACACAGAAGAGTAAACTCCTGAGATCCAAGGGAGAGGGGAGTTTCACAAATACAGAGGGTATACCCAGTAGCAATGTCAAAAGCTAACAGTAGGTCACATTAAATGAAAACTTAAGCCTTTGCATGGGAGACTTCAGCAGAGAAAGAATTTTGGACTGGAAGTCCAAAGCTGTGATGGAAATGTGAATTGATTTGAGGAAATGGAAACTTTTTATTCTTGTTTTTGCTATTTTCAAAGAAGATGGAAGTGACAAGAAACCAAAAGAGAAAATAATAGATAAGGAGGGAGGCTGATGCAAGAGGAATGTAAAGAATGTTTCAGGGGCATCTGGGTGGCTCAGTTGATTAAGCATCAGACTTCAGCTCAGGTCATGATCTCTCCATCCATGAGTTCAAGCCTGGCATTGGGCTCTGTGCTGACAGCTCAGAGCCTGGAGCCTGCTTCCTACTCTGTGTCTCCTTCTCTCTCTCTCTCTCTCTCTCTCAAAAATAAATAAACATTAAAAAAGTTTAAAAAAGAAAAAAAAAGAAAGTTTCAGAAACAGATAGATTTGATCCCAGGGCACCAACAAAAGTTAAAGCTCTGAGTGCTGTATTTACTCTGTTTATTTGCTCTGGGCCAAGGTGAGTAAGGAAAATGTGCAGAGTAAAAGTTTCGAATAGTTGCTATAGGAAATATGAAAAAGGCTATGGATAAGTATGCATGTTGGCAGGATGGCATTGGTATTGTAGGTGATATTTCAAAACCATCAAGTTATAATTATGCCATTCAGAGTTATTAGTTAATTATCCCCTCAGCAGGCTAAAAACAGGAAAATTCCATTTTAAGAAACCAAAGTGAGAAAAAAATTCTACGAAATTTTTCTTGAGTTAATCTCATTTCCTTGTAAAAAGAATAGTTCACTGAAATGTTTATCAGCACTTAGAAAAGAAAAAAAAAATTTTAAGGATCTGGAGGAAAGAATAAGAATTATATCAAGGATTTTATAAGCTTCAGTAAAATTAGTATAAAACCAGCAGTATTATTTAGCAAAATTTATATTAGTTCAAAGCTTCTTAGAATTAAAAACCAATTTTAATCAAGTGTGTCTTATAAAACTGGAAGGGGTGTATTTACCACCTGCAGAGGTAGTTCTGTTAAAATAGCACTCTTGATAAAGAATAGGAGACTTTAATTAAGGAATACTTGAAACCAAATTTGAATGATATCCAACAATGGCTACAGTATTATTCTTTATTTTTATTTGTATTATGAAATATTGGCACGGTATACTTTTTAAAGTTGAATTTGGTATGAGAAGATTTGGGCTCAAATTATGGTTCAACTCCAATTATAATTTTTTTTATTCACACCTCCTTCAACAGTTAAAATCAATTGTTTAGGGACACCTGGGTGGCTCAGTCAGGTTAAGTGTCCAACCCTTAGCTTCTGCTCAGGTCATGATCACACAGTTTCCAGGGTTCGAGCCCTGCATCGAGCTCTGTGCTCACAACACAGAGCCTGCTTGGGATTCTCTCTCTCTCTCTCTCTCTCTCTCTCTCTCAAAATCTCTCTCTCTCTCTGCCCCTCCCCCCTTGTGCTGCCTCTGTCTTTCTCAAAATAATAAATAAACTAAAAAAAATTCAATTATTTACACAGCTATGTCCACATCAGACCATACTGAGATAGTGGATTCTGTTGTTTGTTTTTGTTCTTTATCTTTGACTCAATTGCAGTAGGAAGGAATAGGTAAGCAAAGTTGTTGCGGTTTTGGGGTGATGGTGGGGGGTCTGGAGCCGACAGGCAAGAAAGAATTCTTGAGGAATCTCTGGTTCAAAAAGGTGATTTTATTAAAGCGTGGGGACAGTATCCAGTATCCGTGGGAAGATAAAGTTGCCCCGGGGATTATGAGGAGTGACTGATTATACACTGGGGAGCTGTGGGAGGAAAAGGCAAGGGAAGTTTCCAAAAGGATTTTCATATGCTAAAGAAGTCTCCCAGGATCCCAGAGGCCTGGCTATTGTCAAGCTGAGGTTGTTTCTCCCTCCAGCAAAGCATTAACATTAAGACAGTAGGGAGTTCTTGGAGGAATGTTCTACTCTGCCAGCCTCAAGTATTTGTCAATGGGCTGCAGGTTACAAGGAAATTTAATTTTATCTGCCATTTCCTTCTACCTTTGTTTCTCACATCAAAGTGTTTGAAGCCTACCTAGCTGGTGCTTAATAAATGAAACATTATTGTTACTGGTTTTTTAAATTTTTTTTTAATGTTTATTTATTTTTGAGAGTGAGAGAGACAGAGGATGAATGGGGGGAGGGACAAAGAGAGAGGGAGGCACAGGATCTAAAGCAGGCTCAGGGCTGTCAGCACAGAGCCCAAGGTAGGACTCAAACCCACAAACTGTGAGATTATGACTTGAGCCTAAGTCAGACGCTTAACCCACAGAGCCACCCAGGTGCCTGTATTATTATTGTTTTTGTACACGTTTTTAAACCAACTTTTAAGGCATCTTTATACACCACAGTCTGTATCTTTCATGGTTTAAATTTAGGGAGAGTTTTCTTCGTGCAATAAAAAAGGTATTAATTACACCCTTTACAATGCTGAACTGACTTATGAAATAGTCCACAGATAGTATTTTTATGATCCATTCAACTGATCAGCTAATGTGAAAATGCATAAATTTCCTGTTATGAAAACCATGACTTCCATTTTGCAGCTAGGACGTTAAGAGAATCACGATTTAACAAGGAGAGTGGTGTTACAGCAAAAAGTAATGACATTATAGAAATTTCATATAGAAAATGTTTCAAAGCCTTCCCAAACTACACGCAAGCTTTTCTTACCTCAGAACAAGTGAATTAAAATTAAATGAAAAAGCAAACCAAACTTTTACTTTTCATATAGAGTTGGTATACCTAATGAGGAATTTCTTATATTATTATAGTATATGTGAAGCTCTTTTCCTAAAATAAGCTTAGTTTTTCTTTCTGACAGGAAAGTATCTTCAGTTTTTAACTTGATTTTCTTAGATGCAAGAACAATAAGATGTCTACCTCCGATTCTGTGTACATTATAATGAAACATAAAATACCAAACACATATCACTTTGGAGTCGTACTTATTAAATTTCATTTTTGGAACAAGACATAGTTGAAAGCTCCCTTAAAGTAATATTGCAATTACAGTTTATGTTCAAACCACAACAGGGGAATTCTAATTCTCTGTATGAATGGTTATATGGCTGGTAGGGCAGATGTTTTCCTCCAGCTAGTGGTTCTCACAGAAGCTTCTCCCGGGGTATCTCCTACCTCTCCCAAAGGAAACGACAACAAAAACACCACCACAAACTGGATATGGACTGACTGCAAACGAAGCAATCTCATTTACTGTTGAATGGAATAGTGCCCCACGGTAGATTGTTTGTTGCTAAAATGTTAAGAAGCTATGTCACTACCACTATTGTAAAGTGGATGTAGCAATGCAAAGCAAAAGTTCTCTGCTGATTCTGCATTGTTTTTTATGGAATGGCTAGTATAAATACCCTGTAAGCTTTGCAGTGTGTGAGGAGACAAAGTATTAATCAAGCACCAGGGGAGCTCACCCCACATTAGACCCCCTAAGGATTCTGAAAGTATTTTCAGCAGAGCAATTCCAGTGCCTCTGGCAGTCAAAGGGTTTTGGTATGTTAAACTCAACTGCAATTTTCATGGAGTGAGGAGAGAGAGGCTCTGGAATGCTTAATGTGGCAATATGTAGCTGCTCAAAAGGTGTGGATTCTGTTGTTTGTTCCTACACTTACTTTACCTGACAGAATCCTACTTATATCCTATGGTTTTAAAGACATGAAACACAAAGAGCGTCTGGTTTTTGGCAGTTAGACAGACTGCATCTTTACGAAGAGAGCTGAAAATAAAAGCAAACCAAAGATGTCATGGTTCTCAAATTATTTTGTGGTTAACCAACCTGAACTTGGTCTAATGTATAGATGACCATACAAATGATTAGACTCATTTTTCCTTCTATCGTCTAACCATTCTTGGATTTCTTGAAACAACTTATTCCATTTTGGTAATATTTACTATTTCCATTACTGCAATGAGTCCCTCAATTAGAGATACATCTTTGTTCAAAAATCAAGGATTATCAGCTGACAACTGAAATAGAATGAGAACTGCCTGGGTATCTGCACTGACTTTGGAGAGTTAAAGTTAATTGAGATAATTTACCTAAGAAGTCAAGAATATGATAAACAAATAAATAAGCGAACCAACAGCCTTCTCTACCAACTTTTTCCTGTACATGTATTTCATTACATTATTTTAGCCTAACTTAGGGTATGGGATGGAAAGGAGTGAAAGCAAAAGGGAAAGCAGAAAGAAAGCATGTTAGTCATTTATAGAGAAAGCATTTACAATGGAACAAAAATGCACCAGAGTTAAATTGCCTACCAATTTAGCTCTTTCCATGTATAAATACCATATAAGCCTTGCAGTATTTTAGGAGACAAAATCCTTCAATATCAACATGTTGAAAAACACCGGAATATTATAGTCATACATAGAATATTTGACAAAGAAGATAAATATTTATTATGTGATGCTGTGTCTGAATATAGGGAAAAAAAAACACAAATAAAATTTGAGGGGTCTAAATATGAACATTTAGAAGGCACACAATTCTTTTGATCAGAGTAATAATACATACAATTCTTTTAATTGAAATAATAGTAGAAAATTGTGCTTGTACAGAAGGATATGAAGTGATTTTGTTAAGTTTATATTATCTGTAAATATGAATACTGAATTATACTCTGTAGTAAAGCTATGTTATTAATATTTTACAGGTCAATTTTCAATTATAAGATACATATGTAGAATTTGCAGCATTGCATTTATATGAGTTATTGCAGAGATCCAGGGGGTATGATTGGTCCCAAAGAAAAGAATTGATTTGGCCAAAGTGATAAACTGCTCATGCTCAAATATGTCTCAAATTAGTCCTTTTAATTTTTATGTAATTTATTTTACCTCTTATAGATCACACAGAATTTCCACTGGAGCTTCTGTCCCCTTTCCATTCTAAATCCAATGTTCATTATTTCCACAAGTGTTAGCATTTGTATTCCTTAATAAAACTTTTTTTTTTTAAGTTTATTTATTTATTTGGGGGGTGGGTGGCAGAGAGAGGGGGAGAGAGAGAATCCCAAGGAAGCTCCATACTGTCAGCACAGAGCCCTAAGCAGGGCTCAATCTCAAGAACCATGAGATCAGGACCTGATCAACTGAGCCACCCAATTGCCCCTAAAACTTAATATTGCAGTTATTGTTAAATGGCATTTGATGTTGTTGCCATTACTGTTGTTTTTAAGATATTATTAAGTTAAATTCTTCTTCTTACTAAAGAGTCATTTTTTTAAGTTTATTTATTTATTTTGAGAGAGACAGAGACAGCACAAGTGGGGATGGGCAGAGAGATTAGAGAGAGAGAGTGAAACCCAAGCAGACTGTTCACTGAAAGTACAGAGTTTGAGGTGGGGGTCAAACCCATGAAGCTGTGAGATCATGACCTGAGCCAAAATCGAGAGTAAGACACTTAACCAACTAATCCACCCAGGCACCCCTTATTAAAGTCATCTTAAGAGACTTGTTCCTGCCCATTTGGCAGGAAAGGTTTGAACACAGCTATTTTTACACTAATTTTTCTGAAAATTAACAAGATTTCATATAATTTTTGACCTTTCTTACAGATCCTTTTATGCTCTGTAAAAATAATATATTTGTTGTTAAACATATCAATACATTTTATAAATTTTGTCATGTCCTGAGGTATTTTATTTTGTCCTCAGACACAGCTACTGATGATGCAAAATCTGATGCCATTCTTATTGTTATTGTATTGTAAGTAACCTGACTTGTGCCTCTGGATCCTTAGAATTTTGCAATCTCCTTAGTGGTCTGAAATCTGACTTGGATATGTTTAAGAGTGAGTCTTCAAAATTTTTCTCCTGTTTTTGTTCAGTGGAACATTTCAATAGAAAAACCCATGTGTATTTTTCTAATCAGGGCATTTTTTATGTCGTGTTTATGTTATTGTTCTGGTTGAATAAATAATGGATCTGATTGATATCTTCTCAATCTCTTTCTCTCTCTCTCTTTCATATGTGTGTGTGTGTGTGTGTGTGTGTATAGTATAAATATAGTATATATGTACAACACAACATATATGTGTGTATATATATAGATATAGGTATATATAGTATTTTTAACTCCATATTTTTCTTTCTTTTGTATTTTTATAGTCTATAATTTCTTTTTTTTTTTTTAATTTTTTTTTTTTCAACGTTTATTTATTTTTGGGACAGAGAGAGACAGAGCATGAACGGGGGAGGGGCAGAGAGAGAGGGAGACACAGAATCGGAAACAGGCTCCAGGCTCCGAGCCATCAGCCCAGAGCCCGATGTGGGGCTCGAACTCACGGACCGCGAGATCGTGACCTGGCTGAAGTCGGGTGCTTAACCGACTGCGCCACCCAGGCGCCCCAATAGTCTATAATTTCAAGACCAATTGCTAGATGTGTGTTTTTTTCTCAAGACCACCTGGAGCATATGGCTGCTCCCATTATTGAATCACTATATTAGACACTTGAAACTAATATAACACTATAAAAATAAAATAAAATATATAAAATAAATAAGTAATTTAAAAAACAAAGTGTAACTGCCCATTAATAACTATAGAGTCTCTGCTACTTAGTCAGTCTCTCTCTGCCTCAGTTTCCTCATTTGTGAAATGGAAATGGTAAGAGTCTCAAGTTCATAGATTTGTTGTGAGATCGTATGAGTTAAAAATATACCAATTTTATAGAATAATACCTAACCTATTATAACCACTAAGTAAACATTATCCATTTATTTGATCAAGGATTTGGTTTTTAGCCTTGGTAATATATTATTCAGTTTATTCATTAATTTTTTTTTCTTATTTCAAAAGCCAAGTAAATTTTACTTGCTCTCTTTGCTCTTGGCTTTGTTACAGCTGGGTCTATTTTTCAATGTATGATTTAGCCTACACAATCTCTCCATAGAAATTTATTAGCAAATAGTGTTATGATTATTGTTTCCAAGCATTCTTCCTGAGTAATGTGGTAACAATGTGGTCTTTTCATGTCTTTGTCATTCTATATATGTCTGGTAATCTTTGGGGGTTTTTTGGTTTCATTTTAATGAAAATAACCATGTTGTTTAATATATGGAGCTGATACGGGTTTCTTTTTTAGTTCTATGGGTCTCTTTCCACAGGAGATGACTTCCTTTGTAAGGAAGGGTGATGGGCAGCTCCACACAAGAGGATGCCTGTAGGTAGGATGCTGGCCTGCAAAATGCCTGACCATAGCGCCATTCACAAAATAAGGAAGATTTTACTCTTTGACTGAAATACTTCAGTAAATTTAATAAAACTAGGCAAAAAGGGTCTTGCATGTTTTTAAATTTTTCCCCTCAGAAGTTATTTCTTTTCCTCAGGCCCTGACACTAACGTTTGGAACTTCCTATGGCATAACTGTCATTTAATTTAAAGAGTGGATCTCAGTTGTAAATCAGGCCACAACAGTTGCCGCCAGTACTTTCTATGTAGGACAAGGGGATGGGAGGAGGGAAGCTCAGGCTGGCTCAGATGTTTTAATTAAAGTTCTGTAATAAATTACCTAGACCATTTCTTCTTCTCATCTCCTGCTTTTTGGATTTATTGACCCCAAACTTAGAACTCATCTGAGGTTGCTTGGGAAGGAAACTTTATCTCTGGTTATTTGCAGGTGCTATTTGCTTTCCTGTTTCATTTTTCTAAGTCCAAATCCATTTTTTTTTTTTTTTTCATTCAAGGAACTATCCAATCAACTGCTGTATTTTTTTTTTTTTTTTGACCAACTTATGGTTGCACTGTATTTTGTTTTAATATAAGAACTCATTATCAGGGTGCCTGGGTGGCTCAGTCAGTTCAGCGTCCAACTCTTGATTTTGGCTTGGGTCATGACATGATCTCACGGTTGGTGAGTTTGAGCCCTGAATTGGGCTCTGTGCTGACAGCGTGGAGCCTGCTTAGGATTTGCTCTCTCTGCCCCTCCCCTGCTTGTGCTCTAAATCTCTCTATCTCTCAAAATAAATGAATAAACATTAAAACAACAACAACAACAAAAACAAAAACAAGCTTCATTATCTAAGGTTAATCAGTTCCAGGAAAAAAAAAAAAAAGTCACTCCAAGTAAATCCCTTTAAAGCAAAGACCAAAATTTTATTTGAAGAAAGGACAAAGTAAGGTTTGGGAGATTAACGTTAAAAGTAAAAAAATAAATAAATAAAACTTGTCAAGTTTCTTTGTCAAATTTTCTTTATCAGTGTTTAATTATTTATTTATTTTTTAAGTAGGCTCTAAGCCCATCATGGAGCTCAATGCGGGGCTTGAACTTGTGACCCTGAGACCAAGCCATGAGCTAAGATCAAGAGGCAGATGCTTAATGGACCGAGCCACCCAAGCGCCTCAGGGGCTAATTGTCTTCACATTGACATGTTTTGTGTGACTTTGTGCTGGATTCCAGCCACTGCAATTCACTATCTTCCATTGCTTTCCAGGAAACCCTGCATCTTTCTTTGGCATTTCAATTGTTATTATTAAAAATATACATATCAGTTTACATTATGTTATGGGATATTTGAAATGTAGGACTGGGAAGGAGAAAATAGCTAACAAAATTTTGATGCAGGAAGACAAAGAACAGTTGGCATTAAATGGGACAAAATATTTGGCATCATATTATGAGCAGTTTTTTGGTTATGACAACTTTGCTTCCATACGCAGCCTCCCCGGGGCTCCGCCAATGAAGACTCTAGAAGAGCACCTGTGTGTATATTTCATCAATTCAATAGAATGAAAGAGCTTTTAAAAATTCTTTTGTTCCCTTTATTTTTAGTTTTGAAATTTGGGATATTTTCCTCTTTCTTACAAACCGTTTTCTGTGTTCCATAAAAATCAGTGATCTCAAATAGTTGCTAATTAAGTAGTTATTTAAATCTTGTTGAATATTTTTTCTTACAGTCCTTTTTATAATGCTATTTCAAGTTACACAAATGATAAGTTTTCAATATAAAAATTCAGAAATAAACTCTTAACAGTTGTTCCTAATTTTAATGTGTTAATTAATCATCAATATTCACCATCATTTCTTATAAATGCACATATTCTTTAATAACACTTAATTTAAAGCACCCTCACTTTTAGGAAGATACACGCTAAGATGTTGTTTTATTAAAAAGATTTCCCAAACATTTACTCATCATAAATTCTTTCTGATAAGACCAAATGATTGTTGCTTTCTTTGTAGAAGTCTCTTATCCATAAGACTTTCTAATTCTTGCCTACCTACGATTCACAAAAGGTCCCATACTTTGTTAATCTGATACTTTATATATGTTAATTGCTTGGACACTTTTGGAGGCCTGAGAGGTAACAGCACACCATCTCTTTTTGTCAAAATCTTCTTAGTTCTTACTTGATTAAAGTACATCTTGTCACTATCAACAAGTATTCTCTGCTTACGTATTTGCAAGAGTGAAGTAAAAATCTTGGTGTACCTTCCCTGTTTTCATAACCTACTCTGACACAGATGAATTTGTTCTATATTTTATCCAGGGTCTTTCCTTAGTATAAGACCATAATCGAGTGGTAACAAAGACTATTCTTTCTCCTTAGTATAAACCCATAATCAAGTGGTAACAAAGATTATTCTTTCATGGTGTGAAACACAGTAAAATTTCTCTGCTACTTACAATGTTTGTAAAAATCACTAAGTTACTTGTTAGTCACCAATGGAACCTGCCATGTTCATAAAATACATTAACAGTTTCAATCCTTATTACCAAAGACTGACTAAAGCTAAAATAATTTTTATAAGCTTGATCTTCATTAATCTATTTAATATTATTTCCAAGTAAGTCTAACCTATCATATGCATATGTAAATATGGAGTATAAATGTTAATTCACCTCATTTTCTACAAAATTCCAATTTGATTATGTTCATCCTTTCAGCAGAAAAGAAACAACTGAAGTAATAGTCTTATTCATTAACTAGGATGAGAGCATGATTGATTGATTGCTTAATATTTAAACTATTCTTCCATGTGCATTGAATTAACTCCTCTGTTGATAGGGTAGCTGTCATGCATAATGCTTAGACGGCTTAAATAACGAATTATTTCATTAAAAGAACTGCAGTATCATCATTGTTATTTGTTATTCATACAAATTATGCTAATGGTTACCATGTCATATTTTAAGAAGCTTAAATGAAGTCCCTTAAAATTAAGCAATAATTTTAGGACAATAAAGTAATACACTAGGACATTCCACTTGCAAAATAGGGGTTATGTGAGCTATGACTTTAGAAAATGGATTTCAATGGTCACTGTATATCTTATTTATTTATGTATCCTGGAGATTATGTAGATATAAATATATAAATAAATAAAATATTTATATAATTAAATAAATTTACTTATGTATCCTGGATGTATTTATATTTATTCCATGCCATGTGTTTATGATGATTTATAAGTGATAAGTTTTGCATACACTTTTTCTTTCTTAATTCATAGGCTCAGATTTTACACACAACAGTTATTAAGCATTTCCTCTGATGTTAACTCAGCTGTATTAAGTGATGTTCAGACTTGGTATCGGACAAGCTGAAGCCAATTGAGAGCAGTAATTACATACTCTTCTCTTGTATTTATTGTGTCCTAAGATAAGTGAAGTGCCATATTCCTGAAATTTCAGATATTCAACAAAGTATTCTATTAGAAGTAGCAAAACACAGATATAGGTACTACCAGGAAAGGATAACTTGATAAAGGATACAAGGATAAAACTTATTTCAATTTTTATTGAGGGGATGCTATCTGCAAAACGTATTAGACACTGTGTGGTACACAGAGATGGATAAACCATTTTTCGCCTCTAGGTCTTTACAATTTTCAGATGGAGAAGAACAATACAACACTTTAACAGAAATGACAATACAAGACAATATAGGACACAGTGTAGGTCATAAAAATTATAAATAGTTATAATGGTCTAAAAAAAGAGAAATCACATCCAATTGCAAGGAGTCAAAAGAGGATTTACATAGATGTGGGCTTTTTAAGTGGGTCTTAAAGGATATTAATGGATGACTTTATGGGATGTGAATATAAAGAACTGATATGATTTCAACAGGTAGAGATGAGGTGCTAAAGACCTTCTAATTAAGATGAAAATATTTAGGAAAACATAAGGCATGTTTAAGGAATGACAAATAGTTCAGAGTCAGAAATGCATGTAAGCACAATATGTATTATCCAATCACTGCCTTATTTCACCATTTGATTATTTATCACTATTACTTTAAAAGAAGCAAAATTGCATCTGAGAAGCAAAACCTGCTGAAGATGGGCCACATATATAATCCTTTCTCGATTCTATGACTACAGTCCTCCAGGGTTTGTGTGTGTGTGTGTGTGTGTGTGTGTGTGTGTGCATGTGTGTAAGGAAACACTTCCCTTATGTTGCCAACCCTAACTGTGAGATCCTCATCTCTGAGGTATATAAATATATACTCAGTATTCTGGTAAGGTTTTCATGCTCAATAGTAATGTGATACAGCTATTTGTCTATACTTCTCACAAATGCTCCAAAAAATAAACAATAAAATATATAAATGGAGGAGTAACAATTACTTGCCCATGACTGTTACCCTAGAACAACATGGGTTGGACTGCATGGGTCCACTTATATGCAGATTTTTTAATATATAAATATAGTATATGTATATACACATTATAGTGAATACTGTAAATGTATTTTCATTTCCTTAATGATTTTCTTAATACCTTCCCCCCCCAGCTCTATTGTAAGAATACAGTTAATTTTATATGATATACATATATATATATTGGGGCACCTGGATAGCTCAGTTGGTTGAGTGTCCAACTTCGGCTCAGATCATGATCTCATGGCTCATCAGTTTGAGCCCTGCCTCGGGCTCTGTGCTGACAGCTTGGAGCTTGGATCCTGCTTTGGGTTCTGTGTCTCCTTCTCTCTCTCACTCTCTCTCTGCCCTTCCCCACTTGTGCTGTCTCTCTCTTTAAAAAAATAAATAAACATTAAAAATTTTTTATATAATATACATATATACACATATATATGTACATGTATATATACGTATACTTCCATATGTAAAATATGTGTTTATGTTTTCAGTAAGGCTTCCAGTCAACAGTAGGCTTTTAGTAGTCAGGTTTGGGGGGAGTCAAAAGGTACATATTTTTTTACCACCATGTGGGGAGTAGACACCCATAACCACCTTGTCATTCAAGGGTCAACTGTACTTTCTAGAAACTTCCATGAGTGCCTACTGGATACAGTGAATGAGGGGAACAGTCCTTGCCACACTATCACCCTGCTTGAGAGAGAAACTTGGCTGATAATTAAGGGAAGATACTTAAAACCCTACTATTATTCCTAGTCCTGATAAAGTAATGGCAGTGTTAAATGCAGAGTTATTCAGACATCATTAAGGTGTCCAAATTCTGAGGCTCTGCTATTTCTGCAGGTTCCAAAAATTTGGTCACATCAAAGAGGTTTTAAGTGGCCCCTGTACTTGCCTTTTGCATGCAGTCATATCCAGGAAGGACAATAGCAAAGCATGGTGAGTGAAGGGAGAAAGCTTTGTCTGCTCTTACTTACTAACCATTTCATTTGTCTACTACTCAATTACTGAAGACCACTGAATTGTCAGTGGTCTTAACTTTCAGTGATTTACTCTGAAAGATCCGAGAGAAATATGTTTGAATCAAAATTAAATGTTACTCGAATATGAATATAAGCCCTTGCTAAGCTAACGTTTATATACATGGAGGAAGAGATCCACTGAAGAATTTATACTCACTTGTAAAATGAATGAACACAATTCAGCAATAACAAAGAGGAAAAAAAATCATTCTGTTTTCAAATCCTGGTTTTGCGACTTACTAATTACTAACCAGAAATTTACAATTTTGTACCAGTTATTTGATTTTAGCTAATCTGTGAATTTGCTATCAACTGTGTGAGATTTGGCTTCCTGCCTTGTAAACTGGGTAACAAAAATTGCTATTTACATATTTTTAATATCCACATTTTACAGATGAGGATTCAAGCCACGGAGAGATTAAGTAACTTCTCCAAGATCACATAGCTAACAAGTGGGTAGAACCAGGTTTTGACCCAGGTAGTATTCCCCCAGAGTCCATGTTCCTATCTCTATGCCAAGATAAATCAGCAAAAAAAAAAAAAAAAAAAAAAAAAATGCTGGGAAACAGCATTGTCACTGCAGACTGTAAGTTGGAATATTGAAAATTTCTAACTCGCTTTCATAGCCTAAAATTTACATCATCAAACTGTTAATAGAACAATAGCATGAGTTAGTCTGTTATTACTATAGTAAGGTTATGGAAGTGATTTTGAAGAAGAGATTAATATATTTAGCATAATTCTGTATCACTAAACTACACAATAGAAACTATCAAATCATACAACTGAGGGATCATGACGTGAAGAGGTTGAGATGTTTTCTCCTTCTTCCTCAATGACAACCTCCTTAGATTGGAAGGAACTAGAAAAAGTCATGTTTCTATGTATATCATGTACCATGTTCCATGGGTCTACATACATGAGGTAACTATTCAGAGGCAACCATTTGAGTAGTGGTTCTTTCTATTAGATGAGTCAACATCTTCTAAGCAACATGTTTCAGCATCTGTCATTGTAAAGAGAGTCAAGGTGTTGTTCTTAAATTATAGCTTATTGTGCACATTTTCAGATAATTAACATTCAGAACATTGTGATTTAACTAATTATTTCTGAAAATAGCACATTTTGATGTATAGCATAATCCTGCACTTACTTGAAGTCACAGAACACAGAAAAATCATATTTCTGACTTTTTTGAGTAGTTTTGAGAACAGTTAGTTTGAAAAGAAAAAAAAGCCTCAGAGTAAAAGAATATTTTATACAGGACATTTTTGATCCATTAGTATTCTAGCTCTTTTTCCTACTATTCTTAGATGTCATGACCTTTTTATTTCCTATTCACCACATGCATTGTATTTAATATAATATATTATGACTTAATTTGAATTCATTAAACTATACAATTAGCTGCATATATTAATATTTTTTTGCCTGCCTTTTTTCCCAAAATGATTCTCAGAAATTTACACATTAAAAGCAAATGAAATGTCCTTGACGAAGGTTCAATAACTGGGCCTTAGTAAATATTATAAAAACAATAACTTCTTCATCAGTATGGGGAACCAGTTTCAAAAGCCTGAAGAATATGAATTAAATGTTCTCTGGGAGAAATGGAAAAGGTTAAAATTCATCATTTTAACTGATAGGCTTTCTATGGGAAAATAAGCAATGCAAAGAATACCAAATATAGTTTTAATTTTACAGTCTTCCCAAAAACATTTTCTAAGGGAAAAATAATTTTATTTCAATTGTAAATAAGCTTCTTATGATAATTATTGATTCTATATTTAGTTCTAATTAGATATATTTTTGAGTTTAAAAAACATTGAATGAAAAAAATAGCACCTTTCTTCTTCTAAATTCAGTGCAACCATGAATGGTAATTTTAACTCCTTCATGTTTGATGTGCTAAGTCTCATTGTTTAAGTTTGAGCCTGTCTTTCATGAGTACAAGGAATAGAATTAACTTCAGCTATAAATTTATAACATCAATACCTTCTTAGGAATATGAATCAGATTCTTTAAAAACTTCCATAATTCTTACATAATTTTTAGCTTTAGTAAATTTGTTGGGGAGTAAAGTAAGAAAAAGTTTAAGATCATTAACATTCTCCTGATTTCATCAGAATAAAAGGCAATTAGTAGTGTAAACTATGGAGACCAAGATAAAGAATTTTTCTTAAGTTCCAACCTTGGTCTGATTCATGCCAGGCCAAAGATTGTTCCTGTCATAGAGAGGTTCTGGTATCATTCATTCCCTTTACTTAGAACAGAAATGAGAAAGGTCCTCAACCCCAAGAGTAAATATCAAATTATAGATTAGCTATAGACAACAGGAGTTAGAGAACTGGCATATTGCATAGGCATTTTTGTTGAGATTACTCCTCTTGTCTCCTAGTTTCTTTTTCTTTCTTTCTTTCTTCTTTCTTCTTCTTTCTTTCTTTCTTTCTTTCTTTCTTTCTTTTCTTTCTTTCTTTTTTTTTTTGTTTATTTTTGAGAGAAAGAGAGCATAAGTGGGGAAGAGGCAGAGAGGATCTGAAGTGGGCTCTGTGCTGACAGCAGGGCTCAAACTCAAGGCCCCTGAGATCATGACCTGAGCTGAGGTCTGAAATCCAAGGCTCAACAGACTGAGTCATCCAGGTGCCCCATTGTCTCCTACTTTCTTCATCTAGGGCCAAAGAGCCTGTGGGGAGTTCCACAAACTGTGTTTCTTGCACAAAAGAAAAACACAAATTTCCTGAAAATAGGTATTGAAAGGCATGTGACCTTAATTGTTATTAATACAACAGTTTTGGTTTTGTTTAAGGAAAGAGGAACTTGTGCAAATAATTGCAAAGGGAGCTTGTGAGGCCTGGAAGAGTCTAGGAACAGGATAGAAATGAATCCCCAAGGACACAGAATTCCTTTCATATCAGGGTCTATATTGAACTAAATTAAGTTGTGGGGTTCTTTTCTTAAGGGTTAAAAAAGAATTGGCAGAGTGATTTTTCCAGAAGCATCTTTGTTTCTGTGAAAGAGAGAGAGAGAAAGAAAGATTTGAAAGAGTATATCCTTGATTCTATTACCAGACCAAAAACTAAAATGGAGTCCAAGGGCTAAGGTTGGCCAGGAAGTACTGAGGCACAGGTTAGAATGGACCGACTGTGATTAAATACAGAGAAAAATACTGAGGAGAGGTATTCTTGGTCAGTATTTGTGGAACTTCAATGTAAAAACACATTCCCAATGTCCATTTTCACTCATATGATTTTTCTTATTGCCCAACATCTAGTTTTCCATAGTTTCTGTGATACCTCAGCTTTTAAGAGAAATGGAATTTGCCTGTTAAAATGGCAAATGAAGCATTTAAGGTTAATCTTTTTGTAATCTTACTTTTTAACCTTAGATTTGTTTTCCAAATATGACCATGATTTAAATGTTATTAACCAGGTCATTACTAACTCTGTCATCTTGAAAAGTTTTCTAACCTCTCTGAATCTCTCAATTGTAAAATGAAGATAATTATGCAACACGTTTTGGGAGGATTAAATAGCATGAGACATGTGATTTTCTGGTAGTCAGCAATAATACATATTTATTACCATTAAATGTACAGTTCTGTCTAGTTTCTTAATTTTATACTTCTTTAATTCTTCAACTTGCTAGGAAAACCCAAAGTGTAAGATTGGTTTTAGTGATATTTTGGGCATTTCATAATGACACAGCCCATTTTCCTAGTTTTCTTGGCAAATTTGGCATTGTAGCTATCCTCTACTGTGGGGCCAGTTTGCTTTATCCCAGTGCTGGAGAAGAGAAGGATGAGGTCAATAAAGTCTCCTTAGCACCCTGAAGCAATTTACCATAATAAGCAATTAATTTTCACTCTTGATGTTTTCATAATAAGTCTCCACTGGACATAAAAAGAGCATCAACTATAAATTTGAAATGTTAGCTAATAAAAAGTCTAAATAAATATACATCTACAGACAAAATAGATTATCTTCTCTTATAAATCTGTATTTATAATTTTTATTTTAATAGAGATTGAAGTAGACTCAATTATTTATATTTTTAAGTAGTTTTTACTGTTGTGAGAGATTATTATCTTTAAGATTCTTAAGTACAATTATTTCAACCACAATTTAGCTGACTAGATTTTACACATGGTCTAATAAAGGCAAAATTAATCATAACAAGTTCCCTTCTCAGTTCTGTATCTCCTTTGTTCATACAACCATGTATTTTTAAAGTTCTGTTTTATTACTACCATGTCTATTTAACTCCGTTGGTTAGCTCATGCTGCTAATGAAGCCAAGGGCCTGGGTGATATCCGTTTTCAGGCCAATTAGTTTTACTCTGTCCACAGACTGTAACCCTAACCTAAGGCAAATTGTACAAAAATTGAACGCCCTCTATTATAAAGCAGCCAGCACAGGGAAATGTGTGATTCCTTTGTTCCATCTGGAAAAACAATTTAGCATCTATGTCTGTACAAGTCAAATCACTGTAGTCTTACATAAACACAGCGCATTATTATTTTTTTTAATTACCTTTTCATGCACAAGTTTTTACTTTTTTTTTTTCTCAGATTCTTTTGAAACAAATTCATTGATTTTCAAAACATTTTATTTTGATTAACCTTTGCACATAAACTCCAAATCACAAACAAGTAAATGGCAATTCTTACTATGGGTATTCTATCTGGATTTAGAGTCATCATCTTACAAAAATAGTTTAACTTTCATTTCTTTCTTCATGAGTCCACAAATAAAAATGTTATTTTAAATGTTAGGCCAGTTTCTGTTTTAGCGTTAAGTCGGAATGATGACTTCTCTTTGTAGTAGTGGTGCGAGTTAGGCTTATGATTCCTATGGAGGTGTTGGCTTTTAGAACTACACATATACTTCTTACCATTAGTAAGTCCTAAAAGCGTGGCTGAACATTTCAAAACACTTTATAAATCATTACAATTAACAACTTTTAAACTGCCCATCCAAAGCAACTGGCTTGACGTGCCATCTGTTATTTTTCCTTTAAAACCCTCTAGTCTGTTTATCTAAGGCAGCCATTTAACATTTAAAATGATGTTTCTTTTTAAGGTATGTGATGGGCTGATGAAGACAAGCTTTTGTTTTAATTATCAACAATTTCTGTGATGCGATATAATTTTTGCAGTGCTCAGGGCCCTTTACAAATCAAAAGGAATCCAACTAAAACAGTAATTAATGTCAAATGACTAGTCACAAAAGGCCCTATTTAATTAAAAAGTTCTAATCTTTGATTAAACCTCATCACACATTCTCCTGATTGCAAACTGTTGTCTCAAAAAGGGATGTAATTGGGTACATAGTATATTGTCTATCTAAAATGACACCTGCAAATTATATCAAATCACTATGGTTTGCTTAAAAGTTGAAAATCACTTGTAAGTTATATTTTTATATTGTTTTTCTCTTTCTGCTAACAAGGATATTTTGGACGAACTGTATATTCTGAAGTTGAAATAAAAGAGAGTAGGCTCATTTTTATAAAATCAAGCTCTGAGAAAAATGCCAATTTGGGTCAAATCATTATGACATATCATGTGCTTATATTCAGAAATATTTCAAAATATAATATTTTTTTAAATTCCCACATTATTTCTTATACTTCTTAGGTTTGAAGGCATATTGTCTTTTATTGTACATTGAAATCACTGATTATAAATTCAGTTTTCTTTTATATACTGCTTTCCATTGCACTTATCTTATTTTGTGATCATAGTGTTAGACTTAGTTATAGTTCTCCTAAATTTGGATACAGATAATGGTTATTCTAACTGGGTCATTAAAAAATAGGTATCATCCTAACTGGACACAAAGACAGACTTCTTGGCTTATTTGGGGAAGTTCTTATTGCCATGTTTTTCCTCCATTGTAATCATTAGTATCTAAACCATATGCAATCCAATAACACAATGCTCATTCAAGATTTGATATCACTGATTGACAAACTAATCTTCAATACAGTGTTTTATTATTATAGTTCAACCCATATTGTCATTGTTTTTATCCATATCCAACCAACTTTATGCTAATTTAATGTACCACTCCAACCTAACCTGTGTCATTCCAATCATTTCTATTCTTCTCAATGCTTGAATAAGGGAAAGATTTAAGAAAAGCTGAGATCAAAGTCATTCCCTCTGTGTCTACTGTTTAGTAGACAGTATTACTGTGTCTACTAAATGCCTTATGTGTGGCATTTAATGTATATCATTTCATTTAACCTACCTATCAAATCATTCACCATACTTTAATGAAAAAACTCATTTTATATATTTATCACATGGAATATATATAAAAATAGAATATGTGCATATTTTTTCATTATATAAATTAAAACCATAGAAATGTAACAAACTTTAACAGCAAGCTGTTGTGTTTATGACAATTCGTGTCTCATAATTTTTTTTTTTTTTTGGCTCTAAGATCAAGCTAATAACTAAAGAAATAGAAATGCTTTCTTGAGTCTTTAGCTTAAGGTAGAATTAAGTCCTTGATTAATTATCATAACACATCTTATACTATAACATCAAATCATTTATATGTATGACTTATATGAGTAAAGTAGTTTGCTAAAATTTGTGGATCTGACACTTCAGTAAAGAATGAAATTAATTTCATAAAGATAATTGAAACAATAAAGCAAGTTAAAAGACATATTGTAAAATGATTCCAAAATTAATCCTGTCATGTACTTAACATATGATGTCAAAATTGATAACTATCTACCTAAAATGAAAATATAAATAAAAATTCTTACTGAATTTTGATGAGTCTCTTCTTTGAAAATTTAAAAGAGCGCTATAATTTTTTTTACACACAAAACGGTAATAAATTCTCTAATTCTGGAGACAATTTCTGCGATCAGATGTATAAAAGAAAAATTCTACCACACTAGTTATTAAATAGGAAATGAAAACTTCATAAAGATTATTACAATAGGGGAGAAACATTGAACTCAACCTCACTGAAACAAAAGACAGGAGAGTTTGTAAATGCCAATGTGATTTAATGCAAAATTACTGGAGGACATTCATGGGGTAGTTTGGTCAATGTGATTTATCTGTATTTGTTAATTGTCACTTATGGAAGTTAGGCTCTACACTAGAACAGAAATTGGGAGATGGGGGTCCTTATCCTTCTAGATGGTTTCATTTCAAAGAGATGACTCTCAAAATTTTGAGAAAGATATTCTTTGGTTGTAGAAAATAAATATCTCATAGGAGCAGATAAAGAAATTACAACTTCAAGTTTTCTAAAGTTTTAAAAAGTTCTAAGAAAAAAGAGGTCAGGGGCCTGGAGTCAGTAAGAAGCCTGTTGAAGTCTAGTCAAGCTGAGGGGAATGTAAGGCCATCTTGGTCAGATGATCTGTTTCACCTTTACTTAAAATGAACTTTCTGTGAAGAGGTGGGGAATGACACTAATAATAGTTTGTCATTTTTTTTACTGTTCACTTCAAATTCCAATGAGTCTGTCTCAATTATTAAGCCATCTTGAATACCAGAATTTTAAAAAAATATTAGGCTTCTTCCAGTTGTGATTCTTAGGACACCAGAAGTGAACTAGACCATGTGTTATAATCACTTGACACAAACTCACTGAATCTTTATAACACCACCTTGAAGTAGATATTTCTGTTGTCTGCAATTAACAGTTGAGGAAATAGGAGTATAGAAACGTTTAAGTAACTTGCCCAAAGACACACATCTAGCATTTGCCTGAGCCTATGTACAAACCAGGGTAGTGCACAAAAAACAAACACATTTCTCGGCTTAATAGTAAAAGCATCATTCCAATGACAAAATTAACATCAACTATGAAAGGAATTGGGGTTTTGTTTTTGTTTTTGTCTTGGAAAACAGAAACCAGAAAAAAGATCTAAATAGCACTCTGCATGTATACATTTTTCCTTTGTATTGACTGGGCATATCATATACCTTTTCCTTAAAAGATTATAACAGATCATGATAAAGATGATGATGATGATGATGACAAAAACTGAACTTATTATGGGTTCTGAGCTAGGAGATTTACATTCAATAGCTGATGTAACATTGAAATACCATGAGCTACTTTTTCTTCCCAATGGTGTTGATTTGATTTATTTCATTAGATCAATGTCATTTATTCTAAATCATAGCAATAGTAATAATAAAAAAACATTTATTTGGTACTCATTACTTCTCAAGACTTGGATCAAGGCTTTTACATCTATTAGCTCATTAACTGCATAAATAACACACAGGCACAGACAGAATTTTTTAACTGGTATAGAGTAACACAGCAAGTCGATGCTGGAACCAGGATTTGAACTGAGGAAATCTGACTTTGTAACCTTCACTCTGAAATGCAAAGCTCAGCTGTCTTGTCAGATAGTCCTGGTTTTACATTATTAATGCAGAGTAAGATAAAATAGATTCAAAAGACCATGGATCCTTTGGTGATATGAACTTAGTCATACTTACTGAATAGGGTTTTAACTCTGCATTTAATAGCCCTGTAACCCTGAGAAAGTCATTTGATCTCTCTGATCCTCAGGTTCCTCTTTAAGAAATGAGAAAGATGACTTCTGGCATATCTATTTCAGAAGGGTATTGCATAATTAGAATAAAAGAACTATAAAAGTGTTTTATAAACTGCCAGGTAGAATAGAAGTTCTAGTTAGCATTGCTTTTGTCATTTTCTTGGCCTCTAAATATAAATATAAATAAAAATAAAAACTAGGCCACTAGACCCAGACAATTGCAACTTAACCACAATTTCTTTCTTTTTTAAAAAAGTTTATTTTTTAGTAATCTCTACACTCGACGTGGGGCTCGAACTCACCACCCCAAGATCAAGAGTTGCATACTCTTCCTACTGAGCCAGCCAGGTGCCCCAACCCCAAATTTCTATTGGGGAAAAATAGTTCATTTTGACTTTAAGAAGTAAGTAATTGTATTTAAACATATATTTAGGTCAAATTTAACAAACTATTTTTGAATGCTTTTAAAGTTTTCCTATTTCATGTCTTTAAACTCAATACATATATGTATTTAGTTCAATAAATATATTGGTGTATAAGCAAAGCACTTGATTTAGGCTATGTTTTTCTGCTTTATCAAGGTATTGTGTCTTACATAGACAAACATTTGACTAAACAAAAACAAGCTTCCTAAAAATGAAGTGTATGCTTGATTTTTAGAAATGCATGCCATTTATATGTAAAAATATAATTTGCTAATAATCAAATTATAATTTTTCACTTGTCGGTTTGGCAACGAAGAAAAATATTTTGTAATATCTACCAATGGGAAAATATGCAGAAATAGACAGTCAATACCCAGTGAGGTTATAATTTGGCCCTGCTTTATTTCTCTTAATTTTTATTTTGACAGTCAAAGGTAAAGAGTCATTGCAAGAATAGCACAAAGAACCACCACGTACTTTTACCCAGTAAGCCCAGGTTTCTTGGTAAAGTTCTCTGTAGTCAAAGATCCAATCCAGAATTACCAATGCACCCCATGTGTTGCTGTCATTCAACTGGGAACAGTCTGTCAGTTTCTTTGATTTTTCCAAATTCAGCATGTTTGTGTATTATATGTCAGTCATTTTTTAGAATGCCCTAATGTAAGTTTCTTGCTGCTGTTGCAAATTACCACAGGCTTAGTGGCTTAAAGCAATATAAATTTTACAGTTCTGGAGGTCAGAACAAATGAGTCTCACTAGGTAAAACCAAAGTGCCAACCTGACTCTGGCTTCCTAGAGTCCCAAGGAGAGAGTCTGTTTCCTTTCTTTTTTGAGCTAGAAGCTACTCTCATTCTTTGGCTTGTGTTCCATTCCTCCATCTTTGAAATCAGCAACCTTGCACTAAGCTTTCTCATACTGCCACCTTTCTGGTACTCTCTCTTCTGACTCCTTTCTTTCACTTATAAAGGACACATGATTATATTGGTACCACTGAAATAATCCTGGGTCATCTCTCCATGTGAGTTGATTAACAGGCTTAATTCCATTTGTTAATTTAATTTTCCTTTGCCATGTAACCATGCCTATCAACAGATTCTGGGATTAGGATGTGGTCATCTTTGGGGAGGCCATTATTCTGATGACTACAGCCTCTCATTTGGGGTTTCCCTGATGTTTCTTTAATTATTTTCAACAGGAATACTCTGACACTGTTTCTTTTTATTGCATACCAATGAGTAGCACCCAATATCTATTTGTCCCTTTATGGTGGCAATTTTAACATTTGATGATTATAAATCAGCCAGGTTTTTCCACTGTAGTGTAACTTCTTCCCATTTTGCATTTAATACTTATTTTTGTGGTGAGATTCTTGAAATTATGTAAATATTCCATCCTCTTCACTTTCATTCACTCCTTTTAGGATCCATTTCTGGGTCTTGAATGAATGATCATTCAGACAATTGCCAAATGATGATCTTCAACACCATCACTTCCTCCACATTTATTATTTGGTTTTCTTTTTTAAAAAAAATTTTTTTTCAACGTTTATTTATTTTGGGGACAGAGCATGAACGGGGGAGGGGCAGAGAGAGAGGGAGACACAGAATCGGAAACAGGCTCCAGGCTCTGAGCCATCAGTCCAGAGCCTGACGCGGGGCTCAAACTCACGGACCGCGAGATCGTGACCTGGCTGAAGTCGGACGCTTAACCGACTGCACCACCCAGGCGCCCCTATTATTTGGTTTTCTAAGTAGCACTTTTGCTCCTCCTTGTTATATATTTGTATCAGTGAGCACTTGTGGTTTCCTGTATCATCTGATTGGTTATAATCTACCAGTGTCATTTTGATACTCTAATGTGTCAATTTGGCCAGTGGAAACCTTTTTTAGGTTGTCTTTTTTTTTTTTTTTATAGTATCCCTATTATTTCTTGAACATCTTTTAACTTTTTTACAAAACAAGATTTTTCAGGCTCATTTGACTCATTTCTCTACCTTAGCCCTAGACGCAACGATTTCTTCCAGGATACCTGCTTCCTTAATTGGAGAGTGATATATGAAAAGCAAGTGGGCATGAGATGAGCTCATTGCTACTGGTTTGTCCCTTGTCCTGGGCTCTTTCGGTGGAAACAGCCAGAAAATACATGTATGTGCATGTATACACACACATTCCCATGTATTTCTTTATCTATGCATGTATGTTGATAGCCAAGTATATAAACCAGTACTTCCAATTCCACTGCTAAACTACAGAGTTCACACTGCCTCTACCAACTTCCAAGTTTGTGCCTCCCTTGGTGGAGTGTGAAATACTGCTCTCATCACCTCCACCCTCTTGATTGTAGCCAATTTCCCGTCGCTGCCAGGCTGTGGCACCCCCACACAGGGGCCCCTACACTGACTTACACCTCCCCTACCCTGGGGTCTGCTTCTCTCATTTGAGTTTGCCAGATGGACTTTTGCCAGTAGAAGGAAGGAAAAAAGGAGAGCAGAACATAGATGGAGAAAAGCTGTAAGCGCTGTTAAAAGGGAAGGGTAAAAGAAAGAGGAACAAGAATAGTTAGGTCTGTTTTTGTGAGAGCAATTTGTGAATATCTATTGATTTTTGCAAGTTTTTACCTGGAAATAATTTCAGACTTGCCAAAAAGTTGCAACTATAACAGTAGTGCAAAGAACACTTATAAATCCTTTACTAGGCTTACCTTTTATAAACACTTTACCACTTTGCTTTCTCTTTCTCTCATCTTCTCTCTGTTCTCTATATGGCATGTATCTGTATAAATATGCATCTATGTAAGCACATATGCATACACATAGGGATCTGTGCATACACACGCTTTTTTCCAGAATCATTTGAAAGTAAGTTTCTTATGCCATGGTCATTTACTACTAAATAGTGTTGTGTATATTTCCTTAAGATAAGAGTATTGTCTTGAATAACACCAGTACAGTTACTGGCATTAAAAAGTAACATTGAGGGGCGCCTGGGTGGCTCAGTCGGTTGAGCGTCCGACTTCGGCTCAGGTCATGATCTCACAGTCTGTGAGTTCGAGCCCCGCATTGGGCTCTGTGCTGACGGCTCAGAGCCTGAAGCCTGCTTCGGATTCTGTGTCTCCCTCTCTCTCTGCCCCTTCCCCGCTCATGCTCTGTCTTTCTCTGTCTCAAAAATAAATAAAAAACATTAAGAAAAAAAATTAAAAAAACAAAGTAACATTGATACTTTTTTTGTCTAATCACCTATAGGTATTTCAATTTAGTCATTTTATCCAATAATGTCCTTTATAGCATTTTAAAAATTAGGTACAGAATTCTGTCCAGGATCAGGTATTACAATAAATTGTCATGCCTCGTCAGTCTCCTTTAATCTGAAATATTTTATTTCCAAAGCCTTCCTTTGTGACATTGACATTTATGAAGAATACAGTTCCTTTAACATTTTAGTAGAATACATCGATTTGTTATTAAAATATATATTTCTTTTGACATAGCTAATTACTTTCTCGTAAGTTAATTTCATGTGAAAGAGGTTTCCACACATATATAAAAATATGCTAATAATTGTGTCAATTTCAGTATTTTGTAAAAACATCAGAAGTAATCTATATACCTATTGAGAGGAAATTAGTTACCTACATGATTATGTGTCTACATAATAAAATTCTACATATTTATTCAAAAGCATAATGTTCTGGTGTAGAAAGATGTGCTTGATTTATCCTTACTGAGAAAAAAATAATTTGAAAACATTATATTAATATTACTTTGTACTAAATACTATTTCATATAAAACACAAATTTAGAATAATATCCAAATTATATTTCAATATGAATCTAAATAATTAAACCCTCTCCTATTTGAATATTTTAGTATTTTATAATATTTTATAAATGCTTTGTTGAATATCAGATTTCTGACGTTAGATATCTATTAGAATTTCAGTAACATCTAAAACTATTATTATAATTTCTAGTATTTTATTCAGGATAGGACTTCCAATAGCAAATTCTCTTTATATATTCAGAAAAACAATATCCAATAGTGTTTTGGAATATGTAAAAGTATTATTAATTAACTTAGCGGATAATATTTTATAATATACCTAGTATAAAGCCAAATTACGCATCGAAGCTAAATGTATATGCATCAAATAATCTATCTAAATAAAGTGTATAAGTTATCTATTGAATAAACTTAAAGACATTTAACAGAAAAAGCCCCATGTAGAAATGCCTTCCATAAAATCAACAAGCATGTCAATTTTCCCCCTTCCCAGATCATGCAATAGGCAGCAGAATATTGCTGCTAATTGGTATATGTTTTTCTTCTGGACGTGAAAATTCTAACCTTTTACTTGACAGATGTTTGGGTAAAATGCCATGTAACATTTTGAGAGCTTATCTGTGCTCTTTACAGTTATGTTTATACTGCCACACATTCAGAAGCAAACAAATGAAATGGTAAACAAAAGTGAAAATATGACCTAGTTAGCTATTTACAGATAAACATATAAATCAAAAGCAAGTTAATTTCAAATATGTAAAATATTTGGTAGAGTAATCAAATAAGATATCAACCTTTTGGGAACATTTGAGAACAAATGACATATATGATGGTCAGGTGATGAGTAATTATAAATACAAAACTCACAATTCATAAAATTTTCATTATACCCATTTTTGTCATATTTTAGCTGCAAAATGGACTAGGACCATAATAACAGTGAACTGGTTTTCAGAGTTGGCAAAATCTTTTCCAAATGTCCTCTGGTCCCTATAAATTTGGGAGAGAGGAACATCAAATATCTTATTAGTATTTTTGAGATGATAAAATGTAGTCTCTGGGAGGTTGACCAACTTGTCTACTGGATGAGATGAAACCAAATCTTCCAATAACATTTTCAGCATCATGAATGACATACGTTACCCTGAACAAACCACCCATGCCCCACACCGAGACTGTCAGAAAATTTTAGGTGTAATTAAGACTGCCAATGATCCTATGCTCTGCATTTTGTAATATTTTATAAATGCTTCGTTGAATAAATTTATTTATTAATACTTTTGTTGAAAATATTAAGTCCACATAAACCGATTAGCTTTGTTCTTCTGTCATACGTATTTTTTTTTAACATTTATTTATTTTTGAGAGACAGAGAGAGACAGAGCATGAGCAGGGGAGGGGCAGAGAGAGAGAGGGAGACACAGAATCCAAAGCAGGTTCCAGGCTCCCAGCTGTCAGCACAGCGCCCCACGCGGGGCTCGAACTCACAAACCGTGAGATCATGACCTATGCCGAAGTCGGACGCTTTACTGACTGAGCCAGCCAGGCTCCCCATTGTGTCATAAGTATCTTAAACTCATCAGGATGAATGATAAATGTATTCAACGAGGCAGAAATGAGGGCAAATGTAAGTTTCAATAAACTAATCCACACTTTTATAAGAAAAATAGCACTTTACTAAAATGGCATTAATCTCATTGAATCACTAAAGAAACCTATCAGATATCGGACCTCACATATACAACAACACTGAAACATAGCAATTTAGTATGCCTTATCTAAAGAGTTAAGTCACATAAATAAAAGTGGGAAGTACTAATAAATCTTTTTCTTTTGAAATGTTATGTTAAGGGGCGCCTGGGTGGCGCAGTCGGTTAAGCGTCCGACTTCAGCCAGGTCATGATCTCGCGGTCCGTGAGTTCGAGCCCCGCGTCAGGCTCTGGGCTGATGGCTCAGAGCCTGGAGCCTGTTTCCGATTCTGTGTCTCCCTCTCTCTCTGCCCCTCCCCCGTTCATGCTCTGTCTCTCTCTGTCCCAAAAAAATAAATAAAAAACGTTGAAATGTTATGTTAAGGTGTACCAAGTCAAATGGGTTCTTATTTCATTTACCTATAAATTAATTCCCCTCTTTAGCATTGTTTGGTTTCCCAGCAATGCACTAAAATAAAAAGGAATGTTAATCATGGACACACACCAAGGATGTTGTTATTCTACTTGGGGAATAAATTATTTATGATGAATGTAACAGTGAAAAACAAGAGAAAGTAGTTCTAAGCAATCAGTTGTTTCTTGTGGAACTTTGGCATTTTAGAAAACTGAGTGATCTTTGTGAAAAAAAGGACTTGCCTGGTGGGGAGAATAACAAAAGCCAACATGGAAATTAATATTGCTTATATGAGAGATAGTGAAGTGATTGAAATTAATGTGTTAGTGAGGGCAAATGGTACCGTTAGTTTACTTATGTATTTTTAACATAAATTATTATGTATTCATAATAGAAAATTTATAAAATTGAAGATAAGAAGTCACCCATCACCCTACCACCTAGAATTAAACGCAAAGGACATAGCCTTATAAATTCTTGGTGCTTGTATCCCCACTTATTTTTTACGTACAAATGTGTATACACAGGTTGTAAGAAAATTCTAATAGTGTATACACTGCTTCTATTAAATGCTGTTTAATTTAAAATTTTTAATGTTGTTCCATTTTATTAATGTTTCTTCTATTAACATTTGAATAGAATGCTAACAGATAGCTGTTGTATAATGTATTTATCTACTCCTTCTGTGGTAGCAAAAATGCTCCCTCCAAAGATATCCACATCCTAATCCCCGGAAATCTGCAAATACGGTATAGTACACGGAAAAATGGACTTCACAGATGTAAATAAGGTTGCAGACTTTTATTTAGAGAGATCATCTGAGTTATCCGAATGGACCCAATCTAATAACATGAGCTCTTAAAGCCAGGAAATTTTCTCCAGCTGGAGTCAAAATAGATGCAGCAGAAGGGGAAGTCAAAGAGATTCGAAGTTGGAAAAGCATCTGGCTTTTCTAGTTTGAAGACGGAGAGGGCAAATGACAAGGCATGCAGACAGCCTTGTGGAGCTGAGAAAATCTCCTGACTGACAACCAGCGAGGAAACGAGGACCTCATTCCTACAGTTACACACAACCGAATTTGACCAACAATCCTGGACCATGGACAAAGAGCTTTCCTTGTCTTCCTTGTTCATTATAATTCCAGAATCTACAATGTATCTCTCCTTTGCCAAATCAAGAATGAATGAATTGGGGCACCTGGGTGGCTCAATCGATTGAGTGTCCAACTCTTGATTTTGGCTCAGGTCATGATCTCGAGGTTCGTGAGTTCAAGCCCTGCATCTGGCTCTGTGCTGACAGTGCAGAGCCTGCTTGGGATTCTCTCCCTCCTCTCTCCCCTGCCCCTCCCCTGTGCATGCTCTGCCTCTCTTTCTCTCTCAAAATAAATAAATAAACAAACGTTAAAACAAAAAGAATGAGTGAAATGTATTTCTGCTTTTGTAGATTGTTACTATCGCTTTAGTGTTGTAAGTTTAGCTTGATTTGGTCTCCTGAGAGATGATTCCATTTTTCTTGATTTGTAGGAGCTAGAAGCTCTGTATTAAATTTGTAGTGTTGTTAGGATGAGAAAGTTGGAAGAGGAATCTATTTTATAGGAGGAAAGAAATGCACCAAAATAAGTTACTAAAAATAAAAATAATTCAATAAAATCAAGAAAATTCTATATTGTTCAGCTATCTTATGGACAGAGAAACAAAATAAGGAGAAGAAACATGCAGAACTGTGGAAATTTCTTATATACACTAGCGTTCCCGGTTCCAGGGAGGAGCATAGAATGAAGTCATGAGGGGAGAAATGTATATTATTTATAGAAATCTTATATCGAGCCCCAGTGCTAAAGAGCTTCAGGGGTATGGTAGCCCTGTGGTTTCTTTCACAGTTTAGCTACAATGGTTTGCCTGCGAGGCAAGCTGTGTTGTTCATCTTCTCATCAGCTTGCTCCCTGAAAATGTCACTTGTCCTGGAGATGGTAGGAGCCCTACACTGCGTTGTCCTGTGTGTTTGGGGCATGAGGAAATGCAGCAGGCTGCTTCTGTCCATCCTGCTCTCTCTGCCCACAGGGCAGAGCCCAGATGAAGCAGCCCTGGAGAGGATAACTTGGAGTTAATAATTAATATATATATATATACGTATGTATATATATACATATATATATATTTCATTATCCTTGAAGTTCAAAAATCAAGGGACAATTTACGTGGTTTCTGTTTGTTTGTTTTTGTTTTTGTTTTTTTTTTACATTTTGTCTGGTAGTCAATGACCTTTTAAATTCACAAGTCTTGGTCTTTTTTTTTTTTAACCCCAGGGCACCTTGCTCTCATATTTTCATGGTAATAGATTTTCCTCATTTTCTCCATTCTGTTTTATACTTTCTGTTATTTATTATTGTGTTCTGTTAATGGATGCCCTGCACCTGTCATTGTGTTTATTTTTCTCTGATTTTATTTCTCCCCTCATTGGCCCCTTCCTCTGAGTTATAGGAAAATAGTTAAATTTTTTCATGTAATTTTCCACAGCTGACACTTTGGCTTCTTCTCCCTAGGGTACATGATATTTACGTTTTTCCAAGTTTCCTCTTTTTCCTAGAAAAGTGGCTATAGGAAGTTGACAATCGAGAAGTTTCCTTCAATCTAGTCCAATCTCAACTGTATTTATAAAACACAGTCAATTATTCAAATGTCATTATTGCCCTTTCCAAAATGATGCAGGAATTTCTATATTTTCCTTTACTTTTCTAATGATATTTTCTTTTCTTTTCTTTTAACTTTACTCATTCATTTTGAGAGGAAGAGAGAGAGCCCTTGTGCGCAAGTGGAAGAATGGCAGAGAGAGAGAGAGAGAAAGAGAGAGAGAGAATCCCAGCAGGCTCTGCACAGTCAGCATGGAGCCAGACGCGGGTTATCGAACCCACTGACCCCACAAACGGTGAGATCATGACTTGAGCTGAAACCAAGAATTGATGCCTAACTCACTGAGCCACCCAGGTGCCCCTCCATGATGTTTTCAGTGGCAGTTTAGCAAGGTTTGAGGCAAGAGAGAAATTAGTGACATCTACATATCACCAATTCACTTTGAAGCTAGGATGAGATTTTAGACTACGATTAATTATCAATATCGCTTTCCTTTAATGTATGTACATATTTAAAACCAAATATTTTTATTTTCTTTCCTTAAATGGTTTTATTCTTAACATAAACTACTTGGAGAGATACCCTAAGCTACCCACAGTTCTTGAGATTTCTCTAATCAGGAGTCCACAGAGCACAAGGAATTCTATGGGTTGCTTCTTCACAAATATTCCCTTAAAAAAACTATGTAATGTTTTCAATCTATGTTTTTATATGTGAATATATTAGAAATAAGTTCCAAAGCATTCAGCTGATTCTTGGAAAGATCTATGGCTTAAGAGCCTAGCTACCACTTTTAGAATATTGTTAATTTATACTTGTTGAAATGGATAAGCCATAAAAATTTTTTTTTTAAATCCTCACCATTTTTATGTCTCTCTCTGATTGCTCTTGCCTGCTCATATCAGCAGGGCCCTTTACCTCTAATTGGGTGGAATTATATGTCCATTGTTCACCGTCAGAGTGAAAAAAGTTCTCTAATCTCAATAAACCTGTTGCTACTAACCCCAAAAAGTAAAATGAAAGGACTGCCCCCTGAGCAATCTTTTCCTTTCCTAATGGTCATGAGATTTACTTGTATCACAATAGTTATAATCAATTAAGCTTCCACTGCAAATGAAGCTTCTGATTAGTGTACAGGAAGCTTTTTCTTTTAAAAAATGAATTTTTTAATTATTAAAATATATCTCATACAGTGTAGTGCATCACACAAACTCATCTCACCTCTCTTAAAAATTTAGTATCGGGCTGCCTGGGTAGCTCAGTCAGTTGAGCGTCCAATTTTGGCCCAATTTTGGTCTCGCGTTCCCAGGTTCAAGACCATATCAGGCTCTGTGCTGACAGCTCAGAGCCTGGAGCCTGCTTTGCATTCTGTGTCTCCCTCACTCTCTGCCCCTCCCCTGCTCCTGCTCTCTCTCCTTCGTTCTGTCTCCCAAAAAATAAAACATGAAAAAAAATTATTATCAGCAGAGCAAAACTACTTTTTGATAATTTTCCAAAACAGAGTTACTTCAGTGTTTGTACATGAGTACAAAATCAAGTATATACAATTCCTGCAAGTGTTCACGAACATATTTATACAAACTGAATTTATAGGTCACCATCAAATTTATTGGAAAGGCGTTCTGTAGCATTCAGCAGATTCTTGAAAGGATCCTGCCACAAAAGATTTTAATTACCACTGTTTATTATTGATATACCTTCAAAATAGTGTTAATTTATATTTATATAAATGGCTGAGCAGTACAATAAACTTTAAATGCTTTCTTTCTGAGGCTCTTCTCTGATTCTTGTGCCCCAATCAAATCATTTAGAAGGGGAAAATAAATCATCCCAACTCATCTAATTATTATAGCCAATATATTTCAGATTTATTTGTGGTTTTCTAAGATGAGCTGGCCAACATTCAAATAAGCATGTAAATATCTAAATTCTTTTTGCTTTCATACTACAATAACTAGTTTTGTTGATAAAGATACCTCACTCACTACCAAAGTTGGACTTACGTTCTTCAATGTTTCAACTTAAAATATTATAAATCATTATATGTCTTTTAGTATTGGCAACGTGTAAATGACCATGTCCTTTTTTTCTGTATATTTTGTTCTCCTCTTTTCTGGAAACAGGTGACACTGACTCAGAAACCTGTGGACTCTCTAAGAATCTGAGGTTAGAAATGAGGTTTCATAGGTAGCTACGTAAATCAATTGAGCCATGGTAATTTTAAGGATAATTCAATCCAGTGATTCCTTTTATTTAACATTTAACATGACTTTAAAACCATTTCTTGACTAACAACAGAAATAATTTTAGTGAGTATGTTATGCACCTGTTTATGTATGTTTTGGGGTAGGGGAGACTAAACAAAGGTGCTTTACCTAAAACAAAACTGTGCTACTTCTCGGGACATGGGCGATAGCTGTTTAATAGCCCTTGGTTTTCAATTGAACTGCTCCAAATTTGTAAAAGATAAGAGGAAATAATATGCTTAGCTCACTGAAAAGAGGAATTTACATAAGTAGCACATAATTATCCAAGGAAGACCTTGTCGCTGAGACTTGGGAGGGTTAATGATTATGATGATAATTAAAATGCAGAGGATTTGTAGAGCACTTATTTGCTTTCTGAAGAGCTCAGTGTACTTCCCATATATTCTTCTCATAGTTCTCTATGTGATAGCTATATAACAGGACATTTAAATATCTCAGAATAATAGACAGAAAGGTGTGACCTGTTATAACAATAAGTGATTATAAGCTTTTGGGTTTTGCCTCACCTGAAAGGCAAGACCTCCAGTGACAAAGCTTTTTGAAACATTTCAGGTCATCATAGCAGAACTGACTCTGAGGAAAGAGTGCCACCTACTGAATCAAACTGCCCAGGTTCCCACCAAGGGCTGGCCTTGCAGCTTTAGAATTGTCCTGACTTGCCTAACTGTAAGAAACAATGGGATGGCTGTACCATGCATGAAATACTTACTATCTTTGTTTCTCACCTTAGCCATTTTTTTTAACCATCCAGCATTCACATATATAAATTAACTATTTCATTCATAAACTTTTCATTTGTTTTAAAAAGTTGTATACAAAGATTGAATAAGCCTCACTCTCCTACGAAGGAAATTTTGAAAAAAATGCCTGAATGTCTTTATTGTCGAAGTGACCACAAGGGGGAGCTAGCATGTAACGTCTCATGGGGCAGGAGAGTTGAGGTTTCACAATTAATTGAACCATTCATTGTATTTCTGGTTAAGTCGTGAGAGGACATAAATATGACATTTGGAATTTATGAAGCTGAAGATAAGCTTTCTCGGAATCTCATTTTGCACAATGTAATCCAACTTCCCTCTCTTAATTATATGTTACTTAATACATTAGATGTAACATATTTTTTCACATGACAATTCTTGTTTCTGTGTGGTCTCTTTCAAGTACTCTACACACAAGTACACACACAATTTGTTTACACCATACCAAATAACCTTAAACTGTCAAATTTAAACGCAGAATTGTTAAATTAACTTTTAAATTTATCTTAGTACTTAAAAAGCAACATCCTGAAATATGTATCATGATTCAAAAATTGATCATTGATGACTAATTTATGAATATATCCTTCGGACTAACATACTTAAAAATGTATGTAAAATACATGAACACCAGTTGGAAATTGAGTTCATTTCTTGTGTGAATTTCAAATTAATAAATCTTTTATGTTTTTGTAGGGTTAGTAACTTTATTTTTGATGTTCAATAATAGGAACACACTTTGTATGTGTGGAGGGAGGGCACATGTATACGTATATATTATTATATCATAACATAACATATAATAGAGAATAAGAGTAAAATATATTATTTCCTAACAAATATTTTTCTAATAGCAAGAGTTCATAATTTTAATAAAAATTCAAAAAAATAGCATTCAATTTAAAATACTGTTTATTTATGAAGATATTTTATATTTTTTCTTATTTTGTTGTGTGGGAGAGGTTGAGGTCTCATAAACGTTTTAAATTATAAAACATTTCCCCTGAAGCTTAACAATTATAGTTAATTTGCATTTTCATTATTATTCACATTTATCATAACAGAGAAAGATATGTTTTAGTGATTATCGGATTAGTGGCATCAATGTGTCATTCCTTAAAAGAGAAAGCTTTGGTTAAAAGTCAGCAATTGGCCAATTGCTGTGTGTTAGAGGGAAGCCACAAACATCTCTAAAAGGCAATGGGAATTAGGAGAAGTAGCCATTAATGAAATACTGTTATTCATTTTAGGGTTTAAATGTGATATTGAAACTTTTGAAACTTATTATATGTACAACAGTTCAATCATTAAAATTATTTTTGAAGATTTTCTATAAACAAATAAAAATGAGATAATGACAAAAGTGATGGAGAAGGAAATAGTAGAGAGGATATTTTTCATTCATATAAACAGTGGTTGTGTTGAAAACATCAGCATTAAAATTTCTTTTCAGAACTGTATTTTCTTGAACTCAAGAATACAGCAAACAGGACAAGTTTTTGAAAATGTTAAGTGCTGCCTTTATGGCTGCCTGCATAAATTCTCAGAGCTATAGCTACAACTAGTAAGTAATGAAATACAAAGAGTCAGAGACAAAATTAAATAACTTAAATAACATGAGATTTACTTTAAAAGTATCCTTAAGATTATTTATTAATAATATTAAATTATTGATTTAATATAGAAGCATTAATCAGCCTTTATTCATCTATAAAATAGACCATAATGCCTCTGTTTGAAGCTTTTCTAACATAACAATCCATTTATTTTAAAATTCACTAAGACTAGCGTATCTTGTTAATTAAATGATTTTATATTTATAGTGTAAGTCTTTTTCCAAGTACTTTTTCTCAATATGTGCACACACATCATATGTTGATTAAATCCATGAAATCTTTGGATGTTCAATATATGTTTAGTAAAGAAAGAATAATACAGTTTTGGTTTAAGGTTGAGACTACCATCTGTAATTATAAATTATGATTATCAACCAATCTCTTCTTGAGAAATCTGAGATTGTAGGTACTGTTCGTTATGCATAATACTACATTCTTCTAGATTCTTCAACCCTAGTACATATGTTCATAGCCTACTATGGTATAAAGTCCAACAGAATCTTTGAACTATTTAACCATATGTATATTGATTTTTAAAATGAGCTTAATATAAGCATAGTTAAAAGTAAATACTTAATAACTATATACCAAGCAAAAATATTGGGGATTAAAAATAAAACTTATAAGATGGCAAAAGCAAATAGTAGTGATTATATTTTTAAAAACTGTGTCTGGTTAAGAGGAAGCAAAAGAATTGAAAATATCAGTTGATTCAATTTCCTTTAAAAATAAAGTAGGGATGAGACATAAGGATAAACATTAATTAGTTTGGGTACATGTCAGTATTTAATAACTGAACTCAATACTACAACTTAAATAAAATGTAAGTAAGATATCTGATAAATTTTCATTTTACTCCCTTTCACAGATGCCCTGTGGCATGGTAGTTCTCTTTCTATACACTAGGGGGAAGTGTGACATAGTTACTCTGGGAGGGTGGTAGGCAAACTGTCTGTGGGGATGTATTTCTTATCACTGGTTTCTCCTTAGACACTGTGTTTTCTTCCCTCATTTGTGTAACAGCATTTCTAATCAATTAAGGCTAATCAATAAGCCATATTACTCTTTCCCTGAAATGTTTTCATTCTCTTGTTTTTGCCTTATCGTGAACCTCAAGTAAAGATATTTTATGAATTTCCTTGAATTAGTATATGATGCAAAATAGCCAAGATTTATCATATTAAAAAAAAAGTAATGATTAATAAGTGAGTGTGTAATTACTACTCTTTATTTAAGTTAACTGCTGCTTTTAAAGCATCAAAGCCTTAGCTGCCAAGATACATGTTTTGGGACAGAGGTACAAAGCCCAAAGAGATGTAAAGGTGAAGTTCCACAAAGCAGCATGGTTAGATACCCACTCAGCAAAACAACCCAGATTTCTACAAAGCTTTAGCTTCCCTAGCAAAAGCACATGCACAAGCTACCTATTTAGAAAATACAAAGACACTTTAGGATTTGAAGGTCTGGCTGTAAATAGCTCCTCTTCAAATTATTAAATTGTTAAAGATCATCTCTTTAAGGGAGTGATGAATTTTGGATTCAGATTAGATTATAAACTCAGACTATAGGTTATTTCATTGAATCCTCCAGGAAATAAATAGCTCCTTTACTTGAATCTTGAAGCAATTATCCCAACAACAATCATCAGAACTTTCTGTAATTGTCTGGATTTGATTTTCTTTGAATCCTGAATGATTCATGTAACAGACTTGTACGTTAGTCATTCACAATTTATAAATGGCAACTTAACTTTAGTATTTATGAATTGCGATCGATACTCTAGCAATCAAAACACTCACCTTTTCTATTTCAATACTTCAATTTTCTTTTTCCTTCTTAACTCTTTCCCAGAACCACAGGATCGCGAGCAAACCAGTCTTCACTTGTGGATATTTATGCTAATAGTTTGGGAAGAAAGAACCTCTGGGATTGGAAACTGAAGTTGATGAAGTAAATGAATCAGGAGCCTCTGTGTATGGGTGTGTGTGTGTGTGTGTGTGTGTGTGTGCGCGCGCGCGCGCGATGGTGATAGTGGTGGTGGTGGTGTTACTTACTAAACATGAATCTTAACGGATCTCCCACTGATCTGTCTTATGGTTCAGCTTTCATGCATTGGAGCTTTAGCAAATGTGGTTATCAACATTTATTTTGTATTGAGATGAAATTCAGATTGCCATATAGAACTTCAATAACAAGATGGAGTAGAGTAACAAAACAGGGAAAGTATTGTGGGGGGGGGGTGAGAGGGAAATGTCCCCTTTACTTTAAATCTGGACTGAGCTGCAGGAGACAGAAAAAGGTAGAGTCCTAAGTGTTATTTAGTCAGACTTAAGCTTTAACAAACTACAAAGCTTGAATTGACAGTGAGCCTTTCTCCTTAAAGGAGAGGAGTTTTTTCCTCTGGGGAGACACGGCCTCTCTTTCACTGGGCTTTTGCTTTTCTTCTGAAACACTTTCATAATCAAGTGACTTTCCTTGCATGGGTGCCTGGGGACAGCTGATTTTTTCTCTGAGGATAAAGAAAGTTACATATTGATTGCTGTTGCTCCCCGTGTGTTTGCACCAGCTCCTGCAGAAGCGGGAGCGCGAGCGCCCTCGCATTCACACACACTCGCTTAAGTACACCTCACACACCCCAGAAACACGCATACACACACACACACACACACTTACACCACACACACACACACACACACACACACACACCCCTCTGCACTTGCAATCAGAAGGATCCACACGCAGTCAGATCTGCACCTCTTGGCATAGGTGTGTGTTTGGTACCGGTGTGTGTGTGTGTGTGTGTGTGTGAGTGTGTGTGTACAGAAACCCATCAGGAAGACCGCAGCTACCTTATTCTGCAAGCACGCTGCGATTCCGGTTCCTGTGTACATGGAACAAAAAACAAAAAACAAAAAAAAAAACAAAAAAAATAAATAAATCGCTGTCAAACTTTTTTTCTTTTAATTCGCCTTTTCCTAAAGGAAGACGGTGGAAGAGCTTCTCCCAGTAGTTAAGGACTCGGGAGACCCGGCGGCGAGGCCCTGGGCGCCGCTGCCCAGACGGAGCGCTGGGCTCGGGTAGCCCAGCTGGTCTCCCATCTAACTGATCTAATCAATGACTCTGAAGAGCTGGGGCTCCTGGCTCCGCCCCCGCCTGTCCCTTCTCCGCCTTCTATTGGGCGTGGGCCGAGGAGGCAGGGCCTTGTTCCTCACGCTGATTGGCTGGCAGGGAATCAGTATCAATGTTTAAGCGGCGGCGTGAGGTGAATAGAGTCAGTCAGCAAGAGGCGCTGGGGAGAGAGCTGGGACTGCGAGCCCGGCGGATGCGGCAGCGGCGGAGGGCGGCTGGGGAGACGCTACTCCAACTGTTGAATTTTCACCTTTCATTTCCTCCGATGCCTTGCTTGCGGAAATGGATTTATTTGCTTTGAAACCCGCACGTCTTTCGCAGGCTATGAGCTGATCCTGACAGGCACCAGATTAAACGAGACCACCCGTGACAGAAAAGGAGGAAAAAAAAAAAAAAAAAAAAAAAAAAAGAAAGCCCTCCACAACGGACTGCACAATTAACTATGCACACCGGTGCTGGACTTTGTGAATAGAGAACATTGAGAGGAAAACCGTGAACTATGATGCGGGGCTAAGCTGTGAAGAGTCCCTGGAATCCTGATTTTTGTTTCTTTTTTTTCCCCCCAAGACTCTGAAAGATTTGGGGGTTCCTCACGCCTAGCCAAAAGGAAAGGTTTTTTTTTTTTTTTTTAAAATAAATAAGTAAATACACCTAGCAAAACAGACGTCTTGTTTTCCAGAGCCTCGGACCCCGGCAGAAAGAGGTAGAGTAAAAGTGCTGCTGGATTCAGCTACACCTTCCTCCTTCCCTCCCTCCCTTCTCTCTCGCTTTTTTTTTTTTTTTTTCTTTTCCTCCAAAACGTGGATCTGGCTTTTCTTTCCACAGAGTGAGTCAGAGAAAGCGGGAGGAAGAAGCCGCAACTAATGTCTGTGAAGGGAGGACCATGAGGCGAGAGTGAATACGATTCGTTCCACTGCTTGTGACTCATCGGGCAGATCGCAACACCTGCATTTCTGGATGTGTCATTCCCGTGCGTCGAGGCGCCTCGAGAACCCGAGATGATGTGTAGACAGACCCGTGCCTAACATCCCCTCGGAGAGAGGGAGCTCTCGGGGGAGGCGGTGGGCGCCCCTGGCTGGACCGCCGCGGCCGCAGCGCCTCGCCCCCTCCCTGCCCTCCTCGAGCCGCCCAGAGAGACTGTGAGAGCGAGACTGCAGAACGCATCACGCCAAACCTTGATGTGGCTCTTTCATCCAGCCCACTCCTACTATTAAAAAAAAAAAAAAAAAAAAAAAAAAAAAAAATTGACGGGAAGAAAAAAAAAAACAAAAAAACAAAACCCGCACTTTATTCGCTTCGAATATCCACCACTTTTATTCCTCGCCAAGGTTTTCCTTTCTAGATGAAGAGGACTGGGAGGCAGGGCCATTGGAAGGAGATGCTGAATAGAAAGAAAAGAGAGGCACTTGACAGCCCAGCCCTGTGAATGCAGAGACTGTTTCCCTTCTAGCGAGAGAGACAGGGAGAGAGTGTGTGCGAGCCCTGGGAGGGTGGCTCCCCCTTCCTTTTTATTCCGCCTCCCCCTCCCCCTCCAGATCGGCACATCCAACCATGAGTTGCCTGTTGATTTCCTCTCGCCTGGGAAGAAAAGCAAACTGGAATTAAACTGCAGCGAGACAAGTCCTCGCTCTCGGGGAGAGAATGGGATGGTAGCGGCGGCTCCTGGCTCGGCGTAGAGAAACCACACAGTGTGTGTTCCACGAACAGAGGCGGAGATACAGCTATATATCCGCCCCCCACCCCCCCTCCCAACAGACTCACACCGCAAACGCCGATCAGGCTGTGGCTTTCCGGGGAGAGCCTTTTCCGAGGAAGAGAGGGAGGAGCGTGGTGGAGGGAGGAAACTACAAATCGGGACACTAGTTCTTTGCGCTGCATTTCCTCCCCTCCCTTTGGCTGCTCGGAAAGGAGACAGAGAGAGAGAGAGAGAGAGAGAGAAAATACGCTTGGCTGGGAGATGCAGTCCGCCGCCGCCTCTGCCTCCGCCAGCAATGCCAGATTAGATCTCTAAATGCAGCAAAACACTGCCTGAAAACCCAACAGCCCGCGAAGCCAGCAGACATTTCACAGGGCTCCGGCGAAGCTTCAAAATCTATCTGACTCTGTGTCCGTGGCTCCGCGTCCCCACCAGTTTCATCACAGGAGACGAGAAACAAGTAAGGATTTCACTTTCCCATCTGCCTGAAGACACACCTCCCCGCTTCCTCCCCCACCCGAGGTGAAGAGTATTCCGGCGGCTGCCGCGGGAGTGGATTTGCAGCGCCCTAGCGGGAGCCAGCAAAAGCTAGGGATTCTCGACCACCCCTTCTAAACGCGATTTCCGTCTTATCGCCGGCCTCATCGCTGAACTTCCAGTGGCCCCAAGTCCCGGCGGAACAGACAAAGCCCCGGGCTCGCCCCCCAGCCGCAGGGAGCCGCCGCCTTGCTCCGCGCCCCTGCAGCTTGGCTGCGCCGCCGCTTCTCGCCCGGTGCGGATGCTGTAGATCAACAGGTTCGGGGAACTTGAACGGAATAAGGAGACCGCCCGGTGCCGCAGCCCCGGAGCAGAGGGAAGGAAGGACCCACAGACTTGTGGCTCGTGTCGCGCGCGCACGCCGCGCCGGAGCCCCAGGCTGGCGCGCACCCACTCGCTCGCCCCTCCAGTTCGGCTGCTCCTGCCCCCACCCCACCGGTCTGGGATGTACCTTTCCATCTGTTGCTGTTTCCTCCTGTGGGCCCCTGCCCTGACGCTCAAAAACCTCAACTACTCGGTGCCGGAGGAGCAAGGGGCCGGCACGGTGATCGGCAACATCGGCAAGGATGCTCGACTGCAGCCAGGGCTTCCGCCCGCAGAGCGCGGCGGCGGTGGCGGCGGCGGCGGCGGGGGCGGCGGCGGCGGCGGCGGGCGAAGCAAGTCGGGTAGCTACCGGGTGCTGGAGAACTCAGCGCCGCACCTGCTGGACGTGGACGCTGACAGCGGGCTCCTCTACACCAAGCAGCGCATCGACCGTGAGTCCCTGTGCCGCCACAATGCCAAGTGCCAGCTCTCCCTCGAGGTGTTCGCCAACGACAAGGAGATCTGCATGATCAAGGTGGAGATCCAGGACATCAACGACAATGCCCCCTCCTTCCCCTCGGACCAGATCGAGATGGACATCTCGGAGAACGCTGCCCCCGGCACCCGCTTCCCTCTCACCAGTGCACATGACCCCGACGCCGGCGAGAACGGGCTCCGCACCTATCTGCTCACGCGCGACGACCACGGGCTCTTCGCGCTGGACGTCAAGTCCCGCGGCGACGGTACCAAGTTCCCTGAGCTGGTTATCCAGAAGGCGCTGGACCGCGAGCAGCAGAACCACCACACGCTTGTGCTGACCGCCCTGGACGGCGGCGAGCCGCCGAGATCCGCTACCGTGCAAATCAACGTGAAGGTGATCGACTCTAACGACAACAGCCCGGTCTTCGAGGCGCCTTCCTACCTGGTGGAGCTGCCAGAGAATGCCCCGCTGGGCACCGTGGTCATTGATCTGAACGCTACCGACGCCGACGAGGGTCCCAATGGCGAAGTGCTCTACTCCTTCAGCAGCTATGTGCCTGACCGCGTGAGAGAGCTTTTCTCCATCGATCCTAAGACCGGCCTGATCCGTGTCAAGGGCAACCTGGACTATGAGGAGAATGGGATGCTGGAGATCGACGTGCAGGCCCGAGACTTGGGGCCCAACCCCATCCCAGCCCACTGCAAGGTCACTGTCAAGCTCATCGACCGCAACGACAACGCGCCGTCCATCGGTTTCGTCTCCGTGCGCCAGGGGGCGCTGAGCGAGGCCGCCCCGCCCGGCACCGTCATCGCCCTAGTGCGGGTCACTGACCGGGACTCGGGCAAGAACGGGCAGCTGCAGTGCAGGGTACTGGGCGGAGGCGGGACGGGCGGCGGCGGCGGCGGCCTGGGCGGGCCCGGAGGTTCGGTGCCCTTCAAGCTTGAGGAGAACTACGACAACTTCTACACGGTGGTGACCGACCGCCCGCTGGACCGCGAGACACAGGACGAGTACAACGTGACAATCGTGGCGCGGGACGGGGGCTCGCCTCCACTCAACTCCACCAAGTCGTTTGCTGTCAAGATTCTGGACGAGAACGACAACCCTCCTCGTTTCACCAAGGGGCTGTATGTGCTGCAGGTGCACGAAAACAACATCCCAGGAGAGTACCTGGGCTCAGTGCTCGCGCAGGACCCCGACCTGGGCCAAAACGGCACAGTGTCCTACTCCATCCTGCCCTCGCACATCGGCGATGTGTCCATCTACACCTATGTGTCTGTGAACCCCACCAACGGGGCCATCTACGCCCTGCGCTCTTTTAACTACGAGCAGACCAAGGCTTTTGAGTTCAAGGTGCTCGCGAAGGACTCGGGGGCGCCCGCGCACTTGGAGAGCAACGCAACGGTGAGGGTGACCGTGCTAGACGTGAACGACAACGCGCCGGTGATCGTGCTGCCCACGCTGCAGAACGACACCGCTGAGCTGCAGGTGCCGCGCAACGCCGGCCTGGGCTACCTGGTGAGCACCGTGCGCGCCCTTGACAGCGACTTCGGCGAGAGTGGGCGCCTCACCTACGAGATCGTAGATGGTAACGACGACCACCTGTTCGAAATCGATCCCTCCAGCGGCGAGATCCGCACGCTGCACCCCTTCTGGGAGGACGTGACGCCAGTGGTGGAGCTGGTAGTGAAGGTGACGGACCACGGGAAGCCCACCCTGTCCGCGGTGGCCAAGCTTATCATCCGCTCGGTGAGCGGCTCCTTGCCCGAAGGGGTTCCTCGGGTCAACGGCGAGCAGCACCACTGGGACATGTCGCTGCCGCTCATCGTGACTCTAAGCACTATCTCCATCATTCTCCTAGCGGCCATGATCACCATTGCCGTCAAGTGCAAGCGCGAGAACAAGGAGATTCGCACTTACAACTGCCGTATCGCCGAGTACAGCCACCCGCAGCTGGGCGGGGGCAAGGGCAAGAAGAAGAAGATCAACAAAAATGATATCATGCTGGTGCAGAGCGAGGTGGAAGAGAGGAACGCCATGAACGTCATGAACGTGGTGAGCAGCCCCTCCCTGGCCACCTCCCCTATGTACTTCGACTACCAGACCCGCCTGCCCCTCAGCTCGCCCCGGTCGGAGGTGATGTATCTCAAACCGGCCTCCAACAACCTGACTGTTCCTCAGGGGCACGCGGGCTGCCACACCAGCTTCACGGGACAAGGAACTAATGCAAGCGAGACCCCTGCCACTCGGATGTCCATAATTCAGGTAAGAGGCTGTTAGCATAACTCGGACTTGACTTTACTGCTGATTTTGGAGCTGTCCTGAAACCTTTGGAACAGGACACGCCGCACTGCCAGCAGCAGTGAGGGGGAAATTTTTAAATGAAGATGCTTCCCGCTTTTGCCACTCCGTGCACGACATACCCTATACATAGCCCCTCCCATGTTCATAGTCTAAAATCTCAAAGATGTGAATGTCTTACTTCGGTTGTATTTTAAAGATTATTTTTATAGGTTTAAAAATGTTAGCAGTGTTCAGGATTTAGAGTTTATTTTTTATTCGCTGCTCTACATTTCTCTCAGTAACAAAGGATTCCTAGAGTAAAAAAACATGTTTTAGCTAAATTTGCTTTTGAATTCTATTTAAAAATCGGACACCAACAATGAGAGAAATGTACGCTCCAATATTCAGAAGTTAACTTCTTCAAGTACAAAATAGCAACCGCTCAGAATTCCAGAGCCTGAATCTGAGCTAAGTTTTCACTCCTCCCCCCCCCCAAAAGTCAGTTTTACATATTAAAAAGTGTTTTAAAGAACATGAGTCATACTTTTTTCTTCAGCAGAAACTGCAGCATAATGCCTTAGTGTGCTTTAAACTTTTAATATGCCAATTTTGCTCTGAAACTCTTTCAGAAATTTGAGTTGAGGTAGGCTCTGGATCATGACCAGTAACTGTCCATGAAAAGTTTGTAATTATTTTGTCCTGGAGTTTTCCCGATCTATTTCATTGAGAAAGCAACAGAGTACATCCAAGAGTCACAGACTCATTTTACATGGTTGAAAACAGGAGGCAAAGTTGGCATTAAAGGCTCTTGATGCACCAAAAATGCATGTAGTCTGCATACTGTGTATTTTCAGTATTTTTAAGTGATCTTTACTATATTTTAGATTGTATAATCCAAAGTTACTGATGTATTTTTCAAAACCCTAAATGACGGACCCATCATAGATTCTAACAATAGCAGGTAACTGTACTTTGCCTAACTTCCTTTATCAACTATTAAGTTGTGTCACAGGAAAAACTTAATTCTTGCTTATTATAAACGCATGTTGCCACAAATTACTCTGGATGGGCACTACTTGAAATTCAAAATTGAGTTTAACTAAAAGTGACACTTTGGGAGGAAGATTAGTTTGGGGCAAATGAAGTTAATTTGTTCATAATTTTATGCTTTGAAAAGCAAATACCCTTTAATGACACTTGACTCAGTAATGTTTTTATTACTAAAATGAATAGTAAAATATCACAACCTTATCTTTTCTAACATAAGTGTGACAAATGCTAAAAGTTGGCAAAACATATTTTCTTATGATAGTTAATGTCCTTGTAAAGCAGACTCTTGTAATCGATGCTACTGAATACTAAAGTATTGATTGTAGTATTAAATCCCACTTTTTACAGTGTCTACTATATTACCATTTATTATGATTTTTTGATGTCTATATGAGACTGAACGAAAAATATCCCCCTTGAAAAATATTGTGGTTTCTATGAAAGTCTCCCGTGACTGTGTAAAACTTATTTATGATAATCTCCTTAGGGAGGTATGTTAAAATATATATTCATACATCCTCTGCAATCATTTTATGTATACACACGTTATATACCTTTCTTATATTCTTGTCATTGACAATTATAAAATAGTTATCACAGAGGGTTAATGCTTCATCTTCCATTCCAAGTGCTGGTAGTTGAATTCTTATTTAGGTTCCAGTAACAATGAAGTTGGTACAGTAGAATTATCAGCAAGCCTGATTCCTTGGTCAGATTAGTGAGAAACGAATTTGGATGGAAGTATCCAGAGGTTTTGAAGAACAGGGGTGCCTATACTGTATTTACACCATGCTGTTCTTTAAGATGATCATTGCTTGAGGAATGGATGATGGTGATGATTCCTCCTAGCAGTAAAACTTAAGCCAAAGAAAATCTCGTACATGCAGGGAAAGAGACAGATAATTTAAAAGTAAAATAAAGGGCACACTTCTTGCCATTCCCTTTTTCTAGAATTTTAATCCATGCCATGAAAACACAGAAAAAGTTTCAGTTTTAAGTTCTTGTCATTTTTTTTCCAAGGTGACTCGATTTCCCATATTGTTTCCGCCCTAGAAATATCCTTGCTATAAACTGTTAAAACAGGCAGTCTCTCTTTCTCTTTTTTTCTGCTGAGTTTTTACAGTCTTATAAAGAACGCTTTGTAAGTTCCTAATATGTTAACTTCCTCCTAAATATATCAGGCTTTCCTCAATGCCTATTATAGAGAACAGAGTAAATTAACTATAGTGACCCTCCTTTTTTTCTTTCTTTTTAAACTAGTGCACTGCAAACACTTTGTGCTGAAGTGACATGCTTAAATTGAAGTGTTCAGGTATCCATAATCTTGTTTCAGAGTGTATTTATTAGTGTGTGCATTTAACACAGCCTGCTAAGGAAGCACACTGCTAATCTCACGCGTATTTCTGAAGGTAGTATTTTAATCCACAGAGGGCACTTGGACAAACAGCTGCTAGGTCCTTTACTTCCTTTACTTCCTTTACCTTTACTTCCCAGCAATTTTGTGCTGTTTAGAAGGCACACCAGGTATTTTCACTGATGGAATGAAAGTATTTTGTAATTGTTTTGCAATACACTGGTAAAGATGGGCGTTACGAAATTTAAAAATTCCAAGATGTAAAGTACTCATATTACAGCTTAAATTAAGATTCATTTAAGTATCGAATGATACTGTGTGAGTCTCAGCGTCTAAAATTTTAAGGATGAGATCTGTAGGTTCTTGAGCATGAGAGTATTTTTATTAAAAATGAATGCAAAACAATCCGGTAAGCTGGTTACACATGTAACCATATGTAGAAACAGTGGTTTGTGAAAAGGGGTTTTATTTCAGGTTTTCTCCAAGTTTTTCAGGTGAAGTAAAGTCAGTCTATGAAGTTTTAAATAACAGACTAGAGATTAAAATAGCCTCAATAATGTGAATCATAATACAACATTCTTGTAATGAAATATTTTACTCATTTTAAAGCTATAACACAGATTTCGAAAAATAGCACAGATTTTGTGGGAGGTAAGGCAAATAGATTGTTATACAAATTTATAAATGTGCTTTTCATAGGAGTAATTTCCATGTGAATTATTTCATATGTTAATATGAGAATCTAAAATCAAGTAGAGATCATTGCTAATTGTCACGAGTAACTGCATATCGAGGCTTATCAAGAATTATTTGTTCAGTCTCAGGGTAACTTCTCAACAGGTGTTTTCAAAGAAGGCCTGGCTGAGAAGAGACTGGGGATTTCTTCACTATTGGGAGAATTTCCAGTTTTGTTTGAACATCTGTGTTTTCAGATTTTTCTATGGCACTACTGAAAGCATTTCAATATGATCTCAAAGAAAATATATTGAGCCAGCAGAATAAGATCTACTAAAATGCATTTTAAAAAATAATACATCCTACATTCTCACGTGGTGTTTTACAGTTCAATTTCAAAAGATTCACATTAGGATTGACCTTAGGCTCTTTGTGCTAGAAAGAGAAAATCCTTTTGATATATATGCATGGCCTTTTCAATAAAAAGGAATTAAACACATGGTGAATATAGTCAATCCAAATATACAAAAATGAGATTGCAGCATCCAGGACTAAAGTAGCAAAGCATAGACAATAAACTCAGTATTTTAGAATGAAAAGGTGAAAGAAAAAGTATATCTTTACTAGCAACATTATCCGTTGTCTGCCTTTAGTCCCACTTCTCTAATACAAGAGATTCTTGACTATAGGAACTCCAATGAGCTCCCAAGACCATGATCCTAAAATTTCATATTCTAGTATATCAGTGATTTCAATAACAAACATGAAAAGTGTGAGCAATTTCTTTCTCATTTAAAATTCTGAGGATATTTGTCCACAGTGTTGTTCTAAGAGGACACAGTTTGATTAGTTACATGCATTCATTTCCATAAACATTATATACATCTCTATTTATAAGGGTAATGGTGGGCTGGATAGGAAGGGGATGTCTCTGTCCTACTGCATGTCTCCAAGAGTATCTTGTCCACTTGTCTTTCTTTTTGTAATTTATAGATGATAGCTTTAAATTTCTACTTTAAATTAACATGAGTACACAATCATAAAACATTTTTTCTATGCTACCATCTATTAAAATAGTATAAAGTACAAAAATACTTGATTAAGAAAATCAGCCATCAAGGTGATTTGAGTTTCTTTGCAGAAGAGTTTAAAATTCAAATTATTTTCATCATTTTTAATATATTGTTAGTTTTCATGTAAGTTTTGTGTGCACCCATGAAAATCTCAGCTCCATTGTAAATTTGAGTACATTTCTTTATTTTATAATAAATGAAAACACAAAAGTTTTTTAACTATGTGAGCTAGGAACCTGATAATCTTAGTTTTACTATTGGTTGATATAACTACTCATGGGTAATAACTTCTTCATCCATTAGTTTTTAGTTTTCAATAAAATTTCCAAAATTCCAGCCAGGTAAAATACTTCATCATTTTTACACTGAGATGATTATTCATCAATCTTTTTAAAATGTAGGAGTAAGATAATTGAGTGTATGAGTGAGTTTATAATTTTACTTAAGTTCTGTGACTGAGTTTTATAATTTCAATAAATATTATCATATTCAAGCCTACATGGAAGATTTTGGAATTTTATTCTTGGCATCTAAATATTATTTAAGGCTGTGTGTGATCATGAAAGTTATCAGAGCATAAAAGAGTATGTCCTAAAATTCCAATCTCAATTGCTTGATCATATTTTTTAGTCACACACAAAAAATTTCCAGTTTTTAAAACATTGTCACCTATGACTACACTGTTCAAGCCACATAAAAAAATTAAAATAAATAAATATGAAGGTAATTTCTAGAAAGTTTTCTTAATAAAGTTGAAGTTATACATTATTCGCTTTTTACAGTGCATATAGATGTATATATGTGGTTAAAATAAATTGGTTACCCTTTAAATAATCTCAAATATCTCTCCTAAGGGACTTAAGAGATATACATATTTTAAAATAAAAAAAAAAAACTTTGAAAATCTCCAGATAATTATTTAATACTATTTACAAATATAATATTTATATTTTCTTATGTTTCACTACCACTGTCAGGTTTCAAGTTTTTTACTTATTAAGCAGCACTTAGTTAGTGCTGCTTATGTAATACAATGCAATAGAAATATACTTATAAAAATAAAAGGTATAAATTAAGAAACTATTTTATGTTAAGATTAATAAAGGTTTACATGTACTTATTACAGTGAAGGTTGGCTCTGGCTATATTTATGAAAATGTGAACAATAAAACTTCTTGGCAAAATTTATGTGTATCCATGTATATATGTCTTTATATTTCCCAAATAATATATATAAATAGTCAAGCACAAATATTAGCCCATGTTATATATTTTTTAATTCAAAGGCAGCTCTCCTCTTTTTAAGGATGAGCACAAACCTTTATTTTGTCTTTGAAAATATATGTAAACTTGATTGTACCGTTTTCAAACTTCAAACATTTTGAAGTTCATTAGAGCCAGGCATTCTAGAACAGAGGAGAAGTTGAGGAACTACTGGTGTTCCATGGACAATAGGTTGGAGTTTATGTAGATTAAGAGAAAAAAAATTCATCTAGGTTCTGAGTCTTCCAGGAGGATAGTGGGATGGCTGGAGGCATTGTGAAAATATACACCTTGAGCTCTGATAATGAAACAACCACAGGAGGAAGATGAAGCCACTTAAATGGGTTCATGCCAGTTAGGAAGTAAAACTTAACTCCCTTATGCTGAGGTGTCTTGCAATACACTCAATAATGGGTAAATTCTTACAAATGCACCTGCTAATTATGATATTAGTCATTGCTCCAGAATGTATTCCCCTCAGTGATACTTCTGTTTAATAAATCCCACAGGGCATTATCTTAAAGTCATATTTTAGCAAAGTCATTAGGGAAGGTTTTAGTTATTTATTTTTTTTTTGTACCGAATTCCTTTAACCAATGACTGCATACTTGTTAGAGAATGGCGTGAAGTTCATTTTACCCATCAATTTGAAGACACTGTGACTTCTGCCACCCACCTACAAAACACTTTCAAAGTTCATCAGACCTACACTAATCTATTGTCAACCTATTTTAGTAAAGGAGACGTTGACAAGAATTTCCTTCAGTGGCACACGGTATTTTACAGTTAGTCATAGCTTTCACCACTAGCTTTGACAGTGATATATTGCTATCCTTTGGTCTCCTGAAATAAATTATCTATAATAAAGAAGTCCTTAATGACATAACTTTCCCTGCTGTGACTAAGCAGAAGTTTGCTTGTGCTTCCTTGCTACTGCAGAAGTACAAGTTCAATATTTTTAAGGTAATGGAAAAAAAAGGACAAAAATACAGATGCAAAACTGTGACTGTGTGGGTGGCCTCTTTCACTTGTATGCACAAAGTTCTTCCAGTGATAGACTGTAAAATTGGTTTCAGATAGTGTTTGAGAGAATCTATTGATATACATGTGACACACTTCTATCTGTTCTGGTCCTACTGACATTCTGATTACTAGTATTTGTCGGCCTTCCCCTGGATCTATTCCAGGCAGTTTTATTGTAGTGAAATGGCTCTTACAGTTCATTGAACATCTAGCATAACTGTGCTGAATATGATTGGCGCGTTTGCATATATTTATTCAAAAAATAAGGCAGTTAAACAGCATAATTATGGGAAAATGAATCATAACAATAAAAGACCATTTAAGTTAACAAGCTTTGTGATCAAGGATAAATACAGGTTGGATAAATGAGACTTTAGATGTAACTAATCTACATAAATAGACTTTGGTTTGATTAGAGGAATAGAATATATTAAAATAATTTAATGGTATTAAAATGCATTTTTAAGCCATTTTGAAATATTTAAACACTTGTGTTCTTTTCTTTATGTTTCTGTTCAATAATATAGTCAAGAACCATAGTTATGTTAGATGCAAAATGAGCAAGATGCAGATAAAAGTAATCATGTAAGCCTGTATGAACAATATTTAATATTTTTTAAACATGTAATGTTTCTGATTGATTTTTAATTAGTGGAACACATTAAAGGGACTATATAAAGGACAATTTCTTATTTACTCTCTTTATCAGCTAAAAGCAGCCTTTGTAGAATTTGATAGTGAGAGCATTAAAACTCTATTTAAAGTTTTCAAAGCTATGCTTTCGTGTTTTGTAAATATATACTGTTTTTAAGAGACATTGGTTACATGTTTGTAAATTATATTAATACATACTGTAGATAATGAGTTTATAGTCAGAAAAGTTCATATATATATATTAAATAACAGATTAAACTTACAATGTGACTTTTTAAAAAGTTTTTTTTTTTATTTATTTTGAGAGAGAGAACGAGTGGGGGAGGGGTAGGAAGAGAGGGAGAGAGAGAGAATCTCAAGCAGGCCCTGTGCTGTCAGCATGGAGCCCAATGCAGGGTTCAGTATCATGAACCCAACCATAAGATCATGACCTTAGCCAAAGTCAAGAGTCAGATGTTTAACCAACTGAGCCACCCAAGTATCTTTAAATAAGTTCTTTCTAACAAGTATGGTTCGTTAGATTAATTTTCTTCAGAAAGATATAGTCTTTCTTCTTGACGATGACTTTTAAAAAATGTGATTTACACATAAGTCATCAATTGGTATACCTCTTTCCAGTATTTTTTCCTGAATCTTTAATAATCATTGCTGAGCAATGATTAGATTACAATTATACCTAGACTTTCCATGCCCTCACATTCAATAAAACCCAAGTTGAAATGTACACATATTTCCTAAATGCCAATGGCTTACTTTTATAAAGCAGAAATGCAACAGGTATTTTATTGTAGGCAGAAATGGTCACAGTGGTTTAAATGTCTTTCTTATTTCTATAGCCCAATTTTACACTATCAATGTCTTAGATAAATTCTTAAGTATTTATTTGCAGTATGAACACTTGCATCAGTTTTGAAATGATAGTTTTTGCCCTCAAGATATGTTACTTTTCAATTCACCGACCCCAGTATAAATGCCTTGCTTAAAGCTGTTTATTTTATTTTTCACACAGCATATTTTATCAGAGTATACTGAGATTGTTTTGTGATTGAACATTCAATAGATTTTTTTGCTATTTCACCAGAGCAATTCCATATGCAAAACTGATACTTATACAAGAAATTCACCTATAATTACCATGCGAAGCATTATGTTACCAGAGTGTAAAGTGGCCAGCATGTGCTTTTTGCCAATATCTCCGTTTCAGTAGATGAGATCACGATAAGGAAATAGAATGTTTGAGACATAACATACTTAAAATCTCAGCAAAATTTACTAAGAAAAAAACATTTTTTCTTTTAGTATTTGGAGGAAAAAGGGAGTTAGCTCCAAAAGGGGATATTTTCCAGCTCAAGCCTGATTATTACTTAATGATACATCTTTATAGAAATATTTGTCGTAGAAACTTTCCAAACAATCTTAAAAATAATTTGATTTCCATGGTTCCTCAGCAAAATCCAGGATATTGTCTAAATACTGGTGAATTCTATTGTGGTGTCTTCTTGGGGCACAAAGTCTTGCTTTCTATTTCACTTTTGCAGTTTTGCATCTATTTTAAAGTAGTTTATCCCAAATCAACTTATTGCATTAGGAAGGTGAATAAGAGGATCTATAAGTCATGAAAAATAAACAAGAAATCAATCATTTATCTTTATTTTCATTATCATTAAAATAGAATTAAAGGTTACATAGAATTTATATAATTTCTATAAAATCTATAATTTATATAATTTCAAGGCAAGATACTTGATTGCTTTATTTTTATTATGATTTTAAGCTTTGTGTGACCTGCTGTCACATTAATGAATTTGTGTTTTGTTTTAAGCCAGTGCCTAATCTCTTATTTTAATCTTAGTTGATTTAATAAGAATTTTCTGATTAAGAAAGTTTGGCGATACACTTGACAATTGACTCTTACTTGGCACAGTATGCCTGGTTTGCAATTAAAAAAAAAAAAACAATGATAATATGTCGGTACTAACGCATGAATTGTTGTAGAGTAAGAAGATTATCGAGTGTGTGTGTGTGTGTGCGCGCGTGTGTGCCTGTGTGTATGAAAAATAGCATTTTAATACAACACATAGATTGAAATAAAAAGTCTATAACTTTGCACTTTTAGTATTGGCAGATGCATTGATAATTGTAATTATTAGCTACGTTTCCAGATCCTGACCTTCTAGGAAAGCTAGTATTTATCTCTAGATGATAATAAGACAGGAAATAAGTGAACTATCCTATTAAATCCCAGTCGGAGGAATTTGTAAGGGTTATTGGCAAAAGCCTATTCTACAGTGTGGCCCTGATCAGATGTGCCAGTAACAACGAATGAGGCTGTATGCCTAAGTGGAGAGAAACTAAAAGAACTAAAAGACAGTGAATGCATTTAAGAATTTTTTTTTTCTGATTTTGAGCAATAGACTTTTTACGATTTTTTTTTTATAATCAAGACAATTACATAGTAATTTGGGTTAGAATGCATGCCTAGTTCCCCATCTCAAAACCCAATTTGTTACCACCTGTGGCTATTTCTATTAAAAAAAAGAAAGAAACATAATTACTATGAGTCTCAGCAGTCTTAGAGTAAATTTTTGCAATTACAATACCTCCCTCGGGCAGATGTGTGAAAATGGCAGATTAATTCCTGCCAGGATCTTTCTGTTCCTCCTGCATTTTTAGGTTTGGTGTTACCTGCTTATTAGAGCGGCTCTGTTTGCTCTGGTTAAAGGTTATGTCAGTGTTTCCATAGTAAATCTCTAGAAATAAAGATCCACAAGTCAGCCATTAAATTTTGCCTTAGGTGAAAAGTTGACATGTAACGTTTTAGCGAAGGGGTAGAAAATATTTCCCATCACACTCCTCTGTTGGCTGGTTAAGTTTGAAGTAAATGGTAGTAAGACCATGTGGCAGTGTTGGAGAAAGCAGGACAGGTCGGGAGGTAAAAAGAAAAGCACCTTCTTTGAACTATAAAATACTATGTAATCAGCAGAAGTCAATGAAAATATTTTTCTTCTATGCTTGATCCTAAAGCTACTTAATGCATAAGAGAAACTGGAAGACTAACAGATTTAACACCCTACCTATTTTCATTCATTCCTTCTTTGTTTTTTTATGTAAACTTTGTTTCTATAAAGATCTAATTGATCTACACACAAAATTATGAATATTAGTAAGTCTAAACAGTTTTACAATCTGGTTCAGTGTTATAACTCTCTCTTAGCAAAGCTAATTTATCACAAAGCAACTTAAATAGCAGAATATTGGAAGACAGAGACCATATACGTTTGCTTGTTTCTGTAGTTGGGAGAACCTAAGATGGTTTCTAATACATAGAAAGCACTTAAAAAATACGGATTCTTGGTAATCCTATAATCATTAATCAGTCATGAGCTGGAGTTTAGATTCAAACCTAGAAATGAGGGAGGCCAAAGTTGAAGATATTATTCGTATAAACATGCTGGTAAACAATTTATTTGAAGGTGGCATGTTTTGATAATTTTATGTATAATTTTTACCTTTGTAATAACTACAATGAAAATTCCTATACAATTCTATTGATAGTGACATAAGTTCTGAATTTGTTTGTATCTCTCTCTCTCTCTCTAGAAATATATATATATAACACACACATATATATGTGTATATATAAGTGCATTAATATATTTGTTCATGATATACAGTATATAGATATTTACAGTATATAGATATACATATATACAGTATATAGATATACAGTATATAGATATATAGTATATAGATGTATATCAAGAACAAATGCTGTTGGTAAGAGCATATCTTTTATCTTTTGTCCTATTCCTTGAAGTGCTTTATACAGTATTAAAACCACACAATTCAAATATTATGTCTCTTTGTTAAGGCTTTAAGAATCACACAGCTCTAGCAAATTATTAAGTAACTAATGTGATCCTTTTTTCTATATGACATTTTTAATGAAATGAAATTATAAGCCATAAATAGTAATGTGGGGATTACATTTATTTGTATTTGTTAATATATAATTTTATGATTTAATCACTTTGGTACCAACCATTTGCCATCTGATATTGCAAAAAGAAAATCACCACGGGCAATTATCAATGTGTATAATAATAATAATAACCCAACTACAAAATTTTTCTTAAAATCTCAGAATCTATTTCATGTAGGTGGTATGAAATTTTTATGCATATATTGAGGAAGCATAAGCTAAGCATTCATGTAAACAGTATGCTACCCATTTCATTATTGTTATTTAAAATATGTAACCTGCAGAGCTGTTCAATACATAATCATCAATTCAATTAATAAATAAAAAATAATTAAAAAGCTCTTAATTAAAATAATTTACTACTTTTAAGCTGTTTTAGGACTTATTTACTATTTTATCTGAATTTTAAACTTTAACTGCAAAATCTTTATCAAACAATAAGAAGATTTGATAGAATAAAGCCTTCAAGCAGAATGAGCTTTCAAACCGTATTAAAAATTTAATTATCTCCACTAGCCAGATAGTTGGGATACCAAATTAAAGAAAAAAATAATAGGAAGGAGCAGAGAAATGACATTTAAAAAGTTTAGGATTCATTGTCAATTACCATTCGAAAAGAGGAGAAAACTTTCTGAGAGATTATAGTGTTAAATATCATATAAGATACACCAACGAATAATAAGTTTTCAAAGGGGACATTTATATCTACAATTACCCAAACATTATAGTTTGAGCCCATCTGTAAATTTACTCTGGAATATTTGCCATGTTGGGGAAAGAAGGCGTAGCGACAGTGGGTGCTGCTTTCTCCTGACCGGATGCCAGTCTGGGTCTTGCTGTCCTGTTACTAAGAGAAGTCTGAGAACCAGGAGCAGATCAGTTAATGGGAAACTGGGCCTGTCATGTTCCATAATCTCTCTGAATTTTACTCATTTCTTTGTATTTTTTCTTGAACTATCACACATGCTTTCTTTTAAGGAATACAGTTTAGAAATCTACTAGAAATGTGACTTCTAAACAATACTGGTAAAATGGGAATGTCCTACAGGTTCACCAGGTTTCATGCATTTATGTTAGTCTTCACATGAAACCATATGATCTGAAAACATATATCATTTGTTTAAAAATTTCAAAAAGTTGTTTGAATATTTGGAAAGTATCATCAAAACATATAATTTGAAACAAAAGAAAAGGAATTGTTACATATGCCTTACTCACATGACTTGTTCTGATTCTTTTCTTCTTATTCTTGCCATCTGGTCTCTTTTCTGTGATATCCATTCTGAAAATATATTTTTACAGGGATACCTTAGGAACCTTGTATATTTACATCGAATGTAAATATTTTTAAAGAACTCAGATATATATATTCAGACCTGAGGTGCCTAGAGTTGATTCCTATAGTGGAGCAATATAGGAATGGGTTGGATTAAAATAGGTTGGATTCAACAATATTATGTTTAACATTATTAAAATGCATTTAATAAATGAGAAACTTTTGTTGGTTAGTTAAAATAAAAAGCTTCTTGGATTCCCTTTCTTCTAGATTTCTTTTTTATAAATGTTTTTATTTACTTTTGAGAGATAGAGCATGAGTTGGGGAGGCAAGAGAGAGAGGGAGGCACAGAATCTGAAGCAGGCTCCAGGATCTGAGTGGTCAGCACAGAGCCCAATGCTGGGCTCGAAATTGTGAACTGCGAGATTTTGACCTGGGCCGAAGTCGGACACCCAACTAACTGAGACGCCCAGGCCCCCCTCCTTTGTTCTAGATTTAAAAACATAAAATATTGGGGGCACCTGGCTGGCTCAGTGGGTGGAGCACTGGACTCTTGATTTCAGCTCAGGTCGTGATCTCATGGTTTGTGGATTCGAGCCCCATGTTGGTCTTTGCTGGAAGCACGGAGCCTGCTTGGAATTCTCTCTCTCCCTTTCTCTCTCTCCTCCCCGTTCACTCTCTATCTCTCTCTCTCACACACAAAATAAATAAATAAACCTGAAAAAATATTTTTAAAAGATGAAATATTGGTTTTCTTTTTTATAAAAGTAATTAAATAAACCTTTCCGTAATTCCTTCTTTTTGTTCTTCATGCAAAAATGTGCTCTATTGAGATATAGTAGAGATAAAATCCTCCATCTACAATTTCTGAAAACAGAACATTTAATTTTTTTTTTTTTTAAGTAAACTCTCTGCCTGACTTAGGACTTGAACTCATGACCCCAATATCAAGAATTGAATGCTTTACCGACTGAGCGAGGCAGGTACCCCTAGACCATTTCATTTTTTGTCCTCTTGATAAAACTTCCCTCTATATTTATTTATGCTTATGCAGGTCAGAGAAATAGACTAATGTATCTGTTTATAGCATAAGGAAACGAAATTTATAGTTAATCTTATCCAACAAATACCTTATAATTATTTTCATTACAAATTTCCCGTTGAGCCTCAGTGGACTTGGGCTTCATTTTAAGTACTTATCATTTAACTGGAGAAATCAAATCTCCAGGACACATCTGTTATTTAATGATATTAGAGTTTGGATTTTGTTTGGTGTAAGTGTAGGATTGTGATGGAAAGGCACTAGGGGTGGGAGAGGAAAGGAGCTCTGATTCAATATCCCCAGGTAATATGATATGAATAATTGGAAGATGGAGATATCATTTCAGTTGGTTAATTGTAATAAACCTATTATCTTGTTAGAGCATTAAGGTAGAATCAACATGTTGGGAAACAGATAAAAGGTGCAAGAAAGCATTTAAAATTCAATCATTAGGTTTCATTGCACCCATCTGCTCCCAGGAAATATAATTGGAAATTCGATTCATTGACCTTTAGCTGCCATTTTGGACCACAGTTTCAAAATCTATGTTTTCAAGTTGGACATTTGAAGTTAATTTGATAAGAGCCATATTCGGTACATTTTTAACCCAATTATGTTTTTGAACAAAATTTAGAAAAAATAAAATCAGGCTTAATGTGCTGATGTATATATGACAAAGAGTCAGCATAGTTATTTAATCTTGGATCTAGTTAAAATAACTGATGTTCAAATTCATTAAGGTTTCAATTAACTAGAGGGACTGCTGAACTTTTTACTGTTATTTTATGCACGGACTCCTGCTTCTCATTAATTATTCTCTGGGTCCATATTATACTACATTTATACTTACAACATCCAATTATGCTAAAATTACATACCATGGTATTAAAAAAAAGCAATATATAGTATTTCAGGTGGTTATCCTGAATTTAAAAAAATTTTCCTCCCCCTCACTCCCTCTTGGCAACATAAGTATGACAGCACAGAATCTTCCCCGAATATTGCCTACGTCCTCATTCAGAAGAGTTACATGATAAAATTATATGCATAACATGAGAGATACATTATGTAAATTGACCATCATTTCTTGTCAGCATTTGTGTACTGCTCTGCTCGCTGAAGTTCATGTAACTTGGAAAAGAGTCATGATTAGACAGGTGTTTCTCCAGCCTATGAGATCAAGTTTCTGAAATATTTATATGGTGGTGAGCCAGATGTACACAGATTAACCTTATAATCCCATTTCACAGCTTTTCCAAATACTTGGAAACTTGTTAAGTATGAAGCTGATTATTCTGGCAGCGTATCTCCATTAATAGGATTCAGATCTTCCTTGTTTACAAGCCAATACTGCTAATATGATCTAGTATATTAAATCAACAGAGAAACAGAAAAAGTAGAATCCATCCAAGGGCTAATTGACAGGAAGTCTTTTCTAAAGCTTTTTAATGTGTTTTTTATTGACTTCATAATAACAGAACACACGTAGCGCAGGCGAATGATGTAACTGGGCTACTATGCTGCTATCATTTGGGATGAAGTAGTTATTTATCAGATTCTTCATGCTTCTATTGTAATGTTGATATAAGCCACATAAGACCGTGCATCTGCCCTTTACAAATATCCCCTTCAACATCATCTCGATTGGAAGGCTTACTGTCATTTGACGTGTGAAATTATTTTAAATGCGCTCATCTTTTTTTTAATGAATAGAGGCAACACGGAGTAATGTAATAGTATGTCATGATTTTCATTATGCTTATTTATTGGTTCTGCAATAATAGACGGAGACCTTATTGTTACACATTCAGCTTGAGCTATTTATGCACAGTGCTAGTAGGTGGACCATTTCATATTGTTATGTTCTGTCCTCTCAAGAAAAGAGGTATCAGGAACCTTAAATCAAATTAGACTACAGGAAGAGTTTTATACTTTGTCTTTTTTATATTAAGTGTATAGCTTTTATAAACTACCTCACTCTGCTTGAATAAACTCATGCTCCTTCAGAGACAGGAAAAACCTATTTTTCAAACTATGTATGACAGCCTGATTCCATTTTCAGAAGAAGGAAGGAGAATGTAGGCCCTCAGCAAAGAGAAGAATTCTTCCACTTTTTCACTTCTTTGGGGGACAAATTATCTACTTTGTGTTTCATATTTATACATAATATGTCTAGTGCACGTAAAAGAAGAAGACATAATATTTCTTTAAACCTAGGATTAAGTGACCCTTAAAGAATAGTTTTTCAAGGACAATCGAAATGTAAATATATGAGAGTTGGGGGCCCTTGAATTTTTGGCTCCGTGACAGATATCTTAAAGGTGAAGCTACTCCATTGAGACTGTGCCTCTGGACCTGTGTAGTTGAGAGTCCGGCACCGCTAGTGTATTGCCTTTTGGATTTCAACTACTCTAACATTGAACTGGGAGTTTGTAGTCAGCCTCCAGGGATGAATTGGCTACATTTGACTGCAGGGCCACTTACTCCTTTCCTATTTGATTTTTACCAAGTCAATAGTTTCCCTAGAAGAGATTTTACTCTCAGGAATAACAGCAACTATTCCAAAACTCTTCTATGCAAGAAGATCCACGTTTTTGCATTTAAAATAACTTCAGGTTTTCGGTCCAGTATGTGTGTCTTTGAGTTTCTCTCTTTCTTGTTTTTCCCAAAGTTAAATGATATATTTTTTTCCTAATTTTAAGAGGAATTTTTACTGCAAAACTTCCACTAAAAAACCATACCTAAAACAGCACCTGGTGTATAGTAAGAACTCATTACATGTTTGTGGACTGAAAATAGAGAAAGTTGCATTTAAAAAGTTATAATTGCTTATAATTTAGTACTCAGAGGTAGTTATTGCTAATCTTTTGTTGTTCAGACCCACAATCCCTTCTCTGAATAAAAATTCAAAGAACTTAGATCTGAACTGATTTAAGATTATTTTTAATCATTACTTGCCCCACTTAGTGTTAATATCAACTTTTTTTTTTTTTTTTTTTACTGAAGAAATACTAATATGTTTAAATTTGAGGTATTGTATCAGTCTCTGCTGGGATGGGCCATACATGACATGTACAACAAAATGTCATTCTGAGATATGGAAGACTTAAGGATTACAAAACATGTCTGAGTGCAAGGATTTTGAATAAGGGATTATAAACCTGTCTATCTTCCCATGCTGTAATGTGCAAACACATGCAGGACACACGACTAGATTTTTGCCTAAAAATATAAATGTCTCATACATAGACACTATTCCATGTCAACAATGTGGTTTCATATTATCTGAACAATAATGGAATTCTGGGACAATTAATGGATAATTCATTTAGTCAGTTCCTCCCTGATTGATGGTTTGATTCTTTACACTGAGATTCAATTCCCAAGGTTCTTGGTCTAAAAAAAAAAAAAAAAAAAAAAAAAAAAAAAAAAAAATTAGCTTTTCTGTCCAGAGTAAGATGCTTAACCTTTATTTTTTTTTTTCTGGTTTCTTATTAGGTGTAATAATATTTGTTCCTCTTAAAATTGTCATAAGAATTAAAGATGAAATATGATTATGCATATAAAGGATATGATCAATACTAAATTTTGAATGAATATTAACACATACGATTATTATTGTTAACAGCAAATGATGTAACACATGGAAGCAGGTAACTGATATGCAGACATATTCTCCACAAAAATAATATTTCATGTTAGCAATTATGCAAGAGTACAATTTTAAACCAGAATACTTACTATTATAAAAATGTAATTTTACTAGAATGCTAATTTATTTATTTTTATTTTTTTTTAATCAGCTGGTTTTTTTTAACGTTTTTTATTTGTTTTGAGACAGAGAGAGACAGAACATGAACGGGGGAGGGTCAGACACAGAATCCGAAGCAGGTTTCAGGCTCCCAAAGGTCAGCACAGAGCCTCACGCGGGGCTCAAATTCATGGACCGTGAGAACATGACCTGAGCCGAAGTCGGACTCTTAACAGACTGAGCCACCCAGGCGCCCCAAATGCTAATTTATTTTATTTCAAATTTCAGTTTATACCTCTTTAAACCAGGATTGGTTACTTTGTTCTAAATGCTTTTTTTCTTAAAAGTTATTTATTTATTTTGAGACAGAAAGAGAGCAGGGGAGAGGCAGAAAGAGAGGGAGACAGAGCGAATCCCAACCAGGCTCCGCACTAATAGCGTGGTGTCTGATTTGGGGCTCGAACTCACGAACTGTGAGATCATGATCTGAGCTGAAATCAAGAGTCAGACACCTAACTGAGCCACCGAGGCACCCTTGTTTTAAATGCTAAATAGACATTTAAAAAAGTGATCAATTTTTGATAGACTGTCTTGCAAAAAAAATAATTTGCAGATATTTTAAACTTCTTAAACCACCAAAGTGAACTCTGAAGTGGAAAGATGTTAAGTCTTCCTTCAGAACAGTGATTTTTATGCAGAAAGAACTTGTGGTAAGTAAAGCTCACCCCAGGTAGAAACTGAAGAGAAGTTTCCACAAAAGAACTGTTGTAGAGCAATGAATACCAGAGAGTTAGAGACATATGATAACATCTGATTTCATTTACACTTCTTTTCATGTGAGAAAATTGAAGCACAGAAATATTACTCACATATATACAGCTAGCTAGAAATAGAAAATTAATGTCATGTGACTCAGAGTTTAGGGCTTTTGTTTCTATACCAGTTGGGATATCATGTTTGGCCTACATTCCTATGGAGGTATTGATGGAGTATGAAAACATCCTACAGCATGAATAATTGCTACTTTGAGTAGTGAAACTTAGTTCCTAGAAGGCAGGTCAATTTGGAAAAGAATTCTTTAAGGCCTTCATATATTAAGCTTCACATCTCTGCTGGGACCTATGTACATACGACACATTGCCACAAGATCTTTCAAATTGATAGCCAGCAAGTAGTTTCAGGAAGTTCTGTAAGTTGGTCCTATAGAGTGAAAATATTTCCAGATTTTGGAGACTCCAGAAGCAGATTCTCAGATTCTCAGATTTGATCATAGAACTGGCTTTGATTCTTGTATTTGAACCAAAGCTATCCAGTAGACCTCATTGCTTTCCTCTGTGTTTATTTTGATTCAGAGCTGAACAATTGCAGGAACAAAGCCATTCAGGGGGGTGGTGTGTGACCTGGTATCAGAACTCTGTAGGGAGCATTGATTAACAAGCATTATTAGAATGAAAGTAATAAATCTGTAAAATATATCAGACAGTGATAAATAGTCTAGAAAGCAAAGCACAATACTCACAAAAGGGAGATGGGTCATACAGGACTTGCAGGATTTTATTTGAAAGAGTGTGAGATTTTGAGTCAAAAGAAACTTATTCCTATTACTTACTCATAAAGAGACCTCCAACTAGCCTTTCATGAATTCCATAGGCCTCAGTTTCTCCACCCATAAAATAGAAATAATTATAATGGTTCCACTTGGTGAAGTTGAAAGGAAGTTTAGATTTGGAGAGGTTGAGAAACACTGACAAAATCACCCTGTAAAATATGTAAGGAAGCACAGGAGACAAAGGACCAAGAACGGAAGAGTTCTTTTCTCTGGGAAAGAACAGGTTACTTACTCTTATTCTAAGTACACTCTAGAGGAACTTGTAATACACTTCAGGAAACTTAATGTGCCTAAGTACATTTTGTTTTCAGGTGTTCCCATGATGGTACTGTTTGCACAGTTTTAAGTAGTTTGGAATTGAATATAAACATGCTACAAATCACCTAACACTGAAATCCACTTAAAAAATATGAACAATTTTTCAATCAGGCAGCTTCCAAATGCATACTCTGGGAGAGAAGTCTGTGTCCCACAGAAGATGAAAATAACTTGTGTGTTTTCTTGTTTTTTTAAACTATGACCTAATTAAACGTAGTGTATATGTGAAAATGCCTCATTAGTATTTTATCTACAGGAGTGAGTAGACTAAAAATTTTAATTATAACGTTAAGAGCTGAGACTTAGTTTTTCTAAGCCAAGAGCCTGCAACTTTTCCTATTAAGGATCAGATAGTAAATATTTAGGGTTTGTGGGCCATATAGTTTCCATCAAAACTATTCATCTCTGCCACTGAAGCATGAAAACAGCCATCGACAACATGTAAATGAAAGGGCATGGCTGAGTTCCAATAAAACTTGATTTTCAAAAACAGATAGTGGGCCTTACACCATTTTTGTAAGGTGATTAACTGTTAACATTTCTTAATTTCTTTCCGTTTGTGTATTTATAAAAAAAAAAAAAAACAAAAAAACCTGTACCATGTAAATTACAAATAACCTCTAACAAGATCAAGATATTTGTCTGTTGTTTCAAACTAGATATGGAAGAATGCAGGCCTATTATCTCATGAAATGATTGTCTGTGTAAGCCTGCTGCTTTTTCCAGAGGAGAAAAATTCTTAGCACTGAAGTGTCCAAGCAAAGAAAGCTGGGGATACTTGAATTAGGTATTAAGTGTCAGTCTGATAAAGACTAGAGATATTTCATTTCATTTTGTGCTAATGTTTAATTAAAAATCTGTTAGCATTAGTAAAGACACTTAGCTTTATTTTAATTTCAGGTATGAATACCAACCTAAAATAGACTCTTTCCATTGAATCATACATTTTGAATGTGATACTTATTCCTGTATTTCAGAGGGAAAAATGATAAATATTCTAGTAATCTAATACTCATAAATTTGGTTAATAATTAATTTCTTCTTCAAACTTAGGAATGCCTTTACTTTGTTAAAGTCATATCTCAGGGCAGATCTTCCAAATTCCCTGTATATTATCTCCTAAGTTTTTGTAATTGTACTTTTACACTACTCATTTTGTTTTTCAAATACAATGGATATTTTTTTCTGGAAAATTTAAAGTTTATTTATTGATTTTGAGAGAGAGAAGGAGAGAGAGAGAGAGAGAGACTGAGAGAATCCCAAGCAGGCTCCTGTTGACACAGGTCTCAGTCTCCCAAATCGTGAGATCATGACCTGAGTCGAAATCAAGAGTCAGACACTTAACTGAGACACCCAGGTGCCTCTGAAAATTTAAATTTGTATGTATTTTTTGTTGTTTTGGAAGGGGTTAGTAACTTATCTTTGAAACCCATGCAAAAGACCAGGACCACAAAATTCCCCCAAAGTAATTATTTAAAATAAATAATTATTTACTAATTATTGTAAAATAAATTGATTGGTTGGCTGCTTGCATGAATTGTTGCTTATAAAGTTAAAAATTCTCAGGGTACCTGGGTGGCTCAGTTGATTACATCAGACTTTGGCTCAGGGCATGATCTCACAGTTCATGAGTTTGAGCCCCACGTTGGGCTCTGTGCTGACAGCACAGAGCCTGGAGCCTGCTTCGGATTCTGTGTCTCCCTCTCTCTCTCTGCCCCTAACCCACTCGCATCCTGTCTCTGTCTCTCTCAAAAATAAACATTAAAAAAAAATTTAAATTTTAGAGGAAGGAAAAAGTAAGAAAGGTATTTCATCCTTCAATTTCACCTTGAATTCCTTCTTTTTTTTTTTTTTTTTTTTTTTTTTTTTTACTATTAGGAACTGGAATGCACCTATACAGGTGATGAGTTGAAAGGCAGATGCAAAATCAGACAGGAACCTGATTTTGCTGATTTTTTTTCTTTCATTTGCAAAATTTAACCGATTATTTGAATAATAATAGACTTTATCTTCTGATCAACAATGTTATTTGGAGGAGGAAGACTGGTGAACTGTGTGTACCAAAATCATTGTATCTGTAATGTTTTAAATTTTAGTGTATTTTGGAAAAAAAACAAACTGATGATATGTGACAGACAGACAGTTTGGTTTTTAAATTAGTTACTTAAATTAGTTATTTATATCTTTTAAATTAGTTATTTTTGGGGAATTTTCTGTAATGATTGGCTAAATGTAATACTTTGAATTTCTTTTGCACTTTAAAAGGTAAGTGCTCAGAAGTGCCTATTTTGACAATTTATATGACTGTCATGATGGTAAGTAATCATACAGTTAAGCCTACTGCTTGCATTAGACTGTTTGATAATACACGGCCATTATTACCTTTTTATGTTATTGGCCAAAGGAAGAAAATCTAGTTATTGGAGTTATATGCAATGCTCAGCATATTCAAATAATTTAATGTGCAAGCATGGAAAGGTAAAAGTGCATACTCTTTCAGTGAGTTGTCTTATTAGTACGGGGGATGGCAGTACTATTTTTGCTTGGTGTGTAACGTAATTTTTAAAAGCATTTCAAGTCAAGTTACATTCATTTCTCATTAACTTAGTTCTGAAAATGTTGGGATGGATCCTGATTTTTCTCTATTTGCCAGAGAGGTAGCACAGATACTGACTGGTCCTGGTGGTTCCCGGCAAGTACGTTGTTCTGCAGTGAATTGGGTATATGAAGGGTAACTTTATGAAAGTTAGCTGTCATTTCTCTTAAATGTCATTTCTCTGTTAAAAAAAATGTGGACCGTAACATTACTATGTGTCCTAGGGCAATTGAGGAGAATGAATAATAAATATCAATAATACTGTTGTGTGGATACTAAAATGGAACAGCACACTCCAAGCCTCCTAACATAGAAAGTACACAATGACTCTGTTTCCATAAATTTAGATTCAGTGCAGTATAGTTTCAAAACATGTCCATATTAGCTAAATAAATTAGACTGAAAACTGGCTTGAATCTAAATAAATTAATTTATCAAATTTTTCTTTCACTTATTAGCAAGTTTTTAACATTAATGAAATAAGAGTTTAAGAAATGTATCTTGCATTCACAGTGACAATAAATAAAATGGTGAGTCACCGATTTGTCTCCCTCCCTTTTCTCTCTTTCTCTTCATATGTCGGAGTTCTAGAAGTTCAGACTTCTAACGAATTTTCACTGGCTACATTTACCTTTGGGTTCTTAGTTTGGAGTCCTGATTGCAGAGAATCCAGTTGTAGGTATTCCCTCTGGTGGGATAAATCTTCCATATTCTTGATAGAGAAAAAGAGCACTATAGGAGGAAAGCCGAGAAGAATCTTCTAAGACAATATATCTGGCTGAGAGATGGCCAAAACCAACCAACCGACCAACCAACCAACCAAACAAGCAAACAGACAACCAAACAGAAAAGAATAGAACTCCCAACTCTCCCCACCACTACCACCACTGGAAGAAAACAAAAAGACTGGGTATAAGCTAGGGTTGAGATAGAGACTGACCTTACTGAAGAGAATGGACTAATTGCAGGTATTAAAGTCAGCCACTCAAAGTTTGAATTTTTTTCCCTAAGACATCAACTTATGGCATAATTCTATGCCATTGCCAGAGAGAAAGCACATCTAGCATTCAGGGGCACCTTGGTGGCCTATGGACTCCAAACTTCAGCAAAAATAAAAAAGAGAATGCACAGCATTCTCTACTTTGTGTGCTTTTCTAGATAACAAACAGCACTCCTCTTACCTTTTGATTATTTCAACATTCTTCTTTCTTCTCAAAGCTGATTTTCTTTACGATTCATAAATTAAATGATTAAACTCCAGCATACAAGTTATTATTAAAATTATCAGTGTTGTTTATGAAAGAGTTAACATTTGCAAAAGGTTTTAATATACAGACTCGTTACTTTCAGAACAAAATCATCTAAGTCATCCTAATTGAGCTGTAGACTTAAAATGCTTGCTTACAGGATGTGGCTGTTCTTGCTCTCTCATTTCGAATTTAAAGTAATGCTAGCTTTTGCTAAATGTGGTAAGAATTTCTCATGTTTTTATTATGCCTTTAGTAGCAAAACACAAATGTCGACCACACTATACTTGTATAAAATGTATTATTTTGAAAATCATTGATAAATACAGTTATTGCCATACCTCATGCACTTTGAAAATTCCAAAGCCATAGGTGCTGTCAGATAACTTTATAAGTGGTGGCTTAAAGTGCTGTTGCCTACTTCAGCAATGTAGAAAGAACCACACCATATATTCTGTAGAAGGCAAAGCTATCAGAAGCGATGTCGGTATGAAAAGGCTTAAAGTGAATTATTCACCTCTTAACACTCCCTTGTGTTCAGTCTGCTGCAAAGAGAATGCTTACTATCAATGTGAAAAGCAGTGCCTTTGAATTAAGGGAAAAGTTCAACTTGTTTGGCTTTGTTTTCACCCCAATGGCATCAATATGTGCAGTCAACCTTATGTCCGTAATTCAAAAGAATTTTCAAAATTCCACTCCCCTGTGCCCCTGGATGAGGAAAACACTGATCATCTTAGTATAGCTGAAGCTGTAACGATATGATTTAACACCATAACTACACATCCAACCCCAAATTCGTGTGTGAGAAGCCAGTTTTCTCATAATAATGACTTTAAAGAGTCGAAGTATGTCAAAGACATACTTTCATTTCTCTTTAATAATTCCTATGCTAAATCAATACCTCTAGAATGAAACCTTTCTTCATATTTGTATCGCAACCTTTGGGAGAGTCTTCTTGTATTCGACATAAATATATTACAAATTTATCAAGACACTGAAGCAAATACGCTTTTAGAACCTGGTACAAAATGCTGCGTCTTTTCCTTCTCAGTGTCTAATCTGCTGTCGGTCCTTTTCAGTGTATTTTTAATTTCAAATGTTGTAGTTTTCATTTTTAGAAGTTCCATTTGGGTCTTTTCTATATCATCTACTTCTCTCCTTTGGGCCCAAGATGAAAATGATACAAGGGAGGTACTTAGGGCTCAAATTTTAAGAAGGCACTTGCTCTCAAAGCCAGGCTTTTACGTTCTTGACCATATTTTTAATATTCTAATATTTAAGATTCTTGTTGGTTAATTCCATCATCTCTTTCATGCCAGGATCTGTTTTCATCGATTGATTTTTCTCCCGGCCATGGGTTATATTTTCTTAACTTGTTGCAGACCTTATAATTCTTGGTTGGGTCTCAGCTATTGTGAATTTTATATTGTTGAATGCTGGAATTTTTATATTGCCTCAGGTCTGAGCTAAACGTATGTTTGTGGAATGAATTTACCCACTGAGCCTCTGTCTCAAAGGTCTCCTTTCTGGTAAAGAAACAGACATAGAAAGGTAAAAGGATAGCAAGGATGCCAGCAGTTTATAAAGCACTGCCTCCTACATTTCCACACCAATGATTCTGGAAATGTGAGAGCTGTTTGTTTTGTCAAAAATTGTTCTCTCCATAGGAAATTTCCTGACTGCCCCATGAGTCTGTAATGGGAAATATAAGAGAACACTGGCAAATTAGCACCAAGGTATTGTGGACATATTTATCACATAGTGATTGGATTAATCACAGATTGAATTCCAGAATTTACTGAAATAGCATCTGTGATGAGAAAGACTAAACCATACAATCCACTTTCTTAATGATTGAATTATTTTTTTTTCTTCCTTTTGCAGGGATACCTTTGAAAATAGTTTTCTGATGTTTTCTTTCTTAGAAATTAATTAGAAATGGGATTCAAAATGATGATGTCTTTAATTTTCTTATCCATAATTGTCTCATTTCCTAGAAATCCAAATATTGTTTTAAAATTGCTCAGACTTTCCTCCATTATCATTATTTCACGATTATTACAGTGCTGCATGCAGGACTTAAAAAATGTAAAAGTTATAATGGAATTGTAGTAGATAACTAAGAAATTTTCGTGTATTATCTCATATAAAGTATAAAACAACATCTTTTAAATAGTATATGCTAATTTTACCACCAAAGTTGTAAAATTATTTTGAAGGTATTTTAATACAGTTTGGTATATCTTAGATGATAATCATTTCATATTCAATGTGTTTACACTCTTTACAAATATATTCTGTTCACTCCCAAATGTAGAATCGATACACAAGGTATTTTCTTAAAAAAAAACAAAAACAAAAACAAAAACAACTCACCGTTTCTGAGGATGGATCCCCGTTCTTCGCAATATAGCCATGTTTGTTTCCTGCATTGAAATAAAAAGCCATTCCTTTGTTGGGGAGTCTAGCTGGCTTATTCGGTAAAGCATGCAACTCTTGACCTCAAGGTCATGAGTTCAAGCTCCAGGTTGGGTGTGGGACCTATTTTTACAGAAAGAAAAGCCATCCCTTTGCAATAAATTGTGTCTGCAAACTTCGTTTGAAGTATTTATGTTATGGTTGGGTAAACAGGAACTGCACACAAGGAAAACATCTTTGAAAGAAATGAAAATTTAGCTAAATAATTCATATTAAGGTGACTGTCTTATAGAGCTGTTGCTTGGGTTTGCTAGTGTGGCTGAATAGATCTCTATATCCTGAATCCATTCGTAGTCTGTCCCAATGAATACGGAATTTCTACATAGGTTTTATAAGTTGGCTTTGTATAATTTTTTAAAAGTTCAGAAACACTCCTTATTGAAGAAACTTAATAAAAGAGCTTATAGATTTATAATTCTCTGTGAGGCAGAAGGATCTTCAGCATATATGACAGGCAGATAGCGCCTTAGGTTTAATTTTCGAATTACCTTTTTGAGCATATAGTAATGAACTTGTTTTGAATGTAGAGTTCCATGTATTTTTAATCATGTACATATAAAAGCTTCATGAAACCACCACCACAATCAAGATAGTAAACAGTTCAGGAGTTGAAAATCTTCATGCTGTATCTCCCTTAGGCAGTTTTAAAACTTGCCATCCACTGATCTGTTCTATGTCATCATAGTTGTTGGTTTTTTGAAAAGTTTTATAAATGGAATTATACAGTGTGAAATTTTCTGTGAGTGGCTTCCTTCAATCACCAAAATGCTTTCGAGGTGCATCTAAGTTGTTGCGTCACTAGTTTTTTTTTTTTTTTTTTTTATTGCTAAATAGTTGTCCAGTGTATGCATGTACCACAGTCTGTTTATCTATTCACCTATTGAAAGATATATGGGCTGATTCCAGTTTTGACAAAGAGGGCTCCTGTAAATATTTATGTACAAATCTTTCAAATCTTTGTGTGAACATTGTTTACATTGCTTTAAAGTAAATCCCAAATGGCTGCATCAGTCTGGATGTGTTTGGTTTTTGTTTTTTTTTTTTTTTTTTGGCTATGGATTATGCTTTTGGTATCATGTCTAAGAACTCTGCATATTGCCAAGTCACAAAGGTTTTCTGCTAGGTTTTCTTAAATGTACAGGTTTACATTTATATTTAGAGGTGTGGTCCATTTTGATACATACATTTGATACATACATACATTATATATGTGTGTACATCCATACATATGTATAACACACACACACACAGAAAGAGAAGGAGAGAAGTGTAGTTTAAGGTTCATTTCTATTGAATTATCTATCGAATTGCCTTTTGAAACTGTGTCAAAAATCAATTGGCCGTATTTCTGTGGGCTACTTATGGACAGTCTTCTCTGTTCTATTGATCTATGTGTCTTTTCTGTCTACAGTACTACACTGTCTTGATTAGTGCAGCTTCATAATAACTCTTAAAATAGATAGTGTGATTCCCTCAACTTTATTCTTCTTTTTCAAAATTTTTTTGGCTATTATAGTCACTTTGCTTTCCATTATGAATTTTAGAATCCTTGTCTGTATTTACAGTGAATCATGCTGTAAATCTGAATGTTGTTATATTACATGTATAGATTATTTGAGGAACATTGACAGCTTTACCTTGCTGAGTCTTCCACTCCATAAATGCAATATATTTCTTCATTTATTTAGATCTTCTTTGATTTATTTCATCAACTTTTGTAATTTTCAGGGCACAGATTCTGTACTTGTTATTGAAAATATTTTTTTCTAAGTATTTGATTGGTAGGCAACTATGATAAATGGATTGCTTTTGAAAGTTCGGTTTTCAATAGTTCGTTGCTAGAATATTGAAATATAATTGATTTTTGTGTGATGACCTTGAATACGGCAACCTTATTTATTGGTTCTAAGAAGTTTTGTTTCCAATTTGTTTTTTTTTAATTCCTTTTCATTTCCTGCCTAAACAGTAATATTATCTGCGAGTATAGTAACTGAGAAATTTCCCCTTCCTTTTTAATTTATCTTTTATTTATTTTTCTTGCCTTGTTGAACTTAATGGGTCTTTTAGCACAATGGTGAATAAAAGTGGTGAAAGCAAGGGTGAAAACTTTAGTCTTTCACTGGTAAATATAATATTAGTTATACATGTTTTTTGTTTGTTTGTTTGTTTGTTTGTTTTTTGGTAGATGCTCTTTATACAGTTGAAGAAGTTTCCCTCTCTGCCTTTGCTGAGAATTTTTATCATTCATAGATGTTGACTTATGTCAAATGCTTGATACATTTTAAGAATTGCTATTTTTACTATTTACTAGTAAAAAATAATCTATTTGACTCCTTTTACTATCCACTTTCTATTCAACTTCTTTAGGCATATGTAAGTGGTCATATCAAATTAATCTACTTCAACAAATAAAGAAGTTACCCAATTTGAGCCAACGTGGTTTAGTTTCAGTAGGTGCCTTCTTTTGGTCTTTCTCATAGATGCTTTTTTAAATCATGATTTGTTTTCTAGAGTTATAACAGAAGAAGCAAATTGTAGAGTATGTAAATATATCTTCGGATATACCTGAGAAATAGCTTATTATTGAGTACTCCTGATAAAAATTCTGATTTTGAATGTCATTTATAAATTGACTACAATTTGCTGAGTACTCCTGGAGAAATGCATAAAGGCAAGTAATCAAAGAAACCCTTCATATCATGCAGACTTATCCACTTTGTATGTTAGTTTAATTGATTACTTGCTTATTTGTGTTTTCAGTACAAAGGAAAGTAATGAATACTAAGTTTTCATGTTCATCAAACAAAAAAAACAAGAAATGAACAAAAAAATGAAACTAGGAGAATGGACTCAGTTTTATAAGATAGTTCAGATCTGTTTTCTTACGAGCAAATAATCAGTAAAAAATGGCCAAACTTCTGTCTTTTATTCCAGACTGAACTAGACTAAAAAGATGATCACATTCTAAAGTTTTTAAAGTGTCTATCTTGGAAGTTTTCTGTAACTACCCACCAATTCCGAGTACTTTTACAAAATAATAAACAAATTATATGTTTAAAAGTAATAGTTAAAAGTCACTGTGTTCCAGTTGAATTTGAAGGGAAAACATTAGTGTATATGATTAGTTTGTATGGAAGAGGATAAAATTTTCAAAGATATAAATATTCATGTTTAATAACTCTGATGAGTCCTAAAAAACTACAAGTGTCTGACCTCAAGTTTTACCTTCTTCTTAGACTTAAAAGTTAAGATTTATAGATATGCAAGGTAAAACGAATTTTTTAGAGTACATTATCGGGAAATATCTTAAAACCCTTCCATTTCTAAATTAAATGATGCTGTGGTACATATGGCTTTTGTTTTGGGTCTATTTTCATTTTCCTATGCAAATACAGTTATTTTATATTCAGATTATTTTAAATGAGTTTTCTGACACCCTTGGAGCCTGGATAATGAAAATGTTATTTTCTATATTAAAACCAGTGTGGTTTTTATAGTGAGTTAGTTATATGTTTGTTAAAGGCCAAATGGCTATTTCATTATGGTAATCATAAACACACACACAATCTTTCAGGATTCTACGTATTTAATGGATAAATGCAGGCACTATTAGTAAACTTCTGATACTCTGCTACTGATTAAGCTGCAGATTTTTAACAATTGTATTTTGTGAAATTCTATAACGATAAACCAATCTTTCTTTCTTTCTTTCTTTCTTTCTTTCTTTCTTTCTTTATTTCTTTCTTTTTTCTTTCTTTTTTACCTCTCTCCACGTCATTCCTCCTCCTGTGTATATGTATCTTTTTGTTTCTCTCTTTCTCTTCTCTACTTTTCTCTTGCCTTTCTCTGTAATTATATTTTTCTCCTCTTTCTTCCCCTTCTAAAATCCCTTCTCTTATGACTTCCTCTCGTTTTTCGATTTTCATCAAAATAACATTTGGTAGCAACACCATCGCTCAGTGGTCATCAAACACTCTGATGCATCCATGCAAACAGACATCGTACAAACATACATATGCACATGTGCACGTGCACACACACATAATTTAAAAATAGCTCTTCATTCGGTGGGAAAACGTATTCTATTTCTTAGTTCAAGTCTTTTATTTTATTAGAGCTGTTTAGAACTTTAACAATAGGCAAACATTTTTTTTTTAATTTTTTTTTTCAACGTTTATTTATTTTTGGGACAGAGAGAGACAGAGCATGAACGGGGGAGGGGCAGAGAGAGAGGGAGACACAGAATCGGAAACAGGCTCCAGGCTCTGAGCCATCAGCCCAGAGCCGACGCGGGGCTCGAACTCACGGACCGCGAGATCGTGACCTGGCTGAAGTCGGACGCTTAACCGACTGCGCCACCCAGGCGCCCCTAGACAAACATTTTTAGATACTCTCCCTAGTAGAACAGTGGAAGAAAAGTTTCCTTATCTGTTTCCCTGTGTTTAACTGAATAGGGATCCTATCCTATCCTGTGATGCTCCACCTAACTAAAGCCATTATGATCACAAAGTTACTTATAATAGCACTTATGTTTTCTAACTAGAGTTTCTACTTTGATTTATATTTTACTCTCTCTGTAATACTCAGGATTCTGTTTTTCTGAAGTGTTCTAAGATACTCATGGCCTAGTCTGTAACCGACAACAATAATAGGTTGCATACATGTTTTTGATCAATTCAAAAGAGGAACTTGATTTTATTAAGCTAAAATGTGGAGTTTCTAAATAATTATAGTTTTAAAAATTAGCAAAATTCTGTTGCAAACATTTTTGCCCCAGTGTTGTTTTCCACTATTATTTTTACTAGAAGATTGTCACCCTTAAAAACTGATAGTTTGCCCTTATGGAAACAAAAATTAAGGTGCTTCACAGAACCTAAACGCTAATAAAACATGTTAATGAAAAATGTCTGCTACCAAATGCTAGTTAAAGCAGATTAGAAGTGAGAAATGCATTGACCTTGTTTACCTTCATCTTTGCATTTTGATAAAGGTCATTTGAGCACCGACAAAAGATTATAGATTCAGAAATTTATGAGGCTATTTCCTGTCCCCAAGCTTTTAACAGACAGTGAAACTTAGTATTTTAAGCTATTACTCTTAACATGTCCTTTTCCCCCCAATAATAAATAGTTCCCAAAAGCCACATAATTAAAATTATTTCATGGGAAGAAAAAAGAGTACTGTTAGTTTAATTTAGCTTTATTTATACGGAAACACATATTGCACTACGTTAAGCCTTACCTTGGGCCCTCTTCTTCATGAATCGCATGCTCCTGTGTCACTGATACTTACATGCTGGATAATCTTGTATGAATCCATAGCTGCTTCAGGGCACAATGGTGTGATATGAAGTGATGCTGAAAACAGGAGAACCTTTGTCACTGAGTCAGCTGCAAGAAGAAGTGATGTGTATGAATGTACAGTATAGGGAGATCTATGAAAGATCTAGTCTCTTTCTCCCAAAAGACTCTGTTCCATGATACAAGGAGAATTCAGTTCTTTTTGGCAGACCTCCACATCAGTTTGGAAGCAGTAAAAACAACCACAAAAACAAGCCTGGTTTCTCAACGTCTTTACTCTCAATATTTTAAGTGACATTTTATTTCTTATTTTTACTTCACTTTGTTTTCGATAACCAGCGGTAATACCCCTTTCCACTGTATAGTTTGAGTTCAATGCCATAATAAGAATGTAGATGAGAATGAATTATAGAGAGGAGTTCAACCATATGTTCCGTGCTTGTAATTGTTATTGGCAAAATTTGAAGGAAAGGCCCTGCATCTCTTAATTGAGGAGTGGATGCCTTTAAGTGATGCTACATGGAGGGCGTAGAATCCCAGCAGATGATGCAATTATGTTTAAAAATGAGTATTATTAAATAATTCACACTTTTAATATGGAGAAATTAGGTCATTTTTTCACTCCTCCCACAAATGTTCAATCTTAATATCTAGGTAATGAAACAACGCAGACAGTGTTATCCATCCTGGTAGGAACAGAGAATGCCAGTTATGACAGGCTCATTGTTTACTTTAACAGGTAATTTGTGGACCGGAATCATTTAATTGTTCTGAGTACATAATTACATGTCAGCAATTTCCAATTTAATTAAAATTTACAAATCTGAAGATTAAGGGAATTTTTGAATTATTAATCATTTTTCCACTAGGAAATCTTGTTGCTCTGCAGGAGATTTGTCCAGTGTACAACTATACGTATTTTTTTCCTTCTCTTTCGCAGACAGACAATTTTCCCGCAGAGCCCAATTACATGGGCAGCAGGCAGCAGTTTGTTCAAAGGTAAGGCCTATTAAATAACTTTCTCGGCTTCCCCATTTGCATTCGTGTCAAAATTGCTTTGCAAGAGACTACACTTCAGATTCAAACTCGTAGAGACAACACTTTCTCTTCTTTTTCTTTATATGTATTTCAGTAGCTCCACGTTTAAGGACCCAGAAAGAGCCAGCCTGAGAGACAGTGGGCACGGGGACAGTGATCAGGCTGACAGTGACCAAGACACTAACAAAGGCTCCTGCTGTGACATGTCTGTTAGGGAGGCACTCAAGATGAAAACTACTTCAACTAAAAGCCAACCACTTGAACAAGGTGAGTGAAGCCTTCCAATGCTTACGACGTGTAAAGCTTAAGCAATCATTATAAACCTATTAGTACTAGAGTCGCAGTTTATCACGGTGGAACGGACCATTGATAATATATCAAAAGAAACAGCAGATCCCGAGCTTGTCCCAGACAGAAAGCAACTATTCAACACCTCAGGAATAACAGAAAAAGGAAGGCCATGGATATTAGTCTGTAACCATCTTAAAATGACAACTTGACCAAAGTCACCAGATTGTTCTTAGCTTTACAGACATTCCCCAACCTGTCCCATTTTGTGTTTCATTAGCAAGGAAAGCAGGGCATATGTTGGCTAGATATGCACATTCTAATATACTAACTTACAAGATCAAATTTAGTAAATTCACCACGTTTAGGTAAAATGAAAACCTGGTTGGAATTTTAGAGCTTATAGCAGAGTTTGTTTATTTTTAATGTGCATTTTAGCCTCAAAGTAGTTTTTCAAGAGTTAAATGACAGCAAGCCAGAATTTTGGCTCCTTTTTTGATTTACATCTAAATGTACGTGGGTGTCAAATAAATATGTACTTGTTTACCCTGATAGAGATAAAAAAGAAATACTTCCTAATAATACAAATGTTTTCTAAAAGTCTATCTTCAACTTATCCATTTGATATGCCTTTTTATTAGTTTTGATGCTTTTATTGTTTCAAGCACAATGAAATATTTGCTAATGATTCACCCAGAGAATTAAGCTATTCTGACATATAAGACTTAGGCACTGTGAATAGGTTTTTATGTCTAATTATAAAAAATGAAAAAAACTGTTGTATAAATCGGGTTTCAGAATTGCAAGTACGTATTATATTAGTTAATACTAGTTTTCAAAGTATAATAGTATTTAAATATATCTAATATTTATTATTTCAGTTTTTTAGGGAGAAACTACATTTAAACTTTGTGAACATAGTCATTTATTCTTCTAATTCAGTTATTGATTGTCAATTCATAGAAAGTAACCTTTTGCCTGTAGTGAAGCCTGACATATTACATATGTGTCAATAGATATTATTAATTTCTCTAATCTAAAATTAAAATTCATTTTAATACAAACACATTCACACATATGTGAATTCAATACAGAAATAAATACATAGGTTCATAATAATATATATGCAATACAGAAATAAATACATATGTTCAATAAAATATAATTTATATTTCTGCACTAAATACAACATCCTGAATTTATTTTAAGATTGGCCTCCAAAAAAGCCTTTTTTGATAAGTCATAACTGCCATATACACCATAGCAACTTTTTGTCCAACAATGCAATATTGTGTTTTATAGTAATTGAATTGTAATTCAATTGAATTACAATTGAATATTGAATTGAATATTTATAGAATATTCATAGTTCCTACAAATTTGAATGTTTACTTAAAGTGACTTAAGTGATCTTGATGGGTTTTAACTATGTCATAGTATAACGTGAATTTTTTAGACAAATTTTAAGTAGTGGATTGTTGCATCTTGATATGTGAATACAGAACCTAACATAGACTCATCTTTGTGTGTAATAAAATGATTGATGGATAATACATTGGCTACTTTTTGCAAAGCTGCATAGAGTAAGTAAAGAGTTTGCATTTATTATCATATTTCATGAGAAACTTTGTTAATCAAAGAAAAGTTTATATGCTGTTCACATTAACTCTTTAAATTATTTTCATCCAACTGAGCAATATATTTGATGGGAAAGAGCAAAGGCCCCTATAGAAAATGGAAGTGGTTTTATTTATGCCTAAAGATGTAATTTATACTGAAAATCTGTTTTTTCAATTTTAATATTAGAAGATAATACCTTAAAAAAGTAGGCCATTCTTAGAAAAGCATATATTTGGTATATATTGTAAATAACATTCTACATAAAATAATTGCTAGTGTAAGAGTGAGAATGCTAATACAAATGTGTCCTGGAAAACAACTAGTTTCCACACATCTTTCTTAATAAATATGGGAAAGTTATTATGAATCTACGAATTATAGAAGAAATACGGACCTCTAAAACATGATTTTGGAGGATTAGGTAAAATATTTCATTGACTGGTTGACTGATTAATGTATTAGTTGGTGTATTTAATAAATATCTATTAAATCCTTTCAATACTTGAGGAAAGTTAGTTTCTTCAGGAACATCAAAAAATAAATTTGACTTGGAGCCTGCCTTCAAGAAACTGTATGTAACTAGTAGAGATGGGAAAGCTCTCCCTCTCTGTCTCTCTCATCTGTCTCCATTTTTCATCTTCAGTCTCCCTATTTCTTTCCATCATCTATCATCTTTTTTGTTTTCTTCTTTCCTTCCTTTTTGCCTTCCTTCCTCCCTCCTTTCTTCTTTCCTTCCTTCCTTCCTTCCTTCCATTCTTCTTTTTCTTCTTTCTTTCTTTCTTTCTTTCTTTCTTTCTTTCTTTCTTCCATCTATCCATGTTTATACTTATCTATCTACCTATATAGATCCAGAGAAGGAGACTAGCATTTACTGAGTTCTTACCATTTACTATAAACTGCGTTAGCTCCATTTCATTGTTAGCTTATTTAACCTGAAAACTCTAAAATGCTTAATCATTTTTGTCTCACTTACAAGAAAACTGAACGTATAGAAAGTATATTAATCTGCTCAACAGGTTGGAATTTTATGCTACATCTAGATATAGCTAAAACTTGTGTCTTTTCTACACAACTTTGTCTCCAAATGTGAGAATTTGCTCAGACATTCTGATTCACTGCTATGACTAGATATCAAATAAAATTGAAGAATAAGTTAAAACCTGAGTTCATGTATGCAAACCTTACGGGAGAATATAAGAATAGCTCATATGCATTGAATGAATTATGCAGTACTTAAAACTTATTATCCTATTTAGTTTTCATTGCATTTATAGATAAGGAAGTACTGCTACTCTCACATTTAACAGATACTAAGAAATGTTCTCAGTGTTCTGCAGTTATAAGCAGTGAAGTCAACATTAGAAATAAAATGACATGCCTTCAGAGCCCGCCCTCTTACCCAATGCTTTATACTATTCACATAACGAACAGTTTACTCAGAAATAATTTTAAAATGTTTGAAGAAGCCATCAGCCATTGTCTTGGTCAATGTACTCTGTTAATTTATTTGAAAAGCGTCAAGAGAAGCAATGCCAAATTAATTCAATGCACACCCATAAAGAATAATTTTCTTTACAGATGAAAGATGATGACAGCCGTATTTAAGCAATTATCTCATGTCAGATTTCAAATATTAAACCCTAATCTTTAATACCTTCAAAAATCTCCTAAGAATCAAAAGTAAATTTTCTCTTAGGAGAAAGAAACCAAACACTAAACAGAAAAAAACCCATTTATGAGTCTTTTTTTCTTTCTAAAAATTTGTAGTAGTGCCTTAACACATTTCAGTTAAAACAATCAATAGCATATTATATTTTATAGTTTTTGTATTAGCTTATTTGATTTCTTTCCTTGTTTAAATTTTCTCTATTAAGAAAAATGATGTTCTATTTCTAACTCAAAATATTTCTTTAGCTTAGAAATTAGAATTAATTCCAAAAATAATCTTCACATTTTCAATGGAACTTTCTACTAATAATGGTTTTCCTTTGCAAATGATTTAGGCCTTTGAGATCTTCTATTATTAGTTCAAATATTACTTTTTCTTCTCTTTTGTGCAGACTTTTTCCATTTGTTCTATTCCTGATAATTATGTTTATTGCTACCATCGGTTTAGTCGTCCCAAATACATAGCAGTAGTATGTGTTGCTCATTATTTTAGCAAAATATTTGAAAGAGTTCAGTAGTTAATTGAAGGTGTGATGGATAGCACGACAGCTGGGGAATAGCCTTAAGGATTTTATGTTAAATCCTCTAATAGAAAGAAGTGGTTTTAGTTTCTCTAGTGGGACTAAAAAAAATTCTCAAAGAATGTACTTAGTTTCTTTCTATTTGATTGCATCTTTGTGCCCTGCCAGTCTATTTGTCACTTAGATTTTCTCCATACTCCCTTTGTCCAATATTATAGGTAGGTAGGTAGGTATCTACCTAGGTAGATAGGTAGGTAGATAAAGCAATCCACTTTGACTTCTTTCAGAAAACATCTGTACTTTGGAGTTTCTGTCCGTTACAGAAGTCTGGTAAAGTATTTTGATTGTGAGCAATAACTTTTTCTTCTTTAACAACATTTAGTGAACTTTCCCTAAAATTCAGTAGTCTCTCTTGATTCCCAAATAATAAATGTGCAGTTTTCATAAATGCTGTCTGGTGATTTCTTTGAGCTCTTTATTGATAACTCAGTGACTGTTCTTAAGTTTTCAAGGGTAATCAGTCTTCTGCTATCTTTATAGTTGACTGAAACCAAGTTCGTGAATTTAAGCCAGAAGCTAATGGAATAGCATTGCACCCTGTAAGTGTTGACAACCTTGGCTAGGGACAGCAATAGAAGCATCACCGTGAGGGAAGCTGATGCCCTGTTAGGTGGCCAACTGTCCATCCCTTCCTCTGTAACTGGATTCCAGGACTTTTCTGTTCCTTAGAAGTTGCTTCATTCAAGTTCTTTCTCATTTCTCCTTTTATTTAATTGCCTTATAATTTCTTTCTTTCTTTCTTTCTTTCTTTCTTTCTTTTTTTTTTTTTTTTTTCCTATTCAATTCTGTGCCTCCTCTGTCCTCTCTCTTCTGCTAGAAAATCTGTCTTCTTAAATTACATTCTGGGTTCAAAACATTTCAGAATAGAATCCCTGATTAAAATCTAATAAAAATAAAATCAATAGAAAGTTGAGAATAATAGAAATACAAAATAAGCTAGGTTTGCTCCAGTGAATTCAGTTTTAAAACTAAATTACATTCTTAAGGGTTGCCTTCCCTCTTCCCAGAGGACATCCTGGAAAACTACAAAAACTAAAGCTAATGGATTTTTTTGTTTGTTTGTTTTGTTTTTTTCAAGTCACTGTTTGAATTTTGCTTGTGGGCCCCATATTTAAAACAGGATTAGGCTAGTTTAAAGACTGCAGTATTTTTTATGTGATTTCAGAGTTTGGGGAGGCTCTGAACCCTACTCTTTCAACATCGCCCTCCCTAATTTATTGCATAATGACTGCAATTTCACCATATTTCTAATTATGTCTGGAAAGGAAACAGTTTGAGGTTTCTACAACCTATACTTTACCACGGAGGAACAACTTAAGGAAGAAATAATAGGGAAATGGGAGAACACAAGGTGAAGCTCTTGTCCACCAGAGTAGGGGTGGAGCCATACATACAGGGTTTGGAAAGGAGTTATTGAGAAAGGATTAGGACACTGAATGCAAACTTGACCTACTTTGCAATTGCCCCTAGAACTGACTAGTGATAGGACCGTACTTGGATAGTACTTTAATATTCTCAAGCTTCCGTTCTGCTTTCTATTCTGCACCTATGGTTACTGCAGCTGTGACCCTTCCAATCAGTCGATGTCTCTTCCCAGACCTTCCCATAACACGCATCAGCATATTGCTTCTACACAAGTAAGGACACAGAGGTGATGACGACGTCCATCCTCGCAATCTCTGAAAATACTTTTAAAAAGAAATGCTGCTGTAAACTTATTAATATCAATTTGTCTTATGAAGGAAATGGAAAATCACTGCCATATAGAGGGATGGGGAGTGTGGAAAGCAAAAGGAACAGTTGACTATTTAATACCAGGAAGAAATCACTTACGAATTTTTAAAGGCACTGCTGCTTTTATGATTCAAATGTGTGGCATTTAAGAAATTGTATTATTTGCCAAGAATTCTTATTATATCAAGCCATCCAAGTTTGTATTCGGCTGCATTTAAGAGCACCTTAATGTCAACTTTTTCCCCCTCTTGTGCTGTCCTAGGACTTTCAGAATTCATCTGGCTTTAGATTTTACTGGATAAAATATTCCCCAAACTATGAGCAGCTTAAGTTCATTTTTGATTACCAAACTTTGCAAATGTCCCATAGTTCACCTAACTTTAAAAGTTTCAATGACATCTCTTTCTCATGTGCAAACATCTGTTTCTAGAATCCAGCAGCTGGTATCATGAAAATAGAGAGATTTTATCACCCTCACATTTGTTCTCATCGTAAAGCCTCCCTAACAAGTGTTGCATGATTTACTATAGATTCAATGTGATTTTATGTTATCTTGCTTTTAGTAATGACTTTTGCTAAAACACTCCAAATGGGGAATGTTGGGACAGTAGTTCCCAAACTTTTAGAATCTCATTTTGCCTTGGGGCAGGGGAACCCTTCCCAGCCTTAGAATTATTGTTTCTTTCAAACACTGGGATACAACTAGAGGATTTTGGTTTTTGTGTGGTTTTTTAATAAGGACTTTTTTTCATTTTTACAAATAAAATTGTATATTAATATTATGTACATTTCTATGAAAATAAGAGTATGACATAAACGATAAACTATGACAATCAAGCATGGTTATTAATTCATCTGTTAATTAAGAATTGTGAAAAACTAATGTTGATAGGTCTTAAGCTTCTTCAAGAAATTTTCCATTATTTCACTTTAAACCCATGTTCCAGTATTGCAGGTTCTCCGTTCTTTTGAAAACCATATGAGGAAACGTTAGGGTAGGAAGATTCCTTGAATCCTTGAAGCATAATTCCCCTGTTTTATAAGTAAGAAAACAGATTCAATGAGTCTTAAAGTTAGAGGCAGAGATAGTGCTAGTTCTAGGTTTATCGTTTGCTGGTCTTGAGTTCTTTGTATCCTTCATGCCATTCCTGTAATTCATGGTAGAGAGACTTCAGCGTCTCCAAGCAGGTACTTCAGATTTGTCAAAACACTTCATTTTTTTATAAATCTGAAGATGTAGGCAGTTATGCCTGAGAGCTTAATTCTTGATTCTTTCATGTGTATTGAATAAATATTTAACATATAAGTATATAAATATATATTATATATACATTGAATAAATGTATTGAATAGAAGCCCCAAAAAGTCAAAAAGATGCATCATACCAGATGTAGACAGTGACACTATTGTGTTATTTGTCACCAAGAATAAAGGTGTATATATTTCTCATCTAGGCACAATATCTACACTTGTAATTGTGAGTCCCTGATATTGTCTCAGTGCACCGAGGGATGATGGTTCCGAGGAGAGATTTATTTAATCACTTATTTATTTTTTTTCTTTTATGAACAACTGTGCCAGGGATGCAAAGACAAAGTAATGCACAGGCTGGGTTCTGCAGGAGCTCACACTCTAGTAACAGACTTGGACGTATAAGTTCTGAGGTTGGTGTAGTGAGAGCCATGCCCTGAGTATGCATGGAGTCATGAGAAAGAAAACCCAGCTGAGATTTAAGGGAATCAAAGAAAACTCCTGGGGAAGGAGACATTTGAGTTGACTGGTTGATTCAGAAAATGTTTACCTGTTTGGGGAGGGAGGATAAGAGGGCACTCTAAGAAACACAGATGAAGTAATGTATGGCAAGTTGCTGTTGGATGCATGTGAGTAGGAAGGTGTGAGATGAAAAATGGGGCAAATGAGACCGAGAGGTTGTGAGAAGCCCAGTGATGAGACAACTGACAAGGAGCCATTGGAGGTTCAGGTGGCAACAGTGCAAGTCTCATTTTATTTTTATATTATTTTTTATTTCTTTAGAAAGAGAGAGAGCACGAGCAGGGAACAGGGGCAGAGGAAGAGAGAGAAAGAAGCAGGCTCCATCCTTGGCACAGAGCTGGACGTGGGGCTCAATCCACGACCCTGAGATTATGACCTGAGCCAAAATCAAAAGTCAGAGGCCCAACCAACTGAGCCACCCAAGCCCTCCCAAAGTCTCATTTTAAAGAGATTATTTTCTGTCAATGCCTGGGGAGACAGGGATACACTTAGGAAGCTGAGGAAGTAATGTAAGACAAGGCAAATGAGACCCAGAGTAGTAAAGAGGTAGCAGGAATGGAATTAAGTGAAAGATTAAAAACTTTTTAGAATATGACAGTACTTTTATGGTTATAAAAATTTGCTTATTATTCACTTGAAATTGATTTTGAGATAATGGTTTCTAAAGGAAAAAAATCATTTAATACCCAAATAAATGGACTATACCTTGAATTATTTAAGTCTCTTTTTGTGTAATTTATACCATATATATTAAATAACACACAAATATTTGAAAGTTTCAGCATTTTCTCTAAATTGACAATACTGATTTGTATGCTGAAATCAACTTACTAAAAAAACTTCACCATTTAAAGATGATAGAAAAAAAAAATAAAAAATAAAGATGCTAGGACTAAACAGAAATGAAACAAAAAAACTTCAGCTAACCAGAGAATTTTTAGAAAATGGAGAGGCAGTGTAGAACGTGGTATCATAATGAGTCTGAGAATCATGACTTGGGTAACTAAGTTCAGTTTACCAAAGTGGAAAAGACAGGGTGAGGTCACCATGGGGAAAATATTTGGGAAGTAAAAAAGAGTTTAAGGTGAATATCAGAACAGGCAACTGGAAAATATAATTTGGCAATCAGAATAGAAGTTTGGAGGTATAAACTTGGACTATCCTATGGACATAGGATCATGCATGAAGTATGTACATTGATGAAATATGTCATTGGGAGAAAAGAATCCAGGAGACTAGAATCCAGGATTATTGGGAAAAAAGGATCCAGGACAGAATCCTGCAGCATTTAGAAGTTGGGAAGGGAGAAAGTTCAATAATGGTTCCACCTGCCAAGAAACATGTGCAGTATGTTTGTGACAATCCAAAATCTGGAGACATCATGGATGAGTTTTATGACTAAAACCTAGAGTTTTTAGACTTCATTTCCAACCAAATATCATTGAGAGCCAAATTAAATCAATACATTAAGTAAAGTTAGATAATACTGTTCTTGTTAAAAACAGGATGATACTGAGAAAGTTGTTTTATGAGTCAACAAACAAGCTCAGAGTAAAGTCCCAAACAGGTGACCTGGCACTACTGGGATAAATGTATAACTTCTGGAGCTCACTTGCTTTGAAAGAAGGAACATTCACTTGGAATCAAACGTTCTGAATTTTTCATGTAATTCAGTAACGCTTTCTATAGTATCATTGTATATATGGCACTATCTTAATTGCTATGTTGTATATTTAGTCAACAAATATTCCTTGGGTTTCTGGTATGTGCCAAGCGCTCCCCCAGGTGTTGAGGATTGAATAGTAAGCAAAACAAACATTCCTTCACACTGAGCTTACATTCAAATGATGACGAAATAGTCAAGTGAACTCTCTCAAGACTCACAAAATCCATTTTCACAGAACTGGTAGTCTAGTAAAGGAAGTGAAACATGTACTAAATATAATAAAATGTAGAAAATAATGTGCTATTGATTAGGTGTAAATGAAAGGGTCTGAGAGTTTCAAAACGAGGATAGAATATTGATAATTATTCAATGAAGACTTCATACTAGAGATGAAATTTTAGCTAAGACTTAAGGGATGAACAAGGTTTTTACTTTGAGAGATAGAAGAAGCACAACAAATACATAAATACAATCATGGGATATGGAAAGTGGATTTAATATTTGGGGGATAATGAATAGTTCAATGTGTCCAGAGGAGGGACAGAAGGAAAAAATGCTGAAGAAAACAGAAAAAAGGTGATCAGTAAGGAAGGAAGGAAGTAGGAAAGCCATAGAGTCATGGTAGCCAGAGATGGATAAGAACAAACATTTTGATTCTTTAGAGAAATCCAAGAAAATTAGGCTCAAGGAACAGCTATACAATCTGATAACTGACAGACCACTCTTGATTTTCATGAGAGGAGTTATAATGGAGTAATGAAAAAAGAAAAGGGATTTCAGAAAGATAGACTATGAAGTAAGGTCAGGAATTGGAGATAGCAATTTCTCTTATTTCAAGACTGGCGAATAATGGAATAAGGGAAAGACAGGGAAAATAGTAACTAAGGAAGATGGTATTATGAATGGAAAATGCTTTAATCATTTAAGATAACTAATTATTAATATACTGAGGCAGAGGATCCAATTAGAAGGAAATATTGAAGGACAGGACTGGATAGAGGATATGCATGGGAGTGTAATGGAGATGCTAGCCTTAAAGTAAAGATCAACTCATTTTCTGTAAAGGAAAGAAAGGAGAAATAAATTAAAAAGATCAATGTAAAGGTGAAATGAAAATACTTATAGGGAGTTCATTATAGGGGGGGTCCAATCTTCTCTATAAAGTGCAAGGCAAAAGACATCAATCTCATTATTTCACATAAGCCTTTAGAGTATATAAATGACCTCAGATTTGTGAAAAACCAGGGACATCATGAAATTACCAAAATATTCTACTCCAAAGTGCACATCTGTCAAAAACAAATATGGATGGCTGTTATTTTATATTTATATTTGTTAAAAAAAAAAGAAATAGGAACATGTTATATAGCAAACTAAATATACATATTTATATTTAACCAAATATATTAACATTCAAATTTGCTCCCCTGGTACTTTCCAATTTCATAGCTTGAATAAATTTTTGAAAGTTGATGTTTTGATATGTATGCTTATAATTCTTAGAACAAGATGTTTTCCAGAATTAAGGATTTTTCAGATTTTACAAAGGTGATATAATACGTATATCATATATTATATAAAATCCTCACTGGAATCTGGCAATACACACAATCAAACACATTAAATTTTGTAGAAAAAAACCTGAATATTTGCAGTAAATGGACTAAATGAATACTATAAATAGCTTATGTTAGTTCAAGTCATTTTTTACCACTAGATGAGTAATAAAACAATTTCCAGATTGAAATATTTTTGGGTTTCAAAATTATGGGCAAGGAATTATATAGACTTGTACTTAATTTGCATGTTGGGGCTTTGCTTCCTTAAATTCTTGACAACCAGTTATACTGATTGTCAAGTGGTAACATAATGATGATTCAAGTGGTAACATAATGAAAAAATTATAATGTACCACCATAAGAAATTATTTAATCCTGTCTTCTATTAAATCATTATAGAAATATGTAGTTGGGGTCTTGCTTCAAATGTAGAAAAAAATAGTCTATCATCCCTGTAATAGTTTTAATGTGATAAATATTTACTTTAGGAAGCTAAAGAGTAATCTTGGAGCATTTAAATGTTGGACTTGAAAGTGGCCTAAGACTTTAAGATACAGGGTGAATTAAGTATTTGAAACTGGGATAATACATGATCAAAGATTTAGAGATGTGGCAACTGAACAGTATAATACAAGAATGGCAAAAAAAAGTAGAAATATTTGTATTTGAATATGGGATATAGAATTATAATGGAGACAAATTGAACCAAATGAATGGGTTAGGGTCAGATTATGAAAAACCTTGAATTCCATACCAACGACTTTGAACCATATTCTACAGGCAATTGAAAACTCTTGAGTGGCGTTACCTGGTCACATTTTTCTTTTAGAGTGATCAATTAATAATAGACCAGGGGAGAGTTGGGAATGAAAAAAAAAACAATGGCCAAACCAATCCATCACCAAAATTCAAAAAGGGAGAAGTATGTTTAATATTTCTTTCATTTTTATATAACATGTCATGCACTTTAATTGCATATACCCAAGAAATTTTATTGAAATCATTCTGAGCATTAAATACGATTAATTCAAAAGACACATTACTCAATTCAAAGTACTGTTATTTATATTTGTTAATAAGCAAAGTTGATTTTTTACCTTTCCCTTTTATTTTACAGCAGAGCTAGCAAGCCTTTCTTAAATATAAATCATAGTGAAGCCATTAAAAGATCATAGATACTTGACAAACTGTGTGAATTTATTCAGATAACAAAAGATCAGCTACTAGTAATAAGGAATTTAAAAAAAAAACACACATTTACTGAACATCTATTACGTGACAAGCACTGCCCCAAACACTTTTGTGTTTTTAATTTATGTATTTATTTTGAAAGAGAGGAAAAGAGAGAGAAGCCCAAGCAGGCTCTGCACCTTCAGCACAGAGCCTGATGCGGGGCTTGAACTCATGATCTGTGAGATTATGACCTGAGATGAAACCAAGCTTAACAAACTGAGCCACCCAGAGGACCCTGCACCAAGCACTTTTAAATAAATTTGTCCTAATGGCAAGCCAGTGAGATACTGTTATCTCCTGTAATAAATGAAAACCCCGTGCATCAGAAAACTGAAGGATCTTGCCCAAAGATGAGACCCTTAACTGTGTAGCAGTTGTCTGTCTGATGTCATGTCTGTGCTCTTTGCACTCTTGTCCCTTCTGCTTATTTACAGTCTTCAATAATCATGTGCAAAGAATAAATCCCAATCCAGTTATGTTGTATGAATTAAGCACTAGTATCAGTGTCACTTTTAGAACTATGATAGACTGCTCAGAGATATTGAAGTGATATAAACAAATTTAATCCCACTTTACTGATGATCTACAATTTGTAAGACAATGTAGTCCATATGTATTCTTAAGACATTTCACAGTTCTCTAGGTATTTGATCAAAGGTTTTGAACAATTAAAACACAGCAAAATAGCTTGAAAATTTCATTTACCTTGGTTCCCCCTCCATCCCAGCCCTGCCAATATTTTCTCTCTACTTTCACAAGCTCTTCCCAGCCAGCTCTATTCTCATCCCAGTAAGTGGCATCACCATCTACCTACCTAGTCACTCTAATCAGAAACCAGCAAAGGAACTCCTTTTCCATCTCTTCAGCATCACAGTATGTGTTATTAAGTCCTGTTGTTACACGACCCAATTCGTCTTGAAATGTCTTCAGTTCACTTAGTTACAGTTTATTTCCCCTGTCCAGGCTGCCTCCCTTTCTCAGAACACCTCCTGGGCAGGTGCCCACCTGCTTCCCTCAATGCCCTGTTAGTTAACTACCATCCATTAGCAGGACAGTGATCCCCTTGAGAGATAAATTTGATCATTTCACTCCTCCAAGTATAAACATTCAGTGATTTTCACAGAGTTCTGGGAGGAGGGGGGGTGATCTGCACTTTTAACCTTGGTCTATAAGCCTTGCCCTTGTGCCAGTCTCCTGCTAGTTTACTGTACCCCAGCCAGGGAGGTATTCTTTCAGTGTCTTCTTCCCTATTTCAAGAAAAAGGCTCCTGGTGAATAGAACTTTTTTGCACTAATTTGTCTCCCCCAGTAGTCTGCAAGCGACATGTTGTGAAGGAGATACTTCTCTTACACTCCCTGTATTCTCAATATATTCCCAGTATTTATTTACAAAAAAAAAAAAAAGAAAGAAAGGAAGAAAAAAAAGAAAGAAAGAAAAAAGAAAAAGAAAACAAAAAGTTATCAAAGATTAAAAATACAGATCACTAAGAAGATCTTAAAGAGCTTGAGGTCACAGGATAAATATTAAAAGATCTTGATCTGGTAAATGATATGATATTGAATTAATCTTTAAAAGAGCCAGTTTTGTTACAGTTAGAAACAGATCAAACATTTAATAACTTCAAAGAACAGAATTATGTACATTTACTTAAATTATCTCATCTACCATACACAATTTTGAATAATTTTATAAGGTAGTTGTAAGATAATTTAATAAGATATAATTGCCATTTCCATTTTGAATAGAGGAGCTAACCAACCTAAGGTCCTCAAGCTTTCATATGGCTGAACCAAAATTTTGGTTATCATGGGTCTGTTCATCATCTCACGGTGGCAATTGCCCATGTGAGAAGTAATGAAGTTCTCACTAGTCTAGGTGATATTGAAAATAAGAGTTGGGGCGCCTGGGTGGCGCAGTCGGTTAAGCGTCCGACTTCAGCCAGGTCACGATCTCGCAGTCCGTGAGTTCGAGCCCCGCGTCGGGCTCTGGGCTGATGGCTCAGAGCCTGGAGCCTGTTTCCGATTCTGTGTCTCCCTCTCTCTCTGCCCCTCCCCCGTTCATGCTCTGTCTCTCTCTGTCCCAAAAATAAATAAACGTTGAAAAAAAAATAATTTAGAAAATAAGAGCGAGTCTTGGGGGTGCCAATATTTGGAGACTAAAAGCCTTAATATCTTGGTAGAGAGTAAGAAAGGGCCATCAAGTTTTCAAAATTAGAAACTCCCATCAGGTTGTAACAATATTGTTGGGTTATTGAAGAGTATTGGCTGGCTAAAACGATGTGCAGAGAAAGCAAATGGTGCAATAGGAATGAGTAAAAGAAACACAGGATAATGCAAAAAGTAAGTACAATTTATTTGAAATATATGATATTCTACTTGAAATATCTGACTGCAGATTTTCAGATCATTCTATAATATTGAGGGAAAGATGGATACATTTGGGTTATCTTTTGAGTGTCCATTACTAATATTGGACTATAAAGTATATATAAAAATTTGAGTGAGTGGATAAACCGACATATTCAGGAAAAAAGTAAAGCAAATTGTCACTATGAAACACAGGAGACAACTTAGGAAAATGAAAGCTTATCTTGAACCTTAGATGAGGCAGGTAAAGATTCCACAAAGCTCAGAAGTGATCCTTCTTACTACTAGGCTGAGAAGCTATATTTGCAATGAAATCATTATATTTGAATACACAGAAAAGTGGTGTTCATTTCTTTGTATGAAATACTGATAAAGTTGGCCATATCCATGTAACTGATTTAAAAAGCCATGAATAATTAGATAAGTCTATTTAGAGTGAAAGCAGAGTGGTGAAAATGAAAGATTTGTCAGAAGGAATAACAGACAACACTAGGAAAAAGAAGAGTAGTAAGGTACTCAAATATAGAAGAGTTTTGAAAGAGAAGGGTAAGTGTATCTCTTCAGAGCATGATGTGAAATCCTCTTGAGTTTATACTTTAAAAAGAATATATATTTCAAATATTAAAAATTATAGAAACAACCCTCTAGAGGCCAGGGTTTTCCAGATTTCTTCCTTGCATTTTACTTAGGATACCAATACTGTTTCTACTCCTTCTTTCCTTCTATAAAACACTGAAAATGTTAAAAGCCTAGGCTACATCAAACTCCAGAATTTATAAAATACATTTCCTTCTAGATTTGTTTTAATTAAATTTAATTTTGATTTTCTTTAAAAAATTGTTTTATTTGAAAGAGAGGGGGTGCACGTGTGAGTACGCATGCATGCGTGGGGAATGGGCAGAGGGAGAGACAGAGAGAAAGAGACAGAGACAGAGACAGAGACAGAGACAGAGACAGGGAATCTTAAGCAGGCTCCATGCTCAGCACAGAGGCTGATGTGGGGCTTGATCACAGAAACCTGGATCATGACCTGAGCCAAAATCAAGAGTTGTTTACTCAACCAACTGAGCCACCAAGGTACCCCAACTTTGACTTTCTATGTGATTACTAAACTTATTTTTATGCCCATCCATATATGTATGAAAACATATATGAGTTTACATATATACATACATTTCTCTCCAAAATTTGAATGGCGAAAGCATTAAAAATATATATTTAATTACACTTAGAGTACATCCATCAGAATATCACTAACTTCTGATGTGTATTGTAACGTTGCCTGGAAATTCTACCAGGTTACTAGACACTTGTCCCTGAAATTACAAAATGTTTAAATAATACATGATAATGCATTTTCACACAGATTTATTAGCACAAGAGTATTCAATACCTATTAACAGTTTAATTATTTCCATGTTCACATGACAGTATTTTATTGAACGTCATTTAAAATTTTTTTGAATGTTGGGGTGCCTGGGTGGCTCCGTTGGTTAGGCGTCTGACTTTGGCTCAGGTCATGATCTAGCGGTTTGTGAGTTCGAGCCCTGTGTTGGGCTCTGTGCTGACAGCTCAGAGCCTGGAGCCTGCTTCAGATTCTGTGTCTCCCTCTCTTTCTGCCCCTCCCCTGCTCATGTTCTGTCTCTCTCTCAAAAATAAATAAAACATTAAAAAAACTTTTTTTAAATTTTTTGAATGTTGAAAACAAAACAGTTGAACAGTTGTTCAGAAGTGAAAGAAATAGCCCTGTAAAAGCTATGAGGAAAATTAGTTGTTTTAGGTTAGAAGTAATAATGTTTTATCAGTAGAGGTTACACATTTTGTCTAACCTGTCTTTTGGAACCATGGTGTTATAAATATAAATACGTACATTCATTTCAGTATATGTATTACTTACATGCCATCAGCTCATTTAAACGTTCTGATACATTTATTAACACCATCAATGTTTGAGTGATATTCTATCATTGTCTTCAGATGTAAATAGTCTTTCTCTGATACCAGTTCAATGATGTTAAACTGTTCAAATTCACTTTAATAATACAACATAGTCATTAATTCTCTCTGGGGGAACCTATCTGCATCATAAATTACTTTAAAAAGAAGTCAGATTTCTATTTTCGTTTGATTCAAAGACAACTAAAATTCAAATTGAGCCAATAGTATATCGCCATAAAAATCCTTATTGAAACCTTCAATGATGAATAGATATGATAGATAGAAATTAGTATGTTATCTATAATTTGCTTCTAATTTATTTGAGGGAGACTAAAAGTAGTTTGTTCCCTTGATACTATAAGTATCCCCTTATAATTATGTTTGTGCTCTTAATGTGCAATATCTGTTAAAAATATTGCAAAAGGTAAAAAATCTGCTTAATAATAATTATACTGATGTATAAAGTATTACTGATGTTTCGCAGTGACACACATTCTCTTTTATCTTCTCAAATATAGTTGCAATAGATGACTCAGCATTCACTTGTGCCAGACACTGTATAAGGCACTAAGGAGTAAAATTATGCACAAAGTAAATGTAAGTCCTGATCTCTAGTAGTTTACCCCAGTAAGTATTTGTATCATTCAAAACTCTTGGAGCAACATCCATTTTGATTTTTTGTTACTGAAGCGTATCAGTCTGAAAAACACACCTTAGATCTACCATGTGAAATCAGCATATACATGAGAGTTGACTTTAAAAATTGGGTAGAGTAAAATTTATCTTATCTGCAGCTGTGAAAGTTGTAGCATGGAATTTTCATCCCTCTCCTATAGATAAAATTATTGACGAACTATATCCTGCATGGAATTCTTGAACAGAATAAGGACATACAGTGAAAACTAAGGACATTTGAATACAGTATGAACTTTAGTTAACAATAATGTATAAGTAATGGTTCATTAATTGTGACAAATGTACTATATGGATATTAGATGTTAATGATAGGGCCAGTTGGGTGTGAGATTCATGGAGCTCTCTGTAGTATCAATTTTTCTGTAAATTTAAAATTATTCTCAGGCACCTGAATGGCTCAGATAGTTACGTGTCCAACTCTCGATTTCAGCTCAGGTCATGAACTCATGGTTTGTGAGTTCAAGCTCTGCCTCGGGCTCTACTCTGACAGCACGGAGCCTGCTTGGGATTCTGTCTGTCTGTCTCTCTCTCTCTCTCTCTCCACCCCTCCCCCACTTGCACATGCATACCGTGCATGCTCTCTCTAAATATTAAAAAAACAAAATTATTCTAAAATGTAAAAGTTTATCTAAAACATTATTAAATGTGGTAGAAAAAAATGAGACAAAATTGTGCAGAACATTTGATGTTAACATAAGAATTGGGCATTTTTAACGATCAGTAGAAACCATTAAAAATGTGTAGGTAGGAGCATAACCAAAGTAATACAGCTACTTAGGGAAATTTTCTGTGTGACAGCACAGATTGTAGAGAGGGAAAGGTGGCTTCAAGGAGACCAATCTGGTTCACTAACTTTCATACAAAGTGGTAAAGACCAGAAATGATGGTGGTCGGTGTGAATGGAAACATACAGGTTTGACACAGTACAAATAAAGTAACAGTATTTGGCAATTTATTGGATATGAAGTCTATCAGAGAAATGCAATGTGGGTGATTCAGAAAAGAGATTTATAGCATAATAAACTGGATATAGGATAGGAAAGTAACATAATTTTAGACTTAGAAACTGGTTGCTGATGGTATTAGGCAGGGTTAAAGAAGGTACATTTGAGTTTGAAAGCTTAATGAAAGTTTAATCATTTCTTCCAGGAATGTCCTGTGTTTAAATAATTTGAAGCCTCTTTGAATAGTGAACAAGGAATGTTTGGAATTTTTGAGCCTAGAATGTCACTGTGGTCTGTTTCACAATTTTTGTTATGATGATTGTATTCTTATTTGAAATTAAGTGCCCAGTGAGTCATACTGTCAATGCACAAACTAAGAATCAGGAGTAAAATGGGAAAATTTCTAGCTGCCAGGCTATCACTTAATCAGTAATCTCTAATATGTATTCAGAATATTAATTAATGGTTTTAATAGAAGTCTAAAAATGGCACATGGCTACAATTCCAAATTCACTTGATAAAATGAAATTTTAGGTAGTTAACTTTTATTTTATTCTCATTTACATTTCTACTCTTGATTATTAAAAGTAATTTTATGTTCCATATCTCACAAGTGCAAAATAAATTACTTCTGAAACTTTTAAAGAAGGGTAAATGGTTGAAATTATCAAATTTGAAAGTGACCCACAAAACACTAGTAATGAGAGAAATAGAACTGAATTTGTTCCCATTGTGTGGAACAGTTACCCTGGAAGTCAATGGAGGTTCCTAAGAATGTTTTTATAGGCAATTTGAAGTGTTCAAATTAGAAATAACTATTAGATTAAACACAATCTCAATTGGACTCAAATTTTCATTTTATACTTGTGACCGGCTCTTTAGGGTCATTCTTATTAAAGAAACCATTTTTTCATTAAAAAAAAATCTAACATTGCATCATCAAAAGAATAGTTTGAAATAGTTCTCTGGGTCAGGGAGAGGGAACTCACATTTATTGTTGATCCGTACAGTGATTTCATTGGATTCAGTAAAGTGTGGTCTATATTTTTGTGATTAAAATAAAGATGTATATATATTTGACCACCAAGTTGACCATGGATACCAGAAAATGATATTGGAATTTTTGTCAGACTCCAGGACAGATACCACAAACTCTCCTGTGATGAACTGTTCTCTCATATTCCACTGTCATTGTTGTCTAAGGCTGACAGGAGGAGGAAGCTTCCTTAGGGGAGTGAAGTCCTGGAACATGATAGATTTATTTTTTCCCAGGAGGTACAATATTTTCAGCATGGTTAGAATCCTGTGAGAGTATTTTGGTCAGGATAAGGCGTGGAGAGGGTGACCGTTCATTGAGATTACCCTTACTGCAATGAGGTACAAACATCTTTGGAAATTTTTTCTCTGCTGAAAAAAGCTGAATACAATAATCCCTGTATCTCCAATCCATTTTCTCTGAAGTCTTTAGAGGTCATAGGCTTTTCTCTTTGGATCGTTAGATACTGCATTTAAACATTCTTTAGGAAAAATTGGGCTTCTGCATAGCAAGTATAACACAATTTCTATTTTATACTAATCAGCACATACTAATACAGTTTTTATTGTGTTTTATTTTTTGGCCAGAAAAAAGCAAGGTTAATGATTATTATATCTGAAGCTGATCTCTCCCTTTAATACAAGATTTGTTTTTGTTTTTGATTTTTCACAAACGCCTACTGACATTTAAGTTTCAGCCATGGTTGCATGAATATTTGTAGAAATGCTATATATTGTATACAGTTGCTTTAATGTAGCATCAAATACACAGAAGACTTGAAATTTTTTATATCATTGTAATGAATGTTAGATCTGGAATTAGTACATTCATTTGTGGTATTGACTCAGTTATAATAATACTGGTTGCATACCTTTGTCTTTACTATGACTTTAACTTGGTGGGTGTTTTTAATGCCTTACCTGTATATGAAAGGACCAAACTAGATTATCTCTAACATGCCTTAGCACTTTATAATGCTGTAGAGATAAGATATATAGATGATAAATAGATAGATAGATAGATAGATAGATTGAAAAGTTTCGACATTGTAAGATTGATTTTGTAGCCTCTATTCAAATTCCATCAATTATTTTCTCAGTATAGAAATATGATTCATTCTATATATGTAATATCAATATCAATATCAATATCAATATGTAATATCAATATCAATGTAATAATATCAATCAATATCAATATATGTAATAGCAATATCAATACTAAGATTTCATTGAAAGAGAATTCATTTGTGAAGTCCCAAATTATCAGCAGTCCTGTTGTGGCTAATAATAAGGATGATGATGATGATGATCTATTAATAATGAATAATATTTCTGGGCAATAACGTTCATTCACTTAATAATTTTTCATGAAATATCTACACTAAGCCAGATATATTGTAGAAAGGGAAGACAGGAGCATTCATCAAGAACACGCATTCTAGTCAACATATAAAAGTCATGAGGGAGGAGAGCCATGAAGGTACTGAGGAAGTACAGACTGATTGCTCTATGGGGAAGAGAGTTGTAAGCAGTGAACCACCAGTACAGTCCCTGCTTATCTGGCATATTGAATAAAAAGCACAAAGTCAAGATTGGAAGTGAGTTTGAGGTAGAAGGAGGCGTTAAGGAAGAGAGAAGGGGTAGATAAATAGTATAGCACCATATAGTCATAGAAAATGGAAAGGACACAATTTCTAGTTAATTATCTTACTGATGATGCTTATGGTCTGTTTATTCAAAGGATCATTTAAATTAGGATCTCTTACATTAAAATATCCAACTTTGTGGGAATTCTAAATTATAGTCAAACTTCCCTGAACACAACCTTTGTAAACATATTTGTGTTTCTTTAGTGTCTTTGAATGTATTGTGTGTGTATGTGTGTGTGTACCTACATGTGTGTATGCACGCATATGTATCTCAATTGGATTCATCCCAAATATATAATTTGTGCATTTCCCTTGACACTTAGCATTATATCTTGAGCAAATCCCTGATCCCTAAATCTTCAAAACTATTAGTTGCATTCAACTCAGTATTCAAAACTGTGGTTGAGCAATTCTTTATTGAAGCACGCCTCTGTTTGGGGAAAATTAATTATAATACACATATACATACACTTCAAAATTACTTTTCTAAATAATGGGCAATTTTAATTACTCTTACAAATAATGTACTTTTAAATTTACAATAATATATCTTATTATTTCTCTAAGAATTTATCCTAGAAGCAGAATTACTAATGTTTCAAAGAGCATGGATTTTTTTAAAGTTCCTCATAAAAACTAAACTTCCATAAGAATTTTATTTTTTGAAGCTTTTATTTAAATTCCAGTTAGTTAACATACAGTGTAATGTTAGTTTCAAGTGTACAATATAGTGATTCAACTCTTCATACAATACCCGGTGCTCATCACAAGTGCACTCCTTAATCCCCATCACCTATTTAGCCCATCCCCATACCCTCCTCCCCTCTGGTAACCATCAGTTTGTTGTCTGTGGTTAAGAGCCTGTTTCTTGGGGGGTGCCTTGTTAGCTCAGTTGGTAGAACTTGCGACTCTTGATCTCAGGGTCATGAGTTCAAGCCCCACATTGGGTGTAGAGCTTACTTAAAAAGAGTCTATTTCTTGGTTTCTCTCTTTTTTCCAATTTGCTCATTTGTTTTATTTTCTAAATTCCACATATGAGTGAAATCATATGGTATTTGTCTTTCTCTGACTTACTTCGCTTAGCATAATACTCTCTAGCTCCATCCACGTTGTTGCAAATAGACATTTTTTTTTTTCAAAGAAGACATACAGATCCCATAGGAAGTTTAAAAAATTGACAGGCTATGTATTCCTTAAATTTTTCACATAGAAAACAAGCCATAAACTATCCATAAAGGGAATATTCTTTTTTTTTAATTTTTTTAATGTTTATTTATTTTTGAGACAGAGAGAGACAGAGCATGAACGGGGGAGGGTCAGAGAGAGGGAGACACAGAATCCGAAATAGGCTTCAGGCTCTGAGCTGTCAGCACAGAGCCAGATGCGGGGCTCGAACTCACGGACCACGAGATCATGACCTGAGCCGAAGTCGGACGTCCAACCAACTGAGCCACCCAGGCGCCCCAAGGGAATATTCTTAAAAAGGAAATATAATTAGTTTTGCATGTTTCATACTTAATTAGGTTTTAGAAATCATATATGAAAAATAATTCTAATCTTCAGACCAGCACCCTAACCATATTCATTCTTGGTTTTTATTATATTATTGCCATTATTTGTGCAAAAATGTTTTCACAAATAGTTTTAAGAAATACTATAATATCAGTTTAATGCAATAAAGTCTTTACAAGATTGTGCTCAAAGATTTTTTATTCAATTAGAATGTAAAGATATCATGTAACAAAGTAAGAGAGTTCAGGTTTTAGATACCAGTGGTTTAGAAAACCTAAAATTATTACCATAATAACTCACTCAGAAATATACCTTGTTTTATCAAATTATGCAACATAAACTGAATGGAAAAGACAGAAATGAGCAAAATCATGAATTTTTAGTAGGTGAAATAAAATATTTTGTATGTAGCTAGGATCAGAGAATATGACTTCTGAATAAAACTGAAAATTCTCATGGGTAAAAAAGAAACAATTCAATGCATGAGCCATATTACAAATCCTTTATAGTATCATTTATGTTTGATGATGTGTGATGTGTAAATTGTGTAGTCTTTACTTTGTGCCAGGTACAATTTTCAAAATAATCTAACCACAGCATGTTCACTAATTGCATTACTCTAACTAGCTATATTGTATGCCCTTCATTTGACAGTATAACTATATAACCTTTGAAAATGGTATCCCTTGTGATTTTTAAATGCAGCATCAACATTTTGGCAGAATCACTTTGCAGCCTTTTAAGTTACATGCATTTGAGTTAAAAATTATATCTTCTGAAAAATGTCTGCAATATAGTTTTTTTTTTTTTTATTTGCATTTGTTCAAATAATAATTACACTTGTTCAATAATAAGTTACTAATTCTTTGGTAACTGTTTACCAATTCATTAGTCAAAAGTGTTTCCCAAAATTGATTATGAAGAAATTATAGATAAACATTTAATTATGTTAGCCAAAATTCTATTAAGTAAAAAAAAATAGAGAACCAAAACAAGCATTTTGCTTATTTTTAACTTCATTCACTCATTGACTCATAACCACCTTAACACCACTTACAGAATTTAGTAGGATGACCATATGATTTATTATCCCAAATGGCTCATATTTTAGAGTGAAAGGGACACTTTTAATATTTTCTTTGAGGCAAATCAGCCTGTGGTTCTCTTACTATATAGAAGTTTTTAATATAATAAGATAAACAGTGATTGTGCAGGAAAACTGAAATATAAGAACAATGGAGAGATTCAAAAGTGAAACATAAAAATTAATATTGGTCTACTTGGCTCCTGTGTGATTATTTTTTAATGTTAAAGGTTTTAACATTTGCATTTTAATTTTTAAAAAGAATGCAAGCTATTTTTGTTTCTCATAGATGTAGTGTGTACACGTATCAATTAAAAGTTTAATAACTTTACAAATCACTTTACTCATTTCCCTTATGTATTTACAAGTGGAAATGTTTAGTTTGAAAGAGAATCCATGAGAAAGAAAATAATTTAAAATTTAATTCATAGGTAAAACAGCTTATCTAGAATAATTTTAGTCGCTACCAAAGGGAAAGTGTATTGTCCTTACATATTTTACCTTCCCCTAAATCAATGAACATATTAATATTATGCCAACCAACACAGGTATTTATTTTGAAATTAAAGGCATATCAGACTATGACTTTCTATTTTGAATGTATACTGGAGCTTATTAAATTTTAATACAAGTAAACCAATTTAAGGTGACTTATGGTTTAATAAATGCCAGTGAGAACAGGAAGTTAAAAGGCTTATAAAATTCGGGAAGATAATTTCAACTTGATAATATTTCATGGTGCAGACTGATAAAAATTTCTGTTACTATTTCTTTTCATCCTCTATTTTCTGGTATCCAGACATTGATATTTAGCATTTTCATGCTTTGAATAACAGTTCTATGCTTATTATTAAATTGTCTGCAATTTTATGGATAAATAAATGAGAAATTCTCCATTTCTCAGCCATGCCCAGGAAGCATACTGCCAGCTTTCATTTCTATACAAGGATTGACTGTTACTTTAACTAGCTACTTTCTTCATTTATCAATTTTAATTTTATCTGGATTAGTTTACTTTTACTTTTGTAATATTGTTAATATGTTTTGAAGTTAACCCGGCTGATATTTGGCAATCTTATTTACAATGAAATAAAACTTTGAAAGCCTTTTATTAAAATGAGTTAAGATGTGCTATAAACTAGTTCAGCTGGTTTCTTCTATAGGAATTTAAATATTTTATTTAATATAAAAGAGTTACATCTGGGAATTCTAAAATGCTGCATGCATTTCATATCCACTTATAGGAATGCAGCTCTAAAAGTGGCAATGCTCGATGAACTAATATAATCTGGAGCAGAAGGGAAGAACACAAATTAACTTGTATTTTCACATTCACTTATTCTAGATTAGTACTTTTCTCGTTTCTTTGTTTCTCTTTATCTCCTGTTCATGCTGCCCCTTTCAAAGGAGAGGAAAAAAGTGCTTGCTAATTTTTCCAGCTCATTTTATAAAAGTAAATCTCATTTTCCAAATTACCATTCCAATTAAGAAAAACAAACATGTATGTAGGAATGTTCATACTCAGCAGTAAGATGATTTATATGATACAATATCTGATTTTATATTTACTTGAACTTGTTTTATAATCAAAGCATTCCACGTCCATTTCTCTAATAAATAAACTCTTAAGAGGTTTAAAGATTTTTTCAGTTAAAGAAATAGAGGCAATGGAATTTCTCAGCTTTCCCGTAGCCAAAAAGAAACCCATGACATAGCTTGGATTGGAGGGCATCGCTCCTAACTCTTCATTTCAAGGGATGTGACTGTTGTCCGTACTTCCTCTTTAAGGTATTTCCACAATTTTCAAATTCCAGGGAAGCTCCTGCTGTTAAGTAAGGAGCAAGTGAACACTCGAACACAGATCGACACTTTTTTCTGCTTCAATGGGATAAACTCATTGTGAATTAAAATAGCACTTAAGGAAAAAAATTTTTTTTCTGGAACCTGATATGTTCACTTTCATTAAGCCTATCAAGCATTTAGGACACAGAATATATTTTCTCAAATAATACTCTAAGTTTCAAATTCAGGCCTACTAAAAAATTTGCATTGTTCTTTCGTATTTTAAGTTTGACCTTATTAGAGGAATTGCGGTTTGATCAGAGAGGTGGACCCTATATATTTTATTTGGCAGTGGTGAATTAAATTGTGCAAAATCATTTGGATCTTATTATTTCAAATAGTATGATGGTGATAAAGTAATTTAACATTGATTATTGTTTAATTTTTAATTTTGAACTACTCAGAAATATCTTTTATAAGAAGGATTAAATTATTACACAGCAATTCACATATGTCAAATAATTGTTTTCTTAATTTTATAAGGCTTTTTATGCTACTTTTCTCACATTTTATGATCTTCTATTGTCTCTGGATGGTATACATATTGCAAAATAAAGAAGAACATGGTTTTATAAATCCCTGATTTAAGAAGGAATTCTAAAAACCTATTAAAATTGTTTTTACAGTTTCATATTCTATATTCTTTTATATCAATTTAAGCTCTGTCTTCAGAGACCAATTAAAGTCAAAGTAGTTTGTAAGAATCTTCCAATTTATAAACTGTAGCTTCATAAAGTGAAGTATATTTTTAGTCGATCTACATAAAGAATGGCATATCAGGTCCAGATAATTGATAACAACACATCTTGGATATTTCATTGTCAAGTTTTATGTATTTATTTTCTGGGTCAAGTTAGGTGAAAGTGAAATCAATCCTGCCTTGATGTTTCAAAAGTTGAATCTTGACTCAGTTATTAACTTTGTAAAAGCTAGAATTAGGTAAACCAGTCAAAGTGTATGACTCTTTATGTTATATTTTCTCAGCCAAAGGTGTTCATTGTTAACAATGCCTGCTGGAGGGGCTCCTGGGTGGCTCAGTCGGTTAAGAGTCCGATTTAAGCTCAGGTCATGATCTCCTGGGTTGTGGGTTTGAGCCCCGTGTCAGGCTCTGTGCTGACAGCTCAGAGCCTGGAGACTGCTTTGGATTCTGTGTCTCCCTCTCTCTCTGCCCCTTCCCCACTCGCACTCTGTCTCTGTCTCTCAAAAATAAATAACCGTTAAAAATATTAAAAAAAGAAAAAAGAAAAATGCCTGTTGGAGAAGGGTTCTCTCCACAATATTTGTGGAGCACAATGTAACTCCTACAGTATAATAGCTACTATTTTTTTTATCTGTAAAATTATGTCAGCAAGCCTTACATACTTACCATCATAGAAAGCAATTGTTAGAGTCCAAAAAGTGATGAATATGACAAGGTTTCTAGGAGAATGAAGGACTATCCTGGTGTCAGTCTTCATCTTACATGCAGGGACGTCCTGTGGAACTGAATATGCTGTATTAAGAAAAGTGTCATGAAGCATTAGCTAATTCAGAAGTTAGAAGCAAATTTTTAACCTTCAAAATGAAGTCTGTGTGAATTTATTGTTGAATAAACATGCTAAGCAGTAGTTTTAGTCTCTAAAATAAACCATACAGAGGTAAATTTTATCTTCTTTTTACGTTATCCTAAAGTCTCCTGAGATCATTTGATTATTTAAAAATGTTTAACCTTTTTGTTTTCATTTTGTTTTGCTGTGAACTGAAACACAGTCACAGTATAGGGTAGTATAATTGTTCCATTTTAATAGAGTCTATTTTTTCCCTAGTCCTCAGAGAGATCCTATGTAGGCCATTGCCAGATGTATCATTCTAGAGTATATTAATCAAGGATCTGAATCAGGATGGCAACTCCTGTGTGTCCAGAGAGCTGGGTCAGGATGTTTCTATAATTCCCTGATGAAGAGTAGAAAGATATTGGCCTTTGTGCTATATAGACTTTAGCGTTTTGTATGTTATTAACCAGTTGATTGCTGCTCAGCATACCTGCTAAGTAGGACACACTTTTGTTCCAGGAAGTGAAAGCCTCAATTATCCAATTGAATATAATTTTTAAGGCAGTCTCTTAATACCTGCAAGAAATGAAATTAACTATGTTTTTCTGTTCTAAATAAGTTAAAATTGCATGTATGGAAAAGAGAACGTTGAGTTGCCTTTTCTGTGTTGTGGGGTATCTGGTATAAAACGATGGCTCCGAGTATGTTGATAATTTCATCTTAAAAAATCAAGTAATTCTCAAAAAGGAGGGGCATGATCATGTTTAGTTTGTAAGTTTTTGCGTCTTACTATCAGTGCTAACTTAACAACTTGTTTTGGGGATGATGCTAGAAACAAGTTTGTCATATAACGAACATACAAGATAAAGGTAAGATTACAAATGAGAAAGAAGAAAGAAAGAAAGAAAGAAAGAAAGAAAGAAAGAAAGAAAAGGAGGAAGAGAAAGAAAAGAAAGAAAGGGTGAAGAGGAAGGAAGGAAGGAAGCAAGGAAGCAAGGAAGGAAGGAAAAGGGAAGAAGGAAGGAGGGAGGAAAGAGGGAGAGCAAGAAGGAAGGGAAATGACTGGTTTTTAAAGATAAATTATGTCTTTAAGGGGGAGTTGTATTTACTCCAAACATTGTACTAAAACACAACCCATTTTTAAGTTATGGCCTGCTGATTATCATTCCCTTCCCTCAAACTATGTTTTTCTGAAGTAAAGTTAATTTTGGATAGGAAAATTGGGCAAAATTTAAGAATTATGGACCGATACAGTAGAATACCTCTTTGCCAGTTATCACATCTCTGCTGTGTATTGAACTCTTTACATATATCATCGATGTCCTCACAGATAAAAACAAACAAACAGGAGCGCCTGGGTGGCTCAGTTGGTTGAACCTCCGACTTCGGCTCAGGTCACGATCTCTCGGTCCGTGAGTTTGAGCCCCGCGTCGGGCTCTGTGCTGACAGCTCAGAGCCTGGAGCCTTTTTCAGATTCTGTGTCTCCCTCTCTCTCACCCTTCCCCGTTCGTGCTCTGTCTCTCTCTGTCTCAAAAATAAATAAATGTTAAAAAAAATTTAAAAAAAAAAACAACAACCTGTAATTCTGTAATTTAGATGTTATTTCCACATTACTAAAAAAGAGATTATAGCTCTGCAATTATTCTTATACTTTAAGTCTCCTCAGGATATGTTGTTTCATGTAGCAGTAAATAGGAGGGAAGAAAACCTAGATTCTGATTTAGTTTTGCCACTTGTTCTTTTAACTGTGAAATTCGGGACCCTTTTGAAAAAATAACAATGACCTATCTTCTTTAGAGATGAAATTCAAATTTATTGATATATGTGAATAGAGTTTGTAAACTCTATACATATATGATATTGTAACAGTTCTATTAGCAATAAGAAGAGATGGTTGATAAAATTATATTTATTTGTAACTATTACCTGGGTTTTCTAAACCGGTATTTTTAACTTTCAACAGACAATATTTTATGAAAATATTATTTCATTCTAGAATACAAAAAGGAAACTGCACTTGGTATAAAATTATTTAAATCCTCAGTTTTAGACAGCTAAATCCTTCTTATTCTGTTAATTTTTATGAGTGGATTTAAAATTTCACGTAAACTAATTTATTTAGCCCTGACACTTTAAGAAAGAATATCATATTATATGAATAGAAGAACATGTTAAAATAGAATATCATTAGAAAATGTCAATGTTGCTTCAAATAGATTATTTTAACAAAAGAAATAATTTTTTGTAAACAAAAAAATAAGGAAAATAATTGGACTGTTTTAAATATCTTAGAATCAGTTCTTTGCACTGTCTTAAACTGTATCCAGTAAAATATATTACATTTTTCAAAGCATTAATAGTGAGATTTAAATTTATTTTTATCATTTCCTTTGGGTAAAAGAAGTTAGTGGTTCTCTTTTTTTAAGCAAGGTATAAGATTTTACACATTTTAAGCATTAACAATAGATCTTAGAAAAGAATTATAAATTGAAATTCACGACTAGGAAAAAACCATTTTCCTTCTAAATGGCAGTGAAACTGCTGAAGTTTTTATGTGTGTTAGTAGAAGAAAGGAGTCAAATATGAAGGGTGGCAGTGCTCTCATCTGCTTAAATTCCTCCCACGTCCATAATTGATTGACATACTCTCAACAAACTGATAATTGCCCACTTGATTTGTTTTAAATAATTCTCATTTTTTTTTTTTAAGTAGACTTAAATCGTTAGGAAATACTTACATCAAGTGGAATCATTTGTGGGATTTTTTTTTGGTCTTTTATCCTTTATTTATTTATTCATTATTAAAACTTTACTTTTTTAGAGCAATCATCTGCTTTTTTTTGTTTTTTTTTTTTTTTTACAATGGAAGATCCATTTTTTATGAAGGCAATCTTCTGTTCATTTAGGCACCTGCTCATATTTTCAAATACCCCTCTCTCCATTGAGCTTGTTTTCATTAAGCTGAAAACCTGTGAATTCAGGTTGTTTTCCCACTCTTTCTAGACTTTCATGGCTATGCAGAGTATTTCCTATTTATTCATAAAATACAATTCTTTTTATGCAGAGTAGCCATGTTGGAGAAAAGCAATTTAGCAAATTTTTGCATGAGTATTTCATGCTAGAAATCTAAGATGACTTTCTTTATTCCTCATGAGATAATTAGTTTTGTAAGCTATCATCTGATTTATGTTAATATAACATATACTATATACAACTCATATAGAAAAAAATGCAAAGATTTTGCCAAAAAAAGCGAAATGTGGAAAATGTTGTTAAGAAGCCAAGTGTCTCCTATATCTAACACGAATAGCTCTGTTACCATATTATCTGCTATTTAAGTTTATTATAAACACATTTCTACCAAAAGTGAATTGTGAAGCACTTGTTACCAAATCACACCTCTTGAATAAAAACGACTGTCTTTATATATTCTCTATATTCTATCTAGAATATTCTAGAATGTTTTTTTAAGATCATAGAATACTAATAATGAAGTAAAACACAGTCTATGTGTTTAGCATCCTTATCCTACAGCTCAAAACAAAAGTGGCTTTTTTTAAGGCTACCAAGAAAGTTGGAAGCAAAATGGAACCAAGACTGTAAGTCTGGCATATTGCACATTAAATGAATTTATCTTTGTTACATGAAAACAAATAAATCAAAATTCTACTTACCTCACCATCAATCTTTCAAATATATTAAAACACATTAGCATTTCAGATATGCTTCAGTTTCTTCCATGGATAATCAAGTCATAACAGTGGAGCATCTAAATTCTAGGACAGTGAATATCCATAATCTTGATAAAGCAGTAAAATATATATATATATATATATATATATATATATATATATATATATATTTAAAGCTTATTTTGTTTTTGAAAGAGAGAGAGAGAGGGCACTGAGGAAGGGCAGGGAGGGAGGTAGAGACAGAGGGAGGAGAGAGAATCCCAAGCAGGCACCACACTGTCAGCACAGAGTCTGACGTGGGACTTGAACTCACAAACTGCTAGATCATGACCTGAGCCAAAATCAGGAGTCAGTCACTTAACTGACTGAGCTTCTCAGGAACCCCAGTAAAATGTATATTTTGATGTTAACAGTGTACACAGAGATTTCAGCAGGTGGATTTTTATCTTGATCTGATGTATTTTGTGACATCATTGACCTATAAAATGTTCTGAATTGATTGCACTTTTGTGTGTGTGTGTGTGTGTGTATATATATATATATAGTATATATATATTGCACTTTTGTGTGTGTGTGTATATATATATATATATATATATGTATGTATATACGTGTGTGTGTGTGTGTGTGTGTGTGTGTGTGTATATATGGAAAGAATGTATAAAAGGATACATATAGAAGGAGGAGAGGGGTTTTGGAGTTATTTGTTTGTTGTGCTTATTTTTTAAATAGCATATGATCATTCATGTGCTTATTTTAATTACCATTCCTGGGAAATACTCTTAGGGACAAACTTTTCTTAGTGACCTGATAGATAAATTGACGTTACAGAACAGTTACATGCACAGTCACAGTTTTGAAGGAAAATCGGAGTCCTAACATTGATCTTTGGTGTTTTATAAATATCATACTGCTTTCTCTTAATCTTCCAGAGAAACAGCAAGCTGAAAACACCAAAGAGCACCATGTTGTGTTTTGAACAATTTACTGCAATTCCTAATTTTGAGTACTATGTGGTGAAATGAATTCACCTGTTTTACAGATATCATTAAATAGTGTGACCCTTTAGAAAAATATTCCAACATATTGTCTCTCACTCTGAAGCTGATTCATTCAGGTCACAGAGATATAATAATCAGAAATGTTGCCTTGTAGAATGGCCTTAAACACTTAAACACTGCCAAAGCCAGTTTTCTGAGGTGAAGGACTCAAATGAGCAGTCACCTTCACGTTATGTAGCCTATATTTATAAGGGGGAAAACTGACCTTTGACACCTTGAGGAAAGTCAGAATAAAATGTACCAGCTAATCATTTCATGTCAACAACTGAAAGGGAAAAAAATAGAAAATCCTTGACATCTTTATTTCCCCACTCGGATTCAGTTCTATGTAAACAGAGCTCCGTTTTGACAACTGTTTAGCTCAAGGCACAGATTTGAAGTATTAAAGATAATGACAGATTTATTAGATTAACTTTTGCCAGGATCTTTTAGTGTCCTAGATAATTACTAGCCATGGTATATCTGAATGGTTTCGGCGTGTATTATTGGAACGTGTGCATTCCCTTGTAGGCATTGATGTTGTGTCAAAAGAGATATTAGAGAGTCTATATTTAGTTATGTTACATTGATTTGTGTTTTTAAAGTTTGTGTGTGTGTGTCTGTGTGTGTGTGAAATAATTCATATCTCTGATTTATTTCTTCCCCAAATTAAAAAAAGAGGTCAAGTGTCCTTTCTATCCATTTCCTGAATTTTAAAGAAACTATTCTTTCAGTTATCTTTCTAATTTTAATTATTGATCTGTCATTCTTTGATTACTCAAGTGAGCACCACCAGACTTGCTTCATCAAATTTGCACATTATATTTCTCCCTTCTGTTTTGTATGATTAATTCATACAGTCTCTTGGCATACTTGCATTTTCATGCTGGGTAGAATGAAAGTATATACAAGACAATGTATATACTTGTAGAATGCAATTATATAAAAAGGATCTAATGCCTTTTTATTCTTCTTTTATTTTTGTATGTTGCTTTTTTACTAGCTGCTATATTTATTAGGCTTTTTTACAAAGCATATTTTTATTACTACTTTTTATAGCTCTTAATTTGGTTTAAAGGTTTTTGATTAGCTTAATATTCTGTATGGATTTCCCTAACATTCCCTTAGTTTTGTTTGTGGTGGTGCCGATTTTTGTCACAAAAGCAGTAAAGATTTCCTACTGCATTCTTCTACGTATATAGACGAAACATCTTTTAATCCAGTCAATAAATATATCATTGTTTTCCAGTTTTAAAGGATTAAAATTCATATTAGTTTCTAGAAAAATAATGTTAAGATTGTTGATCTTAAATAAAATTTGTATGTCTTTTATTTCTTAAATGACCTTTTCAGAAACAAATCCTAGGATGCTAACCTTGACCTTTCTGGGTAGACTATCATTTGTCATGGTTTCCTCAGGAAAAATCTCTGTTTACACCTGTTGTCCAGACATAATCATTAATAGTGGTCCCTATCACTTTCAAAAATACCCTTGCTTGGGCAATATGTTATGTGGTCACCTTTTATTTATGGGTGACTACTACAGAAAAGCAACATAAAAAGAAAAATATATAGATACATAGAATGTGGGAAAAGAACTGTACTCAGGATCAGTAGAGTTATTTATTTATTTATTTTGCTACTAGCTCTTCTGAACTTCAGTTTTCTTACCTGGAAAATATTTTTCATTTTATTGCATGATCTCTAAACCTCTCATCCTTAAAACTTAAATTGCCACACATAATTACATTTCCTTTGAGATTTAAACTACACAAAGACTGTGTACCCATATAAACAATAGTTACAAGGAAAGAAGTTTGGAGTGTATGCTTGATTTAAGAGATGGCCTGATTGTGGGACTGTGGGAGTAAATACTGCTTTCTTTTGTTTCCAGTTATGTTGATATTTTCTAACTACCTCTGGAAAAAATATAAAATAACTGTATCAATGTACCTATTATTCCATATGTGAGCAGACACTCATATACATGGAAACCTGAAACTGACTTAGAAAAGTTCAGACCAAGTAATTCTGAAAATGAGGTTCTTTCCACAATGTTTAATTAAGAATAAAAGAAGATGTATTTTTTTGAGTCATCATGTCTTTGAATGTTAGTAAACCACATGTAAATAACGAATAGAAGGCCAAATGGGGTGCCTGGCTGGCTCAGCTGGTAGAGCATTAGAGCATGTGACTCATGATCTTGGGGTTGTGAGTTCAAGCCTCATGATGGATGTAGAGAACACTTAAAAATAAAATATTAAAAAAAAAGAATAAAAAATAAATCTTCCTCATTATTTTCTCCCACCATTAAGATATGGTGGAAAAAATAATTTTTAATTTAAAAAATCAAAGGAAAACAAAAGCACAACACTTTTCCCAGTTTACCAAATTACCTGTCACTGTATTTATCTCTTTTGACTCCCTGATTTTGTTGAAGAAATTCTAGAAGTAGAGTATGGAAAAAGACCTGTATGGTAGATGTGGGACATGAGTTCTAACCTTCAATCTGCTTCTAGTTTGTGTGCGGCCCAAGTCAAAAATCCTTTACCTTTCTGTCATTTCTAGATTTTTCCACCAAAGTATCCCTAAAGGCAGAGGACAGTAAATGCATACATAGGAGTCTTCTCACAACTGCTAGAGTTACTGGATTCTCATGTTCTAATTGTAAAATACCCATAATTTTGCTTTCTGTTTTATAATATTTGTTTTAACACGGAAGTAATAATTTAAATTGTTTTCCATCTAGTCATTTTATCCTTCAGGAAAATGTGCCTCGTCTATTTTTGTGAATCTTGAATACCCAAGCATAGAGATAGAACCTCAGTGTTTCTGGAGTTCTGATTTCATTCATTCCAAAAATGCCCTGGAGGAAAAGAAACATATATTTATGACTTTTTCACTGCAACTGTGTGTTATTTATACCGCCCCTAAAAGATACGTATGTTACTCATTTTATGCTTGAATTTGGGGTGAGAAGTATTCTACTGAGCATATTGAAAATAAAAGCAACAGCAATAATGGCATGTTTTGTTGGGGAATGCTAAGCCACTGAGTCCCAAGATGAGTGGCTTTCTCTTCCAACAGGCTCCACATTCACACTCAGTCTGTGAACAAGTTGTATTGTACTTTCTTGGACTTGCCGCCAGTGCCCTGGCATTGCAACTTAATGGCAGCATTCCCTGAGTGGCTTCTGTGAACTGTTCTAAGTGCTTTGCATGCATGTGCTCATTTAACCTTCACAACAGCCCCATGAGGATAGCCCCATTTTGCAGATGAGGAAGTGACGGAATGTGGAAGTTCAGCGGTTTGACCCAGAACAGACAGCGTGAGACGTCAGACCCAGCTATGGGGTTTGTCAAATTCCATCTCTGGCCTTCTTCATTGTTATTATTTGTAGGCCAAATATCATTTACATTTGTAGGAATACAGTTTTAAAGACTGAAATTTTCAACTGCCCACCCAGAGCGGACAGCTAGAGTCAAAGACTCTAGGACACGGCTGCCCTCTCATTGCCTGCACCGCGCCCTTGGAGTACTGAAAGAACTCTGCAGTGTGATATGCAGCTGCGTGTCGCAAGACAAGCGGTGTCTGATTTATAAATGACCCACATACACAGCAGAACACTCTCCCTTCCTCATTGTCTTTGCCACATTCTGAACCCCTGCTGCTGGCTGTGCCTTCAGAAAGCGGGCAAAGGAAATAGCTATTAGAAGCAGGGCCGGCTAGGGATGCTGGCAGGCTCCATGTGACACTGGCCTTTCTGTCTCTCTGCACGATAGTGCGTGCATCTGTGTGTACGCAGGTGCCCGTGCGCATTTGTGTGTGCCGCCCCAATTGTGTTTATATGTCACCGGTTGACTTTGATCAGTTTTCACAGATGAGACCGTTACCTAGTTTTGTAAATGTTACCAGTTTTGCAAGGACATGGACTCTTTGGCCAAGAAATCCATTAAAAAGTTCAAAAGACGTGCAGTGTTTTCCTCTAAATTTTGAGAGAATTAGGGGTTTATTCAGTCCCATGAATTTGGATAAACTTAATCAGCTCGCTTTCATGTTTGTATGCACAACGTACACCAGATATGAACTGCTTGGCGTGAAAGAGCGTTTTCTTGAGGGAAGAAAAGCCTTTAGGTAATTTGGGAGCATAGCAAACTTATTGAGGGAGTCAGTCACACAACGTGATATTTCTCAATTGGGAAAAAAAGGGACGTCTAACAAATTGAAGGGTGGAAGAAAGAGTGTTAAATGGAGGAAAGACACAGAAGCGAGAACAAAGGAGATTGGAAGAAAACAAACTCTTACTCATATATCCTTATGGACTCCCTCCGGTGTCTGGGCTGAAGGGAACCAGCTCCTTCCTCCTCCACTTCCTCTTATGTTTTATTGTTCCTTGTTGCTAGGACTTCAAAATAAAGCCAGAATTAGTATTCTTAGTACTATAGTTGGCCACCCTGCGAGTTAAGCAGGTTTTTGTAAACTAAACTAAGAATCTATTTTACTATGGCCTTTTAATGCCATAAAATACATGTTGAATTCCAAAGTAAGAACAAGGAATAAACTTTCAGAATATAACTCATTTGTATTTGTGGAATATATATAAGCTCAGTATTTTTGCCTGCATAGCCCTCTAGTGATATTTGCTTTCTGTCGCAATAAGAATGTTGACTTATCTTTTTCTTTTTACTGCCATTTTTATTGTTGAATGAAGGAAATTCACAGAGAAATTTTCAGATAAGATTTTCTTCTGACATAGTTGTATGTTTTAATATTCTTAGATACCTGTCCTCTGATATCAAAACTAAAATGAATGAGAATTCAGCTACATAGGTTTGTAATCTCTGAAATTGAATCATAACCCGGCCTGTACCTGTCAGTGTGCCATTTTGTTTTGACATCAAAGTAACATGGATTAAATGATTTCCCTCTTCTCTTTAGCTATCGTCAAAGATAATGATGATTACATGGCCTATAATGCCTTCGTGGCTTTTTGGGAAGCATTACAGATTATAAAATCTGCTCACTAAAGCAGCCTAATAATAGCTGAACTTTTGTAGAAAACCCAAAGTATATCAAGTATTGTTTCCTTTTGATTACAGTTCTGATAATATAAATCAGTTTTTAAAATTTAATTTTGCATTCTTTTTCTGGGTCAGAATAATGATTGAGAGCCAAATAGCAAGGAAAAATTAATTTAATAGCTCTTTGCTATTGTAAAGCATAGCTCGGTGGCTCAAATCCCTACCAAGAACCCACTGAAACTTAAGAGGGAGGCACGGTACTTAGAAGACATTATTTGGAACAGAGTGACAGGGAGCAATTTTCTATGCTGCAATAAAGCATGCATTGATTTTTCATTTAAAGAAACTGAAATAACGTGGAAGAAATATTCTACTGTGAACAGTATAACAAAACAGCAAGAGATACATTTCTTGCATTTATGTGTAAGATACTAATGTCAGTTTTTACACACCATTAGATGCAATCACTTCGAGAGATGCGTAACTCGGATCGATTTTTAGGCTTTGCACTTGCAAAGAGCACATGAATACTCAATAACTAACATATACTGATATATATCACTTTTTTTTTTTTTTCATTTTTAGGTCGTTCCAAAACAGACCAGTTGTGAGATCTGGTTGCATTTCTTTTGTAGAGTTATTTGACGTGTAGTCTTCTCTCCTCCTACAGCATTTGTTTCCTTCATGCAGTTGAGTGCTGCTATGGACTGAATGTTTGTTTCCTCTCAAAATTCATAGACTGAAACCTATTCTTCAGTATGATGATTTTGGGAGAAGACTAGGGCATAAGGCTAGATAGAGCTCTTTAGAATGGGATTCATGAGGGCGCCTGGTTGGCTCAGTCAGTTAAGCATCTTGACTGTTGGTTTCAGCTCAGGTCATGATTTCACAGTTTGTGGGATCAAATCCGGCATTGGGCTCTGCACTGACAGTGCAGAACCTGCTTGGGATTCTCTGTCTCCTTCTCTTTCTGCACCTCCCTGTTCATGCTCTCTCAGTCTATCTCAAAAATAAATTAACATTAAAACACATGATGTGATACTAAATTTCACCAAAATATACTGTATATTACAATAGTTATATGCATCATTAGCAAAAGTATTTCTTTTTAAGTTAATTTAGTACACACACACACACACACACACATTGTGTTTCTTTTGTACTTTATCTCCCAGTATATTAATATTAAATGATCTTTTCTCTGTAAATACTTACCTTAGTCCTTTTGGGCTATTTTAACAAGCTTTGATAGACTGGATGTTTATAAACAGAAATTTATTTTTTACAGTTCTGGAGGCTGAGAAAAAGTCCAAAATCCAGCAACCTGCAGATTCAGTGTTTGAAGAGAGAGAGAGAGAGAGAGAGAGAGAGAGAGAGAGAGAGAGAATCCTAAGCAATGTCTACACTCAGCACAGAACCTGATTTAGGGCTGGATCCCACAACCCTGGGATCATGACCTGAGCCAAAATCAGGAGTCAGACGTTCAACTGACTGAGCCACCCAGGCACCCTTAGTATCATGTTTCTTAAGGGAAATATATTTCTGACATACTTTTCCACTTAAATTAAAACTCAAGTAAAATAAAACAAGTATAAAAATTGACTATTTTAATGTTTATGCATTCATTTCCCATAAAAATGGAAACATTTATTAATACATGCCTTCAGGTAATGCTGAGTAAGTTTCTAACTGAAAACATGCATGTATTTGAAGCCATATTTATATATATGGAGATGTTTTCTCCTTATAAGAGACTATCTTTTTTTTTGTTAATACAACACTTATGCATGTATATGTACATATGTGCATTTTGTTTAAGTTATAAGTCACATTTTGTTCAAGAGCTCACTAGTATAGATGGAAATTTTAAGCAAAGTTTGCATTACATATGGTACTGAAGATGTGGCTAGTAGACATAAAAATCAAAGTAATAGAGACTGAGGAGAGTAGTTAAGCAAACTTAGAAAATTAGAAAATAAGCACAAGGAGCTATTAATTTGCAGGCATTTAAAGAAAATACTCTATTTCAAAGTATTTGCTATGATTGAATTCTCTTACACACACACATGCATACATATATTTTTTCTTGGATGATTTCAGTTAGGTCTTATACTCAATCTTACTGGCATATGAACCCATCTCTTACACCAAATTTAGTTTATTTATGAACCATAATACAGAAGACAACATTTTAATTCATTCATATCTATCTTGTTTTACTCTTCTAGAATCTGCTTTTTATTTGCCCCATGTCATTTGCCATAGCAATTTTTTTGCCATCTGGGTATTTTATATTTTGAAGTTTTTTGGGTTTTGGAGGAATTTTGTTGTTGTTTTGTTTTGTTTTGTTTGTTTGTTTGTTTGTTTTGACAATCTGTATTTGTTTCCTAGGTCTGCTGTAACAAAACACTACTAATTGGGTGGCTTCAAAAAACACAGGAATTTATTCTGTCACCGTTCTAGAGGCTAGAAGTCCAAAATTAAAGTATTAGCTGGGCCATGCTGTCATAGCTCTAGGTGAGGATACTTCTTTGCCTGTTCCTAGCTTTTGGTGGTTGCCAGCAGTTCTAGACATGTCACTCCCATTTCTGCTTCCATGGCCATATGGTATTCTCCCTTGTATGACCATCGCTGTGTCTTGTTTCTCTTCTTATGAAGAGAGCAGTCATGGGATTTAGACCCACCCTAATATTAACTTACCTGACTTCATCTTAAGCAACTATGTCTGCAAAGACCCTGTTTCCAAATAAGGTCACATTCTGATTTTCCATGAGGACATGAATTGTGGAGGAGCAGTATTCAACCCAGTCTATCCTTTGAACCCCCAAATTCACATGCATCCCATTTACAAAATCCATCCACCTCCTCCCGCTATCATCCACGCATCTCAAACCTTTCTAGCAGGTCTCTAAGTCCCAAATCAAATCTAAATATCAACTAAGAAAGTCTCACACCTCAGCAGCTAAATCAGGTGTAGGGGAGAATCTGGGTATGGTCCCTCCCGGGCAACCTTCCTCTTCTTTCACAGACCTATCACACTAGAAAAGAAATTACCTGTTTCCAAAATACAATGATGGAACAAGCACAGGGTAGACATTCTTATTCTTAGAGGGTGAAAATGGAAGGAACAAAGGGGTTAGTAGTCAAGGAAGTTGGCAACGCATAGGGGCAAATTCCATTAGGTTTTAAGGCCTGAAAGTGTGTGCTCACTCCTTTAAGCTTTCTTGACTCTCTGGGGCAGTAACCCACCCTTCCTGGTCCCTGTATCTGTGGCTGTACTTTAGAGTAATTTTTCCTTCATTTCGTCTCATCTCTGTCTCTTTCAGTCCACGTTAGCAGCGTGATGTAATATTCTCAAAAACTTTGTCTTCTGGATGTTGAGGGGATCCACACCATTAGACAAGAGTGTTCTCCACAGATCTTTCCTCAGTAACCTTATCTCTACTCCTGACTTCTCTTATGATGGTTGATTGGAGTCATAGATAACACCCTAATCACTACAGCAAAAGACTGTCCAGCCACACCTTTGTCCTTGTTTCCAGAACATGCGATTTGATAGTGAATTTTCCAAATCAATTGTTGGTTTCTTTTTGCTTAAAAGTTCATTCCTTAGTTGATCTCTTTGCTCTCACATTTTACTATAGCCAGAAAGGAGAAACCAGCTCACACCTACTACACTTTGCTGGAAAGCATTTCAGCTAAATATCCAAATTCATCAAGGACAAGTTCTACTTTTCACCCAACAATTTGGCCAAGTTTCCTGCCACTTCATAACAAGCATTGCTTTCCAGTGTCCAATAACATTTCCACCTGAAACCTTATGAGAAGCACCTTTAACATTCATATTTCTGTCTACATTCTGCTATTGAGGATAAAGCCACACGTATATCCTCAAACATGATAGAAACTTCCTCTATAGTTAGCCTTACTTCTTACTGAGCTCGGAGGAGAATCATTAAATTAAGTTTTTTAATGTCTGTATTTCTTCCAATAGTCTCTTCAAGGCAATCCAGGCTTTTAAAAACCATGCATATTAAAACTCTTCCAGCTTACTCCCATTACCCAGTTCCACAGTCACTTCCACATATTTACATATTTGTTCCAACAGCATATCACTTCTGGATACCAAAATCAGTATCAGAGGGCTGCCATAACAAGAGCAATACTAGGTGGCCTAAAATGACAGGAATTTATTCTCTCCCAGTTCTGAAGGCCAGAAGTCCAAAATCAAGGTATAAGCAAGAATGTGCTCTCTAATGGCTCTTGAGGAGGATCTTTCCTTGCCTCTAGCTACTTTACTTCTGGTCATTGCCAGCGATCCTAGACAAAACACTCCAATCTCTACTTCCACCTTTGCATGGCATTTTCTCTACACGACTGTCTCTGTGTCTCAGTTTTCTTACAAGAACATCATACATTGGATCAGGGCCCGCTCTAATCCAGTATGACTTCATCTAAAGTAATTAGATTTTCAAGGACCCTCTTTCCAAATAAGGTCATATTCTGATGTTCCCGGTGGACATATGGGGGTCAATACCCAACCCAATGCACAGCCTATACCTGTCTTTTTTTTTTCCTCCAATTTCAATTAAATATATTTTTCTGAACAAAAGAATTCTATACCTTATATGACTCTGGTAATATTATTTAAAAATATATGATATACTTTGAATATATCTAAAATATGTTAGATAGTGATTGCTGAGTTTGAATTATTATCAAGGGAATGTAGAATGCCTTTTACATAGTAAAATAGTCAGTGGATAGAAAAAAGTGCAATTTCTGGTAGGACTGAAAATTTAAGAGAATTGTGCCAAATGCAAAAAAGACAAATGAACTTGGTAACAAAATAAGAACAAATGAAGGTTGTAGACTATAAACTTTGGCAAATGTCTTTGGCAAAAACTAGATCATCTCTTCAGAATTTTAAATTGAACATAGTAACAAGGTGACTTACAGATTATTTTTTTCTGTAAACCAATATTCTCTATTCTCTTTTCTGTGCTAATATCACAATAGGCATCATTTAAACATGTGCATGAGGCAGACTTATTTTCAGGTGTTTCCATCTGTTGTGGGAATATACTTGAAGAGTAGAAGAGAAACATACACAAATTAAACACAAAGCCAGGGGAGAAAAGGAAAAAAAAAATGAGAGAAAACATCTGCAGGGAAACAGTGTGGAAAAATGTTTGAGCTGCCTGTTATTAACTACTCAACCTGTTTTACATTGGAATCCTGCATAATTACATTCCAGGGGAGGGGCAAACAACAGATGTTGAATAAAGGTTGAAAATAAGAAAATGAGACTATTTGAAAAATAAAGCTACTTTGCTCACCAACAGGCCTTTTTTTTTTTTTTTTTGGCATGACTTTTAGATAGCAATTGATTTCATATATTCATTATGCATTTAGATGCAAACAAAGCATTCTTTTTTTGTCTAAGAAACTGACCAATTATACACATCCATATATGCCCAAGTTAGAGGTGCTTAAAAAGCAACACAAAAATAAAAACAAAATGCAGCATTTCTTTATAACAATAACATTTATTGTTATGTGTTGGATAAAAAAAAAGAGTTGAAATTGTTTCAGAAATATACATATTTCTTATTACTAAAATCAATACGCTTTTAACAATTGACGGTTTCTAGGGGATTGAGTAAACAGCTAAGTTTCAAACAGTTTGTTGTTTCAAGCTCCAGACAATACACATCAAAATTTCACTAGCAGTGAAAACTTTTATTAGAGCCTTGTTCTCTAGGGATATTAAAGAATAGACAGTCTGCAACTTTGATTTTGGTGGCCTGATTTTTTACATATTCTACCCACTACTACAGAAAGGTTTTTTATTTTATTTAGGATAAATGAGTCCATCATCGCAGGAGTATTTTTCCCATTGACCTAGGCATTCTTATAGTTACTTTGCATTGTTTCTATCTCCTCTAAACGGAAATACGCCCCCAAAGTAATTTTCTTCCAGTCACACTAAGTTTTATGCACCTGGGGAAATACAGATGACCGTATCTGTTAGGGATTGAGCAATCTAAAGGATTTTAATATAAAAATTTCAATCAATAGAGAAGGATTCATGATTCAATTGGCCCTTTTTTCCCATTTGGTTTTTCTATTTGTTAACTAAAAATATTTTATTTTTCAAGCATTCCCGACTTTGCTTTCCTTTGCTATCCTCACCCTACACACCATCACAACTAGACTTCAGTCTGTTGACCTACTTCCTCCAGGTGAGCAATTTCTTCATCTGCTGGCTTTCTTCTCTGTGATCCGAATTTTACTTGTTACATGATGACACTCATAAGACTATCCACACATAAATTCAGAATGTGTAGACTTTATTCCTTTAAAGGAAAATAGAATAGTAAATAAGTAATTTATTCTATTTTATTTGCATCGCTACTTTCAATATTTCAGGAAAAGCTGTGTAAGGTTAAGGGTTGAAAAGAGAATCTACATATTCATTTATATCAGGGTTGTTTTTTCCACATTTATAGTTCTTAAATGAGTGTAAGTGGTCCAATTCTTAATTGCTTAATGTAAAAAATCACCACTTGTACAAATTTCACTTCAGAGTTAGTGCTAGGGAAATGCTAAGGAAGAAATTGGTGGAATAGAGGGCTGACATAGGAGAAGGGGATTGGTTATTTTCCTTGAATGTTAGTTGTTGGTATAGAGCAAGGTACATCACTGTTGAATTCTAAAGAAGAAACTGTTTCACCTGAGAAATTGGGTCCACAAATTCTTCTTTCACTTTGGACAGGCAATTACATTCCAAATTAGATGTGTTATTTTATGGAAATATATTAAAAGCTCTTTACACATTACTTTGTAAAATCGGTACACATCACCCTGGTACAGATTCCTAAAGGCAGGGCGGAACCAAGTTCATGTCAATTGCAACAGCTAATGAAGCTCAAAATTAAAACCCCCTGAACTCGATAAATTTTGTCAGTATATTTTAATTTGGAAGTATGCTCTACATGTGACTCACATAATCTAGGAAAACACATTGAAATTTGAAATAACTGGATGGATTAAGTGAAAGACAGAAAGAAGTACATATCTCAGGTGAAATTTTAGCTCATTTCATGATATTCTTCTAACTCTGGGTTGTATATTGTCCAAGTCTGAGTCATTTGAATGCTTTTGAGAGATTTCATTGGTTTCTCAGTAGTTTAATCTCTACATGAGGGAAACAAGCCAGTGGAGAAAATTAATATATCAAGTTGTGGCTGTGGTTGAAAAATACACATGTATGTTACAGTAATCTATTACTGTTATATTTATTTGTGTTGCTTTACTCAAGCCAAGAAAAGAGAAGAGGTTGCATTATTTCTAGATGGAAATGAATGGAAATTGGAGAGAAAATACAAGAAAAGGCCTCAAACAGTGTTGCAGTGAGGAAATTTTTACTTATTTCCAATTTGGGGGAGTAAGGTGGAAAATTTGACAGCATGAGTGCATGTACATACACATATACTGACACATCTATATAAAATCATCCTTGTCATCCTTAAATAGTTGTGATTTCACACTTACTAAATTATAATCGATTGGGAAAAAGAGTTTTATTTATCAATTCTTATTTTCAACTTCAATGTAAGAATTAAATTTAAGGGTAAAATTTATAGCAAAAAAAGCATTTTGGCCTTTAGAATGTAAATGTCTGCACATTATTTTATGTGTCCCTAAAAATCTCTCTCTTAATCTGACACTGACACTCTGCTCATGTGCACATGCATGCTTCTGGTGAATGTACATGTGTGTGCATGTGCACACCTGTGCTTCACCATGACTGTCTATTAACTTGAAACACTGGGCCCTCTGGGAGCTATCACTGAGCATCAGGAAACCCAAAAGCTGTTGTAAGGCGGGTTAGGTCTTTATTTTATTTCCATTAAATAGTTCCAGAGGATTTTTGTCCTTAGGCAAGGCTCCTTCCATTCATTTCCATTTGGTATGGGAATGTATTTTTTCATCATGTGTACAAAGGGTGCTTATATAAGGAAATGAATGCATGCCTTTTTAGTTGTATTCCTTTGTTGATAGTTATCTGATGTATTGGAAGCTGTCATTTTAAAACGTATATTGCCTTCACTTAAAATATTAAGATAGTGAAGCTTATGAATGTTTTCCATCAACATATATGCTACAATAAAAGTCTTCATTTTAAAACTCTGTTACTGGAGCTCATTGAATATAATATTTTCCTATTTTTGTACATATATATTTCTTTGATTTTTAAAATACTAGAATGATTATATGTAATATAATAATTTCATGCATGTGTGTGTTGTAAAATAATCATAGTAACTTTAGCTTTTTGTTGAAATTACTGTTATCTCTCAACGATATGGTTCGTATAGATACAACCTTTATGTTTATGGATAATAAGTAGATCAATGAGTTATATATGTTAGACTATGACCTTTTAAAATAAATGGTTAATCTTACAATGAATCATTTATATTGGAATTTTATGGAGAATTATGTGCAGATATATATGTTTTTAATCGAAAAAGCATCATTCCCAATAGATCAGAAGTTTCATTTGCCAAGTACTTCTAACTTAATAATTTTTCTATTTTGCAATAATACTTACCACAGTGACCTTATTTACAATAATAATTAACTAGGTAATTTCCTGTTGTGATAATGCATGTTTTTTATCAATTCAATGAAGAAACACAAATACATATTTTATTAGAAATTTGCCAGATCAAATAGTTATATTTCATTCCATTTTGCATTGCACCTTGGGTTTTAATATTAGATAATTTTAGATCAAGGAACATAACCATCAAGTCACCTAAAAATTTAAGGTTAAAGTGACACTTTCTCAAATTCAAGTTGTTCTCTCTCTTGAGCAGACACATTGTGATCCCAAGTATATGTCCACTAGCATGTTCCACATCCTCCAATTGACTTAGGTAATAATTACAGCCTTCTAAAGGAATTTTAGGGTTCAGTTAGATGATTGCTACCATTTTCCCAAAGATTAGGGAAATATTTGCTGGAACAGAAAGTATACAAATTCTACTTGTTAGAATCTAAGTTTATTGTTTTTGTTTTTTGTTTTTTTTTTTAATGACAGAACTGCCTAATAATTTATTTGGGGCAGATTACAGAGGGTTTTGAACACGAGGCTGAGTAGTTCAGATTATAGCAGTCCCCCTTATCCACAGTTTTATTTTCCATGGTTTCAGTTACCTGAAGTGAACCTCATGGTCCAGAAACAGATGACCCTCCTCTGACATCTCATCAGATGGTCAATAGTAGCCTATGTCACGTCATAGTGTCTACATCATTCACCTCACTTCATCTAATCATATAGGTATTCTATCACTTCACATTATTGCAAGAAGGGTACATTCAATACAATTTTTATTACAGTATATTGTTATAATTGCATTATATTACTATTAGATATTGTTAATCTCTTAGTGTACCTAATTTATAAAATAAACCTTTTTAAAAACAAACTTTATTGTAGGTATGAATGTATAGGAAATAACATAGTGTATGTAGGACTTGGTGCTATTCGTGGCACCCACTGGGGGTCTCGGATCGTATCTGTATGGGAAAGGGAGGACGACTGTATAACCTTTTGTATAACCTTTTTCAGGAATGACCATGGAAATTGTTAGGCAGCTCCTCAAAAATAGCTTTGGCAACACAAAGGATCACTTCTTCTGAAATTGAGCATACGTATTCTTGGGGGGGGGGGAATCAAATATAGCATGCCTGAATTTAAAAAAGACTGTCTCAATGAATTCAATGAATTCTCCTTGTAATATCAATATGAATTTCCAATTAGATTAGATTTAGATTGCAAGTCTGAAAATAAAATAAGTTTTCATATATTTATATTTATTTCCCCGTTAATATTACTCATGGGGACTACACTTCACTTTTATCATCTGTTCTTTGCTCCAGGTATGACTGATTATCAATTAAATCATAGAAAGTACTTTCCAAGATAAGAAAGTATTTAAAACATCACTGTAGACACCTTTTGATGTTAATACTGCATTATGGATGGATAAGCCTTCATATCCTTTAAAAATACATTTTTATCTTTGCTGTGATTCAAGGATAGCCTTCTCCAATAGCTTTTGACTCTCGGTTTGATTACATAGCAGGGTGATATAGAGGGACACATCTCCTATCTTACAATATATGAATTTCCAGACCTCTTTTCCCAATTTCTCCATTGCTTCAGTGTGCTTTAATGATTACAAAATATTAAAGCTGTTACAGAAAAATGGCTTGTCATTGCCAGTAAAATCCATTACAAGAAACACTTTTGTATATTTACTCTAGAACATAGTATTGAGTGTATTGATTTTGCTTAAATTTTCATTCTTGGGATGACCCAATCATACAGGATAAAAAAACATCAGCTTCCAATAAACTTACAGCACACTAAAGGTAATAAGAACAGAATGGTTTCAGAGAAGTAATTCCAAGAACAGGCTTTATTTAAATTGTTAGTTCTCTTTCTTTTCCTACTCTTTATGTATTTTAAAACTATCTATAATATAGTAGCAATAATTGTGGTAACATGAGCAGCTTGGTAGTAGGAGTTGTTTTAATAAAATCAAGGCCAAATTGTTTCAGTTCAAACTATTGTTATATTACTCTTTTTTTTTAATTTTTTAATTTTATTTATTTTTGAGAAAGAGCATGAGCAGGGGCGGGGCAGACAGAGAGAGAGAGAGAGAGAGAGAAAGAGAGAATCCCAAGCAGGCTCTGCACTGTCAGCACGGAGCATGAGGGACTTGAGTTCACTAACTGCAAGATCATGACCTAGGCTGAAACCAAGAGTCGGATGCTAATCCAACTGAGTCACCCAGGCGCCCCTCGGTGTATTAATCTAAAGTTACCTTTGGGCCACTATCAATCTGAATAGTACTTTCAGACAAACTTCATTTCACAGAAGGCATTTTTGGTGAAAAATACATATTTATTATCATTTGTGTGTGTGTATGCATGCACATCAAGAACATTTACCTTTGGTTCACTTTTAAGTTGTAATATAAGCAATATTTGTAGGAATCATTTATAGAGAAGTATAGTTTCACATATATTTCCCATTCATATATGTCCATAAATACATTTTGTATTGCGTCTTTCTTTAAAAACATTATGTTTTTAAAAAGTCCTGAACTGATCTGCTCTTTTGGAACCGTGTCCAACTAATTTAAGGTAAGTGAATCGAAACTTTGGATCTATCTCTAGAGTAGAGCCCTATGAATTTTATGAAAAGCTTTCAGAGACTAGAATGTTATTGAAAATATGAAAACACAAAAATCTTTCTTAAAAAATTTATCTTTTGGGACTCCCAAATCCTGTTGGCAGGTGTTGATCACTAAATAATAAGCTAGAGAGGATTAGTTGCATCTGAATTAACTGTTTTCTGAGAATGTTAAAAATGACACCCAGCTCTGTGTACTTGTCTCTAGCAATTGAAAACAAGTGCTAGAAATGAGATGAACAACGGGATTTGAACTGGTACACAGATATATATCCCAATAGAAATCAGATAGCAAGCCTGAGAGAAAAATGCTCATGAGACTATCTTCCTTGCTTCTTGCAAGGAGTTCAGCTTAACAGGCATGTTTTCATTGACCTTCCTTACAGGATTAGCACTTTGCTGGGAGGATGCCTTGAATTTTGGATGTATTCATCCATGTCATCAAAAATGGTGTCATTATCTGAGATGGGGTTAGCTAACAGAGGCAATAAAAGCATAAGAAAACATCCTCTTTAAAGATGAAGAATAGTAGCATATTTAAATAGTCCTGGGCCTGAAATTCGGAGTAGTGTTTAAGTTGTTATAATTTTAAATTTGTCCTTGTAAACCAAACGTCTTTCACTAACTATTTCATGCCAGAGCTAGGTTTATCACCGTATATAAATCAGGTTCTTTTTGGAAGTTGCATTAACCCTTTCAAAACTCTAAAATTACAGGGACTTATTAATGAATTCACATGTGATGATAGCTATCAGATAAAGTACAAGATATAGATGCAGCTAACTTAAACTAAAACAGAGAAACTGGCACGTTTGACACAACAATGAAGTAGAATCAAAAAAGGACAAAAGGAGAAACCCAGGAGTGAAGGAAAAAAACCTATAGATGCTGAGGTGTGGGTTTTCAGGATACTTGCTGTTTTCTTTAATTTAAAAGTATAAAGAGGTGATTATTTAAATCTAGACTTTAATTTCAATAAAGGTGTCACTGATCTAAAAAAAACCCTAAGGGGAAATATTCTGACCTCTGTGTTTACATATATATCCCAGGCAGATTTATTTATCTTATTTTAAATTATAATAAATAAATAATAATATGGAACTCTATAGGTTATCAATAATAAATAGAGAACTTTAGATTTTTATATAAGCATGGTATCTAACAGACAGATATGATGTTACTTCATTTTTTTTTTAAGTAAGCTCTAGGGCCAAAGTGAGGCTTGAAGTCATGACCCTGAGATCAAGAGTCACGTTCTCCATGACTGAGCCAGCCAGGTGCCCCAGATCTCATGGAAATTTAAATCCTGTATAATTCACAGTGAAAGAGAGCCATTTTGCATAACATTGTTTAGGTCCTGGGATCATTCTGAAAGCTAACCTCACAACCTCATAAATGAATGAGGAGGTTTTTTGTTTGTTTGTTTGTTTCAATTTTTTATTTAAATTCTAGTTTGAATGATTTTAAAATAAGTAAATTATAAGGAATAGTCTCTTTTATTGTAGATTACCAATAGTATTAGATGCCTTTTTAATTTACTCTTCTTTTACATCAATGGCAGCTTTCAGGTGTAAATATTGAATGTGTTCTGTGTACTCAAGGAATAGAGCATGAAAGAATGAAAGAATGGAACACAGTATCGGTACCTTGATCCTCAAGATGTGTAAGGATCTCATTGAGGCAAATGGATTAAAAAATAATGAGTTACGAAGCAATGCTGGTATATATAATTCAGTGGAAAAATGTGGCATTATCTTCATCCTAAACAGGAATGCTTATTTTGGACATTTTCAGGAATTTCCTGTAGAAATTTATTCTTCATATCCGGAACCAACTTTGAAAAGTTTCTGAGATTCCTCATCTACCTTATTTGTGGCCATTCTCCTTACCTTGTAAAATTATTTATTACCTCTCTCCTAGACACCAAACAGATCTTCTTTCTTCCAAACCTTTCCTCTTCTGGCGTTCTCAAAGAATCCTTTAATCTTTCAGATGTGCTCATATGCAATCTTATGGTTGGGTAATAATAATAGTAAATTAGAGAAAGAGTGAAGACAGATAATCTAGATTTAAGAAGAAGAAATATTTTTCTAATGCAGAATTATAAAATACAGGATTTATCCTATTAATATAAAATACCAGTTGAGTCAACATGCATTAAGACTTTCTCTAGTTTATAAGGAGTAGGATGAGATGTTAGCAGAATGGGGTCACAATGGGGTCTGAATGACTATGCCAGTGAATCATGTCATGTCCTATTGTGCTCTGCTGGAGATATCCTGGTGGGGACCAAAACTCTATATATCTGTTTCCAGAAATAATGCTGATTTGAATGCTGCTTGCCCTGTGGCTCATCTCAGTTTTGTATGTTAATAAGTGCTGTCTAATACCTTTTTGATCAAGCACATATTTTAAAAATCTTCTGAGACATAGGACATTCAAATACCTATAATTTGAGGGCTCATTGTCTGCCTCATTATTTATTATTATTATTATTCAGAGACTTTCTATTCTCTTTTAAATCCTAGTCAATGTTCTGTACATTAATAATTTATTTTTTGGTATTGCCACATATGTCCTTTGACTTCTAAAGTGGTCTTTTACTATCTTGTGAAATGCACAGTCCTGTGTGGTTACTGTTTCACTTTCTAACCCTTTCACCTGGATCATCCTCTTCCTGCTCTCTACTTTTTGTTGAAACTCATCATCCTTTGAATTTTAGATCAAGCACTATGACTAGTACAAAGCCTTTCACAATATTGTAGTCAACACTTTTCTCTGTATTTCTGTTGCTTGACACTCATGTAACATAGTTCAAAATGTAATTGATCAGGAGGTATTTGCCCTAGCTGATTTTAAACCTAGTTTCTAGTTTCTAGTCAGGGTGGAAATGCCTTAGTGAAGAGATAAATTCTTACAGACTGGAGAATTTTAGCAGTGGATACACATAGGTTTGTTTATGACAAACTTTTACTTGATACATTACTGTTCTACAACATTCTATTCAAGATGACTTTGCTTGAAAACCTCCAATGCCTAAGCACAAAGTTTGTGTTTGATTCGTTCTTACCTTGTGAATTCTTGAGTATAGCTTCTTCAAACTAACCACCGAACTGTACATATCTAATGCTGTCACTGAATTTGAGCTGTTATTACTCTCGTGGTGCATTTGAGTTGTATTGTTTTTCTTTGAGAAGCTCTGTCAGAGTCCCTCACTCACAAAAAAAAAAAAAAAAAAATGCAAACTTTGTTTCATTAGTATAGTATCAAGTTTCAGAGCCAGTTCTTATCAACATACCAGTTAAGAAAGAGATGGCCTGGGGCGTCTGAGTGGCTCCGTGGGTTAAACATGCAAACTTTTGGGACTTCGGCTCAGGTCATGACCTCACAGTTCGTGAGTTCATGCCCCACGTTGGGCTCTTTGCTGTCAGTGCAGAGGCTGCTTGGGATCCTCTGTCTCCCTCTCTCTCTGTCCCTCCCCCACTTGTGCTCTCTCTCTCTCTCAAAAATAAATAAACATTAAGAAAAGGAGCAAAGAAAGAAAGAGATGGCCCCATTTATCTGTGTCTTCACTTTAAGCATCTGCTGCTGCCCCAGGTGATGATGGCTGCACCTACAGATTGGGGAAGGGGGGGATAGCTAAAATATGAACGTTAATCTCAGGGCAGTGCACTATGGGACACAATTATATTTGTGCTATAGGTTCCCAATGCATGGTTTAGATTCTCACTTATAAGATATTCTTGATACTTCCATATCACATTTCCTTGTATCCTTTGGCTTTCATTCTTTAAGTTTCTGTTTAATTTAAGTTTTCTACATCTTAGAGCATTACCTATATGTGGTCAATCTATATGCCAGAAAATTCACTCTGGTAGACATGTTGTTTTGTCCAAAGGGTCACAAACACTTAAAAGCATCCCTGAAGGCATGCAGGTGCACTGAATAGTATGTGCAAATGCTCCCAGTGCCCCACATACCCAGCTGCAATTGGATTCGGTTGACTATGATATAGGCCAGTGGTTTCTGGTGTCTGAATGCAGCCGTGGCAATACATTCGGAAGCATTGTGCAATGCAGGTGCACGCTGGAGGATTGCTGCTTCAAAGCTGCCATGGTTTGACTATTTGATAGTATTATAATAACTTCCACTTCAAAATGTGCTTTCCACCTATCAAAAGCAGCTAGAATGGCATTTCACAACTGAAGTAAAACCTGGAAGCCTGATTGGCAGTGGATCAACCTAAAAATATATGCATTTCTCTCTCAGTGTTTTTATTACGTGAACTGTGTGTCCAAATTCTGCTTCCTGATGGCCAGTTGTTAGGACAAAATGCAAGTTTCTGGACTTGTAACCTGCAGTTTATTCATGGTGTCACTGCCAACGTGTAAACAGACATCCTCATGAAATGAGCATATCAGTGTACGTAACACGATTCATGGTCCTGTTGACATTAACAAAACAAAAGAAGCTGCCTCTCTGTCTCAAAATAATACATAGATGTTAAAAAAATAAAAACAAAACAAAACAAAACAAAAAAAGAAGCAACAGCACATCCCACAGGTGTATTTATGTGTTAGTTCCTTGATCAGTAAAACATTAGATCCCCATGCACAAGAAACACAGCAAATACAATGCGGTAGATGAAAGATCACTCAGTGATCTTAGTGGTTGGTTCTCTGATGCCACATTTTCCCTAACTCCTTCCTTGTCTTCCCTGCACAAGGGATGTACCAACCTTATTAAAAAATTGTGCTAAAATTAAGCCTGGCAGTCATGTGAACACTGGCAGAAAAAAAAAAGCATGTGATAAAATTGTAATATATTCTTTTTCTTTCTTATCTGACACAGAAAAAAAAAGTTTTGAGACAAGTTTCCAACACTGTCTCTAGAAATAATATCGAGAGTGAAATTTTACCCCTCTCGTAGTCAAATAGACTGAAATCAGAAGGTTTATTTTTAATTAATCGACTAGTAAATGAGACATAGAAATCATAAATGGAAATAATTTGAATGAATATAGATAAGGTGCCATTTATACAGAATGATTCACCCCATCATGATAACAAGTGTAAGGGGTTTATAGGATGGTAAAGGAAAGTAAGTGAATAATCATCAACCGCCAAAAAAAGAAAGAATTGTTTATGTTAGCAAAGTGTCAGTTCACAGGATCTTGTGAATTATGTCAACTCACTGAAAGGAAAATTTAATCACAGATTTGTTGGACTGTATTCTGATGAGGTTTCTATTTTAGCATTGATACTTTTTATCTGATACGTTAGAATATATTTGGATTAAATCGGAATTTGTTGCACTCGTAAGGAAGTGTGTGTGCATGTGCGAAATTGAGTGTGTGTGCTGAAGAACAGAAAAAGACAGCGAAAACAAGCTGTTCTCATACCAGCAAAACCTTTCAGTAGGAAACTGATACATAGAAACTGCCAGTCAAAGGTCTTGGTTTGTCATTGTTTCCTGGTAGATAATCTGTGATGGCTTCCTAGTTTAGATTCCGTAGAGTTAATCTCCCAAACACCAGTGCCAGCCATAAATAGAGATGGGTCCCTGCTCTCTGCTTTTCCAGACAGCTAATTAGGTGTTATGAAAGCTTACGTTGGTGAAAGAAGGTAAATTAGAAATAAAAAAGAAAAACGAGAAAAAATAAAAAATGGACTTCCATTTATAGAGTTGTCTACTTGGAAACAACTCTAATTTTAAGATGCTGCTAGAAACCACCACTCTAAGGGAAGAAAGCTATTCCTATTTAAAGCTGTTTACAAAGCAGAAATAAAGCCATTTTATTGACAGTCAAAAAGCAGAGAAAACTCTCTCTCACATGCCCTTCCCCCATGGCCACAGCATTTTAGAACTTCCTCATTGACTCCCTGACTTGCTGAGTTTGTTTTTCGGATTTCTGTGACACCTTTATTTCTTCATTATAAAAAATTAAATCTAAAAAAAAATTAAATCTGAAGCATATCTGAAATTCTTATGCTAGAAACTATATGCATGTTTTCATACAAGTATCTGGGCTCTGGAGGCAGCAGTCACATGGAAACTGAGGGGAGGAAATCCTTTTATGTTTTCTAATATTTCCCTAAGTAGTTACAAATCAGTTGCCAAGCATCTCTCTTTGGGTAGTGTGCTATAGTGCTTTGAAGACAGGGAAGGTAAGCTTGATTCTGGTTTGTGATAAATTCCGGCCTGAGAGTGAGAGAGACTAGAATAAAGGGGTAGATGTACTCCGGAGTAGGAAATTTTATGGGGGCTGGCTTCTTGACACGTTCCCTTAGTAATGAACACCACCGAGTCATGATACGCAAGGATTGTTTCCCCTGACTCTTCCCAAAATAATCATGTTTAGCGAATGTGCCCTTAATCTTTATTAGTTCCTACTGGTTTAAATAGTGCTTTGGCTTCAAATTATAATCTTATACATAGTAATGTTTGGTACCTTTTACCTATCCTTGAGATGGCTCTGCACCCCTATTGATAAAGTGACATCACAATGTTTAAATCACATTGTAAACATGAAGTTATGGAAAGCTTTATGGAAGATGGCTAAAACCCAATAATTTAAGGGCAGGTAGTTTGATGTTTTACCTAAATATTTTTTTTTCCTTGCAAGATGTAACTTCCACAATGACAGCTCCTTTGAAGGTGTATTTTCGCACCAAATGGTTGCTTGCCTACTATCGCTAAGATTAAGTTATTAAACTGCTTAGTCTAGGTTAAAAAGAAAGCTTTCAGACATGTCAGCCAATATGAATATGCAGATTTCAGACATCTTTATGTCTAAATCAATTTGAATTATATAAAGTTCTAAAATCAGAGGTAGTCAAGTTGTTGATCCAATCACGGATTTTGCACCAAGAGTTGTAGGGCAAAGGGAAAGATTAAAATGTTATTGGAGATTGATTTATACCTACCTATGTACATTATACATGTAATGCTTTATATAAAAATGTGTACATATATATGTGCGTTTTATATGTATGTATGTTATCTCCTAAATTATGAATATAGAACATTTCTGTGCATTTCATTTTTTCATCTGTATTTCTCTTATGGCAATAACTGCTAGTAAATTTTCAGGAATACATTGGCTATACATTTCAGTTTTAAAATTTTGTTTGGACTATATCCTGGAGAAAGGTCAAATTTAACACACACACACACAGATAAAGATCTCTACGTGTGTGTGTGTGTGTGTGTGTGTGTGTGTGGCTTGTTGTGCAGCTGCATTGCAAGTACTATAATCATTTGTGTGACTTTATATCTTTTGCAAAAATATATAAATTAAGATGGAAAATTAAAATAATTAAGATGACTATGTTTAGATTCCTCTTTTTGAGAGCTTGTGTAATACTCAGATGTGTCTATAAGAGCATAGAAAATAATTCTTAATACTAAACAAGTACTTAAATTTATCAGGTTGTCACATGATCCTTCAAGGAATCATACATTTTAAAAATGTGACACTGTAAACCTTCCCTGCAGGCAGAATTGCCCAGAGTTCCAGCTGTTGGACTTCAGAATAGTTTTCTCTTTGTAATATAGCCATGCTTATCTCTCAGTTTCTCATCTGCACACCATTTGGATTCTGATATCTTTCTTGGCCAAGGGTGCATTTGTGAAAGGGTAATCATGTTATATTGAGGAAATCATTAAATGAGGGTAAATAATTTCTTTGTAATCTCACATTAGTCCAAAAGAAAAAAAAGTGAATCTTGGACTAGGATCCATTACTTTTACTTCTACCCAGGGTCTCTGAGTTTGGTTTCTGATACAAATATCTAATCTATGCAAATAGTGGCTGTCTATATAATTTGCTTCTTTTTCAGTTCTGTTGTATATAATTTGACATATCTATTCCGGGTTCCATTTTCCCTACGGTACAGGCAGAAGTTTCATTATTTACCTTTGTAGCTCTGGGTCTTGAGAAAATGCCCCACACTATTATTTTATAATAAGAATACTTATTGTACTGAGGGGATCTTAAAAATACGTAGGAGAAGGTATACATGCGTACAGCTCCTCTTCCCTCCCATCCCTCTCCCTCCACTTAGCTTTCTTTCCTTCTTCTCTCCTTTTTTCTTCTTTGTTTTTCATTTTGTCTACTTTCTATGTCTATGTGGTCATTCGTTATATACTACCTATGTCTCTTTTTTTGTACCTACCTATTCATCTATTTATTTATGTTCCTTCAGAAATAATTTCACTTTCTCATAAATTCTTTCTTATTTGACCCTTGGCAATTATAGTTCACTTTTTTGCTCATGGTTTCTGCTGCTTGTACAAAAGTGTCCATTAGATTTTCTTCACTGTCTGGGAACCGCTGTGATCAAAATTACAGTCTAATCAGAAGGTGAACAGCTTATAATGTATCATGATCAATACTTAGAATTTGCTCCTTAGGTTGGGACATGAAGGAGTGAAGTAAAAAGCTGCAGATTTTTCAGCTGTGAAGTGCAAACAATCATTTCATGTTGATGGTTTCAAATTCAAGGTCGATTTATACTTTCATACATCTGCGTTATTCTCTTTTACTCCCTTTTTAAATTCATATTGAATTTATTCAGTGCTAGGCCATCCAAATTGCTGATATTGAAGTCCAGTCAATATTGGAATATAAAACTATGTTAGCATATTTCGAAGAGAGTGCATTGGTTGTAAATGAATTTTTTAGAAGTCATGGCTCTAAAAGCTACAAAAATATTATCTAATGAAATAGACAGTATTCTACTATATTTGTGGAGGACAAAATTGGTTGAATGAAATCATACGTATTTTCTTTCTAACACAAACAGACACAGATGTAAAGGTGATTTTGATGATTCCTAGGCAGAATAGGTAGAGAAAACAGATACCTGATATGAAAATTTTCTAATATCCATTTGTTTTCAAATTTCTGTTTGACTTTAAATCCATACAGGAAGGCTTCCTAGAAAATGTATAATGCTAGATTTTTCTGCTGCTGTTTGTGTCTGTCTAACAACCTTCCAAGAAACAGATAGTATTTGAGTCTATAGGTATGAGTACTTGAGCTCACTATTCTTGCCTGCATTACATAATAAAATTAATATATTTCATTCATTCATATGGTAATATATTTTTGAAAACATGACAAAATTAAAATACAGGCAAGCTACCTGAATACATTTTTAACATTTCACCAATATGAATGACATGTGTTATGGAAAACCACAATATTTTCATTCTGTCAAGACACTATTCTAACTTCTTTCGAGAAAAAAAATCAATCTCATAAGAAACTCTTTTATCCTAAAACCTTTTGAGATAAATCAAGTTGTAGTTTATGTTTTCTTTTTTGGATAAGGAATTATTTCTATGTTTTAAATATGAACTCAGATTTTACATATGACTTTGAACAGTAACTGTATAAATGTATCAGGGCTATTAAATATGGTGCTTTCTATTTTTTTTTTTCCAACGTTTATTTATTTTTGGGACAGAGAGAGAGCATGAACGGGGGAGGGGCAGAGAGAGAGGGAGACACAGAATCGGAAACAGGCTCCAGGCTCTGAGCCATCAGCCCAGAGCCCGACGCGGGGCTCGAACTCACGGACCGCGAGATCGTGACCTGGCTGAAGTCGGACGCTTAACCGACTGCGCCACCCAGGCGCCCCTGGTGCTTTCTATTTTAAGTATCTTCCATGTAGCCTTTTTTACCTTGCACAGGACACTATGTATTTGTAGAGATCCTCTCACATCAATTAAATGGCTGCCCCAAGGGTTGCTAAATGTGTGGGGAATTCTAGTCCCATCACACAGAGGTGAAGTGTAAATATCCTCTCCTGGAAAAAAAAATGGTCCTTGCTTTAAAAAGAACCATTAAATATAATGGGAAACCATCATTTGTAGATGAAAGTGACAACTGGGAAGAGGTATTTCAGTTATAGTTCAAAATATTGGGGCAGTGGAATTATGCAGCTATCGTCATTATGAAGGAATTTTCTTTCATATTTTCTGTTCAGCATCTTTGAAAGAGAGATCATTAAAGACTGCTTTATTTAGATTCTCTGTATGCCTATTGGCAAAAGAGAGAAGCAAACATTTTCACAGAAGACATTATTGTGGAAAACAGGAAATCATGAGTTGTCATTCATCTGAACTCTGTTGACTAAACCCATTTTCACCTATTTACACCAAAAAAAAAAAAAAAAAAAAAAAAAAAAAAAAAAAAAAAACTGAAGTGAAGAAAACTGATTGCATGATCCATACCCATATCTAATAAAATAAGAATGTGCACTTTTTGACAAGTTTATTCATAACATATTCTGATAGAAAATTCCATTTGCTCCTCTCAGTAGGAAAGGTAGGCTTTTAAAGGAAACCTTTTATTTCATGACTGTCACCAAAATAACAATTACAAGCAAAATAGGGATAAAACATGAAAAAAAAAAAGCAGCTTAGGGCTTGTTATGGAAGTATGTGATCTAGTTTTTGCCCCATTATTTGATTTGAAAAATTAATCCTGGTAATCCTTTTTGAAGTTCACTGTTTCCAGGATGGGTTATACAGAACAAAGACTAACTGATATCTCCAGGAGGTTAGTTTACAGTGATGTTCTATTCCACTGAGAATGATTCTCCAATGGCCACTTTTTACTTCTTCCCAGGCTATGGGAATTCATTAATATCTAGAGAATAGACTTAAATAAAACCATTGTCTCAACCAGCAGGTTTATGCAACCATCCTGAAATGTTTTAATTATTGTTTTCTTTTCCTTTTTAATTAAGAGACCAGGGGTCAAACAAGCCCACTGAGAGCTGATCGCAGCCTCAGTAGAAATTTAAAAGCAACCCTAATGATTGGATTTGCTGTTTTCTCTTTTGTTTTGCAGAACCAGAAGAGTGCGTTAATTGCACAGATGAATGCCGAGTGCTTGGTCATTCTGACAGGTGTTGGATGCCACAGTTCCCTGCAGCCAATCAGGCTGAAAATGCAGATTACCGCACAAATCTCTTTGTACCCACAGTTGAAGCTAATGTTGAGACTGAGACTTACGAAACTGTGAATCCCACCGGGAAAAAGACTTTTTGTACATTTGGAAAAGACAAGCGAGAGCACACTATTCTCATTGCCAATGTTAAACCTTATTTAAAAGCCAAACGTGCCCTGAGCCCTCTCCTCCAAGAGGTCCCCTCAGCATCAAGCAGCCCAACGAAGGCATGCATCGAGCCTTGCACCTCAACAAAAGGCTCTCTGGATGGCTGCGAAGCGAAACCAGGAGGCCTGGCCGAAGCAAGCAGCCAGTACTTGCCCACTGACAGTCAGTATCTGTCACCCAGTAAGCAACCGAGAGACCCTCCATTCATGGCTCCCGATCAGATGGCAAGGGTCTTTGCAGATGTGCATTCTAGAGCCAGCCGGGATTCCAGCGAGATGGGTGCTGTTCTTGAACAGCTTGACCACCCCAACAGGGATCTGGGCAGAGAATCGGTGGATGCAGAGGAAGTCGTGAGAGAGATTGATAAGCTTTTGCAGGACTGCCGGGGAAATGACCCTGTGGCTGTGAGAAAGTGAGGGAAAAAAAAAAAAAAAAAAAGCATTGGCATTTTCTTGTGTCTTCTGTTAATTTAAAAATGATCCCTCCTGGTGACAACCCATTTCACAGGGACGAAGAAAGACCAATGCTGCTTTAAGGCTTTTAGTGAACATCTGAAGTGCCCACAAGTATGTTCTTTTCACTGCTGTTTCTTTTTCAGAGATAACAATGGTTTTGTTTTGACCAAACTTATATTAGGACAGAATTAATGATGCCGAAAGAGAAAAGAAAATGAGAGAAGAAAAAGGAAAGAAGACAAAGGAGGATGAGGAGGCGAGTTACCTTTTGACAATCTGTTAGGAAGGTATGCAGCGTGAGAGTTGAAGTATTTCTGATCACTCTGAGACTGTCCTCCGTGATTTATGCTGACTTAACTGTTTACCTATAAACCCCATACAAAGCAGGGTCATAATTTGTGATCTGTGGTGGATTTCTAGCCGTCATCACAGGCTTCTACTTAAAGTCCCGAAAAGACCTTGCAGTAGTCCAAGCTACCCCAAACATTAACACATATTTGTGGTAAACATTTCTGTACAAAGTTACCTGCCACACATATAAACACAAAGGACATTCCATGTCATCAGTCAAAAAAAATTAAAAAAAAAAAAAAACTTGGTCATTTGTAAGACACTTCATGTCGTATAAAAGTTAAATGTAAAAAGATATAGTCCATTTTGTCCTGCACACACATAGACTAATTCACGTCATTAAAGGAGAAGAAATTTTTTTAAAAGTTTAAAATGCCTCTTCAGCATTTTAGTGTCCAACAAACATATAAATAATGATGGATATGTTTTAAATTTGACCTGAAGAATAGTTACTATGGAATGATAATATTCGGAGGAAATGAACACGATCGATATATTTCATTCGTTTCTGGACACTAAAATAGCTCAGGAAAGTGAAAATGTCTTAGACATCACAAATCACATGACCATTTAAATGTGCAAATGTAAGAAGATTCAATGTGTTTACATCAAATGACATATTTTTATTGATTTATTGCAGATTCAGTGCATATGAGCCAAATTGTTGAGTGTATAAGAGCTATATTGTGTATTTTATTAAATTAATATATAGTTGTGTTGCAAAAATATTTGGGCTTATATTGTAAATGGCAAGTGTTGCCTCGGTAGCTGTCGAACTCTATGAGTTTTGTTTTTTCCTGCTTCCTTTTCCCCATGGAATGTGGGAAGCAGTGCCTCAGAGCAAAGTCTCTTGTTTAATGTATAGTCTACCAAGTACTACAGTACATAATCTGTTCAAAATGTGTTTGAGTGAGCTGATGGAGCTAACTGAAAGGTCAAAAAATACATCCGTCAGTCATGGTTACGTGCAAGTCCTTGTAGAAGCTTTTATTAAAGTCACGCTAAGTCACAAGAATTACATGTGTACCAATACCTGAAACTTGTTCACGTTTTTCCAATAACATACAGCTTCTGCCTATGTAGATAACATGACGTTGATTGGTTCTCAAAAGTATCTTACGTGGTTCAAGATGTGTGTTCCCATTATATTTCAAAACCATGAAAAATGCTTTAATGCATGTGTGGTACCAGCAAAGGTTACTTGCATTGTGTAGTGTTTTTCAAGAGGTCTGGGTCTTAGCAAAATGTTTTTTTCCTTTTTCTCAGTACTTTTCTGCCTCCTTTTATTGGCGTCCTTCGAGAACAATACACCTTCTATTCCTTCCTTTGGTTACACCTTTTCTTGTGACATTTAGCAAGTTTCAAACTTACTTCCATATGAGGCTAGGAAACCTCAAATTTCAGGAATTGGGAAAAACAAAATTAGCACTTGCAGAAGTAGCAGCAGATGGGAAAATGCCTTGATTGACATTTTCCTTCAGCGTCGAAAATTTTTGGCATTTTACAGCTTCATGACAAACAGTTTCCAGCCCATACCTTACAAAATGTGGTGCTGAGTTAAATAAAGGCTGTTTGTGCACTGGAGCAGAAAAATGCATTATTTGCAAACTGGTGGAGAATTCTGTGCCTTCTTTTCTGGCCACCAAGCCAGTGTAGAAACAGCATAAATGTCATAAAACCATTATATTAAAAACAAAAACAAAAGCAAAAACAAACAATGAACTGAATTAAGTTTTGTAATTTTAAACCTCAAAAAATTCAACTGAAAATATTTCCGTCAAATGCCGTCAAGATTTTAGACTGTACCTCGTTTGCAAAGCCGCTGTGAAAGGGAAGAGCGGACAACTCCCATCAGCCTTATTCTCTCGAGAACTGGATTTGGTTCCTAGTAACAGCCTTTCCAAAGCTCTACTCTTGGTTTTTATTATTCATAAATGTTTAAATTAGCAAAGAAGGGATCTTGTACATGTGAAACCTAATCAACTCTCTATATTTTGGACAATTTATGTATCTGAAATGTGTTGTCTCTGTTATATGATGTTATTTTTTGCCAGGAGACTACAGGTTGATTTAGCTTGATAGCTGAAATTTGATGGAAAACTAATTTCCATTTAGTCTTACCAAGTGTCGCTTCTCTCTTACTAGACAGATAGCCGCGTAGTTCAATCTAAGGCAGTATGTAAATGAGATCAACAAAGAGAGTAGGGTTTATTTTTAAAACATTCTTAACGCTGAATAACCAGTTGTTCAATTTATTATATGTCTGAAGACATTAAAACACTATAAGATTTTAAGAATTGGTTGTGCCAATGTGTGAGGGATTTACCTTTAGGCTCTCTGTCACCAGTGATTTACTAGTGTTAGCTGTTTAACACATTATCTGTATTTAGTAGTGATTATTTATTTACAAGTTGGTGGTAATTTCAGCAGTCAGGACTCTAAGCTCTTATAGTTGAGTTGAGGGAATCTCACCTTTATTCATTTGGCTGGCGGCTGCCTTTATCACAGACCTCTGGTGCTCGGCTTCCAAGGAAGTCAATGAGATGCCAAAATCACCCCACTACAGAGCAACTTGCTTTAAGGGGTGATGCATGATCCAACAGTGATGTTTCAAGGGGTTTCAGCATAATTCAGAATGTGGAAAAATTGTCTTAATTCACATCCTCCAAATACCAACCCCTCAAAAAAATCCCACACATTCAAAAAGAATAATTTGATAATACTTTGTCTTTTAGGTCCTTAAATAACTGAAGTGAAGCACAGACTAAGAATTTATAGAAATTTTTGTAAGAAAGTCAAAAGGTTCTAAAAATTGTTTACCGATGAACTAAAAAAAATCAGTAACGAAACAACCTTTTCATTAAATGTTAATGATAGAAGATCTTTTCATCAAAGTTCAAAGTAGTGAGAATCAGTGTTAGTTATACCTATACCAAAGTAAACATTAAAGAGACATATCATGCAATTTTAAAGAATGCTTTCATATTACTTCTTAACCTTACATACGTATCCTTATTGCAGTCAATATACAAAGATTGGCTCACTACTCCATGAATTAATTGAATTCCTAGTTGGGAAATTGACTCTGTTTCATTTTCCTGAGATTTTGTAAAACATGACTTCCCTTTAAAGGATTTAGGCAGTGCTCAATTTAAAAAAATGACACCAGAGAAAAAGTCATGTAGTAATAGGGCAGTATGCTTTATTAGAACTAGGTTAAAAGCTGTTTGTTGCCTAATGGAGTAGAAGTTGCTGAGGTCAACAAGTAGACTGAGGTCTGGCATAATATATGCCCACTCATTATTGTCTAATTATATTCTTTTGACAACAGACAGCATTTATCACAGCATTAATTCAAATGAGAGTTTTGGCTATCAAGATGTGTTGATTTGAAACATAATTGAATGAGACCTGATTAAAGTCTGACTTTCCTGGCCCCAGTGTTTTGCAGGTTGGCTATTCCCATTCATCAGCCCCATCACTCCATAAGGTTCTTAGCTGCACCAAGCGATTGGTGAACAAGGACAACAACAACAAAAGCAGCATACATTGTATGGATTTATCTCAACGCTATTGTTTAATGGCTGTGTTTAATGTGACCTATCTGGAAAATGAGGACTCCGAATAAAAAGCTATTACTAATAGCGGTGTTGCCTTCCCTTGAATTCATTAACACAGAGGTGATGTGCTATACACTGTGTACCACAGGGACACTGATCGTGATTATTTTGGAAAGCAACTGTGGTATCACAACTGTTTTTGCCAGTTATTTGTTTGCCGGTAAAATAAGATTTTTGAAAAATCTCTTTGACAGTAATCTCACTGGGTTCTCGACAGGAATGGCTTAACCGTCTTTCAGATAACTTTGAGACTTTGGCTAGTCAAATGGTTACCACAGAGTCATAGCCTAGATGCTTGTGGCTTCTAATTTTTACAGTTGGTTTGAAATTTGGGGCAAGAACCAAAAGGATTTCAGAAAAAGTCCCTTTTAAAAACCATCTCATAATCTCACATGATGGGTGAAAACACATATTTATAAATAGCATTTTAAAGTCAATATATACTTACCATGGCATTGTAAAATAAGAAGCCTCTCTTTCTACTCATTCAACAAACATTGACTGAGTTCCTAAGCGTGTCTGCCCTGGGCTACTATGCCCCAGAAGCAGACAGTAAACAAAGGAGTGGCCCCTGGGTCATAGTCTTGTGAGTTAAAACAGATGGGTAAGTTCTAATGCACCTTGCTCTTTATAACTTGGATGTAGTTGTTTGCATTTTTCCCTAGTTTCTCCACATATCCCTTATTTCTACCGTCTCATTCTCCGTGAATGACATCTCCTAAATTAAAAAGAAAAACACCATAATCTGCCCAATTGGATTTTTCTTTTAATTTTCTTCTGACAGCATAATACATATCAAGAAGGGTGCACTGCTTGTCCACATGTCAGAAGATCTTTATGGTTTTAGGCTTATTGGGATAGACTAAATGGCTTACCTATTCTTTCTTTTGCTCATTTATTTGTTGAATTCTCTGTTTCTTTCACTGAGCACCACTGAAGTGTTATACAAGGACCCTAAGTTACAAAGAACAAAGCCAATTACAATATGTTGCCTTCAGGGTACTTGTACTTTGTGCCTAGGTGGCATAGACTATCATAGGAATTGACCTTATGTTGCCTTGACATTACCTTTTCATAATGACAATCATTTCTCTTTTAACGAATAACAGAATCCCTACGCCTACCATGCCGTTCATTGCTTTCAAGTGTGAGCGGAGAGCAACCTGTCAATTGACTCACCAATCTAACCAGGGTTGAGGGACCAGAGTCATTCAGATGAAGAATCCTGTCTGGCTATATGCTGCAATTAGAAGAGAGTCAGGAATGGGGCACATATTATAGGCTTCTTCCATGCCGCTAAAGTATCAAGTCCTCAAACTGTTATGCTTTTTAAAGTAAATGTGCCCACAAAATACAATTATTTGACAATTGTTGAGAACGATGCTTTGTAGGATATAAAGAGAATGAATTCTTAAAGGTCACTATAGCATCAATATAGCACACAGAAATTGATCAGCGAGTTAATGGACCATCCTCAAACTCTGTATTACATGCTTTGGGAGATGCTTGCACATGGTTCACCAATCCTTTTCTGTTAATTTTAGACACGAATGGTACTGAATATCCCATTGGACATTAGGGATTATATTCTCAGTATTCTCAAAAGAGGGTGCAGCTTCTTTTACTGTTTCAGAGAGAATAATCAAATACTTCAGAGAGTTATCAAAAAGTAACTTTAGGGGCGCCTGGGTGGCTCAGACAGTTAAGCATCCTACTCTTGGTTTTGGCTCTGGTCATGATCTCGCAGTTTGTGGGTTCAAGCCCCACATTGGGCTCTGTGCTGAGTGCAGAGGCTGCTTGGGATTCTCTCTCACTCTCTCTCTGCCCCTTCTGCTCCCTCTCTCTCTCTCAAAATAAATAAATAAAATTTGAAAAAAAACTTCATTTATTAAAACTACTTTAAGTGGTAATGAGTATCTTACAAGGACTAATTAAAAGAGGGAAGATTTCAGTGATGTTTTACAAATTTTATATCATAGAAGTTGACTTCTCACTCATTCGGTCAAGATATGTATTCCCCTTTTTGTCTTACAAGTAAAAGATTTCACTTTGAGAGGAATGTTTCCCTCAAACTTTCCTCCCTCAAACATCCGCTCCCTTTTTTTCTTATACATATTACACTACCTATAGCATTTTTATCAACTAAATTGTGATTATGACTTATATTTTAAAATCCACTTCCTGAAGTTATGTTACTCAGTCAAATTATTTCATAATATTTTCAAAGATTGCTAAAAACAAACAAAACCAAGTTTGGAACTCTCATTGTTTACCTTATACAGATTATCATTATATTTTGTTTAAAATATTGGTATTCAGCACTACTTATGTGAAAATCACACTTGCTTTCCTAAGGGTTTACAGGATCGGGCAAGGCAAATAAAAGAATAATTACACAAGCCTAAATTAATACTGATAAATTCTGTTTCCAATTCACAGAGCACTTTCACAAATCTGTAGGACATCAAGGAATTAAGGATTCTGTAACTCAGAATGGTAAAAGGACTTATCCAATGGCAATTCGCTCAGAGGCTTAAACCCACTCTGAAACCAAAAGTACAGTTCTGCTGTTCCAGATTTTGTGCATGCTGCAATCCTGCCCTAACATCTTTCCTCTTTAGTGTCTTAAGGTTATTGTCTGAAAAAATTAAATTATGCCGGCAATATGCCTTCTCCTTTAAATTGGCAGTCATATAATTTAGATAGTGTCTATGTTAATAGTTCATAATAGTATTAAATAATTTGAAAAGTAGGGAATAGGGATTATAGTCTCCAAAAAAACCAAAAAGATATCATAGAAATCATGCCTCTCTTAATATTGCTCTCAAGTTTTTGTTAGTGTCTGTAAAAAGGTTTCATAACATTGGTGGTATGTTCTCCAAAATATTCTGGAGAAATATGCAATATTAATTTTTCTCGAACTTGGTAGTCTCACCTAGAAACAATCATAGAGGCTTTACTGCATTCCTTTGTATCATGAAGTTTTGTATATGCTAAGCCAATAAGATTACTTATTGGTTTCTTATAAATAATTCCATAAACTAGTAATCTTGATGTGACATTTTTAATACAACACCCACGAATATGGATTAATATGCATATATAAAGGTATCAGAGTCAACTAACTTCAAAAACCAGTATCACAAAACAAAGGTGAGAAGGAATTTAAGCGGTAACAATATGGCAAAGCGATGAACACATTTTTTTTTTATTTATGACTTGCCACATCCACATTCGATAGAATATTGTATGATTGGTTTCTTCAATGACCAGATGAAAAAGTGAGATTGCAATTCCTAAAGGAGTCATTTTCAGGCTGGTTAATCGAAAGTGAAGTTGTTCTGATTCTGCCTGGATTATCTTATCAAAATGTTTCATATCTCTCTTTACAATTTAAAGAAAACCAACTTTATTCTCAAGAGGTCCATAAATAAATTCTTATTTTATTTATTTTATTTTTTAATGTTTATTATTTGAGAGAGAGAGAAAGAGAGAGAGAAAGCAGGGGAAGGGGAGAGAAAGAGAGGGACAGAAGATCCAAAACAGACTGTTGAGAGCAGAGAGCCCGATGTGGGGCTCAAACTCAGGAGCCATGAGATCATGACCTGAGCTGAAGTCAGATGCTCAACCGACTGAGCCACCCACATGCCTAGAGAAATAAATTTTAACATCCCTTTACCACTAATCAGCTATTTTACGTTTTGAAAATCTAAATTCAAATACATGGGATGTAACATTCATTGGTTTTATTGATCTGCTGAATATCTCGGTATTACCTCCTTAGCATTATTAAAACACATTTTCATACTATTCTTTCTTGCATTGCAGTTGAGAGACTACATCTTTAAGGTTATAATTTGCTTTGAGATAAGATTGTTAAGCTTTCATCCTCTCCTTTTTAAAATTAGATTTTTGCCTATATTTGTAGTATCAAACATTCAATATTAATCTGCTGTCTTACATGTGATTGTTCGCTTATTTTCATCATAATTTCATAATTTTCTCTCAATCTATTATTTAGTCTTTTTCATCTATTTTCCATTAAATGTATATATATACATCTCCATGGCTATGGACCAATTATGGAGGTAGTGATGTCTCCCCCAATAACTACTTCAAGTAGAATGTGTCCAAGCTGCTTTTATTAACCTATAAGAAAACTGATAATATTTTTTAGATGTAACCTACATGGAGTGTTAAAACTGACAAAATGCAAAATGCATACTAAAATATAACAGAACTATGAACAGGATGCAGAATCTTACTTAAAAATCTTTATGCAAGACTGCCAAGCTATTTCATTGAAAGGTTGAAAAAGAGAAAGTGAATAATCTTATGCTATTATTATTAATTCTTATACGTTATGAAATCCTCATTTTAACATCTCATGTGAAATGTTTGGCTTTGACTGAAGATAAGAAAAGACCGTTACCTCTGAGATTATATGCCTATGATTTCTCAATCTGCATTTATTCCCCACTTACCTCTGATATTTAACTATTATACATATTTCATCATTTCTTTCAGTTTGGATAAGTACTAGAATTTACTTTCTGTTCAATGTCCAAGAGGAGGAAAGGAAATAAATGAATTGGTCAAATGTGGCTTCTCTGGTGATTTTCCGCCTTAGAATGTGACATCCCAATTCAATTCAACACTGATTTGGGGAGCATGTATTGTGTTTTCGAATACAATCGAGCATACAGATATTAACAAAGGATAGTCTCTGTCTCTATGGAATTTAAGATATACTAGGAAACGAAGATATTTACACAAATACAGATTTTAGTTGGTAAACGAGTGAGGTCAGGGGAAGGAATCAGAGAAGCTTCTTGGAGAGAACAGCATTTGAATTGAGCATTTAAGGGGCACCTGGGTGGCTCAGTTGGTTGCCCATCCGACTTCAGCTCAGGTTATGATCTCGTGAGTTCAAGCCTCGTGATGGGCTCTCTGCTGACAGCTCAAAGCCTGGGGCTTGCTTCAGATTCTGTAACTCTGTCTCTCTCTGCTGCTCCGCTCTGTCTCTCTCTCTCTCTCTCTCTCTCTCTCTCAAAAATAAATAAACATTAAAAAATTTTTAAAAAATGCAAACTCTGAATTGAGCATTTAAGGTGGGAACGGCTTTTGGCAGTGGAGGTGTACAGGAAAATCCATTTGTTGCAATGTGTGCAAAAACACACATAAATAAAGTCTGGATTTTCTGATTAGAAAGTTAGAAGTGTTGGGAAGGTAGGTTAGGTCGCACTGAGAATTGTAGTGAATGCTGAGTTTAGGAGATGCCACGTGAATGCCTAGTCCAAGGAAGAAGAGGCTCGAAGCCACCTGAATTAGGTTCACCAGCTGGGAGAGTTCTGTGAAAGGCCTGCCAAGTAGAAAGCGAATTTAGGAAAATAACACTGGGACAGCTTGCTGCTGCCTGGTGATCCATTCTTTATAAGATGCTGCCTAATAGCACCTTGTTCTTGGGGCACATCCAACTATTTAGCGGCAATGCCAACTTTGCTGAATCTTGCAATTCTCAGCTTCAAGCCCTCAGCAGAGTATTTATGTGTATATTTCCAACTTCCCAGAAATAATTCTTCCTTTGAAATCTGTAATCATGTTTGAAGGTTTGGAAGGCAAAAAGAGTCAGAAGAGAAAGACGAAGATTAAGAGCATGGGTGATATCATCCCCCGGAAAAGTGTTTTTTTTTCACATGTCCAAATTCTCCAGGCATCTCCTGCTCCTGGTTATCTGTAGTATGAATGCTGTGAGGCAGAATAATTCTATTCCTAAGAATTTTTGTCTACGTCTGTTGTCCCAGGAACCCCCAGGGCTGATCTAAGTATCCTATCTTATTGCTTCCATAATGTTCTATGCATATCAGTAGAGGAGTTTATAATTATTGATTATTTAGACACTGAAATAGGAAATCATGACTTAGATTAGTGCTTCCCAACTGGGGCCAGTTTTGTCTCCCATGGACATTTGGCAATATCTAGATATGGTTTGGGTTGTCAGGAGGTAAGGGAGTAGGGTTGCTATGGTTGCTTACCAGCCACCAATATCCTGTTTTGCACATTACAGACTTCCACAACTAAGGAAAATCCTGGAAAGTCTTCTGAATTACTTAGCATAAGGACTTGCGTTCAACTTTTTGTGGGTCTAGTCTGCTCTGGAGGGTGGCAGCGGTGGTGTCTTTTTGCAGATGAAAGAATTATCTCAGATTCTAACCAATACCAATAACACATATATTGGGAGAATTTCCATGGAATGAAAGGAAAGGTGTTTCTTGGGATAGCTGTTTACTTTACTCCTCCTGAAGCAGCCTGAAGCTGATTTCCTAAGAAGGACAGGCAAAACAAAATCCCCTAGCTGGGAAGGGAGAGAAAGAGTCTGCCTCTGGGACCATCTTGAGGGTCTAGTCTACTGTTGCCTTACAGGTCCATTGGCATGATCAACTTATCCTCTAGCCTCAAGTCACCTGTCCTTAATGTGTATGTAGAATCTTCTATCATGGCACTGGGAGTTTGGGGGAGCCTGGTAGTAGAAAAGGTGATGATGGTAGGGGGTGGCAGATCAAGGGATGGCAGGGTTCTAGAAGGTGGGTGATCATAAATATGCTTGGATGCTGTAGAATGAATGTCTCTATTGATCTCTTAGGCATCTTCCTACCATAAATACTGATTTTAATTCTTTCAAAGTAATATGTGGAATGCCAAAAAATGTCAGACTGACTTTCTAAATGAGGTGAGGGGAAGGTTAGAGCAAATGGTTCCTTAAAAGTTTTATTTCTCTTGACACATTCTGTTTTACCCATCTGTAATGCAAGGTGGGCGGTTCCAATGCACATTTTATGAATTTGAACTTGAAATGACTCTGGTTTAAAAATAATAATGATAATGTGTTGAAAGGGTGACAGGAACTCCAGTGGCAAAGTTGAAAGTCTGCACATTGACAGGCCAATTAATGTAAATAGTAATTACCATAGCCAATCCACATTTGAGATATTATTTGGTATAACTTGCCTAGATGTGCCTTACGTGTGTTGAAAAATAAGGTTATTGGGGCGTCTGGGTGTCTCAGTCGGTTAAGCGTCCAACTCTTGATTTCAGCTCAGGTCATGATCTCAAGGTTTGTGAGATCGAGCCCTGCATCCAGCTCTGCTCTGACAGCCCAAAGCCTACTTAGGATTCTCTCTCTCTCTCTCTCTGCCTCTCCCTCACTCTCTCTCTCCCTCAATATAAATAAATAAACATTAAAAATTAAAAAAATACAGTTATTATACACTGTAGTGAATGCTGGCACTACCAATGGACCAGGAACGTGCTGGAAACCACTCGAAAGACAGAACAGAAAACCACAACCACACCCCCGCCCCCCACCACCCAGGAGACTTCCTTCCAGTGGAGACTCAGTCACCGACTCAGCTCATATACAAACTTGCTGTGTTTTATTTATGCTGGAATCTCTCCATATTAAAAAGCAATATAATTGCTGAAATACCACTACTGTTCAAGCTAATTTACTTCCTAATGGTCTATTTGCATAGTGGAATTTGCATTTTATTTCACAGCAAATGTTATAACTCCACCTGCCCTATTTTAGATAAAACACCAAAACCAAGAGATAAAATAGAAACAGTTAAAGAAGAGAATGAATATAAGAACCGTCTCACTCATCCATCCTTACTTGGCAACACTGAACCCAGCAGCCGGAAGAGGACATGAGAAATCCTGATATTTTCTAACCTCACAGCTAGTGTACTGGCTTTCTGTTTCAATCTTCTCTCTGTGTGTCTTTGCCGCTGCAGTTCAATAAAGGTAATTTCCACAGGTGACACTGAACCATACAGAGTTCATTCTGAGGCTATATTCATTTTGAGAAATGTTAAAGACAAGTGAGGAGTTACATGCAGACGTGGAATGTCTTTCCAAACTTCGACAATGCTCCTGGTTGTTTGACTTATATTGGCCTCAGACACACAGGGGATGCAAACTTACACCACAGCCTAATGTAACAAAGCACTGCCTTCTGACCCCCTTCTGTGATCCAGAGCCTGAAATTTGGGAATATATTTTCCTTTCCTCATTGAAGCACACGCATCTTTATGTATATAAATATATTCTTTTTTTCATGCTTCAAGGTTCATATCCTAGGGTGACAGCTGCCATTTTAAAGGTGACTCATTACAGTCATTTAGAGAGTCCCCTAACAGATGGATAGGACTTTGTTTCCCAGGGAACACTGACAGGTTACAATTCTCAACAGCTTTTAATCATTTCAGCAAACTATACACATCTGTCAATTACCCTATTTGGTAACGTTAATAATACAGCAATCTGAGGGTGACAAAGTGCTGGGTTTAAAAAAGAAATTATTCCATAACATTTTTACATAAAGAGAAAAATGTAGGCCAAAATATATTCAATAGCTTATTTTTTTAATCTGTGGGAAAAGACTCCTTTTATTTTCCGTAATAAATTTCATATTGATGTTATTATTCAGAAGAATCCTTAAGTGCTTCATAAATAAAAGCGTTAGGGAGAAAACAATAAACATATGAAGAATAAAACAGAAAAAAAAAGATTTTAAAGTACGTAATTAAGCAAAGTCGTTTTTCTCTTTGAAAACTTTAATCATTGCATAATAAAGGTTCCCAGATGAGTGAAAATGGAACTATTTCCAGTTACAAATGTACAGAAAGGGATAGAGGATGGTAGTTAAAGTCAAAGGCTGAGCAGGTGAACTGCCTCAATTAGAGCCATAACTCTCTTCCACGACTCTAGCTATGTGACCTTATATCAGGAGTGGGCAAACAATAGCCTTTGAGCCAAATCCATCCCTCCAGCTTAGTTTTGTAAATAAAGATTTATTGGAAGCCAGGCACACTAACTCATTTCCGTATCGTCTGTGGCTGTTTTGCAGTACAACAGCAGAGTTGTGTGGTTAGGAATACACTGCATGTCCCACAAAACAGAAAATCTTTACTCTCTGGCCCTTTCCAGAGGGTATTTGCTAGTGCCTGAATTATGTAACCACTATATATTTCAGTTTCTCCACCTGTAAAATGGGAATCAATGAGACAATTGTAAAGAAATAAATGAGATGTTACATAAAAAGCTTAGAAGCACTTTGGACCCATAGTAAACTCTCAATGAATGCCACCCATTGTTGCAATGGACTCTTCCTGGTACTATAAATCCACCCACGCATAACCACAATAGAGTCTGAAAATCTTCCTGAAGGTCTTTGTCAGATGAATTATTCTAAAACAAAACACAACAACAACAATAACAAAGCAGTTCGAGGGTTTCCTGTTTATTGTAGTTTCCCCGCCATTACAGGCGACCATGCTTCTCGCACATGAATAGCAAACAAGCCACTTAACCACTCACCACTACTCCACCAGAACCCTGGACTCCTTTACCTTGTTTGCTATGAGCTTTCAGAAGTATGTAGTCCATGGTCAAATGCTTCTCAGTAAAGTTAAACAAGTGGCAGCTGGCACCATACAGCTCTCTTATAATGAAAACATGAGGTGGCTGCCATTACACAGTCCTGCACTAATGAGAACAGTGGGAGGCTAGCATTACAATGGTCTAATGAAAACAGGAAATGGCTGGCATTAAATTGGTATAATAAAAACAGGAGGTGGCTAGCATTACACTGGTAGAATAAATAAATTAAGAGATGTCAGGATGCCCCAATCTCATCTCCATTATATATGACCATGGTACCCACAATTTAGACCAGATCCACTCCCAGTCAAACCAGTGTGGGATGAAAATAAGATTTGTTTTTTTCATACTGTGCTTCAAAAGTTTCTTCTGTTTCAATTTGTGTTTCCCTTAGGCTAATGCAAGCGTGTTGTAAAATAACGATATAATTTACATTGAGATCTTTTTTTTCCTCTTAATTCCAAAAAAAAAGTAACATTCTCTCTGACTCAGAAGAAGATGGCTAGAATAAAAGCCAACAATTCAAAAGGAGTTTCTAATTTAGTCCTTGCCTTTTCCTCTCCTTTCTCTTCTAAGTATCCAATGGTGACTAAAGACGCAGAGTTGCATAAAACACACTAAAAAGAAGCACAGAAACAAAATCAAATGCAGTAGAGAAAAAAAAAAAAAGAACACAATCCATCATTTAACTAATGGATTCCTCCCCCCTCCCCAACTCCAGAACAAAAGGTAGGGATTTCTCATATATTGAGTGACATAAAAAAATATATATATATATTAGTATAGATGTGTACAACTTGTGTACATCTTGTGTACATCTCTCACACAATAGATTTACAAGAACTTTACGTTTTATTCTACGTCACAGAGCCAGCTGTATCTGATTCATCCTGGTCTTTTTAATCTGGGCTGAAAACAGAGCAAGTTGGCACAGTTCAAGGTCAGCACATTAAGACAGCACATCTATCCTCTATCACTCAGTGCTCCAACACCCATGAAAAAAACACCTACGTTAGTAACTGTAAAAAAAAAAAAATGTTTGGGATGCCTGGGTGGCTCAGTCGGTTAAGCATCTGACTTGGCTCAGGTCATGATCTCCGGGTTTGTGAGTTCCAGCGCCTCACCAGGCTCTGTGCTAACAGCATGGATGTGGACAGGAGCCCACTTCGGTGTCTCTAACCTTCTCTCTCTCAGCCCCTTCCCACCTGTCTCTTTAAAATAAATAAAGATTAGGGGCGCCTGGGTGGCTTGGTCTGTTGTGCGTCCGACTTCAGCCCAGGTCATGATTTCACGGTCCGTGAGTTCGAGCCCCGCGTCGGGCTCTGTGCTGACAGCTCAGAGCCTGGAGCCTGTTTCAGATTCTGTGTCTCCCTCTCTCTCTGCCCCTACCCTGTTCATGCTCTGTCTCTCTCTGTCTCAAAAATAAATAAACGTTAAAAAAATTTTTTTAATAAATAAAGATTAAAAAATTAAAAAACAAAATGTTTGATTTTAAAAACATATATATGGGGGCGCCTGGGTAGCGCAGTTGGTTAAGTGTCCGACTTCAGCCAGGTCACGATCTCGCGGTCCGTGGGTTCGAGCCCCGCGTCAGGCTCTGGGCTGATGGCTCAGAGCCTGGAGCCTGCTTCCAGTTCTGTGTCTCCCTCTCTCTCTGCCCCTCCCCCGTTCATGCTCTGTCTCTCTCTGTCCCAAAAATAAATAAACGCTGAAAAAAAAAATTTAAATAAAAAAAAATAAATAAAAACATATATATGAATGTTGTACATATAACATATATGTTCATATATACATATGTATATATGTTATACATACAGCATTCATATGTATTTACATACACTTACAATGATTTCAGAGGAGAACAATACCAGACGAACTTTTATGCAAAGGATGGTGTTTCTGCAGGTTCACCTACACTGAAAGTTTTAGCTTCCCTGTGTAGAAAACAAAGGGAAACATTCTGGTCAGGTAGCCAGGTGATAAAATAGCAGTGTGATTCAAATAAAATAAAAATATTGATAATAAAATAAAAGCTTTGAATCTAGTTTTATACATTGACATTTAGTTTTCTTTGCGCCATAATTTTTATTAGTCTTCTCTAAGACTTCTGAATTAGCTTAATGAACAAATCCAAATTCATGATCTAATATATACTGAAGAAGCAAGTAAGTGGAGAGAGAAGATAATCCTATGCTATTGCTACCATATTTTTGTATTTATGTATGATTCGCTTTTTCTTCCTGAACACGCCCTTATAAGAAATGACCAAAACTGATAGTATTCAATTTAAAATAATCGTGGACAAAAAAGTCAATTAACATTCTTTATTAATTGTTTTCAAAGAGGTGGAATTTATAATGTAAAAGAAGTCATTTCTGCCACATGTTTAAAGCCAGAATTAAATCTAAGATGTGCTGAACGTTAATACATGCGTTGCGTAAAATCTGTTGCTGGGCTTGCATGGGATTCACAGACATGGCTTAATCGAGACACAAAGTGATGTGTGCCATGCATTCAAAATTAGCACCTGGCCCAGGGCCACTAAATTTGGCATCCCAAGAACTGATTCTATCCTCTGCCAAGTTTCTGCAGAGACTAGACTCACTGAATTCTGAATCACAGCCTCTAATTTCCCCTTCAACAGACTCTCTTTGAATTGTGGGATGGGAGAAACTTGCAAGTGAACATAAAAATTGAATGTGAAATATAGAACTCTCCAACGAAGAACATTCTAGATAAAAGATGGATACAGAACATGAAATATTTCCAATTAATCAACTGTAATGTGGACAGCTTACTAGCCAGCTCACCCTGCGTTCAATTTGTTTGTTTCTTACACAAACAGAGAGCACACTACAGACTGCCCGTACTGCCAAACTCCAAAGAAATACTTGAGAGCTTATGAATTTTGCATACCATAAATTTCCTTGACAGGTCTCATCACATTGTAAGCAATATTTTTTATTAGACAACTTTGTGGAAGAAATGGCATTTTGCCCTAATATCAAACTAACCAATTCTGTCATGGTTGGCATCTTTATTACATTATTAAATACATCAGTCAATACCACCTGGTGTGATTGAGGCTTGTTATGTAACTCAGATGGTTGTTAAAAACCCTGCAGTGGTGGTGGTGGTTGTCGTCGTCGTTAAATCGACAGGCAGAAAATATTTGATTGAAATTTCAGAAAAAATATGTATCACCACTGCAGCTATTTCTGATTCAAAATAATGAATTGACCTTTTCTCAGATTATGCCCCAAATCATTTTATGGGTGTGTTCCAGTGAAAGTACGATGTGAATATTTGATTCTACGGGATTTCAGCTTTGCGTAGCATACTGCGACCCAGGAAACCTAGCACCTGAGAATTCCAAGGGGATCACAACTGAATGAGGTGGCAAATGTGAGAGGAACTTGAAAAGGCTTGCTTTGAATTGAAAAGGGGGAGGGTAAAAACACTTAAGGAAGAGGCGATTTAACAGAAGAAAAAGGAATCATTCTTTAGTTTTTTTTAATAACTCTAAAGAAAGAGCTTCGTAACTTTTCTCAGAGGTCAATGCGGTAATTTTTAAATAGGTAGAAATAATGCTAAGGGAGAGAAAACTCAAAGAAACAAATTGCAAGTGTTTAGCTTCCTCTTCTCTCAAAGCTCATTAAGAGAGTTTGAAATGCCTAATAAGGGGCGCCTGGGTGGCTCAGCCAGTGGAGCCTCCCACTTGGGCTTGTGTCCTGATCTGGCAGTTCCTGGGTTCAAGCTCTGCATTGAGCTCTGTGCTGACAGCTCAGAGCCTGGAGCCTGCTTCGGATTCTGCGTCTCCCTCTCTCTCTGCCTCTCCCCAGCTTGCACTCTGTCTCTCTCTCTCAAAAATAAATAAACATTAATTTTTTAAAAAAAAATAAATGCCTAATAAAGCAACGGCATAGGATCAAGTTAAATTTCCACTGGCAAAGTCAGCATTATTTAAAAAATATATATATCAGTATCTAATCTGGAAAAAGCAATTTAATTTCTGATTTTCCCCAAATCCTGAAACCTAATGCCTTATCCCATTGTTTTTCAAAGAAAAGTCAAATATTCTTACAGTCTTATCCAGAAACAGCAAAACTTCCATGAGAAATTTCTTATTTTTGATATACCTGAACTCTTAGGATTCCACAAGAAGAAATCTTGGTAATAGACCACATTGAAACAATTTATATCTGACTCACTTGAAATAAAAATGAAAAGTTGGTCGAAGATTCCTTAATCCAAACGGAACCTATCACCATGCACTTTCAACAGTACTTTGTAAGGGATATCAAGTGTAAAAAAATCTTCTGAAAATGTAAAATATTTAGGTTTAAGAGATACACATATTTTAATAATACCTCTACTCAATAAAAATAGTTCTTTTAATTTAAGATCAAATTATTCTTAAAAAAATAAATGCCTCAATGTATACATGCCTGTAAGGCGAATCTCAAGTTTAAAAATTTAAAAATGACCACCTGAGAAAACTAATCCCCTGGAAAGATTCCCCTTTAATTCTTACAACGCTCTTATCTCTGCCAACAGAAAAACCTTGCTGAACCCTGGGAGAGGGGAAGAAGGGGTTGTGTCACAAGTAATTATCAGAGCTCCCACACCTTACCTGACAAAAACAGACTGTGTGTTATTGCACATTTAAATATCACCAATAAACTCTACTGAATACTTTGGTAACGTCAGGGTCATTTACTAGAAAGCTCATATACTATATCTCATTAAAAGTTAGACTTTTGTTGTCTTCTTTATCCCATTTCAGTTTCTTGGCTTAAGCTTTTTCTCGGGAAACTATCCCTGTTCAGTTTTCATCACTCTTTCATCTTTCAGAGATCTCAGGAAATAATAACTAAATTTGGCATGCAGTTCATAATTTAATATTAAATTCCTGAGAATATACTGAATCCACATTTGGGAGATCAGTTGAAGGTGTGAATGGTCCATTCGATGCTGGATCTCCCAGTAACTAGATTATGTTAAGAACACAGTAAAAAGGGGTTTAAAAGTAAAGTTTCAAAGTGATTTTTATGTTTGGTATTTTTTAAAGGGTCAAATTGATTATGAGGAGAATAAAATAATTATTGGATCTCCTCACAAATACGTTTTGTGTTCATAATATTTTTATTTTGAATGATGTATGAAGGGGTGCGATATTCAATTTTATGTGTAAATTCCATGTGATAGCTATGTATCTATCATCTCTCCATCATCTGTCTCTGTCCCATTTGTTCGCTAGTGAATGCCAACTAATGCAAGTGGTGTACCACAATATTATCAATGCTTAGGACCAATTTGTTTACTAGTAGTTAGGTTTGGGACAGTTGAGGACCAGACTGGGAAATGTAATCTGAATTAATTTTGTGTCCAAGGCATGTACAAGTCGATTCTCCCAAACGTCTTCATCGAAAGAGTTGCCACGGAAAGTAACTACCTAGCTGTTTTAAAATTTAAGTAGAAGTCAGTAAATAAATGGAGGGATAGAGAAATTGGTGTTAAGAAGGGAATTCTCGAAAAGGGAAGGAGTATATACGAAACCAGGATGACTGAAAGATTGTGACTTGGTTACAAAATTATATTAGTAGGAAACTTTACACTATAATGATTGAATGCTGTCAAAACGTACCAGCCTATTGAATGAGTTTTTGGCAAGTACATTGTAGAGGAAGTTTTCTCAATATTTCCTTGCAATATCTCTACTTCCTTAAAGTAGAACATACCGACAAGTCGTCAGTTGTCAACAAATTATTTGCATCATTGCGTTAGTTAATTGTGTCCAAGAATCAACGCAAAACTAGGTATGAATTTCATACGTTGAAAGTTCTTGACTGAATAAAAAAGAGGAAATCTAGAAATTATATCCAAACAGGAGTGCAAATCAAATAAAACTCAAGTCAACCACAATTCATTTAAGACGGTGAATGATTGTGTTTTGTTGAAACTAAACTGCCATTTGAAACGTGAATAAGAATATGACACAATGCTCTGTTTAGGGACTGACTGCAGGTGGTTTCAAGTTAGGCATTGCTAAACTACTGTGCATCTTTAAATGACACAAATCTCCTACCATTTCCTCTTCTAGAACTATTGTAAAACATTCATTAGTACACATACCCTGATGTCTTTTGTAATGAATGCTTTATTTACATATTAATTGTCTCTATTCATTTCTCTTTAGCTTACTGCAATATAGTGTGGTATAGGTCTTAACTAAATGACTAAAATTTTTATGATTTAAGATATGAAAACGTACACTTTGAAAGCTCTGGTAGAGAATATTCTGACACTCAAGGATATATCTGCATATCGCAGAGAACATATGGGCCCTGATTAAGAGAAACTTCTACTATAGAAAGATTTTTTTACTGTGCTTATTTATTATCCTAAGACTTTTTGGTCCAAATTCTTTTTGTTCTCCTTATCTTGGGCCTCATATTTTTTTTTCCTCCAGAATATATGCATTTGATTTTGAAATGGCACAAAAGTATGTGCCATAGAAACATAATGAAACACATGGTCCAACATTAGTAATTGATTTTATAAATATAAGTAGAGTTTATGCCCTTATACACAACTCATTTGTAAAAAGCTAATCATTGCCATCCAGGGAATTTCCACCACATGGCAATGAGTTTAGGTGAAACGATAGTCTCCCAAATGAAAAAGGTCAATGAGATAAGGCATTGCTTAACAAATCTTTAAATTTCTCCATTTTGGCAAAGTTCCTAACAAGGAAGCAAGTAGTGGCATTGAAGTGTCTCATTCTCACCTTGATGAGCCCTTAAAATGTAATTTACTGTTGCTCTCAATTACTATATGTTATACAAGTGATGACTATTTTTGGCTTACAGCAGCCTCACAATCAAATGATGAAGAATAAATGTAATGATCAGTTCTTTTTTAACAGAAATCTAGTGTTAAAGCAAAAAAGATATTTAGACTAATCTGTACGACTCCCACTTGGAGTTTTAATAAACTGCCAAAACAATGTGCTAAAACCAGAGTAAAAGAGTTATTCCAAGAAGACAGATATTTTTCCCAAGGAAAATCAGTGATTTCCTTCAAAAGGAAGTGATAATTTGGTATGTTTCCAAATGTGTTATTTGTATTAATTTTCTAGATTCTAGAAGGTCTTATTTCACATCGCTAAGAAACTTTGTAACCAGCAATGAATTCAAATGTTCTGAGTATGGCAAGCATTTGATAATATACTTTGATTGCAAATACGTTTTCTGAAGTTCTATCACATGTGCCATATATATCTCATGATATATATGTAGGTACATACATTGGTTGTTTAGGGTCTACATGGTGGCCAAAAGCAAAACAACAAAACAAAGCAAACTAACTGAAAAACATTGGCAGGAAAGATGATACATATGGATGTGGGTGGCAGTGTTTGAACAACAGATCTGGTCGTCCCTAAGGGAATATTTTAGGGAAAAAAAATATTTATACCAAACTAGTGCATTGTGTTACATTGCGTGAGGGTTTCTACCAAATATTTGTGTGCTATCAAAATGATAACCTTTGCCATTTTTGGCTTGGTGCCTTTAGATCTCAATTATGAGACAGAATTTTAGGTGTTGCCTTGCTCTCTCTTCGTCTTACACGTTTAAAATTTTGTTTCTCTTTTACAGAGTTAGTTTAAAAATATTGAGTTTGAATTATTTATGTATATATTGAACAACATGAATAACTCTCTGTATTTATTTCACCAGGCCCATCATTTGGACTAAAAACAAACAAGCAGAACCAACATATTTGAGATTCACTATGTAATAATATTATTTTTCTTAATTTTTAAAAACTAAACAAACTCACAGAGAAAATGTGGCATAATTCATAAAGAGTCTCAGGGTTTACTTGCCTATAATTAAAATACTAATTAGGCAGAAAATTCTGAGGAACAATTTCGCTCTACTTTTGTTTCTTGTAGGCCCCTGTTTTGGCCCTTCCTCATTTCACTTTTTCAACTCTTTGTACAATTGTGGAGATTTCTTCATTCAGAAGGTCATGCATTTATTCCATCACTGTTTACATTAAACCTACTAATTGTCAGACACTGTTTTAAGTCTCTGGGATAAAACTGTGAACAACACAGACAAAACCCTTCTTTATGCAGTTTAGATTGTAACATGCCCCAGGTTAAATAATCAAGTAAACAGTGAAGATACTTTCAGATGGTGATATATGCCATGAAGATAATAAAATGGGTGATGTAATGAAGAATAATTTGGGGGATGGGGTTACTATATTAGACAACTGATGAAGTCAGGCCTCTCAGAGAAGGCAGTATTTGAGCTATAATCAAAGGAAAGAGAAAGAAAAACTAAGACATAATCCAGGACAAGAATGTTTCTTTTGAGGTGAGAACAAGATTGGCTAAGTTAGAAAAAACAAATTAAACCAATGCATGGAAGTTAGTGAGCAAGGAGGCAACTAATAAAAGACATAATCTTCGAAACAGTAACCAGACCAAATTCTTAAAAATGATTTTAATTTAATTTAATTTAATTTAAATTATAAAAAGATCATTCTTTTATGAGGTGAATGATTTATTTGGCATTGAGAATATAAATAGAGACATTGCTCTATAGGCTACTGGAGATCCATGAGAGAAGTGATCATAACCCAGATTAGAGGAATGTTGGATAGACTGAGAGACATAGACAGATTTGAAATCTATTATGAACATATAACTGATTGGCAGGTGGGTGAAAGGAAGAGAAAATCATGAAGCAAAGAAGACAAAAAGATTCAAAGATAATTTTCAGGTTTTTAGTGAATAACAGTAGACTGCTGTATTTTCTGCAGTGGGGAAAATAAAGAGAGACAGGATTAGGTCATGGGTAGTAAGAGTTTTCAACATGTTACTTTTGAATTCCATGTTGAATTATTAAATTTAGCCCAGTAGAGACAGTTTAAACAGACCAATTTTCAATAATGAAGTAGAGAATGTTATCAGTGTGCCACCCTCCCCAAAATAGCAGCAGATTTAGATGGAAAAATAACATCGAATTTTCCATTGCTATTTAAATTATACAAAACTTTACACTTCTGAATGCTATTTAACATTTTCTGAAACATTGAAAAAGTATCTAATTAAAACCTATCACTAAATCCCCCACCCCCAAATGGCTACAGTTTTACTCATAAATATCCATATAAAGAAATTCCAAAGAAAATCTTGAGAAGCAATAAGATAAGATATAATGACTAAAAAACACTAAAGTGGTTTTTATTCAAGGATTGTGAGGATGATTCAACATTAGGAGATCCTGCAATATAATCTTTTTTTGTTTAAAACGTTTACTTATTTATTTTGGGAGAGAGACCATGTGCACACGCATGCAAGCAAGAGAGTTGCAGAGGAGAGAGAACCCCAAGCAGGCTCTACACTCAGCATAGAGCCAGACGCGGGGCTCGATCTCAAGACCATGAGATCATGACCTGAGCCAAAGTCGAGAGTCCGACACTTAACTGACTGAGCCATCCAGGCACCTCACAATATCATCTACTTTCATAATGGATACAGGAGAAGAAGCAGTATCAACTCCTTAAAAACTGCAAATATATTCAACAAAATTTAGTATCCATTCCTACTTTTAAAATGTTCATATGATGGATGGAGAATACTTAATAATCTAAAATTGAGCCGTGGGAGTTTTCCTACTAAAGTCAACAAAACAGAATCCCGGTATGTCCATTCCTACTTAAAATTATATTTGATGTATGATTAAATGCAATCATAAAAATAATCGTCTAGACATATAAGCATTACAAGGGAAAAGGTAAATTGTTTGTGTTTGCAGAGGGCATAATACCTAACCTAGAGATACTAAAAGATAAAAGAAAACATTAAAAAAACAAAAACAGGGGGCGCCTGGGTGGCTCTATCGGTTGAGCGTCCAACTTCGGCTCAGGTCATGATCTCCTGGTTTGTGAGTTTGAGCCCCACGTCGGGCTCTGTGCTGACAGCTCAGAGCCTGGAGCCTGCTTCAGATTCTGTGTCCCCCCCCAACCCCCCCCCCATTTGTGCTCTGTCTCTCTCTGTCTTTCAAAAATGAATAAACTTTTAAAAAATTAAAACAAAAACAAAATTAATATACAAAATAAAATAATTTAGTAAATATGCATAAAATAAATGAAAATTGGGAGACATAACAGGAGAACTCATTTATAAATGTAAAAAAAAAAGGATAGAATACTTCAAAATAAACTAAGAAATGTAGGAAAACTCTAGGAGGAAAAATACTTGGAATACTTATAATATTTCTAAAAGATAAAAATACTTGGAGTACTAGAAATACTTTTGAAAGACATAAAAGAAGACTTGAACCAACTGGAAAGAATATACCATGTTCTTTGATGGGGCAACTCAGTTTTATAAAAATTTCCATTCTACCAAGTTAATACTAAATTTAATGCAATACCAATGCTTTTACTATTTTTTTTAACATGTAAGCCATTAATTCTATAGTCCAAATGGGAAAAAAAAATTTTTTCTGAACTCTAAGAACTGAAAGAGTTTGGATGCTATGCTATACTTGATGCACTGAGATCGCTAGATCCTAGATCTTAGTTTCAAAAAACCATTCCTACCTGAAGGAATCAGGGCTTCTTGATGAAGGATTTAGATCCATGTGAAGTCGTCCCTCTTGATCAAGTTCAGGACAATTTAACTTTTGAAAAGAATCATGGATTCCAGTAATTAGTGTAACATATTGCATAAATGAAGTCCATGAGACCATAGTGATACGAAAAAAAAAAAAAAAAAAGAAAGAGAAAGAAAAAAATAGCTACTATTAGAGGTGTAACTATCACACTAGCTTTGAAAATCAGTAATTATGTGAAAAGAATTAAGCATTTACCCATTCCCATCTTTTTAATTTTTTTTTTAATTTTAATAAGTAACTAGTTTACCCCCAAGGTATCAGGGAAACATGTATCTACAGAAGAACGCCAACAGATAAAGAAGAAATGATAAAATTAAAGAAATTCTACAATTTGCAATGAAATGATTTATTCAAGCAAGAATCATTAAAAGATACTTCTACGGGGCACCTGGGTAGCTCAGTTGGTTAAGCATCTGACTCTTGATTTTGGCTCAGGTCACGATCTCACTGTTTTGTGGGTTTGAGCCTTGCATTGAGTTCTGTGCTGACCACACAGAGACTGCTTGGGATTCTCCCTCTCTCTCTGCCCCTCCCTGTGCTTGCACTCTCTTGTCTCTCAAAATAAATACAAACTTTAATTTAAACAATAAAAATAAAATATATTTCTACAATGAAAAACACCATATTTCAGATTAGTTGCTACTTGCAAAGGAGAAAAATATCTTCTCAATAGTGATCTTCTGGTCACAACCTTAAAGAAGTGATCAAACTTAACATCACTTAGTGAAACAATCTGATGTCATGTGCCTCCTGATAAATATAATATAAAGAGTCCAGAATTAGGTATGATAATTCTTACCCGAATTCTTTATTTGGATTTAAAATAAGATCTGAAGACTAACACTCACTTTACAGAAAATGCCAGGGATATAAAAACAGATTCAATGAAGCCATAAAAAAAATAGATAAATTCAGCATGTGGGATATTTAAAGGTAACTGACTTGTTCTTTTTAAAATTCAATACCCTGCAAAAAAAAATTTAGTGAGGATTTCTGTCAAAGAGAGGCCAAAAAGACATAATAATCAAATTCAATGTGATTATGTTTTGGATTTCATGTATATTTAGAGTTAAATGTTAAGATGTCGACAATTTATTTTTGAAAGATTCAAGATAGGGATGATAGATAGTAGATAGATATTAGTGAAACAATGTAAAATGTTAATCGGTAAATATAAGGACATGGTGTTTCATATACTATTATTTGAAATTTTTTCTATTTCGAAAATTTTACGATTTGAAGTGGGAGGAAAAAGAGGAGACATTGAGGCTGGAGATGAGAAACAAGGGTCATCAAACAATATCAGTGAGCCATGACTTGGAGTTACCAACACAGTACCTGAATTTCCATGCATTATGAAGGTTCCTCTTGTATTTATTTCATGAATAAACAACATTTCTCCTTTTTCTATATAGAAACCAGTAACCTTGGGAACTTTCAGACAAAGGCAAAAAGGGCTGTAATTTCTCCTTCAAAACTGGATCTTAGCGAAACAGTGCATTGAGTAAGACAACAACCCGGTAAATAAAAACAGTTTATGATTAACAAAATACCTATATTATTCACTTTCCCTAAAAAATATAGATCTTTTAAAGGAATTTGGAACACTATGAAGGGGGTCTATTTATGCCACTAAAGTGGTGACTTAAAAATGAACATTAGGTGTTAACGCTTTCCAGGGAATTGAAAATAATTGGTATTTTTGAATAAACTTGTATAGCATTTAAAGTTTATAAAATGGTTTTGCACAAACATATTTGTTGGAATAGGAAGAATAGACATGTGATGCATGTGCTTAAAGCCAAATATTCTTGTAATAAGAATGTTTGTCCTCCTAACCCTCCAGCTGTCCTGCATCTCTTTTCTAAACATTCTATTTCTCTAATATTATGATATAAAACAGTAAATGCTAAGTAAAGGTTTACTGTGTATTGGGCACTGTTTTAAGTGCTTTATAATTTTTCAGCTATTTATTCCTTATAATATTCCTATGTAGTTATGTATGATTATTACCTTAACTGTATCAATGAATAAAATGATACGAATAAAATAAGCTTTAAAATAGTTTAGAGCTTCTATAACTTGCTCAAGGATATATAAATAGTAAGCGTGAAAGCACAGTTTGAATCCAACCAGTGAAACTGAGGATGTCACATTCTGAACCACTGTTTTAGCACCTTTATGGAAGGAGAGGCAATAAAGGATTAGCTTTATGATAACCAGGTTAGACTAACAGGCCAGAAAAAGGAGAAATGGTAAATAAGATGGCCACGTTTGGTTTTGGAACAGATTCCGATCAGATTCTCTGCTTGAAGGAACAAAAGTGGAGAATTGAGAAGAACCCACAGGCAGCATAACTGAGCCCTCTGAACTCAAGTTGGAGAGTTGCGATGGCCACTGCCATTTTGCTACTTTCTACTGTGATGGACCAGTGTGTCATATACACAAAAGAGGAGATTGTTGTCGCTCCTCATCAGAAGATTAAATCTGTCAGACCTTGGAGTCCTGAGGACCTTGGTGGCAGTCTCTAAAGTAACCAGAGGAGTTGGTAGCCATCTTGCTTCATGGAGATTTTGGAAAACAGGAGTTCACAGTTCAGGGGAGACTTCCAAAAATGTTTATTCCTAGCAATCACTGTATTTTGCATTTGAAATTGAGATTCGGAGCTGTGGTGGTCCTTTAAAATTAGTAGTAAAGTAGGGTCGGAAATACTCGGGAAGTAGGTACGATCGGAAATACTCTTCAGTTTATCCTCTTTTCTTTTGCTGAAATAAGTATAATACGTAATAAAGTTTGTATATGGTCCATTAACATTTCTCTGTCTTTTAATATTATGTCTGGAATGTAGAAAGCAAATCTGAAGAGCTCAGGATTATCAGGCTACCTTTTTTCAATAACAGAATGTGTGTTTACCACTTACCGCTTTGCAATAATCACTTCATCTCCACTTTGCCTGTGTAGACACAGCCAGCATTAACTTTTATGGGGTGTGAAATCAAGCAAACTGGAACTAATTGAAATGTTAGTCAACACTGTACTCAAATTGAATAAAGCAAGATTAATACGGCTCAGGTAATAATTGAAATACACATCTCATTCCAGATAATCTCCTTTTCAAAGTAATCAGTGTTTTCTATGTCATAAGACATGGGGAGCAAATATATTTATGTATGTATATATGAATGTCTGTATCACCTATCTCTCTATAGATGTCCATACTTATGTGTATAAATATATTATCTAAGAATCTGACTATACCAAAGGCATATAGTACCGTGGAAAAATAGTATAGCCTAATGTGAATATGGCTTTTGAGTCAGAAAGATTTGGGTTCGAGCCTTAACTGTGTGACTTTTGGCAATTCATTGTCCACAAAATAAAGTTAGTGATATCTATTTCAGAGCTTAAATAATTACTATACGGTACTTAATACGATGTTCAACGAGACAATGAACTCAATGTATGGTGCAACGTGAAGAACACAAAGCAGTGACCCAGTCAAATAAAACATGTAAACCTGTATCTATGAAAATACATTCAGTTACCCTACTTATCATACCTCATTTCCTCATTTCCTTGTCTGGGCATGGTCAGGCGAATGTAGCAGTTCTCAATGGGGGGCAATTTTGCCTCTCAAGGGACACTTGGTAATAATATTTTTGGATTGTGGTATTGTGAGGAAAGGGGTTGTTATTTACATCTAGTGGCTAGAAGCCAGAGATAATGCTAAATATGCTACAATACCCAGGACATCTGCACACAACAAATAATTATCTGGTCCAAAATGTCCACAGCACACACACTGAGAAACCCTGGGTCAATCTCATGTATTTAGAAATTTAAAATGATCATACTTATCATCAATCAACAATTCCATATTGAGTGTCTACTACATCTCAGATGAGTATTGACAGTACTCTCGTTTACAACGAGAAGGCAGGGCTCTTTTCCTCGTGGTGATTATAATTTAATTTCTCTGTTATTTTTTTTTCTGCCTCTTCTGTCCTCAAATAGTCTCTCAGATTAGATCCATATTTTCAGAATTTCCAGGAAGTCATTGGTGACCTCTCCAATATTCACTAATATTCTCTCCTCCAGGTGGCCACAGTACTAGTGGATTGTATCACTTCAGTACCTACTTCTCTACCACCGTCGATTGTTCTCGCTAATTGTCTTATGTACATGTTATCTCCACAAAACATCTTAAACAGGAATCGCAGCTCTTTCTTAAAATCCTCATTTACTGATTAATTTATACAGTATGTATAAATTCTCCATTCGTGCACTTAGATGTGCAAAAATCTTTTTTCCCTCCAACTCAAGTAAATTTTTATAGTTAGCCATTACATCTGGCAATGAAAAAAATTAATGTCACTCATTCAGGATAATTTCAACTGCCTGAGAGTTTCTCGAGTTGTTTCAGGATAAATGTGATCAACAACAGCCCCACACCTTCTGAGCCTGTCTCTAGGAAGTGGTCTCCATTCTGGGATATGTATCTGACCTGAGGAGTAGATGTCTGGGCACTTGATGGTTTCCTTATCTCAGTCAAAAGGACAGTCTGCTAGTTTAGGAAACATTCAGCCACAAAAGAGAGGGCTCTTCTTGTTCCCCATCAAGGAGCAGGGAGATCCCATGAGGCTGTGCTGCGCCCACTGTATCCTCCTGTGTCATGGTTGTCCCTTCTCCATGTGTGGGTGGTGACATGATCTCTTCTCAGGGACACTCCCCAGCACCTGCCTATGTGATTTTACTTTCCCTTCAAATTCTCTTTTATTTGAAATGATTTTCAAATGGCCTAGATGTGTCTTACGTGTGTGTGGGAAGGGGTAGAGGATCGGTAGCAAATATTTGTTCTGCCTCTTTGCTACTCTTTTTCTACATCTGAAGTGCAATTTTTTAAGTCTAAAGTCAGAAAATGTATATGGTCTACCTTGACAGCCTGCCTCTAAGCAATGGATAGAACCCAGAGTAATCAGAAGCACGGGAAAAATCCGATCTTCAAATATTCCACAATGCCCTTTCCAGCACAATATAACAACTCTATTATACCTATGCCCTCGATACTTCCTCTCTCCAATTATTCAGGCCATTAGTTGCTGTGTTTTACCTTTGGAGCTTTTTATATACCTGGAATTATCAGTTTGTCTTTCTTCCTTCAAAACTGATTTTAATGTACATTCATCTGTGCAGGACATTGTGCATGAATTATTTCACATCTAATGAAAGCAATGGATAATTTTGCATTTAAAGTGAAAGTCTCCTGGGGCGACTGGGTGGCTCAGTCTGTTTAGCGCCAGACTTTGGCCCAGGTCATGATCTCACAGCTCCTTAGCTCGAGCCCTGCATCTGAGACAGCTCAGAGCTTGGAGCCTGCTTCTGATCCTGTGTCTCCCTCTCTCTCTGCCCCTCCCTCGCTCATGCTCTCTCTCTCTCCCAAAAATAAATAAACATGAAAAAAAATTTAAAGTGAAAGTCTCCTTTAGTTTCTTTGTTTTTTCCAGATTGTAAATTTCTAAAATCAGAATTGTTATCTAATTACACAGTAGCAGTTAGCACACTGTGGGAATACAATAATTAGTTGATGGTCATGTGTATAATATATACAAGCATTTATACTTCTAACATAGTCTGTTTTGTCGAATAAGAAAACACTTGAATTAATTTAATATGCATATTTAATACAGTTTAGGTAATGTTGTAGTTTCTTTGTAAGTGTTCACTACTGAAGATGAAGTTGAATATGAAGGCATGATGACGACAGTTCTCTTATTTGCATATGTACTTTAGGACCCATTCAGCATCCTCACTACACCCATTTGAGGGTGTCATAAATAATTGAGTACTACTCTGAATCCTTCATCCCTTTGTACAATCAATTTCATTTTCCTTTGCTTGCTGGGATAGTACCAATCGCCCATCTTTGCACCTCCAAACAAACCAATCCAATCTTCTGCAATTTTTCACCTAAAGCGAGTCATGAAGCAGCCCGAAAAATGATATCTTCCTGTTAATGTCATCATCTGCATAGCTATTAGTATTCCAGTGCATCATTGCATGAGAGAATGAGAGAAGGAGTAACATCATATTTTATTCAATCAAGAAACAATCAGTGTCAAAAGCCTGATGTCCAAACCTAACCTTTTAATTATAGCTCCCTTCCATATGGGATTGTACTGTGAGGTACAAAGGCTTATTCTTCAATAAAAACAAAGAAAGCTTGCAGTATACAGGAGAAATCCACCACAGAACCACCTTTGAATACAAGAATGGAAATTATGTGAGTGTTTCTCCAGGGAAACTTTGGTCCTGCACACTCCGGAAATCAAATATTTCTATGAGTGTTCACTGAGGATGTGATTGCCTGTTTTACTGCTAGATTAGGTCAATGCTGCTATTGCAATCTGGTATCACTTTACCAGCAAGGCAATTTCACACAATTAATTTCTTTCTTTAAAGGAAGCAATAAAGGACAGGCAATTGGAAACCTTACAACTTATAACTAACATCCTTTACTAACTGGTGCACACATCTGCAAATGCAAATATCCTCCTTTTTGTATGCTTACACACGTTCGTTCATTCATTTATTTTAAATTCATTTATATTTATATTATAAATGAATTCATTTAAATGACAATGAGTTTTCACAGATTCTTTGTAAACTTCCTGTAAAACAAGCAAACGAACAAACAAACATACAACAGCAACAATAAAAGAGGGTGGGGAGAGCAGAGAGCTCAGATTGACTCAGATTTCAAATTCCTCTAAGGTACTTGTGCAATCTTTGGGGATTTAAGAGTGGATTGTAATATATGAAGGAGGAAAAAAAGTAAAGCACCATAAAGTAACAGTGTCAAGACAGAATCTCATATCTAATTCATGGCTTGGCAAACATTGTATGCATTGATTTCATAATTATTTTCTGTGCTTTTTTTTTATGTTAAAAGGCCACTTTCAGTTTTTCCAAACTAAAGTTTAAAGTGCTGTAAAGTATAACATAAGCTCTCTTTTTTTCTTATGTGGACATACTTTGCTTTTTGGACATCCTTTTACTGTCAATACTTACATCTGTTGTTTAAAAAGCTATTCGTGGTGCAATTGCTTTTTAAATGCAAACCCATATGTGTGATCTCTAGAGGAACTGGTAAATTTCACCAAATGGGCATTCCTAAATTACATGCCATCTGTAGCTAGTGAAGAGAGGACTAAACCTGCTCAGCTGTGATTTTGCACCAATGTTTCCATCATTTTGATTGGCTCTAGGGAAATCATCCGTTTTTGGCATGAACTTTTCTAACCCCAACAGGTTATTATGGTCTGCTTGAGTTGCATTGGCTCAACGAATATTATATTTTCGGCACATGTTACACCTCATTTGGCTTTTTGCTTTGGTTTCCTTACCACATTTTACCATTATGGCTTAAAATTTCTTTTCCTTTCCTTTTTTTTTTTTTTTTAAGATTTCAAACTAGTAAGGAGATGGTAAAGGTAATTCTATTGCCTACATAGGGCTGTTTAAAGAAAAACAAATAAGCCCCAGACTGCACATTTCAACAGTTGAACCACTTTAGCAAAAATTACCACATTATATAACTGAGGCTAAAAGATCATGCTAGGAAAAAATATTAAGCAGAGAGTAATCCGTAGTACACATTTTTTTTCCAGTGTTTCCCTGAAAATAAAGAAGGGATATTCTTTTTTTTTTCAGTTTACAAATACCATTTTTCACTCCTAATTTCTTTTCTAGCCAAAGGCTGTTTAGGCTCATATATATTAAATGATATAAAGTCCCCAAACAACAACGTACAGCGCAACACTCAACTGACATTCTAGGTGTTCTTTCAATGATTGTTGTTGAATTTTTACCTATAAAATAATTCAAAGTTGAAGATTACTGTCACATAGGATTTATCCTAATGGTCTCACTTCTTCCCTCTTGCTTTTAATTGATCTTAACATTTTTGTAAGGATGTTGAAATAAGAACAAAGTCAAAACATGAGCAAGATGTATATTATGACTGTGTGTCGCAACAATATGCAGGATAGTCACAGGACGTTTTCTGCTCCCTTCTGCGGTCATTCCCAAGTATTCCCTTCTGGGCCCCCTTAAATAAGAACAGATGACTGGCTTTTGTGTAGATGAGAGAAGTGTCCTGTGGCAGAAAATACAGGCAGTAGGAAGCTTAACATGGAACACAGTGAGAAATGTCAACCCCAGAAATGTGGAAAAGAAATGGATTGAAACTTACACTTGTAATCAATATGGCTGGATAGTAGGTAAGAGAAATAGAGAAGAAAGAAAGGAGACTGGATCAATAGTCAAGGAATAAAAAACTGGCATAAAGGGTCGGGAGAAATGCAAGCGTGAGATTCAACACTACCTAGAAGCATGCCATTTCTCTGACGTCCTTTTGAAATTCTAGTCTTTGACCCTCTCTTTGAACCTCCCAGTTTTCAAAGGATATCTATCCAGGGTCAGTGCAGAGAACTGGCTGACCAGGACTGCAACAGAGTAATAGAATATGAAGAAAAATTCTAGATTTAAAATTTTTAAACTAAAAAAAGTTGGCACTATTAATTGTGCCAGAAACACAGATCAAAATATACTTTGACCTTTACATCTTTATTTCCATCATTACATAGAGTGTCACCAATATATTGAATAACACTGCAGTCAACTCTTGTACGATGTTAAAAATCATGGTATAAATTGTGTAGGAATATTTTGGTGAAATTTTGTCTGAGGATTGGCAGGAAGAACAAGCAAACATTTCCAGGATGTGTGGAAGGAAAAGTTATAGTCCATGACCTCTTTCTTTTAGCTACAAGTAATAGGTCAATGACATAGGGTCACTTTTCAATCAGGAAATCCTGGGTTTGTAATGTAATCAAAGCCACTGGAATTTGTGTTGGAAATTTGAGATCTTATAGCAATAATTAGCAAATCCTGCAATTTAGGTATCACCCATGTATTATTAATTTACCTACTGAAAAACTCACCCTTATATTGTTCATATATTAAGCAGAAATCATCAAGTAGAAGAAAGTATATAGGTTATTCCCAATTGTTACCTTCAAAGGTTCTTAAATTATCTCCCACATAACCTTATTAACGGGACAGCCATATTTTCTTAAGCACACTCACACCCACACATAAGAGAAATATTATAGTATTTGTCTGACTTAAATTGTGTTGAAGCTGGATATGTAGAGGTGATATACTCTTGGCTAAGGAGAAAACGGAATACAGAAATATTGAGAGCAAGGCTGTAATGGTAAAGAATCCCACGGGAGAAATGCAGGAAAGAGAGAGAAGCAGGACTTTGCCCCTTTGATCACACATCACCTAGCTGACCTCTCAGGATCAGAGCCATGGAGAGGGAAGAAAAAGAGGGAAAGAGGGTGATAACATTATTCTGTTTTTTTGAAATATATTATATGCTGTGACACCAATGGCCAGAATTTTGTGTACATCTGTTTTACAATCTCTAACTACAGACAGCCCCTCAAAAATAGTTTCGTATATCCAAATAAGCAGCAAGCAGAAGAATTGCTAACTAGGATAGAGGAGGTGAAGTCATCAATTTGTTTACTTTCTTGCATAAAGGAAATTATGAGTATAATAGTAACCACTTAAAATGTTTGGCCTTCTTTGGAAGGCTCTTGGAAGATTCAGATTTGAGAAAGTATTATTGAAAACAACAGAGCAATCCAAACGAAAGAACCCTTTATTCTTTTTTTTTTTTCCTGTATCTAGTTTCCACTGTCTCTTTGGTTTGATACTATGGCCATTTTTATTGTTAGAAAGTCTCAATTGCAAGAGAAAAGAGTGTGGTGTGCATGCTATCCTAGACACAAAGAAACACAAATATAAATTTCTATGTGGTGTGTGTTTGTGTGTGTATTTGCATGATGAGGGCTTGAAATATGCTTTGCACACTATTAGTTTCCTGAAGTAGAATCGCTAGAACTTGTCATAATAAATATATATATATGTCCTTTTCAAATCTATAGTGGCAGGATTACATCTGGAAAATTACTTTCTGTCTGGGAATAAGTTATTAAAAATAATACCAAAGGGGGGCCAGGGTGGCTCTGTTGGTTAAGCATCTGACTCTTTATTTTGGCTCTGGTCATGCTCTCACAGCTCATGGGTTCAAGACCCTGTTGGGCTCTGCGCTAGTAATGTGGAGCCTGCTTGGGATTCTGTCTCTCTCCGTCTCTCTCTGCCCCTTCCTGCTTGCTATCACTCTCTCTTTCTCTCAAAAATAAATAAATAAACTTTAAAAAATAAAAATGAAAATAAAAATAATATGAAAAATTGAAAAGTACTCAGAGAAAAGTAATCAGGATATTGAAAGAATACAAATCTATCTTTTGTGACCAATGGCTGAAGAAGGAGGTTTGGATGGATGAGGTGAGACTAAACATGAAGCTACTGTCAGTATTTGGAGGATGTAGACGAAGAACACTGTTTTATGTTGCTCCATTGGATAAACTTAACAACAAAAAGAAGACAATACATGGAAACCTATTTTATTTATTGTATGTGAGACATTTATGACATTCGAAATTGTCCAAAGACAGAATAAGTTGCCAGTCAACAAAGGTGTTTTAAACTAGGGATATTTTGTTAAACTTATTTAAATATGAATGAAGAGATGTAATAAATTAAATTTGAGACCTTTTCTAAGCCTGAGAAACTATGATCCTATCATGGAGCCACAGAATCAGCATTATTTTGGGGGTGTCTTTCTTTGATTCCTTACATCCCATACAAGTATATCTTATACAATAGACTCTTTGAGGGAAGCGAGTGTGAGTGGGCTATGAAACAAAAGTTTATAGTTTATTGTTTTATCTCATATATTATAGATTTTCTGACAGAAATATTTGAAAGATTGTACTTGAATCATAAAATTGAAATATGTATATTTTTCAAAAGTCAAAGCCAGAGTTTGATGAACAATGAAGCTTTTAATATTTTAGCAAACATAGTGTAAATATTTTTTCTTGTAAAGTGAACTGAGTTCAGTATTAAATTCTTTCCAAGGAATGTAATTTTTATCTAGGCCATTCTTAAATGTGTTAAGAAAAATATTTGGATTTCTAAAGAATCTCCCTGCCCATGTGTTTCCATCATGATATGCATTATGGTACTCACAGAGGTTTTTTTTCCCATTATTTTTCCTTATTATTCTTACAGAAATATTTATCTTTGATGTCCAGGATAGAGGATTGTTATTATCTGCAGCTGCAGGCTCCTAATGATTGACATTTTAAGGCTATTATATAACACTAGTCCATAAATATACTGCATTTTACTTCAAAATTAAAAATACATTAGCCTAGAAACAGAAATTGTACAAACACTTATTATAGGATATGTAAAAAACAAACAACAGTGTTCTGCATCAGGCTCACGCCGGCTTGTACCAGCTGGTGAGAGAGTTGATTTGGTACATTTTGTCCCAACTTCGTGTTCAGTGGCTTCCTACTGGAAGTTTGAAATTAGTCACTGCGGAAGTATTTACACCATGGAAATAGGCAAATGTTATAAACCAGGGCTTTTTATCCCGTTAAAATTCAGTTCTTAAACATTTACTGACACATTGCTGCTGAACTTAATCATAATGAAAGATGTTTATATATTGAGTTTATATCCCAAGCAATAATATTGTCACATTTTAATTATATTTTACTTATTAATAACAATACACTGTCTGTTTGTAAATTGAGCTATTTATTATGTGACTTATCTAAATTAATTAAGGATTTTGTTTCATCATTCTTCTGTTTATTTGCTAGGATTATATTTAAAGCTTTAAATTATATACAATGCTATCAGAGAAAATAAGTTAAATATAAGTGAGATAATGTAAATAAAGACAAAATGCAGGTAGAACATAATAAGGCAAAGCCAGTCAATTCTGGTTGTACTCAGGAGGGAGGCTACATTTCCCAAAGGAAAGAGTACATATGTGAAGAGGGTAAATTACCATATATTTATTTGAAAAAATGACCATCATCCTTATTTAAGAAATCTCTCACCTCAGCTGTATGTAGTAGAGAATCCCATCTGTGTCCACCAAAGCAAATTCAAAGTATGTATTCATATCTTGAGAATTTATGGAATAAACTAACTAGAAGTATTTTGGTATTTCTGTCCCTGAAAGAAAAGTCTTCCTAAGAGAAAGAGGTAAGTTAGAAAACCTAGCAGAATAGCAGAAGTAGGTTCATCAAAGAGGAGTAATTATTGTATTTTTATTTTTTTCTACTTTTAAAAAAATTATTTTATTATATTGTTTTATTTTATTTCATTTCATTTGAGAGAGAGAGACAGAGAGAGAGAGAGAGAGTTCATATGCAGCAGGGGAGGGGCAGAGGGAGAGAGACAGACCCTTAAGCAACTTCCACACTCAGCACAAAGCCCAACGCGGGCTTGATCTCATGAACTATGAGATCATGATCAGAGCCGAAATCAAGAGGTGGACGCTCTCAACCGACTGAGCCACATCGGTGCCCAAAAAGAAGTAATTTTAAATACAATATAGTTTATCTAGCACTCAGATTTGTCTCTGAACCCACAGTTGAATCCACCAGTAAGACCTGAGAAAACAGTTGTCACTGGAATTTAGAAATCGTGTAGAGGAAAGCAGCATAGCTTTCAGAATCCTGGGCAGACCAGATGAAAAAGAAAGTGTTCCCTCTCCTCAGAATAATAACCGAACAAAACTGAAACCAGGAGGATGCACATGTATGAGAGAGAGCACTCTGTGAACAGGTGACAAGTAAATGTACTTTCTTAGGAGTGAATTTAAAACTTTGTTAAATCCCCAGATGCTGGACATAGCAGGTTAGGTCCTGCAGTAAGTGAGGAACAAGAGGCAATGAAATGAAGGTTACAGTGACATGGCAACACATATCTCCGTGAGAAGCAGCAGGCAACATTTGTTGGCATTTTTTATCAGTTATCCAATTTTATTGATTAACATGCTAGCAATACAAGCAGTGAGTTTCAAATTTATTTGATTAAATCACTATGGAATAAAAAACAAAATATGAAATGTTTTTTTTTATGAAATAAAAAACAAAAGTAAAAACAAATCAGAAACAAAATAATGAATTTACTGAATGTTTTCACCTTTAGCAACTAGGATGCCACGGATGCCAACAAATTAGGCAAATCCTTACTGTTCCCTTTTCAATCAGATAAGGAAGGAAGACATGGTCATCAGGAATGATAGCCACTGTGCTCATAGTTGAAGCTCCAAACAAACAAATGTGTGTGTGTGTGTGTGTGTGTGTGTGTGTGTGTATGTGCTCACAGGAATATTGGTTTCATAATTGCTTTTGTGATTAATCTAGATATGAGTAATTATTGCTAATCACATTTTAAAAATACACATCGCATATAAAAGATAAATGAATAAATGTATTACATAGATATATAAAATAAAGTTTAGCATATTATTCTACAGTAAGTTAGCAGGAGATCATTATTCAGTGCTACTATGGATAAGGAGAATTTTTCATCTTACGTTTTCTTGGTGAACATTTTCTTTGGAAGGAAGGAAGAGTCAAAGATGAAAAACTCATATTTCTATCTCTGTGGCTGTCTCTTGAGACAGAGGCAAAAGGAAGCAATAGAAACAGAACATTTATACTTTACAAAAGAAGAATTTAAAAGCCTTATTTTGTTATCTGGAAAATTGAGAAGACACCAGGGTGTAAGTGAAAACAAAGAATGTAAAGAACAAACATATGAAGGATTGCATGATATGCTATCCTTTGGCTCTTTTCTCTCTTATTTTTGTGTCTGTGTTTGTGTGCGTGCGCGCACACGCACAGGCATGTGTGTGTGTGTATTTTGTTTGCTTGCTTTTACATCTTGGGGCGCGTCAGGTAAAATTAGATCTGAACTACAAAGTGGGGGCAAATACAAAGATACATATATAACGTTTTTCTCCCTGCTTGTCACAGGCTGAATAAGGGCTGTTCCTTGGAGACCTTCTCTACCTAGTTTCTTCAGCCTAGTGTCAAAAAGGATAATTCTTAAACATAATGCTGAGCTTGAAATCTGTAACTGTGCTAAATTTTGCTTTGCTCTCCTAGATGCTAAGGACCTGTACAGTACTTGCAAGGAGGTCTATGACTTACAGCTTACTATTGTCTCATATTCATTAAGGTATCACAGGTATGATTAAAGAATACCTCAAGTTTTATTTTGCTTTCTGTTGTGTTTTTTTCCAGGTCTAGGGTATAAAATAATCTTCAATAAGAAGTGATCCAAATTTTATTCATCCTCAAAAAAAATTTTTAAATATATTTAAAGACTTTGAGATGTTGTTGAGTATTTTATTTGTACTATTAACATGAGAATGCATTAAAAGTCTTCAGAAGAAGTACTTGAGCTCAATGTAGTTAAAGCTCTTTATGTTTTTATTTTTCTATTTAAAAAAAATTAAAGTTTATTTTTGAGAGAGAGGGGTGGGGAGAGAAAGAGCACACATGGGAGGGGCAGAGAGAGAGAGAGAGAGAGAGAGGAAGAGAGAGAAGCCCAAGCAGGCACTCTGTTGTCAGCACAGAGCCCAATATGGGGCTGAATCCATGAACCGTGAGAGCATGACCTGAACCAAAACCAAGAGTTGGAGGCTTAACCGACTGAACCACCCAGGTGCCCCAATGCAGTTACAGGTTTTTAATTAAAACTTATTTTTAAGAGGTTTTAGGTTCACAGCAAAAGTGAGGGGGAGGTGCAAAGATACCCCATACACTCCCTGCCCCCACATGTGTAGATCCTCTCCACCACCACTATCCACCACCAGATGGTACATTTTTTTGCAACTGATGAACCTACACTGACATATCATCATCACCAAAGTCCATAAGTTTAAATTGCAGCTCACTTTTGGTGTTGCACTTTCAATGGGTTTTGACAAATGTATAATGACACGTGACCATCATTATGTTGTCCTATGGAGTATTTCACCCTACAAATCATCTGTGCTCTTCCTCTCCATCCTCCTCCTTCCCAACTACTGGCAACCTGTATCCTCTCACTGTGTCCATAGTTTTGTCATATAGTTGAAATCATACACTATGTAACTATTTTCAGGTTGGCTTCTTTCACATAGTAATATGCATTTAGGTGTTCTCTATGTCTTGTCATGGCTTGATAGCTCATATACCTTTAGCACTGAATAATATTCCAATGTCTGGGTGTATCACAATTCATTTGTCTATTCACATTATTATATTATATTATAATCGCAATTATAATTAAAGCTGCTATAACCAGCCAAGTGCAGGTTTTTGTGTTACAAAAACTGTATTTTGGAATACAGTTAAAATTGAAGTATCAAAAAATCAGCCAAATAGCTTGGCTTTTTTATAGCAAACAGCCAATTTGAATGACTTAAAATATCTGTACATTTAAACTTTTATAATTTTCCTTTTGTCTGTACAAGGAAAATGATTGCCAAAAAATAGTGATTATTTATTTAAAGTGTATGTATAGACTCACTATATTTACTGAATAGTTATAAGCTCTTCTCTCTCTCTATCTCTCCCTTTCTCCCTCCCTATCCTTCTTTTCTTTTCTTTTTCTTTCTTTTCTTTTTCTTTCTTTCTTTTCTCTTTCTTTCTTTTTCTTTCTTTCTTTCTTTCTTTCTTTCTTTCTTTCTTTCTTTCTTTCTTTCTTTCTTTCTTTCTTTCTTTTTCTTTCTTCTTTCCTAACAAAAGCGACTTGAAGAGAAATGTTTTGTTACATTTTCAATTTTTAAAAGGTCATGTGGATTCAATATTAGCATTCAATATTAGCATTTTCTTGGCTTGTTTCTTCATTTCAACTTTCTCTGCCCATTGGTTGTTAGAAGTCTCCTAATTTAACAAAAAATAGTGAAACATGACAAATAGCCCATCATATTTGAATATTTGAACAACCATTGGCATTATTCCAGTGAGTAATTCATGATTCAATAGAGAGGGCTAAAGGCCACAAGCACATATATTTTTCTCTAATATGACTATTTGTTTCCTAAGATATGTAAAATACAAAGAAATGATTTAGTTTTCATCTTGGTTTCCCAGAAAGCCCATTGAGGGTCACTAACACATTCATTAGTATCTTTATTACTCCTGATTAAAAAATAATACATGTGCATTTGGGAAAACTGACATGTAAAAAATTATAAAAGGATTATTCTATCTATAAAAAAATCCAACATTAAAACAGTGTTATGTTTTCTTGCTCTACTCTCTTGATTCCTTCCCGTTTTCTACTTATTTCTATGTTCTGAGCACTCCTGACTAAGGCACAATTTGATCTGTGTAAAGTCTGACTCCTGCCTTATTTTAGTTGAGTTTTTGGGTTATTTCACTGTTTAATTTTCACATTAAAATATTATCTTAAGGGAAAGCCACTGCTATCTAAACTGAACCAAAGACACTTGTTTGCTCCTGAGGGTTGGAACACAGGGGAGATTCAGTTACCAACTCAGGTAACACCTTCTCTGGAAGGTGGTTGTCTTTCCTAGGGTTTCTGTTGTTACAAGGAGAAGGGTCCAAAAGTATGGCAAAGTATAAAAGGTCTTTTACAATCTAGTCTAACATTTATGCTTCCAGATTTATGTTGCACAGTTTCCAATAGGTACCTTGCAATTCAGTCTTGTTACTCTTCTAGAGAATGATGGTGTTTTTTTTTTCCCAACATTGTACCCTACACCATTATTTCCCACCTATCGCTTCAGTGAATTCAAAAGGGATGCTGTATGATCCTTTCCATAGTTATATTCCAGTCTACAGCAGAGTTGCCTGAAAAAGGAAAAAAAAAAAAAAAAACGACTTGTCATTGAGGAGTCACATCATAAATATCTGTAAAATGAATGAAAAGTAGCATAATACAATAGTCTTAAAAGGGTTTCCTGATTTCCCCAAGTGGGGTGGTTTCCAAATATCTTTTTCCAGTATTACTTGGTATAAACCTCTGTTACAGAATTATTATATTTTATCATAATCACCGATGTTCCTTTTCTCTCTCAAATAATATTCTGAATTCTTTGGGTCTGAGACTTCAGTGGATGTCAAGGCCATGAGGTAGTGAAGTAAGTAATGGCAGAAACAGAGAAGACGTATCTCTTCAGTTCAGTTTAAGGCAGGCGTGGCTTTCCCTTAAGATAACACTTTAATGCGTTCCGTCAGAATGAAAATTAAAAAGTGATATTAACCCAAACAGTTCAACTGGAATAGGGTGGGACTCATACTTTACACATTAACTGGAGATACTAAAGTACCTATTCTGTAATAGCATGATTTGGTAAGCAATTAGATACAGAGGAAAAAATCTAGGAGTATTCCATAATTTTTGACTTTCGGTGACTATCTGTGAGAAGATAAATTTAAGAAGACAACTATATTTTCAGTGATAGAAACCATCAATTCAATTTGTAGCAATAATGACCTATTAGGTATTGGATATTTGAGCTTTAAATTCAGTAGAGAAATCTAGACTGGAATTTAATATGCATCCAAAGTGCAGTTGATAGCTGAGGCCACAAAATTAAAAAAGATCACTCAGAGAGCAGGTAGGTTGAGTTTAGGGTCACAGATGAACCCTGAAGGTTTCACCATTTGAAGGAAAGTAAAAAGGTGACTCACAGAAACAGGCTTTATCACAGAAGGCATTATTACATATGAGCATTTATAAAAAATCTGAAACCAGGTATACACAGATGGGAATTGATCGCATCTTTGTAAACGATTAGTTTTAACTGCCTGGAATTTCAATCCTGCTGTGTGGCGAGGTGAGGATGGTAGGGTATCTGTGTGCAGTATTAATAACCACCAGGGTTTCCTCTTTTGTTGACCACTCTAACTTCCAAACAAAAATCCCTCTCACTTTTGTCCAGGAAAGACAATCCAAAAGTTTCAACTAGCCATAGCATCAAGTTTAATGTCCAGGATCTCTTAATATCCTTTTGTTAAGAATGATGAATGGTAATCTCTGGATACTTCCCTGTGAGGATTCTCTTGAGAATATTAAACAAAAAGACAAGTGATCTATCTCAAAGACACAATTTACAAGGGATAAACGGTTCAAGGTGGTCACAATAAGCACTCACACACAGAAAAAAGAGTGGGAGACATGTAATAGTAATGTCAATTCCAATATCCTTTTTGGCAGACATTGGTGAGGGCCTCACACTTTGGGGAATAGAAGTGCTTTTTTGATGAAGCTCAGTTCTGTTCCCTAGAAAGAGTGACCCTCAGTTCATTGTTTCAGGAGGGTTTTCCTTTCTTATGTTCTTTAAATAAAGAGTTCTTTTTTTAAATATTTTTATTTATTTTTGAAGGAGAAACAGAGAGACAGAGCATGAGCAGGAGAGGGGCAGAAAGAGAGGGAGACACAGAATCGGAAGCAGGCTCCAGGCTCTGAGCCATCAGCACAGAGCCTGACGCGGGGCTCAAACCCACATACCGTGAGATCATGACCTGAGCTGAAGCCGGATGCTCAACCGACTGAGCCACCCAGGCGCCCCAAAATAAAGAGTTCTTAAATAAAAGAGTTGAGTATTATGGACTAGATCTTCCTTGAGAACTGAACTGGTTTCTGCCTGTAAAAAAATTGAAGACCTGACACTGGCTTTTTTCCAGGAAAGTCACAATCTTTTAGTTTAGGCTGGTGCTCCTTTTGGCAGAATGACTCCCTAAAACACTTGGCTTCTCATCTATTTGATTCCAGTCAGCTTCATGTGCCAACAGCTACATTCTGTTCTTTTATGGATATACTTCTTAAATTTGTTCTATTTCCCTACATTCTCTCCTTCACCATCCCCACAGCTCTTACTCTCACGCTCTGAAAATAATTACAGGTGCTTTGGTCTGTGAAGCTTTCATGGGAGAGGCATAGCCTTTTTCTCTTTCTCCAGAGCCATTTTGTCCAAATGGCTATACGCCATTCAAAGAGTTTAAGAAATGAATAAAAGGGCAAACGGTGTTTTGGTTCTTGTCTCCAAGCAGAATTTTGTAAAATTTTCAATTTTATAGCTTAGTGTTTGGCATGGGGATATTGTTGGGTTTTTTTAACTCCACTTTCTTCCTTAACTTGGAAATGTTTTATTCTTCTTGAAATTATCTTTCTTTTAAGGTCTTACAGAGTCCACCCTGTAACACATAGTTCATGCTACTAACATTCTATTTTCCAGCCTCCTCCCCTACAACAACATAATCTGCCTTCTAACTTATGACGGGGGACTTGTTAATATTTCACCATTGCATAAACTGAATCGCTTTCTTTCCATGTTTAATATCAGTTTCCTTGTCACCCATCACGGGGCCTCAAAGCCAATGTGTTGGATTTCTGTGTTGATAATATTCCTCATCTGTGTTGCAATTTCTGCATCAGTCACATCAGGTCTTTTTTTTTTTTTTTAAATAGAAACCTTCAGTATTTGAATAAAACACTGAAATTTGAGCATATGGCATTGCTTCAATTAACTTTTTCTTTAAAGTTGCAAACTAGAGTGTACAAACTCCATAGTAAAAATTTTCCAAAATTTCAGAGGCTTACAACCACAATGACTCAAATTAAGGGTATAACTCAAGTGGTTTCTTACTTTTTGCTCTAAACATAATTAAAGGAGAAACAAATTAAGTTACTGGTGATAAATCATTAAAAATGATATTTAATGATAGGTCACTATATACTTCGTGAAATAAATTAAAAATACTTTATGGAAGGGGTGATTTGTAGACTCAAAACTTGCTTCTAGATTAGTACATGATTTTAGAGAGAAAAACAAATTCAATCGAGGTCCACACGACAACTAAGATTTTGTATGTAGCAAATGCCACTATTTTGAGCTCCTTCTGAAAGGTACTTCCCTGTTCTCTGAGATATGTGCCAATTGTGGATTCCCTAAAACTTATCAATCACTAACTTTATTTTTTCTTGGGAGAGCATTCATAAATTGAACTTTTAAAAAAATAAAAAACTTGCTGTATTGAGAACCAGGAATTACGCTATGGCTTTCTTCTGTCTGCCATTTTACATTCTTAATTAGATTCATATCAATGAAATATTAAGGCTTTAAAAAATACTGTGACTTACAGACACACAGATGAGCATTTTTATATAAATTTCCAATTTTATTCCCATGTCACTTGCATTTCTGCACTGAGCTTGCATAAAGATAAATGATACCTGAAGATTAATATTGTCTCTACGTGTGGCAATGTGAATCTAGCTAACTCCTTGATGAGCTGATCTGTAGCAAAAGAAGATGCCTTGGTAAGTCACCTGTAATTGGTGTTGTACAATATTAGTTAATATTTGTATGTAAGGCATGCTAGGTAATTACAAATGTTCAAACAAAGGCATGCTAGGTAATTACAAATGTTCAAGGCATGCTAGGTAATTACAAATGTTCAAAGGTAAGAAAAATCTTACCTTTTCATCGTCATTTAACTTTTCATTGCTGCTTATCATCAGTAATCTTCTTCATACTCACAATAGTCTCATGAGATACAAAAACAATTAGTTATATTACTCATCTGAGTGGTGAAGCTGGAGCACAATGAAGATCATCTACAGAGATGATCCAAGGCCACACAGCTACTTGAAAGAAAATGTCATCCTCTTACTACTTTTTTCTTTATGATAGGTTTTTTTTCTTTAAATATCTGACTACTCACAAGTTAAAATACAGTTGTAAAGGTGAAACATGTAAAACATATATATGCATATATCACATAAATGTCTTAGTAATGTTTAAAATTATTCCCCTTTACTTTTAATTGGAATCTCCTTGAAGGCAAAAATGTTCAGGGAACCTCTCTTCCACAATTAGAATAATTTATGGGGTTCTAAGATATTATCATGTGATTAATACAACCTTACATAATATTAAAGTTTTTCAGTATTATACCCTTCAGGATAGTCCACATCGCCCCTGTGTAGTTCTCTCTCCCACAGCTAGAGATTACCTGTGTAACCAACATGATATTGCAGAAAAGATAAAATGTGACTTCCAGCTCAGGTCATAGAAAACATTGCAATAGTTGTTTCACTCTTAGATTATTTGCTCTGGGAGAAGCCAACTGCTGTATAGTGAGGATACTCAAGTTATCACTATGGAGAGGGCCAAGGACAAGGAGCTAGTCTTCTGTCTGTAACTGGAACTGAGGTCTCCTTTCAAAAGACATTGAATGATTTCTAACCATTTTTTAATTGGATTATTTGTTTTTGGGTGTTGAGTTTTATAAGCTCTTTCTATATTTTGGATACTAACCCTTTATTAGATATATCATTTGCAAATATCTTTTCCCATTCCATAGGTTGCCTTTTAGTTTTGTTGATGGACATTTTTTTTTCAAAGAAAACATCTATATGGCTAACAGACACATGAAAAGATGGTCAATGTCACTGATAATAAGGGTAATACAAATCAAAACTACAATGAGACATCACCTCACGCCTGTAAGAATGGCAAAAATCAACAACACAAGAAACAATGGGTGTTGGCAAAGATTTGGGGAAAGGGGAACCCTCTTGTGTCGTTGGTGGTAATGCAAACTGGTGCAGCCACTCTGTAAAATAGTATGGAGGTTTCTCAAAAAGTTAAAAACAGAACTACTAGGTATGTGATTGTACTAGTAGGTATTTACTTAAAGAACACAAAAAATACTAATTCAATGGGATACATGCATCCCAATGTTTATAGCACTATTATCTATAATAGCCAAACTATGGAGACAGGCCCAAGTGTCCACTGACTGCCTGACTGATGAATGGATAAAGAAATATATATATTTTTATATATAATGGAATATTGCTCAGCCATCAAAAAGAACAAAAATCTTGCCATTTGCAATGGCATGGATAGAGCTAGAGAGTAATACACCAAGCGAAATAAGTCAGTCACAGAAAGACAAATATCATATGATTTTACTCATATGAGGAATTTAAGAAACAAAACAAATGAACAAAGGGAAAAAGAGAGAGAGAGAGACACAAACCAAGAAACAGACTCTTAACTATAGAGAAGAAACTGGTGGTTACCAGAGGGGAAGTGAGTGGGAGATGGGTTAAATGGGTGATGGGGATTAAGGAGTGCACTTGTTGTGAAGAGTACCGTTTATTGTATGGAAGTGTTTAATCATTATATTGTACACCTGAAAATAATATTACAGTGTATGTTAACCAACTGGAATTTAAATTAAAAAAAATTTAAATTAAAAAAAAAGAAGCAAAGAATTTAAAATGAAGACATTGAGTGAATCATGTTGGAAGGGAATCCTCTTACGTCATGCCTTCAGATAACTTCAGCCCAAAAGACACCTTGTCTATAGCCTCATAAGAGACCCTGGGCTTGAATGACTTGGTTAAGCTGCTCCTGAATTCCTGCCCCACAGAAACTATGAGATAAATAAATGTGTTTTTGTTTCTGTTTTTGTTTTTTGTTTTAATTTTAAACTGCTATGCTTCTGGGTAATTAGTTATGGAGCAGTAGATAACTACAGATGATTCTAATATTCCTCAAAACACCCAAATTTCACTAGGTAGGCAAGACCCTCCTTACAGGAAGGGTGTTGTTTCAGTGTAGGCAGAAGACCCTGAGAAAAACTAGAGGTTACTAAGTAGCGGGGTCGGGGGGAGGTACCGTGGGAGCTGGTCTTGAATGACAAAATCAGATGAAACGTGGAGTAGGGAAAGGGAAACTCCAAGCAAAATGAATAGAATATATCTAGCCATGAAAGTATAGAAATATATGGTCCCTAAAGCAAATTTGAAGCAGTTCATTGCAGTTGACAAAGCTTGTGTTGCTGGTGTGGGTGAAGTGGTTGATGGATCTTCAGAGGTAAGCAGGAGAAGAACAAGGAAAGGCCTTCCTTAGGTGGAAGGTAAGCTAAGATGGAATTTTAACCTGAAGGATCTTTGCAGTCATTGAAGTCTTTTCCATAGGGGAATGAGTACATTAAAAATGAGACTCAGTTAGAGGGTGATGGCAATAATTCCAGCAATAAGTGATAAATGTGAATTTAAATAAGTAGGAGTGGCCGTGGAGAGAAAGAGACGGATTGCAGAAATAACTGAGAAAATACTTCTAATGGGACTTAGCAACATTTTAATTTATGATCGAAGGAGAGCTGAGGGTGTATCAAATCTCTGCAATCACATAATTATAATCTTTCAATGTCTTCCCATTGAATACGTTACAAAGGTAAACCAAGATATTTTAACTTGGGCTTACCAGCTTTTATACTCCCATTTCTTGTTACCTACTGCCCATTTGCTTTGTGACATACTGAAATCACCTGAACCGATGATTTACTTGATCTGAACACTAAGCAGACAGTATGTTTCTCAAGAGACTAAGACTTATATGATTTTCCTTTTAAAAAACATTCTAGAACTACATATGTAGTTGGTAATCAAAATATTTGATTAACTGACTTGGACTAAATTAACACTCATTTTTATGCTTCGATTTGCCAAGTAGATAAGCAAACTCTTTATGAGGATAGAGAATATAGGAAATATAATAAAACAAGTAGACTTGAACGTATAAAATTATTAATTTTAAAGGGCTTGCGAAGTATCAACGGTGAGTCAATAGATGGTTAGTTTTTTTTTTTTTTTTTTTTTTTTTTTTTTCTGAGTGATAAGTTAAAAGGGACAAGGAAAACTTCCTGGAGAATATTTCAAAGGATAAGTAGCTACTCAGAGGTAGGAATGAAACCAAGAAATTATGTTATAGAAGCAAAAGGTGAGGACAACCTTAACAGGCAAGAAGTAATAATGGTGGCAGGTACAATGAATATTTATGAATATTTATCTATCGTGCAATTGCTGTATGCCAGACATTGTTATTAAACGGCTTACAAGTATCATCTCATTTAATAGCTACAAAAATTATGAGATAGGCACTGTTATTTTTATCCTTAACACATTAACAAATTGTGGTACAGGAAGAGAAGATAACATTGCAAATAAACATCAGGGCATAGATTCAACCTATCGTAAAATTTCAAGTTTAAACTCTTACATGTTATGTTGCAGAACATTCAAATTAAATAAAAATGCACTAGATATTTGCAATTAAAAGGTATCTGGTGACCATACCATCAATAATGTGAGCTTACCTATTGCTACATAGGAGTACTGCCCTAACACTTTTTGGTTTAAACAATGAGCATTTATTATCTTATGGAGGTCAGGAATCTGATTACGGCTTCGATGGGTGCCTCTAGCTCAAGGTATCTTGTGAAGTTATAGTCAAGCTGATGGTCCAGGCTGAGGGCTCATCTGAACACTCCATTAGGAGGTGAGGCAATCCACGGGATCCAACCTCATTCAGGTAGGTCTCTGCATGGGGCTTTCTGATACATGTAAACTAGCTTCCTCCAGGGCAAATGATCCAGGAGAGGGGGAAAAAGGACCAAAGACAAGATGGGATCACTGGCGATCATCTTGGAGGCTGCCAATCAAAACTATTTCTTATATAAAAATAATATCTATCAAACACACACATATATATATATATATTTATATATGTGTGTGTGTATTTTTTCATATGTATAACAAGAGAATGAGAGAGAGTAGACAGAGAGACAGAGAAGAAGAAAATGACAATGCACACACACAAACATATTCCCTTTGTGGTTCTATCCACAAAGAGGTCCCAGGAATAGCAATATGCCAATAAACCAGTGATTAGATTATGGTTTCTGAAAAACTTTCTCCACTAGAAAGAACTGGGACTTTCAGGTCCAAGTCAAGTAAAGTACAAGAAGGGCCCGAAAAATCTTATTGTGCCACAAATTAAGGAAAGATTCAATGAAGGAAGGTGTCTAAAAAACACAGGAACTGGCTTTAAGAGGCTACTGTTGATCAAACCTGAGCTATTTGAAGATTAAGATAAAGACAACATATTCTAAGTGAAACCATGTGTGTTTAGTACGTCAGTTTGCTAGGGTTGCCATAACAAAGTACCGAAGACTGGGTGGCTTAAATAACCTAAATTTATTTTCTCACAGTTTTGGAGGCTTCAGTCTGAGATTAAGCTGTTGGCACAAATAGTTCCTTCTGAGGACCATGAAGGAAGGCTCTGTTTCACACTTATCTCGTGTGTTTGTGGATGGCCGTCTTCTCCCTGTGTTTTCACATGTTCTTCCCTGGGTGGGACTGTGCCCAAATTTCCTCTTCGCATACAAAAACCAGTCACAATGGACTAAAGGCCAACAATACTGACCTTATTTTAATTTACCTACTTCTACAGATCCTGTCTCCAAATACAATCACATTCTGAAATCCTGGAGGTTAGGACTTCCACATATAAATTTGGGGGAGGCCAGAATTCTGCCCATAACACTTAGTGATATGAACAAATAAGTAAATGAATCACGTACAAATAACTTGATGGTATAAATATTAAGTTCTTCCATTCAATGGAATAGCAACTAATAATGATCACTTAGCAGTGGAGAAGGCTAGCATACACCTCAAAATTAAGTGATATAAGTTTGGCATTGCTGAATGTGCCTCTTGATATGATGCATGGAGAAGGACAGAGCCACCATTTCTGTAGTATTTCTACCATTTTGCCTATTGTGAAGATGCTCATCCGAACACAGCAGAACAACTCAAATTGAGGGACATTCAAAAGACCACTGATTTGCATTCTTAAAAAAATGTTAAGGTTATAAAAGACAAGAAAAAAAAAACTGAGAAACTCATCTTGGGTGAAGGAGGCCAGGGAGTTGTGACAATTACATGCAATGAATAATCTTGTGTTAGATTCTCGTTCTATGATGGCCATTGTGAGGACAATCAGCAAAATGTGTAACTTAGGTGGCAGTATTAAATTGATGTTAATTTCTAGGTATTGATGGTTGCATTGCGGTTCTTTGAGAAAGTGATCTTCTTAGGAAATACATACGAAAGTGCTAAGGGTTGATGAGGCATCGTGACTGGTGAATAATAGAGCAAATATGGCAAAATACTGAATATTGAGGATTCCAGATATTAGAAGATTGCAAAAATGAGAGTTCTTTGTACTGTTCTGTAAATGTTTCTATAAAATTGATCTCAGTTTTCTAAATGCCTCCAAATATACAACCACATAAGTAAATAGACCCAAATATTTTTTATAAAAATTCTTTCCAAACTTTGTAGAAGGGATCCACTCCCCATGCCTGATCTCTAGCTCACCAGATATTTCTACTCATCACTAACACACCTGATAATCCTTTTATATGTTGTGACCCGTTTGGATGCATATGTTAGAAAAAGTAAACAGTGTTGTTCTAAATGTGCATGTTTTTATTGCATTTTGCTATAAATCCCTTTTAGTATTCTATACTATTAAAACTCAGCACTAATTTTAAGTGAATATTCATGAATATTCATGCTGTTCACTGCTTTTAATTGTTACAGTGTATTTCTAAGAAACCACAGTGCTTTATTTAGCCATTCACCTAGAGTCAGACAAGTAAGTTCCCTCCAATTCCTAACTGGCATAGACCAACCTACAATGAACCACTTTGTGTATATATAGTTACTAATCTGTGTAAGAGTTTCTCCTGGACAGAGCTAGGTTTCAAATTGCTGAATTGTAACATGCATGTATACTTTATTTCTCGAAACACTACCAAATTTATTTCCAAAATGGCTATAACAAAGATAATGTGTAAATCATCCAGATTACCTTTTTGTATATATTGAAAGTCAGGGATTCAACTTTATTTTGCCCACAAATTGAGCAAAGTTTTTAATCAGAATCCTCTAAAAATTCAACATATCTCAGAGGAAAATATCACACGATTTATCAACAGAACCCTTAAGTGGATATATACTTTAGCAAGCACTAATGATTCAAAAACTAAGGAAAACAGAAATGGCTAGAAACTAATTGAACATGATGAAATCAGAACCAAACCGAACAAACAAGAAAGACAACAGCACTAACAAAATGTTTAAAAAGTTACCTTTCAATCCAGGAAGAAGACAGAGAGAGCCTTTACTCTACCTGTTGAAAGTAGACTATTCATGTCTCAGATCTTGTAGACAACAGCGTAAGATATGAAAAAAAGTGTAAATATTGAATAAAAAATAATGTTTTTGCTCAGAGCTAATATGGCTGCATACATAAAATATTCAATAACTCAATTAAAAGCCTTTTAAATTAATACAAACCATTTAGTAAGATGACGGGCTATAAAATAAATATGCAAAACCATCAGCTTTTATGTATATTAACAATCAGCGAGATGTAAGTCAAACAGTATCTTCATCTTCAGAATCGCCTGAGCGGCTCAGTCATTTGAGCATCCAGCCCTTGATTTTGGCTCAGATCATGATCCCAGGGTCATGGGATTGAGCCCTGCATCCTGCTCCATGCTTAGCATGGAGCCTGCTGAAGATTCTCTCTGTCCCTCTGTCCCTCTCCCCTGCTTGTACTCTCTCTCTCCAAAAAATAGGAAAAAAATAGAGAAGGAATATTACATTATTTTTTAAACCCTTTCAAGATTTTGATATTTCATATTCATGTTTTTCCCCCAGCCATTATCCTAATCTTCCATACTGCATTACACTGTGGTTTGAATAGAGCAGCCATATGGTAAACTTAAAAAAAAAAATTAATCTGGGCGCCTGTTGGTTAAGGGTCTGGCTTTTGATTTAGGCTCAGGTCATGATCTCACAGTTTGTGAATTTGAGTCCCATGTCAGGCTCTGAGCTGACAATGCAATGCCTGCTTGGGATTCTTCCTCTCCCTCCTTCTCTCTGCTCCTGCCCACTTACACACATGCGCACACACACACACACACACACACTCACACACACACATACACACACATACACACACACTCTCTTTCTCTCTCAAAATAAATTAATTAAAAAAATTGAATCAATCCCTCTGTCTCGGTGGGTTTTTTTTTTTTTTTTTTTGCCCTTATAGGCAAAAATATATGAAAAACAAGCCAATTTACTAATTTTCAGACAGAAGGATCTATTTTTTAAACTTTTATTTAAATTCTAGTTAGTTAACATACAGTGTAATGTTCATTTCAGGTGTACAATACAGTGATTCCATACTTGCATACAACATTCGGTGCTCATCACAAGTCCTCTCCTTAATCCCCATCACCTATTTAACAGAAGGGTCTATTTTAAATTGGTTGTAAAGTGTGAAGACAGGCCCATTCTACGCCTTCTTTGCTGCTCTCCTATCTCATTTTATCACATTGGTTAGCCCATTCGGTTTTCCACCATAAGACATGGGTTGAATATTCACCTTACTAATGTCTTACCATTGCAGTTACTTGTCTGAGCAGATTGGCCAAAAAATGCTGAAAGATATGTGGCACTATTTTTATTCATCTATTGTCTTCTGCTTTTAAGGAAGTAGCACCTTTCATGATAGCACTAGTGAACAGCTGTTGCTTAATTTCTGTAACTGATCATTACTGGGAATTGCCAAAAGAATTGTTGTCACTCAGGTTATTTGTCCAAATGTCATTACATCTTGCTTACAATTTATATGCATTGAGGAATTAAAAAAAAAAACAAATTATAAGATATAGACATCAACTCACAGCTATGGAGTTTGGAATCTATTTGAAAGATATTCAGATTAATACCATTTCATATCTTTTTTTTTTTTTTTTTTAATTTTTTTTTTTTTCAACGTTTATTTATTTTTGGGACAGAGAGAGACAGAGCATGAACAGGGGAGGGGCAGAGAGAGAGGGAGACACAGAATCGGAAACAGGCTCCAGGCTCTGAGCCATCGGCCCAGAGCCCGACGCGGGGCTCGAACTCACGGACCGCGAGATCGTGACCTGGCTGAAGTCGGACGCTTAACCGACTGCGCCACCCAGGCGCCCCAATACCATTTCATATCTTAATGTTAGCACATTTTAACGAGAAGTTTGAAAAACTGTTTGTAAAGTGCTGACCTAGAAAGAAGCCTCTAAAAAAATCATTTGCTATGGATTTCTAACAGAACTAAACACTCCTCTGTTCTGTATTTGCTATCAATTTCTTGTCAGATACAATTCAAAACTCTGATCCTGATCCTTTACAACTTAAACAAGGCAGAGAAGAAGTTTTGCCCTTTACTGAATTCTGCTTTTAAACAAGGCGTGTTTTCAAGACACATACAGTGGTAGACATTTTTTAAAGTGACAAAAGTGAATGGATAATTATTCAATTATTAATTAGAACCCAATTTTTTGACTGCAGAAGCTTGCACAATTACGACTTCCCATAATGGCTAATATGTAGGTGTTCTGCTTTACCGTAAAAAAAAAAAATCGTATAAGCCTTCCTCGTGTCCTAATTAGATAAATAAGGTACTTTTAGCATAGTGCTGTATGCTATACAAGGTACTTTCAGCATACATCATTCCATTCAATAAATTGCAATTCTAAAATTGCCACAAAATCTTCAGTATTATTCCAAATCATTTTGATCTAAGTGAAGACTGTGCCCCTTTGAAAATAGATTGAATCCAGAAGACACCCTACATAGACGACATATTTTCGTATCTGAAAGAGATTCTGTGAATAGTGGTAGCCATAGATTTCATTAATTGGAGACAAATCACACGTCCTGGATTCTGTAAGAGTGATAGCTCGTAAAATAGTACTGTGACAAGTCAAAATAATCAAATTGTGTTGATAAAGTCGAGGGATTCCTTACTCTGACCAGCACCAGCTCTGTAATTGGTAAACACTAAATGCAAAATGAACATTTAAAGCCCGTTCTTTAAAAATTATTCAGAAGTTGAAGTCTGTGGGGCACCTGGGTGGCTCAATGGGTTAAGTGTGCAACTTTGGCTCAGGTCGTGATCTCGTGGTTTGGGGGTTGAAGCTCTGCATCGGGCTCTGTGCTAACAGCACAGAGCCTGGAGCCTGCTTCAGATTCTGTCTCTCTCTCTCTCTCTGTCTCTCCCTCTCTCTCTCTCTCTCTCTGAACTTCCCCAACTCATGCTCTGTCTCTCTCCATCTCTCAAAAATGAATACATATTAAAAAATTAAAAAAAAAGTTTGAAATTTGCAGTAGCAAAGCATTAAACCACACATGGAAAAATTTCTGACTGTGGTTCCTTGCGTGACTGCACAGATTTCATGCCTAAGAAGATGGCTCTGATTATAACAGTATATGTGCAATAGATTAATAGTAATAAAATATTTGTGTGAAAACTACTATGTGCCAGACAATGTTGAGTTTTTGTGTCCTACATCACTTTTCACCCCCAGAAAAAAAAGACTGTGAGGAGTAGTATTTATTGTCTCATTCTAGGGATGAAGTAACTGAGGCTAAGATTTTTGCAAATTCATCCCATGTCTTTAGGAATGTAAAATGTTTCTATTCTTCATTTTTTTCCTGCAATGGATTTATATTTAATTAATGATTATAACTTATAAGGAGGGGGGTTTTCAAAGGGGGTTACTCTAATAATGAAATTTGGAAGATCGACTGAGTTCAGCTGAGGAAGAAGACGACTCTTGTCAACCTCCCTTCTCCTGGTCCCAGTCTTGACTTTGTGGCACTCCTACAAGCTTCTTTTTCATAATTTTGGGTATTTCCACAGGCTGGAAGATTTTTCTCTCACTTTCAAACTTGTTGCAGCTTCTCCGATTTGATTAACATACAGTTAGAGATAAAATATGTAAGTAATTTTAGTTCCTGCTTTATCTATGAATGCAAAGCTTGGATGAGGATTTGGTTTTCACTCCTTCCATATCTCCTAGTAACGCTTCTTCTAGATTTTAGCACAAAATGAAAGTGGTCTGAACCAGAAAGATGCTACAATGGGGAGGAAACCTTGCCTTTTGCAAATGTCTAAGTGGTATCACTACAGCTAGGATAGACAAGCCTCAAGGTCTACATTTATGCTCTACATATCCATAACCCATTTGTTTTTTTGTTTCAAGTTTTTATTTAAATTCTAGTTGACATATAGTGTAATACTGGTTTCAGGAGTGGAATTTTAGTGATCATCACTTACATATAATAAATACCCAGTGCTCATCCCAAGTGCCCTCCTTAATATCCACCACATATTTACCCCACTCCCCACTCCTCTCTAGCAACCCTCAGCTTGCCCTCTATCATTAAGAGTCTCTTATGCACAATCCATTTTTGACCATTGTATGCTGTAGAAAAATCATCTTTGTTCATCATATAATATGCTGGCAATTCCATGGTCAAGACCTTAAAATTAATTACATTTTTCATTTTTTTAAATAATATTGTAATGAACATGTTTTTGCATATATATTTAATTTTCCTTGAAGATATCTCATTGGGGTGAAATCTCAAAGGAGTCATTACTGACTCAGAGGCTATGTACTTTACTGAAATCAACTTTAAACCATTTTCGTGATTATAAAGAAGATTACAAGGTTATTTTAGACAGTGAGAAACTACGTAAAATACAAAGATAAAATCACCTCAAATTAGAATAAACAGAATTAGTCACTGTTAGAATTTTAGCATAGATTTCCTCATCTCAGTCATATTTCTCTCTCTTTCTGTAGGCATGCAAACACGCATGAATGTATGTGTGTAAGCATGTATATTTGAAATAGCTGTCATATTTATACTTTATATATATATTCGCGTTTATGTGTTTTTCGCTTAACATTTTAGCGTTAGCTTTTTACTGGGGCATTAAAAATATCCCCAGTTATAGTTTTTACTGTCTTTACACTAGCTGAAAGAGTTAGGCTATATTTCCACAATTTAGCCTTTTGCCCACCATTGAGATTTAATTTCAAATGGGGGCTCATATATAAATATAGCTGTGAGGAATACAATTTGTGAATATTTTCCTAAGTCAAAAATTTTTTTAAGAATTTATTTTTGTTATTTTTTAAAGTTTACTTATTTATTTTGAGAGAGAGAAAGAGAGCAGGAGGTGGGACAGAGACAGAGGGAGAGAGAGAATCCCAAGGTTCTACTGTCAGTGCAGAACCCAACTCCAGGCTCGAACTCATAAACCATGAGATCATGACCTGAGGCTGAAATCAAGAGTACGATGCTTTACCTACTGAGCCGCCCAAGTGCCCCTTACGCCAAACTAAAAAAATAAATAAATAAATAACAATGTGAAAATATACTCTTTTTTTAGACTGCTGGCTTACTCTTTATGAAAGCCATACTCATTTACACACCATCGTGAGTGCTTCAGAGTGCCTATTTCACTGCCAGTTTTGAGAATTAAATGACTTTTAAGCCATTACTGATTTGATTCAGTAAAAATTATTTTTCATTGTTTTTACTTGCTTATCTTGAAAAGGTGTTCAAATGTACATCAGCCATTGTCAAGTATCTACTCTGTTACCTTGTTTGTGATGTACAGTTATTTATTACAAATTAAAAGTATTAATACTTTGCAAATATGCTACAGATATTTTCCCATAGTTTTCCTCTTTATAGTAGCCAATTATTTATATACTTATGTGTCCATTTCTTGTAAAATCTTCAACTAAAAGAAACTGGAAAGAGGTTCCGGGAAAATGGAAAATGTTTATAGGTGAGATGGTTCTAAGCGTCGGTATCATCTAGTAGGTAAGTTGCTTTAGGAAGGACAATTGACTGGAAGGGTATTACTACCAGTCAATGGTAGTGGGGGTTTACACTACAGGGAAGTTCACACTAAGTTGAAGAGTCTCCCTCCCTGCTTCTCCCCTTTCTGTTACTTTTTTTTTTCCTTTTTGAGTAGTAATATGCGATTTGTTACCATGACTTAAATTATTTTCTACCCATTTGTTGATGGTGGTAGTTTTAAATAGGAATTATGACTTTCTAAAAATTTATCAAATGCGTTTTTGGAATGTCTGTTGACCATAAGGTTTCTCCATCTTTGACCCACTAGCCTGATTAATTATAGTGATGTAATTTTATGAAATAAAATTGAACACTTGAAGTCAATTCTTTTTGGTTATGGTTTGTCTCTGTTGGCTGGATTTGCATGTAGTTTACTTAGAATATTTGTAGGATGAGTGAGATTAGTCTGTTTTCTTTTCCTTGTTTTTGCACATAGTAGCTTTACAAAATTTATTGGAAACTTTATAGGTTCCGCTTTCTCTGAATTAATTTACATAAAGTGAGAATTATCATATTTATGAAAATTTAACAGAGCCCTCATATAAAACTTTATGGAACCAGAATATTTGGATTTCTTTTTATTTTATAGCTTTTTGATGTCTTTCATGAGTAATAATCTGTTTCTGGTTTTATGGTATTTCTATTATAAATTTCTAAATTCATTTTTAATATAAAGTAATATATTTTATTATGATTTTAAAACTTGTTAGCATAAATTTGCCAAAGTAAGGTTTTACAGTTTTTAATATATTTTTCTTACTCTTCATGTTTGTGTACTTTCTCTGTTTTCCTTCCGTAACTATAATTTTGATCATTTTCATAAAAAAGTTTCTCTGTGCTACGTTGTAGGTATATTTTAATTATATAGTTTTTTATCTCTACATTTACCTTTATGGTTCTTTTACCTCCTATTGTTAAAAGTTCTTTGTTATTTTTTCTTATGTTAGGTTTAAATGATCAATTTATTTACACTTTGATTTTATTTGAAAATTAAAATGTCCTTTAAGTAAATATTTTCTAATGAATACAACTTTGGCCATAACTTATACATTTTGAAATGCAAAATGTTAAATATAATTATTTTCAGAATATTTGTAATTAAATTCTTATTTCTTTGATCAACTTTATTTTAAAATTACAATTTTATTTTATCATAGTTAAAAAACAGGAAAATACTGTACCATATGCAGTCATCAATAATTTGACTTTTTTAGTGTTTATTTATCCTTCCTGCTTTGTGAGAGTGAGAGTAATGCTAGATACCATAATAAATAAATGCTCAAATTTCATGGTATATCTCAAAATTTTTCTCTCCTTTATATAATTTATAGTCCATTGTGGATTTAATGGTTAATGGTTACCTTTTTTCTGCTTTGTGATTGAGGGACATAACTTATGGCTTATTCCTTTCCTTCCCTTCCTTTTTTTCTTTTAATGGCTAAGACCTCAGAATTATTCTCTTCCATATTTTACTTCTAATATAACATTAATACGTGTCTTATATATTTTCCATTCTTGTGTCATTCTCTTTTTTTAAATTTCAATCTGTTATTAGTTCCCTAAATTAGTAATCTTTTTCTTCATGAAGTATCTTTTTCTGAAATTATATTGTAAAGAAATCCTACCACCAGAATCTTATGGCAACATTCTTTTTTTTTTCTTTTTTGTTTTTATTATGAAAGCATGGGCCTCACTTAAGACTTACTATAGCCTCTACTAAGTTAAACTTCCAGAGTAAATAAGATACACCTTTCTGTTTCAGAACCAATGTTCTAGAAGAATCCCAACCCTTTACTCCACCTGTCTTTCCAAACTTTACGGAAAAAGGTTAACATGGATCAGTTGAAGACAAAAAAGACCATTGAACTGCATGAATGCTTTGGGTTGGACCTTACTGTCTAAAGCACAAGGGCTAATGCTTCTTACATCCTCATGGTCTAGACTATAAGTTCTCTCTTTCTGCACAATCACTTTGTTTCTCCCTTTGAATGCTCATCACTCTTTGAAATAAACTGTAGTTTCTCTCTTGGATACACTTTCTCTTACAATCTTACTTCGTTAGTGTTTCAAAAGATTGTTAAAGCTGCGTATGATTTTGGAGGGAATCTCATTCCCTGGCTAAGCAGTAACTGGAATGGGATCCAGGATAAAGAAGTTAATGGGTCCTCTTACCTGGACAGGCAGCAATATCATAAGTCACATTTGGACCATAACTGTTAACAAAGCCAGGTTTATTCAAAGGGATTTAAAATGTATACTAATATACAATGTTTACCTAACCTTGTCCATCTATTTAGTGATGGTTTTCCAGAGTATCAGAACCATCAGCATCTATTTATCTTTTTCTTTCTTTCTTTCTTTCTTTCTTTCTTTCTTTCTTTCTTTCTTTCTTTCTTCTTTCTTTCTTTCTTTCTTTCTTTCTTTCTTTCTTTCTTTCTTTCTTTCTTTCTTTCTTCTTTCTTTCTTTCTTTCTCTATCATCTTTCTATAATCCAGAGATTCATTCTAAGGAATTAGCTCATGTGATAGTAGAAGTTTGGCAATTCCAAAATCAGATGGGGTAGGTTGACAGGCTAGAGACTCACAAAAGAGTAGCAGTTCAAGTCCAAAGACAGTCTGCTGGCAGAATTCCTTCTTCCTCAGGGGAGGTCAGTCTTTGTTCCATATAAGTCCACCCACACGGTGGAGGGCAATCTCTTCACTCGAGTCCACTGATTTAAATGCTAATTTTATTAAAAAAAAACTTTTACAGAAACATGCCGAATAATGCTTGACAAAATATCTGGGCACCCAGGCCAAGTCAAGTTTACCCGTAAAATTGCCAATCACGTTATCTGCATATGGGTCCCACAGATACAGGGACTCTGGGAGGAAAATATTGTGGTGCTGTTCTTCATGGCTATATTCATCACACTCAAAGCACAAATCAGATAGTGTTTAACAGTGCCTAAAGTATTCTATTTCCTGTCATACATACTCCCCCCCCCACCCCGAAGTATGTCTTTTTCTACAATTGGGATAATCTATTCTTCTACACCTTTTGGTTATAGTCTTCCTAGGCCTCTTGCAAGGCTGATCTCCCCTCATCCTTACTTATTTTACATTACTTGTTTCCAAAATAGCATTAATGAAATCCTTTTTGGCTCTCATGCTACCCGAATGTGCTATACATCCACTTCTCAGTATTTAACATTGGAGACCTGTTGGACATTTCAGTGGTCAGGTTAGTGATCTAGAAGGCTGAGCAATGGGAACTAGGGTCCTAATCTAACAAGATACACTTATGTTAGCATCATTTTTTTTTTAAGTGAAACTGAAAGTGCTGATGTGAGATACATGCACACATGCACACACAGATATAAACACACACACACACACACACACATATGTATTAAATGGAATTTTCTATTTAGTCTAGGCTCTTTTTTTTTTTTTTTTTTAGGCTTTTCTATTGAGGCAAACTGTTTTTCTGGTGCCATGTCTTGCTGTATGGCCGTGATGGTAATCATAGGGAAAAGCCCCATGGCCTGTGACTTACTCTTCATTGTGGTTGATATAGATTTTGGAATTCCTACAGAAACTGGTTCCAAATGTTGTTTGTTTTACTAGGAAATGGATCCCAAGTGGAGATCCTACTTGACTCATGTCTGTCCCAATTTGTAGTCAGTTACCTCACAAATTGGGAGAGGGACTGCTAGGATTCTGCGGCACTTTTGCCTCAAAAATTCCTTATAGGTTTCCACTTAAAAACTATAATAAATTTGTTAAAGATATAAGCGATTTTAAGTTCTTGTTTAAAAAAAAATAACTGATCTTATTTTTAGGCACTTGTTTCAGCACAGAACAGTCCTTCTGTGGTATTTTTTTTTCTTATTCCCCTGAGATTTATGTCTATTTCTGATTCTGTTCCCCAAGCCCTCTGAGAGAATAGGAAGACAATGAACTCATTTGATTTTTGTTTTAGCAATGCCTGTCTTTTCAGTCCGTAAATTGCTCTGACCATCTGTAAGAAACTCCACTCTCTCTGTCACTGACCTTTTGTTCCTTCCATGCTTGAAAAATGTCTTATTATTTGTCTTAACGTCTTCTGCAATCTCCTTTTCATTTGCCACCTTGCCTTTTCTTATCGTATTTTTCTTTTACACTTCAAGCTTCCAAATCATCTATATATTCATAGATTTTGCATGAGCTTTTCCTACCCTGATACTTCTTGGATTTGGTGCGGGGAGTGCAAGAAATGCCCCAGTGTCTTTATGTCCTGCTGCAGTGCATTTAAATGTATAAAGCCTAATTAATTTGAGCTTTTCCTTACTTCTACTTTAACTTTCAAATTGAAGTAGTAAAAACAGTATTCACTTAGTCATTAAACAAATTTAATACTAAGTATCTACTGTGATTTAATAGATGTCATTTGTCATAATTAAATTCAACTTTAGAAAAAGCGTATTTTTCTTGGGTTTTAATATCATGTGTTTGCATTTTCCCTACCTTTTTATTTTTATTTATTTATTTATTTTTGCTTTCAGTTTTAGTCTTCAGAAGTGTATATAGAACTCATGAATATTGCAAAATCTAATGGAGACATTTTCACTATAGCCCTATAGGTAAAATGTTCTTTTTTATGTGGGTATCCACTCTCTCTAATACACATCTTTGTCAAAAATAATAAATGGGACAGTTTCTTAAAATATCTGAATATTTTTTCACAGTTTTCTGTTTATGTAAGGAATGTTACTTCGATGAGAGTTTCTAGAACTATCTGTAACTAATAACTAATCTATAGCTAACAATTCTAATGCCATGACCATGCCTGAATCCCTCTGTACAGTGTATGAGCTGCTACAGTTGAAGCAGGTCTGGAAGGCTCAGGTTCTCTGCTGCCTCCATAGTCACGTGGAAAAGCTTCAGTGACTCTGGGACTTGCTGGACTCAGAAGTTTATAATGTTTAAAAATGTTTGACATGATATTTCTACAAAATCAAGACCAAATAAGCAAGCCATGAATTTAAGGCCAGTGATATTCTTTAATGTGGCTTGAAAAAAAACCAAACAAACAAAAAACAAAAAACAAACCTTTGATATTTACTGAATGCTTATCACATGCCAGGCACTGGTATAAGAAATTGACATGGATTAATATGTATAACTTTTTTTAAAAAAGTGTAAAAGAAGTATTTTTATTGGCTTCATTTTGTAGATGAGGAAACTCAGGAAAGGAGCGTTTAGGTAATGTGTCCAAGTTCATATAAAGAGTAAATGGAAGTGATGGATTTGAACTCAGGCTGTCTTCCTCTATAGTTCAAGTTCTTAACCAGTCTACCACAATTGTGTGATAGTATCCATCTATCTATCATCTTCAGTTATCTACCAATCAATTACCTATCTTTAAATTAATAGAAATAAGCACACATTATATAACCTTGAAGACTCTGTTACTATAAAAATGCATGATGATAATAAACAGTGTGGCCAAATAACCTGGCTACAGAATTTTAGCAACATTTCAAGACTTTTTAGGGATTGCTCCAGAAACTAAAACAGGAAACATTAGTTTAGCAATCTAAAAAGATTTAGTATTATACCAATGCCCATTTTGAGACTTTATATATCACATCACTGATGTTGAAACCTTCTCAGACACAGAATAGCCACCATACAATGATATTTTTGCTTTGAATCTTGCCATGTAAGAAAATTATAAAAGGAACAAAAATAATCCTTAATATTTATCCACATTTCCATTTTTTAAATCTCTTCCTTAAGTATATCAGAGTTTCCATTTGGTATCATTTCCTTTAGACTGAGGTCTGGAGTATCTCTAATAAGGTAGGTTTCTGGCAATAAATTCTCTCTTTTGCTTACCTAAAAATATTTTCCTTTCTTTTCATGTATACGTATACAGCATATAGATTTCTGAGGAGACTTTTGCTTTTCAACATTTAAATGCCATTATTTGACCTTTATTGGTTCTGACAAAAAGTTGGCCTTAATTTGTATTATTGTTCCTCTGTATATATTATGTTATTTTTTCTGGAAATGGTCAAGGTTTTCTCTTTATATTTTATTTTCACATTTTAACTATGATGTTACTTAATGTACTTTGTTTTATATTTAATCTGCTTTAGTTTCATTGAGTTTTCTTTTTTTTTTTTTCATTTTAGACAGAGAGGGAGAGCATAAGCTGGGGAGAGGGGCAAATGGAGAGAGAAAGAGAGATAGAGAGAGACAGAGAGAGAGAATCAAGCAGGGTCCACACTCAGTGTGGGGATCAATCCCACAACCTTGGGATTGTGACTTGAGCTGAAATCAAGAGTCAGATGCTCAACAGACTGAGCCACCCAGCCACCCCATGAGCTTTTTGGATCTATGTAAGTGGTTGCTTTTTTCAAAACTGTTAGAAAAATTCTAATCGTTAACTCATCAAATATTTTTTTCTGCTACCTTATCTCTCTCTTCTCTTTTGATACTTTCCAAAACACACATATGTTAGACTCTTTGTCCTTGAGATCCTTTTTTTTTTTTTAAAGTAAATTCTGTGCCCAAAGTAGGGCTGGAACTTATGGCCCCAAGATCAATAGTCCCGTGCTTTACCAACTGAGCCAAGGAGGTACCCCTCTGTTCTCTTATTTTTAATTGTTTCCTCTTCATTCTTGAGACTGGATCATTTCTATGATTGTCTCTTTGAGATCACTAAACTTTTTTTCTATCATCCTCAATCTGCTGTTAAGTCCATGCAGTGATTTTATCATTTCATATTGTATACTTTTAAGATCTAAGATTTCTGTTTTATTCTTCTATAGTTTTTATTCTTTTTTTTTAGATTCCTTGTATGCTAAATCATTAAGATCACATTTTCTTTTGAGTCATTAAACAAACTTATTATAGCTAATATCTGTTAATTTCAATGCCTGGACTATCTCAGGTTTTTTTGTTTGTTTTGTTTTTTGTTTTCTTGCCTCAAGTTATTTGTTTGTTTTGTTTTTTGTTTGTTTTGTTTTGTTGTTTTGTTTTTAGTGGCTGTTTTTTTCCCCTTGATTTTTGATAACATATTCCTGATATTTGTAATTTTTATTGAATCCTTCGTGAAGTTTGTATTTTATTGTTGTTTTCTTTGCAAAACTTTGATATTGATTCATTAAATAAGGTATTATAATTCAATACTTTATGATTTATTTTTAACCATGATAAAAATCTACTCTATTATGTTCATATTTGAAACTGCATCGTTTGAACATTCGCCATCATTTCTTTCTTTGAATGTTTATGTATTTATTTCAAGAGACAGAGAGAGCACAGGAGAGCAAGCAGGAAAAGGGCAGAGAGAGAAGGATAGAGAGGATCCCAAGCAGGCTTTGTGCCGTCAGTACAGAGCCTGAGGCAAGGGGCTTTTTATACCAGCAACCTGTGAGATCATGACGTGAACCGAAGTCGAGTCGGTTGCTTACCCAGTGCCCCCATCACTCCTTAAATAATAAATACTTGCTATATTTTTTAATTACCAGGAAAATGTATATGTGAATACTTAAATTTGCTAAGAAATCACATGATTATGAATTAATTTTGTTTCACTATAATAAAACTTATGAACAATAATAATAGAAATAGCAAAATTTAAAAGTCAGCATCTTATACTTTGAGTTGTTCTTATTTATTTATTTTACCCAAAGGGCTTATATCCAACTGTTTGATTAAGATTTCTTCTTATGTTGGCAAAAATAGTCAAATACTTTTGGTTGGCCCTATTTTCCAAGGTGGTAGTAATTTTCACAAATCTTTCTTTAAAAAAGCAGCTTCTTCTTTTTTAATCAAGGTGGGCTATGGTGATGAAATGTATTATTTTATAATATTCTTTGAGAAAATAATGCAAAATAATGAGTAAAGTAGTAATGCAATCCTACAATCAATCTTTTATATTCATTACTTTTAGACTTCTAGATATCGGTTCTCTTATGATATTGCTTATGAAGAATGCAGGGTCATTTGCTTTCTAGTTACACATGAGTAAACTGCCAGACCTAACCTTTGTTCTGCTTGCTAGAATGGTCCATCTTGCTCCTGTTCAGCATGAACAAGGCAGCCCCAGCTAATTGGGCAATTAAAATTAAGGAGCATGCAGCACAAAGAGATTCTCCACATTCAACTCAACTCAGCAAAAAATATTGTTAATTCAACATTAAAATGAACTTCCATTTTAAATAAACACTAGGCTTTGTATTGCTCCTTGCTGGACCTAAGGCTAATATTTTTATCTTGCTGAAAAAAAGTTTAGGTTGATGGGACAATATTAAGTATTAAGTTTCGGGTGCTTTTTCTACCATGAAAGTGCCTGTCTGGAACATCTTGACCAATTTTTATGGCAGGGATATAGACAATGTCAAAATTCAAAGCAGGTTGTAGCTTGTGGTGAAAATAAATCTGTTTTTAGGAGCATAGTATAAGGTTTGACTAATTCTTTTACCATTATACTGCTGCTTCTATTCTTTGAATTGAGCTGTCCTAGAGGTACTAGACTCTAAATTGTTTGTATCATTCCATATATTTAAAATAGCATACATATAAATATATACTTACATAATGGCTATATATGATTTGTGTGTATAAATTTCTGATGATATCAGTTTAAAAAAAACAGAACTTTCTCTTTTTTTGCTATCCTTAGGAAATATGCTTTAAACTGTTCTTTTCTTTTTAAATTTTGATTTAATTCCTTGATTCATATTATACTATTTTCTGTTGCATTATTTACAATAATCAATAATTTTCTCCATCTTTCTGCCTGATAAACAGCATTCTCAAGTTTTTATTTATTATATTCTTGCACATACCTCCACTGTCTTTCCAGCTGGAACATTTACTGTTAGTGCCTCAGGTCTGTTATGTAAGGTCAGAGATTTGTTCAGTCTTAGCAAGCAGCTAGAGAGATCATCTCTCTTTTCTTGGTGATATGTAAATGAAGCCTTTAAAACAATCACTTTGACTTCTCTAGACCCTGCCTTTGGTTTTCAGAGGTCATTTAATTTAAAGTGATCATGGTCTGGATCACAATTGGCATTGTGTATTCTTCCATTTTGTTACAATGGCACTCTTCTGTTCCATGTGAAAAAAAATCTTAGCACATCTAATGATGTTGCTTTCCTTAGGGCTTCAAATGCAAAGTAAAAGATAAATCGAGCACAGGGGAGAAAGAAGACTTATTTACGTGGAAGTATGCCTTTGTTATAAACATGAAGATGATGGTTGAAATGTTGAAGGGCTAGCAATTACAATCAGTATGTGAGTTCATATAATTTGCTTTCTGCACTACTCCATAATCCATATTTTTTCTGAATATATATATATATATATACACACACATATATATATTTATATATGTGTGTGTATATATATATATATATATATATATATATATATATATATAATACTTCCTGGTTTTCCTTAGTATCTGCAGCCATTTTAATGTATTGTTGATCCTGTCAGTGAGGATAGTACATTATCTTATCCATTAGCAAATGCCACTGTAGGGAAATACTATTGCAGGAAATATGCAGTCACCAATATTTTATATGTGACCATGGATAGGATGCAAAATATACTAAACCATTGATTACCAGCACAGTTTGTTCATACCATGAATTTTTTTACAACTGTATAAGTTAATCAACTGCATATGACTTTTCAGAGTGCACAGGTATAATACATGTAATGGGTCTCAGGAATGCATGTGCCAACCTGAACCAAAAAATTAGTAGATTTAGTTTAAAAAATATTTTGTATATCTAAATTCTGAAATTTGATGCTAAAATGCCCATGTTGGCCTTATAGTATGCAATGATAGTTGACGTTTAGAACCAAATCTTGTTTGCCACAGATACATTGAGAAGGTGATAGAGACTGACATCAAAAGACCAAGCTAATAGTCTGTAATGTGGAGGCTTCATGCTTAACTTCATTAATGTCACTTTCTGTTATGGGCTCACTCTTGTTAAGAGTGTTTCTAGCTTCAAGGAAGAATAGCAATAAACTATCTACAAGTAGAATGGCAGACAAGCAAAGATTTTGGCCACAAATCTCTTCTCTCTGTATACATATTAACTCTGCTTCTGACATAGATATCAGAGCGTCGTCTTTAAATTTTTTTCAGAGCATTGCCTTAAAGTGAAGACAATGTGCATTTCATGCTTTAAACGAAACAGTTTTAGCGATAAGGTCAACAGCAACTAAATTCTAAAGCCTTGCTGTACAGACTATGCCGTGGAGTAACGGCATCAACATGACGTACCTGCGCACAGCTTAGACATGCAGCTAATTAAGTCCACCTTGGACTCCTAAACCATAGTTGGCATTTTAATAAAGCTCCAGGCTATTTGAATTCTTAGTCAAGTTTGAGAAGCATTTCTCTAAAATACCCTTAGTTTGCCACATGTTGAATACTATTTTTTAGAAAAATATTTAATGTTTTATTTGTTTGGGGGGGGGGGCGTGCAGAGAGAGAGGGAGACACAGAATCTGAAGCTGTCTGCACAGAGTCGGATGTGGGGCTTGAGCTCACATACCTTGAGATCATGACCTGAGCCGAAGTGGGACTCTTAACTGACTGAGCCCCCCCAGGTGCCCTTAAATCCTGTTTACCTATGACCCAATAGGGCTTGTTTCTGTATGTGCCGAGAAAATAATAGGAGCCCAAGTACACAAATATTGTACAAGGTGCTGGAGCATGCCAACAGAATATGAGTGCCTGTGAAGACTTGTGTTATGGACTCAGATTGGAAGTTATAAATCCTATGACACGAGCAGGAATTTCTTAGGGGAGTATGGCAACCAAAATGTTTCAACTGCAGTAATTAGTTCATTAGAGGAACGTGGTAATATCTAGTTTTTGCTCAAGTCATACAGCATGTTTTTATTACCTTGTTCTACAATATTTCTAATGATCAAAGCAGAAACAAAATCCTTTTTATAACAGGTGAATCTAAATTTGAAATAAATACGTTAAATGAAAAGAGTCTGCCATCAATTTTTCTTATTTCTGAAGCACGTGAAGATTTTTTATATTACAATTTTTAATAACGATTCATTATGCAATTGTGAATACATTTTTCTATGCTGAAGGTAGTTGTTTGGTGTGGGCTTTCTTTTCTGCTGTATTTTAAATATAGATTTGCTTTAATTTTTTCAAGCATTCTTTAATTTCTAATTATTATTTATTGGTTCGCTAACATGTTCTAACTGGCATGGGCCCTTTAGAAATTCCCTATGGGTATTCACACTGTTCGTTTCTCTTTTTGAGAGCAAATGTATATGTATGTATGCTCTGCCAAGGTACTAAGCTGTATAATCCTCACAAGTTAAATTTAGATTTTTCTAGGTATCAGTGATGCCTTAAGTACATCACCAAAAAAAAAGAAAAAGTTACTTATTCACTCTGGAGTTTGGAAAGGAATGTGAAATTTTCACTGAAAAATGATTTACAGTTCTTGGAAACAAAATGTATTATAAATATGAAAATGGTAATGGAATTTCTCAAATGTATACTTTTGAATTTCTGGCAATTTGGGGAGAAAAGGGGGTGAAATATTTTGAATTTTTTTTTCCAAGTTGTTTTGAATTGCACTATTTCTAGCTCTAGTATTTCATAATGAATCTGGACATTTTCTGGCAAAGACGCATCTGTGAGCTACTGCAAGATAATTCTGTAGTACATCAAAGAAATTAATGACAGAAAGAGTTAATTCTATTTCTAAAAGAAATAGCTGCTTTGTGGAGCTAGAAAGAAGTTGAGGCTACTGGGATAATCTGAGTCAATTATATTGAATTCACATAGGGTGATTATGTTGTACTCAGCCCCTCCCTCTGCCAGCTGTTCTTAATCAGTCCTGACTCCTTAGTTCAACTAATGCCCCTACAATGCTGATTCTGTCTTGCTCAAGCAAGACTCCTTAATAATTGCCCCCTCATTTGGATCAATCTCTGCCATCACTTGCCTTTCTCCTTTTTGCTTCCTTTGGGCTGTTTTTGACTTCTTTACATCAAGTATTGTTGATTTCTTGTTTTTCTTTGCCATAAAATGTGAAATTTGCATATAATGTGAAATTCACAAGGTCCACTGATTTATTTATTTATTTTTTCAAACAGCAGACTAGAGGTTCAGAGAAGTAGAAGAACTTCGCTTTTATTGCTACGGTCAATTGCTAGAGCTAAAAAGAACATAAAAGAAATATATATACTCCCATTTAAAAATTATTTCTTGAACTGTATTTGTCATCTGTGGTAGTTTTTGTCCATCTGTTTTGTATGCCATTTTAGACTAAGGGTGACGTATTTACTAAATGGAAAGGAAATCATTTGTATCCATCACACATTGACTTTTTCTGGCATCTAGTTTCAAAGAGTCATAGATAAATAAAACACTCTCCTTCTTCCAAGACCATATTTCTACATTTGTGTAAGACATTAATTATTTTACACCAATGTTTAGTAATTTTATGGAAGGGGATTCCTTTCCCGATCACGTAATACCAAATTGCCACATTGTGGGGCATCCATATTACTTTCTGCTTAATAGAAACTGTATGTAATCTGGTATCTTTGATGATGGTAATTAAATGCATTGACATATATCATCAATGAATAGCTGACTTCTCAATGTACCCGGATAGCTGGTACCACGTAGTAACTGTTGGCCTTTACTACTTGCCTGTACCTGTTACTGCACATGTTTAAAATATTATTTAATTCAGATTGTTAATACATTTTCAGTACAAAAACCTATGAGGTAAGTCTGATTCCAGTTTACTGATACACAACTTAAACTTCATGAACTGAATGCCTGTATTTTAGTTAGGATTTTTACCCCGGGAACAAAGCAAGTTCTTCTTTATCACTTCAGGCCCTGACTATCTTACCTTCCTAGCTGTTTTAGACTCACAGAGGTCAAATGCCATACACAGCATGTCAACCATACTCTTTCTTTATCCATTACTATATGCCCTGGCTTCCTTATTCCTATGGCAGTCCAGTCTCTTTCACCCAGGTATTGATACATTTTTCAAAATTATCCTTGTCTTCTCCTCATCTGCAAAACCCCATTAATTTTTTTCTAACGTTTATTCAGTTTTGAGAGACAGAGACAGACTGAGAGTGGGGGAGGGGCAGAGAAAAAGGGAGACACAAAATCTGAAGCAGGCTCCAGGCTCCGAGCTGTCAGCACAGAGTTCGACGCAGGTCTCGAACATACAAACCATGAGAGCATAACATGAGTCGAAGTCGGCCGCTTTACTGACTGAGCCACCCAGGGCCCCTGCAAAACCCCATTTTTTAGTGATTTAAGAAAAAAATTAACATAGAAGCAAAATACGCAGTTAATAATCTTATGCTAATGTATTAATAATTCATGTAACTTGATGTCTTTCTTTTCCCAAGAGGTCAGTATTTAGAGAGAGATGGAAAACCTATGTTCATTCTAAGGCATTGCGAATAATGGAATTTCCAATGATGAGAAAGTGACTTTGGGCAGGAGAAGTTTTCTCCCATTAGCATTACAGATACCCATGAGGAATGGTGTGTTGGAACCGGTTTGTATCAACTCGTGAGAACCAAATGTTAATGGTAAGGAACACTGTCCCCGTGGATCTTACATTCTAGTGCATGGTAACAACACATCAATAACAACTAAAAAAAAAAAAAAAAAACAAAAAAACAAAAAAAAAAAAAACAGAAAAACAAAAAAAACAAAACAAAAACAAAAACAAAAATAACCCAAAGAGAAAACTAAGATACACATGTGCAATATATTTTAGGTAAGATATTAGTGAAATCTTACTGACAATGTAACATTTGAGTTGTGACTTGAAGGAAGCAAGAGAGTGAGCTTTATGAATATCTGAGGCCGAATATTCCCAGTAGAGAGAATAACAAGTGCAAAGGTCCTGTGGTATGAGTGTGGCTGCTGTGTTGGAGGAAAAGTGAGGGTCATATGACTAGAGTTGAGTGAGACAAAAGTGAGGAGTTGGTGATCACAGCAGAGAAATAACAAATGGCCAGATTACAGAGGGACTTGTGGTTGCAGTAAGAACTGTGTACTCTAGATGATCTGAGAAGAAAGAAATGCACGGAATCCCTTTTTTAATAGGATCTACCTGGCTGTTAATGAGAAAAGATTGGAAAGGAGAAGAATAAACACAGAGAAACCTATTGGGATGTGATAGGATATCCAGGAGGCTTGGAAGATAACAGTTGCAGCAATGATGATAAAAATCAAGTGATACTCCTTGCCAAGACATAGTTAGGATACCTGGGTTGAATGAGAAAAGAAGGTAGGCTGACTCTAAGGTGTTTATCTCAGCAACTAGGTGGGGGATTTGCAGTAATTAAGGGTTTGAAAGGGAACCACAGCTCTTTTGGGAACTACTGTATTAAAACTTCCTAGTAGACTTTTGAATGGGGATGTCGAGTAAGCAGTTAGGTATCCACAAGTCTGAAGATCACGGAAGAAATATAGGCTTAAGATATAGGGTGATGTATTTATGTGTTTGTTTATTATTTTCTCATTAAGATTTGTTTTAATAGGTATTAAAATGCTGTGACAGATTTTTCATCAAATTTTTTTTCCATTAAAAAGTACTGATTTTGGGGCGCCTGGGTGGCGCAGTCGGTTAAGCATCCGACTTCAGCCAGGTCACGATCTCGCGGTCCGTGAGTTCGAGCCCCGCGTCGGGCTCTGGGCTGATGGCTCAGAGCCTGGAGCCTACTTCCGATTCTGTGTCCCCCTCTCTCTCTGCCCCTCCCCCGTTCATGCTCTGTCTCTCTGTCCCAAAAAATAAATAAACATTGAAAAAAAAATACTGATTTTAAAAACCAATAACCTAAAAATGACACACACACACAACACATGGTCCACAAAACATTCTTTCCTTCTGAAGGTTTTAGGATGCATTGCTAACACCATCCAGTCTTTTACTATTAATCTTAAATGGCCAATTGACACAAACTGTTCTGAGACTATTCTTCCACCACTAATTAAGACTGGGGTGGCAGGGGGCACCTGGGTGGCTCAGTCAAGCATCCAACTCTTAATTTCGGCTCAGGTCATGACCCCAAGGATTCATGAGATTGAGCCCGCATCAGGGTCTGTGCTGACAGCAAGGAACCTGCTTGGGATTCTCTCTCTCTCTCTCTCTCTCTCTCTCTGCCCCTCCCCTGCACATTTATGTTCTAAATAAATAAATAAATAAACTTAAAAAATAAAGACTGGGGTGGCTGGTACTGGGGATGATATTCATTTAGCCTTCTGAGCTTTCTGGGAGGACTTGGTGTCCCTACCAGCTCCAGCTACCTTCTCGTCCACTGCTTTGACGACACCCACACCAGTCGTCTGTCTCATGTCACGAACAGCAAAATGGCCTGGGGGAGGATAGTCACAGAAGCTCTCAACACACATAGGATTGCCGTGAACCACATTAACGATGGCAGCATCACCAGATTTCAAGAACTTGGGGCCATCTTCCAGTGTTTTCCCCGAACGACGATCAGTCTTCTCCTTCCACTCAGTGAACCTGCAGGCAATGTGAGCTGTGTGACCGTCTAGCACAGGTGCATATCCAGCACTGATTTGGCCTGGATGGTTCAGGATAATCCCCTGAGTCGTGAAGCCAGCTGCTTCCACTGATGGGTCATTTTTGCTGTCACCAGCCACATCACCCTGGCCAACATCTTTGACAGATACGTTCTTGACATCGAAGCCAACATTGTCCCCAGGAAGAGCCTCACTCAGAGCTTCATGGTACATTTCAACACACTGTACTACAGTTGTAACATTGCCTGGAGCAAAGGTGACCGCCATGTCAGGTTTAAGAACACTAGTCTACACCCGGCACCCAGGGACAGTACCAATTTTGTAGACATCCTGGAGGCTTGCATCCTCAGACACGAGGGCTTGTCAGATGGATGAGTTGGTGGCAGAATGCAATCCAGAGCTTCAAGCAGTGTGGTTCCATTGGCATCACAATCTTCACAGTTAACTTTCCATCCCTTGAACCAAGGTGTGTTTGCAGTTGGCTCCAGCATGTTGTCACCATTGCAACCAGAGAATGGCACAAATGCTACTGTGTCAGGGTTGTAGCCGATTTTCTTGTTGTAGGTGCTACTTCCTTAACAATTTCCTCATATCTCTTCTGGCTGTAGGGTGGCTCAATGGAATCCGTTTTGTTAACACCAACAATAAGTTGTTTTACACCCAGGGTGTAAGCCAGAAGGACATACTCACGGGTCTGCCCTTTCTTGGAGAACCTGCTTCAAATTCACCAACACCAGCAGGAACAATCAGGACGGCACGGTCAGCCTGACATGTACTATAATCCTCCTTTTGATAAAGTTATTGTGTCCTGAGACAACAGTGATAGTCACAGGATGCTTGCTGGTCTTGAACTTCTACAGAGAGATATCAATGGTGACACCATGTTCATAATCAGCTTTTGGTTTATTCAAGACCCAGGCATACTTGAGGAGCCTTTTCCCATCTCGGTGGCCTCCTTCTCAAACTTTTCCATTGTTCTTTTGTCTATCCCACCATAATTTGTAGATGCGATGACTAGTAGTTGTAGACTTTCCCAAATCTATGTGTCCAATGATGACAATGTTGATACGATTTTTTTCCTTTACCATTTTTTTTAGGATTAGTGGTGCTTTTCATGACACCTGTGTTCTAGTGGGAAACCCATTGCAAAAAAGTAGTAAATGGTATTTAAATCATGAGGCAGGATGGGGTCACTTGAGTAAATATAGGTAGAAAAACAAGTCTATTTAATAAGGTAGACTTTACCCAGAATATTATAGTTAAACCACTACCCACAAAATAGTTTCTCTCCTTCCTTCACCTCATATACATATTAATATAAACAAAACACTGTTCCATTACATATACTTTATAAAAATCTGATTAACTCTTCCTAATGCTTTAAAATTCAGCTTAACCATCAAATTCTCCATATATCTAGAGAATGGTTGAATTATTAGTTTAATGGAAAATTATAGAATCATACATTAATCCCCCTTTATTTAACATATTTCTGCAGTGTTACTGTCTCTTTTTCATATTTCTAATCCATTAGATCATGAATTTCCTAAAGGCAGGTATCACATATTTCCAATGCCCAGCACCCCACTTGAAAATTTGAAGACACTTAGTGTATTAAAAAATAAAATAAAAATAAATAGGAACAGAAAGCAAGAGGGGAAGAAGGATAAAGAGAGTTTCCAGGTAAACAGTGGAAGTGAATGTGGGGGAGGGAGACAAATATCTATTTTATCTAGTGTGTAAGGCTGGTTCTGAAAAGTCGCTTGCAATTTGTACAAACACAGAATACATACCATATAGCTTAGCAGAACATGATTCAATTTCCTCTTCTCTGAAATGACAGTGTTGAACTAAGTCCTTCCCAGCTTTAAAATGCAAAGGCTTTATGACTCTCAGATTCCCAAGTGAAATATGACCTATGATTCGTGTTTTCTCTTCCCCGTGTTTGGTCATTCCAGGTTATCTAAAACCTTTTTGCTGACCGTGGATGCCTTCACCACCCCTGTTTAGTCTTACTTCCTCTCAGCCCTGACTCAGTAGACTTTAATTCCATCATTATTTTACAAGTTATTATTGCTCTCAAAAAACTCGTGTTTGCTGCATTTGCGATTTTTGGGTTAGCTCTGTGTTGCCTTGACTTCCCTTTTCACTTTGTAAAGCAAAAGAGAAGAAAACCAAACCAACAAAGCCCCTCTTTTTTCTCTCTTAAAAAAAAAAAAACAGTTTTGACATTAGTTGGAAAGATTATCGGCAAATACTATCACTTAAAAAATGCTGAAAAAGACATTGAATAGAAAACTGTGACAAGATTTGTAGTCATTATAATTCGTTCACTTGTGTTTCAGAGAAGCCATTGATTGATACTGTTCCATAGTTTGCCATATATTACCAAATAATAGTTAATAAACACCTGCCTTTATCCTCTTGCCATCTTTTTTGCTTCATTCAAAGTTTGCTGCTGAAAACATAAGCCAGTGAAACATGTGCTTGATGTAGATTTTATTATAAACTGATTCCATTTAATTCAGCCTTCAGTGGTGACTTATTTCTGAAATTAGGCACTTTCTATACCAATTCCAAAAGCTCAAAACTTTTATTCTTCTTCCTTGATTATAGAAAATCCCATGAAGAGAAGTATTAGATTTAGAATTCAAGTGTTTATGGTGAGGTGAAATAAAGCTCCAAAGTCTAAAACTCATTAAACTAAAACATATTAGGTCAACTTTAAATCTGTTTCTCACTTACTGCTTAAAAAAATAACACAAGCTCATTAGTCTTCCTGTTCTTGTCAAATACACAACCTAGAGTTGATTTTTCATTAGAGAGGAGATTAAATTTAAAAACCGGGACGATGGAACCTTTAAGTAATACTGAGTAAGTCATATTATATTTGTAACCTAAATCTTCCTTTGCAATTGTTAAATAATTAAATAAATTATATTTAGTACACTGCTTTAGTGCCAATATGGTTATTTTGTCCAGACCTACTTTCCTACCATGGATTGATTGTACATATTGTATATATCAGTTAGGAGTCATTTCAACCAATCAAATGGCAGGTGCTTACTAAATTTTTATAAGGTCATCAATGGTGCATTTGGTTCTATAGAATGGTAGCTTCCAAGTTTTTTAGTTTTAATGTTTATTTACTTTTGAGAGAGAGGGAGCCAGAGAATCCCAAGCAGGCTCCTCGCCATCAGTGCAGAGTCTGATGCAAGGCTTGAACCTACAAACTATGAGATCATGACTGAACCAAAATCAAGGGTCAGAGGCTTAATCAACTGAGCCACTCAGGCTCCCCTCAAACTTTTTAAACTAAGACCTACAGTTTAGAAATATATTTGTTTTGTGAACCAGCATATGTGCACACATTTCAACAAAAAGAAAATTTCAGGAAAAAAATTGAGGCTTATATAGTGAAACACTCTGATGTTATCTTTGCTTTCTTCTCTGCTCCATTCAGCTATTTTATTATATAATATTTAAAATGTTGATTGAGACTCAGGACCAGCAGATTGAAAAATATCGCTCCAGAGTACATAAGGATTCTGTCTTTAGGAAGGTTGCAGCTAAGTTAGGAGAGAAGAATAACATGAAACAAAATAGAGCCTAATAACAAAATCAGTCAAATTGTCTTCCAAAGAATGAAATCTGAGCCAAACTGTGAAGAACAAAAAGAACGTAGCCAAGTGAAGGAGCAAGTGGGAAAGGCCAAATCAAAGGAACAAACATGAGTGTGTGTGTTCCTAGCATAGTAAGCAGACAATTCTGGTTGAAATGCAAGATATGCTTTGGGCACTAGGGAATTCTAAAGACAAAGAAATTATTTGTTCTTAAATGCACAATAAGTCTGAAAATAAGAGAGAGAAGTTTACACCTAATATAGGAGAAACTACAGAGCAATTTAAGGATCTTGATCATTACAAATGTGTTGATGAAATATTTTAAAATGGTTGTAATATTAAAAAAAAAAAATATATATATATATATATATATATATATACACACACACACACACACAAACGATTTATAAAGAGTGGCTCTAGGGAGGGAGACTCACTCTGGTAGTAATTCTGATGTCATGTGGATAGAATCTAGATCAGGTGGTAGTATCCAGAAAGTATATCAAATAAAGCTATTGGCATGGCTTATGAATTCTTTGCTTACAGAGATTATGTATATATATATTAGTATCTATTATCAGATTGATTACTTTAAATTTTTACATCTCAAAATGTTATACATTAGAGTAAAATATAATTCATTTCATTTGCTCATTAAACAAATATTAACATCTACCATTAAGCACTATAATAAACTCTGGGAATAAGTGGTGAACTGGGTTTTTTGAATCCAATAGATTATACAATTGAACAGATTTTTTTTTTTGGTTTAAACAAGAGAAATTTATTTTCTCACACTTCTGGAGACTAGTCTGAGATCCAAGGTGCCAGCATGGCTGTTACTGCTGAGAGCTGTCCTCCTGGCTTGTAGATGGTTCCTTTCTTGCCGTGCCCTTACATGGTGGAGAGGAAAAGTCAATTCTTCAGTGTCTTTCTTTCTCTCTTCTTAAAAATTTTTTATTTGAATGTATTTTATTGATATACTAAATCAATTATTCTTAAATGTTTTAAGTTTCCAGGTGGTCCAGGTGCTACCCAGAGAGAATGATGGAGAAGATTGTCGGTTTCTAATCAAGATCATAACAGAGTAAAGCAAAAGCAGTTTTTGCTGGATGGCTGTTTCAAGGTGAAGTCAGCTACTTCTGCTGAAATATGATCCACACTCACCTGAATCAGACAGCTCAAATGCAGATGATTGGACCCTACCCCATATCTACTTGATCAAGCTATTTAGAATTGACCAGGAAATCTGCATTTATAAAAATATACTCTAAGGATATCCTGAGACTACTCGAGTTTGAGAAGCACTTTTATTTTACAGTTGAGTGAACTGAAGCTAGGGAGATTAAGTAATGGTTGTGGTCACACTGTCAGTGATAAAGCTAAAACTGGCATCTCAGTTTTCTTGATGTTAAAGGAAATAGTTTTGTATCCAGACATATCTGACTATGGAGTTTGACTCTGTTTTTCACTAGTTATATGACCCATGTCAAAAGGATTAAGCTTCCTGAGCCATTAATTCCTTTTCTGAAAATGGGAATAACAATGTCTACCTTAAAAGTGGTGCTTGCAGGATTCAGGTTAAATTTTTTAAACCACCAATGCCTAGCAAAAAGAATGTTCCATGGATTGTAGGTATTGTTACTGTACCTGCTATATTGAGGTTAATAGAACAAGTGATCAAGGGCTCGGGCTCTGAAGCTAAACCATGTATGCTCAGATCCCATCTCTGCCATTTACTAACACAGTGACCTTGGGGGAAGAGTGTGACCTTGTTGTGTCACAATCCCTTCTTGTCACAATCCCTTCATCGGTAAAGTGGAAGCAATTGAAACCACCTCAAAGATTTGCTGTGAAGATTAAATGAGTTAACACAAGTAAAGCACTTAAAACAAAGCTTGCCATGTTCTTATATATAAGAACATATATAAGTTCTCAATATGCTGTTATTATGTCCTTACACAGAAAGGAAAAGAGAAATAGCATTGGAGAGGACACTGCTCATAGACAGGCTGCTGTATAGTCAGACAATTTCAGTTACAGAAGAGTAGTGCAAACTGTGGAGCATTTAAAAGAGGTCAGTGCAACCTTACAAGTCAGGAATGCTTGGATACCTGTTTCTCTTGTATATAGAGTTGTCTCCTTGGATATTTCAAATGTAGGTAAGACCAAAAATTGGGTAGACTCTATGTTCCCTCTGGGTGTTCTTGTTCTGCTGTTTATTTTTCTCAACTGTCTTTCTCCTTCTTATAACTTTTCTCGCTCCTTTACTCTGGGCAACTTTATGCTTTCCTTGGATTTCCAGAAGGCCAGTGAAACAGAAATGTCATTGGTACATTTCAAGATATTTTATGGTTTCTTAGCTATGAAATATTATATTTATTGAACACAGAAAATAAATTATTATTCCCAAAGAGGAGAAATTATTTGGAAAATCTTTAGTTAGCTCTTGTCCATTAAAAAATTCCTAATGCAGTATAAGTAACATATCAGTTACTTTTATTTAAAAACCTATCTTTATTATGATTAACATTAAAGGAATGAGTCATGTTTATATGTGCGCATAAAAGCTGGCAATCATTAGTCCTATTGATTCTATTTTTTTTAAACTTGATTTTTTTAAGATTTTTTAAAATATATGAAATTTATCAGGGTATCTGGGTGGCGCAGTCGGTTAAGCGTCCGACTTCAGCCAGGTCACGATCTCGCGGTCCGTGGGTTCAAGCCCCGCGTCGGGCTCTGGGCTGATGGCTCAGAGCCTGGAGCCTGTTTCCGATTCTGTGTCTCCCTCTCTCTCTGCCCCTCCCCTGTTCATGCTCTGTCTCTCTCTGTCCCAAAAATAAATAAACGTTGAAAAAGAATTTTTTTAAATAAAAAAAAAATGAAATTTATTGTCAAATTGGTTTCCATACAACACCCAGTGCTCATCCCAAAAGATGCCCTCTTCAATACCCATCACCCACCCTCCTCTCCCTCCCACCCCCCATCAGCCCTCAGTTTGTTCTCAGTTTTTAAGAGTCTCTTATGCTTTGGCTCTCTCCCACTCTAACTTCTTTTTTTTTTTCCTTCCCCTCCCCCATGGGTTCCTGTTAAGTTTCTCAGGATCCACATAAGAGTGAACACATATGGCATCTGTCTTTCTCTGTATGGCTTATTCTATTTTCAAAAATTGTCTCATGCCAGTTATTTGTGTGTCTCAGACAATAACTAATGACTACCACCTCTATATGATAAGCAGTCCACTCTAAAATGACTGCTGTAATAACCTTCTACCGGGTATCCTAAAGCATTCCCTATACACAATCCTCTGCTTCAAACAATTCAATGGCTTTCCATTGTTCCTCAAATAAAATAAAAGATCCTTTAAAAGATGTATATGGTCCTGCGTATATTTCCCTTTGGCCTCCAATGGAATGCTTCTCTCGGCTTACTCTGCTGTCATGCGTCCTCCTCCTCTTCTGGTCTCCCTACTGACTTTCACACTGGAAAACTTCTTCTTGCTCTCCATCCACCGCCAACACACATGAACACATAGATACATTTTATGCCTAGCTACCCTTATTCCTCAATCAAATTTTAGGTTTTAAGTTTCATTTCTCCAAAAAGTCTTCCCTGATTCCATAGAATATTTTAGTCTCCACTCTGTTATACCAGCCTGGCATCCTAATATAGGTTCTTACCTTATAGTCCTTACCACAACTGAAGGCAAATAATAAATGACTTAAGATTTGTGGTCCATGTTGTGCTTAAACCTCATCATGTCGTGGACCATGCAGGAATTATTCAATGTTACATTCCAAGTCCCTTGGAAAAGTGCCAAGCACAGAGTAGGAACTCAACAAACATTAGTTAAGTGAACAAATTCATAAATGAATAACATACAAGATTGAAAATTTAAAATTGGGAACATGTTCCTGTTAGTGATAGTCAGTACTTTCATTGATTAAATAGACTTTAATTCTAACAAATTAACAGTGTTAGATTTGGTAACACAAATGTGCATATGGCAATGATGAAATGCATTTATACTAATTTCTTCTTATTTTCTGACCATGGTTGTTTTTGCCTTAGTATGATACCTAGGCCTTAGTGTGATGTACACCAATTGATATTAATTTGATTTAATGCAAGCTTAGTTGATGAATAATTTGAAATTATTGCCCATGAATACCAAAGGAAGTAAAGTGATCCTCTGTTAAATTTTGGTCTGTAAAGCATCTTTTCCTTTTGAGATCAAGCCTCCTCCATCTGCTGGATTGTCAATCAAATGTCCCCAATGACTCCAGCCTAGATGTGGGTGGAAGATCAACATTAGTAAATTAAGACATGGTGTAGGCACATGAATCATCCTCTTTCTGAGATTGTGACTACTCAGTTTTGAGTTGGGGGGGGGGGTCATTTTCCTGTGACATAGAAATAGTTTGCTTAAAACTAAGTAAGAGGAAAGAACACCAGAGGTGCAGAGAAACAAAATCGCTTATGTTTAACTGTCTTTTAGAATTAAAATTTACTTAATGAAGTAAACATTTTTAAATTCAATCTAATTTGAGTTTGCATTCTAGACAGAGTTGAGAGAGCTAAAGTTTTTGTTGTTGTTGCTTTATTTTCTTTTTCTTTGTTCTCACTCCTTTAATGGGATACAAGTGTATACATGTGATATGGTATTGTCAAAAAACAGATTTGTGGATAGACCTCCCTTGAGCCCAAAGACTACAGTTGAAAGAAATACAGGATATTGTAAAAATTGTACTATAACTTTTTACAGACCTGAGCATGTGGAGAGCATTATGCACAGTAATGTGTTTATAATAAGAAATAGATTACAAAAATCACTGTGTACCAAGGAGGCAAAAAAGAAAAAAAACCCAGAATAAATGAGGGATTTAGAAACCATGTTGTATCAATGTAGAGCATGTAGAGTGGTGTTATATTCTATTACAAAACTAAGCTTATAGCAGAGATCAGCGAACTTTTCCTAGAAAGGGTTAGCTAGTAAATATTTTAAGTTCTCCAGTCCGTGTGGTATTATTGACAAATAGCTAACTTGGCCATGGAAATACGAAACAGTCATAGACAAATACAGAAATGCATGACTGTGTTGCAAGTAAAATTTATAGAAACGGTTGATGGGGTAGGTTTGAAACAATGTGCATAGTTGCTGATCCTCTAATACTACTCAAAGCAGTCACACAGTCAGGAATTTTTCTCAAAGTCCATAGGATGGAGGTAATTCATTCTTGATTTTTGGGCTCATATTGATGTTATAGAAATCTATAATAGAGCCAATTGTCTCAAAATTCATGGTCTTCAATTGCAGTAGGCAAGAGTGTATTCAAACATTTTACAATTCTAACTTGGTTTTAAACATCAGGAGCCAAAGAAAGACTAAAAGTAGAAAGATTACTAAAGTATATGGAAAACTCTAAAGACTCCATCAAAACCCATAAGAACTAATAAGTAAAGTTGGTGGATACAAAATAAATATAGTAAACTCAGTGCTATTTCTATACACCAATAATGAACTATCAGAGAAATTTAAAAAACAATCTTATGTAGAAAAGTGTTTGCCAGGGGCTGGGTGGGGGGCAGGAATAAGGAGATATTGGTAAACAGGGATGAACTTCCAGTTATAAGGTAAATAAAACCTGAGAATCTAATGTATAACATGGTGACTCTAGTTGATAACACTGTATTAGATCATTGAAATTTGCTAAGAGAGGAGAACTTAATGGTTCTCACAAAAAGAGAAAAAGGTAAATATGTGAGGTGATGGATTTGCTAATTAACCTGGGGGGATTCATTCGTAATGCATAGGTATATCAAAACATTACATTGTGTACTTCAAATATTCTGTAATCATGTCAATTAAACACCAATAAAACTGAAAAAAAGAAATTTTACAAGAAGAACAAATATATGGGCACAGTGCTTCATTCATACAGCCTCAGGATCTAAGGACATAGAAATGAATCAAAGTGACAGTCTGTGAAACTTACATTCCAGTGGAAGACAAAAGAAACATTTACAGTTACATAAAGAAGAAAACATATGATAGAAATAGGTGCTATGCAAATAACTAAAACAGGTAAAGACATAGTGTGTATATGGATGACTACTTGGGATTGGTGTTCAGGGATGGCCTCTCAGAGACTAACATTTAAATGAAGCAACAGCATGGTGAAAATCAGGGAGAAAAACATTTTAGGCACAGACAACAAAGCTTATAAGGTAAACAAAAACAAAAAAACAAAAACAAGTTGACTATTGAGTCGATAGAAAGTTGGTGTGCCTAAAAATGGTTGAAAAGGAGAGTGCTATTGGGTGTGGTTTGAATAAAGGCAAAGTCTAGACCTAGAGGACTTTGTACGTGGGCTAAGGAGTCAGGAATTATTTCAAGTTCAGAGTGAAGTCAATGACTTCAAGCAGGAAATGATTGTATCTGATATATGTTTTTAGAAGATGACTCTAGCTGTTACGATTTTTTGTGGGGAAATATTAAGTGTTGAGGCAAGAAATCAACTGGCATGCCAGGCAACACATGATGGAGAGAAATGGATGGATTCACCATATGTTTTTGAATATAGTTGAAAACTTTTACTGATGAAGTAAGTGGATGTAATGGAGGAAAGAAAGAATAATCAAAGGTATTACCTAGGTTTTTTTACTTGAGCAACTGGGAAGGTCGGGTAGATGATGTTGTGGTTTGATGATATGAGAACAGTAGCAGGACTACACGAGGAGGGAGAAATCGAGTGTTCTCGTCATATTTGTTAAGTTTGGATGACACATCCTGTACACTTAATACTCATTTATTACATGAATGCGTTAATGACCTTTTGGGCAAAGGTTTGGCTTCTAATAACATCCAGTTTAATTTTGGTGTTTTTGCTTGGAAAAAAGGGAGGGATTGTAAGAGCTCTTCTAATCAAAACTTTATTCATTTTCCAGATGATGAAATAAAGGTCAACGGAGATAAATGATTTCTCTGAGTAAGTACAATTGGTGACTAAAAGAGCCAGAGTAGATACAGCTTCATAACTAGTAAACGAGTCCAGTCTCTTTTTCTGGATCCTGTCCCATTTCTCCCAGGTCTTTCCCCTACTGTACTGGAAGACAAAAACCACTGGAAAAAGAGTAGGCGAATAAATCTTCACTCCATGCTCATTACTGATATAATGGAAACCTTGTGTGACAAAAACTGACAAGGGGAAAGTTTCAATTAGGCATTGAGGTTCCAACAATCCCTGTAATGAATACTGACATTTGTATACTTTCAAGAATAAGTATGAAAGTCCTTATTTTGTAGTTGCCCGTATAACTAAAGCATTGATATGGTGTGAAAACAAGCTAAATAGAAACCCCTCGTGTTGTGTTCTGGTGCACACACACTACACACTCTATTTTCAAATCACCCTTTGTTTTTATTCTATCTCTCAGTTTACTAGTAAACTTATGCTATATTCGAAATTCCAAAATTCTGTCTTCTACCTCTTAGTTGCCTACTTTTTGACTGGTACCAGGAATTTTATCTTCAAAGTTATATTGAATATGAGGACCTTTAAATATTTTATATGTACATTTTATACTAGAACCTTCTCATACACTCCAATCAAAACAGGGCTTCAAAATTACTATTGATTGCTTGGTAAACTAGTACCAGTCCCTTCCCCCCTCCCCAGTCTCTCTTTCCACTTTCTTTTGTAATATTTGGTCCCTACTTTATTTTGCTTTTATACAATGTAGTAAATAGTATTCTTTTTGACAGTAATAGTCTCAGGATATTGAATAATATGTAAATAATCAATACCATGGTTTTTCCTAATTTCTCATGTAGCTGCAAATAATAATGCTGAATAATATTCAACGTATACGAAATTACTGTCAAAGCACCAAGACCAAATTTTTGTATTTGGCAATTATATGCTTGTTGATAAGCTGGGAATATTACCCCCAAATAACTTACACTCTTACCTGCATAACTACTAGTTCCCTCACAGGTGCCTCCATGAGAGTATATTTGGTAATAACGATATACATATATATAGTATTAAAATGTGTCTTTAGGGGCTCCTGGGTGGCTCAGTTGGTTAAATATCCAACGTTTGATTTGGGCTCAGGTCATGATCTCTTGGTTGTGAGATGGAGACCCGTGTGGGGCTCTGCGCTGGGCATTGAGCCTGCCTGAGATTCTTTTTCTCCCTTTCCTCTGCCCCACCTCTGCTTGGGCGCCTATGTGTGTGCGTGTTCATGCTCTCTTTCTCTCTCTCTCTCTCTCTCTCAAAAAAAAAAAAAAAAAAAAAAAAAAAAAAAAAGGTTTTGGCTTTAGGACCAGTATGTGTCTGTCTCCGTAAATTGTGTCTTTATAAACAATTTGTTGTTTTTTTTTCTAAATTAACAGTTTATTGGCATACTGATCTTCCTTTAAAATCTGTAGGAATTTCATGATATCCTTTCTTTTATTTTTATGTGTAAATAATCCACATCAGTAGCATATATGTCTATATAAATTCAGAGACTTTTTACCTCGGTTTAACCTACAGTGTTTTGATCATCTTGTAGGGCTAAGATAGACCCCATCCAAAGTTGGTTCGGATGTCAAGAATGATGGTTCCACACATGTTCCAAGAGGATATAGAAGGAATTTTTTTTTTCTCACGTAATTTTGGAAGAGCACAGCAGGTTTCCAAGTTGGTCTGAAAATGCCTTGAGAGAACAAACACGGAGAAAAGATACCAGCTTTGGGGTTTTATTAAAGTCGGGGATGGGGGTGAGCGTTCTCATACAAAGACCAGGGCCTGCATGGGCTGACTTTCCTGCAGGCATCACAGAGGGAGAACCTGGGTTTCCTCGTGGGGAAGAACAGGGCAGATGTGGGGCAGAAAAGGAAATGGAGTTATAGGCATTAAAGCTGCCAACAGTCACGTTCAAATTGGAGGCAGACCATTATGCACAGTAGCAACATTGTTGCTTTAGAACAAAGAGGGTAAAGAAGACTAGGTACAATCATGATTTTGCCTCATAGCTTTTAGTTTTCAAAGAAAACCTTACAACAATGTGGAATAAAGTAAAATTTCGTTTGGTTTTGTTTTAATTTTCATTTTGGAAGAGAGTTCTTTGGAACTGTTGTATTTGTGTTTAGCTTCATGATGTGTATTCCGATTATGGGATTAATTCTGAGAATGCTAGAAAATAATTGAGCTTGGGGGAGGGGGGTGAAATTTTTCTAACTAATACAAACAATTAGGCCATGTAACTCCCTTTCGTTATCAAGAGTTTAGCTTGTTCCTATCTATGTTTGTGGACAGATTAATGTTGATTCATTTTCCTCCTTCAAATTTTTGAATGTTTATGTTAATCTAATATGTTGATGTGTTGAGGATTAATTGATAGAGGTTGAAAGTCACTGTGCTCCCTTTCGTTGTTAAAAAATATAATTTCTGAAAATCACTGTTAGATTCTTGGCAAACCATAAAATATTTCAGTGTGGAATAATTTGAGAAAATAATCTAGCTAATTCACCCCCCAAGAGAGCCAAAATATAAAAATAATAAATTAATAATTCGATCAACAAATATTTAATAGATACCCACTAATTGATAAACTATATGCCAGAAAGTACAAAGAATACAAAAAAAATGTATCAGATTAGGTTACTTCCTTAAAAATGTATATTCTAAAGAGAAAACACTTTGAAATGCAACCTATTAGTAGAGATAATTTATACCTAATGTAATAGTTAAATATGACAAGTGATATCAAGAGGCAATGCATGGCTACACATATGGATATTACTGTGGTTGTACTTGCATGGACATGTAAATGCTCACTGGTTAAAGAGGAAATCTATGGTGTTCTTTGGAATGAGAATTGAACAGAAATTTGAAAGATTTATTATCACAGAGGAAGCAGAAAGGGCTTCTAGGAAAGGTCAAAATTAACCAACACAAAAAGCAAAACACACACACATACACACACAAGGTATACTATGAATTGGTTAATCATACTTTGTGATATACTTGAGACAGTCCTCACCCATAATATTCTAGGAAAATAGTTAATAGCTTCTTCTTTTACTTAAAAAATGTGTCTCTATTTGTACAATTACATGGTCATTCTATCTATGGGAGTATCAAGGAGACAGATCACATTCAGTTACAAAGTTAAAGAGATAGTAGGGATTGGCAAATAATTTGTGGAGAGACTGACGTAAGTGATTATATATCATATGTATTCATATATAAAGTCACTTCCACTTTATGACAAATTTGAGGCCAAGAGAGGTTACGTGACCTTTCAGAAATATGTCAGCAAGGAAGAGGCAATGATGACATGCAAACCATGATCAACTTGACACCCAAGGCCATGATCTCCTAGGGAAATGAATACATCCATACACCCATACTTCCATACTTGGAAGCTAAGGTAGAGACATTTGCAATGTGAAACATTGTTGAGACTAGATAGGTTGAAGTCTTTAAATATGGTTGTGTTTTAAAGAAGAAAGAATCAATACTATAACAATGAGATAAAGTAGACAACCCGTGTTGATGAATTAGTGAATAATAACATGACGACTTAAAGCATCAGGTGTAAAATTCCCTTGAAAACAAATGTACCTGTGAAAGTGAGAAGATATATTTAGAAACAGCAGATTTGAGAAATGGGGGGTCTTGCTCATTAGTGAGGGAATGCTTGAATCATTTGAAAACAGAAAAATCATGAAATTGAGAAGGAAAAAAATACATATATATATATTGTATATATATACACATATATGTTATATATAGTATATATATATGTGTGTGTGTGTTGTATATAGTTACATATATATGTTATATATAGTATATATGTTATATATAGTTACATATATATGTTATATATATTATATATATTACAGGGGAGGAAGTAAGTTGCAGGACAATGTCCCAGATGACCTAAGGGGATGGGGTAGAAAATGTCGGTAAATACAAACATGATAGCTATAGGAAGTCAGTGTACCTTGTGAACTTATTACAACATGACTAACAATAAATGAGAAAGAAACTCTGTATGGGTTTACTATGATTCGCCCCATTCTTAAAAAATGGAAAGGATAGTTTTTCTTTAAATTGAGAAACCTGCTGTCCAAGTCTGAGCAAGGTCAGAATCATTAATATAGTTGGAGCATTAGGTGAAAGGATCAAGAGAACTCAGCCCAGTGCTGGTATCCAGGAAGTCTGGGCACCTGGTAAAGAATTAATTGGTGACCCAGCACTAATTGGAGAACAGCACAGCCAAGATCATTAAATAGTTGATTTGCTAGAATGCGTCTATTCCTTCCAATTAACATTATGAAATCTTTAGTTGTAAGATTGGTTTCCTGTTGTTCAGAAATGAATGGAACAAAATCTTTGGTACAATTTTGGAGTAAGACAGATTAATTAATTTAACCAGTTATTTTAGTTTAATGTAGATATAACCTGAATGCATGCATTGAAAACAGTTAGTCCAATCAGCTAAATGCCCAGGCTATTCACTTATTACAGGACAGATATTTGCAACAAACAAACTTTATTCTTTAACATTATTTGATTGGTTAAAAATTTTCATATTAATATTTGACTCACTTTTTAAAATCAAAGGTATAGTCAACATAACATTCTATGCATCAAGTTATGAACCACGAGTGATATTTTATTTGAAATTGTGATCTTTTACAATGTAGTAATTCTATAAATTATATATGTGTGTGCATTTTTAAAATGCATGTATGTTTACTGTTTGTGTCACTATTCACACACCTGCTCAAAATAGATCTGACAGGTTGATAATGTCTCAGCTTTTATTAATTTAAAAGAATTCTCTGGGGCTCCGGGGTGGCTCAGTCAGTTAAGCGTCCGACTTCGGCTCAGGTCAGGATCTCACGGTTTGTGAACTTGAGCCCCACGTTGGGCCCTGTGCTGACAGCTCAGAGCCTGGAGCCTGCTTTGGATTCTGAGTCTCCCACTCTCTCTGTCCCTTGCCCACTTGCACTCTGTCTCCGTCTCTCAAAAATGAATAAACGTTAAAAAATTTTTTTAAAAATTCTCTTTTACCTCAATGATTTTATGACTTTCTACTAAGCACAGACTGGTATCAGAAACTGCAAGTTATCATCAAACAGGAAAATTAAAACTGAGTCTTTATCCAGTAATATAATCATTTAACAATAGCCTTTGTTTCAATGAGACAAAACAGCTTAGAGAAAATTCCAGGAAATCAAGAATATCTTGGTTTAATTCAAGTGAAATTTATAGAATACTAACTCCATGCCAGGCTCTGATTCAAGCAAATAAAAAGGTTTCTGCCATCACGGAACTCCCAGGCTAGGATGGGAGACAGGGATGCAAACAACTGTGCTATAATAAAATGTGATAAATAACCTATATTATCCTAATCACACCAATTAAATGCTATAGAATTAGAAAGGATGGATGGAGAGATTCAATCTGTGGACCAGAGCCAATGAGTTTTGGCAAAGCCTTCCAAGAGAGTTGACATTTAAACTGGCCCTTGAAAAATCATTAGATTTCTGCCAGGCTATGGATGGAAAATGTGGAAAAGAAAACAAAGCATGTATTATGGCCATTTTAGACATCAGCAAAGTAGTTCAGATTTTTCTTGTATTCCTAATTCTGACTGTGTGCCATTGAGCATGTTGCCAACCCTAGATACACTCTCAGACTTCAGACATGGGTGGGAGTAAGGAAGAGAATTTAAGTTCATTGGATGAAAGAACATACATGTCATCTGTGGACTTTTATTCATAACTTTATTCATTTTCTTGTGGGGAAGTACGGTCCTTTCTTTACAGTCAGAGGCAGAAGAAAGGAAAAAAGGTTAAGTGACTTTTCTAACAGATACCAGAAATGCAACAGCCACTTAGGACACATAGGCAACTGCCAATTTAGCACTCCATCCATTGGACCCCACAGGCCTCATATTTGGAATTTGTTCTTTGCTAGAGACTAAATAAGAGGATGAGATAATTTATTAAGCACATGTTTATGTATGCATAGTCAGTTTTTCCCAAAAAAATTTAGGGACTATGAGTTATCTGAAAAATATGGAACACATAGGGGCACCTTGGTGGCTCAGTCGGTTAAGCGTCTGACTCTTGATTTAGGCTCAGGTCACATCTCAGTGTTGGGTTTGAACCCTGTGTTGGGCTCTGCACTGGTGGTGTGGAGCTTGTTCTTTCCCTCTCTCTCTGCCATTTCCCCATTCTGTTTCCATCTTTCTCAAAATAAGTAAACTGAAAAAAATATGGAACACATATAATTAGATATTCACTGATTCTGTATTTCTTAATTTCTCAAAACTCATTTAGTGGCTGTTGCCTAAAATAGCAGTATGGAGAAATAATATTTATTAAGGATTTATATGACAGAGTATGTATTAGATCCTTTGCACACTTTTCTTGTATAATGACAAATAACTATGAGATAGGACAATGATATTTTATAAACGAGGAATCTGAGGACCAAAGAAGCAATTCGTGCAAAGTGACACAAGCGATGCTCCATTTGTCTGACCAAAGTCCATGCCCTTTCCACTAAACCACAATACTGCCCTCAAAATAGTTTGAGGTAAATAACATACTTCAAGTATTCCTACATGCTCAAAATCAACGATACATCATGTTCATTGCTTGACATTTTAGCACTATGAAGCTGAAGGTTTAGAAGTGATAGAGACAGTTGTATGATGATGATGATGTTGATGATGATGATGAGAGCTAATAATTATTGAGTGCTTATATTATGTAGATGGGCTTCTAAACATTTTATATATGTTAACTGATGTGATCCTTACAACAACCCAATGAATGAGGAACCTGTTTTGTCCTCATTTTCAATGTGGATATAATACAAAGAAAATTGAAGTAATTTGCCCATGTTCGCTCAGCTAGTAAGTAGCTTGAAATGCAGGCAATCTGGTCTCCTGTCAGTACACATAACTGTGCTGGTGGCATATCCAGAGGACATAGAAATAAATAGTATTGGGTTGATGCCTAGTATATGTTTGACAGTCCATTACGTATATTTTCTATGCATCTCATTTAATTGTCAGGAAAGCATGGTACTTAAAATAGTGCAGTGATTAGGTGGACAGGGTCTGAAGGTAATAGGAAACGATATGTATGTATGTTATTATAATTTTCCTCATTTGTGCATTAAAGACAACATCCTGAAATCCAGAGAGGTAACTTGCACAAAGTCACATAGCTAATATATGCTATAGTCATGGTTTGGAAAAGGAGTCCATGCAGTTTACCCATAAATATTAAAGCTGTGGCTATAGAGCCAAAAATAAAGTAATAATTTGGCAGGCATACTTTCTTCTTATTAAGTGTAGACAGAACATTGAAAAGTTAATATTAAAATGGGGAAAAAGGAACACCTGGAGAAAAGAATATATTTCATTTTTAGAGCTAGAAGAATAATGTTCTTCCGATTAGAAAAAAAAGTTCTTCATCTTTATATCTCCATTTTCTAGCACAGTGCCTGCATTTGTAGGAGCTCAAAATGCATATCAGAAGGATAAATGATCAGCCAGGGAATAGATGGACTAATGAATGGAGGAAGGGATGGGTAGCAGCATCTTACAAGTTTAAATGCAATGTGACTCAAGTAGTTAAATAGCTCAATCTTGTTATCATAAAGACAAGAAAATAAGCAGGGACGTTCTTTCCTTTTACGTTCTAATATTCTTTTAGTAAAGTCCCTTATCTATTCTCGGATCCCATGATTCCATTTTCCAGGAAAAGAAGGAATCCATTAACTAATTTCTAGGAAAAGTACTTGAGCTTGGTTCAAAAATCATAGACCTATGCTGTTCGATATGGTAGCCACTAGCCTCTGTTAAGTAGCCACAATGGCTATGTAAATAATAATAATTATTATTATTTAATTATAATAATAAATAATAATTAACAACAATAATAACTATTATTATTATTATTTAATAAAAATCCAGTTCCTGATCAAAATAACCACATTTCCAGGCTCAATAATCACACATAGCTATGGCTGCCATACCAGATAGTGCAGATATAAAACATTTTCATGACTGAATAAGTTCTATTGGACAGCACTGTGGTGCAACAGGGCAGTGCAAATTCTTGAACAGCAAGTATAGGGCATGGGGCTTGTGTCTGAGCAACTGTTCCCTGGGGTGAGGTTGGGAATGTGCCAAGTGAATACCTCGACTCTAGGGTCAAGTCTGAAAGTCTCAAAGGCTGAGACAAAGCATAACACTAGGTTAGAATTTAAGGACAAAAAAGAAAACCTAGAAAGAGTCTCTGAATTTTTTAAACGTTTATTTATTTTTGAGAGAGAACATGGGGACAGGGGAGGGACAGAGAGAGAGGCGGACAGAGGATCTGAAGCAGGCTCTGTGCGACAGCAGAGACCCCCACGTGGGGCTCAAATCTGCGAACAGTGAGATCATGGCCTGAGCCAAAATCAGGCACTTAACAGACTGAGCCACCAGGTTCCCCAAAAGTCTCTGAATTTTAATAAATTTGTTACAGAGGTATGTTACATTGATTGTCTCTAGGTTAGATAACTATTCTGTTTGTGGAGTATTATTGATCATCATGTTATGGAGTCACAGAGACATTACACCTATCTCCACTTGGGTAATTAGGGAAGGGTTCTTGGTGAAGTTGATGACTGGACATTATTATGAAGGATGAGCAGGAATCATTCAAATCAGTAATGTGTGGGAAAAGGAGGAAAATAAAATGGCAATCTAAAGAAAGAGGGTAAATGTACAAAATTTTAGAAGGTTTTTAGAAAAAAAACTTCTCTTATATTAATATGGTTTACTATGGGGTATTGGTGGGGGATCTTTAAGAGGTAGGTATGGAGAGAGAAGCCTTGTTCAGAAAATGAAGGACTTGAAAGAGAAATCAAGGAGGCAACATAATGTCAATATTTTACATAAGCAAATTTAGACATTAAAGGCAGTGATTGATTACTCAACGTACACGGGTTGAGGTATAAGAGAGTTACTACAATGCAAGGAGGATCCTGAATGATATCTTTGACATCAGGTAATGGAAAACAAATATAAGCTTGCTGAATATAAACTAAACAAAATAATTAAGCTCATAAGATAAAATCTACTGTAGTAACAAACTGGGGATAACAAAGATTGAAGAGAGTTGACAAAAAAGGTATTCCATTCCCTGTATGATTCCCATCTAAATGAAATTTTATTGAAATCATATAATCATAGATTTTATAGTTATTTGAAAGCTTATTTTGTTATATCATTACATATCATTGCATAATTGAATCAACTGTCTAAACAATTAAGGGAAATTATATCCTTGTCTGATATGTTCATATATGTAAGGCAAAAATTAATGCTATTCATGTGCTTAGAATTCTTTAAAAAATAGCTACAATCCTCAATTTTCCTTTGCTATTGTTGATTTACCTACTTTATCTTATCTCTTGTTCTTGCTTTCTCTTTCTAGCCTCTTATCCTTCTTTTCTGTATACTCCTCTCTACCATAGCTTTTCTCTGTGCCCTTGGTATTGTACAAGATCACCATTTTGGTGCTCTTCAAATTTCTTCATGTACAAGAATTATTTAAAGTAATTTAAACTAGAGGTGCCTGGGTGGCTCAGTGGGTTAAATGCCCAGCTTCAGCTCAGGTCATGATCTCACGGTACTTGGGTTCGAGCTCTGCTTCTGGCTCTGTGCTGACAGCTCACAGCCTGGAGCCTGTCTCAGAATTTGTCTCCATCTCCCCTGCTCGTGCTCTGTCCCTCTCTCAAAAATAAATAAACATTTAAATTTTTTTAAATAAATAATTTAAATTATATTTGAGATTCTGGATTTTTTCACATTGTGTCATGTTGATAATTTATGACTAGGGAGGTAGTAACAATATGCTCCTGAATCTTTTTTAGGAGTAACTTTTCATCTTCCTTTTCATATTTAATGGCTTAAATTAAAATTTTAAGGAGATGAAAAATCAAAACTAATTTTATTAACCTAAATGAATAAAGCACTTCCCTTATAATCAGCACTATAATTTCTAATCTACTTTGTTAATATATGTTCCAATACATATAATATAACTATGTTTCTCTCCTCTTGGTAATACAAGAATATTTTGTTCTTAATGTGTACCATATTCTCCTCTCTATTGTATCTAAATAAGAATTTTTTCTAAAAGCTGTACCTTATGTCAATGGATGGGTTTAGTACTAGACACTTGGAAAAATTCTAGAAGTTTGGTTTATAATAGAATAAGACCATTCGTTTTGTGTTTATTTTGGCAGGTGTATGAGGCTGCCTATAATAAATTAGCATACTGAGGAATATTCACATATTTTTAGCAACTGGAATGTGCAATTTATGGCATTCATATCAGGATAAAATATAATCAACATGTGTCATTGAGGTAATTTCCCCCCAAAGATCTCTTACTAAGTATCCTAAAGGAAAAAAAAAACCCTCACAAAATATTAAAACTGCAATCCAAATTATTGTGTCCAATCTCAGCAGATCTCACAGAGGATGGTTAACGATGTTTATATTGGTATATTAGATACCACAAACAATTTTCCTTTTCGAGGAATGAATCATTTTTCAGGAATGAATCATCCTTCAGTTCCTACATATTTGTTCATCAGGAAATATCTTTAATGGGCATATGGGTGCAGTCAATTGCTTCTGTAACACTAAAAATTTAGCAACCCAAACAAATCATTTTCATATGTTGCAGGTGCTGTCTATTAGAAGGAAAGATGTACTTTGATGTTCTTTTAATTAAAGTTTCAATTAAATTTGTTAGCATTCTGCAAAGAAATCATTCAGTTTCCTCTAGTTATCGCCTGTCAATTCCAGAAAGTACCAATAGCCAGTTAGTTCTGTGCTTCTGGTATTTTTACTTTGGCGAGCACAAAAGGAACTAAGCAGTGCTGGTTTATCTTTTAATTCTAACTTGCCTGCAACCCTGAATTGCACCTTACATGGCAGAGTTAAGAGAATTTGTAGATATGGTAGTTCTCTCCATTGGTCGTTTCAGAATCCAGGTAAAGTAAGTTTCTGTTTGGTATCCATTTATATTTTCCAAGCAATAAATGATCTCTTTATAATGAAAAGAAAATAGTCTTACTTTACTGTATTAAGATGTTCCTGACTCTGTTAACTTATAGTGGAAAATTACAATGAATTGATATTCCAAAACCTGGCTTTTCCCCTCACTGGTACAAGGTCTTGGATAAGTAGCTTCTTTCTTTGGGTCTCAATTTTCTCATTCACAAATTCAATAAAACTGCAATTTTTAGAACATTTGAGAGCCAGGCACTTAGGAGGCATTGATCATAATATAATAATGAATAAGATACAGCCTGTGCCCTGTAGCTTTCAGATTGGTGAAATGCTGGCCACTGTCTCACTGAACTCTGAAATTTTGTGGGTTTATAGAAGCATTATTCCTAAAGAAAGCACACACACACACACACACACACACACACAACCAAAGCAGCAGAGTTTCTTGTATTTTTACTTGAACAAAGTGAGAATTTCCATTGGTAAAACAGAATTATGTCCATTAATGTAAATTCAGTAAGATCCAGAATCAAAAGAAAATGAGGAAAATTCTGAAATAAGTTAATTTCCTGTCTTTTCCCTCAGGAGTATTGAAGTAATTTTGCATATTTGAAGTATTCTGAACATTAATGGTAATTACGTTTGAAGAAAATAATCGTCTGAGGCCCTGAATGTTTTTGTCTCTCTCATCTTGTTTCTCAGATGGTACATTCTAGAATACTGCCCATCTTTAAAATTGTAATTATTGTTTTTGATCTATTTACTGTGAAGTCTGGTAACCAAAAGGCCTAGCTGAATTGATTATTTTCCCATGAACGAATTAAAAAAAAATTTCTTTCAAAAATGCATTCTCTGGCATTATTTAAAAAAATACAGAAGAAATTCTAAGACATTTTGGGCTGCATCTGCCCATTATGCCAAACACCTTACAGAGAGTCTATTAGAATGATCATTTAACACCTGTATCACTGCCTCCTCATAGCACAACCTGTAATCAAAGTGTGAAGCAATCACCATAGCAGTTATAATTTAGATTATAGCTTAATAACACTGGTTGTGAAGGACTAGATTTGAGTATTTGGAATTTCCCTAACCATTGATTGCAATAAGTGGGCACAATTGAGCCAGAAGCCAAAACCTCTCCCTTCTCTTTTCAGATGGAAGTGATGGCTGAGCTTGACTGAGCTGGCTTTTATGTGTCAGCTGTTTTGCACACTGGTGGGATCTGCTGTATATAATTTATATACATATATGTATATATGCGTGTACATATACATATACATATGCATATATGTATGTGTGTATATATATATGTGTATATATATATGTGTATATATATATATATATCTCCCCACAGAACTTCTGTTTTAGAAAAATTTTGACAGCCTCTCTCTTATTAGCTCTTGCTATCAAGGGTCAGTTATATACTTTCAATATCATTCACATTTTTTATAACAGTTTTAACATAGGAACTAGTATTTTGCAGCCTCTATTCAGCAGATCCCAGATGAATTTAAGTGTTAAACACAGTATAGCTATTAGGATTGCATTTCTTGGGAACAATTACTGAGGATTTAAAATACATTACTCTTCTTTTAAAAAAAAAAGGTTTTAGGGGCACCTAGGTAACTCGGTAAGTAAAGCCTCTAACTTTGGGTTAGGCCATGATCTCATGGTTTGTGGGTTCAAGCCCCGTGTGGGGCTCTGGGCTGACAGCTTGGAGCCTGGAGCCTGCTTCGGATTCTGTGCCTCCCTCTTTCTCTGCCTCTCCCCCACTTGCATTCTGTCTCTCTCTCTCTCAAACGAAAATAAATAAACTTAAAAATTTTTTTTTTTTAATTGGGGCATGTGGGTGGATCAGTCGGTTACACATTTGACTTCCGCCCAGGTCATGATCTCATGGTTCCCGAGTTTAAGCCCCGCTTTGGGCTCTGTGCTGACAGCTCAGAGTCTGGAGCCTGCTTCAGATTCTGTGTCTCCCTCTCTCTCAGCCCCTCCCAGCTCATGCTCGCTCTCTATCTCTGAAAAAAATAAACTTAAAAAAATTAAAAAAAATGTTTTTAATTCAGTACAGTTGACACACAATGTTACTTTAGTTTCAGATGTACAACATAGTGATTCAAATTCTCTATATGTTATCTCTGCTCACCACAATTATAGCTACCATCTGTCACCATACAACCCTATTACAATACCATTGATTATATATTCCCTATGCTGTAAGTCTATTCCTGTGACTTATTCATTCCATAACTGGAAGCCTGTATCTCCACCACCCCTTCACCCATTTTGTCCATCTTCCTACACCACTCCTTTCTGGCAACCATCAGTTTGTTTTCTGTATTCTGCTTTTTATTTGTTGATTCATTTGTTTTGTGTTTTAGATTCTACATATGAGTAAAATCATATGCTATTTGTCTTTCTCACTTAGCATAATACCTTCTATGTCCATCCATATTTTCACGGATGGTATGATATCATCCTTTTTTATGGCTGAGTAATATTCCATTGTGCCCATATACCACATCTTCCTTATCTATTCAGATCCTGGCTATCTTAAATAATGGTTCAATAAAAATAGGAGTACATATATCATCTCAAATTGTTTTTGTTTGTTGTGTGTTTTTGTTTTCTTTTGTTTTGTTTGGTGGTGGGGGTGGTAAATATGCAGTAGTGGAATATTGGATCATATGATATTTCTATTTTTAATGTTTTGAGGAATCTCCATACTATTTTCCACAGTGATGACATTAATTTACATTCCCACCAACAGTGCACAAGTGTTCCTTTTTCTCCACATCCTCACTAACACTTGTTATTTCTAACTTTTTGATTTGGGTCATTCTGACAGGTGTACAATATCTCCTCATGGTTTTGATTTTGATTTACTTGATGATTAGTGGTGTTGAGACTCTTTTCATGTGTCTGTTGGTAATCTATATGTCTTATTTAGAAAAAAAAATGTCTATTTAGGTACTCTGCTCATTTTTTAATCAGATGGTTTGTTTTCTTGCTGTTTATTTGTGTAAGTTCTTCATATATTTTGGATATTAACCCCTTATCAGATATATCATTTGCAAATATCTTCTCCCATTCAGTAGGTTGCATTTTTGTTTTGTTGATAGTTTCAAATAAATTAGTCCTCATGACTGCACAGATGTTTAGTTATAATTTAGAACAGGGAGATTACTGAAAAACCAAGACCCTCAAATTTATCCAACTTTTTACTAATCTTGAACTACCTGAGAGCCTAGGGAAAATAAAATAAGGGATAAAAATTTACAAAGAAAATAAAATATATAAGAACACTCTTAATGCCATGTTTTGGGATGTCAACATATACTCAACATGTATTTAGATAACTGAGTCAAGAAAAACTATTGAATTCACTAATATTTTTCAGGAAAAAATGTATACTTTTCTCTTCATTTGAAAAATTCCCTTTCTGAATTTGTTTCATTTATCAATAATGCTTGTTGTCCTCTTCTGTGTGTCATCTCAAAATGAAGTTGGCTGGAGCATACATAATCACTACTGAATGATAACTACCTATTGTGAGGATTAATTTTTTTAATGTTTATTTATTTTTGAGGGAGAGAAGGACAGAGTGTGAGCAGGGGAGGGGCAGAGAGAGAGGGAGACACAGAATCCGAAGCAGGCTCCAGGCTTCGAGCTGTCAGCACAGAGCCCGAGACAAGGGGCTCGAAATCACAAGCTGTGAAATCATATCCTGAGCTGAAGTCAGATGTTCAACTGACTGAGCCACCCAGGTACCCCCCTATTGTGAGGATTAAAAGCAGGGATTCTGGAATCAGATAACCTTACTTAGAAGGAATTCTTGTTAAAACTCTTACATTGTCACTTACATGGTCTTGCATGACATTTTGCTTCTTTTGTCCTCAGTTTTCTTATCTGTAAAATAGGAATGATAGCATCCTCAGAGTTTTGTAAGGGCTAAAGAGAGAATGTATGGGCAATGTTTAGTGTAGTGAATATAGCAGAGTGAGTGCCAAATAAATGGTAGCTGTACCTATGCTATGATTTTATTTGTATGCGTGTGCATCAAATTGGAAAACTTTGTTTTGCTTACACTTCTACCTTTTCAATGTATTATTTATTCACCTCCTCAAACTTTTTAGCCTAGTCATTCTGACATACGCAAACTCTTGCTGCTGCCCTACTGAAATTTTACTTGGGAACAGCCATTCTGAACGAAAATACTATTGAAAATCTTTCAAAATTCATGCCTTTTGGTTAGTCTGTCCTAGAAAATTAAAAGTACTAGAATGTGCTGTATTCTAGAACACAAGTAAAAAATGGCAATATTTTGTTTGATTTGATTTGATTCTTTTCTATACTCATAGAGGTAGAAAGTATTTCTTAAAAAGTTCAGTGTTCTTACTTTGACTTCAAACACTTAGAGAACTAGGGCTCAGTGTTTTTTTCATATTCACCATAAAATGCCCACTCCAGTGAGTAAGCCTATGGGGCTTATTGAAAATATCTTAGGGAGACAGATCATTGCCCACAACAAAGAGAACTATTTAATTAATCCCCAGTAGATCTTCCTATTCTGCCTAAAGTCTCTATTGCCACCATCCCAGGATCTTACTCTAAGTCTGACCAGTCTTCTTTAGAATACAAAATCACTTCCTAAGAAATATAGCACAGGCCCAGGCCTCAGGCCAACTTTTATCCCCAGAGGGCTTCTCAAAACTTTTTTTGCAATAAAGTTGGTCTCCCACTTCAAGAAAATTCAAGTACAAACTGCTAAGAAGAGACACTTTTCTCCCCATCTTCCACTTCCTAAGTCCTAGTAATCTTAATAGGTGATCCACCTACAAACAAGGGACAGGGGATGTTTTTGTAGTTTTTAGTTTTGCAAGAACGATAGACCTGTGGAAAGATAATCATAATGTAACTTACTTCTGCAAAACATAAATGCACAACTTCGTGTGCTACCACAGCACAAGAAGGTGGATCACTAACTTTACATGATAAAGCAGGGGACTGCATTAGAATAGCTGCTTCATAAAGAATGAGTGGGATACGTTTGAATTAAAGAAGGGAACAGTCCAATCAAAATCAAGTAAACATGGCTAGAATCTGCAATGCCAATGAGGGTCATGGAATAAAATTAAATCAGGATAAGAGGTTAAGTCATTATCAAAGTGATGTCATACAGCATAAAGGTCAAACTAGAGAGAGAGATTAGAGGAAGGAGTGGTAGTTAAAAAGGTCCTAAAATCAACACAAATGACAATCTAAGGAAAGGAACACATGGTTATGTCTCAGGTCCCACAATATAGGTTATTATGATATTTAACTCTTGTACAGTAAATTCCAATTTTTCCCCTGGAATAGCAGGTTAATAGAAATGTGAATTCTCCAAACTAATACGAGCAACTTTAAGCAAATAGCAGTTTTAATGGCATTTCTGCTGATCTCTCGTTATCCATCCTTTTAAAGCAAAAGTAGAGGGTGCCTTGGTGGCTCAGCTGGTTAATCGTCTGACTTTGGCTCAGATTATGATTCACGGTATGTGGGTTTGAGCCTACATTGGGCTATCTGTTGCCCTCTCTCTGCAGTCAGCATCGGGCCTGCTTCCCATCCTCTGTCTCTTTCTCTCTCTCTGCCCCTCCCCTGCTGGCTATTGTTCTCTCTCTCTCAAAAATAAATATTTAAAAAATAAAATTCCTTAGAAACTTAACAGGAACCCCTGGGGGAGGGGAAGGAAAAAAAAAAAAGAGGTTAGAGTGGGAGGGAGCCAAAGCATAAGAGACTCTTAAAAACTGAGAACAAACTGAGGGCTGATGGGGGGTTGGAGGGAGGGGTGGCTGGTGATGGGCATTGAGGAGGGCACCTGTTGGGATGAGCACTGGGTGTTGTATGGAAACCAATTTGACAATAAATTCCATATATTAAAAAAATAATATAAAATAAAATTCCTTACTCAAAATAATAATAATAAAGTAAAAATACAATAAAAGTATGGAGTTAATAAAAAGTTCGTAAAATCATCTGGGAAAGAGATTGCAGTCGTCTTACCTGAGAATTTGGCAAAAGGCATTTTAAAAAAGGTGAGAGAGGTGTACCTGGTAAGCTCAGTCAGTTAAGTATCCAACTCTTGATTTCAGCTCAGGTCATGATCTCATGGTTTCGTGAGTTTGAGCCTTATGTTGGTCTCTGTGCTGACTTTACAGAGTCTGCTTGGGATTCTCTCTCTCTCTGCTCTTCCCTGGCTCATGCTCTCTCCTTTTGATTTTGGCTCAGGTCATGATCTCACAATCATGAGATTGAGCCCCACATCGGGTGCCATGCCACACTGGGTGTGGAGCCTGCTTAAGAGTCTCTGTCTCCATCTGCCCCTCCCCCATTCGTGCTCTCAGTCTCTCTCTCTCTCTCCAAAAAACATAAAAATAAAAATAAATAAGGAGCCGACAATCCAGCATTGGATGGCCCAAACTAATTTCTTTAAATAATTTGTTTGAACATAGGGCAATTTTCATTACCTAACTCCTAGAGCTCTTATTTACTTTTCCTTAAAGGATGTCCTAAAGACAACAGAGATGACTAATTAATGTGGAAGAATAAGTAATTTATGGGTGAATCCTATTTGATTCCATAAATATAGTGGATCTTATTTAACTTAAAACAAAGAACTCTGTTGGAAATATCTTCCTAGAAATATCCCTTACCCAATGAGTTGACCATGCTCATAGAGGGTTTATAGGTGACACAGAATTTCCACAGAAGCTTCAGATTTCTTTTTGTCCAAGAGCAGAGGCAAGAAAAAATTACTTCATTTATTCAGAAATCTTTCATTTCCATTCCTCCTACTGTGATTACAATGAACCAGTATCATAGCTCAGCTGGGTGTCAAAGCAAGGAAAACAGGACTTACGCACAGATTTAAATCTACAATAGAACTGCCACTAGGGTTTGAAATAAGTATGGACATCTAAATTTTGAAAGATCAAAAAAATAAAAATCCTAGAATCAAAAAGCAGTCAGAGAGAATCACTGTCATCCCCAACTAACAGTGAAATTAAAATTTTCTGATTTCAGCTTCCAAATGCTGATGATCAAAGGTGATTTTCTCCTAGATAAATGTCATTTTTGCCCTTATAAAAGTTATATATCCCTGGCAGAAAGGTTTTTTATGAGTTTTCTCTTAGTTAAAGGTGAGTTTAAAGCTGTTCTTTTTTCTGAACAAGGAAAAATTATATAAATTACTCTAACAGAGTATTTTATCATTTCTCTTGGCCTACTTGAAATAATAAGGCCCTAAGTTACACTTTTCCAAAGTAATCAAGTTAATATCCAAGAGTAATCAAGCTCATAATGATTTTTAAAATTCCTACACTTACGGAGTTGGGAAGAATGAGGTAGGTCTATGCTGTTCTGATTATCAGATCATCATTCAAGGAAACTAATACTGACTGCATCCCCAGAGTGAGAGCTCTGGAGTGCCATACAGGTAGATCTGATTCCATGTCTGTGTCTCTTGGAGCACCACACTTCAAAGTCTTGAGCACTGTTTATTTAACCTTTATAAGAAGAAAAACTTGCTTTAAAACTTAAATGGTAAAAATATTTTTTTCTTCTTAGATTATTGTGAATTCCTTGGATCCACAGTTAATGTTTCCCTCTATCGTTCTTTCCTCTCATCCCTGTTACATGCCACCCCCACCCCCAACATACACAGAGGCTCAATCAATCAGCACTCATTGAGGTGGATCCCATATTCGAAGTATCTATTGCTTCAGAGAAAGGAGTTTCCAGTGAATCTATATTATATGTACTTTTATTAAGTATTGAAAGTATGTGGAAGTCTCTGGGAAAACTTCTGCTGTTTTCAGAAGAGAACTCTGAAAAACTTAATCACTTCTTACACACAAAAGACTATTGGTGAATGAAAGACATGAAATTTAATGCATTTGGAAGATGAAGTATTTTCTTTTCCATTAAAAAATTGCACACTCGTTTGTAAATACTGGACACTCCTTCAGCTGTCCTTGGATTTCGGCTAACTCTATCTAATGTAAGAACAGAATATGAGATTTCTTCAAGTGGTTTGAATAGCTTGGTTCAGGTTCCTCCTGGTGAGGAACCAGGCCTTAATTAGTATTTAATGACTTTTGTTCTTCAGCATATATTTCTTCTTTTTTTTTCTGGCTCCTTCCTAATAAGATATAAAGTATGAAAGTATAAAAATAGGAAAAAAATCATGAAATATTCCTGTAGATTACCTATCAAAATGGTGTTTGATATTGATAGACTCCAAATAAACCTTTAAGAGTCATCATGTTTTTAAATGTTTATTTATTTTTGAGACAGAGAGAGACAGAGCATGAATGGGGGAGGGTCAGAGAGAGAGAGGGAGGCACAGAGCCTGATGCAGGGCTCGAACTCACGGACAGTGAGATCATGATGTGAGCCAAAGTCGGAAGCTCAACTGACTGAGGTGCCCCAAGAGTTATCATTTTTTTTAAGGAAAGATCAAATTAGTCTTCAAGATAACATGAAAAAATATTGATTTTTGTATTGAAGAATAAATACTAGACTGAACATTAGAAATATTTGACCATTTATTAATAACAGCAAATAGTAAATTATGTTTTTAAAAGTACTGGGTTCATGAATCAATAATGTTGAGTGCCAGCCTAGTAGCTTGGATCTATATCTGAAAATAAAAGTGGAAAGAAACTAAATACATGAAATAATTAGGGAATTCATATGCTCAAAATCTTGTATGTCAGACTGTCCCTGTCATTACAGATTTTCATGCAACACTGCATGATTATTCAGAAAATAAAGCAACTGGAGTGGATTTGTTTCAAAGCTAATTTGTTAAAGGTCTCTTTAGTTGTAATGGTAAGAGACATTAAAGTCTTACTGAATTAAAATAAAGCGGCCTTTTGTTAAACACTGAAAAATCATTAAGTAGGGTCTAAGAAGTGAAACAAAGTTGGTGTACTAGTTTAGTTCTGAATACACAGAAGACAAATGAAAGACCATGTATTTTAAATATGAAACTTTATCATATACCCTGCTTTGAATTGAAGTCATATAAATTCAACCTTAAACACGTGGTCGTAATGGATGACACTCATGCTAGTTATTCCCAAGCTAGGACTTTAGCTACATTATTTGCATTTAGCCTTGCTAACAACTCTGCTTATATTCTTGTCAGAGTTATTATACTGCCTTCTGCAAAGAAAGGCAATATCTGTATTCTCAACCTTCTAGAACATAATAAAGAGGCAAACATTTCTGCACAAAGCCTCTTTGAGCTATTTAATTTACTTTTTTGACAAAAGGAGAATGACACTGAGAACTCCACAAAGAACAAAAGCAATTTTTCAGGCCATGAAATGCAAATGATAATTTAATCATTCCTAGAAATACCATTTTCTTGTATTTCTTGTATTTCTAGAAACACAAGAGAGTCATGTTCTATCTTTTCATTATAGACATAGTGTAGCTTAACCACATGATATCATAAAAAGATAATTTTCCATTTCTTAAAAAAACATTTTAAAGTTTTTATTTTAGATGTAAACTGGTCAAAGAAAAAATCGATTAAAATTAAACCAGGAGTAAAGTTTAATCCTCTATCTCCCTAATGAATTTCTTCATCATTGCATATTACCATTCATTCACCCAATTTTATTTTTTTCTTTCTCGTGCATTTTTATTAAAATTCTAGGTAGTTAATGTACAGTGTAATATTAGTTTCAGGTACAGTATAGTGATTCAACACTTCAATACGACATCCCGGTACTCATCACAAGTGTACTGCTAATCCCCATCACCTATTTAATTCATCCCCCCAACTCACCTCTCTTCTGGTAACCATCAGTTTGTTCTGTATAGTTGAGAGTCAGTTTCTAGGTTTGCCTGTATCTTTTTTTTTTTTTAACCTTTACTCATTTGTTTCTTTCTTTTTTTTTGTATCAAGTGTTTATTTACATTCTAGTTAGTTAACATATAGTATAATATTGGTTTCAGGAGTAGAATTTAGTGATTCATCACTTACATATAATACCCAGTGCTCCTCACAAGTGCCTTCTTTAATACTCATCACCCATTTAGCCCATCCCCACCCAACTCCCTCCAGCAATCCTCAGTTTGTTTTCTATAGCTAATAGTTCCCTATGGATTGCCTCTCTCTCTCATTTTTTCTTCCTTCCCCTATGTTCATCTGTTTTGTTTCTTAAATTCCACATATGAGTGAAATCAAATGGTATTTGTCTTTCTCTGATGGACTTATTTCACTTAGCATAATACACTCTATTTCCATCCACATCACTGCAAATGGCAAGATATCATTCTTTTTTTGATGGCTGAGTAATATTCCATTATATATATAGTAAAACCTTGGTTTGCAAGCATAATTCATTCCAGAAACATGCTTACAATCTAAAGCACTTGTATAACAAAGCAAATTTCAAGGACCATTGGCTCAGTTGTGCTTATGTGACATTCGGTGTCACGTACTACTCATATTGCAAAACATTGCTCCTTTTTCAAGTTAAAATTTATGAGAAATGTTTGCTTGTCTTGTGGAACACTTGAAGAAGAAGTTAACTTGCAGTCCAAGGTTTTACTGTGTGTATACATATTATGTATACACACCTGTTCTTTATTGATTCATCAGTCAATAGACATTTGGGCGCCTTCCATAATTTGCCTCCTGTTGATAATATAGCTATAAACATTGGGGTTCATGTGCCCCTTTGAAGGAGTATTTTTGAAGCCTTTGGGAAAATACCTAGTAGCACAATTGCCTGGGCATGGGATAGTTCTAGTTTTAACTTTCTGGGGAACCTCTACTATTTTCTAAAGTGGCTGCACCAGTTTGCATTCTCACCAGCAGTGTAAGGGTTCCTCTTTCTCTACATTCTTTCATTCACCTAATTTTAGAAAGACATGAATATCTTTATTAAAGAAGATTTTTAATAATCCTCTATATATATATATGGAATTCATAAAATCACTGGATAGTCAGGTGGATGGGAATGATCACAGAAATATTACATGTACTTGTATTGTTAAACTGACAATGGTTACCAGTAACAATAATATAATATTTTATACAAAATATTTGAAATAAATATTTGTGGGTAAAAAACTTATATGTTAGAAAGACAGAATTATGATATTTTATTTATGATGGTTGGCATTGTACTTTCCCAGGGCAATATTTCAACAGAAGCTTATAAAATATTAAGTGGTGCTCTAGATCCCAGAAGACCTAGAATTCCCCTATGTGAGAGAAAGCAACAGGGAAGGAACCCTCTGATGTTGACATCAACTCCATATTTTAGGGTAGATAATCTTGTGCAATCCTAGACTAAAGAGGCCATGGGCTGTCAGGTTGATCCATGAAACAAGGTATCCTCTCTTCCTTCATATACACACATGCTGACCCAGGGAATAGCCTTGACGTTTGCCACAATAAACATTTGGGATATTGCATTCGTACTGCCCTGTGTCTCTTTTAATTTACCTCTGTGACCAATGAAACAAACTGGTTCTCCACTTCAAATATATGGGTGATGGTTAGTTCACCTAAAGCCATCTTCTCCCTTTAGTATTATACCATTCTACTTGCCTGTCATGTTTATTCCTCATATTTGAAATACAGTGCATTGTCTTTCCTGTTCAAGTTATTCCTTTGACTTCTCTAATTCTCTTAAAGGCTGGAAATTAGGACCCTGCTTTTCTATGATCTCCAAATCAGAGTTACAAATCCTTCTTGTCCTTCCTGTACCACTTTTTTTTTCATTTTTATTTTTATTATTTATTGATCTCCATGGCAGCAGTCATTTGCATTCGGTAGTTTCTTGAAGTGCCCATCATCGTATCCATCCCACCCCATCCTCTAAAATTTATCTCAAACAGGAGATCATCCTCTTGAGCAGTACCCTGATGACAGCACTCTCTCCTGGAGATGCCATAATTATTGTTCTACATGTGACAATAAGGTGTTCATATTTACTAACACAAAATTGTACAAAATGATCCTTAATAACTTTTAGTGTTTTTTATTGGTATTTGTTTACATCTAATCACTTTATTATATTTAGTTATTTGTATTATTTTCCTTTTTTTCTTGATTTGATCTTTTTGTTATTATTTTTTAAATGTATGTTTTATGAGCATTATACTAGTATTTTATAATTTTCTTTTACATACTTGATTTTCAGCTAGTTCTATATTTTATGATATGTGTCATTGTATTTTTCTCATTTTTATTGATACACACTTCTAAATTTAATTTAATTTTTAAAAATTTGAGTGTGGTTAACACATGATGTTACATTAGCTTCAAGTGTACAACATAGCAATGCAACAAGTTTATACATTATGTTAAGTTTAACACGTTTGATACATACTGTTAAAAAATATCTTTAAAATTTATCCTTAACAGTGTTTAAAATTAATATAATCCTCAGAGATTCTCAAATGACTACTGAACAAAATCCAAACACCTTAGGCTATAGTTAAGAATTTTCAGTCTCACCTCGAACTATTTTCTTGCTTTTGCACCAGTGGGATTTCTTTTCAAACTTGACTTTTTCTTCTTTCCATGATCTCTGGTTAAAGCCATCTTATTTTTCTCTCTGTATTAGTGCACTCACCTCCTAACTGGCTTTCCTGCTTACACTCCTGTCTCTCCCTTTATTCCCAACACAGCCACCGTTGATCCTGCTAAAACAAATATGGTTATTTCATTTTTCCACTCCAAACCCTCCTAAGGTTGTCATTTTCACTCAGAATAAAACCCAAGTATTCGTAGGAGCCCGCAAAGCTACAGTCTGACCCTGCTGTCTCCCTGATTTTGTCTCCCACCAGTTTCCCCAACCCACTCAAACCTCAAACCGTGATCCCCTCTGGCAGAACATCTCCTGTCCCCTTTGCACTCCCTTTATACGCTGTATTGTACTTATTTGTGTCTCTCTTGCTTCTCCTGCTGGTTTATAAGCTTTTAAAAGGTGGAGGCAATTCATTTTTCACCTTATATCTGGAATACTGCCCCACCAATATCTAAAGGCTTAGACAAATATGTACATGATGTGACAATAAATGCATGTTGACTCATGATAAATGAAGTTGAAGCGTTTAATTCATGGTGGGCACAAAATGACGTTATATTAGAAAGCAATTTAAATCAGTATTTAAAAAAAATTAATTACAAATGGGTTTTCTCATAAGATTTATATGAAATAAATCATTTAAATATATACAGTTTTCCACAAATGAGTGTAGACCCTAGACAAGCAAAATCCCACATATGTCTTCAGTCTTTAATAATTTCCTGAGTCTGTTGGTTTGAGGATGTATTTATATACTACATGCAGCATGCCAGAAACTACCAAGAATAACAGTCTTTTCTCACATCCTTCTGCTCAGATCTCAGAGTCTGGAAATGTAATGAACAGATACTTCGATCAGCCTGCTTACGTGTTGTGTATAAACCTGACATTGATCAGAGTGGCAAAAACATAAATTTGGGCTGGTTTTATTACTGAACAGCACAGCTCGAGTGTGTGAGTCTCTGCGAGTCATTAGTTTCCTGCAGAATGTATCCTGCAATCCTTGCAAAGGAATATGCTTCCAACTGAAAGGCAGATCTTGCTTCCTCACATTGGGTGAGAGCTCCATGACTTAGCTGTGTGCTGTTTTTGGAAAATTTGTCTGTAGAAAATTAAATAAACCTTTTGTTTGTTTGTTCGTTTGTTTTCTAAAGTGTGAGAACATTTGGGAAAATTGACACTTCTGAAAGAAACACACCGCAAAAACCGTTTTGTGTAGTTTTCTCTTATTGGTCGTAACTACGTTCTCATTTCCCTATTGGATTCCCAAAGAATACTGACGGGAAGGAATGTATTTCTAGTTTTGTTTGAGTTTTCAGAGCTTCATCTTTTAATAATGCTAATCACTTTTGAAAACCTCAGAAAACATTTTCTTTGGCATGTTTCTTAAAAAAGAAACCAAACCTTTCTTTAATGATGAGAAAGATTCCTGTCTTAGATTTTGTGATGTCAATTCTTATGCAGATATTAGTGACCAGAGAGCCAACAGAGAGCTTGGTGTCCCAATTCTGCAACCAGCAATTAGTTAACTCTGTTAACTTCCAGGCAAAGTGTTAGTAGATAGCAAACCATTTCAGTGAGACATAGCAAATCGTGCAATTCATTTATGTTAAAAAGCTTTTGTTTCTCAAAGTTAAAACAGCAATAATAATAATAATACTCCTGCCAAAGTAATACTGCTAGCATTAAGTGAAATAATGTATTTAATAGATTTAGCACAGTGCCTGGTGTAAAGTAAGGAACTGGTGATTTGTGTTAGTCTTCTCCTAGTTTTGATTTTTTTTTCCCCCGCCTGCTTTTCTGTTTCTTTCCCCTACTCCAATGGTAGTCAACCAATGGCTAGTTTGTAGCACCCATCCCCCACCCCCAAGTATTTGGCAAGGTCTAGAGACATTTTGCCTGTCCTAACTGGGAAGGGTGGCTATTGGCCTCTAGTGAGGGTCGTACCTTGCACAAGACAGGTCTCCAAAGTAAGAATTATTTGTCCTCAAATGTTTTTGTGCCAAGGTCTGAAATGTCAGTGTGGCAAGGTTGTAAATCTCTACCTTAGTCTATATCTTTCTCCCCATCTGCTTACTTTCCTCATCTCATTCTCTTGTTGCCATCTTATTTTCCTTTTATTTATTATCATATTTTTGTCTCTATGCTTTCACAGCAATATTTAAGTAAACATTCACACTTGAATCTTATTTTACTTTTATGTCTTTAAAGTATTTTTTAAGTTTTTTTTTTTAATGTTTATTTATTCTTGAGACAGAGAGAGATAGAGCATAAGTTGGGGAGAGGCAGAGAGACAGGGAGACACAGAATCAGAAACAGGCTCCAGGCTCTGAGCTGTCAGCACAGAGCCTGACCTGGAACTCGAACTCACAAGCCGTGAGATCATGACCTGAGCCGAAGTACGACGCCTAACTGACTGAGCCACCCAGGCGCCCCATAATATCTCTATGAGAAATGACCACATTATTCTCATACTGGTATTGAGAGAGACGGTTGCCATGGGCCCTGAGCATCAATGAACTTCCTAGCTGAGTGTGCCAAACATCCAGGGTTCTCCTCCCCAAACACTGAGCAGTTTAATCAAAGTGACCAGAACCTGTTTACGATGAGATTGCTTGCTCCCTAAGGGAGCGCAACTGACTTGTTTACTGCCTACTACAAGAAATGCTGGACCCGTGACCTTGGATTGTTCAGCTGTAGAACTGGGTGCAAATCCTCCACCTAAGCCATTGTGTCACCCTGTGGGCTTGAGGGCAAGGAGAACAACCACTACCATGGTAATACTCGCATTGTTGGCTTAACTGAGTAATCAGCTGTCCTGCTCTGATGCATTTATTATCTACCTTTTTTTTTTAATAGGCTTCATGCCCAGTGCAGAGCCCAATGCAGCGCTTGAACACATGACCCTGAGATCAAGACCCTGAGATCAAGAATCAGACACTTAACCAACAAGAGCCACCCAGGCGCCCCTTATTATCTACTTTTGGCACTAGAGAGCTGTGGCAGGTCTACTCCTCTGTTATCCTCTGTGAGGTTGAGATTTTTCCCTAATTGAACAACTGGATAAACCTGGCTGTTCAGAGAGCTCTGTAGCATTCAATTTGTAAGGTCTTTTTTTTTTTTTTCTTTTTCTATTGCAATGCTATAGTAATTGATCATAATAGATTTATTTCATCACCATATCAATCATTAGTCATTATCCCTGGAAGGGCCAACATATGAACACAGATCTCTCTGACTGCAAATTCCATGGGCTTTCCACCACACTAAGTATGGTTACTTTGGTTTTATTGTAATCCCTTTTAGCCCCTCTACAGAAACCTTTTCATATTTTAGATTTGCTAATACCTCTGCCTTAAATTGTAATGACTCCTTAAATATGTGGTTGTACTTCTACTCTGCGACACTGTGAATTCTTTAAAATCTGAGTCTTAGTAATATTTGGATTTGGGCGCTACAAACCTAGAAAATGCCAGAAACATAGTAGGATCTCCATATTTAGTACAACTGAGACAGCAATATATACTGTATTATTAGACATGATTTTGTTAGTTGTAAATATAATTTTGATATCGTGGGAGATTTCGGTAAAAACTATTTTATGAATACTATTTTGAATATATCTCAGCATTATATACTTCCAGGTGAGCTCATCATTATGCAATCTAAAAATCCCAGGCTGAGCTCCCATATAACAGGGCCAAATAGTGCATCTGTTGGGACGCCTGGATGGCTCAGTCAGTTAAGCGTCCGACTCTTGATTTCAGCTCAGGTCATGATCTCATGGTTCGTGGGATTGAGCCTTGCATCGGGATTGCTTGGGATTCTCTCTCTCCCTCTCTCTGTGCCCATCCCCTGTCATGCTCTTGTTCTCTCTCTCTCTCAAAATAAATAAATGAATTAAAAAAATAGTGCATCTGTTGACACATCACAGAAGAAGGGATATGGTCCTTCCAAGATTGGTCTTGACATTGAAATCATGTGAAGAAAGTCACACTCAAATAATTGTTTCAACTCTTTGAGGGCAGGGGGCTATTTCTCCAGCTTTAGCCAGTATTAATTCATTTATTTCCTTTTTTATTTTTCTATTTTAATGTCTCCCTCACTTTGATTTTAGTATATCATTGCTAAAAAATAGTTTTTGTCTATCTATCATCTATCTATCTATCTAAAATCAGGGTTTTACAACTCATTTGAACATTCAACTGCTTTAGCAGGAAAAATGTTATTGTGCCATAAGCTGGAAGAAAAAAAGAAAAGGTTTCCAAACAGACTGATAACAGACTTATTAACTTCTTACTTGATACTGAAATCCTTCATTTTCTTATGCTCAAAATAATAAGCAAAAAATGAAGCATGGCTCTAGGTCTCATTTTGGTGTTGGTACCATCCTCCAGGGTTGTTCATACATAAGTTCTCCTCAAGAATAAATGTTTTACATTGTCCAGAGGAGAAACTTTTCTTTTTTAAAAAGTCAGTGGGAGTTTTTCAGCTCTGTAGGGAAGATTCTTGGGCAGCTACCATAAGTGACACTTTAATCACAAATGCCTATTCAGCACAGTTCCTCTGCCATAACGTGTTACACAGTTTAAATAAATGTAATTTTTTAAAGCTTATAGCTAATTCTGACTCAGTGAGCATAAAATAAATGATTTAAATAATGTTCTTAGTGAAAAATCAATATTTTCCAGTTTTTCAGAGCACTGTATGTAACATAATAAATGGAAAATAAGATTTGCATTACACCTTCTTCAAGGACTTTTTAAGGAGTCACACAAAGCATAGACCTGATTGTCTTATACCTTGTGTCCTTAGGATAGGTCAAAAGAAAAGAGTTTTCAAAACTAGCTTTACATATCCTGCAAATAATGTGTTTGCCATTAATCATAAACACAGAGAACAGCATAATATTTCATTTAAACAGGGAAAATGAGCAAATAGAACAGGCAAGTAAATTTGTAAATGCTGCCCCTTCATTTAATCTTCTATAGGATTATTCCTGAGTTTTGGAAGCTCTATTGAACTCTTATAATCATTAAGAGCAAAGAGGATGTGACCTTATAAAGCTTGTTCTCTTTGTGCTTTGAGTTATGTGCATTAAACTTCTAGTTAAACTTCCCAATCATTGGGTCACTTTAGCCATATAACCCCATTAAAGGCAACCTGATACCTAATATATTGGACAGACATGGTTTATCACAAACATTTTGAAACCACACTTTCCTTACTGTCACCGATACCCGGGCTCCAACTTCCATGTCTGTGCTGTGTTTGTCTAGCTTTGATTTTGAGGCCATTGAATTGAGTCTGTGTGCTCTGACATGTCTAGTACATTATGGGATAATTGAGGTCTAATCGGCTGGTGTCTTCCAGTGTGCAAGTTACTTCCTGGAAATAAGTTAGCACACAGGGAACTGCACTCCTTCTTTCTGGTCACTAGCATACCATTTAGCAAATTGCCAATGCAATGGGCTCAATGATACTCCAGTGCCCTGAATAAGTTAATTGCAAATTAGAAGATACCCAACTTACTCTCATGACCTAACTGAAAATAGGAATATGGGCACTTCGGTTTGCCTCTGAGCATTGACTTGATGATGTATTAAGTACTCTGAACTTCTTAAAACTTCTATGTAAATGAGCAAGGTTTCTCAGTTTCACTTGCCCTTTTATTCTTTGGAGTGTCCTTCTCCTCCAGGGACATAGAAGATAAAACTATCCCTCTACTTGTTTCTATCTTTTGGGAGTCTTCTGTTCAGCTGTTGGCAAAAAAAAATTCCCATTATCTTACCTTGATGGCAGAAGGAAGCTGTGTCAGGTTTGGGAAAGGTAACACTATGCATCTGAATATGGAGGGTGAAATGGGAGTACCATGCAATGCCATGATTTTTCTAGGTTTTCTGAGACTGTTTTAAATACTTCAGTATATAAGCTAATGATGCTTACATTCTATTTAGAGGCGGAGGAAATCAATACACTGTACCTTTTCCTAACATATTTCAATCAATAAAACATGCAATTGAAGACACATGAGGTCTGGGCCCTTCAATCAACTGTTATGAAAGATAAATTTTGGAAAGGGATAAAGGCAAATAAGAAGGGAATAGACCAGGGCTAACACCATCTTTCCTGAATGGCATCTTGGCCTTTGAACAATGCCAATTAATATTTTCTTTTTAACATAAAATAATTCTGTTCGTCATTAAATGACAATTTGACTGTGGAACCATGTTGAATTACAGGACTTGGAGATGTTGGGGCTCATGGGGAGAAATGTGCATACTTTTGGAACAACTGAATTAGGGAAAGGATATGCTCTCTGGAATCAGAGAGCTTGACTTTGTCCCTAAAATTACAGCGGCTGGCAGGCATGGGGTGCTCCCCAAACCCTTTATGATAACCCTTTATGATAACCCTATTATCTTCCATTCCATTTACAAGAAGACAGCTTTCCTATGAGAAGTCTTAAGTAACATAATTAACTATGAGTTTCTAAATTTTAAAGGAAAAAGTAATATGCATCATTTTGCAAGAATATTGATAGGACTGTTGGCATTAGTATTTGCTGTGCCACTGAAATATGTAACTGGATATCCAGAAATACAACTAAAAAAAAGATTATCAAAGCATATGGAATTCTTAAACTGTCTAAATCAAAACAGCAGAAAAAACTATCTATATTCCTCCACACCTACCTATATTCAGAAATGATATTCAATACATACATATAAGCGTGTGTGTGTGTATATATATATATATATATATTCCTATATATATTCTTATGTGTGCCTACGTGTGAATGTATGTACATATAATTATTGAAGCATGCAAATGGGGAAACAATTGCACCACACAACAATATATATACTCCTCAGATAAATTCTTTATTTCAGCTAAAGATGGTGGAAGGATCTTATGATTTTTCAGAATTTATTCTTAACTCTGCAGTCCTTTAAGAAACCAAGCCTTTTATATCCTATTATAGGATATATTTATATATATTATAGGATATATATATATATATATATATATATATATATATATTAGGATATATGTAATTAGGATATATATAATATTAGGATATATTATATCCTATTATAGGATATATTTATATATATTATAGGATATATATATATATATATATATATATTAGGATATATGTAATTAGGATATATATAATAGGATATATCTATCTATACCTATACCTATACCTATACCTATATCTATATCTATATCTATATCTATATCTATATCTATATCATCTATATCTATATCTATATATATCTCCATTCATTTAGGAAAGAGTAGGATCAATCACTGCATTTTCCTGGGACCGTCAAGATCCTCCATTTTCTTCTGGAAGATCAGCGTTTATAAATCACTTGCTTTCTAAGCAAGCACTTAACAGACATCATATCTTCGAATGTCACAACATTCTGGTGAGGGTAAATAAGGAGCAAATAGCATTCTTCTCACCGATCAGAATCTGAGGCCTTTGGCTGAGCTACTGAAAAACAGTGATGCCTGCCTGAAATCACACAGTGAACTTAGAACAATAATTATAACCCAGGGACGGTAGTCTCACTGCTGTGATTGGCAACTGGTTTCTCAGTGCAGTTGAATGTCCTTTACCTTTTTCTGAGGAGGTATGAGAGATGGAACATTTATGATATAAATAGGTACATATTTCTTCCAGCAATACCCTTACAGGTTAATGTGACTTTTATTTGCACGCTCAAATTCCTCAGATTTAAGCAGCCCACAGCCTAAACAAAATAAATAAATAAATAAATAAATAAATAACATTCATCATATTTCTGCTTGAATTTTATTTTTCCAAAGCCCTTCTCTTTCTACCTGAGTCAAACTGTGTCAACCAAGATGACAAATTATTTTTCTTTTGTTTGGCCACCCTCAATATATATCTGTAATCATGTACAGTTTTTTTCTGGGAACGTTATGACATTTCCATGTGATTTGTTTTCTGGGTAAAAGGACTCTTTTATTATGAAAAGGGTTACTACCAGGGTTAGCAATATTAATGCGTAATGTCAGACGTGGTTGTTTGGACATTATAGTGGAGGTTGCTTACAGCTGCCCTGAGTGTTTATTGTCGGCTGTGAATTAATCTGCTGTTCTAATGTGACATGTTCGGTAAAATGACATGGATCACTGGCTGGTGGAAGGTCCCTGCTATAACAATATGAATTAAATAAAAAATGATTCTTCCCAGTCTAAAATGTTCCCAAACCTCGTCCATATTAAAAATACATGGAGCGTTGGGGCGCCTGGGTAGCTCAGTCGGTTTAGCATCTTACTTTAGCTCACATCATGATCTCACGGTTCGTGGGTTTGAGCCCCACATTGGGCTGTGCACTGATGGTGTGGAGCCTGGAACCTGCTTTGAATTCTGTCTCTCTCTCTCTCTCTCTCTGCCCCTCCCTCACTTGTGCATGCTCTCTCTCTCTCTCTTGCAAATAAGTAAATAAATGTAAAAAAGTTAAAAACACATGGAATGTTGAGTAATAATTCTTTTTATAACACACTATAATGATATTTAATACTTGTTAAAGCCAATTGCCAATAACCCCTCCCACACCAGGAAGAACACCACCTTGCTGAGTTTCATAAAAATCTAGTTTCCTAAGAATACTCATCTGGCACTTTCTATTGGGACTAATTTAAAGTTTTACATCCTTTTTAAAAGTTCCAATAGTTTGATGAGAATGCATGTGGTTGTACACATTTGTTTGTACTGATCACTTTCACGAATTCAGAATATGTGGGATTCAACTTGTATCTTAAACAAAGACCTGGATTGTTAAATAGTACAATTATTTAAAGCATTGTTTTCATAATTTGAGAGGTTCCCTTAAAAAAAGACATAAGGGTTGAATGTGGGGCAGACAGACTGAGCCTCACTGTAGGAGAAGCGGCTCATTGTTTTTTAATTTTATTTATTTTTATAATATTTTAAAATATTTGCTTTTAATAGAGAGAGTGCAAGCAGGGGAGGGGTAGAGAAAGAGAGAGAGAGACAGAAGATCTGAAAGGGACTCTGTGCTGACCACAGTGAGTCTGATGTGGGGCTGGAACTCATGAACTGTGAGATCATGACCTAAGCCGAAGTCACATGCTCAACCAACTGAGCCACCCAGGTGCCCTTCATTTCTTTGTTATATTGAACTTTTGCTTAAGATTTCATTAGAAGAAAAGGTTTGTGAATATGGGAAACAAAACAGGTAAATCCAGCTCTATTGATTGATAATCTGGGTTGTGTTTCCCTCTTTGAGGTACATTGAATAAACTGTATATGCCTCAGAGATTTCTATTTTCATCTCCATATTTATAGTATGGGACTCATCATATCTTTCTCTAATGTTGCTAGGAGAACTGAATGAGAAAATTTTGAAAGGCCCTTGTAAAAGGTTGTTCGTGACTACTTACATTTTTAATTACATGTACCATTGCTTACTGATAAACTCAGATTGTATGGCAACCATTCACGGAAATTCTGAAATGCAGACATTTGAATTTATGTAATTGACAAAGTAAGATTAGTCCAGTTATTAAACTCATTTTCTGAGAGCCTCTGACCATGTAGGTCCTTGAGCAAATTATCTACCTTTTCTAAGGTCTTGTTTACCCTCCTTGGTCATGAAGGAAAAATCACAGTATTAATCTCAGGGGTGTTTTTGCTATGAAATGAGATGATAGCTGTGGAGTAGGCATAGCGCCTGGCATAGCAAAGTAAGCTTAGAAATCAATATACGTTTACTGTTGTCACTACTATTATTATTTATGTTCCTTTTGTAAACCTGTTCATAAATTCATCCCTGATTATTTATTGTTTGTGTAAAATAAGGGAATGCCTTAGAAAGGGGAGAAACAAACATATGACTTTGAAAGAACCTAATCTTACTGGCTGTGTCTCTCTTTTTAATTTTTTTTAAAACTTATACTGAGATCATAACACACTCATCTGAGTCATTATGATCTCATGAGAAGAATATGAGATGCTTCCATTGAAATTTCACTGAAATCTTAATGCAACCATTATGGTTCTTCCACTGAAATCATAATCATATGTTCTGTAGCCATCATGGTGTATCGTGTCAATGCATACTAAGGGAGTCCTCGTGCACAGACCATTGACATGATAGACTATAATGGCTCTTTCAAAGCTGCTATGGTCCACTGTGTCAATGCATACTGAGGGAGCCTTTAACGCACTGATCCGAGCCTGCAGAGTACTTCTCCACGGTGGGGAGGGGGGTAATCTTATGAATATTTTGATGAAAAGCTGGTTGCTGGATTTTCATTCAGTTTTAATAAGCTTCACAGTGATATAGTGATTAGTGTGCATCAAGCTAGTAGTAAGGTTTAGGTTTCATTTAAGACTATGAAACAGTTGTTATCTTCCCAAGATGCAAGACAACTTAGTTCAGAAAGCAGTTGCCTGTATCAAGGACAAGAGCACCTTGTGGGGGTCATCGGTAATGTGCTTCAGTGCAATCTTCCAACCTAATCACCCCATACCCATTGCCAACCACTAATGAAAACTGCAGAAAGTACTTCCTCATTATTTCTGAACAACACATCTCTGCTTATAATGTATTTCTGAAAACTGTGGATCACAAAAATGCGGTGTTTTCTTTTTTTTTCTTGAGTTTATTTATAGATTTTTTGAGAGAGAGAGAGAGAGAGAAAGAAAGGGAGGGGGGAGGAGCAGACAGAGAAGGAGAGAGAGAATCCCAAGCAGGCTCTGCACTGTTAGCGCAGTGGCCATCATGGGACTCCATCTCACAAACCGTGCAATCGTGACCTGAGCCGAAATCAAGAGTCGAAGAGTCAAGCGCTTAACTGACTGAGCCACCCAGGTGCCTCCAAAAAATGAAGTGTTTTCTAAATTAATTTCTAAGTGGAAGGGGAATTCAAATACATTCCCAGGAACCATTAAAAATGTTAATTTAAGGAACGAAATGTAGTCATTTCACAAAGTCTTAATTATCCATCCGTGACCACATGAATCCTTTTTCTTCACTGTGGAGGAAACCAAGTGTTGGATTGTACGTACGGACACTCATATAGTCCTAATTTTTAAATTTACTTGCTTATATAAAAGTTAGAGCCACCCTTAAGTATTTTATAATTAACTAAAATTATTAAGCAATTAAGGAATCCAATGTATAAGATAACTCCAAGACTAGAGGGTCAACAAAATTAGAAAACACTTCACAGAGTTTTAGCCCTTGTTTCTTTCTTCCCAAGGCTGGACCTTGTCCAAATTTGACATTGCCCTTTTCCACCAGTAAATACTTTGTTTCTTTCTCTTTACATTACTTTTCCAGAAATGTAGACTATTTTCTTCCTATTTTTGCCCTCAGCAAGATGTCAGATCATTCTTTTAAAAATGTTAACTTATAACTACAGTTACCTATGTATGATTTACTCTGTCATTAGCTGTTCAAGGAATACCGTACTCTCATATGAAAATAAAATCTTATAGTCTAACTCCTTAAACCCCCCAAAGAAATTAAAATCAAATAATATTTTTTTTTGTCAAGAAAGGTCTTTCTTTGTTATCACCCACACCACAGAATCAGTTTTGCTTTTGTTTAAAAAGCTGCCTATGACTAGAATCACCAGTGGCCCAGATGCAGTAGAAATAAAGCTGAAGACAGATTAATAAAAATAAAATAACAATTATAGCTAACACATACATGCCATTTATTCTCTATCTTCCCAACAAGATCCATTCTCCCCTCTCTCTTCTCTTCCCTGTGTCATGATGAATTGAGGCTTAATGGTTTTATCATTATGGCTTCCTTGGTCTTTGGTATCCGGCTGGTTGCAGTCAGTGGGGGACATAAGCAAGATGTAAGAGAATGAGAAGGCTTTCGGCTGTTCCTTCTGCTGCTCCCTTCTGAGGACTCAGCAGTCTAGCAGTGGCTGAGAGTCAGCTCTCAGGCTCTGAGTACAATATCATGCCTACAGGTGGGAATTACTTTCTGCTATTGCGATAGTCACCAGGCATCTTAGCATGTATTGTTGGTTCCTTTCCACTGAAACACACATATAGGAGTAGATGTATAGATGTACATCTAGTAGGTGGCAGACCTCAGTGGTCTGCCACATGTGTAAATGGTCCCATCATTAAAGGTTCTCAAATCCTTGAGTAGATATTACACAAGGAGACTCACTGCGGCATATTTTAATAATCTCCATCCAATAATAATGACTGAAAGTAACCCGCGGCAATACAGTGAGGATAAGACATTAAGGTCTTGGACACTGCAGAAATGATGACTCAGGTCACTCCTCTGGGTAAAGAACCCACCCCAGTTGAAATGCTGACAAAGGTTAAGGGAAACATAGAAGAGATGATGTAAGAAGGAATCAATGGTTATCAATTTAGGCTTTATTACCTGCTAGCATAGGTACTGTCATAGCTGTATTTTATGTTAAGTTCTCATTTCTTTTGTCCTTTTCCCTGTCTTCATATACGAAAAGTATTGGCTGTGGCTCATGTTATAGTTTATGTTCTAGATGGCAATCTGACTACATTGACATCATCCCATGATTATATGATGGCTGATAACTCTTTGGGGATAAAATACTCTTCATCTAAATAAAAACCAAAAATGGATACTGAATGTCAAAAGGTGTAGAATATTTTGGTTATAAAATGTTGTTCCCATGGGGCGCCTGGGTGGCTCAGTCGGTTGAGCGTCCGACTTCGGCTCAGGTCACGATCTCGCGGTCCGTGAGTTCAAGCCCCGCGTCGGGCTCTGGGCTGATGGCTCAGAGCCTGGAGCCTGCTTCCGATTCTGTGTCTCCCTCTCTCTCTGCCCCTCCCCCATTCATGCTCTGTCTCTCTCTGTCTCAAAAATAAAGAAAACATTAAAAAAAAAATGTTGTTCCCTCCTTCCCCTCCTCATACCGTCTCTGCTCCTCTGTGCTCTGAGATCCAGTTATGGCTGAACACTTAGGCTCCTTTGTCCTCCTTGGATTCAACCAATACAAAGACCAGCTAGGCGATGGCAGAAAGGAGTAGGGAGCGTTCTCCTCGTCCACAGGTCCAGTTCTCATCAGGTATCGCTATTGTTAATTCCTCTCTTTTCCCTTCAAGCTTAGGTGTTGTAATGACTCTACTGTTGCAGTCCAAGAATGTCTCAGATTCCTCTTTGGCTCCCTGAACTTTCCACCTATCTCTTCAGTTAGATTCTCTATTAACTTCTCTTCAGCTAAACGCAATGGAGAGGATTTTTTTTTTCTTGTTCGGCCCATAACTAATACAATGTATTAGCCGTTGATGAGTCAGGCCAATGACTTTTCCAAACCCATTACATCCATTATCTTACTTATTCTTCACAACTCGATAGGTTAAGGACTACTCCTCTCACATTTTACTAATGATGGAAATGAGCCACAGATAATAAGTATCTTGCCCAATATCACACAGAAAGTAAATGGTTATAGCCAAGATTGAATCAGGGTCATCTGACTCAAGCCCATAGTTTCGGCGCCTATAAAAATATTTTGGAAGCATACAGGTTTTATGTGGATTGAGTGCCCCTTAGGTATGAGAGTGTAGACTTGTAGAACAAATAAAAATTGGTAAAGAAACACAGCCTCCGGACTGAAATTCTTTTTACCAGTAAGTATAGACAGTGACAAACCTGCACAGTATGTAAAATTTAAGTGCTTTAGCCCACCGATTTTGTATCCTAGAATACAACCCAAATTCCTTGACTGAATAAATTATTTTCAGGTAACTTTATGCGCTGAAACGTTTAGAGTATTCAACACTACAGTCAGACCTCCTGTTCTGAAAACTCATTTTTATTCTGAATTTGATGACACTTTTCTTCACTCTTCCCTCCAGTTTTTGTGGTTGTTCCTTAGGGTCTGTCTCCTAATTCCACATCATATTTCAAATTGCTGGAGTTCTTGACTTTGTCTTGGAACCTCTCCTGTTCTTCCTTCTGTTTTTCTCTCTTGTCCTTTCTTCCTCAGTCATTTTAATTTTATATTTCACATTAGTTTTTCTTGCAAGACATGCTTGGTTACGAGTCTATCTATAAAGTAAATATTTGGCACTGGTTTACCTGGCAGATTTGGCCTGGATGCAGTCTGGCTGGTGGATTTTTTTTTTTTTTAATTTTTTTTTCAACGTTTTTATTTATTTTTGGGACAGAGAGAGACAGAGCATGAGCGGGGGAGGGGCAGAGAGAGAGGGAGACACAGAATCGGAAACAGGCTCCAGGCTCTGAGCCATCAGCCCAGAGCCCGACGCGGGGCTCGAACTCCCGGACCGCGAGACCGTGACCTGGCTGAAGTCGGACGCCTAACCGACTGCGCCACCCAGGCGCCCCGTGTATTTTGTATATTCATAATCTGAAAATCTGGAAATAAAATCTAGTAAAAAAGTCATCAGTCACTAGAAAAAGTGATAATTTAAAAACAAAAACACAAGCTAGGTATTCAGACCACTGATATCTGCCATCTACTAGACATGCACCTGTACTAACATTTCTGTTGGTTTCCTCATCTGTAAAACTCTATTCATGGGTTAACTTCATTTTTTTCAGGTCTTGTCATGAATCTGGATTTCTGTTTTTCTACTGGTCAAACTAAATAATAAAGATTAGTTTTTCAGGACACCTAGGTGGCTCAGTCGATTAAGGGTCCGACTTCAGCTCAGGTCATGATCTTTGGGTCTGTGAGTTCGAGCCCTGCATCAGGCTCTGTGCTGACAGCTCAGAGCTTAGAGCCTGCTTCAGATTCTGTGTCTCCCTCTCTCTATCCCTCCCCCACTCATGCCTCTCTCTCTTTCTCGCAAAGGTAAATAAACATTGAAAAAAATAAAAAAGATTAGCTTTTTCATATTAACTGGTATCTCAAGAAAAAAGTGTTACATGTCCAAATAAGTCTGAACTCTTCATAGCATATTGTTATTCGTATTGTAACTGAGCAAATTAATATTTAGTGAAAACATTTTTAATTTGTGAAGTTCTTAAACCAAAAATGTTTGTTTACACTAAGAAGAAATGTGTTATAAGCAGTACATTTTAAATTTGAAGAACCATATTTTTCTCTGCTAAAACCACATCATACATAATACTGTGGAGCTGTTTAAATACAACATGAACTTCACAAATTTTAGGAAGAATTGGTCACCATCTGAATGGTACTTTTAATATATTGATTATCCAACATAAATATTATATTTGTTCTTGAAGTAAATCCACAGGGGTTAGAACACCAGTCTCTGGATAATGACGAAAGCCATAAAAGAAAATTCTTTCTTAAAAATGGGGGGAACATGATGCCATTCAAGAGGTCAGTTCTTTGGCAGAAACAAAAACTCTATTTTAAAATCATCTGAAAATGAATATCTGTGTAGGGTCAGGGAGAGACTGAAACTACTTCAGAGAAAAATGAATGAGCACACTAATGTGTCCTCCCTTATTGTTGAGCTGAAAATAGACTGCTGAAGCGCATTCTTGTTTAAAGCCAAGATGCCACCCAAGAATCCTTGAAGCCGAATCTCTGCTAAAGAAAACTACCATCCAACACTTGTGATATGTCACACATAAAACAATCATTAGTGAGAGAGCGGCATGCATGGTTCTTGTTATAAGTCAAGATTTTGACAGGTAAAGTTTGGAGACGCAACATGAAAATTCCAGGATGAATGAATTTGTTACAAAATGAAATGGTGGCTCATTCAGGATGATCCCAGAATAGCCATTGACTATAAGAACTGGATGAGAAGAGAAGTAAAAATCTGAGAATACCTTCAATCCCAGAACATCTTTTCTCTTTTCTCCAACATTTCACTCATTTCTTTGCTCCTTCTCTCCTCTCTAGTCTTACCTTTATCATTTCTCCCCTTCTCTCCTCACTTTGTCTTCTCCTTCTTCCCTTAAACACTGTTGGATCTTTCTTTTTCTATTTCCACTTCTTTTCTAGCTTTTCTCTTCTACTCCCATTTGTCTCATTCCAAGTCCACACTTTTATTTTGATCATACATGGAGAAAGGGGAAAAGGGCTAAATTTAATGATGATTATTATAATTGTGAAATGTATTTTTGAATTGCAAATTTAGACCCATTACATTAACATTATCATTTGGTTCAAATGTTAGAGGTACTTAGTAAATTAAAGTAAAATCATTCTGAGACTTTGAACATGAGGCTTATCTTTGAAATGATTGTCAGCCTGGCCAGAGAATGGAATTGAGTTTGTGATGAGAGAGAAATCTGCCAAAGATCAAGCTGGCCTGCCTCTCAATGTCGCCCTGCCTGAGCAAATTGGCAACTCATAAATGCTTTGGTTGATGATGCTCACAAAAATACGTGCAGGGGAGGCTGTTTTGTCTGCTGCTACCTGTGTCCAAAGAGTTACTGTTGCCAGCTGCTGAGTCCAGTCCCAGAGCTGCTCCTGGCAGACAGAGGCTTTTCTGGAGCAGGAGTTTCTGCAAGACTTTCCTATGCATATGAAGGACATGTTGCTAGCTATCACTCAGAGAAAGAAAGAAGAGAATGTTGCTAATGAACTTCCCATGGAGTAACATCACTATCTAGAGGGAGATGAGTTCAAATTCATGTCAGGATTTAAGGCATATCCCATTGAGCTCCATTCTACTGAAAAATTGACTTAAAATGCTTAATAGGAGAAACCTACAACAAGAAAGCATATTTCAAAGATACAGGCTAGATGAGGTATGTTATGTACACTAAGAAACATAAGAAGCTATCTACCCTATTCGTACTGTTAGTATGGATTTATGGCCTGATATTATGTCTATAAAGCAGAGGTGTTTTTGTTCTATGTACCAATGAGCACCAGCAACTAACCTCATGCTAGTTAAAGACAATCACTCAATTCTCTATACCCTGGGTGTAGGTGTGTTTCTCCTCTCCACCGTTTTTCTCTTCTTTTACTTTTCCTTCTCTTTTCTGAAGGATTCAAAGCGACTTAACTGTACTGAACATACTGGAAAAGGGTGCAAGCAATTCACCTAAAGAAGTATGAACTGGAGAAATAGCAGTGGGCCCTAAGGACCATATAAAGGAGGTGGGATTGGTGGTGATAAAGAAAATATTTTTAAACGTAACCACAACGTCATTATCATACCTAACCAAGTTAACAATAATCCTTTAATATTATCACACAGCCCATAATAGAATTTCCTTGATTTTTTGATAAATAACAGTTTTTACAGTATATTATTTTTATCAGTTTCTAAATAAGTTTCACCCATTCTATTTGGCTGTTATCCCCCTAGATCTCTTAAGGTTAGCAATTCAAATAGAACCTCAACATTGGTTAAATACTGTCTTTGGTTTGGGATTTATGAATTACTTGCTACATGGTACACACATTCTTCTAAAATAACTTCAAGGTTATCAAAAGAAGAAGCAATATATTTTTGTCTATAGTCTGGAAGATAATTAATCTACTCAAAAGTATTTAGGAGAAAATGTAGAAATGATGCAAAAGTGTTTAAAGTTTTCAAAATAGTGAAACACAGAAGCAGAAAATAGAATGGTGGCTTCCAGGGATGTGAGTGGGAAAGGGACGGGCAGTTGCTATTAATGGGTATAAAACTGAAGTTTGGTAAGATGATTTAGTTCCAAGTATCTGCTGCACAGCATTGTGACTATAGTAAACATTATTGTGTTGTACATGTAAAAATTTGTTCAGAGTGTAGACCTCATATTAAGTGTTTTCACCACAATAATAATAGTGATGATGATAATAATAAATTCCTTAGTGTTTTTATTTTAACCTTTCTGGTAAAGACATTTAACCATCCAGACAACAAGTATATTATTCTAAGAGAATTGTAATTACTTTCTCAATTGAATATATTTTGTCTAGTCTGATAGGTGAGTTAAGTATTGGCCAGCATTTTAATTGATGCTTGAGATCTGATCCTGGGGGTACCCTAAGAAATTTTCCTTATGACCTATTGGCAGTGTTAAGTCATTTTATAGACCCTAATTAATTAATAAAGATAGCTAAGCCCAAACCTGAAAACAGCTTTGTAAACTGAATGCTTAACTAATTATTTAGTAACTTACTTCAACTTTACTTAAATATCAAAGTGGAGAAAATTTCTTAATGCCTGTAAAGGTCACTTTACCAGGAGATCGGTTCCAACTAACCAATTTATTTTCTTGTTTGTGACTGAATTCATTTCATAGTCTTTCTCTTTTTTTGGAAAATACTTTGAGAGAAACATGAGTGGCATCTGGTTGGGATTTTTCTGTTATGATTTTTTTTAATGTTTATTTATTTTTGACAGAGAGAGAGAGAAAGAGACAGAGCATGAGTGGGGGAGGGGCAGAGAGAGAGACACACACACAGATCTGAAGCAGGCTCTAGGCTCTGAGCTGTCAGCACAGAGCTCCACGTGGGGCTCGAACTCACAGACCACGAGATCATGACCTGAGCCGAAGTTGGACGCTCAACCGACTGAGCCACCCAGGTGCCCCCCCCCTTTTTTTTTGAGAGACAGAAAAAGCATGTGCGTGCACGCACACACACACACACACACACACACAGAGACATGAGTGTATGAGCAGGGGAGGGGCAAAGGGAGAGGGAAAGAGAATCTTTAAGTTTATTTATTTTGAGGGGGAGGGGCAGAGGGAGAGACAGAGAATCCTAAGCAGACTCCACACTGTCAGGGCAGAACCCAACTTGGGGCTTGAACTCAGGAACCATGAGGTAGATCATGTGAGATCCTGACCTGAGCCAAGATCAAGAGTCAGACACTGGCTGAGCCACCCCTGTAACCCTCTGGTTGGGTGTTGGCCAAATTTCATGATGATATAAATACCCTCCTCTGCTTAAGTTTTTTGAATTGAGTGCCTGTAACTTGAAACTAAAGGAGCCCTTACCCAGAAGTTACTGAAGTAGCTTTATAAGGAGAGGTCTTAGCTATAAGACGAGGAATAGGAAATTATGGTATTTTTGGATCCAAGGGAAGAATGACTCCTTTCTCAACATATGCTTTCCTTGCTGGCTCCCACACACAAATGTATCCTAAGAAGAATAAATTTTGGAAAAACTTAAAGATTTAACATTTTTATTTTTTAAAAAAGTTTAGAGGTTATGATGAATCTAGTACCGTACTCCCAGAGTAATTTAAGAACCATTAAATTTTGTTTTAATGTTTTGTTGCTAAGTATAGGTTTCTGTTTCCTGACTTGTATTTCTATTTTTTTTAAATAAAGAATCTTTTAGTCCTGATTAATAATTTGCCTCTTGGTTCAGAAGATTCAAGCAATAGTCATGATAAATTCTTAACAATTCATCATCAATATTTGGGATTACAAGCATATAAATGTATAATTAATTAAGTTTACAGAAATAAATATGGAAACAGAATTTTCATCCTCTTTCTTATAGCTTCATCACATTTTGGCTTTGTTCTACTTCATAGGTGGAAATAAAATTCTTATTATGGATTTGAATATCTTTTCTATGAGAAGAATTTTAAAAGGTTTATTTTCTTACCTTTAAAAATTTTTTTACCAGTAGAAGAATATTGTGAGCATATGAATATTTTAATAGAAAGAAGAGCCCAGCTCCATCTACTTCTTATAGCAAGTAACATGTTCTTTGTAATTTTTTCTCACTATGTAGCTTCAAAATAGTTTTAAACAGTCCCCTGCCCACATTTCACAGAAAGACAGACTTTAATGTTTATTTATTTTTGAGACAGAGAGAGACAGAACCTGAACCGGAGGGGGGTGTGGGGGGTCAGAGAGAGAGGGAGACACAGAGTCCGAAGCAGGCTCCAGGCTCTGAGCTGTCATCACCGAGCCCGACATGGGGCTCAAACTCACAGACCATGAGATCATGACCTGAGCTGAAGTCAGACGCTCAACCAACTGAGCCACCCAGGCGCCCCAAAGACAGACTTTAGACTACACTTCCCACCTTAATCTAGTGACCTCCATACTGATGAGGTAGAAGAATGATTTGTTGTGCTTTTTAGAAAATTAAATGCTTTTTGATTGTTTTACCTATTGTTAGCTTTTTCCATGACAAAATATAATTCATTACGTATCATTGAACAAAAGGTTTATTTCAAACATTTTAATCATGGTGGAATCATATCACAACAGCCATGGTTATCAAAAGTGGTTTGTTAACTAAATTATGAGATATGTTCTTACTGTTAAACAGTATGGAATGGTTTTCTTGGTGATAACATTTGAAACCTATATTATATTTCTATTTCCTTTTTCTTTTTTTTTTTTTTTCAATGTTTATTTATTTTGGGGACAGAGAGAGACAGAGCATGAATGGGGGAGGGGCAGAGAGAGAGGGAGACACAGAATCAGAAACAGGCTCCAGGCTCTGAGCCATCAGCCCAGAGCCTGACGTGGGGCTCGAACTCATGGACCGCGAGATCGTGACCTGGCTGAAGTCGGACGCTTAACCGACTGCGCCACCCAGGCGCCCTATTTCCTTTTTCTTCATGAAAGATTCCCATAAGGAAGATCTATTACTCTGTATGATACAATCGCCATGTAGCACCAAAAAACAACATTAAAATATTCATTTAGGATTATTTAGTCTAAAATTTGTCAAAAGAATTTATGAAATGGAATTATGTCAAAAAATTACGAACTGTCACAGGCTGAGGGTAAAATCAGCAAAAATGATGGAGTGAGACATCAGAGGAACATTAATTGCAGTGGAGTGGTTGGCCTCTCTATTTGATGGACTTTAGTTAAAAACCTTTATAATTAATGAGCGCCTGGGTGGCTCAGTCAGTTAAGCATCTGACTCCTGATTCTGTCTCAGGTCACGCTCTCATGGTTTGTAAGATCAAGGCCTGATTTGGGCTCTGTACAGACAGCACAGAGTCTGCTTTGGATTCTTTCTCTCTTTCTCTCTCTGCCCCTCCCCTGCTCACACTCTCTCTCTCAAAATAAATAAACATTTAACAAATTATAATTAAATAATTAGACAGTTTTAAAATAGCTCATTTTATTTTGAATAATAAAATATATTATGATAAAATATCTATTCATTGCTATGGTAATTCCTGAAATTGTAACAGTAAAATTATCTATAGCCATAGTAATAGTATCTTGGATCTCTGATTTAACAGAATTGAACATGTGGAATATGGTAACATGCATAGTGAGGTCTATATTTATTTATAGATATTAAGTTAAATATTTGTATCTAGGTGCGTGTGTACATATTGCAAAAATGAAGCCAAATCAAATTACTATATGATAATTTAGATTTGAGAGATGCGATTATAAACATTACTTTGAAAAAGCAAAAGGCCAAAATAGATTACTTTTGAACTTTGTAGATGAAATTAAACTTTCTCTGGGTTGCCTGAAATTAGTGTTAGGAGCATATTTACATTATTAGTAAAATTCCTCCCTACACAACCATTGAATCATTAGTTACCTGTTCTTGGCATGTCAGAAAAGTAACATGTCACTTTAAAAAATAACACTATATATCAAATATTTTTTTAAAAATCTGATTGTCTTAATTATTGATGACTTGAACTTTATATACTCTGACAATTCCATTGGTTATTTTCACAAATTTTAAAATCTGTGCAAGATTCTAGTTTAGAAAATATAACTTTATATGTCCATAATGGTACTGTTTTTACCATACATGTGACTTTTTGTGAGATGATATATTTGGTGCTTCTAGTCCTATTATTAATAGTTATGATTTATTAACTGGACAAATGTTTAGATTTTTTTTTGGTAAAACACAATTACGCAATTTTTGCTTTCCTTGATTTTCAAAAAACTTATAATAACAAAAAAATGTTTCTGAGATGAAATATTAAACAGGAGACTCAGACAATGCCAAGTGATCCTCACATGTTGAGAACCAATTATCTCTACATGAGCTGGTGGGCAAAACATCTGGTACAAATGAAAAATCCTCAGTTGAGTGAAGATGTTTGTAATTTTCCTTTTTGATGTTAATAAAAATTTAAGATTTTGTGTTATTTCTGAATAGGTAGAGCTGTGAACCAGTTTTTTAACTTAAATAGGTCATTTTTATCAACTCTTCACATTTAACATTTTTTTGCTTTACCTTTCCTGCTTCTATGGTGATCTGAGGAGAAAGGTATCACCTTGCAGTTACCTGAGGGCCATTGTTGAGGCAAGATTCAACAGGTTTATTTTTCGTTTGTTCTGTCAACTCTTTTATTTCACTGTTAAATTTGTAAGTGTGAGTTTGCTCTTTGGTGAGTCACAGATAGACACTATACCAGGTAAGTTGTTGCACAAAGGAAACTTTGCAGCAAATAAGGAGATCACAGGTGATAACTTCCAAAGCTGTGACTCCCTGGGCAAGGGTGAATGGGTTCTTTATTTAGGGTTGAGTTGAATATTTAGATAGAGAAGACATCATCATATGTAGGGATGGGTGTAAGGTCACACATGTGCATCAAGGAAACATGCCTATACACACATTGCAAGTTATGTAAATGAAGCTTGTGTTCCTCCCTGGGTGGAGATATTAGTGTTATAATGAGGTAAAGTTCATTCCAGAAGTCATTCCAGAGGTCCCTCCATGGTCCATTGGTGCAGGTGTGAGTTGGGATTTCTTTCCAACTGGATTGGGTGGTCTGGGCCATCAGAGCTCTTCTTCTGGGCAGTTATTACATGGGGAGTAGTTTCAGTTTCCATCACAGGATGTTATACCCATAGGCTCTTCTGCCTGAGTTAAGAGATGAGCTGTAAAGAAAAGCTTAAGGCAAAATGTGGCATAGAGGTGAATGGATATAGCAGGTAGGCAGTAAAGGTCAAATCTTGGGGTCTGCCTGATGACAGATGGATTGATTGGCTGAAAACTTCAGGTCAGTGCTATTTGCTTCTCAGATGCCCAATATACTAGAGCGCTAATTTTTAGAATTACCCTTGCTGCCACTTAAAGAAGCAAGGATATAATGTTTTCCCCTCAATGGAAGACTGACAGGATGGCAGCAGTTAAGAGGAAAGAATTGCAGATCATATCCTGGCCTCTCTTCTGATCAACCTAGCCAGGACTGAGTATATTACAGATGCCCTCTCCAATCAGAAAACCTGAAGAAGCAAGCACAGGGTGGTGAAAGTGAGGTGAGGAATGGAGAGGAGCAAACGTGGTAGAGGCCTTGGGATCTGGGGCAACAGGACCATTCCCTGCCTTTTCTGTGTCTAAATGCTAACTCTGACCCTTATTATCTATCGGTAAGAACGATCACGGGTGGAAAGTTGACTTTTCTATAAGGTCCATTTTCTTCATGTATGACATGGATGAAGACTCATGACAGAGAGACCCACAAAACTTGAGTCAGGGGTATGTCGTTTTTAAGGGATCAACATTTCCCTTTCTGTTCTAATTCCACAAAGTCTAAGAAGCAATTCCTGGAAATACTCATGATGTGTTTGGAGAGTAAGGACAATTTCCTCCTACTATTTGGAACATTTAATGTGCTGCTTGAGTTGCGGCGGGGGGGGGGGGGGGGGGAGGGTGGGATTCAGATATTTAATGAACAGACTTAACACACAATGTGCAATTTTTTTGTTTGTCTCACAACACCAATAAGGAGCTAACAGAGCTCACAAGCTCCTTTATAATGGGATGAATGACTGTTGTATTATAATTGCAAACAAAGCTGCAGATGCAATTCAAAATTCTTTTTATGCTTGCAAATATGCTGCTTATTGTTTCTTGTTTTAGAAGCAGCCTTAATTTGCACTGAAAATTCTGTTAGCATCTTATTTTCATAAGACCATGTATCTTTTAACATGGATCTATTTTTTTTTCAATTGGTGAATACTTTTCTAGGAAAAATGTTTACTAAATTCATGAGGCCAGCACTATTCCTGCTGCTATAATTAAGGTACAGTACTTATACCTTAGTCATAAAAATATTCACTCCAGAAACTCATTTTATGGGCAAATTTTTAGTGTATAGCTTTCCAAAAAAGCTTTTGGGCATATTTTATTTATATATCCATATATACAGAAATGTGTTCAACATATTTTTTAAAACTTCTTCTTGGGAGTCATAAAGCAGATTTTCAGACAAATATTTAAATGAATAATATTAGAGAACTTGTAAATGTATATAATGGATGGATTATTTGAAATTCTTTACATTTTTTTATTTCTAAAATGTTTTTACATCTGTATGAATGGGCTTTCTAAATAAAACCATAATTCATCATTAAAGATAATTTATGAGGAACTTTAGATATGTATCTTTTCTTTTTATGTACACTCAAACTTTGTCCTATGTTTTCCTAAATATGCTGGAGATATGTATGTCCGTGAATTAAACCAAACAATATTAGTTACAATATTCAAATTTAAATGACCGTTTACCGTATTGTTATGAGTTTAACAGTGTGAACAAGTATGACTGTCATGATAACTCTATAATGTAGAAAATGTTTATTTCCATTTTACAGATGAGAAATTATGGCACAGAGATTTATTTACTTGCCAAAACCATAATGCTAGTGACTTATAGAACTAGTTCTAGACTATAGAACAGATTCCAGACTTTTTGAATCCATTGCCATATTTCTATCAAAAAACTGAGTCACATTATTAATTCTGGTCAGCCTAATGAATTGGTTTGTTATTTTCCATCCACAATAAATTGCTTATTCTTGACGACAAAAAAAAAAAAAAAAAGGTACAACTTTCAGCTATAGAATGTCCCTCTGGATGGCCATCTAATAGCTGGGCATGGTCAATTTGTATTTTCCAAATATATTTCTCACTGTTGATTATAACATTGCTAAAATTAACTTAAATAATTAAATAAATCATCTATTGTCCTTATTTTAGATACTGGTACCATATTGGGTAATAATTATGAATCCATCATTTGGGAGACTTGTATCTGTATAATCATCATTTTAATTTGCCCCTGGGGAGATGATATTGGAGTCTACTATGAAATATTTAAAAAAAGGCCTTATTTCTAAGTAAAAGAAAGTTAAACACATTAAAGGCTTTATTCATAATTACCTTTGCTGTTCTGTACCAGAGAAGAAAACAACTGAAAACGACAATCAGCTAAGAAATAGTAAAAATTCCTCGGAAGAACCACTGAGGAGCTCCCATTGTGTTTACAGCTTGAAATGTTTCAGTTTATTTCTATTGTGTGGGATTTCTTAATTAATGTTAAATCGTGTTCTTGTGTAAGTCAGAGGCCATCTGTTGGATTGATGTTGCTCACCGGTGATGCCATAATTGTGAATCTTTTAGGACAGTCATCAAACCTAGTGCCTTCTTCCTTTCTTGCAGCTTGCCTTCCTGATTCCTGCTGCAAGAACTTGTTAAAGAGAGCAGGAGACAGCAATATTGTAGTGTTCTTGGAAATCTGCATGTAGGAAAGCAAGTAAATGCATATTCACCATGTGCATAGTTCATGGAGTGATGAGGACAATATGAGCCTCAGAGGGAATGATTGTTTCACAACAAGGAACTCATGCATTTCAAATTGCTCGACACCTGGGCTTGAAATAAGTCCATACTCCTGTTGGTAAATGCTACTGCTGGAGCACTGGCAAGAAGACTGACAGCTTGAAGGGGCATTCACAAAGTCATACAGCACGTTAATGTTGGTAATGTGTCTTTTTTTTCCTGATTGGCGAGATAACAAGAAAAAAATTGGCCACATCTTCCTAGGTCTGCATCTGGTTGCATAGCACAATGCGGACAGAGATTCTGCATTGAGTTTATGGATTTTAATTCTCATTATTTCTGCTTGTACAAGTATATTTTGCTGAGAGTGTATAAAGCACTGAATATTATCTGGCATTCTATTTCTTTCATGTCCTTCATCAAATTATACTATTCTTTATATCCTTTTACTTTTCTGTTGTATTTTCTCCACACTGTCTGGCCTTTGCCTTATAGAAGATTATAAATTCTTGTATGGAAAGGATAAATACCTGATTACTCTTTGTTCTGTGCACAAACATGCTTTTCAATAGATTTATTGGTTATATTGAGTACAAACTACTTAAAAATATATTAAGTATCTCTTTTCTTTCTCTGTCATTTATATATATGTCAACATATATATATATATATATCCATATATACATGTGTGTATGTGTGTATGTATATGTGTATGTGTGTGTGTGTGTGTGTGTGTGTACAGATGTAGTTCGCACAAATGCTCCTGAAATAAATAGATCTAAGACTCTTAACTCCCACTTTCCATCCCATTTATTCTTCTTAACATATGCCCCATACGCTGTGTATTAAAGGTTTACTTTGGACCTTTTCAATTGCAACTACACACATTATCTTTGCAGTACTGGAAAAAAATAGAATTGAATCAGCTAATCACAGATCTGGAAAATAAACACACAGTGATTGTTCCTCTGAAACCTTAGAGAAAATCTGACAGCACACTCTGTAGTTATTCATATCACTTTTTTGAAAACAAGCCCTGTCTTTAATCTGTTATTTGGTTTCAAACCTGCTTTTGATCCATTATTCACTTTGAAATTCAAAGATTTGTTCAGACATTCACTTTAGCCATATATTCTAAAATTGCACCCACGGTTGAGAAAGATGAAGCTCTACAACAATAGTATTTTCTTAATTTCTCAGATCATAGAAACACATAGGAACTACCAAACTGCCAAACTCCTCTGAGCTGACTTCCCCTCAAAGAAGCACAATGATTGGGATTCAAGCAATTAGAAAACAATTAATTTTTGCATTGTTAGCTAAATACAGTAATAATGGAAACTGATAACTAAGCAAATATTGAAAGGTTCCCCAGCACTTCTTTCAATAAGCAGGAAAATTCGGGATGATCAGCATCTTATGTCGGTCTGTCCTAGTCCTTGTCCAATATGTCACATTTTTCTTCAATGACTGAATAGTGATTAATTTGAGAAACAATATAACACAAGAAAAAAGGCCAACAAAGTATCCCATATTATTTACACCGGCTAGGATTCAGCACAGGATGACAGCCGATAGGAGCTGCTTACTAACAACAGAATTGCCTGGTGCTTGCGGGGGTGCTGGATGGGAGCGGACTTTGCTTAGCTGAGGCCCAGGAGCTAAGCAGGAGCAGCCGAGGTCATCCCTGGGACTGGCTTGCACCATAACGTTATTTTCCTAAAGTTTTCCAATCAGCAAATTAGTTTGCCTTCTTAGAGATAATGTGAGTAAAAGGAAACAAAGAAGCCAAACAAACTCCTAGGGAAAATTCCTCCCCACAGAAACTAAGGCGTGGAGAAAAGACACTCATTTCTCACAGCATGAAAAAGCTACGTTGTGATTTGAAAACACCGTTTTTTTCTTAATGAACTAGATCCCTCCTGATAATCTTGTTTAAATGATTACTGTGGTTAGTGAATTCCCCTTTTATAAAGCATTAGACAGTTCTACCTATTTTTTAAATTATAAGAATTCTTAAAATCTCTGAATGAATGTGTTCCAAGTAATATGTCACTGATTTGAAAAAGTAGCTGTGAGAAACGCCCTTTTGTTACCAAAAAGGCCCTCAGTATTATTTTTGCTAGGAAATGTTTTCAAAATAGGGATTGCCATTTCCCACCGGCAAGTGGTGATCAATCCTGTTACGTCTAAATTGTATCAGTGCATGTCAGTGAAACTTCAGTCATCCTCATACAGAAACCACAATATTAACAACATTTTATTTTGAAACAAAATTTGTAATTTTTATTGGTTCATGATCATGATTTTTGACCAGCCCTCAAAGAACTTAAACCATTTGTAATGGAAGTTTCAGATTTAAATACTGGCATTTATTTTAAATTATGTCTATCTTAGAGAGCATTCATAAAGTTTTAAGTGAATGCCTGCGTCTAGTAATTTTTATAGGATGTATTTTTAAAATACACCTTATCATTAGGTCGACTAGTTGGTAATACCCATATTCATGGAAAATATTAACCGTCTCTCCCTCTTTAATCTCTGTGTGGAGTATCCTGCTTTTTAAAACTGTTTTCCTATTTTCCTCATAGTTTTTTTTTTTTTTTTAATGAATGTATATAACGAATGTATAATTTAATGTCTGGGGCATGTTTCAGGGACAGGATATGTGTCATTTGAAGACAATTCACAGGCGATAATTATCTCATTAACCATCACTGTTGAGAAGCATACAAACTCCCACCGGATTTGACACCCTTCTTTTTCCACTCCTAACAGAATCTCCACTTTCCTCACGCCAAACATCTTTCTCATTCATCCCGCCAACGCAACTCTTGCATTAACCCCAGTGTTGCTCACAAGTTTGCAGATGATGCTTTACCCTCAAGGCTGATTTGAAATATATTTCAAAGAATTCTTTTTCAACTCCCAGTGTTAGAATTTGTTGACATACAGTCTGTACCCAGATTGCTGCTTTCTTCCTTGCTTTCTCACCTTTCAAATTGAGCGGCTTGAATAAAGGGACCGTGACTCACCATGCCATTGGAAGGGCACTACTATAATATAGTCCCTGCAGTCTTGACACTTACAACCTAGTATAATGAGCTGGCTACTCATCCTTCATCCATTTGCAACGTATGGCTATTTCTGGCTGTTCCTCAGTTTCTGTCCTGGATCCTCATCTGTTTTTTTCTGTGTTCTGCATACCCTTCTGGAGCAGCCCAATATACTCATGTCTTCTGCTATTGTGCATTTTAACTTGTAAACCCAAATTTCTAGACCCTAAATTGCATATCACTCATGGTTGGCTCTTCATGAATTCTCTATTAGTACCTAAAATTACTATTAAAATAATGTGAATAAATTCTCTGTCTTCCCCCCAATTTCCTTCTTGCCTTATTTTGATGAATGGCCCCATAGTCTACTAAATTTCAAACTAGATTTTGTGAATTATCTATAATTCCTCCCTAGGACAATAGTGTTGTGTTAATGCTTCCTTTTAATATCTCTCAGATATAGTCTTCCTTTTTTATTAAAATTTTTTAAACATTTTATTTATTTTTGAGAGAGACAGAGTGCGAGCAGGGGAGGGGGAGGGGTAGAGAGAGAGGGAGACACAGAATCCGAAGCAGGCTCCAGGTTCCTAGCTGTCAGCACAGAGCCCGACATGGGGCTTGAACCCATGAACCGTGAGATCTTAACCGACGGAGCCACCCAGGCGCCCCAGATAATAGTCTTCCTTTTTGTCTCCTTTGCCATTGCCTCGTTTCAGGTTTTTCATTTCTCCTGTCTATAATCTCCAGAGCACCCATCCCCTCACTAATCTCCCTAATCCATTTTGCCTTCTTCTGATCTGTTTCTACTGTATTTTAGGAGTAATCTTTCTGAGATTAAAATCTGAATCTCTTTTGTCAGTCATTTTTTTAAGTTTGCCCATTTTCTTCAGAATAAATTCCAATTTTCTTTTTATATAATATAAACTCCATAGTCTTTGACACGGCTTTTAAACTATTCCAAGTTTTGCTCTTCTTTCTTTCTCTTTTCCACCACACACACAGCCTATGGTAAAAACATATATATATATACGTATATATAGACGTCTATATATATGTATACACATATACGTGTATATATATGTATACATATATATACATATATATAGACGTCTATATAGATGTATACATATATATATTTTTTCATTTTATCCATAAATGCACATGCTTTCACATTTACCTAGGAACATCTGTCTATCTAGCATTTTCTGGTTTATGTTTTTTTTTTTTTTCCTAAACACAGCTCATAGTTTTGTATCTCTTTGAGGACTTTACTGCCATTCCCAAATCTAAGTAGTTTTTCCTCTCTGCTTTTACATATCTGTGCATATTCCCATACTTTCAGTAATAATTCCATATTCGATACATGAGCTTTTCCAGCTAAACATAAATTGTTGAGGACTGAGGCCATATCTCATCTTCTTGTGTTTCCAGAACTTATTGCATTGCTTTATGTATTGTAGACATCAATAAATATTTTGAATATTCAAACAGTACCATGCTTTGGGCTTTCCTTCCTCTTATAGTGAATGCCATCTCCTTCTCATACTCACTCTCTGCAATCTAAATGCCCTCCATTTATGGTCCAGTGCCATCATCTCCTTTAGGGCACATTTGCTGACTGCTCCAGCTCTCCAACTTTAACATAATTCAAGTATATCAATTATGATGACACTTTTTTTCAATCTTTATTTATTTTTGAGACAGAGAGAGCACGCACATGCGTGGGGGAGGGGTAGAGCGAGAAGACGACACAGAATCTGAAGAGGCTCCAGGCTCCCAGCTGTCAGCACAGAGCCCAACGTGGGGCTGGAACTCACAATCTGCAAGATCATGACCTGAGCCGAAGTCAGATGCTTAACTAACTGAGTCACCCAGGCACCCCATGATTATACTTTTATAACACTCTTGTGTTAGGATAGAAACAGATGAATCTAATTTTCTCTCCACTCAATTTGTGGGTGTATCTCTAATCCTTGGACAAAGAATCTAGAGTGGGAAGCAGAAGTTGTGCACATAGACCCAACACTGTTCCTTGCTCTACACTTTTCTGTACGATTTCTTACTTCTCTCTTTCCTCATCATACACAACCCCAGTGTGCAAACAACCATGGGAATCATAGAATTTAATGCAATTCAAAATGATGATTTTTTTCCCATTCAACATTGTTTTCAGCAGAATTGGGATAAATACCCTTTTCAGTCTCTGGCTTCCTCAGCATTTCTTCTCAAAACATACTTTTCTACATTTTTTTTTTTTGCGATGTTTTCTATTAACATGTTATGTTATTGACGTCACAGAAATGTAGAATTGTAATGCCAGGAGGTGTGTCTTTCTATTCTCCACTTATATTGCTCTACTACATAGATTAATAGCTGGCACTTGAGTGGCAAAAAAGGAATAATACAGGATATGTGGTATAATAAGAAAGTGCTCTCCATGTGTATCAAAACTATACTTCATGAGTGTATCCATGGAGACAAGTGGCTTTAATGAATTCCCTGAGTGAACATAACTCCTTGTAAAGAGCTAATGCAGATGCCACAAATAAAGATTTCGATAAACTAGAAAATAATATCTCAAATCATTATTCTTTATCCACGTGGAAATAGTTTGGTAAAATGGTCATGTTTGTGGGTAGAGTCAGACAAACTGGGGCCAAATACTAGTTTCCTCCATCCTGTATGAGTGATTTTAGACAATTCTACTGATCTCTAAATCTCATTAGAAAGAATTAGAATAATAGAACAACTCATAGAGATATTGTGAGGACTGAATGTTAAGTATATATATTAAGTAAGCTAGTAGCATGTGAGATATGGACAAAACACAAAGAATATGTTAAAATAAAGGTAGGTAAGTAAGTAGCATGCATGTGTGAGATAGAACAGAACTTATAAGGTGCACTAAATAGAAGAAGTTAGTAATCTATAACATATACTAAAATTAGAATAGGGGCGCCTGGGTGGTTCAGTAGGTTAGGCGGCCGACTTCGGCTCAGGTCATGATCTCATGGTTCACGAGTTCGAGCCCCGCGTCAGGCTCTGTGCTGATGCCTCGGAGCCTGGAGCCTGCTTTGGATTCTGTGTCTCCCTCTCTCTCTGCCCCTCCCCTGCTCATGCTCTGTCTCTTCTCTGTCTCTAAAAAATAAATGTTAAAAAAATTAAAAAAAAATTAGAATAAATAGAAATGTGAGTGCTGTTTGTAGATAGAAGGTACTGGAAAGACCAAATCATGATCATACTTCTTCCTGGCAGCTCCTATTTGGCACCCGTTTGGTGATAGCACCATCCTCTTCTGGCCCCACATATGTTCTACCCCCAAAGTATGCAAATAAAATCCACGGCAGTTTAGCAGGTGAATCTGTGAGCCACACCTGTGGCCACATACTGGTCATGCTATCTGTTGGAGCACATGTGCATTATTAGATTTATCAGGACCCAATTGGTAAACTCTTCTACCTTCTCTACTTGCTATCTATCCTGAATATGTTAATTAATTCCGTTGCTTTCCTCTTGCTTCTCATTGTGAGTTTTACACTGATTTAATAAACGGTGTGACTTAAGCAATTTAATTTGGTCAGTCCCATGACTCACAGCGTAACTTTTCTGGCTGTGACTTGGGGATTGTCAGAGTAATGGGGTGGTTTCTCATACAAAGTACTCTAAAGAAGTAGAAGATGGGGAAGGAAATCAGCAAGCACTTCATACGAAAAGATATAAATGAGTAAATATGTGAAAATTGTATTGCAATTAGTGACAAATCAAACACTAATAAAAATTAATAAAGTCATTTTTACTTCTTATGTGTGCAAATTTAAAAAAGAATAATAATGGTGAGTGTCAACAAGGATATTGAAAAATGAGTGTTCCCTGTAGATATACACATAGATGTACATATACTTATACATATAGTACAGATATAGATATATCATTACAGATAAAGATAGATATAGTTGGAACATAAGTTAATAAAAGCTTTTGGAGTGAAATTTGGTAATATATATGGAATCACATAAAATGTTCCATAGTGTTTGACCTGGCAATTACACTAGTAATATACCATATGATATATCCACTAAAAATGTTATTGATACATTAATTAATGTGCTAAATATTAATTCTGTATTTCTAATTCAGAGTACATATAATAGAATGTTTTTTTTTGAAATTCAAATGCCTTTGTATGGTTATATATACCAATAATACCCAATAGGAAATTTGGTAACTGATATTGGTACATCGGGATGGAAAGAATATTTTTGTGTTTTTCTTTCCTTTGTCTTTTTGAATGCCTGAATTTATTATGTTCCTACAAAAATATGGATACCTTGTGTAAAATATATATTAAAACCTACTATGTTTTTAATTTTCTTATTGTAAAATATAATACAAATACATAAAATACAAATATTCAGCTTAAGAAATAATTATAAAGCAAATAGCCATGTAACCAGCTCGACAAACAGAAAAGTGCCCACTCCGGAAGCATTATCATACCTGTTCTTGATCCCCCTCATTGGTTCTGCTGCATTGAACAACTATTTTTCTTTTATGGGAATTATTTATTTTCATATTTTCTTCTTTAAAAGATGAAAGAAATTCTCTCCTATTTCTAGTTTCTGAGAGCTCTTTGTTTTAATGATTTTATCAAATGCTTCTCTCAATCTATTAAACAACCATATGATTTTTAAAGTCTGTCAATCTGTTGATGTAATGAATTAAAACTGCTTGCTTTCTAATCTTAGACACATTTTGCATTCTTTCCATGGACCCATACTGTTCATATTAGAATTATTTTACTAATATTTGCATGTTTTTATGAGTGAGATATTTCTGCCAATTTCATCTCTTTGTAGCGCCCTGTCAAATTTTGTTATCAAGTTCAGGCTACCTCATGAAAAAAGTTGGAGAATAAACTGCAACTATCTTTGCCTAGTCTTTGGAAAATTTTATGGGACATTAGGGAAATTCCTTAGGTAGTCAGAACAATGGCTTCCCAAAGATGCCATTTTCTAATCCCCTGAATCTAAGAATACATTACCTTATAAGGGCAAGAGGGACTTTGTAGACATGATTAAAAATGAAGACTTTGAGATGATGAAAATATTGTGGACTATCCAGATAAACCCAATCTAATCATATGAATTAAAAGAGGGGAAAAGGTTTCTTTGCTGTGGTCAGAGAAAGCGTGATACCAGTATGAGGGCCAGAGAGATGCTATATTGCTGGCACTGAAGATGAATTTAAGGGGTCAAAATCAAGGAATGAATGTAGCCTCTAGAAACTAAGAATTGAAAAGAAACAGATTGTCCTTTAAGAATGCAATCTTGCCGTGATCTTGATGTTAGCCTAGTAAGATTAATGTTGCGTTTGACCAATATGTATTGTAAAATTTACAATTTTGCAATTATGATATAAAATTAATTTTATAATATGTGTTGTTTTAAGACACTATGTTCACGTCAATTTGTTACAGCAGCAATATGCAACTAATACAATGTATTTTATAAATTTTATTGGAATTGGTGTTGAAGTTATAGGGCCTTGAGTAATATTGATGGAAGATATTTGAATGCTGATTTAATTTGGTTTATGGATTAATTTATATCTTATTTTTTAAATTATTTAAATGACATTTAATAATTAATTTTTGAAGAATTCACTTATTTTTCCCTAAATTTTAAAACCTACTACATACATTGCTCATAGTATATTATCTTTTAACGATTATATGTTGAAAACATAAAATGATATCTACCATCTTAACAAACTTTAAGTGTATAATTCTGTGTTGTTAACTAGAAGCACATTGTTGTACAGCAAATCTCTAGAGCTTTTTTTTATTCTTGCCTGACTGAAATTCTATATCCATTGAAAAGCAACTCCTCATTTCCCCCTCCCCCAGTCCCTGACGACCACCATTCTACTTTCTATTTCTATGAGTTTGATTACTTTGGATACATCACAGAATTAAGCAATATTTTTGTTCTGTGACTAGCTTATTTCACTTAACATAACATCCTCAAGATTCACCCATGTTGTACCATATAACAGGATTTCCATATTTTTAAAGTTGAAAAATATATCATTGTATGTATACACTATATTTTCTTTATTCATTCATCAGTTCGTGAACATTTAGGTTGTTTCCACCCGTCGTCAATTTTTAGTCTTCTTTCAAGAAATGTTTATTAAAGGGGCTCCTGGCGGGGGACCCAGTCTGTTAAGCGTCTGACTCTTGTTTTCGGCTCAGGTTATGATCTCATGGTTTGTGGGTTCCCACCCTCATGGGACGCTGTGCTGACAGTGTGGATCCCGCTCAGGATTCTCTCTCTCCCTCTCTCTCTGCACCTCTGCCAATTGAGCACCCACACTCTCTCTCTCAGAATAAATAAATAAGCTTTAAAAAAGTGTCTATTAAAGTCCTTTGCTTATTTTTTAATTAGGCCATTTGGCTTTTGCTTAAGTCGAAGGGACTCTTTATTTTTATGAATATTCATCCATTGTAGTATAATAATAGTCTGCGTTTGTCTGTGTATTTACCTTTATAGTTTTATAAAAGTAATTTTTTAAGTTTATTTATTTATTTGGACAGAGAGTGCACACATGAGTGGGGGACACACAGAGGGAGACAGAGGATCTGAAGCAGGCTCTGTACTGTCAGTGCAGAATCCGATGTGGGGCTTCAACTCACTGTGAGATCGTGACCTGAGCCAAAGTAGGACGCCTAACTGACTAAGCCACTCACGCATCCCAAAGGTAATTTTTATGTTTTATATTTATATATACTGAGCTTTATATTTTAATATGCTTTGTTGTTGTTGTTGTTAGCATCCTTTTGTATCAACTCGAAGGACTCCTTTTAGCATTTCTGTAAGGCAAGTCTAGTGGTGATAAGCTTCCTGAGCAGTGCTCCAACCAACGAGGTCTGACATGTCCTCAACTCTTCTCTTTCTACCCCGAGAAAGAAGTCACAAGCCCAAGGTTCTCTTCTGGCAATGAGCTGTGCTGACATTGGGGAGGGGCTGATGTGGATAAAGTGAAATTGCTCTTCCTGTCCATTTCAATGTGGCTTTCCTCAGCCTTTTGCTTGCCTGAGGTATTGAAACATTCTAACTGGATTTTGGAAATCTCATAAAGGTATTACGATCTGTATTTCATTGTTAAATCATTATTTCTGTTGGAGAATGAGTTCTAGGACTCCTTATTCTTCCACCTGGCTCACACAAGTCCTATTATCTTTTAAATATTGACATGCCTCTCATTCATGTTCCCTTTTAATCCATGTTATGGTTATTTTTTTCTCTTTCTCATTTCTTTTACATTTTAAAATTTTATTTTATATTTGTAGGGCTTTATTTTAGTTCATTAAATTCTTCCGGTGTTTTAATTTCTCTTAACAGTGCCTCAGTGCATCCACATTTTATGTTCATGCAATAATTTCATATGCCTATTTAAAATACTCTTTAATTTCCATTCTATTTCTTCTTTGGCCCCTGTTTTATGTAGAAGTATATTTTGTACTTACCAAACAGGTAAGAGCTGTTTTGTTATATTTTGTCATTGTACTCTAAATTAATTCATTGTACTCACACACTATCCTATGCATGCTTTTGATCCTTGAAACGTTGTTTTTGAGAATTGCTGCATGTTTTAATATGTGGCATTGGGGCGCCTGGGTGGCTCAGTCGGTTGGGCATCTGACTTCGGCTCAGGTCACGATCTCGCGGTCCGTGAGTTCGAGCCCCGCGTCGGGCTCTGGGCTGACAGCTCAGAGCCTGGAGCCTGTTTCAGATTCTGTGTCTCCCTCTCTCTCTGCCCCTCCCCCGTTCATGCTCTGTCTCTCTCTGTCTCAAAAATAAATAAACGTTAAAAAAAATTAAAAAAAATATGTGGCATTAAAAACATTATTGGTGTGCTTTATAATGTGTATTATTCAGATATTGGATATGTTATTCTGTAATTATTTGTTAGGCCAAATTTGCCCATCATGTACTTATGCATTAGATCTTAACGATATTCTTTTGTCTTCTTGTACTATTAGTTACAGGGAGAAAAATATTTAAAAATATCCCAATATGAGAGTTTTCTATTTCTTACAGTTTAGTCAATTTGTTTTCTTTATTTTTAAGCAGTATTCTTTTTTTTTTTTTTAATTAGGTTATTTATTTACTTTGAAAGAGAGAGAGAGAGAAAGATAGCAAGCTGGGGAGGGGCAGAAAAAGAAAAAGAGAGAGAGATGGGGTGCCTGGGTGTCTCAGTTGGTTAAGCGTCTGACTTTGGCTCAGGTCATGATCTCATGGTTCCTAGGTTTGAGCCCTGCATCAGGCTCCGGGCTGACAGCTCAGAGCCTGGAGCCTGTTTCAGATTCTGTGTCCCTTGCTCTCTGCCCTTACCCAACTCATCTCTCTCTCTTTCTTTCTGTCTCTCTCTCTCAAAAATAAACAAACATTTAAAAAATTAAAAGAGAGAGAGAGAGAGAGAGAGAGAGAGAGAGAATCCCAAGCAAGCTCCACACTGACAGTATGCAGCCCAATGTGGGACTCGAACTCACAAACCACGAGATCATGACCTGAGCCTAAATCTAGGGTTGGTTGCTTAACTAACTGAGCCACGCAGATGTCCCACTAGTCAATTCTTTTTCTACATATCATTAGGTTCATACATTATTAGATGGATACATAAGTGAAATAGTTCTCTCCTCCTGATGAAATGTAAACAATTATTAAGTAATTCTCTTTATTAATTCCCTTTGATTTAAAGTTGATGTGTCTAAATAACAATGTAACTATTCTGTATCTAAAGGTAATTTTCATGAAACATTTTTCCATCATTTCATTTTCCACATTTTTCTCTTTATAATTTATGTGGCTTTCCTATAAGAGCCACAATATTAGGTTCTGAATATGGTTTCTGTTACAAAAGCATTTAGTCCATGGTTAATACAATTATTGAGGTATTTGGTTTTAAATCTTTAAATCTACTTTTGTGTTATCTATTTGAAGAAATAAAAGTGAAAGGAATAAATAAATAAATGTATAGAAAAATATAAATACAGATTGTTTAAATCTATAACAATAATGTATGTGTCGTTAAAGAAACAGAATATGTATTATTGTCATGAGTTTTGAATCTGTCTCATTTACTTTAACACCACACATTATTAAGAGTATGCATTAATACAATCTTTATTTATATTTTCCCATGAACTTATCGCTGTCTTTGGTCTTCAAGGTTTTGGCCTCTCAGACCTTACATCTGAGGTCAATTTTCTTTGGACTTCAGTAGATTATTTAGAATTTCCTTTATTGTGGTTGTGTGGATGGCAAATTTTCTTAGTTTATGCTTGTGATGAATGTCATTTTTTTCCCTCCTATTGAAATTGCTTTCTAAAATATATTTTCATTATGAAATTCTGGGCTGGCTTGTATTTTCTTTTAGCATAGTGAAGATATATTTCCACTGTCTCCTGGCTCCTGTTTTTACTGTTGGGAAGTTATCTATCCCTCTGTTCCTCTCTAAAATACGCCATCCATTATTTTCTTGTAACATTGAAGAGACTGTCTTTTGCAGATTATTTTTTTAAATTATAAGGTTTTTGTGTGAAATATTTTTGTACATAATTGGTTTTTCATTACTTGTAGAACAGTCATTTATTGTCTTCTAAAATAACACTGATGCCATTTTTTCACTCTCCTTTCAAGACTCATTAGCTATAGGACAAATTTATTCTCTTATATATGCATTCTATAGGTAATTATATATTACATATATCATACATATGGTATCTCTTTTATATTCTTTACCAGTGCCCTAGATAATTTCATCTCATCTATTACCTTGCTAACTAATTTTCTCTTTAGCTTAGTCTAATAGTCTCTCAGTTATCAAATGTTTTCATTCCCATAACATCTACATTTCTTTTCCAAATTTGCACTGATCCTCTGTTGAGTTTTATTTTCTTCATAGATATCTTCAAGCCTGTTGTTTTAAATTTCCTTAAACATGGTTAATTGATAGCCTGTATTTGTTTTTCTAGTAGTTGAATTTTCAAAGATTTGTTTCTGTTTTCTTTTTACTTTCCCTGCAGTTCTCACTCATGGTGTCTTTTTATTTCCTTCTGTGTTGGATTTTCATGGACTATGTAATGTACATCAATCTTGAGATGTTATCTATAACAATAATGGGAGAACCGGGTTGAAGTTTCCTTTCCTTTAGAATGTAGTGACTTGTTTCAGTCAAGAACCTGCAAACAATATTGGTCTAGAACCCGTTTAAACCAATTTCATGGCTTAAGATTTCCTAGACTGTCCAAGGAAAATTCTGTGAGAAAGCAGTTTCTTCATTTCTCAGTTTCATCCTGAGGGTGTTATTCTCCGAGGTTCCAGCATATTGTAGGGAAGGTAATTTTTTGGACTTACTACTTTTAGTTTTTCTGTGCTTTGAATTCAACTAGTCTCACTCAATGGAAAGTTCAAATATCTGAAAATCTACATATGTCCTCAGGCAAAGGTAGATTTAGAATTCATGTATTTCTCTGAATTTCATTTTCTTTGTGGTATTTCTCCACTGTCTTGTAGTTCCTGATACTCTTACAAAATTTTTAATAATATATTTCATCCTGATGTTATTCCTCTCTTCAGAGAGAGATGTAGTCCAAATATTCTGGCCTGCTATTTCTAGGAACAGATTATCAGAAATGAAACTTCAGTGTGTACTACAGACTATAAAACACATTTAATTTGAAAAGATTTTTATGTTCTGGGGCACCTGGCTGGCTCAGTTGATAGAGCATGTTGTAATCTCAGGGTTGTAAGTTCAAGTTCCACATTCAGTGTGGAGCCTACTTACAAAAAAAAAAAGATATTTATGTTCAGAAGGATTATTATATTCTTTTTAAATATCTTGATTGAGGTATGATCAACAATTAAAGAATATATATGTTTATATGGTACAATGTGATTTTTTTAAAGATGTATGATGTATATATTGGGAAATTCTTACTACAGTCAAGTTAATTAACATATCCACCACCTCACATAGTTAATTTTTGTGTGTTTGTATGAGAATACTTAACGCTTACACTCTTGACAAATTTCAAGTATTCAATACAATCTTATTAACTAAAATCACCATGCTGTACATTAGATCCCCAGAATTTATTGATCTTAAAACTGAACTTTTGTATTCTTTGACCATCTCCCCATTTCCCCCAACCCTCAGCCCTTGGCAACCATCGTTCTGTTCTGTTTTATGAATTTGACTTTTTTAGATCACACATGTAAATGAGATCATACAATGTTTGTCTTTCTGTGTCTAGCTTATTTCATGTAGAATAATGTATTTTAAATACAAATTATGTAATAGAAATATGATTATTCTGAAATAATGGTTACTTTTAATATAATTGTAGGGGATTCAATTGGTAAATATGTCAGAAAACACAAGTTTTCTTCCCCTTTCATTAATGCCTTAAACTGTTAGGTTTGAAACTGACAAGAATACTGGCCACTATACCATCTATGAAAGAAGATTTTTAAATTTAAAAAAAAGGTCTTTATTCTAAAAATAATCACAAAAATGGAATGGGTGTTTACTTAGGTCTTCCACTGATGCTATAAACAGCTGCCTGATTCTTGACAACTAAGACACTCTTTTCTTTTTTCTTTTTTTAATATTTATTTATTTTTGAGAGAGAGTGAGAGAGAGAGAGAGAGAGAGAGAGAACATGAGTGGGGGAGGGGCAGAGAGAGAGGGAGACACAGAATCTGAAACAGGCTCCAGGCTCTGAGCTGTCAGTGCAGAGCCTGACGCGGGGCTCAAACTCATGGACCCTGAGATCATGACCTGAGCCGAAGACAGATGCTCAACCGACTGAGCCACCCAGGCACCCCGACAACTAAGAGAGTCTTAAGGAAAGAGACAAGACCTCATGATAGCTTGTGTGTTCTTTTAAAATCAACATTAATATGAACTTGTGGTAAATTAAAAATCTTCTGTATACTTCTTTTATTCAGGGGACTTGACAGTTGGATATTATGAGTTCCAGAGTGTGCATACAAGTTTCATATATAAGAATGCCTTGCTACGACATGTGACAATTTGTCAAGGAGAAGGCAGTTTACTATAAACTTGTCACATGACTGATCATGATTGAAAAACTTTGTTTTGCTGATTTCTATAAGCATTCTATAAGATGTTTTGCTCTTTTATTTATTTTAATAGAATAATAGAGGCAGATATTAAAGAGGTCACTATAGAATCACTTGCCAGTTGAATATAATCCTATATTTAATAGCCAATTTTTTTGGCATGGTGCTTTGAATTTCCCAAATACATATTTTTTCCTTTTACCTTTATTTTCAATACTAAAATAACTTCTTTTAGCTCCAGATTACATACTGTATATACAATTTAATAGAGGTCTGTTCCCTTGGGCAGTTTCAATTTGATCAACAAACACTTTTTGTGATTGAGTACAAATTATGTATTAATTAAACCTTTTAGAAGGAAAACAATCTAAAGTAGAGAATAATAGACATATATGGTTTTCCTTTTTTGTTTGTTTCAGCTTTAGAGGTATAACGATGTATAATATATAAATTGCACATCATGGTGGTTTGATATACATATTTTATTTAAATAAACCTTTGTTTAAGTACTTTGAGAGTAAGAGAGAAAGAGCATGAGCAGGGGAGGGACAGAGAGAGACAAAGAGACAGAATCCCAAACAGGCTCTGTGACGTCAGTGTAGAGTTCTACCCGGGGCTCAGACTCACAAACCAAGAGATCATGAACAGAGTCTAAACCAAGAGTAAACACTTAACTTGGCTGAGCCACTCAGACACCCCTCTCCTACTGGTTTTAAAGGAGCAAACTGAAAGTGGTGGAAAGGGCCATGTGACAGGAAATGATGGATGATCCGTAAGGGCTGAGAATAGGCCTTGGTTGACGACAGTAAGAAAGCAGGAAGCTCAGTCTTACAGCCACAGGGAAGTGAATTCTGCTAACAACTAGTGAGCTTGGAAGAGGTTCTTGGGCCACAGGTGAGGTCATAGCACTGAATGATACCTTGATTTCAGCCAGGTAACATGATGAGCAGAGGACTCAGCAAAAAAGTATCTCATTTCTTTCCCCACAGAAATGGCGCGATAGTAAATCCATGTTGTTTAAGCCACTAAAATCTTGGTAATTTGTTGCATAGCAGTAGAAAACTAGTACAGCAAGTCAAAAGAAATACCGGAGATGTAATTTCATAATTTCTATTGCTCACTGTTCATCTTTGGCAAACATTTTGCAATGGACAAATTAGTCTTGGGGAAGATTCAATATCAACTTAACTTACAAATTTTAACTCAAAGTTGTAAAAATAACAATTATAGTTCAGTTTAAAATTTTGGTTTACTTTCCCCGCGACTATATCTCAAATAATAACACTGCTGTCCAAGATGTTTTTCGGATAGGAAAATAAGCGAGACCTTCCTCCTGGTGTCTTCTAGCATTGTGATTCTGTGATTTTAGTGGTGTGGATTAAACAAAGTTATTTAAGCTTTCCAAGCCTCAGTTTCCTCAACTATAAAATTTAGATTATATTTCTCAGAGTCTATTTGATATCAAAAGTTCTATAGTACTCTGATATTTTGGCGAAAATATTACTAATGTATTTTGAGGAAAAAAATCATAATTTATCTCTATTGACCAAGCAAATAAATAAAATTCAGTAGTGAAAAAACTTGCACTACTGAGAAAACCCAAATACTTTAAGGGGAACCAAGGGCTACATCTTTTGATTCCCTTTTTCAGGAAACAAACAAACAACTATATGTAAACTCGTAGGAGTGGTGGAAAGCATTTGTGTGAGCACCAAGAAAACTTAAAGGAGTACTGAGATCTTTTCTTTTAATACTGGGTTTCTTTTTTTCTCTGTCACAAGACCTACGAAAGCTCAAGAAACAAAGTAGAGGTGAGGATAAATTCCATTCCAATTCAATTCTGTAAATATTCTATAATAAATAGATTAATGTGAACATGAAAGTCGAATGAAGTCAATACCATTAACTCATGGAAAGCATAATTATAATCAGGTCGATTCCCACACAGGAGTATCATTCATTTTACCATATAAAAGAAATGTAAGACAATTAACAGTTTCCAAATTAGCTTGATGAGAGAAAACCTACAATAGAGCAATCCATTACTTACTAATGAAGTTACATTCCATAAAGGAGTTCCTCCAAGGAATTTCCTTTTGAAATAATATTTATGTACAGTTTAGCAGAGGTGAGCATTGATTGCTTATCTCAATTGCAAATTTAGCAAGTTCCCCAGAGGAAAAAGCACACAGATTGTTAGACTGAATTGTTGTGGGTGGTTTAAAGTTATGAGGAAAGGCAATGCAAAAATAGAAACCATGTGGGTTTCTTTATTGTGTTTGAAGAGAATGTTACTAATTTATTTTTCCTATAAAAATTCAATGAAATTAGAATTTACGTTTTGCTTCCAAATTGGCAATAACAAAGGGGGAATTAAATTAACCAGTTTGTTATATTTATCAGTACTATATTGTTCACTTTAGCTCAAACACTGAACATGAGTGCTGACTCCGTGGCAGAAAATACTAGATAAAGAGAAATACATGAGAAAACTTGATATAAAATAGTGAGTTATTAACTATATGTATGAATGTGAATTTCAAACAGTCAATAATGATGTTGTTCTAATGTGTATCGCACAGCTAGATGCCTTGTGGAAGTACAAAGAAGCATATGATATCTCTGACTTAGACCCTTACAATGAAGTAAGTTATTTATAAACATATGAGTTATTTCAAATCCTTAATAGTCTATCATTCACTCATCTACACAATAAATAAATTCTAGCAGATACCGGGTGCTGAGAAAGGACATAATTCCTGCCATCATGGAATTTACTGTGTAATGAGAAGAGCAGAAAATAAAAATGCAAACAAACAACTATAAAATTACAAATGTGCTCTCTGAAGAAATTGAAAGAGTTCAGTGATAAAAGAAAAATAGATAAGGGGGGCTGCTGAGTATATAGGAAGTGGGAGAATACATGCCTTTTTTGAATAGGTGCCATTTACAATGAGATGGGAAGTTTAAGAAAGGAACAACTATGTAATGAGCCCAAATAATGCCTTCCAGGCAGCGCAAATGGTCTGTGCTAAGATGGAAAAGGACTCGGGGTATTTAAAAGATCTGTAGAGAGGTCCGTGTGATTGGAGCACAGGGAACCAGAATAAGAGTTGTTTAAAATGTGGTTGAAAAGGGTACATGAGGTTTCTAGGCCATGTGCATGATTTTAGATTATACGCAAAGTTCCACAAGAAGTCAATAGAAGAATTTTATGAGGTATGTCATGGTTTAATTCATGGCTTTAAGAAAAGATGACCCCGGGGTACCTTGCATTGTACAGATTATTGGCAGTTATAGTGAGAAGGATCAGAATAGAAATCTGGAGACCTGAGACAGACGATGGCAACAGTTCAGCCAGATGTGTCCTGAATTACAACAGTGGTGCTGGGTACAAAGACAAGGAGAACATTAGATTTATTTGGATGGGGTCATTAACAACACTTGCCAATATTTTGGATAGAGGCAGATAGAGGAGAGGGACCAATAAAGAAAGCCCCCAGAGTTTTTTGCCTGAGAAGCTGTATGAATGATTGTGTCATTTACTGAAATAAGAAACACATCCAGGTTTCATAAGGAGAAATTATCATGTCCACTGTGGACATGTTACTTTTGAGATTTGTAAATAAAACAAGAAAGTTGGCTTTGGGAATAGGCAGTACAGAGATCCAACAAGAAATTTAAGAGTCATTAGCAGCTGTAGGAATAGAGTGTAGGCAACAAAGAGCAAAAGGACTGATGAATAAGCCCTGGAGACTCCAACATGAAGCTGTCAGGGAGGTTATTGGAAAGGTTATTAGAAAAACCAAGATAAGATCGATGTCCTTGAAGCTAAGAGATGAGACGGGTTTCAGAAGAAGGAGAAACTCGGCTGTGATAAAGATTGTGGAGAAATAAAATGAGGACAAAAAATGATCACTGAATTTGGCAAAAGTTCCAGAGGTCTTGACAAAAGATGTATCAGTGTAATAATGGAGAAAGAAGCAAAATTGTGAATAGAAAGTGAGGAAGTGGAGTCTGCATGTGTAGACAGTTCTCTCTGAAATGTCATCCATATAAGCATGGAAATGGAATAGTAGCTGGAAAGAATGGTAGGGAAAAAGAATTTTTTCTAAAGGACTACGAAACAGTATGAATATTCTCCTGGAGAGGGAGAGAATGATGGTCTAGGAGATGAGAGGAATAAGCACCAATGGGGGAAATTTCTGAATTTCTTTAAATTGTGAAAGGAGATGGGATGTAGAGTTAATGTTAGGGACAGGGAAGGAGAGATAAAATTTGAATGCAACACAAAGGAAAAGGAACAAGATAAGATGAACATGCAAGTCGGTTAGAAATTAAGTAGGATGCTGAGGGAATTCTCAAACAATAGTTTCTGCATTCTCAATATTGGAAGCAAGGTCATCACCTAAAAGCAATTAGGTAGATGTAATGGCAGAGGAGCACTAAGTGGTTTGAGGAGAAAAGATAATAGGTAAAATTATTATTTTAGAATAGAAAAGTGGATTGCCAGAGATGTTGAGTCCACTTATCTCTGTTACCTGAAATTTAATTTCATATTTCACTTTAAGTCAACCTAACTGGTTTTGTGACTGTCATTTTCATCTAAACACACTTGCTTTGGAGTAAGTTTGCTGTTGAGTTTTTATATTGTTGAGGTTCTTCCAGCTGAGCAGGGAAGAAGTCGAGCGAAATGGAAGTTGAATATTTTTGAAAAGAAGCACTTATTTTTATGGATTATGAAATCTAAGCCAGGCATAACCAAAGACAGAAGGGTGTTGCTAGATCGTAAAAGAATGGTGGGTTTAATATATTGGAGAAAATGGGAATCTACCTGGAAAGGTGTGTCGGGAGCAGGGAAGATTGGGACAAGTCAGTGGGAGTTGAGGTCTTGGTATTAGATATTTTGTAATTGGTAAGCTTGGGAGTGCTTAGCAGAGGAGAGGAAATAAAAGTCAGTGGAGATATGGGTAAAGAAAGATAAGACAACATATTTTGGGAATAATGATAGGAAATGTGCTGGAGTTTTTACAGGCCTAAATCTTAGGACAGTATGGGGAAATGATTATGATGTTGATAAATAATAGTATTTGGCATTCTTAATTTTAGACCTCAGTTAGATAATCAAATATTACTAATAATATGCTTTAACTTCCATTTATTTTATTGATTTTAGAAATTGATATTTCACTTCTTGTTATGAAAGAGGAGTTTTTGTTTTGTTTTGTTTTGTTTTTGTTACATTAAACATTGCTTAACTCTTCTTCCCCCCAGTCTCCAAAACTTTGTCTAGGGTTTTTGTTCAGCTGATATACAACACTACAACCTTAAGAGTTGTTAAATATTATTAAAAATAGATATATGATCCAGGGGCGACTTAGTGGCTTAGTGACTAAGCATCTGATTCTGGATTCCGGCTCAAGTCATGATCTCATGGTTCATGAGATCAAGCCCCAAGTTGGGTTCTGCACTCACAGCACAAAGCCTGCTTGGGATTCTCTTTCTCCCTCTCTCTCTCTCTGCCCCTCTCCCACTCGTTTTCTCTCTCTGTCTCTCAAAATAAATAAATAAACATTTTTGAAAAGAAATATTATATGATCCAGTAATTTCACTACTGGGTGTTTACCTAAGGAAAATGAAAACACTAATTTGAAAAGATATATGAACCCCTATGCTTACTGCAGCATTATTTACAATAGCAAAGATATGGAAACAACCTAAGTGTCCATTGATAGATAAATGGATAAAGAAGATGAATGGAAATATATAGTGTGTATATATGTATATATCTATCTTGCATATGGAATGGACTGGAATATTACACAACCATAAGAAGAATGACATCTTGCCCTTTGCAACAACATGGGTAGATCTAAAGGGTATTATGTTAAGTGAAATAAGTCACGCTGAGAAAGACAAATGCCACATGATTTCATTCATATGTAGAATCTAAAAAATAAAACCAATGAATAAAGAAAGCAGGATCAGACCTCTAAAAACAGAGAACAAACTGATGGTTGTCAGAGGGAAGAGGGGCATGGGCAAAATGGATGAAGGGGAGTGGGAAATACAGGTTTCCAATTATGGAATGAATAAGTCATGGGAACAAAATACACAGCATAGGGAATATAGTCAATGATATTTTAATAACATTATGGTGAAAGAGGGTAGCTACATTCACAGTGAGCTGAGTGTAGCATAATATATATTTATGAAGTTGAATCACTATGTGGCGCACCTGAAATGAAAGTTACATTGTATGGCAACTACACTCAAATAAACTTTTTTAAATTTAAAAACGTAGACAAAAAAAAAAAAAAAAAAAAAAAAAAAAAAAACGTCGTTAAATATTGAAATATGCCTGAAAGCTGAAAGTAAAGTAGCTGATTCCCAGGACCCTTGATTGCCTTTGCTGCCTCTCCCCACGCTTCTCCCAGAGTAGGGGAGTTCTCAGAGCCCTGCCCTAGCACTAACGCTGGCGGGTGGGTGCATTCATATTGGTGTAACCAGCTGGAAAAGTTGACATTATGTAACTATTACTCCTGGTTATATCCTTGACTAAGTTCTTCCACAGGACCCTGTCTCAATATCAAACAACATATTTAAACTTCATTTTTTAATGTCATCCACTAGAAAATGCCTCCTGATTGCTCACTCAGAAGATTAGGCATGAGTATGCCCCCCTTCCGTTTACTTGCTTTGCCTCACGTCCTATTATATGTAGGCTTACTTTATTTATTTTTTTAAAATTTTTATTTGTTTTTTATTTTTATTTTTGAGAGAGAGAGAGAGAGACAGAGACAGACATGAGCAGGGGAGGGGCAGAGAGAGAGGGAGACACAGAATCTGAAGCAGGCTCCAGGCTCTGAGCTGTCAGCACAGAGCCGCATGTGGGGCTTGAACTCACAAACCATGAGATCACGACCCAAGGGGAAGTCAGATGCTCAACCAACTGAACCACCCAGGCACCCACAGGCTTACTTTATTAAGATCGCTAGGGGGCGCCTGGGTGGCGCAGTCGGTTAAGCATCCGACTTCAGCCAGGTCACGATCTCACGGTCCCTGAGTTCGAGCCCCGCGTCGGGCTCTGGGCTGATGGCTCGGAGCCTGGAGCCTGTTTCGGATTCTGTGTCTCCCTCTCTCTCTGCCCCTCCCCCGTTCATGCTCTGTCTCTCTCTGTCCCAAAAATAAATAAACGTTGAAAAAAAAAAATCGCTAAGACCTGAGTTATACTCTCTGTATTCAATTAAAAGAATAGTAATAGAAACCCATTATCTGGTAATTTCTGTGTGCATACTATCTCATATCACAGGAATGATTGGAATATTACCTGTAATTACTTTTTTTTTCTCATTTCTTTTGGCTAAACAAGAAAAGGGAATTTTGTCTGACTGACTAGTTCTCTGTAACATGTAGTTCTCTAGCTGGCATTTGCAAATAACTTGGTAAGCCATTTATTACAGAAGTTGCAATTCACATTTTTGAAATTTCACACAGATATAGTAATTGAGTGAGTGAACAAAATTCAGCGAATGATAGGAAGATAGTCTCGTATTTGTGAAGTCCTTTACTTCCTGTTCAATCGTGGCTTTTCTTGGTGGTAGTTGTATTCTGTTCTCGGATAATGACTTTCTGGTGCAGCTTCACTCTGCACTCTGTTTTTTTGTCATTTTATCACATTTTCCTACACTCTCAATAATACTACACAGCCTCTGGGGTCTACCTCTTTCCCCAAGGACAACCCTCTGGAAGCATTATTTAAAATTGAATGAACAATGATATAGAGAATAACAAGTTTCCACATGTCAGGTTAAGAAAGAAAATGTACAAATGGAGTTGTATTCTTCAGGATATCATTTGTGTATTTTGTGGGTAGCAATCCTCATACTCCCTTCTTCCACCAGTCTGAGCTAATTATAATTCTGAATTTGTGGTTTATTATTTTCCCTGAATTTCTGAAATAAATAAATGGCCACACATGCATATGTCACTAAACATCGCATCGCATGTTTTTTATGTATTAGAAATGTATTTAGATGTTACCATACCATGCATACCATTCAGCAGTTTGTTTTTTCATTCATATTATGTTTTAAGAGTATCCTTCTTATTAGACCTGGTTTTAGGTCATTCATTCGCACAGCTGTATTGTAGTACTTTACTTCATGAACTTCTCACAAGTTACTTACCTATTCGGGAGTTGATATTTAAAATTTTTCTGTTTCTGTTTTCTTATACTCTCCAGTGGACACTTTTATACATGTTTCTCTGTGAGTTTCCAGAAGGATTCCCTCAGTGTTATACATAAGAATAATTGTTGGGTCATAGGCATACGAGCAGATCTTCAATTTTACTAGATAAGGCCAAATTACTTACTAAATTGTTTTGAACAGTTTATAATCATACCATATGACTTATTGCTCCAAATTCGTGCCAAATGCTGGAGCTTTTTTATATGAAGACATAAAATCTTTTGCAACTTTGGAGTTCTAACTATTTAATTGTTGCTTAATAACCTGCATGTTGTTCATTATGAGTATTATTTGGGTTTCCTGTTCTACAGGTGTCTTCTTTGTCTATCTGGTCACTTTTCTAGTGAATGTTGTCATTTTTAAACTGATTTGTTAAAAATATTCACAATGGGGGCATCTGGGTGGCTCCATCAGTTAAGTGTCTGACTTCGGCTCAGGTCATGATCTCACAGTTCCTGAGTTCGAGCCCCACGTCGGGTTCTGTGCTGACAGCTCTGAGCCTGAAGCCTGCTTTGGATTCTGTGTCTCCCCCTCTCTCTGCCCTTCCCCTGGTCTCTTTCCCTGTGCTCCCCTTCCTCTCTCAAGAATAAATGTTAAAAATTAAATATATGTATATATACATATATACACACAAGAAATATATACTTACTTAATTTTTAAAAATTCTCAGTGTATGGGTTTTATTTTCATTTGTTTAAGATAGACTTTTGATCAGGGTGCCTGGGTGGCTCCGTCGGTTGAGCGTCTGACTTCGGCTCAGGTCATGATCTCGCAGTTGGTGGGTTCGAGCCCCACGTCGGGCTTGGTGCTGACAGCTCAGAGCCTGGATTCTGTGTCTCCCCCTCTCTCTGCCCTTCCCCTGCTCATGCTCTGTCTCTCTCTGTCTCTCAAAAATAAATAAATGTAAAAAGAAATTAAGATAGACTTTTGATTGATATAATTTTTTAAATATAGTTTCAACATTTAACGCCATGTGTCTTAAGAGTTGTTTTGTTATTATTATTATTTTTTTTTTTTTTGCTTTTTTCTTAGCAAATCTTCCTCTATTTTCAGGATACAAAGCTCTTTTTCTCTATTTTCTTCTGAAAATTACACAATTTTTCACTTGACATCGAATCCACCTGAATAGACTTATGAGTAGGAGTAAAGACACCATTTTATTTGCTTTCAAGAGAGTAACAACTTAATTCTGCCAGCATCATTTGTTGATGCCTTTCCCAGTGAACTTCACTGTCGCCTCCTTGTGTTTCGTCCAAACTGGACCCGTGGCTCTCGAAATGTGCTACGCTGTTGTGGCTGTGAACATTATTCTTCTGAGTTATATCCGTGTTTGGCTGGATGGAGTCCAAGAACTACTAAGAAAGCAGGTGGCCAAACCATATCACCAAGGCAGATCTGGAAACCAGTTCGTCAGGTGGCAGAGTCTGGTGGAAAACAGACTCTCAAGGCAGATTGCCAGCATGTGTCCTGCCTCTGCCATTCGCTGCCAGTGTGATTGTGCTGCCAATCTTCTAAGTGGGTATATGCACCCTTCGGGGGTACAGGAAGACCTTAGAAGAGGTAAAACACTTTCCCCGAGTTGACCTGACTGTGAAGGAACCTTGTTTGACCCGGGGTCACTTTTCTTTCCTACCTGCCTTTTCACAATCGCCTTGCCACTGTCTAACCAAAGAAAGGCATATCTCTGATGCATCCGAAATCTTAGTCTACTCGATTGTGTGTGGGTAAAGGCCCAGGACAAATGAAAGAGAGACAATTCAAAATGTTTCTGTGAGTGATTCTAACAACTGTGTAGCAAGTGTTTTTGCAAAATGTGCACTACACATTTTGTGTATGTCAACTGAAAAACTTGCTTTGAACATAATTGAAAGATGACTCCGTCCAGTTGTCAGCGGAAATATGAAACATGGCCTTTGATGATCGATCAGTCTGAGATATTTAATGTATAACTTAGCGAGGAGCTTGCCTCCTGGTCGAAAACCTGTGTGTGCTATTTTCAAGCCTGACCTGAAGCAGGTTACAATGGTTGTGCTGGACAGGCCTCACAGGGAACCCCCGCTCCCCTTGCACCACACTCGGAGTGCTGCCACAGCCCTGCAATTTATGGAGCGAGTTGCCACCAAGGACTCGGGCTCACTAGGGGGTTGCGCTCTTGGCATATTTGCATTCCCAGCTTCAGAACGCTCATTCCTAGGTCACTTTATCAGAAGCCTTGTGCAAAGGTCTTCTACGGGCTCCTCTGCTGAGGCCTCCTTATGTGGAGATGGGGAAAAGTTAAAGATGCTTTTCCTCACCCTGAATCACTACCGGCCCTTCACTGCTAGCCTCCTCCCCAGCCCCCACGTTTTCCTCCACGTCTCCTTCCTTATCTTTGTCCAAAAACTGATCATCTTTCCTCCGGAGCTCCCTCAACAATACAACAACCCCACGTCTGTGCTCATCCACCTGGTCTACACCTGTGGGCCCTTCCTTGGGGGGACCGAGGGAGTTGGCATTTTCATGGTTTTAGACTCTTCCTTACACCTTATCAGTAAGTGATTAAGGGCTCAACCCTATCATTTTTGACTTCTTGATTTAATGGCCACTCCAATGCTTGGCAGCCCAGCTCCTTCTCTCCCAGCTCAGCCAAGCCCCTGACACTAAAAAAATCAAAAAATGGAGCGACACTGATATAACAAAGCTCTTATTCTCATTAATTATTTACATGAACAAGTTTTCTTAGTGTGTAAATCTCTGAAAACAGAACAAAAAAGGGATAAAAATCAGATTAAATTAGCTCTTTTTTCTAGCAACAATAATCATGTATAGATATAAGAAATAATTGGAACAAAGACACTGTATTCATTTCATTAAGAAATATGTGAATAATTAAACATTTTCCTTCTTTTTAAAAAAATTTTTTTTAACGTTTATTTATTTTTGAGGCAGAGAGAGACAGAGTATGAACAGGGGAGGGGCAGAGAGAGAGGGAGACACAGAATCTGAAACAGGCTCCAGGCTCTGAGCTGTCAGCACAGAGCCCGACGCGGGGCTCTAACTCACGGACCGTGAGATCGTGACCTGAGCCGAAGTCGGACGCTTAACCGACTGAGCCACCCAGGTGCCCCAACATTTTCCTTCTTATGTTTAATAATTATACGTTGAAATTTTAATATATTTTGTTGATTTGCAAAGAAATTGAAATCCAAACCAGGATTTTTTGAAAAACATATAGAGCTTATGCTATGAGAAAATAAATTCAGGGGCTCCTGTTGGCTCAGTTGGTTAAGCTTCCAACTTTGGCTCAGGTCATGATCTCGCAGTTTGTGGGTTCAAGCCCCACATCTGTCTCTCTGCTGACAGATCAGAGCTTGGAGTCTGCTTCAGATTATGTGTCTCCCTCTCTCTGCTCTTCCCCTGCTCGTGCTCTGCCTCTGTCTCTCTCTCAAAAATAAATAAACATTAAAAAAATTTTTTAATAAAAAGAAAAGAAAGAAATTCAGTGTTAACATGTATATTTTTTCTACTCAGTGAGGTATGGAAGAGAATCAATAAAATACTTTCAAAAATAAAAACATACTACATTAAGTTATTAAGTTATATTACATTAAGTTATAATTATGTGCAGGAAGTGAAATTGGAATGAGTATAGAGAAGAAATATGACATAAAATTATATAACATTTTAATATACATTTACATATAATATATATATATATATAAATTACATAAAGTTGTATCGATGAAGATATTTTTCATTAATATTTAAATTGGATAATAATGATATCATATTCCTACAGTTATCTGATACCATTACGCATATATGATTGCTTGGTAGGGCAATACTTTAAAATGTTTATGTTTACAATGCATAGAACTAGCATCCTTTGCAGTTATATTTAAACTTTGGATAAATTATTTTAGATGTCAAGTTTTAAAAATATGTGATAAGGTACACTGATTTTGAAAACTGATTTAAGGGTACAAGCTCAAAAGTATTTGATGAACACTTAAATGAGGGATCATGATGTCCTGTGATGCATGAGAAACAACTTGGGGAACTTCTGTCCTGGCCACGCACAGCCTTTGTGGGAAAATAAGGCCTGTCAAAATAATATCAAATCTGGGGCACCTGGGTGGCTCAGTCAGTTAAACCTCTGATTTCGGCTCAGGTCATGATCTCATCGTTTGTGAGTTCAAGCCCCACATCTGACTCTGTGCTGACAGCTCAGATCCTGGAGCCTACTTCAGATTCTATACCTCCTTTTCTCTTTGCCCCTCCCCCACTTTTGCTCTCTCTCTCTCTCTCTCTCTCTCTCTCTCTCTCTCTCCCTGTCTCTCAAAAATAAATAAATGTAAAAAAAAATTTATATTATAAAAATAATACCAAATCTTTGTCTGTTACACAGATATCCAGGAAGAGTTGCAAAATCATATTAAGGATGTAGAAAAAAAAATAGACATAGAACTTCTCAAGCACCTTTTAAAAACCTCTACGAGCAACTGTTTAAACTCACTCTTTAGAAGATTAAGCCCCTCAGAGTTTATCCCTAAATACACTGAGTTCTTAAAAGAGTCCACTATAGAAATAATGGATATAGCATAGATAGAATATTCTATGTCAGTCAAGGTCCCAGTAGGAAATAGATGGTGTATTCAAGTGAGTGACTGAAGAGAATTTGAGTCAGGGACTCTGTACAGAGGTGTAGCCAAGGTTAAGGGAGCAGCAAATGATGAAATGCTAACACAGAGGGGAAGCCTTTGACAGCCACAGACTTTACCAGATCCCATTGAGATAACCATAGGTATAAAACAGGGGCTGCTTTTCAGCCTGTGGTCTTAGGCAGAGACACACTGTAGCTCAAACTGAGGTTGGCAGCGAGAGAAACAGGAAAATAAATGCCCAGAATCTCCTTCCTTCTTCCTTCTTGATATGTTATTGGCCAGACCAAACTGGAAGCCAGAGGGTAGGGGATTCTGGTGATGGAGTCTGATAGAGATCAGATTCTCATGATTATTTTTTTCCATCATTACTAGCTGCTTTTGGAAATTCTAATCTGCATACCAGTAGAGTACAAAGACTGCATGTATCCATAGACCTCTGAAGAGCTGGAATTTTTACTCTAAGGTTGTCCATAAATTCGAGATAGGTTATATTGTTGACCTATGAGTTAAATGGGGTTTCAAACCAAACATCGAGAGATTGTACTTACATGTACTATTCTTTGCCAATTTTGTAAAATTCTATGATACTAGGTATCTCCTTGATTTTATTTGGAGAAAAATTAATCTACAGTTGGTGTTGGCTCAAGATAATGCCAACTAGGAGAAGCAGATAAGTTGCAACGCTGCAAACTCAAGTTAAGCCTAAAGTATTAAGTTAATAAGAACCTGCAACTCAAAGATAAATTTAAAAGTTTTCATAAGTAATCATAAGTATAAGAAGGTTAAAAAACACAGTATTAATATTTCATGTTGAGAATGGATACACTTGATACTTTATGTTCTTGTAAGTTGAGGGAGAATTCTGGCCTGTTGGAGTGACAGCATTATAACTATAAGTATATAATTTTGAATAAATAATTGAATAATTGATCGATCTGTCTGTAATTTTAAATCTTGGTAAGCACACACCTAGTATCGGCAAATCTCAGATAAGTATTTATTTGCTATATTTTAAAATTTTGCTGCAGTTATAATAATTATACAGTACTAAGAAAAGTTTATGGTGCTTCCAGATAATTACATGTATAAAAAAGAAATGTGATTTATATGTGACATTTAAAATCTTTTAAGGTAATATATTGATTACTTTGTACACTGGTTGAAAGTTCTTTTTTTTTTAAATCTCCTTGCAAGTGATTGTAGCATGTGGTGGAACTTTTTAAAAAAAGCAGAACTGGGGATTGCTAGATTTTTACAATTTGGTGGTAGCTTTAACCTAGATAGGAAATGGTTATCCTGCAGCATCCACGGTGGACTATGGAAGAACCTTGAAGAACGTCATAGTGACCCAGAATAAGTAACTCTAGGAATTAATTGTAGTGTGGACAAGGGAACCATTACTCTAATTTCCATGGCTGGAATATCAGTTCATCTTATTTCTCAGTGTGTTCCTCCTCCTTGCACATCTCCTGAGTGATGATTAACAATTTCAACCTCTGAACTGGATACTTAGGTATAAACACATGGATTGCATAATGATAAAGGAAGCAAAATCATGAAAAAATAGCCCCTCTGTAATAAGACAGCACTACTGTGAAGAAGAAGGAAAAGAAAAAAGTTGAACAGAATGATAGATACTTAATATTTTAACCGCAAAAACCAGGTGGCCTTTTTCGAATATGTGTTATCAGTATTCCTTACAAACAGCCTTTTTGAAGTTTACTCTTTTGATCATGTTACTTCTAAGTAACATGAAGTTTCTTCTCCCGTCTAAGTGTCAAAAGGCCCCTTTCCCTTGATGACCACAGACAACTTTTGGAGGAGGCTTAAAGTTTAACTAGTGTATAAAATAAAACTGTGGTTTTGGTGGGTTAAGGAATTGTGTGGTCACAATTCCTGTCTTTCCTGTGTTGAGAAAGTCTTATTTTATTTATTTATTTTTATTTATTTATTTTTTTCAACGTTTATTTATTTTTGGGACAGAGAGAGACAGAGCATGAACGGAGGAGGGGCAGAGAGAGAGGGAGACACAGAATCGGAAACAGGCTCCAGGCTCTGAGCCATCAGCCCAGAGCCCGACGCGGGGCTCGAACTCACGGACCGCGAGATCGTGACCTGGCTGAAGTCGGACGCTTAACCGACTGCGCCACCCAGGCGCCCCAAGAAAGTCTTATTTTAAACATAGGGCTTAGTTTCTTCAGTACTACATTTTAAGAGTGGGCAGAATCAGGTTCTATCTGAAGGAAACCCTCCATATGCCAAAAAGAAGGCCTTAACTGAATTGCCAATACCAAACTAATTGACCTAATTAAACCCAATTTATTCAATTTCTTTACAGAAGAAATATCTACCTTTCTTCCCCGTAGGCAAGAACTGGCTCCAAGCAATTCTGACAGCCCATGTTGTTGAAGAATGGAGAGCTCTTACCTGCACTGGAAGTAAGAATTTCCATTTTCATCTCTCCTGTCCCTGCTGCCCTCAGCCTCACCTGCTGTCTTTGAAACCCCCGTCTACAGAGCTCCACTGGGTGGACCAACCCCATCCTGACTGCTGAGGACTCCCTCTTCTAGGCTGGACCTTCCTTAGTGCTATTTCATCCATCAGTGCTTCATCCAGTTCCTGATTTTGAGAAATGTATCACAACTTCTTGCCCCCTGATTGCTTTCTTCCTGTTCTCTTGTTTCAGGTTTATTTCTTCTTTTCTTCATGTATTATTGTTTTGAGGGTCTTGGGGAAAAGACGGCTCACTCAACCATCTGACTATTAAACTTTACTTAAATTCCACCCTTTCTCAGGCACTGTACTAAGAACTTTTCTTACATTTCCTCTTTTTTTTTTTTTTTTTTCCAGACCAATCTTTCAAGGTAAGTATTATTTTCCTTTTACATATGAGTTGAGGATCAGGGAGGCAGAACTACCTGCTTGAGGTTCTCCAGTAGTAACTATTGGAACTGGGATTTTAGTCCAAGTTTCCTTAACTCTAAATCTAATCTTCTTTTATTTATTTATTTTTTAATTTTTTCATGTTTATTTATTTTTGAGAGAGAGAGACAGAGTGTGAGTGGGGGAGAGGCAGAGAGAGAGGGAGACACAGACTGGGAAGCAGGCTCCAGGCTCTGAGCTGTCAGCACAGAGCCCCACGCAGGGCTTGAACTCACGAACTGCAAGATGATGACCTAGGCCGAAGTCAGACGCTCAATTGACTGAACCACCCAGGCACCCCAACCTAATCTTCCTTTAGACGGACTAGTTTTTATTTTCAAATGGAGAAAAAATTTTTCTGCAATTTTGAAATTTTGATGCAACTTTGATATATCTTTTTTCCTACACTATCATCATGATTGAAAGCCAGAACAAAGGTATAATCATTTATACAACAAATTATTGACTATTTATAAGGTATGACCTTGATTAGTATTATGTTTACCTATTTTATTCTGTATAGTAAATCCTTCCTGCCAGAGTGAATTTGTCTTGTCCCCAGGAAAACAGCTGGAGAGAAAAGATAGCAGAATGGATAGTTCAAGGTTCTCCCAAAATAATACTAAATCACTAAAAAAAATCTAAGAATTGTTCAAATTAGATCAAATTGAACAAATTAAATTGTTCAAATTTATCAAAGAAAAATTGATAAAATTTGCAGGGCTGATGTCAGAATTCACAAAGTATACATAAGGATTTTTCTCTTTTGTAATCAAAATTCAAGTTTAGCCATCATAGTAATATTTTCTTCTGCTGCCTTTTTAAACTTTACTCAGTTGAGGAAGTTTTTACTCTGTTGCCTATTGAAAATCCACAAAACCTTATGATTTGTCCTCTTACTTTTAGGCTCTAAATATTCCTATGGTTACTTTATTTCAAACAGCTCAAAGTCATTATCTAAAATTCTAATAAAAATCAGGGCACCTGAGTGGTTCAGTTGGCTAAGTGTCCAACTCTTGGAAAGGGTTTTGGCTAGCATCATGATCTCATGGTTCCTGGGTTTGAGCCCCATGCCAGGTTCTGTGTTGATGGTACGGAGCCTGCTTGGGATTCTCTCTCTCTCTTTCTCTCTCTCTGTCTCTCTCTGTCTCTCTTTCTCTCTGTCTCTCTCAATGCCCCTCCCCTCTCTATCGCTTCTCTGTCTCAAAATAAATAAATAAACATTTAAAAGCATAAAATAAAATAAAAATAATAATAATAATAATTGATCTACAAGGACCTTACAATCCTAAAATCAATAGGGGAGGGAAATTTAACTCCACATTTTTAAACATTAGTCATTGATATGCTCTCATTCAAAATGTGGTAAACACAATAAAACACTAAAAGATATTTAATTTTAATATATATTCCTAAAGAAAGAGAGTATATCTGCTAATATCTCTAGTTTGAGAAGAACTTCCAGAAATGTTTGATCCCCAGACCACTAAATTATCCCACATATTTTATTATAATAACACTAAACAGTTCCATTCCCAGAAGTTTCCATGTGTTAGATTATTTTAGATTTTCTTACGCCTCCTAAGTATGAAATATAGACTAGATATACTTCACAAGATGACCAGTTTCGCTTATCATGTGCATGTACATTGAAAGTGGTTGATGGGGCGCCTGGGTGGCGCAGTCGGTTAGGCGTCCGACTTCAGCCAAGTCACGATCTCGCGGTCCGTGAGTTCGAGCCCTGCGTCAGGCTCTGGGCTGATGGCTCAGAGCCTGGAGCCTGTTTCCGATTCTGTGTCTCCCTCTCTCTCTGCCCCTCCCCCGTTCATGCTCTGTCTCTCTCTGTCCCAAAAATAAACGTTGAAAAAAAAAAATGAAAGTGGTTGAGTCCAGTTGAGTTGTTGTGACATAAGCAGGTAGACAGGCAGGTAGGTAGGTAGAAAGATGCATATGTGGTAGATAGAGATATTTGTGTATTTCCAAAATAAAATAAACATTGATTCAGACTCAGTCATTCTGTTCTTAAATTTATAAGTAAAATTAGTGCTTATGTATGTATTGTAACTTCAGAACCATTACTAGGGTTCTTAGACCCTCTGAAATGCCTCCATTAGTTTTTTTATTGATACCTGAAATTCCGGCATTAATGACTTACTCATTTGATTATGATTCTATTACAGTTAAAATTGGCAATGAAATATAATAACTGCAAACCAGTTTAGTATAGTGTTAAACTACTTTAGAGTATATTTTGCTTGTGATAGACAGCAATGATGAGAAAACAAGTCATCTGGTAGAACGGAAAAGGACCCTGACAATAGGTCAGAGAGAAGAGCGTGCAAAATGTGAGAATCTGAAATGAATGTTAATAGATGACAGATTTTTATCTATGAAACAGTTTTCTCGAGAATCAATTCTTGTTGGGGCAGTGAGTGAAATGGTGACACTTTGAAATCCATGAATTGACAAGTACTGTCAAGTGTGTTATTACTGCAAGTCTAATATCAGGATATTCACCCCCAGGCATCAACTAATCTCTGCTTAAATGCACCATAGTCAATTCTGCCAGTATGCAAAAGAGAATGAAGAAACACAAGAAATGGTCTCACTAAATTAAACTGAATCGTCATCTACACTTAGCCTCTGCCATGGCATCATGATTCACATTGTCATGGCAACTAATATTTGAAAGAGAGCAAGGATCAAAACAGATATTCTTCTTTGGTTTGATTAACTGAGAGACATTCCAGAGCAAGAAAAGGTGGATTTTGGTATAGATTTCATAGCAATCTTCAGTTTTAATAATTTATTTTCTAAGAGATTTGCATGTTAATGAAGTAAATACTGCCTGCATCTACTTAGAACAACCTAAGAATTATTTTTCTTTTTTTTTTTTTTTTTAATTTTTTTTTTCAACGTTTATTTATTTTTGGGACAGAGAGAGACAGAGCATGAACGGGGGAGGGGCAGAGAGAGAGGGAGACACAGAATCGGAAACAGGCTCCAGGCTCTGAGCCATCAGCCCAGAGCCTGACGCGGGGCTCGAACTCCCGGACCGCGAGATCGTGACCTGGCTGAAGTCGGACGCCTAACCGACTGCGCCACCCAGGCGCCCCGAATTATTTTTCTTTTAATAAATGTCCACTATATGGTACCCATTTGCCCAGAATATATGCTAGGCTTTAGAGATACAAAGACCAGAGAAAAATCAGGCAGATTTCCTGACCTCAAGAAACTCACTATTTAATGTGAACAGCAGTTCTACTTATCGTTTAGCCAATTATAATGCAATGCATATGGGATAGTGTATAAACAAATAGGTAAGAAACTGAAGTAAGGAGCATCACAAATTCTGCTTGAGAAATAAGACAATCTCGAAGAGATGAGATTTGAACTGGAATTTAAGAATAAACTGGGGAAATAACTTAGCCATGCATCTGAAATGATCAGAAACTCTCTAGTGCTCATCACAGAATTAGGCAATATAAATATTTTTTTGAAGGAAATAAATTGTACATACTACCATTTCTATGGCATATAATATGTTGCATCAGTACTGGTTTAGGAAGAGTGTCAAATTAGACAGAAATAATAAAATATAAACTCTTAGATTTTCCTTTGTGGACCCACTCATCAATCTGTTCAACATTTATCAAAATATGCTTTATAAACATCATGTTGAAAACAATTCTCATTATTGCATAGCACCAGAACATAAAGATAGGGTAACAACCAAATCTTATAACTCACGTATATGCATAATAAAAGGTTTACTGATATTTTATTGCAAAAAATGATAAAATTATTTTATCTTTGTTTTCAGACTTGATGGTCATGCTATAGAAGAGTAAAAAGAGATCAACCAAAGAAGGAATACAATAGTTTTGATCTGTTCTCTCTGCAAGATATTGAAGATAGGGCAATCTGTGATTTTAAAGAATTCAATTAATATTGTCAAAAGAATTCTGTTTGATCAAGTTGTGTATACTTCAGCAGTAATTGTTTCAGAACCAAATGCATCCAGTATAACTTGAAAAGCCAGTCGTTAGGGGAAAGCCAAGAAAGAATAATCAGAAATGTGCCCTTAAGAATACCATATAACAAAAATATTGAATGGCACATAAATTCTTTAGTATCAGAGCACATTAAAGAATCTGAAGGCATGCACAGTATATAAAAATAGATCACATTTGTATACACTTTACAAATTAAGTTGACTCCTGTTTTTACATTTATTTCTCTTGTCTTTTTTTTTTAATTTTTTTTTATGTTTATTTACTTTTCAGAGAGAGAGTGTGAGCAAGGGAGGGTCATAGAGAGAGGGACACACAGAATCTGAAGCAGGCTCCAGGCTCTGAGCTGTCTGCACAGAGCCCGATGCGGGGCTCGAACCCACGAACTGTGAGATCATGACCTGAGCCGAAGTCAGAGGCTTAACTGACTGAGCTACCCAGGCACCCCTCAATGGTCTTATATAGTAAGAATAGACTGGAAACTATATGCTTATTGTGTAAATGAGAAGACAGATTTTTGAAGCTAGGTGGTTTGTGTTGTTAATGAGAAGCCCAGAAATTCATTTTCTTTACAAAATGCATAGTCTTTACATCAGCGTAAGTAAATTACATAGAGAAGTCTGTATCATCAGGTTCTCAAATTTAAAAATCAGTGAACTGAGTCTTTATTTATACTATCACCAGTCTTCAAAGTTAATTACCTTGAACCAAATGGATGATACAGTTTATTTGAATATGTCTTCAATTTTTCCCCATCCTGAAGAAATTTGAAGTCTCTGAGCTTTTTAAAACAAAACAAACAAAACTATTCCATCTGATCAACTATGTGCAAATTTTTACTATGATAATAAATTTCAGAAAATAGACCATATACTTATAGAGAAAAGATATACACAAATGTAAGTCATATGAGCCAACCAATGATAAGGTCTAATGAATGGTTCAGACAGTCATTACAGGAGTTATTTTCAGCATTTGTAGTCAACCAAGGGTTCATAAGTAAGAGACAATTTTGGGTTATACCTATACTGTTGGATATGTGACACAAACGTGAAACAAAGAGTAGGTATAAGTGAATTTATGATCACATCAAAGAGTAAATGCTTTTTGATTAGTATGGGATGTTTATGAGGTTAAAAAGATAGATTGTGATGAGATTGTGGGCAGATTTAAGGGGAGCAACTTTAGCTGATATTTGTAGATGGGGAAAGTTAACCTAGTTTCCATTGGTAGAATAGACTGGAATTAAGACAATGCTTGCAAGAATCTACATTAAAAAGCCTACACAATGGGCTGACAGACGACATGGAAAAAGAAAACCAAATGCCAGGGACTTCCGCAAGCCTCAAGATAAGAATGCCGTCAAAGACAGTTTCTGGGATCTCAAGACTGTGTTATGAAAAGAACTACTTGAAAGAGCTCTTCCTTAGAGCACTTCTCTTCTAAAGGTCTTTGTGGAATATAGAAAGAACCTTGGGAAGCAAAGAGAGATGATTGCAAATCAGGTGTTTCCCCGCAGGTTTCCTTATGATCAGTTGGTCTTTTGAAAAGGAAACTTCCCCACATGCAAACCCTTACAAATGAAAAAGACAAAAAACAAAAAACAAAAAAAACCGCGAAGACTTCAGGATATTACACAGTAAGTTAGTAGTAAGAATTGATAGACTGCTTTCACTCTAGCATTTCAAAGTGATTCTTTTCTTTCTATTCAGTGATCCCTCTCAAGGTCTTCCAGATTTGTTTTCCCCATTGCTGTTCTTTTATAATTTTTTTTCCTGGCAAGATAAACAACCTTTTAGTTATGAAACCTTACACACTTCCTCTGCATAAAGCATGCGTCTTACTTCTTTCTTCATGTCCACGGGGGTTTCTGGAGTTGCCTTTCTTACAAAGTACAATACAATGTTACATGCATTTCCGTCCCTTCTCCCTTCTTAAATTGAGAGTCATGCAGTGACTATTCATTTTTTCCCTTGATTTCCTTCAATGCATACACTCTTCCATCCCCCACACCCACACACATCACATTTTCACCCTCGCTGTTAAAGTTCCTTGCCAGTTACTCGATGAGTTCTGATGACAGTGCAAAAACTGTGTTGTTTGGCATATTGCTTCTTTTTGATGCACAAAAGCGAAGTTTATGTGGATGCTCTGAGTGCACAGGATTTGTTGTTAAGACTGATAAATTTCAGAAGTCAGTGTAGTGAGATGGTCGTATTTGATTTGATTCTAAAAGATACATGAAGAGACACTTTCTCAGTTTTATGCTCTTTCCATGCCACCAATTTTACAGTAGATGCAGCCCTTGCTGAATTTCGCAGACACCACAAAAAACTGTGGACAATTTCTGTAAATATAACACTCCAATAATTACTTCAAGTACAGTACACACGTCATCATATTCATTTGCCATTTTCATGGTGGCTTGTCCTTTCCACATTTTATTATTCATTTATGATAGCTATTATAGGCCTTTCAGATTCTATCTTGCTCTCCTGAGGAATATTTATGGCTATTATAGGGCTCTTATGAGAAGACCCAAAGATAGTTATTGCAGAAACCCTGTGAAATGCTACATTAGTACAGGGATTGGCTGGCAGTAAAAGATCTCAAGTTGTTTCAGAGTCCCCCTTGATGAAGATAAAGAGGCAGGTCACTCCTGGTGAGGTTTCCTTTTCACCCAAGAGAACCAAGTTATTTTTGACATGGAGGTTAGAACACATAAATTAACACAGTTCTGCAAATAAGAGCTGTTTTGAAAAGGTCACCAGGAGGAAAGCAAGAAAGGATTCAGGGTGTATTTGCAAACAGATTTTGTGCATGTAGTTTATAACTCTATTGCAGAATTTCTCAGAGAATGTACTAATGGGAAGATGTGAGTTATGTGGAAAAGAAATGGCAATGTCTTAGCCAGCATAAAGTACAGATTTTATCTCTTATCTGACAAGTGTCCTAGTCCCCCTGTCATAGGACTTAGAATGTAAGCTCCTCAAGGGAAGGGCCCCAGAATGCACCATTTGCCTCATATCCTAAGCCGCTAGAACAGGGTCTGGCACATAAGAGTCACTTAATCAGTATTTGAGGAATGCATACACGAACTTCTACCATATTTGCTAAAGGTATTCATTAATTTATCATTATTCTTCCACGGAGAGATTTTTTAAAATATTTTTGGTTAAGAAAGTTGATTTGCTATAATAGAATGACAAATGGTAGTCCACAGTAAAAAGCTGAGCAGTCAAAATGCCTTCTGATTTCTTAAGTTGCCACATGTTCCTTTTTTCAAAGAAGCTATTAATTTTTTTGAGAAGTGATATATTCTTTCCATTGCTTTCTCTAAACCCCTGTAACTGATCATCAGATGTAAACATTAAGAAATTAATTTAATTCTAGATTATTTGCAAAGTGACTGACGTTAAACATAATGTTTCACATTTTACCAAACAATTCCAATCTTGATCAAAGGAAACCAGAAGACACAAGAGGAAATAATTTTCACTTCAGTGAAGAATAATTTTGCCTGAGATTTTCTCATTTACCATTTTCTTTGGAGCAATTGCAAAAGTGAGATAGAGTTGGGTCTGGAGATTTATTTAATTCTTATGTATAATTTAAGTTCAAATTGTAGCAAGTGTCATGTTATTGCCCAAAAATATCAGCTGTAGTCACTATGTTAACTTTATGAAAAACAACTCATAAATTATTCACATGGGCATGAAGGAGGAAAGCAAAAATTATTGCAGATTTTGAAAAAAGGTAGATTTTTGCTTGAAACCCAGCCCAGCTAATAACTAACTGTATAGCCTTACACTCTTAACGTTTCTGGTTTATTTCCCTCATGTGATAAATAGAAAGCAAAACAAACCCTCTAACTCATAGGGTTATTGTGAGAATTGAGTGAAATAAATACTATGAATACAAAGGAAGATGATAACATTTAGATTTGGTTCTAAAGTTAGAAATATTTTGGATTCACAGATATTTATCATGTTTGACAGAAACATTTAGCAGATACCTGCAGCAAAAACTGTGGCCCATGAACAAGTGAAGGGGAATAGGTCAGGAGACAAGGTCTGGTGACTCATGCTAGTCCTCTGTTTATTGGTCATGGTAACCTACACATCCATGTCTTCCAGTTAAGCTCCAATCTCTTAATTTACAAAATATTGATATGAATTCGCCTTACCGAATTCTAATAAAAATACCATTAAATAGTAAAGTTTAAAGACATTTTAACATCAGGTCATTTCTACATATAAAGCATTGTGGCAGCCAATCAACCACTATGTCCCTGATCCTTTTGCATAATGGAACATATCCATGTGATATTACAAACATGAAGTTTGATTTTGCATTATTCCTTATATACTCATATGTTTTTGACTGTTTCTTGCCTTCCCAGTATTTTTAGCCATCTGATCACTGACAAATTATAATATCTTCCATGCCTATGAGAAAACACATAGAATTGGCCCTTCAGGGATCTTGTTACTGTGTATTTTAAAGAGCAAAAGCAAAAATCCAAAATAGATCTAGAAATGAATTCTCTGTGTAGGTGATGATGCTGATATTCACCCAATGTATCCCTTTCTCTTTCGTCATGCGTGTCTACTCTCATATTTTATTATTGTTAGACTATCAACCAAGAAGAAGGTCATCTAGGCTCAAGATCATAAGGAGTTCTTAATGTGCTTGGGATAGTTTAGTTTTTGTTTTCTCTTATCTGCAGTTTGTGGATAATACAAGACACAGTCCGTGCTTTGGATTTCATTTTACCTCAGCACAAAGTTCTTTAATGGACCATGCTTGTTCTGGTGATATGCTCTGCCCAGGTATCCAACAGCTTGTGTCAGTCATCTTCATTGTATTAGCTACCTGTAAATGCAGCTCCCTGCAAGATGAAATGACCTGGGACCAATTAATTGAAAATGAAAAAAAATGTAGTAAATGCCATTGGGAGTGATTAACAAAACTAGTTATGCATCAATTGCAGATGGCCAGAGACACTGCTTGCCAAATGGAGTTGGCTACATACAAAGGAGAACATATTGTTCAAGCAGCAGGACTTGTGAAGGATGTAGAAATTCCAGCAAAATGGGCATGAACAGATGCAACATTACCTAGATTCAACAAATGGGAAGTGTTCTCTTATTGCTTAGTTGTTGTTGGTTCAAGTAAGATATATATATTATGAGGACAAGTACATTAAACATCAAACATGATTTCCTAAAGTCATTAAGCCTATAGCCATATAGGTCTCTTGGCTACTACTCACCCTAGAAAGTTATTCACTTGGGGCTTATAGTTAAATTTTCTGTGTGTGTTTTAAGTCAGTAAGAATTTTCCTAATTATAGTCACATGGCTAAAAACTTCATTCTCCAGGCTGTCTCATCATAAACTACCCTTCTCTGTCAATGATAAGCTTTCTTGCTTAATCAAAGACAAACCAGAGTCCATGTCTGTGAAAGCTGTTTTCCATTCTTTAAACAACTCTTCTCTGAATTGAAGCATCTAAATCAATCAAACTCTTCCCTTCCTATCAAGTTATGAATTTAAGAAGTATATCTTTCCGCCATCTTGGAACCTGCGGAGGCCTGCTGGGAACAGGACTTCTAAAGTGAAAAAGATTTCTGGAAGTCTGTGATCCAAAGTCACTTTTGCTGGCTATGAGCTAGGTCTCTGGAACCAGAGGGAACACACAGCTCTTCTTCAAGTTGAAGGTGTTTAGGCTCAAGATGAAACTGAATTCTATCTAGGCAAGAGATGTGCTATGTGTACAAAGCAAAGAACAACACAGTGACTCCTGGTGGCAAATTGAATACAACCAGAGTAATCTGGGGAAAAGTTAACTGGTGCTCATGGAAGCAGTGGCATGGTTTGTGCCAAATTCCGAAGCAACCTTCCTGCTATCGCCATTTACCACAGAATCCGTGTGATTCTGTACCCCTTAAAGATTTAAACTAACTGACAAGTAGATAAATAAAGGTATAGATTTGTTATCTTATATTTTTGTTAAAAAAAAAAAAAGAACTGTAGAAATTCCCTTGATAGGAATACTTCCCAAAACGTCTGTGAGACATACAGTTGGCCAAGATAATGCCCTTTCACCTGGCTCTACAAACAGGTCTTTATCTGAGTAGGGCTCCAGTGACCACACTAAATCCGTACCTGCACGTTCAATTTAGTGATAGCCTCTAAGAAGTGGGGGGAACTAGCCTGAAGGTAAATTTTTGAATATCAAATAAAATTATTTGGGGCACCTGGGTTGCTCAGTCGGTTAAGCCTCTGACTTCGGCTTAGGTCATGATCTCATGGTTTGTGAGTTCAAGCTTTGCATGGGGCTCCATGCTGACAGCTTAGAGCCTGGAACCTGCTTCGGGTTCTGTGTCTCATTCTCTCTCTGCCCCTCCCCAACTTGTGCTCTGTCTCTCTCTGTCTCTCAAAAATAAATAAATGGAAAAATAATTTAAAAATATTAGACACTACTATTCATTTGTTTTTACCACTTAGAACCTGACTATAATCTCCCAAGGCTAATTACTAATTAGATCTCAGCCACAAGTTCCACTGTTTATCAGAGTTGCCAAATAGCTTCTATTATTCAGTGATCATATCATTTCAAGACAGTTACTCTTAATAAAATAAACTCTATTTTTTTAATAATAATTGTTACTAAGTTAGCCATTATTACTGCAGTGACAAGACTGGAAAATGGCATGGGAATATCACTTCTCAGTTCATCTGGGTTATACTTTCTGAAACACAAATGATATCAACAGACATTATATACCATTGCAAAAGGATTTCTGGGATAATTCATCTAAAGTACTAGTGCTTAACCTTTTCAACCTGATGCCGGGACATTCACTAGCAACTGGTTGGTTAAGGGTGGCAATCAGAAAGATTTTACAGCCCATTGAAAATGTCATTCATGACTCATATTTCAGTATGGTACTGTTAGCATCCCTTTAAAATCTTATTTAATGACACATGCATACTAGACTATCAGCACAAAGGAATTTAATTTACTCTTTTCAGTTCCAAAACACAAGATAAGTCAATAGGATTCTCTCCAGACCCAGAAAAAATTCTTCCATTTTCTTTGAAAAGGATCTGTTTTTGATGGGCTCGCATGAATGCAAAGATACATCTTAATCTTGTGCTAATTCAAAGAATATCACAACATGTTAAAAAAATTAAAATTTATTAGCTGTAACTAGGTTGAATATCTCTTTTAAGCTCCTATTCTGCTAAGCTGGTGGGAAAATTAATCTCAGATGTTTTCAGTGTTTTCCACCCCATCAAGCTTGTGTCATGTTTATAGGGCACTAAATTTTTTCAAAGGACTTGGGGAAAGGTTCCTAGTCTTCGGTCATCTGTCCAGGGATATTTCTAGAGACATCTCTCACCCTCTTAATTCTAATATTTGCTATCCAACAGCTCCCTGTGTTTCTCTGGTACCCTTGGGGTAAAAGAATCTTTGTGAGAGTGAGAAGTTTTGTTTAATAGCTATTCTGTCAAGGGTTCCTTTGCTCTGATTATCTCACAGATTTCTGTGTGGTTTATTGCTTCTAAGCACATTGAAGAAATGGAGACAAATCTCTCCCTTTCGGTCTTTTTTCTTTTCTACCAGGACTGGGAGATTGTCTTCTAATCTCTTTTGGGAGATTAAGAATTGGGTTGATGCACAGTTTTTCCTAATGCTTCTGGGCAAGATATTTTTCCAACACATGCAAACTGTATTCCAGCTCTGGAATAGCATATTTGTAAGTTGTATCTTATTTTACCTTGACATATTAATGGCAGTGGGGTAATGGCAACATCCCGGATCTTACAGAAAAGAATGATAGATCTGTGCCTGCATATTCAAAACCAATTGGCTCATTATAACATTGATGCTAATGTGCAGGTGTATACGGATACCTAGCTGGCCTTAAAAACACTTTCTTCTCAGGTCCAAGTCAGAGGGTATGACATGAAACAACCTTCAAACGCCTATGCATCAAATTCAACTTAAAGCTTTTGCTAATTCTCAGAGACCACCTTGAAGACAACTATGATCTAAAATCACCACAACTTTCTAGGTGGGTTCAAAATAGGGAAATATATATTGAAGCTGTAAAGATATCTTGGGAAGTCAGAATCCCTCCAGCAAGTGCATTTTTAGAAATATATGCAGTGCTTCCTGGTAACTCTTAGGAGATTTCAGTCAGTCTTTAAAGGACAAAAGGGATGGAACTTTACAAAAGCATTTCTAAAACAAGGAAAGTTTTGGCCATAAAGAACTGAAAATAATTTTTTGGCTCACTATTCTAAAATTAATCTGTACTTGACTGTGAAAAAAATCCACATTAATTTATGGGAGGAATGGATGAAGTGGCAATGAAATTATTTTCAAGGGAAACTGAAGAGAATAAAAATATCCACGTATATCTACCAAAAAAAAAAAATAGACCCAACTTTTGCTATTACAGTTGCCAATGATAGAAATATCTGTATAGATATTCCGGAGTACACCCGTTATTTAAGGCATATGAATTATTTTCAGTTGATATTATCAATAACCTGATGTAGTTTAAGAACATAAGTTATTGTTTTTTTAGTTAGTGATGAATTTGCAATCACTTTCTATTATGTCCCTTTAAAACACGCTGAAACTGTGCGTTTGAAAAAACATGGAAAGATTTTGTGAATGTTTTCAATGTATATTTTATGATAGACAAAATAGCACATGTCATGTAACAAACATATCATGTGCCCAGTATGTTGCCAGATAGTAAAAACAGCCATGAATAAACCATGGGCTATGCTTTCAAGAAGCTTGCAATAGAGTGGGGGAAACAGGGAAGTAAATAGAAAAGTATGATCCAATATTCCTGTTGAAATATGGGCGAGAACTCAGAGAGGAGAACAACTAACTAATCCCTGGAAAATAAAATTAAAATTTCACAATGGAAATGGCATTTGAGCTGTGTTGTAAAGGATGAATACCAGCTCTTTAGGTGAAAGAGTAATGAAATGGAAATCTAGGTTGAGGGAAAAGAAAATGGAAAGGCAATGTATGAAAACAAAAGGCATGATGGCGTCTGTGGAAACTTCTTCGCATTTCATTTTTGTCCATGTAGCTTATGAAGGAGCCAGGTATTAGATGGAATAGGAAAATAGAAATCAAATCTTTCCACTGAACCAAATGATTTTCACTCCGTTTAAGACATAGTTGCAGTGCACTCATGAATATGGTAATAGCAATAGTATAGTAATAGTAATAATAATGATAATCTCTGCCATGCCTCCATTAAATGGTTACTAAGCGTTAGCTATTTGAATCCTCATAATCATCCTTCATTTATAGCTGAGGAATCCTTGGCTCAAAGACGTTAAGTCATCTTCTCAATTGCTAGTAGTTAGTTCTAGAGAAAACATTTAAACCTAAGTCCTGTTTGCAGCTTCTTTGACGAGCTGAGAGTAAGCAAATGGATTATTTGGTCTTGCTGATTTTCTTTATCTATAAGTTGGCAATTACAGTAATACCTAAATCCTAGGGTTATTGTGATCGAATAAGAAAATGTGAAAGAAAGAGTTTTGTAAATAGCAATGTGTGGAATCACTATAACTGATACAAATAAAGGATATTCGAGGGAGTCAAGCTCTTTTAAAAATTAAAGATGGTATGATTAGGTAAATTCAGCCAGGCTAACTTTATGTTCTTGGAACAGTTTACTCATGGCAGAGGCAATGTTTTTTCAGGGTACATTTCCTAGAAAACAGTTTCTACACACTATGAATAGGTTTAATTGTGGGAAAGTGCTACACATTTAGAAAACACTGAGCTAAACACATTTAAACTATTTTTTTTTAATTTTAGAATTTCTCAGAGCCTTCAATATATATTCAGTGAATCTCCAAGGACTAGTTGAGTCTGAAGGATTTACCAAATTTATTCGAGCTCAGAAAATTATTTTCTTGGAAATTCTCACGGGACTAGGATTTTATGGAATACATTTTGGAAATCCTGATTATGAACCATGATTTTAACCTTGCGGTCTATGTATTAACATTAGTGTAGAAATAAATTTAAAAAATAATTATTATAATGCTTGGGTAACACTTGAATTCATATTACTTCACAGTCACCTAGAAATACTAATTAAGAGAGGAGGCAAAGTCTCAGTAAAATGGGACTTTTAATATGTCACATTTAGCATTGTGTCAGACTCTTGATTATCAAATGTTACAAGTTCAGAGCATTGGCCTTTCAAACATTCTCTCCCATGCCCTGCCTCCCAGTATTTTTCTCTCACATACATTTTCTTTTCCCTGAGCTTCCTTTACAGCTGGAATTCAGTTCAGTTCTGGCTAATTAGATATTACATGATGAGGGCTCAGGGATATTTTGTTGAAGATTTTTGTCCTCGATGGAAGGAGACAGGCACGTGAGGTGAATGCTCTTCTCTCACAACCTTTGCTCTTTTTTCCTGCCTTTGAACACAGTGTGCTAGGGCATGATGATTTGGCCAAAGCAGTCAGTTTCAGTCATGAAGATGAAAGAAAACACACTGGGAATTCAGAGTAGAAGGTCAGGAAAAAACCTGGGTCCTGGGTGACATTGTTAAGCTATCAAAAAACCCAGGACACCTTACCTTTGACTTCTCATTACTGACAATCACTTGCTATATGATTTAAACCTCCATTAATTTCAGTTTCCTCTTATTTATAGTTCAATGCCTCCTACTTGGATGAAAGACATTTTATAGATGGGCTTCTATATGGATGCTCCAGAGAGTTTGGGATGATAGAGTATTGCTTAATCACAGGCCCCCCAAAACAAACACTTATGTCCCATATGTCATCTTTTCTTTCTTCTCTGTGTTCTAACTTTATGTCACATATGATATAAGTGTGGTATGTGTGGAATAATTATTTTAGAAAAGTGAGATAAAGAAATAGTTTTTTTTAATCTATCCACCATCACCACAAAAAAGTTTGTGTGTGTGCATGTATTTGTGTGTTTTTTTAATATGATTAATTCATTAAATTTTTTTTTTCATGTTTTATTATTTGTGAAAGACAGAGAGCAAGGGGAGGGGAAGAGTGAGAGGGAGACACAGAATCGGAAGCGGGCTCCAGGCTCTGAGCTGTCAGCACAGAGTCCGACGCGAGGCTCTTACCTGAGCTGAAGATCACGAGATCATGACCTGAGCTGAAGTCGGCCGCCTAACCAACTGAGCCACCCAGGTACCCCTTAAATATGATTTATTTCGCATTTGCTAACATACAGTGCATACAGGGTGCCACTGGCTTTGGGGGTAGATTCCCGTGATTCATCGCTTACATACAACACCTAGTGCTCATCCCAAAAAGTGCCCTCCTCAATGCCCATCACCCATTTTCCCCTCTCCCCTCCCCCCCCCCCATCAACCCTCAGTTTTTTCTCTGTATTTAAGAGTCTCTTATGGTTTGCCTCCCTGTCTGTTTAAAACTGTTTTTCCCCTTCCTTTCCGCCCGGTCTTCTGTTAAGTTTCTCAAGTTCCACATATGAGTGAAAATATATGATATCTCTCTTTCTCTGACTGACTTATTTCACTTAGCATAATATCTTCCAGTTCCATCTACATTGTTGCAAATGGCAGGATTTCATTCTTTCTCATTGCCAAGTAGTATTCCATTGTATATATATAAACAACATCTTCTTTATCCATTGATCAGTTGATGGATATTTGGGCTCTTTCCATTATTTGGCTATTGTTGAAAGCACTGCTACAAACATTGGGGTACAAGTGTCACTATGTATCAGCACTCCTGTATCCTTTGGATAAATTCCTGGTAGTGCTATTGCTGGGTCGTAGGGTAGTTGTATTTTTAATTTTTTGAGGAAACTCCATACTGTTTTTCAGAGTGGCTGCACCAGTTTGCATTTGCACCAACAGTGCAAAAGGATTCCCATTTCTCCACATCCTTGCCAACATGTTTCCTGAGTTGTTAATTTTAGCCACTCTGACCAGTATGAGGTGGTATCTCAGTGTGGTTTTGATTTGTATTTCCCTGATGATAACTGATGTTGAGCATCTTTTCATATGTCTGTTGGCTATCTGGATGTCTTCCTTGGAAAAATGTCTATTGATGTATTTTGTCCATTTCTTTACTGGATTATTTGTTTTTCTGGTGTTGAGTTTGGTAAGTTCTTTATAGATTTTGCATACTAACCCTTTGTCCGATATGTCATTTCCAACTATCTTTTCCCATTCCATCAGTTGCCTTTTTGTTTTGTTGATTGTTTCCTTTGCAGTGCAGAAGCTTTTTCTATTGATGAGGTCCCAGTAGTTCATTTTTGTTTTTATTTCCCTTGTCTTTGGAGATGTGTCAAGCGAGAAATTGCTGAGGCTGAAGTCAAAGAGGTTGTTGCCTGTTTTCTCTTCTAAGATTTTGATGGTTTCCTATCTCGTATTTAGGTCTTCCATCCATTTTGAGTTTATTTTTGTGTACGGTGTAAGAAAGTGGTACCATTTCATTCTTCTGCATGTTGCTGTCCAATTCTCCCAGCACCATTTGCTAAAAAGACTATCTTTTTTCCATTGGATATTTTTTCTTAGTTGGCCATACATTTGTGGGTCCAATTCTGGGTTCTCTATTCTATTCCATTGGTCTCTGTGTCTGTTTTGTGCCAATACCACACTGTCTTAATGGTCACAGCTTGTAGTAGAGGCCAAAGTCCAGGATTATGATGCCTCCCACTTCGTTTTTCTTTTTCAACGTTACTTTGGCTATTCGGGGTCTTTTGTGGTTACATACAAATTTTAGGATTGTTTGTTCCAGCTTTGAGAAGAGTTCTGGGGCAATTTTCATTGGGATTGCATTGAATGTGTAGATCGTTTTGGGTAATATTGACATTTAACAATATTTGTTCTTCCAATCCATGAGCATGGAATGTTTTTCCATTTCTTTGTGTCTTCTTCAATTTCTTCCATAAATTTTCTGTAGTTTTCAGCTTATAGATCCTTTACATCTTTGGTTATGTTTATTCCTAGGAATTTTATGGTTCTCAGTGCAATTGTAAATGGGATCAATTTCTTGATTTCTCTTTCTGTTGCTTCATTTTTGGTGTATAGAAATGCAACTTATTCTGTTTTCAAACAAAATTGAGAGGAAGGTACAGAGATTTCCCATATTCTCCATGCCCCCACAAATATAACCTCCCCCATTATCAACAGCCCCACCAGACTACTACTTCTGTATTAACTGATGAACCGACATTGCCACATCATAATCACCTGAGGTCCATAGTTTATGTTGCAGTTCACTCTTGGTTTTGTTCGTTCTGTTTAGACATATGTATAATTATATGCATCTGCCATAATTGTATCATGCAGAGTATTTTCACTGTCCTAAAAATCTTCTGTGCTCTGCCTCTTCATCTTTCCCTATCCCACCCACATACCTTTTTTACTGTCCCCATAGTTTTGCCCTCTTCAGAATGTTGCATAGCTGGAATAATACACTAAAGAGTGTTTTGTGTTTTGTTTTGTTTTGTTTTGATTGGCTCTTTTCACTTAAAAATACAAGTGTAAAGTTCTTCCATGTCTTTTCACGGCTTGATAGTTATTTCTTTATTTACTTTTTTAGTGGTAATACTATTCCATTGTCTAGATGTACCATATTAGTTTGCCCATTTACCTACTGAAAGGCATCATAATTGCTTCCAAGTTTTGGCAATAATGAATACACTTGCTCTGAACATCTGTGTGCAGGAGTTTTTGTAGATGTAAGTTCTCAACTTCTTTAGGTAAATACCAAGGAGTGCTATTACTGAATTGTCTGATAAGAGAATGCTTAGTTTTGTAAGAAACCGCAAACAGTCTTCCAAAGTGACTGTACCACTTTGTATTCCCAACAGCAATAAATGAAGTTTCGTGTTGCTTCACATCTTTATTGGCATTTGGTGTTGTCAGCATTCCAGATTTTGGTGTGTAATTGTTTCTCATTACTGTTTTCATTTTCGTTTTTTCTAATGAAATATAACGTGGAACTTCTTTTCATATGCTTATTCCTATGTATATATCCCCTTTGGTGAGGTATCTGTTTAAGAGTTTTGGCCCATTTTTTAATTAGGTTGCTTTCTTATTGTTGTTTTAAGAGTTCTTTGTATATTTGGGATAACAGTCTTTTAGCAGTTGTTTTTTCTGCAAATATATTTTCCCAGTCTGTGACTTGTCTTTTCATTCCCTTGACATTGTCTTTCACAGAGAAGATTTAATTGTAATGGAGCCCACTTTATCTGTTCTTTCTTTTATGGATTGTGCCTTTGATACATCTAAAAAGTCATTGCCATACCCAAAATCATTGAGGTTTTGTCATATTGTCTGCTAGTTTTTATAATTTTGCATTGTATGTTAATATCTGCAATCCACTTTGAATTGTCGTGAAAGGTGTTAAAGTCTGTGTCTAGATTCACTTTTCTGTATGTGGATTTCCAGTTTTACCAATACCATTTGTCAAAAAGACTACCTTTGCCCACTCCATTCTATTTCCTTTGTTACTTTGTCAAGGATTAGTTGACCATATTTATATGGATCTATTTCTCAGCTCTCTATTCTGTTCCATTGATCTGTCTACTCTTTTGCCAACACCACACTGTCCTGTGTACTATAACTTTAGAGTAAGTCTTGAAGTCAAGTAGCTTCAGTCCTCCAAGTTTGTTCTCTTTCCATACTGTGTTGGCTATTCCAGGTCTTTTGCCTATCCACATAAATTGTAGAATCAGTTTGTCATATTCACAAAATAACCTGCTGGAATTTTTATTTTATTTGCACTGAATCTATAGATAAAAGTGGGAAGAAATGACATCTTGATAACATTGAATCTTCCTATCTATGAACATGGATTATCTCTCCATTTATTTAGCTCTCAGTTCATTCATCAGAGTTTTATCATTTTCCTCATACGTGTCTATACATGTTCAGTTAGATTTATATATAAATATTTCATTTTTTGGGTGCTAATGTAAATGGCATTGTGTTTTTAATTTCAAATTCCACTTGTTCATTGTTGGTATATAGGAAATAAATTGACTTTTATGTTAACCTTGTATCCTGCAACCATTCTATAAAATCTTATTAATTCAGGTCTTTTGGATTTTCTACATAGATGATCATGATGAAAGATCGTTTTATGTTTTTCTTTTCAATCTTTGTAACTCTTATTTCCTTTTCTAGTCTTCTTGCATTAACAAGTTCCAGGAGAATTCTGAAAAGCAGTGGTGAGAGGAGACATTCTTGCTTTGTACCTGATCTTAGCGGTAAAGCTTCCAGTGTCTCCCCTTTAAGTGTAATGTGAAGTAGGTTTTTTATAGATAATCTTTATCTGGTTGGGGAAGTTCTCCTAAATTACAAGTTTACTGAGAGTTGTTATCAATGGATGTTAGGTATTGTCAAACGTTTTTCTGCATCTATTGATAAGATTATGTCCTTATTAATTGTCTGCCTGTTGTATATGTCCTTTTCTGAGAGAGAGGTGTTAAAGTCTTCAACTATGATAGCGGATTCAGCTATTCCTCTTTGCAAGTCTATTAGTATTTGACTTATGAAGTTTGACACTCTGTTATTAGGAGCATAAACATGAATAATTTTTGTGTGTTTTGGGATGATTGACCCAACCAAACAGAAAGATGCTATTCTTTTTTTTTTTTCTTTAAGTTTATTTATTTTGAGAAAGAGAGAGAGAGCAGGGGAGGGGCAGAGAGAGAGATGGAGAGAGAATTCCAAGCAGGCTCCATGCTGTCGGGACAGAGCCCAACATAGAGCTGGATCCTAAAAACCACAAGATCATGACCTGAACCGAAATTGAGACTTTATGCTTAACCTACTGAGCCAGCCAGATGCCCTGTAATGCTATTCTGTACCCCAGATAGCTCTTCTTGCTTTGAAAACAGCTATGTCTGAAATTAACATATCCACTTTAGCTTTCTTTTAATTAGTACTAACATAGTATATTTTTCTCTATTCATTTACTTTTAATTTATGTATGTTTTATATTGAAGTGAATTTCTTGCAGACAACATTTATTTAGATTGTGTTTTTTGATTCATTCTGACAATCTCTGTCATTTAGTTGGTGTATTCAGACCATAGAAGCTCTAAGTGATTATTGACATAGTTGGATTCTACCACATGCATTATTGCTTTCTTTGTGTTGCTTTTGTTCTTTGTTCCAAATTTTGTCTTCCACTCTTTTTCTGCCTCTTGTGGCTTTAACTGAACAATTTATATGATTTCATCTTCTCTCCTTTCTTAGTATATTATACTTTTTTATTTTTTTTCTAGTGGTTGCCTTAGAATTTGCAATTTACCTTTATAGCTAACCCAAGTCCTCTTTCAAACAACATTCTACCATTTCACAGGTAGTGTGAATACTTATGATAACAACATAATACTAGTTCCTCCATCCTATCCCTTGTATCATTGCTGCCATTCATTTCACTTATAGATGAGCAATCTTCAGGACACATATATAACATATGATACATAATATAAGCACAGATGGTACTATTTCAAACAAACTGTTACCTGTTAGATCAATTTACAATAAGAAAAAATATGTTTTTATTTTACCATCACTTATTCCTTGTTCTATGCTCTTTTTTTTTTTTTTTTTTTTTTTTTATTTTAAGTAGATCTGCATTTCAGACCTTATCATGTTCCTTGTCTCTAAAGTTCTTTCACATTTCTTGTAAGGCAGGTCTACTGGCAACAGATGCCCTCAATTTTTGTTTGAGAAGGTTGTTATTTCTTCCTTAGTTTTGAATGATAATTTCACAGGGCACAGAATTCTAGGTTGTAGGGGCTTTTATTTTTTTTCTCTCAACACTCCACTCTCTTGCCTACACAGTTTCTGAGGAGAAGCTGGATATAATTCTTATCTCTGCTCCTTTATAGATAAGGTGTTTCCCCCCTGGCCTTTTTCAGGATTTTGTATGTATCTTTGATAAAGCTACATTTTCTATAGTTTATAATTTTTTTACATGTATCCTGCTTGGTGTTCTCTAAGCTTCCCAGATTTGTGTTTTGGTATTTGATGTCAATTTAGGGATATTGTCAATCATTGTTTTTTTAAATATTTCTTCTGTTTCTTTCTCTTCCTCTGGTATTTCTATTATGTGTAAAATATATCACTTGTTGTCCAATAGTCTTTGATTATTCAGGTATGTATTTTTCAGTCTCTGATATCTTTACTTCGGTTTTTGAGGATTATCTAGGTAAATCCAGCTGAGAGATTCTATACTCAGTTGTGTCCACTCTACTAATGAACATGTCAAAGATATTCTTCATTTCCTTTAGTGTGTTTTCTTATTTCTAACATTTCTTTGTGTTCTTTTCTAAGGTGTCCATCTCTGCTTACCCTGCCCTTCTTTTCCTGCATGAGGTCTACTTTATCCACTAGAGCCCTTAGCATATTAATCAGATTTGTTTTAAATCTTGTTTGATAATTCCAATGTCCCTGCCATGTCTTGTTCTGATATTTACTCTGTCTCTTCATAAAGACTCCTTTTGCCTTTTGGTATGTCTTGGAACCTGGTCAAGCTCTTGGAGGCAAATCCCACGATACATGGGTGCTCCCCTGTGTCTGGGTCCTCCTAGAATTTTGAACACTCAGCACTCTATAGCAATTATTCAATGATAGTTCAGGTTTTCCTTCTCTGACACTGGGTCTTATGGCAATTTCTTCTTGTGAATCTCTGCTCTGGTAATCTGCAACTCCCTATGTTTGTCTGTCTCTCTCCAGTCTCAGGGGCCGCAGTTTGCCCTATGTCCTCTCCTCTCTCCAAGAGGAGTTGGTTTTTCAGTCTGCTCAGCTTTGTACTTGTTAGGAATGGCAGAATGGCAAGTCTGAAGTTCTTTACATACAAAATCTGCAACTAGAAGTACTCTCAATACTCACTACTGGGCAAGCGTATTTGAAAAGAAGTTAACTTCAAAAGAATCAAATCCTGTTGACAACTCGGAGTATATGTTTTCCCATATTATAGAAATAGATATTATAAAATTTTAGACTTACAAATTTGATACTGAAATTATTCAAGAGATCATCATTTCTTTGTAATTAGATCTGGCAAGCATGGAGAGAAAACCATGCCAGAATAAGATTATAAGAAATTCTAGATAACTGGATACTTCAGAAATTTCCCAAGAAAACAAGTGTGCTATGATTAAAAAAAAAAAAAAAAAAAAGCATCACAGAAATAAGATAATTTGAGTAGAAGCCATATTTGAGTATTTAGAGAAAACTAGTTAATGGATTACTGAGCAAAAGTAATGTAAAAGTATCATACTTAAATATTCGCTGATGATTTTGAAGTTTAAAGAAAAAGATTCCACAAATATCCGAAAGATAATTTAATTTATTATAACTTAATTAAACTTTATATTGACTTACATATAGTCTTTTGTTTTTCTAAGGGCTGTAATTCTGTATCTAGCTGTTTATCTAATTTTGAGGGGAAAATTACTACTTAAAAATTGTTTATTTAGCAAACTGATTTAAAAGAAAAGCTCTGGGGACACCTGGGTGGCTCACTCGGTTAAGGTCCGATTTCAGCTCAGGTCATGATCTCAAGAATTGTGAATTTGACCCCTGTGTCAGGCCTTGTACTGACAGTTCAGAACCTGGAGTCTGCTTTAGATTCCGTATCTCCCTCTTTCTCTGCCCTTCCCCTGCTCTCTCAATCTCTCTGTCTCTAAAATATAAACATTAAGAAATAAATAAAAAGATAAAGAAAATAAATCCAAAGCTCATGAGTTGTACCCTATAGAAGTTAAAAAATGAACAAAAAAGCTCTTCAGATGTATTCCAGTAGTCTTTGAGATAAGTCAAAATACAATAAATAAAGAAATAAATAAAGAAATAAATGTTGGGAAGTGACAGTCTTAAAAATGTTTTAAGGAAACAACCTACCGAATTATATCCAGGTAAATCTGTTAACATGGTTTAGTCAATGTACTTAGCCCAAAGTAGCTCTTGGAATTAAAAAGAACATGATGGAGTAAGATTTTTTACTATCTAAGAAAAGCTAAAAAAAGAAAAATCCAAAAAGAGAATGCCAGAATAAACCTGCTTTGGGTTGGATTCTTCAGTATGAGCTTGTATGTGTTTTCTTAAACACATATGCAAAGACATAAATACATAAACATAGATATGTGTGTGTGCGTTGGTTAGTATACACACATACATCGCCTCACTCTGTCAAGATAGCCTAGACACAATGACAGTCGCACAGCAATAAGCACACACAGTATGTAGATCTTGATTTATAAATATCATTCTCCAACAAATGAACTGGAATTCCTGGAAGAGTGCTTGATTATAGAACTGGAACATGAAAAATACAAGATGAAACTGAAACACCTTCAAAATGTAAGCAACAAAATAAATAAAAATAGTGTGGGATTGGGGTGCTTGGGTGGCTCAGTTGGTTGAGTGGCCAGCGATTTCAGCTCAGGTCATATATCTCACAGTTCATGGGATTGAGCCCCGCTTCGGGCTCCACACTGACAGTGTGGAGTATGCTTGGGATTTTCTCTCTCCTTCTCTTCTCAAAATAAATAAATAAACTTTAAGAAATAGTGTTGGATAATGACTCAAATATATATATATATTTTTTTTTTGGGGGGGAGAAGTAAAGTGAAGCAATTAACCACAAATTTCTAGGCTTCTTTTCTTTTTTTCCCCATAATTTAATGTTGTTTTAAAGTTCTAAATGACTGCCTCATAAGAAGAGTACTTAAAGCTTATAAAGTAAAAGTATGGAATTTCCAGTAAGGATATATGAGAAGTTTGACTTAAAAAATTCTCTCAGTAACCTTCATTTCAGTGAATCTGAATACCCTAGATAAGTACAAAGTAGTAGGAAAATATAACATTCATGTACAGTTTAAATGAAGTGTCTCATATAATGATTTAATTTAAATTTAATAAGCCAGTTATTGCAGGTTAATTAAATGGCACTTGATTATTAAAAGCATATTTATTTAGATTAACAGCTATTAAATGATCTTATCACACCTTTTATGGTTAATTTTGTTTTAACTATATTTTAAATTATTTAAAATTTTATCTTGTGCTCACTTCTGTTTGAAATAGTACCTTTAAAGTTTAAGATTAAAACCTTTAGCTTTTTTTAAGTCTCTTTAATCACTTGCAAACTAATTTATTATTATTAAATAAATGGATCATTTGCAAACTAATTTATTATTATTAAATAAACAGAAAAAACTATGAAACAAAATAGCATGGAGACATTTAGAAGATCAACAGACAATTAAAGTAAGTTGAAATGGAAGTAAGCAGATTAATTTTTCAATGGAACATGCTCACAATTAATTAATTCTTTTTTAATTATAGAATTTGTCTCATAAGTCTTACATACTAGCACATTTTATTATTAATAATAATAGCAAAAATTTATTAAACACATTTGTGTCTGGCAAATTTTTAAGAGTGTTGCTTTAAATACACACACACGCACACGCACACAAACTCATTTGATCTTCAAAACAATCCAATGAGGTAGGTGTTATAATTATCTTCATTTTTTATATGGGAACGAAGGAATGGAGAATTAAACTTTTCAATGAGAAAAAAACTAGGAATTGACAAATCCAAGGCAGTCTGGCTCCAACTTATGTGTTTTTAACCACTAGGCTATAGTCCCACTCTATGTTCAAAATGATCGTCCTGAGACCATTTGATTGCAATAAGGTACCAATCACCAAGAATGATGGTAAACAATGGCCTTCAACTTCACAGAGTCAGAGTTTGAGATCAGCTCCTCACAGGAGAAAGATGTGTTTCACAGAGAAAATTCTGAAAGCAGTTGATATTAATGGGAATAGGAAACATGTTAAGGAAATTTAAGATCGCTTTATATCTCAGAAAGAAGCTATTAAAATCATGCTTTCTTTTAACAAAGATTGGTTAAGAAAAATCAGCTTCATTCATTCTTTACTTTTGTTGCATAGAAAATGCTGAAAATATTATCAGAAAACAAATTCTGAAAGATATCAGGTTCTTTGATAACCACAAAATTGCCTTTCCCAAGCTAAAAACATACAACCTATAAGTTGGAAGGAAACCTCACTGTTGAGGTGAAGAAAAGGGAAGTTGTAAAATGAGCATGATGAAGAGGGAGAAATACATTCTGTGGATCATGAAAAAGGGAAGTCTTTCACTCAGTACGTTTTTCTCTGCTCTGTGTGCACAGGTATATTGATATGTGGCTATGTAGGCATGTTTGCTCGCATTAAAATCTTGCTCTAGCTAGAAGACAGAGGAGATGGTCTCTTCAATTCCCTGACCTATCTAGATAACTATTTGCAACCCAACTCACAGTGTGGTGGTTTAAAATCATGGATGGCATCATTAAATTGGCTACATTCAATTCTAGCTCTGCAATTTACCAGCTGTATGACTGTTTGCAATTTATACTTTCTGGTCTCAGTTTCCTTATTTTAAATTGGGAAGATTTTATGAGGCTAAAGGAGTTACAATTTTTAAAGCATGTTAAACATTTTAAAAGCAGTTATTAGATAGGTTTCGTATTTTTAAGTGATTTTTAACTTGATGCTCCTATATATAACTGCTTGCTCATTGTTTTTATCATAAAAGCAGATTTATTGCACATTTTACTGCCTGGACCATCACTTTCAACCACTTCATTTAAATCATTCATTAGTATCAAGAAATGCCATAGTAAATTCCTCACATTCAATACGTATTTCTTTGGTGGCCATGACTTATGCTTCCTCAAGAAGCCAGCTCCTAAATATGGCCAATTACCCAGCTAACTTACAGGCCCAGCTATAATATAATCAATTTTTTTTTCCACATGTGCTATTATTGGGCCTAGAAAAAATAAACAGTTCTAAATTCTGGACTTGTCTTTTGGATTAGGGTGAATTATACAATTTAGACGGTTCCGTAGCCTTATCACATGCAAAGAATTCTCAATCATTTTTATATAGACTATCTAGTTCTTGCATTATTCTAACTGGTTTCATTGAAACCAGCCTTTCCCCCCTTACCTTGTTTACATCTAGACAGTGTAATTAAAGCAAATTCAACAACTGTCTAAATGAGGTATAAATAATGTAGATAAGTAAGCCAACCAGTGTATTTTAATAATATTTTTCAAATGTAAACATTCAGTAATTTTGATAAAAGTTAAAACAAAAATATTGCATTGAAACTTGCATTCTTTTTGGAAAGACCTGATAATAGTGGTCCAGTTATTAGCAACACTATAATGCAAGCTAATCATTTTTATCATGGCTTGGTCAGAAGTCAGAACTCCTTGCTACTTCAGAGATCACCTTACATATCTGCTTTCTGTCCCTTGCGCCCTCTTCAAACTTTACTTGACTCTAGAGAATATCCTGCATATAAAGAATGTTCCATTTTAGAAATGCCAGTGAACTGCTCATTGTAGTTTGTACATGTGCTAATGCTATTTGTTTTCTGTATTGTAAATAAAGTCCTGTTAGGGAGGAAAAATAGAAGCAATTGGGTGTTGTTGTGTTTGGCTTATAAATATATGGCTTTAACAAAATTTGGTGAATTCTTATTTAGTTTCTTTAGTATCTGAGTGAACAAATTCAATGGAATGTGCTCTTTATCTCCTGAGTTTAGTCTTACTTCTACACATCTCCTCCCTTCCCTCTCATTTTTTTTTTCACCTAAATGAACACTATTGTTTAAGCCCAAACATGTTTTTCTACTTTGGTGTCATTGGTGCACAGTATTGATAGAAGGGTATTAAAGATAAGGCTGTGTGGGAATGCGATCTGTCAGTGGAACATCAGTAGGCTTGGGCCTGGGAACCAGATTAGGAATGAATCACAAGAGTCATTTCATAACTATTCCAGTTATGGTAGAAATCATTATTTTGAACCAACGAAACAAAGCAAAAATTTTTCCCATGTAAGCCAGTAACACCTATACCCCCCTCCCATGTAACATCTTAGACTTGGCCAAGAATTTTGTTGGTGGAAGTGTTAAGGCAGCCTCTCTTTATATAATAGTTCTTATGGTGTTAAAGAAACTAGAACTGATTCAATATTTCAATATTTTAATGGGATTTCAACAACAATTTGAGAGCACTCCAACAAATATGAATAGCCTCATATTTAAATTATCTTTGCCCTGGTGGTTATTATTTTCCCAAGGTATACACAGACCATAGAATGCAAGAAAGTTCAGGGACTTGTCACAAAGTAAACATGAGTTTGTAACCACATGCGGACATAACTAAAATGCTCTGGAAAGGTTAAACAAGTTTCTATAGGTCTAATTCAATTCTTTTTCCTGAACACTTAATCACAGTTTTATCTCTATTTTTAATTTTCTGTTTTAGAATAAGGGCACGTGTAGCCTGTTATCTTCCGTGTTATTGATGATTAATTGCTACTGATTATTGGATTGAATAACGATAATTTTGTTACAGAACCAGGCTGGATCTCTGGTGGAGAAACCAAGAGGCACTCAGAGACCTTGGTGATCAGAGTTTTATTTTACACCAGCGGGCTCGGAGGAGATCCTTCTCCAGACATCTGAGTCCCAAGCATAAGCACGGGGGCAATATATCTTCTGTTACTTCTTCATTCTGCATTAGTAGTAATTTGGCACACCTGGCATGCGGAGCGGAAGAAGAACCCTGAAGAGGAGTCTCTAAGCCACGGACTAGAGCTTATGTTAGTCCCATGGGCCATCTTATGGTGCATAACTTTACTTATTTTCCCAACAATGTAACTGAATAATGGAACTCTTAATAAATATTAAGTCAGATTAAGTTATTCACTGAATCCTGGTGGCCCTTCCAAAGGTATTTTATATAATATAATAATACTACATTAAACTCAGATGTAGAAGAGAACCAAAAGGAAATCTACTAAAAAGACATCCAATTATGATAGCAAAATATACAGAATATATAATAAAATATGTGCAAAATGTATTGAATGCCTAAGAGTATTAAATGCAGGATTATTTGTGGAGAGGATAATTGGATTGTAAGATTTGTGTTTATGCTTGAGGAGGAAGGGAGTGGGAGAAAACCGAAAATGGCTGAAAAAACACCATGCAGTACAATTCACTATCTTAAGTAATAAAGAGGATGTACATGTATCAAGATGGATGGGGCATTAGCACATGTAACTAAGTTAAAAAAAAAATTAAAGAACAGAATACAATATACAACACACCAGTGTTTTCTACCTATAAAAAAAATTACAAATTTTATAAGGATACATGCAAACAAAAATGATATACATAAAATACACAAGAAAGGTTGCTACTGTTTGGGAGCATGGAATACTCCGTGTTTGGGATATGGAAATTTGAATAAATGGAACAAACAAATGGTAGGTTTCTGTAAACTGAACTCCCCCTTCCCCAACGCAAAATAAAACCAATAAAAATTGTTGAGAAATAAGTGAAGACCTAACTAAAAGGATTTTGGCAATGAGAAGATTATTTACAAAACTACTGATTCGCCCACCTTATTCCACTGCAGTAAGGAATAAAGAAATAAAATGACAGTAAAGTTCAAAAGAATAAGAGGAACTGGTAAGAATAGCAAAGAATAATTTAAAACAAAGACTAATTGAAGTTCATTCAAAAATAAGTACATTTAGTAATTATTTGCTGAGCTATTTTTCTAGGCACAGGAAACAAAAATTAATCTAAAAGACAAAAGCTTGCCTTCATGAGACTCATATTCAAGTAGAATTAAGTTCCAAACTGTTAGTATATATAGCACTAATGAAGAAAAAAAAAATCCCACAAAGCAAAATATTAGAAAGTTACAAGCAACAGTGTTTTGAATGGTCATAATTCTGATAATTCCAGTTTCCTTTTTAAAGTTTATTATTGCCATATTTGAAAGACAAACATTTGTTATTTTGAAAAAAAAAAAAAAAACATTGATTAAGCACAGACAGAAAAAAAAAAACAAAATTATAAGGGTAAAGTGTAAACCAAAGAAACTAAAAATAAACTTAACTTCAAAGTAGTGCACATATTACAGTACATATCGAATATTTAAATGGGGCATCTGGGTGACTCAGTTGGTTAAGCATCTGACTTTTGATTTAGGCTCAGGTCATGATCTCACAGTTAGTGAGTTCGAGCCTCATGTCAGGCTCTGCATTGACAGTGCAGAGCCTACCTGGGATTCTTTCTCTCTCCCTCTCTTTCTCTGTCTCTCTCTCTCTCCCTGCCCCTCCTCTGCTCCCTTGTTCACTCTCTCTTTCTCTCTCAAAATAAATACACAATTAAAAAGATATTTAAAAATAGCATTTTAAATGTGTATAATGATTTACCATATGGTAAAACCAGTGGTTTAAAGTGCATCTTATTTCATATTCACTGGAGAAGTGGATCAACATGGGCTACCTAAGTTCAAACAGTGGTTCGTCACTGACTAGCTGTGTACATTTGGCAAACCACTTATCTATCCTTTCTGTACTTCAATTTGATTATTTTGTGAAGCAGGGATTGCAATCGTGTGTACTTCATAAGGTGATCAAAAATATTAAATAGTAATCTATATAAAGTACTTAAAATGATATCTCACACTAGTAAGCCCCCAGTAAGTGACAGCCAATATTATTCTGTTATAGAATCTTCTATAGGAGGTGATAGAATACATTTGAATAATTTATATAACAAAGTTGGGAATATAAAATTTATCTACTCATAAAATTCTAAATCAAATATATTCCCAAACCTGAAGAAATATTTACCTTATAATCTTAATTCAGTGTGAAAATTTTACTATATCTTATTACTATGTGATTTACATTTAAATATAGTAACATTTGTTATTATCTCTCTCGGGGTGTTCAGCAATACAAAATGCGATTTTTTTGTTCCTTTCAAGGAGTCTTTGCTTCTCCTTGCAAACATATGTTAGGAACCCCATCACTAGATTGCTATACAATTTATTTAGGTACATAAAGTTTTTGCTAACTGCTAATTTGCCGACTGCTCTGGTGTTGCTCAAATTGGAGATTTTTTTGTATTCTTCTAAGGAGGGGTGGTTATGAACATAGTGGATGATGTCAGCTCATGAAGTAATCCTTCTGTGATTAGATGAAGGCAACGTGGAGGACGGACACAGAATCAGGATTTCAGCTGCACCTGTGGTATGGCTGTCTGGAGAGGGTTTGACTTCACGTTGCAGATGTGGGTCTCAGAGACAAAGGATGCATTATGAAGTATGAAAAATGTGCTACTTAACAGTGTTTCCTATACCTTTGGTTGCATCACTGCCTTTATTTTGATATTTAGGTAATGTTGAGTAATGTACTTAGGAATATGAAAGTTGTGTGGCTTTATCTTTATTTTTAATCAATGGAGGACTTTTTGAGGATGCTAAAGAAGTTCGAGGGATTCTTTCTAGATACCTAAAAGTCACTGATAAAATTAGAGTATGAATAAACACACAAATATGCCAGACCGAAAGAATTTCATTTTCTTAATCTGTTCATTGACTGTGATCCCTAAAATAAATATTTGGAGAAAAGAACATGCGGCCCAATGTCATCCATTAACTGTAGATAGTTCTTTTAGATCTGAGATACTCTAAATAATAGATCAGTTATCTTTGTTATAAATGTGGGTCATTCTATTTGCCTCAAAAGGAATCCATGACTTCTTGAAGCAGAAGAAATTCTGATTTGTGGAACAGCAGTAATGGCTGAGACTTTTAATATCTACTATTGTTAAATGAATTGGTAAGTGGATGATATTGAAGAGGATTTGTACATAAAAGGAGTTAAATGACAAAAATGAACAATGGAATCAGGCAAGATAAATGTGAAAAGACCTAAATATTATGGGTCAGGAATTTTAGCATACTCTATTAGAGAAACCACAAGATCAGAGTTTTTACTATATTCTTAAACTATTTAGGGGTGAAGATTCTGAAACAAACTTCCTCCGTTTCAAATCCTGGGACCTACAATTTTCTACCTTTATGACCTTAACTGGGTGAATTACTTACCCTAACTATAGTTCGATTTTCTCATAACATGTAATCCATCTGAGTTTTTTAGCATTAAATAAGTTAATATATGCAAAGGGCTTAGAAAAGGGTTCATAGTACGTATCACGTCAATATTGAATATTTGTATTGTCCTTCTTGTTCTGCATACAGATACTGAGAAGTTTTTTGGCCTGTGGGCATTGGGACCCATAGATACAGGGCAATGTTGTTTTTGTTGTTTTTCGGACTACTGAATTACTTGTCTTCCTGACATTATCTATAAAGACCACATCTGTAGCTCTCTTTAGACAATTCTAGAATAGGATTTTCATGTCTAGAAGTTATATGATGATTGCCATGTTTTGATACTCAATCTGTCTTATTTTTTTTAGTGCTGTTTGTTTTATCTTCAAGTCATCCAAAAACTGCAAGACTGCTGTTATAAGGAATGATACAGATCAAATTAATGGGTCTGTATGAAAAGCATACCTATTAGTATTGATGAGGAAAGGAGTACAGGCATTTTTATTCATAAACTTTTGTATTTGTATTGGGAGTTGAGAAAAAGAGAGTGAAGTGACTGTACCTTAAGTTAAAATAAAAAGACTGAGTAAAAACCACAGGGGCTTTGAAATCTCATTCCTATCCAGGGGAAGCTGAAGGTCTTGATGGATAAGATATAGATGATAGAGTTGGAGCCCCATGAAGGTCATGGTTTAAAAGGGAGTTAACTAATGCTCTGTGATCCTGTGAACACAGAAGTTCACTTGGAAGAGATCTGTGCTAAGCTTTGGAAATTTTCCTTTGGTAAAGTCAAAATAAGGATAATAAAATGCAATTTACTCCACTTAATCCCCAGAATATCTACAATATCCATATCCTCCTGCTCACCTTTGTGAGACCATAGCTATCTAGAGAGGTGATTTGAGTACCAACCACCAACCACAGGAAATTTAGAGAGAATTCCACTCATTCTCTTCCGCTGTCTCTGTCTCTGTCTATCTCTTTCTTTCACACACACACACACACACACACACGCACTCAGTTTATCTCCTTCTCTCTCTCCCATTCTCTCTAAAAGTAAAAGAGAATCAGTAAGAAATCTGATACCCAGAGATTTGCACAACCAGAAACTCATAGATCATTGTTTAGAATGCAATTCTGCAAATTTCCAGGTATCTACCTTTTACCATACAAAACTATATGCTTTTTACAACTCTTTTGTGTGACATTAAGCTAATATTTGCAAAGTTTAATAGTAGCAAGTATAAATGCCATTTACAAAGAATTAAATATTTTAAATATAATTACTCTGTTGATGAAGATAATAGTTTGGGGAGGAAATCATAGTTTGTCATTTAGTTAAAAAAAACTCATTTCCATTGAACTATTTATTTTAATTAATTTGATTTCGTAGGATTTGTCCCCATAGCACATAATGAAATCTTAATAAAAATGAGAATAAATGTTACTAATTTAGTTTCTACATTTATATGCCAAGGTAGTTTAAAACCCTTTTTTTCCTTCCTTAACATATGATGTTTTTCTGTAATAATTCCAATGCCACAAAAATTTTGAATGTTATCCACTGTAAGAAGCCATTCTCATTCATTTCTGAACTAAGCTGTCATTGATTCCATTAGATTTCCTATGATATTGAAAAGAAAAGCTAGTAAAAACAAGATAAAAGTGGCAGCCAGATGTCTGGGGCCAGATACTCCCCTTGCATACTTTTGGCTCCTGTAATCTTGCTTGCCTCCTGTGTCCACCAACTGTCTGGATAGCACCACTGATAAGGGCCACCTCCCCTCTTTCTTTTGTATCTCAACACCCTACCATCCCAGCCATAAAAGGAGGCTGATGTCAAGGGTCAGGGCTCAGCCTCTGGAAGTGACTCCTCTGGGCCAGCACCGGTGTGCAATAAACAGTTTTTTCCTAATTCCCCTCGTGCGTGTGGCTTGTCTCTTCCTGGGAGCCAAATATTTGCTGTAACCATATAATTATGGTCTAATATTGTTATAGAATTGCTCTTGACATGATTAGTTGTCTGTGATTGATTCTTACAACTTTATTTTAAGCCAAAAGCCACACTTCAAAAGACAACCTAAGCAGATACATAAAAGTCTTAATTTTAGAATCTAGATAGTGATTATATGGTTATTTACTGTACATTTCTTTCAACTTCGTTGTATGTTTGTAATTTTTATAATAAAATATTGGGGGGAAAGTCTGATACAGACATATAGTTAAACTAGAGAATCCTCTGGAATAGCCCTATACGATAATTTTCTTTGGCTCTTGGGATGCTTTTAATTGCTACATCTTCACCTCTTTGAGAATAGTGAATTGGAATCATTGATCAATGAATGATACTGTCTTTTCTCTTAAACAATACTAATTAGCATTCAGTTGAGAGTATAGCAAACGGTGCATATAGTAAATTAGATTCATGGCTCTTTTAGTTTTTGTCACTGACTCTGAGTAAGTTTATTTGGCAGAATTTCAAACTCTTACTGTTTAGGTTTACATATCAATTTACATGAGGGGAAGGAATGTCTCTCTATTGTTTACCAGTGTCCAAAGTTTAAGGAGACCCTGATGTGGCAGATTTGTATTCAGTACTTGTTGAATTTGAATTTGTAAATGAAAACTGTCTTCTTACTAACGATGGATCAGGATATTTAATACCTATTATATTACCTAGATAGCAGGTTCATCTATAAATGTTTCATGAAGTGAAGAAAAAAGGAAGCAAGGAAAAAAAAAGAAGCAAGGAAAGAAGGATGTAAGGAAAGAGAAAAAAAAGAAGAAATTATTGTTCTTTGCTTTGATTTGGTCAGTGTTCAGATGTTTATTTAGTTAAGTCTCTCCTAAGTCCTCTCAATATAAATCAAATTTAAAGGAAAAAAAAAAACTTTTTCCTTAATTTCTCAATTTCAGTCAGCTGCCTCACCTTTCCTCATGTTTTCCTAATACGTAGCTCTGGATCTGAGAGAAAATGGGATGTCAGTAAGTTAATCTGTATGCAACTTGGTGGGAGTGGTAAAGTGACAAGGGTTTCCTTAGGATCCTGGGTTCCTTGCGATATGACTTACATCTTTGACTAGTACACAAACAATGAATCTCAGTAAACTGAATCATTTTAGAATTAAATCCATTAAATATTCTTTGTGATGTTTAAAAGTGCTTACAAAAGGCCTCCACCTGCCTTTCCCCTTAAACAATACAGCTTGTCTTAAGTTGGCCACATTTAAATTTAAAGCAATGCAACCAATTTTATGTATCAACTACCATGGGCAAGGTTTTGCATTGAATGTTGTAAAAACATATAAAGGGAATAAAAACTTCTGATTCAATTATTGTTGTTTCAGAGATAATGGTAAATGGTTAAAGAACTTAAAAAAAAATCAGTCTCATCCTCCAGGGATTTAAAAAAAAATTTTTTTTTAATGTTTATTTATTTTTGAGACAGAGAGAGACAGAGCATGAACGGGGAAGGGTCAGAGAGAGGGAGACACAGAATCTGAAACAGGCTCCAGGCTCCGAGCTGTCAGCACAGAGCCCGACGTGGGGCTCGAACTCACGGACCGCGAGATCATGACCTGAGCCGAAGTCGGCCCCTTAACCGACTAAGCCACCCAGGCGCCCCTCCAGGGATTTTTTATAAGAATTAGAAGGAAGGAAAAGAAAGAGATAGACATTGTATGCCTATATGTCTACCTTACTAATAGCCATCTATGTCCTCAAGATTGACCTTTACCTGTACACTCCAATATACACATAGTTGCTGGTTTTACTTTTGTATATGTTTAAAACAAATTAAAATCTTTACTTCTGAATGCTGTAAGTAAGCAGAGTTAGAGCAGTGATAGTTCAAAGACCCCCATTTGGCAAGTAAGCTCCCAAAACAAGAATAAAACCTTTTTCTAGATCGCAGAAGTCCAGAGAGAGAGAGAAAGAGATTAATTAAAGTGAAAAGAGAACACACACACACACACACAACTTCCTATTTTTGTCATGACGGTGATTCTTTTTCCTGCTCTGCTTACAAAGTCTCTCTCCTTCAAGTATGTTCTGTGATAAAACAATAGTCTCTTCAAGTAAAATTCAAAACATCGCAGTATTTATGAATAAATCTCCTTCCTGAACCCATATTTTTGGAATCCTAAAAGGGTTGATAATATAAATTCTGTCACATTTACATATTATGTTCTTTCTCATCCAGCTTTAACTTCTGTACAGTCATTAATCTTGGAAGTTAGGTTTATTTTTATGTAAGGTTTAACATTTTTTCAAGTCTCTTGACACAGTGTACCATTTGCTTACCACATTTTCCCCTTTGAGCTCCTCAAGTGCTTATTTAAATGGCATGGATAACACTAGATTTCTCCCACACTCTGAAGTAATTTACATAAGCATCCTCAGGGGTCTCTGAAGTTCCTAGTGAATATAGCATTGCCCGGGATAATAGGATGCCTAGACAATGGTTTGTCCTTTGAATCCTGACTTTTACTTATGGTTTCAGGATCTCTGTAGAAGAGCCTGAACTTCTTTAAGGTTTTTGTTTCTGTGGGAAGGAAAAATATGCTGAATCAAAGCTCTGTAGTGTGCTTTCAATTTCTACATTTTAGCAGACACTCGAAGCTAACGAACCGAGCTGTCTCTGAAGTATTGTTTGGTATGATGGCTAGGGAGGAGGGAAAAACCTGCTGCTCTGTGGTGGAGAAAGAAATCCAGGGTTTCTTTGTGCTGAGTGAGATAACATACCCTTTACATGCTCTCCTACACAGCTGGTGAAAATGACTTTCTTCCCTTATTTCTTTCCTCTCCCTGCTCTTCTCCTGCCTCACCTTATTGGTTCGTTTGTTCACGGGAGAAAGCCTAGCTGTTATGCAAACCGTAGGATGAATTGAGGACGAAATCCTGAGGGTATATTCCTTTATTTTGTAAGGTGATTTTATATCACCAAATGATGCGTAGCTGGGCAGGAGAATCCCTGTCAGGGGCATGTGTTTCTGTTGTTAAGTTCTAAGATTTTGAAAGGAAATGCTCCTTTAGCAGCATATGACCTGATAGTTTTATGGCTTGGTTTTATTAAATTCGCTTTGATTCAGATTTTCTTTAAATTGTAGAATATTAAGACATTGTCAAATATGCTTCATGCTTTTATTCCTGATATTTTCAATTTAAGTCTGTAGTGACCACTGCCAAGCTATGAAGATGTTTCAACTCACAGAGGTATTTGGTACACCTCAAATTATTTACCAGAACCTCAGATCTTCCCGTCAGCACCGCAACACGGATTCAAATCATGGATCAATTAAAGTTCAGTCTCTTGACACAGTGTCTCATATTAATACTATCCGATGCCCGTGGTTTGGGGAGAGAAGTAGTCATTCAGAGTACTGGGAAATGAAAAAGAAATCCCTTTGCTTTTTTTGCTTTCTAATTTTTCAGTTTGAAATTAAAGCAGACTATTTTACAGAAGGGACCAAAGCTTAATGTGTTTCAAAAATTAATGGAGTGTAATTGGATCTGTAATATCCAATCTCTAATGAGATGCCAAGTTGCAGGAAGGATCTAGGACTGTAACCTGGGATAAGGTTTGAAAAACATAAAAGTCCTGTCACTTAATAACTGTGTCACTTTGATGAGGTCGCTACACCTCTTTAGACATCAGCTTCAATGTGTAGAATACATTATTATCATAAATATATATGGAGGAGAGAGAGAGCAATTAGAGTTCCACAGAATGAACTCTGAAGGAATTTCTCATCCTACCCCCAACAGACACAAGAACAAGCACACGTAGAAACACACGAATCATGTAGGTATTTTACCAGTTAGATCAGCCTAGAGTGGTCTACAAAGCCTACTGAACCACCCGTTTTCCCCATCTATTCAATAAATGTAATGTATTAGTAGATTTGTGTGAGTGAGAAATAAAGTTAAAAATACAGATTCAGGGGACACCTGGGTGGCTGAGTCAGCTAAGTGTCCCACTCTTGATTTCAGCTCAGGTCATAATCTCACAGGTAGTGAGTTCAAGTCCCACATCAGGCTCTGGGGTGACAGTGCAGATCCTGCTTGGGATTCTCTCTCTCCCTTTCTCTCTGTCCCAACCCCCACTTGTGCTGTCTTTGTCTCCCTCAAAGAATAAATAAATAAACTTAAAAACAAATACAGACTTGATCATCAAGAAACAATAGACATACATGGAAAGATAATTAATAATATAAGGACTTTTATGAACATGTCCCAGTTAATGCTTGTTTAGTTAGGGCTAAGGGACAACATGCGTTTTGAACAATCTAATTTTAAAAGGGAAATATTTAAGGGTGGAGATGATCTCACAACAGTGCAGAAAACGCCTAGTTAACTAGGCTTGAGGAAGGGCAGGAAACAGGCCAGCTTTAGTGTTGTCTCATTCTTTCATTGCTTTACGACTTCATAATCCTAGTCTGATCTCGCTGTGTTTGGTTACTTCTCCACTGTCTACACCTTCCCCGTGTTGCCATGCATGTGGACACATCCTTCCTTCCTTCTTTCCTTCTTTCCCTCCTTCCTTCCTTCCTTCTTTTTGCCATTCATTGGCTCATTCAGTTATTTCTTTTTAATGAGTTTCTGCCACCTAGAAGACCTTATCTAGGTTACCTCTGCAAATACAAAATTGAATAAGACATACTATTGGTTTATAAGGAAATTGAAGACTACAAGTGAGATAAAACAATACAATAGACAAATTGAAGGTAAGCGTGGCTCTTACATAAAAGTAGTGCATACACATTATTTTAAGTGAAAGCAGTGACTAGCAGGATAAAGAAAGTATTCAGAGAAGAAGAGTTATTTGAACTGGATTTAGAAGTATAAATAGTATTGCATTTCACTGAGAAGGGAAATCATGTATTTCAAGGAGAAAAAACTGGCACAATTAATGCATAAAAGCAAGAAGATAAAGTATTTATTGGGGGAAGGCTATGTATTCTTATTTAAGGAGGACATAATGAGAAGTATAAGGTCAAGTTCAAATACAGGATGTGAAATTTAAACATTAATCCATTTACAGTGAGATCCGGTGTAAGTTTTTATCAGTGCTGTGCTTGTTTAAAATACCTATTCAGAAAAATGTATTATAATTTTTAGAAGTTATATCTGGAAAAACAGGATCACCAGGAAGATGTGAACCAGAAGCCTGGCATCGATATAAAAGGTGACTATGAGAGAAATTAATGAGGTATAATTAAAAATTCTGGCTGCTATTTGAAGGTTACGGAAGAAATGAAGGAGGACAAAAAAATGAATCTGTGGTATTTAGCTTGAATGGATACACAAATCATTTCACTAGTAACAAATATACAAAAGTAGAATAAAAATTAATATGGATATGGGTGACTGGGTGGCTCAGTTGGTTAAGCGTCAGACTTTAGCTCAGGTCATGATCTCATGGTCTGTGAGTTCGAGCCTCCACATCAGGCTCTGGGCTGACAGCTCAGAGCCTGGAGCTTGCTTTGGATTCTGTTTCTCTGTCTCTCTCTGCCCCTCCCCTGCTTGCTCTCTCTCTCTCTCTCTTTCAAAAATAAATATATGTTAAAAAATTAAAAATAAATTAAAGATAAATTAATATGGATGTAATGAGAAGATTCAGGGGTGTTACATAAGGTAAATTCAGTACTTAACATATTGAATATCAGAGTATCTATTCTCTCGGGTGAAATTATGATTTGAGAAATATTTTTGGTAGCAATTAAAATATGTATCAATTAAAAATTATTTTTGCTCTGATACTTAATGATGAGTTAGCATGGGGCAGGCTGAGGGCAAAATACAAGCTAGCACCACTACCCTCATCCAAGGTGGGATGTGTGTGATATTCCTCGGCCACTCCTGGTTGCCCAAGGACAAAGGAAAGGAAAGAAAACAAATGGTGAACTGATAGAGATCATAGTTATACAGGACATGGGTCTCCGTCAGTTTACAAATATTTTAGTATATTACAAGAAAAAGGTGATCTTATCTATAGCCTAATCTCCAGAAACTTAGAGACTCTGTTTCCTGGAGCCCCAACATCACCCATTCATAGTGATATGGGGAACAAAGGCAAGAAGGAGATGGCAGGTAAAATTAAATTTCATTATAACCTGTAGCCCATTGACAGATACTTGAGGCTGGCCTAGTTAAACATTTCTCTAGGAACTCCCTACTGTCATAAGATTAATGCCTTACTAGAGGAAAAACAACCTTGACAAGAGCAAGGCCTCAGGTAAATTAGGAATCCTCTTTAGGATATCAAAGTCCTTCTGGAGGCTTCCCTTTTGACTTTACCTCCCCAACTCCATAGTATATAAGGAGCCATTCTTCACAACTCCAGTGCAACTCTTCCTGCCAGTGGGTCCTGTCCCTGTGCTTTATTAAAATCACCTTTTTGCACCAAAGACATCTTCAAGAATTCTTTGAATTCAAAGAGCCTGGTCATCAGGCTCTGGACCCCATGAAGTCCCCACCATCCAAAAACTTCATCAATTAATGAAGAAGGAACTAAGGATGTAAATGCTTTTAAAAGACTTGTGATCTAACTGGAGGAAGAAAATAATATGGTAGTAAGTACTACAAAAATTAATTGGAAAACAAATGCAAACTTAATTGGGACATGTTAACTTTAAAGATCATATTACTCAGTGATCACAAACAATGAAATCCTGCCTTTTGCAACAACATGGATGGGACTAGATTGTATTATGCTAAGTAAAATAGAGAAAGATAAAGATCATATGATTTCACTCTTATGTGGAATTTAAGAAACAAAACAGATGAAGATAGGAGAAAGGAAGGAAAAATAAGACACAGAGAAGGAGGCAAACAATAAAAGACTCTTAAATACAGAGAACAAACTGAGGGTTGCTGGAAGGACGTTGGGTGGGAGGATGGGCTAAATGGGTGATGGGCATTAAGAAGGGCACTTGTTGGGATGAACACTGGGTGTTATATGTAAGTGATGAATCAATAAATTCTACTCCTGAAACCATTATTACACTACATGTTAAATAACTTGGATTTAAATAAAATAAAAGAAAATTTAAAAAAAATAAAGATTAAAAGAAGCTTAGAAAAACAGAAGAGGATTCATTGACTGGTACTATTATAATAGGCAGCTTCATTAAGTAGGCAAAGCAACAATATTTTAAAGAGACTAGAGTAGAAATGTAGATATATCTGAGGGATGGGATTTTATGCTTTGAAAGAATCTGCTTCTCAAGTTATAATTAGCTCAGTTATCTGAATGTCCAGGGCGAGATTCAAGGCTCTCCTGTTTGCATATTCTGTTTACTAATTTAAGTGACTTGAGCAAGACCAGGTAGAGCGCAAAAGAAGCTCTTCACATTATAGTATCTTATTTTAAGATCACAAGGCCACAATATTTAAGCACTCTGAAGAAAGTCAAGACACAAATATCAATGGCTGAAATATGAACTCTTTGCTTAGAATAGTACTAAATTATGAAAGTTTCAGTTTATATTCTAGAATAAGAGATAAATTTATAATTTTGTTAGAAATTGAAGGTAGAATTGCCCCACTAACTTACATACACTGAGATTGTTAGTGATTGCTTCTGTTTTTCTCAAGTAGGCAACTGCTGATTCTTTTGTAATTACTCTTCCCCTCAGGGACTATCTCCATGCTCCCTGATCATATTAAGCCAGAGTTTAGCTAACTCCATTTCTCACTCTCACATAATGGCAAGTTTTCCTCTAAGACCTGCCTTGTAATGGTTTTCTAGAGTTGATATTTTATTGTTTTTTGTCTTGTCATTTGAATTACATAAGGTAGTTACCAATCAATCCTAGATCACCAGAATGTAAAGCTTACACATATATATAAATAACATATATGTAAAAATTTAAATTTGAATCATGAACAATACCCAAGAATAGTTATTTTTAACAACACTATTATAAAAGTCTCAGATTAACACAAAAGTTATGCCTCCTAAACATTTTTGGACTCCAAATCTTAAAGAATGATTAAATAGGAATCTTTTCTTACTAAGGTTTCAAAAATCATTTACTGAATACTTGCTATGGATTGCATGTTTGTGTTCCCCAAATACTTAACATGATGATATTTGGAGACGTAGTCCTTGGGAAGTGGGTGGACCCCTCACGATGGGATTAGTGCCTTGTGTAAGAAGAGAAACAAGACAGCTTGCTCCCCTTTCCTACCTGCCATCATGAGAGGAAACAAGGAAATGATGCTCTCACCCAAACCTGACTTTGCTGGCACCCTAATCTGGGACTCCCCAGCCTGCAGAACTGTGAGAAATGCATTTCCGTTTTTTTAAGCAACTCAGCCTACCTTACCTTGTTATAGCAGCCTAAACTGACTAAGACAATACCTATTTATTACATTCAAGGAACTGCTCCACATGCTGAGAATCTACTTTTTATAGAACAAAGTTGGTCTTCATGGAGTTTATAATCTAGTGTGAAAGACAGACAGAAATGAACAAATAAATACTACGCTTATATAACATAATGTCAAGTAGTAAAAGAGCTATTTAAAAAGACAAAGGAAAAACTACAAAAAGATGGGAGTGTGGAGATACTTTGTACAGAATGATCAGGAAATGCTTTTTTGGGAGGTGGTGTTTGAGCAGAACCCTGAATGGAATGAGCAACTAACTCACAGCAAGCACTTGTGGAAGAGGCTTCCAGATAAGTGAGATAACAGATGTCCAAGGCTTTAAGGAAGGAGGGCAGAAAATGGGAGAGGATGGTAGAATGAGGATGGATGGAATGAATGAGGGGAGAAATTTATGAAGCCAAATGTGACTTGGTAAAGCAGTAAACATTTATTGTATAAATGAACGAATGTTAAGTATGGGTAAGTGGAGCTCAGATGAATGTGAATAAACAAAAGAAAATGAACAAATGATAGTGAAAGAACTCACGGCAGAGAAGAAATAAATTATGCTGATTGGTGTAACTAAAAGCACTGGCCACAGATATCTCCTTGCCAATTACATAAACCAGTGATTTCTAATGCTGGTTTTGAGACACTTGGTGTGGTTTTAATTATCCCAAGAGGTATAATATAATTTTCCAAACAAGTGATTAAAACTTAGAATGGGAAGAATATTTCAAAATCAAATTAGTCTGTCTACAAGCCAATAATCTGAAGTTATGGTCAGAGGAACAGGTAGTTCTTTGCAAATGAATTTACCTTTAAATTGACTTTTAAATAGCAATGCAAGACTGAAGATCTCGTGAAATGCCTCTGGCACTGTCGCCTTATTCTCATATTTCATTTTAACTTATAACTAAACATTTTCTTCAGAGTCAATGTGTAATTATGTTCACCTCTAGATTGACAGTAACCTAATTAATATGTGTATCTATCATTTGTGTACCTCATTTACTTTAGTTATTTGATTCCTATCTATTATACATATAATGCCGAGGATGACATTGACAAAAGCATTTCCTGCTTAAATATCAAAAGAAAATGATGGTAAAGAAGGATATATTCTTACTCCTGTTGAAAGATACCCTCCCCTTTTGTAAGCAAAACTTTTCCATTTCTTTTTTTTTTTTTCCTTACTCTATTACAAGCTATTGCAACTTTCCAGAAAGGCAAGTTTTTTTTTCCTTTTCTTTTTTTTTTTTTTTTAGTTTGTCCTCCAGCTAGGGAAACTATTTAGAAAATTGGTTTCTTTTAGTTTGGCCCCATGCAGGCTTGACCTATTTTACCTTGTTACAGTGATGGAGAGCTCCATTCCTGAGAAAATTTAGCTTCAAAAGAGTTCTGTTAATGGAAGAGGTACAGACACCTCCTTACCAGCAGGTACAAATAAAACTTCTCTCTTTAAATCTTTTAATATGATTACCAAATTAATTTGTTATATATATATTTTTTAATTAAATAAAGTGAATATAATCTAATAAGTATGCAGGTGTAAATTATATATTATCATACAAAGCATAAGAGCCATGATTTAAATCAATAAAAGTTTTAAGTAATATTTTATTTACGATTAATAATGCAATAATGTGATCAACAAAATTAAAATGAATTCAGATGATGATCTTGAAAATTATAGCCTATATCTTTAAATAATGTGTTTCTCCTTTTCACTGCTCAAGATAAAACAGATTCAGTCTAAATTTCTAGCAAACAATCTGCTGTCCCCCTCACAGGATAGCGCAAGATAGCAAGATTGGTCACCTCAGTCGGTTTTAACAAGATACTGTTAAGTATGAATATAGTTTAGTCCAGAAGTGAACAAACGGTTTATTTTTTTAATGGGAAAACAATTCTGTGCAATGACTAGAAAGCACATCACTAACCTGGGCTGGCTTCATTAATCTGCCAACCATTTTTTTTATTCGCAAGTAAGCAACTGAGTGAATCAGCATAACCCACTGTCACGCACGAGAATGAACACCAACCATAATATTCGACAGGAATATTATCTTGTTACTTGAGGCAGGATCCCAATTATTTGAGTGCAATTACTAAATTTTGGCCAAAGGGCTTATTTTATTTTCTCAGTATATTAATGTTTCTTTGGCTGGCCTAACTCAAGGTAGCTGAGTTTGCAGTAACTGTATTTCATAAAGTTGTCTTCCAGAAACAACACTGTGTTATTACATTTTCTCTAAATAAAAAGAGTTTGGAATTTTGTTCATGACATCAACTAATTAAGATTTAGTGTAAGTGCACATTTCGGTCAGTTGACAACACTAACTAGGTCATCAGTTATTTCTGCCCCATTCAACCAATATTATTATAATAGCAGTATAGAAGTCTATATGGAAACACAATAGCTAAATATCATGATTGTATCTAAATAAATTGTTTCTCTTAGGATATAGGAATTATTAGATTAAGTATTGACTAAATTCCTCTTTTAAGTTGAGCAACTATAATAATATGTAGTAATAAATTAGTATTTATTATTATTTAATTGTTTTAGTTTATCCTGAAGAGCATGGGAAAATGTATTCCTCAGACAGAGTCACAAATTTGCTTATATTGCCAAAGAAACACACTTTACTAAGCACACGTTTGAAACATCTGTTTAATGTTTCTGATTGTTTTTCACTTACAGTAAGCTTATCAATAAAAAGAATCATTCAGAGAAAATATAACAGAAATTCATGTTTGAGTACATTTGGAAAGAACTCAATATATCAGGTATAAAAAGCTTTCAAATAGTGAAAGGTTTGCATTTATACCAGAAGTACACACCTGATAAAACAAACAACTGATGGGGGGGATTTCACATAAAGGACTTTATTTTTATTGTTGGAATGCTTTCCCAATGCTCATGTGTATTACTAACTGCCCTTCCAGCAGCTGTCAGAACACCTGCATTTTGCTAGTCTTGCTACAGTAGCTCTCCCCTTTTCTGGTTAAAATCTCCATCAACCCAAACTTCTAAATTTGTCTTGATAATCCTCTTTCATCTCAGTTTTTGCCCCATCTTCCACATTTTAGTTTTTTATTCACTCATCTCTTAGAAGTCTCTTTAAAATATTAACACTGATTATAATAACATATATAGCATTTAAACTTCGACTATGAGACAAGCACCATTAACCTGGGTCCTTGAGCTTACATTTAATCTTCACAGCAGTGCAGTCAGTATGGTATTATGTTCATTTTACAAATAAGAAAAGAAAGTCCAGAGAGAAGGGGTAGAGCCACATCTGAACCTTGGCCCCTCCAAGTCCAGATACTCTACGCTTTCCATTAAGCCACATGATTTCACCCACTATTTAAGGAATCAATCTTGCTATCACAGATCAACATCAGGTAAAAGACAGCATCAGTTATGCCACTAGATTGCCCTCTCTCTCAATCCCTGTCTGCTTCTTGGTGAAATGTATCAGTCATCTACGGTAGTTAGGTTAGAAGACAATACTCAAAATCTGGGAGGAGCAAGAAGAATAGATAAACCTGTCTGTAGTAAATGTTTTATGTGAAATCTTTCATTTTAATGGGACCAAATTTAGCAGTCAAACTGCATTTCCAAACATTTTGACTTAATTGACAACATGATTGCCCAAAACATTTATGGGAATTTAGAAATCAGTTTGTTCAAAATCTTCATTTTATGGTAATGAATGTAAGGCTCAAATCGATAAATGAGTTGCTTAAAGTCTATATCAACCATATTTTACCATTAATGAGATTTTAGACTCTTTATTAAATTCATATCCCTTGTGAGCACTGGGTGTTGTATGGAAACCAATTTGACAATAAATTTCATATTAAAAAAAATTCATAACCCTTGTTTTGAAAGCTAAGTAGATACACAGAATGAAGTAGTTTAAGACACAAAGAGGATTTCTGACCAAAAACAAATTCAACAGAATTATATGTATAGTGAATCGTGGTCCCTACTATCTTATATTGTGACCTAACATTTAATAAAACGTATTTTTAGGGATGCCTGGGTGGCTCAGTCAATTAAGCATCAACTCTTGATTTGGGCTCAGGTCATGATCTCATGACCTGGTTATGAGATCGAGCTCCAAGTCTGGCTCTGCACTGGGCGTGGAAACTGCTTAAGATTCTGTCTCTCCCTCTCCATCTGTCCCCCTCTCAAACAAAACAAAGAAATAAACAAACACATTTTTAAAGACTTTAATTTTAATATGGTTTCAATCAATTTCACTTTCTCAAGCATAACCTTAAATCAGATAATAAACTGGTGATAGTGTTTTCTGGTGGATTAATACATGTTTCAGAGTCAGTCCCTTCTGCTCTGATGTTATTTGTTGTATACACTAGTATATTTTTCACAGATTATTTAACCTCTCTGAGATTCATTGTATTAATATATAAAACCAAAAAAAATATTCTCTTCATGAGAAATGTTATAAGAATTAAATATGATAACTGACATCCATCACTGAAATCAAGCACTCTGATTAGTTTGTAATTGAAGATGATGTTGTAGTTCTCCAATATTTGGTGAAGACTTGTGAGAGAGTTTTATAATCCTGATGCCCGAAATCAAGTTTGGCCCATGACTCACGAGCCAAAGTGATGCGTTACCCTGTCACACATATGCTTTAAGTGTCTATGATAACAACTGAAGTGTTCCATACTCTCTTTCCAGCCAGCAAGAGTCGTGCAGTGAAGACACGGCCGTCTCTGACAGAAACGTAGAGCGAAGGAAAGGTAAGTCTTCATTGTGTTAACGCCACTGAGGTGGCGAAATGTTTGTTGCTGGTGGTGCTGTTGTAAAAGCAACAATCTACCTTTGTTTTAACGTAGTCAGGAATGATGAACAAATGGTGGTTCCTCCAGGAGACATTTGTGATTTACTCTCAAGTATTCATTTCTCCCTTCCCCATAGTGCCTGATTTCTTTCCTGTCATCCAAGAGAACTGTATTCTGCTGACTACTGAGAAAGAGCATATAAGCAGAGCACTTTAGAATGACTCCGTGCTTCTTTTTTCTAGGACGTGCCTTTGTAGTTCTTCACTGCAGCAGAGTTTGGCTAACACTCTCTTTTCCAGGATTGGAGAGCCAAATGAGATGGAATAATATATAGTAAATGCTAGAAAGGTAGGGATGTAATAAACTGCTGAATGAAAAGTTAAGGCCAGAATACACCTTCCCCCACCCCACCACACCCACACATACATGTTTATCCACCCCCAAAGGTAAGTGAATATAATTTTGCAGATGAATTTGGAAGAGTATCCATTAGAAGTACATTATTGTGACTTGCTATTCCATGTATTGTTTCAAGTTGCTCCTACGTAGCGGATTACACTGAGTCAACTGAGTGCTGTGAAGCTGGGGACTATACTGAGGCTCAGGTATAGATTTCAAGACACCGTCTTGGACTCAAATATAACTATACAGGACTTTGGCTTTGGAGACCAGCCCACAGAACGGCTGGGTAATAGATTAAAATTCTACAGTTTTTAGGGAGATATATTGCTAGAGAATAACAAAAATGAAAGAAAGAAATGGGATTGTTGGTCCTTGGATGATCTTTAGATATCTACAAATAGGGAGCAAGATGTTACAACCAGAGAAGCCCACTGAAGTTTTGCAAATGTCATCTCAGGTGTGTCAATAGAAAACGACGGACAATGGAGACTCTCCTAGTGAACTGAACCATGGCAACTCTTAGGGACCTAGATTCTTTTTATTTTAATATTTATTTATGTATTTTTTTTTACAGAGAGAGAGAGAGAGACTGAAAGCAAGCATCAACAGGGGAGTGGCAGAGAGAGAGAGAGAGAGGGAGAGAGAGAGATTCCCAAGTGGGCTCTGGGCTGACGGTTCAGAGCCTGACACAGGGCTGGAACTCAGGAAACGAGATCATAACCTGAGCCAAAACCAAGAGTCTGGCGCTTAACCGAATGAGCCACCCAGGAACCCCTTAGAGACCTGTACTCTTACAACCAAAATATAATTTTTTATTCCTTTACAGTGGCTATAAATGCATTTTATATAAATATAGTCAGTTTTAATAGTTTGTTATATGTGCACAGACATTGGTTAACAAGGTGATGGACTCTTGTGGGACTTTTGTTGTAACCTACCAGGATCTATTGTCTTTTATCTACCTTCAGTGATTTGAGAGGATGGCTGTGGTGGCAGTGGGGAGATTTGGGGAGGTTCCAAGAAAAGCTAAATTCAAGGACAAAGCACATGGCTTAGATCCCTTAATTTGGATACAATAATTGATTAAGGAGGGGGCAAAATGTATAAACTGTATTATTATATATTAAAGTCATTTCCTAGAAAATCTGAGTAAATCTATCTCTTGCTCCTCATGGTCGTTTTTGCATGTGATGTCTTGAATTACTGATGCCATTTTGCTGTCATTAGAGGATATCGCAGATATGACAATCAAAAAGAAACAAAGTCTAATCAAATATGTCTGAATTCTCTCCTAGCTCTGAAATTTTTATAACAGCCTGACTGGCCTTACCCCCAAACTTCCACTCACATTGATGTTACAAACACACACACACACACACACACACACACACACACACACACACACACCACGTTTTGCCAAGAAAAATTTAAAAGGACTTTATTTCTTAAAGCAGTTTCCTATTTATAGAAAATTGAGAGAAAGGTATAAGGATATCCTTTCCCTCCCCCACATGCATGGTTCCCCCCATTATCAACACCTGCTATAAGAGTGGTACATTTGTTGCAATTTGTAGTCCACACTAACACATGATTATCATCCAAAGTCCGTAGTTTACATTAGTGTCCGGTCTTGCTGAGTTTGAAAAGATATACTGCCATGTGTCTGCCATTATAGTGTCATAGAGAGTATTTTCACTGACTTAAAAATCTGTGCTTCAGCTGTTCAGTCCCACTGACCACAACCACTGATTTTTTTTCTGTCTCCATAGTTTTGCCTTGTCAAGAATATCATATAGTTGAATCATATAGTATATAGACTTTTCAGATTGGCTTCTTTCACTTAGTAGTAGGTATTTAAGGTGATTCCATGTCTTTTCATGGCTTGAGAGTTCATTTCTTTGAAGCGCTACATAATATTTTGTTGTCTAGATATACCACAGTTTATTTATCTATTCACCTACTGACAGACATTTTAGTTGCATCCAAGTTTGGGCAATTATGAACAAAACAGCTATAAACATCCATAGCCAGATTTTGGTGTAGACGAGTTTTTCTTTTTATCTTTTTTTCTTATTTTTTGGTTATTTTACCCCATCCTTTTCATGTCCCCAAGGTAATCTATACTACTCTGTTAATATCACCTTCCATGTTTTATCCCATGCCAATATGAACATATCTTTGTTATTGTTTTGCCAAAGAGTGAAATCACATTTTAAACACATTTCTGCACCCTCAAAATGATCTCTTAGAAATCCATGTCAGTTAACTGGTAAAATTATATAATTGCTTTAGAAGCTAGATAATGTTATTTGGTATAGATATACTCATTCTTTATTAATGGGTATTTAATTTTTGCAGTGTTTGGACAATTGTAATGTACTCTTCTGTGAGTGTCCTAAGCACATCCTTTGTCAATTTTTTCACCAGGTTACATGTTATTTTATAGTTCATTTTTAAAAAAAAATTTAACATTTTTTTATTATTCAAGACAGAGAGAGTCAGTGAATGAGCAGGGATGGGGCAGAGGGAGAGGAAGACACAGAATCCAAAGCTGGCTCCAGTCTCTGAGCTGTCAGCACAGAGCCCGACGCGGGGCTCGAACTCATAAACCGCAAGATCATGACCTGAGCCAAAGTACAACGTTTAACCGATGGAGCCACCCAGGCACCATGTATTTTATAGTTCATTTTTAAGAGGGCTTGAAATTTGTTCGTATTGTAATTTTGCAACACTACAAATGTAATATTTTCCTTTATTTTTTTTAGATACTCCTAAAATACAAAAAAAAGTAAACCATTGATTTTATGTATTTTTCTTGAAATTAACAATACTGCCATACTCTTTATTTCCAGGAATGTTACATTTCCCAAGGATCGTAATCCTAACATTACATTATCAAAAAGTGCTATAGTATTCTGTGTTATTTTTCAAATGTTTTCACCAGTTTATTTTAATTTTTTTCTTATTTCACTTGTTTTATTCTGCTTTTATCTCATATTTCAACTATGACAAAGAATAATAATAATAAAAAAAAAACATCTATTCTAGGTCCTGGGATAAATTGAAATCACTTTTGTGTTTAAAATAACATTTTCTCCTATTTTTTTGTAAATTGTCATGATTATATTTTAAAAGCTTATAGCTAATCTTATTTATCAGAAAGTTACTAAAGTGTATGCAATCTCCTTACCTGTTCATGAAGTTTGAATTTGGTTTTCTTTTTCATTGCAGTAAAAGGCATTTTAATTAATACTATTCAAGTTATCTTCACTCCAGCAATGACAACATTTATAAACAGATTTAAATATAGTAGTGTCAATTCCCAGTGCTTACATTCTGTATAAATGTAATGTTTTAATTGTCTAGTTTTGAACAAGTAACTTTAAATAGAATTCTTAACTGGAAATTCTCATTTATTCCGCTTTATCAGTGAATATAGATGTTATATCTTATTAAGAGATCCTCTGTTTGGGGCGCCTGGGTGGCTCAGTCAGTTAAGCATCTGACTTCAGCTCAGGTCATGATCTCACGGTTTGTGAGCTCGAGCCCCACGTCAAGCTCTATGCTCAAGCCTGGAACCTGCTTCAAGTTCTGTGTTTCCCTCTCTGCCCCTCCCCCGCTGGCACACTGCCTCTCTCGTTCTCTCTCAAAAATAAATAAACCTTAAAATTAAAAAAGAAAAGAGATCCTCTGTTTAAAAACTCTAATTCAGTAGTGGTTTATTTTTATTTTTTTAAGTTTAATATTCGAGAGCAATTACCTATTGCCATTGGTAACAAGCTGCAGGTGTCCTATTAATATAGCTGAATTTAATTAATTTGATTTTTGGCTTGAAGTTCTTTGGTGATAAAGAATTCAAGATTATGCCTTTAAAGACTAAAATTTACCATAAATGAATTATGATCTGTACCTTGCATAATAGCTGTTGTTTCATAACTGCATGAAACAAAACCTAACTCACTGAATACAGGATATGGTTATTAATTTATTTCAGAGTCAGAAAACACTAAGATTTTACCCTTCATTTGTTCCTGATTAAATACATGTCTTTAATATCTTTGAAATTGGTAATGCTTAATATAAATAACAGTACTAATTTTAATCAAAAATATTGTTTTGTTTTTGAGATACACATACTTTCTTCAGCAATGTATAACATAATATAAAGAAGCAACTGTGTAAAATAAGCTGTGAAGATCAAAATCCTTATTTCAGGTTCTAAATAATATATTCACAAACATTTTACGGTTATCCTTGGTCTAAATAAATAACATAAACTTTCAACTTTGTAGTGTGTGTGTGTGTGTGTGTGTGTTCGTGTGTGTGTGTGTGTGTGCGTGTTTACGTTCTCTGTGTTTATTTATTAGCCTGTAAGTTTAGGTTCTTTGAAGTTTAAAACATTAATGAACTTTCTAAGGTAACTGACATCCTCCAGGAAATAATTTATGTGAGGGTAATAGGCCTGGTCATTTACCATGGATTTAAAGATTCTGTACATATAATTTTACATTGATATTTTCAGAGTTGATGAAGTAGGACCAGGCCCTTGACTATAAAGATGGGAGAAGCACTTAAATAGTGATAACATGATCTGATAAATCTTATTCGTAAATTAAGAGCAATAAATGTTGGAAGAGTACTGTGCTTGATTGATGTAATAAGCTTAATGGGCATGTGCCTCAGCTTTAATAGGAAAATGTAAGTGTTAATATTTTATTCAACTTTCTTCTTGGCTTTACCATACTTAATTACATAAACAAAAATCCTATTCTGAGAATTATGGCTAAATATTGATTCTCCAATGAAAGAAAAAATAGACAATTTCTTCTACTCATGGTTAAGTTGTCAAAACCTTTAGTCAGCTCTGTAAAAGAACCTAACTCTAACCTACCTATTAGAGAATCATATAATACAAACGATTGTGCTTGTAGTACATGGTACATTTTGTGTGAATTTGTCATTTAAGTTTTCATAGAGATGCTGTGCCTCAAGGAACAAATTGTGTCCATCATTAGTGTGGTAATTGCTACAGACCAAGACAGCCAAATGCAGAAATGGTAAGTACTATATAATTAACCAACCATGAAATAATTTGGCTAGCATCATGCAAGTCTACGTTGCTGACAAATGATAATGCCAATATTCAGCTTTGAAATGGAGAACCTTGATTACATTTCCAAATAAATCCCCACGGAAAACAGCAGTTCAGAGTTGAAGGAAGAAAATTTGAGAATATCTGGAATTCCTGGGGCTTCCATATTATAGTAATACATAATGAATATCTATGGAAAAGTTTTGAAGTATCAATAAAAATAATTATGTGTGTATGCATGCGTGTATATACTAAAAACTTCCTACAAAATTCAAAAATTCAAGAAAAATGCAAAACATAGACAAACAAAAAGCTATACTTAGAGTAAATGAGCCAAATTTCATCCTAATTCCTTTAGGGGATTGAAATGATGTATCATCATTTCATGTTAGACAGATTTTGAACATTACATTAATGTGTGATGACCACATATCACCAATTATCCTAGACTGGCACAGTTTTATATATTTGTTATTTTCAATAAAATTGATTTATTACATGCATTACTTAATAAAGTGCCAATTTTGATATTTGAGGCTCTTTTTAAATATATTAGAAAAATTAGTAACTTTTTTGGATTTCTGTTTCTAAAAAAGTCACTAACTATGGGGAACACTTAATATGACTTACTGGATAAAAGATTACTCGGGACACCTCTCATTCAGACACACACAAAAACATCCTCAATGCGACTTTATTAACTCGACTACTTTCTAGGAAGGAATCAATTTATTTGAAGGTTATAGCTACTTCAAATGTCGCCAAAATATCAATTTAAGTACAGTAAACCTCTCCGACTGCTTTTAACTCCATGCTTTCCTTGCCACCTGAAAGCTGTCATCATCATATTTACCCTGCCATTTTATACTTATAATTGTAATTTTAGAATATTTTAATGTGCTTTTTATAACGGAACTTAAAGATTATGTGTACATATATATATATATATACATATATAATACAGTTTAACACTCTCATTTTAATTTACTATGTTCACATATATTTTTGTAGTCCATATGGATTTTATAATTGAAACTAGACTTGAATAATGCACACTTAAATAAAGAAAAAGAAAAAGAAAACAAAGTTACCTGAAAGTCCCATTAACATTTTATTTTATTTTATTTTATTTTTTAATATATGAAATTTATTGTCAAATTGGTTTCCATACAACACCCAGTGCTCATCCCAAAAGGTGCCCTCCTCAATACCCATTACCCACCCTCCCCTCCCTCCCACCCCCCATCAACCCTCAGTTTGTTCTCAGTTTTTAACAGTCTCTTATGCTTTGGCTCTCTCCCACTCTAACCTCTTTTTTTTTTTTTTTTTTCTTTTTTCCTCCCCCTCCCCCATGGGTTCCTGTTAAGTTTCTCAGGCTCCACATAAGAGTGAAACCATATGGTATCTGTCTTTCTCTGTATGGCTTATTTCACTTAGCATCACACTCTCCAGTTCCATCCACGTTGCTACAAAAGGCCATATTTCATTTTTTCTCATTGCCACGTAGTATTCCATTGTGTATATAAACCACAATTTCTTTATCCATTCATCAGTTGATGGACATTTAGGCTCTTTCCATAATTTGGCTATTGTTGAGAGTGCTGCTATGAACATTGGGGTACAAGTGCCCCTATGCGTCAGTACTCCTGTATCCCTTGGATAAATTCCTAGCAGTGCTATTGCTGGGTCATAGGGTAGGTCTATTTTTAATTTTCTGAGGAACCTCCACACTGCTTTCCAGAGCGGCTGCACCAATTTGCATTCCCACCAACAGTGCAAGAGGGTTCCCGTTTCTCCACATCCTCTCCAGCATCTATAGTCTCCTGATTTGTTCATTTTGGCCACTCTGACTGGCGTGAGGTGATACCTGAGTGTGGTTTTGATTTGTATTTCCCTGATAAGGGCGACGCTGAACATCTTTTCATGTGCCTGTTGGCCATCCGGATGTCTTCTTTAGAGAAGTGTCTATTCATGTTTTCTGCCCATTTCTTCACTGGGTTATTTGTTTTTCGGGTGTGGAGTTTGGTGAGCTCTTTATAGATTTTGGATACTAACCCTTTGTCTGATATGTCATTTGCAAATATCTTTTCCCATTCCGTTGGTTGCCTTTTAGTTTTGTTGGTTGTTTCCTTTGCTGTGCAGAAGCTTTTTATCTTCATAAGGTCCCAGTAATTCACGTTTGCTTTTAATTCCCTTGCCTTTGGGGATGTGTCGAGTAAGAGATTGCTACAGCTGAGGTCAGAGAGGTCTTTTCCTGCTTTCTCCTCTAAGGTTTTGATGGTTTCCTGTCTCACATTCAGGTCCTTTATCCATTTTGAGTTTATTTTTGTGAATGGTGTGAGAAAGTGGTCTAGTTTCAACCTTCTGCATGTTGCTGTCCAGTTCTCCCAGCACCATTTGTTAAAGAGGCTGTCTTTTTTCCATTGGATGTTCTTTCCTGTTTTGTTAAAGATGAGTTGGCCATACGTTTGTGGGTCTAGTGCTGGGGTTTCTATTCTATTCCATTGGTCTATGTGTCTGTTTTTGTGCCAATACCATGCTGTCTTGATGATGACAGCTTTGTAGTAGAGGCTAAAGTCTGGGATTGTGATGCCTCCTGCTTTGGTCTTCTTCTTCAAAATTCCTTTGGCTATTCGGGGCCTTTTGTGGTTCCATATGAATTTTAGGATTGCTTGTTCTAGTTTCGAGAAGAATGCTGGTGCAATTTTGATTGGGATTGCATTGAATGTGTAGATAGCTTTGGGTAGTATTGACATTTTGACAATATTTATTTTTCCAATCCATGAGCAGGGAATGTCTTTCCATTTCTTTAAATCTTCTTCAATTTCCTTCATAAGCTTCCTATAGTTTTCAGCATACAGATCCTTTACATCTTTGGTTAGATTTATTCCTAGGTATTTTATGCTTCTTGGTGCAATTGTGAATGGGATCAGTTTCTTTATTTGTCTTTCTGTTGCTTCATTGTTAGTGTATAAGAATGCAACTGATTTCTGTACATTGATTTTGTATCCTGCAACTTTGCTGAATTCATGTATCAATTCTAGCAGACCTTTGGTGGAGTCTATCGGATTTTCCATGTATAATATCATGTCATCTGCAAAAAGCGAAAGCTTGACTTCATCTTTGCCAATTTTGATGCCTTTGATTTCCTTTTGTTGTCTGATTGCTGATGCTAGAACTTCCAGCACTATGTTAAACAAGAGCGGTGAGGGTGGGCATCCCTGTCGTGTTCCTGATCTCAGGGAAAAAGCTCTCAGTTTTTCCCCATTGAGGATGATGTTAGCTGTGCGCTTTTCATAAATGGCTTTTATGATCTTTAAGTATGTTCCTTCTATCCCGACTCTCTCAAGGGTTTTTATTAAGAAAGGGTGCTGGATTTTGTCAAAGGCCTTTTCTGCATCGATTGACAGGATCATATGGTTCTTATCTTTTTTTTTTGTTAATGTGATGTATCACGTTGATTGATTTGCGAATGTTGAACCAGCCCTGCATCCCAGGAATGAATCCCACTTGATCATGATGGATAATTCTTTTTATATGCCGTTGAATTCGATTTGCTAGTATCTTATTGAGAATTTTTGCATCCATATTCATCAGGGATATTGGCCGGTAGTTCTCTTTTTTTACTGGGTCTCTGTCTGGTTTAGGAATCAAAGTAATACTGGCTTCATAGAATGAGTCTGGAAGTTTTCCTTCTCTTTCTATTTCTTGGAATAGCTTGAGAAGGATAGGTATTATCTCTGCTTTAAACGTCTGGTAGAACTCCCCTGGGAAGCCATCTGGTCCTGGACTCTTATTTGTTGGGAGATTTTTGATAACCGATTCAATTTCTTCGCTGGTTATGGGTCTGTTCAAGCTTTGTATTCCTCCTGATTGAGTTTTGGAAGAGTGTGGGTGTTCAGGAATTTGTCCATTTCTTCCAGGTTGTCCAATTTGTTGGCATATAATTTTTCATAGTATTCCCTGATAATTGTTTGTATCTCTGAGGGATTGGTTGTAATAATTCCATTTTCATTCATGATTTTATCTATTTGGGTCATCTCCCTTTTCTTTTTGAGAAGCCTGGCTAGAGGTTTGTCAATTTTGTTTATTTTTTCAAAAAACCAACTCTTGGTTTTGTGGATCTGCTCTACAGTTTTTTTAGACTCTATATTGTTTATTTCTGCTCTGATCTTTATTATTTCTCTTCTTCTGCTGGGTTTAGGCTGCCTTTGCTGTTCTGCTTCTATTTCCTTTAGGTGTGCTGTTAGATTTTGTATTTGGGATTTTTCTTGTTTCTTGAGATAGGCCTGTATTGCAATGTATTTTCCTCTCAGGACTGCCTTCGCTGCGTCCCAAAGCGTTTGGATTGTTGTATTCCATTAACATTTTAGAAAAATCATCCAAGATTTCTGTCTGTGCATGCACACACATGCACTATGTGCACAAACACATACATAAACACTTTACAGTGGTCAATACCACATATTTTTTTTATTTTTTGTTAAGCTCTCTTACTATATCATAACACACTGTGTTATATAAATCAGTGTACATATATCTTATACTTCTGATAGGTTATATTTCATTGATGGATTCTATAATGTTTGGCCACTTACCATTATAATGAAAAAGGCCGCAATAATACACTTATGAGTACATCTTGGCATAATTGTCTACTACCTCTTCTAGGTAAATTCTTTTTTTTTTTTTTTTTAATTTTTTTTTCAACGTTTATTTATTTTTGGGACAGAGAGAGACAGAGCATGAACGGGGGAGGGGCAGAGAGAGAGGGAGACACAGAATCGGAAACAGGCTCCAGGCTCCGAGCCATCAGCCCAGAGCCTGACGCGGGGCTCGAACTCACGGACCGCGAGATCGTGACCTGGCTGAAGTCGGACGCTTAACCGACTGCGCCACCCAGGCGCCCCTCTTCTAGGTAAATTTTAAAGGTGAAATAGTTATTTAAAAGAACTTATTTATATTTACAAACAGAAAAACTGAATCCTAGAGGCAAAACGTTGCCCAGCCCACATTCCTACCTTTAACAGAGAATACATCTTATTCTGTTGAAGTCACGGTTTCTGTGCATGTCTCTCCAAATCAGCATTTAAGCTCCTTTAAGGTAGAGTCCTTGGGACCCTGACTTACTTCTTTTTTCTAGGAAGTCTTTCCTCATCTATATCACCCTTCCTTCTATGGCTCCTGTACCCTCCGATTTACATTTCTTTCTCACTAGACTGAAAAATGCTGTGAGCAGAGGCTAACTTATTTTTCTTGATTCCTTAGCATACAGTACAATGTCATGCTGAGTAAATTGTCAATTGTGATTTAATAGGTGGAAGAATGACTTCAGGTTGGGACTAAGGTTATCACCTATTTCTCTCAAACCTGATTTGATAGGAAAACTCTGTTACAGGGTTTTTGATCTGCAGCCTTTGTTTTTTATTCTTCCTTAGAATTTTCCTCTCCCTGTTTATGTTATCCATCTGTTCTTTCATGTTATTTACTTGTTCCATTGTAGTCCCTGGCATATTAATCATAGTTAAGAAAAAAAAATTCTGGTGTGATAATATCAATATTCCAGCCATATCTAACTCTGGTTCTGATATTTGCTCAGTTTCTTCAAACTGTGTTTTTTGCCTTTTAGTATGATTTGTATTTTCTGTTGTTGAAAGGTGGACATGATGTACTGGATAAAGGGAAACTTTAGGCAGTAAACAGGCTTTTGTAATGGCAAGATTTGGGGGAGAAGTGTTATGTGGCTTTATGATTGTTTCAGTCTTTGGGTCAGCCCGTGCCCCTGGACTGCAAACTTCAACCCTGCTTCTCAGTTTTTCCTCCCCCCTTAGCTGGACAGAATGGCTAGCAGGAAGTGGAGTTAAGTATTTCCCTTCTCCCCCATGGAAGACTAAAGGGGGCTACAGCTGTGTATTTCCCTGCCATCCCAGACAGGTCAAGCTCTGATAAAATCCCAGAAGGTTAGACTCTGGTATAATAGTTTCTCCTAAAGCAAGACTCATTAAGAACAAAATGTTGTGGTATATTTCAAAATGGCTCCTATTCCCTTTCCCCTGCTGGAAGCAGGAGGGGATTTCCCTCTGAGGACCTGGCAGAGCCCCTGTAGGTAAAGGACAGAAAAGTGCAAGGGCTTCCCCACAGCTGGGTTCCCCTGTGGTTTTAAACTCTCAGTATTGTTCACACTGACCCTCCGGTCATTTGTGAATGAGAACTTAGTTTTTCCTAATTCGGCACTGGTCCTCATGGGGGTTTCTACTCCTGGGTTTCTGCTTCGGTAAGTTGTGGTTCTCCAACTCTGCCTGTCTCTCCAATTTTGGGAGCAGTGATTTTCCCTGTCCTCACTTTGTCCTCACTTCTCTGACAGGTCTAAGAAGAGGTGTTGATTTTTCAGTTTGTTCAGCTTTTTACTCGTTGTTAGGAGAATGGTGACTTCTGAGATCCTTACATGCTGGACTGGAAAAGCCCAGACTAATGTTAGTTTTTAATGAAAGACCTCATGAGTACTGTAGAAGCTCTGGGAGACGGAGGAGGAAGCAAGCCAAATGTTCGGACAACCTTGGACTGCTACACTGATTTGAAACAGTCCAGTCTTGCTGTGTACAACTATGTCACAATGATGTGACAGCTAAAGAGGTAGAATCTCAGATAGTATTTAGGAAAATTGGGGAGAAAAGGCTAATGTATGTGCATTATGTATGTGAATTAATCATGTTAAGAGGTCATCATGGGAGGCTCCCAGACAGCAATATTTTTATTAAATCCTGAGACATTTACAGGGATTTTTAGCAGATTGATTGTTTGTCTCTTTCTAAGCTTTTATAGAGAGCTGTCCAGTAGGACAATATCAATTGTAGAGTCTGCATCACCATGGTATTTCTCATATGCCAGAGGGTTTATATTGCCAGAGCCCGTATTGATCCACTTTATCTGGTTTACCTTTATAGAGCATTTCACATCTTTGTGATAACACTAACTGAGTTGCTGCAGGAGTGAAGGATTGCTCACAATATATTGCAATGAAAGTTGTCAAGCGTCTTTAGAATGTGGTGAAATTGACAAGAAGAGCTTATGATTCTGAATGCATTGACAATAGCCCCTTAAGATGATTATCTCAATATACAGAGTATTTTCACTCTGAATCCAATTTGTAAATTTCTCAACTAGTGTCTCAGTCACATAGTATAGTGTGACATTTCAGAATGTGTTCCCTTTAATAAAACCATGCTGTCATGCCCTATGTGTTGCTACGGTTAAATAAAATTTAAAATTTCCCTTTGGGCAGTATTCTCCTGTTTTACTGGGTAGGTTGTATTCCCTCCTCCTTCTATCACCACAGGGCTTCAGATCTACATTTGTCAGCTTTGTTCAGTTGCTATGATCAAGTACACAATTTTGCTTTTTAGTTTGTTTATTTTGAAAGAGAGAGAGGGCAAATTCTAATTCACGCACAAGCAGGGGAGGGGCAGAGAGAGACTCATAAGCAGTGCAGAGCCCAAGGCACTGGGCTTCGAACTCGGGAACCATGAGATCATGACCTGAGCTGAAATCAAGAGTTAGATGTTTAACCAAATGAGCCATCCAGGTGTCCCAAGACACTTCTGCTTTGATTTTAACAACTCCAATTATTCAATTTAATTATCAATCTGTTAATTTGTTTGTTGTTTGTTTGTTTGTATGGGTCGTAAACTACTGACCCTAAAAATAGGCCAATTTTCAGTTATACTGCTTTATCATTCACATCTGACTGTGGAAATATCTAAAATTAACATGTGACTGCATTATATAACCCAAAGAGTCAAATACATATACACTGTTTGTTCTTGTCTAGAGGACAGGAACTTTTAACTCTTTTTGCTACTTACTGTGAGACACCTAACCATATTGCTAAGTAATGTGCTTGTAAGTATTTTAATCTTTAAAAAAAATTTTAATGTTTATTTATCTTTGAGAGAGAGCACAAGTGGGGGAGAGGCAGAGAGAGAGCGAGGGAGACACAGAATCTGAAGCAGGCTCCAGGCTGTAGCTGTCAGCACGAAGCCCAATGCGGGGCTCAAACCCACAAGCTGTGAGATCTTGACCTGAGCCAAAGTCAGGAGCTTAACCAACTGAGCCACCCAGGCGTCCCAGTAGTTTAATATTTTTTTATTTCTATTTTAGGCAAAATCTTTGAACTTTTATCCCAGGAAAATGGAATATTTTTCTTTCACTTCTCTTGCCTTAACCACTTCATCACTGGCACACATTTTTCATGTTTCCTTATCATCAAAATATAGTTAATAATCAATTTTTATTAAATTAAGATTTATAACTATGACAAGCCAAACACCATTTACATGTTGTATATCAAAGTTTTCTTTTTTCCCTTCAGTTTTGTTTTCTCTGAAAGTAACTGTCTGCTTGCTTAATTTCTGTGGTCTTAATGTTCATTCAACCCCAAGTTCACTACCCCATAACTCCATCTCTTCTGTTTTCTTTCTTCCCACTTCTCAGATTTCTACAACTTTTACAGCTTAGATATTGTCCCTCTGGACTTGTCTTCAAACTGGGTTTTCATTCTTATTACTTATTCATGTCTCCGTTTTTCTATTTTCCTCGCCATCTTTCATCACATTCATTGAATTTCCAATTTTACTACCATTTCTAAAGAGCTCTTTTTCATTTATGGTCCAATTCCATTTTTACAGCATTTTAGTCTTACTGATGGCCATAGCTTCTCATGTCCCTTTTAGGTGAATATAATACTGTTGTAGACTAGATGTTTGTGCTTCCCCAGAATTCATATGTTGAAGCTAATGCCCGAAGTGATGATGTTAGTGGCTGTGGCCTTTGGGAAGTGATTAGGTCACTAAAACCTAATTAAGTCATAGAATACTCATGAATGAGATCCCAGAGAGCCTGGACAGCTGACTCCCCTCTTGTGCCATGTGAGGTTGTAGAAAAATCACAGATGTTTCTGAGGGTGTAAGCTCTCACTAGATACTGAATCTGCTGGCACCATGATCTTGGAATTCCCTTCCTCTAGAACTTTAAGAAATAAATGTTTGTTGTTTATAAGCCACCCAGCCTGTAGTATTTTGTTGTGGAAGCTGGGATAAAGCCAAGATAAAACTTTTTAAGCTTTCTTTTCAGGGCATTGTACCAGTTACTCCAAATTATTTCTTCCTAAAGGATTGCTTTGTCCTCTTTTCACATATGTCTGTTAATCCTTACCTGCCTGTTAATATTGAAGAGTGGTCAGGAGAAACCTGATTGGAAGTTTTACTTGTGTGTAAGCCTGTCAATTGTGGCCTTCCTTTGAAGGTAATCCAGTCACATGCTTTTCTTGGGAAACCCCTAGATTAACAGGTTTTTTATCTTTTTTAATGTTTATTTATTTTTGAGAGAGAGAGAGAGAGACAGAGCACAAGCAGGGTAGGGGCAGAGAGAGAGGGAGACACAGAATCTGAAGCAGGCCCCAGGCTCCGAGCTGTCGGCACAGAGTCTGACACAGGGCTCAAACTCATGAGCTGTGAGATCATGACCTGAGCCCAAGTTGGATGCTTAACTAACTGAACCATTCAGGTGCCCCTAACAGGTTTTTTATCTTGTCTGGTACACCAAGGAAACCTCTTCCAGATTCCTGACTACTGCATATGAGGCTGGATGCCAGCTCTCCTGAGATGAGTGAGGAAACGACGTTCATGCCACATCATCCAGTATGAGAGTGTTGTCTTAACCTCTGACTTCACATATACTCTCTCCTCCCCAGTGCCTTGCTGTTTCCCCTCATTTACCCTGCATTTTCTTTTTTCTGACCTTCTTTAAAGTTTAAATGTCTTTTACCTGGATGGAGAGGGGTCAGTAACATGCTTCATGGAGAAATGGCTCAGGGATTCTTCAAAAGTCTTCAATTCAGTTCTCTTAGCACAGGAAGTGGTATTGTCCTTACTAAGCTTTATTTTTATTGTGCGTGATATACTTTATGTTGTTTCATGTCTTTTCTTACAGTAGATTAAGGATTAAACACTCTTGGATCTCCTAAATCAGTTATACTTGTTTATATTCTCTTGTTGTTACTGTTCCCTCTTCCATTCTCAACCATTCTGATGGGAGATATATTTAAAAAAAATATTTTATATATTTTTATATAAAGTATAAAGGGGGAGAGATAAATGTAGTACTCCAAAGTAGTAGTAGTAGTAGTTTGAGAGGTTTTAGGTTTTCTATTTAATATTAAAAAAATGTTTTCCTTCTTTTTGTAGATAAGTTGATAGAAAATATTTGATGTTTCAGAGATATCACAAGAGAAGACATATAGTCTAAACACTGACTCTAATTTGTTTCTTTTAAGAGTATTGAAGTACTTAATGCTAACTAATTTAAAAGGTTAAGAATATAGAAAAGTAAGAAATAATGTTTATTCTCATCACCCAGAGAAATGAGAGTTATTATGTGCCCTCAAACAGTGGGACAGTGTTTTGTTTTACCAACATAACTTTACTGGCTAACACAGTTCATAGCTAATACCATTCATGTAAGTGGCTTTTTCAAAAAAAAAAATTTGTGAACAAATCAATAACAATATATTAATAAGTATATATTATTCTACTATACTTATATACCGCTAAATACAAGCATTTATTACATATTTATGCTGGACATTTCAAACTGTTTCTAAAGTTATACTGTGAAGCTTGTTCTTGAATTCAAGAAATTTTATTGACTTCAGTTGACAATGAATACTAGAAACAAACTATTGTCCAAAAGACTAATTTGCAAAGCCAATGAAATTATATCTGGCAATCAGTTTCCAAGTTGCATTGTTTAGTCCAAATAATAACACTTAACTGATAAATTAATGCAGTCATCTACTATGAGTATGTTTTGTCAATATTTCATCTCATTGGCTTGAGGAAAAAACTATTCGCATATAATTAGGGACTCAGAGGGAACATTATGTTTCTTTACAGCTCTGGTAGATAATTCCTCAGAAAATTAAGGGGACGTAAATCATTTTGATTTTTGATGTAGCGTTTTAAAGATGTCATAGTAAACGTGTTGACGTGTTGCAGTAGATTCAAAACTGTTCCTTAAAGAAAATTTTGGATTTGCTCTTCTTGCGGATTTCCTCTGAGTCTATTAAGAAATTGAGTCTCCAAGTTAGAATTTCCAATTTTCATTGGAGTGACTACTGATTTCTTACCACCTGATTATCTTGTATCTTAAGCTTGTGGGTCTATCTTAAAACAAAATATAAATTAGCTCTAGAACCTCTTTGAAAGCATAATTTCAAATAGTCAAGCCACTCAGTCTATCAACAATTGGGTTAATAGAAATAATATGTATAATAATATTTATGAAAGATGGACATATACACTCTCTGATTTTTTGTAATATAAATTATATTCTTTAAATATGGTTAATTGAGCACATTAATTCACCAACCAATTTGTCTTCTGGAGGATATGCATTAATATTCCTTCCAGGCAATAAGAAAAGGCCACATGAGATCACATTTGGATTATAATATAAATGTTTAGGTTTGCTGGTCAGTGTAGCATTTAGAACTATCTCTATATAAACTGCATATGAGAATTTTTTTTTTAAAGAATTAAGTGCTATAAAGTTCTATCATGAGGGGCGCCTGGGTGGCTCAGTTGGTTAAGAGTCCGATTCTTGGTTTTGGCTCAGGTCATGATCTTGTGGTTTCCTGGGTTCAAACCCCATATGGGGCTCTGCACTGGCAGTGTGGAGGCTGCTTGAGATTCTCTCTCTCTCCCTCTCTCTCTGCCTCTCCCCCGCTCGCACTGTCTCTGTCACTCTCAAAATAAATAAATTTTAAAAAATTTAAAAAAAAGACCTATCATGAAAAGGTATCATGAATCATTTAGTGTCCTATCTCCAGTGCTTATCTGTATATATGGTTTATATATATTTTAGAACAATGAAAACCATTCTTATTTGATCATATGAATTTTTGTATGACAATGTCAAATATAAAGATATTGATAAATTCAGTTTAAATTTTATTGAAGGAAAAGAGATTGGGGAGAGAGGAGGGACAGTTTAAAAAAAAAAATGTTCCCCTCTTGAGAGGTGGTAGAGGCAAATAATTACCTTCTTTTGTTAATTCAAAAGTGTTTCTACAATTTAACTCATTAATGACTCTTTAAATGACCACCTGCATTAGTGACTGATAGGTTATAACTTGTTTTCATTCATTATTTTGCTTTGTTTTGTGTACTCTCTTGAAATTATTTATTTTTTAAAGCACGTTAAGCTAAACACATTTTTGTAATCATTTCTAAACCCGAATCTCTTTACAAAAGTCAATTCAAAGAATAAAGAACAGTGAGAAAAATAGTCACTAATGCACATTTTACTGTCAGCTCCCATTTGTTAAAGGCGCCAAAATTAGCTAAATATATACTGAATAGCTGCACTGATGCTTCTTTAGTCAGTGAGCTGTTTTTATTTAATATTACAAAAAAAGGTAGGTAGTCTTCCCAAGTATGTAAGTTAAACAAAATAGGAGACATTTTAGTTTATAAAGCCCACATCAAAGTAATTTCTGCTTCTTGCCATATATTTTTATTCAGAATGCATCATTGATTTGAATGGGCAATTCTGTGTATGGATCGATGGTGGGATATGGTGAATAGCTATAAAAAGAACCTAACTACAAAATAGCTTGTGGCTAAATGCCTTATCTAAAACATTAATCCATCTGTTCAAATTAAGCCAATATATGTCTGAAGAAAATAAACTACAAGTAAATAAAACTGAATGATGAAATAATGCCTATATTCTCTCTGGGACAAATGTATTCTGGATATAAAACCATCACTGTTTTTTTTTTTTTTTCTTTCTTTCTTTTTTTTTTTTTTTTTTTTTTTTTTTGCTTATTCTGAAAGTCTGTTTTTATGGTTTTCCACATTTAAAATAGTTATCTTGAGATAAACAAGATAGTCTTGTGAAAAGACTGGCCTGAATTATTTTAATTTTATATTATCGTATAAAGTGGTCCATAAACATATGGAAATATATTCCACAGTATATTCTATGTGAATCTTACAGAAGCTACCAGCACACGTTACTTGCTATTCTCCTCCCACACAAAGGACGGGCAATTGGCACACATACACACCACAGACAGAGCAGGTGGTGGTGAAAAGGAGGGCCCAGCCACAATGTGGGTCATTCAGAGCAACTTGCTATTCTTCTCTGCTATTCCAGGTCACTGCTATGAAATAAATGAAATCATTCTTTAACTTTGGAAGCCTATTGTAAGTTGGCATTTAAAAGTTGAAGACCATGTATAGGGTACAACTCACAAACCTGAAAGAATTTTAAGTATTTATGTTGCATCAGTAATGTCTGATACAGGATAACAAACGCAAATACGTAAGTTTACGAAATGAATAATTTGAAAAAGACATAGCTAGAGAGAGGAAAACTTGGAAGGTTTGATGTAGTCTCACAATGGGCTGCCAAAAGAGAGGAAAGGTGGAAGCTAACTTCTTACAGAAATTCCTTCTTTTCTTGGTATCTGGAACATGGTCTCCTGGTTCTCTTCTCAGATAGCTAATGAAGACAACACTCCCCATTTGTATTAACTTATTTTCTTCTGTTATTTCCTAAAAGTTTCAGGCTCTTCATAATTCTTTCCTGGTCATTTTATTTCTTGTTTTCATGTTGAGTGGGGATTTCAACTTCTCTGGCACCAACTCAATACTATCTACACTGATCTAGATGCATCTAACTTTATCACTGGTCTTGACCTTTCTCCTATCTTCAGTTTATGGGTTTAGGTCAAATGTAAATAAAGTAGAATAAATTGCTACAAGAATGCTCTGCTACAAGAATATCCTATTTTAAAAGCATTATGTAAGGTATTTACTTGCTTAAGGAAAAAAATTTTCCAAATACATGGGTACTAAAATTATATTACTCGTTACATGTTTTCTGTCTAACATATCTCTTGCATAGATTGTCTTTTCTTTCAACCCTTATCAACCTATTTAACAAATCTTTCTAATCTCACTAATTCTCACTAGTAATCTCGACAGAATTGTCTTAAACTCTCTTTTATTTCATTGTCTCTTCTTTTCAATCCATCTGCCATATTGCTACCAGAATTTTCACTCAAAATCTGTCACTTTTCTGCTTCAAGTCTTTCCAGTTTTCTTAATTATTTTTGAATAAATTCAAAGGACTTTCCATAACATTGCCTATATCATTCTCCATTTCCTTTTTTATATTTTCTTATCCTGATAACCACATTAATTTAATGGCAGTCTTCTTATATGTGACATAAAATATGTACCTTTTACATGTTGAGTTCTCTGTTTTTTCTTGATATACCTCTTTAATTCTGGTAAATCTAACTGAGAAATCTGATAAACACCTACTTCAAAGTCAAATTCAAGTTTCATATCTCCTCTGCAGCTTTGTCAACAGCACTCCACAATGCAGTGTAGTATGTTTTTCCCCCATTAGGTTATGACAATCTCTAATTTCACTGCCAATTATTACTATACACTTAAATAGCACCTGGTGTGCAGTAGCCGTTTTTCATTCATATTTGTGGGTCCTGTTTTTCACTACCACATTATAGACACTTAAAACATCCTCATCATTTAAAAAACTGAGCCTGTGACTGAGTTTGTGACCTTTACAATTGAAATAGAAAAAAAAAATCAAGCATTTTTCCAGGAAAGCGTAAAGAATGTCCTTGGGGTGCTAGCCAACATTCTACCTTTCAACAAAATGGGCTCTAATATCCCAAGGCAAACTCTCATAGAGTACTCACCTAACAGCTTCAGAATTACCCAGACTGATATTTACCTCCATTATAGAGCACTTTAGGGGGGTGCCTGTGCCATGAAATATACACTATAAAACCATATTCTCATCTCTTCACTGTGTGCAACTCAGTGATAACTGGACTGTTAAGAAGAAAACATTTTGTGTGGTTTCTGACTAACCCTTCTCAGTAGTTTCTGTGCTGTTTCAAAGTAATTTAACTCTGGGGAGGGAGCAGAAGCAACAATCATCAGGCTAGGATCAGAATTAATAGGGTCTGTATTGATCAGACATAGCTCTTCACTTGAGTTCTGCCCAGAGTTGAATGTAACGTTTCTTCACTTCTACCTTTGATTGTCTTTGGGGACCATCACTGAAAGATGTGTAAGTTACAAAGTGTTAGTCATCTCATTCAGACCATTAAAAAGGGCAGAACAGTGTGTTAGGTAATTGAACTGCACTGTGTGCACTGTCCATGTTTAGATGCTGTTTTTAAAATTCTTGAGGAATAATTAAAAAAAAGCGTGAGGTAGAAAAAAAATGAAAGACATAACAACTTACCATTTATTATCTATGCTTACAATAGTGTTCGCTATTTTACTTTTGTTTATTTCCAAATACAGTCACAAAAATAATAAATTGAGCCTCTTAGTTATAAATCTGCAATACTAATAATTGTTGTTTTTTTAAAAAAAAATCATTTATCACTTTTTTCATGCTTTCCTCACTCAACAGAAGATTTGCATATAACATTTTATAACAATGTTTATGTATATTTGTAAAATCAGTTGTACTATATATTACACTTCGTGGCTTAGTTTTTAATTGAATGTTTATTTTCACATCTGACAATATACTTGTATAAGAAAACAAAGTATCATTCATTGCTTTTATGTTTTCTCTCATGTGATTTTTTTCCCAATCTTTGAATAAGAATTTACTATTGGTAATTAGATTTGGATGAATAATGTTCAGATGAAAGCAAGAAATTTTATAGAGTGGAGAAAAAATAATAAGCAAAAATACAAGACAAGAAAGAATACAAACATATGCAGAATAATAGCTCAGTATGGGATCGAAAACAAAAATTTCATTCAAGCCTTAATCTACTTAATAATGGTAGTAATTTCCCTTGGGGTAGATGCTAGAGTCCCATCTCCATCCTCAACATGACATGGTGATGTTCCTTTGATTAAGTTTATAAATGCTTACATTTTCATTTGGTTTATTTGTTAAATATATTAACGTGTTATTGAAAATAGTTTAGTCCATACTGTACTATGTTTGCTGGTTTAGAATATGTATCTATGTCATTAAGGTAAATGCATACGACACTTAAACCAATAAAAGTAAAAAAGAATTTAGAATGCACAAAATTCACTGTTTTATACATATAATACCAAGAAATTGACTTCACAAATTTCCCTTCTATTCCAATGAATTCCTCTCAGTGAAATCATCTTTCTAAATTTGCTGATTTTACTAATCAGCATAGCATTCTTATATGCAACCCTTACCCCACGTTCTTAATGTATCTTGAATTTTTCTTTCACATTTATGTGTTTATTTCCTGCCTATGGTTGACATTAGTAAGTGAATACAATAATTGATAAAGAAATGTTAATATTAATGATATTTGGGGTGCCCGGGTGGCTCAGTTGGTTAAGCGTCAGACTTCAGCCCAGGTCGTGATATTGCGGTTCACGACGTCGAGCCCCACATTGGGCTCTGAGCTGACAGCTCAGAGCCTGGAGCCTGCTTCAGATTCTGTGTCTCCCTTTCCCTCTGTCCCTATCTAGCTCATGCTCTGTTTCTCCATCTATCAAAAAAATTAAAAAAAAAACATTTGATATTAATGATATTTATGGGAGGTGGGTCACGGGAGATCTCTCAGGCAAGGTGATCTACTAAATGCTTACTCATGACATGGCATTCTCCCCCCTACCGTTTTTCTCTCCATGATCATTTCCACACTGTCTTCCTTTTGGATCTTCCTGGAAAATGATTACTCTTCTATGGAAGTAGATAAATCTTTTAATTGCATTTTATTTTTTTAATAGGAACTGCTGACAAGTGAAATGCACAATATCTTTGAAGGGACATGTCCCTTTCTGTGGGAAAAAAAAAAAAAAGACGACTCTAACAACAGTGGGCACATACTACTCCCTGTGTCCCATTCCTCTCCTATAGAACTACATTATATTTCAATTTGTTCCTAGACACACATGGGAGTTATAAAGTCATACAAGGACATGTCTTGATTTGTAACTTACAAAGTTGACATTATGTTAATAATGTCCATGTAATTCATATAATAAAAAAAAAGATAGAATACACTGCATTTGCTAAAAGGTGTTATTCATATCTCTATATGGTCACTTCTCTGGGAAGTTAGTTATATATTGTGAGAATAGCACAATTATCTCTATTTTTATTCATGTAAGGGCAAAACAATTTTGTCCCTGATTTCATTTTTCAATAAGTCAGAAATTAAAAAAAAATAAGTTTATTTATTTTTTAGAGAAAGAGAGAGAGAGCATGAGCTGGGGAGGGATAGAACAGGGAGAGAGAGAATCCCAAGAAGGCTCCACACTCTGTGCAAATCCTAGCATGGGGCTTGATCCCATGACCATGAGATCATGACCTGAGCCAAAATCAAGAATAGGGAGTTTAATTGACTGAGCCACCTAGGTGTCCCCCACCTCAATTTTTTTAATGACATAATATAGTCAGCACATGCTGAGGATAATTCTTCTGATAATCTTCTATAATAAATCAGTGAGTATATATTATAAATACTTATCATACACAAACGTACCATATTTACAAATATAGTTCATTCTTCCTATGGTTTTAAAAGATTTAATTTTTTCTCAACAACCTTCTTGCTTATCACTCTAAATCCCTTATTGGTCTATTGCCACTGGAATTTACTCTTACACTTATCCCCTCCCCCACCAATTTAAATTCTCCATTCCAAGGATTACTTACCTTCTGTTAGTTCAGTAACAATCAAACCCCTAATCCAAAGAATGAGTAGGGATAAAATAAGATTAGAATGACAGATTGGAGCTAAAATATAAAAGTTGTCGGAAGACACATTTCTTAAGCACAACGAGAAAAATGAGTTTTGGTAACGTATTGAATTTCTAGTTTAAGGGGGGTTGTTTCAGCTATGGGGAGAATAAATATAAAGGAGAAAAACTGATAAAAGAGACAAAGGTTAGTTTAGCAATTTGAGTCAAAGTTGATTCTCACATGATGTAATGATATGGCAGTAGTCCTAGACCACAGGCATGGATTTATGAAATTTATATGCGGGGAAGGGAGAGGGGGAGAAGTAATTGATGACCAGTAGGTTTCCATTTTGATAACTGCATGGATGATGATAGTGCACTCAGTGTTAGGAACTGAAGGAAAAAAGCTTATATTTGGAAGGGTTACATCTTATTTGGAGTTCCTTGAGAAACAGATGCTGAGGAAATGATTCAAATTGTAGTAGTTTATTTGGAAGAGGGTTGTAGAAAATAGTGGTAGGGGAGGAGAGTAAAAGAGGGAACAGAACACAAAAATGCAGGATTTTTTACCTAGTAAGTTGCCAGTGGAATTACTAGATCCGGTTTCCAGTGGAAAACTTGAGTCTGACCCACTGAAACATTTTGATGTCCCTCATGTGCAAAACATGGTCACCAGCATTCTCTCAACTTTAAGAAAAAGATATTTATAAACCATATAGCTAAGATATATATAGAAGAAGACTTCTCCCAAAGGATGCTAATTCCTTCCACTTCTGGCCTATATGCAGGTGTAAAAAGGGGCCTTGTCCCCCAGAGAAAGCTCGGTCCTGGCAGCTGGAATTGGAGCCAACTTGTCCTGAAGAGGACGGGGTGAGAAGATATGTGTGAGGCAACGATGGCATCTGCACCCAGCAAGAAAGCAACTTAAAGTTTGACTTTGCCAAATGTAACATACAAGGTTTTTTAAAACTTTTACATAATGGGGTGCCTGGGTGGCTCAGTTGATTGAGCATCCAATTTCGGCTCAGGTCAGGATCTCAAGGTTCATGAGTTCAAGCCCCATGTTGGGCTCTGTGCTGACAGCTCAGAGCCTGGAGCCTGCTTTGGATTCTGTCTCCCACTCTCTCTGCCCCTCCCCCACTCACATTCTCTCTCTCTCTCTCTCTCTCTCTCTCTCTCTCTCAAAAGTAAATAAACATTAAAAAAATTTTTTTTAAGTTTTACATGATATACCTTATATTATCTCTCACAAATTGTAGCGTTTTTTGTATAAGCCATTGATTTTTTTTTTTTTCCAAATTAAATTACCAAGAAATAAGGGATTTCATAAACCTCTCAGTTTAACAATTACTCTATGGCAACATTTTCTAATAAGGTTAAGTTAATTGTTAATATAATCATGGGAAATCTTTTTCAGCAAATATTTGTTCAGGGCTTACAACATGCAAGGTGCCACTTTTTCCATGTCTATAATATTGCATGACATGTAATAGGTACTTAAGAAGTATTTGTGGAATGTACGATGAATGAATATACTTGACTTGGTGATACAGGGAAAAGCTTAAATGAAATAGCCAAGGAAATTACTTCTGCAGCAATTCATTCCTTGATAAAAGTCCATGCACAAGTGTTTATTGAGCATCTACAATTTATCTTTTAAGACCCGGGAGACCATGGTGAACAAGATGAATTTCTTGCACACGTGAAGTGTATGTGTTAGGGGGAGACGGAAAAGAATTTTTTTTAATTTTTTTTTTAAATTAAATTAACATTTAATTTTTTTTTAAATGCTAAGTGTCATCACTATACATAACATGAATTTAATATTGAGAGACTGTGTTAAAGAATGACTGGTGTTATGTTCTAAATGTTGGTGACCCTTCCCCCCCCACCCCCAAATACTATGTTGAAATCCTAACCTCCAAAGTCATTAGGCGGTGGGGCCTTTGTGAGGTGCTTACGTCATGAGGGTGGAGCCCTCCTTAAGGAGGTTAAGGAGACGGGTGCTCTTATAAGAGACTCCAGAGAGATCTCTATCTCTTTCTGCCCTGTGCAAACACAGCAAGAAGTCTATGACCCAGAAGAGGCCCCTCATCCAACCATGCTAGGACCTCGATCTCAGACTTCCAGCCTCCCAAATTGTGGGCAATCAATTTCTGTTGTTTATAAGCCACCCAGTGTGGTGTTTTGTTACAGTAGCCGGAACAGATTAAGAAAAATGAGTAGGGAGATTAAGTACTCAGCATCAGAGAAGGCCTAACTGAAAAAGTGACATGTGGAGAATAGAAAAAGCAAGACAACAAAAAAAGAAGGGAATGAAATGGAAATTACCTTTTGGTAGCTAGCAAAAGTCATTTTCATTAAAATATCAGAGGCAATCCTATAGGTATTCCAAGAAACAACAAAGTGATGAGACTTTAAAGGGAAATGTTTAGTAGTGATAGAGATACCATAACAGTATATTAGGAGCAACTCTGAGAACTGATCACTTTTTGGTAAAAACCAACTTTTTACCTTTTCTTACTTTGTATGGTCTGAAGAAATAGGATTTAAATGTGCACATTCAAATCTTTATAAATCAATTTATCTTATATTTAACAAATAGTTTAGTAGTTGCTAGATCAGCATTAAATACTAATTATTGTTAAGATAGGGAAACAGAAGGGCTCCATAAAAAACCCACTTTTTGCTCCTTTATCTGCTTCTATTCTTGCTAGGGCCTTCACCCCCACCTTACACATGCCTCAGAATGCAAACAGCATTCGTCCTCCTTATAAAGGTCAAGGAGTTAATGATGTCTCTAGAATAGATAACATCTAAGGAAGGACCAGATGAGAATGACCAGACAAAACTATCCAATGCATATTCCAAACCACCAGTGCTTAGACATCTCAACACCAAGACCCCTTGGCTCTAAGGAATAACACCTGGGCCCTTGTCTTTATCCTAACCAGTTCCTGGATGCCTATGCCTGAGGGCACATGTACACCAGGCCATTGTCCTCCATTAAACCCTCCTGTCTGAAGAAAGACAAGACTCCTTCCTTTCCTAAGGCCCCCGCACACACTACATCTGTATCTTTTCTCTATATATGGGCAATGAACTCTGCTTTCACTTCCTGCTGGCTTGTGTTTGATTTCTATCCTGCAGGAAGCCAGGGACCCTCTTGGCTGGTCCTGCAGGACCCCCTCTGGGTCCCTGGACCCAGCCCGCTGGCATCATTGTTATTAAATATTGGCCATACCTGCAATCTATAACAAAGACAGCTTCCTGCTAGAGGAAGGAAGAGGGAAATTAGATGTCATTATTTTCTTGTTTGATTTCTCAAAGGATTCTTCAGGACATAAAGAAGAAATGGGAAGGAAAATACAGAGCCACAGATAAAATGATGAGTCATTTAATAGGAACAGATACTGGAGAGGAAGTCTAGGTACCCACAAGGAGTGACAGTGGAATGGGGAGCATAGAGAAAAGGCAGAGTAGGTGCTGTAGATGGAGAGTTGTGAAGAGAAGTGCATTCAGAACACTAAAATTAGGAAAGCAGAAAAATTAGTCATGGCAGCCAGAGGCCACTGATAAATCTATAGCTTGCAGCCCTGGTGATCATTTACTTGATTTGAGAGGTAAATTTGCACAGGCAGCTTCACATGACCTTTGTGAAACAGACATCCAGTCTCCTTAGCAGGATCTCTGAAATTATTGTTTAGCGACAATTCTGGGGGCTGTCTCTGATCCTAATTACTAGCACACATCACAAACAAATTTTACTGATTATATGGAATGTGAAAAACATCACCCCTCCTTCAATGAACTATGGTGACAAGTTCCTGCCCAAGGGGAATCAGAGTCTTACTGCCCAGGAAAAGCTCTTTGCCAAGCTGTTTGGAGGGAGTTTGTACAACAAAACATCTATCTGCCCTTTGACTGATTTAAGGCTGTGTGAGCATTCTATTTACCTAATATATGAGAAAAAATGTGTAAGGGAAACCTGTGTAAATTGAATTGGAGTTCAAACCAAGATGTAGTTGTCAGTTATAATAAGACTGAGTGCTATGTGACCTTAGCTTGCAGCAATAAGCAGATTTAACAGTGATTCTAGAAGAGGGATGAAAAAAACAAATCATTATCTTTCACAAATATCAGCTCATAACATTAGTGCAGATCAAGATCTTTAAATAGCATAGGCAAAGGATGCATTTTAATAAATATTGCTCTACCATGATCTTTGTAGGCATGGATGTTGATTGACAACTAAATAGCAAGCATATTATCTAGCGCATTGCCTTATTTTACCACATTGGGAAAAGATAGAAAGTGTGGCATTAAATTTGTTCAAAAACAGGAAAATAAAGCAGAAAAGTATGTCATTCAGAAATAAATTGTTGGTAATCTGAAGTTTATCTTTTTTTTTTTCCTTCGGATTTTTTTCCCTAAATCCCCAAAAGAAGACCTTGCTGCTTTTTCCAGCCCCAGGATGATTTGTCATTAGTTCCAATCCAAACATCAAATGAAGGACACCAAATTCCAGCAGTCAGCAAGACTACCGAGAAATTTAATGTAGTATTGGCAGAGCTGAGAGGGAACTTCATTAGCTGCTATGGAAAACTGTGATTTCATTTAAAAAAAAAAAATCCCCAATCTGAATCACGGTGACCAAACACATCAAAAGCTCCCTTTATACCAAAAAGAAGAGAGTTGATTAAGAATCTTAAAATAACTTTTTTTTTTAACTTGGGAGTTAAACATTTAGCCTGTAGATTTTTTTTAAATCACCAAAAAACAAAACCAAACAAAAAAGTCCAAAAAGCTACATTCATTCTTTGTTGAGTTTTAAAGAAATAACCGCAGGTTAAAATGTATATATTCAGCAATAAAATTAAACATGAATAAGTTTCTTCTATTTTAAGCTATGATCTTCAACATTAATTGATTTTGTGGACCGCATAATGAAAATGTAGAGGTTGGATTTTTCAGAATGAGTCAATGTTTCACAGGGAATAAAAGAAAAAAAAAATATGATGTGGCATCAAATTTTCTAATGAGTTTTTGCTATTTTGGGTCAGTTTTTACAAAATATTTCTCCAACAATGATGCCTTGCTTAGATGAAAATAGCTAATGTGATGTGGCCAAATGTATAAAAAGCTCAGGGTATGTTCAGGTGTCTTTACAACACCATACTTCAAAAATTATCAGCTCTTATTAAGTTTATCACACTTTCGGTGCACTACCTGAATCTTGCAAGTAGAAAAATCTATTTCACAAAGTTCTTTCAAAGAAATTATTTTTCCCGTGTGGAATTAAGGGGTCTACAAAAGAAACAGAGTTGATAGTATCTATGAGCAATACCAGCAAGATAAAATCATACTTATTTCTACTTAGTATCTGATTAAGTGAAACATTCTTATTTCCTAAAGATAATAGGCTATATTTTGGAGTTCAGATGTTGGAACACATCCCATATTCTAGTAATTCCAGCATTTATTATTAAACAAAAATAGTACAAGTTAATTATATGAATGAAAGCAAATGTTTTAAAAACCAAATATATGCTTTTGAAGGAATTTTCAGCATAGGCTACAAAGAAGGATATTCAAAAAAAATCAGTTTAATAAAATCTCTACTGGGGAAAAGACTTTATTTCTTCAAGGGTATTAAATTTGTATTTAATATTAGAGGCATTGTCTGGGAAATTTTTCACAGAATATATGTGTTTGCATGTCTTAAAAGATTTTGATTGATGAATGCTGGAGGTGACTTTCCCTGAGAGATGTTATACATCCGTCTCAAACAATAGCCTTTCTCTTCATTACTTCAGCATATATTTCTGGAAAATTCTTAGATGTTTTACTGGTGATTTCGGCTTTCATCTGAGGTTTGATGATATGTCTACCAGTTGTCTTTCCATTCACAGATTTGCCATCAGTGTTCTTGTCACCATTAGCTGAACTTGCTCTAGTGACAATTTGCATGATAAGGTATGGGCAATAATGTCACCGTTGGCTGCAGCAGTCAGGAAATTGTAAGTATAAGATAGGGTCACAACTGTGGGATTCATCATTACGGGAAGGCTTCAAACCACTGGGAGTAGCAAGCCAGTACATTGGTAATAGATTTCCTCTACTATAGAGAAATTTGAATTCAGGAAAAAATATTTCCTAAGAAATAATCAAATTTCTTAGTACATTTATTTTTCCAAATTGAATTTTGTTTACCTTTTTCATTTCTATTTTACTTTGTCATATGTAAAATCAAGTCACTTATTTCTCGTAAAGAATATTTATCTTTAAAAGCTGGCACTGTCCCATCCCTACCCCCAGGCTTGATTAGTAGGATATTGTGCTAGAAAGACCAAGATAGGTAAAACCAAACTGGATGTATTGATTTTCCCTGACTCTATAGTTTCTTGATACCCTGAGAGCTACTTATAGTTGCTGAGTGGTGATATCAAGTAACTTTATAATTTTATTCCCCCCCCCCCCAGGCAATTGTACCATTTAATGGTAGACAGGCATGTATTTTCCAAATTGGACGGGAATGCTGTTTTCATTCACTAATCATAATAGGATTGCATTATTTTTAACACCGTTTAGAATATCCGTTCCCTATAATATCTCACTTGATTCATAGCACAATCACCCGTCTCCCACCTTATTTCAACTTCAGGTAATGTGCCAAGGGAAAAATCGGATATACAATGATAAATCTGTATTGGGGGTAATGTCAGTTGTGAGAAAAACTTGAGACACAATTATCATTTTCCTCCTGGATTGCTCTCTCTTTTATTGTCTTTTAATGCATCTTGTTTTGCATTTTGATTTTGCCTTATGGTAATTCTCTGTGTTGGAAAGTTCCTTGGAACAAGAGTGAGCATTAAGAAACATGATTCATGGCATTGTCTGAGAAGATCTATCTTTTGCCTTAACTTAGAAGAGAAGAGGAGGGAGTAAAGTAGTCAGTGTGAATTTATGTACAGGAGAGATATTGGGTGTTTGCTGTAGAAAATCAAGCCAGGATTCAGCACACATTTGACTGAAGTACTCTTACGATAATCTCTCAGGAAGGAGAGCAAAGTGGTTGGCAGCTGGATGGGCAGCTGAAGGCAAGGAAGCTATAACTCTGGCAAAGCCCAGAGGATGTGAATGCAGCATCTGAAAAATCTATAATATCTTCATAGTTGGCAGTACAGACCCCAAATCGGAACATTAGTATCATCTTCAGTTTAGAGGGAAAAAATAGTATAGCTACAATAACATGAACCAGGGTCTATCTGTGACCCAAACTCAAATTTCTTTCCTATATAATGAGCTCAAAAGGGAGGCACGAAACACAGTTTTACACATAAACACACCCAGACACACATACACACTGAGTGAGAAGAGAAGTATTCTATAATTCTGAGAAATATTTTTAAAACACAGGTCAAAGCAGGGGGGGAGGAATGTGATGGTGGTTTCATAGGCATACTTGACATAACTTACAAACTTTGTACTCATGCAGACAAGTGTTTTCTGGAACACTGGGTTTTCTAGTGGTATCAGTGTCCTCTACTAGTACACTTCACATTATCCCTAAACAAGGTCCTCCTTGTTTTCTACATCAGGCGTCAATAATGCCATCTTCTATGTTGCCATTCCCCTCTTTTTACTGCATTTCCCAATCATATAAAATTGGCCTTAATTCTTTGCAAGAACCATGCAGGTAAAATTTAAAATCACTCTCATCTCAATGTTTGTGCTTAGGCTGCTTTGAAATGTTCACGTCTCTGCATTGCTTCTCCTTGGTACATAATTCTTACTCTGTTTTCAGATTCGGTTCTTACACATCTGTCTCCAGGAAACCTTCCTTGAACTCTTCTCCTAGAATTGGAGGTACCTTTTTTCCTTTGTACTTCCAAATATGCTGTTTTCTCTATGTCCTCACATATTTATTGCTGTGCATGCCTCGTGTGTCTGTATGACTGCCTATCTTGGTGTTCTAGTGATCTTTGACTTCATTTAGCCTACATTATACTCAACTTTCTGGTTTCGAAAACTAGGAGAACACCTCCATTTAAGAGATCCTCAATAAATAATTGTTGAATGAATGAATGAATGAATGAATGAACAGTGTGGGATTAAATGGTATGAGAAATCAGGTAACTTCTCACTAACAAATTTGTACTTAGAATTCATCAGGGAATTTTTCATTTATTTAAGCTAAAGGAAGATAATAATCAGAAATTGAGTCATGTATAGTTCATTTCTTTAAAAATGCTAGTTACATTGGGGCACCTGGTGGCTCAGTCAGTCGAGTGTCCAACTTTGGCTTAGGTCATGATCTCACAGTTTGTGAGTTCGAGCCCCACGTCAGGCTCTGTGCTGATGGCTCAGAGCCTGGGGCCTGCTTTGGATTCTGTGTCTCTCCCTGTCTCTGCCCCTCCCATGCTCATGCTCTGTCTGTCTCTGTCTCTCAATAATAAATAAATGTTTAAGCAATTTTTAATTAAAAAAAAAGCTAGTTACATTCATTTCTCCTATAAATATTGTCTTTTCAGTTTAGGTGCATTCAGAGTATTCTGGTTGATTATGACCTACATTTTCTTTTGTCTCCTTTTTTTAGGTGTATAAACTATTTTTTTAAGTTTATTTATTTATTTTGAGAGACAGAGAGAGAGAAAGCAGCTGAGGAGCAGCAGAGAGTGGGGCAGACAGAGGATCTGAAGCAGGCTCCACACTAACATCAGAGAGCCTGATGTGGGGGCTCAAACTCAGGAACTGTGAGACCATGACCTGAGCCGAGGTCTGATGCTTAACCGACTGAGCCACCCGGGCACCCCTAAACTAGTTTTTAACAGTCAAAGCCTACACATATATTTCTTCTTGGACACACCCACAGTGCAGCCACAGTGGCCTGTGGTCTTGTGTGCCAGCCTCCAACATGAAGTTTCAGAAGTGGTGAAGCATTTTGAGGGCCTGGGTCTTCTTCAGTCCCTCCAGGTCTTGGCAAAATTTGTTGTACAGACTGTTGGCCAGGACATGGCTGTATTTTTCCGTCCTTCACATTCTTTTGTCTGTTCAAGGACCAGTCTGGGCTTCTTCTACCTTCATGGATTCTGCATAATGGCGGTCACACATTCCACCTCATCATCAGTGAGCTCTCCTGACCTCTTGGTGATGTCAGAGTCTGTTTTCCTCAACACCACAGGAGAGTACCTTCACTCCACACTCTTAACCTACTTTTTCTTTCTTAGCTCTATGTCAAGGCTCTTAGATTCTCATTTTAAAAAAGAGAAAAGGGGGGCGCCTGGGTGGCGCAGTCGGTTAAGCGTCCGACTTCAGCCAGGTCACCATCTCGCGGTCCGTGAGTTTGAGCCCCGCGTTGGGCTCTGGGCTGATGGCTCAGAGCCTGGAGCCTGTTTCCGATTCTGTGTCTCCCTCTCTCTGCCCCTCCCCCGTTCATGCTCTGTCTCTCTCTGTCCCAAAAATAAATAAACGTTGAAAAAAAAAAAAAAAAAAAAAGAGAAAAGAAAGGAAAAGAAAAAAGAAGAGAAAAGAGAGAAGAAGAAAAGATAAGGCAAATGCTTTAACATTAAATATTTTTATGGTATTTCCTCACAATCACTATAAACACATCTGTCCTAACTTCTTATAAAATGAATTGTTTTATTACATTCTTTAAATCATATTATTTAAATGTACCTGTTATCTGACAAAATATAATTGAAATATTGTGATAAAAAAGAAATATTTCTTGCCCTCTCTTTCTCTCTCTCGTTTTTTTTCCCCCAGTGATCTTCCCTACAGAAAATAGCAAGTCCTTGGGAAATTATTATTAAACAATTCATCATACAACTATCACTTTCTTCTGATTCGTTTTGCTCCGTAAGATATTATTATAGTTACTTGTGTTGAGATTTTCTACAACTACCAAGTTATTAGCATATGGCTCCATTTTTAAATTAAACTAAGTTTAGCTTTTGTGATATTTAAAATGGACTACAATTTTGAGTACAGCTATCCAGAAGTTAGTATTTCCAGTTTATTTTTAAGTGCTCTCTTCCATATATGAGATATAGTTAAATGAATCCTAGATTTGGTGGTAGATGGTCTAAGACTTTGCTGTCCCACATCTTGGCTTTGTGAACTTAAAAAAAAAAAAAAAATGAGGGCACCTTGTAGAATAACAAGCTCCACATCCATACCCATTAAATGGTGTTAAAAATTGCTGTCCTTGATAGTTTATAGGCTTATTTTTAAAATCAAGTGAAATGATGTATATGAAAGTACATATATCATTTGGTAAATGATAAAGTACTAAGCAATTCAGCACATACGTTTTGTTATAACATTTTTTAATTTACAGTGCACGGATTTTTTATTGTAAAAGAGATCCTTTTTAGCATGAAAATATAAAAATCACAGCTTTAAAAACTGAATCCAAGCAATTAAAATTTCAACAGGATCCTTAGAAAACACTGGTGATGTGTTTCCAGCACCATAAAGTCAGTGACAAGCAAAACTGCAAGTTGTTGTATAAAATTACAGACTATCTGCTTTTGCAGTAATCCTCTTTATGGCTTCAAAGAAAAACGGTAACGTCAAGGTCTTGGGTGGCTCTAGGACATTGATTGCCAAACCAAACCATTCTTTCCAAATGATAGAAAACTAAGGACGGCACACTGCTGCAAGCTATTTTTCAGCCAAAAGGATTAGATTTGTCTCATAGATGGGTCTGACATATGATATAGATTTCCAATGGGTTGAGGTTTCCCCAGTTACAGGGTGACTTTCTAAGAGTTGCTGCTTTCTGAGGGTGGAGAATGGCCCCTAGTGGGGAACTGAAATTCAATAGTTTACATATGAATGCTTTTCTCTAGAAGGAAGTCTCTGTTGAACTCTCTCTGTGGAACTGTATGTCTAGTATGCCGCAACGTTTCCATTTCTTCTGCACAGAGCTGTTGCTTCAAGATTCTTGTAAGAACAATTGATAACATTTTGGTAGTGGTTGCTCCAAGCCAAGGCTCATTCTAACCAATCTAAGCACTTTACATATATTAATACCTCTAATTCTCACCGCAACCATGTGAGGTAACTATTACTACCATCTCAATTACAAGTGAGCACACGGAGACATAGAAACACTATTAATATGTCCACATTCTCTCAGCCAGCAAGTAATGGAACCGAGAAACAAACCCAAGCAAACAATCCGATTTTCTGGAAACTGAGCCCAGAGCTCCCATTCTATCCTGCAATACAGGGTCTAATAAGATTGAAACATCAGCAAAAAAGAGGAAATAGTGCAGCTTAAAGATTCCACTTTAATATGTGCGTTTTCCCCACCTCTTTCCCTTTTTTTCCTGACTTGCCAGAAAGAAGAATCACATTAAAGACTCCCTCTCTTCACAAAACTGTCTGTTTCCAAGTACATATAATCTAGGAAAACTTGATGGGCAGTACTTCCGCATTTCAGTGCTTTGCTTATATGAAGGGAACCATTTCCGGTTCTTCCACATGGAGCCCAGAGACGAAGGGAAGCTCTAAAGAATCTCTCTCTCTTGTAATTACTGGGAAATAATGTGAGATATCTTCCCCCCATATGCTATGCTTCAGACTCTATACAAAGAAAATGAGAGGAAATATTGATGATTCAGTAAAACTGGTAAAACATACTTGGTTGAAATCAGTTTTGAAATTAAATTTTGACTTGTTTCTCTAAAGATACCACCATTATTTGTATAAATAGCACCAGAGTACATCTGCTATTTAGCTTTGTGTGAGGTTTTCCCTATGACTGAGATTTAGGGAAACACCACTTCAGGGTGAAAGCAATTTTAAGGTTATCATATAAGTGACAAAGACATTGATCTGACAAGATATGCTCAAGAGACCCCAGATGCAGCTGTAGAATTCCTTTTGGCTCTCTCACCCATAATTTCATAGAGCTCGGTATAATTAACACACTTCACGGGATTTAAGTAACATTTGTTGCTTCTCTATCAGAATGCAAATTTGAGAACGATATGGATCTGCGCAGGAGACGGGGACAACTGTTCTCGAGGTAATAACTTGTGCACAGAAAGAGGTGACAGATACAGCATCACTCAGGTTTTATTAGGGAGTTAGCATATGTTTTATTGCAGCTACAAATGTTAAAACCAGATATGTCATAAAATTAACTAAAATTAAATGGTTTATTGTCATTTTGGAATTCTTAGTCTCCATTTTCTTAAAAGCTATATTAAATAATAAAGCCTGCTGTTGTCAGCAGAATACATAATTGTGGATAAATGGGAATACAATCTTCTAAACAAACAAACAAACAAACAAACATTTACTGGGTCAGCAGCCACTGTTGAGGCAGGAAGAAATTATCTCAACAATAGGAAGAAATTATTGACCAGGGGTGTGTGTGTGTGTGTGTGTGTGTGTGTGTGTGTGCACTTTAAAAAGTGATGCTCAGTCAAACTTTCTAACCCTGGGACTCGTTCTCTTCTGTACTAGGTTAGAGCATTTGATAAAAGAATCAATTAGAGAAATGGTTTATTCCCCTGTCCTATATTTATGTGAAATGAAAGCAACATAATGCAAACCACTCATTATATAATGATGAGGTAGACTGATTTGTTTACTTTTTGCCTAATTCTGAAATTTGCCTCAGACATCATCAGGTCTACTCGAATACAGATAGAGAAAATCATGCAAAAAATCCATTACAGGATAAATCTTTTGAAATAACACTTTCGTGTAGGAATGTAATTTAAAGTTTATGTATGTACTGCTTTTACTTAACAAAAAATCGAATGCAAATGAATAAATGTACAAATGTATTTTCTTTTATGTGTATAATGTATCTGCACATTAATGCACATATAATATGTATAATTTCATTCAGTGTTTCAAGTTTACGTATATTTATATTACATATTTCTTCAAGCACATTATCTGCACTGGTTCTACTGTTCAGGTTGCTCACATAGGTTTCTCTCTCATCTAAGACAAGAATAAATAAATACATAAATCCAGAAACATGCTACAAATCAAGCTTTCCTTAATGTGTTCAACTTTGGCAAGACCCTGATCCAAGAGAATGCTCCCATGCTTTTATGCACATAAAACTGTATTGAAGACTCATTTATCCCATATGTCTCTTATTTTTATTTAACCACAGACAAATTATTTTAAGCTTTCAAGATCATTTTAGAGAACTACAGCAGTACTTCTTTATATCAATAGTGGATTTCAAAAATAAATTATGAGAAATGTAGTGGCTAAGCTAGCATGAACGGCATACTGAATAAAATCAAAGTCTCATTATCCCACCACATGAAAAGAAGCTATGAGCCCCTAAGTAGAAATGGTGCTTTTAAATTCTAAACTTTACTCTATAGACCATATATCAAAGCTTATTGAAGAGGAGAAATCTACTAGAAAGAATAAGGAATGAAGTCTATATAGAAGTTAAGTTTCTTGCAAGTTGTCAAAGGGAAGTGTGCCAGTACTGAAGTAAGCGTAGTAGGAAAAAAGTAAAGGGAACATACAGAGTTCTACTCCAAGTGCAGATGCATGGAGAGATAAGACACTTAAACTAGAACGTCAATCAGTGCACTGCTTCCTTCATTGAGAATGTCTTGCTAAACAACGTGATTAGAAAGGTCTGGTAAGCTACATAGTGAGCTCTGTGACTCAGATGCTTTCCATTTGGCTACAAACTTCACAGCTCATAGACTGCTTACAAAATCTGAGATGAATAGCCAATCCACAATAGCCAATCCACAAGCACACCTTGAGGAGCCCTGCAAAGGTATGTCATGAAGTAAATTATTAAATAAGAGCTTTAAAACTGATATTTCTTGCAGTGATATATTGGAGGTAAGTTCTAATATAGAATATTAGAATTTGGGGCTATAGTTTTTTTTTAACTTTATTTGATAAGTTTTATTTTTAAATAAAATTTAGATAATTATTTATTTGCAATTTGCATATTTTTTTCTTGAGAGATAAATGATGCATCTCATCTAATCTTGATGATATATATAGCATATATATAATTTATCTGAATTTATATTTGAATTTATATTTATAAATTTATATGTATTTGCATTTACACACGCACACACATATATATATATATATTACATATATATATTACATATATATTTATTACATGTATATATTACATATATATATTACATATATATATATATATAATTTATTTGAAACAATATATGTACCAAAAGCTGAATTTTGGATGTTTTTAAAATCTAATACGAAATGTATTACTCCTATAATCTTTTAAGTCAATATTTGCTTTTCGTTTGTATATTAGCTACTAGTACTAGGTCATTTCATATGAAATAACTCAATGCCAAGCACATAGTGATGATTACTTCTGAGGAAACATATTTTAATTGTTACACATTTTTAAAATCACAACTAAATTTTAAGTGTGTTCATAGTTTTATAACATTCCGAAAATCATTCCTGGAACACTTAACAGCTGTGTTGCCATTCACACAATTTTGTGGTTCCCAGAAACTTGCCTTCAGATCACGAATATTATTCAGAAGTCTACAGTTTGCTTTGTGATACAAAGCCAAGTTTTTTTCTCTATAAACTTAATTTTAAAAATCAGAGAAAGAAAATGAAGTCTTTGTTTTTATTTGTACCAATTCGCATATTATTTTCAGGTTCATTCACTGATACATAAGCTAGATCATTTTTCAGATAATATAGCTTTAACACTGAGTAGGATTTACTCCATATTTATTCATCATTTATATATGAAAAGAAAAGAGATTTAATATTTTTCACTAAAAAATATCTATTATTCACTATTTCACTGATAATTTGTTTCTCATCTCCAGACTAATACGAGTTAGATCTTGGCTCAGGTCTTAAAGTTCCCAGTTTATTTTGGGCTATAAATAAAAAAAAAAAATCCGGTTACATATGGATATTTAAGAATTAAGCACAGATGGTCTGTTTGAGCTAAGAAAGAGAGGTTAATTCTTAATGCAGCATAGTATTAATGCTCAGATTTCCCTGTTTCAATCTCCTGAAGTCATGAATTAATCTTAAATTGAAAAACATGCAATAAAAGAGTGAGAAAAAGAATTTTTTTATGTGCCAGTGCACACTGTATACAATTTTGAGAAAGCAAAGTGGTGTCAAAACTTTTAACAATTTCTTCAGCATCAAGGGTTAGCGTTTTCAACATCAGCACCATGAGAAGACAGCACCCAGAATAACTATTCGCTTCTCTGATACTGCAAAACACGATTGACAAAGAAAATAGGAATCATCCTCAGGACTGATGACGACTTCAGTGGGCATCCGCTGCTATCGTTGTCATCAGTAGGTTACAGGAAGAGTGAAAAATGGGAATATTTAGGGGTTTCCAAAATTAAATAAGAGAGAATCAGAGGACATTTTACTGATTTCTACCGTGACTTAAACTTGTCATTCTCCACTCCACTCCTTCCAGCGTCCATGGCCAGGCAAATAAATGGTGCATTATTAGAACAGTGATAGAAACAACAGATTGAATTGAAAATATTATTCTTTTTTGTTTCATTTTGATTCAACCTGTATTTTATTGGTTCAAATCAAATCTAATTGCCTGAATATCACTACTCTAAAACATAAATAATATTGAAATTATAATTTAGTTTACCATTATTGCAATAAAATAGTTATAAATATTCTGAAATTGATTGACTGTAATTATACACAAATTTTAGGGGCAATTTTCCAGAATGGGTCATTTTCTTCAAATATCCCTAAGATACATCTGGTGCATCACAAGCAGTGTGGGAAATCCACAGACAGGGATAAAATTAAAAAATGAGACAAAACACAAACAACAGGCTTTCTGAGATACCCGGGTGCCTCAGTCGGTGGCTCAGTCAGTTGAGCATCCGACTCTGGATTTTGGCTTAGGTCATGATCTCACCGTCATGAGGTTGAGCCCCACATCTGGCTCTATGCTGAGTGTGGAGCCTGCTTGTCATTCTCTCTCTCCCTCCGCTCTCTGTACCCCTCCCTTGCTTATGTCCCCTCCAAATAAATAAACATTAAAAATAAACCCCACAGGCTTTCTGTATTTCCTGAGAAATGTCCAAATACTCAATAAATATTAAAAAGTGAATGCAATCTGTCTTAAAAAAAAGTTAAATAAATATAAAATGTTGCTTTAAAAAACGCAGATACAATGGTATATTCATTTAACACTTGGTACACAGTATGCATTCAACAATCTTTAGTTAATAATATCCTATGAATAGATAAAATATAGGTTTTCTAGTCAGAAATAAACATAATGCACAAATTTGGTTTTTCTGTATTTTAATTAAGAGCTTTTCTGTCCTCTTTGTAAATTTAAATGTCAAAGCTCCTAACATACCATCATACAGAAACAGAAATATTGTCCCATATGGGAACACGTGACAAGTTCTGTACTTTCCTTTCTTTGTAGTTCTCCTTCCCAAACACTTCTGATTTCCAACATTCCTGAAAATCTCAGTAATATTGAGCAACTATTTTGTAATTCTAGGGAAAAGTGTCTTTGAACTCTACTAAGCACACACTCTATTTGGTAATTCTTAATCAGAATTTCAGGACTACGGGCATTTAAATTAGTTTATTCTTTAAGAATGAAAATCGATTGCCCATTAGGAAAAGAAAAATTTAAATTCACTTTTCACAAGAAGCTTAAATAAGTCACCAGGCGTTGATAAAGCCTTAGGATTAGGAGGGGAAAAAATCTTTTTTGATAAATTAAGTGTATAGAGCTCAAGTAAAGCATCATTTTGTTCTAATTACATTTTGTTACACAAAGTCAAAATTTTTTATTTTTATTATACCCAGAATTATCGGTGGATTATATATGCTGATTATGCAGTCCTCTGGTGACAAAAAGAATACCCCTCTTCTCTTTGATATCTTAATCTTTCATCTAAGCATCTATGTTACTCATTTAGCTGCATTTAGTTTTTGAACTGTATATTCAAATATCACATTATAGTGCCCTTTAATCTTTTTTTGATACACGATTCCCTCCAGTATATCAAAATGTTTTGATAATAAAGCTTCCCAAAAAACAATTATGAGAAATACACTCATCAAAAATATACTCGTGAGATACACTTATCTAACTAATTGAGAATTTGATAATGATTTCTCTTCAATTCCAAAGCATATTAACAAGTGACATCTCTCATTCTTCCTATTCATATCTAATATGTTATAATTATGATTCACTAGTCATTATTACCCCTACTGTTATTTATATCACATTACCCGCCGGAGAACCTTTTGTTCACCACGTATTTCTAGTTGTTTTAGTTTCCCAAATTGTAGCTCCTTCCAAAAATTCCCAAGCTAATACATAGTTTCACTACAAAGGTAGTAGAGTGTCTTGATTATGTTAGGTGCTCAATAAATGCATATTTTTGAGGTATACTAATATAATCTCAAATAGTATGGTCCAATGATAAAAACCTGTGAATACTATCAAGATGGTGTAGTAAAAATGATCTTTGTAACAAGTGAGTAAAATGGGGATCAAATATAATAGCTCTTTAAAGAAAACATGCGTGGAGACACATGCAAATTTTTTTTAAATTACAAATGGAGGCTTTGAAAAACACTAAAGTTTGATTAGATTTGCTTCAAGAAAGTGTGCTGTGGATTATAAATTGTATATATTGACTATTTCACAGTGAAAGAGAGGAGGCTACACTATTTACCCTGAAGAATATGTTATGGGCCACCAGCAATCTTAGAGGCAACCTTTCTGATTGTACCAATTATTTGTTTGAACTGCTTTTAGATGATTGCTATTATCAGAATATTTGCTTGCATAATTTTTCACTCCAATTCTCACATAAATCTCTTAGCATAAAAATCATTGTAATCTTAGATTCAGGATAGCTACAAGATAGATAAAAAGCCAACAGCATGATATATTTTTTCAAAAATGATCAATTCAACTTCATCAAAATTAAAAACCTCCACTATGTGAAAGACACTGTTCAAAGACTGATAGACAAGCCATGGAGACTTGAGAAAATATTTCCATCATATATATCTCACCAAGAGCTTGTAACTAGAATATATAAATAGTTTTTAAACTTCAGTAATAAAAAATAAACAAACCACTTCCAAAAGTGAGCAAAGATTTGAACAGACACTTCACCAAGGAAGAGAGATATGAAAGATACATGGATGGCTACTGAGTACATGAGAAGGTGGCATCATTAATCATTAGGAAAAATGCAAATTAAAACTATGATGAGATATTACTCCAAAAAAGACTGACTGTATCAAGTTCTTTCACATTCAGAGCAACTATAACTCTCATCCATTGCTGGAAAGAATGCAATGTATTAAAATAATTTTGGAAAATATTTTGGCATGTGCTTACAAAGTTGAACATATGCTTACTAAATGAGCTAAGCAATCCTAACCCAAGAGAAACAAAAAAATGTGTTCATTCAAAAATGTTCACAAATGTTTATAGTACCTTTATTCATAATGTCCCCAAACTGAAGATAACCTAAATATTCTTCAGTGGTGAACAGATGAACAAACTGTGTCCCATACAATGAAATACTATTCAGCACTAAAGATGAATAAACTATTCATATACATAACAATAAGGATGCATTATGTTAAGTAAAAGAAGCCAGACCCAAAAGGCAGAATCATATGCTGTAGTATATAACATTCTGAACAAGATAAAATTATAGGGACAGAAAAGAAATTAATGGTTGCCAACATCAGGATGGACGACAAAATGTGAAAGTGGAATTTCACGAAATGATAGAGCTCTCCTACATCATGATTGTGATGGTGGTGACGTAATTGTAATGTCAAAATTTTAGAACAGAACCTGCAAAGTGGATGAGTTTTATTGCAGGCAGAGAAAGAAAAGAAAAAGAATAATCATACTAAGTAGGTTGGCAGTGACTGCATGTAGGCATAAGGCCTGCATTCAGCCCAGGTTGGCTCCAATTTGTGAAAACATTGCAAAATGAAGAAACAGTTTTGATCTTAACTTCTAAATGAGAACGTATCATGAAACTGAAATAATGTTAGAACTGTAATTAGTTTCTCAGTCTGGCTTAGTATGTGTATGAATTTTAGTAACCTTAGTCTTCAATCTACGTATAATATGTAACCATCATTCTTTCTGTGAAGAAATTCATACCAAAATTTATCTTGGGATTCTTGAACTAATCATTGCACTGTTGACAGCAGTTCCCTACTGTGTGAAAGGGTCATAGACTCAGTTTGAAAGATAATTAAAAATGTCAAAAGTGCATTAGCATTCTTCATCTGTATGTCCATAAGCAAAGTTAATTTCCCAAGTCAGTCAAATTTCAAGCATTCACAATCATGGTACAAAAGGGCCTAAAGCAGGTGACAGTCATTGATGAAGCCAGGGTATAGAGGTGAAAGGGTGAGGGAGGAAATGGTAGAACCTTGAAATTGAAATTCCCAAGAAGTTTCCATATGTGTATGTGTGCAAGTGCGTGTGTGCACGTGTGTGTGTGTGTATGCGTGTGTGTGTGAGAGAGAGAGACAGAGACAGAGAGAGAGCATGCAGTTTCCTGAAAAGCACCAGTGAGCAAAACCATCACTAGATTCCTACAGAGATGGTGATAATTTAGTAGAAGGTTTAAGAAGAAAAGGGAGCCTTTTAGGTATACTTGGTATTCATGAAGAAATCCAATTTCACAATATATATTTTAGCAACTAAAGAGAGATGGATTGCCTGGGTGCCTCAGTCGGTTAAGCGTCTGACTCTTGATTTCTGCTCAGGTCATGGTATCATGGTTCGTGGGTTCAAGTCAGGCTTTGCACTGACTGTGGAATCTGCCTGGGATTCTCTGTCTCTCCCTCCCACCCTGCCCCTCCCCTGCTCATGCGTGTGCTCTTTCTCTCTCTCTCTCCCCAAAATAAATACATAAACATTTAAAAAAAGAGAGACTAAAAGAGAGATCACAAAATTTAGGAATTTTTGCAAAGAGTGGAAACAGATTTTTTCTTTCTTTCTTTTTTTTCTTGAAACGCATTTCCTGACTTTCTCTTGTGAAATTAAAATAGGAAAAATAAGCATCAAGGAGAAATAATGGCAGTGATGTCTGCCAGATAAAAAGGCACCTGGTTCTAAGTTCCATAGATTCACCAAGTTATATTTCTTCACAGGGAAACTTTCTCATATGGCTGGGAGTTTGCTGCGCATGAAGCTGGGCCTATTTCCTTATCTGGGAACACTACTGCTTGGGGCAAAAGTGTGTGTACATAAGAAAAACATGGTATCGTATATCATTAAGTTAAGCCAAAGATATGGCTTAGCCCCTGTGAGATCCTCGGTGTATAGATGAGATTCATGAGAAGGAGCTCTATCTCACTGATTTGAGCAGTGCTGTGTTCTGTGACTAAAGTGTGGGTGACTCAAACACACTCTTCCTATGGTTCAAGTCCTATAAAATATATACCCACACAGTCTTTTTACTTAGGGTTAGGTATATGACACATTGTATACTATCTTGAGGACAACAATTTCAACATGAAGTGATTTTATTTTGCTATTTTCTTTTCTTCCTTTTTGATTTTCCTATTACACTTATTCAAATTAGATTTCACTTGGAGAACTGGAAGCTTAACTCTCTTTTTATAGACTTAGCTTAATTTATTTGACCTACTTGACTCCCTGCTTTCAGTTTTAGTTTCCCAGGTAGCCATGTGAAAGACATTGAGGACTGTTTAACCTTAGATTTACCACGTGATTTTCTGAAATCATCACACCTACTGTTTTAGAGTCACGGTGAAAATGGGGCAGGGTTTCCCATTTCTAGACAGTTATTCATAGAACGATGGAGTAGTAAAAGCCTTTAGAGGCCACCTGTTTTCTTAGTTTGCCAGAAAGTTTTGCCTTCCTCAAACATTTTGGACAAGAGAACAACAAAGGCCAGCCTTGAATCAATTCTTAAACACATAATCATAAAAATCAATTGCCCTTCCTTCATCATGATATATGGGGGAGTTAGTACAGCATCTGGGTGCTAAAAACTGTGTCAATATACCTACAAAAGCTTTGAAAGCTTTGTGAAAATTTAATAGTGTAGAATCTATATGTAACACCATGTGAAAAATTGGGTAGTCAGTTAACTGAATAACTATTCTGGAAAAGTGATATTGCTAGGTCAAGCAAGTTGAGTTAAAATAACTAAGAATAAGAGTTGTATTTCCTTAACATTTAATAGACACATAGCCTAGAACTTTCTTTATTTTAGCCTTTCTTTTTCTTTTATTGAGTAGCTCTTGAGACTAAGTCATGATTGAAGAATGGTAATTAAATCATAGATATCTAGAACTGAAAGGGATATTGGAATAGGCTTATTCATTTCTCCTCAAGTAACAGATGATAAAACTAATAATTGAAAATGTTAGACACTTCAACCAAATTCACTGAGATAACTACTGAGTCATACCACAGCTCAGACATCACAAAGTAGCATGATAGAGTTCAAAAAATGAACTGAAGTCAGAGCAAGTAAGATGGTTCAGAGTTCATGGCTAATATGCTCCTAAACTTATTTGCAAATAAAATAGTAAAAGGAAATAATTTATAAATGAATCCTGGCTTGTTATTGACTGTGTTTGGTCAATCAGATTAACTTTTGACTGATTCACATTCTTTATGGTTGGTCAGAAGGGACTGTGGCTGCTCATTAAATAAGCAGGTCATAGATAGATGAAAAGTAAAGATGGTCAGGTGAATATTTGGACTAGTTTCAACAGGGATCTTTGAGTGTATCTTCATGGATTTGGGTGCAGCATAGCCAAATTTTGAAACAACAAAATTATACTCATTTATTAAATGCCAAGAAATCTGTTCATTCTTAGTTGTTTCTATTTGTCATAATTTGATAAATACATTAACAACATATTTCTTGTCACACTTACTTGGATATCTTAAATACGTAATCAGATCATCTATTCTTTAGAAGGCAGACTCAGAGGTTTTCTTGCCATCTCTTTTGCATATGGTTTATAATAATGCATTCGAGAATTCAGAATTTTAGAGTTAAGGGTTTAGAGATACTTTCTATACATACTTTATCCTAAAATATGGGTTGTAGCATTAAGGATGATAGAAATAATTTTGTTTGGCCAGCTTGGTATTTTATAGATATTTAACTTGTCTTCCATAGATTAATTGGCCATCTAAATCATATGAAAATAGAACTAAAATAGGAACAAATGTTTTATGTATTCTATCTCTTACATTTACTTTAATTCATCCACTATTTCACTTGTTTTCTTCCTTGTCATTTATTCAGAGGAATTGATAAGACATAAACATTGTTTCTCTGAAAAGTTTTTTTTTTTCCCTCCTTGTAGAAATGGCCATGGCTCATAGGATGCAATAAATCACAATCAAGCTATGTTAAAAACATTTTGGAGCTGGTAGAAACTTATGGATAATCTAATATATGAACATACAATATGAATAATAATACATAATGGTGTAGCTATCACTTTAGTTGGAAAGAAAAACTAGAAAAGTCACCAGCTCTTCACAGACTTAGAAAAACAAATCTATCAAGATAAGAAAATAGAAAATGATTAATGTTTGAAAGTAGATCATTCAAGTGAACCTTCTTAGAGTCACAAACATCAAAATTTTAAAGAACAAAATGGAATATTTAGTAAACATTTACTGAGAACTTATTATGCATGAGATACTTTGCTATATGCTATAAAACAGAGAACAAACAAACAAACAAAAAATCCACCACAATCCCATTTTAAATGTCATATTATAATCTAGGAGGTAGTAGGAGACCCATATAAATAAATATTTCTAAAAAGACAGTATATGATAAGTACCAGATGAAGATTGAGTAAAGTACTATGGAGTTCAGGCTTTGCCTTTTTTTCCCCCAACTCTTTGGAGAGGCATTTAATACAATTAAAATATTTGTTCTTCTGTGTAACACCTGTTGATATTTGAGAATGTATTGTCTAGGGTGGAGAGTGTAGCAAGATGAGGTCATGTATCAGAGACGTGGTGGCCAGAAGTACAAGGAAGAAAATTAGGAAAATGTAAAAGTAGTGGTGAATGTAGTCAAAAAGACAAAAACAGAGATCTGAAGAACCCAAGAAACAAAGAAGGAGGGATTGAACTAGTAGCACATGGGGAAAGTGGAAGGTACCTGTAGCATGGGCACAAAAGATGATTATAGGAATCTAGTTGAACAAGGCAACTGTCTAAGCTTTTTGTCTCGCCAAGGATAACAGCCAAATTCAGTAAACATTTTTGACATCTACTATGTACCAGAACTTCGTCCAGCCTTGAAGATCACAATCTAATAAGGCAATTTCCACCTTTAAGGAGGCCAAAATGACTGGATAATATCAAAGTGAAATTGGCTGTTCTAAAATTCAAAATACAAAATGAATAACATTATTTAGTAAAAAGGACAAAAATCACTTGGATTTCTACTGTCTACCAGGTTTACATGGCGAGAGGTCATAAAGTGCAAGCTTTCAGATCAAGACATGTGGATGCCTAATCTCTGTTTGTTATTCCTTCCTCTGGAGAATACAAATAAGAATGGTTCTGGGGCGCCTGGGTGGCTCAGTTGGTTAAGCATCTGACTTCGGCTCAGGTCATGATCTCACGGTTTGTGGGTTTGAGCCCCGCGTCCAGCTTTGTGCTGACAGCTCGGAGCCTGGAGTCTGCTTCAGGTTCTGTGTCTTCCTCTCTCTCTCTGCCCTTCCCCTGCTCACACTCTGTCAATCTCTCTCTCGAGAAATAAATAAACATTAAAAAAATTAAAAAAAAAAAAGAATGGTTCCTATGTAATAAATAACTATGTGGGTTGTTTATTCTTTTCTCACCGGTTGTTTATTCATCATGGTCCTAGTGTCTGAGATAGTATCTTGTCCAGTGGGCATTCAACAAATATTTGTTGAATAGAATTTTGGGAAAGATTAAGTGATATGATTTATGTAAAGTGTTTAGGCAGAGGAAACAGCACATAGAAATGCTATTGAATGTTAACTATTATCTTAAAACTAAAAACGCAGATTACAAGTGATGAAGTATTCCTGGATTCCAGCTGTGATATCTGTGGCTTGTGAAGAGAGAAATGTTTTGAGAAAATACAGATTTGGACACTGTTTAGTAAGGAAAAATTAAAAATCATTTTATTTTTTTTAACTATTGAGTTGCTAATTGGAAAAACTAATCACTTGTCCATTGATTTGCAGTGATTCTTCTTCGCAACTAAGCAAAGCCAGTAATATTTAAGTTCTCAGAGAATAATAACAAAATGAATTTTAAAAGAACATTTAATGAACTCTTAATAAAGAAAACACCTGACTTTTCCATTATGCCTTTCTTCAGAGAATCAGTAGACGTGGAGTCACATTTACTATTTGGTGGGCCAATACACCTTCAGATACTGAACATTTATTTATTAGCATCTTTCTATATCCAAAGAAATTGTATAAAGAATTCAAAGATAAGAGAACTCAGATGAGGCTCATAAACTTTACATACTGCCCTGTCAAGTTTAAAGGTAAAACACTAAACATGAAATAGTAATTAATCACAAGGGCAGACTAAGCTTTCCACAGAAACAGCAACAGTAAATGTACTTGTCATATAGCAGATGGACAAGGATGAGTTAAAAGTAATATCAAACATCAGTAATGGATTTACTATTTTTAAATTCTGCGTTTTGAAAGTGTTTACTACTCATATTTTATAAGTGAACAGATTGTGACCTAGAGATTTTAAATGACTAGGCAAATTCATAGAGTTTGAGGGTAGTAGGCAACCTGAAACAAATTTTCACATTTCTACTGCTTTAAGCCCCTATCGATGACCATTGTATTTACTTTAGAGTAGACAAGGTTGCTTCCATTCTGAAGGCTTTCCACCATGACATGCCACATCCCCAAAACAAGATATTCTTGTCTATTCTGAGACACTCAGTTTTTTTTCAAAGATAATAATTTATATCAAAAGTATCTTGGTTGATGGAAAGCATTTCTTTGTTCATTATATGGAAAAATACATAGCATATTATTATCTTTTCTTATATAATACATTAAGACTACTCTCAGTTTATCACCATCAATCTAATTACTAATTATTGATACATACACTGAGGCTTATCAAATGTTACCCTTTAATGATTAGCTACAAAAAGAAAACAAAGAGAACGAGGGGGAAAAAATCCTCCAAGTTCTTTTGTTGGTACTTGGTTCATTTATTTTGACAAGTGCAGTTTAATTTTAACAACTGGCTTAATCAGTCTTAATGCTGACTCACTCCAGGGAGCACTGAAGAGAACACATCAGCTTGAGGGCAGAAAAGGTCTTTGCTGCCTTGTGATAGAAGACAGAATGTTTACTGTTTCTGTGTCTTTGCTGATAGACTTTTCAAGACTAACAATCAAAACATTCACTGAGCACCTTCTATGTCTGTAGAGCTATGAGAATTGATGCTAGAAATATTTTCGTGATCTTTATTTTCCATGACCCAAATAAAATGTTAGATAATGAAAATTTATTTTTTCCCCTTTTTTCCAAGTTTGGACAATTCCCTAGTCCATTTCTGAAATTTACCTTATTATTCTGAGTTTGACAAGGGCTCCAAGTCCTTACTGATTTGAAGATATTTGCTCACTGTCTTCTATGGATGACAAAATAGAGTGTAATGCAATACTAAGGGGGCCATCACTCGAGATACAGAAAACAAGATGGTCTGCATTATTTCAAACTACAGAATGTCAACTAATATTGAAAATTAAATTTAGAGGTAACACTATTATAAAATGACACTAGTTGAGCATCCAGCTTCGGCGCAGGTCATGATCTCATGGCTTGTGGGTTCGAGCCCTGTATTGGGCTCTGTGTTGATAGCTCAGAGCCTAGAGCCTGCTTCAGATTCTTTGTCTCCATCTCTCTCTGCCCCTCCCCTGCTCATGCTCTGTCACTCTCTCTCTCTCTCTCACTTTCTCTCAAAAATAAATAAACATTAAAAACATTTATAAAATGACTCCAAATGTCAAAAACTTTGTTACTTGGTGTCAAGTCATGTCTCTAGAAACAAAAGGACAGACAGAAAAGCAGGCTGAGGGTAATGTGTAAACAAATAATAAATAAGTAAATGAAGTTAAAGAGAAATTTTTTTCTCTCAGGTTGGGGATAGAAAATGCCCACAAGATGATTTATCAATACAACGTGAAATACCGCAAGGCATAGAACGATTCTTAAACTTAAGGACCAATAAACTCATGTCTCAGTGCCTGGGGGAGGTGTGAGGGTGGATGTAGCAATATGGTCACATGATCACATGTTTATGGAACATCTGTGCTTTAATGATAAGATCATTCCACTACCACTTCCCCTCTGGCATACTTGCCACTGTGTTAGTGCCCTCAGAGTGACTGGAAATTACTGAAATCTGTCTAAGGGAAGTTGAGTTGGAAATACTCTCAGTTTGGCTCTAAAAAGGTATTCGTGTGGTTCACCGTTGTTTTCTTATAGCTAAGTTATTGCCAGCTGCCCTAACGTGTGACAGTTTTCCAGGAAATCTTCTACTTCCCACTGCATCACTTTATGTGACATGCTATCAACTCAGATTTCTGGTACAAGCCAGAAGTCATAGAATCAGGTGGGCATATTTTATGTCCCCAGTATCACATAGAGAGCTATGTGGGAAGTGAAATAAAAACAAGGTTTGTCATGTATGGAGCAAGAGGCTAGTCTGTGGAAAATTCTTCCAATAATCAGGCCAACAAATGTATAAGCCGACAGTTTTAATACTTAGTCAAAACAGAAATTCTCTCTTGTCATAAATATGCTCAATAATGTGGCATATACAATTATAAATGTATTACACAATAAAATTATTTTAATTTTTTTCTGTATGAAATTATTGTGTAGGAATTATTCTGACACCAAGAAGCAGATTGTAACAGAGAGTTTCAAAGCATAACAAGATCGTTAATTCAAATATTTTGAATAGAAATAATGACTAAGCTCTTGAATTATTTGAAAATACAATTAATAAAGACTGTAGCATTTAAACATATTAAAAAAATTTTTTTAAGTTTACATATTTCAGGAGTGCCTGGGTGGCTCAGTCGGTTGAGCATCCGACTCATAATTTTGGCTCAGGTCATGATCTCACGGTCATGGGATCAAGCCAATGTTGGGTTCTGCACTGAGTGTGGAGCCTGCTTAAGATTCTCTCTCTCTCTCTCTCTCTCTCTATTTCTCTGTCCCTCTGTCCCTTTCCCTCACTCATGCTCTCTCTCTAAAAAAACAAATAAATAAAAATTTAAAAATAATTTAAAAAATTAAATTAAATTAAATTTACATATTCATTTTCTTTCTAAATAATAAAATAAATGAATATACCCTAAAGCTCATTATATGCCACTAAATACAAATAACAACAAACTGGTTAATGAGTTATATCAATTAAAAGTGTATTCATTTTTTTCATTGCACAAGACAATGTTAAGTATTAAATTTTACACAGAAACTTGATATATATTTAAACATACTATTAAACACCAGTGGCCCTCAAGGTAATAACAATAACAAAAACTAGAGATTTATGGAAGATAAAGTTGGCTTCTAGCTCTTATGTTGAGGATTAAAATTTGAGCTAGGATTTCCTGGAGGTGTAGAATTTGTGTCAGAAGAAAAAATGTCACCAAGAAGTGAAAAAGTCATACTGAGAAAGACAAATACCATATGATTTAATTTAATATGGAATCTAAAAAACAAAACAAATGGATAAACAAACTAAAAGCAGAATCAGACCTATAAATACAGAGAACAAGCTGATGGTTGTCAGAGGGAAAGTGTAGGAAGATGGGCAAAATGAGTGAAGGGGAGTGGGAGATACAGGTTTTCAGTTATGGAATGAATGAGTCATGGGAATAAGAGGCACAGCATGGGGAACATCATCAATGATACTGTAATAGCATTGTATGTTTGAGCACAGCATAATGTATAGAGATGTTGAATCACTATACTCTACACCTGAAACTAATGCAACATAGTGTGTTCATTATACTCAAATAAAAAATTAAATGCTAGCAAAGAAAATGTAGACAAAGGTAAAAATGTTAATAAAGGTTAAAGTTGCTTCTGAAATGGAGGTAATTTGTCTAGAGGAGATGATTTGTTGATAAGGTATATTATATTAGTTAGATCTTAAATAATTTATATTATATTGTTTAGATGGTTTGGAGCCATTGAATATTGTTGAGAAAGATAATCACATAACTGGTGTTAATTTTATGCTTTTTTTATACTAATGACAGTACACATGACTGAATGACAAGCTGATATGAATATGAAGGAAAAGATTCATGTATTGGATGACTGAGTACAAAGGATTAATTTCAAAGTCACTTTCCTCCATTACATTGTATGATTAAAATTCACTTATGCAAATGACTTATGAAACTATATACGATATTTTAATTTTTGCCATCATTATTTAAAGACAAAATGTAGCTTCAATAATTTATTTATAAAAACTGAAATTTCTCTTTTGGTAGCTTGAACATCACTCATCTTACAAATAATAGTAGAAATGTGTTAAGAACTATAGTCAAACTATAGTTAAACTATATATGCTATAAAACAGCAAAACCATCATTTGCATGTTCACTGATAAATTTTTAGATTGAAAAGGAACTCCAAACTATTTTTCTTGTATTTATAAATAAATAAATAAATAAACCAGCATTGGAACATGTCAGATGTGCTCCAGCCATTATTGATTCTTTATGATGCTCCCTCTGCAAGGAATGATAAAAGGAAGGAAAAGATGGGAGTTTCAGAAAAAAGACTCTATGTTGATCCATTTAAAGATGTAATTTACAATTAATTATTAAAATAAAACTAGAGCAAAGTGATTCAATAATTGACTAATTGAATTTCTATTCCTATAATGATTCATGTGTCCAATAAAACAAAGCACCATTTTTTGAGCAAGATTTATTCTTACCCCTTTTAAAGTTTGAAAAATTTTTCATCAGTCTTTTTCTTTCTAATTTCTATAACTTTTGTTGCTACAATTATCTAATAATTCTTATGAGAATTAAATATTAAATATTTTGCTTTCTTAATATATAGTTAAGATTGTTTGCATGACTAACATATATTCAAAATACACATTTAAAGACATCTACTAGGTCTGGTGAAGCAGACTGATTTTCTCATAGCCTCCCATTATGTACACCTCTATGTATTTGTTATTTGTTTTTTTTTTTAATTTTTTTTTCTTCAACGTTTATTTATTTTTGGGACAGAGAGAGACAGAGCATGAACGGGGGAGGGGCAGAGAGAGAGGGAGACACAGAATCGGAAACAGGCTCCAGGCTCTGAGCCATCAGCCCAGAGCCCTACGCGGGGCTCGAACTCACGGACCGCGAGATCGTGACCTGGCTGAAGTCGGACGCTTAACCGACTGCGCCACCCAGGCGCCCCAGTTATTTGTTTTGTTTCTTTACTTCTTTTCACATTTACTCAAAGTCAGGGATCACCATCTCTTCTTACACAAAGCAAAAACATTTTGTTCACCTCTTAGTTCTTTGTCATAGCTATTTTTATTCTCTTGCTTTATACAATATAGAATTCACACAATACTCTCCTAATAAGTGCTATTATTCTAGTTATTTATATATAACACTAACTTAACAAGTACATTTAAAAGTTAAAATATCAGTTGGGGTGTCTGAGTGTCTCAGTTGGTTAAGTGTCCAACTTCAGCTCAGGTCATGATCTCACCGTTCATGGGTTCGAGTCCCGCATCAGGCTCTGTGCTGACAGCTTGGAGCTTGGAGCCCGCTTAGGATTCTGCATCTCCCTCTCCCTCTGCCCCTTCCCTGCTCACACTCTGTCTCTCTCTCTCTCTCAAAAATAAATAAACACTAAATTAAAAAAAAAAGTTAAAATATCAGTAATTTTGTAAGATTGATATTTTGACCCTTTCTTTTTATTACAGTATTTTCTGAATGACAAAACCTAAACAAACGCCAAAATCACACACACTGGATGTGTGTTTATTTAGACTATGTATCATAAAAAAAAAAATGACAGCCAAGATGAATACAACAAAAATCCACCTACTAGATAAAAAGAAACAGCCTGATTTCTTCTAGTGGGCATGTAGCTTGTTTTTAGACACCATACTAAAGAGAAGTGATTATCATCACATGAATGTAATTTTAAAAAATCCTCAGGGGCTCCTGGGTGGCTCAGTCAGTTAAGCGTCCGACTTCAGCTCAGGTCATGATCTCGCGGTTCGTGAGTTCGAGCCCCGCGTCGGGCTGTGTGCTGACAGCTCAGAGCCTGGAGTCTGTTTTGGATTCTGTGTCTCCCTCTCTCTCTGACCCACCCCTGTTTATGCTCTGTCTCTCTCTGTCTCAAAAATAAATAAATGTTAAAAAAAATTTTAAAAATCCTCAAATGCTCAATGTGATCATTTACACAATCTAACTCATGGCTATAAAGACACAGTAGAATTTCTATAATTCAATTGTCTCATTTCTAAGTGGTAAAACATTTTTATTTTAATGATCAATATTTTGAGGTAATTAATAGCAAATGATCTATTCCCCATTTTGTCTCTCTTCTTAAGAAATATTAATAAACATAATATCTGATGTATTTTAAGTTCCTGGTTCTTCTACAGGTAAAGTTTAATATCAATTACAGTTTTTAATTCATATACAATAAATAGTACTGATTTTCCTTTTGTGATTCTACAATACCTATAAGTCTTTCATCCTTCTTTAAATTTTCTGCATTCTTCTAACCTCTAATTACATGAACTCAAGAAGTCAGGTATAAAGCAATCCAATAATATGAGAACTATCTTCTGTGACACATCTTTGCAAACTATGTCCACTGTGTACTCATCCAGATTTCAATATTATGAGGAATTCACACATATCATTAAATGAAATTCCTGACTTCAAGGAACATGAAATCCTGACTTAGCATGGAGATAGGAGAGCTATTGCTTCTGAAGGCCATAGTGTGAATGGCTAGACAAGAGACAGAGCCTTGAATCCAGCTTTGTGCTGAGCACAGAGCCTGCTTAAGATTCTATTTCCTTCTCCCCTCCTCTTCCTCTCTTCCTCTCTCACTCTCTCTATCTTAAAACACACACACACACACACACACACACACGCGCGCGCGTGCACACACACACGCACATGCACTACACGCACATACACACACATACACACTAAATCTGTCTGAGTAGGATTTCTAATCTGTATCTCATTTACTATCGACACATTTTAAGTGTTAGTGTTCATGTATTTAATATAAAACTCCCATGGATCATCAATAAACTTTAGTTTCCTGTCTATGACAGAATTTGCATGTTGATTTCCCTAACAGGAAGACAGGAACATTCAGATAATGCAAAATACTGGAAGTGAGACATATTAAATTCATGCCAAAAATGCTATTGGAGTTAATTTGTTATACCTGATTCGATATATTGGGATTGTTTGAAGTAAACTCACAGTAAGTCAAATCATTTGGAAAAAAATATAAAATAAATTAGATCATACATATGGAAAGTATGATCTTGTAAACAATTCATATTTACAACAGTGTGCACTGCCTGATTGCCAAGATGCAGGTGAGATTTATGTATCCTCTTTGCACTTATCTGTTGTTTGTGAGTATATAGATTTTGAAAGTAATCTTTCTTCCCTTTGTTTTCATAAAATAAAGAGAACCATGATGGTTCGTATCACATCAATAAATATCACTTTCCTAATGGTTAATCAAGATTCTTAGTTCTGAGTCTATGATATAAATGAAAAGTGAGGGAATATATTTTATAATCCATTCCACATATGGTTCTGTGGCACTTTTATTTTAAAACCTCTAATATTGAGTTAAATTAATAGTTTAACTATGTATACAGAGCTGTGACTATTTTATTTAAAAAGGTGGTTTTACTGACTATTTTCTTGCAAAATTTGCTTATTTAGGTATAAATCAAATGGCAAATTTCTATAACTGTCTATTCATGTACAAGTAAGGAACATTATTGTCCCATGGTGTAATAAGGAATTTGGCTTTGCCCAAAGAGAGATCTGTCCTTTGTCCCTGGCTAACCTAGAAATCCTTGAAATTTCCCAATGGATAGGAATGTCTTTGTTATTCGTGGTAGGCATCTGGAACTATACCTGAAGGCTTATGCTAACAGGGTGATTGAGGCCCCTAGGCCACATGCTATCAGTCAGACTTGTGGATAGGATGGGGAGGGCATTCGAGATTGAGTTCAACCAAAGATGCAATGACTCAATCAGTCATGCCTGTGTAATAAAGCCTCACTAAAACTCTGGTCACCAGCGTTCAGGTGAGCTTGCCTGGGTGGCAATGCTTTGTGTGTTTACTCATATACTGTAGATGGGAGAAAGTAACATAGTCTGTGAGTACACAGGAAGAAAGTGACCAGAAACTCCATGTTTGCTCTTGTAGACTTTGTCTTTTCCTTTGTTTGCTTCTAACTTGTATCCTTTTCCTGAAATAAACATAACTGTGAGTATAATAGGTTTCAATGACTTCTGTGAGTCTTCCCAGTGAGTTATCAAACCTGAAGGTGGTTTGGGGGAAAACCCAAAACTTAATAGTTATTATTAGAAGTCTTGAACAGACTTGGCCTCTTAGTCTTGTAGTTTGGTTAACTTGGGGTACCTGCAAAGCTAAACTGTGTAGCGGGCAATTCTTTTTCTTTTTCTTTTAAATATATTATAATTGAATGAGTAATCAAGGTATGAATATAATTCTATATTTACATTTGTGTAGAACCAATTGGTAGCTCCTGTAATGTAATAATTCAGTATTTTCAACTGATTGATTTCTAAAATAATGTACTTGATTTTCTTTTATGAAAGTATTTTCACACATTAAAAAATCCAACTGTTAAATATTATGTGTAAGGACATCATTTATAATATCATTGTTTAAAAATAGTATGGGTGTAATAATTTTAATTAGGAAAACATCTAAAATTTTAGTCTTGTCTGTGTAGCCAATGCATGTTTGTTTGATCCACTAGTTTATTTTTCATGATGATGCACTGTTATCTTTACTAATACTCTCATGAGACTGCCTGACTTATTCTTAGAAGGGTTCTGAGGGTGACTTAGGGGTAACAAATTCTGCTAATTATATTTACCTCAAACAGATGACACGTTAATAAGATAATTAAAATAAGGAATTTTTAGATGAAATGTGAAGTATTTCATAAGCATTGAGTGATATCCTGACATTAGTGACATAGTGAAATACAGACCCTGGCATGAAGATAGTGTTTCTAAAAGCCGCTTGGAAAAATAACACCATACATTTAGGTGCTACTGGCTACCAATTTAAGAAATTTGAGAGCATTAGACTTAGAACACACCAGAAAGTAAGAAAATCTTTCATTCTTTGTTATTTTACTTTTGAACTCAAAGCTGGTATACTTTTTCAGTAGTCAAAGCAAAATATTTTTATTTTTGAATGATCAAAATTTCCATCCCATAGTGGTTTTTAACAGTTTAGATGGTGATCTTCAAATCCTTGTAGTGAGAAAAAGACAAAATTGCTTAGATGGGAAGAGTTCCAGAAAATGAGCTACAATACTTGACCCAGTGTCAAGCTGGAGTCTGGCTGCTTTTTTCCCCACTTTAATGATGCTAACATTCAGTTATGATGGAGACAGAGAATATACTTCTTTACAGAGACCTGTTGTTCAGTATCACAAATCCTAGATGTTATGCAAGAGGATGAATGACCTAGCAGGAAAAAAAATTTAACCCTGCTGGCGTCTAGCCAAAAAGCGGCCTAGTCCATTAATATCGACAACTTGTAAGTTTCTGATTTCTGAAATGAGAATACAAAAGGCTCGAGAGACATATTTTGATAACAAACAAACACCTTTTCTAAAGTGAGAAGAAATTACTAGAAGGCAAAATAAGTTGGCTGTATAGTATGTGAAATAAAATGTTTCCTTTTGAAATAAAATTTTCCAAATATCAATGGTATGGTGAAGGATCAGTGATTTTCTGTTAGTTAAAATTAGTATTTAAAAAATCTTGCCAAACATGGCAAGAACTATAGCAGATGGAGGTAAGATGATGCAGAAACTTCTGCCTAAGCTCTTGGATACATTAGCAAATAATCAAACATTTCAGAAAAATTGAAATATGTTCTGGTAAGAGATGTGGAAGAATGCCAGTTTCTAAAGAACAGCTAGGTTCTTTTCAGAGAAGGAAAACATATGAAAGAATTATTATGGTATTTTCCCTGGCACATGTGGTTTTAAAAATGGACTTCCATCTACTATGATAAAACAGACCATATAAAACATAAAAAGAGTGGGCTAATAAAAATAGAAAATATATCATAACACTTGTGGAGACAGGTTTTAAAAATTATCTTTAAGTTATACTTTTGCTATTACCAACTCTGTTTTTCTTATTACATATACCAATTTTCCGCTCACTAATGAAGGTAGCATATTTTTGAGTAATGATTTCTGTGCATAGTTTTTATCTGTTTTCTGGTTATTTTTAATTTTGTGTTTTGCTTTGCTGTTACTTTTTTAAGTTGCTGACATGCCATCAATTATTACTTGTTTTGCTTTCCAGACAAACAATGCACTTATTTCCCAGTCCCCAAAACTTTTTCTCATAACACAGAACGAAGATCTTTATTCCATGAGTTTTTACAGAAGAATAACATGATAAATGAGTATTCCTGTAAACGCTAATAACAGATACACTTTTCTTGCAATGCACTATGTAATATATGAAGCAATTACTATATTTAACAGTGAAGTATTTTAAAAGCATGTTGAATTTTTCTATAAGACCAGACTAAAAATGGTATGAATGAAATCCTTTTCTAATTAACACATTAATATTTCATATTATAAATTCTCTTCAACAGCCTAGGAATCTGCTGGCAGAATTTGGAAAAAAAAAAATAGCAACCGTACTTCATAAACACATTACTTGAAGAACTAAATACTCTTCTGGTCGTTAAAAGATTTGAAAAGCAGCCCTAAGAACAGATTTGAAAACAGGAAGCCAAAGCAGGAAGGGAGGGAGTTGTTTTTTCCATATTCTCATAATGTTTGCAAAATGGCACTAACAACTTCCAAAAGAGATTTTTGGATCTTGTTTTTCATTGGGAAATGGCTTGTAGTTTGGAGAAAACCAAAGTCATCTGATGAAATCAATAATTGTCATTATTGCTGAATTTGAAAATGTGTAATGTTTGGGCTTTGAAGCACTTCTAAATCACACTATGCCTCATCTATCTGGACATGGATTGACACAGAAAATTTTAATTCCCAGAAGGCCCACTTTAACCAGCCCCCCCCCCCCCCACTGATATCTTACATTTCCCCTGGACACACTGTCACAGCTAATGTTTTACTTAATGAAAAATTTTGACAATAACTACATTTTCAGTTTCGATAATAATCAGTGTTAGTGTAATAAAAAATAACAGTCTTTCTTGTTATTTAATAAATAAATCTTGAAAATAACAAGATTTTTCAATCATTATTGACTAATGTTGTTTCTCTCTGCATCTCTTACCTAACAAAAAAAGGAAAGTGGTCAGTATTCACTTTCAGAAATCTGGTTACTGAATTGTCTAAAGAAATGGTAAAAGTTAAAAAAAAAACACCTGAATATATTGAGAAGTTAATAACCTCATGAAAAAAAGAGGAAATAGTGCAAATGATTTCAAAAACAATTAGAGAATATTTGGCGTGATTAGTTTTTCAGTAAATAGAACACAGGTACTAATATAGAATTCTTTAGAAATTAAAATAAGTTTCCAAACTTTCTTGCACATTTTCCACAAAAAATACTTTTAGCTGATAAGCACTAGGAAAGCTATTCATCTCTTAGATGAGAAAATGTTTCGTTTATTCTCAATAGTGAATTATGGTAGCTTGGACGGGGAAGAACCAACCATACACAGAGTAAATGAACCTCAAAGTCATCATATAGCTATACAATAGTGACATAGATTTCTTATTAATGATTCTTAAGCTTACAACTTCCCTTAAATAGAAATTTTTTTCCCACATGCAGGCTGGAGAAAATAGGGACTGTCTAAAAAGGACTTTCATTAGCCTTGGGCTTCCTGGTTGTAATCTTCCTTTCTAATATTATCCTATTATCCTTAAAGGAAATTGCCTCTCTTTTGCTGTCTGTAATCTTGATGGAAGGGTATTTTCTAGCTCCCTACTATCACTGCCCGCCTTTCACCTTTGAAGCCAGGTGGACTTGTCCTTTCTCCACTCAACCACTTGAGATAGCCCCTGCCAGGTATGTGACCAGCTGACAATGGAGTTCTTATCAGTGGGGACTACTGCATGGGAGGAGTTAGTGACAATGACAGAGACTAACCAGTCAAGGTAAGCTGACCAGTCATTCCTCTCAGAGATGGCTATTTTCTCCATGTTCTTTGCATCTTAGCTCTCAGGCACTTTCTTTTTTTTTTTTTTTTTTTTTTTTTTTTTTTAATTTTTTTTTTCAACGTTTATTTATTTTTGGGACAGAGAGAGACAAAGCATGAACGGGGGAGGGGCAGAGAGAGAGGGAGACACAGAATCGGAAACAGGCTCCAGGCTCTGAGCCATCACCCCAGAGCCTGACGCGGGGCTCAAACTCACGGACCGCGAGATCGTGACCTGGCTGAAGTCAGACGCTTAACCGACTGCGCCACCCAGGCGCCCCATCTCAGGCACTTTCTTAATTTCAACAGTCCACAAGATTGGATTCCCAGACTCTAATCCTGCCACCTTCCCAAATATTTTTTTTTTTCCATTTCTTATCAAAATACCTTTTTTGCTTATGTCACTAGAGTTGATTCCTGTGTATAGGAACGCTAATTATTGACACTAGAGTTGACTTATCTTTAGGCACTTTTTATTCTATTGAGATTTTTTTGAAAGTGATCCATATTATTTTGTTTTATGAGACCTGTACTATTTGTCCTATAATTTTACCTCTTTGATTTTTGTTCCAAGATACCAATGACTGTACATAATATTAATAATATTTCATTACACTTGAACATAATTTTTGAATTTTAAATATATTTATATGGAACAGCCATAAAAAAGGATGAGATCTTGTCATTTGTGACATGGATGGACTTAGAGGGTATTATGATAAGTAAAATAAGGCAAACAGAGAAAGTTAATTACAACATGATTTCATTTCCATGTAGAACCTAAAAAAAAAAAAAAAAAAAGAACAAAACAAATAGATAAACAAACAAAAAGCAGAATCAGACCTATAAATACAGAGGACAAACTGATGGTTGCCAGAAGGAAGGGGGCTGGGAAGATGGTTCAAGTGGGTGAACAGGGAGATACAGGCTTGCAGTTATGAAATGAATAAGTCACATGAATGTAAGGTACAGCACAGGGAAAATAATAAATGATATTGGTAATAGTGTTGGATGGTGACAGATGGTCACTACACCTGTTGTGAGCATAGCATAGTGTATAGAGAAGTTGATCACTATGTTGTAGTCCTGAAACTAATGTAACATTGTGTGTAAACTACATGCAAATGAAAATAAATAAATAAACAAACAAACTTATAGGTAAATTGTTTTATCTTATCTGATGATCATAAAAGCCAAATTTTCAACACTTCTATTTTATAGATGGCCTACCACTTACTGAGGATAAGCAGATTTCTAAATGTAAACAATAAATGCTAGAACTGTAAACTTCATATTTGTTGTTATTTACCATATAACTCACTGCCTCCCATCATTGTACGGGCTAATTAAAGAGCAAGAGGGTAGAACATGTTACTATGTATTAGTAATACATACATAGTAATACATGTTACTATGTATTAGTAACTGCAATTGGTAGTTGCAGTCACCAATTCCAACATGTGTATATGTGTGGGAGCGTTCCCCCCACACCACCAAGCATAGGATACCCGTTGGATGCCCTTCAATTCAACTCAGTTCTGACACTATTTACCAGGATATAGCATCAGAGTCCACCAATCTCAAGGCCTGGTTATTACCTGTGTTTCTGTAAGCACAAAGAGTTAGGGGTCCCCAGAAAAAGAAAGAGACATAGCTTTACTGACATGAGAAAAGTGTTTTGCCCCCTGGACATCTTGTGACAGAATGTAAGAACAAACAGCCACTATCAGGCAGGAGATAGTAAATCATATTCAAAAGTGAAGACTGACCTCATGCATATTGTTTTTTTTTTTTTTTAAGTTCATTTCTTTATTTTGAGAGAGAGATCAGGAGAGGGGCAGAGAGAGAGGGAGAGAGAATCCCAAGCAGACTCGATGCTGTCAGCACAGAGTCCAATGTGGGGCTTGAACTCACCAACTATGAGACCATGACCTGAGCTGAAATCAAGAGTGGAAGGCTTAACTGACTGAGCCACCCAGGTGCCCTGACCTCACTGATATTCTTAAGTTATCTTTGTAGGATCTAAACCCTTTAAGTACACAGATACCAGACTAATTGGAGTCAGAGAATTGATGATGCTAACCCTTGCAGGTCCTCATGACTTTGACCTGGACTCAGTCACCTTAAGATGACTTTTGCCCCAATTACATGCTGTATTCCCCATTGTGCAAGCCACTTCATGAATATGCATACACACTTAGCTTAAAATTTCCCCAGTGTTGTTGGAGAGACACTACTTCAGGAAATATCCCAGTACTTTCCTTTGCTTGTTGCAGATAAAACCTTTTTTTTCCTATTCTTTGGCTTGGTTGTGTCTTTTGGCTTGACACCCACTTTTGACCCACTGGCTACAAACTGGAGGTTCCAACAACCCTCTACAACTCTGGATGCCAACCAGACATCCAGGTTGTTACCTATACTTCTGACCAACTGGTAATATACCAGAGGTTTCCACAAACCCCTCCTTGGTTTCAATTAATTTGCTAGAGCAGCCCATAGAACTCAGAAAACCCATCTACTCACTAGATTGCAGATTTATAATAGATATTAAAGGATACAAATCAACAGCAGATGAAAATGATGAAGTCTCAAACTTCTGTCCTTGTGGAATTTGGGGCCTGGCACAGTGGCACATGGAAGTGGTCTGATTCCCCTATCTGGAAGCTCTCAGAACCTTCCCCATTTGGGTTTTTATGGAGGCTTCATAACATATACATGAGTGATGAAATCACTGGCCATTTGTGATTGATTCAATCTCTAGCCTCTTTCTCATCTTGGGAAATCAAGGCATGAAACTGAAAGTTCCAACCGTCTACTTTTGGTTTGTTCCCCTGGCAACCAGCCCCCATCTTGAGGTGCTTTCTGAAAGTCACCACATTAACATAAACCCAGTTGTGGAAAGGGTCGTGTTATGAATAAAAAATTCCCATTTCAACTTTATGGCTCTGAAGTGATTTTAGGTACTGAGGACAAGAGACCAAATAAGACAAAGACATTCTTATTGCTCTTATTGGTCAGGAAGTCCCAAGGGTTTTGAGAGCTGTGAATAAGGAATCATACGAAAAAAAATTTAAATGACCAAATATTATTTCTTATAATATTTAATATTGTACTATGAAACAACGAAATAGGAAAAAATAGGGGGAAAGTCCATAGGGATTGTTTTTGGATCACTGGTTTAAAATTGTGTAGAATGGAATTGTATCAAGGATTAATCAAGATTAAGTATCAATAAGAAATATACGATGGTATCTATTTCACATTTTAAGGGACCTAACAGAAATCTCACTGCAGTCTGGGAATCTCCTGATATCAGTGTCTTTTGCTGGGACACCCCCTCTGGATAAATGTGGGAGGCGTTTTAAGGATTCTGGCCACTCGAGTCTCAAACTTCCTTTCTATCATTGACCTCCTGGCTAGACCCTATTCACTGTGTCAAGGGTAGTATAGCTGAGTGAATATTAATGGACAGTGGCTAACACAAAGTAGTATTTTAACTGAATTTGTTTAACAACTGACTCATCTTTGTAAGCTCTCAAATAATATTCAAATAAAAAGCACATAACCTATGTCTTCAAGGAGCCTCCTTTCTAAACAATTGCCAAGACATAAGGAGAAATGAAAGGTGTGACAATATCTATGTGAATCAGAATTATATTTGGATTTATGAGGTCAATTATGCACCTGCTATTTCTATTTGAATGAGCTTACACAGGAAAATGTATGAATAAGCTGAACTTATGGTGATGAGCAGAGGGGCAGATAAGGTCAGAAGGAGCACAGTGATCCATGGTGGCGAAGAGTCAACAGGTCTGAAAGGCTAATGGATATAAAGAAGCTCATAACATTATGTACCCAGCACCACGCTCTAAAGACCTTGTGCATTGTGTGAAAGGTGACTGCATCGCTGGACGAAATTCCAAGTGGAGCAGTGCCCACCGACTCTCCTAAGGGAACATTGGAACTTTTGGTCAAAGGACAGGCCAGTGAATTCTGGAGGAAGAGAGCATTAAAGCCTTAGAATATTTTTGTTCTAAAGGGTATACAGTCTAGTCATATTGTATTGTGCCTAGTGATATTGTATTTCTCATATTTATTCTAGTATGATCTGCTATTTGAGTGATGTTTTTCTCTCTGAATTATGGAAAACTTGGAGCCTTCTTGACCAAATTACTGTAAATAATGACAAACTTTTGGGACCTTACCTAATGATACTCAAATACGACAAAACTCAGCTCTGAGTGAGGAAGAGGAACACCTACAGCAGCCAAAACTTATATTAATTTTTTCCTCCTGCCTGAATTGTACCTGCTCACTATCTTCACACTACTTATCTTTTCTCTCCAGGGCTGAACTTAGCCTCTCACTCTGTGCTTGCTTATCGCTATCATGATGTTCAAAGAGCAGGCCACTGGAGGCAGGAATGTGGTCAAACAGTAACCACGCCACGTCAACTTATAGTAGTGCTAGAGTAACATAAAACAGTTCCACAGAGCTGTGCAATTTTTGACCTGGATTTTTTAAAATAGTACATGATACTGATTTCTTTGCTTTTACTCTGTGGTGAGCTCTAGTGTCTGGAAAGAACCTTTCTCTGTTTCTCTTTGGTCTTGGCCTCTGTTTATCTAAACAGCAATAGATTATTAGAGGTGAGGTTTTGAGCATTTGTTGTTCATGTTCTCACAGCCATGTCTATAGGGAATTAAGGAAAAACAATGCCTTTTAAGTGTTTAATTTTGTTTTTGTTTAATTTTGTAATTTTGTTTATATGACCCAGACTATAGGTTCAATCTTGATTAATAATTAGAATTGTGGATATTGTTTGTCATAAGAAAACATAGTAGGTAGGATAGCTATGCTAGTTTAGGACACTTCTGCTCATTACTTGTAGGTGTTAATTTTACTTCAATCCAAGAATCCAGCTGTCAGATTTTACCACTGCAATATGGATATATTGTGTTCTTTCAGTTTGTGACACTATTACATGGTATTTTCATCAGTGGACCAAGAGATAATTGAATAATTCTTTGGTCCAGCCACTCCTTGACATATTGAAATTATGAAGGAAACATACATTCAATGGACCATAGGCTAAAAAAAAAAAGATGTGGGGCGCCTGGGTGGCGCAGTCGGTTAGGCGTCCGACTTCAGCCAGGTCATGATCTCGCGGTCCGTGAGTTCGAGCCCCGCGTCGGGCTCTGGGCTGATGGCTCAGAGCCTGGAGCCTGTTTCCGATTCTGTGTCTCCCTCTCTCTCTGCCCCTCCCCCGTTCATGCTCTGTCTCTCTCTGTCCCAAAAATGAATAAACGTTGAAAAAAAAATTAAAAAAAAAAAAAAGATGTAAATCCCACTTGATTAGTAGCTATACTTGTGTTCCAAATCCTAGCTGATTGGTCTTTGTTCATAGCAGTAAGTGTCCTAACCCCCACGATGCTAAATGACTGACCTTTTCTTCACCCTGAACTCAAACCAGATATTAAGATCTTGCCACCTTGCAATCACCTCTAGGATGAAAGGGACCATAGTGCTGAGAAAACAAATTGACATGAAAGATAATGAAAAACTGAGTTACATTATGTTTGTACATATATACATAGGTACATATATACATAATATATACATTTGTACATATATACATATGTAAAATATATTTTATGATCATTAAATTTGAAGAGTATATCATATATAACTTATAATGCTTTACATGTATGTGGTGAAAGATGAGTGAGATGAAGGGCAGAGGAGAAACACCTTAAAAATACAATGACCATCACTACAAAAGCATAGTCAAATCAAGGTCAAAGAATGAGATCGATACTATTAGTGATTCCTTCTCCCAGGACTTAGTCAATTAAGCAGATACTGCATTAGAGTTTCATTTATTGAGCTAGAATTTATTTTTAAATCTAATAATTCTAGCCCTAAATTTTTCTTATGTTATTTTTGATTTTTTTTAATTGAAGGGCAACAATGATGAAGAAAAGTGTAAAACCTGTGAGTGCACATTCTAGTAACTTTATAAAGTTACTACATTCATATGACCACCACCAAGATTAAGAAAGTAAGATAATATATGACCTCAGGAATCCTTCCTTGTGCCTCTGTACTCTCAAAACCCCTCCTACCATAAGTAACCGCTATTCTGCTTTTAAATGCAATAAATTAAGTTGGTCTGTTGTTGATCTTTATAAATTGAATTGCACTTATACTGTTTTTTTTTTTGCTTGGTATATGTGATATTCTTGCATGTTCTTACAAAACAATGTTTCACTCATTTACATTGCCATATAGTATTTCATTTTCTAAACACACCACAATTGTTTTGTTTACTTCACAGGTGATGGACACAGATAGAATACAATTTAGAACTATTATAAATACCGCTATTAGGAACACACTTGTACATGTCTTTGGAGGCTCAAGTGTACTCATTTCTATTATGTGAATATAGAGAAGTTAAATTCATAGGTCAAACATTACATACATGTTTAGCTTTAATATTTGTAACCAAATAGTTGTCCAAACTGACTTTTCCAGTTTACATACTCACCACCAGAGTATGGGAGTTCCAGTTGCTCTACATTAACAGTATTTGTTATCATCTTTTTTTAATGTTAGTTTTTCTGGCAGGTGTGCATTGATAATTTGCAATTTTAATACAAAGAAACTTTAACCAATGCCTAAGTCAAAAATATCCTTCCATATTATCTTCTAAAAGAGTTACTGTTTTACATTTCAACTTTCATTCCTTTATCCATGTGAAATTTGTATTTATATAGTTGGAGAGGTAAAGGTCAAGATTATTTTTTTCTTAATGTTGATATCAACTTGGCCTAGCACCTTTAATTTGAAAGACCATCATTTTGTCACTGCATTTGAAGTATTAAATGTTATAAATCTAGTTACAAATATATTGAAAATTTCTTGTTTGAATCTTTATTTTGTTATATCACTCTATTTTTCTTAATTACTACCTTATTGTTTTTCTTACATTAGCAATATAATAAGTCATGATACATGATACAACAAATTTTCCCAATTTGTTACTCTATTGGCATTTGCAATTCCATATAAATTTAAGAGTTACTTTGCCAATGGAAAACACTGCACTATTTAAATTGTTTTTGCATTGAAAATCTATATGTATTTAAAAGGATTTAACAACTTAATGATATTGTGGATATGGATAAATAGAGGTCTGGAAATCTGTTATCACATTAGTTCTTAGGTTTTTGATATCTGTTAGATTAATTACTAGATATTTGATGAATAATTATTTATTAAATATACTGTTTGTTGCTCACATGTAGAAATAAAATTGGTATTACTATATTGGTCTTATATACAATAAATTCTCATGTTCAGTTATTTATTCTAATAGTATATCTACAGATTATTTTTTTTTTTAATTTTTTTTTTTCAACGTTTTATTTATTTTTGGGACAGAGAGAGACACAGCATGAACGGGGGAGGGGCAGAGAGAGAGGGAGATACAGAATCGGAAACAGGCTCCAGGCTCCGAGCCATCAGCCTAGAGCCTGACGCGGGGCTCGAACTCACAGACCACGAGATCGTGACCTGGCTGAAGTCGGACGCTTAACCGACTGCGCCACCCAGGCGCCCCTATCTACAGATTATTTTGAATTTTCTTCTTAAACAATCATATAGTACCCAAACAATGATTTTTAAAACATTATCATATCCTTATGCTGTTTATTTTATACTCTCCTTAATGCATTAGCAAGGTCTGACTAGTATAGTGATGAATAAAACTATTAATAGTGGTCATCCTGTTTCATTTCTAAAGGTGGGAGGGGGGAAGCTGTCATCACTTCACTATTAAAGTATGCATTCCATATTTTTCTTGCAGGTTTTTACTTTTATCAAATTAAGACAATTATCTTAACTTTGTTGTAACATTGATTAATTATCATAGGTCAAACCAGCTTATTCCTCAAGTTAATCTAAGATATTGTGATATTGTGATATAGTAATATTGCTATATTATTTGCTAATATTTATTTAGATTTTTTTCATCTTTATGTTTCATGCATCTTTGTTTCATCTTTCTTCATATTATTTTTGTTTAGGCCTGAATTCTGTCTTTATTTTAATGTTAGGGATTGAGATTATGTCTATTTTATAACTTAGTTTATGGATCACTCCCTTTTTGTATTTTCTGGATGAATTGTATACGATTGATATTATTACTCTCTAATATTGAGAAGAATCTTCTGGTGATACTAGATGGAAAACAAGTGGGACTTTTTTTGTGAGATTATTAAGTTATTGACTATATCTCTTTAAGGGATAGAGGACAATTCAAATTTTCTATTTCTTCTTGAGGCAATTTTAGGGAGGAATATTTTATAAGAAATTTGTTCATTTCCTTTAACTTTCAATTCTATTAGGCAAAGAGGTATTCACACCCTTCAGGTGTCCCATATCTGTCATCTTCATAGCAATGTTCCTTTTTCATTCCCACTACTAACATTACATTTTTTCTTTTTTTTTTTTTTTAACTTTTTCTAAGGCTTATCCAACCAACTTTTGTCTCTGCAATTTAGTTTGATGTGTTTGTTTTCTATCTTATTAAATTTTGATACTGATTTTAACAATCATATTGGGTGGCACAAAAACACACTCAGATCAATGGGACAGAATAGAGAACCCTGAAATGTATCCACAAACATATGGGCAACTAATCTTTGAGAAAGCAGGAAAGAATATCCAATGGAATAAAGACAGTCTCTTCAGCAAGTGGTGCTGGGAAAACTGGACAGTGACATGCAGAAGAATAAACCTGGACCACTTCCTTACACCATATAGAAAAATAAACTCAAAATGGATGAAAGACCTAAATGTAAGACAGGAAACCATCAAACTCCTTGAGGAGAAAGCAGGCAAAAACCTCTTTGATCTTGGCTGCAGCAACTTCTTACTCAACACATCTCTGAAGGCAAAGGAAACAAAAGCAAAAATGAACTATTGGGACATCATCAAAGTAAAAAGTTTCTGCACAGTAAAGGAAACAATCAGCAAAACTAAAAGGCAACAGACAGAATGGGAGAAGATATTTGCAAATGACATATCAGATAAAGGGTTAGTATCCAAAATCTATAAAGAACTTATCAAACTCAACACTCAAAAAACAAATAATCCAGTGAAGAAATGGGCAAAAGACATGAATAGACACTTCTCCAAGGAAGACATCCAGATGGCCAACCGACATATGAAAAAATGCTAATCACTCATCATTAGGGAAATACAAATCAAAACCACAATGAGATATCACCTCACACCTGTCAGAATGGCTAACATTAACAACTCAGGCAACAAAAGATATTGGTGAGGATGTGGAGAAAGAGGATCTCTTTTGCATTATTGGTGGGAATGCAAGCTGATGCAGCCACTCTGGAAAACAGTATGGAGATTCCTCAAAAAATTAAAAATGGAACTACCCTACAACCCAGCAACTACACTACTAGCTATTTATCCAAGGGATACAGGTATGCTGTTTCAAAGGGACACATGCACCCCAATGTTTAGCAGCACTATCAACAATAGCCAAAGTACAGAAAGAGCCCAAATGTCCATCGATGGATGAATGGATAAAGAAGATGTGGTGTATATATATACACGATGGAGTATTACTCAGCAATCAAAAAGAATGAAATCTTGCCATTTGCAACTAGGTGGATGGAACTAGAGGGGATTATGCTAAGTGAAATTAGTCAGAGAAAGACAAATATCATATGACTTCACTCATATGAGGACTTTAAGACACAGAACAGATGAACATAAGGGAAGGGAAGCAAAAATAATATAAAAACAGGGAGGGGGACAAAACATAAGAGACTCTTAAATATGGAGACAAACAGAGGGTTACTGGAGGGGTTGTGGGAGGGGTGATGGGCTAAATGGGTAAGGGGCAATAAGGAATCTACTCCTAAAATCATTGTTGCACTATATGCTAACTAATTTGGATGTAAATTAAAAAATAAAACTAATTTATTGAGGAGGGCACCTGTTGGGATGAGCACTGGGTGTTTTATGGAAACCAATTTGACAATAAATTTCATATTTAAAATAAATAAAAATAAATAAATTAATTAATTAAAGAAAAAAAATCATAATGGGTAAGGCCAAATGGAAGCCATCAACGTTGAATAAAACTATGTTCTGTGATGAATGGTGGAGATCAATGCCATTCTTAAGGATTTATCATCATGCCTTAGTTTAATTTATCTCCTGACCCCTATAGAACCAGATGGATACTGGAGGCTGGCTATAGACTATCTCAAACTCATTAGTAGGACTTTAACCACAGTCACTGCAACAGATATGATATGTTTTCTAGAGCAGTTTAGTAAGGTCTCAGACATGTTATACGCAAACACCGATTTGAGGAATGTGTTCTTTTCTATCCTAATAAGAAGTGTTTTAGTGGTTTTCATTAATCAAAAACAGACAACAGTATATACTTACAATTTTGCCTCACGATTATGTAAATTCTCCCACCCTTTCATACTACAGTCTAAAGAAATCTGGACTATCTTGACAGTCTCAGAATATCACATTGATTCACTGCATCAACTAAGTTGATATAATTATATCAGTTAAATTGAATGAAAAATGGGTGACTAGGAGCCCTGAGAACTTGCTAAGACACATGCATTCCTAAGGGCAAGAAATAAACCTGGTGTAGATTCAGGAGACTGTCACATGCACACAAATTTAAGCGTCTGATGATCTTGAGAATGCCAAGACATCTCCTGCAAAGTGAAATGTAAACTATTAAATCTTGCAATTCCTAAACCAAAGAACGAAACACAACAGCAGGTATGCTTCATTAGTTTTTTGGAACCAGTATGTTCTATATATAGAGAAACTTATTGGCCTGATATGCTGAGGGATACAAAAGTCATCCAGAGGCGGCTGGGGTGGGGTGGGGGTGGGGGGGTGGAAAGAAAGGTGCTGCAGGAGGTCTAAAATATGGTCCAAGCTGCTTTGTAACTTCTGCAATATAATCCTGCAGACCCTAAGATTACTGAAGTATCACTGGTGAGAAAAGATGCTGTTTAGAGCTTGTGCCAAGCTTTAATGGGAGAATCATAATGCAGGGGCTCTTGAGGAAGGCCATGTCATCTGTAGTGGAAAATCAGACACCTTTTGAAAAATAATACCTTCGTGCTACCAAACGCTGGAAGAGAAAAAGTCCTTAACTATGGAATACCAAGTAACCATGCAGCAAGAATTATCTATCATGAGTGGGGACCTGTCAAAGTGACAAAGACATAAGCTTGAGCAGATCCACATGCAATCCATTGTACAACAGAAGTGGTATATATAGAATCAAGTACTACCTGGATCAGTGGTCATAAGCAAGCTGTGTAGGCAACTAGCCTAGACCCACTGTTACAATAGCACTCTTCCATCTATTCAGGCCTATGACCAGATGACAGAGGATGAAAATGCCCAATCTTGGTTTATCTATCTGACAGTGCAATATATAGGTTTAGATCAATAATGTATGCCCATTTACTAAAGAGTACCATTTTTAGATAGTTACGAGGGAAAATCCTATGAATAATCACAACTTTAGGTAGTACATCAGCGTTTATTTTATTTATTTTATTTTTTTATTTTTTTAGAAATAAGAGGTCTGAAATTAAAATATATTGAGATTCCTGAGCAGTGAGTGGCAAAATGACTTGGCGGCTGGTCACAGATGTAAAAGATTGGAAAGTAAGTACAAGGAGATCTAAAGTAGTGGTTTATGGAGGTACCCATGAAATTGGACAAGAAATGTGAAGATCTTTGTCCAGCTCCAGAGAGCATCCATTTAAGAAAAGGCACTAAACGAGAGTGTACAGCAAATGACCCAGACAGTTGGTATCAGCTGGTTTTTATCTTTGCCACAATTTGTGCCATGTTGGGCATATAAATGAGGTAGCCATGGTGGCAGAAATGGAGGCTAAACACAGACTTCAACAGATCTAGCTGCTGTCATCACAGAATTTCAAACTTGCCAGCAATACAGAATTAGGTTGAATTTTCAGTAATGCGCTCTTCCTTAAGCCATTTATCAGGAAGTTTGCTATTTATCAGGAAGTTGGCTACTTTGGGACTCTTACATCCTGGAAAGACCAGTGGTTCCTTTCCACAGGAATAGATATATTTCCCATATATAGGTTTGCTTTTCCTGATATCAGGGCCTCAATCAGCACCGCTATCTAATGTTTTATTAAGGGTTTGATCTACTAGCAAGAGATCCCACATAATGTCCCAATAGACTAGGTGATCTACTTCTCAGTAAAAGGAGATGAAACCATAGGCCCATGAACTTAGGATCCACTGTTTGGATCATCTACCATACCAGAAAAAATTGCTGGCTTGATAAAATGCTGGGTAGTTTGTTAAAGGCACAGCTGAAGTGCCAAATTGGAGGTAATACTTTCTAAGGATATGGTACCACTCTATGGATATGGTATATGTGTTGAATCAAAGGCCTTTATTTGGCTCAGTGTCTCCAATAAGAATGTGTGATCTGGGAACAGACGGTATGAGGAGGAATGGTCACACTTCTTATTCCTGATAACCCATTTTGAGCTCTGCAATGTTGGTGGTCTTGTTCCAGGAGATACAGCAAGAATAGCATTGAATCATAAACTGCAGCTGCCACCTGGGTACTTTGAGCTCCTTGCTGTTCATGGACCAGCAGTCAATAAATGAAGTTGCTTTCTTGGTAGTGCTATTAACCCTGATGAATCAGAGAAGGAAAGGACCAAAAAGGAATACGTGTGCAACACAGATGATCCAGTTGGGTGCCTCTTGGTACCTCCTCACTCAGTTGTGCTACAAATGGATGGGTACAGCCACTGTATCCTGAAAAGGACATTGTGATTAGGAGGAGGTCAGACCTCTCCAAGTGGCCAGTCTGGGTCACACTATCAGTTAAGCTACTACAAAGAAACCTAAAATAGATAGTGGAGTACGAATATAATGAGCTTCAATTGAGGATCCTGGCCTGAAGTAGTAGGAAATTTGGTTCTTCTGACTAAACTCCTATTTCTAAATCTCCCCTAAGGAGTACAGGCCTACAGGAGGCTTGCTCTGTGTTTATGAAAAGGTAGATCTAAACTGAACATAAGCTAAACTATGGAAGAGAAGGAGATGTACTTCCCAGACACTCTTCAATGAAGGACTTGTTCAACAACCATGGGAGTACTGTCATCAGCTATTTCCTACTGTCAGCTCTGTCATTGTTTCCTTACCTTCAGAGAATTAGCAAACCTAAAGTTATACCCATCCCAAAACAGCCCATTATCCAGTGACTAACAAACACAGGGATAGAGATGTAATCATTTTGGCTTCAGAGGGAGCACTATTAATAGTCATTTCTTATCCTAGAACTTCCTACTGGTTTAACTAATCATTTTTCTAGATGGCATTGCATTTTGACTATTTCTTTTGACTTACTCTTCTTTTACCACTTTATTTTCACAGCTAATACCTTTGTAAGTATCTTGTACCCCAAACTCTGTCACATTGTCTGTCTCTGAAGGACTCAAAATACAATGCTCTGAACTCATGAGATTACCAAAATCTCTAAACATCTTCTCTCAAAATTCTCAAAATCTCTCCCTCCTGGTTTCTCTTTTCCTCCTACAGAGTAGCAAATACTTTGAAGGGAAATAAGGCATAAAATGTCAGCCTTATAAAATAAATTTTACTTTTAAGACATTGATCTCCCAAGTTTTGATTGTCTTGACTGCTTTTCAAAGACTTCAGATACCAATTTTTGTATTTTATCCAGCCTTTTTAGATGTTCTTGGTGAGAAGTTCAATGAAACATAAGCTACTACATTGTCTCAGTCAGCTTGGGATACCATTAAACAATGCCATGGACTGGGTGGCTTAAACAATATCAATTTATTTTCTTACAGTTCTGGAGGCTGAAAGTCAGATCATGGTGACAACATAGTAGGGTTCTGGTGAGAACACTCTTTCTGGCCAAGGGGCAGAAAAGTTTTCCCTTTTCTTCCCTTCTAGGTTCTTTGGCTAGCCTAATAATTAAATCAATGCAACACAGATTAACAGGAGAAAAACAAATTTCATACATATGGAAGACCCATAAAAATATGAAACTCCCTGACAGTCAGGTAATTGAGGGTTATATACCATTCTGAGCTAAGGAGAAGGAGATAGGGATCTTGGGCTTCAAAGGTGAGGAAAACAATTCACATGGGAAGAACAAATGTTTGGTAAACAAATGTCTGCCATGCCATGCAGATAAGTCTTTCTAACATTATCTCTGGTAATACCCTTTTTCTGTGTAGGTTCCCTCTCTAAATTATTTTAGGCAGTTCAGGGGAAGTAAAAATCCCCTCCTGAGTCTGCTTGGTCCAGATTATCTTCTACTCCAAATAATCCACATGCTTAAGTGGAACATTCTGTGATGGCATATTCTGCTTCCTGTCAATGGCTTACTGACAATTGCCTTCTTTCTGTGTCTTCACATGGCAGAGAGAGATAGAAATCTCTATGGTGTCTTTTCTTATAGGGGCAATAATCTCATCATGAGGACCCCACCCTTCTGATCTCATCTAATCCTAATTTCCTCCCCAAGGACCTATCTCCAAATACTACCTAATCAGGAGCTAAATATAAATCTGGTGGAGGTGGTGGAGGGGGTGTGGAATACGATTTAGTTTATATCATGTGTCACAACCGGAAGTAAATTATGACTGTTTATTTAACAATCATATGCAAATACTTTTTTTAAAAAAAGGAAATAGTGTTTAAAAGTTCCAAAAGTCCTTCTACCTTAACTAATTTCTAAGAGGAAGTTTGTTCATTGTTTCATCTGTTATTTCTATACTCCTACACTAAATGCCAAGCTATTATAACCTGTTATGAGCTCTTCTATGTACATTTATCAATTTGATGTTGTTTATTGACTCTCTGATGGTAAATAAGAATACTAGTTCACTCATATGTAGAATCTTTCATCCTGCCAGTGTAATTATCTCTCAAATTGTATTAAACTTATATTTAATATTTTAATTACTATGTTTATGTAAATATTGTTTATGGTTGAGCCAAGCGCTAAACTATCAGCTTGTTTATCATTTCTTATGTAACTTTTTAATTTTAATTTAATATCATCTTCCTTATGTTTGTTCATGATTATTTCACATCTGAATATTCTTCCAACATTCTCCAAGAGCTTCAAAAATTCACTTCCATCTCAATAGACATATGATGAATGCTAATTTGATAATTTATCAGTTCTATTTATTTTTTCCTCGAGACAGCACTCCATGACTTCCTACTTTATTTTACCTCTTTGCTCACCAGTCCTTTCACACTCACCCTGGGCTTGCTTTCCTATTATCTTAGTATTGGATCTCTTGTTTCATGCCTTCACTTATATCTTCCCCACAATTTTTCTAGTTTTTGCCTGTCACAAGACCAATGGTATATATTTTAGGTTTTTGTTATGGTACTACCCCATTTCTGGTTACCATTCCTATACCAGTTAGCTTTTACATAACAAATTGCTACAAAATTCAGTGACTTAGCTCAGGTTCTGTAGAGGATTTTAAGGGTGGGAGGTTCTGGTCTGGGCTAGCTTCATAATAAATATCTGCTTGGCTATTTTATACATTTTTGGTTAGCTGGTTCATTGGCTAGTGGCTGGTGTTCTCAGATAGCATTAATCCCTTGTCTGTAGGATGGCAAGCTGTCAACCAGGTCACTTTAGTTCTACTTGTGTGGTTTCTCATGTTCTAGCAGGCTAGCTCAGCTTTGTTCAGCTGGTAGGTCCAGAGTGACAAGTGCAGCACATGAGCACCTGCCAGTGAACATAAACTTCTGAGACCTCTGTTTGCCTCATGGTTGCCAAAATCAAGTTGGTCAAAATAAACTGTCATCCCAGAATCAAGGAGTCATGGAAAGGGAAGAATTTGGAGTCCTGTTTGCAATCTCTCACTCTATCTTCCATAACAACACAGTTTCCTACTTAATCTAAATTCCGGGCTCAAAACTTATAAATCACCTCTGATACTATCCAACCTCCTATTTATTTCTCTATTATTTATTTATGTATTTATACGCAATTTTAAATAGCTTATAATTTGGCAGGCACTGTTCTAAGTCTTCTATAGTTATTTACCCTTTAATTGTAATATGTCTAGGAGGTGGTTATATTAAAATTTTCAAAAGACAGATGAGCCTGTGCCCAAAGAAATGAAGCCGCATGCCCAATATCAAAAGCGGAATTTGAAGCCAGGCTACCTGGGTCTCAAGTCCATGTTGTTCACTGTGGCCCCAGAGTTTATGCTTTTGGCCACCTCACCGTGCTGCCTGACAAAACTACATTTGGTTTCTCACTGATGTTTCATTTGAGAATTCTTTTACCTTTGAAATATATTTATCAGCCCTTTATTTTCTGTATCACTTTTCTAATTTTCCTTTAAGAAATAGTTATGAACTCATGATTAATTACAATAACTATCCCCTGATAATCTAGTATTTTCCCTTCCTCCAAAACGACATGACTTTCACAGTTTCTTCACATTGGGTGCTAAATCATAATGCTGAGATTTTTCTCAGGGACTTAACAACTGAAATACATCACATGGTATTCATTACCCCTCTCTAAATCTTTTCCATATTTCAAGCCTCAAATACTTTTATTTTTTTACATGATTACCTTGGATAGTTCAGTCTTTGTATATTTCCATCTCTCTTGAAGATTCTCCTGAATCTCTATTAATCAATACCCCTCTTGATATAAATTATTGACAAATAATTTATAGTCTTGAAATTACTTTCTTACCTTAAGGATGTAATATTTTTTCTAAATAAAATGTAATTTTATAGCACCATAAAAATCATTGCTTTGTTAGTTGAGTATTTCTTCTTTGCTGAATATTACAAAAGAGAAATTATATGTGAGTACCATGGCAAGCTAAAGGCATAAACATTATGTAGAAAAAAATACCATTAGTACTTGACATGGAAAGAGTTGATTTTCAAGTCTGGGTCTTATAGAGAGTTACTAAAAATAAGTTAAGAAAGTTGTTAAGATTTCTAATATTTCTTTATCTGAAGATAAAGAAAAATGTGTGATTTATTTAAGGGAACAATATTCTAAGAGTAGGGTCACATGGTAAGAAAAGTTTCAACATTGTGGTTAGGCAAATTTTAGGCACAGTGGTGAACAGAGAAATAGTAAAAGAGTAGGAAGAGGTCATGTGCAGGCATTTGTGGGAAGTAGCCCCAGGTGTAACAGCCGTTGAAATGAAAAAGTGTAGTTACCACTATTTGTTAATCTATAATTATTTCTGGCTCCCCAACTGAATCCTTTCTGTTACAAGTAGGAGAGAGAGAAACAGAACTGATATATTTAATTTAAAAAGACTACAAAGTGATCTGATAGAACAAGTTTCCCTTAAACCTCATAGGAAATGTGGTACCCTAACGTTCAGGTTTATTTCCATGAGAAAGAAATGCTCTCTCCATTTAAGACACGTCTCTTTTATTGTGAATCTGTCCTAGAAAACTCTATTTAACCTCTAATTTGCCAATTTTATAACCCCATAGCTTTCTCTCTTCGTGTAGGATTTATTGTTGGACCATCACAAAATGTATTGCAGGAGCAGTAGCCATCACCTAGCCCCAATTATACAGCAACAAGACTCACCAGCCAGGCAACATGACTGAATGGAATCTGCTGTTACAACATAACCTTCCTAATGAAGAGACCCAGAAATCCTACAAATATATTCCAGCAGATTTAGACTATATTGGACTTCATAGTAAGGTAGAAAAAATATTGGGGAGGTAGTTATAGTCTTGGATTACCCAAATGTATATTCTATTCTTCCTTTTATTCTGGTATGAAAGCTCAAATAAAATAAGCTTTCATTTTCTAATCTTAAATGATCTTCTGTGAAAAATTTAGAGGTGATGACACGGACATAGAGGGATAGTGCAATTGTTAAGAGCTATAAAACATGAAACTAGCTATTGAGTATTAAGTATGGAGACACTGTGTTATGTGCCCAGATTCTCCCATTGGAATTAGAGATACACACAACCCCAGCTACAGTCCTCAGCTGTCATCCTTTTCTAGGAATTTCCTAAGCTAAAGAGAGTCACCTGAGCCTTGTCTAAGGTCGCACCCTTCCTAGGGCACCTATTGACTGGCAAAAAGGAGTTTAAACTCCAAACCAATGGCAATTGTTAGGTAGTGGCAAAATATTTGGTTAACATGTCTCTCAGAGTATTGGGGGAAGTATATGATTTACCACATAAATCCGAATCTCTAGGGGAAGAAGATATAAAATAGAATGTTCGTAACATCCATTGATTGTTGTTGGCAAGATATTACAGAAAGCTTTATTCCTGGAGTCCTGTGGATACAGATTTTTTCAGGTCTACTTCTGCCACAGTTCCATCCATTCTTTCTAGGCCAACATGAGAGATTTTAAGTCCATTTAACTTCAAATATTTGATTCCTTCCACCTAATCCATCGCCATATTCTGCTTTTCATCTTTTAAAAATTTGTAACTGTTCCTTTTCCACTGAGAAATCAGTCATCGGTTGAGAAAGCAGCAGACTATGATGGAAAGATGTGGATTTGAGTCTAGGAAAATTTGATTAAAATCCCAGGTCTGCCTTACGTGGCCTTGGGAAAATCCTAAAATGTTTCTAACCCTCAGTTTATTTATATTTTAAATGGGGATAATTATCCCTACTTTTCTGTATTTTAGAAAATATGAAAAAGTAATAATATATGTACATGTGCTCAATCACTGCATAATACTGTCAAAGATAGGTATAAATAATGACACAACAGATTTATTCATTTCTGTTGTCCTGTTCAAACTTTTGTCAGACAGAAGCTCCTACCTGGCCACCCTGTCTCCATTCCCTTTCCCTCCATTTCATTTTATCATTTTATATCAAATAACACTGTTTTATTCAAAATTCATAGCGATTTATATATATATCTGTTGATTTTTGCTTTGTTTTTATTTTTCATATTAAAACAACTAAGATCTTTGTTTATAATTAGAGACAAAATTGTCCTGTTTAAGACACTTTCAATTTAGTTTATTAAAAAAATTATGTATTGATACCTATAGACTACTTGGGTAAAAGATAATATGATAATATAATCTTTTTAAACCCATATAAATTTAATATGTAAGATTTATGATGAGAGAAATTAGAAGTTTTTTTTTTAACTTAAATCTGCATCTATTGTTTTTTTTCCATCTTTAAAAACTCAACAATTTGGAGGAGGAAAAAAGTTGATTATTTAAGTAATTAGGATACAAAGCTACAGTGATTTTCTTTCAGATAAATTATTCTGTCATTTGTAGAAATTATTCTTTTTCTATGAGGAAAAACATACAATTCTATAGAACTTTGCTTATGCAACTAATTTTGATTTCTGTTAGCATGCTTCCTTCCCTTGACAGATGAAATGAAAAATAAAAGAGAGAGAATAAAATGTGCTTTATTCAGTGTTAAGGGAAACTCTTCCAAATAAGAGAAATATTTGAGATTTCCATTTAGCTTCAGATGTATCAAAATGTTCCATTTATTTTTTTCCATTCTTTAACATACAATTTTAACTGAAATGGAATAGTTATAATGATTTCTTATGCTGGTAAGTGCTTTGCAGTTTACAATGTGTCTTCACATCCATTGCATTTTTTCAAGTCTTTATAATACTGAGAAGTCTGTAAAAAAAAATTGTGAGCCCAAAAAGGTTAAACTATTAGCAGTGATCACACAATTAGTGTGGAACCTCAAAATTAAAATCAAATAATCCAACTCTTCATCAGGGCTGTATACAATAAGCAGCTGTCTCCATTCAGTGATGTTGTCTTATATGGAAAATTTACTCTTTTCTATTTTATATTTAAAGTTACTAACAAGAAATTAGGCTAACTGACTCACTCTACCTACACATGGGTGAGAACTGACTTGCCTTTTTTTTCTAAGCTGCTTTAAAAGAGTAGATGTTGGATATTGTAAATCTGGATAGATCTATTTGGCAGCTATATCATCATCTTAATTTTGATCTTTTAGAATTCTGTGATTTATTTATGTATTTATTTATTTATTTATTTATTTATTTATTTAATTTTTGAGAGAAAGAGAGAGAGAGTGTGTGAGTTGTGGAGGGGCAGAAAGAAAGGGGGACAGAGGATCCAAAGTGGGCTCTGTGCTGACAGCAGAGAGCCCGATGTGGGGCATGACCTGAGCCAAAATTGGACACTTAACCAACTAAGCCATGTAGGCACCCCAATTTAATTTTTAAAAATGTTTGTTTATTTATTTTGAGAGAGAGAAAGAAAGAGAGAGACAGCGTGCACGCATGTGCTACGGGAGGGGTTGAGAGAGAAGAGAGAGAGAATCCCAAGCAGACTCAGAGCTATCAGCACAGAGACCCAGGTGGGGCTTGATCTCAAGAACTGTGAGATCATGAACTGAGCCGAGATCAAAACCTGAGCTGAGATGCTTAACCAACTTAAGCCACCCAGGCGCCCCTAGAATTGTTTTTTTTTTTTTTTTCAACGTTTTTATTTATTTTTGGGACAGAGAGAGACAGAGCATGAACGGGGGAGGGGCAGAGAGAGAGGGAGACACAGAATCGGAAACCGGCTCCAGGCTCTGAGCCGTCAGCCCAGAGCCTGACGCGGGGCTCGAACTCACGGACCGCGAGATCGTGACCTGGCTGAAGTCGGACGCTTAACCGACTGCGCCACCCAGGCGCCCCCCTAGAATTCTGTTTTAATATGCAAAAAGATAATTTCATATCTAAAACATTAAAAATAATTAATGAATGGAAATAATCATGGCAAAATTTCTACTTCTCTGAGATTCTCCTATGGTTCTTAAGTTTTATTCAGTTTGTTTAATTTACTCCTAGTTCAGTAAGAGTTCCTGATAATTCTTTTGCATGCTGTATCATTGTTAACGAGCTATCTACTCTTTTTGACCAAAACTTTGAAAAGCAGTCTTGCCACATCAGCTTTTTGCTTATTGTTTTTGCTGTACTTATGGCTTATTTTTACCCTCTGCAAACTGTGAAAAATTAATGGAATGGCATCACTGTTACTGTTTCAATATCCATGCAAATCTTTCTCAAAAAAGATAATTTTGAAAACTAGATTTAATAAAGGGAACAACCAGAATTATTTTACTAGTAGCATGCAAGAATAATTTGGGGAGTCAGAGGTTGATAAGTGTAAATTTATTTGGTGATGTACCAAATCAATTCCTGTTTCATTTTTTATAGTGAATATTTCCATATCTATGCTGCTTTTCTTGGTAATGCCATAACAACAGTATGGTAATTTACTACAAGTCTTAAATTTAGAAAACATAATTGGACAAAAAGAGACACCAGGACAAGACTCTAATATGTGATACCTTTGGATGAACACATGTGATTCATACCTATTACTTTCTGGCACAGAGTCAGTAAATACATAATATGTATGACTCCCTATTTTGTACCAATGATAAACATGACCAGTCATTATCCTTTTCCTCACTGATGTCAAAAGTGGTTTCTTAATCCTTTCCAATAAAGAAATCTTGGCAGACATGACCAGTAGTCTGGTGCTTGCATGTAGGTTGAAAACTACTTATCATTTCTGTATCTGGGGTTTTATTTTTCTTTCTTTCTTTCTTTCTTTCTTTCTTTCTTTCTTTCTTTCTTTCTTTCTTTCTCTCTTTCTTTCTTTCTTTCTTTCTCTCTTTCTTTCTTCTCTCCCTTTCTTTCTTTCTTTCTTCAGTGAGTTCATATTAAATGACCTGACCAGATTGGGTGTATACAATTAAAAAATTTTTAGAGTAACAGATATAGTTGCTGAATAAAATATATGTAACTCCTGAAAAAAAAAAAAAAAGAGAAAATTTGGAGTTCCCCACTCTGCCCTTTTTTATAATGTCCTTTTGATTACCATACACCCCCAATCTGCCTATAATATTCAGACACCTAGATGCTACTGAGTAAAGAAAAAGTAAGTTCTCTATTTTTACATTTTATGTTTATTTTTAAACCTACAATTCTTGCACTCACATCACCATCTTATTGAGTTTGTTGATAATTTTTTGCCATTTTAAATGTTTTTGTATGACCTGGGTTTAAGATTCTGCATGTCAATGTAATATGTAAAGATAATGAATGAAAGATTTTTACAAAATTCTGAGGGAGAAAAGTATGATTCCCAGATTATATATACTGTTTAGATACTTCATGTAAAAGCAGTGGGCAGATATTCTCAAAGACACAAATAAACAATAAAAAAAAATTGAGCTGTTTTTTGAAAATAAAATAATCATAAAATCCAGCCAAGTAATGCATGCCATATGCTATTAAATATGCTAAATTATTATTTGGAATTATTTGTAGAAACAATTATAAGTTCAGATAAAAATTGGAAGGAAAATTTGTCCTTAACAGCTATTGGGGAAGAAAGTGTTATGGTTTATTAGGAGTTTCAGTTTTCAACTTGTATGTTGGATTAAATTTCTACATGTGGAAGATTTTTGGAGGGCATTCTAATAGAAGAATGATGAAGAGAATTACTAAAAGAAAAATGAGTGACACTTGTGTGATACGACACAGTGAAGAGACTCCTTTCTGTATAGAATGAGTTGTGAAGTTGCAAGACAAAAGGTAAGGAGATCATTCTATTCATTATTCATTCATCCATCCATTCATTCCTTTGACAGATATGTATTTAGACTGTATTACGATCCAGGCATTATTTTAGTACTTTGGTATCAGTGAACAAACAGATGAAAATCCTCATTGTCTCAGATCTCGCTTCTGGGGACAGTGGAGACTGTCATTGTTAGATATGGAATGCTGATAGGTACCGACTATGGTAGTGATGTTAGCAATGGAAAAAAATAAATTATAAAAAAGACAAATCAGATGTACAAGCAGCATTGCATATCAACTAACGAGATATTCAGGAAGATATATTCTTAATAAGAGTGTCTTGTAGGCTTATGCTATCATTTATATATGAATTACCACGGCTTCCATCTGAATGTAATAATGCCACATTCCTGATCCTGTCTTTATTGTTTACCACAGAGTTCAAAAGGATTTAAAGCACCTTACAGAAATATATATACTAAAATGGGATAAATCTCTGCACTCTTTGTTTCCAAACTCTCTGGAGATTGAGTTTTTCTAACAAAAATAATCCCCTTATCAAGATCACACAACTATTCATAAAACAAGGGGGGCGGGGGCTTAGAAAATTGTCTTTCTTGGATCACTAAATAATTATTTTGAGGATTACGTGCTTCTATAATGCTTACTTCACTGGAATTTAAGGATTGATGAGCTCAGAATCTGCTAAGGATTTAAGAGCTTTTCAAGGAAATGATCTATATAAATACAGGGTTTTACATTACAATATTCTCCTTTTTCACTGCCATGTCAAGGTGGGGCTCACTCAGAGAGCAGCTTATGTGGCATTTACTCCATAAGCTGCCGATTATATTCTTTAGTGTCTGTGAGCCACAGCTTCTCACAGATGGTACCTGCTACACTCACAACTTCTTAGCGTGGTGTGTCAGTCATCACAGACTCTCTACATGGCCATAATTCTTTTCAGATTCTTGGGTGACATTTGAAGTACATCATATTTGACAGCTGTTCTACTTACTTGATAAACAGTGTTGATGACAAAGTTTTTTGTAATTTTTGTTTCACTGACTCCATTTACAACCTAAAGTAGAGTTAATTTGTGTTTACCCAAAAAAAAAGTGAATTTGCAAATGAATTGGCAAATTACAATAATTTTCTAATTAACTAAAAGAAAATTAAAAACAAAAATTACCCTCAATTACCTGCAAATTTCAGGGAAGAAAAACCCTGCAAATTCCTTAATTTACTTGATTATAACTATTTTCCCATTTTCTTCTGTTTTTTCCATATGCCTTTGAGTAGCCTATATTAAAAAAATAATAAGCTATTATTTATATATTTTTTTCTTCTCCCCCTATAGTGTTATGGTCTGAAGTTCCTTGGAGTTCTCACCAATGTCCTTTAGTGGTAATAAAAAACATTACTATGAAACTACAACATTGGCACTATATGTTTTATCCATGCTGTGTGCTATATGCTATATGTGTATTCTGTCTGACATCTAGGGAGCACACTCCTAAGTAGAGAGCTTACAGTGAAGAGTCTAATGAAGAAAACAGTGTACTGAAATTGTGTGTGGGCATGTGAGGCGGGGTGGGGGGGTGGGGGTGGGGGGTTAGGAATTAAAAATATATACATTAAAAATTCATTTGTATGGGAAGTTTGCCATTTACTTTTTGATATACAATTTATCTTAACCTTTTCAGAGTATTGCCTATGCTATGATTAGAACTATTTACCTCTGCAAAGCAGCAATGCTACCTTTCAATATGTACTGAAAATCCTTTATAATTTTGATGTAGACTCAGCCAAAGTGTACTTCCTGAGACTGTTATCTTATGAACACATCCCATGACCAAAAATGCCTTAACTTCCCTTTGCTTGACTAAACTTTAGGTAGGTTTCTTCTTGACTGTCTGCCCTTGACATTCTTTTTGATAGAGCGTTTACTCTAGAACACTTTGAATTGTAAATTCTCAGCTCTTTTAGATGTAAATTTTCTCCCAGCTTCTTGCTAGTTTTACAACCCAGGAATGTCTTTCTCAAGGACCTGGGAGCCCTAGCTTGAAATACATTGATCAGGATCTGTCTCTGTGGGAGGGTAGGAGCCTAACTTTAAGAAGTTCCAATTAGCAAACACAGATGGCCTCATAACAGGGACCAGCTTCTCTCCTAACATCTTTCAATACTTTTCTACTAACATACCCCAGGCCTTAAAGTCTCTTTTGTCTTTTTTTTTTTTTTTTTTTTTCCTGAGAAGTTAAATTCAATCTCTCTTCCCTGTTGCCATAGTCTTGATCCTTATTGCAATAGTTCTGAATAAAGTCTTCCTTGTCAGTGAATTTTTTCTTTAACATCAATTTTGAGAGAAATGATGTGACTCCTACAGCATTCTAATTTCTATAATTATAAGCTATATTTGAATTGAACGTGACCATTGTTGACAGTTACTAATGTGATGAATTATCTTTAATGGTGAAATAATAATGATCACAATTAGAAATGATGAAGAAAGCTCACCTTCTCTAATCACACATTTTCATGACAAATTCAATTCCCCTTGTTTCTGGGAGAAGAAGCCTGTCACAGTTACAGAGGGGGTGACCCATGATTTTATGTGGATTGGTAGAGTTCCTCTACCTTTTTGTTGTAGGTGGCTACGGTGTTGCATCATTGTACTTTGGCATAGGCCTGGCTAGAAAGATCTTTAGAAAAAGAGGTACATTTAAGGGGACAGGAACACTAAATAAGGGTGATCATTCTGGTGCCATCTTCAGAGGTCACCTATTGTATTATCTTGGCAACTCAAATTTGCTCTAATGATCTCATTCCAACAGCACATGATAGCCCACCCCCCCCGCCCCGCAATAGTTTGCTCTGCTCAAAGAAATTGTTGGCTTAGAAGCAGAAAATAGGTATTTTTTTTTTTTTTGGCTATTGTCTACTTTTCTTTATTTTTTTTTCTCAAAAATTGAAAGGGCTTTTTTTACTTTTCTTAGAAATTTAAATGGAGAAAATGTATTCTTCATATTTTCCCACATTAGTTCAAGTGAAATGAAATACTCTGAAAAATAGTCAAATCATGTTTAGATTTCCTTTAACACTTAGATTTTGTGTATATGTGTGTACATATGTACATATATTCCTTAGGGTTTGCACAGATATTTTGTGAAAGTAATAATTAACATTAATATTTGTCTATAGTACTAACATTAATGTATGTTATATTGAGAGCTAGAATCAATGCTATGTAATATTTGAATTTTTATCTCTGAAAGGTAAAGTCTTATCTCTGAAAAGTAAAGTGAAGAGACTAGTGATTATGATTTTATATATATATATATATATATATATATATATATATATACACACACACACACACACACACATACATTTATGTGTGTGGGTGTATATATATATACATATCTATCTATCTACCTATATATATATACACATATATTTTTATATGCACTATACATCAATATACATTCATGGTAGCCAAAGTTTGTCAAAAGAATGTATTTTGTGCCTACTACAGTATCACACTGATTTGAAAAAAATGCTTGAATGCATATTGCATGAAGTTTGTTTGAAAGAAATTTATGCATCTATTTAAATTTCATTAAATATAAGACAAAGCTTTAAAAATTTTTGTTTTGCCCTTAATTGCATTTTGATTCTTCTCTGATAGGGTCAAAACAACCTGCTGGGAACTCTGATGGTCTTTAAGCTTCCAAACCCATTCTAAAATCAATGGGAACACTGGAAAGATTTCCTTTATTTGACTCTCAGTTTGTCATTGATTTTTTAGGATGTCTGTTTGAGTGTAATCTAAAGAAAGATTGTAGAACTGCTTAATCAATATGCCATTATTCTTCATGAATTTGGTTGATTATCCACTTGCTTTATTGGATATTGGGTAATAGTTCAACAGTGCAGTTCCTGACTGGTAACATTTTGTTAAAGCCAAAAATCTGGCTAATCTTGTGTCTGAGCAAACGTTCAGTTTACTAGTGACCTTCTTTCACATAACTCCCGTTTTCTCACGGATTCTAATGTTGCAATTCAAGTTCAATTAACATGAAAATAGTTGGCCTTAGAAAAACTGAGCCTTCCTCCTTGCGTAAATATGATTCAAATAACCATCAAGTGAAGTGGCATCTAGATTTAATAAGGATTAAATTTTCTCTATGTAATGAAAGGTAACTCAAATAACATTTCACTACTACAGACACACTGAGTTTTAAAGAGATTAAGAGCACATTAATTTGAGGGTCAATGTCTGAAGTAATAAAGGGCACCTCAATACAAGAATAGTTTTTGAAATCATCTTGTAAAAGATAGAATTAGCTTGGTTTTTCCTGCATGGGTATAAGAATTTGACTACAGTGGTTGTTAGTGTTCACCCAGCTAAAATACTTCCTTAATTTCACCTGATAAGAGCTCTATTCACTTAAAAACTTATAAAATAACAAAAGTAAATAGTTGCAAATATTCAAATTGACCCATGGAATGAATTATAAATATACATTAATATACAGGTAGTTTACAATATTAACAACAAGACAACAGACCCAAAATGGAATCACTTAGGCTAAGTAAGTACTCACATCACCAAACTGAGACTTAATTACAGTTTCAGCCACTCCAGAAACTGAATCTTAAACCAGTTAATCAGGAATTACCTGGTGAGGTTATTTGTCTGTAGAAATCCTACCATCCCCTAAAAGAAAGTGACCTTGCCACAACCAATCAATTTTTTACTAGTATTAAATTTCCTCATTTCTGCATTCTCTTTTCTGCATATAAAAATTTTCACTTTGTTTAACTCCTTGGAGGTTATCCTTTCTATCTACTAGATGGGATGCTGCCTGATTCATGAATAGTTGGATTAAGCCAATAAGACCTGTAAATTTTACTCAGTAGAATTTTGTTTTTTAACAACATTAAACAAGTAGTAATTGTACTAGTACAATTTCTATAAGAGGAAACAGAGGCATGGAATGTTTAGATATCTTGATAAAGTTTACAGAGCAAACACAGTATTCAAAAGCGGGTAGAGCTGACCTTATGGGCTATGCTTTCATCACTATTCTGTATACTTAATGTACCTTTAGACTGCAAACTTTCAGAGAATTGTTAAATTGGTCAAAATCCTCTTTTCTGGAAGTTGCTTTCTTGTTCCTCTGTTAACCCAGGGAAGACAGGCCATTTCCTTTCACTATATATGCTATGACCCTGCAAAGTTCTTAGTTTCCATTTATCAATCATTGCAAATATATCAATCATTGCAAAATCACAATAGAGAGAAATGGCCCATTCTCTCTTTGTTCATCCACAATGATGCCTATTTTTGCAACCTGGTCAACTGCTCCTTGTTCTAATATTCCTTGATTCTCAAACCCTCCACTGGCTTTGCATTTTAGGTCTCAAAACTTGCTGCCGGTTTGGTGCCTTTGGGATCCCATTGGCATGCTGCTTGAAATAACCCTTCAGTTCTTGCTGTCAGGTAGTCTTCTAGAATTCACATTTTTTGACCTATAAAACTTCACTAACAGACCCAACTACATTTCTGACCCCTTGAGGAAGAAAAAAAAAGTTACCTCCTTGGTGAACCCCATAACTGAGACATAAATCAAATACTGTATGTATGCACTCAGTTAATTTAGGGTTTCTGAGGCATAGTCTTCACTAAATGTTAGCCTGTGGTTCCTGTTACTTTCTTTATAGATTTGCTGTTTCATACAGCTGCAGACTTCCTGGAGTTGAGGCTCCTGTCCAGATTTTACAATATGTCTGTCAATATTTCCTGTGTCTGTCCATAAATGTCATCTGTGGATTCAGTGGAATAGGACTTAAAACCTTGCTGGATTTTGACAAAAAATAATCTATCCCGTCTAAATGACTCTCTCCTACCTATAACTTTAAAACCTAGCATACTTTGGTTACTTCCTATTTTCATTTTTGAAAAATAAGTTTTATTTATTTATTTATTTATTTATTTATTTATTTATTTATTTATTTATATAAGAGAGGGAGAGAGAGAACATGAGCAGGGTAGGGGCAGACAGAGAGGAGACAGATAATCCCAAGCAGGCTCTGTACTGTCAGCACAGAGCCCGATGTAGGCCTCAAACTCACCAACCATGAGATCATGACTTGGGTCAAAGTCAAGAATTGGGTGCTTAACTGACTGAGCCATTCAAGTGCCCCAGTTACTTTATATTTTCAAAACAAACAATGCTCCTACTCCCTAACACTTATAATATTCCAGCCATTTAAATAAACTGGAATTAGAAATTTATTGTGATTGAACATCTTTTTCAATTCTTTAATTCCTAATTCTATGTAATATATTAAACTACCTAAATATGGTAGAATAATAAGAAGAAACATAAATAATAACTAAATAATAAATAAAATCATTTAAAACTTACCAACAAAGTTAGAAATCGTGTCCTTTCAGGCACCCATAGACAGAGAATATGTGTTGGGCAGGAGATATTCAGAGACAACAAAGCTAATAAAGCGTAATCTTTTTTTCTCTCAAGAAACTTGAAATTTAACATAGGAAAAGAAATTTAAACAAGTAATGAGAGCACTAGATGGATAGATGCCATATGGGTGTGTACAAACAACAAAGAGAACATCAGAGAATAAAGCACTCTCTAGGAAAGCTTCGCAAAAGAAGTTTTTATTTGCTTTAAGAGTGAGAACATGTTTTCCACATGGTAAAGAGATATACTGTGCCAGTTAAAATGTTACGTGCTAGAGCTTGAGCCATGAAAGAATATTGCGTCTTTGGAAAAGTTCAGTAGTTAAACCATAGGAAGTAGGTGAAGGCAGAATTGAATTTGGAGATGAAGAGATGAGGTTAATGTAAGAAATATTATCCACATTAGGCATTTAAAAAAGAAGATCTAATACAGAAAAGTAGGAGTTCACAAATTCATTCAAATGGCTGGAGAGTTAAAAGTCATGGGGCTGCCTCAGGAGGTGCTAATGTCTAGAGCAAACTATGTTATTCAAACTGTGCTTCAGAGGTGAAGAAGCTACCGCTCTGGCCATGGCTGTTCAATACCCACAAAGCACTTCCCAGATACAGGAATGCCTAACCCAACCACTGATGTTTTGTCTCAACAGAAACCTCCCTGTGACTTGTATTGCCAGCTAAAAGAGTAGCAGGAAGATAGGCTTTATTATCTACCATATATCCCTGGAATTTGTTTAATTTGTGGAATCTGATTTATGGATGATGTCTTTTCAGTATGGGAAGGCAATCTGGAGAGAAAACTAAAAATACTAATAGATAGTACTCTTCACAGACCATCTCTTTGAATACTCAATATCCACATATATGCTTCCACATATACTTCTAAAATATACCAGTAGTAACAAGATATCTGCATCATTATAAGACCATCCGCTTTGTAAGGAAAGATTTACTCACCCCTCCCCCACAATAGGAAAGACTCAAAGTTCTATCAATCACCATGTAAACTCTATTTGATATTCATTTATCCTCCAGCTCAAATTCCTATTTGATACCCTATAATATAAAAAAATATATAAAGCCAATATTCAAAGTACATCATGTATTAAATAATAATGAATGGTAAAGTAAAATGACTAAGCTTTGTATATATCTCAAAATAATTAAATATGTACATATATGTATACACACACACTATATTCATTGGTTCTACAAATGTTTATTATTATTGATAACTTTCTGGTTCTTCTAAATAGAAGCCACTTCAAACACTGTTCTGTAGCCTAGATGAACTGGCTTCTCTTGTTTTGGTAACTTATGAGTCACTCAGTGAATGAGTCAGAGCAAAATGTGATACCAAAATGGGACGTAATATCTCCAATATCCAGAATCTTAGAAATCACTTTATCTCTAAGTGGTAAGAAGATCAAGGGACTCAAATTTTTGTTTTTCCTTGGTGAGATTATTTGAGCCTGAATCAGATTACAATATACCTAGAAAATTCACTGAAGTGCAAGGTTGCTAAATATTTATTTATACTTTTTATTCTCCAATGTGCCTATATCTTCTCATGGCATTTAGGACACCCCATTCTTCTTACTCAAAGAGTAAATGCGCATGAGATAAACTAGGTGATATAACCCTAAAACAACATAGTTAAGATGTACTTTATTTGCTACCTGGTGGAAACAAACCATTCTGGTTTTATCTTTTTGATATAGGGGGATAGCAACTGATCATTAGGTAGATAAGCATACCCTGGGTACCACTGGCAATATCGAACTGCCCCAGTTTAAAACCATAGCTGGAAGATCATCTGTAATAAGAATTATCATTTGAATAATTTCAGCATATTCCATTGTCATTTCCCAAGTATTATCTCTCTTTGGCACAAACCAAATAAGAAAGTCATTTAGGGATCTACAGAATTTTTACTCTGAATCTTTCAAATCTTTGGCATTGATCTCTGTGATTATTTATTTTATGCTACCATTTTGACAGAGAGATATAGCCTAAGAGATTCCTATATTATCCTTTGCATCATCGTAACTCCCTGGGCCCAGAATTAATGTGTAAATATTCTAATTCTTCACTCTGAGACTGGGACATAACTACTGAATGGGCTCTTTTCCTATAGTAAGACAAAGTCTGGCTCCAACCACATTGAGACTTTATTCCCAGTGGTGGACCCCAGTGATGTTTGGTTCCCCAATGGTTGGAATTTGCTTAGAGAATGCATCTAAAATTCCTTCTAAAGTTTGTTCTCATTATTTAGTATACAGCTATCCTAGTAAGTACTTGTGCACCATTTTGGAAAAAGCTAACAGTCATAGCAGTGTCACAGAGCCCTTCTTCAGAAGTCCTCAGTGTCTCTTCATTGATGAGATACTGATCTATGGTCCAGACCATATCTGGGAATTAAGTGTAATTGAGTGGAGAGCCTTAACTCTATATAATGTTAAACTGGGGTCAGCTTCTTGCTCACCACACAGAGATTTTCCAGATAGATGAAACAGGAAGGATCAATATTTTTCAGAGCTAGAATATCATGATCCATTCGATTATCATCGAAGTTCCACACAGATACAGTCTGTTCTGGTCCTGTTGCCAGGTAATTCTGCCAATAGCTTAGGGATTGCTTCTGCTACTAGAGATTACTTTTTGAGAGTCCTTCATCCATTTTCACTGAGGGAATTCATTTCAATGCCACACCTCTCACCTACATCACTCACCTTTAAGAAGAACCAGTTACAAGTCCTTAAAAAGACACCCATCCTCCCTTTATCTATTATTCTTCAGTGCTTGAGAAACTGTCTTCTTAGCCTTTTTGGAAAATGTGGTAGTAGAAGAGTAATAAATTCAACATGATAAACATACACAAATATTCTTCTCTCCCTAAGACTTAGGATTCCTTTTTCTATAGTATAGCATTTATTTTTGACAGTTTAGCTTCATTCAATATGGGCCAAATTTAATCTAGTTTTAGTTAACCAACTGAGGTAAACTTTAGTGTCTTCTTTGTTTACTTATGCTCAGATGTGAAGTCCTTAATTTTTGAGTCATTGTTATATATAAATTTGGAGTTATGTTTCTTCCTCCTGCAGAAGCTTTAGAGTTCATTGCCAGATTTATGTCAATGTAAGTTGATACGATCTTGATTTTGATTGGTTGGTTTTTTTGATTGGTTGGTTTAAAATCCCAGTGTAGTTAACACTGTTATAATATCAGGTGTACAATATATTATATTAGTATCAGGTGTACAATATAGTGATTTGACAAATCTATACATTATACTATGTTCACTACAAGTACAGCTATCATCTGTCAGCACACAATGCTATTACAGTCTCATTGACTATATTCTCTATACTATATCTTTCATTCTTATGACATATTTATTCCATAACTGGAAGCCTGTATCTCCCCACTCTATCAGATGCTCTAGTTGTCTCCCTGGGTAATGATTTCGCTTTTAACTCTAGCTATATTTGGATATATGAATGGAGGTTCAGGTGGAATGTGGGAAGAATTTGTAGCCTTGTAGAGAAAGCTACCTCAAACTAGTTCAGGATTTCTATAAGGCAGATCTGGTCACATCACAAAGAGATATAGGAGCTGTCTTTTCTGGCAAGGAAACTCAGGGGTACTTGGGGTTCAGAACTTCACCTAAAATAAAATTCTTAAAGATTATCTTTTCAACACACGACTAAATTTTACACACACACACAAAGAAAGAAAGAAAGAAAGAAAGAAAGAAAGAAAGAAAGAAAGAAAGAAAGAAAGATGGAAAGAAAGAAAGAAAGAAAGAAAGAAAGAAAGAAAGAAAGAAAGAAAGATGGAAAGAAAGAAAGAAAGAAAGAAAGATGGAAAGAAAGAAAAGAAAAGAAAAAGAAACACCCAGCAAGATTTCCGCTAACATGGGAATTCAGCAATTTGTACATTCAGATTTCACACCTGATTTTTAGACATATAAAGACTATGGCAAAGTGAGAAGTTATTCTAGGGCAGTCACAGAAACTACTTTCACCTTGTCTTGAGTCAAAATTGTAAAACCCCGAGCTTGCCATTTTTCTTCAAATTCTCCTGTGCAGTCAGAAACACAAGACTAAGAGTATTTGTATTCCTTATTCCTCATGATGATCTGTCGAAGCAGTTACTAGGTATGCCAAATTTTGTCTTTAACAGGAATTTTATTCCAGGTGGCTACAGTTGATTAATTTCATAATGTTCTGCCACTATGTGCCATAGACTACCAGTATCTCATTTTCCAGCAGTATCAGGATTGTTCTTCACTGCCCACACATTCAATCAGGAAAGATAATCAGAGTCTGCCCCTACTTTTGATACAATGCAGCTATAGGAAATAAAGGTTTTCTGAGGTGTTTTAAAGAAAAAAGAATTTATTATACAGAATTAGGTCCAAGCAAAACGTTGGAGAAATGAGGAAAGTGAGTTGAATCTACTTTTATAGGGCTCAAGTACAAAAGCAACCGTTGTAATGTAGCCTCAATGCTGATATTTAAGAAACTGGCAGTGTCCTCTGTTAAACGAGCACCCATCATCACCTAAACAATGCTTGATAGTCCACATGAAAATGACCTCTGGCTAAAACAATAACTGCAACTGTCCTAGTCATAAAGCTAGCGGTTAGATCCTACAAGGTTGGGTCCAGGCATTAATACAACTGCCTCTTGACCATCACTTCTCTACTTGTAATGCCAGCGTAAACAGCAGCAAGGGAATGGGATCACCACACCGCTACCTTCCAAATAGCAAATGGTTGCACATAGATGGAAAATCTGAACTACCATCTACAATCCAGATTCTTGGGATTTTTTTAATTTTTTTAATGTTTATTATTTTTGATAGAGACAGAGACAGAGTGAGAGCAGTAGAGGGGCAGAGAGACAGGGAGACACAGAATCTGAAGTAGGATCCAGACTCTGAGCTATCAGCACAGAGCCCCATGCCGGGCTCAAACTCACGAACCATGAGATCATGATTTGAGCTGACGTCAGATGCTTCACTGACTGAGCCACCCAGGCTTTCTTCAGAAGGTTTTTTGTTTGTCTGTTTTTTGTTTTTTGTTTTTTGTTTTTTTTTAATTTTTTTTCAACGTTTATTTATTTTTGGGACAGAGAGAGACAGAGCATGAATGGGGGAGGGGCAGAGAGAGAGGGAGACACAGAATCGGAAACAGGCTCCAGGCTCTGAGCCATCAGCCCAGAGCCTGACGCGGGGCTCAAACTCACGGACCGCGAGATCGTGACCTGGCTGAAGTCGGACGCTTAACCGACTGCGCCACCCAGGCGCCCCTGTTTTTTGTTTTTTGTTTTTTATTTTTTGTTTTAACAGTTCAGACTTTTCAATAAAGAAAATTATTCTAGAAGTATGGAATGCATGCGAAATGTGTCAAACCACAATATCCTTTTCTAGAAAGAAATGCAGCTTTCCAAAGGTTTTGTATTTAATGCTTGAAGGTTCAGCTTTAGATTTTAAGCAATCTGGTTGGAGGAGGGGAGAAAGGTAGAAGGGTTATACCAAATTTGATGTAAGCAAGGTATTTTTATTGGAAAGTTGGAGTTTGGTTTGGTAAGATTTGAGGTTTGCTTGGTTAAAGTCATGATAGGGGAGGGGCGCCTGGGTGGCGCAGTCGGTTGAGCGTCCGACTTCAGCCAGGTCACGATCTCGCGGTCCTTGAGTTCGAGCCCCGCGTCAGGCTCTGGGCTGATGGCTCAGAGCCTGGAGCCTGTTTCTGATTCTGTGTCTCCCTCTCTCTCTGCCCCTCCCCCGTTCATGCTCTGTCTCTCTCTGTCCCAAAAATAAACAAACGTTGAAACAAAAAAATTTAAAGTCATGATAGGGGAAAAAAAAGATACCAGTTAAGAAAAGAACGGTAGTGGAATGGCTAGGAAACTCTAATGAGATTAAGGAGGTTGAATCACAGAGGAGCTATATAAAAATAGAAGTTTTTACTATGGATGCATTTACCCGTGGAAAATTAAAGCTCAGAGGAAGAAACAGATGGCAAACTTTTAGAGATTTCACCACTATGATGTAAATGAAGATAAGAAACCAAAAACAAAAACCTTAAAAATAAATGAATAAGTAGGGCTTCATCAAAATTAAGAGTTATTATTTTCTGTAAGGTTTTATCAAAAGAATTGATAGGCTACAGACTCAGAGAAATGATTTGTAAATTGCATACTTGATAAAGGATTTTTATCCCAAATAAAGAAATCTCAAAACTCAATAACAATAAAAGCAAAACTTAATTTGAAAATGACAAAAGATTAGAACAGACTTGTGACCATAAAAATATGTTGACGGCAAGTTAGCACATGCAAATAGGAGAGAAGGGGACACTACCCACATTGTGGGTAGTCATTAGGAAAGCATAAAGTAAGTCAAACCTTATACTATTTTACCTCAATTAGAATGTTAAAAACCAATAACACCGGGCATAAAATGTTGGTGAAAATGTGGAGTGACTGAAACTTTCATACACTGCTGGTAGGAATGAACGATGGTAAATTGCTTTGGAAAACATTTTGGAAATTACTTAAAAAATCAAACATGCTTCTAACATATGACCCAGTAATTTCTCTCCTAGTATTTACCCAAGATAAATAAATGGATATATACCAACTTACATGGATATTTGTAGTAGTTCATTAGTAATAGTTAAAAGCTGGCACAAGCTTACTGTCCATCTCCAGGTGCATTCAAATTATGTTACATACATACACTGGGACACTACTCAACAAGGAAGACGAAGTAAAACACAACAATATGAACACACCTCCAAATAGCTATTGTCGAGTGGAAGAAGTCAGAACAAAAACAAACAAAAAAGGGAGCACACACAGTAGGAGTTCATTCATATAAAAGTCTGGATAATGCAAATAAATCTATAGTGACAGAAAGGGGATGAGTGATTTCTTGGAGATACAGATGAATGAGAGCTGGACGGGCTAGGAGTGAGGGCTTACCACAGGGCACAAAACACACGAGAATGGATGGGTATGCTCATTATGTTGATTGTGGTGAAGGCTTCACAGGTACATACATATGCTTTGGCATATGTAATTATATGTTAATCATGTGCAGTTTATTGTATATCAATTATCCCTCAATAAAGCTGTTTAAAAAAAATCAGCTTTCAATTTTATTAATTTTTTCCATTGTTTTTCTGCTTCAATTCATTGAGTTCTGCTCTTACCTTATTTCCTTCCTTCCATTTGCTTTGGGTATACTTTGCTCTTTTTTTCCTAGCTTCTAAGGGTAGAAAATCATGGCATTGATTAAGACCTCTCTTTCAGGGGGGCACCTGGGTGGCTCAGTCAGTTAAGCGGCCAACTTCAGCTCAGGTCATGATCTCACAGTTTGTGGGTTTGAGCCCCATGTTGGGCTCTGTGCTGACAGCTCAGAGCCTGGAGTCTGCTTGGGATTCTGTGTCTCCCTTTCTTTCTGCCCCTGCCCGCTTGTGCTCTGTATCTCTCTCAAAATAATAAATATTAAAAAAATTGTAAAAAAAAAAAACCTCTCTTTTTTATACATATTTAATGCCATAAATTTTGCCTTCAGTACTGTTTCAGCTGTATACCACAAATTTTGATATATTGTATTTAATTTTATTTCAAGTCCAAAATATTTCTCATTTACTGTGTGACTTTTTTGGCCTTTAATTTTTACCACTATATTATTTCATTTCCAAATACTTGGAGATAGTTCAAGAATCTGTTACTGCTCTACTCAGTAGAATTTCTTTAACTGTCATGCCTACCCATACATTAGCCATTCATTTAAAAAGCTTATTTAATTATTATTATTTTTTTGCTCATTTATATATTTCCCAGGGTCTCTTCCTCTTATGGCAACACTGGTAAGTCGGTGCTCACATTATATCTCTACTTGGAGATATCTATTACTCCTTATATTTGAGACTATTTGTCTTGCAGACTCAGTTCTTTTTTAGTTCCAAGAAAAGTTATGATTTGTGTTCTACCTGGCTTTGTTTGCTTCCAGAGTAGGAGTGATACTCTTTGCTGCTTTCTACATCCTAGGCAAAACCCAATAGATAATAGATTTTAATGAATGAAAATGTAGGGTTAGAAATTGGATAAAAGGCTATGCAATTCAAAGAATTCTAATTGTCCAATTAAAAAACTAATTTTGTCTGTAACAACAAAAGAGCTGTCTGTCACTCTCCCTGGCAATATTAGGAGAAGCTGTGAGTGACAGAAAACCTAAAATAAATTGACTTAGAAAAAAAAAGCAATTTATTTCTATGTCTAGATAGGAGTTGGTCCACAGCTGATATGGGGTACAGCATCAGGGACCTAGGATATTATTTCTTGCTGATCCTTCACAGTCAGCATGCGTCCGTGAGGTATGCCCCAACTCCAGCTCTCAATTCTACACAGCAGGAGAGAGGAAAAAGAGGGAGGAAATGCACCATCCTTCTCATTATAAAAACACTTCTTTGATTTCTCTTCAACATATCTGCTCAAATCAATTCCCATAGTCGTTTGTCCATACCTAGCTACAAAGGAGACTGGGACATACTGTCTTCACATAAAGGGTTTGTGAGCCCAGGTTAAAAAAAATCATGTAGGGTTCTAGAGATAATTGAAACTTGGAAAGATTTGGTTTCTGTCGATCACAATTAGTTCACCTATGCATTTGAAATGGGACATTCAGAGTGTGTGTGTGTGTGTGTGTGTGTGTGTGTGTGTGTGTGTGTGTGTATGTATTTTTTTAAAAGATTTTAATGTTTATTTATTTTTGAGAGAGAGAGAGAGAGACAGAGAACAAGCAGGGAAGGGGCAGAGAGAGAAACACAGAATCCAAAGTGGGCTCCAGGCTCCAAGCTGCCAGCACAGAGCCTGACGCAGGGCTCAAACTCACAAACCTTGAGATCATAACCTGAGCCAAAGTCAAACGCTTAACTGACTGAGCCACCAAAGAGCCCCTCAGAATATGTATTTTAAGATAATAATCTCTGCAGAGCATGAAGACATTCTAAAACTATAAAGATCCTTACTCTTACTTATTTATGTGAATGTTTTAGCTAGTGTATATGTTTTGTGCTTTTATTTATGTATGTGCTAACACATTTTGCCATGGGTATAGAGTTAGTCTGGTAATATGAGCAAATATTATCCCAATCAGGTGATTTAACTTCTCACAGACCTTTTTAAAACTGAAGCCATTACTCATGTTTTTTTTTTATGGAAAGGTGTCATTATTTCTTTAAGGAGTACTAAAAAATTTTAATAATTACAGTAGGAGTTAACTTTTATCATAGTAGGTATAAAGGTATTTTTGTTGTATATACAGAAATCATACTAATGCATGTACATATAATTCTGCAGACTTTTTTTTCCAATATACAATTTTTTTGTTCACTTTCTACAGTTAGAAGAGAAGAGACAAAGGTAAAAAGTAAAAATAGAAGGAGATGATCAAGAATTGACCAGTGGCATGAAAGTGTCTGAGAAAATATAAAATATAGAACGAGTAAAAGTAAAACCAGATATTATTTCTGGCAACTAAGTGTATTCTTGTTGCCCACGTAAAGAAACTAGAGATCTATCTTATTTTATTGCTAATTCAATAAATGTTATGTTTAGACATTTCGTATATTACCAAAAAGATTTGTAAAACAAAAGTAATTTATTGTAATGTAGGTAGGTCTTTCAGTTACAATGAGTTAAAACCTATTTGATTTATAAAACTAGACAGCTACAATAATAAACACTTCACAAAATTATATATAGTGAGTTGTTGTTTTATTTAGATGCTGAATTATTTTCAAAAATGCATTTATCTAGAAAATATACATATGATCATCAGAGTAGGACTGTGTCCCACAATTGAATCTTGAAAGCATTTGACAAATATGATACACGCTAGAAATATAAATGACAAGCAAGAATCAAGAGTATAAGCATGGATGATCTATTTAAACATGCAAGCATGTTTCAACATAATGAATAAACTTATACATCAAACTAAGCCAGACACTTCTGGATTGCAAGCCTATTTAGAGAATGTTTCACTTTAGTCATTTTTTACTTTCCTTTATTGTTAAGTCAAAAGCACTACATTTGAATTTTGAAACCAAATGAAATGAATTTGGAAGCACAAAAGAAATTAAATGATCAAAACCAAAAATGATTATACCAGTGCCTGCTACACCCAGTTATAAAGAAAACCTTCGAAAATACATGATATAGAACAACAACAACAAAAAATCACTTAAGTGTGTTGTACTATGATTCCCAGTTACTTTAAAGATAGTATAAATTTCCATACTTTTGTATTGCTAATATAATTGAGCTCTGATATCTGTGGCTTGCGTTAAGCATTGTGCATTATCTTATTTAATTTTCACAAAAGCCCATTCTACCTTATCAATTTTAACTCATATATTATTTTTTTTCTTTATTTTTTATTTTAGCCACTCTGAAATCAGGATTCATGTTACCATTCTACTCATAAAATGCCATAAGGTAACTGTTGAGCTTTTTTTTTTTCCTTTGTTAATGGTACATAAAATAAAGGTATGTCTTAGACTGCTCAAAATAGATGGTGCCAATTTTCCATATGAAAAAAAAATGATGATTAGAAAAGCTTAAATAAGCCTGATCAAAGTGAAATAACTAACAGGTTTTAGAACTAGGATACCAACTAAGACTCTGATATCTGTAGATATACACATCAGAAATACCCCATAATACTTTCCCCCACATTATTTGTATGTATTTCCAACATTAGTACTCATTTAATGATTACAAGGACTACTTTACCATTGTTTAAGCTACAGTTAAGTAATTAATTCTAATAATGGTTACTACTAAAATGAAAATAAATTAATATTTTTATTCTTTTGTTATGACGAGATGAAATAGATTATGCTACTTCTATTCTCTGAACTTGATAGAGTACCAGCAATGACCTTTCACAAAAGATTACAAAACAAAATTATTTTTCCTGCTAGAATGTCCATCTGATAGTTTTGGATGCTTGTGTGGAAACTGTTTTTTGTTTTTCCTTTTGTTTCTATAATATAACAAAAAGCACTATGTATTGTCAGAATTTACCTGTAAATAATGGATCTGTTCAGCTATGCCTTCATTCTATGGCAAATTGTCCTAAAAGTTTACATTCAGTGAACACACTCAATTTATCTTACATAAATGTGCTTTATACCTGTCTTTTCTCTTCTTTATGGAGAATTGAAGTAAAAGTTAGGTCATTGTAAAAATACTTCACTTATTAATTTAACAAATATTCATTAAAGGTACCTATTAAATTCTATATATAGTTTTTAGCATGGAGGATATATTATTATTAAAGAAAAATTATCTCTATCTTCAAGAATAATCAAGTTAGAAAAGGAAATTAATATTAAATATTCTTACAAATGCACATATTAATACAAATTCCGATATGTGCTCAGTAGAAGAGAGGACATAATGCTCTGACAAGCTATTACAGCAGAGAAAGAGGGGAGAGTCATGAAGGCTTCTGTAAGAAAGCAACATTTAAGATGAATCCCAAGGAATGAGTAGAAATTGGCAAGATGTAAGGGAAGTGTATTTCACATAAAATGAACAGCTGTATGAAATCACCATGACAAAGGGGTATCTCTCATGCACCACTGCAACTTCCATTAGATTCTTTTGTTTCTTATTACACCAACTCCTGTGTGGATCAGAGCTGAGTGGGTTTTGACTGACCTCATGCAGACACAACCTGATTGTGCCTCAACTGAGACTCCTGTCCTGTGTTTTCCTTCCAACCTGTGGCTTCTCTTTTGATGCCACTGAACCCTCCCTACTCAAGGCTCACTATGCACAACTTGTAAGTGCAGGGAATTTAACACTTTCTGGGTCAAACTTTCATCAGAGCTTCTTTGGATATAAGAAGCTCACGATTAAATTTCTCTCCACTTTTTCTCTCGTTATGTATTGTACTAAATCTCAGTTTAAATTCCTTCTTGAAGGCTTTCTCGTGAGATCAATAATTCAGTTACACTTACTACAGACTAGCTAATAACAAAACTTTATAACTTCTCCCTCCTCATCTCCTTCACTCTCTTTGTCCTGCTCCCGAGGCCTGGACTTCCTAAGAAAACAATATCACAAAGTCCTCTGACTTAGTTTCTGGAGAAGCCAAATTGTAACAGGGATGTTCCAGGAAAGTCTATGGTGTTAAGGCCTGACCAGATGAAAAAAAAAAAAAAAAAAATTCCATTCTAACTAGTTTCAGCAGAAAGGGATTTATTACATTTAATTAAGTGGCTTACATCAGGTCTTCATAGGGATCACAAATTTTTGTATCACATGGACTACTCAGACTTCTTATGCCCACGCAAGCCTCTCCTACAGACTCTGATCTGCTTTCCTCAGGCCCAAACCAGTTGCCCAATGAATGAGAGTAGTCAATATTAAGGCATCCATAATCCATCTGTAGCATGCTAGCATGCCATAGCTCATCACCTGGGAAGCTCTAGCTAACAGATGCATTGGAAGGGTTGAGAAAACAAATGCTAAGATGAACATTCAAGATGACCCCCAGACTCCTGCATGGAATGGTCCACCATGGGAACTGCTATTTCTACCATGATCAGAAACTGCTGCTGGTTGTAGGCCAATATCAACAATGGAAGTTAAAGGAGCCACTTTGCTCAGTCATGAAATTGCTGCTACAGTAACCAGTTACAGAACCACTTTACCTATGACAATTTGTAGGAGAATAAAATGTGACTTTCAGTCTTTCTCTTCCCTAGGAACAAGTTTTAATATATACATTTAAATTTTATAACTTTATGCGTACGCGCACACACACACACACACACACACACACGTATTACCTCCAATACATATGTACTAGAAGATCCAAAATATACTGAACATAGTATCTAACATAGTCCACCCTCATATTTAGCCAACATTTATATAAAATCCTCATTCAAAGAAAGTTATAAGCCACTCTGTCTAGGCACATACTCCAGTGAATGCCACAGTATCTTTTGGGGAAGGGCAGGAGGTAGATAGGAGACTATGGTTCTTGTGGTGTCCGCATGGTCCTTCCTCAAAAGCTTATGGCCTCTCCTTCCTTCAAGGGGCTCTGAGCTTGTGAATAGACTCAACCTTCGGATTTGGGGAAAGGTTATGAATTATCATTTGACTCCATTTGGCATAAACTGTTTCCTTCATTTCTTCCTTTTTTATCTACAGATCTGAGAAGACTTTACATTTTCCAACGTCAGTCTTACATACTCGTATGAGAAATTGGACCATGCAGAGTATTCCTCCTTATTAAAATGTATTAAACCATAGTGCTCCCAGGTGACCAGTATGTTAAGCACTGGACTCTTGTTTTTGGCTCAGGTCACCATCTCAGGGTTTCATGAGTTTGAGCCCTGCATTGGGCTCTGTGCTGACAGTGCAGAGCCTCCTTGGGATTCTCTGTCTCTCTCATTCTCTGTCCCTCCCCCACTCACACTATCTCTGTTTTCTCAAAATAAATAAATAAACTAAAAAAAAACCTTATTAAACCATAAAATGATCCAGAGAAATGGCCCTGCCTAACATCTCTCTCATTAGAAAACCAATCATTCTCATTAAAACTATTCTTTCAAATAACAGCATCTTCCTTGCCTATAAAAACCAACAATAACACCTCTTTTCAGAGATAAGGGTGCTTTCTCATCACGTATTTTACAATGTCTGGGTGAATGCAATTACTCTAAATCTTTTGAAGGACCTATTTATGGGTTGAATGAGGAAGTTGTACATTGTAAATATATTTTATATTCTAGTCCATGAAAAATTTTAGAGGAATTTTTCTGTATTTACAAGGAATTTTGAATGTCTTAAAAAAAACTTAACGTTTATTCATTTTTGAGAGACAGAGAGTGCAAAAAGGCGTGGGGTAGAAGGAGGGAGACACAGAATCCAAAGCAGGCTCCAGGCTCTGAGTTGTCAGCATAGAGTCTGACATGGGGCTCAAACTCACGAACTGTGAGATCATGACCTGAGCCAAAGTCAGAGCTTAATTGACTGAGCCACCCAGGTGCCCCAGGAATTTCTAATGTCTTAAAGTCATTTAGCAAAGTAATTATTTGGTCTTTGCTTCAGTTAACTAAACTTAGCAAACAATTAAATCCACTGAAGATAGAGTCTTTGTCAAGAGTACCAATATCTGTGGCTCAATCTGAATTCTATTTCTCCCTCCTTGGTTTAGCAACCTCAGAATATATTTTAGTGCCTTTAAAACCATTTTTTTCTCATATCTTTTATATGAGTTTTTCTTTTTTGGGGGTGGTGGAATGTTTTTCCAAGTAGAAGGGGTAAAGCCATTTCGTGTTTCTCCATTTTAGAGGGAGTGGAAGACCTCATGAACTGATTTTTTAACTTCTAAAGGATCAAACTACATGGTTCATAAAGAGTGGGTTGATGTACTATAGGAATGAAAGCAGAAAGATCAGTTTGGAGCCTATTCTAGAAGAAAAGGAAGTATCAAATGCTGGGTTGGACTAGACTGGTGGCTGAGTAAATGGGAGACAGATATGATATATATTTTACAGGTAGGTCATGTTGATAGTCATGCAAAGTAGTTTTCATCTATTAAATTTTCTCACACTATAGAAAGTAGTATAAATAGCGTATTAAAAAATTATAGGCCAATCTTTGTATGCTGTAACTAGTAATGATAATGTATTAAATATTAATGGATTAAAGGTTTTTTTCATTAGTAAGATTTAGCATAATTAAACTTGAAAACTTTAGCATTTACTATAATGGAAGATGCACTCTGTTTTCAAGAACATTAAATGGAAAAGATAGAAATAATGGATTTCTATAAAATTCTCTTAAGTCTGTTAAATTGATTTACTAAAATTAGAGACATATTTAAATGAGTTATAAGTCACATTGTTACTCTCAGATAATAATGTATATATTTGTAATTTATTGGGATCTCAGTTTTGTAAATTTAATCATCAGAATTTTTATTCACTTTAGCATGAAACAACTTGGAGTTAGACCAAGATGACTGTGATAGCAATTTATTTGATCCAATGTCTTCCAAGCCACACCATCAAGCAATAGATGAGAATATCTGAAAAATTTTATAATACAACTTTATATAAATTATATAAAATATTTTAATTCAAGAAAGTAAAATTCTACATAACTGGGAAAATCCTATATTTTGAAGAAACTTAATAGGTAGGTAGATGTATTTGTAGATAAAAGAATGCATGCTTTCTAATAAACTATCCAATTGCCTTTTGATATTATTGGTTTAAACTTAATCATTGATTTTTCTTTAACCACACCTGAATAGCCATTCTCTCAAAAGCCCTCATGATAATTTTTGTCAGAACTTTTCTTAGGCTGAGCAATAACCATTCTATCATTCCTTCTAATTTTTGCTACGATTGCTTATAAAAAGTTCTTTGTCCTTCTTCAGACAGTTTCTTAAGCAAATATTGTTTCTGCCTTATAGCTATTTCTGCTCCTATGTTTGATCTAGCACAAAAAAAGATATACTCACACTGCTTTAAGCATCCCCTTAAGTTCTTGCTTTATTTTAAAGAAAACGATGTAACATAAGGTTATTTTTTATGTTTTTTCCTGTAATTATTTGTACTCACTAAAATGTTAGTGAATATATTTTAAGTTGATATATAATGTTTAAAAATAATTATTTTTTAATTCCATTCTTTAGCCCATTTTTCTTCCTTATTTTATTATTAACTGACAGTTCCATATTTATTTGAGAAGCAAATTTCTATTGACTGTGAAGGAGATGGGATATAAAATAAAAATTTAAGATACATATAATCCAGAATATGAATATTAAGCACTATTTCCAATGTGATGCACTCAATTATAAATGGCTTAAACGTGGCACACAGAATTTACAGCCTCTTTTCACTTTCACTTCCACTAATGTCTTAAGATATTAAGAAGTCAATTACTTGAATAACCCTTGATTATTTGAAATGATAAATTGAAAGTTTAATATATATTTTTAAATGTGCATGTTCTCCTTTATAATGATAACTTATAATAATTATTTCTGAACATTAAAGATATTAAATATTCTCCCTTTTAAATTGAATTAATATGAATTGGATTTAGATTCTGCAGAAAAAAAATGTCCAAAAAGAATCAACATACATAAAATTTAAATGTCCTTAACAGCATACAATCTATCAGGTCCTTCATTTGGATCTCAGCAGTTAACTTGGCTCATCCCAATTTGTTCTGCATGAATATGTACATCTCAATCCATGCAATAAGAACAACCAAATGTATTGCAATACACGACAGGCCCACTCAACCAAAATTATGTCCTTCATCCTCCACAACTTCTAAATAACAACTTCTAAATAACCCATTAAGCATTGATGACAGTGAGAATATGTGTCTATGATCTGAATTTATAATCTGACTTCATTTAATGTGTAAATATCTATGTTTGTACAATTAAAAACATTTTTTTAATGTTTATTTAATTTTGAGAGAGACAAAGAGAGAGTGAGTGGCACAGGGGCAGAGAGAGAGGGAGACACAGAATCCGAAGCAGGCTCCAGGCTCTGACCTGTCAGCACAGAGCCTGATGTGGGGCTCGAACTCACGAGCCATGAGATCATGACCTGAGTCGAAGTGGACACTTAACCAACTGAGCCACCCAGGTGCCCCTAGGTTTATATACTTCTAATGCTTACTGACATTTACCAGAGGTAACTACTGTATACATTTGAGGAAACACTGTTTAATTGGAAACTTTACCAAATGTTCTTTGTGGAGACATGTTCCAATCACAAGTTTAACCGGAAATTTGTTCTTGTTCCATCTTTCCCCATTTCATTGTCAACTACATTCAGTGGGAAGAAAACAAAATTGTAACAATATTGCACCATACATGAATGAAAGAAAGACATAGAGATTTGATCATATTTTTAGAAGACAGATAACAGATTGCTATTTGTGGATGAAGCAGAGTGGTAAGAGCTGCAGGCCTCTGACTAGAAGAATCATGCTTCCAACCCTGTCACAAATTATGATAAAAAGACAGGAGTGCAACTCTAACAAGGAATGTTGTTTTTGTTTGTTTTAATATTTTGTTTTATTTTTTAAGATTTTTTTAATGTTTATTTTTGAGAGAGAGAAACAGTAAGCGGGGGAGGGGCAGAGAGAAAGGGAGACACAGAGTCCAAAGCAGGCTCCAGGCTCTGATCTGTCAGCACAGAGTCCGACAAGGGGCTCAAACCCATGAACCGTGAGATCATGACCTGAGCCGAAGTGGGATGCTCAATCGACTGAGCCACCCAGGTTTCCCAAATGAGAAATATTTGAAGATAGGCATACTTGACTAAGAAAATGTGAGCATGACAAAGCCAAACAAACAAATAAAAAATAAGCCCCAGTGTGAACAGAATACACGGATAGGCAATAAATTATATAAAAAAATGTTTGCAATGCTGCAGATAGAGATATTATCTCTAATTTATAATAGTACTTGATAAATGACAAGAGTGTTCAATATTAGAAAATCTACAAAATATCGGAAGAGGCAATTCATAGAAGAACAAATCCTAATGAAAAGATACCTAAACTCATTAGTTTTCAGGGTAATGCAAAGTAACCATGAGCTACCACATAGGAATCAGACTAGCAAAAATGAAAAACTCTTTTAACATTCTTTTGGTGGAAGAGTATGAATGTACAAAGGTGTTATCATATGTTGTTCACGGAAATGTAAATTTCTATGGCTTTTAAGAAATCTTTTGGGAAATATAGATATAGATACATCTAGTCTAACCTATAAACTTCTTTTTTGGTAACCTATCCCACAGATACAATGGCACCAGTCTATAAGGACACGGGAGCAATTATGTTACGGTGACATTGTTTGTAGTTATAGACAATCCTGAAATGAAGTAGATTTCTGTTGACATGAGAATAATTGTATAACTAAAATAACATGGTATAATCACATATTAGAATACCATACATCAGTCAAAATAGTGACTTAGAAATATACCAAGTGATTTGAAATAATGGCACAAGTTTTAACTGAATAAAAAATGAAGACAAATGTGCTGACTATAATCCCATTTTTATATAATTATAATAAATCTTTAGTGTACTGTATGTGTTATAATAATGATATTATATATATGTTGTACAATGTATAATTACACTGGTATAGAGAACAAACAGAATAAAATATCCCTACACAGATTGTGGTTTTGTGTATGTGTTGAGTATGGGTGTGAATGATATGTGGACAGGATAAAAAAAAAAGTGAGAAAAAAGCCATGGAAAATTAAAATGGTAAAAATCATAAAAATAACAATATGTATGATATGAGGACGTGCATGCATTTACTCAAGTAAATAATTGTGTAAGAAAGATGTTTTAAGAGGAAATGGGAGAGAATGAGCACTCCTAGCTGAGAAGTTGAAGAAAGTGAACTAAACACAACTACCTTCTGATAATCCATTAAATATCATTCATAATGTCACAACTACAAGAAGAAAGACGTAAACAGACTAGAGATGTGATCACATCTCCAGAAGACAGGTAACAGGTTGCTATTTGTGTATGAAGCAGAGTTGTGGAAGCCACGAGCCTCTGAAGCAATGAATTAGGCTTCCAACCTGCCACATGAGGGCGAGAAGGCCTGAACGCAACTCTTCCAGGCATGTTTAAAGGAACCGAAGGTGCTTAGGAAAATAGCTCTTGGGAAACCACAATGAGTCTTTGTCTATTTGAACTCTTGCTCTATGGATTAATTATTTGACTTTTAACTTCCACATACTGATTCAACAAAAATAGCATGTTAACTAAAGAGAATAAGCCTAATCCAAAAATTGTGTGTCAGAGCCAATGATTCTACAGAAGCATATAATTAAGTGAGCATTTGTCCTTGGAACTCAGATGCATTTGATTTCCCATCATATTGCCTTCTGTATCCTATAACTATTATAATTCACACCTTTTTCTTCACTTAGTCAAACTTAAATATGAAATCAACTGCCTGTATATTCTTAAAATATTCACATAATATTTTGAAGATGCTAAATAAAACTTTTTATTGTAAAGATACTTGAAAAATAACTATTATATCAACATATTCAAGATTATATATATATATATATATATATATATATATATATATATATATAAATTACGATAAATATTTTAAAATCATGAATGGTCAGTCTTGTATAACTGAGGCACCAAAAGTTAATGAAGGGGTTAATAGATGCCACTGCCACCAAGAAGAACACGAAAATTAAGATAGTTCTTCCACAGGGGTGCCTGGATAGCTCAGTTGGTTAAGTGTCTGACTTTTGACTTTAGCTCAGGTTATGATCTCATGGTTTTTGTGTTCAAGCCCTGCGTCAGGCTCTAAGCTGACAGGAAGGAGCTTGCTGGAGATTCTCTCTGCACCTCCCCTGCTCTCTCTCTCTCAAAAATAAATAAATAAACATTCATAAAAAAGGTAGTTCTTCCACATATGTCTTAGGCTTTTTACGATCTGATTGAGAACCTTACTATGATTAAAAGGACAATTTTTTTTTTCAGTAAGAAGAGGGGAGGGGATGCAAAACAGAATAAGAAAAATGGAAGTTAACATGCATGTATTCAATCTTGTATCTTAATTATTATTAATAAATAATATACTTAAGATTGCACAAATCATAACACTTAACATAGACGAGTTTAAATTACTACATCATTGCAAATCCCACTTAACGTATGTGTTTTCATATTCCCCAAAATATTCAACTATAGGTCTGGTTAATTCAGGAAAGGGTATTTTTTTTCTGGTACACTGAAAAAGAATTTTGAAAAGATAGATCAATCTTTTTTTTAATTTTTTTTAAATGTTTTTTTTTTTTTGAGACAGAGAGAGAAAGAGCATTAGCAGGGGAGGATCAGAGAGAGAGGGAGACACAGAATTCGAAGCAAGCTCCAGGCTCTGAGCCATCAGAACAGAGCCCGACGCGGGGCTCAAACTCACAAACCGTGAGATCATGACCTGAGCCAAAGTCGGATGCTCAACCGACTGAGCCATCCAGGTGCCCCAAGATAGATCAATCTTTAAAATTTAATACAGATTATCCAGTTATCTGCAAAGCGATTACTGAAAAATAAGGACTTCACGAGGAGCATTTTCTCAGGATGTACAATGGTTAAGGAAATGTACTAGAAAGAGAAGAATTTGTGGCTCTGCTTAGCAGATTCAGTTGAGACCATACTTACAAGTATGCATTTATTTGATTTCACTTTTAGATTAACTTTCATCTCCTCTACTAATCTGTGAGGTCCATGAGGCTAATCTGTTCAGCATTTTATTCCCCCTATCTAGCACATAGCCTAACCCTTACCTGAGACCCAATTCTTAAATAGTAAAAGAATTAATAAAGAAACTCTAATATAACTGGTTGCCCATTGTAAGGTGTGAATCATCATTGAAATAAATGGCCAGCATTGTGTAATATGTACCATTATTATTAGATGCCTAATAAGTGGACATTTAAATGTGGTTACATGGTTATTCCTAGAAATTATGCAAATAGCCACATAAAGAGTAAAAGATCATATATCCAAACTAAATTAAAGTTATTGTTTTTTTTTTTTTTTTAAATTTTTTTTTTTTTTTTCAACGTTTATTTATTTTTGGGATAGAGAGAGACAGAGCATGAACGGGGGAGGGGCAGAGAGAGAGGGAGACACAGAATCGGAAACAGGCTCCAGGCTCTGAGCCATCAGCCCAGAGCCCGACGCGGGGCTCGAACTCACGGACCGCGAGATCGTGACCTGGCTGAAGTCGGACGCTTAACCGACTGCGCCACCCAGGCGCCCCAAAACTAAATTAAAGTTATTGTTAAGTTGAATATAGATGTATACAGAAGGCTAAAGAGACGTCTTAAGCATGGAGGGAGTCTCTAAAGATAATAAAGATAACTTTTGAGGTTTGCAAAAATGTGGTATTATAATAGCAAGCAGAAAGCTAAGGTAAAAAGTTTGAGATAGATAAGTAGTAATATTTCCAGCCATAATAAAATGATTTGGCTACGTGATTATAAGAAGTTTATTAGAATTTAGGCTATGTAAATTTAGGGACATCATCCATACTGATTTTCATTTCTGCAGAAACTGGAAGGAAATCTGGCAGGCATTAGGTGCAGAATAAATATTTGTTGAGTCAATTAATTAAATTGTTCTGCCTTGCACATTCCTTTAGTTGGATTTCCTCAATTTAGAAAAAGAAACTTAACTATAATATATATGTTTTATAAGTATATATTACATATTTAAGGGTATATAGTTTTATATATAAATACACATAGCTTAAGTTATAGCATATGACTAATATTTAATAATATTGAAATTAATACACTTACGTTTTATTTCTCTATCTAATTCTTGTTACACTAATTTCAACTTTTTAAAGTTGTTGATTTTGTTTATTTCTCTATGGATAAACCTTATGAATCAATTAATCCCTTTTCCTGCATATATTTTTACTCCCTTGGGCAATGAAAGGGGTTAATGATGTGAAGATTTCAAGATATGAATTCCAATATGCATCACACATTAGGAAAACAAATACTAAAATGTAAATATCATGCAATACCAAATTGTATCCCCTGAATATTCCCATAAATATGTATTTAAAACACACTTCTCCAAGTAAGTCAATAATTATAAACTTCTTTATAGACACAGTGGTCCTGTAGTAGACTCATCTCACAATCTGTAACACTATTCAATCTCTATTCTCCACAGGTAAAGGATTCCATCTTAATAAGTTTGGAAAGCAAGCAAAGGATGTTTTAAAAAAAGAATTGGGTTTTTAAAGAAAAGAGTACAACTTCTAATTTTAAATTTAGACTTTATAAACATTTGGGAAATTAGGTAAAAGTCATCCTTATCTAAATAAATTTATATCTTCTGGACCAAAATAGATGATGACCCTAAACTTATTCTAAAAGTATGGATTATTTTCTCTTGTTATCCTTTTTTATTTATTTTAGGCATACTTGCTGCAGGTAATTTTCTGGGGGAGGACTGAGCAGTGAGATTATATTCTTAGGAGAGTCCAGAAACCCTCAATAGCTGCTGGATGTGCAAAAACTTTTGCTGAGGTCCCTGCAGCGATGACTAAAGCTGACAACAGGTGCCATTAAGCACTGATCCCTAGATCCCTTACACTGAGTCCTGGCTCCTAAATTCAAATCAGTGGATGTTCCTTGCTTGTTTAATTTTGTTTTAGAAACTTCTTCAGCCCTAGATATTTTTATTCATTAAATAAATTTTGCGGCTACCTCTAGATATATCAGGCACTACATTCACTGGTAACTCACCAACATGAACAAAACAGTCCTTAAAGATAAGGAGTTAATAGATTTGTAGGAGGTAGATAGGAAAATAGACAACTATAAAACAATGTATAAGTTAGTATAGAGTTGGTTACAGGGGAAATTAACGGAAATTAATGGAAAGTGACACATTTCAGGTTCATCGGTAGTGGGAGAACCTAGGAAGACAAGGGCAAGTAAGACATCTTAAAACCAAAACTGAGTCTGATACCTAAGAAATGAACAGTAATGAACCTGGATAAGGGGAAGTAGGAAAGATTTCTAGAAAGAGTGGATAGCATGAAAAAAAAGGACAGAAGAGAAAGAGATAAACTTTATCTTCTGTCATTTTGAAAGAAAGAGATTTTTCTTTTCAATTCAAGATAAATGTCAAATAATTTGGTAGGCTTTATAAATTATCAACTAATCCAATGACTATTTACAGATTCACACAATGAATGCATTCATCTTAAACACATTTATGGAGTGCCTACTCTGACTCAGATATTGTGCTAGCGGTGTGATTAGAGTCCTAAACAAGACTGACAAGTCCCTGCCATCCTGGGGCTTGCATTTGAGAGAGAGTGACAGATAATACAATAAACAAGCAATTCAATCATATTTAATGGTAGTGGAGGGTTCTTTAGATTCAGCAGCACGCACTGGACCTTAAGACACATGCCAAGCTAAGAGCCACAGAAGGAATATTCCAGTCATGGAAAAGGACAACCAAAACCCCTGAGACATAAATATCATGTTGTATTAGCAGTAATGCACAGATTTTAGCATACATCAAATCACATGTGTTGTATAATTGAAATTTGCTAAGAGAGTAGAATTAAGTGCTTTCTCTCTCTTATACACACGCAGATATATGAGGTGATGAAGTATGGATTAAATCAATGTGTGTCTTGTGGGGCGGGGTCCTTTCACCATGCATATGCATATCAGATCATCACATTGTACACTTTAATTATTGTGTATTTTTTTTAAGTTTATTTATTTATTTTAAGAGAGAGAGAAAGAGAGAGAGAAAGCAAGTGCACACTAGCAGGTGAGGGGCAGAGAGACAGAATCCCAAGCAGGCTCCATGCTGACAGTGCAGAGCCCAACACGGGGCTCAAACTCATAACCTGAGATGAAATCAAGAGTCAGACAACTTAACTGTCTGAATCACCCAGGCGCCCCCTATTTTGTAATTTTATTTGTTAATTATACCTTAGTAAAACTGGGGAAAAGATCATATGGAAGTCTGGCTAAAACCCAGTTGCTAGGTCTGTCACTTAGAGTTTCTGAGTCAGTAGACTTGGGAGAGACTAGAGAATTTGTATTTCTGTAATAGTCCAGGGACTGACTATACTGGGAGAACCACTGGATTAGAGACCCTGAAAGAGGTCTATGTGGCTACTGTGTTGGAGGAGAGTTTTATAAGCTGAAAGGGATCAGAGTAAGTCTATAAACTGAAAGTGTACAGAGGAGTCAGATCACATACACTCCCACTAACCACAATAGTTTGAGTTTAATCTATGCTATGAGAATTGAATGCTATGAGAAGACACTGAAGGGTTTTCAGCAGGGTAGTATTATGACCAGATTTACATTTTAAAAGTATCACTCTGGTTTCTACTAATAAAATGTATTGCAGTGTTGAAAGAGATCAAATAGAGAGACTTATAGAAAGCCCCTATAGTAGTCTACATGAGAGACAATAGCTTTTTGTACAAGGAACATGTTAGCAGAAATGAATTTGCTAAAAGAACTAATGTGGGGATTGACCAAAAGGGAGAATTCAAGAATGACTCTTAAGTTTGGGGGCTGAGCACCTAGTGCCTCTATTAATGGAGAAAGAATAATAATAGAAAAGTTTAATGAAAGGTTCTCTTACATTGTTAATATTGTGGGACTATGACCGCATTTTGAGCAGCCCTGGTTTAGATGTTGTGTAGAGAAATATAAAGATGATTGATTACCTGACAGGAGGAGATTTAGTTCAGAGATGTTGATAGGATCCTGGTTTTAGTTGTCTAAAGAAGAAATGAGGAGAGTAAGTAACTGAAGAAAATACACGTTGGTAAAACTTTCAAGATGATTTTTAGGGAAAAAGAGAACTTGGACTAGTAACTAGAGGAAATTGTGGATTCATTGCAGAGTTTTTAGTTGAGAGATACCAGAATTAATTTATGTATTTGTGGAAATGGTCAGCAGAGTAGGAATGAATGGCGTATGGTGTGAAAGAAAGAACAAAATCACTGGAGATTGTTTTAGAGAATGGAATCCAAACACAAGTGGAGACTTTTCTTTGATAGAATGAATGTCATTAGTTTTCTCGAAACTGGAATCCAGGGGCGCCTGGGTGGCGCAGTCGGTTAGGCATCTGACTTCAGCCAGGTCACGATCTCGCGGTCCGTGAGTTCGAGCCCCGCGTCAGGCTCTGGGCTGATGGCTCAGAGCCTGGAGCCTGTTTCCGATTCTGTGTCTCCCTCTCTCGCTGCCCCTCCCCCGTTCATGCTCTGTCTCTCTCTGTCCCAAAAATAAATAAACGTTGAAACTGGAATCCAGATGGAGAATATGCTTCAGGATGATATTAGGCTTTTTAGGAGAATTAAAAGTTTATCCATTTGTTCTCCATTTTCTCAGTAGTATATAATGCAAGGCTATCAGTTGAGAAAAGATGAAAGAGATAAAGTTTGAAATAATTATCTTGGATATTAGGTAAAATTCTTTTGGAATTTTCAAAGGATTTCATGGCAGTATTGAGCATGTGAACATGGAGTCATGAATTTAGGTTGAACACGTAGCCAGTATTCATTTACCCCCAAATTTCAATTACTGAAATGAAGGCCCAGAGAGGAAGAGAATTGATTTATATCAGAGGAAGGGTTTTGCTTGCAGTAGAAGAGAGGAAATGAAAGGAAAAGGAATTGAAATCTATGTAAGGATAGGATTATAGTATTATACCATGGAATATAAGCTGGCAAAGTAAGAAACGATGACTAGAATAAAAAGTTAGTAGTAGTTGATAGGTCAATGGATCAGGAGTTGTATGAGCAGTTGAACAATTGTCTTAGTATCAGATAGAGTCAGAAGCCTGAAATATCAAATACACCTTTGATAAATATGTTGTCCATGTAATGAATGGTTTGTTTTGAAATACATTTTACCTTCTTCCAAAGTTCTAAGATAGGCCTTACCACATTTCAAATGTAGCATATAAAACCATGACGTGGGGACATAGATTTTGGGGATTGGTACAGAAGAGAAAAACAGAGAAGAAAACAAACAAACAGAGAAATAGGGAAAGGAACAAAAGACTAATTTCTTTTTTAACATTATTTAGTCATAAAAGTTTATTTTATACATTTTGTGTTCACCATATTTAATATTTTAACTATCCTCAGATAAATATTTTATCAGTCCCCTTAGTGGAGCAGGACAGCAAATAAATGCAGAGTATAGATATATCTGTACCTTATTTACCATTTAATATGTATATAATTAAGCATAAAATTTAACTGTGCTTGTTCATTAGCGCAAATTATAATCAATTTGATGAACTCTTCTTGTCTCTCTTAATTTCTAAGATAGAAGGTCCTCTTGGGTTTTATTTTCTGTAGTTTCTGAAAAGTCTTAAATACCAATAATACAAGATTGGTGAGTAAATGCTGTTAAACCTTTATTGTTAAGTGATTTGAACCATGACAAATGAAATTGTTGAAGTACGATTATTTACATGGAAATATTGTCATGATTCATTGTTGAGAGACAAAAATATCAGCTTGAAAAACACTACCTTAAGTATAAATTCAATTTTTTTAATGTTTGACTATATTCTGTGTATGAATGTACATATGCACTCAGGGAATAATTTGGATACACACATATAATTAACAGTCATTATCTGTAGGTAATGTATTATTGATTTAGTACTCTCTTTTTATGCTGTATTTTCTATTTTCTCCAATAAACATGTGTTACTTAAAAAATTTGCAGGTTTATTTCTAAATCTTAAAAATAAGGAATTTGGAAAGCAGTTCTTCTCAAAAGATGTTAAATTCCAGCAATAGCTCTATTTGGTATTCACCTAAAGGATACAAAAACACTAATTCAAAAGGATACACGAACCCTGATGTTTATAGCAGTATTATCAACCATAGTCAAATTATGGAAATGGCCCAAATGTCCATTGACTAATGAAAGGATAAGGAAGATGTGGTGTGCATATATATATATATATATATATATATATATATATATATATATATAGTATGTATGTATGTGTATATATATAATGGAATATTACTCAGCCATAAAAAAGAATGAAATCTTGCCATTTGCAATAACATGGACAAAGCTAGACAGTATGATGCTAAGCAAAATAAGTCAGTCAGAGAAAGATCAAATCCATATGAGATCACTCATATGTGGAATTTAAGAAATAAAACAAATGATCATGGGGGGAAAGATAGGCAAACCAAGAAACAGATTCTTAACAACAGAGAACAAATTGATGGTTATCAGAGGGGAGGTAGTGGGGGAATGGGTAAAATAGGTGATGAGGATTAAGGAGTGCACTTGTGATGAGCACCGAGTGATTTATGGAAGTGTTGAATCACTAAATTGTACACCTGAAACTAATATTGCACTGTATGTTAACTAACTGGAATTTAAATAAAAACGAAAAAAAAAAGACTATATTCCTCACCTCACTTTGATCTTCATATATTACATGGGGTGCTTTGCTCCCCAAGCCATGCTAATCAACACAAATTTTATATCCACATTGAAAATTACTATTCAATTAGAAACTACTAAATATATGTGAATATCTCTTTTAAGGACAGAAATGATTTCTCATGGGAAAAACTCTTATTTATGAACACTTTCCATTCCATATTTCTTGTTCAGCTTCTAGAATTATCTTTTTGTTACCTTTTCTAAAATATTAAGGAAATGACAATCACTGAGACAAAAATAATGAGCTGCCTGAAAGGATTTTCTTATCTATGAAAAAAGAAATATTAACATACAGCATCCCAATAAATTCTACTGTATAAATGAGATGTTCTTTTATTTGTTTTTTTTTTTTTTCACTTTACTGAATATTTTTTTTGTTTGTTTCCTTCCCTTTTTCTGATTGTATCCTGTTGTCATTCCATTTTACCACTAGACTGGTACCTTAGAATTATTCCACAAATCTATGATCATCCTGTATCTTAATTTCTTAGTACCAAATTAATCTTATATGATTCATTTTAGTCATAATGCTTCAAAGCCCACTTTCAGTCATTGGGACTTCTACTTTGGTTCACAGAATGAGCCAAAAATCTTTGATTCCCCAAAACTACCCTAGTATAGCTTGTGCTAATATTTTTAATTAAAAGTTGCAGCTCTTGATCATAGAGATTTTATTTTTAAAGTAATTCATCCTTTTTTTTCCCAATCAATTCTATAGGATTTGGAAACATACATAAAAGCACCAAGTTATTCATAAAAAATTATTTTATAAATTCATATTCTCTTTACATTTATTATTTCAGCCCAGATTTGCCTTGCGTAGCATAACTTTGACCTAAAACATCTATCCTTCCCCACAAAAGTTGTCTACTACCCATAATTTTATCACTCCAAGAAGCTTATCAATATATTAAGAGATTAAAATGATCTCTTCCTTAAGAGGAAATTTCAATGATAATAAAACACAATACTACTTATAATTATTTATCAATCAATGGGAACAAGAGTAAATGAGCTTGCTGCCTTTAATGTTTTAAAACTTGATGTATCAGACCATTCTCACACACGTGTGCGTGCACACACACACAGATGTTCCTAACAACAATAGATAGCCCTGAAAATTAGCTTCTGTCCCTGAAAGAGGTATCCAGAAAGGTTTGAGCAGGAGCCCCTGTAGCAAAGAAGAATGAAGCAGGACAGAACAGTATTGCAGGAGCTCTGAAAATTAGTCATTGGAAATACAGTCATTGGAAATATAGCCTATCACAATATTTCTGCTAACTTCGCATAGAATAGAATCAAATATTTTGTAACATAATAATCAAAATATTCAGGATGAAATAAAAAGTCACTTATATCAAGAAACAGGAAAACCACAATTTGAATGAGGACAGAGAATCAACTGATGCCAATACTGAGATGTACCAGATGCTGCAATCACCTGATCATAATTTAAATAGTATCACAAAGATATACTTGTATAAATGTTTGAAACAAATAAAATAATAGAAAACCTCAGCAATGATGTAGAAGTTTAAAAATGACTAAAAGAAAATCATAGCAATAAAAAATATAATGGAAATAAAATCTCAACAGGTGGATATTGAGATGATAACAACCTACAGATTGGAAGGTAACATTTAAAAATTACACATGTAATAGAGATTTCGTACGTGAAATATTTTTAAAAAATGTTTAATGTTTATTTATTTTGAGAGAGAGAGTAAGGCAGTGGCAGAAAGAGAGGGAGAGAGATAGAGAATCCCAAGCAGGCTCTGCACTGCCAGCTCAGGCCTGACATGGAGCTCAAACTCATGAACCATGAGATCATGACCTGATCTGTAATCAAGAGTCGAATGCTTAGCTGAGTGAGCCACCCAGGTGCTCCAGTATCTAAAATAATTTTTTTTTAAAAAACTCTCAAAATTCAACAGTAGGAAAGAAAAAAATCCCAGTTAGAAAATGTGCCAAAGATGTCAGCAGACATTTCACCAAAGAGGATGTACAGAGGCCAAATAAGTACATGAAAATGTGTAATGTCATTAGTAATTAAGAAAATGTACACTAAAACCACAATATACCTATAGGAGTAGCTGAAATAAGAAATTGCTACAACACCAAAGGCGGTTGAGGATGCAGAAAAAGTCACTCACTCACTCACTCATTGCTGGTGGGAATGTAAAAGGGTACAGCTGCAATTGAAAACAGCTTGGGAGTTTCTCAGGGAACTATCCTGCAACCTGCCGTTCACACTCTTGGGTATTTATCTCACAGAAACAAAATTTATGTTCACACAAAAACCTGTGCATGAATGTTCATAGCATTTTTTTAAGTTTCATTTAAATTCTAGTTAGTTACCATACAGGGTAATAGTAATTTCAGGTGTACAATATAGTGGTTCAACACTTCCATACACATACCTGGTATACGTTTATTGCAGCTTTATTTTCTTATAAAAAATACTTATCTTCAGTATTACCATATGTGATTCTGTCACTACTTATAAGAAATAAGGGACGTGTTTCTATCAAAATCGCATAGTTGACCATGTTTAGCAATGTAGGCTAGAAAAATTTCAGTGCTCTTTGCATTATATCTCACACCCTTCCTTCTCCCAAGAGGCTACCGTGATAAAAACAAGTGAAATAGCAAATTTTGAGCCTCTTCTTTCAGGACTCAACTTCAATAGTTAATATGTTAAAAACAATTGGCAAAGTTTGGAAGTTCAAAGGCATTTTTGTTTGTTTACTGGAGTTGAATATGGATATAAAAGACTGAATCACTGGGGCACCTGGGTGGCCCAGGTGGTTAAGTAACTGATCTCAGGCTCAAGTTATAATCTCATGGTTGGTGAGTTCAAGCCCCTCATTCATCACAGAGCCTGCTTTAGATCCTTTGTCTCCTCCTCTCTCTGCCCCTCGCCCCGCATGTGCATGTGCTCCCACTCTCTCTCAAAAATAAGTAAACATTAAAAAAAAGACTGAATCACCACGTGACTGAAAATATTCAGTAAAAATCTAGTTGCCCTGCCAAAGTAAGGAAATACGGTATGGCAAGAAAAAGCAGAAGGGAATCATCAAAAACCATCCCAAAATATTATATAGGTGATCTCATCACAACCTGTTTAATATAGCCCTGAACTGACTCATATGTATTTCCCAGAGTTGCTGATGACTATCTTGTGTTTATATAGTTCTTTTTCAAAGGAGGTCAGAGCTCTGAAGACTTTAGTTGAGTCAGTCATGAGGGTCAGCACATATTTACACGTTGGTATAATAGAACCAGGTGACTTCCATAAAATAATGTTATTAAAACCATCACTCTTCTACTATTTTTTTAAATATACGAAATTTATTGTCAAATTGGTTTCCATACAACACCCAGTGCTCATCCCAACAGGTGCCCTCCTCAATACTCATCACCCACCCTCCCCTCCCTCCCACCCCCCATCAGCCCTCAGTTTGTTCTCAGTTTTTAAGAGTCTCTTATGCTTTGGCTCTCTCCCACTCTAACCTCTTTTTTTTTCCTTCCTCCCTGCCATGGGTTCCTGTTAAGTTTCTCAGGATCCACATAAGAGTGAACACATATGGTATCTATCTTTCTCTGTATGGCTTATTTCACTTAGCATCACACTCTCCAGTTCCATCCACGTTGCTACAAAGGGCCATATTTCATTCTTTCTCATTGCCACGTAGTATTCCATTGTGTATATAAACCACAATTTCTTTATCCATTCATCAGTTGATGGACATTTAGGCTCTTTCCATAATTTGGCTATTGTTGAGAGTGCTGCTATAAACATTGGGGTATAAGTGCCCCTATGCATTTTTGATAAATCTTATAGTCACCGTGATTCACGGGAAAAAAAAAAAAATGGATAGGGTTTCCTTGCTAGGTACTGCTTTCTTTTTTACAAGTTGGGGCAAAATCATTCTAGTCGATATGTTTTTTAAAAAATGGAAAAAAATTGTCAAAGATGTATTTATTAATCTTTATAAGGCACCTATCATTTAGCCTCAGAAATTTTGCAGCTGATTAATAGAACTTGGCCAGAGAAACCAGTAAATAAGTCCAATTTTTCATTCTTTCCAGAATCACAAAACCTTTATGGATGTTTATATATGTACAGTGTTCCACAGGTGATTTTTTTTAAAGAATACATTCAGTGTGGTCACACAGTATACTATGAACTCCTAGGAAGAACTGTGGTAAAAATTTAATAGCAACACATTATTATGGTGATTATTATGCTTATTCTGAAGTTCTTAAGTAGAGGATTGAAGAAAGCACATCTGATGGAACTTTTATTGCTCTAGCAATTTTACTGGAACACTGAGGTCTTTTTTTAAAGGCCCTTAAAAACAGAATTTATGAAGAGATGAGTTCAAGGAAATGTCATTCTTTCGAAATACATTTCCTCAAGTTGCCATTTCATAAGTAAATTAGTTTTACTCACTTGCTCTTTCCCCTTTTATTGTACAGGAAGTACTGTAAACCTGTATGCTAATGATCGCCAGTTACATAAATGATAAAATGAGAAACCATTATGTGACAAACAAATAGCGGGACTAGTAGCTAGTAAATAACATTAGCCATTATACTCTATTTGCTGTTCCCAAAGTGTGACCTCCTAAGACAACCTTTGGAAATATGTTATCATTTGGGAGGTTAATCATGTGCTAACAGCAATCCTTGGCAGAAAACATGATTTTGACACTACAGCTTTTGATGCTGCAACAATCTTGAAAGTATTGTAAATTCAACTTGAAATCACACAGGGCTAGTACTTATCTTTCTCATTGGATCTGTTGAATTTTAAAAGCTGGTCTATTTTCAAAATGGCAGAGACAACAATTCTTACATTTTCTGAGACGTTTTTCTGTGTATCAATTTGCCATTAATGGGTAATACTTAAATACAGTGATTGACCCAAGAAACACTGCTTCATTTTTCCTGACTGTGCATTCATAAACTTCCTTTACGATGAGTATATTTACATTCTCATATACACCACAAGTCTGCTGTGCTATTACAAAGGGATATTAAGCTTAGCATGCTATAATATGTGAAACAAAAGAACACATTCATTATCTGTAATGTTAATAGGTTCAATGATTAATAGGAAAGAAAGAGAAGAATTTTAAGTTTTGATGCAGAAAAAGAAGCAGATGACCTAAACAAGGTATTTTTATTCCTACTAGGAGATGTTAAACATTCTAAAAGACTGAAAACAAGGGATCAAGATGAGGACGTGATGACTTAAAAATCATTAACCTAAATTTCTGCTCTGCTGTCAGGTCAAGATTAGTAGAACTAAATAGCTCTATCAATATTGGATACAAAATTGGATATGATTATTCAATACAGTTTTGGAAGAGACTGGTGTTTATCTTTGAAAAAAAATACTTGGGGGGGCACGTGGGTGGCTCAGTCAGTTGAGCCTCGAACTTCAGCTCAGGTCATGATCTCACACTCCGGGAGTTCGAGCCCCACATCAGGCTCTGTGCTGACAGCTCAGAGCCTGGAGCCTGCTTCAGATTCTGTGTCTCCCTCTCTCTCTGTCCCTCCTCTGCTCATGCTCTGTCTCTCTCCGTCTCAAAAATAAATAAAAACATTTAAAAAAATTAAAAAATTTATGGGGCGCCTGGATGGCCCAGTCGGTTAAGCAGCCGACTTCAGCTCAGGTCATGATCTCGCGGTCCGTGAGTTCGAGCCCCGCGTCGGGCTCTGTGCTGACAGCTCAGAGCCTAGAGCCTGTTTCAAATTCTGTGTTTCCCTCTCTTTGGTCCTCCCCCATTCATGCTCTGTCTCTCTCTGTCTCAAAAATAAATAAACGTTAAAAAAAATTTTTAAAAATATAAATAAAAATTAAAAAATTAAAAAATTTAAAAAAAATTTAAAAATACTTGGGTCCTTCTTTTGTGAATTGAGAATAAGCTAAATCCAAGATCTTGGCAAGTCTCAAAATTTATCATTTCAAACGTGCATGCTTTAGGCATAAAAACTAAAACATCAAAGTTTGAAGGATAAATATTTCACAGATTTACAAACAGAAAACAGAATTAAGGACACTAAAGCAGCAATAATTTTTTTATTTGTTATGGAGCTATCATGTTGTTATAGTTTGATTTAAAAACAGAGACAACAGAATCAGAATTCCAACCTTTCTAAATGTTCAGGTCCCTATCTGCCAGGAATTACATTCATATGTCATCATGCCAGGAGAGAATTTACATGGCTCATAAAGTCTGTAAACATTACATGTAATATTATGTGCATAGATTATTACATACAATAGTATAATGTAGTGCAGGTCTCTTTTACATAGATTACAAAGGCAAATATTAATTTAATCATACTTAGTAATCTCAAAACAGAAGTTCAACCACTTTTAGAAGAGGAAATGAAAGGAAAAAACCACACCTAGGAAGAAATTCTAGACAGTGAATTTGCTTGTACATATTTATACCCTAAAAAGTTAAAATAAAGATACCAAGATTAAATTGACCCAGAAAGTCTCAGCTGATAAACAGATTTCCACATTACATATATTTTGTCAATCTCATGGATTTATTAAAATAAACTATCAAAGATATTATTATTATTAGGTAAGTTGAGAATTCTGAGAAGCCAGCTTGGATTAGAAATGAAAAAGCCCTGGGGCGCCTGGGTGGCGCAGTGGGTTAAGCGTCCGACTTCAGCCAGGTCACGATCTCGCGGTCCGTGAGTTCGAGCCCCGCGTCCGGCCCTGGGCTGATGGCTCAGAGCCTGGAGCCTGTTTCCGATTCTGTGTCTCCCTCTCTCTCTGCCCCTCCCCCGTTCATGCTCTGTCTCTCTGTCCCAAAAATAAATAAACGTTGAAAAAAAAAAAATTAAAAAAAAAAAAAAAAAAAAAGAAATGAAAAAGCCCTGACAATGTGGTTTATAAAGTTATTTCATCCAAAATGTTACTAATGTAAAAATGAATTTTCTTGCCTTTTGTTTCTTTCTTGCAATACTTACTTAGTACCTTTCCTGTGTAAAACACTGCACTAAACACTGGTTATAAGGTTTCTTCACTATTTGATTTTACAGTATAATAAGTGACACAGAAAAGTTAGCAAGAGATTAAACACAATATGTTAGGTGTTATCACAAGGGCAGTGAAGATTTTGGGGGTCATGGATGGATACGTAAAATGACATCTAAGCTCTAATCTGAAAGATGAGTAGGTGTCACACAGTGATAGTGGTTTTGTTTTTTAGTGAGAGGAAAGAAAATGTGTAATGGGATGTTGGAAACAGGAAAAGGTCATAAATAAACAAGTTCTTAAAGGGAAGGGACATAGACAATTGGGCCAATCTGAGAAGATAAGGATGCAAGGCCTTTAAATCTGTAACATAGTTTAGATATTTTCCCAAAAGCAATGAGGGATCCACTAAAATTTTTAAGCATTGGAATAATATGAAGAGATTTTATTGTTGTTGTTGAAGATAATTCCTAAAGTTGTGTGATAAATGGATTGGAAAGTAAAAAACAAAAAACAAAAAACATATATTAGTAATATTAAAGTAGTATGGGAGAGAGGTAAAGTATGTGTGTCTTTGGGAAAAGATGGTGGGGAATAAGGAAAAAAGAGTGGATTTCAGTCATACTTTAAAGGAAAACTTGGAATGAGTATGTTATTAATTGGATGCAAAGTAGAGAGTGAAATAATTCAAGAGTAATGTCTAGGTTTACGGTCTAAGAAATATTACAGACATAAGATAGCTACTGTGAGTTAATGTTAGTAACTATAAATACATTGTGAAGATATGATAAATTTGATGAGTATTAGAATTTAGAATTTTATAGTAATTAGATTTAGAATATGCTTCACAAATATCCAATTATAAAAATAAGGGACATTTTTATTTAATATCTAACATAAATTGGCTATAACACACACACATACCTACACTCCACATGCATTAACACACCCACACACACACACACACACACACACCCACACACACACACACAGAGTTATCGCTAAAAGGACAACAGGAAATTATCCTTCTCAATTTCTATAACAGAAAAAAAATATTTTTTTCTCCAAATAAATTTCAAAGTCAACTAATTTGTTCAGATGAGATAAACTTGCATGTATAAGTATACCAGAGTTTGATTTTAACTTTGAATTCATTCTTGGAAATTTTTTTCTGAGATTTTTCCAAGAACAAATAAATAGAAGATACATATTTTAACAATAAAGTCAATATCAGCCTCCCTTCTTTTTTTTCCAATAGACTTTAATTTTTACAGCACTTTTGGATTTTCTACATTGAGGGTGATGTTATCTGAGAACAAAGAGTTTTATTTCTTCCCTCTTAATCAATGTATATTTTATTTATATTTCCTGTCTTAGAGCATTAGTTAGGACTTCAAGTTCGATGTTAAAGAGTAGTGCCAAGAGGTGGCATCTTTGCTATGTGCCTGATATTAGTGGCTTGAAGCTTCTCACTGTGATGTTAGCATACGGGTTTTTATAGACTTTTTTTATTCTTTATCAATTTAAGAAAGCTCCCTTCTATTTCTAGTGTATCATGAATGGATATTGGATTTCCTCAAGTGTTTTTTCTGTTACTATTTATATGATCATATAATTGATTTTCTTTAGGTTTTTGATGTGATGGATTACATTTATTTTTGAATGTTGAACCAGCCTTACATAACTGGAATAAAACCCACTTGGTCATGGTATATTATTCTTTTTATGCATTGTTGGATTTAATTTGCTATTTTGTTGAGGGCTTTGCATCCATATTTATGAGACATATTGATACACAGTTATCTTTTCTTGTAATGTCTTTGTCTGGGTATGGTGTTGGGACAATGCTGGACTCAGAAAATAAGTTAGGAAGTATTTCCTCTAATATCTTCTGAAGGAGATTGTAAAGAATTAGTGTAATTCCTTCCCTAAATGTTAGATAAAATTCACTGTTGAACCCATCTGAACCTGGTGCTACCTGTTTTAGAAGTTCATTAATTATTGATCAATTTATTTAATAGACATATGCCTATTCATATTATCTATTTTCTCTTGTGTGAGTTTGGCAGATTATATATTTTAAATAATAGGTCTATTTCATCTAGGTTATCAAATTTGTGGACAGACTTGTTTATAATATTTCCTATTTATCCTTTTCAAAGTCCATGAGACCTATAATGATATCTATTTTTTTTTAATTATTGATGTTAGTAATTTGTGGTCATCTCTTTTACTCTTAGTTAGCCTGGTGGAGGCTTAATGATTTATTGATCCTTTGATTTGGTTGATTTTCTCTGTATATTTCCTATTTTCAATTTCATTGATTTCTGCCCTAAATTTTATTATTTGTTTTCTTCTGCTTACTTTGAATTTATTTTTCTTTTTGTAGTTTCCTAAGACAGAAGTTTAGGCAATGGAGATTAGAATTTCCTTTATTTTTTTTTTCTAGTATATACATTTACTACTTTAAATTTCCCTCTAAGCCCTGCTTTCATGGCACTCTCTTTTGTTTCTGCATGACATCCACTGCATTTACCATATCATGTAGTACATATAATGGTCAGATCATGTGTTTGTGTTCTGCATTTTATATATATATATATATATATATATATATATATATATATATATACGCACACACACACATGTGTGTATATATATATATATATATATATATATATATATATATATATACATATATATATATAAACTGAAAGAGGCAGAGCTTACCTCATTCAGTACTATTTTCAGTATCAAACAAAGCTTCTGGTACTAATTGGTGTTCAACATACAAATATTGTATTAAAGGTAATTGGATATAATATGGTATACTTTTATACTTATCACAGATTCATATGTATACTTAGAAATTCCAGGTAATACAGAAACAACTTTTAGGTCCTAGTTATAAATCAGTAGAAAATATCATAATAGAATCTTAGAATATGAACAAAATTTAGAAATTATCTATTCCAACCAGTACTCACTACAGAAATCTCTCTTAGTATCTTGATCTATGACCTTTGCGTATTCTACCTTCTCTATTGTTCTTCTAGCAATGCACACAACAATGTAGCTACCTTTATACACTGCTGGAAAATTGCACTACTTGAACTTCTTTTTTAATATTGTGCCCAAATGTCCCTCATGTAAATTCTACCCAGAAGTATGATTTAATTTTTACTTTCACACTAGAGCCCCTTTTACCCTCAACTCATCACATTTTAAGGGATTACTGACATTTAATTAACTAAGACTCCCATTTTCTTTTTTGTTTAAATTTGCTAGAGTGAATACAAGTACACTATATTCCAAATATAAACAAGTGTGTGTATGTGTCTATATGTATCTGTATGTGTGCTTTCAATGAATTCACATATATACCTATTAAACATTTTGCTATCTTACAACATTAACTATGCCTCTCTCTTTTGTAGAATTTTAAAATTTACTAACTCTTGGTTTCCTTGATTCTGCATTTTCCTTCATTCTAGTTATAGATAAAAGTGATAAACAAAACAGGACCAACTCAGAGTTCTTCTAGGTTAAAAGTAAACTACTGTGTTTAGTATAACTTACACATCCAACTGTTTTGTTCCAGTTCATAATCCTTTCTTTGTTTTTAAGAAGAGTAAGATAATAAGAGTAGATATTGTCTCTCTTGTCAATTAAAAGAAAATCTATTTGTCTTGCCCATTTTAAGGATTTAAGAATTTCCCCAACTATTGGCACAATCTAAGTAGTCTGCTCCTAAATCAGTATTAGAGTGTACCTATTTCGTTTGTTACTCATTACTTTTCTAGAACCTTGCAATATAAGACTAAAGGACAAATTTGCTAGGACAACATGAATAAGATAATGTTGTAAAGTATAGTATGGCTTTAGTATCAACAGGTACATTCTTTCAGTATGTCCATCATCTGTTTTTTTAAGGGGAAAATAAAAAATGTCTTTGGTGGAAATGTCAGAGAGTACTGGAAAAACTATTATATTTTCTGTATATGGGCAAAAGCCTTCAGGAAAAGGAACAATAAAATAAGACACTTGAGGTATCGTTCTCAAAGAACGTGAAAGAGAAGCACAAACAACTTCATAGCACTATAAATGTAAGTTCTAGTGGGGCTAAGAGATCAAAATTCCAGTTTTCACATTTCATAAGAGAAACTGATGATAAAAGAAATCCATTATCACAGAAATTATTAGTGGCAATCTCTTCAAACTAGTTTTATTATTATAACAGGATTCTTTATGTTATTTTTGTGGGTAGTCAACTATATAAATGTGCAATAAGAGTGTGGTGAAAAGGATATAAACAAATAAGTACCAGTGCTTAACTAGTGATTGAGAAAACCCTATTGCCTCCGGGTTTATACATAGATGAATTTCCTTTTTTTGTAACTGTTAAGTGGGAACATTGCCTTGAAAAAGATTTATCCTAGGTCATCAGCAATAAAACAGGCTTGATAGAGCATAAGTAAACCTGGATAAATATTGTACATATTATTGTTAATACTGCTATGTTTCACAGTGTAAGCAAAAGCTTTCTTCTACATTTTAAGTGTCTATATTTAATCTCTTTATTATTTAATTTTACATTTATATTCTTTCAAACCCAATTTTATGCCTTAAAATGTTTTATAACTTTATATTCTACTTGTCATTATGAAGAACAGTAAAGAGCCAGTTGAATTAATGGTAAAAAAAAAAAAAAAGACTGTTAAAAAAGAATGCAAAAGTCCCACCTTCTAAAGAAAATTATTATCTTTATGTGAGTTCAGATGTTTGGCAGGTTTACATATGTAAAGGAATTACATAGTATAGAAATTATGTGCCAAATTTTTATCCCATGGGATTTGCTTGCAACTGCATATGAGAAGAATCTAGTTTAGATAGAAAACATGTTATTTAAGAAATAAGAGGGGCAGACAGTTCATGAATTATTATTATACTTGTTCATTAGCAATTATAGATTCTGCATATTAGCTGCAAATAGCTAGAAAATGATGATTATAAACATTCTGAGAAAATCAAGGTGATGCATAAATGCTGAATAACAATGAGCACAAAGGTTATGATAATAACAAAATGATGGCTGGTGACTTCAGCATTTTTAGTTTGCTATTGTAATCTGTTTAAAAGCTTTTATTAGATAATTTGATGTGCTTCTGAGATGAAAAATTAAGGTCTGTAGGCGACAGAGAAGCCATTAAGAGAAAATTCTCCAGAGAGGAAGGAACATTGACAACCTTTGAAGAACCAGAAAATACCATCTTAAAAAAATAGTTGATGACATTAGAATTACTTAGCCTTGAATGAAAACACTAAAGATGACAATAACTTTCTTTAGATATGGGAGAGGTTTCTATAAAGATGACTTTTATAAGCACTTCAAATAAATCTAAATCTCTTGCTTGGATAAATTTTTGATGGTCAGAGATGTGATAAAATGACAGCAAAGGCATTATCAAGAATATCACAGAATAATTGTAGAGATGGAGGAATATGGGGATCCCAATCTTGCCTTGTCCCTGAAACACAGTTAGATCAGCATCAAACCATTTTGAACACCTAGGATATTGATCTGAGGATTAACACCATACTCTGTGTAATTTGAACAAGAGAACTTGGCAAGTGCACAGTGTGGAGAGGTGAACTGGGGAGGAGAGAAGCTGTGGTGTCATGGAGGAGAGGGAGTGAACATTTTTGTGGAAAGAGGCCAGGGAGAGAGAGAGAAAGGGGGAGAGAGTGCAGAGCATATGGATCACGCAAGGAAAGCATTCCCCTTGAAAATAGCAGGAGAGAAATAGAGAAAGAGTGAAAACACTCACAAGGACCTGGCAAGAAATCTGTGTCCCAAAACCATTCCCTGGGGAAAAGGACAGGGTTTCAATACTGCCAGTTTTCTATAAATAGCGTAACACAAAGTCTGAAATTTCAGCCATCAGTGTGCCTGGTGGGGCTTCGGCGAGGAAGCAGTGTGAATCCCCAGGAGCAGGCAATGTGGTCTGAGGGGACTCTGTGCCCCTCAGGAGTTATCCTGATTGGAATGCATTTGGTAAAGGTGATACAGTCTCCTCATGGGCAAAAGTCCTGTTGTATACCAGAGACCTGCCACATTTATTGATAGTGCAGCAAAACCTGGTACCACTGTGTGTTGTGATTTCTGAACCTCTGCTGTTGCAGTCATGCAAACATTTTCTGGAACAAGTCAGTACTGGCTTGCTAGGCAAGACCCTCCCCCAGTTAATCAGCCTGGGCCCAAGCCACAGGTGTCTCTGAAACACAGCCATATCTAAGATAAAACTCTGGAGGGGGGTGCTGCCTGGCAGAAAGACAGCTTGGACACAGACAGGGTGGAGGTGAAGAACCGACAGAAGCCCGAGACAAAGAGGGGTAATTCATCACATGTCTGTAAGGGCATGGAATTCCTGCACTAGAAACTAAAGAGTGGGGTGAAGCCATTTACATCTCCAGCACACCCACACTGATGGACCCCAGTGAGCAAAGTAGATCCACCAAGTGGAGACTGAAGTCCCACCTATCTGTGCTCTCCAGGTGCATCTTCTGGAAGACTAGCACAAATCCCTTCCACCCACTTAGTCTAAGGACCATAGTGTGCTGCAAAATTTCAGTTCTAGGGGAAACTGGATATAGTTTCATTCAGGTTTCATTTTGTTTGTTTGTTCATGTGTTTGTTCATTTTCTTTGCTTCTGTTTGTGTTTATGTTGTTTTCTTTTTTCTTTCTTTTTCTTTCTTGGATACAGAAAGAACATTTTTTAAATTCTATTTTCTATTCTTTTTTTATCTTATTATATTATTTTTAAATATTATTTCAAGTTTAAAATTTTTTTTCACGTTTTATTCTTTTCTCTTTTTTTTCTTTTCTCTCAAGCTTCTCTCAATAAGCAGACCAAAATACATCTAGGATCTAGGTTCCTTTATTTGATTTTTTGTTTGATTTTGTTATTAATTTTTTAATTTTAACTTTTAATGTAATTTTATTATTTTTTTTCCTCAAAAATGGCAAGACAGAGGAATTCACACCCAAAAAAGAACAGAGAAAAATGACAGCCAGGGATTTAATCAACACAGATATAAGTAAGATGTATGAACTAGAATTTAAAACTACAATTATAAGAATACTAGCTGAGGTTGAAAAAAGCATAGAAGACACCATAGAATCGCTTTATGCAGAGATAATAGCACTAAAATCTAGTCAGTCTGAAATTAAAAATACTATAACTGAGACCCAATCTCGAATGGAGGCCATGATGGTAAGGATGTACAAAGTAGAGCAGTGAATCAGTGATATAGAAGATAAAATTATGGAAAATAATGAAGCTGAATAAAAAAGGGAAACAAAGGCGAAAGATTACAATACAATACTCTGAGAACTCAGCAATGTATTAAAGAGGAATAACATTCATATCATCAGTGTCCCAGAAGATGAAAAGAGAAAAAAAGGGGCAGGTTTATGTGAGCAAATTACAGCTGAAAACTTCCCTAATCTGGGGGAAGAACACAGACATCAAAATCCAAGAAGCAATGAGAATTCCCATAAGATTAAACAAGAAGCTACCATCATGAAGGCATATCATAGTCAAATTCACAAAATACATAGACAAGGAAAGAATCATTAAGTCAGAAAGGAAAAACAACAACAACAACAACAACAACAACAACAAAACTTAACCTACAAGGGAAGACAGACCAGGTTCACAGCAGATCTATCCACAGAAACTTGGCTGGCTGGAAAGGAGTGGCAGGATATATTCAACATGCTGAATTAGAAAAACGTGCAGCCAAGAATTCTTTATCCAACAAGACTGTCATTCAGAATAGAAGGAGAGATAAAGAGTTCCCCAGACAAATAAAAACTAAAGGAATTCATGACCACTAAACCAGCCCTGCAAGAGATTTTAAGGGGACCTTTTTCAGTGCAGAAAAAAACACAACAAAACAAAACAAAATAAAACTAACAGCAACAAAGACTAGAAAGGACCAGAGAACGTCACCAGAAATATCAACTTTGCATGCAACGCAATGGCACAAAATTCATATCTTTCAATAATTTCTCTGAATGTAAATGAACTAAATGCTCCAATCAAAATACATAGGGTATCAGAACATATAAAAAAGATCCTTCTATATGCTGCCTACAAGAGACTTATTTTAGATGTAAAAACACTTGCAGATTGAAAGCGAGGGGATGGAGAACCATGTGTCATGCTAATGGACAGCAGAAGAAAGCCAGACTAGCCATACTTATATCAGGTAAACTAGATTTTAAAACATAGACTGTAACAAGATATGAAAAAGAGCATTATATCATAATTAAGCATTATATCCACCAAGAAGATCTAACAATTGTAAATATATATGCCCCCAACTTGGAATTCCCAAATATATAAATCAATTAATCACAAACATAAAGAAACTCATTGATAATAATACAATAATAGTAGGGGATTTCAATACTCCATTTACAACAATGGATAGATCACCTAAGCAGAAAATTAACAAAGAAACAATGACTTTGAATGACACGCTGGGTCGGATGGACTTAACAGATATATTCAGAACTTTTCATCCCAAAGTAGCAGAATACACATTTGTCTCTAGTGTACATGGAACATTCTCCAGAATAGATCACATACCGGGTCACAAATCAGCCCTCAGCAAGTGCAAAAAGATCTAGATTATACCATGTGTATTTTTAGATCACAACACTATGAAACTTGAAATGAAACAAGAAAAAAATGTATAAAGATCACAAATACTTGGACATTAAAGAACATCCTACTAAAGAATGAATGGGTGGGGTGCCTGGGTGGCTCAGTAGGTTGAGCGTCCGACTTTAGTTCAGGTCATGGTCTCACGGTTTGTGGGTTCGAGCCCCATGTCTGGCTCCGTGCTGACAGCTCAGAGCCAGGAGCCTGCTTCAGATTCTGTGTCTCCCTCTCTCTCTGCTCCTCCCTCATTCTCTCTCTCTCTCTCTCTCTCAAAAATAAATAAAACATTAAAAAAATAATGAATGGGTTAACCAATTAAAGAGGAAATAAAATTATACATGTAAGTCAATGTAAATGAAAACACGGAAGTCCAAACCCTTTAGGAGGCAGCAAAGGTGATCATAAGAGAGGAGTATATAGCAATCAGGCCTTCCTAAAGAAGGAAGAAATGTCTCAAATACACAACCTCCCCTCACACCTAAAGGAGCTGGAAAAATAACAGCAAATAAAGCCAAAAGCCCATAGAAGAAGGGAAATAATAAAGATTGGAGCAGAAATCAATGATATTGAAATGAAACAACAGAACAGATCAATAAAACTAGGAGCCAGTTCTTTGAAAGAATTAACAAAATTGATAAACCTCTAGGCAGACTTACCAAAAAGAAAAAGACCCAAATAAATGCAATCATGAATGAAAGAGGAGAGATCACAACCAACCCCACAGAAATACAAACATTAATAAGAGAATATTATGAGCAAGTATATGCCAACATATTGGGTAATCAGGAAGAAATGGATAAATTCCTAGAAACATATAAACTGCCAAAACTGAAAAAGGAAGAAATAGAAAATTTGAACAGACCCCTAACCGGTAAATAAATTGCATTAGTAATCAAAAATATCCCAAAAAACAAGAGTCCAGATGAGAGTTGATTGGCTTCCTAGAGGAATTCTACCAAACATTTAAATAAGAGTTAATACCTATTCTTTTGAAGCTGTTCCAAAAAATAGAAAAGGAAGGAAAACTTCCAAACTCACTCTATGAGGCCAGGATTACCTTGACTCTAAAATCACAAAAGACCCCCACTAAAAAGGAGAATAACAGACCAATATCCCTGATGAACATAGTTGCAAGGATTCTTAGCAAGATACTAGCAAATTGAATCCAACAATACATTAAAAGAATTATTCACCATGATCAAGTGGTATTTATTCCTGGGCTGCAGGGGTGATTTAATATCTGCAAATCAATCAACATGATATACCACATTAATAAAAGAAAAGGTAGGAACCACAGGAGCCTCTCAATAAATGTAAGAAAACAAAACAAAACAAAACACCATTTGATGGGGTGCCTGGGTGGTTCAGTAGGTTAAGTGTCCGACTCTTGATTTCAGCTTAGGTTGTGATCTCAAAGTTCATGGGATTGAGCCCTGCATAGGGCTCTGTACTGACAGTACAGAGCCTGCTTGGGATTCTCTCTCTCCCTCTCTTTCTGCCCTCTCCTGTTTCTGCTCATGTGCATGTACTCTCTCTCTCTCTCTCTCTCTGCCTCTCTCTTTCTCTCTCAAAATAAATAAATAGACATTTTAAAAAAGCATTTGACAAAATACAGCATACTTTCTTGATAAAAACCCTCAAGAAAGTATGAATAGAAGGAATATACCTCAACAACACAAAGGCCACATAACAAAACACCCACAGCTAATATCATCCTCAATGGGGAAAAACTGAGAGATTGCCCCTCAGGTAAAGAACACGACAGGGAGATCCACTCCCACCGCTGTTGTTCAATATAGTACTGGAAGTCCTAGCATCAGCAATCAGACAACAAAAAGAAATAAAAGGTCTACAAATTGGCAAGGAAGAAGTCAAACTTTCATCCTTCGCAGAAAACGTGTTACTTTCTAAAATGCTTTTACTTATCTGAAAACAAAACTTAGAAATCTTAGGGAGTTGAAATACTTAGCAAACGTACTAAAAATATGCCAAATTATCAATATTTTAGACCTTTTATGTAAAATATTGAAAAAATGTCAAAAATAAGTCTTTACTTTGGAAGTTTTCCATTACAGAGCTCTACTCACAATAGTATTTAAAAAAAAGAAAAGTCATCTAGTTGAATGAACTGGATTTCTTATCTAAATGACTTTATAGCTAATATTACTATAACTAAACTGTTTCAGATTAATTAGCCTTATTCCATAGAAAATTGCATTATTTTAAAATTGGGATTTGGGTCCAATTTTGTCTTCTCTTGATCCACTGCCTCTTTATTTTGCCTTTTACTGTGCTTTATTTTAAGGTCCAGATTACATAATACAATATTGACATCATTGTTATTTCCCTAGAAAACACAGGAAGTGTTTTCTATCCTATTTTTTCTTAAATTTTTAATTACAGGTAATGACTTTATTGAATAAACTGCACTGAAGAATGGAGGTAGAAAGATTTTATTATTTCTTACTAATAGCCCATTAAATTTATTCTGTGGACTCAACTCAATCCATGGTGGAATAAAATCTTAGATAAATTTCACAGCTGTTTTCGTCACAGATAATAAAATCATTGTTTATACGTGGCACATGTAAAAATTTTAAGCTACTATTCCAAAGTTCTAAAATTTCACATAGTTTATTTTTGTCCTCCTTCAGATTAAGCTGAGAAACCCTCCCTGGGAAAGTAGCATATGTTTGATTTCTTCTCTAATTCTCACTCCATTACCTCCTTGAAGCTGTTTTAAGCACCCACACATTTGAAACATGGAGAATCTGAAGAGGTAAATAAAAGGAAGAGTTTACCACATTAGTATGGATTTAATCTGGCCATATTGCCCATCGTGGGGAGATTCCTCCACATACTGATTCTTCTTCTCATGGGTGCTTCTGTATGTTCTTAGGAGATCCTAATTTCTTGAGATCTCTCAAGAATGTGAAAATTCTTGAGATTAAAGAATTCTCTCTTAGCCCTAGTTTCTGATATCTGAATCTTTGTCACAGAAAGCATCTCAGATATTGTTCCTCTCAAAGCATTTCTCTTCCATGAGATCCAAAAGTGGTTTAGGGAACCTCACACATCGTTTGGCCATCAAATCCTGGGCTTACTGGCCATTCCAACAGCAGCCAGTTCCCATTGTGCCATCTGAACTGGCCAGTCATAACTTCAGAATTTCATAAACATTTAGCCTTTTCAGGAATTAATCAGGCCACTTCTGTGTGCCTTAAAAGTAGGAGCTTAGGGGTGCCTGGAAGGCTCAGTCTGTTGGGCATCCAACTTTGGCTCAGGTCATGATCACACAGTTCATGGATTTGAGCCCCACGTTAGGCTCTGTGCTGACAGCCCAGAGCCTGGAACCTGCTTCAGATTCTTGGTCTCCCCCTGTCTTTGCCCCCTGCTCACATTCTGTCTTCTCTCTCTCTCTTAAAAACAAATAAAACATTTAAAAGAAATTTTTAAAAAGTGGGAGCTTAAAGCTAAGCTCTTGTATATTTATTTCCAAGTCTTCCTCATGTGATTCAAGTTGAGCATCTTGTGGTAGGAGATGCAGAATACACAGGACGTTAAGCAACTCTCTTTTAAGGGAGAGGTAGCTGAAGGGACAATACTGACAGAATTTGGTTAACTACTGTGCAAATTCCACAGAATTGGTCTGGCATCTTGCTTTGGGAAATGGATTACCTAACATTCAGTCAAATTAAGATCCTGTTCTTATACAAATAACAAATTATGTATTTTTCTGTTTTATATATTTTCTATGTATTTACATACATAAAATTAGACCACAAATAAAATCTCACTTGCCTACTCAGCTCAGTAACATCTACAAAGACTGGTGTCAATTACCAGTAGATATTAATCTTTCTAAATGATTCATTATATATTTATATGTATAAGTGTGTTCTTCAAAGGCACATGTCTATACATATTGCTTAGAAAAGTTATTATATTATAAATTACCATATTAGAAAAAGTGCCATATATTATTATTGACATTCTACAAGGTTTGCACATGTATTTTATGTAATAGTAGTATACATATACAAGGGTAGTACTAAATTAGAAATTAGAAAATGTTTCAGCAGAAAATAATTTTATATATATTTTTAACCAAAACAACTTTACAAACTAATTAACTCTAGGGATCAAAGCATTAGACTTACCTAAGGACAAGTTTACAGAGGGGTAGTGATGTTTTAGTTGGCCATCTTCAAGGTTTATGGGAATCACTACAACTTACTGATGACTTATCTTCTAACTGATGATATCTTAAGTACATACCCATATGTTTCTGTGTATGTGGGCTTGGATAGGAAAATATTAACAGGGGATTTTCACAAAATCTCTTCCTCTGCCTGTTAAAAGAAATCTGGGTTTTGATAATTAAATTCCTAGGTCTTTGTCATACATAATCAGGATAACTAAAATAAGCATAAAGGTTGAGAAGCACAGACCACTTTGAACTTCAATGGCATAAAGAGCTATTGGTAAATAAATAAATAAATAAATAAATAAATAAATAATAAAGTTAGAGACAAAGAGGAAAAACAAAATGTCAGCACTAAGCACCAGAAGAGTGGAGAGTTTAGGTTGACATTAAAAATCTTAGAGCATCTATTGTGGGAGTGAGATTTGCAAGAAAGAAACAAGAAATAAATGGGAGTTAACTTCTGTTTGTTTTGAGGAGGGAATCACACCATGCATTTTTATAAGTCTGAAATAAAGATTTACATTGATTTCACATTACATAAATATTTTTATGTTATTTTAGAGATGTCAGACTTTTTTAATGTCACATCTGCACCCAGACTAGCCACATAGAAACTAAATTTAATATGGGTTATACTTTATATATACCTCCTTCCTTCCTTTTTTCTGCATTTCTATAACTTTTCTATTTATGAAAAACATCAAATGTTTAGAACATCAAATGCATCAAATGCATCAAATCCTTATAAAATAGACAGGCAGGTAGGTAGGTGGACATATAGAAACATAGAGTTTTTGTCTCTGTAAACATTTGGTATTTATTCTGTAAAATCTTATGTTTACCAGTATATTAGAAGTATTATAAACATAAAGACTACTCTATCCAAAATATATAAAGAACTTATAAAATTCAACACCCCAAAAATGAATAATCCAATTTTAAAAAATGGGCAGAAGACATGAATAAACACTCTTCCAAAAAAGATATCCAGATGGCTAACTGACACATGAAAAGATGCTCAACTCACTCATCATCAAGGAAACACAAATCAAAACTACAATGAGATACCACGTCATACCTGTCAGAATGGCTACAATTAACAACTCAGGAAACAACAGGTGTTGGTGAGGATGTGGAGGAAGGGGAACCCACTCACACTCTCAGTGAGATTGCAAACTGGTACAGTCACTGTGGAAAACAGTATGAAGATGACTCAAAAGGTTAAAAATAGAACTACCCTATTATCCATTGATTGCACTAGTAGGAATTTGCCCAAGGAATACAAAAATACTATTCCAAAGGGATATATGCACCCTGATAGATAAAGCAGCATTATCTACAATAGCCAAATTATGGAAACAGCCCTGGTGCCCATTGACTGATAAATACATAAGGAAGATGTGAAGATGTGCTATATATACACAATGGAATATTACTCAGCCATCAAAAAAATATGAAATCTTGCCATGTGCAACAATGCGGATGGATCTGGAGTGTGTTATGTTAAACAAAATAAGTCAGTCAGAGAAAGACAAATACTATATGACTTCACTCACATGTGGAATTTGAGAAACCAAACAAACAAAGGGAAAAAAAGAGAGAAGAAAGTCTTTTTTTTTTTTTTTCACTTAAATTCCAGTTGGTTAACATACAGTGTAATATCAGGTTCAGGTATACGATATAGAGACTCAACACTTTCATATAACACCGAGTGCTCATCACAGCATCCTCCTACCCACCTCCCCTGTGGTAACCATCGGTTTGTCCTCTAAGTACAGAGTCTATTTCTTGGTTGGCCTCTCTCTTTTTTTCCCCTTTTGTCATTTGTTTGGTTTCTCAGATTCCATATATGAGTGAAATTGTATGGTATTTGTCCTTTTCTGACTGACATTATTTCGCTTGGCCTAATACTCTAGCTCCATCTCTGCCATTGCAAATGGCAAGATTTCATTCTTTTTGATGGTTGAGTAACATTCCATTGTGTATTAGAGAGAGAGAGAGACTCTTAACTATAGAGCACAAACTGATGGTTACCAGAACTGAGGCAGGTGGGAGGATGGGTTAAACAGGTGATGGGGATTAAGGAATGCACTTGCTATCATGAGCACTGAGTGTTGTAAAGAAATGTTGAATCTCTATATTGTATACCTGAAACTAATATTACATTATATGTTAACTAACTGGAATTAAAAAAAAATTAAAACAAAGAAAATAAAATTAAAGACTAATCTTTTTTTTTTTTCCTTTTCCCTTGTCAGTAGGTGGCAATTTTAAAAGAAAACCTTGTGAAATCAACTGTCACTTAATGGTAGTGTTCTGAGCCCATGACAAGCTTCTACAAATCAGATTTTGGATTGCTTTAGCTATTTCCCAATGTAATCAATTGAAGAGGACTGATTCAACCTGCTTTTTGAAGAGAGGGTAAAAAAATAGCTAAGGCTCTCACTCTCTGGATTTTGAAAGGTAAATGGTGAGAGCTATAAAAGTTTCCTTTCTTTTTTTTTTTTTTTTTTTTTTTTGCCTAAATGTGCAGTTTCAGACCCCTCTTAAATTGATTGCACAGCAGAGCTCTGGAAAAGGTGTACCAATTGTAAAGGCGTTTTTTGCCCCTTAAAAGATGTTCTTTAAGCCAGTCTGCTCCTTATCTTCAAACCACAATCAACAGTTAAGTAAACTATTATCTCAACCTGATTCTTGTTGCATTATTTCTTCAATCCTCACACTTAATTGCACCTTTTTGGCTCAATGTTTATCCAGAACACCAAGATGATCACACTGTTCACAATATATAATACACATAATAAATATGTTACAATAAATAGGGTAATTCCTTATGTGTATCTAAATATAAATAAATGCATTTGCAGAATATCATCCCAGGTAATTAAGTGTTATATTTAAATTCATATATCATATTTAAATTACATGACATTAGGTTGTATATATCAGTAACAATTTTTCCATGTTTCTGAATGCACACTGGTGTTAATCATTTGCATTTCTATGATAAGATCTATGCTTTATTATAAGGGACTAAAGATATTTTGTTAGCCTTGAAAAATATAGAGAGAAACTCCATATTTGTATGTGTATTATATTTGTATACTATTTGTACAATAGTATGATACGAAACTAACTAGACATATCTTAAAATGTAGGTGTCTTCCTTGGATTCCTAAATTTAGTTAGTGTAAGATGATGCAAATACTTTGGCTAGAAGGGTTCATTAGCTAAGTCAAGCTTTACAAAAACAATTTTAATGTAAAAATTTTTTAAAAATGCTCTAAGATCATCCAGGGAAGGTCTTATGGAAGAAGGCAAAACAAACAATATACATAATTTGGGTTTTCCAGTGATATATCACAACAGCTGATTCAGTTGCCTAGAATGGATTCCATAGAAAGTTGCTTGTCAGACTTGTGACCCACTGAAAGATTAATTCAGTAACTAGTAGTTGATTTGATTTGGTTAGTGGCAATCTATGCGGCAATAATGTTTTGAATGTTGGTGCCTTGTGGCTTTCTACTAGCTAAGAATAAATTAGAGTGAATAAATTTTCATTATATATATTTAAGCTCCACTTGCAAGGTAGAATGTTGTATTTTGCATTCGGCAATAATTCCTGGTGTTGACAATGTTTCACTGGTGTCATCTTTATGCTCTTCTGACTTTAATTTAATTTTATACTCTGAGAGTCATTATAAATTAATTCAAACTCTCACCTCATTGAAATATGGCATACTAGAATGAACTTTTAGTAGTCCAATTTGTATATGGAGAAATGATTATGGTTTCTACAGTTGGATGTTGAGATGCCAGACTTAAGAATCCACAACGTTATCATGAGTTAAAAAGTACCCTCTCATCCATGGATGGACTATTTCACATAAGTATGAGGTCAATTTAATAAACTGTTGGAGAAAGTTGTGTTGTCTGGAAAACATTCAGAATTGGTGTTGGGGAAAGAAAGGAAAAGGTGTTCTAATATCATCATTGGAAGCAATACTCATATTCCTGTCTTGTTTTGGGGAGAACTCGTATCAATTCCCTCCAAAAAAAATCTTTAATAAAACCAAATTAATAAAGACCATTCCTTGGACGCACAGTAGACATTTCAAAGTTGGTAGAGGGACCAGCCATTTCTTCACCTTAGTTGCTACAAAAAAGCGAGGTGGGTGCTGGTGACAGATGCTGTTGACTAAAGCTAAGTTTAGAATTCAGAAAGCTTGGACTGGCCTGAATAGCAATTATAGTATTAAATGAGAGGGGGAAAATATGATAAAAAGGATTCCATTTTTCAAGGGAGGAAAAATATGATTTTAGATATGATGAGGCATCAGCACCATGAGACTGCCATGTGAAAATTCTAAGCATGGTTAGCATTGGTGATGATGGTTTCAGAAGACAAGTGCAAGTAGAACATAGCTGAAGACACTGGAGTAAATGAAAGTGAAAAAGTGATGACAGAAACAAGAAGCCATAAATGCCCACCAGCACTTGCCAACAACATATGTTTCTTTCTGATAAAGGAGGGACAGAGAGGCATTAGGAGTGAACTGACTCCTCTGGATAGAGACTCAATAAAAAACTATGTTTCTTAGTGAACTGTTTTTTTTTTTTCCTTCATTTCCCTTCCTTTAACTTGAAATTCGAGGTTACCAAGGGTTGTATATAAAGACATTTATTTGGCACTAAGTGACACAGAAGTCAGTAAGGATAAATATATAAAATAAATGTATTTTAAAAATAAAATGAAGTAGAGTTCCCAGGTTTGGGGAAACTCCGAAATACACACAACAAATGTAATGTGTATGCACAACATGCTTGGATAAGCACAACATTAGAGTTTAAATATTAGAGGACTACAGAAAAAAATATTCTAAGGGAAATGACCATAACAGATGATACAGGAGGTGAAATTTGAATGAGGCTATGGTGTATAGTAGTGTGTAATAAAAATTACTAATGTCTATCAGTGCTTTCTCTGTGCCAGGTACTCTTCTAAAAGCTTCGCATATATTAACTTATGAAACCTTCATAACTCTCCCAGGAAAATGTGCAAATGAAAACCATACAAGGCTTTAAAAAATTCAGAAACATTCGGAGAAAGAGCTCTGGATCTGCAGTAAAATTCTCTACCAGCATAACTTACCTAATACGGTTGCTGTGAATATTAAAGGACATCTTATATGGAGGAATTGACAAGGAGTCCTGGCCTGGGGTAAAAAATTCTTAAATATTAGGTATTTTATAATGATTACAATTATTTTTATGTTCTTGATTCTTCGTTTTGTTTGGTCTTGAATAGGGATAGTTCTCAGTCAGGAAGAACAGTAAGGAGTGCATGAAAAGGCATGGAATGACGAAAGAGAAAATATGAGGGAGGATAGAAAGAATGGTAGAAATGAACATTGGTGAAAATGTGTGGTGTCTGAAAAGCTGTGCAAACATTTGTACGTATTTCAGTAGGATATAGGGAGCCAGTTAAAAGATTTAAATAAAAATCTCATGATTATATCTCTGTTTTAAAATATAACTCCAATGCCATGGTGAAGAGTGAATGTAAGGGAGATAGAGATTACAGAAAGATAAATTATTTAAGGAATTATTGAAATATTTCATATGAAAATAGAGTGCCTGAACTAGAATAAGCTCATGAATGTACAACAGTAACAGCAAATATTTCAAAGATAACTTCCAAGTTTCTAGCTTGAATAATTGGCTTGACGGTAATGTCACTATTGAATGAGAGAAGAAACAAAATAATGGAAACCATTTTTCAAGGGAGGACAAGTTTGTTGCTATGTTGACGCATCATCACCATGAAATCACCGTGTGAAAATTCTAAGCAAGGTTAGCATTGGTGATAATAGTTTTGGAAAACATGCACAAATGGGACGTTGTTGAAGACTGTATAGTAAATGAAAGTGAAAAAAAAAAAAGAAGCAAAAAAATAGCATGAATCAAGACGCTTAAGAATAGGAGAAGTAGAAAAATACAAACCATTTAAGATTACAGTAAAGGCATTTACATACGCATAAGACATATTTGAGTAAAACAGACAGCTCCTAATGAGCTGGAAAATGTTTTCCAAACATAAGATTCGGTTATTGTAAATGGCCATTAAATTTTCTCTGAGTTTCTTGACAGCTAAAAGAAAAAGGGTCAGGTGATGAGGCAGTATTGATTTCATGATCTGATAAAAAGAAATGTCTTTCTTCTGAAAAGATAAATGACTTCCTGGCAGTTAATTCGAGGAGCAACACTATCACGTGAGTGCTTATGCAAACGTAATTTAATATTATACCAGACAATGTATTCAATGGAATTGTTTTAGAAGAACAAGGGGTGACCATATCTTATAAAGACACTTGATAAAAGCAAAACTGATATGTTTACAACAACAATGGACATGTTCCAGGTCCAATATTATGCTTAAATAGAGACAATGTGGAAAAAAAAAAAAAAAAGAGCAAAAAAGAGCAAGAAAAGCAAAATACTCAAGGGAAATGAGAAATTAGTAAATATGCGAACAGTTGTAAGGCATTGACATTTTTGATAGGATTAAATCTCAGAAAAATAATATTTTGATATAAATGTTCTTTATAAATAAAATACCATAACTTGCATAAATTTTAGGCACATGCTTTTTTTAATATCGATTGCTCTTTCTGAAGCAACATATTTGTGTTTTGCCCAAAGCATCATTCCTTCTATATTTTGGATTATTGAGATTTTTGAATGATTATTAGTTTCACGTATCCTATAAAACAAAACAGTATTTATATTCCTAAAGAAAATTTAATGCTAATAATTTTAAACAAACCAGTTAACAAACAGTACCACACATAATCATTAAATTGTATGATTTTTAATATTCCTTTTCAAATTGTTAATTTTATTAAAAATAAAAGTTGAACTCTTAAATATATTACTAAGCATTTTTTTTACTTCCTCAAAAACCATAAAAGATTTGTCAGTAAATCGCTTTGACTCTCAAAATTAAAGTTTTCTGCAGTTAGAAGGCTTTTCTAGGGGCACCTGGGTGGCTCAGTCGGTTGAGCCTCTGACTTCAGTTCAGGTCATGAACTCACTTGGTGAGTTCAAGCCCCACGTGGGGCTCTGTGCTGACAGCTCAGAGCCTGAAGCCTGCTTCTGATTCTGTGTCTCCCTCTCTCTGTTACCCCCCTGATCCCACTCTGTCTTTCTCTCTGTGCCAAAAATAAATGAAGATTTAAAAAAAAAATTAAAAAGAAATGAAGGTTTTTGGCTACATAGTATAAAGAGGTAAAATTATGACTATTTGAGGAGTTTTAAATAGCACATTGACTGATCAAAGGATGAATTTTGACTTGTCAGAGTGTTTTTACATTAATAATGCTTTGTCTCAAACATTATCTAAACATGTGAAGCAAGATGGTCACAGAGAGGTAGTTTGAAGTGGTATCTTCAGAAATTGGTATACATACCATAAAGCTTCTCTGCTTTGAATTTGGTTTATTCAAACCATGCATAATCCTTTAAAAGTTTCATTTTCTCTAAGCATTTCATTTTTTATTTACCATCTATAAAATAATATGTGATCATTTTAGCTAATGAGAACACAAATATGTTATTATGATAATCTCTATTATATCTTCAAATAGAGACTAAAAGTTCTGACATATCACCATGTAGAAATGTTTTATTTTCATGTGTAACTAATAGATTATGCCATTTTATCAAAAGATGGAGGGCCAGGATCCCTTCAACATTTTGTAAAAGATGGGCTCTAAGTACTGTTGGAAATAAAAAAATATATAACCAATCACTTAGCAAAAACTCTTTTAGGTATACTGCTGACTTTTAAGTTTTTGTATATAGATTATGGAGAAGTTTATTATTTTTTTAAATCTCAACTAAAGCCAAAAGTAATTATAACATAAATTTTCAAAGCCTGCTATTTTTATGCAATAAATACCTTTCTTTCTTTCTTTCCCTTTTTCTTCCTTCTTTCCTTCCTTCCTTCCTTCCTTGTTGATTTTCTTCTCTCTTCTCCTCTCCTTTCCTCCCCCCTCCCCTCCCTCTTCTGTCTTTCATGCTTTCTTTTCTTTCTTTCTCTTTCTTTCTTTCTTTCTTTCTTTCTTTCTTTCTTTCTTTCTTTCTTGTCTTCTCCTCTCTCTCTCTCTTTCTCTCCCATTCTCTCTTCCCTTCTTTTCCTGAAATGCAAAGCTGGTAGAGCTTGTAAGAATCTCAGCCCTACGCCCCAATCACTGATAGAATATAGCAAGTCTGGTGTCTAACACAACTGGGATGACTGAAACACCTACTTTGAGGGAAAAGTTGAATATTGTCTGGCAGTTGCACTTGACAGGAAGTGAACAGCATATTAATCTCTATGTCTAGTGTTCAAAGAATGAACGAAAGGTCTGACTCAGAGAGGAAATATATCTAACGGTCTCTGTAAACCCCTGATCATACATGTAAAAGAAAAATGATCAATTTCCTTTTAGCATCTTTCCTTCCATTCCCTGTGGTAGTTAATAGTATGGTCAACAGTAATAGCTAGGTCTACATATTTTTCCAACATAATAAAATGTGTGCATGTATGTATATAATAAATATCATATATTCACAATACTCTGGTTTACTTTAGCAAAAAGGAGGGCGCTATAAAGATTATGCTGCAACTTGCATTTTTAAAAATAACCTTATTCTGGTACATTTTTAGATTCATGGCATTATTGTGAAGAAAGTGCACAGAGTTCCCAAATACTTCACACCCAGTTTCCTCTATTATTAACAATTTACATTAGTATGTTACATTTGTCACAACTGATAAACCAGAATTGACACATTATTATTAACTAAAGTCCACAGTTCATTCAGATTTTTGGGGGTGCTTCCCCTAATGCCTTTTGTCTATTCCACGATCCCATGTAGCGTGCTTCATTACATTTAGTTCTCACGCCTCCTTAACTTTCTCTAGGCTGTGTAAGTTTCTCAGACGCTTCTTGTTGTCAATGGTTTGAGAAATTTTGAGAACTACTGGTGAGGCATTTTATAGAATGCCCCTCAATTAGAATTTTATGATTCTTTTTTTTCATGATTAGACATCCGTGCTATGTTATGATCAGTGTTATAGAGCAGAGTGTCTAAGATAAGGCAATCTGAGTTGGGAGTCCTGGGTCTGCCACTAAATAATTATTCAATCATTAGGAAGTTTCTATTTTTCACTGTTAACATATAAGTATTTTATAACCTGAAAAATATAGGCATATTTGCATATGTGCATATATGTCCATATGTGTGCACATTTGTGTATATGTGTATGTACATATATAGACACACATATAAAATGAAAATACAACATTATCATTTTATTTGCTGTGAACTCTTCAGACTTGAGATAACTCTTTTGTTCTTTCTTGAAATCCTGATCATTTACTAACTTGGTTCCTGACCCATGGGATTTTGAAAATTCTTTTTTGTGTTAAAGATTTTATTTTTAGGTAATCTCTGGACCCAATGTGGGGGTTGAATTTATAACCCCAACAGTCACATGTTTCACATGTTCTATCTAGCCATGCACCCCAGGAATATTCTAAATTCTTACTAAAGAAATAAATTTTGAACAAAACAATAAAACTTCTGGCAAACAGATAAATATTATGAAGAATTTCTAACAACATTACCTTTATCTATTGCAGAAAAGATAGCCTAAAACTTTGTGTAAAGTCATGAATGCAGGTTTCCAAATATAATCTGCATCAATGATTTGGTGAGGACTTTATGGTGGGCCAACGAAATGGGAGGTTATACTCAGTGAACTAAAATGTTTTCCAGCAGCGTGCTTCTGATGTAATAGAGGGCTCGAACTACGACTAAAGAAATTATTTTCAAAGCTGTATTCCCTATAAATTATAAACTAGTAGGAAATATTACAATTAATTTCAATTGAATTTAGCTAATATATGTTCTCTGTCTATGATGTGCTCAGAAATGCCCTAAGTGCCATGGAGGGATAAAATGAACAAAGATAAAAGATATTTCCTCAAGTTTATTGAAAAAATGGAGACATATTAGAGAGATAACAACCTAAAATAGTGTAAGATTTGAGCTCTAATGAGTAGCACAGAAATAAAGCTACCTGGAGGGTGGGACCCTCAGAGCCACGATTCTTCCTTAGCTGAGTCATCTGAGGATCCGAGGTTCCAATTATTCATCTAATGAGTACCCACTCACAGGCAATCTTAAGATGTTCAGATGCTGACAACTGAAAATTTATAGATAATTCAATAAATTATAGTAGTTACATATTTGATATTCTGCTTAAAAATTCCTTTTGTGTATGTAATCGAAAACTAAAATGAAATAGATGTATTTTATCGTTGCAATATATTTTTTTCAAATTGTTGTTAAGCTCTCACTTATTTTCTCATAAAAACTGTAGTGTAATTAATAAGTAAATATAATTAAAAATGAATTTAAGTAATCACAAGAAACTTTAATTTTTAATTATGAAATGACAAAGTCATGATGGTTAGGCAGTATTTCTGATTTCTCATCCTGTGAAACTGCCATTTGTTAACAAGTTGCTCAAAGTGTGTTGTTTACATTGAGATGTTTCTGTGTTTTATATTTTTTTATGAATTCTGCTTAAAAATTAGTACTGATGCAGCATCAATTTAAGGAAGTTACTTAAAAAATGGAAAATTCATATGCGTACCTTTAAGCATCTCTTTCAACCACTTAATGAAATAAAGTTTGACTATGCAAAAGTTTGGAATGCATTTTCACGCAAATAAATTGACATACTTCAACTGCATTTCCAAAGTGTGATTCATTAAGTTCCTTTGTTCAGAATCTACACTAATCCCTCAACGGCAGTATTTAGAAGCAGTGTGTTATTCTCTCACCAGCAGTGAGTGTCGCTAAGGCAGCGCTTTTGTTGTCATGGCAGTGATGGATCATCAATGTTCAGTGGAAGACCTGTAATTTGCGAAGTGAATGACAGCAGCATCGAAAATGCACTGCAGTGGCCTTTTCTAGGTGAGTTGGAAGCTTGCGGTAGGAGAGTTTTCTCTCTTTAAGTCATGTTTTATTTTAGGCTTCACACCAGGTTTGACATTTAGATTCAGAGGGTATAAATGAGATCTTCAGGTTTTGAACTTAAAATAAATCCTCATGTAATAGAGCAGTAAATGTTTTACTTTTTCAAAGGATGCTAAGATTCATTTAATCAGGATACAAGTGCTGAACAAGCCTTGGTATCTCCCAATTGAAATCTAGATCATTATCTTTTTCTGTTTGATGTATCTGGAGGGTTGAACAAAAGAGGAAGATGAAGAAGAGGGAAAAAGTACCCAGAATTTCTTAAGAAGCAGAATTTATTTTTGTCATTATTTTTCTTCCATAGACAAAGTCAATTATTCTTTAGCCTAGAGTTGAGCTTCCCTCTGTTCTGTGACTGTTCAATTTTCAAGATGCAGCACAGGTTCAAAGTCCTTATGAACCTTCCACTGACCAAAGAACTTAACCAAATTTCTCCTCTTTGAACTTCTACAATGTATCCGCTATTGAGTTGTAAATTGGTAGAGTGAAGAATCCATAACCGTTTTCCTTACTGGGGTAATTTCTTAAGTAGTACATAGTAGCTATTTAATAAGTATGTGTCACATCATTAATTGCTTAAAAATCAAAATACATTATTACATTACAAAACTACTGGTTAAACTTAATCATGTCCCTATTTGGCTATTAATTTTCTCACGCTTATGTCTTCACCAAATAGATGGTGAGCTCCCAAGAGACAGGAGATATGTTCAATACATCTATGAGTTATAAATAGCAAATTAAATATATTATATTTAATGCCTCTTATTGAGCGTGCACAATGCTATGCATACATAGACTATCTACTGAATAGCTGATATACAATAAATATTTAATGATAAAAATAGTTTCATACACTATTATTAAATATTTGCAAACAAAAGAAAGCATGTAACACAAAACATTAATTCCAAACTGCTACGTTAATTTGCATTGGCAAAACATGATATACCCCCAAGCAGCAACTGTGATTTGACAGATGTGTCCCTGATTTGAGTGGAACATTTCTATAAAGTAGGACGTGTGAGTACTATTTTAAATTGCTTTGTCATAGACCCTGGAGCAGTCATAATTTTTAGTTACTCTGGTTTCTCTACACTAAATGCAAGTAGCAATTCCTGTCATCTGTACAACTTACAGTCATGCGATGATCTTAATATACTGAATCCTATTAGCTAAGACCTTAAGTGTTGCCAAAAGGCATTCACTATGTACAGGACAATAATCCTGTGTCATTTTCTGTTAGGGTCCTTGACTAAGAAGTTGACACAAACTTACCTGCCACTCATTTACTCACTCGACTAATAAATATTGAGCACCCCTGAATGGCCTGCTGTGCAAACAAATGATTTTACTATAATTCGAGCAGGTATTATATCGTAGGTACATAAAAAGTGCAATAAGTTCACAGAGAAAGGAGCTACACAATTCCTCTGGGGGAAATCAGCGGGCATACTTTAACTATTGTGTACTCCAGTTTCAGAAAAGCATTGTAAACACATTCATGACTGCTTGATTGTAAACTTGTGGAATATAAATTGGGTGATAGCAGAGAAAGGGAAATTCACACCTGGCTTAACATCCTCATGCAAACAATTAGGCAATGGCAGTCTCCAGCAGGGTGCCACAGGGATCAATGCTTGTCTCAGGTTTATCATTTTTAGTTTTGAATTAATCGGCAAGAAACAGAGTCTGATTATTAAATTTGTAGGTGCCACAAAACTGGGCAATATTACAAATACTGCTGGCACAGAATTAACAGTAAACGGTAAATCTTGAAAGACTAACACAATATGCTGAAATCAACAAGATGAAATATAACAGGGTAAATATGCTGCAAAGGATATAAAGTTGAGTGCTAAAACTCTCAACTCGAGTAAAGAAATAAAGGATTGAAAATATCTGAGTCTGCAACATTTTTTTAAGCTAACCCACTGTGGGTGAATGAGATCAAAAAAATCTTCACGGGCCCTAATCACTGATGTATTGTCTCTGAAAAAAAACTCTGAGCACAATTTTTGGCTGTACAGATGGACTGTTCTGGACAAAAGATAGGACATGTATTCTCTACTCTACATGTGCGTATTGTATATATATCAAATTTACTTTTGGTAAGCTACATTTTAAAAACATCTCTAACAAATTATAGGAAGGCACTAAAGGAGGATGTAAAGAACGATAAGGAAGTAATCTAGAAATCATGGTACCTCTTGAAGTCGATGGTTGCTGATGGGTTTCAAAACAATGTCAAACAAAACACAATTAAAGGACTTGGGTATTTCTTACAGGAAGAAAACAATAAAGGGAAACATGACAGTTGCTTTCAAATATTTGAAAGCTATTATGTTGCAGAGGTGATTTGTTAAGTATGGCTACAACAGGCAGAGTGGACAGATGATACAGAGAATTAGTTAAGATGTCGACTGAATATCTGAAACGTGTAAGGAGAGAGATTTTTATGCATTTTTATTCATTGCTCTACCCCAGCTTTTACAAATAAGTCTAGTTCATGGAAGGAACCCAACAAATATTTTTGAATATATTAATGAATGAATAGGTAAAAAAGTATAAAAGCCTGATCTGCTGAAAAAGAGAATGAGGGTTCTCAGTGGGTAGCAGATGAGATTCCTGCTATCTAAGTAGAACTAGTGTCAGAAAAAGGCAACTGAAATGATTCCGCTCTAAACATGGAAATAAAATTTCATAGTGAAGACTGAAAAAATACCATATTGGGATTTTTTTAAAAAACTAAAATTGCCAAAGTTTTATCTGATAGCCAACAAATTTTAAGTTGTAGAAATTACAAGTTAACCTAGACTGAATCAGTTAACTTAGACTGGTATATTTTGGGTGTGTATGTAATTTTGTAATGCAATTTTATAATGTGGTATTTTTCAATTCATGTTAGACTTTGGCAATATAAAGAGGATCATTCTTGAGACTATATAGTTCACTCCATGAATTACTCCAGTCTCCTTTCTTAATTCTTTGGTATTCAAGTTGCCCTCTTTGGGAATGTTCAGAATGTTATAAATTTTTTCAATGTCACTGCTTCAAAAATTGATTAAACTTTCTGATCCTCATTTGTAAAGGCTTTGCATGCAATCCAAAGCATTCTCATTCATCCTTATCATCTTTTTTTTGGTATGAACTCCTACAACTTTTGAAATATTTACACTTAATTTTATCATTAATTTTTAATATATTTCAATATGGAATCAATTTGTACAATATTTGACTGTCAGCAAGAATCTTCATAGTTACTGTTATGCTGGAAATGGTTGCGGACAATTTTGTAAGTGATGCTACAAATGATTACTCACTTATAAGTGATGAGTGCATTTTGTGTTGCTATACTATGATCAATTTTACTTCCCTAAACAACTTTAGATTGAAGTGATTTAGTAATATTTGTAGAGGAAGGCTCCTCTACTAAAATAAGAGCTAGTTAATCATTAATCAGGAGAAAACATCTATATTAAGTGGGAGATTTAACTTAATGATATGTAATATTCTATTAAGATTTAAGTTTGACTTTGCAACAGACACACATGTACCATGCTGAGTCAATGTTATCACTTAGCACCAGTACAGCTTAGTTTATGCCACTACATGTCTTAATTTAGAGTTACCCAATTATTTCTATTATGTTAGATTGAATCTATTGTGCTTGGCTATTTATTTTTCACTCCGATTCTGACCTAGAATTTGTTAGTTAGAACTTTCAAATTTATATCATGCAAAAATTTGAGCAAGTAAGACTGAAGACATAAACTAAGTAGCTCTCCTTATAATTTCCCCAGTAACTTGTACATTTCAAACCATCTAGTTGTACAATCAGCACTTTGACCCTTCTCTCCATCCTCCTCATTTATTTTTTTTATGAAGAGGTATAAACACTCCCAAAGTGTTTATTTGCTTCCTACTTGCATGGCTTTTTGATTGTTCTTTTACCTCAGCTTTTATATTGAAGGAATGATTCCATTCCCCCCGAGAATGAGTATCTGAAAACCAGAAGAGAGAAGATGGCACTGGTCTTTTCAACTTGGAGGGGATTTCCAGTGGGGTCCTATACTCTCTGATCCTTTTCCATGGACCATACTTCAGAATACTTACATCTTTTGCTATTATTCGTGCTGATACTTTCCATATGGCAATAATATTAATAGAAGTACCTATTACTTACAAAACGCCAATGTTTCAGACATTGTGACTATCTCCAAGAGCTATAACATGTATAAAAGGTGTTTAATATTATCTTCAATTTACAGATTAAGAAACTGAAGATTAAGAGAGTTAAATAATAAGACACTATCTCTCAGGAATGAAATGCCAAAATCAGGATTCTGATACAGTTCTTCCAGGTTTCAAATGTTTCTTCCCCTTTAGCACCTTCCCTTCTTCTCCTCAATACTAAGTCATAAATTAGATTTGAACTAACCTTGGGTAAATTTTGGAAGCAAAGACTAGTTTTCCTCTTACACATGTCTCTCCACATGCTTTTGAGGACTTGTTATCTGAGACCTGAATTCAATTAATCACATCTATCAGGAAGCTTGCAGATACTGTACAGGGGTTCACTGTATGTTAAATTAATATGTCTTTTTTTTTGTGTGTGGACTACCATGACATTCCCACTTGAAAAAGACAGACCATTAAACATTTTATTTATTACTTTTGGCAGTCAGATTTTAGCCAACTGCCTGTGCTTTTTGTTTCATTTATAGCATGACAGAAAGGACAATGGGGCTGCCGGGCAGGCTCCCACATTTTGGGATTCTGCTCTGTGCACAGCTTTTCTGCTGCCATTTTGGAGGAAGAAAGGGACCTATGACAATAGTTACGACAGCAGATGTGATTTTTATGTGGTACCAGCTCTTTCCCACTGCAAAGGTAAGTACTATCTAAAGTTGACACTAAAAATGCAGAGAGCACCATGCCAAAATTCATCTGGTCTATTGCAAAGAGAGCTTTATAGAATTACAATGAGAATAATAAACACTTTATTTAGAAAGCTATAGTTTCATTTATAGGTGAAAAGTCCACACTAGAAACAGGTAGAGAATATAGTAAACCAAATAACTTCATTCTCAGTGTATCCTTTTCCTGTTGGTACAAATGGAAATTAGGCTTCCATTTCTATCCACTCTAATCATTTATGGGACATTCTGTACAGTAGTCACTGGGCTGGCAGCTGTGAGAATGAAGAATCTGATGGTGATACAGCCTCCTTTCAAGGAAGGACATGGTTTATATTCGAGACTGGAACTTGGACACCAACTGTTGTGTAAGAGCTTGTGCTGTGCATATAACAGAAGTGCATGTATCATGGGAGAACTTTGGAAAGAGAATGGAGAGGAATGTAAGTTTTTTTGTTTTTAATTTGTTCTTTGAAGGATGGATGGAATTTGATTAATAGAAGAATATATAGTGGAGAAAAGTGAGAAGTGGAATTGAGATATAGGAGTGGGATGGCTAGTTGACTATTTGAGGAGCTGAGGAAAATGGGAATGACTCGAATTAACAGATGATGAAGTCAGAAGTTAAATTTGTCCTACTGTAGATGACTTAGAATGTCAGGTTACTGTATTTCTTACTTAATAATTAAGAGGCAGTAAAGGTTTTAAGCAGGTGAGCTAGTGCTAAAAATTATGGGGAAAAATTACGGTAATAAAGAGCTCAGTAGTCTAGCATTCTGATTAGGAAGGTGGGCTGTGAGGTCATTCTGCCTTGGGTCATACATTCATTTCTCCCCCTGGTAGCTATGTTGTCCATGAGACTTACTATTCCTTTTCCATTCTTTTTCTGTGTTTTGTTAAACCAAGAGAATATTGATTATATGCCTAACAGCAGTGTTGCAAGAACTAAATATGATAATACAGAAAAAGAATGAATGCAGTATGATCCACAGAGTAAGTACTCTAAAAAAGTTGGCTGCAAATGATATAAGTTGTTATTTAAATGCCAGTTAGTTAACAAACAGTGTAATATTAGTTTTAGGTGTACAATTTAGTAATTCAACACTTCCATAAATCACTCGGCGCTCATCACAAGAAATATACTCCTTAATCCTCATCACCTATTTCACCCTTCCCCCCCACCTACCTCCTCTAGTTACCATCAGTTTATACTCGATAGTTAAGAGTCTGTTTCTTGGTTTACCTCTCTCTCTCTCTCTCTCTCTCTTTTCTTCCTTTGTTCATTTGTTTTCTTTCTTCAGTTCCTCAATGAGGAAATCATATGGTATTTGTCTTTCTCTGACTTATTTCGGTTAGCATAATACTCTCTAGCTCCATCCATGCCATGGCAAATGGTAAGATTTCATTATTTTTGGTGGCCGAGTAATATTCCATAGCATATATATACCACAGCTTCTTTTTCCATTCATCAGTCAATAGACAGTTGGGCTGTTGGCATATTGTAGATAATGCTACTATAAACATCTGGTACATATATATCTTTGAATTAGTATTTTCATATTCTTTGGGTAAATACCTAGTTATGCAATTGCTGGAGCATACAGTAGTTCTATTTTTAACTTTTGGAGGAATCTCAATACTGTTTTCCAGAGTGGATGAGCCAGTTTGCATTCCCAGAAATAGTGCAAGAGGGTCCCTCTTTCTCCACATCCTCACCAACACCTGTTATTTCTTGTGTTGTTGATTTTAGCCATTCTGACCGGTGTGAGGTCACCATATTAATGAAAGAAAGGATAAGAACCATATGATCATTTCAAAAGATTTAGAAAAAGAATTTGACAAAGTACAACATCCATTCATGATGAAAGCCCTCAACAAAGTAGGTTTAGAGGGAACATATCTCAATATAATAAAGTCCACATATGAAAAACCTGCAGCTAATATCATCCTCAATGGAGAAAACCTGAGAACTTTTCTTCTATGGTCAGGAAAAAGAGATGTCCACTCTCACCACTGTTATTTAATATAGTACTAGAAGTCCGAGCCTCAGCAATCAGACAACAAAAGGAAATAAAAGGCATTCAAATCAGCAAGGAAGAGGTAAAACTTTCACTATTTACAGATAACACGATACTCTATATAGAAAACCCAACAGAGGGATGCCTGGGTGGTTCGGTCAGTTAAGTGTCCAACTCTTAATTTTGGCTCAGGTCATGATCTTGCAGTTTTGTGTGTTTGAGCCCCATGTTGAGCTCTGCACTGATGGCGTGGAGCCTGCTAGGGCTTCTTCCTTTCTTTCTGCCCCTCCCTTTGTGCACTCCTTCTGTCTCTTAAAATAAATAAATAAACTTAGAAAAAAAAGACTCCATCAAAAGACTGCTAGAACTACTAAATGAAGTCAGTAAAGTCACAGGATACAAAATCAACGTACAGAAATCTGCTGCATTTGTATACGTCAAGAATGAAGCAGCAGAAAGAGAAAATAAATCAATCTCATTTACAATTGCACAAAAAACCATAAGATACCTAGGAATAAACCTAATAAAAGAGGTGCAATTGATATTTTCTTATGTAACATTTTAGTAGCATTTCTAGATATATTTAAATAATGTGAGTGGGAAATGTTTTTGCAAGAAATGTGTCATGGGAGGTAACTGAAAGGTGTTAGGTTTCTGAAAAGGAAGTCATGGACAATGAGAACAAGTAAGAGAGCTCATGGTCAAGGTAGTGTAGACTGCCCGGAATGCCCACCCAGGTGAAAAAGTGTCCAGCATCAAGTCTAACTGCAATGAGGTTGATGTGATATCTCTCAGAAAGAATAAGTGACCAGTAGGTAGTGTATTTTGAGTGTAGACAGTGATGTCATTTTGACTATCAGCGACTAATTTACATTTTCCACATTACCCTATAGCCACCGCCTTCAAAAATTTCATACAGCAAAATAGTTTATATATGTTGCTCTAGAAAATAATTCGTAATTTGAATCTCACCTATTTTTCTTCATTTAGTATTGCCACTATTTTCTTTTGCAGGTAATAATAAATGAAGAAGAAAAGTTAGGGTAGCAGGGAAAAAGATGAAGGACAAAAATGAGTATCCTTTAAGCTAGACAGTGTGAATTAAAAGCTTTAGTTAATATGAAAACAAAGGAAGTAAGTTCTGGTGATGTAATGTACAACATGGTGACTACAGTTAATAAACTGTACTACATATTTGGAAGTTGCTAAGAGAGTAAATCTTAATGTTTTCATCACAAGAAAAATATTTCATAGCTATGTGTGGCGTGGATGTTAACTAGACTTATTGTAGTGATCGTTTTTACAATACATACAAATACCGAACCATTGCATTGTATACAAACTAATACAACGTTATATGTCAATTATATCTCAACTAAAACAAAAATAAAAATCAAAAGGAAAGGCAGAAGTAGTACATTAAAACAGCAATAAAGTTAAATAGTATTTGTATTGGACATTTGTGCAATGCTTTGAAATTTTTAATATAAAATTATATACTCTTGAAAATATTATCCTTCCAGGAACACTAAGAAATACAGCAAGCATGTGGTAGAATTAGAGAGGATCCGGTAAATTACATCCCTTCTCCCTGGCAATATTTGGAGCAAAATGAGAGATGGAAAACAGAAAAACAATTATTCATTCATTCCACAAATAGGTTCTTAACGCTTACTCCTACTTGTCACTCTTAAGGACACTGGTGGTAAAACGGTGAATGAAACAAAACTATCTGTGATCATGGGACTTAATGGTCTGCAGAAGGGGACTAATGTCAGATGGGTTGGAGACACACTACTCAAAACAGGACATGATGCACACTGCCCAGCTATCACAACTGTGACTAGATGCCAGTCCCAAGGCATTGGCTGATTCAAGACTGGGTATGCTTCAGCTTTGGAACCAAGTTCACACTCTGCAGAGCAGACACCGGCCACGCTCAAGAAAGTTCTCCCATTTCTGGTCAATGCGTGACTCCCTTAACGGATTCACCTGAGATTTGCAGAGATGGTTTCAGGTCTTCATCATGGTAAGAGTATTCCAAATACCCATTCCATGTGCCCTACCTGGCAATTTCACTTATTTCAGAAGTAATATCCTCTCCTGTTGTGTTTCTGTTGTGTTTCTAATTCAGTGACAATATCCTTTCCTGAATAGCTACCACAGATGCTGGTAAAAGACAAAAGATTTTACTGTTACAAGAAAGAAAGCCTATTGTTGAATGTGGCTTTAGACCTGGTGCCAAAAGGGCTTGCTTAGTCTTTACCTGTGAGGCACACAGTCTTATCTTCACAACCTCGAATAGTATGAACAGTTGCAAGGAGGTGTCTTACTGAAGTGTGGAGAATACAAACTTGGCAGCAGGAAAGTTAGCAAAATAAATATAACCCAGATTCAGCACCCAGATAAGTCATTTTTTCCACAGGGATGAGCTTGTGAGGGGTGGGGAGAAATGTGCTGGGCTACTACAGCTGAAATCTATCCACATGGAAACATGATATCATGGAAAAGGAGACTGCTTATTTATAGACCCAGCAGGCATTATTTTTCCCATTTTGAAGGTAACGAAAATAAAGTTCAGAAATACTGAGTCACTTGCCAGTGATTATATAAGAAGTAAATTTTGAAGCCTGGACTCACAGCTTTTTTAATCCAAGTAAGTTCATTTGAATACCTTCTATATATCTGAATGTTATCCATGCATCTACCTAGAGTATAGGTATAGAGAATTAAGTCAGTACCTTTGTACTTAAGATATTTCAATTAATTCAAAGAGTCAGAACATTTTGGATGATTTCAGTACAGTCTTATCGATATGATATTTGATTGAGAATACCAAAAAGACACTGAGACACCCTTGTCAGCAACGTGTTCATGAAAGGCTAAGGGTGGTTTCCCAAAGGTGGTCTTGGTGAGTTGAATTTTGAAGGACAGTAAGAACTACCCAGACGAGTGGGTAGAAGTTAAAGACAGAAGACAATTCTGGATAAAAGGAGCTAAGGCCTAGAGATCTGAAGAGTCCAGAAACTAAGGGATGACAACAGGTTACAAATGGCTAGAGAATGTAGCACAAAGGTGGGAGTGATAAAATATGAGACTATAAATGTATACAGTGGCACTTAGTCACAAACTTACTCTGTGCTAAACAGAATATTGTGTGCTGAGAATACAACAGGAATGAGTAAAATAAATGGTGTTCAGGTCCTAAAACGACACTGTCTGAACGTGTTCTCACTGGGAAGGATATGTTGCCCTGTACGCATAGGAGGCCACACTTACTCTGCCCTGGAGTGGGCATGCATATGGCTTTCCTAGCAAAAGGAATTCCAACGTGGAAATGACTTCTGATTAGGGTTTTACCATAAGAAAGGTGAAGGAAGAAAATTCCAAAGAGAGGAAATAGAACATGCAAAAAACAAAGGGCAAAAAATCAGGGCATACCTTACGAACTGAAGAACACTGGAGGATAGAATGTGAAGCAAGGACATATATTCAGTTGCAAATGATGTTCTAAGAGAAAACATATGTAATCTATCATCACTTTAGTAAGTGTTAAATTCTATATCCATCACTTCTAAAATCTGTGAGAAATCTCCCTTACCAGGCCAAAGGAACACAAGAACGGCCAATCATGTGACTACACATATAGTTGTTGGGAAGCTGTTGAATTACCCCAAATTTGACGGTGATCTTATAAACTCCTCAAGTTTCACAACTTTGCTTTCATCCCACTGACTGTAGGCTGTTTTAAAATTGTCAAAATGCAAATGCCTCTAGGATTCGAGTATTTCAACTTTACTGATATTTATAGCAGGGTAGGAATAAACTATCCATTTTTAATGGCGTTAGAGTAGAACACATAAAACTTGACATGGAACACCTGTTCTCATTTGTCAGAGCTGACTAAGTTTAATTTTTCTTCAGAAAAGAGCACCAGTAACAGGGCTATGTACCTGGGTATTGCAAATCACATCATAAGCAAGAGGACCTCCAAAAAAAAAACCTCTGTGAGAGAAACTTTTTCAGGTTTTTCAATATGCTCTCTTACAGATCTACATGGAAAACCAGTTTCAACATTTAAGGTACATCTTCTATGATTTTCTTGATTTCTCAGAATCTAATTAGAAGTTTTGTGTATTTAATATATACCTAAGCACTTTTAAGACATTTGTCACTCCTAAGAGATATTTTTAAAAGAAATAATGTGGAGTGCCTGGGTGGCTCAGTCGGTTAAGCATCAGACTCTTGATTTTGGCTCAGGTCATGATCTCGTGGTTTGTGGGATCGAGCCTGGTGTCAGACTCTATGCTGACAGTGTGGAGCCTGCTCAGGATTCTCTCTCTCTCTCCCTCACTCTCTGCTCCTCCCCTGCTCTCGCTTTCTCAAAATAAATAAATAAAAATTTTAAAAATATAAAAAATATAAAAGAGAAATTATATTAACTTTTGTATTTTATAAGAGATTATATGTTGTTGTGCTCTAATGTAAGGTCAAACAAAAATATGACAAAAGGACCAAGGAAATAAAATATGCTTTATCAAAGGACAGATCTTACCACTTGCAAAATATTTTTAAAAACAACTCTACATGGTACAGGAAAACCATTGCACATAACGGAATCGTCAGCATTAAGTATTTGCTCTAAATCAGCCATACTTAATTTTTAATGATGCTAACAATAGCAGCAAACCAGCCTCTTGTTTTGCTTTGTTTACGTGATGTTATTTCACCATTACTTTGACAAGTGGAGTTCAGAGGGAGTTCACTCAGAGATACCACATCTTTTGGAAGATGCAAGGCTGGCACTGGAAGCCACTGGGGACATTCTGTTTCACAGTCTATATATGAACACACTTGGAACAATTTGGAATTTCTATTTCATGTCCTGCCCCTAGCTAGCCTATTTGTTGGAACCTGTGATCAGATTATAGGAAGGTTACACTTTAACCTACATTTAATCTAAACTAAATAGATATCGGAAGCCATGTTAAGAAATTCAATTTTGTTGCTTTTAAGAGTCAGGTGAAGGGTGGGGTTTTATTTTGGTATATCAAATGTTGCTGAGCAACCTAAAATTGTTTTCAATATAGTTTATATCAGTGAAGGGCAAAAGTAAGTTGTTCCTTCATTTCAAGGGGATACTTTCTATGAAATTTCCTCTGCAGATACCAGCATCTCGATGAGCAAAAGGTCAGGAAGAATTATAACAAAATGTATGTTGGAGAAAATCTTGGGGGAAAAGATATTACTCCTAAAAGGCATTTCAAAGTCTTAGGCATTGCAACCCTGTCCTTTTTAATACAGTGGTTATATTTTTTATTTTTTGGTAATAGTAAAGTGCAGCTTGTCATTCTATCCTTTTCAATTATTATTCTTTCTATTGCTATTTGAGGCCATAAATTTACAATCCATTCTAAACTCATCTGCGATATTCATTTACAGTTGAAAAGACCTACGCTATAATCTGTTTATCACTTCTAGGCTTCATAAGGTCCTATGTAGTTTCCTTCGTACTACCCTTACGCACCATAATGATGAAGTAACACATAAGACGTTGTGATCTTTGCAGCGTCTTTTGTTCAATCACGTGCATGAGCCACTTTTGTTGTACAGATGACAATGCCACTTCTAGCTTGATTTACATATCATTTAAGAATTACTTAGGGCAATATAACCTTTATTAAAAACCTTAGAGTATGGGGCGCCTGGGTGGCGCAGTCGGTTAAGCGTCCGACTTCAGCCAGGTCACGATCTCACGGTCTGTGAGTTCGAGACCCGTGTCAGGCTCTGGGCTGATGGCTCAGAGCCTGGAGCCTGTTTCCGATTCTGTGTCTCCCTCTCTCTCTGCCCCTCCCCTGTTCATGCTCTGTCTCTCTCTGTCCCAAAAATAAATAAACGTTGAAAAAAAAAATTAAAAAAAAACAAAAACAAAAACAAAAAAAAACCTTAGAGTATTTTACAGAGTTCTAGAGATTCAACTTTTTCACTTATGGTGAGGTGTTTCAGGTCTTCTAGGAAAGCACTGAGGTTGCGGGGATTTGTTTTATTTTTTACACATTGCTTTAAGGAAAATCAAATCATCCATGTTACAAATAAAAACTAAGAAAAAAACTAGAAAAAAACCTATTTGCACAAAGACGGCCATGACTCTAAGATGAAATCTTTTCCATTTCGACCATGGGCATTTTTTTTTTTTTTCCTTAGGGCAAATTACTGAAGTGAAATGTTAATAAAAATGTAATTGGCTATATGATAAACTGTTTTCGCTGTCTACTCTTGAATAATTTTCTTTTTTACATGGTATGTCTTCACCTTGTTTCAAACAAGGGAGAGCTATTAATCTTTCCGTTAAAAAAAAAAAAAGGAGCGGTATACAAAAGGTTTAAAATACCGTATGGTATAGGGTTTGAGTGATTGCTAGCTTTTTTTTTTTTTTTTTTTTTTTTTTTTAGGTTAAGGGGAACAACCCTCTTCTAAACTGATGCTTGCAAGATTCTTCTTCTGTTTGGACTATTGGAAGCCAATTCATGGCTGCATTTCTGGAGAGTATATAAAACTAACATTGTTATGTAGTTTCGCTGACAGAGGCGCACTCATGCAAAGCAAGATGGATGGGATGTCGGTTTTCTCTATCATGGGATCTCCATTTAGTGACCCAGATGAGGGCTGAGAGAACTTGTCACACAAGCATGACAGGGCCAGATATGGCTCTAAATGGAGCTCCAAATCTCATATAGATTTGAAGTTGCTGCTAGAGCACAAAATTTGTCATAAAAGACTTGTCAGTACAGAGTTCATTAAGGTAAAGGATGATAGTACTTTATCTGGACACAATTGAGCTCTCCTTTGGCGGCCAGGTCTTCAGTCACAGGAGAGTCCTGTTTTGTTTTGTTTCTTTCCCTAATGGCCTTTCAAATAATTTCATTAAGACTTTCCTTGTTCTTTAATCTTAACTTAAAAGATTCTTCTAGCCTTCTCCCTGTCCCTCATTTTACTCCTTTTTTTTTCCCTTTGTTAAATTTGGAGGTGTGTTTGTGGTGTCTATTCACAGGCACTCGGGACTTGAGTGAGTCTTGAGGTGAGGTGTTAAACCTCTCAGGGCAGAACTGTAACACTTAAGGTGAAAGACAAGGCTCTTAATCACTTGCACTGCGACTGCCACACTGAAAATTTCATGGCTGTCCCTGAATTTTCTTTTATTCAAGGTCCAGGGATCAATAAAGGTATTCAGAAACACAAGACTGTCCAGGGTTTTGCTGAAATCCCAATGTTACAAAGTCACAAAGGATTTAATTCCTAATTGCAAGTAGGTTTCTAAGAAATTAAGCCCGCTGTTTTAAAATATATTATTTTGATAGCAATTTGTAACTATTAATTTCAGCATAATTTGTAGTTACTGTATCTTTTTCAAAGACTGGTAGAGTCTTCTGGTTTGTGAGCATTTTTTTTTTTTCTTTTTTAAATACAAGAAACATACTCAGTTTGTTTTCAGGGTCATATTGCTCCTATTATCTTCATTTTATTGATGGGAAAAATGAAGGAAAAGATGAGCAGAAAAATAAAGCGATTTTGTTCTTGCTTTAGAAAGTAAGAAAATGACGCCTGATTTACTTTGTGCTCCTGATTCCCAGCTTAATGTAGCTAGCCTCAACTATGATCAAATGTTAAATGATATATCACAAATGTGGTCACGGTCCTTCCTGTCCCCTTTAGGACTGATGGTCATTTCTGTCAACTACTGTATTTGCTGCCAGATGTCAGCCCTCAGCAGATAGCTTTTGCTGGGAATTGTCCCTTCCCTGTGCAGCCAGCATCCCATGAATGGTCTCTGTAGGGGTGGGACCCTTGGCCCCAGCTCAGGATGTCTCTAAAGAGTTGCCTCAACTTCAGAGCTACCACGGGACCAGCTGAGGTTTCTGTGGAGATTGCATTGAGTACAACTTCCCATTCTGCTCTGTCCAGCTTGATTTCCTTCCTTCTCCCCCAAGTGTTGGTCCCAAGAATACTCTATCTTTCTGCATCCACTTTATCCATTTAATCTCAGAATCTGCTTCCCAGGAAATCTAACCAGGGATATGATATTTCAAGTTTATGAGGTGGGGTAAACACACCAATATTTAACCTTTCAACTTTTTCCTCTCAATATTTCTGATGTACATGAAAATAATTTTTTATTGCATTGTATTCAAATAGCTTTTGGCATAAAGCAATACATAGATTTACTTATAGTGTTATGAGTCAGGATCACAGCCTGGCCAGGTCCTCTGCTCAGGCCCTTGGCAAGTCTGCATTGAAGGTGTCAGGCAGGCTGGGTTCTCATCTGGAAGCAGAGTGAGGGCAGAATCTCTGTCCAAGCGCCCTCATGTTGTTGGCAGAATTTATTTAATTGCAGAGGTAGGACCTCATTTCATATTGCTTCCTCAAAACCAGCAACAAAACACACACATACACACACACACACACACACACACACACACACACACACACACACAAGGAAAGAGAGAGGAAGACACTAGAGAGAGAAACACTATCTGGTGCTTTGCTTTAACTCTGAGCTTTAGACCCTCTATAAAGAGTTCATCTGGGGTGCCTGTGTGGCTCAGTCATTAAGCGTCCAACTTCGGCTCGGGTCATGATCTCACAATTCAGGAGTTTGAGCCCCACCTCAGGCTTTCTGCTGTCAGCACAGAGACCACTTCAGATTCTCTGTCCCTCTCCCTTTCTGTATCCCCTTCCCCACTGCTAGTTCTCACTCTCTCAAAACAGATAAACTTAAAAAAAAAAAAAAAAAAAAAGAGCTCATCTGGTTATGACAGGCCCACCCAGAATAATCTCCCTTTTGATTAAACTGTTTAGTTTGATTTTAATTACATCATCAATCCCTTCATATTTGCCATGTTCTATTGGTTAGATGCAAGTTACAGGTTCCACCACATGCAAAGAGAGAATATTATAAATAGGTGTTGGCCATCTTAGAATTTTACCAACCGCATGAAATAAAATTACATGTATTACAAAGCAAGAAGCAATGATGTTTGTTGTTACAAACTATGTTCAGGTAGATAAGTATAATTTAATAGAAGGCATGCACATTTCAGTTTAGGGAGACTCAAGGTCTGAATTTTGTTTGCTGGCTCCTGACTTTGGAGCCTATTTGTTAGTCCAGGTTTTCTTTGCTTGACTCTGAATTCTTGTTTCAATTCTTCTGTGTTTCCACTCCAAGAGTAGGCAGTGCCCCAAATGTGCTTTCCATAGTCACACCTTCCCCCTACTTCTCGGTCTCAAATTTTTCTATACCCTCTATATTCTCTTACCCAAATGTCTACCTGTTTTGCTTATTACTGACTCAGAGTCTATCATTGTTTTCTAAGGAAGACTGACAAAGTTTGTTTCTATTTCCTTCTTCAAATTGACAATACAGGCACGCTTACGGTTCCTTGCATGGAAGTACATTCCTGCTGGTGCACTGGGGTGAGTGAGGACATTTTGATACACCACTGTAGGTGACCTGCTTTGGCCAAAGGAAAGTTCTTGGATATGACAGAAGTAGAGGCCTTCAGATTGGCCTCTTGACTTCCTGCCACTCACTGTAAGAAGAATTTGCCTCACTGGGCTAGGGTGGATGTGAGAAAATCAGAGTGGGTCTGAACCCAACCCATACCATGGGGTTAAACCTAGTTTACTCACACCATGAAGTAGAGACACCCGACAGAATGTATCTTAGATTGGCTGAACCATAACTGGCCTACAGTCAGGCGAGCATAAGAATAAAAGTGTGTTGTTTAAGCCGCTGAATTTTGCAATGGTTTGCTAGGCAGCATTATTGCAGCAATGGGTGAGCAAAACTATCAGATACATATGAATTTATATAAATCTACATGAAATATACATAATATACTGCATAGGTCATAATGTAGGAAAAGTATATTTAATAATTACTCCCCATACCAATCCTAACACTAGGAGGTAATGTTTTCATTTGTTATACATGTGGTTTAATGAGTGGGGTGCCTTTTCCCCCAGTAAATAAATTCTATTAACCTGTCAGATCTTAAGTCTTAACGTCTCTGTGACTCTTCCATTATTTTTTCCTAGGGATTTCTTTGGATCCCTGCAAGATTTATGGCATTACTAAGTGTTTTAGATTTAAGTATATTGTGTTTGTTCAGTTGGGCTGAGTTTCCTTCTGTGCTCGTGGTTAACCGTGGTATTAGAGCTAACATTGTCATTTCCTCTGTTTGTTCTCTAGTAAGGCACTATTGGAATAAGTGCTATTTATTCGTTAGTTTATCAAATATTTATTGAGAGCCTACTATGGACAAGGCACCGTGCCAAATTCTGTTACCACTTAGTCTTCTGTGATGACAGAACTCCTCTACTCAAAACCTTTTTGTTAATGACCATAGATCCCTTTACATTGTGAAATAGAGATTGTTAATGGCTGTAAGACACTTTCAAATATTGCATATCTCTACAAAATATTTTAATATATATATAGTAAAGATATAAAATTTTTAAAGGTTGCTATCGGCATAGTCAGTAATAAAGATGGATTGATATGATAATAAAATCATTAAGTAATAATGAAAATACAACAAAGACAACATGTATTAAGTCCTTTCTCTGTCCCCAGTACTTTTCAAAACAGTACTTGTTTTGTACTTGTACAGTACTTGTATCTGGCCACTTAATCCTTACAATACCCTATGTTGTTGTTATCATTATCCCCATGGAGGCCAATAAAATTGCTTAAGGACATAAAATTAATAAGCTGTGGAACCAGGTTAAAATCCAATTCTAGAACAAGAAACAAACACACAGCAAGTGCATATATAGAATGTATATATTACAAAGGTGACACCATAATACGGTGATGAAGAATTCAGATTTTAGAATCAGGTGACTTAGTTTCAAACTGCAGTTTTTACTTATTTGCTGTGTGACCACCAGCAAGTGAAATCAGTTCACCTCAGTTACCTCATTTGTAAAGTGAGAATAGCAGTACTTACCTAATTTTTATGTACAAATTAAGCAATATGCAAAACTCTTACAACAGTGCCTGGCAAACAAAAAAGTACTGAATACATTCTAGTAATTACTATGTCTTCACGATCTTCCCTAAACTGATGAATGAGGCAAGAGTCTTTATAGGCATCACATAGACAACATAAAATAGATATGTCCATGTGAGAAATTAACCAATTATAGAGCAATGCTTGCCAACAATTGTTCTTGTGACTTTCAATGTGGGACCTCGTTCTGAGACCACGATTGTACCTTCTGGCCATAGGATTCATATTAAGACATGTTTCCTCTAAAAGTCACACTACCTTCTTGTTCTACTTCGGTTTCCATCGATCTCATGGATGACGATTGTACAGAAAATAATGAACTATGTACCAGCACTGTTGGAATCCTCAACAGGTTTATGTGGTAGGTATTATTATTTCCCCATTTTGCATGTAGAAAGCTAAGGAAAAAGTGATGAAATGACTTACCCAAGGGTAGAAGAAAGGGATGTAGACCATAGAATCCGTTGTGCTTATCTTCCTAAGAGGTTCATCTCTCACTCAGGTACCTCAAAATGAATTATAAAAATCAGTTCATTTTTTAAAGCATTTTTAGGTTTGTAGAAAAATTAAGCAGAAACTGCAGCATTCATAAATACCCCATGTTTCCGTCCCCTCGCCCCTCCCCCGTCACACTTTCCCCTATTTTTGGCATCTTTTATTAGTGTGGTACGTGTGTTACAATTTATGAACCAATATTGATACATTATTATTCCCCAAAATCCATAGTTTGCAACAGGGTTTGCTTTCTCTGTGGTACATTTTATGGATTTTGACAACGGTACCGCGGTATCTACTGAGCACTACATATCATGAAGACTATTTTCACCACCATAAAAATCCCCTGAGCTTTACCTATTTATCCCTCTCTCACTCTTCTCTAACTCCTGGCAAGCCCTGCTCTTTTTACTGTCTCCGAAGCATTTTCTTTTCCAGAAGTCATATAGTTGGATTCATACAGCATGTAGCCTTTTCAGATTTAATTTTCTTCACTTAGCAAGATACATTTAAAGTTCCTCAATTGTGGTTTATATACACAATGGAGTACTACAGGGCAATGAGAAAGAACGAAATATGGCCCTTTGTAGCAACGTGGATGGAACTGGAGAGTGTGATGCTACGTGAAATAAGCCATACAGAGAAAGACAGATACCATACGTTTTCACTCTTATGTGGATCCTGAGAAACTTAACAGAAACCCATGGGGGAGGGGAAGGAAAAAAAAGAAGAGGTTACAGTGGGAGAGAGCCAAAGCATAAGAGACTCTTAAAAACTGAGAACAAACTGAGGGTTGATGGGGGGTGGGAGGGGGGGGGGAGGGTGGGTGATGGGTATTGAGGAGGGCACCTTTTGGGATGAGCACTGGGTGTTGTATGGAAACCAATTTGACAATAAATTTCATAGATTAAAAAAAAAATAAAAATAAAGTTCCTCTATGTCTTTCTATGGCTTATTTCTTTTTATCACTGAATAATATCCCATTGTATGGCTATGCCACAAATTATTTACCCATTCACCTATTGAAGAACATCTTGGTTGTTTCCAAGTTTGGGCAGTTATGAATACAGCAGCTATAACATTTGCATGCAGGTTTTTGAGTGAACATAAGGTTTCAGATCAATTGAGTAAGTATGTAGGAGTGTGAACTGCTGGATTGTATGGTAAGAGAATGTTTAGCTTTGTAAAATAAGTGAGAACTGCCTTCTAATGTGGCCATACCACTATGCACACCTCCCAGCAATGAATGAGAGTTCCTGTTTTTTCACAGCTTCCCCAGCATTTGGTGTTGTCAGTGTTTTGGGTTTTCACCTCTCTAATAGGTGTGTAGTTGTATGTCATTGCGTTAATTTGCAATCCCCTGATGATATATGATGCTAAGAATTCTTTCATATGCTTATTTGCCATCTGTATATCTTCTTTGGCAAATTATTTGTTCAAACCTTTGTCCATCTTTAGCTGAGTTATTTGCTGTGTTATTGTTGAGTTTTAAAAGCTCTTTTTATATTTTGGATAACAATCCTTTATCGGATGTGTCTTTTGCAAAAATTTTCTCTCAGTTTGTCATCTGGATTTTCATTCTCAGTGTCTTGTGCAGAGCAGAAATTTTTAATCCTGATGAAATCCAACTTATCATTGTTTTCTTTCATGGCTCATACTTTAGATGCTATATTTAAAAAGCCATCACCCAATCCAAGGTCTTATAGATTTTCTCCTGTGCTATCTTCTATATTCAGTTTTGCAGTTTACATTTAGATCTGTGGACCATCTGAGTTAACATTTTTTTTTTAAATTTTTTTTTCAACATTTATTTATTTTTGGGACAGAGAGAGGCAGAGCATGAACGGGGAGGGGCAGAGAGAGAGGGAGACACAGAATCGGAAACAGGCTCCAGGCTCTGAGCCATCAGCCCAGAGCCTCACGCGGGGCTCAAACTCACGGACCGCGAGATCGTGACCTGGCTGAAGTCGGACGCTTAACTGACTGCGCCACCCAGGCGCCCCATGAGTTAACATTTTTGAAAAATCTAATATCTAATTCATTTTTTGAATGCAGATGTTCAGCTATTCTAGCACCTTTTGCTGGAAAGACTATTCTTTCTCCATTAAATTTCCTTTGATTCTTTCAAACTGAATTTTTAATCATAAATATAGACCATAATTTAAGCTAAACCATATTCAAAATACTCTTTAAATTTAATGAATGTCCATCTAGCTGTTTTGTATGATGCATAACAGATATAATTTAATTTCTATAGATTTTTATTAATGTGGGGAAAATATAGATGCTTCAATATTGGTATTGTAGCAGTTAACCATATGGAAAAAAGTAAATGTACATCTCTATCCCAAAGACCAGAATAAATCCTGGAAATATTAATTAGGTGTGATTTTTTAAATAATTAGGATGAAGCCCAATAAACCTACTTTAAGTATGAAAAATATAGTAACAGTTTCAAATAATTATTGCCCCATATTTATGGCATATTTGTTTAACATTTATTAAGATCCTGTGGTATGCAAGTTGCTCTGCTAAAAAGGCAGGTGAGAGGTGATGACTTTTTTTTTTTAAGAAAATAGAGTCTCTTTTCCCATAAGGGTTTACAAGCTAGTGAGGGAAACACACTGACTTAAAATCATACAAATATGTCTTGGAGGTACATAAAGTTTAGACAGTATCGATGGGGAATGCAGAAATGCAACTTTCTTCATTTTTCTATGATCAGACTTATTTTTCTATCAACTCTCCATTCTTTCCAATGCCGAGAAGTGAAGTACTTATATCTGTGTAAATTATTTACTTAGCGTTTTTCTTTTTACCTTGAATTAATTTCAAGGTTTTTAGTCCTACTTTCTTCTTTCCATGGAGTAGATTCTTAGATAGGGGCATGGGAAATCATTACCTATGATCTTATATAATCCCATCAGTCCTGGTACCCTCTGAGCTCTAGTCATGTCCCTCCTTGATCCCCAGTTTAGTGTTCTCTTTACTACCCTCTGCTAACATCCGTGAAGTCCATCAGCTAACTTATGAGCTCCAAGGAACACTGAGATAAATTGAAGGAGGCTAGCAAAAAGAATATATATATTACCAACTTGCTCACTTCTCTGTATATTGCTCTGTTAACATCGCTCTGTTAAGAGCAGAAAGGTAAGAGAGGCTAGACACATGTAACAGAGGAACCTGTTTTCCAACAAGGAATCAAGAAAGGCTTCCTTGGGAAATTTTTGCTTAAAGTAGCATCTGAAGAATAAGTGTTATCTAGTCCAAAAACGAGAGGAGAGGGAGATAAATTCTAAGAGAGAAGAAAGTATGGCACATGCAAAGGAAAAAAGAAAAGTCCTTGGGTTTAGAATATAAAATTTGCTGTGTGACGTTGGGGTTTTATGTGAGCAAGCTGAGAATACAAAAGTCTCCAAATTTCCTTTAGAGAGCTTTGAACAACACAGACACTTTTAGATCACATTAGTCTGTTGGCCTCCTTACCTTTTCATCAATAACTAATCTGCTGTATACAATTAATCAGGACTTGGTTCCAACTCTCACATGTTAATAAACATATTTGGGAAGTGCTCTCTTATGGTAGGTTAATACAGGTCTCTCAAAGCACAACATTGAATCTTCAAATTATAGATGGTCTTTCTGAAAGTGTTATTCAAAGTGTCAGTTTATGAGCTTCTCGATTGTATACCTGTAAACCAAAAAAAGCAACACTTGAACAATCACTCAAGGATGCTTTTCTACATTATCAGTGTACAGCTAGCCAAAACAGGACCCTTAGGTATAACACAAGCAAGTTATCAACATCAGAGCACATTAGCTGGGCTGGTAAATAAAATAATATCTTTGACTACTATTGCATAATAGCAACCCAATATATAGCCTCATCAATGAGAGTTCAGACTTTTCCTAACACTAGTGATCTATTTTGAGATAGAGAACTAATTTTAACCTAAAAAAACATGTTAATTATACTGTCTTTAATTCAAAAGCCAACTACTTAAAAAAAAAAGAAAACTTTCTTTTTAAGCACTCTATTGAATGGATCTTAGGAAATTGATGCTTTGCTATGCTGTATTGGCAATCATGACTAGAAAGAGTTAAGAAAACTTACAGAAAATATAATGTTTTATTCCAAGAGGAATCTGGGCACTGAAAGACTGTAGCTTTTAAAAAACATATAAAAATAAATAATCCTTTGTAATTTTTAATTACCTTCATTTGAATTTAACACTTTCCTTGGTTTCTCATTCCTGCTACAGTCTCTCTGAAGCTGAAATATAATTAATGGTCTTATTCATGCATTTCATATGTTTTCATTGTGCAAATACAGCCCTAAAGTTCCTAATTAGATGAATATGGTCTTTCCAAGTGGTGAATTTGGAATGGCTCTTCTGTTTGCGATGGCATTATAATTCCTAATAATAATAGTAGCCATAATCACCACATTATTCAATACTGCCATGTAACTCTTTTTCGTGACATCAAATAGTCTCACTTTTCCAAATTCCTTTCTACATAAAAACATTTATATTTTTACTGCCAACCATATTAGACCATGTATTTGAAACATTGCTTTTCTAGGACTGATGCCTGCATGTCATTATCATCTTGTGTCCTTGTCCCTAATAAATGTTTCCCTGTGGGGACCACATGGCACTCAAAGCTGCCTGCAGTCTTTCCAGGAGGCAAATAATTAGCCACAAAATAATTCATTTCCAGAGGGAATTCAAATTAGCTACATTCTCATGCATCTCTCTATGAATTTCATGTAAGCCAAGTCAACCTACTTCAGTTTGGACTTAATTCTGAGCTTTCTGTTACTGGTAGATAGGAGAGCTTTAGGCAAGAAGGATGATCTTACCATGGAATCAGATAGATCCATCCACATTTACTGATTTTGTCTTAAAAACTGTTAAAGTGCAAACTGATAGTTACCAGAGGAGAGGTGTGTGTGTGTGTGTGTGTGTGTGTGTGTGTGTGTGTGTGTGAAATGGGTGAAGGGAGGGGACTTGTGATGAGCACTGGGTGTTGGATAGGAGTGTTGAATCACTCTGTTGTATACCTGAAACAAATATTACACTGTATGATAACTGGAATTTAAATAAAAACTTTAAAAAATTAAGCTACTTACATTAACTTTAAAAGACAAAGAGCCCATCAGATTAACTTATGGACCCATTATGTACACAATTATACTCACAAGTAGTCAAATGAAATATATAAACATGAATCATAGACAGAAATAAACTCTCATGTGAGTTGATGTCTGCCTCTCTTATCTGTGGGCTAATTTGGTATCTAAATCTGTTTCTTCTGCCCTCTTCATAAAGCTCCATGTTTTTCATGGCAATTCTACTGGCTAAATTGACCTTCTCTTTTCTCCAGAAACTGCCAATAGTAGGATAAACCGTAGCACCTCTTCTATGCTCCCTCTGAAGTTGATGGATTGATATTTATTACAATTATTACTAGGTTTGCACTCTTCAAGAACCCATTCGGTCTCTCTTTTTCTTTTTCCCCTTTAAACTGTTCTTTGTAGACTAAATTTTCCTACCCTTGGCCATGCGCACACCACACACGCTTTACCACCTTGCGTTCTACTCCTGCTATTGAGCTCTTATATGCCCCTCAGGTGCTTTGGATCTTATCTCATGAACTTTTTCCTTACATCCCCAGCTTCTTTGCTGAGGAAATACTCCCTTTATGATGTATTCTGATACCTTGTGTCTTTCTGAAGCTTTCTCTCTCTCCCTCTGTGTTGTGAGAGAAATTATTTATCTAGCCCACAAGAAAATCTATTTTTTGGATAGGAAACAGCTAACTTCTGTGTAGTTGCACAGAGAAGACAGTTCTCATCAAGAAACTAAGAAAATCCTTTATTTATATGTTCTCTGTTTCTTTAAATCAAAGTAGCCATATATCAAAGGGCGATGGCTGGCAGAGAACAGGAGAAACACTCTCTCAGCACTTTTATCTTTAACTCACTACTGTCCATTAAATAGAAGTTATATAATTATAATGTAAGCTATAACATAATGGATAATCACAACTATATAAGAATAATGCAAATTAAGCTGCACTTGGTAAAAATAAGGTAGTGGACCTCGAATCCTCGAATTCAATGTTTCTGTTATACTTTCATTAACGTTCTTTTGGTTTTATTTTAATAAACTTCTCTCTCTCTCTCTCTCTCTCTCTCTCTCTCTCCCTTAGATAAACCTACAGGCAAAACAGCGCTGGAAGCTTTAATAACCACTGCATGAAGTTTAACTAATTAAAAGAAAATTTCAGGGAGAGCTGCAATTACCACACAAGGAATGAATTTCTGTCATTAAAAATGTCCCTGTGATCAAAATGACTTGGGGCTTCTGGTTGGCTCAGTTGGTTAAGCATCCAACTTCAACTCAGGTCATGATCTCACATGCTTATGAGTTTGAGTCCTGCATCAGACTCACTGCTGTCAGTGCAGAACCCGCTTTTTATCCTCTGTCTCCCTCTCTCTCTGCTCCTCCCCTGCTCACAGTCTCTTCCAAAAATAAATAAACATTTAAAAAATTATTAAAAAATAAAATAAAATGCCTTATTGTCTGCCTTCCTTCTCCTTTTTCCCTCTCTCTTCCTCTCCATCTTTTACCCCTTAAGTGTGGAAGTCATGAATGTTCTTCACAGTACCTCCAGTGTTCATTCTTACAGGCACATGCAGAGTAGAATGGCTCGTCTCTATGTTCTTTGAAGTTTGCAGTGGCTCTGAGACCTGCTTTGGCCATGTCTAACTTCTGGATATACCTTGAAGAGCCACTGGGACAGTTTGCCACATAATCTTTCTCTCTGTTAATGCAATGGGGAAGAAAACCACTCAAAATGGTAGCTTGTCCATGTGCTCTGGCTGTGGAATGATGCTTTGAGCAAAGGTTTCAATTTGTCTTTAATGAGTAAAAATCAAGACGACACTGAAAGAAGGAAATTAAAACAACTCATAATGCAAACACCAGAGATAATCATTATTGATAATAGATTTTGTAAGTTTTGTAAGTCACACAATCTGCGTGTGTGTGTGTGTGTGTGTGGATTTATTTTGTGTGTGTGTTTATGTGTATATATATATATATATATATATAAGATATATATATATCTTATATAACCCATACAAAGAATAATAACATAATATCATAAAGGCTTGCTTTTCTATGTATGAAGAGCATCCTTTCAAGGAAGTAAATGTTCTTCTATTACATAACACAAATAAAGTGAGGTTTTGCATCATATGAATATATTTTGATATATTTTAATGGCTATTCTTGTTTTTTTTTAAACGTATTCAGTTATCGTCAATTTGGGATAATAAACACCTTGTGATAAGTATCCTAGCTTCAAAATATTTGCACAAAACATAATTATTATCTCTGAGGATAAATATCTACCTGTAGAATTTCTGAGTCAATGCATATACAAAATGGTGTGTTCTTAATATGTAAACACAACATTTTTGAAAATCTAAAATTTTACCCTTATACCAACTACATGAGGTTTTACGATTTCCTACAATCTTACTAAAAACAGAAATCTTTATCTTTTTTAATATTTATTTTTATATATATATACACATATATATGTATACATATACATACACACACACACATATATATACACATATATATGTATACATATACATACACACACACACACACACATATATATACATATATATATATATATAGGGAGAGGGAGGGAGACAGAGATAGATAGAGAGAGAGAGAGAGAGAGAGAGCACGAGTGGGGGAAGGGTGGAGAGAGAGGAAGACACAGAATCTGAAACAAGCTCCAGGCTCTGAGCTGTCAGCACAGAGCCTGACGTGGGGCTTGAACCCATGACCTGAGCTGAAATTGGACGCTTAACCGACTAAGTCACCCAGGTGCCCCAAAACAGAAATCTTTCATAACTATTACCAATTTTACTAATGAAAAGTTTTAGAGTATGGAATTTATTTGGATTTATTTAGCATATGCATTTTTACATTTTTATTTTTCACTTGTCTACTAGGTTTAATATAACTATAGACATCATTTTCAGGCCACAAGCCTATAAGAATAAAACTTTATTTCTCTGAGAAAGAAAATATTGAACTATTGTGGAAGTGAAGATACTTAGTCATACAATCTGTATGCTGATACAATACACACTGTCAACTTCTCCCTTTAGGCTATAAAATTAAGATACAATATAAATTGTGTTTTCACTAAGATACCTTTTAACTGTCTCCAAGAGATTTTCTGAAGACAAAATAGGCTTACATTTTTATGATTGCTGCTAAAGTAGTATCACATTTTTATTTGATCAAAACTAGTATTGAATTTATCAAAGCAAACTGAATTTGTTTGAACTCTTCATGATAAATTTGATTTGTTTTAATTTTTTATAATTGAGTTTTATTAATGTCAAACTATTTTCTCTCTAGAGAATAGAACCATGACTACAAAACTCTGACAGTGTCCTTTCATAATCTGCAAAGCAGCTCATTTTCACTAAACAAGTAGGTATAGGACCAAGTCAGTTATCAAAACGACTGATTTTTGACAATGATTTTTCTGAGTTCTAGATGATAATTGTCTGACTCCTTTTCTACTTACGGATACGATTAGAAATAGAAAATGTGAGTTTGAGAAAAATTTAAAAGATGAAGTATATTTAGGTAATTGCAAACCTATTTGCAAACCTATTTTGGGCAAGATACATGAAATAAAGACACAGGTCATCAAAACCTTGGTTTGAGCCATGAGTAAAAGAAAAAGGGTAGGAGACCCTTTTAAATTATGAGATACAGCCAGGTTCTCAGATCTGTAGCCTGGTCAAAAGATAACAGTGCAGAAATAAAATTAATTTCAAGATTATTTACTGGAATTAATCAAATTTCAGGAATGGGATTTTCCTTCCCACTTTTTTTTTTTAATTTTTTTTTTCAACGTTTATTTTTTTGGGGGGACAGAGAGAGACAGAGCATGAACGGGGGAGGGGCAGAGAGAGAGGGAGACACAGAATCGGAAACAGGCTCCAGGCTCTGAGCCATCAGCCCAGAGCCTGACGCGGGGCTCGAACTCACGGACTGCGAGATCGTGACCTGGCTGAAGTCGGACGCTTAACCGACTGCGCCACCCAGGCACCCCGCACTTTCTTTTCAGAACACAGCTATGATAATACATCTGTCACACATTACAGCACTACCCTAGCTTTAGTCCAGCACATTTCTTTGGCGGTTTTCATCTCCTTTTCTGTTGATTCTGTGCTACAATGCAAGAAATGACATCTCTCAGGAAAGGATCTGCCTCAAAATTAAAGCAGAGGAAGAAATTGACTGGGCCAAGCCGAATCCTCTCTTGCAGATGCAGAGATGCAGAGATGCAGAGATGCAGGCCATGCAATGCCTATTCCAGATCAGCATATATGCCTTTAGTCAGGAAGGTGGGATTACTATTTCATACCCAAGCAAATCTTCCAAAATTGTCACACAGAAAGGTGAAGTATTTTTTATTCTACCTGAGAGTCGAAAATATACTTTCTACCAAGGGCAATGAATCAGAATCGACAATAGGAGAGCTATTGTCAACTTCTTTAGAGTACTAACAAACTCTTAAGCAAACCCCTCCCTCCCAAAAAAAATTAGGAGAGGAGGCTTCACATTTCTTTTCATTAACCTTGTTAAAATTTAGATGTTGAAGCATCCATGAGAGAATGATATGTGAGAATTAAAATAATTATCTAAGAAAAATTACAACTAGGGAAAATGTCATCATGGGTGTATTAGTCCAGAAAGTAATAAACTATAGTGAAGTAACAAGCAACTTGCAGCTCTTAGTCTACCATAGTCCGGGCATCTGGTCTCCATGTGCTAACTCTGAGATCCAGGATGCTTCATGTGTGGCTACATCCCTCCACAAAGCCCAGAGCAGGGGAATCTGAACAGCATTTCCTCTGTCCATCATGGACATGAAATACATTTTTACTGCTCACATTTCATTGGCTAAAGCTAATTACTTGGCCTCATCTAAACTCAAGAAGGTGATAGTATAGTTTTTTTATGTGTAAAAGATGAATAAATAGGAAACAATTTGTGATATCCAGCATAATGTCTGTCAAAGGGTGAATATCTTGTTTAATTATAATGAAGGTTTATGCATTTATAAAAATCTCAAGTTTTCATGTCTATATATATATATATATATATATATATACATACATATATATGTATATATAAAACAAGTGGAATCATATGCTAAAATGTCAATAGTGATTCAATGATTTTCTTGATGGAGTAATTGTTTTTTACTTCTCTTATTTTTGAGTTATTTTGGCACAGTATTTTATAATTTTTCAATCATAAACATGTATAACTTTATTCACATACAGTTAGAATGTGTATATTATTATACATGTGTGTCTATGTGTATATATAGAGTGAAATCTTTTTTTTATTTTCTTCTCTATGCTTTATTTACTAAATATGAATGTGAACAAATGCTTCTGAATACATGTTTCGGATTAATTCTGGAAAATTGCCCTTCAAATACATAGTGGTCTGAAAAAATTGTAATTTTTTCAATCAACGGCATACTTAATTCATTGATTCGTTCAGTTAATATTTATAAAGGTCTCCCTTATACCAGGCACTATTCCAATACTGAGGATTTGAAATTGGGGGAAAAATTAGGAGTCCCTTTAGAATTTACATTCTGGTGAGAGAAGGACATAAAATAGATGAGAAAAATCAGTAAAAATATATAGGATGCTAAAAGTGCTAAAGAAAGAAATAAAACAGGTAACAGAGAAGTGCAGAGGTGAAAGAGGGAGGGAATTCAATGTTAAATAGTATGATGAGAGAAGAAGACCTCTCCATTAAGTTGATTTCTGAGTAAAGAATTTAAGATTATGAGAAAGTCAGGCCATTTAGACATCTGTGGAGAGAGCATTCCAGACAGAAAGAACAACAAGAAAAAAATGCCCTAAGGCAGAACATAAGTAAATGTTCTAGGAATAGGAATGAGGCCAATAAGGACAGAGAGGAAAAAGCCAGGGGAAAGTCATAGAATTAGAGGTCAGAGAGGTCAGGCATGCGGCCATATATTCTCTGGGATCTTGTAAGCCATGACAATGAGTTCGGCTTTTTGAGTTGGAAAGTCATGGGAGAGTTGTAAACAGAACAAGAGATCATATGTATTCTGGGTAACTCTGGCTGCTGTGTGCAAACATATGTTAAAGAGGGCCGAGGGCAGAAGCAGGGAGATCAAGAGCAAGAATCGAGATATGAGACCATGCTCTCTCCAACTAAAATGGTAGCAATGGAGGTGGAGAGAAAAGATTATTGATTTGTTTTGAAGGCAAAGTCAAAAAGATTTGGGGACATATCACACTTGGAATGTGAGAGAAAGACTTGTTTACCTGAAAAATAGAATTCCTCACCACATAGAAGGGGAAGACCGCCAAGGCAGGTTTGAGGCATAAAGTCAAGAGGTATTATGTATATGTTAAGTTGGAGTCCTTAACAAAATAATCAAGTGAAGTGTTTAAAAAGCAGCTAAATACACTCGTCTGCAGTTTCAGGAGAGAATTTCCCTGAAACTATAATAATAGAATGAATTAATGCTTATAATGCACTTATTATATACCAGGAACTATTTTTTTTTCTATTATATGTATGAATTATTTATTTCATACAAAATTCTCATTAGGTTAAATACTATTACTGTCAACATTTTATAGTGAGGAAACTGAGTCATAAAGAAGTTAAGTATTTGTTTCAAGGACAAAGAGCTAGTGATACATAGTGAGAGTCTGTGTGTCTATTAAGCATGCTTCCTTCCTCTCTTGGCAACTAATCATCATATAACCAGTATTTAAAGGCATAAAACTGGGTGAGATCCCCAAGAGTCAGAAGAGAATGAAGAGGTCCAAAGACTGAGCCCTAGAGCCTTCCAGAATTAAGAGTTCTTAACTCTTGAGTTGAGAAAAATATCACCCCAGACAGTGGGAAAAGAGCATCTTATAATGAAGAAAACAAGAAGGTTGTGCTGCCTTGAAAATAAAGATGTGTTTCAAGGAGAAGGTGTCATGAATTTAAAAAAAAATGCTGATAGATCAAATAAGAAAGGCTTTAAACTGATGTTTGAATTTAGCAACATGGAAGACATTGGGAAGCTTGACAAGATTCATTCCAGTGAAGGGACAAGAGTGAACCTCAGAGGTAGAGGAAATGGCAGGGAAACTAGGCAATTTTTAAAAGACTTCTGTAAAATAGATAAGTAGGGAGGTAAGTAGATGGGATAGTGGGATCAACAAAGGGATTTTTGTTTGTTTGTTTGCTTTTAAGGTTAGAATAATAAGCCACTGTCTTGCACTCTCCTGAGGTAGAGTGTATAGAAACAGATACAAGGAGGTGTTAGGAATGAAGTAAATTATCATCCTATTTTGTATATTATCTCAGTGAATGAGAAGAACTTGTCTAAGTCAGAGGTGAAGATATAGGAAGACAAATACATGGGCAAGAGAACAAACTGGGATATCTCCTGTCAGATCTGCAAGAACACTGGGGTCAATGTCACTCATGGTAGGAGCAATACAAATTAACTCTACTCAGAGCTGCCCTTAATATCTAACAGATGAGCCAAAACCCAAATGTTTGACCATACTCTGTGTTAGGGCAATGCCAGGAAAGAGACAAGCTCTCTGATACACTGGCAGTAGGAATAAAAAATGGTACAATCCTCGTAGCAAGGAATTTAGAAATACTATGAAAACATATATGCATTTAGCAAACCCACTTCTGGGAAAAATTGCCAAATCATGAAAAAGCTCATGTGTATGGTTATTTTGTTATGGTACAATTTGTAAGTACAAAAGTTTGGAAATAACCCACATGTCTATGAGTACAGGACTAGTTGAGCAATCCACAATTCATCCACATACCAAAATGCTCTGCAGGCTTAAAATGGGTGGAGAACATTTTTCCACAGCCAGGTTTTAAAGTAATTAGCTTGTATTCCCTTCTAGTCTCTTTATGATTTCCCTCTCTCCCCTGCGCTCTCTCTCCCCACCTTTATTCTCCTTCCTTCCAACTGCCAAAGCAAAATTTGCACTTGTGAAAAGTTAAACAGGCGAGGTGGTCTTTATTTAAGGCTATTGTGATAGCAGAGAGATGTTGGCCTCCATGGAAACAAGCAGCTAGAGTATTTAAGAGCTGAGGTGGGAAGCTCATAGGCCATCTGTATTTGCCTATCAACCTTACCCAGAGGAAAAGTCAATTTTCTCTTACCTTCATGATGGGAGATAGTTTTACAACTTGAAGCAAGCAAGGTGTTCCTGCCCTCATATAGAAACCTGGAGGTAATGCCTCTTCTTTGATGGTTACATTTCAAAGGGATGGCTGCCAGGTCCTTAGAGAGACCCTCCTGAACTTTAGTAAAGCTGGCAAAGGTTTTTTAAAAGATTTACCTCTTAAAGGAGTGGAGGAAGAATTTACAATTAAAGTTTTCTAAAGTAAATACCCTAAGAAAAGGAATTTTAGGTGCTTAGAGTCAAGAAAAAGGCTCTCTAAACTTTAGACAAGTTGATGGAAACATTCAGGCCTGCTTGGTCCCTCCTGCCTTCCCCACTCCTTCCCTCCCTTCCTCCCTCCCTCCCTCCCTCCCTTCCTTCCTTCCTTCCTTCCTTCCTTCCTTCCTTCCTTCCTTCTTTCCTTCATTCTTTCCTTCCTTCCTTCCTTCCTTCCTTCCTTCCTTCCTTCCTTCCTTCAAATGTTTAGTATCCCATCCTTTTAAAATCTATCTTGATGTACACATAGATGACTTTCAGCTGCTATATCTGGTGCTCACCAACAATCTGAAGGCTGATGACTGAGGGTCTATATTAATGAAAGCTTTCTTACAACTTTCATTACAGGACCAGTCCTGATTTAAAATACTAATATTAGCAATAGAAGAAACCTTCCGTAAGAATAACAAGAAAGGAAAACTAAATTCCTCTTATTTTCATTTGAATTTTTGTTTATGTGAACAGATGTGTTTAATTTATTCGGATAACTATGTAATCTTGAGATATATCCAGAGGGTTCAAGAATCATTTCACCCCTTCATTCTTTATAGATATCCAAATAAGATGGGGGGGCAGAGAAAGATGGATGGTTGAATTTGTAAGTTTCTTTAATATTTATTAAAAATGTTGGCACTATACCAGGTATAATTGATCAATATTACCTTCTGCTTATTCTTAGGCTAAGTGTTCAAAATTAATTGTGGAGATATTAGGATAAAATCCATGTAACACAGAGAAGGAAGATGCATTATGTAAGCCTAACCCATATGTCAGATTTTTAAAGAATAAAGTAATTGTATGAGCTTAATTTTCAAGTTTTACAATTTTCTTTTGTCTCCTAAAAATCATTTCTGGCCCTGCCTTTAATGGAAATCCTTAACAGATATATCAAAACATCATCTCTGCCATATTATTTTTTTCATAAAGGTCAATAAAAAAGATACACAATTTAAGTGCAGAATTTATTTTTAAGTTGCTGAGAAATAAAATTGCTAAGAAGTCATGATATTATACTTTTCGTCTGTCCAACCAACTTTTTAATTTTTTTAAGTGTCACTTAAAAACAGTAAGGAAAGGGGTGCCTGGGTGGCTCGGTTGGTTAAGCGTCTGACTTTGGCTCAGGTCATGATCTCACGGTCCATGAGTTCGAGCCCCGCGTCGGGCTCTGTGCTGACAGCTCAGAGCCTGGAGCCTGTTTCAGATTCTGTGTCTCCCTCTCTCTCTGCCCCTCCCCTGTTCATGCTCTGTCTCTGTCTCAAAAATAAATAAGATGTTAAAAAAATTAAAAAAAAAAACAGTAAGGAAAGTGATAACTTTTGTTTCATATTGAATTAAATTTACCTGAATAAAAAGGGCAAGCCCTTACCTTTCTGCATAGCTGATTTGAAGAAAGGACTCAGAAAACAAAGTCAGATATATACTGAGTGTGGTTCTCTCAATATTTGCTGCCTTTATTTATTTATTTTATTTTTTACTTTTTTATGTTTATTTATTTTTGAGAGAGACAGAGTGTGAGCCGGGGAAGGGGCAGAGAGAGAGGGAGACACAGAATCCGAAGCAGGCTACAGACTCTGAGCTGTCAGAACAGAGCCAGACGCAGGGATCGAACTCACGAGCTGTGAGATCACAACCTGAGTTCAAGTTGGACGTTCAACAGAATGAGCCACCCAGGCACCCCAATATTTGCTGCCTTTAAAATGTAATGAACTTATGGGGCGCCTGGGTGGCGCAGTCGGTTAAGCGTCCGACTTCAGCCAGGTCACGATCTCGCCGTCCGGGAGTTCGAGCCCCGCGTCAGGCTCTGGGCTGATGGCTCAGAGCCTGGAGCCTGTTTCCGATTCTGTGTCTCCCTCTCTCTCTGCCCCTCCCCCGTTCATGCTCTGTCTCTCTCTGTCCCAAAAATAAATAAACGTTGAAAAAAAAATTAAAAAAAAAAAAATGTAATGAACTTATAGCAAGTAAATTACTGAAATGACATTAATTTATTCTACAGAATAAAATTAATATGTAGTTAACAAAATAGAAATAACATGAACGGGCAAATACAACCATACATTTTAAAACAATGGTATTGTCTTGTTTTTTTTCTTGTGTCCAAATAAAAACAAGGTTTATTAATTTAATATGAAAAGCTGATGTGCGTGTGTGCACACGCACACACGTTAAATGCTTTAAAAAAGAAAAACGCCATGGGGCATATGCAGAATATCTTTTTTAGTACTTAAAAATTACACATATTTAGCGAACACAGAAGTCACTGTTAGGGAACACCTATTAGCCAATGATGAGATCATTAAGCATCAAAAAGAATAATGAATGCAACTGATTGAAACACATTGACTAAAAATGAAACAAATAAACCAACATTGCTGTTCTGGGTTAAAATTGGATAAAGAGAAGTGGCAACTTAATGCAATGTGCAATCCTTGATGTCACAGAATTTAAATGGCTGCAAAGTCTTTGCCCTTCCTTCCATCAAGAAGTGAAGTGTATTTCTTTTCCCTTGAACTTAGGTTGGCCTTGTGAATTGCTTTGCACAACAGACCACAGTAGAAGTGAGGTATCGGTGGTCAGGCAAGGCTTTTGGCTTGAATTTCAGTTTCTTCAGCCAAGAACCTTCTGCCTTTGCTCTTGGATCCCAGCTGCCATATTATAAGAAAATCCAGGCTAGACTCTCAAATGATTAATGACCACATAGAGAAATGAAGTGAGAGGCTATTTTAGATGTTCCAATCTCAGCTAAACTGCCAGGTGAATGCAGCCATATGAGTGAACTCAGTCCATGTCAAGGAGAGCAAATGGACCAGTCACGAGTCTCACCCAAATCTCAGATCAATGGAATCATGTGAAATAATAAATCACTGTTGTTTTAAGCAACTAAAATATTTTAGTGTAGCAAGAGATAACAAAACATCTTTGATATCCTATTCCAACAAAGCAAAAATAGTTCTAAACAATATTGTTCTCACAGTGGGTTAATCTGAATATAGACTGGATATGGGGAAACAATATTTAAAATTTAAAATTTGGGTGCTTGTTATTGGTATGGATATGTAGGAGAATATCTTTATCCTTAAGAGATATTTGAAAATTTAGTATTTTAATTTAGTATTTAAGTGTGCTACTGTATGGACTTATTTCCAAATAGTTCAGCCAAGAAGAGGGGAAATATATATTCATATATTGAGAAAAAAAGAAAATGTGCCAAAATTTCATAAACTGAAGATTCTAGGTGAAGATTGTGAGGATATTCAAATTTCTTTTTAGTTAATTTACTTATTTTGAGAGAGAGAGAGAGAGAGAGAGAGAGAGAGAGAGAGAGAGAAAGTGTGAGTAGAGGAGAGGGGCAGAGGGAGAGAGAAAGGAAATCCCAAGCAGGCTCTGCACTGTCAGCACAGAGCCTGATGCAAGGGTTCCATCTCAGGAACCACAAGATCATGACCTGAGCTGAAATCAAGAGTCAGAAGTTTAATATACTAAGCCACCCAGGTTCCCTGAATATTCATTCTACTTCTCTTTATTCTAAAGTTTTTAATGTTTTCAAAATAAAAAAGTAGAAACATATGAATGAAAAATGAATAAATGAACATATATTAGCATATATGTAATGTTAGAGAACTTCTTTCTCAGTGAGTCCTTTTTTCACATCTCATTTAGAATTCTGTATAGTATTCTCACCAGACATTCCGTATTGCCCTTCCCTGGTTTATTTTTACCTGATAAAAGTTATGGCCACGTGAAAATCTAGACACTTTTACATATTGTTATTATGAAAGTATTTATTTGCCATTCACTTATATATCGTCTGCATCCCTCACTCTGCAATTTAAGAAACAAATAATAGAATTAATTGATAGAAAGTGGGCTATCTTGAATTTTTTTGCAACCAGAAAGATTAGTCCTTGACAAAAACAAAGTACTGTATTTTTAAAAAAATGTTTATTTACTCTTGAGAGAGAGAGAGAGAGTAGGAGAGGGGAGGGGGTGGGGGTGGGGGTTGATTGCTGAGGATCCAAAGCAGGCTCTGCACTGACAGCTTAGAGACTGATACAGGGCTCGAACTCACGAACCGTGAAACCATGACCTGAGCCAAGGTCTGATGCTCAACTGACTGAACCACCCAGCACCCCAAAATGTTGTATTTTGAAAAATCCTAATTATTGGAGCCAGGGCAATCACCTTAGACCAAATAATGTGAAGAACTGCTAAAAAGTCACCTAGCTAATCAAAAATTCAATCTTTCTTTTTAATCAACAGATGCTACTTTTTGAAAGCCTCCTCTCATAAAATTTATTTGGAAATTTCTAAAACAATCTACCAATTTACACATAAAATAATAAGTATTTTTCACTTATGATTTTTGCCTCATGGCAACACCCAAGACATACTTGTTCATATCTATGAAGAAAATGTAAGCGTGTTACAATAGTGCTAGACATTATTTATTTATCAGCATTACAGCAACAAGAAATTAAAACTAAACCAAGTCAAGATGAAAGTACGTAGCTACTAAAATAATGCAGGGGATCCCCTTGCTAGATGTGGTGTGCTTGTCTGGACAAATAAATGATGTACTGGGATATACATACATACATACATACATACATATGTACATACACACATATACAGACAGTGATTCTGTACCTGATCATGAAGAGAAATTCACACTTAGTATGCTGAGGTAGAAGGCAAAATTATCAAAGCAGTAGACATAAAAAGTAAACATGATACAATATCCAGACTGAATACAAGAACAGAAGAAAAAAAGACATTAGATAAAAACTAATAAAAATGTATTTTAGTTGATAATTTATCAACGTAAGTTTATAAACTGTAACAAATATCCTAAGTCAAGATGTTAATAATAAGGAAACCGGGTATGAGGAATTTTCTACACTTCACAACATCACAGTATTTTAAATTTCCAAATATATTCTAAAATGAAATGTTTGTTAAAAAGAAAACAGAAACAAAAAAATGGCTGATACTTTCATCCCTAGTAGGGTGTGTATGTTTTTGCTAACTTTGGTGTGTTTTTATTTAACCAGAATTGCAGTTGAATGTAACTGCATTTTAAAACATAACTAATAGCTATAAAAGATTTTGATACTTGGGGAAAACACACAATTTCTTTGTTACCACACAAAAAAAGAAAGCACTTTCTCTAGATCTAACTATACAATGGACCTAGCATTAACTATTGAAAATAAATGGGGAAACATATTTTAACCCAGCCTTAAAAGGAGATGCATTCTTTGCCAGCTCACAAATCTTTTGGTCCCAGATCTGTGGAGGAGAAAATGCTACGTAGTTATAATATCCAGTTTGGATTTTAAAAAGCAATTATGAAATATTACTGAAATTCAATTATGTTAATCTGAAGTACTGTTTCCTTTTCTTTTTAAAAAACATTGCTGTTGTTGAAGAGGTATTACAGCATGCAATATGACAATATTTTGGTGAAAACAGTTATAGCTAATATTTTTTTTGTAAATGCTTGAGAAAACTACACTTTTACATTTAGCTCAAAATATTTATGTCATTATACCTATGTGATTGCAGCAATGACAATGTTTATAGCAAAACAATAATTGAGGCCAAAGATGGTGTTCACACAATTCTAATACATTTTTAGTATTTTTGTATCTTTTCACTATTGAGTTAAATTTTCCAAAATATGGTTTTGTCATCTACTAATGTCAATAATTGTGTCTGCTCTCTGTATCTCATAGAATACTATAAGGTTAAATAAGATAAAGTAAATGTATATAAATTATAAAAAAAAAAAAAAAAAGCACTAAACTGATTCTTTTCCTGTTTCTGAAATTCAGATATGTCAACAATTAGTGTAATAACAACAAATGGTTCTCACATTTATATTATGGAATAAAAAATCATTTTGGGGGGCGCCTGGGTGGCTCCGTCGGTTAAGCGTCCGACTTCGGCTCAGGTCATGATCTCGTGGTCCGTGAGTTCGAGCCCCGCGTCGGGTTCTGTGCTGACAGCTCAGAGCCTGGAGCCTGTTTCAGATTCTGTGTCTCCCTCCCTCTCTACCCCTCCCCTGTTCATGCTCTGTCTCTCTCTGTCTCAAAAATAAATAAACGTTAAAAAAATTTTTTTTTAACCATTTTTGAAATAATCTTATTTCAACTTGTCACATTTGCTTCAGTGTTTGATTTAATTGAATAGCAGAACTTTTTGTTTCAGTGAAACACCTATCTTTTCATAACCAAGCAAAAATCATGTCTGGTTTATTGCAAATAATATATGGATTCTTGATCAAAATAAACACGTTTACTTAAAAAAAAAAAAAGCACACTAGTATTTACTATGTATTGCCATACACTATCTGCAATGTAATATGTATAGTAAAGGTAGAGATATAGGTAGACATAAGGTAGGAAGGAAGGAAGGGAGGGAGGAAGAAGGAAGAGAAAGAAAGGAATTCATATATCTGTATATTTTTATGCATGTGTACATTTCTGTGTATATAATTATGTACTAGGGATAAGTAAGCAAGTAACTCTCTATATTTATGAGCTTTATCCCTAATTGTATTATTGATGAAAGAAAGCCTTTGGGAAAAAATCATTTTGGTATTTTAGATTCCTGCTGAGAGAATGGGGATTAAAGAATATACTTACAGAAAAGAAGGAGGAGGTAAAAACTAATTAGTAATTATAGCTTATGAATATTTACAAATTAAAGTTACTTTGTAGATCTTAAAGTCTTATAAAAAATGCTCACTATGCAGAAGACATTCTTTTGGAAAAAAAAATAGTACTAAATAAGAACCATTCTGTACCATGCTCAGAATCCAGCGATTTAAAAATTAATTTAAGACCAGTCATAAGATTTCCTTCTAGAGATTTTAGATAGGTAACCAAGTGATTTGGTATCCTTTATCTATTTTATAGAGTGTTGGGCCTAGTGTTGATAATCATTGAGATAGTTTCTCCTGGTGTATAAATGATTCATCTGAAGGAGGTTAAGTGCTTTGGGGAACCTTTATTAACTTTTCCAGGAGCCAAGTGTATCATTTAACAAATGGTTACTGCCTCTTCCCATCAAAAATGGCCATTACAACCAAGTTATGTATCGTATGTCAAGTAAATATAGTTCTTATTTTGTTGATTGAGCTAGAAAGATTAAGAACCTTTCCCAAAAAAGGATAAAATGAAGCAGTAAAGAACTGGGACCAAAACTTAAGTCTAAGGCCACCCCGCGGTGCTTAAGAAGTCTTTAGCTCACATTCCCTTCACATTAGCAGACTTCACTTCAGTATACTGCCGTATTTCACAGTATTTATCAATCCACAAAGAGAGTCAAAGCATTAAGAAATGTGGTCTTCATTGTCGATCAGAAGAGCCAATTACAACTTCTAGTAAATCCCTAAGTCAGCGAATTGCAAGGCAAGCAAAAAAGTCGCTTCTCCAGGGTATGCCTTTTCAGCAAGATTTGACAACTTACAGAGAATTATCTCAAATGGATGATCACGATCATTATGTGTCTATCATACAAGTGCTAAATGGATGTGTACTACATACATCCCATAAGAACAGAAAAGACATTTTAAGGATATTGGATTACAATGATTTCAGTGACTTTGTAAACTCATAAGCAGATATTCAAGACAATCCTGTCTTTTACTCTAACCTAGGCAAACTAAAGTCCAGTTTAAGAATTATCATTTTAACTTCTGTAGCATATTCATCTATATTGAACAAAAATTATCTTAAACACATACATTTGAAGCAGTTCAGAAACTTTAGAATTCCACAATTCCTGATACAAAAGATGACAAAAGAATAATTACTTCAAGTCTAATAATTGTATTTATCATACAATTTATGCAACAAATTGAGTCACTAGAATTGAATATACACTAGTTAGTTTAAAGTAACTTATTGTAAGAAAGGGAATGACTCTGGCTACCAATTTTATTATTGTTGCAGTATGTTTAAATAATGCACTTACTTCTGGGAAATAAAATTCAGATCATTTTAAATTATATTTTCTAGGGGCGCCTGGGTGGCTCAGTCAAGTTAAGCGTCTGACTTTGGCTCAGGTCATGAACTTGTGGCTCACGAGTTTGAGCCTCGCATCAGGTTCTCTGTTGACAGCTCAGACCCTGGAGCCTGCTTCAGATTCTGTGTGTCCCTCTCTTTCTGCCCCTTCCCAGCTCACACTCTGTTTCTCTCTCTCTCAAAAATAAATAAATTTTTAAAAATCAAATCATATTTTCTTTTATATATATATATATATATATATATATATGAAATTTATTGTCAAATTGGTTTCCATACAACACCCAGTGCTCATCCCAAAAGATGCCCTCTTCAATGTCCACCACCTACCCTCCCCTCCCTCCCACTCCCCCCATAAACCCTCAGTTTGTTCTCAGTTTTTAAGAGTCTCTTATGCTTTGGCTCTCTCCCACTCTAACATCTTTTTTTTTATTTCCTTCCCTTCCCCCATGGGTTTCTGTTAAGTTTCTCAGGATCCACATAAGAGTGAAACCGTATGGTATCTGTTTTTCTCTGTATGGCTTATTTCACTTAGCATCACACCCTCCAGTTCCATCCACGTTGCTACAAAGGGCCATATTTCATTCTTTCTCATTGCCACGTAGTACTCCATTGTGTATATAAACCACAATTTCTTTATCCATTCATCAAATCATATTTTCTATAGATGTCATCAGAAGTATAATTTTGATTATACATTTATGATTGTACCAGCTTTTTTACAATAGGTAGTAACTGACCAAGTAATAAGGGACTTAAATTAGAAATAACAGAAACCTTGATCTCTTAGGTTGCATTTAAATGTCACTTAAGATTTAAAATTCTAATTTTCTATGAAATTCATTACTTTTTTTGATTTTGGAGAAGACCTATTATGGTCAAGTCAAATTTTACTGTTTTAAGCAGTATCCATGGAACAAGAAGCAGATAATACTGATTATGGCAGTTATTTATAAAGCTAGAATGAGTATAACTTATGTCACTGCTCAAGTATGAGTTCAGAAAGATACATGAGATCAACTTACTGTTCTCTTATACCAAAGGAGCATTTCAAAAATTAAGGTATGTTTGTGTCAATGGTAACCAAAATACATTTCTAGACCCAGTTAATTTTCTGAGAAGTTTTAATCAGAAACATTTAATTGCCTTTCTCATAGATTTCCACAGTCAAAAAAAAAAAAAAAGGTATGTGTCATATTTTTATGTGTTCTGTTAGTTCAGAAGTCTTAAAGGAAGTGGCAACCGAGGAGCAACAAGCATACCTAGCACAGGATCTTGGTTTTTAATACTGTTTTCCAATAAAAGGAACAGGGACCCTTGCAGCAATGGTTGATTCTAAGCTGGGGCAAAAAATATACAAGAATGATGAGCACTAGGTGTTACATGTGAGTGATGCATCACTAAATTTTACTCCTGAAACCAATATTCCATTATGTGTTGACCAACTATAATTTAAATAAAAATTGGGGGAAAAAAGCTTAAAAATGTGCATACATGCAGGAAACAATAACCGCTCACCCAGGAACTTATTCAAAGGAATCAGTCAAAGCGTTTTGCATGGACTTGGTCACAGAATCCTCATCTCTGGATTGTTTACAGTAGGGGAAACCAGAAATTACCTAAATATCCGATAGTAGTGAGTTGGTCAAATAAATTGTGCTATTTCCATACAGTGAAATCCTATGTAGCCACTGAAGATGTAGAAGAATAATGAACCTATTCATTATAGAATATATTAAGAATACATAGAATAGAATATATTAGTAAAAAAAGAAAAAACACTTATGGAAGAGCATATAGAATACATAGAAAAGAAGACTGAACAGTTGTGATAAAAGGTTAATAGTGATTATCTCTGAGTGTTAAGAAAACAGGTGACTTTGGGGGAGCCTAGATGGCTCAGTCAGGTGTGTACCCGACTTCGGCTCAGGTCATTATCTCACAGTTCGTGAGTTTAATTTTTTTTTTTTAAACGTTTATTTATTATTTTTGGGACAGAGAGAGACAGAGCATGAACGGGGGAGGGGCAGAGAGAGAGGGAGACACAGAATCGGAAACAGGCTCCAGGTTCTGAGCCATCAGCCCAGAGCCCGACGCCGGGCTCGAACTCACGGACCGCGAGATCCTGACCTGGCTGAAGTCGGACGCTTAACCGACTGCGCCACCCAGGCGCCCCTCACAGTTCGTGAGTTTAAACCCCGCATCAGATGCTGTGCTGACAGCTCAAAGCCTGGAGCCTGCTTCAGATTCTGTGTCTCCCTCTCTCTCTGTTCCTCCCCTGTTAACGCTCTGTCTCTCTCGCAAAAATAAACAAACATTAACATTTTTTTAAACACAGAAAAATAAAATAAAAAATAAAAATAAAGAAAAAAAAAGAATACGGGTGACTTTTATGTTCTCCTTTTTGGATATCAGTGCTTTTTACATGGTCTATAATATACATATTATTTTGTTAAAGAACAAAAAAAAATAATATGAAGCAGTTTGTAGTGCCAGAAGGTAAGAAAGTGCTCAACAAAACAAATTTAAGAACAAAACAAATCCATTGATGAGGGGATGGTGAATGAGCACAGGATCCAATTGAAATAGTTAATAATGGTCAAAGCTGAAAATTTTGAGCAACCAAATAAAATAGTATTGGATTATAACATAAAATACAAAATATATATCCATGAGTCCATACTGATATAAATTAAGCTTTAAATAAATTAAGAAATAAGAGAGAAGGGATAAATCTTCCATGCATTTTATGTTGCTATTCCATCCTCAAGGAGGAAAAACATGGCACTTCAGTCTTAAGGTAAAATCTGCACATAGGGACTCCAAAGAATATAGAATATAGAAAAAAAAAAAGGAAAAAAAAAAAAGCTATGACTCTACATTGCATATAATCCTGATCCTGGATTGCTCAGGTATTTATCATATTTATGAACCCAAGGTAACCTCCTTGCTAGAGAACAAATGGCTCATTAGTAATCTTTGATATATAGAATCACAATTACCCAAGTTATTATCAGTGGTGGGGAGAAATAGGGTCAAATCTAAAGGCCAGGCATTGGGTGGTCAAGTGGTGTTTATTTGCTATAATATCAAAGATGCTACAAAGACTAGAGGGTGTGCTAACTCTTTCTGACTATTGGAAATCATAGTAAAAGAAATAATAATTTCAAAGTTATGAACTGCCAACCCAAGACAAGGATAGAGAAGTAGAAAGCTTCCATGGGAGCATTAAAAAAGAAAATCTCTTGTCTTCTAGAAATAGGTGGGTAGAAATGGCTAAAGTCCCAAATCTGATTTTGAGTATAGCAAAGTGTCAATGCCAGTTAAAAACATAATCTTACTGAAGTTTATATGCTAAGGTTAAGGTAACAATTTTGAAGAATTAGGACCTGAGACTTACAATTGGGACATTTTTGACACAGACTTAATTCACAACTCATCTTGAAAATTCCATGCATGTGGAAACAATCTCTGTTCCTTTTTCTATAGAAACCAGCCTTGTCTGACATGAAGTGCTTTCAAGGACTTCATTAGGAGCAGGTGACTCTGACTCACAGTGTTTGCCCATTCCATTGAAGATCTATGTCTCACCACCCCTCAAGATTCCTATGAAAGTTAATCTCAGCATGGCACAGAGGGAAAACTGCAATGTCAGCTCTAGGAGGAAGTAGAGTATTCCAAGAATTGTAGGATCTTGATAGATCATTTCAACAGGATTCTAGTTTGGAAATGGGTTTCATAGCCATTAGAAGAAACAAGAAGATTAAATATAAGACTGGGTCAGACGTTCAACTGGGACTTGGGATTTAATGTGTAAGCAAATGAGACTAACTCTAACATTGCTTGGATTTTTAATTGAAGCCTAGATTCAGAAGTGGCCCTCTAGAGCATGTGGAGTAAAAGGAACTCTCATTCATTCTGGTGGGAATGCAAAATGGTATAGTCACTTTGGAAGACAGCTCAGCATCTTTCCTAAACTAAATATACTCTTACTATACAAACAATCACACTCCCTTGGTAATACCAAAGGGGAAAAAAGTATGTCCACACAAACACCTCAACATGGGTGTTCATATCAGCCCTATTCATAATTGCCAAAACTTGGAAGCAATCAAGACGCCCTTTGCTAGGTGAATAAACTGTGGTACATTCAGACCATGGAATGCTATTCATCACTAAAACAAATTGACAACTAAAAAAAAAAAAAGAGAGCTATCAAGTCATAAAAAGACACAGAGGAAACTTAAATGCATTTTACTAAGTGAGAGAAGCCAATCTTAAAAGTTGCATACTACATATTTTGTGATTCCAATTATCCAACATTCTGGAAAATGCAAAAGTATGGAAAAAAATAAAAGTTGCCAGAGGTTTGGGGGAGGGAGGAATGAATAGGTGGAGCATGGAAGATTTTTAGGACAGTGAAAATATTCTCTATAATGGTGGATACATGCCATTTGTCTATGCACGTAGCATAAACAACACTAAGAGTGAACCCTAATGTAAACTAGAGACGTGAATGAGAAGGATGTGTCAATGCAGGTTCCACAATTGTAACACGCATACCCCTCTGGTAAAGGCTATTGATAATGGGGGAGGTTATGCAGATGCAGATGCAGGGAGTATATGGGAAATCCTCTGTACTTCCTTTTATATTGCTTATATACTGCTCCAAACTAGTCTTAAAAAAAAAAAATGTGGCCCTCCAGTTAATGAATCTGAGATGCCAGAACCTCCTTGAAAATAAATATTAATGTCTTGATTAAGGAGCAGAAGAATCCTTGAAAAAATTTGAGGTGGCTATTTTCTTTAGACTGGGATGAAGGTGGGAAATGATGCTGTGGAATTGAGCTCCCTGATTTCCATGGGCTTCCATGGGACAGAAAACAGTAGGTGGAATTGCTTAGCTGTTCAAAATTATCAGTGGGGCCGGTGTTAGGTACAATAACATATACAGTAACAATCACAATGTCTTTCTTTAAAATCATCAGAAGTAAAGAATAAAAACAATATTTGGTTAATCTGGTCAGTGATAAAATGATGTCTTTTGTGGTCTATGTTTACTTTTCTGTATCTAAGAATTTTTCAATTTCCTTTTTTATTGTAGAAAAAATACCCACGAGATCTACTCTCAACAACAACAAAGAGTGTAGAGCGTAGTAGTATTGTTAACTATAAGCTCAATATTGTGCAGTAAATCTCTAGAGCTTTTTTATCTTGATGACTGCAACTCATTTAATAGTGATTCCTTTTTCCTCCTAGGCTTAACCCCTGGTAAGTCTTTCTACTCCAGTGAGTTTGCCTGCTTTAGATACATAATATTGGTGGAATTTGTGCCTCTATGACTTGATTATTCTACATAGCATGCCCTTAAGCTTTAGCCATGCAATAGCAGATGATAGGATTTCATTTTTTATGGTTGAATAACATTCCATTGTATGTGTCCATTATCTTAGAGGAAGAGCTTTCACCTTTTGACGTTGAGTATGATGTTAGCTATGGGAATTTCACATGTGACCTCTACCATATTGAGGTAATTTCCTTCTATTTATAGTTTAAGTGCTGTTATTATAGAAGAGTTTTGAATTTTGTCAAAAGCCTTTTCTTTATTTATAATCCTGTCGTTAAAAAATATCTATATATATCAGTATTTTATTTTATTGGCTATTATTTTTTTAATTTTTATTCAAATTCCAGTTAGTTAACATACAGCGTAATATTAGTTTCAGATGGACAATCTAGTGACTCAATACTTCCATTCAACTTGAGTGCTCACCATAGGTAGTGCCCTCCTTAATCCCCATCACCTATTTACCCATCCCCTCTCCCTTCTGGTAACCATCAGTTCTCTACAGTTAAGAGCTTGTTTCTTGGTTTACCTCTCTCTCTCTCTCTCTCTCTCTCTCTCTCTCTCTCTTTCTCTTTCCCTCTCTTTCCCCTTTGCTCATTTATTGTGTTTCTTAAATTTCACATATATGTGAAATCATACTGTATTTGTCTTTTTCTGATTGACTTATTTCACTTAGCATAATACTCTCTAGCTCCATCCATGTCACTGCAAATGGCAAGATTTCATTCTTTTTTATGACTAACATATAGCACATTTTCCTTATCCATTCATCAGTCAATGGACACTTTGGCTGTTTCCATAATTTGGCTATTATAGATAATGCTACTATAAACATTGGGTATATGTATTCCTTTGAATTAGCATTTTTGTATCCTTTGGGTAAATACCTAGTAGTGCAATTGCTGGATCTTAGTTCTATTTTTAACTTTATGAGGAACCTCCATACTATTTTCCAGTGTGGATGCACCAGGTTGCAATCCCACAATTTGTTTCACCTTTCCTAGTTTCTTGATGTCTAGAATTAAATTGTTTATTTAAGATCTTTCTTTTTTTATTGTATATTAATTTTGAGAGAGAGAGAGTGAGAGAGTGCACAGATGTGCACATGAGCAGGGGAGGGGCAGAGAGAGAGGGAGAGAGAGAATCCGAAGCAGGCTCCATACCATCAGCACAGAGCCCTCCATGGGGCTCTATCTCACTATGAATTCATGACCTGAGCCAAAATCAAGAGTCAGACCCCTAACTGTTTGAACCACCAAGGTGCCTCGAGCCTTCTTTTTTTAATATAGGCATTCATCACTAAAATCTTTAGTCTCAGCACTACTTTTGCCACATCCCGTATATTTTGGTGTTTTCATTTTCCTTCATCTTCTGATATTTTCCAATATCCCTTTTAGATCACTTCTTTTAGCCCTTGGTTTTCCAGTAGTGTGTTATTTAATTTCCAAATTTATGTAAATTTTTCCATTTTTCTTCTGCTACTGATTTCTAGTTTTATTCCTTTCCACTTCACTCTTTTCTCTGAGAGCCCTCTGAGTCCTATTCAATTTTGTTGTACCATGGTCTCCTTGAGCAACCACATACTGCCCAGCTCTTCTATGTTCTCCATGGTCCTCAGGCATCTAGAATGCGCCATATCCTGTCAGCACTCTGACACAGGTGAGGTGGAAGCTAATATCTTGAGCTGCCCCAAGAAAATCAGAACATTGGACTTTTATTAAAATCTCCTCTTTCCCTTACCAGGGAAAAGCTGAGAGTTGGGAGTTTCCTCCAAGTCACAAGCTGGGTCATGTGAAGAAACTATGGTGAGATAATACTACCAATTTTCCTATCAGCTTTGATGTGGCTGGTTTCCTGCTTGCTTGGGGGGTGCGGGAGCTTCTTAACTGGTTTATGGATTTCTTACAAAGGGAATTGGTTTATGTATTGTTGAATGGGTGTCTCCAGGGGATGAAGGAGTACCTGGAGCTCCCCATTCCTCCATCTAGCTGATGTCACTCTAAATTTTTTTATAATTAAAATACGTTGACGGTAATTATTTAACTAATGGATGTTGGGGGATAGAGAAGCAATATGAATAGCCACTCTTCCTTTCACGTTGATTACTGGGAAAACACAATTGGATATTTCTGAATCCCAACATAGCTAATTAAGTGTATGTATGTGTATATATATATATATATATATATATATATATATATATATATATATATTTAATTATGGAAGTAGTCAATAGATAAACTTAAATAATGATAAATTTAAATAATGACATAACTGACATGCCAGAAGAGAGAAAAAGGGAAGTAAATAGCAAGTTAAGTGAACAAAATTCCTTATCTTTCAGTGAGGAGGGAAATAATTTTAACAAACTGATAATAAGACATAAGCACATTATTTAAAAGTGTGATGATAATTACAGAATAAATAAACCAGAAATAGTTAAAATAGCCAGTTTCAGGAAATAGGGCTGCTAGTAGTGATGGGAAATAAAGACTTACTTTTACATTTATTTCTCTTTGATATGATTTGACTTTTTTAATAATAGAGTATTACTTTTCAAATAATTTCAAGTCTGAATACATAAACAATTTGATAAGTATAAAATCTTAGAAATAAATTTTCAATTACCAATTGTTTAATAAAACTCAAATAAAAAGGTATCAGTACACAGTAAAAACATCAATTATATCAACACTCTTCGCCTCTCCTCTATTTTTTTTAAAGTGTATTTATTTTGAGAGAGAGTGAGAGAGCATGAGCAGGGAAGAGGCAGAGAGAGAGGGGGAGAGAGGGAGAGGGAGAGAGAGAGAGAGAGAGAGAGAGAGAGAGAGAGAGAGAGAATATCCCAAGCAGGCTCCAAGCTGTCAGCACAGACATGGGGCTCGATCCCACAAACCACAAAATCATGATCTGAGCTGAAATCAAGAGTTAAACTCTTAACTAACTGAGCCACTCAGGGTCCCCTTCTCCTATATCATTTAATGTAATTGCATATGTATGTGTGAGTGTTTGTATATGTACAATCTTATGAAATTTTGTTACATGTGAAGATTCATATGATCATTGTCACCATCAAGATACAAAACACTTTCATCATGATTCCTCATGGGACCCTTTTAAAGTCACAGCTACATATCTCCCTGTCCCTGTCTTCGAATCCTTACTAAGCATTAATCTGCTCTCTGTCTCTATAATTTTGTCATTTCAAGAATGTCATATAAAAGATATCACAAAGTACATAACTATTTGAGATAGACTCTTTTTTTCAATTCAATATGACTCCCCTGAGATCCATTCACATTGTTGTATATATCAACTGTTCATCCCTTTTGATTGCTGATTAATATTCCATGGTACGAATGTAGCACTCTTTGATTTACCATTCACTCATTGAAAGACATTTTGTTTTTTTCTAGTTTTGGGCCACTGTGAATAAAATTACTCCAAAAACTGATACACATATTTTTTTATATAAACATAAACTTTGATTACCTGGGATAAATGACCAAGAGTGTGATTGCTGGATTGTATGGTAATTAGATACTTGGTTTTGTAAAAAAAAACTGCTAAATTATTTTCCAGAGCAGGCATGTCATTTTATGTTCTTGCCAGCAGACTTTGCATAATCCAGTTTCTCAACATGTTCAACAGCATTTGGTGCTAACACAGTTTTTTCATTTGAGTTTAGCCTTTCTGATAGGTACATAGTGCTATCTCAGTGTGGTTTTTTTTTTTTTTATGTTTATTTATTTTTGAGAGAGACAGAGACAGAGTGTGAGTGGGGGAGGGTAAGAGAGAAAGGGAGACAGAATCTGGAGCAGCCTCCGGGCTCTGAGCTGTCAGCACAGAGCCCGACTCGGAGCTTGAACTCACAAACTGCGAGATCATGACTTAAGCCGAAGTCAGACGCTTAACCAACTGAGCCACCCAGGCGCCCCTATCTCATTGTGGTTTTAATTACATTTCTCTAACATATCTCTAGGTCTGTGTCCTACTCCTCCACTAAAACAATACAGTCTGTTATTTTAGATATACAGTAAGCCTGAACATTGGGATTCATTCCTCTTTATCAAAATCGTGTTATATTTTTTGTCTTACTATATACAATTTATAATAAACTTGTCATTGTCTTTGCTAAACTTTGATAGGAATTGCATAAAATTTTTTTTTCAACGTTTATTTATTTTTTTGGGGACAGAGAGAGACAGAGCATGAACGGGGGAGGGGCAGAGAGAGAGGGAGACACAGAATCAGAAGCAGGCTCCAGGCTCTGAGCCATCAGCCCAGAGCCCGACGCGGGGCTCGAACTCACGGACCGCGAGATCGTGACCTGGCTGAAGTCGGACGCTTAACCGACTGCGCCACCCAGGCGCCCCAATTTATAATAAACTTGTCATTGTCTTTGCTAAACTTTGATAGGAATTGCATAAAATCTAAAGATTAATTTTGGGGTAATGGAGATTTTTAACTCCTTTGGGTCATTTGATCTACAAATTCCATTTTTTTAAAAAAAATATGTCTCTCCAATTTGCACTAGCTTCATAGCTTCAATTATGATGTTTATATAAGTGATTTCTATAGGACCGACTTTATTATCAGCCGACATTTCCAAAATTTCTAGCAACATACTGGATATCACATTGATATTTTGCAAATATCACAATTTAAAATGTCTCTTTCCCAAATAAACACCTCGCTTTGTTTCTCTTCCTGTCGATGGTGTAATTTTTCCTAGTTATTTGGGGCAACATTTCTCTCCCTTGTATAAGCATCTTTTTTTCTTCACCCCTCCATATTCAGCTGGTATATAATACTATTGTAGGTATCTTAGATGTAATCTTCTTATATGTCTTGTCTTTTTCCTTTCAACTGAAGCAATCCAACTTCAAATCCTCTTTACATACCTTTATACCATTGACATAGCCTTTGAATTGCTATGTGCTTCAACCATCTCTGTATCTCAACCTATTCAAAAATATATCAACAAATTTTCATTCAGGAAGGTAAAGCCTCTTCTCTGCTATTCTAATACAAAAATTAGGTGGTGGCGACGCTATCAGTTTTAAAAGGGAATCTGGCAAACTAAGTAGGGTCCTTATATTTCCTTAAGAAAACATTAACCAAGAAGAGAATCTTGACTAAATAATATCTTAAAAATAGGCTTATGTTTCTCTCATAAATGGTCTAATTAAGGTTCTTTCCAATGTACTTTGAAAACTGGGAGGAAGGAAAAGAGCAAGAAGAATGTGAGGTGGTGCGTGTTGTTGGTGGTGGCGGTGGTGTGTGTGTGTGTGTGTGTGTGTGTGTGTGTGTGTTCCTTTAAAGAAGAAAACAAGCCATTGAGTAACTGGACTGGTTCATTAGAAGAGTAGACAGCAGGTCTTTAAGTGAAAAGTTAAAGTCCATGCAAATGCCTTAACTTTGGGTAACTTGGTCAAAGTATTTTCTCTCATTGCATGACGTAGCGAGAAGTCCATCTCCTGGTTAAAAACCTACCTGTATAGTACTGTATGGTGACAGATGGTAACTACACTTGTCCTGAGCATTAAGGTATAGAGATGTTGAATCACAACGCTCTACACTTGAAACTAATGTAACATTGTGTGTTGACTATACTAAAATAATAATGATAATAATAATAATTTTAAAAAAGAAAAACAACTTCTATGTGATTTGTCAGGCCCCACCATACGCTTTGCCTGACAGGCCTTCCCCAGGAAACCTGCCCTCCCCACACCCCACGTGTTGCACAGTCACTGCACTACAGTCTCTGAAGGCATTGCGGTCAAGGACTCAGGCCTTCTGACTGGTCATGGTCTTCCCCTATTTACAGTTTCAGCCCTAGCACCTTCATATCTAGGTCATTTTGTCTGAGGGCTTCGCAGAGGCCCTCTTCAGACTCCTCTGCTGAGGCCTCTCTATCAGAGGGGTGGAGGGGCAAAACTTGAGGATGCTTTTCCCCATTCCCACATTCTGACTCAGTACCTAGCAATTTACCACTCCTACTTCTCCTATCTGCTCCCACCTCAGGAGTCATAGAACTGCCAGAGTTTTTTGTTCTAGGTTCCCTCAACAGTGAGAGGGCTCCCACTTGTGCGAATTTCTACCCGCCCCTCCATCTGTGAGCATCTCCGTGGGGGAAAATGGCCTTTTCTTTGGTTTAGCCTCTTATACCATCACAGTAAGTGATGAATTTCACTTTGGGCTTGCTGTTTTATTTGGCAACTTTGACACTGCAGTTTTAGTGTGCACTGTCTCTCTCTCTCCCTTGCTCCCCTGAATTCCTAACACAAAAAGGTTGGGGGGTAGAAGGTAGTAAGAGGGGAATCAATTACCCCCATCTTCCTCAGGACTTTCTTCTCTACTTTTCAGTTGTACTGAAGACAACTTTTGTGCTGTTACTTATTAGTTCTACATATTATTAACCTCTGGGTTCTTTTTTAAATCTCTAATTTGCACAGTAACTTTAAGATGCTTTAGCCAAATTGCCTCTCTGATGCCTTTTTTTTAAATTTTTTTTTTATTTTTTTGAGAGAGAGGAGAGTCTGCACTTGTGCAGGGACAGGGCAGAGAGAGAGGGAGACAGAATCACTGAGGCAGGGCTCAATCTCACCATGAGATCATCACCTGAGCCAAAATCAAGAGTCAGATACTTAACTGACTGAGCCACCCAGTCACCCCTACCTCTCTGCTGCCATTTTATACGGTTTAGTAAACTTTCTTTGTATTTCATTTCCTCTATTTTCTAACTAGCATACCAAACTTTCCATCTTTATTATCAAACCACCTACGTCATCCCACATATAATCCACAATCATAATCATAATACCCTGACACTCCTCAACTGGAAGTGGAATCCTTACGTGGTTTTTTCTGTGTGACAACAGGTCCCTGTATTATGGGGATTTTCCTTAGAAATGTTCTTTATTACATTTGCACACATCCTACAGAATTAACTGCAAACTCCTCCACCTGGAATTTAAATACTATAATGTGATTACAATCCAACCTTCCTAGTCTCATTTTATAATTGTTCATTACATGTAACCATGATTTCTGGTAAAAGTGGATTATAATTGGTGTTCTCTTTTTATTCCCAATCTCTACTAATTGAAATTATTCCTGAACTCTAACACTTGGCTTAGGTATATATTCCATTAGAAGCATTTTCTGTTTCAATATGAAAATCCCATAGAAAATGTTATATGCCTTCTAAAATTTATAACCTGAATTGTGTCTTTGTCAGTTTGGCACTTGTTAACACTCCTTGTACTATATTTTAAGATCTGTGAGGAGAGAAACTGGATCTTACTCATCTTTCTAATCCTCTCCACAGTCAAGCACAATGTTCAATGTGTTGTAGGTGTTCAATATATATTTTTTTGAGGTAGAAAGAAAACACTAGCAATATAAAAAAACATCTCACCAAGTAGGAAATATTAACATTGACATATCTCAAATTTCATGATTTTTTTTTCAAAATGTAGCCAAAAACTACAGGAAAGTCATGATTTTTACAACAAAAGCTTTTCATCTTTTGCTTATGAAATGTTGGGGAAAATCTAAATGATAGAATAGAGAATTTCAAAATAACAGTTAATACAAATTGAGGCTCATAGTTAAGTCAAGTGATTATTGGTTGCATTTGGTCAAGGTGGATAAAAAGTTTTCAATACCAGTTTTAGACATTAAGGACATCACATAATCACTGTCATATGTATTTTGATTTTTATATTTTTCATTTGTTTAATCAAATGAACCTTGATTTCCAAATGGGTTATTTTTGAAAAGTCAAATTATAAATGCAGATATAGGTATCTAGTATCTTAGAACACTGGCAGATGGCAGGTAATTCATGCTTGTGTGGATGGGTGGCCATTTCTTTGTCAGAATAATGATACTCTGTAAGATCACAACATCAAAAACACTGAAGGGAGGCTGTGGATGGATCAGAGAATAAAAGCTGTTATGACTGCTATTCTCTAACAGTGTATAGAAGAAAAAAGATTGAGCATGGAGGTGTAAATTTTGTGTTTTTTTTCTAGGTTAGACACAGAAAGGCCTTCTACAGAATATGAAGATTAGCCTGAAAATAGATAAGGTCTGGTTCAAGGGTTTCCAATTCTGTTTTCAATGGCTTTGTCTTTTCCAGTTCTCTCTTATCTGGTCCAGCTGTTCTCTCCCTTCACCCTTTGTTCTTGGCTCCTCCCCCAATTAAGGAGAGGTCATTGGATAACAGACAACCTGGACAAATCAGTATGGAGCCTATTTAAGTCTCCCAGGAAACCTTTCATGTCTTCTGATTTCAGGGAACACTTTTCTGTGGAGTATTTTAAAAGACAATTTGAAGTCTATTTTCTCTATGTCTGAAGCCTGAACCAACATTTACAACAGTCTCTCAAAGTAAAGTTTCATGAAGCATTAGGTATTAAGACTTTAGTTAGTAATCTCAAAGCATTGCATTAATAACATTCCACCAGAGATAAGTATGTAGATTCTTAAGAAGGAAGGCATTAATAGAAGCATAGCCAATTTACACCTTATCATTGTAGGATCAAGCTGAGTGTAGAGCGATCTTTCACATGGTAAGAAATGTTTATTAAAATGGAATACAGAATTTTACTCACCAGTTAATAGAAATATATTCATTTTCCCACATCATATTTTCAAAATTAGACCAAAATGTCTATCAGATCCACACTGATTTAACAGGAAATATGTAGTAATAATTGCTCACAATTTTTAGGTTTTTTTTTTTCTTTTTCAGACTCTGAGAAAGGAAGCTGAATAGAAACTTCATAGACTAATTCCGTAAATATAATCTTAACTCCACAGTTAAAACTATTGGTGGATAAATAAGTATACTTTATATCCCTTTTTTACTTGAAATACTCCATCTTATTTGAAAGAATAAATTATTTACTCTTAGATTATGATATATGGAAAGTAATTAATCTTTCTTGAAAAAAATAAACAATATGCAAATCATACAACTGAATTTAATTCAACTTGTGTGGCAAATGTTTGTGGAGTGATTAAGATATATGTGAGGGAGAACTCATTCCCAATGTTTATGGTTCTTCAATCTAGTTAGGAAGACAACTCATACATGTGGGAAACAGTTATATTCAACTTTAGTTTGATAAATTAATACAGTATTGTATTCTACTAAAGATACTAGCTGATAAGGCCTCTTTATAAAATTGATGGCAAAAATCAAGGTTTCAGATAATTTCAATAGTTTTGAAACCTCACAAGTTTTAATTAAGAATAAATGTAGACTTATATTTTGGTTAAAAATAAAGTTCACAAAATCAGGATCTATGATAACATAATTAATTCCAAAACATTTGAAACTACATTAAAAATGTCATGGACAAGATAAAAAAAAAAAAAAAAAACAATGGAATCAAACTAGTAAAATAAGAGAACATATTCTTAGATGGTTTATTAGTCACACATTCCCCAAAAAACATTTTCAAGTGGCTACTATATGACAAGTTCTTCAAAAATTAGTGCAACATAGTTTCTGTAATAAAAGCTGATCTTATTAAAGATATAAATATATAAAACATAATGGTATTGAAAAGTAAAAAGATGCTATTGTATAAAATTACGTGAGTAGAACCAAGTGAGTCCAGATAAGGCTTACATTTATATGACTGCATTAATCAGACAAAGGGGTACTTATCTGCCATTTCAAACCAGATCTGGAATACTGAGATCATTTTGAGTCACATTTGAAAAAAGAATCCTAACACACTAGAATTTATGCAGGAGAAGGTAACTAGGATGATAAGTGAATCTGGAAATTATGTAATAGGAACAATTGAAAGCACATGGGATAGTTATTTTGGAAACTACAGAATTCTATTAAAGAAATACATTTCTTAAAGCAGATTTAACTCTTTTAAAGGTTGTAAAATGCTGTTATTTAGAAAAGTAAGCACATATCTTCACAGTTGTTTTCAAAAAAAGGACTAAGATAAATTATTTTGTTAGGGACAGGCAAGGTTCAATATAGTAGGAAGAATAATTTTCTTAATGTGGACCTGTCCAACAATGGAATAAACTGACTTGTGAAGTGTTCAAGAAAGAGTAAGACATCAGAAATGATAAAGAAGAAATTGCTTCTCAGAGCTATATTATGATCTACCCGCAAAGTGTACATGATTTTAAAATTCTGTTTTTTATGATGTCTTTTACGTACTTGCAGATAAGATATCGAGAACGTAAATACCTTACATAACTCTTGATTATCATTATTAACATCAATCATTAATTTTGGTGTTAGGGTCTATACAGTGCTTGCAAGATATTAAGGAGTATTTGCAGTGTGCAGACTGATTTCTAATTGTCGATTCACCTCTCTTATCTCCTACTTCTTTGTCATAGCTCAATGTGTTAAACTATCAGGGATGCTTCTTCTAATCTGCTGTCAGGTGCAACAAACCAGACAACAAATCTTGTTAAATCAATAAACTTAACTATGCATACAGTTCTGAGTCAGTAGTCTCTTGTTTGAGTGAGATCAATTAAAGTGAGTGAACTTTAGGATAAATACTTGATAAGCTAAGAAGCCATGCTCTACTGTCTTATATATTTGTGATTGTGATCCAAATCAGATGCCATTCAAAAGCTTCCCTAGGGGGGGAAAAAAAAGCAAAATAAAGCTTCCATGGGGGGGGGGAGGGGAGAGGGGAGGGAAGCTTCCAAAGAGACTGAATGCTAATGAAGGAAGAAGAGAAAATTTTAATAAAGTGTATCTGTATTGGAGTCAGATATAATTGCGATTTTTACTTGTTTTGTTTTGTTCTGGTGGACAGGAGTGGGGAATTTTGCCTTAGGCAAATAGAAAACATTGATAAGAGGAAGGAAAAAGTAGAGCAAAGGCTACTGAATGGTAAGTAGACCAATCTTAAGTAAAACAAAAAGATCACTTAAATAGGAATGGGGAGGGAGGAGCACAGAAAAGGTGAGAGTTCAAATTATCAGGAGACTTGTTATAACAGGTTGAATGAAAGTTTAACCAATGTTAATACACATAGATATTTGTAGTTATACATGCATCCACACATACACTGTCTTAATTCTTCTCTTTATGTTCCCATTTTACAGGAAAATACGCAAGTGACGCTAGCCCTAGTTATCTATAATATTCAAAATTAAAATCAACGTCTAATCATTATTAACTTCTAAAAGCACTCGTGAGTAGTGAAACCTAGCTCCACTAATATTTCTCAGTCTCGAATAATTTGAGGGCCCTGTTGAGGCATCGTTTAACTTCTGTGTGGCAAGAAAGTGGCATGTATACTTTAAGCTCACTTTTCTTCTTTTCTCATTACGGTATGAAAATTAATCACGAACAATCAACACAAATGCAAATATTAGATCAAACTACAGAGCAATATTTGGTTATCAGATAATCAAATAATTCAGAATGTGCACATATTAAAATTTTGGTCAGAATAAAAAGGCGTCACTCAAAATTTAGGTTTCATGAAACCAGTTTCAGAAATACTGTTTACTTGGGGTGCCTGGGTGGCTCCGTCAGTTAAGTGTCCAACTTCTGCATCGGACTTCTGCTCAGGTCATGATCATGACCTCACCGTTCGTGAGTTTGAGCCCCGCCTAGGGCTCTGTGCTGACAGCTCAGAGACTGGAGCCTGCTTCAGGTTTTGAGTCTACCTCCATCTCTGCCCCTTCCCTCCTTTCTGCTTGCACCCTGCCCTGTCTCTCTCTCAAAAATAAACACTGAAAAAAAATTAAAAGAAAAAGAAAAGAAAAGAAATACTGCTTACTTAAGCAACAGGACCAATAGCGCCAAAATACTTTTTTCTCTCAGCTGCTAAGAGGTTTTTAATGTTGGAATCTGTCCTGAAGTTTACTTTGTTGAAAAAGGTAATGAACTAAACCACGTACCACGGTTCCTGGAAAGACTTCCGTTTTCATTGCAGAGAGCCACCCACAGCAGAAAAAAATAGTATGTGGGCAAGGAATAAAGAGTGGGAGATAAAACCCACAGGTCTTGGAAATCTGCAGGAAGATCTGGGACTTCAGGAGAGACTAAGAAGGGTGTGTGTCTTATGAATCTCTGAGGGAGTGGGAGGGAGAGTTTTAGAAAATGTTGCAGTAGTTGACAAATCAAATTCCTTTCTTGTATTTATTTCCTTTTTTTATTTTTTGAGAGGTTTCTGTTTTACTCTCTTTCTCTTTCTTTCTGGTTTTACATGGGTTACACACATTTTGTTTTGTTTTAATTTTTTTTTTATTTGAGTACAGTTGACCACAATATTACATTAGCTATGGGTGTACAACATAGTGATTCAACTTTTCCATATGTTCTGCTGTGCTCACCACAAGTGTACCTACTGTTTGTCACCATACAACGCCAGTACAGTATCATTGACTATATTCCCTATACTGTGCCTTTATTTTCGTGGCATATTCATTGCATAACTGGAAACCTGTGTCTCCCACTCCCCTTCACCCATTTTTCCCAACCCTCCAGCCCCTTCTTCTCTGGCAACCATCAATTTGTTCTCTGTATTTATGGCTCTGATTCTTTTCTGTTTCTTCATTCGTTTGCATTTTAGATTTCACATATGAGTGAAATAATATGGTATTTGTGTGTGTGTGTTTTTTTTTGATTGCGTAAACTGTGATACATGTCTATTTCTTCTAGTCACCAAAAAGTGTTCTTAATTTTACTTAGTTTGCAATGTCATTGTTTTGGAGATCCCACCATATCTCCATACACCCTGTCATTATGTGTCACTGTGGTCCTTTTTGTCTAATTTTATACACAACACCTTCCCAGTGGGTACTGGGTCTTAGTACACTGGCCATATTCCTAGTAACATATAAATATCTTGTTGTTACGCCTTTACAGTTTTCTGAAGTTACCATTCTATCCTGATTTACTCGACACCATTTGTCAATATAAATTGTCTCTTTTCCTTAAGCTAATGCCATAATCAAAACCATTTGTGATAAAAATTCTTTCCTTCTTCTTAAGCCCAAACCATAACATTTTCTAGCTATAGACATATGCATACCAATAATTTCACTACAATGATATTTTAAGCCCCTAGAGTTCAGGGCCTCTGCCGCATTCATTTTTATGACTTACACAGTAGCTAGTTTAGTATGTGGTCAGTAGAGATGCTCAATTACTATTTACCTAATAAAAGAAGGAAATTATTCTAGGCCGGCTAAAAGAATATTAAGAGCAATAAGATTTTTGCATTATGCACTGACTATTAATATCCCTGTTAATTCTCTTCATAGAGAGGATTGTTTTAATAGTGTGTGATTTCTACATGCCTGATTTTAAAAGTCTATAACTTTCTGAATTAATTTAATTGCTGGGGAATCTTCTAGGACAGGCATTTTAAATCCACTCTCATTCTTTTTTTTTAAATTTTTTTAATGTTTATTTATTTTTGACAGAGAGAGAGAGAGACAGATTATAAGTGGGGGCTAGGCAGAGAGAGAGGGAGACACAGAATCTGAAGTAAGCTCCAGGCTCTAAGCTGTCAGCACAGAGCCCCCAAACCTTGAGATCCTGACCTGAGCCGAGGTCAGACCCTTAACCGACTGAGCCACCCAGGCGCCCCAAATCCACTCTCATTCTTAAAAAAATTAAAAATTAGTGAAAAATTAATTTTAATTGCAAATAGCTATCATCAAAATTATAAACATATCTTCTAAATCTGTGAGGCTTGTACCAAGTGAGGGAGACTTTCCAAGGGCTGCAAGTATTTCTCCAGATCTCAGGGAAATTGCCCTCATTCTGTGATATAGCCCCTGTGCTCTGGGACACAGCCAAGTGGGTAGAAGGAAAGGAATACAATGACTTTCAGATCCTAACTGGAAGGTCAATGACCAAGGAGGGACAGAGGTTGTTTGGAAAACTAAGGCGACAGCTACAACAGGCGTATATAGATACATGCACACCCAGGGATAAGGAGAGACAACAGACGGAATTTGGAGAGGCTGAGGCCTCCAGCTTACTGGTCAAGCCTCTATCCTAGGTCTCAGATAAATAATCCTCCACACTCCCAAGTAAATTACAACCAACACAGTCTTGCTTTTTAAAAAGCACAAAAAAAAAAAAAAAAAAAGAGATACGTGGTTTCAAGGATTAGATAGAAATAAAGGACACTTAAAGGGAGGCTAACCTCAGGAAAGAAGGGTAAATACAAATAAAAATATCTGTACATTACAGAAATGTTTATTTCATCCCGTAGAATAAATAATCAGGACTGGAAACACATTAGCCAAGGGATTTACAGAATAGAATAAATATTCCTGAAAACATTTTAAAGATTTGGTGGAGAGGCCAGAGGAAATCACAAAAGGAAACTGAAAGCTATAAAAGCAAAAATAAACTTACTGAATATAGAAGATGTAGGAAAAAGAAAATAGAGGTAAATACACACCCTACTGGTATTCTTAAAAGGCTGAAACGTTGGGCGCCTGGGTTGCTCAGTCGGTGAAGGGTCTGACTCTTGATTTTGGCTCAGGTCATGATCTTGTGGTTTCATGGGTTTAAGCCCTGCTTAGGGCTCTGCGTAGCCTGCTTGGGTTTCTACTTCTCCTCTCTCTCTGCCCCTCCCCCACCCAAGCTCTGTCTCTCTCAAAATAAATAAATAAACTATATAAAAAAAAAGGTTAACAGTATAGTATTCCAAATTCTTTGTGGTTTCTTTTTAAAATAATACTTCTTAAACTTAGAAGTATAATTCAGGAATGAATATCATTTGGAAAAAAATAACAAAATAAGAAGTCTCATTTACTTTTTCTTGTTAAAGTGAAATTACTTCTTAGGATAGCGCTTTAAGTATGGTCTAAAGTGCGCTTTGTGTGAAGGGCACCTGGTGGCGCAGTCGGTTGAGCATCCGACTTTAGCCAAGTCGCGATCTCGCGGTCCGTGAGTTCGAGCCCCGCGTCAGGCTCTCCCTCTCTCTGCCCCTCCCCCGTTCATGCTCTGTCTCTCTCTGTCCCAAAAATAAATAAACGTTGAAAAAAAAAAATAAAGTGTGCTTTGTGTGAATGAATACATAGAAGTTGTTAGAAGATAGTTTTCCTTTTCGATAGTGCTTACTTCTAGACAGTTAGAGCTTAGATGGTTTTAAATAATCTTTTTTCTAGTTCTCTTCATCACTTGAACAGTGTAGGAATTAAATTTTCTTTAAACAAGTAAGCAATAATTCCTTTAAAATGAAATTACCATTGTAGTAAATAATCTTTTACAAGATAGCTACCTACTTTCTCTCAAGAGCCCACCAGCATTTTAAGGTTTTGCTTAAAGCTCCTGGGTGATTTGGTAGGAGCCTTTAATAAGAATTAAAGCCTTTTGTATCTAGTTGTTCGATCTAGTCGTACTTACGCTCTGCATTGTAAAAAAAAAAAATATATTACTAAATGTTTTTGTTCATTTTTGACAGAGAGAGAGCGTTAGCAGGTGAGGAGCAGAGAGAGAGGGCGACAGAGGATCTGAAGTGGGCTTGCACTGACAGCCCAGATCCAACATGGGGCTCAAACTCACAAACGAGTTGAATGGCTCACGAGCTGAGCCTAAGTCATTGGACACTCACCCGCTCAGCCACCCAGGTGCCCCCCTCAAAATTAAAATATTGTTAAGCAATTTAAAATCTACTGATGTCTCTAATTGTTATGAATTTTTTCCCATATGGTAACATAAAATGACTGAGAATAATAAAATATGACAGTGCTACCTGCAGAAATATATAAAATAAACAAAACTGGTCATGATTTGTGTTCTTCATAGTAAAAAGGTAAAGAATTTCCACATCCATAAGGTAAAGCAAGTGTTAAGGAAATAAATTATATTAGTGGGTTAAAAAATTATTAGAGAATTTGCTATAATATATACTGTAGTAAACAAAAAAAAAGTTCTCCCTATCTGGAAAATATTTTTTCTTTCTTTATATTTTCTATTATTTTTAAATTTTCATTTTTTTTGTTTCTCTAAACAAGTCTTGACCTTAGCAATGCTGGAATTCTGAAAAACATATTTTTGTATACTTAGTGTACGAAACTCTACATACTAATTTTTTAAATTTTTTATGCTGATTTTTTAAAATTTACATCACTTTGAGCTCACCATCAAACTATTACTGTCTAATATTATTTATTTTTTACTTTTTTTTAAGTTTATTTATTTTTGACAGAGACATAGTGTGAGCATGAGCTGGGGAGGGGCAGAGAGAGAAGGAGACACAGAATCTGAAGCAGGCTCCAGGCTCCAAGCTTTCAGCACAGAGCCTGATGTGGGGCTCGAACAGACGAACCATGAGATCACGACCTGGGCCGAAGTCGGACGCTTAACCGACTGAGCCACCCGGGCGCCTTCTGTCTAATTTTAAAACATAAACTACCTCACTTTACTCACTCTGCAAATTTTCTTTGGACACAGCTGGGTATTAAGAAATACCTTAATAATTAATAGAGAATGTAACAAAAACCAACTCACCATAATCCTCCATAAATTGGTTCCCAGAATCTTTTTGTCCCGCAGTATGCTCTGTTGTCTGTTTCTCCTCTTCCATTCACGTCATCCCTGTAGATTAATAACATTTTAGAAATTCACTTAATGCCATTAAATGGGATTTTGAGAGACAGAAGAAATACATGTGCACGTTAACATAACCTTTGCGTACCCAAGGACCATTTAAACATTTTAAAGCTGTAATTCATATAATCCAACCTCAGAGTGGTGTTTTGTCAAAACATAATTCAACAATATGAGAAATGTTAAAATTCCTTTGCACTATTTTAACAGCATAGAGTGTGGAGGGGACATGTGGTTCAGAGTAAAACTGCCTAATGCACTTCACAGCCACACCTTTTTCTTTCATATCTCTTTCTTAAAAACTTGTTTCCCAATACATTTCACCTAATTCTAGCCCAAAAGGCTTTATTTATTCTATGTTTTCCCATTTTCTCCCCTACCTACTCTACTTTTGCTGATTTCCACAATGTAACAGCAGTCTGGAGAGATCTGTTATGGTAAATGGTGGAGAGGCAGGGGGGCCGACAGAACAGGTGAAGGAAAGAGCCTCAGCAGTCAGGGACATAAAACGTCCAGAAACTCTCAAAAGAAATGTTTGCTTCCTCACACTTATTACTTTTCCAGCATTATTCTACTTAATGAAATACTTAGCATATTTTAATTTAAAACTCAGACAGAAACTAACAGTAAAATCCCTGACTTCTTTCCGAACAAAAACGATGTTAATTACAGGCTCTTAAAGGTATTAAGAAGATATGAACAATCATGGAACTTCTTTTATTCTTTTCCTAAATATAGAGCTAAATGAATGAAAACTAGGAATATCATTTCATAATGTTTTTAGTTTATAAACACTGCTCTTGCATCAAAAAATCTGAACAGTGCAACATGCAATTAAAGTTTTTCTTTTTCTTGTAACTGGCCCATAATCAGTAACGCGTGTGCTACTGTATTATAAAGGTCTTGTCTTCTCTTCCTGGAAAAATATAATCCATTCATTTCTGTGAGGTTCACAAAAATGCATCACCACCATTATGAAGACCACAAAGTTTATGTAGTTTTCATTTTATTCTTTATGGGTACGTCTACCTTCTAGGTAAAAAGTACCTAAGGTCATTAATATTATTTAGAAATTAACCCTGGCTTTCAGGAAAAGGACTTGGAAGAAACATGGCAATGAAAACATGTCTTCACTCAAATGGTCTGCAGTTTAGTGTTTGGCTATCCTAACAGTGGGGAAATAGAATAAAAATCAGAAACACTAGAAATCCAGGCAGACTCTGCAGGTCTGGTAATCAAGAAATTAAAGCAGTATACAAATGCTCAACCAGTCAGAGTGAAGCTGGTCAGGCTGCCTTCGTAGGAAGGCAGTGTTTTGGTTGAATAGCTGACCTGACCAAGAATCAGTCAGGAGACAGGAAGCATATTGAGTAAAGAAGCTCCAACTTAGTACTCACGGGCACCAGGGAGTAAATCCTTCCTCGAGCCACCCTCACTACAAAATCATTATGTTCGGGTTTCTGATCTCACTGTGAGAGCTTTTACTTTGCTACATCAGCTTGGCTCAAGAATTGAGTTAAAGTGTGACATTTTTGAAAGATCTTTAGGAACAGGAGAAGCAGGAAGCATGGAAGTGGGTACTGCCCTAGTGTTTCAGGGGCTCTGCAAACATGTGGGTGTACAGGACAAGCTTTCCATTGCAAACTTTATTGTAATGTATAAAATAGTTCTTCCCAGAAACAAAGGAAGATTCAAAAGCAAGCATGAAGTGATTCAATTGTAATTAAACCCAAAAAGAAAAAGAACATATCATTTTCTCCATGTTCTAGAACTACAATAAGGTTTTGTTTTCTTTAGTTTTATTAAATCATTAACTTCCAGTTTTAAAGTGAAAAATAATCTCTCAGCCATCCAAGTCATACTCAGAAATAGTGGTGCATTCCTTGGATAACCTCACTTTAAAAAGGCCACCATTAATCAGGGCAGCTGGGTGGCTCGGTTGGTTGAGCCTTCAACTTTGGCTCAGGTCATGATCTCTCAGTCCAGTCCATGGGTTTGAGCCCCACATCGGGCTCTGTGCTCACAGCTCAGAGCCTGGAGCCTGCTTCAGATTCTCTGTCTCCCTCTCTCTCTGCCTCTCCCCCAACTTGTGCTTTGTCTCTCTGTCTCTCTCTTTCTCTCTCTCTCTCAAAAACAAATAAACATTTAAAAAAACTGTATTAAAAAAGGCCACCATTAATCAACTTGCAGTTCTAAGAAATTTCACTTTTCTATCCATTTTTTGTTGTTATTTTGTTCACTAAGAATCTCTGTATGTAATTCAATAATATTCCCTTGTGGATATCGATGTCAATAGCATGTATATGTACTCCACATGTATACCAAGTTATATTTTGAAAATAATAAGAAAATTTCCATAAAGATTGAGAGTGTTTCTTCTTTTTTTTTCTTTTTTCTTTTCTTTCCTTTTTTTAATGTTTATTTGAGGGAAAGGCAGAATGTGAGTGGGAGGGGGCAGAGAGAGAAGGACACAGAATTCTGAAGCAGGTTCCAGGCTCTAAGCTGTCAGCACAGAGCCTGATGCAGGGCTTGAACTCATGAACTGTGAGATCATGACCTGAGGTGAAGTGGGACATTTAACCAACTGAGCCACCGAGGTGCCCCAAGAGGGTGTTTCTTCTTAATTCTACTTCAAAGGCTTTTGCCTCTCGATTAGTCAACGTCTGTATTAGTATTTCTGTATTGTCCATAATGAAATTCAATTTGGGATATGAAATGATTAAACTATATTTTTCCACCAACTAGAAGTTCATTACTCATGTCTATGTTGTTTTATGTTTTCAGAAAAAAATTTGTTGGTAGTAAAAAATCATATTGAATAAAACTCTAGCAACAGAGTATAGTATCTTAAAAGAGCAAAATATCTTGAAGACATAGGAACACATAATTTTATCATTTTCAATGGTCCCTTTTCTTACTCTTACTAAACTTTAATTATAATAGAGTCAGATATTCCTCAAGGCTCACCAATGTCATTTGGATGAAAAATTCATTAAAGACCGTTCTAAAATGTCACTTGCTTTCAAACTTTAATCTGTATTCTGTGGAGTTAACAGAGATAAGCAATTTCAAAATACCTATTGCAGTCCGTATTGCAAATACAATTTTATTCCTAATTTTTGCCATATTCTCAATTCTCAGTTCCTGAAATTCATAGTTATGCTTCAAATAATATATCGCATTTTTCAATTGTATTTTAATTAAGAAGTCTTTATAAACTTAACGGATATTCAGGCAAACAATTATCAACGCATCCCCAAATATATTAGATCTCAAATAGCCCACTGAAAAATCCTCTGCTACGTTATAACATGTGGAGTGATAGAAGGTATATAAGGAGGAGTCAGAAGTAATGTGTATGAGCAGAGGCAAACTGAAATTTATTCAGTGCAGAGCAAATCGAATTTTTAAAATACAACTTATTATGAAACGTGACTTTAAAAACCAATTCTATTAATTCCCAAACACTTAGCTTTACGTTCCTACTTTGGAAAGCACTAACGACATCTCAGTGTACGAAGAGGAAACAATCCCTTTAATTCTATAGGTATATTACTCGATATGCTATTCCCTGCTTCTTACATAGAAATTTTAGCCTCTGGTGCCTGTGTGAGGCCTTTTTCCCCCATCTACTTCTTAACATAATCTTTCTCTTATATAACACCTTTCATTTGCAGCCTGCATCATATGTAAGTATCATTTCCAACTACTCCATTAACCTTGATCCCTTCTAATCTGTCACCAGGCATACTTCCAGGGAGTTCTTTCACTGGCACACTTCTTAAATGTCTAATGTGACACTTAATCACATTTTACAGGCTAAACAAAATCTCGACTTTGTATTTACTCGATTATTTTCATCAGGGTAGCCAGTGCACCTGGGTAATTCAAGTTTATGGACATATATTTAATGCAAATTAACTTGTTTAGTTATCTATACATGTCAGCCACAGCATTATCAAATTATAATATTTTGTGATGTTATATTCAGCTTTAAATTTTCAAATGATCACATTTTAAAACAAAAAAATATTCTTGAGGTATAAACCTGATGAAATGTTATTTTCTTTATTTAACAAACTGTCTGCGTATCTACTTTCTCCAGAAAAAGATTGACTGTGTCAGAGTTTTCTTACTTCTTTTTCAGTGCGGATCAATGTAATCGCAGTATTTTTTTTCAGTAATTGACGTTAATTTCACCTCAAATTTAGAACAGTTATTTTATTCATTTACCTATGAAAATACTTTGCTCTAATGGCAGCTTTTGATTTTTTATACGAAAATTTAACCACTTTCTGAATTAACTCGGTGCCCATTACTGAATGCTATGGTACAATCTCCAACCAGTCCTTCATGGATTTTCTCTTTCAGTTTTGCAACGGTGTTTGTATATTATTTCAAATAAAGCAAAAGCACAAGTAAAAGCCAAAGTCTGAAGAGAAATTTCAGTTGTACTGTTACTGTGTTCTTCACAAAACAATATCCATCACATTGAGGCATTTTGTCATCAAATGCTAACAAAAAGGACTGAACCCAAAATCAAAGGCTCCAAATACAACTATGCTAATAGCCATACATATTCAGCTTTGCAATTCAGATAAATCTAGGGATACATCTGCCTAAAACCGAAGAAAATGGATATTTGGACATTATTTCTGTGTTCTATGCTTTCCATGCATGATGTGATTTAGATTCCTTCCAAGCCATTTACACAGACATACTTCTGTGTACAGTTATTTTATTTTATTTTTTAAATTTATTTATGAGAGATAGAAACAGCATGAGTGGTGGGAGGGGCAGAGAGAGAGGGAGACACAGAATCCAAGGCAGGCTCCAGGCTCTGTGCTATCAGCACAGAGCCTGACAAGGGCCGGAACTCATGAACTATGAGATCATGACCTGAGCTGAAGTCAGATGCTTAACCGACTGAGCCACCCAGGCACCCCAAAAAATTGACATTCTTTTTTTAAAAATTTTTTTAACATTTATTTATTTTTGAGACAGAGAGAGAGCATGAACAGGAGAGGGTCAGAGAGAGAGGGAGACACAGAATCTGAAACAGGCTCCAGGCTCTGAGCTGTCAGCACAGAGCCCGATGCGGGGCTCGAACCCACGGACTGTGAGATCATGACCTGAGCCGAAGTCGGACGCTTAACCGACTGAGCCACCCAGGCGCCCCCAAAAATTGACATTCTTAAGATGTTTACTAAGCCAAAGTTATTTTCTGAAGTAAATTTGAATTTTTACTTTTATTACATAGAAAAAAGTGACACGAAACAGTTTAATACAATTTATCTTTAGAAATAGTTGAACCATGAATATGAAAGTTTTGCTGTTGAATAAATATAATTGGAACATTTCTTCCCCCCCAATTTTTTGTTTAGTTTTGGAACTATTATATGGAAAATTTGAATTTAGAATAGCTCAAAAGAGCTACTGATACAATGGTCTTTTGAATTTTAGAGGGAGAATAACTGTTTCTTAATTACAAACCTCATCAATATTAGAACGACTCAGATTTCCTAGTTTGTTAACTACCCGTAAGATAGGACTGGAGGGTGCTACTTAATTTGATGTAGTTGAATCACAAGAACAAGCATTTAGTGAAGGAGATTCGGTGACCCAAAATAGGAGATACTGCTTCTTCAAAGTCCTTACATAACATCAACATGTAGTTTGGTCTTGGAAAAATATAACTCGATATGTTAGTTTATTTCCATTTAGCATAGTTTATTTGTATAGGAAAGTTTTACTTCAGCAAAGCATTTCGTATCATATCTTTCAAAGCAAACAAAATTTTGCTGGGTATAAATCACACTATGGTGTCAATAAAACCCATGAGCTTGAAGTACATAATGATCTTGGACTTTCTAAAGTTTTTCCTTTTCAAAGTGCTATCTCACTCACTCTAAACAGAAGAGCATTTTATTTCACTTTTTTGGTCTGTGAAATGATCAGATGATCTATTTAAAACAACAAATTGTAATAATTCTTTGGAATAACTAAGTTTAACTATTATAATATTATGCATGAGCAATGCAATTTTCTTCATGTAGTCTCATAAAGAATTATACATTGTCATTATACTTAGTAATTATGTTGGAAAAATATAATTACACATTATAATACACTTTCAGTATTACAAGTAATTAAAGTAAAAAAACAATTATTCTATGAATAATTCATTTTTTCTTTTAAAAAATCTTTTTTTTCTTTCTTTCTTCTTCTTTTTTTTTTTTTTTTTTTTTTTTTTTAGAAAGGAAGCTGATATCAAAGAATTGTTAGGGACTTTAAAATGAACAAGGAACCAAACAGAGACTCTATTAAAATGCTATATTTTAGTAGCTTTGCAGAAGATATTCAGAATATCATATAAATAAGTCATATAACTTAAGAATGCTATGCTTAACTGATATGGAAGTCTAACTTCTACACCAATACATGGAATCTGAGAATGTCCTTGGCAGAGAAGAGGACATATAGAAAAATGCACATAAATTACATTAGCCCTATGAGACCTACATATAATCAGGCTTTTCACTGCTACAAAAAAGATACATTCATCTTCCATATTCTCTTACTTTCACAATCTACTCTTACTCAAGCTGAATGATTTAACTATAAAGAATATCTAGACATTCCACTTTTCCATTTAATTTCTATATATGTACTTTTGTGACTCAATTATATATATTATGACTGTTTCAGATGATTAGAAACACTGAGTAATATATTGGAATATATTCCAACTCCTTTTTGGTTAAACTGTCTTAAGCTGTACAGAATATGACTAGAAATTTTAGGGATTTGAAGCCTGTTTTGATTATAATATCTAACATATGTTGACCGTATCTTATGTCCAAGACAATGCTTTTTCCATGTATTAGATCACTTTTATTCTTACAAAAATCCTAAGAGGTACTCATGATTAGAAAACGCATTTTTCAGATAAGAAAACCTGGCCTTAGATAAAGTTACTTGCTCAAATAACTTGCAAATGATGAGAGAGTTTGAATAGACTGCCCAGTCCAAGAGGTTGGTATTTTAACCACTATGTTACAGTATGACCTCAGATTTTATCTAGAATTCCTAGAATTGTTTGAGAAATACCCAAATTAGTTAATCATGGCTATCAGAGAAGATCAGATTGTGCTACACTGTTTAAACTATATCATTAATATGAGGATATACATCTATGGCAATTATATCTAGATGATTGATAGATAGAAAATAGACAGATGATAGATATAGATAGATGATCGATTTCCCAACAAATATTTCTTAAATACCACGTATATTCAATTGTAAATACTTTCATAAAAAGAGATATTATATTTAGAAGTACTTTGCATGAACTTTCTATGATGCATACTCATGACTCTCTTTCGATTCCATTGACTTCAAATATTATATCTGATTAACTTTGAGGCTTCAGTTCAGTAGCCTTCCAATTATCTCACTGTGGATCAACGATCTTTACTTCTTTCATAATACAGTAGAAAAGGCAGGGCTTGAAGTTAGGCAGACCTCAGTTCTAGTCTTTATTTTGCCATTGCTAACTCTGCAAAGTTAAAGAGTTGCTTAAAGTTCTCCTGTATGTAAATGTAAGGCCATCTCCCCAAGGTTTAATTTATTCATTTCTAAATTGTTGATAATACCAACATCACAATGAACCATGTATATATAATCTATATAGTGATATACTGAGCACTCATTAGATAGCAGCTAATAAACAAAATAAGCAAATTATCAGTTGATGCCAGAAAAAAAAAAGCATCAGATACATCTTCAGACATGTGTTTAAATAGGCATAGTGGTGGTATACGAAAGTACAGTATTCAACTTTCCAAACAACACAAATATTTTGTTGAATTATATAGAACATTGTTTAGGATTGGGTTCTTGGAATGATTAAATGATATTTTTAAAATGTGAAGATGATCTGGATACTGCATGTAAATGTCTCCCTCACCCTCCCATTAGAGAAAGACATACATAGATTTGGTACAGGTTCCTAAAAAATCATCTTCAATTATGAAATATATTTAATTACTCTTGTGTAATTCTATTGAAAAGAAAATTCATCTTGAAATAGAAGAAAAGAGACCTATGTCAGGGGAGAAAATTGAAAATCATGAAACAAAGAGAATGAGGAAGAGAAAAAAAATTACTTTAAAAGAATGTGTACACACAAAATAGAATTTAATTTCTGCTACTAGAGAAAAACAGTTTTCCATTCATCTCAATTGGCTACCATTGCAGATATTTATACTTAGCCATCTATCTTCTTTAGCTTTAGTGGAGAATCTTCATGGTGTGATTAAATTACATTTAGTCTCTGTTTGTATTCATCCTGTAACAAGCCCCAGATTGATACTTGTCTACTGTCAACATCCCTGCATCTAATGGACAGTGGCAATAAAACTTTCCACATAAATTGTGCAATTAACATTTTTTTTTTTTTTTTTAGTCTGTGCAAATGGAAAAGCCTGGCTTTAAAATATAAATTAACAACATCTGTTTTGTAGTATGGGTGGTTGTATTCCAGTGAAGTTCAACGAAGTTTACCATCAAATTTTAGCATGACCAGTCCTGGGAAATATTGCACTCAGTTCAGTTAGAATATTTGTTTAACCGACCATTTTTGACAGCGAGTCAGTCATGGGAATCATGTGCTCCAACACTGAAGCAAAATGATGTACTATCTAAAGACGTTTCCCATCGCAGTTCGGTACCAAGTTGAGTGCCTCCCCGCACCCCACCTCCAAAAAAGCAATTACACAGAAAAACAACATTAATGTGATTTCCACTTCTGGCCATAATGAAATTACTGGGATGTATTTACCCCTCACCATAAACAATAAGTAGACAAAATGTAAGGAAAGATGTTTTAAATATTCAACAACAGGTAGTACAGGGCAGAGATCCCTGAGGAAAGGAAACGAATGAGTTCATTGAGTTTCTGTAGTCTCCAAAGCTCAGGAAGAGGGAGACTGATCACAGTTTAGCAGTCTCCCCAAGTTTAAGGGGTCTCTCTCCAGGTCCTGCCTGTTGTTTAGCATTGCTATTCTTGTTACTTGGAAGTGCCGGGGGTCTTTTTAATTACCGATTGCAGGATTACAGTCATCATGAAACCCAGTGAGTTTGGCCAACAAAGGTATGGTCTTACCAGCAACCTGTTCCCTCCACCGTGGGGGCCAAACTTGGCCCAAACTCTCCTCCCCCCTTTACACACAGCTGCAGTTTACTTGTTTGTTCTACTGTGCTATCCTTGAACAAGAAGATCTTTTATCTCTTCCCCAGGGTGGAGGCCCTTTGCCCCCACCTCTTCCTCCTCCTCATCCAGAAGCAGTGGAATTTTGCCTGTGCTGCCTGCCTTCAGATGGGAAGAATTCCTGCCACGACCCCAGCACTTGCAGGGTCTTGCTACTTAGGAGGAAAGGTCTGGGGAAATGCATTTTATGCCCTGACCCAATAGCAGCTGACCATTTCTAAAAGCCCTCACTGTGGTATAGCTCTCTCTGTAGCCTAGCTCCCACTCTGTCTGGCGAACCCCTAGCTCTTGGATAAAAGCTTGCAAGTGAGTGCAACACCCTCTTGTATCTGAGGTTCCCAGTTTATCTGTCACATGAGCCCCAGTCATTAGAAAACTGTCAAAATTATAGCTGACTTCTCCTTACCCTCTTTTAATGGAAATCACCACTTTCACCCATACTCTGACAAAGGCGAAATGTTTCCCATCTCTTTCTGAAGGGTTTGTCACTCTTTAAAATGTATTGCACTCAGTTATCTTGCAACCAACCTCAGCTCTCAGTTGGGCCTGAGAAAAGATATGATGTTGTGAACTTCCTGAATTGTTCGTCTGTTTGTTTATAGAGTGGAGACAATGTTTTCTCATACTTCTCTATATTTCACTCAGAAGTGGGTCTTCTGTCAGTATTTTGATTACTTTTCTTTCTAAAGGTTGCTTCCCTTGACATTATCTGTTTCCTTCATTTTAAATTCTTTTCCTTTTCTTTTTGTTTGCTTCGGTATATGTTTTCTCTATAGGGTCTCCCCCCTCCCCAATCTCTTGGAATCTGCATGGTCATGTTAGGGCACATTCACTGGTGGGTCCACAGTAAAATGTTTCATTGAGGGACACCCATTCTCCCCACCTCCCCAGCACTAATGTCTAAATCAGTTACCATAAACAGAAACATCTCTTTTCCACAGGTTATACATTTGTGACCAGAAGTGTCCTGCAAGTCAAGGAGTTAAAGAAGTGGAGTGTCCTTGTTTAATTACTTTGCTCTTATGTATTCCCCGATCTAGAGCCTTTTCACATCACTCTCAGTCTTCTTAAGGTGATCAGTGCTTCATTTACCTTCCCAGGATAAACCCAGTATTTCAGCTATAAAGGTGAGAGGGTGGATGATCCAGGTTCCCTAGAAAGATAGTTAAAATAGTTTTCTGTCTTGGGGCACGTGGGTGGCTCCGTCGGTTAAGTATTCGACTTCAGCTCAGGTCATGATCTCACGGTTCGTGAGTTCGATCCCCACATCGGGCTCTGTGCTAACAGCTTAGAGCCTGGAGTCTGCTTCAGATTCTGTGTCTCCTTCTGTCTCTTCCCCTTCCCTGATGGCACTCTTGTCTCTTTCTGTCTCTCAAAAATAAGTAAACGTTAAAAAAGAATTTTAAAAATAGTTTTCTGTCTTGAGTTCTACTTTTCAATTCCACCTTCAGGAGGAAATATCTCAAATTCATCAGTTGATTGGGTAACAGGGTAAAGGTTACAACACCTGTAACTTCCTATAGCTTTCTCTTGCTTTTTATTTTTTCCCCTCAAACATAACTTCTTATATAGCTAGTTTACTTTTCATGATTTTGTTGATATCTTTTATCCACTCTTGTCTGCCTTCCTATTCCAGTTGTCTTTCCAGGTTTATACTTTTCTATTCCTTTTCTGCTATTTTACTTCATATTATGGGAGGTGTGACACAAAGTACACACATGTGTGTATAAAGCTACCAAATTTAGCCAGACATAACTTGTTGCAATTATCGATTGTCTACATTCAGACTATTATTTGGTGATCTTTATTTTAATATTCTCCTTTACTGTATCCAAATAAGCATCATTTAGTCTCCAATCCATATTTCAACGTATTCATGATGAATTAGTTGGCTTATAAGCATTCTTCGGCTCTTAATTAAAGCAATAGTCCAAATCAGCCAGTTAACAATGTTTGTGGGCACCACCATGACAGTCATGAACATCTGTGTCAGTTTCCTATGTGTCAGACACTTTCCTACCCTCTTTCCTATCCATTTATAGATATTTTTCACTTAAAACTAGAACACTCATTAGCCCTACGTATTTACAAAACAAATCTCTGATAAGGAGTTTATACTCCAAATATATAAGGAACTCATACAATTCAATAGCAAACAAACAAAACACAAACCAACAAACACACAAACAAAAACCAACTAAAAAAAAAAAAAAGGAGATGAAGGACCTGAATACTTTTCCAAAGACGAGAGATATACGAGAAGGTACAGAGAACATCATTAATCATCAGAAAAATGCAAACCAAAACCACAATGAGATATCACCACACCCCTGTCAGAATGGCTGTCATTTAAAAAGACAAGAGGGGCGCCTGGGTGGCTCTGTCAGTTAAACGTCCAACTTCGGCTCAGGTCATTATCTCACCTTTTCTAAGTTCCAGCCTCGCGTCGGGCTCTGTGTTGACAGCTCGGAGCCCCGAGCCTGCTTTGGGTTCAGTGTCTCCCTCTCTCTCTGCCCTTCGCCCACTTGTTCTCTGTTTCTCTCTCTCAAAAATAAATAAATATTAAAAAAAAAAAAGACAAGAGACAACAAGTGCTGGAGAGGGTATAGAGAAAAGGGAACACTTGTACTTTGTTGGTGGGAATGTAAATTGATACAGTGATAATACAAAACAATATGGACTTTCCTCACAAAGTGAACATATATGTACCATCTGATCCAACAATCACACTTCTGGATACACTATCCACAGGAAATGAAATCAGTATCTTGAAGAAGTAGCCACACTCCTGTGTGAATCGCAGCATTATTCACAAAACCAAGATATGGAAATACAGAATATTATTCAGCCAGGAAAAAGGAAATCCTGCCATTCGTGACAACATGGAAGAGCCTAGAGGACGTAATGTTTTGTGAAATAAGCCAGACACAGAAAGGTAATACTGCATGGTCTCACTTATATGTGGAATCAGAAAGTTGAACTCATCGAAGCAGAAATAGTACTTGCCAGGGGCTGGGGGTGGGGGAAATGGGGACATGTTGGTCAAAGGATACAAACTTTCAGTTATGAGATGAATACATTCTGGAGATCTACTGTACGGCATGATGATTGTGGTTAATTATACTGTATCGTATACTTGAAATTTGCTAAGGGAGTAGTAGATCTTAAGTGTTATCACCATACAAACACACAAATAGTCAACTATGTGAGGTGATGGATATGTTAATTTGCTTGGTTATGGTAATCATTTCACAGTGTATACATATATCAAATCAGAATAATGTACATCTTAAATATATACAATTTTTATTTGTCAATTATACCTCAATAAAGCTGGAAAAAATTCAAAAAAAATGAAAGCAGAGATTTTGAATGGCAAGGTCAATAGTTACAAGCTCTCTAACAAGTGTCTGCTCCTTACCATTATGCTGTCACCGACACCACAAAAGTGTTATTAATTAAACCCTAATAACATTGATATACCAGTAAATGTCAATATTACTTCCATTTCACCTCATAATTGAGTCTTACACATGGTTTGTAAGGGTTTTATTAAATCCCTTCTATCAACCCCCTAAAAACTTATCCCAAAGTTACTAGCATTAATCAAATAATTTAATCTTAAAATTAAAATGCTATACATTCATACTTTAAAGCCATTGAAATATGGGAGTAATAATTACCTTCTGTTCTAGAAAGGTTTCGCAGAATGCCTAAACGTATGTTTAGCAGATACGAAATATGGGCTGATTTTATATTGCAATCCTCTTTTACAAACTATATATTACATATCACTATTTTATACATAACATTTCTGTATGGTGAACAACTTGTTCCAATTTGCCTCTGTCTTTCCCGGTTTTGGCTCTGAGTCTCTCATTCTGGAAAAGTCCTAAGTCCCGGACAAACCAGGTTGCTCAGCTGCCCTTTGTCTTTATTATATATTCTGAACATTCAGAAACCTAGAGGCTAGAAGAGAAGGAAATTCCACGTAGAGATTCAAAATCACACAATACTTTAACGCTGAAAACACATTGCTCAAGAGACATATCTTCACCGTGACTTTGTTTTCCTTCATTCCTGTCATAGTAATGAGGCTCATCAATACCTAGAGTTACATAGTGGTTACACTTAAGGTCTCTTAGCAAAAGTAGGCATCTGATTAGGAAAATAAAACATATTTCCTCTGGGAAAGGAGTTTTTTCAGGGTGGAAATGTGCAAAGTCACTGCATAGGGTGGGGAAAGAAAGAAGGACATGCTGGCACAGTGTGAAGAGGAACGTGGGAGGGAAACTCTGAGGAGGGAATTATGTAGGTAGAGTAGAATAGTAGTGTTCTTTGCTGATGGCAGCCTTGAATGCTCAGTTGAGGGTTCAGATTTTCTCAGATGTAAGAAAGAAGGGAGGTTTATAAGGTGATGAAAATGGACTTTTCCAAAGAGCAAATTACCCTAGTATGTATGGATTTCCCAAAGAGAGGAGAATCATATAGAAAACTCTTATACAGAAATTTGGCTCCTATAGGCCTGGCTTGCTTTGAAACAAAGAGAGAAGGAATCACTTGTCCTTGGAGCTTGAAAAAGTTTGTCAGAAGAGGAGAAACTTCTCACCTCTATGTCTTCCCCGTGATAGGTATTTTTCTTATGTTGACACCTCCTGAGCAAGGGGCTATGAATGCCTAATTAGGAAATACATTGCACAATACAGTGTTTCATAAATAATTACAGGGAGAATAGTGCTAACTATATACTGTGTTTTAAAGAAAACTCTGAACCTGGTTAAGCTCTTGGTCTCACCTCATGTTTATATACTTCCATTCTCTTGTAACTCTTCATTCTTTAGTCTGAACAATGACTATTCTCAGTTTTAAACATTCATGCAAAGAGCTGGACTGAGTAATACTTCAAAGCACATGAAACAGCCAAGTGAAAGTAAAAAGAGGCACGTAAGATGGATAATGCTCAGAGTTCAAAGCTTTCAGTTCTCTTTCTTACAGCTTCATGGTGCATCCATTCAGAAGGAGCTCTGGTTCAACACTGCAGATAAAATATCATTAGGACAAACATTTTCCTCATTGAGTTCCAAGACTTTTGTCACTGGTTAAATAAGCACGGAGAGTCTTATTTTTAGCTATGAGCTTTTCTGGATTCTGAGGACTGGGTCTATCTTATCTCACCCTTAGCTCAGTATTAGCAAATCTCATTACAATAAGGCAACAAAATATATGGTTCTGCGCATTTGTTTATTTTTTCCTAGACCATTTCACACATTATTTTTTTTCCTTTCCTTTCTTGTTGGAATTTAATGGTATATTTTGTGCACTATTCCATGACTTTGCATTTCTTCTTGCCACATTTTTCTTCTTTAGGCATAATTTTTTATTATTCTACAGACTGCGTCATTTAATTTGTGAATAATTTTTGCAAAAAAAAGTTTAAGATGTCAAAAATTAAAAAAAAAAAAAAAAGGAAAAGAAAAAGAAAGAAAATCCAGACAACTAACATTGTGTTTGGATGGAAAGCCTAGTGTTGTGTCTCAGTCTATTCACAGTAGTTAACAGGTGTGAATTGCTTCCTCACTAGCATAAATTTCCTGCTGTGCAGCCCTTTGTTCACTTCATGCTGCTTTCCTGCTCTATTATGACTGCAAAAAATACCTGATTCTGCCTTAATGTAATTTTAAATGCTTTACTGCTTTGAATAATGTTTATCTGGAAGACCCTTCCTGAAATGAAATTGAATACAGTAAAGGAAGCAAGTACCACATACATGTACAAGAAAGACTGCAGGCTATTGCATGTACATGCAAACATGCATAAATCATACATAAATTTATGCACACATATATTTAAATGTGTGTTCATGCAATAGAGCTTTAGTTGTATAGAATCAGATCTATCTATCATCTATCAATCTATCTATCTAGTTATCTATCATCTATTATCTGTATTCGTGTGTGTGTGTGTGTGTGTGTGTGTGTGTGTGTGTGTGTGTGTATACATTTATTGGTAAGGAAGAAGTTTGCTTCAATACTGCAGGTGTAATATACTTGTCACTATTCTCTCTGAGAATTTTAGAGATTCATCTTTGAGATTGGAATCTAATCTGGAAGGAAATTATTTCTGGAAATTTGTAGATGCCTAGTGCCAGGAGCGGAGATCTGTATTGATAAATATAACCTATTATAAGGCTGTTAAGAAATCCGTATCAGGAGAACTACCATTGCTGCATGATTTATTCAGAGTATACTCATGATCTGGTGAGTTTTCTGGGTCACTTTCTGGTTCCTTTTTAGACCATGGAATTTAACTGGGATGCCCTGTTCAAGAAAGGTCTGTGCTTAAAAAAGCTACCACCCCATCACCATAGTAAACCTACCAGAGAGTGCTGCTGTTAAAGAAAAAATTCTGACACATGTTAAAATGGTAAGGAAGACTTTATTCAGGACTACTGTGATAGGTGTCAAGTCTATCACAACAAGACAGAAATTGAGCTCAACTTTGAATACAAAAAAAGAAAAATGAGGATTTATAAATGGATAGAAAATTACTAAGGGGAGACATCAAGGGTAGGGAGATTCTTGCTAAACTGACCTAATGGGATTCTTGCTGAAGGCAGGCTAGAGTGACCTGGTATCAACAGGACAATGGGGAGGGGAAAGGAAGGGAGGAATTTGACTAGGTAACTATGGGGGTGGGAGTGTTCTCCCTAAACTGATTTGGTTGGATTCTTTCTAAATCCAGACTGCAAGGTCAGACACCAACATCCAAGGATGAAGCCTAGTTGAGACAAGGGCTCAGGGCAGCCTCACTGAAGGAGAGAGTCTTTGTCTTCACCTCGTGGTGGAGGGGAAAAGATGATTCCATCATGCGCTACAGGGATTACAGAAGTGGCATGCGTACAAACGATGGTGTGTGTTGAGCACTGGTGGCAGAGGAGGCTTCAGCAGCCATCCTACCCAGGGCTTCAGTGACAGTGTTAGACATAGCTACAGAGACAGCTCCTGTGAAGTTTGGAGGAGAGCTTGGCAGGGTGGCATCAGTGTGGCAGTGCAGCCCAGGCAGAGCAAGAAGCAAGAGAAAGCCTAGAGTAATCAACAGGAGTTGGTAGCATCAGTGACCAGAAGTGTTGGGAGAAAGTGGATTGGCCATATGCTGGGACACACACACACACATTTCAGGCAGAAAAGGAACCTTGAATATGAATCCGAGATACTGTCCTTCCACAGGTGGGGGTTTATGGAAAGTGACATCTTATTAAATTGACCTCATTTGTACCCACAGGCTGGTGAAGCTTGGAGACTTTCAGCAATTGAAATAATAATTTAAAATAAATATAAGCCATAAATGCACACATAATAAAAAAATGTGAGTAAAATAAAAATAAGCTCCTCTTTTAGGTACCTTACCAACGTCTACTGTCAGAATCTGGGCTGGGAATGATAAAGGTGATGAAGACGTCAAAGACAATAGCAAATGCAAGGGAGAAAATTAAATATTGCACCGAAGGCAAACACAAATAATTGGAATGCAGGGTGTTTCCTCTTCAAATAAGTCTTACAGCGTTTCTACCTGCAGTTCACAGTCCAATAGATCATCAGAGGATATTACAATAGATACAACTTTGCATTCATTTACTCTTCTCTTTTTTTTTTTTTTTTTTTTTAACCTTTATTTATTTTTGAGACAGAGAGAGACAGAGCATGAACAGGGGAGGGTCAGAGAGAGAGGGAGACACAGAATCTGAAACAGGCTCCAGGCTCTGAGCCACCAGCACAGAGCCCGACGCGGGGCTTGAACTCACGAACCGCGAGATCATGACCTGAGCCGAAGTCGGACGCTTAACCGACTGAGCCACCCAGGCGCCCCTACTCTTCTCTTGATGAGGTTTTCTTTGGGTAACCAGAAGAAGGCACGGTCCCACCAAGCTACTGGAAATCCCTGAGTCAATATCTGAGTGCACTTTGAAGGAGGAATGGCTGAGAACGGATTTCAAATATTGGCAGAAGGAATTCCACTCTTAGAATGGAAGTAAAGTTGTGGCTAAACAAGAGCATGAGAGAAGGGAGCACATGACACAATCGTGACCCCAGTGAAGCCGCCTCCGCCAGGGAATCAGACAGGCTGGTAGTGGGACTTCCAGCGAGAGTCCTCTGCTCTGGGTCCTGCTGCCTCACCTGCTGCCACTAAACTGGACACTGAAAGTTGTTGCTCAGATGCTCTCTGCTCAGCTTGTTCTGACATGCGTCCAACAATCAATGTGCGAGTTTTTATTGAGTGCTTTTTCCGGGCCCAGGATTAACTCCATCCCAGAGGAACACACAGGAAGTGGAAGGCTCCATCTCTGCATCTGGGAACATTTGGTCAAGTTATGGGCAGATGATTAATATACATGATTAGGAAGCAAAACTATAAAATATGATTAACAGAACAGCACTAACACATTGAATATAGAACTTACCAGTTCATGTTATAAAATGACTCAGGTTATAAAATTACTTGCAGCTTTGGTTCTTCTGTCACTGTGTGAGTTGGGCAATTCTTATTGTATCTTGATGCTCAGTGACCTCAGCAGTTAAATAAGGGGATTTGATTGTTCCCTGAGATGCCTTCCTTTCAAAGTTTACAGTTTATGAAATCCTTTCCAGTGCACCGCAAGAAAGTAGCTGTTTTATTTAATTATACTGAATTTTCAGTTTTGCTCAGGTTACGAACCACATATAAAGATAAATACTGGGAAAAATACAACCTTAAAACAAGTTGGAGATCTTAAAATCTAAATTTCACAACTCAACTGGCATACAACAAGCGAGAAGAATTTCTTCAGTAGAGGGATTTGTTGAACTTTGATCAAATGTTTTCGAATCATATAACCATATGCAAGTATGAATTTCCCATCATATATCTACCTATACACACACACATAAATAACATATATACAGATATTTAAATGTATGTACATATATGCATATATATCCATTTATACATACGTATATACATTTGTTTATATAATGCAGTCAGCAGTTATGCAAACACACTGAAAACTTCTTGTGATTTTCACATCAACTCACTGACATTATTTCTTATATTATTAATTCTTATTTTCATTTCTTTCCATTCTTATTCAGGGCATTAGATAAGACCACATTGTTGACTATTAACATAGCATAACTGTGAACAAGCTGCCAATATGGCATTTTTAAGGAAGTTAAACAATATCCTTGAACAAATATTTGAACAAGTTTGTCATCTGTTCACACTTAAGTAAATAATTTATGAGATTTAGTATGGTCTGCATGCAGATGCGAATGCCATGGACATATTTTAAAACATGATATTGTTATGTTCATGAAGTCTAGAAGGCTTGACTTCAGTAAGTGGGATGTGTCCTTTCGTGGACGAGGAAAGCGGCGTTGGCAGCATGGAGAACTTGCAGACACTAGTCAATGCAACTTGAGAATTGGATTTTGCTAGTCTTAAGATCCTCTTTGGAATGAAGCGTCTCCTCCACTTATGATTTGAAATCCTGTTTTATATTTTGCATTCCTTAAAATCACGGTGTATAAATATATTCAGAAGTTACAAATCACAGTAGGTAACTATTTACCCTAAACTTTCAGTAAACTTTATTCTCAAATCTTTCATAGTTACAGTCTGCATTTTAACCATTTAATTGCAGCAGAGGGAACATACCTGTTTCTTTTTCACCTAACTCATAAATGTCTTCATAAATTTGGTGGTTGTGTATGTAGATAAATAAATGGTTCTCATTAACCAGCCTGTGAATGGAGCTTCAGTCAAAAACTGGAGCTTCTTAAATGACTCTGAAGGACACTATAAAAAGTATACACATTAAAGACTGACCTCATTACACATATAATGTGTTCAATTATTCTAACTCTTATGTTTCTCTCTAACAAATTGGACTGATGCAGCCAACCAGAATTTTAAAGCTATAACTTTAGTTATTAGTTGCTGCAAGAGTTGGATGTTGTAATCACAGTGCTCAGGCTTTCATTCCTGTTGTCACCACTTATTTGATCTATAACCTTGAATAAGTTACTTAATCTTTTTCTGCCTCAATTATCTCACCTGTGGTATGGGAATATTAATAGCACCCAGCCAGTAAGGCTTGTGTAAGGATGAAATTGTTTAATGTGTTTATTTCTTTTTAAATTTTTTTAATCTTTATTTTTGAGAGAGAAAGAGAGACAGAGTGGAGACAGAGCAGGAGAGGAACAGAGGGAGAGGGAGACACAGAATCAGAAGCAGGCTCCAGGCTCTGAGCTGTCAGCACAGAGCCCAACCCGGCACTCTAACCCACAAACTGTGAGATCATGACCTGAGTGGAAGTTAGAGGCTTAATCGACTGAGCTACCCAGGCACCCCTGTTTAGTATGTTTAAAATGCTAAATGCTTGATATATATTTGAAATAATAATTATTTTCACTATTATTAGCAATCACTATGGATATTATTCTCTACAATTCAGTATCAGAAGTGATCACAGATACTAAAAGTAGAAAATTTATGCACATATTAACATTGAGAATTTCTAATGATAGGACAACAAAAACATGGGGAATACTTTCTTTAAAACTTGTTTGCAATGGAATAGCTAAAGATTTACACCCACTTTCATGAATGATTACAAAGCTTCACTAATCAAAACAGTGTGGTACTGGCATAAGGACAGACATAAATCAACTCGAGGGAAAAAGAATCCAGGTAAAACCTTGAATTGATATTCACAAAAGAAGATGTACAAATGGCTAATATGCACATGAAGACAATCAATATCTTTAGTCATCAAGATTTGACAATAAAAATGAGATAACATTTCGCACCCATTACAATGGCTAAAGAACTTAAGACTGACAACACCAAGTCTTGGGGAGGGTGTGAAGCAATGGGGGTACTGCAATATGGAACAACCACAGTAAGTTTATTCTTAAACATTCAATTTTTCCTTTGCATTCTGGAGTTGATTATGGATAAAAAGTAACAATTCACATTAGCTTCTCAACTTAGCAAAAGTAAGAATCAATGGTGTTTCTTTGGAAGTTCTTCTCAAAACACTGTTGCCATAGCTCTATCCCGGGTCTGAGACAAGGTGAATATTTCCTAGATTGAAGGGATGGTCATGTGGAAAGTAGAAAGTGCACCAGCCATGACAGGCATGGAAAATCAATCCATAACCCTTGTAAAATAGTTTTTCACTACTAACAAGAATATTGATATAATGAGTGAAGAAATATTAAATGGTAAAGAAAAAAGTCATAATAATCTTGAATTTGAATAAGTAGTCAATAGTAATTAAAACAGATTTGTAGATGGTGTAATATTCATCCATACTTTAGGTGGAGAAACACTCAAAATAAATTTCCACAAATGACCTCTATTTTAACATGTTATATACACATACAGTACTCAATCTAATTATAAACAGAGAAACAAAGCTTCTCTTAATTTTAATGATCCAAAATTGAAGCACTCCATCACAAAGGTAAGGCATGCTAAATTTGATCAAGTAGTGTGGATGTATGTATCCTTGACAAAAATGAACAGAATACTTTAGTAAACTGAAATGATATATTGTACTCTACTCACACACATGCACACATATATCCACTAACCATGACTTCCCAGACAGCACCTGAGAAATCTCTTTATATACAGTGGGTAACCGAGATCTTGAAGTCAAAGAGGTGGTTCATTGCATTAGTATTTGTAGTATTTTCACTACTCTATCGGTGACGTTATGTGTTATTCCTCCTTTACCAGCCTGTAGGAAACATTTGATAGGAGACCATGTGCTAATCTTGGGGTGAAAATAATATTTAAAAATTAATAAGCCCACAGCATTCAAGAAAGAGGGGTATCAGTGAAACAATAGACAGATTAATGGTACAGAATAGAGAGCAGAAATAGAACCATACTTAAATATAGTCACTTGATCTTTGACAAAGGGACAAAGGCAAGACAATTGAGAAAAGACAGTCTTTTCAACAAATGGTGCTGGAACAACTGAACATGGACATGCAAAAAAATGAATCTAGACACAGACTTTATACTTTTCATGAAAATTAAGTTAAAGTCAATCGTTGATCGCACATGTAGCTGTAAAATGCTAAATTATAAATCTCCTAGAAGATAACAGAGGAAAAAACCTGTACAGCCTCGGGTATGGTTGTGGCATAGCTTCAACACCAAAGGCAAGATCCATTAAAGAAAAAAATTGATCATCTGGACTTCACTAAAATTAGAAACTTCTTCACTGCAAAAGTCAATGTTAAGATAATGAAAAGACAAGCCACAGACTGAGAGAAAATATTTGTGAAAGACACATTTCATACAGTGTTGTTATCCAAAATAGAGAAAACAGTTAAAACTCAACAATCGGAAAACAATGGGATTTAAAAATGAGCCAAAGTGCTTAACAGACACCTCATACATCTATCAGAATGACTGATATTTGGAACACTCTCATCCACAAATGTTGGAGAAGATATGGAGCCACAGGAACTCTCATACATTGCTGGTACGGATGCAAAATGACACAGGAACTTCGGACGACAGTTCAGAAGACAATTCTTATAAAACTAAACATATGCTTACCATATGATTCAGTAATCTCGCACCTTGGTGTCTACCCAAAAGAGTTGAAACTTATGTTCACTCAAAAAATCTGCATTTGGATATTTATAGTAGCATTATTCATAATTGCCACAACTTGGAAGCATCCACAAAGTCCTTCAGTAGGTGAATGGGTTAAAAGCACGCAAACAAATGACGGAACAATATAAGTATGTTACCATTCAGACAATGGAATACTATTCAGTACTAAAAAGAAAGGAGCTATCCAGCCAGGTAAAGACAGGGTAGAAACTTAAATGCATATTACCAAGTAAAATTAGCTAATCTGAAAAGGTTACATATTGTATGATTCCGACTATGTGACATTCCCTGAAAGGTAAAACCATGGAGACAGAAAGAAGATCAGTGGTTGCCAAGAACTGAGGTCAGAGGGAGGAATCAGTAGGCCAAGCACAGAGGATTTTTGGGGTAGTGAAAATACCCCGTATGATACGATAATGGTGGATGTATATCATTATACATTTGTCCAAACTCATAAAATCGATGTGTAACACCAAGAGCGAACCCTAATATGAACTGTGGACTTTGGGTGATCATGATGTGTCAATGTAAGGTCATCAGTTCTAAAACATGTAGTACTCTAGTAGACGTTGATAGCAGGGAGGCTAAGCATGTGTGGAGTCAGAGAGTATACAGGAAATCTCTGAATCTTCACAATTTTGCTCTGAATCCAAAACTGTGCTAAAAATAGTATTTAAAATAAAAAATAAAAAATTAATTATGAGTGCTTAGAAAATATATTACGACATTATAATTTTTCATCAGTGACATTTAAATTATTGTATATTTTATTAGTGATGCAAAACATATCATGGAAAAGGGGTGCCTGGGTGGCTCAGTTGGTTAAGCATCCGACTTCAGCTCAGGTCATGATATCACAGTTTGTGGGTTCAAGCCCCACATGGGGCTCTGTGCTGACACCTCAGAGCCTGGAGCCTGTTTTGGTTTCTGCGTCTCCCTCTCTCTCTGCCCCTCCCCTGCTCGCACTCTGTCTCTGTCTCTGTCTCTCAAAAATAAAGAAACTTTAAACACTTTTTTTAAAAATCATGGAAAATAGGTATTTTAATGTCTCTCGGTGTGTTTTCTATAAGATCTTTCAGAGGCTAGTAATCTAAACAGTCCTTACACTGCATGCCGGTTCAGCTGGAAATATTAATCGTATTTCTATTCCTCAGGAGTGGAGAACACAAAGGCCACAAAATTTCTGCTATACAGATGATTTCTTAAGTGCTGAATATTCTCCTTTTCATCACCATGCACTTACTTGGGAAAACAATCTTTGTAGAGGAAGAGGAACCATATGACAACTAGTAATTTGCAAACAAACAAACAAAAAGGATCTGCTTCACTGATCCACAGCATTAGCGGAGTCTTGGGGGCTCATAACAAGCATATTAGCTGAACAATACAGACCTCCATCTCCAGGTCATGCACACACAAGTCCACACTCATTCTCTCACACATACTCCTCTCACAAACCGTATGCATGCACCACAGAAGCACGTGCAACATGCACATGCACAACACACACACACACACGTATACGTGCACATGATGCACTAGGCTAATCCACACATTCATGACAAGTAGCAAGTACTCAAGAGTTATTACCTAAAGAAATGAACTGATTAGGGGTGCCTGGATGGCTCAGTCAGTTGAGCGTATATCTTTGGCTCAGGTCATGATCTCACGGTTTGTGAGTTCGAGCCCCACATAGGGCTCTGTCCTGACAGCTTAGAGCCTGGAGCCTGCTTCGGATTCTGTGTCTCCCCTTCTCTCTCTGCCCCTCCCCTGCTTGTGCTCTATCTCTCTCTCTCAAAAATAAATAAATGTAAAAAAAATTTTTGTAAAAGAGAAATGAACTGATTAAAGGCAAAAATGAAGAAGTAAAGAAAGCTACAGAAAGTTGTAGCTATTGCAACCTTTGCCCTGCCCCCTACAAAATTACTGCCTTTTTAGACTGAAATATATTGTGAGATGAATAACTGGCAAGTTCCTTTTCTCAAGAAAATAAATACATATTTAATCATGTCCCTTATTGTATCTCCAGGCTCATCATAGTATGTGGGACACAGTCAATTCAAGAGATTCTTGTTACATGAATAAATTAATGAATAAGTATACTGATTGGATGAAATAATGAAAAAATATGGAGCATTTTGTGGACCTGAGAAGTGCTGCGTAAATGTATTTCCCAGTAGTAGGGTATCTTTGCACATACAGTTTTGTGTCAAATCCTCCTAATAGTTGGTTTTCCTCCAATTAATTAAAAATGTCTGGATTATTTTTCTTCTTTTATAATATCTTTCAAATTTGCTACTTATGTCCTCTGCCTCTACCCCAGTTATTATTATTTCATACCTTGAAAAGATTGTTTAGAAGTTTTCCCACCTCCAGCTTCTCTCAACTCTAGGCCCATTAACCTTCATAAAGATGCTGGCTAGTCTTTCTAAGGCAAGGCTTTGGGCAATTTACTTCTCTGCTTGAACATTGTCAATTTCTCAACCCCTGTATCAATAGAATTATTTTCAGACTCCTTATCTTTGTATTCAGATTTCCTCGAGATAAGGTTTCACACTTTCTTTCCAACTCATGTACTTCTATATCTCTCTTGATTCTATGAATCAAGTTGACTTAATAGCCCTAAAACACACATTGCCTTTTTCCATGTTGATGTTCCTGCTCACGCTGATCCATTTTTAAAAATGCCATCCTGTGTGCTCCATCCTTGCCCCACATCTAATCAGGCCTCAGCACAGATGTATCTGAAATGAACACTTCTCTTGATGGCACCAGGAAATAGTCTTTCCTTCTTCCGAGTAGCATAGCACTAATTATCTCTACCACATTTCCTGTGTGATTCCTATATGCCTAAAATATATTATTCCCATATTGCTACAATATAGTTCATGATACAACACTAATTCTATGAGATAATAAGTATTAATAACAAATATCTAATAACTTTTAGAAACCCTGGTAGAAATACATTGAAAAAAGTTCTTATCAGTTCTTATCAAAAATCCTTCAAGCAGTGTTAGATACAATGGAGCATTGATCATGAAACGCACATTGGACAAAGTATCTGATGGAACCAGCATTCCACCAAATATGTTGCAGGAAAACACTTGTCTATGACAATTTTACAACATATATTTATGGTCTGAATTGTCCTTTTGTTTTTCCCACATAGGCATTTAACTTTTGTAGCTCTCGTTTGCATTGATTTCTAGGATTTTGAAGTTACTGTTGCTGTGTACCATATTCCTGGCACCATATTACTGTTCTACTTTTATTTCCCTCTACATCTTATTTGCTCCATATTTCCAATATTTTTGTTTGTTTGTTTGGTTGGTTGGTTGGTTTTTTAGCTAGGTACATTTCTTAAATTACTGTAAGCATCTGTGTTAATTTCTTATTGCTGCTGTAATTCATTAGCACAAACTTGGTGGCTTCAAACAACACAAATTTATTATCTTACCGTTCCAGAGGTCAGCAGCCTGAAAAGGGTCTCACTGGACTAATCACAAGGTGCCAGCCGTGTAGCATTCCTCTCTGAAGGCTCTGGCAGCTTCAAAAGGCTGCCCCTACCCTCATTTCCAGGCAAGCTTTCGTCCCTTCCATTTTCAGAACCAGCAATGGCCAGCAATAGCCCTTCTCACTCTGATTCTGACTCTCCTGCCTCCCTCATTCACTTTATAAGTACACCTGTGATTACATTAGATCTATCGGATAATCCAATTCTATATACTCCCCATTTCAAGGTCAACTGATTACCGACCTTAATTCCATATGCAGTTTAAGTGCCCTTTCCTCATAACACAACATATTCAGATCCTGGGGTTAAGAATGTGGACATCTTGGGGCAGGGGGCGGGGGTGGCATTTATCTGCCTACAACAGATATTGTAAACTGTTTTGGACTAAGGTATGACATAAAAATGTACAAAACAAGAAAAGTAACTGCAATGTCTTTGGGGCACATAATTAATCTTGTTTACAGATTATAAGTGAATAAGCAGGATATCCTAACTTATTCTGTGTTCCTCAGTGCCTGAAAGAGATTCTTAGGTACAGTTGATATTCAGTAAAAACATGTTAAATAGGGGGCCTGGGTGACTCAGTTGGTTGAACATCTGACTTTGGCTCAGGTCATGATCTCAGGTTCGTGAGTGTGAACCCCGCATTGGGCTGGCCGCTGGCATTGCAGAGCCTGCTTGGGATCCTTTGCCCACCTCTCTCTCTGCCCTTCCCCCACTTGCACTCTCTCTCAAAATAAATAAATAAATAAAACTTTAAAAACAAATAAATAAATAAGCACTAAAAAAACCCTTGTTAAATAAATCCAAACCTACATTATTGTATCTCCATGATTCCACAGGTGCATACTCACAAACTACATTACATATTATCAACTCCAGTCATTTAAAATGCTTCAACAGGGGCACCTGGGTGGCTTAGTCAGTTAAGCGTTTGACTACTACTCAAGTCATGATCTCACCGTTTGTGAGTTCAAGCCCCATGTCAGGCTCTGTGCTGACAGCTCAGAGCCTGGAGCTTGCTTTGGATTCTGTGTCTCTCTCTGTCTCTGGCCCTCCCTTGCTCACACTGTGTGTCTGTCTCTCAAAAATAAATAAACATTAACAAATAAATAAATAAATAAATAAATAATAAAATGCTTCAACAATATGCCATATAATATTCTTCTATGTTTAAGACTTTTTTTTTCTTTTTATGTTTAATATAATTTTCAGAGCCACTCAGGGTAAACACTTTATGTGGTGTTAATCTGTTCTAACAATCATCATTTAAAGATTCATACCTATACAAAAACCACAACCTTAGAATCTCTGCGCAAACAAGAGAGCTAAGACAGTTGTTCAAGGAAAAATAATTCTCCAGGAAGAACGCGTAAAACATAAACTTAACATTAGTGTGTAGCGTATAATAAAAGTGCTAATTTTATTTAGTATTTGGAATTTATGTCAATGATTTAAAAAATTGTTTTAATTAAAATAACAGGATTAGAATACCTTGGATCTTTTCTGTTGCTTTCCAACTCAGTACCAATCTGAGTAAAGCACAATAAACTTATCCCATGACTCAGGATACACATTAGCTGCTGTTATTTGGAAAAAGTATAATATAAACAATACAAATAAATGAGTGAAGTCCTATATTCTCTTTGTAATTGGCTGTAAAACTCTGTAACAGGAATTCAGAAGGGGAGAATGTGAAATAATCACTCTAAAGCAATTGTTCTCAAAGATGGCTGCATTAGAATCTCTGAGGATGTTTAAAAATCACAATGTCCAGGTCATACCTCAGACCAGTGAAATCAGAGTCAGATTCTGATGCGTGGGCATGGTTGAGAATTATTGATTTGGAAACAATGATCTTACCTCTGGGGTTGATGTACAGTAGTTTCCCAGCAGCAAACAAACAACCATCTGTGAAATTTGTAGACAGATCTTCATCTACTAATGTATTCCCTATATTCACCTAAGCAGAATTTCTAGAAGTTTAAAATCTTATACTTGTCAACATCCCCATGGGTAACAGAGATTCACTTATTCAACATTCATCCATTATTGTTGGAGTCTCCTCATATTTACTCCAGAATCATGCCTGAGGTTTCATGCTAAAAAATTTACAATTGATTTCACATGATCTTACAATTTAGCAAGCCAGTGAGAAGCTCTTAATTTATCCATAAGTGTAAAGTTACACTATGAGTGTAAAGCTACACTAAAAAGATAAATTTCAAAATCTAAGGAAGAGAAGGAGTGCACACTTTTAACCACAGGTATTGACATTTACAATAACTAACATTTGTTGAGAACTCACTATACACATTAAACCAATTCTATGAGGTAGGAACTTTACTATTTTTTTTTTCATTTTATTTATTTTAGTGAATGAGCACACTGAAGTAAAAAATATGGGAGATTTGGCATAGGCCACAAAGCTGGTTCTGAAAATTGGGATTACGAACCGAGTCAAACCGGATACAGGTCCTGCGCTTTTACCCACTATGTTGTAGCAAAACAGAATATGACAACATAAGCAAGCTTTTCTGAGCAGTAATGGAGATCCTCTGGGGAGTAGTTTGTCTAGATGCTGTTCTCTTTCTGCTAAAGACTAAAAAGGCAGCCTTTCAGCAGACCAGCAGAGAAATACAGTATTCCCCAAACATTAAGAGGCAGCTGCAGGAAGCATTTTGTAAACATATGGTATTTGTATAATTAATGTTTAAGGGGAGAATTAAATTGCAGTTACAGAATTACAGTTAGGAAACCTGAATTCTCCAGAGCTGAATTCAGAATACCTCTTTTTCTCTCCAAACCCATGTATTCCTGTTTTCTCTGGCTCAGTGCATGACAACTAGAAAACTGGCTATCGCCTTCATCTTCTCAGAAACATCCTCCACAAGTCCTTTGTTTTCATCCAGGGTCCCCCCATCCCATACTTTAGATATCTCTCACCATTTCCATTGCCACCGCTCAGGTTTGGAACCACACCGGTCCCCTTCCACATACAACACTGAGGTAGCAGCCACCTAATTATCCTCTCGGTCTATGCCATTCTCCATCATCCTGACAGATGTCCTGCCTAAAACAAAATATAAGCTCATTGGGGTGCCTGGGAGGCTTAGTCGATTGAGTGTCTTGATTTCGGCTCAGGTCTTGATCCCAGACGGGGTCATGGGATCGATCCCCAAGTCGGGCTCCACACTATGCATGGAGACTACCTAAGGTGCGCGCTCTCTCTCTCTCCCTCTCTCCCTCCCTCCCTCCCCTTCTCTCTCTCTCTCTCTCTCCCCCTCTAAATAAATAAATAAATAAATAAATAAATAAATGCATGTCTCCCCCCCCCCCCCAAAGTACTTCAATAAATTTTAGGCTAAACTACTACAGGGTAATCTTCAAGATAAGATAAGGTCTAATCTCCTTGACTAGCGTTCTAAAGTTTTTATAATCTAGCCCTGGCTACTTGCTTAGTCTCATTTCTCATTTGAACTCTAGTGCTTAACTGAAATACCTGCACATCTCTGCCTCTGAGCATTTAGCAGGGAATATTAGGACCTTTTATTCTCCTCGATACATCCTTTTTGTCTTTTTTGAAAATTCATCCAAGTATTACCTCTTGTAGGAATTTCTTACTCCAATCTCCAGCTACAACATATAACATTTTTCCTATGTGACAGCAAATTCTAAAAGTCAACAGCTTTAATTTTTTTTTTTTCAACGTTTATTTATTTTTGGGACAGAGAGAGACAGAGCATGAACGGGGGAGGGGCAGAGAGAGAGGGAGACACAGAATCAGAAACAGGCTCCAGGCTCTGAGCCATCAGCCCAGAGCCTGACGTGGGGCTCGAACTCACGGACCGCGAGATCGTGACCTGGCTGAAGTCGGACGCTTAACCGACTGTGCCACCCAGGCGCCCCTAAAAGTCAACAGCTTTAAATGGCAACATTCAGAGAATGTCTCGTTAGGATTAGTTAACAAAGGGCTGAATGGTGCCAGTACTTTCATCATAAGTTTGGGGAGGTTTGAAAACCTCAGTGAGGAAATTTCTATGTGAATTTTATCAAACATCCTTTTCTCCATATTTGTTACTTGTTCTCCTTAAATGTCTGTGAATAAAGTAGATATGAAGAAGCAATTACCCCCTCACTTCAATGGTGCTTTATTCAAGCTCACCATGTCACTTTAATACAATTTTTAGAATACGGTAATGCAATTACCTCTTCATGTAGTAGTAGGATGGATAAACCAGATGTGGGCCCAGTTATTGACGAGATCTTTTATAATTTTACCTGTTACTTTTTAAAAGGTAAGAAGAGCGGAGTAAGAAAAACATTTGGAAAGGTGATGTAGAGATGACATTACAGTTATAATACACAGCCTGATAAATGATCCAGAAGCAGCGATATTTCTAATATATTAATACGAGCATATATCCATGCTACTGTATAAACTAGAAGCCCGAGCATGCAGTTATGGTGTTTACCATTGCTCTTCAATAAAATTTACAATAAAATTAATTTATACTATTTACTGCATCATTTTACTCCATTGTCATGTCTCATACGAGTAAACAGTTTGCAAAAAAAAAAATTGATTTACAATATCAAACTGACTTTTTGTTTTTTTCTCTCTTCTCATTTACACGTCTAACATGAAGAATATACATCACTATTGGCAAAGAAGTTTTTACCATCACTGCATACAGTAAATGACAGAAACTTTGAATTAATAGACTGCTCTGTTTCTCTTGGCCAGGATGTAGTACATCCTAATAAGGACATTTCCTAATTCTGTGCTGTGAATCTGACTCTACTAACTCCCTCATTCCTCTCTCCCTCCATTTAGCTCCTGTAAAAGCAAGAGACTCTTTGTTCCTTTTCATTCCTACTTTGATCAGGTAGATCATTGTTATTGAAATTAACATAAAACTTAAAACTATCTGCAATTACTATGTTATTACCATGTGAGAGGGCCCCTGGGATATGGTGACAGGACTCAGCAGAGTGTACAGGTAAGTGGAGGGAGCTGAAAATGGGCTTCTATTGTACTTCACAGATTGCTTCCAAGGAGTGTCACCAGTTTGCCTAAATCTCCAGAACCCAGACTGGTGTTGATATTCAAGGCCATAACAGCTGGCAGATAGGATACTATAGCAAGAATTTGAAGGTTATGTCAACAGTTATTTGAGTATCACTGCAATGGTTCTTGTTGATCCTTCCGTTTTAGAGCATGACTGATGCCAATGCCTGTGATATAACATGGAAGTTCTATGTCCCAGGCAAAAATCCCAACAAAGGACCTGAAATATATTCTGAAAGCAAGAGAGCATTTTAATTACTTGATTTAGCCAACATGAGGGACTGTAGAATAGCCTGCCCCATAGTTCGTACATAAATATCAGAGGGCTGAGCTATCTTCACATGGTTACGTTTATCCATATGTACAAGCTCTAAGAGCCTATAAACATGCAGGTTTAGGTCAGCATATTAATGGAGAAAGATAGAAAGAAAGTGAAAGGAAAAGAAACAATAGAGAAAAATGGAAAATTAGATGGGGAAAAAAGCAGGAATGGCAGGGTAAAACAGAGTCATGTTAAAAGATTGTCAACATTTTCAACATATGAAAAGGGTAGAAGGATGGATAAATGTGATATATGACATTCCAAAGACAACCTTCATATTCTTCATTATTTTTATTTTTTATCAAAGAGTAGATTTTGCTTTTATTCGTGCAAAGGAAAAAAGAAAGTATGAGCAAAGCCAACTCCTGTTCTGACCATGCTTTTGTGAGACTGATGGCTTTGGAAGAGCTGTGGAATAGAGGGACTAGTGGCATCAGTTGGAAGAAGCAAAAGGAATTGTCAAGACAGTGACAGTGAAAAGCAATAAAGTAGTGCTGAAATATGACCAACAAGCTTCATTCATTCACCCTATTGTACAGAGTAAGGGTAAAGGAATGGTCACTTCCTTCAAGGAGTCATTGTCAGAGAAAGACACGAAAGAAATAATTTCAAAAGTGATCAGTTGCATTTTATAAGTCTCCAGCGGCAAAGTACATATAACAAGGGCACAGAACTGCTCAGGGGATCAGGGAAGTACAATGTTATTCAGGTTCTGAACGAAAGGCTGAATCTTCAATATGGCAGCACTCTAAGAACAGGGATGCGTGGTTGAAAACAAAAGACTAAAAATATAATATTTGACAACCAAGATTAAGTGGGAGAAGCAGCGCTAGAGGCAAAGAGTAGGGGATTTTTCTAACTCTTAGAGTTCACCAGAGAATAAACAGCTTGATTCCTCCTTCAAAACATATGAACCATATTCTTACAGTCTTGAAATAATTGAAATTCATAAAAGTACATAAATTACAATTATGGCATAATCAAATAGGTTTAACTTCAGAAATGAGGTGAATCACTGGGCAACTGCAATAAGCTAGCAATTTTGAGACCAGCAGTTTCTCATAAAGGTGTAACTCTAATTTGGATAACAGAACAGAAGCAGAATGGAGACACGGTGCCTCTCTTTGAGTAATTGCTTTTGTTTCTAACGGAGGAGAACTGCATCCTGTTACCCTGAAGTAGCATTACAATATGTGGCAGCCTCTAACTAAATCAGAGAAGAATAGTTAGAGGATATACAACTATTTGATATATTGACTTCTGGAACACTATTGTACCTGAGGAAGCCAATAAATAATATTTTGAAAGGTAAGGATACATATAATTAACTTAACTGAAAAGATAAAATAACCAGTTCACGTAGTGCTATACCTAAACTTTCAAGCTTGCTTCTATAAATATGAAGCAGAGTCTAGTTGTTTATGCAGGTGTCAAAGTTTCCTGAAGGATAGGTTTTAGTTATTAATAAATCATAACAGAGGAGAGGGATATAATGTAATATCTAGGCTAAGAAATTATATAGCCAAAGAAAGAACTCTTACCTGCCTTGAAAAGGAAATAGCTCTGGAGAGCCATATATGGCCAAAGGAATTCACAACTTTCCTTACTCAGCACATAATTTCAGCATTTAACCTTGTATTGCTTGATCTATTCTGGTTGTGTGTGTCTTTTATTTATATCATACCATGAGTTTAGCACGTGTAAGAACTTTATCTTTTCCACTTTGATGTCTAGAACTCACAGTACTTAGTGTCTAGCAGGTCCTCAAGCAATATTATTAACACGTATACCATACTGATGTGTATTTGATCTTACAGGCTTCAGGCAAACCATAACAATCTGTTTTTGTTTTGTTTTCTGTTTTCCTTGCTTCTCAGATTTTTTTCCAATTACCTTCAAGGTTATTAGCTGATTTTCTGTATCGCATGAAGTCTAGGGTTGACACTACATGCATGTTTAAATAGTCTATATGCAAATACTTGTGTATAAATCTCGGGCCAACATGCTGTCATTGGTGAAGTCAATAAACTATGACCTCAAGAAGTGTGAAATCCAAAAGGGACACCTACATAGTTACCTTATGACAATCAAAAACTGGTAGATTTTGAAAGGTGTACATGTGAAATGCCAGGAAGTTATTCCAGGTAATAGCATGTCAACACACAAATGAATTAAAGAATCAAGCGTAGTTTGTGAACAGTGGATTCAGCTTGTGTATACATATAGTCAGTAGACATGTCCAGGGAGGCAGATGGTTCTTATGTTTTTTGAAAGATCATGGCTAGCTGTCCCTTCACTTCTTCAAGTGAAAACAGAAATTTCCCCTTCAGTTGAGGCTTCCCTGGTCACCGACTTAAAATTTCAAATTTCCTTATACCCTTTACATTTTATATTTCCCTTCCTGCTTTAATTTCTTAATGCTTATTACAAGGTAACCTACCATATTCTACTTATCATGTTCACTGTCTTTCTATCCCACTCATAAGGGTGTTAATGCTTTATATTTTGTTAAGCAAATTCAAAGGCTTTGAATAAATATTTATTGAATGAATGAATGGACAGAGATGAGTATAAAAATGAACAGCTGAGTCATCTAGCTGTCTCTTTCCTCTGATAGATGAATTGACAGGCAATCTAAACAAGTCTTTGTCCTTCAAAAATTGTATCAGAAATCTCTCTTGAATATGATACCAGCGTTGTGTGGTCAGCCAGCTCACTTCGAGATGTTTCAATCTAGTTAGGGGTCCTTGCCTCTTCTTATAAAACAAGTGTTTCAATCATCTTTAATTCCCAAGTAGATCTTCCTCATTCTTTACAGCTTTGCCACACTCAGCCTTATTCTCAGACCCAGTCTTATTTCTTAGAATTCCAAATAAAGTAGAGCCATGAAATCCCTTTGTGCCTGCTTTTCTGGGTAGCCTCTTAATCAAGAAGCAGTGAAGGGTTGTTCATCTTTTAAATAACTCTTATGAACGCTATGCACATTTCTACCATTTACTTTTACATTTCTGTGGATCTGGCATGTTTCTATAGTCATTCATAGCAGTTAAATTTAAGATGTTCACACTTACTTTTGTTGAGTAAAGAAAACAAAGAAACATGCTTGGATGCAAAGGAGCAAAATGAACTGTGCCTGTAATTCCAGAGATCAATTACTTATGTCAGTCACAGTCTCTAACTTTGGTATATAATCTTTGATAAATTGTTAGGCCATCCTTTATTAAAACATACTCAAGGTTGTATGGTAAAGTTTTTTTAAAATTATGGGAGAATGAAATTCTTGGTGGTAACACTAAAACAGTTATTTTGATTGCTTGTTTGCTCCAGTAAGAGTCAGGATGGGTTAGTAACTCTAATTATTAGAAGTTAATTTTCTAGTACAAGAGATGGAAAGCAAAGTCCAGTTTAGGAAAATGAGCATTAATATTATCAGTTGTATTGTTTGGGAAAAAAAAAACATTGAGAAAAAGATCATATTTGTTGAAGATCATGAGGTTTGTTTACTGTTATGGGTGTTTGCTTCATTTGCCTAGATAGCTAGCTATCTAAGACTTGTCTCTAGTCAGTTAGAATTGTAGGGAGTGCTCTTTTCAGTCTTTTATCTTCCGCAATATCTTTTTATTTTTTTTTCTTCTTTTTTTGTTGTTCTATAAAAGCCAGCATCTCTTTAGGGACATAATTTATCCCAAGCAAGTTTATATTCAATTTATAATTAATGAATGCATTTTCAAATTTCAGCTGTTATACAGCAAATAACTTTCACAACTCTGGTGGATTCAACGTCGTGTTACTTCCTTTTTCCAAAAGTATTCCGTTGTCATTCGTTGAATATGTCAAATATTCAAATTCCTTAAAGTGTCATGCAAAATCAACTTAATATAGTTTATTTCTAATTTCACTGCACTCAGAAAATATTTATTATTGACTGCACCACAGGAATTGTTACAAATCCTACCCATTTTCTACAACTAATTGAGATCGTACCTGTTTTAAGAATAACTTACTAAACACCATGACCTGTGTTCTGCCCATGCAAAAAAAAGACGATAACAATTTTGTTGGTGCTATTTCACACTGTTCTATGATTTTCTTTTTCTATTTGAAGTATTTATTTATGATATTTATTTAACTATCCACACGTGTTGTATAGCTAGCTTCTTGGTCCTCTCAAACCCTTGCCCTGTATGAAAAGCATTCCACGCCTCCATTTAGCCCTTTGGATCTGTAAGATTACTGGAGCATTGTGTAACTGCTCTTTAAAACCTTCCTAGCTGAAAAATAATGGGTCCTGGACTAGGAGGGAGTCTGAACAATACAAAAAGGGGGATTGAAAATTCTGATACCTAATTTTAGATAGCTAGACATAGGCAAGTGTGAAAACATTGGTTCACATCAGGAGGTGAATTCTGATAAGGAGGGAAAATGGGTGGGGAGGGAAGCTGGAAACATAAAACCTGCATATCCACTTCTGAAATCTGTTGTCATGTTAAAATGGTTTATATATTCCTTTTGCTTTCACATTAAAAATCAGGCCCCAATAAATTATTTTATCTTTTTTGCTTATTGGATTGTACAATAATATCTCTGAGCAGATCAGGGTGGCCAGAATTTAGGAGTTTCTGCTTCCAGTCATATGTCAGGTAGATTTATTTATATTCCCATAATTCTTAGAAAGAGCTGTCACTTAAACTTCTGTGTAAATTTACCTAATTAATCTCATTAATTAAAAAGTGAAAATATATCGACAGGGTCAATGTGTTAAAGACTTAAATGTCAGACCTATTAATGTATTTAAAAATATTTATTGAGCACCTATTATGTGCCAGACACTCTTCAAAGCACTGGTGACACAAAAGAGGGGAAAAAAAAACAACAACTGATTAGACCCTTGTGCCTGACAGGCTGGTATGCTAATGCAAGAGAGACAGAAAATAACACAAAGACAAACTGAAAAAAAATCACTTACTGATAAATACTCTGTCAATAATTAAAATAGGATGTAGGTATGTCAAGTAACAGGGTGGCTCTTTTAGATTGGGTAGCAGAGAAGGTTTTGCTAAAAAGATGACATTTCTGCCAAGATCTAAATAACACAGCCATGTTGGCAAAGATCAGTTGGAAAGGGATCCAGGCAGTGGGGCCAGCTAATGAGCAAATTCGGCATATGTGAAAAACAGAACGAAAGACAGCCTCGTTGGGGAGGAAAGAGCAGTGTGAAGCGAAACGCTTGAGGAAGGTGGAAGTGACTTGTGTATGTCTTTGTAAGTCATGAAGGGAAATTGATTTCCATTTTTGCAACTGGGAATGTAAAAAGTGACATGATACAATTGGTTGGCTGATGTGTGGGGGATGTATACAGTCCTGTATTCAACGAATATTTCTCGACCATCTTTGATGTACCTGACAGTGTCCTAGACTCAAGGGATATATCAGAGAAGAAAATGTACAATGAGACCTGTCCTCTTCGGATTTCCTTCATAATGGGGGGAAGAGGCAGTAGAAAATATGCAGATAAAGAATTACACAGTATGTCAAGGGACAACAAGTGCAAGGGAGAAAGGAAAAAGCATGGCAAGGAGGAGAGAATAAGGAATGCTATGGGGGAGGAAGGATGAGTTCACATTTTAAATAGGAAGTCAGGGCAGGAAAGATTAAACTATATTTGAACAAAGACTTGAGAGTAAAGGGAAGAATTTGAGACTGTCTCAATTTACCCCATTCTTTTTAAAGCTGAGAATAATGTCAACTTTAGTGTTAGTGTTTTTCTTGTTTTCACCTTTTATTACCATGCTTATCTCATGCTCATGGTTTGAAACATGCTTTTTAACTTCTCTACACAATATTCCTACTTTATTTTAACACTGAAAAAATTCTGCATTGAGATGGATTTTAGGGGAGCACCTGGGTGGCTCAGTCAGTTGGGCATCTGACTTAGGCTCAGATCATGACCTCACGGTTCATGAGTTTGAGACTTGTGCTGGGCTCTGTGCTGACAGCTTGGAGCCTGGAACCTGCTTCAGATTCTGTGTCTCCCTCTCTCTGCCTCTCCCCTACTTGTGCTCTGTCTCTCTCCATCTCTCAAAAATGAATAAACATTAAAAAAAAAAAAAGAAATGAATTTTAGGTGATGCTTCAGACAATTTTTTTGGCATTTGTTTAGTTTTCCCATCATCTCTCAATAATATTCTTCAACTCACAGTTACTCAAATGGACATAATTATCAAAATAGCTGGAAATAAAGTCATGACAGTTCATTTTATGTGTCAGATTGCCTAGATCATGGCACCCTGATATTTGGTCAAACACTGTTTTAGCTATTTCTCTAAAGGTATTAAAAAAAAATTAGGATAGTGGCTAAAACAGGCTGAAGAGGATACTGCCACAGAGGGAAGTTGTGGGTTCAGAGATTTCCTGAGAGGAGTCATACAGGTTGGAGGAAAGGTGAGAGACTACTCACACAGAACCAGGATCAGAAGAAAACAAAATAAACACAAATGGTGTACACCTGAAACTAACATCACACCGTATGTTAACTATACTGGAATGAAAATTAACAACTTCATTTAAAAAATGGCTACGAGCCAAAAAATTGTGCTTTCCTGGTAGATTAAACAACCACAAACAAAACTGGATGGGGTATTATCATGAGACAAATTTTTCACATGTTACATTGGTAGGTTCAACTGAGTAAAAAGCCATTATGGCCAGTTTTAGTTAATCAGTATTTAAAAGTAAAACGGTGTTGCTAAAATTTTGTTTTTATCTTAGAAAAGCTGTGTTACAATTAAACCAATGGTGTACTCTCTCAAACAAAGACGTTTTATAAGCCTGGAATTATGACTCACCCCTAACCATCCCTTGCTAGAAATCTTAAGCAAAGAGCAGTCTGGAAAAACACAGACACAACGGACATGCATGTTTGAACCTCAGAAATGCTGAGGGAAGCTGAACAGTAGGACAAGCATTATCAAGTTCTCAGGACAATTTGTCCTATCTAGGTATGTTTCTGATCTAGAAGACTTTTTGAGAAACTCTTAGAGGCAGTAGAGCATTAGCAACTTGGCATCAACTTAACAGAGTCTGACCTGTAGGGACACTGTGCCTGTTAACTAAAGTGTCCTAAAATCCTAGATTAAAACGAAATAGCTCTGGTTTTTAATAATGGTGTCATATCTGGAAAACTATAAAATATCCTAGGAATCCTTGTACTCCAGTTTGTAAATATCTCCTAGACACTGCTTCTCAGATCCAGATGAAACACAAGTATCCTTTCTCAGATCCAGATGAAACTAAAGGACCTAAATTTTAAAGCTAAATGTATGGGCATGGTTTCATGAACCTAAGACTTTCTGTAGAAAAAGTACATCTATTTGCATGCCTGCACAAGTTGTATATTCACATCTTAACTAATTCTTAGTGTCTTACAAAATGTGTACGTCTTAAGTATTGTTTTAATTTTCATGTATTTCTAATGACTATGATGAATTTACAAACATGTTGATAATTTATATGCATTCAGGTTGTAATTGCTAAAATACTTATCAGGATAATCTAGAACTGGATAGATTCATATCTTGTTGGTAAGTTTAGCAGACTTTTCCAACTCTCCCCGGCCCTCAGCCTAAGACTATCTTTCTCTCAATCATTATTCTTTCCTTTTTCTCTTTTCTCCTCTTTCATGCTTCTTGTTGCTACTCTGTTTTGCCTAGAATTGTTTTATTATTGTATGTCACTTCCAATTGAGACTAACTCCTTGAAGACTCTGCTTTTTATGCTTCATGTCAGCCACAATGACCTAACATCGCTTTACATCCATATCTATACAACCTAAGTAGAATTGGAATTGACCATCAGATTCTGTGTATTCAGTTCGTGGGAGCCTGTCACAAATCCCTACAAGTAATGTGGCTTGTATTTCAAGAATTCTGCCAGTCACTAAGCCACAAACGAATCTTCCAGACCCTGCTATTTCTAAAACTGTTTATGAAGAGGCATTGACTATGTCTTGATAATTATACATGATTATAAGCTCTTATTTTGAGATAGAAGTATGTGTAATGCTCTATGAATCATTACTATTCATAATAATAAGAATAGCACTACCATCCAAAGATACAATAGCAATAATAACTTCTGGTTTATTCTTTGCAACTTAAAGTGACTCATTCAATCCTCAGGATAGCTAATAAATACTTGTAAAACATGTGCTAATTTAGTGTATGAATAAAGTCTAGTATATAAATGTTCAATAATCAAGTAACAATGCTGTGTTCACAAGTTAATGAATAATGAGCTACTATGAAAAAACTGACTTCAAACCTAAGTTTTAAAATTAGGTGTAGAGTTTTTTTTTTTTTTTTTTTTTTTTTTTTACTTTCTCTCATGTAAGAAAGGGCAAAACTAAAAATTAGTTTCTATACTGAAGTGCAATCCATTAAAAATTGAATTTTCACACTTTGAAATTGCGGACTTAACTGCTGCTGAAAATGGCATTAATATGATAATGATATGCTAAATGAGAATCTTTCTTTCCTTGTTTCCTCTAACTTACGTGTATATGTATATGATATTCTTTACTTTTCTCTGCATCTTGTCGAGGCAGTAGTCCTAAAACCTTTTAAAGATTCAGTGATCCCGTGATTACTATATTGTTCTAAACACATTGGCAACCTGAGTCAAGACCTCATCTCCCTTACATTCTCTGAGTCTTTGGCAGGGTGAAAGACGAACAAGACATTGTCAAGAAGCTTACTGTGAGGAGGGAGAGAGAGCGATGTAAAACCACTCGGAAACACAGTATACTTGAATTCTTTCCCTCAAAGAGGACCTCATGTATAACTTCCTGGAACACTCTGTAACAGCTCTTCCCTTTCTTCTCGAGATCTTTACACCCGAAACTACTCAGGGGCACTCAATTTCCAGACACGGACTCCTTGTCCTCTGTCTTTGCTCCCCTATGCTTTCCATTCTTTGTTCTTTAAATTGACCCAGCTGCTCTCTTAGAAATGAGTAGACCTCCTTAAGGAAATAAAAGTGTAGAGAAAATTACTGGACAAATACAGACTTGTCTTTGGCAGATGGGATGAAGAAAAAGGCGGGCAATTTTTACATGAATGATATTGCCCTGTCACTCATGAATAACTCCAATATAATGGCCACCAAGAGTGAGAGCTCTGAGGCCTGGAATGCCTGGATTCAAACAGCCGTTTGCCCAATTACTATTTGAATGCCAACACACAAATGTCGTAATATGATTTCTTTACAAATAGACGCATCTATTTGAATATGTATATATAAACACATAGGTTATATGTTATAAATGAATTTAGTATTTGAACAAAATGGGTGAATAAAACATAAATTCAATAAATATAGTGAATATAGTGATATATGCATATATGTATATATCAATATATGTCATATAATAACTAGTATAATGAACCTTACAAGAATATCTAACTCATAGGCTTATTGTACAAGTAGATAAGTAATTATACATTCAATCCCTAGTACATTGTTGATCACATGATAACTGCTCAATAAAAATTTGCTATCATTTTTATTATCATTATTATCCTGGATTAGTTCCTGAATTTATTTTCTAACTGGCTAACAAATAAACTGTTAAAAATCATTCCTTTGCCTGGATAGTCATTTCTTAATGAATTTCATGGCTACCTAATATAACACTTACACTGACAACTTTATTCAAACTAGGCAGCTTTTCAATTAGCTTCTGTTGGCCAAATATGTATGGCTACATTTGATAGGGAAAGTCTGCTATTTCCATGATGAGATGTATAAAATATTACATCTGTAAATTACAAAACCAAAAAATGAATATATTAATTGTTTTTAACCCCAACTACAAAGTAGAGTTAAAAGGGAATTAAAAAAAAATACATTCAACTGGGCCCTATCACCAGATAATTTGCCTCAGTAAGTCAAACCTGGGCACTTGTATTTTTTTCCCTCCATAGATATTGCCAATATACAACCCTGGTTTAAGAAATCCCTGGGTATACATGATGATATCATAGAATCTAAGTTCTGAAAGTGATTTTGTGAGCTATGGAATCCAGATAACTCTGTAACACAGACTCATTCAGCATATGCTCAAGCAACTCTGATACAGCCTACTCTCTAACTATGGCAGTTAGGAAAAAAAAATATTGCTTTTTCACAAGTTGGTCTTGCAAATATTTAACACAATTAACAGTTCTGTTCTGCCTACCAGACTTTTTTTCACAAGGCTAAGCATCCCAAACTCCTTCTAGTTTCTCTTACCCAGGTAGTCCTTTTCCTTTTTCAGTTTGGCCCTCAGGACTGAACACTGAGTAAGGTACGACTGTCATTCTATGTATCCTTTGTCTACTAAATTAGTCCAAGGATATATTACTTTTAAGGTGCCTACAGCCCTATTTTATAATCCATACATTCTGCTGCTAAGTAACATAGCTACTATATTAGTTATCTATCACTGCATATTGAATTACCCTCAAAACTAAGCAGGAAAAACCAACAGCATACACTATAAATGACATTACAAAATGACAAAATACTTATTATATCGTACAGTTTCTGAAGGTCAGGTATCCAGTAGTGGCTAATCTGAATGATTTTACATCAGGGCCTCTCAGGAGGCTGTGGTATGCTTTGGGCTGAAGCAATGATTTCCCCCTGACTATTGGCCAGTGGCTTTAATTCCCTGTTATGTGGGCCTTTCCACAGGGCTGCCAGCACGTGATTCAAGATAGAACCAACACCTAAGACAAAAGCTACAATCCTTTTAAAATTCTCTATTGTATTCATTTGAGGCAAGCCATCAAGTCTAGCCAACACTCAAGAGGAGGAGGATTAAGCCCTACTTTGATGAAAGAATTTGTGCTGATAATTTTAAACCCACCACAGCAATGATCCTGAATTGATACAATTGCTTTTTTGTACACAGCTTAAGTACTTCATTACTCTTTTACATGTATTTTTACAAGGTTATTGAGACCTTTTTTGACTTACATCCGAAGGTATTCCCTTTCCTTAACAAAATCATGTTACTTGCATATTTGATAATCACACATTGTATATATTCATCCAAGCTATAAATGAAGTTCTTGAGACAAATCTAAGCATGACACTATGACATGGTAATAAACCAGCCCTCCCAGATGACAGTAATTCATAGTGCAAGATGCACTATCATTCACAAGCTTATCTCACATAATCACATTATCTTCACCTTCAAAAGAATATCATGTAGCACTCTGTTAAAGCATTGCTCAGATCTACAAAGAATATGTTCACCAGATTTTCCCTCAGCTCTGGTTCAGCAAGATCATAAAAGGAGGGGGGTGGACTCTTTTTCCTTAATAAATGAATCATTGTGTTTTGTCATAAACGCATTTATGGCAATTGATTCTGAAATGCACCTTCATATCTGATCAGTTTCAACTTTCTGGCATCTCTCCCATTTTCCATGACTCCTCAGACACCCTCAAGCTAGTTATGGATTATTTTGCAATTCTCTTTAAAAACTGAAAGAACATCTGAAGGAGAATTGGTCAATTCAAAGACAATGAGTCTAATTTTTAAAGTATTATGTGTTTGCATGTTTTTGGCAGTTTTTGCATAGTCTTTCTTAAATTTACTCTTCCACTTGTAAGAATATTTCTTGTCTCCTAATCATTATCAAGTGATGAGTTATCACGTGGAAGACAAACTAGCACACACTTGAAAAAAGTAAAAATATGGCTGTGTATTATCAGAACATCAAATCAAATAGAATGTCTTATCAGACTTATAATAAGGAAATTTCTTTGCTGAGAAAAACCTATAAAAAACTTCCAGCTTCCAGAAGTAAAGGCTTTCTAGGAGTCTTAGGGGTAAGACAGTCAACACACAATCCAGTCTGATTTGAAAAATCTGTTAGATTCCACTTCTCCTAAGACTCAAGCTCTAATTCCCCAAAGTAAAACCTGAAGTCTAGCTTCCAAGAAAAAGCTTTCTACAAAGATTTTATAAATATATTTTTATTGCAATAAATTCACATCTTCTCACTATCTAGGCATATGTATAACAAATGACATCATTCTATAGGTTGTTTCAAGGCCCTTTTGATGTTTTTCCTCTGAGGGTTCATCTCATAATATTATTTTTATTTTTATAGATCTTGTGTATACTAATATGCGTAGCACCCGACAATCCAAATTTGTTATCTCTCCCTGGGACTAGGTATTCTTTCTAGCTTGGTGCCAGAGTAAAGCTCTAAATCATCCACAGTAATATTCAGCAATCATGTACAAAAGAACACCGACCAAACAAAAAAACCAAGATCACGTGAATCCAATAAAACAAAATGAGAGTTATGCTCTCATCCCCAAAAGTACTGCAAGGCATTCTAAGATAGAAAAGAGAATTCGTATTGTACTCTTGAGGCAGATTTGAGACACCCAGTACAGATACTCAATTTTTCTGATACACTTTAAGAACTGTAATCTTTAGCTTCATTAGTTAAAAATTAGATGATATACAGTAGCAAAAATTGAAAAAGATTTCTTCTTTGATCTAGAGAGTTCATATTACATACATGTCTTTCCTACATACTTTTTTTCAATCTGATTGTCTACAATTCTAACAAATTTGTGTAGAGTTAGTGCTGTTCTTGGACCAGGCACCATGGTTTTGGAAAAATCCCAGACAAGAAACCTGACTGAATAGAAAAATACTTACTATTAAAATTGCCCAGGAAATAGTTTTCACAGAAGAACCTTAATGGATATCATAAAAGGCTAATGATAATGCAACAGTGACTATTCCGATAGAGATGCACTATTTCCTGGGAAGAAAATATATTTGCTAAAATATCCCTTGGAAATTACACTCACAATATCAACCACCTAAAAACAAAAATGAAGAACAAAAACAAAAAACCAGGAAAAGGGGCATTTAACCTGCAAGAAAAACTTTTCTGAGAAAGAGTTTTGAGTTGTCTTTTTTATAATGTATATGAAGTCAAGAATCAAGGAAATGACTAATTTGTTGTTTTTATGTCTGAGAATTCAAATTTGAATACAGTGTTATAGAGAAAGGAAAAGTTTATTCATACAAGAAATTTTCAGTACTGTGTGAATTATGCCTTTCAAGTGCTCACATATAACATCCTATGGTTGTTTATGAATTATTTTCTTTCTCATTTTCTCTTTCTCATCGCAGGTTCTCAAGCACAGAGAAGGTAGTGTTCAGCATTTTGCGCTTATGACTGCGGTTGGCAAATAATAGGTGTCAGTGAACATATTTATCAAGCAAATGAGTGATGAAAATCATCTTACCTACACAAAACAACCAATGTATAAAGAGTACTTATTTAGTGCAGTGGGATAAATTATTGGATATTTTTTATTTCCAACAAATGTATTTTCAATTTATTTTCAGTAGCTGGCTTAAAGGTGCTTTTCATGAAGACACCAAAAGTGCAGAAAATGTGACATGCAGGGGGTGCCTGGGTGGCTCAGTCAGTTAAGAGTCTGACTTTGGCTCAGGTCATGATCTCACAATTCGTGAGTTCGAGCCCTGAATCGGGCACTGTGATGACCCCTCAGAGCCTGGAGCCTGCTTTGGAATCTGTCTCCCTCCCTCTCTCTCTCTCAAAAATGAATAAGTGTTAAAAAAATTTTTTTTTAAATGTGACATGCAGGTAAAAGTGAAGTTGATATTTTGAGAAAATATAGACAAAAGAGATTACAAATGGAAAAAACAGAACGATTTTTCACAAAGAAGCCAATGAATCACCTGAATTTTATGCGGACATTTAGTAAAATCGTATGTTATTAGTAGTCATGTTAATTTGAGATGCTGTTACTTATCAGTTTTGAGGATTCTACATATCCAGGTCACATCCAAAAGACCGTCTGTCCCAAGGGTAACTACTATCAAGGCAGAGAGGAGAGAAATATTTGGGAGAGAGCTTGGAGGTTAGACAAAACATCAACAGAAAACCTTTGTCTTTGTGACCTGGCAAAGATTTTTTTTTTTTTTTTGCTAGATAGGCAGGTCTAAGGTCTAGTACCATATTTTCCTCCCAAATAATATGGAGATGACATCTCTTTCATAAATATAGAAAAGACTTTGATTCCTTCTTGTTTGATAGCCCTATAGAAAGATAGAAAGAGAATTTCATGATACATTCTAAGGCAATGGTTCTCAACGAAGGTTGATTTTGCCCCCTAAAGGGGGATTTGGCAATATTAGGAGACATTTTTTATTATCATAACTGGGGTGATCAAGGTAGAAGCCAAAAATGCTGATAAATATTTTACAATGCACAGGACAGGCCCTTCTCCCAAAAGCAAAGTATCTGGCCCAATATGCCCATAGTGCTAATGTCGAGAAAATATGTTGAAAGGTAAATGTCTAAATATAGCTGATTATGTAAATTACATAGCACCTAACAGCTATTATTATTAATATAAACCTACAAACAATAATTTAAATAATATTAATAATTTATAATAATAATATTATATATAATTGTATAATTATTATAAATAATAAATAAATATTTATTAATATAATTATTTAATTACTATATGAACATATATAATTATTACAAATAAATATAAATAAATAATAAGTATTATAAATAAATATACAATTATTATACATAATATATAATAAATATATAATTTATGTAATAAATTATAAATATATATATATAAATATTTATAAATAAATAAATATATAGTTATATTTAGTTATTATAAATTATATAATTTATATATAAATAAATTATTTATAAATAAATATATAATTACTATACATAATTATGTATAATACATGTATTATTACATGTATGCATACATACATGTATGTATTATACATAATTATGTATAATTATATATTTATAATAATAAATTAAATAATATCTGCATATAGAATATAGCTGCTTCCCTAATCTAAGTGGTTTGAATCAAACTAGTTAAATCAATTGCTCTGTGGAGACATGGCTTTAAAGGTGGTGTCACTATACCTAGAGCTGCATACATGTTAAACTGTCATCCTGCCAGTGTCTTCTTTTGAAAATAAAACAAAAATCTGTTTTTGGTTCTCTGCCAGCAATATAATCTTGATTAAACTAGCAGCTTTTTTTTTCTCTTCAAAATAAGACTGAATGTTTCTAAGCAGTCGAGAATGAATCACCTTAGAGATTAGTCATGAAAAAAAATACATATTATAAGCTCTTTAAAGAGTAGTGTTAAATATATAGCAACGTGCAGTTCCACCCACCTTGTTGTTAGTAAAGATAGAAAGACGTTTAAAAAGCATGAGGTAATAAACACCACCTGCTTTTAAAGTACATGGATCCTGACATTTGCATTTCTGTTTGTATTTAAAGTCTGATATTCACATCGAATTATGTTGGTATCTGAAAACAGATTCACTTTTAATGTAATGTAGCAGCAGCAAAAATGTGAATAAATTGGATATTACCTATATATTTTCATACACCTCACAATGACAGAATTATGGCTGATTTTTAAACATTAAATTTTCAATAGCTAATAAATATTTTAATGTAATAAATTAGCAAGCACCAACTTTTAAAAAGCTTACTGTAGACAGGAAACTCAGATCATTATGAATGATGATTTATAAAATAAAAATTAATTATAATATGTACTTTTAATTTGCTTTCTTCACTTGAAAAATGCCATGAATATTTGCCCCTCCCTTACTCTCTCTCTACCTCTCACACCCACCACATACACATAAGGATGCAGTGCTGCATGGTTTCATTCCACTAATGGATATAATAATTTATTGAACTAGTCCCTATTATTGGACATTTTTGTTGTTTCCAATATTTTTTCCCAGATATAAAGCTTCAAATAACACCTGTCTCTCTGTGTATCTATCTACCTATCTATAAAATCTTTATGCTTTTTTTTTCTTTTATATGTTTTCTTGAAAATTTCTTTAGGATAAATTCCTAAAAGTACACAGCTGAATCAAAGGAAAATGTTTTTAAAGATTTCTGGAAGACAGTGCCAAATCGCCCTCCTGAAATGTTAACTTCCTGAATGTTTTTAAATTTCTATGTTTAATCTGTGAGAGAACCCACTTTTCCTTATCATCATCAAGATACATATGATTTTCATATTTCAGCTAACAGATCATATGATGTTATTATCATATATTTAGAATCTCTCAACTCGCGCGCCTGGGTGGCTCAGTCCATTAAGTGTCCCAACTCTTGATTTTGGCTCAGGTCACAATTTCCCAGTTCAGGGGGTATCTGGCTCTGTGCTGACAGTGTGGAGCCTACTTGAGAATTTCTTTCTTTCTCTCTCTTCCCCTCCTGAGCAAGCTCTCTCTCTCTCACTCTCTCCCTCCCCCTCAAAATAAATACCCTTTAAAGAACAGAAAAGAATCTCGGACTCTAAATACACTTAAAGTTTTTTACTCAAATGAAGAATAAAATTATGTGTGTATCTCCCACTATATGCTTAAATTCAATGAAAGAAAGAACTATGGCTTTCAAAGGACATGACCTTGACAACTCTATCAACCTTCAGGTTTCTCTGCTTTTTTTAAGTAATGCTTTCTTTTGTCTCATTCACCTGTTTTGCCTAAAGGTCTTAAGTGACAGTGTTCACACTTATCAATGGACAGATGCACTACATATAAAATAAAATATCTAAAGACATGGTTCTATTTTCCAATGAAGATGATTAATAAATAAAAATAAAAGGACACTATTTTCTGATATCAAAATTATGCCTTTCATTTGGAAGGAGGTGAAATGCAACTGGCATTTATCTGAATAGATAGCCAATGAAAAGTAAAAGAAGAATTTATAAAAAATATATATAAAGGCCAGAAAAAACAAGACTAAGTACACATTTCTATTGATAAATTCAAATATACTCCACATTAAAAGAAGACTGCACAGGGCCGCCTGAGTGGCTCAGTTAGCTGAGCATCTGACTTCAGCTCAGGTCATGATTTCACAGTTTGATTCGTGAGTTCAAGTCCCGCATCTGGCTCACTGCTGCCAGTGCAGAGCCTGCTTAGGATCCTCTATCCCCCCCTCTCTTCCCCTCCCCCACTGACTGTCTCTGTCTCTGTCTCTGTCTCTCTCTCTGTCTCTCAAATAAATGAACATTAAAACAAAGAAGACTGCCTATATATATATATACATATATATATATATATTTTATACAAATGAAACTTTTCATTTCTTCATTGTTTCACATGTAGCAACCATAAAGAAGTCATGTTTATGGATGCTAAGATTTTTCAGCAGTCTGAATTCTTAATTTTCCTAAATCCCACTAATTTAATAATATCTTAATCCTCCACGGGGCTAATTTACTGAATAGACTACAGCATTTTTATTGTTGAGCAGTTGTTCCAACATTGTTTCAAATACACAACAATCTTCTAACACAGGTTGCCAAGCTTTTCTCATTTTATCCATCTCAGTAGATTTCTGCAATTTTAACAAATCTCTAAGAATATTAAGTACTCATTGTTTTCAGTAAGACTGTGGAGCTATATCTGTATCATTTTAACCAGACATAATCATAATCATCACATTTATACTCTGCTTTACAATTAATAACGTGATTTCCTATACTTTAATTCACTGAATCGCCAAAATAGCCATGGGAGGCAAGTTTCTTGCTCTATTACATTTTTTCTTACACAGAGAAAGTAAGGCTAAAGAGGTGAAATTAGTTATCCAAATCCACATAGTCATTAGGTTCAGCATCATACATGATTTCCTGCTTAAATAAATCTCATTCCATCCACTTCTGTGTATTTGTAAAAAAACAAAAACAAAAACAAAAACAAAAAACGCCCAATATTAAACTGTCACCATTTCTAGTTTACGTAACTAATTATATGTGTGAAATAAACTATTACAATTGTTTTTAGTGTTTTAACATGAGAATTAGCCCAATCATTTTTTCCTGCCATGATTTTTCCTTCTAACATTATCTATAAAGCTGGAATAATTGGGGATGGCATAAACCATCTAATACGTTCAGCAGTCTTGTCATATTCATTTGACATGAAATTGATCTAGTGAGTTGATGATCACTCCATTCCCAGAGTCACTGTGAATAGAGAATCCATTGTTTCATGGTTGAATATGATTAATGGCATCAATGTGACTCATTGTTTCATCAATATGATGTAAACAATGAGTTGATTCAGTCAATTGAACAAACAAACAAAAAGTGTCAACCTATTTTTTTTTATCAACTAAACCAAGCAACATGTTGACTGCACTATTAACTTTTCAAACAATTGCTCAAAATCATGTTGGACATCCCTTAATTTGAGCTTTTCTTATTTGAAACACCCTTTGTACACATCTGATATAAAGACATTTTTAGTATGTGAATTGTAGTACAAAATATTTTATTTATATAAGACTCTAAAACTTATTTTTAATAATTTTGCATCTTATATATTTCATATTTCTAGTGGCATTTCTTAATCTCAACTTAATATCCTTGTGCACAAAACTAATATGTAATGTGTATAAGGAAGGTGGGTGAGAGAGATACATACATTACTTATATTTGAGGTAGAATATAGATCAGATGCCTATAACATACACTATAAAATATAATTATTTTAAAAGTAAGTATAGTTTATTAATCACAAAATATTTTTAGGAAAAAAAGAGGAGTCACTGTTTTTGCTAGGGTGCTTCTGACCACCTGTTAGGTGTTAGGTGTTTCTGAGACTGTGGGCAGTCTCTGAGGGCAAGGAGCTTGAAAAGAGAACATATACACACAAATGTCTATCACTGAAGAGAAACAGATTGTATACTGAAACCGATCACAGCTTCTTACAAGTATTCCATCTGGAAACACACGTCTGGGTTCTATTTTCTCACCCCCTTCACTTACCTGAGGAATGCAAGATGGCTCAGGTGAATGAAATTGACAAAGAAGATAAAGTGCTATTGCAAACAAGGAACTCTAATCCGGGAAAGGGTCAAGATGGTATCAAGGACAGGACTATTTTTATCATATAAAAAGCACTCCAATATACATTGAAAGTAACCGGCCATTTTACATGTATTGCCATCTATTTATCTGCGTTATCAATATACCTGACTTACACTCATCTCTCTAATGCATTCATTTCCAACTTTATTGCTTTAAGTTACCAGTGTTATCCAGCAAGTCTGATGCTCTATGTGATAAACTTTCTTTTCTGCAGAAAGGTCAAATAATGGCTCACTGGACGTTATCCACCAGCTTACCCCAGTGGCACTAGATTACATTTTCTTTTGAACTGTTTACAGGAAAGAGTTGCACTAATGTGAACTATATCTTACATATTCTTTAATTGTTTTGCTGTAGACTTCCCTGTTCCTGGAGGAACTGCTAAAAGAGATTTATTAAAAAGGCAACCAAAATGAGGGAGAAATGTGGGAAATGATGCAAATTTCCCACAAAGGTAAATACATGTTATCTCAAACACCTCATTTTACTACTAGACTATGCCTCTGAAGTCATCTCCATTTTATTGAAAAGTAGCAACTTAACCCTTATATTATTTTGACATTGTTTAAATATACCCAGCTCTGTCCAGAAAGTTCCTATGTTATTTTCTTTTTTTTTTTTTTTAACGTTTATTTATTTTTGAGACAGAGAGAGACAGAGCATGAATGGGGGAGGGTCACAGAGAGAGGGAGACACAGAATCTGAAACAGGCTCCAGGCTCTGAGCTGTCAGCACAGAGTCGGACGCGGGGCTTGAACCCACGGAGAGTGAGATCATGACCTGAGCCAAAGTCGGACGCTTAACTGACCGAGCCACCCAGGCGCCCCCCTATGTTATTTTCAACATATCCTTTAGGTACTAAAAGAACTGGTTTTAACATTTAAACCAATTACTCAAAATACCTATTTGTCTTAGTGTCTCTGACAGAACGTGTTATTGGCAAACGCTACCTACTGTATAACTCACATTGCTTCACAGTGAGTACAAAGAGATGCTAAAAAGTGAATAATCCATCTTAAACGTTTTTGTATTGCCCTGTTTACTGGAAAACTTGTCTATAGTGAAGAATATCATGTAATCTGTTGAAATTGTACCCAATCAATGGTAATTCCATTACACAGCTGACAACCACGCATAGAATCAACAGTCTTGGTAACATCTATGATTGCATTTTTGTGAGTGCGTGCTAATATTTCTACAAATAGTTCAGAATCATCCAAAATATTTGTCTCTCTAATTTAGAAAAGCTAATTTTGTGCAGCGGCAAAATAGAAATCATTGAAGTTTCTTTGAGAAATGATTATATTGTGCTGGAAACCTAAAGCAACACTATAGTTTTTTTTTTTTTTTTCTTTCTTAAGTAAAATAAATTATAAGAAGTACAAAGACAATAAAGAATGTAAGGGGTACTTGCCAAAATAGAATTTTCAAGAAACAATACACATAGGTATTACAATGATAATGATCATTATGTATAAGCTTGTAGTTTTACACTAAAATGCGAGTTGCACAAAGCTGAAAAGTAGACAGGGACAGATTCACAGTAGCTCTGTCCCATACCTCCCAATGCAATATCTTCTGTCTGCTTCCTTCCCACTGTCACTCATCATCTGCATGCAGACCTGGAATTCTCTGGTGAGATTCTGAAACCCCACACATAACAAGCAAGGCTAACTTTACATGTAATTTCTGCTTTCTTTGTAGAACCATGCATCACTTTAGATCTGAAATTCTAATCCAAATTTTACTCTGATTCATATGACTAGAATCATGGTATTAGTTTGAAAGACAAAGAGGAAGAATGCTAAATTAAAAAAAAATGCAGCAGGGGATTCAGAAAAGCCTTTTCATAAAATTATTATTCAGGGATAACTGATTTGTTCAAGATGTCTCAACAGAAAACTAAAATGAAATGCCCATGAAATGCTAAATTACAGGAATAAATAAAGGAAATGCTGGCTAAATAAAGGAAATTTCAGTGAGATGTACCTGATAAGATATATATTTTTATATATCTAAAATTAGAATGCGTGTGATGACCTCATGCAAATAGCATAATGTGAAAACAATATAAATATTTAGAATAACTCTTGATATAGTTTGTTGGTCTCAGAAATGTTTTCCTAGAAAAAGAAAATGTGAATTTTCCTCAGATTTTTTTTTCTTTTTTTTTGATAGAGGCAGAGAGAGAGAGAGAGAGAAACCTAAGGAGGCTGCACACCCAGGGCAGAGCCTGATATGGGGCTCAGTCTCATGCCTAATGAGATCATGACCTGAACCAAAAGCAAGAATTCAATGCTTAACTGACTGAGACACCCAGTTATCCCATTGGATGATTCTTTTAAATGTATGTCAAAGACTGGAGAATTAAATATTATATTTCAATGTACTGCTATGATACATCTTGAAGAAAATATATCGATCATTTTAGTTTATTTGGAAAAAGACGAGGTTAAGCTTCACAATGATTTCTAATATTATCAGTACATTGATCTTTATCCTGCCATAACTTTTTAAAAAGAATGTACTTTTATTTAAAAAGCATAACTTTCTTAGCTTACTTTGGTCAATAAAGTAAGGTCTTTAGACAGGTGCTTCAATGTAACACCATGAGAAATCAGAAAAAAAAAGTGGCATTTTTTATATTTTAAAGATCATTCTATAAGAATTTGAGCAATGTGATGGATAGTTTTGCTTTTCAGCATATATAGTGAGATAAATATTTCTCCAATAATTCAAAAAAGTTCATCCCTGAGAGTACTACCTGATTTTACTTCTTTTCAAATTTCCTCTAGTGTTAAAATACACCAAAATATTAACAGTGAAAATGCATTATTATACATCAAAACCTATAGAACGTACAACACAAGAGTGAGTGCTCATTGAAACTATGGAATGCAGTTAATAATAGTCAATCAGTATTAATAAATCATAAAAAATAAACTACACTAGGGCGCCTGGGTGGCTCAGTCGGTTGAGCATCCGACTTCGGCTCAGGTCATGATCTCGCGGTCCGCGGGTTCGAGCCCCGCATAGGGCTCTGGGCTGACGGCTCAGAGCCTGGAGCCTGCTTCCAATTCTGTGTCTCCCTCTCTCTCTGCCCCTCCCCCGTTCATGCTGTGTCTCTCTCTGTCTCAAAAATAAATAAACGTTAAAAAAAAAATTAAAAAAAAAAATAAAAAAATAAACTACACTAATGCAAAATATTAATAGTAGTGGAAATTGTAGGCAATGGGAGAGGAGGCATATGGGAACTCTCTGTCCTTACCAAACTTTTATTTAAACCTAAAACCTCTCCCAAACCAAAATCTGTTATTTAAAAACATACAATATTACATTTTGAGAAAATAATATACCTTGAATATTATTTTCCCTATACGTTGCTATATAATATTTTTACAAATCTGTGTTACCACTAATTTTTTACTTATTTTTGTGTTTTTTTCACAAGAGCAAAAAACATTAATTTTGAGTTACTAAAACCTCTTAGTTTTAAATGGACTATAAAATTTTAACATAAAAAGTTATGGTCTGATTAAACTTTAAAAGTATTTTGAAAAATTAGGAAGATATTCTCAAAAAAGTTGAATATTTCTTTTTTAAAAGGGCATTTCTTCAAATACATGCCCAGATGCTAATATATAGTTTCCACATTGCTATGCAGAGACACACACGGTGTCAAGAGAATTGGTGCTTATGTTTACAGAATGTTTGAAACTATTTGAGCAAACTAGTGAATGAAAGTGGGAAGTCAACGCAATCATCATAGACACTATCTGTGTACAGATGTGTGTTGGGTATTGCTTCAGATCTTCTCATACGTGCTATGGCTCCTGGTTTCTTCCTTGGGGGTCTGATCCTGCAGCCCAGACTGACTTGCTTGGGTCTGATTACTTCCTGATATCTGAAGTGTTCTTAAACAGCAAGCGTTTTGCCTTGGTAGGAATGCAGTAACTGCATTTCTGCTGCTACTGTTATTACTTTTTCCATTTCTCCTCCTAATTCTATTTGGTTTATCTATGAAATGCAGGGATTATTGAATTCAGCAACCCTATCATGCAGCTACACAGAAACTAGTTCTCTAGACTAGAGATATGCAAACTTGGTTGACCATCAAAGTTCAACAGTTTTGAAGAAATATAGATTCTTATATCCTATCCAAGAGAAAATGAATTATTTCTGGAGGTGGTACCCAAAACGTCTATTTTAATAAATATCTATATAAGATTGAAATTAGAAACCATTGCTTGAAAATGTAATCAGTCGCAGTATGAGATGTGTGCTTGTGTGTGTAATGTGTGTGTGCGTGTGAGATTACTACCCTAAAGCTCTATCTAATTAAGCAAGTGTTCTATGTTCTATCATTATTTCTTCTCTCCTAATATACATATTTTCAGAGCAAATAATTGCTGTCTTAGTCAGCCGACCTAGGCTTCGTTCATTTTGCTGTTGCAGAGTACAGTTCATTATTAATTTTTGTTATTGCTACCTGGCCAAATACACATTACAGTGAGAGTACAAAGCATTCCTTTAGGCCATGTCTTCAATCTCTATAGAGCCCAGAAGACAAGCAGAGAGGGTCAACTTGAATGGTCTTAGAGAGGTCTTTCGACTCCACTCATCCTCTCAAACTCCCTATTAGCTATTAACTTATTTTCAGATATTTTATGCATAAATATTGATATTTTCTTAGGCGACTTATTCTTCCTCTCTTCTCCAACAAATCCCCTCTGCCCATAATTGTTTTCTCTAACTTAAATCATTAATGACTAATAGTAAAGTAAAAAAGAACAAAAAAGATGAAAAGCAATATTTTTACAAGTTCAAGGACAGAGACATGAAATAATGTATTATGGACTCCCTCTTTTGGCACCCAGAGCACCAATCTAACTCTTTCCCAATGAGCCCAGACACAATCTTATTTTGGGTCACAATCCTACAAAGATTGTCATAAAAGTTGAAATCATCTTGCCATTCATCATCAATCTCACAGAAAAATCAAAGCAGGTCCAATTGAGAAAAACATTAGAAAAAAAATTTAGGAGATTATATTATCGTTGATTGACAACAGTATGTGCAAAGTATTGAGCTATTTGTTCACAAGCATTATCAAATCTTTCACATATGTGTGAGAGCCAGGTAAGTTCTCTAGCACAGAAAACATAAGAAGCTGGTTTTACCTGGACATTTAATGTACATCATGCCACATTAAATATATACTGATTTTTATGTTTCAAATAAGTTTTGGTGTTGATAAATTAACTTTTAGTTTTTTGTTTGTCCAGCAAATGACACAATGTTTAAAATATTTTTTGCAGTGACTAACTTATCAAATTTTTATAGAGTCTAAATGGACTGAATAGTCATTGAGTTGAAACAACCCAACACATTTGCTTACATAGTTTTTAAGAAAAGACATGCGCATTCCCATTAACATTTATGAAATCTATTCAAGAAATGTATCAGCCCACCTGATGAAGATCTTAATTTTTTTCTTAAAATGCTTCAGTACTTTCCAATTAACAATCATATAATAATGGTGGCTTCCACATTTAAGAAGAATATTCAATAATAAGCAGAAACTAAGCACCAAAGGGAAAAGAGAAAGAAAAAGAAAAAGCAAGTGCAGCAATCCAATACGTAATGGGCCACAAAACACATAGGTGCAATGCATAATGGCCATGGTGTCAGCAGCTCCAAACCCTCTATTCTGATGAATAGAAAAAGCCAATCACACACTGTTTCCCAAAGCGATCCCAAGCATCGTACACGAAGCAATAGCTGTAAAATGGAGTCCCAACAGACTTATTCAAACATGCAAATTAACAGCATTGAAAAGCAATGTACAGTAATCAGGTCCCATTTAGTATTGTAACATCAGCTGGGACACAATAGCTGTCTGTGTATCTTGTAGACAGTTTGTATTGGTAATAGCCACCACATGAGTAATTAAGCACTTTAAACAAGTCAACCATTTAAGCTGTCCTACAAGTTAGGAGTGAAAAGCAAAGCTGGAACAAAGAGCAATAACAAGGAGCCATTAGCCTTGATAACACTGGTCCACCCAAAAGCATATGTTCCCCCAAATGAGAGCAGATTGTAGGTCTCACCTGCATTTCAGATGTTGCTTCATTAGCGTTCTACACATTTAAATAACTTAGATCCTAAATATATTTTTATGTAACTAAAAATACTAATCATGGTAATCTTTTTCTAATTCATTTTATATTTTCAAAATATTTTAATACATCTTTAATAACTACTTAAAACTAGTCATCTAGTTAATACTTCCAGGCTTGGCCCATTTTTCTAACTGCATAATTAACTGTAAGATTTGTAAATTCATGCACCCTGGCATTTTGTACTCACTTGTGATAGGGCCAACGTTTTGGACTTCTGTGCTTCCCAGCATAACCATACACGTAAGCTTCCGCGAATCAGGCTTAATCTGTTTCAATTTATGGAGGATGTTACTGGGATAGACCAGTGGAGATGATATTTTTATTCAATTTGCCAGATACTACAAAAGATCACATTTAAAGTGTCTGTAGTAGTCAGGTGCTCTTTCCAAGGGAGGAGATTTTTCCAGATTCTCTAATTTATCCCTGATGTTAAATTACATACTCTTGATTGCAATGGAGCTAAACAAAGAACACTTGTTTCACACTATTTGAAGATTATTATTCTATTTATCCTCAGCCTTCACTCCTCAAGACTAAATGATTTAAATCCCTTTAGTCTTTCTACATAAGTGTGCTTTAAAGTGGTTCATCATTTTTGTGTCTGTCCTCTGAACCCTTTCTAATTTATTCATATCTTGCAGTTGCATTGGTATTTTAGTATGGCCTTTGCCCCACAGCACTCCTGCCAGGTCACCATGGTCAGTGTTCTCTCTAATTTTTTCCAGCCATGTATACACTGGGTGACAAGGGAGCTGCTGGGAGGCTTGGGTCAGGTCAGGGAGTCAGTGGGGTTACTGACTCACCTGGATCTGATCACTGGGACAAGAACGTGGACCAATAGAACCTCCTGAGGCTTCAGACCTGGCATGAATGATGTATGAGACTTTCTTAGAGTCACTTCTGAGTTACCCCCAAGGGAGTGAAACTTCACCAACTGCTATATAGATGTTCAATTTAAAGAATATAGTGACCCATAGGACTTCACAGATGTCAACCATCACAAAAATTCTTTCACTTATCCTTAACCTCACTATTAAACATTCAGCCTCCCGCTAAGCAGCCAGAAATTTAGCTTTGAAGATTTTGTTTGTAATACATAACAGTTGGGGACTTTTCGGGTGCCTTTGTAGGGAAACAAGAAAATGCTCATTAATTTTAATTCTTCTAATACCCTCTTCAGCTGTTTGATGAGTCAGGCTCAAAGTAATGACTCATTTTTACATTATTTCACTCAACTGCCTTGAACTTCAAGATCCACAATCTTCTCCCTGTCATATGTAGCCCAAAGCAGTTGAACAAATGATATTAAAACAAAGTCTGGTCTTTATCTGACTATAGATAGCCTAATGTTATCATAATCAGGCAAGAAAAGGAATAGTGGTGAGCTTATTAAAACATATGTTTTAATAGAGGTAAGCTTATTAAAACAGATGAGTTGTAGGGGAAATTGAGGGCAAGATATAGAGTGCCTACAGAAGAAACAGAAAGATTCCAAAGATAAACAAGACAAGACAGCAGGCAAGAAGTAATCTTTGCCTAATTAAGCTTTGGGAGTTGAGGGGAAGTACTCATACAGAATATAAGTTTTAGGAAAATAATGGCACAGAGAAGCAATAGGGTAGATGTGTGGATTGAAGTATATAAATTGACTGAAAATCAGACTGAATATTATTGCATGAAACACAAGAGATATTGTGCCACTAACCAAAAATATTAAGAAGCAAGATGTTCAAACTAATTAAGAATATTATCTACTGTGTCTTTAACATTTCAATGGAATCAACTGGAAATTTTCTGAAGTTTTTCCCTTCATCTGAGATGGAAAAAATTCACTCTTCCTGCATTTGCTACCTGGGACATGGCCAACAAGTTCCCAGGCAACGAATTTAGAATTTTTTGTAACAATCCAATGAAACTGCATGCTGTTGCTAACTTGTAAACATTCATATAGCTGGAGAAAGGCTCACGAATTCCCTTTTATAATATCAGCTAAAATATGATGTGTATTTATTTCTTCCATCTAGACCCCATATGTTCAATATCATCATATTAGCTGAGAATATGATGAATGTAATGGAAAAAGAAAGAAGTAGAATTATATACAAAATGATCCAATAACAAGGGATTGTGTCAGGGTCAGAGATAGTTCCCATCTCTGGGAAATAAAAGTCAAAACAATTGTATAATAGCAACTCTAAAGACCTTGCTCAGCATTAGATTAAAACTTGCCATCCCACTTGACTCATTTTATAAGATAATTAAATTAGACTCTAAACAATTGATCGAAACATTTTTTTGTGTGAGAAGAACTGCATGTTCTCTTTTGTTTCCAATTATTTTTAATGCATAATTTTATTTTTCTACATTATATCTAATTTCATTATGAACATAAAAACCTAATCATACCTGTATCTTTCTACTAATGGGGGGAAGGAAATTTTAGAATGAGAGTTTTTTTTTTTTTTAAACAAAGCAATTTCTATTTTCTTACCCAATACAGGACATCTTAATTAGAGTAGATGGTAACATTATTTTTATACTGAAAACTGTGCTAAAAGCTATCATCCTTATTAGTCCACAAAGATTACGGGGCAGCATGTTAGTTCCTAATAAAACCAAAATGATTTGAGAAAATTAAAGCAAAATGTCAATGCACCTCATGCTAATCTACATTCTACACTAAAAACATTAAAATTTTAATGACGAATAAATTGACATATTTATATAGTTTCTTCATGTTGGCACCCATTTTTTCCTTAAGATTTATCTTACTTATATCTTTGAGTCCTTTAAACATACTACAATAGAACTTTACTAGCGTTCATGAGAGAAGTAATTTATTTGACTGTGACTCTTTGACTAAAATATGCAGAATAGCAACTTTTATTTTTCAAAGTAAGTGTTATGAGATCAAAGTAAACTAATAGTCTCCAATATGGAAAAAAAAAATAGTTTCCCTTGAAAAGGATAGAGAGGTGTTAGTCTGAAGTTCTGGCCCAGATGAATTACTCTTTAGTTAATCTGAGATTCAAGCAAACTACTCATTGGGGGATTTCAGCTAAACTGGGACCAAAATAACATTTAAAATTCAATATAATTTATCTGCTGAAAAAAGTATTATGGCCACATGAATCAGTTTCACCTGATACTCAACATTTAAATATTTTACCCATTCATTAGATGATTGTTTTAAAAATATGTTCAGAGATTTGAAAAAGGATTCAGCCCATAAAGTGTTCTGAAGTTCTAACTCCTTTTCTGGAACGTAGGAGTCTTCACGTTCTCACTACTGCCTGTTCCCAGTCTCATTTACTCCATTTTTAGTACCAATTCAGTTCTGATCATGCATGTTCTCTGCATGTATTGGAATGTCTCACAACATTTCTTTATAGATGCTTTTGTACATGTTGTTCTACCTGGTTGAAACACATTTCTTCCTCCCTTATTCACTTAGCAGGTATCAGTCATATTGCCCAAATGTCATCTTCTTTCATTATCCTTCCTAGAGTATTAGGTCTCTTGTAAGCTTATCATAGTATCTTCTATAGACCATTTAACAGTGTTTTTTATTATTATTATTATTATTATTATTATTATTATTATTATTTCCTCACTTGAGGGGCATTCTTGAAGATCAGAGGCCTTATATGTCTCCTTGATTCTATAGAAAATAACATATTGATTTGTTGAAGAAATAAATGAATAATTAAAGCTATATTCCTTTACTTTCACAAAGGATCAAAGGACAAAATAAGTTGAAAGCATATTGTGAAATACAGTAAAATATTTTCATTATAATTAATATATTTATACTCAGGGCAGTTATTTGAAATCATCTTGCTAGTTGGCTAAGAAATAATTTTGAGAGCCTGTTGTCTGAACAAACTATTGCCTGCTTTTTACCACAGCCCATAGCATGCATGGGATTATCAGATATCCCACTAGAATAATGAAGGCTACACAACATTTCAAACTTTGAATGAAGCTGAGATATCTCAGGAATATGAAATGGAGATGTTGAGTTAAGACCTATTCATTGGTAGGGGGGAATAAGAGCATATTCATTTTAAATTCTGAATACCATAGTAGGACACATAGACATATATAATTAAAGTGCAAAGTTATACAGAGACAACTATGTTACTTATAAAATTTAATATACACAGATATGCTCTTATTTAAGGGAATCATGATTCCTACAATTATCTTTCATCCATGTTGGAATAAAAAAACAATCAGAGAAGTCAAACTGACAGATACTACATTTTCTAGTAAACTAATGCAATGAACACTCACACTGGACATCTAAAGTAGCTATGAGAATAAACAATATGTAAGTGGAAGGGATTTAATGAATATAGGAAACATAGACCAGTCATGAAACTTCCCTAGTGAAAATCTTTATGGCAACTGCACTCACTCACTTTCCAAACACTGCCATCAATGTAGATTTATGTTTTCTCTGGGGTTTTGTATGCAAACAGCATTTTTTTTTTCTTATTGAATTTCTTATTAAAATTATTTTCTTGTATATTTTCTTATATTTTCTCCTGCTTTATCATCTACTCCCCTCTGTGTAACCTATCATCTTCCAGATTACCTCATTAAAAATCTGTAGTGACATTTTATACCTTTCTTTTCTATATGCTTATGTAACCTTACAAAAAGAAATAGGCAGATAGCCTCACAAAGACATGAAATAATGATTTTTGGTTATTTGCTGATTACATATTCACAGCAAACACATCCATAAAAATCCCAGCTAGGCATGGCTAGATGTGTTTTATTTGTTTCTGGTTAGTAAACATCCTTTCATCAATATTTGTTGACATATCCTGCCTTCCTTGGAATAGCTCTTGTGCAAAATCCCATCCACATTCACATTACTTTTCACTCTATTCCAATTTCTTAATCTTAATCTTTCCTCCCAGAAATAGAAGTTTCAAGAAAGAAAAAGTGAGTAACCCTTTCTACCCACTGCAAGTTCACCTAATTTAATTGTTGATATGAAATACATAAATGTACCTAGAGGTGTACATTTTCATTGGATGATAATTAGATGAGTGTCAAAATTAATCTTCATACGAAACTCAAGCAGAAGACAAATATCATCAGCATAAAATGAACTCAGAGACCAAAGGATAAATTTGGTGTTACACAAAAGATAACAACTATTAATATTCTGTTATTAACATTGTAGTAGTTGATAACTTTTAAACATTCTAATATAATGGAGATACAATCAATTTTTAGATCAATTAACTATTGGATTGACTCTGTCTTTCCTATACTGAATATTTGCAATGCTAAATAGATGCATTCTTTCACAGGAGGTCAGTTGTGAAACACATTACGTTTTTGGTTCGTTCAACCCAGACAGAATACAGCTCATGGATATATTATCATAAAGCGGTAAAATGTCCCTTCTCTTTCATAGCATCTGATTTAAGGAAAGGTTATTTTCTTTAATGGTAGTAATACTCACATAGCAATTCCCACATTGACAAAATTATATGATCCAATTAACATTCTAGCTTCGACAAGAATCACATGTCCTTCCCAAAGTTATTGAGCTAATGTGTTCATTCCCAATATTTGTATAAACTGTCAGCCTGTTTTTATATTTTCAATTTCTTTTGAGTTCATTACTAACATTTTGGTCCATAGAATCATCTGTGACTGAAGTCACAATTAATTACTGCAACATTTTACTGCTTTAATAATAAATATATCTAGACTTCAATTGAATGACAAAATTTCAATATATAACGTAGACTAGGAGGGTTTTTTTTTTTTTTACTGTAACCCAAATCTATATTTGAAATGGATATTCAGATATTACAGTAAGTTTGAACAATGGCAGGCTTTGTTTTCATCACTGGCATCATAATGCTAGGATAGATGAGGTGGAGTCTTACCCTAATATCTCTCTCTGTCGCTGATCCCACACAGGGTCAGTCAAGTAGGGGGTCAAAGGCTGAGATCAAGGGCGCCTGGATGGCTCAGTCAGTTGAGTGTCCGACTTCAGCTCAGGTCACGATCTCACGATCCGTGAGTTCGAGCCCCGCGTCGGGCTCTGGGCTGATGGCCCAGAGCCTGGACCCTGCTTCCGATTCTGTGTCTCCCTCTCTCTCTGCTCCTCCCCCGTTCATGCTCTGTCTGTCTCTCTCTGTCTCAAAAATAAATAAACGTTAAAAAAAATTAAAAAAAAGGCTGAGATCAAAGTTAAAGAATTATAGTTGCTCATCAGTATCTCTAATGTACCTATTGCACCAGTATCTTCATCCCTAGACAATGAAAACGAAAAAAAAAAAAACAAAAACAAAAACAAAAAAACATTCCTCCCATTCAGGCTTTGCTTTGAAGGAAACAGCAGAAGTCATGCAACTGCCCCTACCCTACTGTTTTCTATTCACCCAAATATATTTCCTCATTTTCATTCTTTATCTATTACTTTAATTTCTAGTAAAAAGGAATCTCTACCTTTTTACTTATTAAAAGTGTTCCAAAAGCCATTTTCTCTTGTGTGTGCGTGTGTGTATAAATCTTGTTTCTTCTACATTTTGTAGTATTACATTTATCCTTTCTGTCAAATCATTTTATTTCTTTCTAAATAAAAATATAACCTCAAATCACTCCTATAGCCTAAATGACATGTTTTGAATTTAATACTCTCAATTCACCACTCCTCATCTGTTGCCTTTGTCAAACTTTTTGCTAAAAATAGTTTTCATATGCTATCTCCAGTTCATTACCTATTTATTTCTTAGTAGCTTGAAATTAGCTCTCCTCTCTGAAACATAGCTCCTGTTTAAAACAATATCCCCCGACACAAAAAATACAAGTACGTATTTATAATTTTTAATAAATGTATATATGTGATTATTATCATACTGACACCTTTGGTTCAATATTTTGATATTTTTTCTCTTTAGCTTGCTTTTCCCATAATTTATGTTGCTATTCACTCCATATATTAATCTCAATTATTTCTCCGTGGTCCTATAATATTCTCTCTCCCCCTCTCTTTCTGTCTCCCTCTCTCTCACACATGTACATATTCACATGAACACATATAACTAAACATATCTACACACATATTTAATGTTTTATTTAGGGACTGCTTCCTTTAAAAACCATTATAACATCCATGCACTTCAAGATCTTTCTTTTCTCGGGCAAAATATCCACATGTAAATTTCCCTACGTATATAACTCACTTCTGTTAATGTCAGTGTAGTACACTACATTTTACATATACCCTGATTCATTAACCACTCTGCTGTGGATGGGGGTTCACATGATTTCCCTTTTTATTTTCCTGCCACTATCAATTGTGCTGCAATAAACATCTTTGTACATATACCCTTAGGTTTTAGTGTTTTTATTCTGAGTGATATCAAAGTATTTAGCAATTCTTTTGGTGTGAGCCACACCCATAGAAATAGACTCTAAAGATAAAGACCTTACTGTTGTGAAACAACTTCATAAAAATCTATGGAATAGATTTGCATGAATAGGATTCCTGGGTCAGAGGGTAGGTGTATTTGCAACTCTGTTAAATGTTTCCAAATTGGTTTCCATAAAGGCTACAATCATTCATACTTCTTCCAAGAATCAAATATAGTACTGTTTTCTCAACATATCCACTCTCAGAGAATGATATAGTTATTCCTAAACATTTGAGTCAGGTATGTACTGTGTCATTAGATTGTTACTTTAATTTGCGTTCTCATTGTAACTAATGTGCTTGAACATTTTTTTTTTCCTCTCTCCCTTCTGCCGCACCCCCCTTATTGCGTCTTTTCTCTGTCCTTTTCTGTCTTCTGTTTTTGACAATCTGAACTTGTTTTTCTGAAAATGACTTTTTCATGGTTTCCCCATTATGGTATTAGATTGCTTGATTTATCCCCTTCTTATCATATCAAAAAAGTTTTGAGTAATACCAGTATTATTCTGTGCCTTCAAGCAGTTTTTCCACATCAATTAGGCAGCTATTGTCTCTCTTTAGTATACTTTGACATACAATTTATAAAAATGTTAGAATTGATTCATTTTAAAATTTGTTTTATAACTTTTCAATTCCCTACTATATTATTCTGCTTTGGCTGCTCTAACAAAATGCTATAGATTGGGTGTTTTAAACAACAGCATTTATTTTTCCCAGTTCTGCAGGCTGGCAAGTATAAGGTCAAGATGCTGGCAGATTCAGGTACTGGTGAAAGCACTCTTCCTGGCTTGAAGATGCCCATCTTCTCACTGTATCCATATGGCAGTCCGTAGCATTCTGCTCCCGATCTCCCCAAATTTGTGCCTTCTCAAATGCAAAGTACACTCATACCATCCCAAATCCCCAAAAGTCTTAACTCCTTCTAACATCAACTCTAAAGTCTAAATTCCAAAGTCTCATCTTAACATTTAAATCAGAAACAAGTGAAACTGAAGGTATGACTCATCCTGAGGCAAAACTCTCTAGCTGTGAACCTGTAAAACCAGACAAGTTATGTACTTCCAAAGCACAATGATGGGACAGACATAGGGTAGACATTCCCACTCCAGAAGAGAGAAATTAAAAGAGAGAGAGAAAAAAAAAAAAGTGATGGGGCTGAAGCAAGTCCAAAAACAAGCAAGGTAAATATCTTTAGTTTTTGAGTCTTGAGAACAATCCTCTTTGGTTTGATGCTTTGCCTTCCTAACTTAGTGAAATGTCAGTCCCACCTTTTCTGGGCAGTGGCCATGCCCCCGCAGCTCTCCCCCCTTAGCCTCTTCACACCCTGAAGATTCCTGGACAACCCCACCCTTAAGGATTGGGGACTGCTGCTTCCCGGTTGATTGAAAGCAAGGTGATGCCTCCCATTTGAAACCAAGGAGGCAGTTCTGATGATCTCTGGATTACCTTTCCAGGGCATTCTTCCTCTGTCTTGACGAATAGTGTACATTTACAGCCAAATGGTTCTATGGTTTGATCCTGGGGGATCTAATAAGTCTGACAGCCTTCTTTCATTTTGTCTAGTGTCCATCTCCTCCACTTAAAACCAGCAGTGTTTCTGCTGGTGTGGCTGATTAGGTCCATGATTTGCACACATATGAATCCCCTTATCAAATGATTATTTAGCCACATACTTAGCATCTCTTCTAAGAACACTTTATGGTTTTCACAATGTGGATAGTCTGAGAATTCCCCAAACCTTTAAGTTCTACTTCCTTTTTTAATTAATTTCTTCAATTCATTTCTTTTTTCTCATGCTTTGCTATAAGCAGTCAGGAGGAACCAAGCTGCTCCTTCAATGCTTTGCTTAGAAGCCTCCTCAGTTACATATCCAATTTCATCACTAGCAATTTCTACCTCCCACAAAACACCAGAGGAGCAAAACAATTCAGACAAGTTTGCAAACACTTTATAACAAAGATCTCTATTTTCTAATAACAAGTTTTCATTTCCATCTGAGACCTCACCAAAATGACCTTTCCATCCACATTTCTACAAACAACATTTTGCAAAATTATCTCGTATCCATGCGTACTTCAAAACATTCTATTATTTACTGTGGCAATTTCTACTGGTGTCGTTTGTGTTTCTAGGTATATGATCATGATATCTACAATTAAAATCCAAAACAAGTCATTTCATGTCTTCTTTTCCAATGTTTCTACTAAGTCTTTCATTTACTTACCTCATTAAATTTGATTCTGTTTGAAATCAAACTGGAACCTGACTTATATCAAATAAAATTCTAACACTTTCATTGTGACTCCATTAAAATTTCATTAAAGTAAAGTGACAAAAATGTTTATCTCTGCCCAGCTTTGTATATTTAACTTACATGGCATTAGTGATTTTTCTAATTATAATAATGCTTACTGTATTTTTCTTTAAATAGGGTTAATAATATTTAAGGAGTTTCCTTCTCACCTTTTCTTGCATCTGGAAACCACCTGGGGTAACCTGGAGTCTACTAACCAGAAGTATCTTCAAAGAATGAGGTTTAGAAGCAGCTAAAATGAGCAATGGCTTACAATAAAGCTCTAGCTTATATTATTGTAATAATATAGTATATAATACATATAACACACAAAATTTGTGTTAATCAACTATTTATGTTATTGGTAAGGCTTCTGGTCAATAGTAGGCTATTAGTAAAATTTGGGGGAACTCAAAAGTTATACACAAGTTTGTGACTGGCAGGGAGTCAGTGCTCCTAACTCCCACGTTAATTCAAGGGCCAACTGTACATATGTATCATATCTCCTTTATCCATTCACCTATCGATTGACACTTAGGTTGTTTCCATATATTGGTATTGTAAATAAAGTTGTATTGAACAACAGCAACAAAAATGAGTAATGGCTTCTTATAGGGGGACTGATCTTAAAAAGCTGATGGGGCTCAGTTTTTTTAACCGTGGCAGAAGAGATCCACAATACAATCTCATAATTTCATAGATGCTTAGAGTCAGTGACAGTGTAGTTTTTAGTTTGAAAGACCTCTCAGTAGTTGACATGTTACCTGGTTATGTATCTTTGCACTCTGGCTCCTATCTTTTGTAGAGATGTACTAACTGCTTGGTATTCTTAAACAAATTTATTTCTTATTCAAAACAGCCAGAAGGGGTTTTGTAGGCTCATAGCTCACAATTCTGTGCCATAATGAGAAATGGGTGCAAAGGACCCTGCAAGAAATGGGAATTTGGGATTGATTTTGTCAACTGGTTTGGACTGAAGGCAGTAAGGATATGGTTTATACTTACTATGACCTAGTGAGTGTGTCCACCCAAAATGTGTATGTTAAAATCTTAATGCCCACTGTGGTGATATTAGAAGGTGAGGCCTTTGGGGGTGATTAGGTCATGAGGGTGGAGCCCTCCTAAATAGGATTACTGCCTTCATAAGGAGGCCCTGGAGAAATATCTACACGCTTCTGCCCTGTGAGGTTACAACAAGGGCGCAGAAGTAGGCCTTTACTAGAATATGCCGGCACTCTGATCTCAGACTTCCAGCTTCCAAAACTGTGAGAAATGAATTTCTGTTGTTCATAAGACACCCAGTCTGAAGTATTTTGTTAATGCAGCCCAAAATGATTGAGACAATACTGGAATATGGGAAATTGGTAGTCCTTGACTACAATGGCTACTCAGGGAATTTTCACTTTGCTTATTGAAACCAAGGATTAATGGCTGCTAGCAAAGACCACTGTGAAGGCTACAAGAAATATACATGGACAACTGGGTTGGATCAGATGCTTTAGATAGTACTGAGGCATTTAAAAAACATGTTAAGTTAAGACACAGATTTGTAGTTTCAGCGAACTCAGACTTCCTTAAAATAATATGTTCATATGATTTAATTTAGAGATATTATAACTAAAAATCACATTCATGGTAGGAACCTTTGGCTTGCTGATTTGCAGCACTTGAATTCAGAATTTTATGAGGTCTTTATGTGAAAATTAGGATTTTTGGGTAGGAAACGGAATCATAAGATTGCGGTGTGGAAAATGAGAAAATGTAGGTGACTCAAAGGATTCCCTAATCTTTTGGGCCTCCTATCATACCCTACCTCCCAAAGCTGCTTTGTCTTCTTTAAATCCCTGTAATGACTTTCCGTAAGGTGATCTTCTTCCAAGGAAAAGTAAGTTCTCATACACCATCTTCCCTAGTACTCATTTCCTTTAGATCCTGGAAGCCAATTACACAATCAAACCCAGAACAAGAATTATATATCAAATAGAATTGTAAGGATTTCTTTCTTTAATATCTGCCTTGAATTTGGAAATATACATAGGAATGAATGCAATTAGAGCAGGACCAGGGAGAGAAAAACAACTGTAGATTGTTCTAAATTTTCCAGTATGTTTTCACTCAAGTCTTTGGATTCAATGAAGGATCTTGAGTGGCTGTGAATTGTTCTAATTCCTGCTGACCTTCATAACCGGCATAAATCATCAATGGTGTTCTCAATTAAACAAAGTTGAAATACTCAGAACTTTGTGTTATAATGTAAAGAAGGACTTTAAACACTTAGAAATATTTAAGTGGATTATTTTTGTATAAACTGTTTACTCATTCCTTATTCATGAGCTTGAAAATGCCTGTGGGGCTATCTCTTCACCAGGACCTGGGACATACAGTCATGAGAACAGCACCCACGATCTTGAAAGGTTCTAAATGATGGTCCTCTGAGGGCCAGGGATACAAGTAGGAAGGCCACCACCTGAGCCTAGTTTTCTCATTATAATGTGGATATTGAAATCTTGGGGAAACAGAGGCCAGAAGCAATACTTAATTGCCAGAAGAAATAAGAATGCTACTAATGGAATAGGTACCATGGTTAAGGACAAAACCAAAATATTTAATCCTTAGGGATGGTTGGCAGTCACTGATCAATGTACAATACCCAGTACAGAAACAGATGGGCAGGCCATTAAGATCCTACATGAGCTATATTAAAAAATAAATAAATGGGGCAGTTGGGTGGCTCAGTCCGTTAAGTGTCTGACTTCGATTCAGGTCATGATCTCACTGTTCGTGGGTTTGAGCCCAACATCAGGCTCTATGCTTATGGCGCGGAGCCTAGAGCCTGCTTTGAATTCTGTGTCTCCCCTGCTCTCTGTGCCTCCGCTGCTCATGCTCTGTCTCTGTCTCAAAAAATAAACATTAAAAATAAATAAATAAGGCAAGGTCACATAACTAGAGTTCCAAAATGACTACCATGCAAAACCAGTTTCCCTCACCAAGATGCTAATTCCACTCTGTTTCACCTCTCCCTCCCACTTGCCCCCAGTGAGATGGAATCTTAAAACAGTTTCACTTTTTCAGCATCTTTTCCTTCTCTTCCCCAAACAAATCTGAGATTTTGCTGATATGGTTTATTACTTTCAGTTATAGAACATTATAGAATTTCCCTTCTAATATTTTATTCCCATGTCAAGAGAACTTAGTTCACATTTATACCACATATTCTCAGGTTAGGATAATCAATTTAAAGTCTCTCTCTCCTACTAAACTTCTTGTCACCTTATAGCTTTTAATTTTTGAGACAAGAGTTAAAATTTACTTCAAGGGAGCACTTGGGATTGGAATGATAAGTATTTAGGTGTCTTTCAAATGATATGTTTGAAAAATTGGTGACTTCTCTAAGCCAACAACTTAGTTATTAAGTTAGAAAAATAAATTATAAAAAATTTTAAGATTTAAATTTATTATAAAAATATGTTATCAATACCCCTCACACCCCTTTCTAAGAAGGATTAATTCTGTAAGTTATGACTATTTCAGAGTTCCCACTGAGGGAATAAGGATTCCAATCAGAGCTGTTAGAAGTCACAGGAGAGAGGGAAGACTGGACAGAGGAAAAAGTAGTGAGGGTTTTGTATGTATGTGTGAAATACTACCAATTCTTGAGTTTCAACCCCTCACCCCTCAAAAACAAAGATAAACAGAAATGATTCTGTGTTATTTATGGAAAATAACAAGCAGACTGGCTCTGTATGTGTTAGTAATGTAGTGCTCACAGATGAGGGCTCATTTTGCATTTGGGGTGTGAATGTATCTCTCTACAAATATGATTGTGTACTGGTAAAACACTGTAATTATTTTTTATTGATATCTGTTCAATGATTTAGGCTCTTTGCCTTCCAGTAAGTCAATTTTCAAATTTTAGTGATATGAAACACATCATCACTAAAATAATTACTTACCAAATATTGGAATTTATTTTTAAGTACTCATTTTTATCATAGAGATAATCCTAAATAGATGGTTTCCACCATTTCAGGGTCTTGTAGAAAATTAAAAGTGTTAAAAAAAAAACTAAAAAAATTATTGAACAAAAGTATGCATGTAGTCTACATAAGGCTGGCTGACTTACCTATTCAGGACCTGACCAAAGTAATGTTGTGATTCATCATTATTTATTTAGTTATTTAAGAGAGAGAGAGAGCGAGCGAGATGGGGAGAGGGACAGAGGGAGACAGGGAGGGAGGGGGGAGAGAAAGAGAGAAAGAAAGAGAGAGAGAGAGAGAGAGAGAGAGAGAGAGAGAGAGAGAGAGAATATCTTAAGCAGACTCCATGCTCAGCCCAGAGCCAGATGTGGGGTTGGATCCCATGACCAGGGGATCATGACCTGAGTTGAAATCAAGAGTAGGACACTCAAACAACTGAGCCACCCAGGTGACCATCATCATTCTTTAAAAACAGTTTTTGTGTGTGGTCAATTTCCTGTCATACTATAAGTGCTGGGATTGGCTGCACAGTCATAGACTAAAATTTGTTGGGAGAATTTGAATGGTGTCTTGTGGACAGAAACACACCGAGACAGGTGTGGGACTCTACGTTAAAAAAAATCTAAATGGGAAAGGTAGGCTTGAGCAACCTGTAACAACAGATTGAAGAGAAAGAGCTAGAACAGCAGCTATCCACGCTTCTAGGTATGCTGTATCTTCCTGTGAGATGGTTCAACAGGTAGCTGTGTAGATCTGAATGAGTCACGAGTTGCCCAGATTTCTGGTTAAACATTAATTTGGGGGTGTGCCTGTGAGGGTGTTTCCAGAAAACACCAGCATTTGAATTGGTGGCCTGAGCAAAGGAGTCCACCCTATTGTAGGTGGGTATCACTCTGAAGTGATTCTCTGAAGGCCTGAAGAGAACTAAAAGGTGGAGGAAGGTTGAATTCTCTCTTCCTGCCAGACTGGCTTATTATCTAAAACATTGTTCTTCACCTGACTTTGGGCTGGGACTTATACCCCTGGTGCTCCTGGTTCTCAGGATTTTTGATTTGGACTGAAATCTACACCACTAGCTTTCCTGGGTCTCTATATTGTATACAGCAGATCTTGGGACTTCTCAGCCTCTATAGTCATATGAGCCAATTCTTTAAAACCAATCCATTTCTCTCTCTCTCTCTCTCTCTCTCTCTCTCCCTCTCTCTCTCTCTCTTCTCTGTCTCCCCCAACCCCTCTCCTATTAATTCTATGTTCCTGGAACATTCTGACTAATCCAAGTGATCTTGGGCAGACGCCCAGTGAGTCTGGGTAGAATGTTGGTTAGAACAGAAGCAAGAGGCAGATAGTCCACTTTTGCTCCAAGGAAAGATATAGAGTGTGTTCCTCAGGATTGGAGGAAAAGGAAATCTCCAAAAAGCCCACAGAATTGCCATATCAAATGAAAAATGGGTGAGCTGGTGATCATTTAATAAACTAGAGTACCATTCAAAAAGGATCTAATCATCCCTTGCCCCAACCACAGGGAATATAGAAGCTATCTATGATGGGAAGACAGACTAGCTTCCTTTTTGTACTGCTACCCTGCAGAATATTGTATTGGGCCCTTTTCGGGAATGGGAAATACTTTATATCAGATAAGAAGGTGAAACTTTGAAATTAGTTCAGACTAGGCTTTCTCAACCTGCATCTGAGAGTTTCATACCAAAAAGTGTACTGAAAAGCCATGGAGGTACATGATATACTATCCAGAAACAAGTCTGAACACAGCATTATAGAAAGTTAACTGTTTGAATTCTATTGAATCCTACCCATTCATAGAAGTTCAACAGTGATTTTTCCCCCATTTCCTTTCAAAATACTTAGTAGGGAAATATTCACAAATGCAGGAATATGTTTTAATGATCTGTGGGGTCTGAGAAACACAGCTCTGGAGGCCAGGTGTATAAGGGAAAAATGACGCAGGGGCAGAATGGCATAAAGTTGTGGTAGTAGGAATCTTCAAAGTTATAGTCATTTTTAGAGCTCTCTGATTTTGTCCTGCCATCAGGGTAAATAAATTGGAATTTCCTATTTGTGTGTTTCCACTTAGGGGTAAGATTTTTAATAATAACATATTTCCTCCAACTGTATCAAAAGATTTAATGGTGATAGAAAAAGGGTGCTACGGGTGGAATTAGAAGAAAGTTAAAAGTCAGTGCTTTTTTTGTCTAAATGTTATGCCTTTCTGTGCAGCCATCTTTGAATTATCAAGAGGATAATTCAATCTCTGAATATAATATGAAAATTAATATGTTCATAAATGTGAGGAATTTTTAGGAGAATCCTCATATGAAACAGGGATTTTATTGATGAAATTTAGAAAGGAGTTAAACATGGACATACAGATATAGATACAGATACACACATGTAAGTGTGCAGTCCTGTGGTGGTGTGTACAATTATAATTTATGTACATAAAATTTAATAACTATTCAAACTTCAAAGTAGTTCTTTACAGGAGTGAAGACTGGTATTCCATTATTTTCCTTTTCTATATTCTTTTGCTTTTGCTTTAGAAAATGCAATAAAATTTTGCTGGGAATCATTGAAAAGTATTTCTAAAGGAATTGAGAGACAACAAAATATAATACAAATGTATATATAGATTTAGAAATTTCTGAAAGTAACATCAATAAATGCATAGTGTTAATTTTCCATTATTACAATGTGTTAAGCATTAAATATTTTAAGCTTTAACTTTAAAAGGTAAAATTCAACTTCAAATATTGAGTGAGAATTGTTTAATTGCATCATTTGGTACATTTTCCTCTATTTGAGTTTTTTTCTTTAATTTCCTGAGGAATTCTGTAAAGAAATTACCTATGATTGAATATATCTATAGGTTAGTATTGGGTAAATAAATATGTTAAGTAAACACTAAAACTCTCAAAGAATATCTATTTAACTAATCCTATCTAAACTGCTTAATTACTTATGAAAGCAGTGGTTAATTAGTGGTTCTCTAACCTGACTGCACATTAAAATTATTTGGGTTTTATTTATTTATTTATTTATTTACTTATTTATTTATTTATAAATGGTTTATTTATTTATTTTGAGAGAGAGAGAGAGGGAGAAGAGAGAGAATCTCAAGCAGGCTCTGCTCTGTCAGTGTGGAGTCTGATGCAGGGCTCAAACCCATCAACAGTGAAATCATGACCTGAGCCAAAATCAAGAGTTGGTTACTTAACCAACTGAGCCACCCAGGGGTCCCTGGGTACTTTTTAAAGATACAGATGTCCAGAACCTATCTTCATGTAAGTGGTCTGGGATGGGACAAAGGAAATAAGTATGTTCAAAGCTCTCTAGGTGTTCCTGACCCATGATCACTAAGTAAAAGTAAATCTGTAAGCTTTGCAGTTACTATTACTAATAGTTCTTGTTCTCTAGAATTCTCTCTTCTGCATTAAAGAACCCCCCTATAGCCTCTTATTAGGGAATAACTAATTAATTTGTTTTTCTTATGGATTTATCCCTCAAAAAAGGTTTCCAGCATACTTGCAAAAGTCGATTCATGAATATTAGAATGGAGAAAAACTGTGTTACATTAAACGTTCTGATTTAGTTAATATGGAATATGAAGAAGAGATTTTGAAATAAAGTGTTGGAATATACAATAAAACTGACCTAAGATAAAAAGTATTCAAGATGGGGTATCTGGGTGGCTCAGTCCTTTAAGCATCTGACTTTGGCTCAGGTCATGATCTCACCATTCGTGAGTTTGAGCCCCGTGTTGGGCTCTGTGCTGACAGCTCAGAGCCTGGAGCTTGCTTCGGATTCTGTGTCTCCCTCTCTGCCCCGCCCCTGCTCACACGCTACCTCTCTCTCTCTTTCTCAAAAAATAAGTAAACATTAAAAACAGCTTAAAAAAAAAAAAAAGAAAAAGAAAAAGTATTCAAGATGAATTACCTGAGGTAAGTAAATGAAAGTGGCACTAATGAAGGAAGATATGAATGAAAAGAAAAAATAGGGTTCAGAAAGAGGAACTCCTTCCAAATACATTTGGGCCCATATCTCAAATCCTGCTTTGTAAAATGTCTTTTAGCTTTGCATTAAGAGTATGTGGGCCCCTGTTTTTCCTTAGTGTGAAGGCTAGGTCCTTCTTTTCTTGTACACTGTCCTTAATAGGAATCTCATTCCAAAATCCAATCAGAATGAATGAACATATAAATAGCATCCACATGGTTTTTTTGTGCTGTGTCTTTTACTTACATAATTTTAGCTAGCTCTAATCCATTTTAAGCCAAAAGTGGCTTGTTGGTAATTTAGAGGAAATCATTTGAAAATTACCAAAAAACAAAAAAAGGCATGCTTTCAGTTTAAAGATTTTAGGAGTCATAAGAATGATGGAGTGAGGAAGACTAGAACATCATGTATGTGTGTGAGGCTGTTATTCCTTGTAAGTAAAAAAATGCCAAGTACATGGGCAAATTGACTGTAGTATGGTTAAGCTCTGACCTGAATTGGGCCTGATAGCCTTGCTAAAGATTTAAATTGAACATACAGTGAGAAAAATAAGAAATTTCCTGGGTCAGGTAATGGCTGAGGGCATTGGAAGAGACTAAATGAGTGCAAGTTCAACAAATTACTTCCTGAATAAAAGATGCCATATCTGGTAAATGCCTTCCCTGACAGGACAGAAGAAATAGTTTCAACTACCACATAAAGGCTAAGATAGAGATACTAACATAGGATGCAGAAGTTCTCAAGTTAATAAAGTATGGTTTTACTTTATTTCTAAGTATTTCTAAGTATTTTCAACGATATCTAGGGTTCAAAGCTTATCTCTTCTTAAAAAGTAAGTTTGGTAGAGGAGGCTGGGTGGCTCAGTTGGTTAAGCGTCTGACTACAGCTTAGGTCATGATCTATGGTTTGTGAGTTCAAGCCTCACATCAGGCTCTGTGCTGACAGCTCGGAGCCTGCTTCAGAGCTCGCAGCCTGCTTTGGAGCCTAGAGCCTGCTTCGGAGCCTGGAGCCTACTTTGGGTTCTATGTCTCCCTGTCTCTCTCTCTCTCTCTGCCCCTTCCCTGCTCACACACTCTCTCTCTCCAAAATGAATAAACTTCAAAGAAATTTTAAAAGAAAGGAAGTTTGGTAAATTTGTCCTCATTAAGGAAAAAAACTATATCTGATAAAATTCCCATGAACATAGTCCACAAGAAAATAATAAACCGGAGGAAAAATAAACTTAAAATGTACTGACAGTTGAAGAGTTGTTTTCATATATAAAGTATCCACAAAAATCAGTAAGTAATAGACACCAATAAGAGATTCATAGAAAAGTCCTCACTTTGGCAGCACACGTACTAAATTGAAACCACATAAAGATTAGACGGTCCCTGCTTAAGGATGATACACAAAGTCCTGAAGCATTCCATATTTAAAAAAAAAGATAGATTCATAGAAGAAAGTGTGTAAATAGCAACATGGAAACAGCAAGAGTTCAATAAATGACTAATAAACAAAGAAATGCCAAATAAAATGACATTTAATATATTTTTAAATAAAATTGAAAGATTCTTGATTCTCCGAGTTGTATGGTAGAAAAAAATGCATAGATGTAATAATAAAACATTTACATATAGTTTTAAATGGTAGTTTGTGCCATACAGAGAAAGACAGATACCATATGTTTTCACTCTTATGTGGATCCTGAGAAACTTCACAGAAACCCATGGGGGAGGGGAAGGAAAAAAAAAAAGAGGTTAGAGTGGGAGAGAGCCAAAGCATAAGAGACTCTTAAAAACTGAGAACAAACTGAGGGTTGATGGGGGGGTGGGAGGGAGAGGAGGGTGGGTGATGGGTATTGAAGAGGGCATCTTTTGGGATGAGCACCGGGTGTTGTATGGAAACTAATTTGACAATAAATTTCATATATTAAAAAAATAAAATAAAATAAATGGTAGTTTCTATTTTTCAATTTAATTAATTTATTTTATTATTAATTAATTATTATTATTATTTTGAGAGAGAGAGAGAGAGAGAGAGCTTGTGCACAAGCAGGGGAGGGAAAGATAGAGACAGAATCCCAAGCAGGGTTCATGCTAAGTTCAGAGCCCGAAGCAGAGCTTCATCTCACGACCGAGAGATCATGACCTGAGTCAAAATTAAGAGTCAGACGTTTAACTGACAGAGTCACTTAGGTGCTCCAAATTATGACATTTTTAATTCGACTAAAAATTTTTACTTTTATCTACTCTTAGTTTTCACAATTATGTCTGTCTTAGAACAATTCATATCAAAGACTCCTCTCACTATCAGTTATTCATCTGTATTTTCTCACAGTATTTTTGTGCACATATGTTTCACATCAAGATTAAGATGTCTTAATTCTCCTGCCCCTCTCAGATAAACAAACTCTTTCACATGTGAATTCAGGAATGAATAATCATCTCATGTAGAGGTATTTGTCAAAATACCTGACAAAAACAGTGAGCTCCGGCCAAGAATAAAGAAATCAGTTGATAGGTGTCAATGGATTCTGACAACAGCATGTAGCTAAGATACAGTTCACCCCTGAACCTCTACTATACATATACAGTATATGCATGTGTGTGTGTATACATATACATATATATACACACATATATACATATACATATATATACCTACATATATACATATACATATATATACCTATCTCTATACATATATACATATATATATTATATATATATGTGTGTATATATATACCCATCTCTCTCTATTTCTATCTCTATCTCTATCTCCTATGTGTAAGTGGGGCTTGACATGCCATAGTTGATGATGTGAGTGACAGATGTGAGAACATAATCGGTCCTCATTCAAAATCATGAGCATAAGCTTGAAATACACACTTTAGAAGGCTCAGTTAATTTGCTAATGACTAACTCCACTTAATTGTTTGAACATAGTGAAGAAGAAAATTTGTGGTACGTAGACCAGAGGGGAAGTCTAAGATAAAGTGTTTTTAATCACACACCGTGAAAAGCTGTTAAATTCATGAAAAAAGTTTAATCCTGATGTGTCCAACTTTAAGAAATATGGAAGCTACCTGATTCTAATAGCTTCACTAGAATTAGTTTGGGTTGGGGCGCCTGGGTGTCGCAGTCGGTTAAGCGTCCGACTTCAGCCAGGTCACGATCTCGCGGTCCGTGAGTTCGAGCCCCGCGTCGGGCTCTGGGCTGATGGCTCAGAGCCTGGAGCCTGTTTCCGATTCTGTGTCTCCCTCTCTCTCTGCCCCTCCCCCGTTCATGCTCTGTCTCTCTCTGTCCCAAAAATAAATAAATGTTGAAAAAAAAAGAATTAGTTTGGGTTAATATTAAGAAGTGGGTAGGGGCATCGGGTGGCTCAGTCAGTTAAGCGTCCAACTTCAGCTCAAGTCACGATCTCCCAGTGCATGAGTTCAGGCCTCCTGTTAGGCTCTGTGCTGACAGCTCAGAGCCTAGAGCCTGCTTCTGACTCTGTGTCTCCCTCTTTCTCTAACCCTCCCCTGCTTGTGCGCTCTCTCTCTCTCTCTCTCTCTCTCTCTCTCTCTCTCAAAATAAATAAATAAACTTAATAATTTTTAGTATATGTGCTGCCGAAGCGAGCACTAAACTTAATAATTTTAAAAAGGAGTAGGTAGAATTTTTTTCTTTGGCTATCTTCTCTCCACAACCTTGTCTTTTTCTTACTTCTCACAAGCACTCATATCCCATAGGACAACAATATGATAAATTCATCCATACACTCTGAGATATTAAGTTCACCCTGTGGTGTTTACTTTTCAGAAAGGATCATATTAGAAAAAAATATATGGATTAATTTTAATATATATAAATGATTTTCCAACTGTGGTATTTAGATACCTTAGGCTAGATAAAAATAATAAATAAATAGATACATGCATACATACACACATACTATTCGAAAAAAGAATATATTATCTCTCTTGATGCTGGTCTAGCTCCAACCCTGGTAAGCCTCTTGTTTTCCAACTTAGTAAATGGCCATCATCACCCTTCCTATTGTGTAGCTAAATATCTCAAAGTTGCCCTTGCCCTCTTTTATGTTGAATCAAACTCAAGGCTGTACTGATTTTTATCTCCCAAATATGTCTCACATAATTTCACGTCCACCCATCTCCAGGCACTCCACCTTTGTCCAGGCTATGTATTTTCCCCTGGATTCACTGAATAAACAAGTTCAGATTATTTGCAAGAGCAAATGGGCATTTTCAGTACTACTGAAGATAATGTTTTGGAAAAAAGCATATTGAAGTAACAAGCACTTCAAGACTAGTAACACAAGGATTTGCCCAGTCTCCTTGGATGTGTGAAACCTTCAGCACAAGGGTCCTTTTTAAGATATCAAAGGGGAGAAATATTTCAGGCAATAATTTGATAAATCTAATAAAATTGTGCTTTTTATTTTGTGTCCACCTAATTAAAGCATCAACTAATCTTAGCAGAGAAGGTTTTTTAATCTAATTAAGTTTGTCAAAAGCCTTCTAAGAGAATTTATGATCCACAAAATATTAGTCTAGTAGCATGCAATCTGGCAGCACTTCTAATTGTTTTGCAAAGATCTTTTCACCCAAGTGATTAAAATGATGCACTGCCCCCATCCCTATATCCAGGTGTAATAATCTCTGAAAATTTCATGGATTAATCATGTTTTCAGTTAGATCAAAACTCCCAAGAATTAGAATTTTAATTGCCTCAGAGTAATTCTACTGAGCACAATATTATATAGGAATATACTTTTGGAAGTGTGTGTGTGTGTGTGTGTGTGTGTGTGTGTGTGTTACTTTCTCTTTTGATTCCCATTGTAACTCTTTAGAACAAGTTGGTAGGTTGGTAGGAATTATTATAGCTCCCAATTTATATATTGAAGGAGTTAAGTCTTTGAGAAGTGTTTTGATTTGCCTTGGATCTTAGAACATGTGAGCAACATAGCACTCAGGAAAATAAAGGACCAAGTGAGCACACACGTGCTAATAAAACTCAGTACAGGCAGTTCTTGGAGCTCAATGATTATGTAAGGCTTTAAATAAAGTCTCCTAAATCTAAACCAAAATAAATCTAAGTACTAAGAGTACAAGTCAGAGCAACTTCTACTTTGCTCTTCCAAAGGTATTTTGAAATGGTTTTGAACATACAGTAGCCCTTTCTCATCTGCAAGGATAAGTTCTAGGACCTCCCCCCAACCCCAGTGGATGCCTGAAACTGTAGATAAAAATGAACCTTATATATATAATTTTTTCTTATATAGACATACCTAGGATAAAGTTTAATTTATAAATTAGGCACAGTAAGATATTAACAACAATAACTAATAACAAAAATAGAAGAATTACAACATACTGTAATAAAAGTTACGTGAATGTGTCTTTTTTCTCTCAAAATATCTTACTGTACTGTACTCACACTTAATCTTACAATGGTATGAGATGATAAAATGCCTCAGTGATGATGTGAAGTGAGGTGAATGACACGGCACTGTGACATAGCATTAGGCTACTATTGACCTCCTGACAATACAACTTCAGGAGGATCTTCTGCTTCCAGACCACAGTTGACTGTGGGTAACTGAAACCACAGAAAGTGAAATTGCAAATAAGGGTAACTACTGTATAGTTAAATTTGATCTGAGAGAGAGAGAGAGAGAGAGAGAGAGAGAATGTGTGTGTATATTAGAAGTCACAAACTCTATGGAGCAAACTTTACTTTCTAATCTAAAAATCTTAAATATCTCCACTCCTTTCTTACAATTTAATTATGTCTATACTTAGTATACCTTGGAGCAACTAATATCTTAGTTTCTCTTTATTTTAAACATTTTTAAAATGTTTATTTAATTTTGAGAGAGAGAGAGAGAGAGAGAGAGAGAGGGAATGAGTGGGGGAGGGGCAGAGAGAGGGAGACACAAAATCCGACGCAGGCTCCAGGCTCTGAGTTGTCACCACAGAGCCCAACATGGGGCTGGAACTCACGAACTGTGAGATCATGACCTGACCCGAAGTCAGACGCTTAACCAACTGAGCCACCCAGGTGCCCCAGTTTCTTATATAAGCAGAAAACATAAAATGAGGCAGGACGGGAGTAGAGAAGCATATCTTGTAAGAGGGAGATATTGGGGGATTTGACTACTACTAAAACCAATTATTTTTTAAGTCAATTCGATTTGCTAAAATCTGTAAATGTTGTAATTGTTTCCTTCAGCACAAGAAACACAAACATGGAGTGAAATGAGTTCACTTTTATAATAGCATTTTAAAAATTATTTTAAGTTCAATGAAATCAAAAGAGAAATCAATTCTAACTGAGGAAGTAGTTAGAGGTGGAGTGGCATTTGCACTCCACTGAAGGTTGTGTATAGAAATTTTCCAAGGGGAAAAAAATGACAAATGCATTCTCAATTAGGAGACTGTGAGTCAATAATTATCTGAGGACCTCTAAACATGTTGTTATGGCTTAACTTTAATACGTGTGGGGGAGTTTGGTAGAACATAAGACTGGAAAGTTAGTTTGGAGACAGGTGACAAAAGCCTTAAACATGATGCTAAGGAATTAAGATTTGTTTTTTCCTCAAGGTTAAGGACTGAGAAAGGGGTGTGATTTGCATGTCAACTCTGATTGATAGTGACTCCCCAGACCCTGCTATTGAGAGGCATTTTGGGCACCAGTGTGAGCTTAGTGATCTGTTTAAATCAGCAATGTCTTCCATGAGTAAAGGAAAGGTTGGGAAGGAATGCATGTCATGTCTGATCAGTTGGTTTATTCCACAGTCTGAATTAGGTAGGGGTCAAGCATGACATGATTTTGTTTGCCTCCCATCACTGCCTAAAACCATGCTATACCAGATGTCCCTTCCTTACTCTTAATAATATCTGGATAAATCTTACATTTGTCCATTAACTTTCCAATATAAGAACTGAGAGTCTGTGTTCTCACGCAGAGTTTTAAAAGTAAAATTCAGCCTAATTTGCGTTAATTTTCTATACATTTCAACATATTTTTTCACCTTTCTCCTACCTGATGGCTAGTACATTGGTTTGAGTCTTGCCAAGATTATTTAAACCAGCTAACTTTCTTGGACCACAGTTTCTGGTCTACAGGAAACTGACTTACCTTTGCCACAATAAATACAGCCTGTCCCATTGTCTCCTCTCTCTCACGGCTCTGCTTTCTCTGAGCAATTTGTTTCCCATTGCTTAAATAAGATGAGGGTAAACCAATCTTTTGCTGCCTCTTTTTGCAGTTGTAATTACTTTATTAGCAGCCCTCAAACAGGGATTTTGAGAACAAATAGACTGTTAAGAAGGGAAAGTATGGCAATGGGATGTGACACAGTGAAGAGAAAACAGCTAAGAAATGGGGCTTTACAAGCCAGCTGCCACTCTGGGCAATGAGCCTTCTTCCCACTGGGTCAACTCTGAGAGTCCGTGTATAACCCATACCTCAGATCTATTAGACCCAAGAGGCATAGAGTCTGGTATATTCATACACCAACTCCTATCCATCACTGTTGAGTGCTATTCATGGTAAGGGTGTATTAATTACCAGGCACTTTTGCCTGCTGTATAAGTGACAAAGCAATGTCCAGGGGCCAGGAAAAGCTCTCAGGCAAAGTGATTAAGGTTCTGACAACTGGAAATCCAGTGAGTATTCCCTTGAAGTGGAAATATGGGCAAGATCCCAACAACATCTGCTACCCTGCCTGAAAAAGACATCTCAAAGTCTAGGAAGGGCTCCCTTGGAGGCTTTCTTCTGTGACTTGGGGAGTGTTGCTCATGAAGAAAGAGGCAAAGGCCAGAGAGACCTTTTCTGAATCTTGTGGCTCCTAAAATGTCTCCAGCTTCAACATTTTTTTTTCCTGTGAATTTCTACTCTTCTGCTTCTATCAACTGGTAATGGACATGGGGCACTTTGGACCACATCTTATAAAGCCATAACACTCATTGAAGGTTTGAATTGTATAATATCAGCGTACCTAGCACCTATAAAAATATGTATTCATGCCACAGCTTTTCGTAATCATCAACCACATTTATATAATTTATGTTCTCGCTGTTTTAACAAAATATGCTTTCCATTTATATTCATAGTCAAGTACTATGGCTTTGTAAAAAGCAATTTCATTGTAATTTCTAATAATTTCTTTTCAGGGTTTCAAAATGATAGACCAAATCTTGAGGAGATGAAATATAGATCTAATGAGTGGCAAATCTTTAAAAAATTAATTTTAAAAATTCTGATATTGCTATTTATTTCACCAAAATAAAACTTTATTTCACCAGGAAAAAAATACAAGTGCTATAATAAATTCTAACTTGTGGGGTTTTTTTTTTCTGATTTGCAATAATTGTAATGCTTATGGTTATCTTAAGTACGGAATTTAAAAATTGCTCACCCAGAATTATTTTCAACTTAAAAATGAAATGCTCTTCCGAAAAGCTTTAACAACTTTGGTGTTACACTTACCTAGAGAAATTTTAGTTAAATGTTTGATTTAAATTCCATCAGCTGGATATTTTTATATATAACTCATACTTTTGTCCAACTCCTCTTCATTCACTCCCTAATGTTATGTCTTATGTGATTATCTCCCACACTAAATTACAAGTTTCTTTAAGGACAGGGATTGTCTTTCTTAATGTTAGATTATCAACCTCCCTACCACCCTCCAAATCCCAGGTCTTATAAGTGCTTTGCCTAAAAGCTCTCTATATATTACTTTTAGCACAAAAATAAAATCTGAAAGTTTGAAATAACCATTTGCAGAGGATTTTGTTTTATCATCTTCATTCCTTTTTGCCCTTGAAACATTTGTGGAACATACAATATAACAAGTGGCTAATCATTATTAAATTGATAGATATTCATTAAAATCATCTTAATGTAGTGCTTAATGTAATGCTATCCTATATGCATGCACTGGTAAGTTAACTTCATTTTGTGCTCTTAAAATGATTAACCGAGAAATACTCTGGTATATACAAGTTTCAGCCCCTTTCCCATCAATAATACCCTTAATTGTGAAGCTCCTAAAGGGAGATAATGGTGGCCAAAAAATATGCACATTCTGGCACCTGTATGTGGCAGCTTAGCCCCATTGGGTCTATATAATCTTGAGGGATTCCTCAAAGAAAAGCAAACCTTTCCTTTAACTTAATATATTTAATTGTGTAAATTTTGCTTGCTAATATGGGTTAATTGTACTGAATTTATTTAATGCTATGGAGTATTTGAAATGATCTCCTACTTTAGGACATGATTATTATTATTATTATTATTTATTATTATTTTGAGATCTAATCATTTTGTTTGTAAGCATTAATTTATAACTGCACAAAATTATTTTGTATGTCAAATGACCACTATTCACAATCTAAAAAACATAGGATAATTGGCTAAAAGCAGACACCAGTCTGCTTAAGTTGAAAAAATATACAGTTATGAATATTAATGGGAGTTCACATTATTCAATGCTTATTTTGTGCTGGGAATTTTTTAAGTGCATGACACGCAGTCTCTCACTAAATCCTCCTAACAAACTTATACTGGAGATTCTATAATTCTTTTCATTTTACAGGTGAAATAAGTCTCTGCAGTTCAGTAACTAATGATTGTCACTCAGCTAGAGAGCAGGAGAGACAAGATGTCAGCATGGGGGTTCTGATGGAAAGGCCTATGTTCTAACACAGTCCTCTAAGTAGTTATAGAGAAAAACAGATACGTTTTTGGAAAGCTCTATTATTAGATTTGTGTTATCATTGAAATAAATTAATCTTACTTTTGTTCATTTTTTTAAATTTTTTAACGTTTTTATTTATTTTTTAATTATCTTTTTTTTAAATGTTTATTTTTGAGACAGAGGGAGACAGAGCACGAGCAGGGGAGGGGCAGAGAGAGGGGGACACACAGAATCTGAAGCAGGCTCCAGGCTCTGACCTTTCAGCACAGAGACCGACGAGGACCCCAGCTCACCAGCTGTGTCCAAAGTCAGACGCTTAGCCTACTGAGCCACCCAGGTGCCCCACATTTGTTCATTTTTAACAAATGTTAAGTTCGTCCTGAAACAAGTATATTATAACTACATGATTAAAAATAACATCGCCCACAACATTTATTCATTAACTCATTGTTGACCTGTGGTGGCTCTAAGTGTCAGAGACAATGGCCTTCTATCTACAGGCTGCATTTAGCTCTTGGATTAATTCCACTAACCCAGGGACTTCAAGCTCTATGGGGCAATGGCACCCAGCCTTGAGAATAATTCTTTCACTGGCAGGGTGCTGTGGCTACCTGCTAAAGAGTCAGTCAGCTGAACATCTGCCATTGCAGAGTTATGGACCCTCGTCCGGTGCCTCCAAATTTCAAAGGGCTTTAAAGTCAGGGGGTTGGTGTATTAAAATTCTACATGTGTCTTCCTCTAGCATAACTGTTGTGAAACCTACTGAATCTTTTTTCTCTTTCTTTCCTCCACGATTCTTCTCTTCTTGCTCTTCCGTCCTCACCATCTAAAACTCTTAACGTTTTATTTCTCCTCTCTCTAGCATCTAGATATTTTTCTATTTGTTTTTCATTCACTTTCCCCCAATTTTTATTGATAAATAACTGACATGCATGGCTGTGTAAGTTTAAGGTATATAGTAAGATGTTTGATTTACATATATTGTGAGATGATTACAACAAATAGGTTCAGTTAACATCCATCATCTCATAGATACAATAAACAAGAAAAAGAGAAAAATTCTCCTTGTGATGAGAACTCTTAGAATATATTCTCTTAACAACTTTCCTTGATGTTGTGCAGCCGTGTGAACTATAGTCATCATATTGTATATTATATCCCTAGTATTTATTTGTCTTATAACTGGAAGCTTATGCCTTTTGGTCACCTTCCTCTTCAACAACACTTAGTACTTTAAGAAGCAGAAGACTGAAAGAAACATAGTTGATTCCATCTCCAGGAAGAACTAAGTATAAATTTTAACATATTTCTTCTCCTTAATTGCTAAAGATCCAAGAAAATTAGTATTTTAAGTAGAAAAGAATCTTACACTCGCCCTCTACATTGTGAAATTTTTCATATTATTTCCAAAAATCCTTGACCCAAAATATTTTACACTTATTCATGGTTGGTCATGCAAAAAACTATGGTCAAAATTTAAAAAGATTTCTAAAAGAACGCACACAAGAAATGCTAAAATTGGTATGACACTGTATGTGTCAGTTATCTAATGTTGCATAACAAATCACAATGGATTTTCAAAAAATGACAATTTTTAATACTCACGGTTTCTGTAACTCAGCTATTCAGACTTGGCAAGCAGGAACCATTTACCTATCCTCCATGGTATGTAGGGCCCAGTTGGCTGATATGAAGGTTGGGTCTATAATCATCTGAGGGCTCATTTACTCAAATGTCTGAAGGTTTTTACTAACTGAATATCTGTTTTTCTCCATGCAGCCCCCCTCTGAGAGGCTTCTTTCTGTGGTCTCTCTGACCTCCTCCACACGGTCTCCCCATGGTGGCTGAGTGGGAGGGAGCCAGGAAGAACCGTATCAGGATTTATGACCCACACCTGAATGCATATGGCATCCATTTCATCATTTCCTATTGGTGGAGGCATCCTACATCCTACCTCCTTTCAAGGAGAGGGGAGATAAATTCTGTCTTTTGTTTGGAAGTGGTAGGTTTCTGGAGGGGCATTTGGGACCAGAAATCCTGGTGTGCTATTTTTGGAAAATATAATCTGTCAGAGGAATGTTTTGTGTTCTCCATTTATAAATGAACTATACACTGCAGTATGTTAATGGTGGTTTCTTATGTATGTGGGATTTAGGCTTGAATTTAATTTTCTTGGTATTTTACTATACCTTGCAAACATTCATTCAGAAATAATGAACATGTATTACCTTTGTAATAGAAAAAGAGACAGAAAAACAAAACAAGAGATGCTTTTGTGTATTTTTTAAGTCATGAGAAAAGAAAAGCTAGAAAACAAAGCTCGGGATCAATCAAGCAGTCCCTGTGACAGCTGCATTTTGCTCTCTCATTACCTTCCCATCCTGCCTTTATCTGGTACAGCTGCTAGACTCGGCCCAGGTTTGTTTAAACTCGTGGCCTGAATGTTTCTAAAGCCTCGAAAGTTCTATTTCACACTTAACCACCTCTGCGCCCATCCTCAGGGAGGAGAAAGAAAGCCAGTAGAAATCCCGGAATAAAGCACAGAGAACAAATCATCCCTGGATACTTTCCACCGAAGGCTTCCCAGAAAAAAATCTGTAAACGTTACTGAGAATGGATATACGGAAATGAGATTTTTCAAAGATAAATATGTCAACTACCTTCCTAATAGTCTTAGTTACCTAATGTCACTCTCAGGCTTGGATTGTTTGTTTGCTTGTTTGTTTGGAAATTTTTATGGCCCCTGAAAGCAATGATCATTTCCCTGACATATAATAAATTCCCATGATGCAAGATATCTTGCAATTTCTTTGTAGCTTGAAATTGATAATCTGATAATAAGAATGACTCCAACTGTTAAGTGTCTATACAGTGCTTTCCTATTTGGAAAGGGTTTCCGCATACATACCTAATTGTGTTTTCCCAAACTCCCCTGTAAGGTGAGCTGTGCCGGGTAACACTCTCTGTCTTCACAGGGCAAAACATAACTTTAAACGATTTGCCCACCTTACAAGTAAGTAAAACCAAAAGAACAACAAAGGCAGTCTATTTTCTTTCTCAGTGCTAAGAAGAAAGGATTATTTTTGGTCTAAAATAGCTTTTTCCTTCTTCTTCAAGACATAATAGCCAAGGGTAAAAGTGTAGAAGGTAGCGCATTTGCATATTCTAGATACAGAACTCCAGGAATGAACACTCTTGACAGGGCACCTCTGCCATTTTTCATGTCATATGTGCCATCAACATTAAAAGGTCTTCGTTTCCAGTCTTGTGCCTGACTCAAAGAACTAGGAGTATGGACACATGTTACCACACAAATGTTGCCTTCTCTTCGGTACAAGGCAGGGCACCCTGTGCTAGGAAAGATTAACTCAGGTGATTACTGCTGGTGAAGGGTTGTTCTTTGACTACTTGCTGAGAGGGTGGACCCTTGGATCACTAATTAACCAGAAGCATTATTAGGGTAGCTACTGCTTTAAAACTATTTCTAAGCTTCCCAGTTATTTTCAGTTTCCAGTGTTCCCCTTCTCCTGCCCACTTGATTGGTTTTAAATTGCAACTGTCGACTACAGCTTTCTATAGCACTTACTCATGACTGCTCCAGCTTTCAACTTTCTCTTTCCATTCAAACAGCTAAATTGGAAGTGTATAGTGCTTGATTTATATTTAGATGTATTTTTTAAATGAAGAGTTAAAAGTTAAAAGTCTGCACAGCTGCAGGAAACATTATTGAAAGTCCTTTAAAACCATTATGTAGACGCACTCAAATGGCTGCTACAAATGCACATTATAAAATCGGCCTTTTAGCTGTTCGTATTTCATTGGAGTTTGTACTATTTCCCCTCGCCATTGTCAGTATTTAATGGTAATCATTTAGTATCATAAAGCTAGACGTGTTTCTCTACATAAGAATAATAACAGCAAGTATAGAAAAATAAGTGGGCAAGGAAAGAAATTTTAAAATGTTGTGGAGGATTGAGGTTAAAGCGTGCATCAAAATTAGTTCGCAGCAATATTGAAACAAACTTGCTTAAACTATAAGTACCTTTATCATTTTAAGAAAGTAGAAGTCCGTATGGAGTGTGGGATTCAGAGTTAGACTATGCAATGTCTCAGGGATGACATCACAGACCCAGATTCTTTCCATTTCTCCCCTCTGTCACCTTCAACATCAATTCAGGTAGGACTGGTTCTCTTTGTGAGGGTAAGGAGGTTATTGGTATTTGCAAAACTGCTGGGCTGTTTGCTTCCTTTCACATATTCAGAGGGAGGGGGGAAATAAAGGGTGAAAACAGGGAAATGCGGGAGAGGGAGAAGAAGGAGGCTAGAGGATGACAGGAAAAGGGAGAGTGGAAGAAGGGAGGGAGAGAGGGAGAGAGAGAAAGAAAATGAAAGTGAGGAAGGAAGAGAGAAAAGGGAATATAAATAAAATGAGGAGCAAGAGAAGACAGAGATTCTCTCAAAAATCTCTCTGATGGACAATAACTCTCAGGGAGGACACTGGTAATTATGTACTGACTAGCTGAATAAGATTCTAACCAACCACAGGTGAGAATAATGGCGAACCATGATGGAATTAGACCATTCAGGACCTTTCCTTGGAGCTGTGTGTTAAGTCAGCTTCTTTGGAGTTTCTTGTGGGGCATGCCGTCAAGGTGAATTCTGAAATAGGGTTAGGATTCCTGTGAAAAGAAAGATGAGTAAATAGATATTGCCTACGTAGCGACCAGTGACTGCTATGTGTAGGCAAGGTTGAAAATCATGTAGTAAAACTTAGCCACATATAAAAAGATTTGACCTTTTCTTTAATCTTTATTTGTTTTTGAGAGAGAGAAAGAGTGACAGACAGAATATGAGCAGGGGAGTGGCAGAGAGAGGGAGAGGGAGACACAGAATCTGAAGCAGGCTCTGTGCTCTGAGCTGACAGCACAGAGCCTGATGCAGAACCTGAACTCAGGGACAGTGAGATCATGACCTGAGCTGAAGTCAGAGGTTTAGCCGACTGAGCCACCCAGGAGCCCCTGACTTTTTTTTAATACTTGGTTCATATACAATTTATGAAAATCTCATTGGAAATAATTCAAGTACATTATAGACATGTAACATAGGTATATTAAACTGAGGATATGTGAAACCACTATCACAAACACTCATTTCATTTTATTTTGAGAGCTTTGGATGGATTATTATAATTTACCACTTTTATTGAATAGAATATGAGAACATCTCCTTTAAGAATTGCAGCTATTTTATGATTAATTCCCCCTACCATTATATGAAATATAATTTCAATATTGTCATAACATAAATGTAGTAATGCATTTAACCTGTACCTGGTAAATACCTACTTCAGAGTGTAATAGGTTAGGTGTTTAGAAATTATAAAAATATGGCAGAAAGGGGTTTGGTTCCCAAGCTCTTAATGGTATAATCAAAGAGATAAGATGTGTATAAATAACTCCAGTGCAAGGGAGAAAATAAGCTCCATTAGAGAAGCATAGATAGACGGTAACGGGAAACGAGGCTCTTTCTGTACAAGATTATCTATGTGAATTTTCCAAAGCAAATCTCAATTTCCAGTTCTTGTCGAAATTATTACCAGCTTTTCTTACTTTATCATTACTTATGTCATTATCAGCAGCTGCTTGCTCTTATCATATGCTAGTTTTACCTGCTTATGAGTCACAATAGAAGGACTTTTACAACAAAGCATTTAATTACTTTTTTGCCTCTAGGGAAGTTATAAGCTAAGATATTAAGCTAAAATGGCACCTATGTGCTCAGCCTCAAAAGCAGTCTTCATCCCTGCTCTCCCTGTAACACCTGAAGTAAATAATGCTATCTGTTATAGGTCTTAGCCAGTAATTTTTTTTTTAATCCACAACTGTCCTAAATAGTCCAAAGTTTAGACCAACCTAATTCAATATTTTGACTGGAATTATTCATGAATTATATCCTCATATGCTGCTTTGGACACGTATAAGTAATTAATGATGCATACCCCCAGAATTAAATTGTCAGATAGAAAATAATAACTAGTATGGTAGTTAGTGAAAATGGGCATTTTTTCAGCTACTTCAAACTGAGATCTGCATTTTGAACATTAGTTTGATCATTTTATTTGAAGGTACTATGAATTCACAGAACAGGAAGAAAAAAAGAAGATGTGATCTTCAGTCCCAAATCTAGCACTAACTAGCTGGATTACATTTATAATTGTATTTGTTATCTCTGTCTGAATGTTTTCATCTATCAAATGATAAAGTTAAACCACTCAACTCTCAATATCCTCTCTTTCATGTCTAAATTCTAGAGTGAAATATTAGACGCAAAATATCAAACTAGATCACAAAACTTTGTGAAATTATGTTTAACATTATTTTTATTTATCTGCATAGAGATTTCCATATATTAACATAGGTAATTGAGAGCTGCTTTCAATGGGGGAAATAATAATCTATTTTTGTAGGAGGAAATTAATCGTTTTTACCCTTTTGAATATATCCGATCATGGGAATGTTGCTTGCACTATCTCTTAATTTTCAAGCAATCCTTCAAAGTAGATATTAGACTATCATAGACACTGATGAAGAAAATAAAGCAGAGTTAAAATTACTTGTCCAAGAAGATCATGCAACTAGTAAATAGTAGAGGTGGAATATAAAGCCATGCCTCTCTAGGCTTTTTTATTATAGTCAAATGACTCTGCATAATCTGTCGAGAGGCCCTGTTGAACATGTAACACTTATCAGTGGGGATGATAGTTCAGAAAAACATATTTCTTTTCTTAGAATCATATATTTATAAACCACAGAAAATAGGTATTTCACTAAGGGTTCAGTAAAGGTTGAACAGTTTAGTTTGCCAAAACAATTTAAGTAGGGGAGGCCTGGACAGTGTGGAACAATCAGCTTTTCCTTCCTTTGTACAAGTGATAGAAAGAACTTCTCTCTAAGGCTCCAGAGAATGCTTTGAAATACTCTACAGGGTATAATGTGGGAGAATCTGGCCATAGTTTCCATTTATATAAAGAGAGTTTTTATTTTAAAAGCACTTTCACATGCATTATGTAAATATTCAGTAATGAATATTTAATCCAAAGGCAACTGAGCCTCATCTATATTTTTATGGAGCATAATTTAAGCAACTTTTAGTCTCCCGATATCTCTGCCCTCTGAAGAACCCCACTTATGACAGCCTGTTAAAAACTAGATTTAATAAATGTCCAATATCAATTCACCTTGCATATAAATAAACCACTTCATTCCAAAATACAACTTATTACAGATAGCTTTGTTCTTCTAGAGTCCGTGGGCTGCACCGTAGTACAATGGAAATAGTACACTGCAGGACACTTAGGCAGCCTACTCTGTAGGGCTGAAATTGCTCAAGATTAAAATTAAAACAATAAACTTCAGCCTAGATGTGTCTTCATTACTAAGGCTTTGGGTCATTTACTTTAACAATGTCAACTTACTTTCGGTCTCACATTCCGTTTAATTAGCAAAGGAAGTAATATGCAAGAGCACACCTCATGGTGTCCCATTACCTTGGAGAAATGTTTTATCTGCTCCTAAAAATAACAAGTCCAATTCTTACACCCTCTGTGGAATGAAAAGATATCTCAATGGGAAGACACCATACAAACACTAGAATAAAATTGGCTCTCAAGGTCTAAAAAAGAATGTACTTAGAATGATGATAAAACAGGTACTGTGTATATTTTATACCTAACATTGTGTAAAAAAAAAAAAAATGCGTTGTCTCAAACCATTACATAAAAGTAATGTTCTAACCAGAAAAGAAATTCTAACCAAATAGTGAAGGGAAGCTGAAACTAATAGAAATAGTACATATACATTCTGGTAAAATATCAGTTTAGTTACTAACAGTGGATATGAAAATCAACATATGTTTTACTTCCAAGTATTTTGAAATTGTAGAAGAAAGGAAATCTAGCTGTATTTATCCAACCCCTGGCATGAGAATGCAGCCTGGCAGTCATAATATATAATTTTTAAAATAAATAATCCAAAGAGTAGTACATGGTTTATTTTGGTTAACACAATGGAAGGCTTAAACAGTACATTGTATGAGCAGGACTCATTAGACATGATCATAAAGCAAATTATTTTATTTCTCTTACGTTTATTCCGGGGTGAAGTCCTCCTCCTGCGTCTGGATAAGACAGACTGGCCCCTAACTTCTCTATTCACAATTATGTAATGAAGAGTTCTATTATCATGTTAAGTCAATAAACAAGGTGTGCTCTATGGAAATTGTACTTTCTGTCCAATTTACTATAATTTTTTCACTCTCCCTCACTAGAGTCTGTTCTATGTAGTTTTAGGCCAAGGATGAGAGTTTGTAGACATCTTTCCCTACGGTTGCTCCTTCATATTGCTACCTCAACTTCTTGGTCCCTTTGGTTTTGGAATGGGAAGCAGGTAAGACAAATAAAGGGAGCAGGAAAGCACCAGACTTCTACTTTTATAAGATGGCTTCTATAATTACCGCAGATTTCCTCCTCCTGTAATTGCAAGGTCAGGTATACATTTTTCACCCATGAATTTCAGTCTCCACTCAGATCAGGCTGGCAGCAGCAGAAGTCACTATTAACTAAGGGCTTATTATATGCTGGATGTTATGCAAATCGTTTAATGTACATTTTCTGATAAAGACCCACTTAGCACATTTAGGAGTAGGCTTGTTAATTTCATTAGTATGTAGAGAATGTCAAAATCAGACAGGTTAAATGTATTCTTCAAATTATTATAGCTCATAAGGGAAGGAGGCAACAGGTAAACAAAGGACATGCTGACTCAAATGCTCTTATGTAATGTGTGATACTACCTCCCTGAATGACCTTGAATAAATGAGATACTGTGTGGAAGGTGATACAGATACTAACAACCACAGAGCCCACAAACAGAAGTTCTGCTTCATACAATGCGTGAGTGGCTCAGTCTGTTGAGCATCCAACTCTTGACTTCAGCTCAGGTCATAATCTTGCGATTCATGAGTTCAAGCCCCACATAGGGCTCTGCGCTAACTGTGCAGAGCCTGCTTGGGATTCTCTCTCTTTCCCTCTCTCTCTGCCTCTCCCCTGCTCATGTTCGCTCTCTCTTTCTCTCTTTCTCTCAAAATAAATAAGTAAACTTAGAAGAAAAAAAAAACTCAGCTTCTGATTCTTGGAACTAGATTTCTGTTTTTGTGATAGGGTCAGGCAGGTGAGAAGTAGACTCCGTGTCTTGCTATGTTGTATTTACAAAATAGGTTTGGTCTGATTACTGCTCCCTATCTAAATAAATATGTGCACATATACACCTACACACATGCACAAGGACACATATACAACTGACCATCTATTCAGCAAGCACTAAAACAGGCACTGGAAATATAAATATGAATGAAATAGGATCCCTGCCTCTAAGAGCCTTGTGGTTTCACTTTGAAGACAAGATGGATTATAACACAATCAGATAAGTGTTATTAATAGACGAAAAGAAAATATTTGAAGAACATTGGGATAGCACAATTTCCTCCTTTGTCTGTAAGGACTGGAGAATGAAGAGGCATTTCTGCACTGCAGGCCTTTTCTCCATTTTGCAGCTTATGTCACATTTAATTACATTCATTAGTCCATTTTTATTACTTATCTAAGTAACCCATTTATTTACACAGCATACAACAGTAAGCATTCTTGCCTTCTTGCAGGCATCTAAAAAATATGTCCCTGGGAGCCTGGGGGGCTCAGTCGGTTAAGCATCCCACTCTTGATTTCAGCTTAGGTCACGATCTTGAGATCAAGCCCTGCATCATGCTCTGTGCTGATAGCACAGAGCCTGCTTGGGATTCTCTCTCTTCTTCTTTCTCTGTCCCTTCCCTCCTCATGCTCTCGCTCTCTCAAAATAAATAAACTTTAAAGACTGTCTCAAATGGCTAAACAAATGGATGATTTAGGGATTGGACTTGTCAGAGGTGAGGAAGCCTGAGATGATCTGGTTACTAACCATAAGAAGCTTACTTTTTAATAAGAGAAAAATATAAGTAAACAAATAAAAACAATTACATGCAGAAAGTGATAAATGCTGTAAGTTTTGTGGTAAGTGGTATAAGAAATGGCCGTGGGTGTCCTGTTTTAAGTCATAATAGATTTCACTGAGCTGGCATAGCTGTATTAACATAAGCATCCCCTTCTTTTTCTGTCTTGATTCTTCTCCACTGCATAATCAATGAGATAGCAAGCTTATTGTTATTCAGATAGGTACCAAAAATTAATGTTTGGAATCAGAGTCATTTCTCAAATGAGATTGAAAGAGGTTTCTAACGGCCATTACCTCATCAGCATTTAGCGTCTCTTTTGAAGGACAGGAGAGTATGGAAAAGAAGAATCAGAATTAGGAAGAGTGGAGATAAAAGAAAAGCCAAAGGAAAGGAATTTTTTTCATTATGCTGTAGACTTTAATGGATCTCTGTTGTCAGTCTAATTTGTAAAGATCAATGACTTCTGTTAAACGGCAGTCTGGGCTTCCCTATCTCCTTTTAATTCATCTACTCAGCACATGCTTTTCCTTTTGAAAGATAAGAACACGAGGGAGTTTTCAGATATTTTTGCTAGTCCTTTTTTTTTTCTTTCAGCTATCAAATAACCTAAAATGTATATGATAATGAAAACTTCTTATCAAGGACTAGGACAAGAAAGCCACCATTCGAAATACTGTCAAGATACAGGCAAACTCCAGTTTATCAGAGTGCATTTAGGTTGTATTTACAAGTTGCCAAATATAAGAAGGAAAATGAGAAATTGAGTTCAATTTTCAGAAATATCTTAATGTCTGGCTGTAAAAAACGACAATATAACTGGTTTAATTGTCACAAATTATCCTGATAGTCCTTATGTCTAAAAGGAACCTTAAAATTCTTCCTGCAAACATATTTTAGATATTCCATGGAATGTGTTCCTCATACTATGTGGAATAGAAGATATGACCCTTGTTTTTAGTTGATTGTTATCTATTTACCTAATATTTATAAGACTTTTGTCTGACACTCAACACTGACGGATCCAGCTTTTTGTTACTTCAGTGTCTTGTTTTATTAGTTTAAAATACAAGAGGAGAAAAAAATAAAAACATAAAACATAAGAGGAGAAGAAAATATATTACATTAAAACACTGATAAATGGTAATTTAAATAACATTGTAAATATGTGATACTAGATGATAAATGTAATTTTATATGTAATACATATTATATACAAGTATATAAATATATGTTATATAAAGATATACTATATACATTTATAAATAGTATATAATATTTTACTATATAAAATTTCTACTTTTATGGCTTCATATATATATGAATATTTTGCTCCTCTGTTTCCACAGAAGACAGCTCATTTCTAAAAGTAAGATATTACAAATTAATGGTATTTTATTGCAAACTTTTAGAATGCAGAATATATTCTAATATTTAGTCACAGTTACCCACATCCACTGTATAAATGTTGAAAGTCCCACCATATAATATTAACATTGAGATCCTAAACAATCTTCAATCATCTAGAGAAGAATCAATTACCTTTTGCATAATGTACTATAAAGGTCAAGGAAGTTGACTAATACATTTTAAAAGAGTTTTCAATAATACATTTGAAATCAAAGGGTTTCCTGTTTGTCTCGCTTAAAATGAAAGATAATTTACCACAATATTCCATTTTATTTGCTATGTGATTTACTTTCAAAGAATTTTGGAGTCTATGGTAAAAAGACGGTCTAAGAAAATGAAAGAGCACTGTGACAAGAGTCAAACTGACTTGGGTGTGAATCTCATCTCTGATGATCAAGCAGATTTGTAATGGCAAAGCAGAAAAAGAGAACCTAAAAGAAAGGTGTATGCTCAATTTTTTTTTTTTTTTTCCTCTCATTCAGCCTTGCAGCTGAAAGAACCCAGCAGAGTTCAACACCTAGGGCGTAAGCTCAAAGAGTGGTACTGGGAGCCACGTTTATACCCTCATCACAAAAACTAATTGTACTCATGTCCCTGGGGCAAAAAGCAAAGGAAACAGAATTTGTTAGAAAGTCTCTAAGAAACCCAAATCAGTGCTACTGACTGGCACAGACCCATTCATTTTGTCTTTCATTTCCCATTCCATTCTTCTTCAATTCTTTGTTTCCTTTAAAAACAAATCACGAATAAGACATATACTTACATTGAAAAATGAGAAAAGGATCTTAAGAAAAAGGCCCTTGAAGAAGAGCAATAAATTGTTAGAAAGTACGAGATGAGTTATAATGGGAGAGTTCAAACAAATACTACTCCTTAGTCTCAAAAAATTACAAAAATACGACCTTTCAAAACAAGCTCACTGCTCAGATAAGAGAAATGGAAGTTCAAGGAAGTGATTATAAGACAAAGGAAGGAGATAAAATTAATCTGGAAGTGCTGAGAGGAAAAGTAGAAGTTAGAACTAAAGGCTCTACTGGGAGGAAAGCAGCACTCAATGCCACAAAAGTAGAGCAAAATGTGACTGACAAAAGCAGCTGGGAGACAGTGGTTAGGTGAGGATAACATAGGCGTGGAGGGACACCATGATTACGCAGGGTGTGAGGGAGGACAGAGGCAGAAATTGAGGAAATGCAACATCAGTGATCCTGACTGAGCAAACTTAAAGTAAATCATGTGTAAAAAGCATATATATATATTATCTGAAATTTTGTTTTAAAAGTTTGTTTTCTAATTAAACGGAAAACTCATTCCCTGAGAAAGAAAAATATAATAAAATAACTAAGACTATTCTGGTCAAGCTACAGAATTTCCATGGTTTAAAAAAAAGAAAAAAGAAGTTAGGTTACATGGGGTAGAAATTCAGAATAACATCATATTCTTTCATAAAAATAGTCAGTAATGGGGACTTACTGAAGATACATCTCCACAATTTGGAGGTGAAAAAATATTGGTCGCTTGTGCTCAAAAACAAACAAACAAACAAACAAACAAAACAAAGAAAAGAAAAAAATTAAGATTCATATACAGAAGGAATAAAAAAGGGGGGAGGGGGATGTTGAATGAAGGAAGGTTTTAGGTATGTGAAATGAAAAATAACCAAATAGTGCAGCCACCGGTGAGATTATCTAAATAAAAGAACTCAGGAATGAAGAAGCTGTGTTTCAGACTCATAAAATGACCTCCCGAAGCAAATTCATTATAAAATACACCTCAGAATGACTGGAATTATATTTAATAGAATTTAATATAAATTTAAAAAGAAGAAAGAGTAGGTTGTGATGATTTCCCTGTTTTTAAAGGACGGTGTCAATAGTTATAGTCCAATTTAAAATTTAAAATACACAATTAAAGAACACATGATGATTTCACTCTAATGTGGAATTTAAGAAACAAAACAAATGAACAAAGGGGGGACAAAGAGAGGCAAACCAATAAACAGACTCTTGACTGTAGAGAACAAGTTGGTGGTTACCAGAGGGGAGATGGGGGGGGAGGGAATGGGGAAATAGGTGATGTAGATTAAGGAGTGCACTTGTGGTGAGAGCAATTTAAGTCAAAACTTAAAAAAGAAAACATGATGATATTGGAACTATTTTCACTTTTCTCAACTTTAAAGGGACTTTTTTTATCTTTTCTTTTTTTTTTTTCAATATATGAAATTTATTGTTAAATTGGTTTCCATACAACACCCAGTGCTCATCCCAAAAGGTGCCCTCCTCAATACCCATCACCCACCCTCCCCTCTCTCCCACCCCCCATCAACCCTCAGTTTGTTCTCAGTTTTTAACAGTCTCTTATGCTTTGGCTCTCTCCCACTCTAACCTCTTTTTTTTTTTTTTTTTTTTCCTTCCCCTTCTCCATGGGTTTCTGTTAAGTTTCTCAGGATCCACATAAGAGTGAAAACATATGGTATCTGTCTTTCTCTGTATGGCTTATTTCACTTAGCATCACACCCTCCAGTTCCATCCACGTTGCTACAAAGGGCCATATTTCATTCTTTCTCATTGCCACGTAGTACTCCATTGTGTATATAAACCACAATTTCTTTATCCATTCATCAGTTGATGGACATTTAGGCTCTTTCCATAATTTGGCTATTGTTGAGAGTGCTGCTATAAACATTGGGGTACAAGTGCCCCTATGCATCAGTACTCCTGTATCCCTTGGGTAAAGTCCTAGCAGTGCTATTGCTGGATCATAGGGTAGGTCTATTTTTAATTTTCTGAGGAACCTCCACACTGCTTTCCAGAGTGGCTGCAACAATTTGCATTCCCACCAACAGTGCAAGAGTGTTCCCGTTTCTCCACATCCTCGCCAGTATCTATAGTCTCCTGATTTGTTCACTTTGGCCACTCGGACTGGCGTGAGGTGATATCTGAGTGTGGTTTTGATTTGTATTTCTAAAGGGACCTTTTTTAAGCACTATTTTTTTGAGTGTATGTGTACGTGTGTGAATAAATATTTATCTTACATTCAACCATTCTTTCTCTTATACTTCTGTGGTGTTAGTTGTTAAATTTCACTGAAATAGCATAATACTTTTTGTTAAATAACATGCATAGCATACTTCATTTTTCATAAAATATTATCAATCTCTCCTGCTATACACATGTGTTTATAAGAAATATCATAAATTATGGTTGGTAGATATTGATAAAGCATAATTCTGGGAGATTGGATATTCTATGATATTTTTACTAGTCTTTCTATTTCCCTGTATTTGTCCTGTATTTTCTTGTCTTCTTATAATGATCATATATAATTTAAAGAAAAATGCTTTTATTTTAGCCTTCAAAAATATCAGCATATTTCTTCCATCTCTGTATTCTATCATACTGTTTTATATTAAAATAGTGTTTAGCCATTTTCCAAAATGTTCTAATTGTCAGTTGCCCAAAAATGATTTATATTCAGATTAGAAATTATTCATATACACACATTCACAGAAGTTTTTAAAAGTATACCTCCCCAAAGTCTGTTCTGGAAAAAAAAAAATAGCAAGTTACTCTTCATTTTAACTCAAAGTTTTCTACAGATGTCGGGGCCCAAACTAAATTTAAAATAATTCACTACTTGGAGCACCTGGGTGTCTCAGTTGGTTAAACCTATGAGTCTTGATTTTGGCTCAGGTCGTGATCTCATGATTTGTGAGTTCAAGCCCCACGTAGAGGCTGCTTGGGATTCTCCCTCTCTCTCCCATGCTCTCTGCCCCTCTCACATGCTCTCTCTCTCTTAAAATAAATAAATAAACAAACAAACTTAAAAAAAAAAAATCAGGTTGCTATGGTATGTGTATGAGTGCCTAAAATCTCTTCCTAAGCATATTCTCCCACCCACCACCACCGTGACCCCATCACCTACTCACTACTGCCAAGTAAAAGCTTTCATCCACCCGTCTGTTTCTATATCCTTCAGATGACCAGAGTTGCACAATTCAAGCATGAAACCATAGTCAGCATGGGCTCCATGCATTCTACACCTAGATTGAGCATAAGTTAAAATTTTGGGCGTCCACAAGTCTGAGTCACTGTCGTGACTGAAGGTCTTTTGGGTACTTTAAACCAAGAAAGGTTAATAGTGTTCCCATACATACAATCATGTATAGGCAAACTCTGGTTGAATTGTTAGGGTGGGGGTCAGCTCTCTTCCTCCCTCCCTTGTTCCCTTTCAGGTAGAGGTATGTCCATTAGTGAAACACTCTTGGTTCCTCTTCATCCCTCCACTAACTTCTCTATTCCAGTCAGTCTATCATTACTGGTGTGTCTAACAAGCCTGTCTAACTCTGAGGATGAATGAATATGTGGAAGACCATTCAATTCCTACATATTAGCACTTCCTATAATAATTAGTTCCTTTTTTATTTTATTTTTTTTACATTTATTTATTTTTGAGAGAGAGAAAGAGCACCAGTGGGGGAGGGGAAGAGAGAGAGGGAGACACAGAATCTGAAGCAAGCTCCTGGCTCTGAGCTGTCAGCACAGAACCCGACGTGGGGTTGGAATGCATGAACTGTGAAATCATGACCTGAGCCGAAGTCAGACACTAACTGAGCCACCCAGGTGCCCCATATAATAATCAGTTGCTTAATAAAGATTATACTTTGACTTTTGTTCGTCTGATCCTGTATAATATTTCTCAACTGATGTACAGCCTTGGAAGAGATATAACACTGAACTTATGATTGGACCCCACCAAAGTATATTGTAAATAGTAGGAAAACATCATGAAATGGTATAATCTCCAACCCTTAGGCTGTAGGATTCTGTAAAACACTGTCTCAAAACATTAATGTACCTTCTAAACCTTTCTCAGTGTAGTATTCTGCATGCTGTAAATACTGATTCTGTTACCTATTTGGTTGGTAAATATCATAATAAGAGTACATAGAATATTGTTATCCTTATTACTACTATCATATTATAATGGACTATAGGGAAAAGGCTTTCATTTTTTGAAATTACTTCTTAAAGATATACTTTTTTTTTCCCTTCAATTCAATGATCCATTTTTTTAGGTTAACATCTCTGATATCAAGATACCATATAGCATACCATAGTTTGTCAGTATTACTCTTGGTTTCTTAGTAGTATTAAAATAATTACATGTCCTTACACTTAATAGCATATTAGATTTGCTTAAATGTGGTATATGGACTTTCTTCATCTGTATTGAACTTGAAGTTTGACAAGTGACTTTTAAAATCTTTTTTTTAATACTTACACTGCTGTTGAAATAAGCCATTGCAAACGTGAATTGTTAAAATAAAATCAAAAGAAAATGCCAGAAATATTTTGCCTCTCTCTTCGAGATGTTAGTTTGAATCAAATATCTGGAAGTCAATGACTTCTCTGAAAGTGGATATGGATGTCCTGAAGCTTAGGGGAAACCTGGGAAGTCAGAGTTTAGGGATGCCTAGAAATATCATGTGGTACAAAATTATTCCGTTTGCTTGGCAATTCACGGTTCCTGGCCTGCCACCTGATAAATTGATAATACATGGGTGTGCATAGTCTGAGAAAAATGCTCCTGTCCCCATACAGAACATTCATGCTTCACTCCTGGCTGAACTACAGAAAAGGCCACCAGATAACTAAAAAGACTGCATCCTTCGTGAGAGGGTTAACAATAGCCACAGAAGAATAAAGGTCTCACTACTTGTCCAAGAAGTTTAAAAATGGGAGGTATGATCGTCCATATCCTCACCTTTGACAGACAGTATCATTGGAGATGTCCCACCTCTGTTGGGACTTGAAACAACAAAAGGAGAAAACTACTCTGTTTCCAACTTTGTACGATTGTCTTTATATAGTTTTGACCTTGTGTATTTTATGAAGATTGAAGATATTTATCTTTTTTTGCCTTGGTCTGTTTAGCTATTTCCATCAATCACAATAACAACTTGTAGCAAGAAATTAAACTTTGCTCTTCCCTATGGTAAAAAATAGGGCAGTTACTTCCTTAGGAATAATTGTTTAGGAAGCATTTAAGGAAGATTATAGATCCCTGGAAAATACAGTGGCTTCATCTTCCTTCTCCTCTGTATTAAATTAACAGTACAGTGGAGAATAACCGGGGAAAAACTAACTTCAGCACACTTGTAGTGATTTTACACTACTTGCAGAAACTGAGATGTAGTTCTTTTCAGAAGCACTGAGAGATGAGATAAACCAATAAATCATTTACGGTCATTAATACTGTAGTTCTTTAGAAAGCCAAAGTCACACTTTCACACACCCACAACAATTACATTAACTGTATCAATACAAAGTCTGATATATCCGTTATGAAGATGTGAATTTGTTTCCTGGTTCAAAATGCATATCTGAAAAAACTTTTTATAAAAACACAGTTTTTGTTCCTATTTTTAAAAATTAGGTGGACATACACATGTTTTTTAAGTTAAAGTAACTAAAGTGGTTTAACCTAAGGAAAAAAATAAATAACTTGAGGATTGTAAAATGTTGGAAGTAGATGGCCACTTACTTATTTCCGAGCATTAAATTACTTTTAAAATGTCAATATAGCTATAATATCTTCAAGTACTTTCAAAATTTGTGTAAGAAAAATGTGCTATTCATGCTGGGTTATTCAGCATAAACTTCTATGTGGCTTTTCATATGTAGATAAATTTACTCTTCCAATAGAAACTAAGGAAATAAAAAAGGCCAATCAATTTCCTTTATGGGTGAAAACTGGCCCTGCTGCTTGGTGATATTCACCTTTTAAAGAGTTAGATAACAATTCTTCTTGGCAATGACTATCACACAGCGTATTATTTACCCCTTCTGAAAGCCATCACCATAGAAGATGATTAGGTTTTGTGTAAGAAATTCATTTGACCATAAAAATGTTAGTTGAAAAATAAATAAATAAATAAATAAATAAATAAATAAAGGCAAAATCCCTTCCTGTGAAATACAACATTAAATTTGCTCTCTACTGCTTTCTCTCTTCTACCCTTTACTCTCTGAGGTAAAATTTTATTTCAATACATCACAATAAATACCAGTAAGTATGTATCACAGATTCAGATACCTCTTACCTTCAAATCTCATGTTGTTCCTTGTTATCACCAATGCATTTTTTTAAGAAAAGAGCATAAACGACATTTGGTGATATCCTATCTTTAAAACTTCCTGGCAAAGAATTGTAGTTTCCACACTCTCAATATTTTGGGGAATTTCTCATCTTCTGCACTCTAATCCATCCTTTGGAAACGTAAAATATGTACAAAGTACTGTAAAAATATAAGCCCTATGAAGGTACCCATGTGAAATTTTGCCCTTTCTCACTCATGATTTTCAAATCAATAGTAGTATTTGGTGTAGGAAACAAAGGCAAAAGAAAAAAAAATAAATTTCCTTGCTACTTTCAGCCCATTGACAAGTCCTTGAGACAGGCAGAGCGACCTTCCTCTGGGAGCTCAGCTGCCTGGATGACAACACTTTGCTAAGGGCAAGAGGCAATCTTAGTTAAACATTATCCAGACCTTCAAGATCCTGTTTAAGTCTACTTTAACATACAAAAATTCTCTGGAAACTTCCTTTATCTCTACCTTTCAAGATACATGTTGGCAATCATACCCCAAGCATATGGCCCCACTGATATACACCACACACCTGAAGGGTCTCATGATTGAGTTTTTACTAAACAACAATAACTTACCTTTTCCTAACAATGGCTAGCCCCCTCAGGATCCTGGAAACCTTGCTTCTTTTTTTTTTTTTTTTTTTTTAATATTTTTTTTTCAACGTTTATTTATTTTTGGGACAGAGAGAGACAGAGCATGAACGGGGGAGGGGGAGAGAGAGAGAGGGAGACACAGAATCAGAAACAGGCTCCAGGCTCTGAGCCATCAGCCCAGAGCCTGACGCGGGGCTCGAACTCACAGACCGCGAGATCGTGACCTGGCTGAAGTCGGACGCTCAACCGACTGCGCCACCCAGGCGCCCCATGGAAACCTTGCTTCTAAAATACCGTAGAGACTTATGCCATGCCTAACCCTCCCCATCATGAAGGTATATAATCAGTCATCTGTCACAACCCCAGTGCAGCTTTTTCTCCCCACGGGTCCTGTCCTCGTACTTTAATAAAACCACCTTTTAGCACCGAAGACATTTCAAGAATTCTTTCTTGGCCCTTGGCTCTGAAACCCAACACTTCAAACCACATCAGTATTCAAGTATCTTTTCCTTCATAGTTACATAAACTATTATTAATATTCAACCCCTCCAAATATAATTATCAATCCTAAAACTTAACATGTTGGAGTGCACTAACTTCAATTCTGGAACTTCTGATATTCATGTTTTATATTATTATTTTAGATGATCTCATGTAAGGAAAGCTATTTTTAAGAATGGAACACGAAATGAGATTTTAGTTTAAGTGATAGTCACCATCCACAGACTCATGGATTTTTAATTTTTATTTTTTCTGATTAGACTATATTTAGGCAACAGTGAAAGTTCATGGCATGTACCAATTTATAATTTTGTCAGGTGTAGATTTGAATTGCCTGTTGTGGGGCTTGAACTCACCAACCATGAGACCATGACCTGAGCTGAAATCAAGAGTTGGACACTTAACCAACTGAGCCACTCAGGTGCCCCAGGATTGCTTTGATTCTATGGAGATCAATTTGGGAGACTTGACATGATAAAAATATTAAGTATTTTAATGCAAAATATGGTTGTTCTATTTATTTACATTTTTAAAAATTTCCCTCAACAGTATTAGTTTTTCACTCTACAGAACTTATACATATTTCATTAATCAATTTCAAATATTTTATATATTTAATGCATTTAACATTTTTATTTTTCAAATTTTGTTGGAGGAATGAAGGAATATAATATGAATATAATGAATAGATTTTTATATAAAACTTGTATAATGTGATATTCAAAAAAATTAATTCTGTGTCTTTCTTCTGATTTTTAAAGATTTTCTAATTATACAATATTGTCATCATAAGGAAAAGAAAATGTTAAGTTTTACTTTCAAGTAATTATTGTTGCTATTGTTCTTTTTCTTATCTTATTAAACTGACCAGGAAAAATGTTGACAGAAGTAGTGAAAATAGACACTCTTGCCATGTTCTCAATTTTAAGGAGAAAACATTCAGTATTTCACCATTAGATATTTGTTACTGAAGATGTATTCATAAATGCTCTTCATCAGATTGAAGTAAATCCTGTCATTTCCTAATTTGCCAAGACTTTTGTGAATAGCTTTTGAAGTTTGTCAAATGATTTTTCTACATCTACTGAGATTTTTTTTTTTCATTTTTCTTGTTTGTGTGGTGAATTACATTGATCTTCAAATCCTTGAATACCTGGGATAAACTCTACTAGATGCTGATATACTACCATTTTTAGAAAACACTCAGATGGATTTGATTTGCTAACATTTTATTAATGACTTTTCCATCTATATTCATGACGGATATTTTCTATAATTTCCACAGATATCAGGCAGGCCAAATTGACTGACAGTACTTTTTTAGTGTCTTATGTCATACTCATTTTCTGACCATTTTTAAAATCAGTTTCTCAGACAGAAGTTTGAAATCACGAATTATAGTTGTGGATGTGTCCATGTCTCACCTTAGTCCTTAATTTTTGCATGAAGTATTTTAAAGTTGTGTTATTAGTTACCTACACATAGAGGACTGTGTGTCTTTAAAGGAAATGACTCTTTTATAATTATGGAATGTCTCTCATAACTTTTTCCTGTTAGAAAAAATAGACAGAAAATTTTTTCTATTAGAAAAAATGCTTTTTTCTAATAGAGAAAAAGTATAAAATACCAATAATAGGTGTAGTTTTCTACACCATCTACACACTTTGTCTATTTCTCAGTGTTTAAGGTTAATATTTTTTCTTCAGGCTTGAAATATAACTGACATAACGTTATATTAGTTTCAGGTGTACAGCAGATTGATTTGATATTTGTATATATTGCAAAATGATGACCATAATAAGGCCAATTAACATCTGTTACCATACATAGTTACAAAAGGTTAATTTCTTTATTTTTTAAAGTTTATTTAGTTTGAGAGAGAGAGACAGAGACAGAGACAGAGAGACAGAGAAAGAGAGGGCGAGGGACGGAGAGAGAGGAAGAGAGAGAATCCCTACCAGGCTCCACGCTGTCAGCCTGACTCAGAGCTCAATCTCATGAACCGTGAGATCATGACTTGAGCCAAAATCAACAGTCGGATGAGAAACAGTTAATTTCCTTAAAAGAGCATATAATTGTCTTATTAAAAAAAAAACTAGTCTGACAACTTTGGTCCTTAGTTGATGTGTCTCTTCTATTTAAGTGGAAAGGTAAATAGAAAGGTCATTTTTGGGGCGCCTGGGTGGCGCAGTCAGTTAAGCATCCAACTTCAGCCAGGTCACGATCTCGCGGTCCGTGAGTTCGAGCCCCGCATCAGGCTCTGGGCTGATGGCTCAGAGCCTGGAGCCTGTTTCCAATTCTGTGTCTCCCTCTCTCTCTGCCCCTCCCCCATTCATGCTCTGTCTCTCTCTGTCCCAAAAATAAATAAACGTTGAAAAAAAAAAAAAAAAAGAAAGGTCATTTTTCCATCAACTGTTTTTGTTTTCTCCATTTGATTCAAGTCATCTTTGTTTCTTTTTTTTCTTCTTTTCTGAATTTAACTGGATTATTTTAATATTCCATTTTATTTCATCTATTTGTTTAGTCAATACTCGTTTCTGTTTAGTGGTTTCTCTAAGGTTTCTAATTAATGCATTTTTATTTATAAGTCTATCTTCAAAATGTATTATATATATTTGTATAAGATCGTCAAAACAATGTACTCCCAACTTCCCCATCCATTCTTCGTGCTATTATTTTAAATATACTTATGCAGTAGACATCTCAGTGCTTTGCTATTGTTTTTACATTAAAAACTCAGTTATTCTTAAAAAAAGATACCCGCATATATGCCATCTTCACACTTTTTTTACTTGTATAGATCAGAGTTTCCTTTTGGTATAGATTTGTTTGTTTGTTTTTGGCTTGAAGAACTTCCTTTTATATTTTTTGTGAAAAATTTTTTGTGAATTTTCTTCAACCTCTATCTGTGTGAAGATCTCTAATTTGCTTTCATTTTTTGTTTTTATGTAAATTATGTTTTTCTTAATATAGATATTTTCTTGATATAAAATTCTCAGTTGTTTTTCTTTCAGCATTTTAAAGTGTCATTTCATTGTCTTCTGACACACATTATTGCTGATGATAAAACAGTGATAATTTTTTTTCTTTGTTCCCCTGTACACAATGTATCCTTTTCTGGATGCCTTTACTATTTTCTCATCACTTTTGGTTGGAAGAGATTGCTTTGTCATATGCTTTCAAGTGGTTTCCTTTGTATTTATTTATTCTCCTTGGATATTATTCACTCTTTGATCTAGGCAGCACTACCTTTCATCAAATCTGGAATATTTTCTTATTATATTGAAGATTTTTTTGCACACAACCTCTATTCCCTTTTGGGATCCAATTTCTTGATAAAATTTACAGATCACTAAGTCTTTGTTCATTTATTTTCAGTTTTTTTTTTTTCTCTCTATGCTTCACTTTGAAGGGTTTCTATTACTATGGTGTCAAGTCTACTAATCTTTTCTCTGCAGTGTTTATTTTGTTCACAAGACCATTAATATAAAATAATTTACTTTTAAAAATCTCTAGATGTTCAAGTTCTTTTGTTTTTTTGTTTTGTTTTGTTTTGTTTTGAGAGAGAGAAAAGGTGTGAGCGGGAAAGTGGCAGAGGGAGAGGGAGAAAGAGAATTTTAAGCAGGCTCCATGCCCAACATGGAGCCCTAGGAGGGTATCGATTTCATGACTGTGAGATCTTGACCTGAACTGAAATCAAGAGTCAGACTCTTAACCTACTGAGCCACCCAGGTATTCCCCCCTTTTTGTTTTAGTTACTTTTTTATATTTCAATTTTCCAATTCATTATGTCTATGTTTTCTTTATATTCTTAAATATATATATTGTAGCTCTACCAACATGCTTGCCTGATAATTCCAACATTTCTAACACTTTTAGGTATGTTTTTATTAACAGATTTTTCTCTTGGTTGGAAGTCTTATTTTCTTATTTCTTTATATGTCTATTAATTATTGTTTGGGTGGTGGACATAGTTTTCATGGTTTTAATTCTCTGTTTTCTGTTGTATTCCTTGAAAAATATTGAGCTTTTCTCTGGGTAGCAATTAGTTATCTGTGAATTAGCTTGATTATTTTGAGGCTGTTCTTTAAATCTTTGTTAGGGTGGCTCTAGAGTAGCCTCTTATTTAATTATAGTTTATCCTGCATATGAGATATGGTCTTCCTAGTGTCCTTACTGAATTATTTTTCCTCTCGGGCTGGTCAGAACTCCTGTCTTCCTGTCTGGGGGGAGCTCCAGAAATTATATGGTTTATAGATACTCTGTTGTTCCATTACCTTAAAGTTGTTCTTCAGCTGACCCAAGAAGTCTCCGTCTATATAAATCAAATTTACCAGTGAGTCAAAGACTCAAGGGAACCTTTATGTGCTTTTCTGCAGCTCTTTCTCTGCATAGCTCCATTATCTAAGTACTTAGCCCCCCAAATTGTAAACATCTCACCTTCTCCAAATCTAAACTTGAACCTCAGAAAATTATTTGAATCTACTTGGGTTTCTCTTCTCTGAACTGTGCTCTGGAAAGTTCATCTAAAAAGAAAGCAAAAGCTTTCATGTCATTTATCTCTCTCTCTCAGAGATTACATTTTAATATCATCTTTTTCCAAGGAAAGAAATAGAAGTTTCTTACATTTTATGCAGTTTTGTAGTTGTTTATGCCTAGAAGGCTAATCTGAGATAGCTAAACCATATGGTAAAAGAGAAATACATCAGGTATATTGTATTACCATATGGATGTGTTATTAACTCATGTACTTTATCTTGTTTATCACTGTGTTAGCTAACTTAAAGATGAAAGCAAATGTCAATCACCTTTGGAGTCTATTATCGGTTAGCTGCACCCGTTCCTATGTAATGCAAAGAGCTTAGAACACTATCATTGTTTTATGTTTATCCACATTTGGTGTGGTTATTATCACATACTTTGATTTTGCAGATAATAGACACCCCACTGTATATTACTATTTTTCATATATTTTTTTTATTCTCTCTGGGTTTCATTTTAAGAGTTTCTATAATTTTTTAACAATAGGTTTCTATATTTAAGCAGATATTAATTCTTTCATGTGCTCTTCATTGTTTTCCCTGCTTCATTATGCCTCCATCTTATATTATTTTCCTTATGCATAAAGCAAGCTCTATGAATCTTGTTTGTGAAAGTCACATAATATGGAGTTAACTTAGTTTTTGCTTTCCTGGCATTGTTTATCACCTATACATTTTAGAGATATACTTTTTCTGGGTATTGGGTTTTCTGTTTTCTTTCTTTTTTTTCTATTTCTTTCTTTCTTTCTTTTTTTTACATTGGCATTCTAAATATGCCATTTAGTTTTCTTCTGTTTAATACTATCTCTGTGGAGAAGTCAGTTGCCAATTTTATTGTTGCTCCTTTAAAGGTACTGTGTTTTCTTTTTTCTTCTGGGTACTTTCAAGATTTTCTATCTTTGGTTTACTTTGTATGCAAATGTTTTGACGTTTCTCAAGCACCTAGACGTATGGATTGACTGGATTGATATCTTTCCATTAATTTTGGAAAATTATTGTTTGATATCTCCTGAAAATTCCCCCCACCCTTTCTTCTCTAGTGACCATTCCCATTAGATAAATTATAAGATACTCTCGTCATGTCCTCTTTATACCTTGGTGCATATGCTGCACATTCTCTACTACTTTATCTTTCCATTCAATAATACTTCCCTCTAATACATTTTATTCTCACATAATTTAAAATCAATTTAGTTCTTAATTTTAGTTATAATATCTTTTCAATTTTAGAATTTGCATTTAATAATTTTTCATAGATTTCAAATCTTTAGAAAAATTCTTTGGCAAAATTCTCTCTTTCACTTATTCTCCTGAATTTATTATACATTGAACATTATACATTATATATATTTCAAAATCTATCCTTGATAACTTCAATATCATGATCATCTCTGTTTTAGTTTTCATTGTCACTTTTTCTCTGAATTGTCAATTATGTTCTCCTGTCTCCTGCATGCCTGTTAATGTTTGTTTGAAATTCAGATACTAGTTATTAAAAATCTGTGTTTTTTTTTGAAGCACTCAGTGATTTTTTTTGCTTCATAGAGATTTTGATTTCTGAGAGGCAGTTAGAAAAATCAAGCAATGAGATTACAGCTAAGTTTGAGTTTGTGTGGATATTCTTCCATTTCTAGGTCCACTTCTAGGACATAGCATTTCAGAGATTACAATGGAAAAACTGAGATAGTTACCAGGATCTTTTTCCTGGTAAACCCTGAATTTCAAAGTCCACTTCTGAGGGACTCTGGAGAGCTGGGCTCATCTCTTTAGTCTCTTAGCTATTGTTCTCTGCCTACTGTCTTATCCTCTCATACGATTTAGCATAGTAATCAACAAATACCTTTCAGAGAAAAGCAATGAATAATGTACAATGGACTTCAACATGCTTCCTTTCTCTCTGGGATCTTTAATTCCTTGGCTCCTTAATTCCTGGCAATTTTGGCTGCTTTCCAATGCTGTCTGAAGAATAACTTTATGAAAGATCTGGCATTTACAGTTGTTTTTCTTAGGGTGATTATTCTGATAAAATGCTATCTCATATCCGGAAGCGGAAGTGAACTGTTTACCTTTTAACTGTATTAATTGGTTACATATTATCCAAATGTAAATCCATTATCATTGTTCTTAATGTATGCCTCATTTAAAGGATGAATTATTAAAATGTTGGTCTCTAAATTGATGAAACTAAAATTTAATCTATACTGAATTGGAGACAGAAGAATGACCCGCAAATTGGGAGGCTGAAGGTTGTTATAAGAAAACACCAAAATTGTGATCATGAAATTACCTCTATCTTTCAATGATTACGGCTTCTAAATCTTACTAGATCCAGTTTTAAATTTGCATTTTAGCAACAAATTTTATGAAGAATCCATTTCAATCTTTAAAGTTGTATATGTATTATAATGTATCAACTTTATTTGTAAAGGAGTATGTTTATATTATTTATGAATAAAATGGAAAAAAACATATTTAGAGTGTGTGTAGTCATTTTTTTAAAAACTGGTTGACAGGGCGCCTGGGTGGCTCAGTCGGTTAAGCATCTGACTTCAGCTCAGGTCACGATCTCACGGTCCGTGAGTTGGAGCCCCACGTAGGGCTCTGGGCTGATGATGGCCCAGAGCCTGGAGCCTGCTTCCGATTCCGTGTCTCCCTCTCTCTCTGACCCTCCCCCGTTCATGCTCTGCCTCTCTCTGTCTCAAAAATAAATAAACGTTAAAAAAAAAACTGGTTGAAGTTTGAACAGAAAAGCATTCAGAAAATGCTGATAGAAAATACATATCTAAAAATTTTGTGAATTTGACTTTATCTTCAGGAACTTTCTGGAAGCAAGTCCAAACCTCTAGTATTATTTAGGAAAATGTTAAATTAAAATAGTGATATATCGTACAAGTCACAGTCTTTTTATTCTATGCTGACAAGAAACATGCACATGTATCTTTCATTCTTGATTAACTTTAACTAAACATTAGATCCATGTAAGTGGGAACTCGTATTCTTTCCAGAAACCTTGACGTCCACAAAAGAATATTTTAATTAGGTAGTTTTATTGATCAGTTGGAGAAATATTTTAAGTACTAAGTAAGACACTAAATTTATTTTCTGAACTGGTACATACTCTCATTTTTTATTTACTTGAATTGTCAGAACTATTGAGAAAATGAAGGTTTGTTAAAGGATTTCTATTAATTCAGTCTGATTACCATTGAATCTTATAATCAGCTTCATATTTTAGCATGAATAACATGTAATTTTGCAGCCTGGGAAACAACATTTGGTTTTTACATCTTTATCAACATCAATCCAAGGCTGCAAGTTACTTATTAAATAGCACAATTTGGTTTAAATTCAGCTCATCAAATATGAGTTTCTCATCTCTCTGTTTAAGATAATTTAACTTTCTGGGGGTGGGGGGAAGCTATCATGTTGATGTTGCACAATTCATTAATAAAAACACAAGCAGCTATATTTCAGTGTAGGTTTTGCGACGATAGATTGCCAAAAACTTCTGCAATTTCTACTTTGAAAACTGGAGTCCACCTGTACTCATATTAGGCAGGCAATATTTATATATTTCCTCTATGGCAGATAAGAGATTTAATATTTCTATACATCTTTAGGAAGAAGTGAGAGAGCCTGGTTTTCCATACATGGCAATCATCTTTAACTGGCAGCATTTGTGACAGAATAAACTCCATTAACTTGTTCTATTAGTGCTCTGTGCAGTCAGCAAGATCAATGCTGCATAAAATGATGAAATGACTAACAGACTTCCTCAGAGTCCTGCCGAGTGCTTTATGCCACCCAGAATATATAATTACTGCTCACATAAACAGGTAGAATTTGGTATTCTATTGCTCAGGCAATCCCTGGAAATTCAAGTTCTTAATGAGAAGAATAAAAATAAAGTCTTTCCTGTCTGTGCATACAAAATCATTTATTATACTTTTATTATGGACCTGTTATATGAAAAATAAAACTATAGAGTAAAACCTAATCTCTTTTTTTTTATTGGCTAATATGATGACCAAACAACTTGGCACAACCTAAAGAGCTTCAGACAGAAGAGATTTTCTGACCAGATGTCTCCCCAAAGCCCATTAGTTACTTGTGGACAGCAGAACACAAGGTGAGCCAAAAACAGAGGAAATAGGAGCTAATGAAGCCAGCAGACCTGAGGATACTTTACCGAATATAAGTAAACAAGAGACAGATATCACGCCATTAAAAATAATCCAAGCTGCGTGTTTTGAAACAGGTATCTTGCTCTGGAGACGCCACAGCTGCTGGTACTTATCTGAAGAGAGGTGTTCTCTACTAGGAAACCTCATGCAACAAGGAACATTAGCCACTTCAGAAATATAAATGGGATTTTTCTTTCCTTCTGCCTCCATTTTCTGCTGTCTGCCTTTCCTCTCTACCACCCTCCCCTGCTTGCCCATTTGAGATGAAAGCTAGCTTCAGAGCTGACTAGCTGCATGGGCCTGCCAATACAAACCTTGAGTATATTACGTTTTAGTCTAACAAAATATAGGAAGCATGAAGCTAAGCAATCACAAAGAAAATGATTGAAAGGAAGAGGCAGAACAGATGTAGAATGAGGAGAAGCATGAAAAAAAATCAACATTAAAATCAAATCCAAGCCATTTTTTGCTAGCAAGAATGAGTCTATGATTTGCAGATTGAATATAACTAAGAAGAAAGGTATTTTTCATAACAATGATTTATATATTCAGCCTTTTGTTGGAAAAGGATTCTTTTTGTACTATAGCAGTATCTCTTCTTGCTCTTATATTTAAAGGTCTTTTTGCATTTCCATTATAAACCCTTAGAATGAGTGTTTTGTAACTTGGCCACAAAAATGCACTGCAGATAGAAATTTTAAATTCAAGATATTATTCTTGCGGTGGATTTTCTAGGCTATTAACATTTTCATCTGTCCATTTGTGAGTTAATAAGACTATATGACTTGTTTAAATGTTCTAGTTATAGACAATTGTTAATGCTTCCCTACATAAGTTTTTTTCCTGAAATAAAATTAAAACTAAATGATGTAACAGTCTCTTCTGAATCAGTAGTTTCGTATTTATAACATCCATGTTATCAGGAAGTGAAAGTGAATGATTTGGATTTATTAAAGAGGCTGTATAAATCATGCAATCAGAACAACGTGACAGAAGTTATTTTTGATCCACAGAATCACTGAAAATTATAGTGGTAAAGAAATTAAAAGTCACTTAATGTGGTTAGGTTATAATAACCAAAGCAATACTCCAATTACCAAAGCAATATTACTCCAAGAAATAACCAAAGTTTATGTGTCTGCTATGCAATATAGTCATAGAAATTTCCTTAAATTTTGCTCAGGATCAAATTAAGGTTTTGTCCATAAACAATTGAATGAAGGACATCACTTCCCTCAGAGTAAGTTCAAACTCATAGTGTGTCTGACTTCCATTTGATCTCAGAGAAATGTCAATAGAGAGAGCATATTGTATTTATATAACTCTATTCAATATCAAGGTTTATCACATTTTCCAAATTTTTCTCCCAGATTGTACTTAGAAATTTGTTAGGGGGCGCCTGGGTGGCTCAGTCGGTTAAGTGTCCAACTTCGGCTCAGGTCACGATCTCGCAGTATGTGAGTTCGAGCTCCGCGTCAGGCTCTGTGCTGACTGCTCAGAGCCTGGAGCCTGTTTCGGATTCTGTGTCTCCCTCTCTCTCTGACCCTCCCCCGTTCATGCTCTGTCTCTCTCTGTCTCAAAAATAAATAAACGTTAAAAAAAAAATTAAAAAAAAAAAAAGAAATTTGTTAGGAGGAATCGTAAGAACTATGGCCTAGAATAAGGTATATTTGAGGAAGTATGTATGTCTAGACTCATTTGTGTTATAAGAATATTAAGGAAGTTGTCAAAGATTGTCCACTTCTTTAATTCAAGTAAAAACAAAATACTCATTTGTCATATATACAAAGTGCTATTCCAGATCCTAGGGAATCAACAAAACATTATCCTATCTTTATATAATTCACACTCTAACAGAGGAAAAATATAAATATTGATCAACTAGATAGATTGTGATATATCCTATGACAGGTTTATGCATGTGGTGCTATGTAAATAGAACATAGAACTGTCTTTTCCAGTCTGGGGAGTCAGAAAATCCTCTTCATACACACAAAATTTTCTCCAAGTATTCCAGATAAGAAAAGTGTTAACATATTCAACAAATAAAAAGCCAGAACAAAACAAAAGAAAAAACAGTGGAGAAAAGGACATTTTCAACACAAAAATTATGAGTATATATAAATACACACAGGAGGGAAAAGACAAAGAACAATAAATAAAAGACTAAAGAAGAATGAAGAGGCAAGGAGTAGTGAGAGTTAAAATTATAAAGATATGCATAGTTTAGAAGGTTAGGCAATGCAGGGCTTTTCTATCATACTAAAAGTCTGTTACTTACAATAGAAGTCATGTGTAACTGTTGAAAACTGAATACTCTGATGTGATCAAATATGAGTTTCAGCTAAGATGTTCTGTTGACAAAGCTAGACCAATGAGGAAACAATCCAAATAAACCTTTGTCTAGGATATTCATACTAAGTGTGGAGAGGATGCAACACAAAAATCATAATAAAAAATAAAAATAAACAAAGTTTGATAAACAGGAAAGAGGTAACACCAACTGTCATCAAGAATATGAGAAAATATAATGAGTTTATTTGAAGGTATTTGGAATTTGAGGGGATCCAGAGATAACCAAGAGTATCTTTGCCTATCACATTTTTAATACTGGATTCTTAGTTAATATTGAAGCTTAAAATAATGACAAAGAGATAGGGTGAGAATATTACCAGAAACCTGAGGAATGCCATGTTTATAAGTTAGGAACTGAAAAACAGGAGCCCATAAAAGACACTGAGAGGCAAGAGTCAAAGTAGAACAGGATAAGTTTGGGGTTATATGAAGTGCAGGAAGTTAAAAGAACTTAGTATCATAAAATGCAGAAGAAACCGATAAGAAGACAAATACTGGAATTACTGGGGTGCCTGGGTGGCTCAGTGGGTTGAGTGTCTGACTTTGACTCAGGTCACGATCTCACAGTTCATGAGTTCGAGCCCTGCGTCGGGCTTTGTGCTGACAGCATGGGGCCTGAAGCCCGCTTCCAGCTCTGTGTCTCCCTCTCTCTCTGTCCCTCCCCTGTGATGCTCTCTCTCTCTCTCTCTCTCTCTCAAAACCAAATAAACATTAATTTTTTTTGGAAAACAAATACTGAAAGTCTACTTGCTTTGAACAAAGAGGTGAAGAACTGAGTTGATTCAGTGCAATTGGAGTAGAAGCATGATTAGAGTAGGTTGAAGACTGGATGGGAGGTAACCGAATAGAGCTTAAAACACCATGAAAGCAGAATAAGTTCTATCTCGTTTTTCATAGAATATCCAGGCATAGCATAGAGCCTGACATCAGAAAGGTTTTCAATAATAGTGTGTTAGTGGATAGACCCAAATGAACTGATTCATCACTTTTCTTTCCAGAAATGGAACTGAAAGAGAAGAAAATAAATTGAGCCTATAGTTACTGGGGAATGTAGTATTTAGAAATTTCATTTTCATGTATTTCTGTGTAGAAATCTAAAAGCAGTTCTTGGCATTAGAAAATCAAAATTTGGGGCGCCTGGGTGGCTCAGTCGGTTGAGCGGCCGACTTCAGCTCAGGTCACGATCTCGCGGTCCGTGAGTTCGAGCCCTGCGTCGGGCTCTGTGCTGACAGCTCAGAGCCTGGAGCCTGTTTCAGATTCTGTGTCTCCCTCTCTCTCTGCTCCTCCCCCGTTCATGCTCTGTCTCTGTCTCAAAAATAAATAAACGTTAAAAAAAATTAAAAAAAAAAGAAAATCTAAATTTGAACAGAAAAGACATTGATGAAGAGGTAAATTATGAAACAAGTTCTAAGAGATGAGATTGTGTAGGATCAAGGGTAAAAGTGTGACAGTCTTATTCCCTCAGCTTGGAGGGAAAGAATTCTGGTTGGGTATGATATAGATAAGTGTGGGGGGGTGGAGGGTAGGGTTTCGAATGTCTGACATGATTACAACATAAATTTTACACTTTTTCGTATAGAAGAAGGCAAAGCAAATTTTTGAAGGCAAAAAGCAGGAGGCTGGCTAAAGATTGTAAGAAAAGTTGTCAAATTTCAGAAAAGAGAATTATAGATAATAAGCAAGAAAAGCAATTGATAAGCAGCATTAGGTTAGAATCATCAATTTATAATATCATCCATTTATAAAGCTAAGCAATTTGGGGGTAAAAGAGAAAGGAAAACAAGAGTTTAAAGGAATTGACCAGTTCTACAACCATCTTCTTTGATGCTCAAAGTAGGGAAATAAAGCCAGAGGGTGCTTGGCCTTACGAAAAGGAAAAGAGAAAAAAATTTGGAGATTTTTAGGAAGTTGAAGAGCAAGGGTTAATGAACTAAGGGTATGAGATAGAAGGGATAAGTGATTTGATCAGGAAGTGAGATATTAGCATTTAATATGCCTGAGATGGAGAAAGATGTTAACCCATAGGATATGGCTATGGAAAGTCAGTGGCTCACTATACAAGGGTGAAAATTACTAGAATTATACGGATCAAACTACTTTTTAAGCTAAGATGTAAGAAAGGTTCTTCACATAGGTATTACAATGACTCAAAATGGTAGCACAGCTGGACATAGAAAAGAAATCAATAAGCCAGGTGCAAAGTATTCATGATAGGTCAGACCAGTCATTGATAGTGATAACATCATTCAGGATGCATAGCTGGTGGGGTAATCTAGTGGCATGAGATTTAAAGAATGGTCTTTCTATTAGAATAGAATCCAAGGGCTAGGACAAATGACATAAAATACACATATAATTTCGACATTACAATTAAAACTTCAATTTACATTAGATTGCTTTTAGTTCAAAATTTTTATTGTGTGCATTTTGTATCATTTCATGGGTTATTTACTGTGGATGTATAGATGATTAAGAAAATGTGTGTGTAATTGAAGAGCTCGAAAACTACTAGGAGCTCACAGTTTATCAGATCTTATAACTGGAAAAGGTTTTACATGTAAATGAGTTCATAAACATCAAACCTATCATTATTTTTATCCATAATTTGCAGCTAATTGTTTACTTAGAATCTGCTAAGGATAGTGATTGGTTTATGAAGTCAGATCAAACCTATTCCTGCCTTTAAAAGAATAATAATCTATTTGTAAGTAAAATGAAAGAGTAATATGACATATCACATAAGTGATAAAGGCACTACGTGTTTCAGGAATTTGGAAAGGGAAACCAGGCAATGTTAGCTTATTTTCTTGTAAGCCTCAAAGGGTGCTTCCTCAATAATCACCACACTGTTATTGTTTTGATTTAAAAAATGAATGGAGTGAAAGATATTCTAGAGGGCATTTATAGAACGTCCTCAGACATTCTAGAGGGCATTTATAGAAAACAGAGCATCCTCTGAATTGGCTCATTCCCTGCTGGATCTGCCTAGGGGAATAAAGATAATTATGGTGATGAGTTGTATCATTATTATTTTAATTTATTGAGTGTTAATGGTACACTCAGCAATGTGGTAAATAACAAAGAGGAAATGATCACTCCAGCCTCAGGACAGAGGCAGAACACAATAACACACAGTGATACGGAAGGGGAGGGCAAGTCCAATGCTCAGTGGCTTTTTAGAACAACTAAACATGGAACAGATGATTCAAGCTGATCTAACAAATATTGATCAATTTGTTGTTGCAATTGATATAAAAAAGTCACTGACCCTTATTCTTGAGGATAAAAATGGGAAGTAAAACCATAGTCAGAATGGTGAGACTATAATATAATAGGGAATGGTGGATAGAATGTTTACCTTGGGCTTATGAATCTTTTTTCTGAATCATCTGAGGTAGAGAATATGCCCATGATTGCCAAAAATCTAAATGTCTCCAAGGATATAGGAGACTACGATGTCTCAGGAGAAATAGAATTATGTATCCTCAAGTCAGATTCAGGTGAGAGTCTTACTTATGTCTTCCATCTTGGAAGGGGTAGGGTACAAAACACCCAAATGGAATTGAAGATAATTTTGGAAACTTAAAAATTAAGTAGTGAGAAAGTAGAAAGATTATTACTAAAAGAGTGTTCTCCATCTTTTATTATTTTTCATACTTCCCCACTTATGAACCTTTTCTTAATAAATGAGAGAATCCACATTGAATCTAGGAAAATTGAAATTGTTATAATTTCAGGAGAAAGACAGATAGTGCTCAGCTTTTGGACATTCACAGTGTTCACAGTGGTCTTTGGGGAACTGAAAGGAATTCACTGAAAGGAGCTGAAATGAAGAATAATGTTATAGAAAGAACTTGGTAGATAATTCAAGGAAAGCCAGAATACCCTGCTGCAGGCTAAAAAGAGAAGAGGGGAATATTGCCCCTAGAGGGTGAAATGGGGTCACCAATCCTGGGGGAGTGGTGAGCTTGAGGAGAGAAGAATCAACAGTGAGAGGTCTATAATATTTCTTTGCCCAAAGCCAGGGAGATCTGAGGATCCCAACCAGTATTTTCATACCATCATCTGACATTTTAGTGAGCATGTCACATAACCCATGTTGAGCAAGCATGTTATTTCTTCTTATCACTCTTGGGAAATAGCTTTCCATCTGCAGCTGTCTGAATGGCTTTTGGATCTAAATAAGAAGGTAGCCTGTCCCTGCCTCAAAGATGCCAGATCTTAACTTATATTGCTTTATGTTGGCCATCTTGATTCCCAATGTCCTAGGGCACTCATTTATGCCTACGTAACAGAGGTTGGAGATCTTGACAACAAAATGTCCTGAGGAAAAATATAGAGTGCTTAAGAATGAGGGATTCAAAGTCAGACGGACCTATATTCAAATCCTACCTTCTTAATCTTGTTCCTAATTATACATCATCAAAAGAATTATTTCTTCATATTAACTATATGATAACTGAACGGACTAAGGGTCTTCAAGGATAGAAAACACTTCATTTAGTTCCATCAACATGATCGGACAATGATTAAATATCTGCAATCCAGATTCTAGACTTTGTCACAAGAACACCACAGCTGTTTCACTATAGCCCCTCTGTTTGGCCAGATCTGGACTGTCTGGATATACTGCAGATAGAGCAAGATTGTGCCATAATAAAATTCTCATCACATTATGCTACTTTCATTTTTTAAATAAGAAAAAATTTCATTAATACATTGTCAAACAAGAATTCAGGTGTGGAGAAGGAATTCACATTATTCTATTCAAATGGGAAATTTTTTTGTAAGATTACATGTTTGAGTTAAAGTCAGTAAGGCTGTCAATACCCCAGAAGACATGGGGATCAATGAAAAGGGGCGACAGTTATAGCGGGGACTTAACATTAAGGGAATTATTCAGGGGTAAGAGTTTGATGGTATGTGTAGGAGTAATCATTGGTTAGGGGGATGTGATCATGGGAAAGAAACTGTCATGCTTTGAACATTTCCATAAGTCTCATAGTCTTACGGTGGCACTGCTTCCTGCAAATTACTTTTATCATTATCTTCAAGATAATCATGTCAAGATGATAGTTTTTTAAAAGTTATGATTAGAAATCTCCTTCTGTTATGAAGGCATTTTCTTTCTTTCTTTCTTTCTTTTTTTTTTTTCCAACGTTTATTTATTTTTGGGACAGAGAGAGACAGAGCATGAACGGGGGAGGGGCAGAGAGAGAGGGAGACACAAAATCGGAAACAGGCTCCAGGCTCTGAGCCATCAGCCCAGAGCCTGACCCGGGGCTCGAACTCACGGACCGCGAGATCCTGACCTGGCTGAAGTCGGACGCTTAACCGACTGCGCCACCCAGGCGCCCCCAGGGCATTTTCTTTCTTGAGGGCACATGACAAACTATATATTACAGTGGGTGGCATCTTAGAGTTGATAAAATACAGTATACTCTTTGGCTAGTATAGGGAGTAGAGTTCTAAGATCATTTATAGAAGATCATGACAGAATTGGAGGAAAGAAAAGTACGATTATCAACAAAGGGGATTCTGAATTTTAAGATGTAACACACAAGGATGAATAATGAAAGGAACACAAATTCTAGCATTTGAGAGACCTAGGCTTAAAACCACAGGGCCCACATGAAACATTTAGTATCACTGTGATATGGAAAACTTATTTTAACTTTTCTGAGTTTTAGTTCTCAGCTATGAGATGAGATGATAATATCTTTTAGGGCTTTAGACATATGACCAAAACTTCAACATCTATTACATATTTTTAAGAAATAAAAAATGGATTATAATGCTACTATTAGAAAAGTAATGTGGTATGTGCTTCTATTTATCTGTTTATAGGGTAAAAAATGGCTGTTGTTCCATTTCCGACCTTCCTCTTTACCATATCATTAGTGATGCTTCACAGAGATGCCCCTCTACCGCAATGTTTATTTGTTCTTGAAATCGCTTGAATACACATAATTGCCCTTTTTGTTGTTTTAATTTAAGTATCACCACTTAACCTCACGATTTTCTGACAGATAACTTTTGTTGAAAATAATGTTACCTGAACTGAACTTGGTTTAATTGATTTATTCAATGGAGACATTAAGAATAGCATTTGAAAAGCTCAAATTAGTCTAAAACTAGTTACAGGAGCTGAGGGATGGAATAATGCCATGATCAAGGTCCTACCTGTCAAAGCATTTCCACTAAAGAATTCTTTTAAATAAATTCCATTTTTAGTTCCTGGGACTACAAAGCCTCTAAATGACAATTGTTCATTGCATCACAAGTGACAAGGTATTTATGTCATATTCTGTAAGCATCAAAATATTAAAGAAAATAACCAACCTCCATGAATGGCAAATAAAATAAATGATTTAGACAATTATAAAAAGAACACTGAGCTATTAAAATTAGTCTGATCTTTAAGAAATTTCAGCCCAGCAGCACTAATGTTATTAAAAATAGCAAGATCATAACAAGTACTCATTAGTATTTGCATATGTGAGTGAGAATGTTCTTAATTACAAATTACATTCTCTAAATTATTTAGAAGCTATAAATCAGCTCAACAAAGAATAACAAGTTTAAGGAGTAAAGTGTTTCAGAAGATTTTCAAATGCAAATGATGGCAACATCACCACCACCAAAAAAAAAAAAAAAAAAAAAAAAACCCAAAACAAAACAAAACAAAACAAAACAAAACAGAGAAAATTTTTGCTCCTTTTTCTTATTTTTGTAAGCTTATTTATTTTGAGGAGGGGGAGGTGTCAGGGAGAAAGGGAGAGAGAGAGAATCCCAAGCAGGCTCAGCACTGTCAGCACAGAGCCTGATGTGGTGCTCGAACCCACAAACCATGAGATTATGACCTGAGCTGAAATCAAGAATTGGATGTTCAATGGACTGAGCCACCCAGGCAACCCTGCTCCTTTTTGAAATCAAGCATTTTAGTTGAATATCATGACAGAAATTATAAAACTTTTATAATTTTAGTAATACTGCCCTTTAACTGGAATGCTATGCTTTGAAAACCTCAAATGTTCATGAAACAGAAGTGAATCAAATGGAGCCCGGGGTTCCCAAAATAGTAGATGTGAAGTTCTACCATTAAGTCATTTGGTTAACAACTATTCATCAAATATTTACTATCTGAGAGTCACTGTGCAAAATATTAGGAAAATACTGATAGATCTTGAGACAACTTCCTCATCCACAAAGATGGAGTAGACATATTTTCCTCTATTCCTCCTACTAAGTAAAACTAAAAAGCCATACTAGATTTTATACAGAAAGCAAATGTAAGATGACCCTAAAAGCTGGAGAGAATAAGTGAGAGCAGCTAAGGAGCTTGGGACCTAAGGCATGATGATGGTGAGTTCCTTAGACTTTCTTTTCACTTCATATATCCCAGACTGAATCCTGGAGAAACAGGCAACCTGGAAATGTCAACAGATGTCAATAAAGGTTCACAACAAAAGCCTACTTTCTGTGCCATAAGACCAGGAAAGATGTAGCCTAGCTAGACAAAAAAATCTTTGATGATAACTTTATTCCAGTTAAATAGTGCAGAACAAATTGCAGCCCCATCCCAATAAAGGCCAGTGGCAGCCCTAGACTTCCATCTTTGCCAGGCTGTAGCCAGATGACCTAATTCACCTACCAGGGTGGCACCAGAGAAGAGTGAGTAGGAAGCTAGAACTTTCCTTCCAGCTTGGGAGGAAGCCTTCCACCCTCACTATCAGTGGAGCAGAGTGAGGAGTAGTGCAAATGTGACTCCAACTCAGCCAGTGTTTTATCATCAGATGCTTAGTCAGGAATCTGAATTTCCATCCAGTCCAATAGTAAGGAAGAGCTTTTCACTCCTGGGTGTCAAAAGAGGCTGAGTGGAGTACCTACACTTCCACTCCACTTGTAAGTAATAAGGTAGCACACTTGCCCCCTTCATCCACCACAGCAGTACCACAGGAAGCCAGTTAAAACATGATACTTAAGTGAGATCCAGTCTTATTATACTGAAAATGTACATGTTTCAAATGAATATAACTCATTGTACCATTGACCAGGAAAATCTCAAACTGAATGAAAAAAAGACAACCAACAGACACCAATACCAAGATGATGTAGACGTGAGAAATCTATGACAGGAATTTTAAAGCACTCATTTAACGATGCTTCAATGAACATTTCAAACATGCTTGAAACAAATGAAAAAAGAGAAAACCTCAGTGAAAATTAAAATATGTGAAGATGAATCAAATTTCCATTTTAGAACCAAAATTTACAATATCTGAAATTAAACTAACTCAATGGATAGGCTCAACAGCAGGATGGAGAGGACAGAGTAAAAGAATCAGTGAACTTGAAGAGCACAGTAGAAATTATCCAATTTAAATAAAATGAAAGAAAATAGAATGAAAAAAATAATAAACAGAGCCTCAGAGACCTAGTGGAATATAATAAAAGATTTATCATTTGTGTTATCAGAGTCCCAGAATGAGAGGATTAAGTGTGTGTGTGTGTGTGTGTGTGTGTGTGTGTGTATTGGGGGTAAGGAGAAAGTATGTACAAAATCAACGGCTGAAAATTTCACAAATTGGGGCAGAAATGTGTATACAATTTGCCTGTTCCTTGAAAGACTGAATATTCTAATTGTAGAATAAGAATCCGAGCATGTGGAGAAGGGAATAGATGTCAACAAACACAGTATAATGGCATAAGTATTACAGTAGATATTTGAACAAAATGCTGATAGAGAGAGATTAACTCTGATCAGAAGAAAGACCTTTCAGAAAGATGAATAAATGTGAATCTAATCTTAAAGGAAGTATAGAGTTTAGCAAAGCAAAATGCAAGAGAAATATATAGTGAGCTGTGAAAATCTTTGGCTTCTATTTGTTACTTGGGCTCAGAGAGTATTCTTGACTTATATTTTATATATGCTTTTAGTGTGAGATGATGTAGACTCTGGGCCTGAAGTAAAGTGGTAGCAGCACATTAGACAAAAGAAGAGGTGTGGGTGGGTTTTAACAATTCTAGAGAATGTTAGCAACAAGTATAACATAGAGAAAGGTTCATATAGGATATTGACCTCCGAAATGGCAGATCAAGACCATGGTAAAGTCACTTTCCCTCTAAAACAATGATAATGTGGGAAAGACAGCTAACATCAACACTTCAGAACTCTAGAAATTAACCAGGCACACAGAACAAACCTAAAATTGTCCCTCTAAGAGAAAGGACTGAACCTCAGTAAGACAGAGGATCAGTACACTTTATCATCAGGCAAGACATGTAGGGAGATATTCTGAATAATCATTGATTGTGCATTAAATTACATCTGACATAAAACCAGGTGAAGACATCCAAACAAAGGAAAACTATGGAATGTCCCTTATGAGTACAGATACAAAATTCCTCAACAAAGTATTAACAAACCAAATACAGAAATATATGAGAAATATTATAAATTATGACCAAATGGGACTACTTCACAAATGCAGCACTTTTTGTATAGTTCAAGAGATTAAAAATAATTATTTTAGTGTACCATATAAATAAAAAACAGATGATCATTTCAATATGGGCAGGAGAAGCGTTTTACAAAATCTAACCTCTATGTGTTATTAAAACACTTAACAACCAGAAAGGAGAAAGAAACATCCTCAATCTGATAAAGGATATCTACAGAAAGCCCACAGCCAATGCCATACTTAAAGGAGAAAGAATGCATGCTTTCCTCTTAAGATCAGGAATAAGAATACCCACTGTAGCCATTTTTATTCAACAATGTACTAGAGGTTCTAATCACAATAAATTGGCAATTGTCTGAAACCTTTCTTTTTCTTTTTCTTTTTCTTTTTTTTTTTTTTGATATCTCTTCTAGCACCTTGATATAGAACATTCCTACTTTGTAAAAGTAAAACATCTACATTTATAACTTATTTCCCTTCTATTAATTCAAAGTAATGAGAGCAGAGTACTCACCTTAGATATAACTTCAATGATTTTATATTCCTACTTGTAATTACTAGAGAGGATTCTGGAGTCACTTACATACTTATATTCTAGGTTTGGTCAAATGAGGTGCTGTACTTGTTACTATGTATAAGATGGAAAATTTATTTGCTCAGGTATTTCCTTATTTCTAAGCCCAAAGGTATCAGACTTAGTCTGTTGTGATTGATAACAGTGTTTCAAAATGTTATTCTTATTTTCACAGAAATGTCATGCTCTTTTTATTTCTCTATATTTACCCTTCATCACTCATTTTATGATACAACTTGTTCTTCCTTTTGGTTTTACTCATTTCCATCTTCCATGATAATATAACAATATCTTATCTGTGATTCAAAATACCTCTCATGCAGTTCAAGTACAGTATTCCTTTCATTTTACCTCCATCATACAGCTTTAATAAATTGGTCAACTGGGTTCTAAATAAAAGCCTTCAGGGAGGCAAACCATAAAGACTCTTAAAAACTGAGAATAAACTGAGGGTTGATGGGGGGTGGGAGGGAGGGGAAAGTGGATGATGGGCATTGAGGATGGCACCTGTTGGGATGAGCACTGGGTGTCGTATGGAAATGAACTTGACAATAAATTTCACATTAAAACAAACAAAAAAAAAGCCTTCAGTGAAAACTATTTTTATTCTATTTCTGTCTTGAACATCTTAACACAAATTAGTTATTGCAAATCAAAAATAGAAAGGTTTTGGTTATTATGATACTTGCGCTTATTTTAGTTTGGAATTTATTATGTCTAAAGGCAAAGGACACCCACCTATCTGTGTCTACAATATCATGCTGTAACATGTATTCCCCAGACACCTTGACAAGCATGTTATATGAGAAAAGTACAGAGAAAAAGAAGAGAGCAATTCTCTCCAAAGAACCAGTATGATATGATATTGAAAGTTATCTGTACACTTAAGAGTGATTTTTAGAATTTTCATTGAAAGGAAATGTCATAACCTATAGTCCATTTTTATCTGCTCTAATAAAAAAGGCAATGAATGTCACAACTCTTTGATATCTCTTATAAATTTTGAACACGTCAAAACTGCATACTATTATTTCCATAAAATTTCCATGAGGTAAAAAAAAATCAGAAATATCAGTCTGGGCAACCATGTAATATATTCTAAGACTTTTAAAATCTCATTTTATATGATATTTTGCAAAATATAATTTTCCTTTTCTTGTGGACTTCTCTTTTGGACTTATCTATCTTCTGTCTTTTTTCCCCAGATTGCTTCATTGCTCCATTAATTGCTTGCTTGGTATGGTGTTATATAAACAATTGTGATATTACTATTATAGATTAATGGTTATACCTTTCAAGTTCAGAAAACAGACAGCTATCCATATCTATCCATATAATGTTTCCCACATGCAGTATCTAGACACTTGGACAAGAGGCTATTTAATAAAACATAATACAAAGAAGGAAGAAAAATAGCTTCTTAAACCTCAGCATATTTTATTAAAGTTATCTATGAACTTAGGAATGAGTTTGAGAGGTTTTCTTGAATAGGAATATTATAACCTGTAGGTCAGATAGGAGAAAGTGGGGGCTAAGAAAAGGTAAATAGAATGTAAATTAGTGAACAAAATAGAATTGTGTTTTTGGAAGTTTGGGGCTGAGTTTCAACATAAAACATGTTTTATTGCATTTTAAATTAAACTATCCAAGTTAAGTGTTATTTAAAGTAAAAATTCCTGCTGTAATCTATATAGAATGACAATGCAAACAAATGTTTATTACAAAACAAATGTTATTACAAAACAAATGTTTATTATATAAAAAATATATAATTTTAGTGCGGACACCTTGCTTTATGCAATGGATATATTGATGGAAAACTACGTATATTGCATTTGGTAAATCAAGTTTTACTTTTGAATGTATTAGATTAAAAACTGAATGTTTTTATTTTTCAAATAAATTTTAATGAAAGATTTATCAGAATCAGACTTTTAAGTTTAGGGGCTATTTATTTATTTATTTATTTGTTAGTTACTTTAGTTTAGTTTAGTTTATTCATTTATTTATTTTGGGAGAGACAGAGAACACGTCTAGGGGAGGGGCAGAGAGAGAGAATCCCAAGCTGATTCCACAGTGTCAGCACAGAGCCCAAAGTGGGGCTTGAACTCACAAAACTCTGTCTGACCCAAAATTAAGAGTTGGATGCTTAACCACCTGAGCCACCCAGGCGCCCCTCTTATATTTTATATATGTTTGCTTAAAGCAGATTACCCTAAATAGTTCAGGCACATGAAAATATTACCATGGAAGGTAATTAATCAATATTATAGAAAAAGAGGCAAAAATGCATCATTTATTTATCCATCAACAAATATTTATTACTCTTTGGTAGCCTATGTGTCAGTAAGCAGGCAAAATTCCCAGATAAAATAATAAATGAAACTGAAGCAATCCTCAAGAAGTTTGAAGTTCAGGAAAAAAAAATCATCCTCATCATCACATTATGTGTATTTGAGAACCATATGTTACTATTAATTTATTTTTATGATAGTCATTGATCAGAAAGAGAATGGAAGTCATAATTTTTTTTTAACTTTCTGTTCTATATTGACAGGGACCCTGAGCCTCACACAAATTACTACAGGTTTAGAAGGTAAATGCACTTTTCCTATTTGCATTACTAAATCTCATTAAACCTGGGTCCAGTGATTTCACTTTGACTTGACATCTGGAATGGATATATCAGATTCTGTGGCTGTTACTTTGGTGACAACCCAAGAATAAATGTTTAAGAAAATTGGGTTCAGGGCTCATAATAGTAGAATGGGCGTTGAGATTAGTTTAAAAATATGATCATTATACACCAATCCTATCTTGTCCATGAGTTCACATGATTTACATGGTGACAGATTTATCTTTAATCCAAATTCCTATAGTTTGTAATTGTTCATTTAACCTCTTGTCTGTTTTTGTTTTATCAATCAGTTTGTAGTGCCTTGCAGGCTAAGTAATTTCCTGTGTCTCCCATTATTCACTTTAACTTATGAGCAGCCCTTGATCTTATGTGAAAACTCACCCATTCAGGATATCAGTGTCTTCATGGAAATTACATTAAGTGAGAAAGGACTGGAAATTTGTAGGATTTTACATAGTTTTGAAATTATGATAGAAGATGTGACATGTTGATGAAGAGAGACAGAAGAAACGCAGTTGTACTAATTTTCATGCCTCCCACATAACACTCAATGCCTTGTACATAGTAACAAACACTAAGTTGAATTGTTTACTCTGATAAGAATATATATATATATATATATATATATATATATATATATATATATATATAACCTGTCTTTAGTAGAAAAACAAAACCCACAAACTTCTTCTTCCCTATAAGCCCAGGGCATAGGAACTCAACATACTTAGAATTCTGCCTAATTTACAGGTAGAACATGGGGAGGGGAAGTAGGTTGGTGCAAGAAATCATGTTAAACTTCTTTTAGTCCCCAGACATCAAAGGTTTTAACATTCCCTCCAAGGTCATTTTACTTCAGTGAATTGTGGCTTGCACATTATGCTTCCTATCTTCTTCCCAGGGTATCATGAGAATTAATGAGATGCTCAGCCCAATTCACATATTTCTCCACACCTCTGTGGATCTCCTCCATACCCCAAGGAGTACTTTATAGGCATCCTTTACTGGAATTTCAGTATGCTCAATTAAGGAAAATTTAATTAAAAATTTATTTCAAAAATAACATCAAACTCCCCAATGCTTTCAAACTTACAAGCGTTCCTCTCTGTAAAACACATATTAATTAGGGATCCCTACTACATTTGGTGTTCATTGGATGTCTTGAACTATTTAACCACACACTCCCCCCTTTAATTTAAAAAAAATCACAACTGTAACTGGGGGAAATACTCTACAAAATTAATATGCATCTTGCACCCTATTCATGCTTCTGTACATGGAGTTCTCATTGCAATTAGTTGGAACTCTGCACACTGATGAAATGAGGTGTTTGCAGAGAATGCCAATCTGGCCCTCCACCTCTACTTTTCTGAATAATTGAAAGTTAAAGTATCAAGATGGAAGTCGTAAAGATCAAGACGACTCTTTGGTGCTTTATAGATATTCAAAGTTCCTCCCCATCCAACAGTCTCCTGTATACTTGAGAAAAATAAAAAGCTAAATATTTAAAGAAAGGAGTGTGTGTAAGCGGGGCAGGACAGGAAAGTGAAGAAACGAAGGGTTCATCTGAACCGTAAAGGGTCGAATTAATTTGCCAACTTCTGAGTCAAATGGTTGTGTGTTATAGGAGAGAGTATGATGATTCTGTGTCAAAAAAAATTGTTCTACTATCAACAACTGGCTGTTACAAACACCCTGTATGGCTTTGGGCAAATCACCTACTTCTGTGCTCTTCAGATTTCTCATTTACAAAGAGGAAACTAGATCATACCTAGAGTCTCTTCCAGCCTTAATTTCTTTATGTCTGTGTTTAACTCCCATTGTTCATACCAGGGACTGGCCCTGTATCTCAGGAATCATATTTTACTTGTCCACATTCCCTCTTAAATAAATGCTCAGTGGGAGCACTTGGGAGACATCCACTTTTTATATCCATAGTTCCTGGCACAAGGTAGATCCTGAATACAAGTTTGCTGAACTCTCATAGTGAAAAGGCAAAAATAAATAAATAGCATTACCCTGAAAAACTGCATAATCTTGTTTTTTCCAAAAGTAGACATCTATATAACTAATGTTTTTATCTTCTCTTTTAAAATTTTATATTCTGAGGAAGGTGAAAATAAATGGCAGTGAGAAATACAAGACATTAATAAATAACAGGTAAGTTTTATTGAAAAGTGAAATCAAGAAAAGTAGAATGACCCATAGCACAAAGCCTGTGAGAAAAAAGAGGCAATTTTATAAAAGAAAACTAGCCCACAATGGCCTTGCTGCTGTCCTAAACTGCAGAATACATGTATAGTCTGTGTTTAATGGTCCACAAGTGGCAAATTATCATTTTTCATTTGTTTTTATTTCTTCTTGGTAATTGGAAAGATAATATAACAGCATCAAAAATAGCATTTATTACTTCTAACAATAAGGACCCAAAAGAAAGCAACTATTTTGAGACTAATGAAATATCCACGTGCAGTTCTAAGAAGAGTGAGTTAATCACTAAACAGAGCTGATGAAATATCCAATTTAGTTGTTTTGCATAGATGTTATCTCCTGCCATGTTAAGAGGAGATTTTCATACAAAACAATTAATCGGCATTAATCTTGGCTGCCACATTAGTCTGCCTTTCCAGCTTCTTGCTGCTAATTTTAGAAATGGCAATTAGAGCAAAGTAACATACCTAAAACTTGGGACTATGTCACATTTTTGCCCTAACTCTCCAACACCTGCGTTTTTTTCCTGATCCTTTCACTCTTATCTGGTTACTCTATCTCCTGTATTCAAAGTAGCTTCATTTTTTTCCTATTTTCCTCTTACTTCTATTTACCTTCTCTCTCCCACTAAACCAATTTATTTTTCTATCTTACTCTTCTTATCTGGCATCCAATGCTCATGGATTTGATCTTAACAAATAATAGACAGCCAGCTTTTCAGGACTGGTTAAAGACTCATTCTAAATCTATTATTGGCTCTTACTGAATGCTATTTGGAAAAAGAAATATGTCTTAAAATATCATTTAAAGGACAGAATAAATCCTATTATTGTATGAAGTCAAATAGCCACAGTCTATATACATGATTATATCATACCAACATAGCTTCTTATATATTACTTTCTTTGAGTTCACCTGCAATGTTTTGTCTTTGAATTTTATCTTAGGATGTTACAAGAAAGGCTGTTGATCAAAATCCTCTAAACACATACCATTCTGGGAGAGAGGAAAAAAGGGAAAATAATTGCTTTCCTTCACAAATTGGTATTCTTCCTCTTTTTTTTTTTCTTTGTTCTTTTTTCTCTTTGACAGCTAGGAAACTCAACATCAAATTTCATATTCACTTGTAGCAACTGGTAACAAAACAGCATAATCCTCTTAAGCCTGAAAATAAAATGCAGTCTCAAGTATTTGTTTTCTACAATTGACCTTTATTAACATGGCTTCTAGTTTCAGAAATGTATGCCATGTGTGCTCTATCCAAAGTCTGATGAAATATCTAATATAGTTGTTTGCAGAGATGTTATTTCCTGTCATGTCAGAAGGAGATTCTTATACAAAATGATTAATCAGCATTGGTGGATATAAAACTTCCATGTGTTAATATATACAAAGTGTGGGGCGCCTGAATGACTCAGTTGGTTAAGGGTCTGAGTCTTGATTTTGACTCAGGTTGTGATCTCAGTTGTGAGATGGAGACCAGAGTGGGGCTCTGCACTCTGCAGGAAGTCTGCTTAAGATTCTCTCCTTCTTGGGGCGCCTGGGTGGCGCAGTCGGTTAAGTGTCCGACTTCAGCCAGGTCACGATCTCGCGGTCCGTGAGTTCGAGCCCCGCGTCGGGCTCTGGGCTGATGGCTCAGAGCCTGGAGCCTGTTTCTGATTCTGTGTCTCCCTCTCTCTCTGCCCCTCCCCCATTCATGCTCTGTCTCTCTCTGTCCCAAAAATAAATAAACGTTGAAAAAAAAAAAATTAAAAAAAAAAAAAAAAATTCTCTCCTTCTCTCTCTGACCCTCCCCTGCTCACACATCTCTCTCTAAAATAATATATATATATATATATATATATATATATATATATATATATGTGTGTGTGTGTGTATTTTACATATATATATGTAAAAATATATCTGTAAAATATATCTATATATCTATATAATATATCTATATCTAATCTATCATATATATATAGAAAAGTGAGATGTCATTGAACATTATAGAATGGATTCTGTGGGGCATCTGGTTGGCTCAGTTGGTGGAGCAACTCTTAATCTCGGGGTCATGAGTTTGAGTCCCATATTGGGTGTAGAGATTACTTAAAAAATAAAAAGAATTGATTCTGTTTGAAGATATATGAACTATCGTCTTACATGTTACTACAGTGCAGAATTCTATTCCATCTTAAGAAAATATGAAATTGAGTTTTTAATGGTGAAAAATAGTTTTTATTTGAAATAAAATAAGAAAAATCCAATATGTAGAATTCCCAAATTGAATCTCAAAATTAAGCTCTCTTTATGAATAAGTTCAACCACATTAAATTGCATTGGAAAATATTCCAGCAAGGAATTTTATAGGGAGGTTATGTAGGAGAATCTCAAGAGATTCTCTGTGGCAAATATCCTGATGATGGTTACAAAGAGATTAATGTAGACTTCTTTTTTCTACTTCTATAGAGTCAATATGTTTACATCTTAGGCAACTTTCTTCCTAATGCCTATGCAATGGCAATCTAATGCCTTCAAAGTTGGCAAAAAAAGAAAAAAAAAATAGTCTTCAGAAGAGAAACCTGAAGATATTCTCTACTCATCTTTTTAAGTCTCTATGAGTGATGTAAGAAGAAATGACTGGTGCTGGGAACTGTTATTCTATTACTGTTAACTGTTATTAATATTGTTACAACCAGGAGCTCCATGGATTATACACAGCTTCTTTCTCTAAGTGCAGTAGATTGGATTGCCAGAAAATGAATGGTCAGGGGACTCTCATTTTCTCTTTTACAATGATTCATACATCAATCTCATCCTGATTTCTTTAGACCTATTTCAAAAATCTTGAAAGTACAGGCAGAGAGTCCACACTCAATTACCAGCCTGTTGGTTTCGAAGATAAAGAACTGAGTTGTAGGGAAAGTAAATGAGGGTAGGAGGTTACTATGATAGTTTCGGTCATCATATCAGTTTAGGAATCTGTAAGTGAGGCCACTTGCTGCTATGGCCAACATCAGAAGATTATTAGGCACAGTTCTAATTTTTATGCAAGCCAAATCCCACAAGCCTTTACATGTGTAAAAAGACATTCATTTCAAATATTCAGGAATGACATAAAATAGTATATACAAGAATTTTTTTAAAAAGCTACTGAAACCAAGTTTCTCTGTTCCCTCTGGAGCTAGAATATCTAAGAGCAAGTAAGTGAAAATACTATAGGGACATTCATAAACTGGCTGTCATTTTAGTTAAATTAAGCATTCTCACACTTCAGGTGTTTATTATTTATAATATAGTCCCTGTGATACTTCTCACAAACATTCCTGACACAGTAGTGAGTACCTCTGCTCTAGATGCAGTTCAGAGAAAATGACTAGCATTCTCTTGAGGGTCTTTCTCAACTTTCAAAGGTACAAATGTTTATTAAACATCGCTTACTCCATATCCTTCCCAACTAAATATCTGTTATTACCCAAAAGCCTCAGGACATGAAGGCAGTCTATTAAGTTATGGGTATTTAGCTGAGAGTTTCCCCCACTGAATATTCTTTCTCATTCAGGTTACTACAATAGTATGAAAAGGACATTTTTTTATATATATTATGAAGAATACAGATGCCTAGATAAGAAAAAAAAGGACTCAATTTAGCATTCTCTGCACCCACAACTTCTATTTTTTTTATAAATATTAAGCATATGTTTTTCTGGAATTATTTCCAGTTACCTCTGAATCAAATTCTGGCCTCAGAATTATATAGTACGACTACTGATTTTTCTTGTGCCCTGTGGTCAGTGGCAAATATATAGATTTGAATTTAACCAAGGTATATTAGTTCATATAGAATGCTAGCTCATAAATTTGGAGGAAAAAAAAAGAAAGAAGAAAGAATTTTGCTCTATGCTACATAAAGTCAATCTGTTGAATTCACTATCATGGGAGGTCACTGAGCCCAATACCATGGCTATATAGTTTTATGACTCTTAATAACATTTGTTGTATGCAAAGCATAGATAATGACAGAGGAAACCAAACCTTATGCTTCATTGCATGCACTACTTTTCTTGTGGTTCATGAAGAATAAAACAATACATTGAAAGTCACAACTAACTACTGAAGGAAGAAATTAAGAAATAATACTCATGGATTGAAGTTCTAGTTGATTTTCTAACATGATATAATCTATTTTGCTGTATTCTAATGCCTTTCTCTATTTTGAAAATGAAATGTAAATGCTGGTTTAGTTAAGGAATGTGGTAATTTGTGCCAAAATTATATAAGAAGAGAAGCTTGTTTTTGATATCCTCAGTCCTATACTTTTTTCCTTTTTCTTTCTTCACTTAGCAAAGTGCTCTCCAAGGTTAAAAACATCTTCTCCAAGATATTAACAAAATACAAAAATAAACTCATATTAGATATAAATGATTTGATACTTTTAAAAATTTATTGTAAGACAAACTCCATTTATAAGATAATCAGGATTAAACAAGATTTCAAGGAAATTTGAGACTGTTTATAGGAGATAGTTCTTTAGGGAATTTGTCAAGATTTTTTGTATGCCTTGGGGACCACTCTCTATTTATTCAGAATATATTTGCATTAGAATGATTATATATTATTAAATACTTCTGAGGTAGAATAAGGCTTAATTGAAAATTCTCATTTTATCAATGATTGAAAGACTCTTCCTTCATCTGAGAACTTGTATGTGACAAAGCTGATCCTAGAAATCAGTTCCTATGAAGGTTAAGAAGAATGTTTGGAAAACAGAATTCCTCTTCAAAGAAATAAAATATTATCTTCTTTGTGCATGTCATAGGTAAGACAAACTGTAAATTTATTTTCCACTTACTTGTGAGCTCAGACAATGTAGCTCGAAGAAGAAAGCTAACCTTGATTGGAAAAACCATTGACCTAAGGCACAATGTCCATCCTCTTGATGCTTAAGGTTAAAATTGAAAAGAAGTGAAAAAAATAGTAGACAGAGAGCACTCATTTATGACATAAAAAAGACTATTTGAATGCTGCAGAAACTGATGGAGATTTTTGATGTGTTGAATGGAGCTTATTAATTGCCTACTTGAGATAATTAAAGCATGTGGTAGTCAAAATAATTGGACTCATTGAAAATAAAAGATTTAACCTTGACAGTAGTTTCAGTATGACTGCTGAAATTCATCACAATATGGAAAAATATTCTCTTAAAGTTTATAATGTTACTTATGGTACTTTCTAGATGTGCAATACATTTTTATTTAAATAAATCAGGTATGTCTTTCAGTATGATTCTTGGTTTGAGATTAGTAACAGCAACACAGAGCGGCAATGTCCTTCCTTGTTTCAAAGTTTAGGCAATGAATCAACCACAAAAAGTGAGGGAAAGGAAATTGTTTTAAGGCCATGTGTTGGTATATTTTGCTTTGGCAGTGGGGTTAGGGTTAAGGACATGGATTTAATGTTCAATCAATACTTAATATTTGTGTTTCTTTTTCAAAATAAAATATTTTTTTCTTTTTGAAAATAACAAATTTTTAAAAATGTGAAAATCTGTGGAATTCTATTTGTAGTAGTAATTTGTAGAATTCTGAGGGAACTGCAAACTTGAACATTTATGAAATAATTTTTTTTTCTTGTATATATTCAATACCTAAAAAAATAAAGATTTTTTTTTCTGGATAAAACACCTGATGCCTTAAACTTTCAGTCATTCAGTGGTAGATCTTGATATGCTTTATATTGGAAACAATTGAGGGCTTCTGTATAAAACAATTATTTCATTTTTAAAAATAATATTCAGGGGCGCCTGGGTGGCGCAGTCGGTTGAGCGTCCGGCTTCAGCCAGGTCACGATCTCGCGGTCCGTGATTTCGAGCCCCACGTCGGGCTCTGGGCTGATGGCTCAGAGCCTGGAGCCTGTTTCCGATTCTGTGTCTCCCTCTCTCTCTGCCCCTCCCCCATTCATGCTCTGTCTCTCTCTGTCCCCAAAATAAATAAACGTTGAAAAAAAAATTAAAAAAAATAATAATAATAATATTCAGTTATATTTCATTGAAAGTCACAGTTGAATTTGTTCTCAGACCATTTTGTTACCAATCATGTAAGTTAATCATTAGATTCTATTTGTGAAATCAAAATAGAAGGCTACTGTTTGTGAAGGTAATGTTCTAATTATGACACAAAACAAAACAAAATTACTGGACTTAAAGTCCTGGGTTCTTAAGACCTGGTTTTACAGCTTAACTTCACAAATTGCTAGCTCTGTGACATTCTCACATATATTACCTCTCTGATGTGTGTGCGTGTGTGTGTGTGTGTGTGTGTGTGTGTGTGTGTGAACAGAAAATGAGAATAATTATATCTGCCCACTTACATCACATCGAGTTGTGACGATCAGGCCAAATTAATGTCCCTAAGAGTGCTTTATGAATCCACAGTAGAAATTTTATTTGTTATTTTTTGAATGAGAGAGAAAGGTAAGAATGAACTTGAATAGGAGAACAGAGAAACATGGATATAAATAACTCTTTATACAGTGTAGTAGAAACTACACAAAGAAAACGAAAAACTGCAAAAACAACAGAAAACCATATAACAGACACTAAAATACTGAGTGCCTACTATAACTGCATTTATTTTGTATTGTTTTCAATTTATTCCTCTTTCTTCTGTTATTCAGCTTCCATATAGGTAGTTGCTTTGAATCATTCTTCTGTGGCTTTTCAAAGACAATCCTTGGTTAAAAATAAATATATAAAGAAAGAAAGTACTTTGACCCTCTGTATCTGGTTTCTTCATCTTCTATTCCTACCTGCTTTTTTCCCTCCTGGATCTCTATCATGAGATGATCTGAAGCAAGACAGGTAAATGGTGCTTATATCCCCAAAGACACATGTTCTTAGAATTTCTGGCCATGTTTAAGACTTAGAGTGTATACTACAGAATTTTGCCATCCGAAAGGAAAGTTTCAAAGACAGTTTAAACTTGGTACTTTATTTACAGTGCATCGAGTAGCCTTTCTGTAAAATAATCATGTGCTATAATTTCTTTTCACACTAATGTAAAAGAAGAGCTGCTGCTTCAGTTTTTAATAATGTAGAAGTTCATTTTAATAAAGCTTTTTTTTGTTTCAATACACAAGTTTTACTAAAAAGCGTTTAATGATTTATAATTTAAAATATATGAAAAGCAAAGTTAAATATCTTAGTACATTATAATGATTTACTAATTCAGTTTCATGTTCTCTTGGACTAACTACCCAAGACTGATTTGCTGGACTGTCCTTTTTTAGTATCTTTGGGCAAATCAACTAACCCTTTGATAAATCTATATTGCAAAGGTAAAATCAATCATGTTTATAGCAATCAGCCCAAAAGGGGTAAATACTAACTAAATTTTTGATCTATCTATTTTTAATAGCTTTATTGAGGTATAATTTCCATACCATAAAATTAATTCATTTAAAGTGTAATTCAATTATTTTTTAGCAAATTTATAGAGTTGTGCAACCACCAATAGACTGTAATTTTAGAACATTTCCAAGACTTCAAAGAAAGGTGCATCATCCTCATTTGCAGTTACAATTCTCATCTCCAGTCCCAGGCTAATTTACTTTCTGCTTTTATAGGTTTGCTTTTTGTGGTCATTTCATATAAATGTCATCATATGATATACGGTTTCTGGCATCTGGCCTCTTTCACTTGGCATGATGCTTTTAAGTTCATCCATGTTGTAGTACGTACCAATACTTCATACTTTTTTATTGATTACTAGTATTCCATTGTGTGAATATGGGACATATTGTTTGCTCCAGTCAATTATTGATGGAAATTTGGATTGCTCACACTTTTTTTAATGTTTTTTATTTTATTTTTGAGACAGAGAGATAGAGTGCGAGAGGTAGAGGGGCAGAGAGAGAAGGAGACACAAAATCCGAAGCAGGCTCCAGACTCTGAGCTGTCGGTGCCGAGCCCGACATGGGACTCAAACCCACAGACTATGAGATTATGACCCAAGCTGAAGTCAGATGCTCAACCAACTGAGCCACCCAGGCATGGCTTTTTTGGCCGTTGTGAATAATGTTGCTATGAAGATCATATCAATGTCTTGGGTGGACATGTCTTCATTTCTTTTAATTTTTTAAAGAAATTGTCAAATCTTTTTCTAAAGTGAGTGCATTATATTGCATTTCTGCCATCAGTGTATGAGATTCTAATGTCCCCACATTCTCAACAACATTTATTATTATCTGTTTGAATGTAGCAGTTCTAGTGGGTGTGGGGCAGTAACTCTCATTTTGGTTTAAATTTATCTTTGCCTAATATCCAATAATGTCAAGCATCATATTATGTCTTGATTGATCAAATCTCTTCTGTTAATTTTTTTTAGTGAATATGGTTGTTGTTTTTTATTATTGTGTGCTAAGATTTCTTTAAATGTTTATTTATTTATTTTAAAGAGAGAGAGAGTGCATGCACGCCAGCGGTGGGGGGTGGGGGGGCAGACAGAGGGAGAGACAGAATCCCAAGCAGGTTCTGCACTGTCAGTGCAGAGCCCAATGCAGGGTTCCATCTCATGAACGATGAGATCATGACCTGAGCTGATATCAAGAGTTGGATGCTTACTTAGCCAACTGAGCCACCTAGGCACCCTGAGTGCTAAAATTTAAAAATATATATATTCTGGCTACAAGTTCTTTGTCAGATATGTGATTTCCAAAAATTCTTTCCTAATCTGTGACTTGTATTTCATTTTGTCACTGGTACTCTGTGAGGTGCAAAGGGTTTTTATGTATACCATTTTTCTATTTGTTTCATAATTTTTTTTAATTTTTTAATGTTTATTTATTTTTGAGAGGCAGAGAGATACAGCACCAGTGGGGGAGGGGCAGAGAGGGAGGGAGAAACAGAATCCGAAGCAGACTCCAGGCTCTGAGCTGTCAGCACAGAGCTTGACTTGGGGCTCAAACCCACAAACCCTGAGATCATGACCTGAGCCAAAGTCGGCACTTAACCAAGTGAGCCACCTAGGCACCTGTTTTCTATATATTTAGTATAAAACAATAAAGAAATTTATAACATGAAGTGACAGATATTTAGCATATATAATCATCAAATCAAAAAAAATTAAATAAGTCAAACGCTGGCTACAATGTATGAACCAACATTTAAATCATACTCCAAATGGTAAATAAACAAATTAAGACAATCTCATTAATATTTAAATAAACCTAAAAGTCATGGTACTTGCTTTTACTCATTAAATCAGTAAAATGAAAGAAGAATCATAGTACCTCTTGAGGAAGTTTTAAAAGGGGCTGGTTGATAGCATCTATGTTCTCACCTACCTTTTTTACAAATTGACAGGATTTAAAAGTCCACAGATGGAAAACAAACACAAAGAATTAGCTGATGAACATACATTAAAATGAGAACCAAAATGGTCTTGTTAACTCCATGGTCAACCCCTTCCCCCAACTGCCTGTGGGACAGTCCATGGGAGGATAAGTCTGAGTTTATAAACCACCAACAGTTACCTAAGTTACTATGTCTCACTGGTCAGGAAAAGAAAAAAGAAGCATGCAGGGTTTACAAAGGGGAGAGAATTTTCAAATGAACTATCAGATAAAGGATTTATTATAGGAACTAAAGATTACTTAATTGTGGGAACAGCTAGCTGAAGAGACGAACATGCCAAAGGGAGGGTTAGATTATCAGAGAAGTCACAATCAGTTGATCTGAGAAATCTAACATGTCTAGCCAACAAAGGGTGGGGGGCATTAAGGGATGTGGGCAAAGAAGTCTATGCAAGTTCTTTCTTCCTTGGTTCTGCAGTCAAGTGAAGGGTAAAGGGTTTGCTGATTCTCTTGGTCAGCAGAGCTGGGGTTTGGAAAAATAGTTGGTCATGGAATAGAGGAAGGTAAGAGCAAACTGAGCCCTGTCAGCACATCTGTGATCACTGTCATTGCCTTTAAATGAATGATCTTTAAAAAAAAAAAAAAAAAAAAAAAAACAAGGATTTTTGATAGTAGCTTTCAAATCTCACATAGATTCTCTGTTGAAAAACTCTAACCTAGAATCATAAAGACAAGGGAATTCGGGGAACTGTAGACAGACTAACTGTAGTTAGTGTCGCTAGTGTAACCAGTTGACAATACAAATCCCCATTTCCCTCTACGTTAGCTTCTCTCCATAAGGAAAGATGGACAATGATTTTTAGCATCAGACTATTAATTTGCTTCTATGTAGGATGGAGTAAAGGGTTGGTCAAGGGGTCCAAAATGTTTATGGAAAATTCTTTTAAATGGACACGAAGAATGGGCAAAGGAGCGTTCCCTTGGTTATTTCCAGTATTGATAAGGTTATTTGTAAAAGGATGTTCATATATATAGCTGGGGGGAATGTATGTTAACATTATTGGAATTCAATTTGAAAATATGTATTAAAAAGTCTAGACATGAATTTCTTTGATACGTTATTTATGTTATTAAACCATTTACAAGCATGTATCCAAAAGAAGAAATTGGAAAGTGAGAAAATATATATTTATATTATTTGTAGCTTTGTTTGTAATAGGAGAAACTTGAAAAGTGGTTCAATATGAAATTGCTTTAAAAAATTGTGGCACTAACATCATTGTCATTATATATTATCAAGCCTAAAATATCTAATTACATCTGTGTTAGAAGAATATGATTTTATTTTTTTTTTTATTTATTTTTTTTATTTTTTTTTTCAAGGTTTATTTATTTTTGGGACAGAGAGAGACAGAGCATGAACGGGGGAGGGGCAGAGAGAGAGGGAGACACAGAATCGGAAACAGGTTCCAGGCTCTGAGCCATCAGCCCAGAGCCTGACGCGGGGCTCGAACTCATGGACCGCGAGATCGTGACCTGGCTGAAGTCGGACGCTTAACCGACTGCGCCACCCAGGCGCCCGAAGAATATGATTTTATAATGACAAGTAATGACAGACAATGCATAGTATGTGAATATGTTAGTAGGCTTTACTTATAAGTGACACGAATTCATCTAATATTATTTCTTCATATTGCCAAATGCTATTTGAATTTTTACAATGGACATACGTTACACATAAAAGAAAAATATAGTGATATTTTAAAATTTGGAGAAACAATTATATGAAAGATGGCCATTCAAGTAAATATTTTGAACAAGTTTTGTTTGTTTGTTTGTAAGAAAATTGAATTTATTTTGGGTAACTGCAGCAAAACAGACCAGAGAGAAGACTCCTATCAATATTAAACTTATTTGTGAAATTTTGAATATAATGTTGAAAAATGTGAACACCTTTAAACCTACTGAAGTTTTAATGAAATTGAAAATAGTATTATTTCTTTAAGTCTGTTAAAATGGTTTCAATATAATCCTTTTACTAAAACAGTTTACTGCGTTTAATGGAAGCATCAGAGACACTCTCACTTCCTTTTCATACAACACTAAAAGAAGATAGAAATTATTGTTGCTATTCTATTCTTCATTCTTCCTTTGGCTTTGATTCTAAGGACAGAGCACCCTTTTCTTTTTGCTAGAGATATGACTCTGCATAAATCTCTTAGGAAAGCTCTCTATGCAGGAAATGATATGGGGAAAAAAGTTCTTCCTCCTTTCTATATAATTTTTCCCTCTGTGAGCCTGTAGTCTGACCCTGAGTTTATTATGAATTCCAGTTGCCAACCAACTTTCTTTTGTGAATTATAATCGCTGGCTTCTTGCTTTGTTAGAAGCATAGATATTTAAGCTATAAGGGCTTCCTTGTGTAAGCATCCCTGTCATACTCCCATGTTTTCACTCTTTTCCCGTGAATAGAAGACCTTTCAGAGTGAAGTTAAAAGTCAGATTTGTGAACAAATATTTTCTTTGAGTTAACTGAAGGTCAAACTATCTGATTTACATTGGCTAAATACCATAAAGACACAGCACATTAGCTATTAAGAGAGAAGAATGTAAGTATGGAATTAAACTTTACATAAACCTCTACATAAAATGAATGAACAACAAAATACATGCCATAGCAATCCACAAAGTAATGTACATTTTAATGACAGGAGTATGGCTTCAAGTTTTGACCATAGTTTCTGAAGTCAGACTTCCTTAGAATCAACAATCAGCCCTGCTGTGTATCCTGAGGCAAGGTTCAAATCTCTCTGTGCCTCAGTTTCACATTTATAAAACAGGCATAGTAATCGTGGCTATAAGGATTCAATGAGTTAACATGTCAAATATTTTTAAAGTGCCTGCTGTTATTACCACATATCATAATGGTAGCTAATTTTGTTATTTTCATAATGGGAACATGAAAATCCTGACAGCAGGTCAGTATCTTGTCCCAAACTTAGAGGATGCAATGATTTGGTGTTCTCTATAGCTCTCTTTTGTCATAAGTACAAACCATTTTAAGGGCTTAGTAGGAGATAGGCTTTGTAACCTAACACTTTTTATGTATTATCATTTTTCAACACAAATTCTATGAGACAGATTAAATATACATTTGAACAAACTGAAGTTGAGAAAGTCTGCTTGAGGTCATTTAATGAGTGATTGGAGGCAATCTGCATATGCTGAAGTCTTTGCTCTTTAACACTATGTTTTGTGCTTTCAGGACCAAAGTTGAAGATAGGAGACAAACATGTGCTCGTATTTAGTTTCTCTAAACCTTTGTATATAAATTATGTTAGATCTTATGTAAAAATCCAACCATAAACATTACCTCTCTTAAGAAATAAATCACCTAGGGGCGCCTGGGTGGCGCAGTCGGTTAAGCGTCCGACTTCAGCCAGGTCACGATCTCGCGGTCCGTGAGTTCGAGCCCCGCGTCAGGCTCTGGGCTGATGGCTCAGAGCCTGGAGCCTGTTTCCGATTCTGTGTCTCCCTCTCTCTCTGCCCCTCCCCCGTTCATGCTCTGTCTCTCTCTGTCCCAAAAATAAATAAACGTTGAAAAAAAAAAATTAAAAAAAAAAAAAAAAAAAGAAATAAATCACCTAGGGGCGCCTGGGTGGCTCAGTTGGTTAAGCAACTGTCTCTTGGTTTTGGCTCAGGTGGAGATTTCACGGTTCATGAGTTTGAGCTCCGCATTGGGCTGACAGTGCAGAGCCTGCTAGGAATTGTCTCTCTCTCCCTCTCTCTCTCTCTCTCTCTCTCTCTCTCTGCCCCTTCCCCACTCGCTCTCTCTCTGTCTCTCAAAATAAATAAACTTAAAAAAAACAAATAATTCATTTATGTACTATTTATAACCCACTGGTTTATGTTTTCAATATATTTCTTTAATTGCCTCAGAGTACCCTTATCTTTCACCCAAGTAAAGTTAACAGAAGATTCTTAAGTTTCATAAGGTGTATTTTGTATAGATTTTGATCAAAATGAACATGATCTAAAATACTCAGTGTTAACATGGCAAGGAGATGAACGACATTTAATTCACCAACATTATTACAAAGTCCATAATGCCATATGGTATTCACACTTTCCCAATAAGATAGGATCCAGACACTATATCTTGTTTTAGGGATTTGTACTTTTTTTTTTTTAATTTTTTTTAACGTTTATTTATTTTTGAGACAGAGAGAGACACAGCATGAACAGGGGAGGGGCAGAGAGAGAGGGAGACACAGAATCAGAAGCAAGCTCCAGGCTCTGAGCCATCAGCCCAGAGCCCGACGCGGGGCTCCAACTCGCGGACCGCGAGATCGTGACCTGAGCCGAAGTCGGACACTTAACCGACTGAGCCACCCAGGCGCCCCAGGGATTTGTACTTTTAAACGAGTACATGTTTTCTTTATCTTGTAGCTCGGAGTTCATGATGTTGTCTTATTTTTTTTCTTTTATAGTTCTTTGAATTAAAGCAATGTACGTTTCATTCATATTTTTTCCTTCACACCCTGAGGGATCTATGGAGGATCAAAACTTAGACAAATCTTCAATGTGCTTAAGTCAAAGAAAATAGCTGAACAATGGCTGATGGAAGTGAGTCGATTGTATAAAATCTTTACCTTTATAAAATTTACTTTTTAGGCTCTGCTTTGCCTGTCTTTTGTTTCCAGTATCACCTAAGGTCTAAATCAAAACCTAAAACCATCTCGGCTCTGCTGAGCTATTAGTAATATCTTTACATAAATTAGAAAGAGACATATTTTTCTCCAGGAACTTCACTGCCCTTTGGCCACAGAAGTGTTGTAATGCATATACAAATCTAAAATTTCCCTGGCATAAGTGGACCTTATCCAGAGTCCAACCAGACATGTCTTTCTTTCCCCCTCTCACCTTCACTGCACCCAGTCACTCACAGATAAGGGTGGAGAAGGACTCAAGAGGTACAAATAAGGAAGAATCAGTGCTACAAATGAAGAGATAATGCTATTTTAAAGTAATAGGGCTGAATTTTAGTATTTTTATTTTCCAGATTGTCTTGAAACTGGCAGTAAAGTCTGTTTAACCCTGTTTGACCTCACACATTAATTTCATTCATCAGTCTCAAAATTACCAAGGGTTCTAATATTACTGCCATATTCATGTTACGGTTCTATTCTGAAAGTCCATAGTTAATAAGATTAAAATAAGGTTAAATATTGTTGGATGATTTGCAAACTTCACAATAGCCTTCAATTTTAATGAAACGGATATTTAAAATGTAGGTGTGTTTGTCTCCTAGGGCTGCCATAGACAGTATCACAGATGTGTGGCTTAAATCTACAGAAATGTAGTGTCTCACAGATCTGGAGGCTAGCAGTCCAAAATCAGGGAGTCTGTAAGATCCTGCTCCTTCTGAAGCCTATAGGGGAGGATCCTTCCTTCCCTTTCCCTAGCTTCTGGTGGTTTATTGACGATCTTTGGTGTTCTTGGGCTTATAAACTCTGCTTCTGCAACACTTCAGTTGTCTGCTTCTATTGTCACACAGCGTCCCCCACCCCCACCCCTTTCCCCATGTGTGTCTGTGTTTCAGACTCTCCTCTTCTTGTAAGAACACCAGATATATTGGATTAGAACCCATACTACTCCAATATGACCTCACCTTAGCTTAATTACATCTGCAAAGACCCTATTTCCAAATAAAGTCATATACTAAGATACTGGGGTTTAGGAATTCAGTATATTTTTGGAGAACACAGTTTCACCCCTAAGAGAAGGAAAAAAGCCACTATAATACAGGGCCTGTCCTAGAGCTGGCATATTGAGGCAGTGTAACATTTTAGACAAAATACCTATCTTTTCTGGGTATCTATTCCCTTCTCCATAAAATGAGGGCTTAGAAGGAAATTTAAAGGTTATTTCTGTCTCTGATCGGTTTGCTGCCTGTGATTCTCATTTTTGGTGTATCTCTCCATTCCTCCCTGCCTCAGTTCAAAAGGTTTCTTAGGGCCTGAGACATACTTTGACAATTATGTTGTGTTTTCCTCACTTACCATTGTTTTCTGCACAGTTGTTTAGATGTCAAACAAAGTTATGCAAAGCTAAAAGCACACAAATTGGAAACAATTTTATAGGTATTATGGCTTCAGAGATGGACCATACTTCAACAGATTAACTGATCAGTTTGGCCAGCTCTGGCTTTTATGTGGTATATTATCTGTATTCCTATTATAGATTCAGTTACTATGCAATTAATTATTTTAGTCAGTTACATAGCTATGAATGCATCAAAAATTCTGTGCCAGTTCAGTAAAAGAAACCTTTACTTATATTGCCTTTAAGAGGTACATCTAAAATCTTGTGATTGATTTTTTTAATGTTTATTTACTTTTGAGAGGGAGAGAGAGAGAGGTTGGCAGAGAGAGAGGGAGACACACAGAATCCAAAGCAGGCTCCAGGCTCCAAGCTGTCAGCACAGAGCCCAACATGGGGTTTGAACCCACGAACCGGGAGATCATGACTGAAGTCAGACTAAGTGCTTAACCAACTAAGCCAGCCGGGTGTCCCTTGTGATTGACTTTTAAGGTTAAAACCTAAGTGTAAGTATTTGAAAGTAACAAAAAAATCATTAGGAAAGTGAATTTTGTTCTAGAAAAGTACTTAAAGATGCACAGAGAAAACCCAGGTTTCTTTTGAAAGTCTGAAAATACTGCTAATCAGTCATTCTGTAATAAACTCACTTGTTAACAATACTTTATGTTCTCTCTATGTTAGATCTTCTTATGTACCTGAACTTTAAGCTAACTTTATGGGTTTTAGTCTCAGTCACATTCACTACTTCAGGAAGTTCCTTGCTGGATATTTCTTACTTGTTTGATGAAGCTTGATCCTTCTGCCTGACCTTGTTTTAGAAGTAGTTGCTTAAAAGCTGTGAGTTCTTTCTCCATTTATCACTAAAAAGTTTTTCCCTGACAAAACTGAGCTAAATTCTCTTCTTCTGGGGCTGCACTCTTTGTGTTAAGTAAGGCAAACCCTCAAGCAAAGTTGTGTTCATTCTCCAGGATGGTCTATTGGGGAAATAACACTGGCCTTTCTGCAGCATGGCGATGGGCCACTCTCAGGCATTGGCCAGCTCCCTGGGCACACCTTTCAGCCTCGCCTCAGGCCACAGGGTTGCATAAGGCACCCTCTCCTATATAAAGTTACTGCTGCCCACTGTTTCTGGCAGCAATGTCCTCAACATCTGGTTGAAGCCTAGAATCCTGTCTTCCTATAGTAACATGTCATTCTGGTCCCCAATACACATATTCGGATACTTTTTAGTTGTAAGCATTTTGTTGTTAATACAGCACTGGCAAAGGTTTAAATATATGTATAAAATACAACAGAGATTAACAAAAGAAAGAAGGAAAGAAAGAAAGAAAGAAAGAAAGAAAGAAAGAAAGAAAGAAAGAAAGAAAGAAAGAAAGAAAGAAAGAAAGAAAGAAAACTGCTGCCATACTACCACAGCTGGTTTTGGTGGGAAGCCACTAATGCACTTTCTGCTAAATTCTGCAGTAGGGGTGGAACAGTCCTCTCTGATTCTTCCTTTATAGTACAACATTCTGGGACACAAGGGTGTGAGATTTCAATTAAGGCAAAGTGACAGTTACATTTTAATAGGCTATAACACTGACATAATTAATATCGGAAAAGACCAACCCAACACCGTCAACATTTGGGGACAGGCAAGCAGAGAGTGAAAATATTTTTCAGATAAAAGGTCATTATTTCTGTATTGAAAAAGTTAATAAATGTATTAAATATTCTAGTAACTGCTGTTTGAAACAGTATCTCACACGGAATAGCACGTTGCCCTTCCCCCTTCTTCCCAGAATTCTACACACCATTTTCTGTGAAGAAGATAAAAATACCACTGAGACGTACTTTCCATATTCAAATGACCACTAGGTTATACAGCATCCATCTTGAAGTAGCTGAGGTAACTACCAGACAGAGTAAAGCAATGGTATTCTTCCTTTCTTTTCCTTCTTTTCTGTTTTTCTCACGTAATTTCAAATATTGTAAGAAATTCTGCACCATTTATGCACTGGTGCACACATTATTTGGGACATCTCAGGAACGCCACTTAAAACTTTTAGCCCTGGTTTCCTTATTTGTAAAAGTAAGTCAATGAGCAATTGGATAGATAATATCAAATGAATCTTATAGTTTTAAAGTAGTATATCATGTATTCTAAACTCACATGAGAATTAAGCTTCACGGTGTTCACTCACAGAAAATTTCCTCCATTATACAATTGAGCCAGAGAGAAGCCAAGCTACAGACTCTGCTTCCCAACACTTTTGCTTTTTTATCTTAAGTTCATACCTCAACTACTCACTTGGAATTTTGTCAGTTGCTAAATGCTACCCACTGTGCCAGAACCTACCTCTTAATTTTGAAAGCAGATAACAGCAAGTCTTGTTCTAAGGCTTACTAACTGTGTGACTTTGACAAGCTACTGAACTTTTTTGAACCGCAGATTCCCCAACAAGACGAAAATTGCAGGTAATATATAGTGGGGTACAGGAATGGAAGAACAGTCATAAAGAGTATATAAGTTAGAAAGTGTACAAAAATGTACTATTTGGCATATCACTAGCCCCCTTTTTAACGGGTGAAAAAACTAGAGAATGTATTATGATTTGGGTTACGTAAATTACCTATTCAATAAAATAGTCTGAAGTCCTTAAGTAATAATGAAGTACCATACACCATTCAACTTGCAATAATGTGAAGAATGTGTTTTTGAAGTAAAAACAATCAAGTTAAAAATACAACGCATGGTGTAATCCCACTAACATATCTATTATTTATATTGATATCAGTAACAGTGCAGATATATACATACACAGATAGCAAAAACTCTAGATGGATGTACTACAAAAATTTAATGATGGTAATATATACTGTATTTATTTATTCTGAATTTTAACATTATTGCTTTTTCCTAAATTAACTGCACTAATTTCATTAAAAAATCAATTCAAGTTTAGAACACAAAACTAGGTCTGGAAAATGAAACATAACATAATATACCACCTTGAAAATAGCAGTCAAATGATGGTTCTGAGGAATTAATCCAATAAGGAAAAAGCCAACCTAAACAACCAAAATATTTTAAAGAGAAAAACATTTTTTAATTATATATATACTTGACAACAGCTCCCTTTCATTGTGGCTTTACAGCTGAGGAATGGGAAAAATGAATTCAGTTACAGGTGATTCATAATTCATATAAATTCATTTTTTAAGGAACTGCACTCTAGCAGTTATTAATTATTAGAAGATTTACAGTATATTTAAGAATGATGCATAGCCATGTCTGCTAGAAAAGAATGGATCCTATCCAAATAGCATGGAAATAAGTGTTGCATTTATACATAAGGAAAGAGAATTTAATTCCATCATTATTATTGCCATTTTTAACAGCAATACAACTCTGCAGCAGCCATCATAATTATTGTCATAGGCTGGGAGGTTGTGGGAGGGCAAGAACATTTTTATAGATTAATAATCTCTTGAGGTCGTGGAGTACCAAATGTGTTTCTTCTCTACTGGGTGAAGGGGAGGAGAGGGAGCTGCATCTGATTAAATCTGAGAAGCCTGGGTTTCAGTATGAAGATCTTAACAAGGAAATGAGATTGAGCCGCTATAAAACTCATCCAGTTCAACTACAGTAAATATTGCTTGGCGGCAGTGAAATCTTAATTAGTATTTCCCTCCTATTAAACAATTCCAGTGGTCTAAAGACATGGAAATAGTGGCATTTACTTCTCCTAAAATGTTCTTTTTTAACTCTTTTTTTTCCTCCTCATATTTTCAGAGGAAGAACAGTCAATAACCTTCGTGTGTCTTTTTACGATTATTTGTCATTGCCTTACATCCACCTGCTTATTTTTTAATTTCCTATTTAAAATTTATTTTGATAAATACAGCATAAATACCTACCTCTCTCAGATCGGGTCAATCACCTCTGTTTTTATTACAACAAAGATGTTCCTACAAAAAAAGGCTAACCCAAAAAGTGAATCATGTCAGTATTTAGTCTATTTTTAGAGACATAAATAATTTCAGATGTGACTTTGTGAAGATGTTTCTAGAGTAATGTCATGACTCTTATATTTAATTATGATGCAATGTAATTTAAAACCATGGACACCTCTTCTGAAGCTGAGGCTTATTTTTCCCCAGATTTACTCATAAATTTCTAACAGAATTTGGACTCACTCTTCATTCATCTTCATTCATTCATTTAATATTTATTCAGAAAATATAAGTCTGTTGAGAGAGATACTAAAGAGGCTTAGACATGGATCTCACCCTCAGGGGATTTGCACACTATTTGAAGATACATTATGCACAAAAGAAACAAATGTCTGTCTACCCTCCAAAAGATTAACTGATTTATATGACGAACCTTTAAAAAGCACCAACAAAAGTTAAAAAAGACATCTCATTAAACTAATTTTTTGTACATAAATTTTTGCAACTGCTTTAAATGTTCTGTTTTGTTTCCCTTCTTTCTATAAATTGATCAGGAAACATAGTCTTTGAGTACCTTAGCCACAAGTCAGTATACTTTTGTGAGTGAAAAAGGACAGTAAGGGGACAGGATGTTGGAACAATGCTGTAAACCAAGACTATCTCTAATAAAATGGGACATATAGTTATCTCTTATAGTGTATTTTTTAGTAGATTCAGGGATATTTCTGACAACTCTTTTCTGCCTGCTTTTGTTTCCACCCATTGACAACAGAAGTACTTAATTCCTTATACGTAGCTTTAGCACAGTCAAAAGGAGTCTCTTTGAAGGACTTTGGCTACCTCCAATTTGACCTCAAACTTTCTCGTTGGGTTTTTCTTTCCAGCTTGTCTTCTGGCTCAGGTAGAAGACCCTGAAGGGACGCACCCTCTGAGGGAAACTGACACTATCCTCTCAAGCAATAAGGACTGCTCTGAGCCAGCAAGACTGAGCCCAGGACTGACTCCAAAACAATGATCTATTTGACCTTCACTGCCTACCTGCATGTGCCCACCCACCTTCACCTCATATTTTCCTTATATAAACCTGGAGGTATTTTCAGCACTTGGGAGCGAGTCTTTGAGACATTAATCTGCTGTCTTCTTGGTGTTGGCCTCACTGAAATAAATTCCTTTTTTGTTTCACCACCACTAGTCTCTCTGCCTTTGGCTTTTCTCAGTGGCAAGTGGCCAAACCTGATCTGTTCAGGACCCTCGGAGCCAGGTGCTCTTGCACCCCTAAGCCAGTTCCATCTTCAGGATGGGTTGCTGGGCTCCAATAGCCCCACAAGAGTTCATGCATCCTTGCTTCAACATCCTTTTTTTTATCTTCCTAAAGCATTCCTTTCTTGTGCTCTGACCAGACTCCTGCACTCAGACTTCTGGTAAAGAGCAGGCATCAGTCTCAATGCCCACATGTGTGCCAATCCCTATCAAGACCATTGATCCGTTCTAAAGATTGGTGCAAAACCTCACAGCTGCTGCAGTGCCACAGGGTAGTCAAAATCCTGACAGGCAGTGAGAGGTCAGGCTTACTCTCCTGGAGGAAATCCCTATTCTTACCCTAAAAATCCACTTGAAAGAATCTCTTTCACTTTTCTTGTCATCTATCATCTAACTTACTTGGAATGGGGTTGGTTGACCAGTTTTGCTGCCTTTTAGTAAATGAATGTATGGATTTATTTAAAAAACATTCTTTGGAATGGGTAGGTATTTAATACCTATTGTCTTCAGCTTTAGACTTTAGCTAGAATTCTGAGGAAAAAATGCACTTAACCTTTTGACGCATTAGCCTTATCTTTACAAAACATGGGGAAGGAATCAAAACTATTAACTTCAATCTATGTATAAATAGTGGGCAAAATAGAGTTGTAGTAAGTGATGCTGAAACAGTCCTTGGTACCCTGGTGCCCTACTGTTATGGAAAATACTTAACAGCATGAAAACAACTTAGTAGTCATAGAGTCACTGGTCCTATCATTTCAACCTCTGGATGCATCCATCCTAAATATGTTTATATAATCCTTGTTTCTATAGGAGTCTCAGTAAGGAAAAGAAATCAAAATGCATGACTAACATAGTGCTGTCAATATTTATGACACCATGTAAATCTAATCCACATTGTTGGGGGGAAAAAGAAAACTGCTCCTTTATAGTCCAATAGTTCTTAAATTATAAAGTTTACTTAGGATGATTAACCTTAGGAATCTTGCTTACACATCTTAACCCTGATTTTTTAAATCATATCATATCTTCTTTTCATTTAGTAAGAATCTAGATGATTTGTAGACCCTTCTTTGATTGATGGTTTTGGAGCAGAGCTTTCACTGGGCTCCATTAACACAAAAGGCACTAACACTGATGCTGAAAGGGATCTGTGTAGCTGTTTCCTTCTTTCCCCACAATGCTATCAAAGCATACTTTCCAAAGAGTCCCTCCAAATATGTTATTTGAGCATTACTATGGGATCAGGGACCAAGAGTTGCTCATTTGAAAATCTAAATTGACCTTTAGTATTTAAACACAATGATTAACAAATATTTCTTTCCTATAAATTATCTTAAAACCTAGCCTAAAGAAATCAAGAACTTTAGAATTGCGAATGGAAATTTAAAATACATGGATTCTATTGGTTCCTTTTAATACTACTCTGTTCCTGGGTGCTCTGCACGAGTTAATACACTTCAGATACTGCTTACTGTCCCAGCAGAGAATTGAGATGTCTTATAAAAACATATAATATAGCAACCTAAAATGTATGGTTTTATAAGTAAAACAGTAAGTATATTTAGCTAATTGAAGGTAGTTAATTAATGAAGGGAGAATTAAGGTTTAAAGTATCATTTCAGAAAGGATGTCTTGGTGATACAGTGGGCCTACTACCCTGTTTTGGGAAGAATTATATCTATACCAAGAAGAAGAAAATGTATATGAATCCTGAATATATTTTTAATGGGACATGACACCACTTTTCAAAATAAGTCATGTACAAATATCTTAAAACCCTCACTGGGAAGAAATTGTTTTAAAGAATTAGTAAGTTAATTATAATGCATATCATATCTATGCCTTCCTTTTCATTTTCCTTGAGAGAAGTAGACAATTACTTGTTACTGTAGACTGTAAGAGAAGCCTCAAACATTTGAAGGCTCTAATCACCCTTGACACTTCTTTAAAAAATAAACAAAAAAATTCTTCCTGTTTCTACCTTGACTTTTTTATATGTTCTATATTTTGATGTATTGACCATTTTGAATGTCTTCATAGTTTTTTCTGAGTTTTCAATAAAAATAAACTGTGGGTCCAAGATCTGACTTCTGGAGTACCTCTGAAGAGGCTGATATGCTTATTACTGAATTTTCTCCTGGGATATTGAATCATTCCTGATCATTTATCTTTTCCTAGAGGATCTTTTTTTGGGGTGAATAAATGGCCAATCCATGCTTAATTCTGCTATTAGACACTTCTATAGTCAAGATTTTTCTTAAATTGCCCACCCTTGCCTTCATGTGTGAAGATGCCTTCGCTAATGCTGAAGGAGTATGAAAAGAGGGATGGGAGTTGTGCAGACATTTTTTTTTTGGAATAGACATTAAGGGACTTCTCTGAAAGAAACTACTCATTTAAAATCTAGCACTTCTTGAAATTCCATTTCCTTCCTCCTAATTTTCAACATCTTGCATCTGGGTTACCTTATTTTTAATACTGCTGAACAAAAATTTGATTTGCTCTTCGATAATAGCTGTAAACCTTAAAATAATATACAACAGTGATTCTGAATATCTGTAGGCTGTATACACTGCATTGGAAATACTTTAAGGACATGGACTACACACATCTATTCATTTTTATGCTAGCACTTGGGTTTCATTCATTCACTTAACACATATATATCAAATACCTACTATGTGTCAGACCCTGTTCTAAGGTTACGAAACAAAAATACTTGCCCTCAGGAAGCTTACATTTTGCTGCCTAATACATGGAGATACACAATAAACATTAGGTTGCTTTATTGAATGAGTGAATAAGTAAGTGAATTAGTGGCTCCAGAAACAATTCCTATGTTTGTAAAATGGTTTGAAAATAGCTAGTTTTTCACCTCTGAAGACAAATCACTAATAAGTGGTATAAGTTCTCCATGAGCATTTTATACAGCATTTTTATTTTGTGTGTGTGTGTTTCCCTTTCTTTACTCATTTTCATCTTTTTGTGCAGCCATTAAAAGAAGTGATTATTTATTATTAATTATGAATTTTTCCCCAGAAGACAGCTATATTGAATGCCAATCATTGCCATCCCCAAATCTAAAAAGTGATGCCATTAAATAGACTCCATGCTTGTGCTGCTGCTCTAGAAAAAGTAGTGATGATATAAAAAATGTCTAGATTGCAGATATCTTATATAGACAGGTGATATATAGAAATATAAATGAATCCAATGTAATTGTATTTAATATTTTGATCTGGCATGAAGATACAAATGAACTGCTAATTAATTATGCACCCTCTGCAAAATAACCACAGATCAAATTTTCCTTATTTGCTTCATAAATTCCAATCACATGCAGCAAAGTGCTCATGTATTTTACTAAACTGTCATTTATTTTGGTTTGGTTATGTAGTCATTTTTATTCATTCACTTGCTCTTCCATTTTTTCAGTGTATTTTAATGTTCCAACTAATCTATGTTACACTGATCTCTGTCCTCACCATGCTTTCACACATGAAGGAGAGGACTCCATAGGTCATCATTGCTATTATATATCCTTTAAAATCATCACTATTACTAATTGGGTCAGATATAGTTCCCACTGTGATTATTGTGTTAAACTTAACACAAATTATTCATTTTTAGTATTTATTTAGTATATACACATATTTTAGTCTGTAGTATCCATTTTTAGCAATTATTGGGGTACTTTTGTATTATTATAAATTATTTAGTGTTACTATAAAACATTTACTTTTAATATTATTGTTAGGGTTATGAATGCAAAAATAATTTTGAGTTGATAGGATTCCTTTTCTTTTAGATTTATTTATTTTTGAGAGAGAGAGAGAGAGAGAGAGAGAGAGAGAGAGAGAGAGCATGCTAGAGCAAGTTGGGGAGGGGCAGAGAGAAAGCGAGAGAGGGAGAGATAGAATCTCAAGCAGGCTCTGTACTGGCAGCATGGAGCCCGACACGGGCTCAGACTTACAAACCATAAGATCATGACCTGAGCCAAAATCAAGAGTCAGTCAGTCGCTTAAAAGCTTACTAACCAACTGATCCGAACAGGTGACCCAAGCTGGGAAGATTCCTAAAGACCACAGAGTTCAGTTCTTTTATTTTCAGGTGATATCTAACTTACTAAAGTAACTAAGCATCCAGTTGCTTTTGAGTTACACAAGATTTGGTAACCTAGTAGGTATATTATGATGATATATATATATATATATATATATACATATATATGTATATATATATATATACACACACATATATATGTATATATATATATATACACACACATATATATGTATATATATATATATATATATATATATATATATATACACACACACACACACACATATATATTCATTAGGGTGCAAATATATATAATATATATATTTACATATATATTCATAAAGGTGCAAATTGGAATTTTTCAAATATTGTGAATATTACTAATTTCCAAATACTTGAGAGAGATCTTTCTATAGCTACAATTGTTTGGTCAGAATTATTTATAGTCCATGCTATGTATAGCATGACAGGTGATTTAAGATAGAGTTGCAGACTTTTACTGAAGAACAGACTTTTAGAATAAAAGTTAGCATCTCGCCATCCAATGCACACATTCTCATGAGTGCTCTCATATTCAACATATGAACTATCAGAGTAATCATTTACCATGGATGACTCTGATGGATGAGTTACTCATTTCTGCCTAATGGACCACTCAGCATTTCAATTCAGCAGTAACTAAGCATATTCTTTATAGTTTTCAATGATCAAACACCTAGTATATTGCTAAGTCCTTAGGGGTACTCAGTAGTTCTTTGATGATGATTTTGCTTATAAGCCAAATCGATTAGGGAAGCAGAAAATAGAAAAATGAACAATAGTAAAATCTTACATATTTTGGTACTCCAATATTAACTTTAAAGAAAACTGGTACATCTGTCCTCTAAACCTGTAACTATAATTCAAAAAAAAAAAACTGTATATGTGTGCTGTACATGAGAGATAACTTTAATGAAAGCTTTTTGCAAGATGTTTTAGACCTTTAAGATGATATATCTATATCTTAGCTTTAATAATAACTATTATTACATTGATAATAGTGTATTAAGTCTACAATACTTCCTATGCATTATATTTTAGAGTATTTTTAATTAAAGATTCTCAATATGTTCAAACAAAAAATAGTATGTATAATTTAAGGTTCACGTACTATTTTTTGTTTGAAAAATAGACTTAATACACTATTATCAATGTAATAATAGTTATTAAATAAGTTCATTTTATTAAATATCTCTTCATTTCTTATTTTGCAACTAATATTTGGTGATAGATTTGTAGTCACATCTACTCATAACCTATTTTTACATGATATAGACCTAGTCATGCCAATGAATATGTGAGTAATATGTCATTTTAAATTATTAAATGTCATATGTAAATAGAAGAACGTGAAAATTTAAAGATATAAAGATTTCTTTAAAATCCCCATATTTACTGAGTCTGATTTTCAATGTATATATGGAGTAACACAGAACTCTATTTTGCCCATTTAATGCCATGGGTTAGCTTTATGTATTTTGTACATGTGAATTTGGACTTTACTCTTTCTGGAATCAGAATTAATTTATGGTATAATATGGAGTATCAGAATGCAAACAAATTTAACATTGTCAAGAAATATTGCCTACAGTCTGCTATTTACATTGGTTTGCCCATATTGTGGACTATAGAGTCTTGGTAATATTTAAATTAACTACAATGCCTACACAGTCTGTGTAGGCATCAAGTTTTGTTAAATACTTGAAAAGTTTCTATTCCTTAAAATGCTGTACTATAGCTATATTGGTAGCGGCGGGGGGGGGGGGAGGAGGTGTGGGCAGTGACTAAACCCATATAATGGAATGAGAATAATACACATTTTACCATACAAGTAACTAAGGAATTTACACATGCAGTAAAATAGATGATGTAAACAAAAATAAGAATTTGTTATTAATTTTTAGTTCTTCCATGCTAGTCTAAGAAATAGATGAAAGCCCTTAGTCACTAGAGGAAAACATCTCCATTCTGGTTGTTTTCCCATAAGTTTTCACATGTTCTTTTGGATCTACACCTGCTGAGCCAAGAACCTTAATTTGTTACAGAAACCTATTACTATATGCACATTTTCCCCAGTGTCAGCTGATGGCAGTATTTAAAGTGTGTTTCATGTTCCACACCTGTAGTGTGGGGTGCTCCCTATATAATGCCTATCTGTGCTGATGATTTGGGTTGTTTGCTACATTGGTTTCCTAGGACTGCCCTAACAAAATATCACAAACTGGTGGCTTAAAACAACAGAAATGTATTGTCTCACAATTCTGGAGCCTACAAGTCTGAAATTAAGTTGTCAGTATGGACATATTCCCTCTGAGACTTTGGCTAGAATCCTTCCCTGTGTCTTCCTAGCTTCTGGTGATAGCCATTAATCTTTGGTGTTCCCTGGCTACATCACTTCTATTTTTGCTTCTGTCATCACGTTGGCCATCTTCCCTGTATGTGTCTGTATCTCTTTTCTCCTTTTCTTAGGAGGACAACAGTTGTATTGGATTTGGGCTCACTTTAGTAGAGTATAACCTCATTTTAACTTGATTACATTTGTAAAGACTCTTTCTAAATAAACTCATATTTACAGATATTAGTAGTTAGGACGTCAACATATCTTTTTTTAGGGTGGGGAACACAGCTCAATCCATAACACTTGGTAATTGGAGGAATGACTCCACTTGTTGTTTTAGGCCCTGTGGATCTGATCCCATATTGAGTGCTGTGTCTTTACTTTCCCTTCCATTTCACTGAATCATTTCCTGACTTGAGCATGACTTGAGAACATATGTTGAAATTCTAATCCTCCATGTGATGGTATTAATGGTTGGCGCCTCTGAGAGTTGATTAAGTAATAGGGGCAGAGCCCTCATTAATGGGATTAATGCTTATAAAAAAGACTCCAGAAAGATCTTTTTTCCCCCTCTACCATATGAGGACACAGCAAAAAAAAAAAACAAAAACAAAAACGACTGGTTGCCTATGAACCAGGAAATTCTCACCAGACATGAATTCTCACCATGATCTTGGATTTCCCAGCTTTCAGAAGTATGAGATATAGATGCTTATTGTTTGTAAGCCACTCAGTCTGTGGTGTTGTTACAGCAGCCTGACTGGACTAAGATAACTGTCTTCCATCTTTTCTATGTCATTACACTCCCTATAGGATTGAGAATCTGCCAAATTTGGAGGTACCATTCCTCCCTGGGCCAGATCAGAGTTTGATTTTTTTTCTTTTTTTAAATCATGGTAAGAAAGGTCCAAAGATTTGGAGACAGAGTATGCTCAAGGTATTTGCATGACCTTTTCTCTCTTTAGAAGGACAAACCTATATAATAGCCACTTACTACCACTTGCTCGTTTTCAAATCTTTGCCATAATATCAGAAACTGTAGTGATTCAAAGAATCCTGGGAACAGGCACTGATACTGCTGAGAGACTGGTGATGTTTGCAAAAGAAAATGACCTCAACCAAACTCTACTAAGGAAACTTCATTCACCATTTTAGCAAGAAGGAATCAGTGATTTGACCCTTTTATTATATTCTTAGGGAAGGAATGTCAGCTCTTTATTTTTTCCCTAGGGTAAGATGGTGTGTCCCTGGTGAAATTTAATTACAAATCCTGCCTTATCTTCATGAAAACCAATCACAACCTTGCCCTTGTTGAAATGAGTTATTCTCTAATGGATTTAGGAAGAAATACATATCAAAAGAGCTACATAAAGTGCCTCAAGCAGGGAATATCTATGTTATTCATTCTCCTTCATGCTGATATGCATATATCTTAGAGTAAGAGGTTCTAGGTTAGCATGAATATAGTGCTTAAGAAAAGTGATGGTAAACTTTTTTTTTTTTTTGCTGGCATTTTTATATAACTGACAGGGTGGCATTTAGGACATCTTCAGTGATATTTTCCCCAAATATTATGTAATACATTTTAACATATCATTTGTTGTAGTAGTAGGAGTGATTCCTATTCATCCATTTTAATGTAGAATAATAAGAGCTACAATCTATCCTAAAATGAGACACACCTTTGTAAAATCCTATAGATGATGATTTTCATATTCGGAAATGACAAGTTTCACAGTGAAAGTTAGAGTTCATTTTCTCCATATGCCGACTAGTACAGATCAAATTGACATAAACTGGCAACAAATTAATAAAAAAATTTAAAGGAAGCATTTCATTTTTTGAATATAGTTTTAATATTTTATATTTTAGATGCTGAAACCTATTAAGAGTTAGACTAGAAAAATTTAACTTCCTTCCAATAAAAATGGAGTTAATACAAACTTAACATTAAACTATTTTAATGTAAAATGTAAGATTTTGATTTTCTCATCACACTTACTTTAAGTCAACTGTCTTGAAAAGTGAAATATAATGAACATATATTAAACACACAAATCCTAAGTGCTCATGTGTATACATTTTCTCACACACACACACACACACACACACACACACACACACCAGTGTAATCAAGTTAATAAACAGGTTACAAGCACCTTTTTACTCTTTCCCAGTAACTATTCCTCTGCTCACTAAAGGTAAGTACCATTCTGACTTCTTTCATCATAGATTAGTTTTGTGTATTTCTAAATTTTTTTTTTCAACGTTTATTTATTTTTGGGACAGAGAGAGACAGAGCATGAATGGGGGAGGGGCAGAGAGAGAGGGAGACAGAGAATTGGAAACAGGCTCCAGGCTCTGAGCCACCAGCCCAGAGCCTGACGCGGGGCTCGAACTCACGGACCGCGAGATAGTGACCTGGCTGAAGTCGGACGCTTAACCGACTGCGCCACCCAGGCGCCCCAGTTTTGTGTATTTCTGAAATACACAGTCAGTTAAGCATCCAACTCTTAATTTCAGCTCAGGTCATGATTTCATGGTTGTGGGATCCATCCCCACACTGGGGGGTATGGGGGAGCATACTCACATGCTGAGTATGGAGCTTACTTAAGATTCTCTCTTCCTCTCTTTCTGCCCCTCTCCCCTACTCACACAGTTTCTCTCTCTTTCTCAAAATAAATAAACATTAAAAAAAAATAAGTCCAAGCAAATATTGCAGATGCAGTTTTAGAAAGATAAAAAAAAAAAAAAAAAAAAAACAACAGAGCACATACTATATCTCTAAGAATACTTAAAAGCTCCTGTGTAGAAAACAAACTAAAAAGCAGATAATAAATAAGCATGACTGTATATCACTGCTGATATCAGAGATAATTGTGATTAAATTCAGTAAAACATTAGAAATGTAATTAAATAAAATTTGTTTTTAAGATGCATGTTCAATAACAGCATATTTTATGGATAGTGTCTTAATAAATGAACATAATAAAAAGTTAAGTTACTATCCTGAATCATCATTCAGCACACAATATTAATTCTCTAGTGAAATTTTCATCTTTGATATATGGCCTAAATATTCTTAACAGAATACTTTTTCCCACAAACTAATTTGTCGTTACTTATTCTTTTGTTTTTAAGTTTATTTATTTTGAGAGAGAGAAAGCGTGAGTGGGGGCAGGGCAGACAAAGAGGGAGAGAATCCCAAGCAGGCTCTGGGCTGTCAGTATGGAGCCAGAGGCAGGACTTGATCTCATGAAATGAGATCACTACCTGAGCCAAAATCAAAAGTCAGATGCTTAATCGACTGAGCCACCCAGGTGCCCCTGTACTTATTTTTTCTGAGTCTTAATATCAGATTGTAAGTCTCTAAATTCTGCTATTTCAACATGTTGTCTACTATTTCAAAATTACTCAAGGGAAAAAAATAATCTATGAACACATTGGCTTAATATATTTTCTAATCACAGTTGTTTTTTTTTCCAGAGAAACTTCAAGTCAGAACTAGACGGATCAGTGCCAGAATCACACAGTTTCTATTAGCAACAAGAGAAAAAAATAGTAATTGTTAAAAGAACATCATTATGTGGTCAAAGATAAATACAAGTTTGTCATCAATAAGATATCAGGAATAAAATTAAGCTAATTTTTATAATGTGGCATAATTTTTGTATCTGTTTACTGAATTTAATGTCAAATGTATCATTGCTCATGCTTAAATTTTCTAGGAAGGTAAGTAATATTGGTATAAAGAGCAAAGCATTGGAGGAGGAGGGAAGATGGCGGCGTAGGAGGACACTGGGCTCACCGCACGTCCTGCTGATCACTTAGATTCCACCTACACCTGCCTAAATAACCCAGAAAACCGCCAGAGGATTAGCAGAACGGAGTCGCCGGAGCCAAGTGCAGACGAGAGGCCCACGGAAGAGGGTAGGAAGGGCGGCGAGGCGGTGTGCGCTCCACGGACTGGTGGGAGTGAGCCGGGGCGGAGGGGCGGCTCGCCGGCCAAGCAGAGCCACCGAGTCTGGCAGGCAAAAGCGGAGGGGCCTGACGGACTGTGTTCCGACAGCAAGCGCGACTTAGCGTCTGGGAGGTCATAAGTTAACAGCTCTGCTCCGAAAGCGGGAAGGCTGGAGGACAAAGGGAGGGAGAGCTGCTGAGCCCCCGGACGACAGAGCTCAGTTTGGTGGGGAACAAAGGCGCTCGCCAGCGCCATCTCCCCCGCCCATCCCCCAGCCAAAATCCCAAAGAGAACCGGTTCCTGCCAGGGAACTTCCTCGCTCCCCGCAAACACCCAACTCTGTGCTTCTGCGGAGCCAAACCTCCGGCAGCAGATCTGACTCCCTCCCGCTGCCACAGGGCCCCTCCTGAAGTGGATCACCTAAGGAGAAGCGAGCTAAGCCTGCCCCTCCTGCCCCTGTGCACCTTGCCTACCCACCCCAGCTAATACGCCAGATCCCCAGCATCACAAGCCTGGCAGTGTGCAAGTAGCCCAGACGGGCCACGCCACTCCACAGTGAATCCCGCCCCTAGGAGAGGGGAAGAGAAGGCACACACCAGTCTTACTGTGGCCCCAGCGGTGGGCCGGGGGCAGACATCAGGTCTGACTGCGACTCCGCCCACCAACTCCAGTTATACACCACAGCACAGGGGAAGTGCCCTGCAGGTCCTCACCACGCCAGGGACTATACAAAATGACCAAGCGGAAGAATTCCCCTCAGAAGAATCTCCAGGAAATAACAACAGCTAATGAGCTGATCAAAAAGGATTTAAATAATATAACAGAAAGTGAATTTAGAATAATAGTCATAAAATTAATCGCTGGGCTTGAAAACAGTATAGAGGACAGCAGAGAATCTCTTGCTACAGAGATCAAGGGACTAAGGAACAGTCACGAGGAGCTGAAAAACGCTTTAAATGAAATGCAAAACAAAATGGAAACCACCACGGCTCGGATTGAAGAGGCAGAGGAGAGAATAGGTGAACTAGAAGATAAAGTTATGGAAAAAGAGGAAGCTGAGAGAAAGAGAGATAAAAAAATCCAGGAGTATGAGGGGAAAATTAGAGAACTAAGTGATACACTAAAAAGAAATAATATACGCATAATTGGTATCCCAGAGGAGGAAGAGAGAGGGAAAGGTGCTGAAGGGGTACTTGAAGAAATCATAGCTGAGGACTTCCCTGAACTGAGGAAGGAAAAAGGCATTGAAATCCAAGAGGCACAGAGAACTCCCTTCAGACGGAACTTGAGTCGATCTTCTGCACGACATATCATAGTGAAACTGGCAAAATACAAGGATAAAGAGAAAATTCTGAAAGCAGCAAGGGGTAAACGTGCCCTCACATATAAAGGGAGACCTATAAGACTCGTGACTGATCTCTCTTTTGAAACTTGGCAGGCCAGAAAGAATTGGCACGAGATTTTCAGTGTGCTAGACAGAAAAAATATGCAGCCGAGAATCCTTTATCCAGCAAGTCTGTCATTTAGAATAGAAGGAGAGATAAAGGTCTTCCCAAACAAACAAAAACTGAAGGAATTTGTCACCACTAAACCAGCCCTACAAGAGATCCTAAGGGGGACCCTGTGAGACAAAGTACCAGAGACAACACTACAAGCATAAAACATACAGACATCACAATGACTCTAAACCCGTACCTTTCTATAATAACACTAAATGTAAATGGATTAAATGCGCCAACCAAAAGACATAGGGTATCAGAATGGATAAAATAACAAGACCCATCTATTTGCTGTCTACAAGAGACTCATTTTACACCTGAGGACACCTTTAGATTGAGAGTGAGGGGATGGAGAACTATTTATCATGCTACTGGAAGCCAAAAGAAAGCTGGAGTAGCCATACTTATATCAGACAAACTAGACTTTAAATTAAAGGCTGTAACAAGAGATGAAGAAGGACATTATATAATAGTTACAGGGTCTATCCATCAGGAAGAGCTAACAATTATAAATGTCTATGCGCCGAATACCGGAGCCCCCAAATATATAAAACAACTACTCATAAACATAAGCAACCTTATTGATCAGAATGTGGTAACTGCAGGGGACTTTAACACCCCACTTACAGAAATGGATAGATCATCTAGACACACGGTCAATAAAGAAACAAGGGCCCTGAATGAGACATTGGATCAGATAGACTTGACAGATATATTTAGAACTCTGCATCCCAAAGCAACAGAATATACTTTCTTCTCGAGTGGACATGGAACATTCTCCAAGATAGATCATATACTGGGTCACAAAACAGCCCTTCATAAGTTTACCAGAATTGAAATTATACCATGCATACTTTCAGACCACAATGCTATGAAGCTTGAAATCAACCACAGGAAAAAGTCTGGAAAACCTCCAAAAGCATGGAGGTTAAAGAACACCCTACTAACGAATGAGTGGGTCAACCAGGCAATTAGAGAAGAAATTAAAAAATATATGGAAACAAACGAAAATGAAAATACAACAATCCAAACGCTTTGGGATGCAGCGAAGGCAGTCCTGAGAGGAAAATACATTGCAATCCAGGCCTATCTCAAGAAACAAGAAAAATCCCAAATACAAAATCTAACAGCACACCTAAAGGAAATAGAAGCAGAACAGCAAAGACACCCCAAACCCAGCAGAAGAAGAGAAATAATAAAGATCAGAGCAGAAATAAACAATATAGAGTCTAAAAAAACTGTAGAGCAGATCAACGAAACCAAGAGTTGGTTTTTTGAAAAAATAAACAAAATTGACAAACCTCTAGCCAGGCTTCTCAAAAAGAAAAGGGAGATGACCCAAATAGATAAAATCATGAATGAAAATGGAGTTATTACAACCAATCCCTCAGAGATACAAACAATTATCAGGGATTACTATGAAAAATTATATGCCAACAAATTGGACAACCTGGAAGAAATGGACAAATTCCTGAACACCCACACTCTTCCAAAACTCAATCAGGAGGAAATAGAAAGCTTGAACAGACCCATCACCAGCAAAGAAATTGAATCGGTTATCAAAAATCTCCCAACAAATAAGAGTCCAGGACCAGATGGCTTCCCAGGGGAGTTCTACCAGACGTTTAAAGCAGAGATAATACCTATCCTTCTCAAGCTATTCCAAGAAATAGAAAGGGAAGGAAAACTTCCAGACTCATTCTATGAAGCCAGTATTACTTTGATTCTTAAACCAGACAGAGACCCAGTAAAAAAAGAGAACTACCGGCCAATATCCCTGATGAATATGGATGCAAAAATTCTCAATAAGATACTAGCAAATCGAATTCAACGGCATATAAAAAGAATTATTCACCATGATCAAGTGGGATTCATCCCTGGGATGCAGGGCTGGTTCAACATTCACAAATCAATCAACGTGATACATCACATTAACAAAAAAAAAAAGAGAAGAACCATATGATCCTGTCAATCGATGCAGAAAAGGCCTTTGACAAAATCCAGCACCCTTTCTTAATAAAAACCCTTGAGAGAGTCGGGATAGAAGGAACATACTTAAAGATCATAAAAGCCATTTATGAAAAGCCCACAGCTAACATCATCCTCAACGGGGAAAAACTGAGAGCTTTTTCCCTGAGATCAGGAACACGACAGGGATGCCCACTCTCACCGCTGTTGTTTAACATAGTGCTGGAAGTTCTAGCATCAGCAATCAGACAACAAAAGGAAATCAAAGGCATCCAAATTGGCAAAGATGAAATCAAGCTTTCGCTTTTTGCAGATGACATGATATTATACATGGAAAATCCGATACACTCCACCAAAAGTCTGCTAGAATTGATACATGAATTCAGCAAAGTTGCAGGATACAAAATCAATGTACAGAAATCAGTTGCATTCTTATACACTAACAATGAAGCAACAGAAAGACAAATAAAGAAACTGATCCCATTCACAATTGCACCAAGAAGCATAAAATACCTAGGAATAAATCTAACCAAAGATGTAAAGGATCTGTATGCTGAAAACTATAGAAAGCTTATGAAGGAAATTGAAGAAGATTTAAAGAAATGGAAAGACATTCCCTGCTCATGGATTGGAAAAATAAATATTGTCAAAATGTCAATACTACCCAAAGCTATCTACACATTCAATGCAATCCCAATCAAAATTGCACCAGCATTCTTCTCGAAACTAGAACAAGCAATCCTAAAATTCATATGGAACCACAAAAGGCCCCGAATAGCCAAAGGAATTTTGAAGAAGAAGACCAAAGCAGGAGGCATCACAATCCCAGACTTTAGCCTCTACTACAAAGCTGTCATCATCAAGACAGCATGGTATTGGCACAAAAACAGACACATAGACCAATGGAATAGAATAGAAACCCCAGAACTAGATCCACAAACGTATGGCCAACTCATCTTTGACAAAGCAGGAAAGAACATCCAATGGAAAAAAGCCTCTTTAACAAATGGTGCTGGGAGAACTGGACAGCAACATGCAGAAGGTTGCAACTAGACCACTTTCTCACACCATTCACAAAAATAAACTCAAAATGGATAAAGGACCTGAACGTGAGACAGGAAACCATCAAAACCTTAGAGGAGAGAGCAGGAAAAGACCTCTCTGACCTCAGCCGTAGCAATCTCTTACTCAACACATCCCCAAAGGCAAGGGAATTAAAAGCAAAAGTGAATTACTGGGACCTTATGAAGATAAAAAGCTTCTGCACAGCAAAGGAAACAACCAACAAAACTAAAAGGCAACCAACGGAATGGGAAAAGATATTTGCAAATGACATATCGGACAAAGGGCTAGTATCCAGAATCTATAAAGAGCTCACCAAACTCCACACCCGAAAAACAAATAACCCAGTGAAGAAATGGGCAGAAAACATGAATAGACACTTCTCTAAAGAAGACATCCGGATGGCCAACAGGCACATGAAAAGATGTTCAGCGTCGCTCCTTATCAGGGAAATACAAATCAAAACCACACTCAGGTATCACCTCACGCCAGTCAGAGTGGCCAAAATGAACAAATCAGGAGACTATAGATGCTGGAGAGGATGTGGAGAAACGGGAACCCTCTTGCACTGTTGGTGGGAATGCAAATTGGTGCAGCCGCTCTGGAAAGCAGTGTGGAGGTTCCTCAGAAAATTAAAAATAGACCTACCCTATGACCCAGCAATAGCACTGCTAGGAATTTATCCAAGGGATACAGGAGTACTGATGCATAGGGGCACTTGTACCCCAATGTTCATAGCAGCACTCTCAACAATAGACAAATTATGGAAAGAGCCTAAATGTCCATCAACTGATGAATGGATAAAGAAATTGTGGTTTATATACACAATGGAATACTACGTGGCAATGAGAAAAAATGAAATATGGCCTTTTGTAGCAACGTGGATGGAACTGGAGAGTGTGATGCTAAGTGAAATAAGCCATACAAAAAAGACAGATACCATATGGTTTCACTCTTATGTGGATCCTGCGAAACTTCACAGGAACCCATGGGGGAGGGGGAGGAAAAAAGAAAAAAAAAAAAAAGAGGTTAGAGTGGGAGAGAGCCAAAGCATAAGAGACTGTTAAAAACTGAGAACAAACTGAGGGTTGATGGGGGGTGGGAGGGAGGAGAGGGTGGGTGATGGGTATTGAGGAGGGCACATTTTGGGATGAGCACTGGGTGTTGTATGGAAACCAATTTGACAATAAATTTCATATAATAAAAAAAAAAATAAAATAAATAAAAAAAAAGAGCAAAGCATTTGGAGTCACTTATGGGTTTGGATTCTATTTTTATAATTCATTTTGTGCTTAATCTTACAGTTTTATTTCCATATGTATAAATTATGTTGCTGACATTATTTATCATTTAGACTTAAATGACTAATGTAAAACACCCACAAAGTACCTGTCAGAATTCTTGCCTCAAGCTAAACATCCAAGATATGCTACTTTTTCTCTTCCCCTTGTGTTAATGTTGCTAAATTATCTTTTATTTATTGTATAGTTTTTATTCATTTTAATGTTCACCTTGTAGCCACTACAGTTGGTGTATAAGTTGAATTATTTTCTACAGAGTTTGATATCAATTATTTTCCTCTTTAAGAATAACTCCCTTTAAAAAGTGAAATCATGTGGAAAAGTTGGAATATAAATAAAACATCTCACTGAGAAAAAAAAAATCATAAGTAGTCTTTTTGACCAAGGACTAAATTGCAACAATGTGGTATAACCTGTGTCTGAGTCTCTTGAAGGCTCAAGGGAATATGGTGACAATGGACCTCAGTCTGACTTGGAGAATTTTAAGGAGTTCTATAATCAGATAAGGTACACTTTTTAAACATAAATACAGACAATATAGTTCACGAAATACCGCACCAAAATAGAACATTTTACAAGGCTAATGACAAACTATATTCCCTTTCTTTATTATGAGCAATTTTTATTGCTGTTATCCTGTCCAGAACCATATAGAAGCTACAAAGTACAAGTCACACTTCCAGTTCAAAGACATATTATAAATTACAGAAAACCCATTTTGGAGTCAGATTTCAGAATTAGGTTTTTTTGTTTCGTTTTTTTTTTTTTTTTCATGTTTATTCTTTATTTTGAGAGAGAGAGAGAGAGAGCATGTGCATGAACAGGAGAGGGGGAGAGAGAGAATCCCAAGCAGGCTCCACACTCTCGGTGCAAAGCCTGATGTGGTACTCAATCTCATAAACTGTGAGATCATGACCTGAGCCGAAATCAAGAGTTGGAAGTTTATCCAACTGAGCCACCCAGGTGCCCCTGCCCCCACCTTTAAAAAAAATCATCTTCTATTCCTAGGTACCCAAAGTGGTGCAGAAGATTGGTCTTCTACTCTCAGGTTACCCAGGTGAAGATTTATTGTTGATGACAAAGAAAACTCCACTACTTGAATTAGCCACAGGCCTGCATAGGCTTCTCTGTTCAGGTTGTGGGTGAACATGGGCAGCACTTTGAGGGTTGAAGTTAGAGAATAATGAAGTGATGTTCTGGTATCAGAGACAATATTTTTTAAAAGCCACACCCAAGACCAAGCTTCTGTTTGCATTTTTTTTTTCTGCATAGACTTTCCTTTTTTTTTGTTTTCCCAAGAGTTCCCATTTTAAGGCCCCTGGGTGGCCCAGTGGCTTACGTGTCCAACTCTTGATTTCAGCTCAGGTCATGATCAGGTGTGAGATCAAGCTCCATGCTCAGCATGGAGCCTGCTTATGATTCCCTCTCTCCCTCTCTCTCTGCCCCTCCTCCACTCCCTTCCTTCTCTCTCTCTCTAAAAACATTACCAAAAAAAAAAGGGAGGGGGGTTTCCTATACAGATAGCCAACAGATACAGGAAAATATACTCAACATCACTAATGATCAGGGAAATGCAAATCAAAACCACAATAAGATATTACCTCATTTCTGTTAGAATGGCTGTCATCAAAAAGACAAGAGATAACAAGTGTTGGTGAGGATGTGGAGAAAAGGGAACCTTTATGCAATGTTAGTAGGAATGTAAATTGGCACATTTAACATGGAAAACAGTATGGAGGCTCTTTAAAAAATTAAAAATACAACTATCATATTATCCAGAAAATTACTTCTGGGTATGTATTTGGAGAAAACAAAAACAAACACTACCTCAAAAAAATATACGCACCCCTATGTTCATTGTAGCATAGTTCACAATAGCCGAGATGTGGAAGAAATATAAGTGCCCACTGATAGAAGAATGGACACAGACATTGTAATACAATGGGATATTATTCAGTTATAGAAAGAATAAAATCTTGCCTTTACAATAGCATGGAAGGACCTCAAGGGCATTATGCTAAGTGAAAGAAGTCAGACAGAGAAAGACAAATACCATATGATTTATCTTATATAAGCATATCTTGGAGAGATATTGTAGCTTGGTTCCAGACCGAATAAAGACACAAAAAGTTAGTTAAATGAAGTTTTTGGTTTCTCAGTATATGTAAAAGTTATACTTGGACTATACTGTAGTCTATTAAGTGTACAATAACATTATGTCTAAAAAATGTACATACCTTAATTTAAAAATATTTTATTGCTAAAAAATGCAAACCATCATCTTAGCTTTCAGCAAGTTGTAATATTTTTGCTGAGAGAGGATCTTGCCTCAATGTTGTTGGCTACTGACTGATCAGGGTGGTTTTTGCTGAAGGCTTGGGTGCCTGTGGGAATTTCTCACAATAAGGCAATGATGGAGTTTGCTGCATTGATGATCAACTCTTCTTTTCATAAACAATTTCTCTGTAGCATGTGATGCTGTTTGATGCCATTTTACCCACAGTAGGACTTCTTTCAAAATTGGAGTCAATCCTTCTAAATCCAGCTGCTGCTTTATCACTAAGTTTATGTAATATTCTAAATCATTTGCTGTTATTTTAACAATCTTCACAGCATCTTTACTAGGAGTAGTTTCCATATAACGAAACCATTTTCTTTGCTCATCCATAAGAAGCAATTTCTCATCCATTAAATTTTTATCATGAGATTGTAGCAATTCACTCACATCTTCAGGGTCCATTTATAATTTCAGTTATACTGCTATTTCTGCAGTTACTTCCTCCAGTGAGGTCTTCAACCCCTCAAAGTCATCATGAGGTTTGAAATCAACTTCTTTCTAACTCTTGTGAATGATGATATTGGGACATGTTCCCATGAATCATTAATGTTCTTACTAGCATCTAGAATGTGAATCTTTTCCAGAAGTTTGAAAATATGCTTTGCCAAAATCCATCAGAAGAATCATTGTCTGTGGCAGCTATATTCTTACAAAGTTTATTCTTAAATAATAAGACTTGAAAGTAGAAATTACTCTTTGGTCCATGGGCTGCAGAATGGATGTTGTGTTAGTGGCATAACAATAACAGTAATTTTGTTGTACATCTAAATTAGAATTCTCAGGTTACCAGGTGCGTTATCAATAAGCAGTTATATTTCAAAAGGCGTCTTTTTTCTTAGCAGTAAGTCTCAACAGTGGCTTAAAATAATCAGTAAACCATGCTGTAAATAGATAGGCTGTCATTCAGACTTCATCGTTCCATTTACAGGGCGTAGGCAGAGTAGAGTTAGCCTAATTCTTAAGGGCCCTAGGATTTTGGAATAGTCAATGAGCATTGGCTTCAATTTAGTCACCAGCTGCATTAGCCCCTAACAGGAGTCAGTCTGTCTTTTGAAGTTTTGAAGCCTTGAAGCCAGGCAATGATTTCTCCTCTCTAGCTATGAAAGCCTTAGGTGGCATCTGTTTCCAATAGAAGCCTGTTTTGTCTACATTGGAAATTTGGCATAGCCATCTTCACTATTAATCTTAGCTAGATCCTCTGGATAACTTGTTGCAGCTTCTCCATCAACACTTGGTGCTTGGCCTTGTACTTTTATGTTATGGAGATGGCTTCTTTCCTTAAACCTCATGAACCAGCCCCTTCTAGCTTCAAACTTTTCTTCTCCAGCTTCCTCACCTCTCATCCTTCATAAAACTGAAGAGAGTGAGGGCCTTGCTCTAGATTAGGCTTTGGCTTAAATGTATGTTGTGGCTGGTTTGATCTATTCAGACCACTAAAACTTTCTCCGTATCAGTAATAAGGCTGTTTCGCTATCTCATCATTCAATGTCCACTCAAGTAGCACTTTTAATTTCCTTTAGGAACTTTTCTTTTACATTCACACATTGGCTAACTGGTACAAGAAATCTAGCATCAGCGTACCTTGGCTTTTGACATTCCTTTCTCACTAAGCTTAATCATTTCTAGCTTATGATTTAAAGTGAGAAACATGAAACTCTTCCTTTCACTTGAGCATTTAGAAGCCATTATAAGGGTATTAATCGGCCTAATTTCAATATTTTGTGTCTCACGAAACAGAGAAACTGAGGGAGAGGGAGAGAGATGGGAACACCTGGCCGATGGAGCGGTCAGAGCACACACAAAGTAACATCAAAGTAACATCAAAGATCACTGATCACTAAAAACAAATTTAACAATAATAATGATGAAAAGTTTGAAATATTGTGAAAGTTACCAATATGTGACATAGAGACACAAAGTGAGGAAATGCTGTTGGAAAACTGGCACCTATAGACTTGAAAGTTGCTTTCCAGAGTTGTCTCAAACCTTCAATTTGTTAAAAAAATTAAATGCAATATCTGTGAAGCAAAATAAAACAAGGTATACCGATATGTAAAAAACAAATGAACAAATAACAATGACAACAACAGAAAATCCCCCAAAACTCCCTAAACCAAAAATCAAAAAAAAAAAAAAAAAAAACAAACACAAACTCATGGATACAGAGAACAGACTGATTATTGCCAGAGGTGGGAGTGCGGATGGGAAAAATGGGTGAAGAGCTCAAAAGCTTAAATAAATAAATAAATAAATAAATAAATAAATAAATAATAGAATTAAGTTTTACTTTCTTTCATTTATATGTAGAGAGAAGTCGAGCTCTTTTTTAATTTGGATCAAATTTTTAAGTCTTCTCCTAGTTAGGTATAATCATTTACCTTCTTTAATAAGCAACCAGAAAGATAAGCCTGTGATTATTCTCATCTCAAATTTCAAACTACTTGTTCTCAAGGGGGGTTTAATCCAGTCATCTTTACTTTTAATTTTTTTTTAATGTTTATTTATTTTTGAGAGACAGAGAGAGACAGAGCACAAGCGGTGGAGGGGCAGAGAGAGAAGGAGACACAGGATCCTAAGCAGGCTCCAGGCTCTGACCTCTCAGCACAGAGCCCGATGTGGGGCTCCAACTCACAAACCCTGAGATCATGACCTGAGCCAAAGACGGCCACTCAACGGACTGAGCCATCCAGGCGCCCCAGTGATGTCTACTCTTTACTGAGTACTACAAAAGTGAATCCTACCGTCAATACTTGAAAGCGTCACCCTCCCCGCCATGCTCTTAATCAAGACTTTCCATTTTCTTGGCAACAGAGCAACGGACACCACTCCTTCAACAACCAGCTTCTGGAGAACACCAAAACTTACCTTGTCAGCTCTCATTTTCTAATACCCTAGTCATAAAATAAGGGTTTTGAACCATTCTAGCATGATAGACAACATGATATTTCATAAATAGTTCATTGCCCACCAATAAAATACAATTCAAAGAGAAATAAAAAAAGGAGAAAATGGCAAAGTACACTTGAGGTACTCACAGAATCCTGACCTGAGCCCCACAAGCTGAGTGCCCAGCAGGGCTCAACTCATTTTCACTTGAACATAAAATTTTTAAATCTCCATCAACAATATGCTATGGGTTTTTTCTTCCCCTTCTAATGAGAAGTATAAGTTCAATAAAAGTGGGATTTTTAAAAACTTGCCACTTGACATTTTAAAAATATCACCTTGGTTAATTCTGACCTTAATGGTAAAATTAACAATGATGAGACTAACATAATTAGAGAAACAAAAATTATCACCCTTGAGGACTTTTGCATCTCTTTCATTTTGCTAAAAGCTTTACAAGCATTATAACTTAACTGTCAGAACGGCTCCGTGAGATACATATTACTTCTCCCTTTTAGAGATGAAGAAACTGAGGTTCCGAGACACTGAGTAAGCTGTCATATTTCTTAGTACACAGAGCCCAGCATTCCAACTCAGGTTGTCTGAGAACAAACTTCATGCCTCTGGCAACAGAGTGACATTGCCAATAAGTTCAAATCTTTCCTTAGTGTTTTACGATTTGCCAAATCCTTTTTTTTTTTTAATTGATGTATGTCACAATCTTACAAGTCAACTAGTAAATGCATTATCAGCATGTCTTTTTATTTTTTATTTGTTTAAATTGTATTTCATTGTGACAATAACACTTAGCATGAGATCTATCCTCTCAACACATTTTTAAGTTTATATTACAGTATTGTTAACCATAGGCACACTACTGTTCAGTAGATCTCCAGGACTTATTTATCTTGCATAATTAAGACTTCATGCCCTTAGTTAGCAACTCCTCATCTCCCCCTTCCTCAACTCCTGAAAACCAACATTCTACTTTCTGATTTTATGAGTGTGACTATTTTAGATACAGCACATAAGTGCAATCATGTGATATGTGTCCTTCTGTGATTGTCCTCAAGGTTCATCCATGTTGTCACATATTGCAAGATTTTCTTCTTTCTAAAGGCTGAATAGTGTCCCATTATATGTACATACCACATTTCTTTATTCATTCATCCACTGATAGACATTTAGGCAGTTCCCACATCTTGACTATTGTGATAGTACTACAATGAACACTGGAGTGCTAATATCTCCTTGAGATCCTGATTTAAAATCTCTTGCATAGGGGTGCCTGGGTGGCTCAGTCAGTTAAGCATCTGAATCTTGATTTGGGCTCTGGTCGTGATCTCATGGTTCATGAATTTGAGACCTACGTCAGGCTCTATGCTGAGTGTGGAGCCTGCTTAAGATTCTCTCTCTCTACCCCCCCCTTCCCCACCCCCACCCCGCTTCCCTGCTTTCTCTCTCTCTCTCTCAAAATAAATAAACTTAAAAACAACAACAACAAAATAAATCTTTTGCATAAATACTCAGGAGTGGATTACTGGATCATATGGTACTTCTGTTTTTAATTTTTTGAGGAAAATCTCTATACTGTTTTTCAATAGCAACTGCACTATTTTGCATTCCCACCAACAGTGTACAAATGTTCCAATTTCTCCACATCCTCACTAACACTTGCTGTCTTCTGGGTTTCTGTTTCTGTTGTTTGTTTGTTTGTTTGTTTACAACAGCCATCCTGACAGGTGTAAGGTGATATCTCATTGTGGTTTTGATATTTATTTCTCTGATGATGAGTGACGTCGTGTATCTTTTCATTGCCCATACATATGTCTTCTTTGAAGAAATGTCTATTCAAGTCTTTATCTCATTTTTTAATTGGGTCATTACTTGTTTTTGCTTTTGTTTTGTTTTGTTTGCTACTGAGTTGTAGGAATTTCTTACATATTTTGGAAATTAGCTCCTCTGATATATGATTTAAATATTTCTCACGTTCTTAGCCTGCCTTCTCACTCCACTGGTTGTTTTCTTTGCTGTTCAGAAACTTCAAGAGAAAAGAAAACAAAGACTCTGGATGTGTAACTAATTTTCCCAATAACACAGAATTAGAAAAAGACAGAATTAGAACTTAATTATTCTGAATAATCCATACTTGTTTGTATAAAATAAATCCATAAACTTTATGAAAGGCTTTTTGGAAATACCATATGAAATATTAACTGTTTTATAGAACTTTGAAACATAGACAAGAGTACTGGTATGAAATTCTGGTAATGAAGCCAAGAAGGTAATAGCAAAATGTGACAGGCCCTGTGGGCAACATCTGCTTTTGTTTTATAAAGAACATTTTTTACGTGAAATTACTCTGGAAGAGGCTACTGGCATACTTATTCAAGTCAATTCCATACATAATATATAGTTTATGTCTGCCATCTGAGGAAAAGGAGCACCCAATAGTACCTTAATATGTCTACTGAATCTATCTGCTAAACGACATGGCCTATTTGTTGGTTGATTCAACAATTTCAATTCTCACTGGGAGCTGCTGACTCATAGATATTTGATATGATCTCCTATCTTCGTGGGTTACATTAATAATATCTGGTGCTTTTTTTTTTCCATTCTTAACATATAAGGTTTAGCCCACTGCTTGGTAACTGAATGGAAAAAAAAAGAAATCATTTCTTACATGATAGTTCCGGTGACAGTATTTTGTATTCAATAGAGTGATGGGTAATAAGGGAGCTCTATTCTCTTATTTTATTCAAGGTCAATAGATATAAGACAATAAGGAAAAATGGAAAAGGTTGATTAACATGAATATTCATCAGATACATTGGAATTTTTATTTTATTTATGGAATAACCATATGCCCTCGTGTTTAACGTGACCGATGATATATCTTTTAGTATAATTATGAGGAAATATTCTGTTCCTCATTCTGATTTCATAATACCAGGAAGCTTTTATTTGAATCAGTCCCAATAAAAATTTGGAATGACAACAATCCATTTAAAAACAACCTGTTATCCTTCTTAAAGATAACACAATTATGTAATTTCGCTGTGCAGAAATAGTTCTTCTCTGTCTTAGAAAACATGAATGTTCTAATTACCCACTCATATTGGTTCAAAGATTATTACAATTTTTAAATTGGATTCTTCCACAGAATATAGAGATTGGAAAATTATTTTCTGATTGAAAAATGTGAAAAGTCAATTTACTGACTTTATACTCTTCCTTCGATGTCTAAATATTTATAGTAATGTTGAACGATTCCACATAAAGTACTTAATATTAACAGTGTTCAATGATTATGTAGAATTCTAGTCACTATAAAGTATTTAGAAATTGCAGGTATTTTGCACAGCATCACTATTAGATCAGTCAGTATCCAGGCCGCATCTTTATGCATCCCAGAAAAATAAAATAAATGGGGGAAGCCTGTCAGTGTAGTTTACCATGGTCTATCTTCAGAATAGATATGAATCTGCCATATCAAGCATGTGCAGTCTATTCAGAGCTTTAAAACTGCTGCAGTTAGCAATACTCACTGATTTTGAGGTACTGTGATCTTTTACCCCTCAGTATGTACATAAGATATCTAAGGTTTCCATGATGAGATTCTGGAGGTCAGGGGACACCAAAAAATATGTCATCGTACTCTGGTCTCTTGCAAAAATTTGTACTCAAGGTGAACCTCCAACAAACATAAGTTTAATGAATGAATAAATGTTATTAAGACTACTTTTACATGGAGTGGCCAACTAAAATCATTTCTAGAAGCTCTAATTGAATCTGACAACCCCATCTTGTCTATACAAATTTGATCTAAAGGAATCAGAACATTTAGGCTTCACTGACATCATTGGCTCCATATTCTGTAAGCCAGTAAATATTTATGCTGAAATTGCACCTTTACACTGGAAGAACTGAGATGATTATAGGAAAAAATACCAATATCTCTTCTAATTTAATACCAGTTGCACTTAACATGGTGCATCAACTGCCAACAGTAAGGGGTCACCGAGGCAGGAACTTTCCCAAATACTTTTTGCTTATGATTGTAATTAAATGACTGTCACAACTTGTGACCAGTTCAAGGGTAGAAAAATAAAATTTTTAAAAAAGAAAGAAAATGATATGTAAGTAGATGAAGCAGAAGGAAGGAGAGGAGGAAAAAAATAGATAAAAGAAGGAATAAGCAGAGTAAAACTATTATATATGTAGATGCGTTTTTGTGGTGTCCTGGTCACAGGTTAGGTATTATACTTTTCAGATATGTCGTACAGAGCCCTAGTAATCAGAGAAGGACAGAAAGAAGAGGATTAGCCAGAGGGGTGTATTTATGCCTCTTTACCCCATTTCTTCTTTCAAAAAGGTAGCTCTACCTTTATATATACTTTTATGATACTTGTATATATATTTCATATGAAGAAGGAGCTCTGCTACTTTAAAAATGTGTTATGCTTTTTGTTTTTTTTTATAATTTACCTTTCTAGGGAAGAAATAATAGGTAAAGAGTAAGGAGGTAAAGATTTAGGCAATCATCTCCATTCTATATGTGACACATCCTATGTTTCAGTCTGCAATCTACCACCCATTAGCTACAGAAAACACATCTTCAGACATGGATCTTTTATGGTTCCCATTTGTATCTGCAAAATCATCTTTTATGTCCCCTGTTGAACTTTGACTTTTCCTAAAGTGGAAACCTCATTTGTCTCCTGACATCCTCTATAATTTCTCTTTTCCATAACCTAGCTCACCCATTCTCTTCCCTACCTAAAATACTGTTACAGAGATTTCTAACCTGCCTCCACATCTATCTTTCAAAGCCCTCTTCAAGTGGAAATGTATTTCAGTGCCTTTCTGGCAATTCCTATCTGGATGGAAAATTTTCCTTCTCTCTATTATATACTATACATATACTATACGTTATACATTTGCTTTTAGTTTTTGTTTAGATCAATTATAAAATTAGCAGCATAGTATATTGGTGAAAAGTGAATGTTCCAGGATTAGAACTTCTCAGCTCCAATCTCACTTTTGCTACTTGCTAGGTGTATGACCTGAGCTAGTTACTTAAGGCCCTTGGTACCTCAGATTCCTTAAACGCAAAATGAAAAAAAAAATCCTAGTACACAGGCATTTTGTGAAATTTGAATAAAAGAAAACAGGAAAAAATAGTACAGAAACAGCATGTTGTAAATAGTGAGTGCTCTATGAAGCTACTTATTAATATTATTGTTTTATGAATATGTGTTATTTCCCCCCAAATACAGCAAGAGCTTTATACAGGATGCTTTATTCTATTATGTATACATTGCATAATATATCAAGTTGCTTAATATGGAATAGGTAAAGATGGTTTTTTAATTGAGTTGAAATAAATTAAATTAGCATCTTCTTTAGAATTCCTCTGTAATAGAAGCTTGCAATTTTTTCCTCTTTCTTCTTGGTTTCCTGATATAGTTCCAACATTGGTGATTACATTTGGTTTATAACATTCCTGGTGTGCTGTAATTGGAAATGTTGTTTTCTTGTCTCCCAGAAGGGTAGAGAGAAGAGGAAGCATGCAATGATTCCACCCATAAGTGGCTACATTCCAGTGTGATGTAAAGGGAACTAATTCCTTTCACCCCTGCCTAGCAGAGCTCTGTGGAGGCAATACACACATCTTGTAAATGAAACTCTTCCCGAGGTGCCTTCATTTATCTCTTGGTGCAATAGGCACAGTGGCTAATATGCATTGGGAACTTACTATGCTCATGTCAGTATGATAGATCTCTAGCGTGTATTTTATATTTACCCCTGCAACAATGTTAAGAAAGGGTAGTATGATTATTCTCTTTATTCCAGGTAAAACAATAAACTCAAAGAATTTATATGATATGTTCAAAGTGACACAGCTAATGAAATGGCAGAATCAGGACCTGAAGATAATTCTGACTCCAGAGAATGCAGCTTTTTGTCAGAATGATTCTTTATAGACTAATATTGAGAGTCTTTAAGCTTCAATATCCATCTTTATTAAGAGAATGTTTTCAGTGACTTCTAGCTCAGATCCTTTATAGAGAACAAATTTTAGTGAGAAAAGCACTAAAGCACTTAAACCCTATCACAAGTGGATGGAAAAGTACATAAAGTATTATGGTAAAATAATAACAAACTATTAATTAGGAGCTGTGCTCTCCAGTATTCCTTTCAATTCCTTGCTGTGGCTCACATTCATCCAAAGCTTTTGTATCATAATAAATGGAGTCTGAGATCCAAAAATATAAGCTCTGAAGGACTTAGCAGACAAAATTTATGCTATATTAAAAGCTTGCAAAAGCATACAAAAATGTCAGGTTACTACAATCAAGACTGGGCAAAATACTTTAGACTGGTTAAAGGATAAGGAATGGAGAATCGGAGAGAAAAGAGAAGACATTTGAGTCGCTTAGTCTCCATGAAGAGGTCTTGTCCTTTGTCCACACTTGGTCCGGACAGAGATTCAATAAGGTGACTATTAATTCAAAAGTTTAGATTGGTTTTGAGAACACATAGCAGAGAAGACTGCGATAACATAGACTCAGAGGACCATCTTGGAAGCTGAAAAATCCCTCTTAATGTTCACACAGGCAAGATGATGTAAATGTAGAAAAAAAAATTAAGTCTGCATAATGATTTGGCCAAAAGACTTGAAACAGCTTTATAAAGTCTTCATGTGCTTCAGAGTATCACGGGGCACAGCAGAATATTTTGCCTTACTCCTAAGCAAAGGCATCTATGTTATAGAGTATTGTACGCCAAGAGGAGGACTTTCATTCATAACAGGTTTACTTAACACCCACCTCCATAGAATGAAATCCAAAATCCAGTGAAGAACAAGAAGGATGAGAAGATAACAGCACAGGATAACAAAGGGTCCAATTGCCAGCAATTTCCATAAAATACCACCACATCATCTTCTAAGGAACCCAGACATCACTCAACATAAGGGATAAGGTGGACCCTGAACTGAAAGTGGTCTAATTCTCCCATCCCAAAGAAAGGAGGATTGTAACAGAAACCTGATTTCAGATGCAGGAAATGGAGTTATATTTTGTGCATAATTGAGCTTATGATCTTAAATCCACAGCTATTCATAACTTTTTTTAACTTCACTAGTCCAATTTAAACTAATATTTTCAGAAATATAATTTACTCAATTTGAATAAATTCATTTAAAAAACACCATAAAATGCATGCATAAATTGCATTAAGTGCTGATTCTATAACTTTGTACCTCTCTTATTATATATTCTAATTATAGCTTCTCTGGAAATGGAAATCACTATGGATATTTCTATTGGGAATAACATAGCTTTTTCTTCATTGTCTACTCTTGGCTTGAAATCTTTTTCTTTTCTTTCTATCCTTCCTTCCTTCCTTCCTTCCTTCCTTCCTTCCTTCCTTCCTTTCAATTTGAGAGAGAGAGAGAGAGAGAGAGCACAAGTGAAGGTGAAAGCCAGAGGGATAGAGAGAGAATCTTAAGCAGGCTCCATGCTCAGCATGGAGTCTGAGGCAGGGCTAGATCCCATGACCCTGGGATCATAACCTGAGCCGAAACCAAGAATGGGGTGCTCAACCGACTGAGTCACCAACGCACCCCAAATTGTAATTTTTATTTTTATTATTGTTTAAGTAGGCTCAGGCCCAGAGCAGAGCCCAACATGGGGCCTGAACACATGATTCTGAGATCAAGACCTGAGCTGAGACCATGAGTTGGATGTTTAACCGACTGAGCCACCCGAGCACTCCAGCTTGAAATCATTTTCAAAGAATGTAATTAAAATATTGTAACCCTTATTGCATCTTCTTTAGAAAACGGCTGAAAAGCTTATATATTGTTACTGCTAGCAAATTTGTTTTAAAATTTTCCTTGGGGCGCCTGGGTGGCGCAGTCGGTTAAGCACCCGACTTCAGCCAGGTCACGATCTCGCGGTCCGTGAGTTCGAGCCCCGCGTCGGGCTCTGGGCTGACGGCTCGGAGCCTGGAGCCTGCTTCCGATTCTGTGTCTCCCTCTCTCTCTGCCCCTCCCCCGTTCATGCTCTGTCTCTCTCTGTCCCAAAAATAAATAAAATGTTAAAAAAAAAAAAATTTTTCCTTCACTCTTTCAATTCTCTCTCACCAGTCTCGCAGATGTTCTAGTCTCTTTCCTTTCCAATGCAAACTTCTAAAAACTACATCTTTTCCCTATGTTGACCAGAATGGCTTCTGACTCCTCCACTATCCATTTCAACTTTAGGATATGCCTTTTGGGCTTTCAACTAGCAATGCTTGCTCTTTACTTTGTTATCTATTACTGTGTGACAAACCATTCCAAAATTTAGTATCTTAAAACAACAAACACTTGTGTGCATACAGTTCTCTAATAAGGTCATCATCTGGAAGAGATGGTTTTTCTGTGCTCCGTGTGTCATTGACGAAGGAAGCTCAAGTGGAGCTGGAAGATCTACTTCTAAAATGGCTTCCTTCAAGCATCTGACAAGTTCACACTGGCTGATGGATAGGAGCTCTGCTGGGGCTGTGTAGGCAGGAGTCTTGCTTTTCCTCCATACAGCCCAGCATGGGGCTAGATTAGGTTTGCAAAGTTATAGATAGTCTCAGGATAACAGCACTTCTTACATGGTGGATGGCTTCCAACATGGACAAAAGTACAAAAGTAAAAGCTTCCAGGTGTTCTTATATATTAGGCTTAGAACTTTATAACATTACTTCTAATACAATTTAGTAATTATAAATCCAGGGAGAATGGCTGCACAGGATCACAAATAGCAGATGATATGGCTCACTGAGGGCAGGGGGGATATGATTAAACACATTGGTATGCCCTTTTATCATGAAGATCCCCAAATTCTCAAGTATTTTAAAATTTTATCATTATTTTATTATTTTATTATTTTATTTATTTATTTATTTATTTATTTATTTCATTTATTCATTTATTTATTTAATTTTAGAGAGAGAGAGAGAGAGAGAATGCCCAAGAATGAGAGAGGGGCAGAGAGAGAGAGAGAGAGAGAGAGAATCTTAAGCAGACTCCACGCTAAGCATGGACACTCAATCCCACAACAAAGGGTCATGACATGGCACTCGATCCCACAACCATGGGTCATAATATGAGCCAAAATCAAGAGTTGGAGACTCAACCGGCTAAGGCACCCATTATTTTATCCATTATTATAATTTTTTATAATAAATATTGAAGAAATGGAGAGGGATAGACATTAATCAAATAATCAAACAAGAAATTATAAAGTTAAGGAGAGAGAGAGAGAAAGGGGAATAAAAAAGTTCCAAGGAAAGAGAATAGCATATAAAAATTTATTGGACTAGGAGGGAACATGCTAAATAAGACAAAGGCCAATGTGGCTGCAATACAGAGAGTGATGAAGGCCATGATATGAGATGAGGCTAGATGATAAGAGATGAGTCTTGGAGGGCTTTTTGGACTGCATAAAGGGACTTTTACCTTTATTCCAAGAACAACGAAAACCTATTTAAGAGTTATAAGGTAGAAAATTATATGGTATGGGATTTATGAATTAAAAAAAATCATTTTGGCTGATGTGCATAGATCAGCTGGAGTAGAGGTTGACACAATGACTATTAAGAGAACAGTTTGGAATTGGGAGCTGAGAAAAACAATGCTTGGAAAAACTAGATGGATAGGAAAGATAAAATGGAGAAACATACAGAAGCATAATGGGAAGAGGTGATGGATTAGATATATTAAGGGTGAATTTGGGAATAGTATGTGTCAAGGATGACTAGACAAATGGGTGCCATTTCCTTTAATAGGAAACCCTGGAAGAGATGGTGTGAGGTCCTTTGGGACTTCTAATAGGAGATATCAAGATGGCAATCTAATATATGAGACTGAAGCTGGTACAAATATGAGCTGTCTGTATGCAGACATAATATAAGACATGATATATTTTTTTTTTCTTGAAGGAAATACGTAAGCAGAATGAAAAAAATCTCCATTTATAAAATTGGGATAAAAATATCACCTCATAATGCTTAAGTGCTCAACATACTGCCAGGGATATATTAAACACTCAATAAATGTTAGTTATTATTACTATTATCATTTTTATTATTACTGCTGTTTGTTGTTTTAGGAAACTTAGAACTATATTTGTATTCATAAGAGTCAGAGAAATTTAGCCAAAAAGTCAAAGGATGGGGGTCGCATACTGGAGATGTGGGAAGGGAGAGAGCTTCTGAAGACATCAGCCACATCTGATATGAACTCAGGTGAAAGATTAAATGCCACCTTTAAAATAATATACACTCTCAAGTATCAAGTACTAGGAGTGCTTGAAGAATGAATAAGGTGAAACAATATGATGTTAAGAGACCTATCAAAGCAGACTTTTGTGGTGAAGCTCTATTTAATCGGGATACAAAGTGAAAACTCGGGCCAATGCATACTCTCACAGCCAAAATCCAACTACCTAGCCATAGAGCCTGGTTCTACATGAGCTTCAAGTATCTTTCATGAGTTTTGAGGAGTTCCTCCTATAATGCCAGCAGCCCAGATATGCCTTATACCCCCCCAGGATATTCCCTTTTGGGGACTTACTGGTCTTTTCTGGCCTCTGTCAGGAGGCCTTGGTCTAACTTTCTGGTCTTCCACAGTCAAACTAAGCATGAAGCAACGGAAATAGTGAAGAAGTCAGATTTCCGTCAGGCACTCTATGCTTAGTATTTATTCATAAACTCATTAAAAAATTTTGTCAAACATTTATCAAGAGCCTATTTTTGTGCCAGATACTTTTCCATATTCTAGTAATTCAGAAGACTGGCTCTTGGCAACTTAATGATTTTAATGATAAGGAACAGAGGTAATAAGGGAATAAGTAAATGAGAGGAAAAAGTAATTTCCCCTAATAACTATTGTGTTGATAATAAAGCTAGTTGATATAGTGGAAAAGGACTAAGGTGAAAGACGTGCACTTTATATTGAATTATATAAAGAAGCCACATTTGACCTCCTGGGGCCTAGAGTTGAAGAAGAACAAACACTCAATCCAAAAGTTCTAAAGGCAGGAACAATACTGGTGCATTGAAAGAAAATTAGTGCTGTTGACTCACAGTCTATCAGCAGAGACTAGAAGGGGATGAAGTTGGGGAGGAAGGCAATGGTCATAGAATGTAGACTTTTGTGCCCAGAATAAGGCGTTTGAATTTTCTTTTATGCTCAATGGAAAGTCAAGTTCTTAGCAGGGGAAATAAATGATCTGATTCATGTTTTGTAACGATTTCTCTGGATACTTGGTGTTGAACGGACACGAGTAACTTCTGGGAAATAATTTAGGACGTTATTTCAAGAGCAAAATGATGGTTGTTTAGATCATAGTGGTAAACTGAATAGGGAGACAATTGGACATTGAATACACTTCTGTTAGAATAAATAAGACTTTTGAGTTTATGGATATTTTGGAGTGGGAAGCATCACTTGCAAAAAAAAATGAAGTTTGTGATAGTAACACATGTCAGTGCACAGAGAGTAACTGGGGTAGGACAGGGAAAGGAGGAGACAGTAACTTCACCCCGAGTTTGTGGAGCATCTAATATAATTTAAAAATATTTGATAGATGATTGTTTATGGTGGAATATTCAAGAATAAAGAAGAGTTTTAGGTATTTCTTCCATGCGATTGCAGTACTTGGTAGTATAATTCTAACTCCAGATTCCTGTAAAAGACAGAATTCCTTTTTGTCGTTAAGTGTCTTTTGGTGTGGGAGACGGATGGATGTAAGGAATGTAAGATTCATAAGCCAAAAATATCCATATCTGTAGTTTCCCTCTTGGAATATTTCACAGAAAAAGGGCAATCTTCAGCTGAGAAAAAATTCGTGTTCTTGTGCTTATTTCTATTATTGGAAATGGTTTAATGAAAAAAAAATTCAGATAGCAAGTCAGTAGATGTATTTTGGCGGGGAGGTATGGCATGCGGGAAATGTCTCATTAACTAGCTCTGTGATAAGTCACATACACTGAGTATGTCTCATTTCCCAATTTACAGTCATGATGTTCCTTCCTCCTCCAGGATTCAAAGATAATCATGCATATCATGTATAAGGCATTCTAGGGAAAAGTACATTTGAAATACAATCCCTAATAGTCCAATCTTTAAATGTGAAATCGAACCACTAAGTGATTTAGAGACTTGCCCTAAGAATCAGACACACTGAGTAGCATAAACTGAGTTTATGTATTGAATTCTTAGCTTAAAATCCCTCATTCATACCAGAAATCAATCTACTTTCTCAAAACTCATGCTTTAATAACTAAAACCTAATACTCTATCTTTAAATATCAATGAGTGAAGATGCAGTTTCCTTTCAAATTTAAGAGTCAATGTGATTATCTTCACAGATTAGAACATGTGGGAAATATAAAGTAGTTAATATGAAATTAGACTAAAACGTGTATGTTTTTCATAAAGATTCACCTTGTCAAATCCCTTAAGTATGTATAAAGTCAACTATGAATAATTATTTATTATTATATTTACAAACTTTTTTAACACATCAATAGCTTGAAGGTAAGATATCACAAGACAGTAAAATCAAGAATATTTAAGAATTGCTTAAATGCAATAACTGAGCTTTCTTATTATCCTTTCTTAGTGCATAAGTCATTAAAATGGCATGTAATCATCATACACATGCACACAATTTCAATCCTCTAGGATTGGCATTTGGTATATTTTGGTTCTTATATTATTGGCTAAAAGTTATTAGTGGTCAGTGTTAATACACCATGTGCCTTGAGTTGGTTGTCACGCTTCCCCATAGTGATGTATTTGGTTAAACTGTGGCAGGTGTTTACATGAATATTATTGATGATTTAAGCAACTTGGCTCAGAGGCTTTTTTAATAACTCCTGCTGAAGAAAGGTAATAATAGTGGACAATACTGTCATCTGTCATACAATATTTCAGAATGTTCCCATTAAGAGGGAACCACTCAGCAGTTTTTCCAGGTGTTACCTATCAGCTACAAATACCTCCTTATTTTCAGGTTTACTCTATGTCAACATAAATTAATAGTGGTTTTATAAATTAATTTCTTTTACTATCCAATACTTTCTCTGAGAGCATGTAATGAATTCATGCACAGCAATGACACATCTCTCATATCTATAACAGCACTTTTATCTAACATATTTGACTTGTAAGTTAGCAAGACATATGCTGATCTAACCAAAACAACAACTAAAATCATATAGGATACCTGCCCCCGTGCATCAATACTGTGTAGAAAATCAAGTTACAAGGATATGCAATTTGGTATACTGCTGAAAAGAACATTCTTTGGACCATGAAGGTGCTGGTAGAGATCATTTCTCACCCCATACTAGCAGTAGGATTATGGCACATTATGAAACCTCTCTAAATTTTATTTTATTTTATTTTATTTTATTTTATTTTATTTTATTTTATTTTATTTTATTTTATTTATGTTTATGTTTATTTATTGACAGAGAGAGAGCATGCGTGTGAGTGGCAGAGAGAGGGAGAGAGAGAATCTCAAGCAGGATCTGTACTGTTAGCATGGGTCTGGATCTCACAAATCATGAGATCATCACCTGAGTCGAAAACAAGAGTCAGAAGCTCAACTGAATGAGCCACTTAGGCACCTCATACCTCTCTAAGTTTTAGACGTCATCCTTAAACTGAGGATAATGGAGTAGCTAACTAAAAGGATATATTGCAGATGATATCCTTAATATGCCTGGTATATATAAAGCACTTAAAAATTATAGATAGTATCATTGGTGTCATCATTATAATGATGATTACCATTAGAAATAACAGTAAATGAATGGCATTTCTCTTTGTGATGGTTGTAAAAACACATCCACAAGTTCTTTGACAACCTTCTTAGCAAAAGATTGAGTATAATCTCCCCATTAAATATGGACTGGCCTCACTAGCTCACTTCTAACAAATGGAATGTGGCAGAAGTTACCATGTGCCTTCTAAGACTAAGTCATACATTGTGGTAAAGTTACAGTTTGACTCTCTCTCTCTTTTGGGACATATGCTTTTGGAGCTCTGAGCAGCCATGTGAGAAGTCCTTAAAGCCACCATGCTGTAGAAATCACATAAAGCTAGAGACCATCAAGAAGTTTCAGCTGTTCTATTCTCCAGCTGTTTCATGTTTCCAGCCACTACCATTTGCCAGACAGATGACGATTCTAGCCCCAGCAAAGGTCCGATTGTCACTGCGTAAACAATCCTGAACTAGATGCTATTGTTCAAGCCACTATTTGGGGGTAGCTTTTAGGCAGCAGTAGATTATCAAAACACTATAACGAGGTTATATCCCATTCTATCTTTCTGCATTTTATGTCTCTCTCTTTTGACATCTCAGTAATCTAGTTTTCTTGTGAACAGTATAGAAGTGTTTATTTTTAAATGGTAGTACTCTACTCCGCATAGGTCTGTATGTAAGAGGCTGAGGGATACGGAGAGCAAGAGATGGTAGGCTGTTGTCCAGGCTGTAGGTATGGATAAAAGCATGCTGTCTTTTACGCAGAAGACAATGATTCAGTCTCTGTAAGCAGCTATGTCTATGACATAGACAGCTGCATTGCATCCTGTTTCCTAGGCAGTAGAGCTAGTAAAAAGGCATGGATTTAGACATATTGGAAACACAGTTGCTATCTTCACAGCCATTGCATTGCCTTTATAAAGATCCACTCACAAAGCACCACTGCTCCTAAAAGTGATCTGAAATGCACATGTGGCTATCTCAGATGTTACAGGGTTTCATACCTAATTGGAAGACACCTTCAAATGATAATCCACTCTTGGAGAATGTGTTAAATCCTTTGGGTCATAAAACCTTAGAGTACCTGATCTGACATGGACATTCCAGGCTTCATTACAAAATATCCCAAAGGATAAAATAGGACAAAAATGGCCTGAATGAGCCAAGCCACTCCCCAAAGCACTGTCATTTTTTTTCCTGATTTTCATCTCCAACGCTTAGCTAAATTATTAATTAAAAAGTGTGGCAAATTGATGAGTTTATTGAATTTGTTTTACAGAATTAGTTATTAAACATATTAAAGGACAGTATTTATTCTGCAGTTTTGCTTCAAGAAATTTCATATGAGAAAATTTTCTGTGCCTTTTCTACCTCATAATTTAAATTAGGAGCTTTAAATCAAGTTTAGTTACAGAGTTATTATATGACCACAAAATTGTGTTTGTGGCAGAAACTTAAGCTTACCAGAGACTGGTGCTCTGGCCCTTGCAGGCTTCTTCAATATGATGCTGCAAATTCACATGTACAGAAAAGGTGAGACCCTCTCAGACTATGGGGGAAGATCCATCTCCCACAAATACATGTTAAAATTTGGAGTTAAAATGTTAGTTTGTAAAAGTTGGCCATATAGAAAAAAATATATTTAACATTATTTTTTTTCAACCTCTTTCCTCAGTATTCCTACAGTTTTAAACAGCCAGTCTTTAAACCTGGAAGTTTCAAGTGGTCCCCTCTGCCTCTGTTTTGTCAATCTTCCCCTAGTATGCCTCTGATGCATGAGATTTTCAAGGTCCAACTGTTTGGGGATGGAAAGGGACAAAGCAGAATTTTGTTTGCTCCTAATGTTCTCTGAAATATGTGACAAGCCCTGCAGGAAATAACATTTTGGACGCCAAACTCTCATTACCACATTAATTGCCTCTGTCATGACAGTTTGGGCCTGAGCAAATGTCTGGAAACCCGCTGAGCTCCTCAAGAGAACAACACAGGCCAAGGGAAAGTGGGTTTGCAGTTCCTCAAAGCCATCAGCTAAAGGTGCTGTTACCAGAGCATGCTTGGGGATTCATCCTTACCACTTGAGTCACTGTTAAATTGGTGGGCAAGTGGCTGTCAGAAATCTTTGTCTCTAAAAACTTATGGAAAATATTCATGAGAACAAAGTAAAAATATGATTAAATCATATTTTATCAGCATGACATCTGCACAATAAGTGATTGTCCAATTGACTATATGTCAAAGTAACACGGAGTGAAGGGGTGTGTAGAGGGCAGAAGATAAAAGCTCCAAATGGGCTTTCAGCTTCCCTTCGGCTGCAGTGACACGAACACTATGTAATCAGAGCAGCTCATGAAAGGGGAATTTGAACTGAGTGGACAGCAAGTAACATTTGAAGTCAAAGCGAAACCCAAACTTCCCTTAATACTCCCCCCTACCCATATCATTAATCTTAAAGTAGCCTTTTTAATTAATATAATTAGAGGCTTTAATTATTGAAAGTTAAGTTAAAGATGAAAAGTATCATGTAATGAAGATGATTATTTTCTTTCTTTAAGCCCCACAGGAAAACCAAGTGCAGTTTTTCTTTCCTAGTCCTTTCAACTTCAAGTGATATTTCCTATATTTAAATAATTACAAGACTTAAGGGAAAGAAGTTGGGTGAATAGAGCATGTGAAAAGTATGGCTGATCACGGAGAGAACATATCTTTGATCTATCTTACGTCATAAAGGAGTCTCAAGGAATTAGGTCGCCATGATATTGATATTGTCATAAACAGAGGGTGTTCATATAAATTGGTACAACCTTTTCATAAAGCAACCTATAAATAGATAATTTTGATAATTTTCGAAATAAGAATTAAGAACAAATAATTTTGTTCTTAAATACAAAAAATTTGGAAAAAATGTTATGATGTAGATGCATCACATTACTTACAATATGGTAATTTTGGTAAAAATGTTATTGCTTATTAAGCAATAAAGAGAATAAAGAGAATGCTACTGTAATAAAGAGACCCCAGATATAGTTTAGAAAAGAGGGTTTACTCATATCTTACATAAGCCAAACCAGGATAATGGGATAGCTCTATAGCCTGAGGTCATTCAGAGACATGGGTTCTTGACATTTTTTTTTTTCTTTTCTGCTGTCTTCATATGTGATTTCTTTCCCTGGGTGGTCAAAGTTCGGTTACCACCAATTCTAGCATCCAGCCTGAGGGAAGTGTAAAGCATGAGCACTACGTACTTGCATTTTTAAAGAATCAGATTTGAAGGTGCATATGTCATTTCCATTTGTATCCAGGGGACAAAACTTAATCACCAGAAGATATCTAGCTATAAAAGATGCTGGAAAACCTAGTTTTTAAAGCGAATAGCCATGTACAATTTAAAACGTGGTGGTGCAATGGCTCTAATATTAAAGGAAGGGGGGGGGAATGGGGTCAATGTCATAAAGTCTTACAATCGAAGGTATGCCAATATATTTTGAGGTACCTATTTTTATGGAATGGTGTAAGTGATTTTACCAAAAATGTGTTGAATGGGAAAACATATTACACACACACATACACATACATAAATGCATTAGATATGCATTTATGACAATGCATAATGTGATAGCTAATTATATGTGTCAACTTGACTAGTCCAGAGTACTCAGATATGGTCCAACACAGGTCTAGAAGTTGCTGAGAGGTATTTGTTTAGATAAGAGATTTGTTCCATAATATGGGTGGGCCTCATCCAACCACTTGAATGACTTAACTGAAAAGAGCCCCTAAGGAGGAGGAAATTCTGGCTTGACTGTCTTTGGACTCCAGCTGCAGAATCAGCCCACCCTGGTCCTACACTGTAGTTTTTGCACTGGTTGGCCTCCACAATCTTATAAGACAATTACTTAAAAGAAGTTCTTTCTCCACACACACACACACACACACACACCTGTGGATACATGTATAAAATATTAAATTTATACAATATATATGCCATGGAATTAAAAAAAAGACATATTCCTGATTTATAGGATACGGAAGGTAATAGAGATTAATCAGATACCTTTATAAATTATATTATTAAGGTTTTGCATATTCTGGTTTATTTTGTCCCATTTTATTTTGAAAATACAAAAATTTATTAAAGCTTCATATTTTTTGTCAATTTTGCCTTTTGTTTCCTTCATTTCTTGTTGGGCCAAGTTGCTGCCTTGTTTTTTGATATACAGATTTTCATAATTCCCTTCATTGTATGTTATGAAGTATCTTTATCTGTCACCTTTGCTGCTTTTTAGCTGAAAGCATATACTTTGAACAACTTTGTTCAACCTTTTCCTTTCAAGATTTAAATAATATTGTTTTGGGTGAATCACTTTTATGTGTCATAGCTTTGAGGCTTACTTTTTAATATAATCTAAAGTCTTTTCTTATTTCCTTTAATAGATCAGTTATAACCATTACGTGCATTGGTAAGAATATGCTTGATCTTAATTTTACCATATTATTTTATGTTTATCCACCTTTGCAAGGTTTTATTTTCTCTTTAAATGTATGTTCTCTTTTGTCTCTTTTGTACCTTTTAGTTTGCTCTTTTGTTCTAATATTTATAAATTTCAATGATTGTTCCAGAGATTGCCCTTACATTATGTTTTGCTAAGATATTTAGTTCTATATTTCTGTATAGAGTAACTATTAGTTTCAAGGTATGAAAAATAATAAAATTTATTCTGTTCTTTTTCTCGATCTTCTCTATTCTTCTCTTCTATTGGTAGGTTTGGCCGATGGTATACTCTTTCTTAGTGTTCAGTTTTATACAACTAAAGATAATTCTTCTACTAATTGATTTGTCAAGTTTATTCATAATATTTAACTCCTGGCTGTAACACATGATATAATTTGTAAGTTCTCCACTTTTACCCTCATCCCCTTCTGAATATTTTTTGGTTTATTTAATAACGCTTATATTCTATTTCGCCAGTTTGGTCTACATTTTCCTTTAGAACTTAGTTTTATCATTAAATATATTTGATGTTTACAGCTTTGGCTATATTTTCAACCACCAACTCTTGGCAGGCAGTATTCACTCTCTATTTGATCCCTCAAGAGATTCTTGGGAAAAACTATTTGTCTGTAGCTTTTATAATTGAAAGATCTTGGTTGAATATAAAATCTTTGTCTCGATCTTTATCATCTTAAGAATATTTTAAGCCCAGTGTCTGGAGTTGAATAATTTGGTAGAGTAGCCTGAGGAAAATGTCTCTCTCTCTCTCTCTCTCTTTCTCTCTCTCTCTCTCTCTCTCTCATCCCTTTCCATTTACAAGTGACTTGTTCTTTTGCCTTACTAACAAATGTTTAAAATTCCCATAACTTTACTAGGGTATATCTTCATATTAACCATTGTACATTTCCCCTAGTACACACTACAACTTTCAATATGTAGATTCAAAGCTTCCTGTCATTATTATATTTTGGAATATTTATTGTTACATTGGTGTGAAACATTCTCCTTTCACTATCTTCTCACCTATCATTGGACAACTCTGCCTTAACTCCTAGCTTGTTTGTGGGTATTCTTTTCAGGGAGAAGTGCTGATTCTTCATTTCTATCCTCCATATTCCTTATTGTGTTTCCCATTATTTCTGTTCTTGTGTGTCACTCAATTTCATCTTCTATTCTGTTTCCTTCATTTTCTTTCCAGAATTTAGCCAGTCTTTAGGCCATATATTCCCTGAGTTCTTATGTTTTAGTTCTGTGTTCTTTTATATGTATATTCATGCTTGAATCCTTTGTTAAAATTTTCTTTCAATTTGCAACAACATATTTACTAAGTGTTTTTCCTTTCTTTGATTTACTGTTCATTTGCATTTTTTTAATTTGCATAATTTTTATTATAATATTGTTGTCCTAGATCTCTTTTAGTTACTACTGGTTGAAAGAGTTGGACTTTCCTGAAACATTTGCACTGTTTGTTTTATTTTTATTTTTGGCTAATTGGAGGGTGATGGCATCTGAGATTGTCCTCTAGGTTTCCTAACTCAAAGGCTACCTCTTCTGCCACTTGGCTGATCAAATGTTGTATTAAAATATGGTGCCTCTGGAGCTTTCATTTTGTCTCTTTGAAGACAGCTAGTTTCAGGAAGGCTCCTATCCCTACCTGTGCACCCTGACTTCCACTGACTACTGTAACCAATCTTTGCCAGATTTCAAGGCAAATAGTGCACACTTAAGTAATGTAATTTTGCTGGAACTTCTGAGATTTGCTACACCAGGATTCTCACCCAACCTCCTTCACTGGAAACTGATCAGAAACATACTTTATATGCCTCCACTCTCTACCTTTCCTGGGTAAGCGCTTTGTCTGATCTATTACATCATTTCTCAGCTGTCTACCATTTGCAATTCAGGATGGGTAACTGATCTTTGAGAACATACCCTTTTAGAAGCCCTCTCTGGAATCTGCTACTGCTTTCCCCTTCAGAGTTCCATTAAAACTCTGCCATTTCCTGTACAATGCACCCTAGCACCACAGCTTCCTGTGTGTCTTTGATTATTAATAAGCTCTTTGCCTTATGTTGGCATTTATGCATTCCCTCTGTCTAATTGCTACAATGAAGGCTTGCCTTTTTCTCCCCTTTTATGCAGATTTTTCAAGTAGTGAACAAGAAAGATTCATATCTAAGATGTTGCCACATTTATACCTGCACCATTTCAATTTCACTGAAGAAACCAAATCCATAGTGGGTAAATTAGATGATGACATGTCCATGGAAAGTAGTGACAGAGAAGGTACTAGAACTCAGACAGTTATGTTCCAGTCTAATCCTCATTTGCCATACATATTACCTTTACCCTGTCTGGTACACACCTAGAGATCACTAATGCTTTGCTTTTTATACCAAATCTAATGCTAATCAACTTTTTAGTGATATTACACAAGTATCATTAATTACTCATGTAAGATTGTTCCCAAATTCCTTAAATTCAATTATTTCTTGGTTGTGTCCTAGGCTAGTGGTCAGCTATTACACACCAGGGAATTGGTAATACAAATGTTTATATCAGGTCTGGATTATACAAATGTATATACACACAATTGTGCGTATATAAAATATACAAACAATTAAGATATGTATTTGTATAACTTTATATAATTAATGCTATTAAGAATTTTTTCCCAACTAAGAAGAAAGAAAAGAAAGAGATCAGTGAGATGGGATCAGTGAGATCACCAGCAAGTTGGAGGAGGCTTTGAATAATATAAATTCTTGTTTTCATTTCTTATTTATAAACAAACCCAAAGTTATGGGAAACAAAGGGAAAAAATAACAGAGCATAGAGGCAAATTGCCCATCAGATGATATTATCTGGTACTATAAGGAGCTTTTAGAGAAGAAGAAAATACCACAAAATCATTTTATAATCAGTATTCTAAACACAACTTTGCCCTAAATACTGCAGGAGACATTGCACAGCCATTTTTAATTTCAAAGATACAACATCTCTGCAGAATTCAGCTCTCACCAAATGCTTACAGAAATTATTTCCAAGGCTCTGATACCATTAAGTGAAAATGATACAAATGATCATGAGCATGTGGTTGAATCCACTAACTTCTACTTTATCCATAATAGTTTAGCTCACTGAAGTTTTTAATTGTTTAAACCACTTCAGTCAGATACTGCGACGATTCTCATTCACCAACCAATATCTACCAGTGAGTAGCAATCTACGTGCTTGGCTTTAAAAACTCTTGTGCTCTAATGAATGTGTGGCAGAAGGTGCATGACAAGATTACTGAGTAGTTCACCCCTTGGTCTCTTTTTCTCTTGGGTTTTTTCTTCTCCGTAATAAAGTCTGAGCAAACTATGTACCACCTGAGATGGGCAATTTGTCTGTGGGCCATGTTTTGCACCCTTTTTAAATTGGATAGTATGTTATTTCTAATTCAGCAAAGAGAATTTAGAAAACATTCACATGGCTGTATCCAAAGGCTTGCTAGATATTTTTTAGAGCCAGCCCTCTTTGCGCAAATGCAGTTTAGAACCAATAACCTATCATTAAGAGGAATCTCAGCCTTTCCATAATAGTGGAAACTTTTGGGAAACATCCGATTAATAGGACATGCTATTTTGAATGCAAGCAGTTGTTCTGGCCACAAAATTTTTGCAGGAACAATGGCTGCTCTGTCCTCCAGAAGCGTGTTGAAGCTGTAGCTAAGGTCACAATAGTGATGGCTTAAGTCAAACCATCCATCCATTAATGTGAGCCAAAGAAGATCATATGTTGTCTTGTCTAGCAATTTGCTGAGCTATGATTGCTGTATCTCCTCATTTAGGAAATGGCAAAGAATTAAAGAATAAAACTTACCCAGAATGAAGAAACAAGGGACAGACTGTCACAAAGTTGACTCATAAGATTTGAGGCTGTTTATTCTTGCTGAGATTCTTTTTTCTGCTTTCAATAAAAGCCAGCCCTCTGTTCACCCATTCACTCATTATCAATGACAACAATAACAATAAAAATGCACGTTGGCCTAGAACACACAAGGTATGCCAATAAAAAGCCAAATAATTCCTTTTTCTCTCTGGCAATTCTAAATGGTAATATTTAGAGATTTGAGAACAACTACTTAAGAAAATTATAGATGTTCTCTTTCTTCACTAGATAGAACCTTGTCATATGTCTCAAATTTTACAAACTTCAGAGATAGCTGATTTACTATTATATAAAGTATAAAGGAGACATCTCTTTTTCAAAAAAGTTCTCAGGGTTATTCCATATGACAGACTATTTCCCACAACAAGGACATGGTGAAATAATATGTGATTAATCTTAATGAGGCTATACAAATAACAGGAATCTATGTTCCTAAACCATTTAATCTAGGAGTTTTAAGAAATCTCATTATTCTATTTTTCTGGAAAAATTAAGGTGATATGACTATCTCTGAAGGCTTAAAGAGAATTCTTGATTCTACACATTACTAACCTCTAATCTTAAAATATGTAATTTTCATAATCCCCATTTTCTTATCTTTAAAGTGAGGAGAATAATTATGACCCCGCTCCATTTGCCTTACAGAGTTTTTTTAAATAATAAACCAAAAGATTATCTGTGAAAACACTTCATAAATTATAAACTATCATACAAAGGTTTCTTGTTTTCACATTGGTTCATGTTGCACTATTCTCTTTTGATCACTTTGATGGGCTAGAAGGAGGAAAATAAGATGACTCATGTTTTCAGTTAGTTTATATATTTTTTCACTGGAGGTTAAAATGCCAGAGTATGGTTTTATCATTTTCTCTTTAGACATTTCTAGGAGTTAGATATTGAATTAAATCAGCACATCTTCCCTTCAGCTTAAATACAAAGACTTCCAGAATGTTATTCTCCCAAAGACATTATTTATAAAATATAAATGCAGATGCACTTTTCCATCTCATTTAAATCAAGTTAATGACTCCCATCCTCTTTAGTGGGCATAGTCTCCATATTTTTCATGAACTTTGAGAAGAGCACTTGAAATAGTCTGCTATCTGTTAGAAATGCCTAATACCTGAGCTTGATTCATCTGTAAAGATGCTCGATTCTATGTCCATACTTCTCGTCATGACTGAAGGATGTATCATATTGATTTATTGATAGTTCTTTGTTGGGAACAGTGTTAAAATGGTATCTCATTCTTAATCTAAACAGATATACTTAAAATGTAAATAAGTTTCCCTTTGAATCCTGAATTATTTTCATACACAGTTAAGAGACAGACTCTCTCTAAAACAGGATAATGTTTCACGCTCCTTTACAATGACAGCGAGACAAACCTAATTGAAAATTTCAAACAAGTTCATGCTCTTTTGTCATACCTTCCTTCTCAGGAGATACATAGAATGCATAAGGAGGGAGTTGTAAAACTCCCTGCAAAAGTCAGCTCTTCCTATCCTCTTTAAAACCTTTTTGTAAAGCATCTGTATATATAGTTTAACTAATAATGTCGGAAGAGGGGTTTCAAATTAAGGTTATTTCATTGACTCAAGATAAAGGAATTATACCAAATATATAGGAAGGAAATAATACTTATAAATAATGACAATCTACATTTCCAAAAGATAGGGTCAGTCCAATTCAATTTGTAAACTGTATGCCTACCCAATCATCAGAGATAGATTATATACTGCATAGAAGAGGTATACAAAAATGCTTCTTGCTTAGATGTTTGGGTGGTGAATGATTCTTCAAAATGGAAAAAAAAATCCAAGATATAAAATGCAATAGCATATCTATGAGTGTAAATCAATATAAAAATAATCAAAGAAAAAGGAGGCTTATAGTTCATTATTTTTTTTAATGCTGTAAAAACAGGGTGCCTGGGTGGCTCAGTCCGTTAACCACCATCTGACTTCAGCTCCCATCGTGATCTCACGGTCCGTGGGTTTGAGCCCCGCATCAGGCTCTGTGCTGACAGCTCAGAGCCTGGAGCCTGCTTCAGATTCTGTGTCTCCCTCTCTCTCTGACCCTCCTCCACTCATGCTCTCTCTCCCTCTCACTCTCTCTTTCTCTCATTCTCTCTTTCTCTCTCTCAAAAATAAATAAACATTAAAAAATTTAAAAAGCTGTAAAATCAAAGAGCTTAAAATTAGAGTCAAAGATTATGACAGCAGCAGATTATCATCTAATATCTGATTTAAGGCAAACGTCTAAAATCTAGAATACCTAAAGCATTATTGAGCAGGAATATGACATTATAGAAATAAAAAAGATATACTTGAAAATGACCAGACCTCTGAAATGGAATTGATTTTCATTGTGTCTGTCAAAAATGAAGAAAAGAGAAAAGTCCACAAAATAAAATGGCACTTGATACAAATGTTGCTATTATTACGTATAAATTGAATATTGAGACTCCATACAATCTACTTGCAAACCAGATATTCAGACATCTAAAAATGAAATCTGTAATAGGGATATATAGTGAAGTAATACAGAAAAGGGAATTTCAGTATTAAAAATGTGGGCACACCAGTGGAATACAAGAGTAAATTATACAAAGTCACTTTTCTCGAAGAAGAAATGTTAGAATCAATACTGGAATTTTCTTGGAAGAAACTTGGAAACATTTCAGGTTAAGAAAAGAGCTTGTTTTCTAAAAGTGATTTTCTCTATAACTTACTACTATCATTTCAACAGGTTATTTTAACTTAATTTCAAATCTACACATAAATTACAGAAAACATAATTTATGCTGTTTAGCTTGATTTTCCTGCAGCCATCAATATTCAGCAAACCTTTGCATTTCCAATATAAGCTTTAAATGATACTGTATGAATAAGTAGAAATGAACCCATGGAGTTCCATCTTTAGCTCAAAAATCTGAACTGATCTATACAGAAGTTCTTGTTTTGGCCACCATAAAATGCATTTTCGTGTCCCTATTTGAAATGTGGAGAGCATCCAGAATGAAAAGACATGTGCAGGTCACTTCAAAGGAAAAGATAACACTGAAACATCCTAAATATTTTTGTTGATGTATTTGAATGGATTACTATGTTTCTCTACAACACAGGTATGCAATGACAAGAAAATCTAAAGTCAGTGATTCATGCAATGAGCAGGTACCTGTGTCACCAAAGTTTAGGCTGAAAATGTGAGTTGGTGAAGTCCAACATTGTTACTTAAATCAACTTTCTGAGTAAATTCACAGAAGAAAGAAGTCAATGAAAAAAGGATGGTAACTGTTAAATCTGCATAGATGCAGAAGCAAACAAACAAACAAACAAGAACAGACCAAAAAGATTCTGTTCAAATGCTAATTTAAATAAAATAGTAGGACATTTAAAATAATTTAAATAATAAATTTAAGAATAAATTTTTATATAGTTTGTTAACACACATATACCCAATACCTCCACAATCTGCCACATGACATCCCAGTTATGTTTTTAAATTATCAGGTAGCAACTACAGCTAAACAAGAATTAGATCGTATTTCTTCACATCCCTCTTTTTCAAATGCTTTTTGTTCTATGTACAAAATCATATCTGTGATCCTGGCCCAGGTGTTTAAAAACACATCAAACATGAATATTAAGTAGATTAATAGAACTGAAGAATTTTAGAAATGGAAACATACCCCAAAGTCATTAACAAGACACTGACCTGGAGAGACAGTAATGGACTTTATGGCAGGGCCAGGGTTTGAAATGAAGAGTCCACACCACTCAGTCATCCAGGTAGAGCTAGAGACAAACACAAAACACAATGAGTCTCCTTCACCCTGTGTGCTTTTGCTAATGCCATTTCTTCCAGGATGGCTCTAGCTCTCCATCCACACCTGCTGTAATTTGAACCATTCTTAAATGCCATTCCAAGTTTAACCCCTTTTAACTGGTGACCACATCTGCAGTTGTTCTCTTCTCAAATATGTCTCTTACTGATCTTGAACTTTACTCTGCTTCCTGCTGTCTCCTTGGTTTGTACATTCTCATGTACATGATTAGCTCTAAACTGGATAGAAACTCTGAAGATAGGGACCCTATTACTGTTTATAATACTGCATCCTAGCACAATGCTTTGAATTACAGTTACTCATGAATGTTACACACACACACACTAAATAAAATGAATAGATACTTAAATTGTGAATTCAGAGCAATGTTTCTCAAAACATGATTTGAGAGCAATCTATACCCTAATTAGCCCCAAAAGAAATTAGCAACCTCCTGAATGTAAAATTTTGGGGGTGGGGTTCAGAAATTTGATTTGTATCAATCTACTCAATGATACTTAAGTCTGTTAAAGTTTGCGAAATACTATGGGTGGGGAGGGAATGAGGACAGGATATTTCTATAGACTTCAATCATCCAACGCCTGTCATTGTTTCACTACCATCTACCCTATTCTCCACGTTCTTTATAAACATCTAGCCAATTCCCTAATTTGACATAGTATTGTTTACAGTGTTCAGAGATCAGAGAATCTGCCTCTATGGGTCTTGCCAAAATATCTTTTAATGCCACCTGTAGAGATAGCATCATTTCCTGCACTTATATTAAAATGTAGAATCACATTGGGCTTTTTCATATTTAAAATTCCTAAGTCCTCTCTGCATGTGCAGATGCTAAACCACTACCTCAATTCTGTTTTTACTGAAGCAACTTGGTAGCTGGGGTTTTGTTCTGAAAGCTAGATATGGCTTTTTCACACTATCTAATTTTGTCATGCTATGGATTTGCTACCCTTCCAATATTATGTGTTCCTGTTAAATTTAGTTTTATTTGTTCAGAGTCCAGTTTCTAAAATAGTAGCAAAGAAGTATCAGTAGATAATGGGTTAACTCAGGCGTTTTCAGCAAAGTAAAATAAAGCAAGCTACTGTTTTAAAGGATAAATGACTAAAGAAGAGAGGCTTTCATGAAAAGAAAAAATTTTTCCAACTTTTGGTATGAAAAATGAGGAAATTATATTGACAAACATTGGCGTAGTTAGACTTTTTTTTTCGTTGTTGTTATTTTCTTTTTTCCTTTGTCCATGGAAAGAAACAATTAGGACTATAGTAGCTGACCACAATTTGGGGAAGTTGAATTAACTCTTTTCTGTGGTGATTGAACTCAGTAATAAGCCTATATTGTTTGTTCTATTAACACCAGGTTACAGAAAGAAAAAGATGCACACTGCAAAGTAAAGGGATTTTCATGTGAATCAAGGATTGTTGATATCTGGGAACCATGGAGAATTGTTCAGAATTTCACAGGGCACTAAGAACTTTACAGAATTTAATTCATTTCACATATACACATTTTAGAAATTAAGACCTTATTTTAGATAACCAAATAGGATGCAGTAAGAATGAGAGTTAAGTACTATTTTCTGAGATCACACAATTTCTACAGGACCGTGATTTGTACACCGAGTGTTGCACTTCAAAGCCCTTGATCTCTTTGCTCTAAAACATTATTTCTATGACAAAGCAAAAGATTGAAAACTTCTCTTATCAAAGCCATGGAGAAAGTTTTAATATTCACAACCAAAAAGGATAGTGAGATTGGCTCATAAATTGCAGTGTTTTCTATCCTCCAATTTCTGCTCAAAATTGCTCACTATTCTTTATTTACATTTTTTTTCACTGAAATAGTAATGAAATTCATGGCAAAAGAGTAAAAACATGATAAAGCACTAAACAGTGCAAAATTGAATACTGCAAAAGGCCAATATCTCACCTACGTCTACCCATTAGCACTCTGTCCCATTCTCAAAAGTAACCACTGACATTGATTCAATTATGCATCTTCTCAGAAATATGCAATGCTTATACAAGCAATATAAATATGTATATATGTATGTTTGCATGTATGTACATGGATCCTTTTTGCATAGTCATAGAAGCATAGTATACACAAGGACATATGCTCCCTTTTTCCAAATGTGTAACTGTCATCATATCTAAAAATATATCTTCAAGATCATTTTTCAATGTATATGTAAATCTATTGCCTCTGTCTTTTTAATAACTGCATATTTCTTCAATGCATTCCCCTATTAAATCAACCTGTTACTGCTGGAATTTATTTTTGCAGTATTTTATTATCAAAGAAAATGCATATATGCATTGTTACATACATGTCTGCAAATACATTCTAACAAATATGATTCCCAGTTAAGTGTGTGTGTGTTTGAATTTTCAAATTTCTGCATTACTTTCCCAGAGTTCTCAGCTATTTCCACACTTAACAGTGTTTGAAATGGCTTCTTTCCTCATACTCTTACCTACAAAATATTATCACATATTTTTGTTGTGTGCCAATGTGGAAAGTGAAAACTGGCATCTCATTATTTGTTTAATTTGCATTTAATTGTGCACAAGATTATGTTTTCATATGTTTAAAAGCCATTTATCTTTGAACGTATTTATTATAGTGAACTGCATCTTCATGCTGCGCCTGTTTTCCTCTTGCATTTAAAAAAAAAAATTTAACATCTATTCATTTTTGAGAGTGAGAGAAGACAGAGTATGAACGGGGGAGGGTCAGAGAGAGAGGGAGATACAGAATCCGAAGCAGGCTCCAGGTTCTGAGCTGTCAGCACAGAGCCCGATGCAGGGCTTGAACTCAGGGACAGCGAGATCATGACCTGAGCAGAAGTCAGATGCTTTAAACGAGTGAGCCACCCAGGCATCCCCCTCTTGCATTTTGATCACTTCTTTTATTGATTTCTATTGATTTATAAATACTCTTTTATAATAAGGAAACTAGAATTTTGTCCATAATTTGGGCTACATACATCTTTCCCTGTTTATCTTTTGGTGTGGGTTACAATTTGCCCTGTAGAAAATTTTAAATTATAAGACTCAAATTTATCATCAATCTTTTTCTTTATTGCTTCTGGCTGCTTGTATCTTATTTTAAAACCTTCATTCTACTCCGTGTTTATTTAAAAAGCTATGCTGATGGCTACTCCTAACAACAGACCAGATATGTTTCTTTCTTTCTATTCTAATTTTTTTCATACAGAATTTATTTTATTGACACAAATAGAAGTCCAGTGTTATTTTATTTTTCCAAATATCTAGAAAATTGTTCTGAGATTTTGATTTGAGACACTGTATTTTCATTTTTTCCCTCATAATCCTGAACATTCTTATTAATTTTGTTAATAAGTTTGATTTTTTGTTTCCTCATCTTTAAATGAGTATAATTTTAAGATAATTTTGAGGATTAAATTTCATATATATATAAGGCCTTTCAACAGTGATCAGCTCATAGTAAACACTCATTATGTGTTAGCTATTATCTTTTTACTTATTGACTAATTTACAATATTTTTATAACTTCACACCTTACTGGATTTAAAATGTATTAATTTCAATAACTTTAAACAATAATGTATTTAGTAATATTTAGATTATTTTAGCTTTCTCATGAATAGACTCATGAATAGAATCGAACAAACGATTACATTGCATCTTTTAAAATATTTTAACTCATGTTTATATTTCATGATGTTGCATTGACATACTTGCAGAGAAATTTTAAGCAAAACATGGCATATCTTTTTTCAGTTCCTGACCTAATAGAAGTAGCTATCTATTGTTTTTAACTAGCTATACACTTTTGATATACCTTTTTAGGCACTGACATTAGTATTGCATAAGCTATCAATTACTTATGTGACTTTATTCTTTTTTTTTTTAAGTTTATTTGAGAGACAGAAAGTGTGTATGTCAGCAGGGGAGGGGCAGAAAGAAAGAGAGACAGAGAGTGAGAGAGAGAGAGAGAGGGAGAGAGAGAGAATCTCAAGCAGGCTCTGTGCCATTAGCACAGAGCCCTACACGAGGCTCAATCTCAAGGACTGCAAAATCATGACCTGAGCCAAAATCAACAGTTGGACACAATCGACTGAACCACCCAGGAACCCCTCCTTTTTAATTTAGACTTTTTGATATTGAAATATCTTTCAATATCTAGGATAATTCTTCCTTGTTAATTCTTTTAATTTACTATGGAATATTGTTTACTAATTTGCTATTTAGAACTTTTTCATAAGTATGATTAAATTATTTTGGTTTCTTCATTGTAGGCTACATTATATGTTTGCATGTTTTGGAATATATACTACATAGTGTTAAACTTGGTTTATATAAAAGTTTTAAAAGTGTTTCTTATTTTTATATATTCTGGAGCTTTAAATATAATTGGATTTATCTGTTCCTTGAATGTATGACATAAATCCATTGTGAATATTTCTATTTCTAGTATTTTTTTGTTGTTGTTGTTGTTTATTTTGTAGGATTTGGGGCCATATGTTCTTGTGGTGGAGAGGTAGACACAAAGGGGAGTTTTATCAGATTTTTTCTCCATAGTCATAATAACTACTTTGTAAAAAGTAGTTATTTAGCTTTTCAGCTAATTTCGAATTTAGTTTTTCAGGTTTTTTGGAATAGAATTAAATACAGAATTATCTTAGAATTCATTCAATTTCCTTTGTATTTGTAGGTATTTGCCAATTTCATTCCAAACTTGAATGTTTGTCTTTTTAAAATATTTTTTGCTATTGATTAGATGGATAGTAATATGCTTTATTGCTGTAATATTTTTTCAGAGATTTCCCTTGAAATTATCAATGAGTTCTAACATTTGCCTTTTCTCTAATCTATTAATTTTTTTGACATTTACTGTATCAACTCCTTCTCTTTGTCCTTAAGTTGATATTTATATTCTTTTTCTCATTTAATACTGGACAATTCCCTTTATGTAGAGTCAACTAATGGTAGATGTTAATCACATCTACAAAATGCCTTTACAGTAACCCTTAGATTAAGATTGGATTAAATAACTAGGTAGTATCACCTAGCCAAGCTAATGCATAAAATTAACCATCATAGTGATGAAACTCACCTAAACATGGAAGGCCATTTTTATCACAAATGTGTCTTGTCCATTCCTACCAGTTTCCCTCAGTGGAAACTTCCATCCTCTCACTCACTGCTCCCTGGATTCTAATTATCTCTCTGCCTCTCAGCATACGGAGGTGGGGAGATAATTTAGGGTAGTGAGCTTTACCAAAACAAGGTTCCCATCACAGCTAAACTAAAACACCGCATCAAAATTTACTTGGCTTTTTGCTGGCACACAGTTGATGGTCTTTCACCTTTTAGATACTAAAAGTAGCAATACCCTAAGCAAATTATGAGGGGAAAAACAATAGTAAAACTATCATGTTGTCCGTATTTCATCCCACTTAGCCGTGTTGCTTAACTTTCTTCTAAATAGGCTATGGTGTCTCCAATTCACAATTCCATTGTGTTTACTCAGGATTTTTCAGTTTTTTACATTAATTCCTTAGAGTCTTCAATTTCCTAATTATCTTTGGCATCTTCATAGTTGAGTAGCTTGAGTTAACCAGGAGATTGAACAATGTATTTAATTTTTTAAAATGTTTAGTAGTGTTTGTTTATGGATAATTATTATAATAAAGAGAATTTCTTTTTAAATCAGATAATAAACAAATACTTGAAATAATATCTTGAAAATTTTTATTCATGATTAAGGGAATTTAATTTTTCAGTCATTGCTATTATCACATTTTCGTTGTTGCTGTTGATCCGACATATCTAAGGCACACAATACACCACCAGTAGCATGGCTCAAAAACAATGATTCTCACTGATTAACATGAAAAGTTAGACATATTAGGATCAGTGAATGAATCCTTCAGGTGATTCTGATAGGCTTCCCTGAGATCACAGGCCAATCTTTCCTCAATTTGTTAATCACTTCTCCAAAATGGGAGATAGACCAAAACATTTAATTGCAAACTTATATAATAAGGAGAAATAACGTCTCGCTACCTTTTCAGACCTGAATTTTAACAACACAACATATTTTTGGTATATATCATATTAGCATATTATAAATGGTGTATTTTAATATCTTTGGTATAACATAGATCACAACTTTCCATATATTCTGCTGTATCTCTCTTTGGATATCTCTCAACAAATAGATTCATTCTGAGGGATACCTAGAAAATCATATAAATGTTGTAGAATTGGCTGTGTTTCCTCCACTTTTAACTCAGGAAGTATAATGTTTAAATGGACCATTAGAATTCCTCTAGTCTACTGGCTATGGCTAAGGCAGAATGACATTTAAACAGTTATGTCCCAATTTTTGTAATTTTTCATGTCATCACTCTGTTCATTTTACTCTAATAGGTACTTACTTTTCACTTCTTACCATCTTTTCTACCCACTCAATTATTTACCAATGATGCTAAGCATAATTTAAAACAGATGAACCAGCAGCATATTTTTGTTTTGCTCTACCAGAATCTGTCTTGCAGTGCATTTCCTTTGATCCAATTTTTGGACAAATGAAAATTCCTATATGTAAAAGTCTATCCTGGTTTAAAGTCAGCCAAAAGAATAAAAATAATGCAATAACAATGAATAACACATGATAGCACTGTATGAGGATAACTTTTTTGTAAGTCAACATTTTTTTTCCTTTGAAAGAAAAAGGTATTATAATTTCTAAGATCCATAATAATAATAATTACTATTTTCCTGGCACCTTGATTTAATTATCCATTCCCAATTCTTCACTATTATAATGGGTTTTATCAGCAAAGGAGCCTTGGCAAAATCGTGTAACTATTTATCAGAATTTTAAGTGAAAGAATCTGGAGAGGAAAATACAGATATGTAATTGGAAGAAGTCTTCAATTTTCCAGGCAGTACTTCCATGATTTAGAATGACTCATTTGTATTTATGCTCCATCACTAATGAGAGTGGAGAGCAGATTGATGAAGTGGACACTTCTAGGACTGATGTTACTAACACCAACGACAGCAACAAAAACTAATATTGTATGGTTGCTCTACTGGACTCTTTGCTTTCAGTTAGCTATATGCTATCTTATTTAATAAGGCCTCTGTATGATATATGAGAAGATGTCACTGCCTGCATGTTATGGACAAACTACTCCCATCATGTTGAACAACTTGTCCAAGTTTGTGCAGTTAATATATGAAAAATCTGGGATTTGAACCCAGGTCTCTTAAAGAATAGAGGTTCTCCCACAATTCTAAACTTCTTCCAATTGTCATGTTTTCTTCCAATATTTCAGATATTATTCACCTTACTTTCAAATGCCTATTTCATACAGTGCATTTATAGTATCATTCAGGAAAACATTATAATAATGATGTTCTCCTTATAATCCAGAGGCAGAGACAGAATATGTCAGCATCTATAGAACTTGCTTTTGAATAAGAAATATTGGGGGAAAACCACCTGACACTAGAAATTTGACTAAATACCGATTTGACTTATTATCTGGTCTCTCCCACTCCCACTGTTAACAGAGAGGTGGACTTGTCTGCTTTTGTAATATATGACCATGAACAACTCCTTCCAGTACTGACACCTTCATTGGATGAAATAATGTGAACAGACCTCACAACCTCATCGTGGAAACGAGAGAGTAATAGTTTGGGCAGTAGAATTCTTGCTTCATTACTCAAAACTCCAACTGAACTACCTATTTTTATGCTCAAATACATATATTACCCATTAGATTACCTGTAATTAATTTAAAAATTTTCAACACAGACAATTTGATATTAACGTGTAAGTATATGTGTACATTACATATCTCAGGGGAGGTTAGTTTTTTTTGAAGTACTTTAATGTGGAATCAACACTCAAGGGGTAGTTAACATTTGAAAAACATTCATCAGGCAACCACACTCTAGAAATCACCACTACAATTGCTTCAACTGACCCTAACTATATCTTCATGAGGAGCTCATTAATTAGCATAAAAATGCTAGAAATAGCTTTTCATCAATCAAACGAGCAGCATTCAAATTTGTAAATTAACTAGACATATTTTATAGACATTGCTACAACTGGATGATTGTTGTTTAAGAATCTGGTGAGCAAGGTCAACCAACAATCTTTAGATTAGCACTCTGGGTCCTACTCTAAAACTTTAGTTCAGTCCCATGTTCTGCCAAATTAAAGTAGATTATGTCCCTTGGTTCTCAATAAGTAGATAGCTGGTGTTACAGCTAGCATATCATTATATCTGCTTCCAATGAACTTTTGTGCAAAGTACATATGTTGAAGAACCTAAAAGAAAGTTTTCTTGGACTTCATCAATTTTACAAAACAGGGTTGTATGCCTATTTTGTGCTTAAGTGGCAGAAGGTGTTTTGTAGGTGTGAGCCAACTTAACATGAGACTTTCATTTGGTAGGGAATTTGTTTCGGCATTCCTAGATCTCTCACCCATCCTTAATCATAAGAGCTAATTACTGACAGCTATTTAAAAAATAAAATAAAATAAAACTGTCATAAGTCAGCTTAAAATCCCACCTACCATATCCTGATAACATTCAGTTTGTTTTTTCTTAAGTTATAATAGGGGCCTGTTGTTTATTATTAGACCTTGCCTAATACAAGTCCTTATTGTAAGATGATGTGCGCAGAGATTCTTTTTTTTTAAGTTAATTCATTTATTTTTGAGAAAGAGACAGAGAGAATGAGCAGGGGAGAGGCAGAAAGAGAGGAAAAGAGATCATCCCAAGCAGGTTCCGCACCAACAGCATGGAGCCTGATGTGAGGCTGGAACTCACAAACCATGAGATCATGACCTGAGCCAAAACCAAGAGTTGGATGCTTAACAGACTGAGCCATCTAGGTGCCCCTAGAGATTCTTAGTCTACTGCAGTATCTTTGGTATTGTTCCTTGAAAGTACATGGCCTTTATTTTATTGCCATCCTCATTCTCTCACACTTGTGTAGCAGGTTCTCAGGTTCATAGCACATCACAGTTCTCACAGAGAATTCTAAAATATCATAGAAATAGTGTCTTATCCATTCCACTCAGTTGGGGGCCAGTTTCAGTTTTTCAGGTGGCTAGTATTCACTTAGAAATGTTCAGGCTTTCAGGCCCAAGGGTTGGTGAGTGGAGTCTGAAAATATTTGCTGGAATATCGAGCTTTCCAAATAAAAGACTTTTGAAATGTCAAATTCTTTAGGTAACATCATGCTCATAATCTCAAAGAGCATGTCATGGTCGTTTTTGCCTCTTTTCTCTCTTATGAGTTCTTTTTATCTCTGTTCTCTCCAGCTATGATTCATCAAAGGAAAATCACTCCCTCTTCTCCATCTATAATTCTTGATTGAAACTTGAATTTCCACTAATTCTTTTGATATAACTTGGTTATAGATGGAAACACCTTCATTTACATGGAAAATGTAAAGGTCATTATCATGAACCAGGAAAGGGTATGTTTTCACAGCTTGTACAAAATCTGTGACTCAGCAAAAAGGGCCTAGTATAAATTAATATACTCGAATATTTTATAAGAAAATATATTCATACAATTTACTTCTGTTCAATACTTAATTAACATATTATATAGTTGGTTAACATATCTCCTAATTAGATTACATATACTTTCTGGGGATATTCAATATGTTTACTTCTCTAATCAATATACTTTAACTATTACTTAAAGCTTCAATTTTTTAACACTTCCCAGAGGTATAATGTATATGTATAAAATATTTTCTGCAGTCCAGATCATACAGTCACTTATACTTGAGTATATAGGGAAATACACCAAAGCCAATAAATGGTATCATCAAGAGTATGACCAATAGGCAATGGGTCACACCAGAAAAAAAAAAAAAATAGTAGGTTTAGTGAACAGGTTTCATTTCTATCTCCAACAATTACTAACTAGGTATAGTTGAGCATCTGACCATTGAGGCGTTTTGTGGGAAAAACACACATATTTTCTTTAAAGAAAAATAATGAAAAAACAACTAACTCTTTGTGTAGAATGTGGTGAATATACCTTTTGTAGAATGTAGTGAATAAATGTACCTTACCCTCCTGCATTATTGGGGCTTATTCTTTGAAAGACATAACAATTTTTTTTTTTATTTTTTTAAAAAATTTTTTTAACGGTTTATTTATTTTTGAGACAGGGAGAGACAGAGCATGAACAGGGGAGGGTCAGAGAGAGGGAGACACAGAATCTGAAACAGGCTCCAGGCTCTAAGCTGTCAGCACAGAGCCCGACGCGGGGCTCGAACTCACGGACCGCGAGATCATGACCTGAGCCGAAGTCGGCCACCCAACCGACTGAGCCACCCAGGCGCCCCAAGACATAACAATTTAAAAACATGCTTCACTAGGAAAGACTTTTCTAAATAAACGTAACATCTAAAACAAAATTCAGGTTTGTTGATGGTAATGAATAATACAACCAATTGGGTAACTGGATGACAAAATAGGATTATCAAATATATCATATTCACAGTATGAAAACCCTTAGTGTGAATATAGTAAAAGGAAGCACATTTTTATTTTTATTTTTTTATTTTTTTTATTTTTAAAAATTTTTTTTTCAACGTTTATTTATTTTTGGGACAGAGAGAGACAGAGCATGAACTGGGGAGGGGCAGAGAGAGAGGGAGACACAGAATCAGAAACAGGCTCCAGGCTCTGAGCCATCAGCCCAGAGCCCGACGCGGGGCTCGAACTCACGGACCGCGAGATCGTGACCTGGCTGAAGTCGGACACCTAACTGACTGCGCCACCCAGGCGCCCCAAGGAAGCACATTTTTAAACGGAAACAAACAAACAGCAAAAACCTGGTTACTTAGAGGAAAGGATTACCTAGAAATGAGTAACAGCTGACAATGCAAAATATTAACAATTAAAAAAAAAAACAACAAAAGCACAAAAGCTAAAACATGAATGATGTCTGACGGGTATGATTAATTTTAGGGAAAATTCACCTCAGACTTGGGTTAAAAATTTTCACTACTTAACAGGGACCACGAATGCTCCTTTTCACTGTATATCTGGTAATCTATTACAAGTGCTACATAATATAGAGATACGATTTTTCAAATGTTGAGTCATTCAGCCCTCAGTGTTACATTAGGTTAATGCATATGACTTTTTGAGGATATTCAAGATATTTTTGTGTAGAAGTGGGAACAATAATGAAGAAATATCAGTAGCTCTCCTGCCTCTAAAATATGTTGCAAAGGGCTATAGTATTTTTGCAGTACATGCATACTGAAAATGTTAAATACAGAGAGAAAAGTCTACAATTTTTTTCTTGGACTTCTCAGTGTGAGGGTTGACAGAGAAAGTTCACACAGCCTGAATAAATTTTAGGCAGGGTTCTATCTGATTCTAGCCCTCTACCTACTTCCATCTCACTTTTCTTGGTGCGTTCACTTTAGAACACTTGTAAATTTTTTCTTTGCCCCTTGGAGATGTAAATTTTTAAAAAAGTCTCATGTCAACTTTACAACTCCGAATGTCTTTCTCAGAGACCTAGGAGCTATGTTTAAAGATGTAAACATCAACTAAGGTAGAACTCCTATCTCAGTTTCTGTGGGACGGTAGGAGCCTTCCTTTGGAGGACATCTTGCTCCAAGTTGAAAAACCACCTCATCCTGTGAAGATACAAGAAAGTTTACTTTTCCTCTGGGTGAGGTCAGTTAGCCAACACAGATGGCCAACATTGCACCCTCTCTCCACTGCTTGACAGCCCGCCTGTCTTTCATTTCAGAGGCTCTGACTTGAGCCTGAGCTCTGGCTTTTTCACTATAGCAATAGCATTGAACAAGTCTTTCTTGCCAGCTTAACGATGTTTAATGCAATTTTTGCTTTGACAAGTGTTAGTGCTAAAAACAAAAATAAAGCAACAGAAGGAGACAGAGAAAATATGCACTATTTTTTATAGAGTATTCAAATAAGTCCTCTCTGATAAAAGAACATCTGAACAGAAACTTGAAGGAAAAAGGGATATGAATATATGGATTATAAAGTATTCCGAGGTATGAACATTTCAGACAAAAGAAATAGCAAGTGTGAAATTCCTGATGTGTCTAGCTACTTAGATAGTCTGAGGAACATCAAGGAGGTATTTGTTCCCCGTGGAAAACATCATTATGCATGAGGTCTTTTAAAAGCCAATTTCCTTCTTGCTTTGATGAGAAAACTGAAACCCAGAATAGTTTGATGACTTCTGTAAATAAACAAAGTAGAATTTTCTATTATGAAAGCAATTCAATAGTCAATCAATGTGATTTGTTTTGCTGAGTTGTGTTTTTCTTTAATGAAAGATGCTAAGGAATTATCAATTGGCAACACTCTGATCTGTTCACACCAGAAAATGTAATCATTTATAAGAAATGGCAAAATTTATGAAAATTCTTCAGTCGTGAACTATAATATAAAAATATCTTTAGTAATGAAAAACTGAAAATAAGTAAACTTGAGTTGTGCATTCTATACATTTTGAAAATGAAGCCTCAATTATTGACCAAGGTATGTTAGCAGAAAATTGGTTCATAAAGTGGCTCCTTGAAAACATCCATTACTATTGATTATGAAGTAGAAGTAAAATAAAGGAGAAATCTAAACAGTAATAAAAGACCACATACTTTAAATATAGAATTGATAGAAAGTAGAATAGAACTCTGGCTCTTCCACTTGTCAGGTAAGGAACTCTGGGGAACTTATTTAAATTCCTTAAACTATAATTTCATCATTTGTAAAATGGGGATATTGCTATATACCTCACAGGGCTGTTTTAGGATTAAACAAAATGTATGCAAACTACTTAGTACAGCACATGTTAAAAAATGTCAGCAATTATGGATAAAATTGGAAGGGGAGGGCGCATGAGCAAATGGCTAAGAAAGAATTCTTGAGATGTGTTTGGTTCAAAAAGGTGATTTCATTGAAGTACAGGGACCGGACTCGTGGGGAGAAAAGATCTGACCCGTGGTTGTGAGGAGAAGCTGATGATATACTTTTAAGTTTGAGGGGGGATAAGAGATAAAGTTAGTTTCCAAGGAATTTCTGGATACTGAAAGCAGGGTCTCATAGGACCCTAAAGGTTTAGCTATTGTCAAGATAAGGTTGCTTTTAGTTTTTTTAAGGGATTATAAACATGAAGGCTTGAAGGCAGCCATAAACGTGTTGGGGAGTGCTACACGCTGTGGGTCTCTGACATCCATCAGTGGGCCACAGGCTGTAAGGGAATTTAATTTAAACTACATTTTTCTTGACTTTGTTCCCCTCATCAATTATCATCATTAGTATTTTTATATTGTTACTAAATGGACTGCAAAGCTACTGGATTTATGTTTTGGTAACTTTTTAATGTTGAAAGTTTAAAGAACCATTCAAAGATAGAGAGAATATTATAATAAACAACTTTGTGGTTTTATATCCAACCCCCTAACTTTTCTCTCCCCAGGATTAGATTATTAGAAAATAAATTTCAGCCATCCTATCATTTAATCCACAAAAATATCAGAAATGTCTCTAAAATATGTCTTTAAAAATAACACATTCTAAATACCATCCTCACAGCTGAAACACTGTAACAATAATTCCTTAGTGTTGTCAAATGTGTAGTCAATGTTCAAACTTCTGATTGCCTCAAATTTTTTTTTCAATTTGTTCATTCTGTTTGAGAATCGGGTGTAAATAATATTCATACATTGAAACTGGCTAATAGATCTCTTAAAAATGTTTTCATCTATAATCTCTTCCTTCCTGCCCTTCTCTTTCCCTCTCCCTCACCGTCTTAGTTTAAGAATTTAGGTCATTTTAAATGACTAAGCGTCTGACTTCAGCCCAGGTCATGGTCTCAGGGCTTGTGGATTGGAGACCCATCTCAGGCTCTGTGCTGACAGCTCAGAGCCTGGAGCCTCCTTCTGATTTTCTGTGTCTCCCTCTCTCTGTCCCTCCCCTGCTCACTCTCTGTCTCTCTCTCAAATATAAGTGAACATTAAAAAAAAATTAATGAAAAAAAAAAAAAAACCCTGAGACTAAATAATGCCAACATTCTACCCATTGCAACTGCAGGCAGGATGTCTCCTGGTAAAGGAAGTGAGTAATTAATTGGTCAGTAGTCTTTTGATTGAGATGGGAGAGGAGGTGAATTACTTCTAGTTTAATAGATGAGAATCACTCAAGAGAGGGGGCGTGGTCCTGACAAGGCAGTTTGGAGCCAGTGGAATCAGTCAGTCAGACTTAGCAGTAAAATCAATAAAGGCAAATTGTTTGCAGCTGCTCACAGAGTTCTTCTTGATAAACAAGATTTTGCCATTAAAGATTACAGAATAAGAGAGTGCTACAAAATAGTCTACAGTTCTCACCAGATAATCCCAAATGAGGTAATCATTTCACTCGCACCCTTTGATCCTATCATGTTAAACCTTTAAAAAGAATTTCCTGGTATATAGCAGTGATTGAAGTCATTTTCCAAAACTTCTCACATATATTGCACAGTATTTTTCTCCCTCTCCCTCTCCCTCTCCCTCTCTCTCCCTCCCACCCTTTCTCTCCCTCTCCCTTTCCCGAATAGAGCAATAGAAATAAAATGAATATGGAAGGAACAATAATGTTCATGTACAGATGTTAACTGAAAGAACTGTAAAAAGTAAATATTCCAATCTGTGGGAAAGTAATTGTACAAACACATCCTTTCCAGAAAATCATACTGGGAGAATTCAGCCAATTAAAAAAGATGTGATTAAATTTAGCCAGAATACTAATAATTCCAGGAAGAAGGCAGAAGTGTGCAGACTGTGTAAATTGAATGGGAATTTCTAACAATTAATATGCACAGGTAAACCTGAGTTCCTGACACCTACGTGAACTAATGATCCTCAGGCATAAAGTTGTAAAGAAATTAAAAGCATTGCAAAATCTGAAGGTTCAGCATTATGAAGAGTAGTGACAAAAGCTAAAAAGACAAACACCCACGGAGGGCACAAGAGTGTGCCTTGGCTAAATATACCACAGAAAGATCAGAAAACATCCGGCTCTGACTAGGACTACTCTGTGTACTTGGAGAAATAATTTGATTTCTCAGAACCTCCATTTCTTCTGTAGGGAAGTGGAAATTTAAAAATACCTACCTGGAAGGGGTGTTGTAAATAGTAAATGATAAAATGTATGCAACCGATCTATCATAATGCTCGTCACTTGGTGATATTTACAAAAGAATGACAAATATTCTTCACATACAGTGTTAGACTCTCCAGATTGTAGGACACTTAAAACTCAGCTGCTATAATCACAATGCTTGAAATTTGAAAATGGAAGCCATCATTAATATTATTATCATTATTATTTTTAAACCTCTCCGACTTCTCTGCCAAGGATTCATTCAGTTGATAATTATATGCTTCTAATGATGGAGAGTCCATTTCCTCTTGGGTTTCACAAAAGTACTTTCAAATACACATAGTCACTTCTTGTGAAATTAGAGTTTTGCTTCTGTTTCAGTCTGAGTTAGGAACTGCTCTTGCTTTCCAGCTAAGCATATTAAATTAGAATACAATTCACTGCTGTTTGCTAGATTAGACCATATTTTTTTTGTTGAAGAAAGTGAAAGAAGCACATTTTAAAACCACACCAGCACAGTGGCCAACGTCTTCCCTCAAAGTTTGCTATTGGTGATGGTGATGATAATGAATCTATTTCTGATCTTTGTGCTTACAGCAATCATTTTGAAGCTATTTCAAAGTTTTGTATTAAATTCTTCTCCTGTTGTGTCTTCAAAATATACAGCTGGCCTCCATTATCTCAGCCATGCCTCTGTGGCCTGTTTGTTTCGTATTATTGCTCATTTGTTTCTTTCTCTGCCTACTCATCTGTTTCCTGGCTGTGACTTTCAGCTTCCTCATTTGTCTAACTAAGTGTTGTCCTTGGCTGTTTCCTTTTTGTCATTCCTACTGTTTCTTGCTTTCTGGTCACTTTGTTTGATGGCATCTATGCAACACTTTGCGCTCATTAATATCTTCCATGAGTTGCTTAATAATAGAAAAACCCTGTTGAGTCTCTGCACAGTTAAGAAAGAAACCCGTCCAGCTTTTGATAAAAGTCTATACATAGATTACTCTTAAGTTGGGAAATTGTCAGAAGTTAATGACAGGGAAATAAAGGCAGATGCAACTACTCAAGAATTTCTTTGGGGTGTGTGTGTGTGTGTGTGTGTGTGTGAGAGAGAGAGAGAGAGAGAGAGAGAGAGAAAAAGAGAGAGAGAAATCTAACTTGTTTACTGGTTCAGTAAAGAAAAAGTATGTACATTGCCAAAATATAGTTATAAGAAATGAATCATCTGACTATAACTAAGGCTGAAAAGTATTCTGTTAAAATATGCCCATGATGATTACTATTAGAGATAACTTTTAAATAAGTTTATTATGCAAAGCCTTGTATTAGTTTAATACAACAGTAAAAGTTAATTAGTTTAAATAAGTTTATTATGCAAAGCCTAGTATATAAAACATACAAAAATTATTGTATATTTTATGTGTGCATAATGCATTTCAGATCAAATATCTCATATTATTTTACAAGACATGTAAATACTTTTACCACCTCAGTGATAAGAATGTCCTAAAATAGACATTTATATTTTTCCAATGTTTAATTCTCAGGAAAAGGGTTAAAAATTATAATTCAATGTGACATTGTTCAAGATGACCAACTTGGACTTCAAAGTCCATTTTAGCCTCTGACCTGCAGACAACATATTCCCTCTTTGTGTGCCTAAAGCTGCTGTTGGCTTTTTTATTTCTAGAGTTTTCTGTGAGAGAGGCTATTGAAAATTAAATGCTCACATACTATGGAGTTTCTGCATTACTTATAACTTGTGGAGTAAAAAGCTATAAAGATCATTTACAGTTCAGTCAAGGTTTCTGTTAATGCACTAGCTGTTAGGTGCATGAAGAACATGTCAGCTAATATTAAGAATGACATAAAGAGCGTGTTCTCCCAAAACTTGAAGTCAGAGCACAAAGAATTCTTTCATATGGAAATTAAACTGCACAATGGGAATCCTGGTAGGAGGCCAGGGATTTTACTTCGCCCACCACTTCCCTGGGGTGAACTAAAGTTTGAAAGGAGTTCTAGGTTCACTCTGGTTTTCTTCCTCCTAAAATGGTAGCTATTCTTTTTAAGTCTTGAAATGTTTTTCTTGTTCAGACTCTGTTTCTTACAATTCCTATCTTGAAAGTATGCCTGGTTACTTTGAAAATCCAAATTAGTTCTTTCTATTTCTCTTTCTCCTTTTATTCTTTAACTTTTTACTTTTATATTTCACTTTGTTTTCCCCACTGTTTTAGGTAACAGTAAAACACAGACTGTTTACGCAACTCAAATGATAAGAATATTTACAAACTGTTTTGTTGTTACAAAAGTGAAAGTGGCTTCAACAGATCTTCCTTATTCTGAAATGCACAAACACACACAGATATACACCACAGACTTCATGGGCCCTGGTATCTGGACAAGTGAACTTCATCCTAAGGATACTACTTACATTACAACTGGGACTGGTTGCTTAGGAACCACCTCTCTATCCTAGACCCTAGGAGTGTTTGTCCTACTAACAGTGATTGAGGCTTATTAGCTCCATTAATTCTAATCTCTAGAGTTTGTACGGGGACGGTGGGGGAAACTTTCTAAACCTTGGTCTGTCATCAGCAAAGATCACATAGAGTAGGTACTGGATGCTGATTTTATAGAATTTGCTACAAATCGGCTAAGCAGTTCAGTATAATGTTTACAGAGAGGTCTTTTTGTCTTAATTGGGCATAGATTGTTTTTTGTTGTTATTATCATCCCAACTGAGTGTGGAGGAAAAGAGACACCATTAAAAACAAATCCCATTTATATGCCTTCCAAGGGTAATCAAATTAGGTAGGCAAGTTTCATACATTAGATGGGGAAAAGACAATGAACTGTACAGAATGCCTGGCCTGTTGGTATCTCCTCCTCTCTCTTTCACATCTCTGTGTTATACCATTTCACCTAAAAGAAGCCAGGTCTGGGAAACTGGCTTTTGCCTAGGGAGAGGTCCTGTTCAGGTTTACCTCATGCCAAGGTCTACATATAGACAATATCCTTCATGGAGAAACTAATGGACTCCCAGTTTCATAGATAAAAAACATCAATATAAAACCTTACTGGAGACTCTCAGCAGCCCAGCATGTGTGAAGCCATATAAATTATAGTGTTCTTCCAAGTTTTCAAAACTCTCTGGGAGCCAGTATGGAGGCAGTCTTCTCCAGCTTCAACCTGTTGAGTGTCATAGACAAATTTCCAAAGCTTCATGGACTTAACACAGGTTTGAGGACATTGGTCATCAGAAAACAGAGGTTTGAGGACATCTGTGCTGCTTATGGCAGTCTCAGAAGGAGAAAAGGAACTGTCCACGAGTACACCTGTATCAGGGTTCTTCAACTGGGGCCAATGGATTAGATTCAAGAATCCATGGGCTTAAACCTCCCGAACTATTTGCAGAATTATATGATAGTGTGCATTTCTCTCCCAAAGAATATTTTTACAAGTATGTATTTGCTATTCCCCAAAATAAATATTATTTTCAAATTCCACAAACCAATATCTGCACGGTCACATATGGAAAATAATGTATGAAAGCTATATGTGCACTTAGGAACATGGAATCATACAGAAGTTATTTCAGATAAATATTACATATTGTGTAAGATAGGTGTGTATGTTTTCATCTTATTTTCATATGGTGAATTCAGTAGATTGTAAATGAGTTTATAATGGCTAAAATCTATTTGGGATTCACATATAATCAACCATAATAATCTTATCTTAATTATTTCTAAAATATCATTTCTATAGACATAAAGAAATATGTAAAGAAATACCTATTTCTAAAGCAGACATAAGATATGTCTATGGAGAGGTTTAGTAATATGGACAAAAAGGATTCTCAATATCTCACAAAATGTGAATTTAATAATGTAGTATAGTTACTCTACTCTTTTCATCAGAAATAAAAATTTAAATATTACTGTGGACCTTAATTTCTAGAGTGTGGGCTGTTCACTGAACTCTCCTCTAGCTAATGAGTATGAATCACCTACATGCATTGTTTCAGACTTTCTGTTGCACAGTCTTGAAATAAAATGCAAGAGAAATAGCCTGAGTCATAATGAGCATTGGCATCCACTCATGAGGCAGGATTTTCATCTCTCCCATAAAATATTGAGGCCACAGAACATGCATTAATCATAAAACAATTTTATATGCCTTTATTGGGTGTTTGTTCTAAAAGGTTATGGAAACAAAAATATTTACAGAAGTAATGTCTTCTCAATAAGCCACCTGAGAAAACTATGTTTAGAAAGTGAAATGATGAACAATATTAGATTTAAAAAGAAACCTAGGTTTAGAACTGCAGAGTAAAGACGTTGGGTCAGTTCATAGAGGCCAAGATATATATAAAGAGGTGCAAATATTTAGAATAAATCTAGAAACAGATGAGGCAACCACTTCCAGATAATAGTTAGTTAAACCACTTGTGAGTCAATGCCAGATAAATACGAGGTGATAGGTATTCATTTGGATATATTTAGAAGAGAAATAATTTTATGTTTTGATAACTCTTAAAATAACTTTGCTATTAAATACGTATTGACCAAAGGAACCAAGAGTACGTGGAGAAATGGCTGATTCTAGGGCTGGGATTGGAGACGATAAAATGATTCTGGAGCAATTATCACATTGAAATGTAAAGAAATGTTCAGAAAAAAAAAAGAATCAGGACATATCAAAGGGACAGAGGAGCCAATAAGAGGGAATTTTAGTGGCCAAAGCTGAGACAATTTGATCAACAAAATCAATTATATAGTACTCATTTATAAATCAAGGTATAATATAAATGTCTTCAAATTCATTGATATAAATAAATAATAAATAAACAAATACATAAATAACTAAGGAACAACAGACAAGTTTTTCTAACAGAACAATTCCAAATAATATATGTGGACATTCCTTCCTCAAGGAAATGTAGCTTAGACATCCCCCCATCCCCCTGCTTAAGTATTGGTAAGACTTAGTCACTCCCAAATAATAGAGTAGGGAAGGGGAAAATAGTGCCTTTGCCATGAAGAAATCTGGCAGACACTACCTTAGCCAAGTGATCAAAGTTATATCATCAGTGATGTCATGTGGATGCCATGATATGGTGTGATGGGATGAGAAGGGCGCTTCATCTCTGATGTATGATTTCTAAACTCTGAAAACCCCAGCTGAATCACAAAACAAACATCAGACAAACCAAATGTGAGGAATATTCTACAAAATACTTGTCGAGTATTGTTCAAAAGTGTCAAAGTTATTAAAAAGAAAAAGAAAGGCTGAAAGCTCACACAGATCAGGGGAGCTAAAGAGTCATGATGGCAATATGGTGTCCTGTGTTGGATCCTGGAAGGAAAAGAGGACATTAATGGGAAAACTGGTAAAATTTGAATAAATTTTGGAGGTTAGCTAACAGTAATATACCAATATTGGTTTCTTAGTTTTGACAAATGAAACTCGGTAATGGAAGATGATAATGTTAGAGAAAATTGAATCTGGGTGAATAGTGTACAGAAAATCTCTCTAAAGTCTTTGCAACTTTCCTGTAAATCTAATAGTTTTCCAAAATGAGGGCTTCTTTAAAAGAAATACTTGTGGCCCCTCTGTTGAAATGAACACCGATTACAAATGCTGACTAATGAAATTTTTCTTTCTATTTACTATTTATACTGATGAGAAATCCAGCATACTTTCTTGTTTTCCTCCAGAGTTTCTCTCTGCTCCACCCTTGGTTTTCTTATAGTTAGATGTTACCCCAATATTATAGTCTAGGACATAGAGTTAGTATATATCTTTAACCTACCTTTATTTATTCAATGCTTAAATCATTGTGCTTAACGTTTAAAATGTGTGATGGTAAATATAGCATATGCTGTCCACAGCTTTATTAGTTTTATTTACTTAGTCAGATATCAAGATGCTATGAATGATTTAGCATAGAATTTAGATGTATATTATAATGTTATTAATTGGTAATGTGAACAAAATCAACATATGGCTAAAGAAATATTAACCATCAGCTAGCTGCACCTTAAATGAATATATAAGATGGGAAGAGAAGGCTAGGGAGTAACAAACAAATAAAAAAAATCAGTTCCTAAGCTTGTTCCCCATGCACACAGTGCTATATATATTTTTCCCTTAGGTACTGAGGAAGCTATGCTGTGTATTTGGATCAGCAACACAAGGTGTGTGGTATAGCAAATGACTTTTTTTTCCAGTTTCTCTATGTATGAAAATTACTCTAAAGAAATGCTTGAAATGATGGGATTCTGAGCTTGTTTTGAGCCAAACCCTTTTGGTCTAGTTTCATTATATTCCAGGATTCATGGCATTGTTGTGAACATACAATTACAACTCCACATAAATAGATGCTGTAGACACACGAACTGCAGAATTGAATTCAATAGCCAATTGCTAGACTCTCGCTCTGAAAAAAGAAGGACCTAAGAATGGGCACCAAGTTTCTATGTAAAGGAAGAATTTCGTGTTTCTTTTCCCCAAATCATAGTCAAAATTCTTTTCCTATACTTCCACTGATTTCTCTTTAGACGAAAACAAAAACCAAAGATCAGCATATATATTTTCTTTGTTGTCATATGCGTTCAAGCTTTTCTCATTTGCCAGATGAGTTCCTGACTAAAGGTTAGGAAACCAAGGAAGAACAGAGTACAAACCATTTCTTTTTTGAACCTATCCATACTCAGGGTATCATTAAAGCTTCCCATGTATATGAATAAAAATATTTTTATTATATATTATAGGGAATATTATATATATTTTATACATACCAACATATACACATGTATAATCAAAGAGGGACTAGAAGATACTTGAAAAAAATTACAATAAATTCTGCTTGTTATCTATCCAAAATATTTTCTAGTCAGCGCTCTCTACAGTCCTCTGTGGATTGCAATGAAATAAAATTCTGTTAAACTGCTATGACATTATTCCCCCTCCCCACCCCATTCCTTCTGTTCTGATCATTTCATCTACCTACTTGCCTCATCTGAAGGGAATAAAAAGGATACCAAAGAAATCTGAAAGAGTCCTGAAGTAGAACTCCTCCACATGAGTTGTCATCTGTGCCACCTCCCCTTGCCAGAATAATCCTTCTCATCTCTCCACCTTTCATGCATGCTATTATGCTTCAAGGCAGAACTATCATTTCCGTCTGAAGTTCATACTTGTCAAAAACAATTACATACTTCTGTCTGTTCTCATTGCGTATCTACACAGCTCTATTTTAGTGCATACTATATACTTGTAAACACATGCCTATGTGCTTCTCTCTCCCACTGGAAAGTGAGTAGATTGACTTCATGACTCCATGTCATTAACCTCATTTTCCCACTGGAGCTTATAAAGTGCTCTATGTGATTATTAAGGGCTTTTGAGTAAATGACACTTACAATAGAAAATGCATGCATTCTTTCTTACTGGTCTCCACATGTAGAGAAAAATTGGTCATATATGGCAATTATGGATGTCAGATATTTTTGCTACTTTCTATCTGAAGTACTCGGAAAGGATGTTTGCCTTCCAGAAAGTTTTCAGTTCAAGTGTCAATATCCTGCCATTTGGCTGAATATGGCATCTACACAAAGAAAATATTTACCTGTTGTGGAGTGAAAGTATGAAATAGTAAATGTATTTTTACTTGCATCATTTCCCCCCCAGCAACAACATATAAATGCACTTTTGTCATTTCCAAATATAGACATTTAGTACATAGTTTTTATTCAGGGTAACCCCACCTCTCCACTCCACAGCATTTAGAATTTAAATTGGGTACCTCGCAATTGAAAACTGTAGCTGCTTAAGACAGGTGAAAAAGAATAGTCACATTCATGCCTCTGAGTGCACCAGAAGGTGAAAAGTTTATTGTTCCACCACATGCGGCAGACTTTATTATTTCTAGAGTGAAATCTACAAACATAATGAAAGTGAATTGAATATCTAAAGGCGGATATGTACCTTGAGGGCACTTCACAAATTCACACACGGAGAGAACAAAGAGAAAGCATATAGAGAAAAGGCAGAAAAATATATATAACCTAAATTGGAAACTACTGAGAAGAATAAGAAATAATAAGATCAAGAAATGATAGAATAATGAACTGGGAATTCCTTCTCTACTCTGTACCCAGAGTACAGGATTTGTTATGCATATTTCCCAGCTGAACAAACTGGGTTGAGTTTTCTTATACCACCAGAAGCATTATACAGTTATCACTTTTATAAGTAATGCACATGTAGAAAATATATCTCAATCAATGTTGAAATAATCAGTATCAATTGTAGAAGTGCAATTTGACACTGAGCTTCATTTTCTTAACCATTTCATATTTTTACCTGAAAGAAGCAGATAGTTTTGAATCTTCTACTTTTATTTTCTATGTTGAAATTACTTTAATCCATGTAGAAATCCTCTACTCTCTTTAAATACAGGAGAACTTTTTGATGAAGTAGAAAATAAGTAACATAGTTAAAATCTATGTTTGTGCAGCGAGTGTGATCAACCCATTTTAGAAGAGCATACATAGGTGCAAAAGAAAAGATGTTTGACTAGCTACTAACAAATGGTCAGTTAGCTCAGTTTTGAACACACGTTATTAGTTAATACTTGTGCAAAGGTTTATCTACCAGGTCAGCTTATAAATCAAATTGAGTCTAGATATTTTCTAGGTATTTCTATATTATTTTTAATTTCCAAACTCATTTATCACCTATAAAATTTTTGAATCTCTTATGGTTCCCACTGACTTTATATTAAGATCCAACAGATGGAAGCACAGCAGTGGCGTGTATAATGAGACAATAGGACAATGTCATGATCGAGTTCTATTTTCAGAGAGAAAACGGTCTATTGATGTGATGTTCTCAAAAGCCTGAAGAAAATGTGTCATGATTCTTCTACTGACATTTGAAATATTGGTATTATATTAACTAGGATACATTTTCCAAGAAAGTCCATCATATTACCTATTATTGTTCATATGAGATCTTTAAAGAGAGTATTCCCAAAATATCAATGAATTGTCATTCACTACACTACAATTTCTATGCACATGACGGTGGCCAAAAACTAATTCAGAAAGGCAGAGTTGGTGAATAACCAAAGATAAATATCATTTAACTTAGTGGGAGAATTATGCATGAAGATGATTATGTGCAAAATATAAGAAGAAATGGGCAATTAAGAACATAATAGGAAAAGAGATAGTGTAAATTTCCAATGGTGGGGAAGTGAACAATAGTGATATAATAGAATTATGGTGCCAACCATTAAAAACATTCCATCTTCTTTCCAGAAAGTTGAAAGTCAATAGTGACAGATTTAACTAAATATCATCAGAAAACAGTGGGAAAATTATGTAAAATGTCTTCTTAATTAAACCCAAGGGCATAAAGTTGGCTTTATGCAAATTTGTAAACTAGAGTCCTTTTTACAACTTTCTGCAATTCTACACTTATTCCAATATTTTTATCATCATATAGTACCTATAGTAAATACTAAAATCTCTGAAAAGCCAGTCCCATTATATGATTAGTCAAAAATAGGTTACCACATTACTTAGGTTGTATTTTATCAAAAGAATCTATCTGAAGAGGGTAGCATCAATTCCAAAGTAAAAACTCTCTAATGATAGACTGGCAGGTATTATGGCAAATGAATAAGAAAGCTATTTTAAGAAATTACTTTTTTGAGAAATTTCAAGCTTTAAAATTTTATTTCACTTAAACATTCTTTGAATTCTCAGATACTCTGTTAGGTAGCAAGCACAGAGACAAAAACGAGAAAGAGTCTTTTCCACTGATTTAAAACACAAACACACACACGGACACACACACACACACACACAATTCATAAATAGATCAACAAATAATCCTCACCTCAAGATCTATGGTTTAATTATGAATGACTATGAGAATTACCTGTAATGCATAACCTTACAAAAACACTGCATATGTGTAATTCGAGATTTTGATTGGTAGCCTGATTTTCTATATAATCATTTCATTCTTTTTACCTTTTCTGTTAGATTTTTACTATTTCATGATTAATATATGGTCTCTAATTTCATGCCAAGATTCCACTTTGTAGGAGAGTTGATTTAAGATCTTGTTTTCTTGTACACTGATGGAACAAGAGAATTTGGTAGTTCAGTTATATTCAGAATACAAGCTATAAAACAACCAACATTGATTTAGGCTTTCCTTTTTGGAATCATGCAATCTTAACTATCTCATTGAGTTTTTATTGAGCTTTCTTGAGCAGCTTATTAAGTACTTAAGAAAAGTGATTTTTTAAAGTCACTGTTCTCTTTAAAGGTAAAGCTTTAGGGTAAGGATAGGTTTGTGTATTTTAATAGTCAACTAAAGAAACGGATTTTATTTAAGAAAACTATTATTACACACATATCTCATTCTTTTTTAAAAAATGTGTGTGTGCATGGATAGAAGAAAATATGTGTACATTTTAGCACATTGGAGAACTGAAGTGTGTGTATACATACACCTATATTACATGTTACATATTATATGTATATATATACACGTATGTATATACACTCATATAATTTTCCAAGCTAAAGACAACCACTAATAACATGTTGATGAATGACTATAATTACAGACAAACATACATGCACACATATTCATTCAACACACATAATATCAACAGATAGATAACGGCATATATATTTTGGTCACAAAAATACTATGATTCATTATGGTCTATGTACTGAGTTCTATACAGAAATAAAAACACACTTAAAACATTATTAAAATAGTTGATGTTTTCCTTCTGGATGATTTTCAGTTGTACATGTTTCATTGACTTGAATTCTTATTTTGAAAAGTCCAGTCACCAGGGAGGGACTGAGTCCCTATTTCCTAAGAGGAAATTGCTATCATTATTGACCTGTTCATGGAGAAAGAGCAGCCAGAGAAAAAGAAACACAATGTGTTACATGGCAAGCTTTTACTTTGCCTTTAAGAACTTTTTTCTAGAGATCAATGTTTATACCTTGTAGAATTATGACTTGCATGTTGCCTTTTCAATATGGGTCAGACAATCAATGTAACCCTGCTATTCCTTCCATCACCCTTCAGTTGTCTAGTGTTGCCATGACCATGCACTCTTTAATTTTCAAATTGAATTTGGATTTGTTCCAGAGACTCCTTAAAGAAATTGATTTTCGACTGTAAGTGGCTTACATTGGCATGATGTTTGGAACTAATGCTGTGGCAACCACAGATAGTTGGAGTAAAAACCTCATGTCATCTTTGCCAGATGATAACTTTCAAGGTAGAAATGTCTTTATTTACCCTACAATGAGTAAAAGATAATCTTTCTATCTTTATCTTAATTTTCAGCTAACTGATTTTAACAAATTAAGAATTATTGATCATGAACTTTGGTTATGAAGGCAATCTTTAATTTTCTCCCAATTTCATAATTGATATTCTTATATATTACTTTGATTCTTTTTCTATGTATTTGGAGTTTGGCAATATATTTACCAACAACAAGCATTTAGGATCTGAAGAAACTTTGAAATTATAATCAATTACTGTTATAAAAATAAATCATCAACTACCCAGCATGATAGATTCTTTTTGTATAAATAAATATTTTAGCCAATATATAATTTTTCTCTTGAGGATGTCTAATAATAAAACAACAAATATATTTTTTATTCCTGAACGGTAAATATAAATAACATTTCAGAATGTTATGGTATCTTGGGTAATCAAAGAGTCATTAATTATTCTTGAGCAATTTCTAAATAGGTTGAAAGCTATAGATATTGTTTTGAATATTACCTAATTCTATGATACTCTGAAAATGCATTTTTTCTTTTCAAAATACACTTTTCTCACTACTAAAAATTACATAATCAAAATATCTTAATTCATCAATATGTGCCACAAATATATATTTAAATTGAGTGTATTTAAAGCACGTTCACACACATTTTTGTTAAAAATGTTATGACACACGTAAACCTTCGGGGAAACATATCCGCAACGTGAAGGAAACAACATAACAATGTTCATAGTCTTGAATGTTTTCAATCCTATGAACTACCCTAGTAAAATTTTGAAAGACAAAAATTAGTAAAATCTTATATGATATAGGCATTTATAAAAGTGAGATAAAAAAGTAAAAAAAAAAAAAAAAAGAAAGAAAGAAAGAAAAAAAGAAAGCAACCTGTCTAAAAGAGAGGGACTAATTTAAGGAAATCTGGATACAAACCTAAAACATGAGACAGGCCATGAGAACTATAGTTTTAAAAGTAAAAAGAGGTGTATAATACTTTGATTTAGAAATCAAAATATGCATAAAATGCATGTGTATTTATAGGAATATATTATCTATTATATATTATTATGTTCACAGCTATGTAAACACTAGGAGAAATTTCTAAAGACAAAATGGAAAAATATCAGTATGATATAATCATTGGGTTACATCGGATTATAATTATAGGTTTATTAACTATATTTTTTACTTTCTACTTTGGTAAATTTTTATTTTTTATTTTTCAATTTCTAATTTTTTATTTTCTAATTTGGTAAATTTACTGCAATTGTTGGATTGCATTACCTTTATATATAATATAAACTTTATATATGTATATATATGATATATACTAAAAGTCAACTTAGCTTTAAACTGAAATAAAATATACTAAATATATTACAGCAAGGCTCCAATGCATTGCTTTCTCTTTTCAATTCATATATATTTTTTTTCGATTCATTGGTTGGCATTAACACTTGCAAATTAGGCAAAGTAATAATTTCACCATGCTTAAACCATTTATTGATATTTAATTCTACATATATATGTGTGATATAAGTGAGAGTGAAGGTATGGTTAAGAGAAGAAAAGGGAGAGGCTATCAAACACTGTAAGTCTTTCAGACCACTGAACCCAAATGTACCTACACAATTACCCAATTACTTGGAAGTGACTGGGCCACTGTGGACAATAGACACAAATGTATTTCAATCCTATTCTTTTCATCACATCGTTCTTTTTTTTTAGATGTTACAACTTACACTTTAAAAGCCCTCAATGTTCAAATTCTTATCCTTTGATCTTTTTTTCCCAACTAATAAGGAATATATTTTTTTTAACCTTTATTTATAACCCCCTTAATGTTTAATTCATTGCTTACCCTATCATCATCAAAAGGAACAAGTCAATTAACTATCCCTTTTTGGGTATTTATATTTTTCAACTAAAATAGAAAAAGTAAAAATAGAAATACTAAGTAGAAACTATTTTCTTCATAGTTTAAGATAGCCCTTGTAGTAGTCTATGCTGTAAAAAAGGATAATTCCTAATTTTTAATATGAGAAATAAAAATGTTAACTTAGTTATCTAAATATAGATTATCACTTTAAAAAATTATTTTCTAATTATTTACAACTAAAAATCATTCTAGACTGACTTATTTATGGTATCTAGCATTCTTCTAGATCTCCTTTCTTCCTATCTGTAGGTTAGTGTCAATATTTGTTAAAAAAAAAAAATAGCGGGGCGCCTGGGTGGCGCAGTCGGTTAAGCGTCCGACTTCAGCCAGGTCACGATCTCGCGGTCCGTGAGTTCGAGCCCCGCGTCGGGCTCTGGGCTGATGGCTCAGAGCATGGAACCTGCTTTTGCTTCTGTGTCTCCCTCTTTCTCTGCCCCTCCCCCGTTCATGCTCTGTCTCTCTCTGTCCCAAAAACAAATAAACGTTGAAAAAAAAAAATTAAAAAAAAAAATAAAAATGAAAAAAAAAAATAGTGTTTAAGCCCCACTGAAGAGAGAGATTAGGAGAAATTAAGAATTTCAACAAGGTAAAGACAAGCTTCAGGTTTTGATACATACATTGACTGTCTAATGATGCACAAAGGTCATCTGGTCTTGGAACTAGTAGTCCCTTTTTATAACCTTTTAATGATTCTTCCTTAAATAGCATAACAAAGAATTTATCAAGGCTACCTGCTGAGGAGCCATCAACTTCCAGCAGATAGTGGGTCTTTATTCCTTGTAGACATTCTTAAAGCATTGGTATTCACTGTCCTCTTTCTTTTTTCTCTACCTGGGCATGTTCCCTTGGAAGAGCCATAAAATGACTATCTGTTCTGTGACTGATTCCCTTTCTCCTTTTAACTGAGACTCCAGCTGATTGGTCATCCGTGATGATCTACCATGTAGGGCTCAGGAGCTAAGATATATGCACACTCTGGCCCGTCATTACATTCTACTCTCATCGTTTTCCACACAGCGTTCCATGAATTTGTGTTTAGAACTTACTCAAATTGGTTTAGCAACACAGAGGCAGCAGCTCTCAACCTCAAAATTTTCCTAATTAGAAAATACATGTCTTTTTTTCCCCCAAAGTCCCATTATTTGCCATGGTATCGACCAAGATATTTTTTCTCCCCCATTTGCTCCTCTCCTTTATTTTACAGATATTTCTTTCCCCTAAAAAAATCAAATTCGCATTTCCTTTAGTGTATGAAAAAACATGTCAGGTAACTTCTATGTTCCTTATAAAAGTTAGATTTCAAACTCGATCAGGCTCTAGAGACTCTTTTAACCTTATCGATAAATGGTTACAATAAAAGTGGACTTCTCTTACAAAGAAATAGAAGGAATAAGAATTTTCAATTATCTCATATTTTTACATATGCATGTCTTCATTCATTCATCAAACACTTACTAAATGCCCACCATGTTTAAGGCTACTTATGTTTTGAAGATGAAAAAACAGAAGAGAAAAGATCTGTCCAAAGGAAACTTACATGTATAAAGGGAATGTAACAAAGAAAACACATACAAAACTTAATAATTAAATAATAACATAGCCAAGATAGATATGTTAGAAACACAAACAAAGTCTGCCTAGTTTTACATAATGGAAATTAACTGAGGGGTTATACTGGGCCAGCATCTTTTCAAATTATCTTGTTTCTTATAATTCTATATGAGCTAAGTAATATCATCTATAGAGATAAGGTAACAGACTCAGGAAAAGTAAATTTACCCAGGAGTACATATCTAGTGTATATTATATCTCAGAATCAAACCAATGTCAGTCTTATTCAAACCTCTCACTCTAGATTCCAATGGTAATTAATTTGAGCCTAGAAAGATGAGTAGGTATTTGGCAATTAAACAAAGTAGGGGAGGAATATAGTCTCTAATCCAGTGAAATATGTTCAAATAGTATTTTCTAATCCCATAAAACAGAAGTGTTCATTTCTCTTACAAGGTTGGTGGTGGTGATACTAAGACCCAGCCCTTATATAGCCCTATTCTAAAAACTTTATATATATGATTTTTTCTATTGCTCATTAACACCATGAAGGCACACTGTTCACTCATTTTATGCTGGAAGAAAGAAACAGGTTAAGTACGTTGTTTAAATACATACATCTGGTAAACATTAAAGCTGGAATATGCAACACAGGCACTATGCCATCCAAGTCCATATTCATAACTGATGTGCAATCCTGCTTCTTTCAGAAAGTTACAGGCAATGTGAGTTTGAGGATTAAGCAATGGATAAATCATTAGAGAATTCAATTTAAGGTATTGTTTTTTTTTCTCATGAATGCAAACAAGAATCATGAAGAATAGACAGATTTTGGTGACCCTCTCTTGAACACTGAATTCATCCTTTGTATTTATCTAAATGATACTCACCACTCTACTAGATGATTATATGTTTATATATTGTGACCTCTTTCTTTTCCCCACAGTCACTACTTCTCAGGCTCACTACTTCTCAGCTCCTTGATGGCAGGAACTTGCTTAATTGGATCCTTAGCACCTCCTTTGTCCTCAAAGGCATTATGTTTATCAACAGGAAGGCCAGATAAAACTCCAAAAAAAGAGGTCCAGGCAAGAGATGCTGAGACCCTAACCAATAGTTATAGCAAAACAGATGGGAATTAGGGAATATGTTGACAAAATAATTAAATATAATGATTGTCTTGGGGCACCTGGGTGATTCAGTAGGTTAAGTGTCTGACCGGCTCATTTCATGATCTTGGGGTTCACAACTTTGAGCCCTGCCTTGGACTCCATGCTGATAGCTCAGAGCCTGGAGCCTGCTTTGGATTCTGTGTCTCCCTCTCTCTGTCCCTCCTCCCCTCTCAAAAATAAGCACTAAAATATTAAAAAATATATATAATCATCTAGATATGGGTTGGAACAGAGGAAGAATCTAAGACGACTGGTGGGAGATGGGGATTGTGTGGGTGGTGGAATCATTCACAAAGAGAGGAATTTTAGGAGTTATTAAGGGATTCGGAGTCAGTATTCTCTCTTATTGATGCCTTTAAAAAATATATGAATTCTGGGGAGAAGCTAGAATTTTGGGGTTCCCTCTCACTATTGTACTGCACTCTATTCAAGGGTGAGGTTTATGGTGAGAGTGTGTCTCAGCTTTTTCTATTGGTTTCAGTGTGGATACATCTTCAGTTCATCCCATGTGTAGGAGCCATTCAACTAGTTTTTGCATCTCGCTCAGACAGCATTGCTCTGTGTGTTGTTCAGTGTGTAGCTGTATGTGTGCAGTGTATAGCAGAGAAATTAAAAAGACATTTTTTTTCCCAGAGAAGATACACAAATGGTCAACAGGTACATACAAAGGTGCTCCATATCACTAAACATCAGGGAAATACAAATCACAGCCACAATACAATATCACCTCACACCTCTTAGAATAGTTATTATCAAAAAGAGAAGAGATAACAAATGCTGGTGAGCACGTAAAAGAAAAAGTAACCCTCATACACTATTATTGGGAATGTAAACTGAGGCAGCCACTATGGAAAACAGTGTGCAGCTTCCTTAAAAAAAAAAAAAGAAAATAGAACTACTATATGATCCAGCAAGCCCACTTGAGTATATATCCAGAAAGAATGAAATCGGAATCTCAAAGATATCTGCACATCCATATTCACTGCAGCATTATTCACATTAGCCAAGGTATAGAAACAACCTAGGTTTACACTGATGGAAGAATGGATAAAGAAAATGTGGTGCGCGCGCACACACACACACACACACACACACACACACACACACACACACTGATTATCATTCAGCCTTAAAAAAGAAATAAATTCTGCCATTTGAGACAACATGGATGAGACAGGAGGGCATTATTCTAAGTGTAATGAGCCAATATAGAAACAAGATATTGCATGGGATCATTTACAAGTGGCATCTTAAAATCAAAAATAGTCAAACCAATAGAATGGTTTTGGCAAGGATTGGGAGGTGGAGAAAATAGAGGGGGTTTGGTAAAAGTGTACAAACATTCAAACATAAGATGAACAAAGTCCAAAGATCTTAATGTGTAACATCGTGACTATAGTTGATAATACTGTATTTTATTATTAAAATTTCTCAAGATAGTGGAACTTAAGTGTCCTCATGCACATGCACACACACACACAGAAGGTAAATATATGAGGCAATGGGTGTATTAACTCTGTGGTAGGAATCTTTTTTGCAGTGTAGATGTGTATCAAATCACCTTGATGTACACTTTTAATCTATGACAATTTTATTTGTCAACTTTATCCCAATAAAGCTGAAAAACAACAAAACAATTTCTATTGTACAGCAGGCACAAGTCAATTTCTAACATTAATTTCATTTTTTTTTTCAGAATTTATTGCACACAGGTATGGCCACTAAAGATTTCTTGGAACGAATGGAAGAATTCAAGACTGGCAAACGTTTGTGAAAAGTAGGCACTACTTTTGGATATCATAAAAAATGAACAATTCAATCAAATTGCTTGTGTAGAGTATTTTCACAAACTTTCTAAGTCCTGTATTTTTCTTTTTAATTGTGGCTGGGTGGAACAGCTCCTTTTTTGGGGTGAAGGAGAAGGAGAGCACCCTATAGCTTTTAAAACTTCTTCTCTGATATTGGCATTTAGCAGTAGTACTAACAGCTTCATCCTTTGGAAAAATTCAAGAAAATCATGTCCTTGACAGGGTAGAGCTATTGCTTGCTGGAGTGAGAGCAGCTACCGTATCTTCTGATCTCATCATTAGCAATGAAACTGGTAACCCACTTCTGCAAATTGGCAGATTGAGTACGGAGTCTGAGGAGCAAAGTGGTAGCCTTTCCTTTATCTCTGCTCCAGAGTTAAGAGCAGTTCCAGTTTTTGTTTTTTTTTCTTTCCAGTATTGCTATGGTACAGCAGTGAAAAATCATAATAGAAAAAAAAAAAAAAAAAGACAGCTAATGATGAAAAAGCCTCTCTGAAGTTACAACAGAAATGAGCCTATATTATATCTGGGGACTTACCTGGGGACTGTCGGAGTGGCTCTCTCAAAACACAAAATAAAAATGTCTTTAATTTTGGTGGGAGGTCATCATTTACTATTATATTCCAAGTATGATGCTTTTTAAAAAATATCAAAGAATTAATTACTATTTGATCTTAATATTTGAAATGTCCTAAGAATGCATCAAAAGGTTTGTCTTAAGGGGCGCCTGGGTGGCGCAGTCGGTTAAGCGTCCGACTTCAGCCAGGTCACGATCTCGCGGTCCGTGAGTTCGAGCCCCGCGTCGGGCTCTGGGATGATGGCTCAGAGCCTGGAGCCTGTTTCCGATTCTGTGTCTCCCTCTCTCTCTGCCCCTCCCCCATTCATGCTCTGTCTCTCTCTGTCCCCCAAAAAATAAAATAAACGTTGAAAAAAAAAAAAAGGTTTGTCTTAAAAACATTTCTGTTCCTCCTCCCAGTGTTTGGTTGATCTGTCATAGCTTTGTACAGGAGAAAAAAGTAAAAGCGTAGGAAAGGTGGTTAAAGACAAAGCACAGACATTCAATCCAGTCAACTTTTCACTTGTCCCTTTTATAATGTCCAAATAAGCGAATTTTTGCTACAATGTTCATTCATACTCTGGGGGCAACTAAAATTAAAATATACTTATGTCCTCTTTTCAAACTTCAGGACACGTGTGCAAGGACTTGTTGCCAGTTAAACATCTACGTATCAGCACATAAATGAGGGAGCGAGTTCCCAACTGATCTACCCTCTTTAGGGTAGATTTCTTACATCCAGACAGACCATCCTTCTGAGGGCTTTATCATTCTCTTGCCATTACAGACATCAATTTCTAGCAGTCAGACAGCTCTTATTTTATTTATTTATTTTCTCTCAAGTTTACCTTAAGGAGTGAGGGATAGGAATGTCTTTTTTGTATGTTAGTAATATATGAAACCTAACTAACTGCTTTGATTGGTTTATAGGCCTAAACAGAAGCAAGTTTAGTTGTCTAACAGAATATAGTCTGGACTGACATCTTCCCAGGAATAACATTTGCTGCTACTTATTCCTCACGCTGGGACCCCTCTCTGCCTCTGCCCCCTCATATCCATCTTCCTGCTCTTTACTCATGGAGCTTCAGTTCCCCGTCTTCTCTCTCAGTGTCTTGAACACGGCAAGTCCATTTTTGTTTCTTTTGCAAAAAGATCATTGCATTTGCTTCCTCCCTTGCTTTTAATGCTTCTCTCAGATATTTGCCTGGCTGCTGCCACATTTCACGTGACAGCTTAGAATTTATCTTTCCTGAGCACACTGGCTGTGCAGAGCCCCTGTCACATTATTCTCTTACATTTCCTCAGTGGTTCTGGTCACAATCTCACAATATGTACTTATTTGTATTTGTATTCTTGATTGTTCCTCTTCATTAAAATGAGAAGAGAAATGTGTTCTATTTGTAAATCAGAATATACCCAGTGCTTGGAACAGTTCAGGCATATTAGCACATAATTTTGAATTAATTCATTAATTTAAATATAGTAGAGCCAAATTAAAAAATGGAACTTGGAGCTTGGTTCCAACACAAATAACAGAGTATAATCATTTGCAGCAAATTATTTTAAATATACAGGCACCTGGGTGGCTCAGTTAGTTAAGCATCCTACTCTTGTTTTTGGCTCAGGTCATGATCTCATGGTTTGTGGGATCGAGCCCTGCATCAGGCACTGTGCTGACAGCGTGGAGCCTGCTTGGGATTCTCTCTCTCCCTCTTTCTCTCTTTCTCTCTCTCTCTCTGCCCCTCCTTTGTTCACGTGCATGTGCTCTCTGTCTCTTTCAAAATAAATAATTTTAAAATTAAAAAATAATTTTAAGGATAAAATCATAAGTGGCTAAAAAGTATCAGTACAAGTTATAATTTTACAACAGCAATCTTAAGATCTCTTCAGTAGAATAGCTTATCCAACTCCAGTGTTTAGGGTCTTTATTTGCTAGCTGAATACTCCTGAAAGCCTTCATCCTAATGTATATCACAGACATGGAGGCACCAAAGTCTCTATACCCCGCTCAGTAAATATGACATTGTATATCTTCTCTTGATCTCTTTATCTCAGATGGAAAAATTAATGAAAATATAGTGTGATTCTGTGTTTTCTTTATGTTTTAAAGATGATTTGCATAAAATTAGGTGCTATGATATTTTAGGATCTATAAAGGGTTTTCTTAACGGAAGTAGAAATTTAAGTATATTTTTTTTTTTAATTTTTTTTTTCCAACGTTTTTATTTATTTTTGGGACAGAGAGAGACAGAGCATGAACGGGGGAGGGGCAGAGAGAGAGGGAGACACAGAATCGGAAACAGGCTCCAGGCTCTGAGCCATCAGCCCAGAGCCTGACGCGGGGCTCGAACTCCCGGACCGCGAGATCGTGACCTGGCTGAAGTCGGACGCTTAACCGACTGCGCCACCCAGGCACCCCAAGTATATTTTTTAAATATCATGAGTGGTCTATTCTATGCTATTCTATTCTATTGAAATTTTAAGAGCAAATGTTCATGGAGCACCTGGGTGGCTCAGTCAGTTAAGCATCTGACTCTTGATTTCGGCTCAGGTCATGAGCCAGGTTCACATGGTTGATGAGATCTAGCTCTGCATCGGGCTCTGTGCTTATAGCATGGAGATGTTCTCTTGGGATCCTCTCTTTCTCTCTCTGCCCTTGCCCCACTTATACTCAGTCTCTCTCTCCTTCTCTCGTTCTCTCTCAAAATAAATAGATAAGCTTTAAAAATAAGAGAAAATGTTCATAGGTATATTTTATTTTATTAAATAATAGAAGACTTGAGTCCAGAGACAAAAACATGTCTAAATTTACAAAATGAGTCAGTTTGGCTAATGAGTATGCACAATCTAAGAAATCTTTTGCCAAGTCTAGTGAACCTCCCAGAAGAAACACTGCTATGTAATAATGATTTTGGAAAAAGCACAAGTGAGAGCAGAAATGATGGTGGCTCCTAATTCAGCTTTGGCTGACGAGCTAAATGAACTGGCAGCATTTATAGGACAGGGACAAGGAGGAGTAACGATAGCCAACTTTCTATGCAGACTAATACAACATTTTCTTTAGCAGAGTAAAGTGGTGGAAAGTTTATTCCACTTTCAGATGCCTTTTGTTCAGTGCTTCCTAAGTGCAGTTTGCCATGGAATATGTCTATATGCTGGAAAGTTTTAGTAATTAGGAAGAGCCTTAGCAAACTTGCAGTGGTTCCTCTGCACTAACGTCAGGTTTGATGAGCGCTGGCAGGTTTTGGATCCCTTGCACCAGGGATTAGCTATTTCCAAAGGTTCTTAGTAGAAGAACCTACAGGTCAAGCCACGTGCCTAGGCCAATCAATTCTAACTCTGATTCTTCAAGGTACCTGCAGTGCAGGGATGTGAAACAGAAAATGAGAGTAAAGTAGAGGACTGAGTATTTATCCTATTTAACATTCTGGTTAATCTACCATGAATCAGGACTAGACAAAGGTAGGGGCAATATTCTTTTGAATTCCATCTCCAGGGACTAAACATAGACATACATTTGGGCGAGTATTTTAATTTTATAGTTACTTTTTACAGAAACAACCTCACCACATTTTATTATTCTTTTAAAAAAGACTTACTACTCTGACAAATTCCTAACTAATGATATAATTACTTCATTAGGTAGCATAATTAGAAATTACTTGAAGTATAAAGAGTGCCTGGTAAAGAAATGCTTAATTTACTAAATAATTTCAATTCAACTGATTATTAAGTTAAAATCAGAAGTTGCTGAAAACCTCAAGTAATGGTTTTTACCAGTGCCACATGATAAAGTAATTGCTCAATTAGCAATTAGTTACAAATAGCCGTGCCCTTTATTTTTACTTAAAATAAGTAAGCTGATTTCCATTCGTCAAAAATGAATATTAATTAGATGCGAAAGTAAAAAACATCACACCTTGTTAGTAGAACCTACAGCCACACAGAAGCTTGTCTGGTTTTTGTTTTTGTCTTTGTTTTTTGGTTTTTGTTTTTTGGGTTTTTTTTTTTTTGGAATTATGTATAGAAATAAGAAACTTTTTCTCCTTTACTCCAGAAACATGGGAGAGAGGGGGAAATTCTGTCTTAAGCTTGATTTTTCTGACCATCCTTATTAAAGTGAACTAAATGAATTTTTACTATTTAGAAGATAAATACACCACAGAATGATCAACACAATGAGTCTGATTACCACTGGCCACCAGACATGGTTATAATTTTTTTTATGCTAAGAAATTTAAAAATGTACTCTTTTAGCAACTTTCAATACTGCATACAGTATTGTCAACAATGATCATCATGCTGTACGTTATATCCCTAAGACTTGTTTATTTTATAACTGGAAATTTGTACCTCTTGACCCCCTTCACCCATTTTACTCACTCTCGAGCCCCCTCCTCTCTGGCAACCACCAATTATCTTTTCTGCATCTATGAGTTTTATATTATATTGTTTTGTTTTTTAATTTTTTGAAGGTTATTTACTTATTTTGAGAGACAGAGAGAGTGACCCAGGGAGGGGGAGAGAAAGAGGGAGAGAGAGAATCCCAAGCAGGGGCTTGAATTCATGAACCCTGAGATCACGATCTAAGCTGAAACCAAGCTACCCAGGAGCCCCTAGGTTTTGTTTTTTAGATTTCATGTATAACAAATCATAGGGCATTTGTCATTATCTGTCTAACTTATTTTACTTAGCATGATACCCTCAAGATCCATTCATTTGGAAGTGGAAAGATCTCCTTCCTTTCTATGGCTTTCGGCTATTGTAAATAATGATGCAACAAATATAGGGATGCATATGCCTTGTGAAGTAGTGTTTTTGTTTTCTTCAGATAAATACCCAGAAGTGGGTTTGTTGGATCATTTGGTATTTCTGTTTGGAGTTTTTGGAGGAAACCTGCACACTGTTTTCCACAGAGGAGGCACCAATTTACATTGCCACTAACAGTGCATGAGGCTTCCTTTTTCTCCACATGCTTGGAGACACTTGCTATTTCTTATCTTTTTGATAATAGCCATTCTAAAAGGTGTGAGGTGACACTGCACTGTAGTTTTGACTTGCATTTCTCTGATGATAAGTGAGATCGAACATCTTTTTATGTCCCTTTTGGCCATCTGTATGACTTCTTGGGAAAAATGTCTGTTCAGATTATCTGCCCATGTTTTGATTGGATTTTTTTCCCACTAAGTTGTTTGAGTTCTTTGTATATCTTGGATACTAACCCCTTATTGGATACATGATTTGCAAATATTTCTACCATTTTTTAGGTTGAGATGTGTACTTTTTTTTTTAATTTTTAATGTTCATTTATTTGTAAGGGAGAGAGAGAGACAGCGTGAATGGGGGAGGGGTAGAGAGAGAGGGAGACACAGAATCTGAAACAGGATCCAAGCTGTCAGCACAGAGCCTGACACAGGGCTCAAACTCATGAGCTGTGAGATCATGACCTGAGCTGAAGTTGGACGCTTAACCGACTGAGCCACCCAGGCGCCCCGAGATGTGTACTATTTTAAGTTATGTTATTGCTTTATATTCAGAGTATGTTTGAAATGAAAACCCAAGTTATCATTTCTTGTGTATGAGCTTCTTAAAGCCAAGAAGTATGTATTAAGGATTATATGTTCTTGGGCACTTGAACAATGCTTGTCATATAGCAGGTGTTTAGTGGGGGGAAAAAAGGAAGAACTGAAGGAGGAAAGGAAGGAAATAAGAGGTGAGAAGAAGAATAGAGAGGGAGAGAAGTAGGAGAAAAAAGGAAGGAAGGAGGGAGGGAAGTAGTAACTAGGGAAAGAAAAAGTGGAGAGAAACAAGGGGAGAACATAAGCTGCTTTTAGTCTTGTATGTATAATTTAGATAGAATTCACCAAAATTGGAGAGTAAGTTGTAATTATTGGAAAGGATATTGATGTATCATTCCCTAAAGAAGTCAACTCAATAAAATATCACCCTACCATCTCCAAGTGTCTCTTCTTAAACTTTGATTACTATTTCAAAAGAAATATGTGTTTGTATTTGGTTAATTTATACAATTTTGCATTAAAATTAAATGCCTTCTTTATAAGAACTAACTTCAAAAATGGAAACAAATAGTGTTATGGATTATGTATGTGTCAAAAATATTTGTACACTGGAATAGCTACGGGGATTCTTAATTCAGTTTGTATCACCTTCTATCACTAATCAAATCGTTTGCTGACGGCTGAGAACCTTGAGAATTCAAGTATATTGATATCTGTTACTTAAACATGAATATAAATTTCTTTAACCTTGAAAACTATGTTTGTTTTTTTTAAAAGGAAACAGTAAGATGTCTATTCCTCACATTCTGTTTGAAGATAAAATATATTTACCTGATTTTACACACTGACATGAATGGAGGGTAGAAAGCACAAATTTCATTATTTATAATGCCTTCTACATGTTTTACTAATTATATGATAAAATGAGAAAGAATAAAGAATATCAAATATTTTTATAATTTTTTAACTTGATTTCCATTATAGAAATTATCTCACTTTTCAATTTATTCCCACTTATCTTTAATTACTTTTGATTTACTGAGTTAAGGTAATTTTCACATTTATTTCAGAGGCTGATGGGCACCAATGGGGTGAGTGAGTGTACCAGTGACACACACATGGTGTGGAGGCAAGCCCATAAGTTTCTCAGTGAGCTCATTTCTGCAAATGAAGTATGCAGTTAAGTTTCATGCCATTTGACAGGGTATGTGTGGTCTTCAGGGCAGCAACAAAGATTGAAACTACCCCAGTGAAGAGGTGAAGAATCCAGTGGGGGAAAATAGAGATGATAAAAACATACTTAACACTCCAGAGCACATGAGTTTGTTAAGTAGTTTGTGAGTTTCTTTGGAGTTTGGTGGAATCAGCATGTAAACAATCTCAAGATCGTCCCCCCATGTTTTCACATTCAGATCACCAAACTGGTGGCATCATTTGAGAGTTTTGAGGCTCTCTTATCTCTTTAATTTGAAGTAATCCTTCACTCTCTAGCCTTATTCCATCCTACAGTATTTCTAGTATTTCAAAACAACAACAACGATAGCTACCAAAGATTGTGCCAGGTCTTATACAGTCATTATAAACATCCTCTTTCAAACCCTATAAGGAAGCTAGATTGTGTTCTGTTTATATGAGGAAACTAGTATCGTGTAGGTGTTTGAAGCGGGTAAGATTTTTAATTGCCATTTCATATGCTCCATTTGGTTGGTGGTTCAAATATTCTGAATTCAGTTCAACAAAGTATACAATGAGCATCTACTATTCTGCAAAGATTCAGCTGGCCACAGGGGGAAAAAATAAATGAATCCAGAACTGCATATATTTTTCATATGCAGAGGAAAGTAGAATTATTAGTTGCTTAAAATAGACTTGAGAATGTTAAATTACTGCAGTAAGATGCATCTTAATGATAATTATAACCCTAAATATCAACATTTTAAAAAATGTTACTTTTTAAAGCAAGTGCTTATGCAACACATACATATGCTATGTACTGTTCTAAGTGCCTAGAATATTTAGTCTTTTAATCTTCATAAACAAATCTGCAGAGAAGGAACTATGATCTTTCACCAAAGAGGAAACAGACACCAAGAGATTAATAAGCTTGTTCAAGGTCATACAGTAGAATGATGCGTCAGAGATTTGCAACCACGCATCCCGACTCCAGACTCTCCTTAACCACAACACTGCACTGCCTCTGCTGGCTTGAGCTTCCTCCCACTGAACATTTATTCTCTTGAGATAATCTGTACAGTTATCCCAAACTGACTATGCTGAGAACACTAGCTACCTAAAATACTACACCTCCTTCAATCACTCTTCATCATGTCACCTTCATCCTCCTTATTTTAAATGCATTTCTCCAGGGATATGGTCATAGATAACTTTGCTTTTCATGTGTTTGTGTAAATTAAGTATCCTTAGAAACTTGAAAGAGCAAGACAGTAACTAGAAAGGGCATATTTAAATAGGTTATTAAACACCAATGTGATTTTTCAAAAGCAGGCAACCCCTACAGATAAACATATACACTCCTTAAGTATATAAATTATTCATGATTTTAAATATCTTCTCAGAAAAGTGAAAGAGATTTGTACCAAACACAGAGAAATTTAAGACCAGATTAGTCTTTCTAGGGACTTCTTCCAACCTTTTAATTCAGCATGTATGCTTTTTACCACATACGCACTCTGACTTGCTCTAGTGTATACTGGAGAAAGGGAAACTATATCTAATGTTTATTGAATACCTGCTAGCTAGCAGGCACTTTCACATATGGCTTCTAATTCTAACAATGATTGATAGTATTATTATTCCCATTTCATACATTGAGAAATTGGGGCATTGGTGGATTAAGTGACTTGCCCAGAGTCACACAGCTGGTTAACATTGGGCAGCAAATTCTAACCTAGGTTGACCTACCCTAGTGCGCCAGGCTTGTCCTGGCATTAAAGAAAAAAAGGACAACAGGAATGTAATTGAGATAACCTTTCTGGACACCTAGACTCTCTGAAGCGTGCATATTACTTTTTTTTTTTATTTCCCTTGTACTTATTTTATCTGTAGATTTTTTATTTCTCAAGTAGCATTTTGTGGCCAATATTCCATATTGTCTATCTACAAGGCCATAATTTGCATTCTTCCCTTTTGCAATTGAGCTAAATCTGAGATTTTTTGCCTTTTCCTTTACAGTCTGTGCCTCAGAAAAGAAACAAATGTATTTAACAATACACATGGTATTATAAGCGCCACGAGTAGTCATGTCTCAGGGTCACTGTTCAGCTCACACGGATCCCCCTTCTCTGTAAATTGCCTGTGCACAAAAGGGAAAACTTCCAACCACCTTATTGTTTTCTCTATGGACTTTTTTTCTTTTTTTTTTTTTTAAAGTTTATTTATTTTTGGGACAGAGAGAGACAGAGCATGAACGGGGGAGGGGCAGAGAGAGAGGGAGACACAGAATCGGAAACAGGCTCCAGGCTCTGAGCCATCAGCCCAGAGCCTGACGCGGGGCTCGAACTCACGGACCGCGAGATCGTGACCTGGCTGAAGTCGGACGCTTAACCGACTGCGCCACCCAGGCGCCCCTGGACTTTTTTTCTTAATGGTGACTAACAGATCCAGAGGGGGCATACCTGGTCCAACCTGGGTCAGTCAGGAGTTTTAACATTTTAATATGAGAGACAGAAACCAAGAGTTATTAGAGGTCAGTTCATGCTCACTTGAATACTCTTGTTGTGTAAGCCATAAAACTCTGTTGAAAATTTCCCAGAGCAGCCCTGGTTTAGCTTTATCCCTAGATGTGCATATTTGTTTTCTAATTCATTTTCACTTTGGATCTAATGAGCTACACCTTTCTATTGCTTGCCATGAAGAGCATGTTTACTCCTAGATAGCTATGATTTTAAGGATATCAAAAACCATGTGGAAAGATAAATTCCCCAAATGAGAAATATCCATAATGGGAAGGATGACCCACTGGTAGATTTAGGATTCACGTATTTTGTGATAATAACTTCATTACATGTTAGGTGTCTTAGTTTACTATTGCTGCTGTAACAAATTACCACAAACGTAGTGGCTTCAGCAAAGCAAAAATTTGTTTTTCTTCCACTTCTGGGGTCAGAAAGTCAAGGAGTCAGGAGGACTATGTTCCTTCTGGAGGCTTCAGAAGAGAAATCTGTTTTCTTGCCTTTTCCAGTGTCTAGAGTCTGCCTACCTTCCTTGGATCATGGTCATTTCCTCCATCTCCAAAATGCTTCATTATAATCACTGATTTCTTATTTATATCTATTTTTTCTGACTTTTGTCCTCTTACCTCCCTCTTATAAGAACCTTTGTGATTATATTGGACCAGGAGGGATAATTCAGGATAATCTTCTTAGCTTATTTTCTTAACTTGATCATATGTGTAATGTCCCTCGTGAGATAACATGTTGACAGGTTCTGGAGATTAGGATGTGGATATCATTTGGAGCTGTGTGGATGACTTGGGGGGTCATATATAGCCTACCACACTACAAAATGTAGATTATTGTGGTATTGGTAAAAGGACCGCTGAGAATGATGTTTTGCGTTGTTTTCGATATATTAGCAAATCTCATTAGACTAGTAAGGCTTCCTAGGATTCCACAAACCAAAGAAGGTTTTGATTTCTATGCCTTACCAGGAACTCTCAAGAGAGGACCAATGAAGAACAACACAAAATATACGATCTTTCTATCACTTAATGTAACAAAATATCTTCTCTTTTTGACCTCTTTTACAGAAAAAAAAATTGGTAAGTTCAAAGAGAGTGAGAACTCTGGCATTTGGTATATTTAAGTTAGTGAACCTGTCCAAGATGATTTACAAGTTAGTCTGCCACAGCCCCCATCTCCAGCAGCAGTGAAAGGGAGCACTCTCTCATCCACATCCCCATCAGGGACAGGGATGGGCCCTTTAAACCTAAATTTCTGCCTGTTTGAAATAAAGCTGGATTTGGAGAAAATGAAGCAAGTGAAGTGTCCTCAAGTTTTAAATCAGTCAACACCTGTGGGTTGTGTATGCTCTTGTGAACACACAACTTGAATCACATTTTAATAATCTTCTTATTGTCCTCCAAAGATCAGATCCATCTAAGACAAATGCAATGTCATTTTATAAAAAGCTTCTATAATGCTCAAGGAACACCATTAACTTTGTGAGTTGGTGCAATAGAGGAAATACAATGTTCTTGGTTTTAGTAAACACAGCTTGTCATTAAAAGTTGATTTTTAAAGGAAAAACATATCTGGATCTCCGATTGAATAAAAATGAGTATCGAATGACATTTGAAGTTTGTTGAGCACGAGTAATTAAGGCCCAGATGCTCTACTTGACCCTCTGCCTGCACACTGTCAAACGGTCCAGATTGTCAACACTTGTTTACAGCAACCCTGATCAGAGAGGTCCATAACCCCAGGTTCTTAATACCTACAATTGTCAATCACTACAAACACAGACTCTACACCAGTGACCTTTGTGAAGCAGAATAAGCTCTGACAGATTTGATAATAGTGAAATATCCTAGGGCATGCCACACTCACTACTATGAGCATTCACTTTTTTAACCCCCCCAGTACTGGTAAATACAAAGTCAGCACTTCTCTCTGATTTTTCCATCACTGCTAAAGTAAAAGGGACTTTGGAGACTATAATCCGAACACAGACAAAACTCACTCTTAACCATTCAAATACTATGTATGCTAATCAAGTAGTACATTTCCTTCAAGAGGCGCCTCTGTGTGAGATAGTGGAAAAAAGCATGGAATTTATAGTAAGATACAGGAAATTCAAGTCCTTTTTCCTGTGTGTGTGTGTGTGTGTGTGTGTGTGTGTGTGTGTGTGTGCATGTGTGTGTGTGTGTTTTACACAAGTCACTTAATTTTTGAGTTTCAGGTACTGTACGATAGTTTTAGGAATTGTTAGTATTTTTGAGCACTTTAACATATACATGGTTCCAATCGCATTGACTAATAATCTTCAAAACAATCTTATATAGTAGATAATATTATTATCAATATTTACCAATAAGGAAACTGAGGCTTAGATAGAGTAAGTAAATTGTCCACGGTCTTATCAACAGAATGATAAATACACTTCAAAAAAGTTTAGATTCAACTGAGATTCAAGATACTGACTTTCTTGAACCTTTAAACTCAAAGTAGATTATAAGATTTGTTGCACAGAGCATTTGATGTGGATATGATGTGATTCAGTCATCACTATTAACTACTATGACTATGGTGTTAGGTAAATTATTTAACCCCAATTATTATCAGTAAGCTCATTTTTAAAATAAAAAATATTATAATGTTTTCTTTGTGCATTAAATGAGTCAATGCATGTGAACGCTGAGTAAGGTGCATGACACAGAATAGAAGCAAATAAATTATCATGTCCATTCCCTTCCTCTCCTTTTTTGTTTGCAGGTAGACTGGAAAAGCAAATAGTCATCATTCCAAATTTTGTATCCACCCTTTAATAATTTAGTGGATGAAATTACTTAATCCTCTTTTATTATCACAGTATGGAGATAATTATATAGATTGTGGGAGACATTAAATTAGACACAATTTGGGGTACCTGGGTGGTTCGATTAGTTACGCATCCGACTTGAGCTCAGGCCATGATCTCACAGTCTGTGAGTTTGAGCCTCGCATCAGGCTCTGTGCTGACAGCTTGGAGCCTAGAGTCTGCTTCAGTTTTGTGTCTCCCTTGCTCTGTGCTCCTCCCCCACTCATTCTCTCTCTCTCTCTCTCTCTCAAAAATAAATAAATATTTAAAAATTAAAAAAAAAGTAGACATGGTTTACACACACTAGCCTGTGGTTGGGATGGATTATGAGTTTAACAACTTCTGTTCTCTCTCTGTCAAAGTGACTCCTATACCCTGCCATGTAATGTGTTGTTTAGTTGAATGGGTATTAAAAAATGTGCAGATGCAAAAAGAGATGAAAAATGTTTACTCCTTAACTTGACAAATATGCACCAAGCAACAACTTTGTGCAGTTGTGGTACTCTGAAATGACAGTCCTTGGTGGAAAAAACAAAAAAACAAACAAAACCCAGACTAGGTTCACCGAACTCACATCCACAGTGGAGAGACAGAGATGAAGCAACAATTATATAGATGATTAGTATGTTACATGCTAAGAAGAAGAAAAACAAAAAGGAAATTGGGATGGTGTGACACTTAGAAAAAGGGTGTTTGGAAGGAAGGGAGCCAACCACACAGAGCAAAAAAGTGTCCCAAGCTATAGAGTATCAGGAAAACAAGTTCCATGTGACGAAAATTACATAAGGGGTGAATTTTGTTTCTTTTAAAATCAACTTTCTCAAGAAAAAATTTACATAAAAATGCACCTATTTTGCATGTATGATTGGATAATAGTGATGATACATTTTTAAGATATACTTTTTGTAATTGCTCCCAGAAATTTTTCTTTTGATTTTGAATAAATTTAGTTTATTAACAAAATTTCTTGCCCTTTCACAATGAGTGTGAATTATTTTAAAATCAGCTTTCTTTGCTCCACTTTTTTTTTCACTTTTTCCTTTTTCTGTTGTGTCTTCATTTCACTATAACTTGTCTCGATAATATATATTTTCCTCATATTTTCTTGTTTCTGCCATCTTACATAAATACATATAAAAATACATTTGCTTCTTCCTTTTCTAGGTCTTTCTCACTATAAATAATTCTGAAATCACACAAATGTGCACACGTGCACACATTTTAAAGCTGTTTGGGAAAGCTCCTTGGGAAAAATTACTCTTATATGACTGTTTAGTCAAATGTGTTCCATTATTTTATTCATAGTTGGTACCAGGCTGTTTTCTACAATGGCTGTCACAGCCCCCATCTCCAGCAGCAGTGAAAGGGAGCACTTTCTCATCCACATCCCCATCCGGGACAGGGATGGGCCCTTTACAGCTAAATTTTTGCCTGTCGGGTAAGGAATAGTGACACTTTTAAGACTGCTTTGATTTTACTTCCTTGATTAACACTAAGTTTGGGCATCTCTTCAAGTTTCCTGGCAATTTGGATTTGCTTTTCTGTGACACGCCTATTAATATGTTTTTCTTCATTTTTTCTTTCATGTTGTTTATCGTTTCTTATCAATCTTTAAATACTTCTTTTATTTTTTATGCTTCATAGGCAGATTTTCCTGTATTAAGTATTATTTTTACACTGATAGTATTTTTTAACATTTGTAGTATTGTAATTATGGGTTTTACATTTAAATATTTAATTTACCTGGAATTTACATCGTGTATAATGTAGGACAGAGCCTACATCTTGCCTTCTTCCAGATGCCTATCCGTTTCTGTCAGGACCATTTATTGAATAATGAATCCTATTGCCACTGACTGGAGACATCATTATATATTAAATCCTCAAATGTACAAGGATCCATCTTTAGATTCTCTTTGAAGGATAGTTTTAGAAGACTAGTGAGCCTATCTGTCAGTTCCATAGTGAGAAGGGAGGCAGTGGCATTAAATGCACTTGAATAAGAAGATAAAGCCACATCGCACAGGGCCGTGTAGACTCTTCTAAAATAAATTAGAAGGAAGTTAATCCAGTTAAAAAAATTATGTCTGTGGTGCAAGTGGCTGATATGGGAGAAAGGCGATAGGAGAAAGAAGACCCATGTTAAATGGCCAACTCAGAAGTCCAAACAAAACATAATGTGGCAGAAGAGATGGAACAGGATTAATTCCAAATATTTGGGGCCTTTGGGTAGTCGTTTGTTATCTAGGGTAATCTAGACAACCCAGATATTATCGGTGCTGTACCATAGCAAGCTGAGCCACAGTGAACGGGTGTATAGTAAATTTCAGTTTTCTGAGATGCTTAGAGAATAGAGTTTCTAATAAATCAGAAATGCTAGTTACCCAATACTTAATCAAAAAACTTCTGTGTTTTAGCATTGCCTGTTGATGATATTTCCAATTTGTATTCATCACCTTTCCTGAGATAGTTAAGTTCAGTTTATTGAAGGTAATTGAATCTTTCATGATTCAGAATCCGCAATGCCTCAGGGACATCATTCTAAACATCAATCCTCATTTTATGGCCATAGATCAGACTGAAACTCTAGTGAATATAAGTAAAACTCTGGAAATTGCATTTTTACCAAGCCCTGATATTAATCTGGTTTTTTATTTCTTTTTTGGGTCAGTTTATTTTTTTTTCCCTAAAAAGCTGAGGGTGTGACAATTTTGGTTAACTGAAGTTTCTGGCTTATTGTCATATTTATAATGCATTAGGGGATACAAATCCTTTTTCTTAAGGGAAATTTATTTCTGTTTTTTCCAGTTAATTCAAATACAATGTGGAGGCTTTAGTGAGAGTATGGGGAAGAAAATGATGGGGGAACATAGATTTTTGATTTAGACATTAACAAAATGATATCAAGTTGGATTTTGGCCTGAGGAAACAGAAAACCTGAATCGTCTCTGATATCAGTCAGTCACTCCTCTCCTGCAGTTCAATGTGGAGGTTTGTTACTGTTAGGCTGGGGCTCTGAACCAAAGTGTGTAAGTTTAACAAGCTACATTGGGAGAAACGGGTATTTCTTTTTATTTAAACACAAGGTGGTCTCAAGTCTAGAAATGCAGGTGTAGAATACCCAGCCTTTGACCTTTGACACCCTGACTCAGCCAGTTCTCTTCTAGCAGCAAGAACAGGCAACCCTAGGTCATATGAGTCCTCACCAAGTAGAGACAGTTCAGGAAAGAACTTTCTGTGATGTTTAGGGGAAAAATATCTAAGCCTCAAACTTAAAGATTTTCAGGAGGGGGACGGTGCACATGGAAGTAAACTTCAGCTGAATCTACCTTGACTGCTCACATAGATAAGGGGACCAGCTGTGTCACATTTCTCCAGACTCACAGCAGACAAAGAGATACAGAAAAAGACAAAGAGACAGATGTCAAGAGTAAGATGAAAGAGACAGTTTTTGAGTAATGAGTGGGAGGAGCCCAAGCTACTTTATCACTTCGCATTTATCAAAAAGTTCCAGAGAGAAAAAGCCACCTATTCCCCAATATAGACTACCCCTCCAGCTAATGATGCACCACAACAAAAAGCCATCTAATTAGTGTCCTTTGATCGATCCAATTAACACTTTCCTTTGGTGGTGGTACTGTGTGGTAGTGATGGGTGTCGTGATAATTGGAGAAGGAGAAAAAGCTAGAAACTTTAAACTCTTTTCTCTTTAAAACCAACAGTATACATCTTACTAAAGAATGGTACTTCTTTAACTCAGAAGGCAATGCCCTTGGAACAAATGCACAGCTTTAGGATAGGTGTTCAAGGAGCAATGAGGATAAAAGTCATATCACTTAACTAATCTGGTGAACAGTAGCAACCTTGGAGATCAGTGGAAGATCAGATGCTCCAGAAAGATTAATAACATGTTCTATAGCCATTATTAAGATGAACAAAAGTATAACTTATTAGGGATCTGAGACTGAATATTCGAAGTAATTTTGCCATGCATTAGTGCTTTCTAGAATGTCATTTTAAAAAGAGGAGAGAATTAGATATGGAGAGGGAGCAAAAGGGACACTAGGCAAAGAGCAGGGGTAAGATAAGAAAGACAATAGAAAGCATATTAGAATAAAAGTGGTGACTCCCTGATCCCTTCCCCCACCCTGCAGCCCACCCCACCCCCTGCCACTGCAAAAAACAAAAAAAAAAAAAAAAAAAGAAAAAGAAAAAAGAAAAGAAAAGAAAAGAAAAGCCAAGAAAGAGATGGAAATGGAAATATTCTGAAGCATTACATTTCACCTTGATGAGGCAGGAAGCTTCTAAGTGACTCGAGCATACTAGGTGTTTGGTTTTCCATCTAGCAGCACAGAGGCTGCACGCTGCCATAATCTGAGCAGCTTTTCCTGCCACCAGGGTCAGCCACTGGCTATCCAGTCTTCAGTAGGGGCCAACTCACTAATGTCAACTGGCCAAATGCTACTTCAAGACGTTCTTCTCAGCCCAGACTACAGAATGACACTAAGCATTGGTGAGAGCTCGATATGGCTCTTCACATTAACAAAATGTTTTGTTTTCAGAAGAGTCATTATTAAGTGACCACCGCTTCATGATCTACTTATGGATGACTCAGACATTGACAAAATGCTTGGCTTTCACCAATAAAAGAATATACACTATAAATTTAATCTCATCATTTTTATATATTTTTTTCAAAATATTTTAGCATTTTTATTTAGAATATAAAGTAATATATCAGGGCACCTGGGAGTTCAGTTGGTTAAGGGTCGGTCATGATCTCACAGTTCGTGGGTTTGAGCCAGCATTGGGCTCTGTGCTGACAGCTCATCCTGGAGCCTGCTTCATATTCTGTGTCTCCCTCTCTCTCTCTGCTCCTACCCCACTCACACTCTGTCTCTCTCTCTCTCTCTCTCTCTCTCAAAAATAAACATTAAAGAATTTAAAAAAATAAATAAAATAAATAAAAGTAATATATCCATGGAATAGGATGATCTCTCTTCCCATTTTAAGGTTCCAGTTATCTACTACTGAATTGTCCCAAGGAGTTTACACTGACTTTTATTCCCATTTTCTACATAAGAGAAAAAGGAACTAATGTAATGAATATATTTTTTATTAAAAAAAAATTCAATGTTTATTCATTTTTGAGAGGCAGAGAGACAGAGCATGAGTGAGGAAGGAGCAGAGAGAGAGGGAGACACAGAATCGGAAGCAGGCTCCAGGCTCCAAGCTGTCAGCACTGAGATCGACGTGGGGTTTGAACTCACCAGCCGTGAGATCATTACTGGAGCCAAAGTAGGACGCTTAACCTACTGAGCCACCCAGGCACCCCACATAACGAATATATTTTAATATTTGCCTCTTCCCTTACTCCCCAATGCTAAATTGTTTGTCTCTTTATTAACTGATCCCACAGCTGCCTCCATACTTTTTCCAGGGTGAAGGCTTGGATGAATTCCCTCTTCAAATTTAGTCACCAGAGTCTCTGCAGCACATTGTTGACACGGTTTCAAAACACACATACACCAAATTTGTGCCTCCTATTCCCTGACAGGTAGCCACTCCCACTTTGCTCAACTCAGTAGTTGATGTACTTAATTTTTTTTATTTGCCCAATGTATACATGTTTGTGCATGTGTTTTATATGTATTTCATTGTCTGTATGTCCAAGAAAGATACTTACTATTAGATTTGAAAGGAAATTGAGAAGTTATTTTGTTAAATCTTTTTTTCTTTCTTTCTTTTTTTGTTTATTTATTTTGAGAGAGAGAGAGAGAGAGAGAGAGAACACCCAAGCAGAGAGGGACAGAGAGAGAGGAACAGAGAGAATCCCAAGCAAGCTCTGTGCTGTCAGCACAGAGCCCATTGCAGGGCTTGGTCTCATGAACCATGGGATCATGACCAGAACTGAAACCAAGAGTTGGACACTTAAGGGACTGGTGCCCTTGTTAACATCTTTTAAAGATAAGAAACTATATGCCACAACCTTGAGAAGTATCTTGACAACTTCTGTTTTAATAATCCCAATAATATGAACTCCACATGACAAGATAGTTCTTATTTTTAAGTTTGTGTCGATTTTTTTTTTTAATTTTAGAGAGAGAGAGTGAGAGCAGGGGAAAGGGGCAGAGGGAGAGAGAGAGAATCTTAAGAAGGCTCCACACTCAGCATGGAGCCGACATGGGACTCAATCCCACAACCCAGGGATCATGAACTGGGCTGAAATCAAGAGTCAGACACTGAACCAATGGTGTTCAGTGTCCATTGGTTAAATTAAATTAAAATTTAATTTTAATTTTTAAAATTAAAAAAAAATTAGTTTTTTAACTAATTTAAAAATTTTTAGTTTTAAAGTTAAAACTATCTTAATATAGCCCAAATTATATGTATGTATTTGGGCTAATTATTCTGTGTAGAGTACAACTTTGTTCTCCCATTAAAAAAATAATAATAATTCTGTCAAAAATTTTTAATGCTTCCCTTAAGTAGTATCTTTAAATACAAGTTAACAAATTGAATCCCTTCAATTGCTTCTCATAAGACTCTCTTATCATACTCTGCACTATGCAGGCTAGCATTGTTTAAATTTGACCTAATTTTAATGTCCCTCTTAAAATAATAACACCAGGGGCGCCTGGGTGGCTCAGTTGGTTAAGCGTCTGACTTCAGCTCAGGTCACGATCTCGAGGTATGTGAGTTCGAGCCCCGCGTCAGTCTCTGGGCTGATGGCTCAGAGCCTGGAGCCTGCTTCTGATTCTGTGTCTCCCTCTTTCTCTGCCCTTCCCCGTTCATGCTCTGTCTCTGTCTCAAAAATAAATAAACTTAAAAAAAAAAAAGCTGCTGAGGATTCAACTCAGGTTTTTTTTTTTTTTTTTAATGTTTATTTATTTTTGAGACAGAGAGAGACAGAGAATGAACAGGGGAGGGCCAGAGAGAGAGGGAGACACAGAATCTGAAACAGGCTCCAGGCTCTGAGCTGTCAGCAGAGAGCCCGACGCGGGGCTCGTACTCACGGACCGTGAGATCATGACCTGAGCCGAAGTCAGACGCTTAACCAACTGAGCCACCCAGGCGCCCCTCAACTCAGATTTAAAAAAAAAAATAATAACACCATAAAATAAGTAATGATATTTAATGAATTTTGACCATCATCCATATCTAAAAAGTTAGTAAATTTCAATTTGGCACAAATTGTTCTTACAATAGTCATAATATTTCCTTGTGCTTGCAATTTGATTTTTTAGGTAGTCATAAAACATTCACTTAAAAATTCTTTCTATGTTTCTCCAATGGATATATTTAATATATGCCTTCATATTAGTGATTTGCATTGTTCTATCTTATTGAAAAGGGATACATTCATTTCTCACTGCATTGCATAAAGTTTTGTGCTATAGGACTTGAAGAAACCCTGTGCTTTTGATTATAATATTTCATGGACTCCTGAGAGGGATCAAACATTTAATAACTAAAGGTTCTTTGTGTAATAAATGAGACCAGGTAAACAGCTTCTATCCCTTATTTTATCAATAACTTGTACAAGTGTGGTATTTAAATACAATGTTTAACTTATGAGAGTAAATATTCTAATTTGAAAAATTAATATAATGTCACCTTCCTAAAGAAATCCTGTATCTATGGTGATGTGCATGCAATATAAGGTGAATAAGAACGCTTTACAAGACAAAGTGCTATATAGAAATATGAATCTATTGAATCCTGCATCTTCCACAGAACGACACTTACCCTCTCAACAAGGATCCCAGTGTTGCACAAGAAATATGACCTAAACAAATAGGTGATAGCTACCTAGTCTCCGTTTTGAAATTCGCTGAAAGTATTTTTCACATTGATGGATGCTATTTTATTTCATTTGATACTTTCAATGCCTACTGTAAAATTGCAACAGACCAAGCTAATGTTTAGGTCCTATGGATAATATTCCAAGTAAAAAATCCTGCCCAATTTCTTTTAAATAATTATAGATTCATAGGAAGTTGCAAAATATGTAGAGTGGTCCATGTACCTTTCACTCATGTTTCCCTGTAACAACTTGAATAACTGTAGTACAATATCAAAACCAAGAATGGACATTGATATAATTCACAGAGTTTATGGTTTATAGTTCTGTATAGATATAGTTTTATCATATAAAGATTCATATAACCTTGAAAGCAATCAACATACAGAACTCTTCATTCCACAAAGCACCATTGTGCTACCTTTTAATAGTTACATTTGTGCTGTCCTCCCTCCCTACCACCTGAATACAATAGAACTGACTTCACAACGTCCTATAAAGCACAAGAAATCAAGACATTGTGGTATTGGCAAAAGAATAGACATGTAGTTCAATAGAACAGATAGCCCAGAAGTAGACCCACGCACAAATATAGTCAACTGATCTTTGTCAGAAGAGCAAAGGCAATTCAATAAAGAAAGGATAAAAAGTGATAGACTTCTCAATAAATAAAACACTAGAATGACAGGACATCCACATACCAAAAACCAAACAAACAAGCAAACAAACAAAACCTAAACCATAGATCTTACATCTTTCACAAAAATTAACTCAAAAGGGACCCTAGACCTAATGTAAAATGCACAAATATAAATCTAGAAGAAAACATAAGAGAAAATGTGGATGACCTTGGATTTGGTTGTGATTTTTGGGTACAACTCATTAAGAACAACTAGTGAGAGAGAAAATTGATCTCAAACTTTATTAAAATTAAAAATTTCTGCTGTGATAAAAACACTGTTACAAAAATGAAGATAAGCCACAGACTGGGAAAAAACATTTGCAAAACATATGTCTGATAAAAAAAACTTGTGAGGAAAATGTACAAAATAGAAAAAAAAAACTTAAAATTCATCAATAAGAAAACCAAAATATATATATTAAAAAAGAGAGAGAGAAGGCAAGAAATTTGAAGGAACATGTTGTCAAAGAAGATATATAGATGAGAAGAATTTTTATTTTTTTCATCAGAGTTTTGTAGTCTTTCACATGTAAATCCTGAAGATACTATATTTAAAGTATTTCATTTTTATGGCATTATTGCACAATTATCTTTTTAAAATTTCAAATTCCAATCATTCATTGCTGTTACATGGGAAAATAAATGACATGTTTTTTAACTTCTGTCCTGTACACTTTATATACTCATTTACTAGTTCCAAGGGGCTTTTGGTGATTCTTTGGGATTTTTGTAGACAATCTTATCATCTGAAAACAAGAACGGTTTTATTTCTTCCTTTCCAATAGGTGTACATTTTATTTCTTTGTCTAGTGTTACTGCACTAGCTAGGATTTCCAACATGATGTCAGTCAGAGAGGAGGATTGGGAAAGGACATCCTGGCCTTGTTCCCAACAGTAGGAAAAACCTGCCAGTGTCTCATCATTAAGCATCATATTGTACATTTTTTGTAGATGCTCTTTATCAAATTGAAGATTTCCTCTATTCCTAGTTTCTGAAACTTTATCATAATGGGTGTTGATTTTGCTAAAAGCTTTCTCTTCATCATTTGATGTTGCACAATCTTTCATCCTTCACCTGTTCTTATAGTGGGTTACAATGGATATAGAAACTTTCTTATAAATCTGGAATAAATCTCATTTTATCATAGTATATGAAACTTTCACTCATTGTTGGATTTGATTTGCTAATATTTTTTGAATGTTTTTGCAACTATATTCAAGAGAGATATTCGTCTGTGGGTTTTCTTTCTTGTGTCTTTATGTGGTGTTGCAATGAGAATAAATCTGGCCCAAAGAAAGGCTTAAGAAATGTGCCTCTGCTTCTATTTTTTTGGGTGAGATTGTTATAGAATTAGTATCATTTCTTCCACAAATATTAGTAGTTTCATGAGTGAAACTTCTGGGTGTGGTGATTTTTTTTTTCCTTGGGACATTATTAAATATTGATTCAATTACTTTAATAGATGTAGTTCTATTCAGATTATTTATTTCCCCTTGTGTTAATTTTGGTAGTTTGTGTATTTCAGTAAATTGGTCTATTTCATCTAAGTTATTAAATGGGGACAAAGAATTGACATAATATTCTTTTATTATTCTTTCAACATCCATGAGATCAGTAGTGACTCCTCTTTTGTTTTTGGTATTAATAATTTATCTTTTTACTCATTTTCTTGGTTAGTTTGGCTACATGTTTATCAATTTTATTAATCTTTTCAAAGAACTAGTTATTTATTTTGTCGATTTATTTATTGCTTTGTTGTTTTCAGTATCCTTGTTTTTTTTTAATTTTTTATTTCTCTTCTGCTTGCTTTAAACTTAAATTTCTCTTTTTCTAGTTTCCTAGTTGATTTTAGATCTTTATTCTTTTCTAATATTTTCACTTCATGCTATAAATTTCCCACTAAGCACCACTTTTTGTTTATCCTATATATTTTGATAGTTGTATTTTCATTTTTATTCAATTCAAAATACTTTAAAACTTCTCTTGAGATTTCTTTATAGAAACCTGTGCTTTTAGAAGTGTGTTGTTTGACAATCAAATACTTGGTGATTTTATTTTTTTTAATTTGTGAAGGTGTGTTTTATGGTCCATAATATGGTTTATTTTGATGAACATTCCATGTGAACTTAAGAATGTATACTCTGATGTTATTGGAGTACTCCATATATATGTCAATTAGATCAAGAAGACAGACAGTCCTCTTGCAGTCATTGATATTTTTACTGATTTTTCTACCTGCTTGATCTATCATTTACTGAAAGAGAATTGTTAAAATCTATGACTCTCATAGCAGGGTGTCTGTCTCTCCTTTCACTACTGTGCTATGCGTCACATATTTTGATGCCCTGGTTTTAGGTGCATGTACTTGTAGGGTTGTTATATCTTCTTGAGATTTGACTCCTTTTCATTATACAATGCCTTACTTTATCCTTGATAGTTTTCCTTGTTCTGAAGACTGTTTGACTAAAATTAATATAATTACTCCAGCTTTCTTTTGATTAGTTGTAGGATGGTATATCTTTCACTATCTCTTTATTCTTAGCCTATCTATGTCTTTATATTAAATGTAGAATTATTATAAACAATATATAATTCTTTTTTTAATCCACTCTGACATTCTCTGTATTTTAATTGGTGCATTTTCATTATTAACATTTAAAGTGATTATTATATAGTAAATTAATATCTACCACATTCAGAACTCTTGTATCCATTTCATTTGCTCTTTATTTTTCATTTTTTCTTCTCGTTTTATGCCTCCTTGGATTTCAAATGGATCACTGTTTATGTTTCCATTTTATCTTCTCCCTTAACATATCAGTTCTACTTCTTATTTTAAAAATTTAGTGGTTTCCCTAGAGTTTCTAATACACATTTTAACCAATGTAAGTCCATCTCCAAATAATACTTTACCACTTCATATGTAGTGATGTATAGCAATATTTCTAATTCCTTTGTTTCCTTGTGTAATTAATTTTACTTAGCATTTATGCTATAATCTCCCAATGTATTGTCACTATTATTAATTTAAATAGTTATCTTTTAATCAAGAGTAAGAAAAATAGAATATCGTATTTTTATTTTATTTATTCCTACTAAACACTCTTCCTTTCTTTATATAGATCCAAGTTTTTGGCCTATAACATTTTTCTTCTCCTTAAAGAACTTATTTAAATATTTCTTACAAGGAAAGTGTTATGGGATGAATGTGTCCTCTCTAAATTCAAATATTAGGGGCGCCTGGGTGGCTCAATCGGTTAAATGTCTGACTCCACTCAGGTCATGATCTTGCAGTCTGTGAGTTGGAGCCCTGCACTGGGATCTGTGCTGACAGCCTGGAGCCTGCTTCAGATTCTGTGTCTCCCTCTCTCTCTGGCCCCTCCCCTCTCGAGCTCTGTCTCTCTCTCTCTCTTTCAAAAATAAATAAACATTTGGGGCGCCTGGGTGGCTCAGCCGTCCGACTTCGGCTCAGGTCATGATCTCACGGCTGGTGAGTTCGAGCCCCGCGTTGGGCTCTGTGCTGACAGCTCAAGAGCCTGAAGCCTGCTTCTGCTTCTGTGTCTCCCTCTCTCTCTGCTCCTAACCCACTCACATTCTGTCTCTGTCTCTCTCAAAAATAAATAAACATTTGGGGCGCCTGGGTGGCACAGTCGGTTAAGCGTCCGACTTCAGCCAGGTCACGATCTCCCGGTCTGTGAGTTCGAGCCCCGCGTCAGGCTCTGGGCTGATGGCTCAGAGCCTGGAGCCTGTTTCCGATTCTGTGTCTCCCTCTCTCTCTGCCCCTCCCCCATTCATGCTCTGTCTCTCTCTGTCCCAAAAATAAATAAACGTTGAAAAAAAAAAATTAAAAAAAAAAAATAAACATTTAAAAAAATAAATAAATAAACATTTAAAAAAATTAAATTCAAATATTAGACTTAACTCTGTGATATATTTGGATGTAGAGCTTTTGAGAGGTAATTAGGTTTAGATGAAGCCATGAGGATGAGGCCCTCATGATGGGACTAGTGCCCTTATAAAAAGGGGAAGAGAAACCAGGGCTCTTCCTTTCTGCCACACAACCAGAAGTTCGCTATCTACAACCCAAGGAGAACGCTCTCACCTGACAACAACCTTGCTGGCACCTTGACCTTGGACTTCCAGCTTCCAGATCTGTGAGAAATAAATTTCTGTTGTTGAAGCACCAAGTGTCTATTTTATTATAGCAGCCAGAGTTAAGACCGAACGTTCAGTGATGATGAATTCTCTCAGTTTTTGTCACAGAATAGATTTCTCTTTCATTTTTGAAATATAGCTTCAGTGGATATAAAATTTCCAGGTTAGTGGGTACTTTTTTTCCTTTCAAACTTTCAATGTTTTATTCTAATTTTTTCTTCTTTGCATGGTTCTTGATGAGAAGTTCCCTATAATTCTTATCCTTGTTACTCTGTAGGTAATATGGTTTTTCTTCTCTGTCTTCTTCCAAGATTTCCTTTCAAGATTTCCTTTTTGGCTTTGGTCTTCTGCAGTTTGAATATGTTATACCTAGGTAATGTTTGTTTGTTTGTTTGTTTGTTTGTGGTTTCTTTTTTGGAGTTTATCCTGGTTTGTATTCCTTGAGCTTTTGAGTTCTGTTTTGATGTCTGTCATTAGTTTTTGAAAAGTTTTCAACAATTATTACTTCAAATATTTATTCTGTTCTGTTCTTTCTTCTGGTATTCCAAATACAAAGATGTTACAATTTTGACATTATCCCACCATTCTTGCATGTTCATTTCTTTTTCTCTCCCTTACCCCTTGGCATGGCATTTTCGAAAATTTCTACTTACTGATCTTCAAGCTCGCTGATTCTTTCTTCAGCGGTTCATAAGCCCATCAGAGACATTCTTCAGTACTGTTAGTGTTTTTCTTATTTCTAATTATCCTTGTGATTCTTAGAAATTCTATCCTTCTGCTTACATTGCTCATCTGTTCTCACATGGGCCCTTTACATATTAATCATAGTTATTAAAAAAAAAACTGTAACAGCAGTGTCATTTATGAGTCTGGTTCCGCTGTCTATTTTGTCTTTTAGGACCGTTTTGTTTTTTGTTTGTTTTTGTTTTGTTTTGTTTTCCTTGCCTTACCATCACAGCTTGTGATCCTTTGTTGAAAGCTGGACATAGTGTACAGGGCAACAGAAACTGCAGTAAACAGGCTGTGAGGATTTATGTTAATCTGGCTAGGAAATGGACTATGGTTAATATTTGCTATAGCTTTGTGTTCCAAAGCATCAAATTCCTCTAATGTCTTTTAATTTAATTTAATTTTATTTTATTTTATTTTATTTTATTTATTTTATTTATTTTATTTATTTTATTTATTTTATTTTATTTTGGTCTCCTCTCTTGATCTAGGCTTCCCTAAGTATTCCTCCTCAGAGAATATCTAATTTTTCCAGCTTTATCACCTATACTCCTCTGTTATTATAGTGGAATATAGTTAGCATGGTATTAAGGTTGGGAGCAGTAAGTGTTCTTTAATCTTATGATTAAATCCCAGTCTTATTGTGTTCTATGTTTCTGGACAAGTGTTTCTCCATTGATACAGCACCCACTCTTAGATAAGATGGCAAGGCTGAGAGAGACAGGTTTGGGATAAATTCCTCCAGGAGGGATAAGGCTCTGTTAAAATATTTTCCTCTGGACAACAGGTTCTTTTCCATAGAAAACACTCTGGGTATATTTCACAATGTTTACTTTTTTTTCCTTACCAGAACCAGGAGAAGAGCTTTCTTGATCTCCAATGTGGGAACCCTTTGGGGTTCCTGGAGACAAATGTCACGAGAATGTAGAGACCCTCTAAAATTGCAACCTCCAGGAACTTGATTATCATGTTAGCTCGCACTGAGCCTCCAACAACTTGTTAAATATCACTTTGGTGTTCCTACCATTTTATGGCTCTAGTGGTTTCTGTTCTAAGTAAGGATCTCTCTGTAACTCTGAGTTCACCATTTTCTCCAGATTTCCAGATGGAGACGTGCCCTCCAACTTCATTTCTCTGGTGGGCCCATGAAAAGCTGTTGATTTTCATTTCAATTAGATTTGTTTTTCATTCTTGTATGGATGTAATGACAATTTCTAAGCTCTTTACACATCAGAACTAAGTCAAGAACAATCATCCTGACCAATTTTTAATACCATTTGTGACTTATATCATTTGTATATGTTATGGAGTTAATAAACAGTTATTATTATTAGCTTCTTCATGAGTTTTCAAACGCCCTATACATGTGCTGATTTAAAACCAGAAATAACTTCAGGTAGTATTTACAAACAAATCCCTTAAAACTCACGTAATTGTTGGAGAAAAAAGCTAAATTCCAGATTGCATTTTATCTTTTTGTTTAAGTTTTAAAGTCTTGTTTTAGACTTGTGATAAGTCTGCATATTCTTATTTGAAATTGTTTATCATGCAACAATACTATATTAGCTTTGGTGCCTCAGGCTGCTTAGCATAGTTGTTTGGGGCAAATGTTAATGAAGCCAAGGTCACAGGTTTAATCCCCACATGGGTCAATTATCTTTCTAAATTCTACTGCCACAGTTTGCCCTTTTTTCACAATCTCCAATCAGGAATTTTGCAAATGGGTATTATTGCTCACTGAGGGGATGGAATTAAAGAGCATGGCTTGAATTACTTTTAGGAAAAAATAACTCAATGTGCGCATAGTCTAGCAAGACCAGTGGCTCTATAATCTTATAATAATGGGGCATTAAATATTTATGCTTTTTTCAGACAGTAATTGGTTTTAGACTACCCTTTCAAGCAATGAATGACCAGAACATGAAATGACATGACACATCCAGAGTGAAACATATGTATATAAATTTGATAGATAAACGCACATATTGTGGGGAGATAAAGTGACATCATACATGCAAAGCAATGAGTTTTAAAAATCTACCAAAATAAAGTTCCACTCATGACTTTTGTATTATCACGTGCAAGTAGAGAACAGATATTTTAGAGCATTTACTATGTTTGACCAGAATATTTTCTTTATACTGTTTAATTTTTAAAAATTTTTTATGTTTATTTATTTTTGAGAGAGAGAGAGAGACAGAGAGGGAGAGAGTATGAGGAGGGAGGAGCAGAGAGGGAGACACAGAATCTGAAGCAGGCTCCAGGTTCCATGCTGTCAGCACAGAGCCTGATGCAGGTCTCGAACTCATGAATCATGAAATCATGACCTGAGCAGAAGTCAGACACTTAACCACTGAGCCACCCGGGTGCCCCAATACTATTTAATCTAAAGGTGGAAGAAAAAGATCCACAATCTCAAACTTACTTCTCATCTGGATGTTTTCCATAAGAAATGGAATCAACAAAGTCAAGCAAAAAATCAACATATTCTACTGCTTTAGTGTTAAGTACTCTAATACTATTTGCTTAACTTCTCTCTCTCAATTTACTCCTTGTTTTACCCAGTAAATATTTTTAAGTTGCCAATATTTTACATCATCACCACATACTGCCTCGGTTTTCACATCTTTTCCTAATTATATTTTTCAATTCCCACTAAATCACTCCACTAAAATATGCTACAAATCTTAGGTTCATTATGTCCATCCATTGATAGTAGACGACCATACCCTTACTTCTTTGACTCTACTTTTATAAAGAGTGACAATAACCTACAATTACCAAATTCAAAGGACCCTTGTGTTCCTCCTCTTACTTGACCACTCTTACTTGAATAATGCATTTGATACTTTTAGCTACTTTCTGAAACCCCTTCCTCTTTTGGTTTTAATGACATCACTCTTTCTGGATCCCTTCTGTTTTTACTAACCATTCTTTTTCAGTCTTTGCTGGTTCCAATTTTTCTGCTTGTCCTTTAGGTATTTGTTTTTCTCTCCTGAATTTTCATCTATGAGTTTCTTCTTTCTTTACTCAAAAAAGACCTCCTAGTAATCTCAACTACTTTCATGTCTCCAACTCTTTATACTAGATGTTTGACCTTCAAATTTCGATCAAAAGTCCAACCCTGTCTTCAATCCCATAAACTCAACTGACAGAACATAAATAACTCCTCAGTTGTGCCTACCATTCCTACCACCATTTCACAAACAAATCAATTGTTAGGTTGTCTCAACTGTACCTCCTTGTATCTTATCTCTCCTTTCTAATTCCTACCACTATTACCCTGGTGCAGACCCTAGCCACAGCCTGATTTATACTAATAAGCTCCTAAATAGTTTTTGCTTCTAGTCTTGCACAACCCATCTGGCTTTTACTGCCGGATTGATTTTTCTAAAATGCAAATCTAATCACGTTTACTCCTGATTAAAACCTTTTAATGGATCCTTATTTACCACAGGATAAATAAAAACTTGGTATGATACATGAGGCTCTCCTTGATCTGGCCCCTATTCTGAAACTCCAGATTCCTCTTTCATCACATTCCTTTCTTTGTCCATATCACATCTCTTACAGTTCTCCTATTATAACAGATTATTTCAGGCACTTGGGCCTGAGTTTGTTTTCTATCTTCAGTACTCTTTGCATACTTCATACCTAATCCCAACACACACACACACACACATACACACACACACACACACACACACACACTCATACACATTCATTCTCTATCCCCAAATTGCTTAGTGAGCAGTTACTCATCATCTAACACTTATATCAAACATCAACTTTTCTCTGTAAACTTTTCTGACATCATCTAGATTATGAACAAATTTTTGTGCTCCCCAAAACATGTCTTCAATTCATATTTCTATGTACCACTTCCTTATTGGATTTTAAGTTTCTCATCAGCAGATGATTTCCCATTCATCTTCGTATTTCCAGAATATAGTATAGTTCCTGAAAAATAGGTTGGTCTGTAGAATAGTTAATTGAAGTAAAGTTTTTATTTCTTGGCAAAATTAAGCACATAGAGAGCAAATATTTTTCTACAACTTCAAGTCAGAAAGGGTACCTCTATTCAAATAACTGTATAAAAATTGAGAAGAGCCTAGGATTATTATTGAGAAAAATGAGATACTCTTGTTGACCTCATGTAATCCAAAGAATTGAGCAGAAAGAGAAAAAGACTCTTAAAATACCAAGAGATCTCCTACTCTCAGCAAATGCTATAGTTGAATTCTTTTGGAACCAGATATATTCATAAATCAGAATAAAGAGGTATTACACAGTTGCAACTGATAACAAACTGCTTCCCTGCCTTCCCTTTATTCAACATCAGCTAAATATTTTAGAATTATGACACTGAGGGAAGACAAGAGAAAGAGTGGCTGAGTAAACTTATTTTAATACTTTTCTTGAGGTAGGTATAAGCTTGGAAGTCGTGCTTCAACCTAAGGAAAAGTAAGAATAGGCAAGGAAAATTCTTGTACGTGCTCAAACAGCTGTATCACTCCCAAATTCTCACTTCTATCCTTCCTCCCTGAAAATGAAGTTATATAAGATGCAGTCTATGTTTTAATCATGAAAAACAAAATGAATGAATGAAATAAGATGAACATAACAAAATAAAATTATATATTTTCTATAATGTGTACAATATGTTTATAGATACAGATATTGATATGAGCTATGTAATCATCACTTATTAACTCTGATTGCCTTTACTTTGAGCTGGATGTGCATCTTCAGATCTAGACAAAAAATAAGACCAACCCTAGAATGGAAAATGAACTACCATTTACTCTGATAAATTAAACACTGTGCCATGTATTTGTCAATAGGTTGAAATGCCTTCACAAAGCAGTCTGCTTTGTCAGCAAGTGGTGGTTTATTGTTATTTCCGTCTGATTTCCCAATGGGCTAGTACAAACTTGAGATTACAGCAAGACAAAACCATCAGGTGTCAGATTGTCCATCTTTCTCTTCGGCTACTGCCTTGGTCCTCATTAACTTGTTCACCTGTCTTAGGGAGAAACTTTGCCTTTCCTCTTAGAAGTGCAGGAAGTAAATGATTTTTAAAAGAAATACTGCCCACAGAGATGCCTACAGAAAGTCCCCTTTATTACTTTATATTGTACTTTATCAACATTACCCATTGGATGAAAATTGCGAGAAAGATGTCTGCCTCATGGGAGCCAATATCGTTGAAAGGGGGCATTTCAGTTTAACATCCTATTTTTCACCTGAATGTGGATGAAAGTAAACACACACAGGAAAAGGATGCTGACTTATATTAGGTCGGAGACAAAGAGAAAGGAAGGGGCTTCATGTGCTATATATGTAGATGGGCCAGGAAGCATCTGCAGAGGAGTGCAGAGATCACATTTAGAGAATGTCATGCTTAAGGAATGACTCACCAGTTCACAGAATGGGCTTTGGTCTCCAACTCACAACCGCTCAAAGCCTATGATATAGTATTTAGTGTTTGTTTACTACATCCAGGTAATATAGGGGTACAAATGCAAGTTGAATTCAGTTTTCTGAAACATAGTTTTCTAATTTTGTATTTGTCAGTCAATTAACTGAATGTATTGAAAACTAAATTCTATGGGACCAATGACAGAAGGAATACACATAATTCTCTAGGGCAGAGTTCTCAAAGGGGTAGGGGGGAGGCAAAGTGGGGTAATTGCAAAATGACCCAATAGCAAAGCATGAATAATTATCATAAATTCTATCTACATTTAATTTTACCTGAAAATAAGTTAAAATATTAAGCTTATTTAAATTTAATTTTAGGGGCGCCTGGGTGGCGCAGTCGGTTGGGCGTCCGACTTCAGCCAGGTCACGATCTCGCGGTCCGTGAGTTCGAGCCCCGCGTCGGGCTCTGGGCTGATGGCTCAGAGCCTGGAGCCTGTTTCCGATTCTGTGTCTCCCTCTCTCTCTGCCCCTCCCCCGTTCATGCTCTGTCTCTCTCTGTCCCAAAAATAAATAAACGTTGGAAAAAAAAAAATGAAAAAAAAAAAATTTAATTTTAACCACTATCCTGGAGTCCGTGTGAAGAAAATTATATTAAGATTTTTAAAATAACAAATAGCATCAATGTTTAAAGCCACTATGAATTTTAAATGCATTTAATTATTTATATATACATCTAAATTTATATATAAATAAATAAATACGTTATTTAAATATTATGCATATGTATATACACCTGCATACATATGCACAATTACATAGTACAATTGAAACAGAATGTTTTAGCTGCCATAAGAAGATAATATATTAATTAAGAGGATGGTCTTTGGTGTCGGGAGGCTCTCTGTTTAGCAGGACAATCTAGATTTTAATCCTAGCAGTGTTATGTACAATCTGTCACCTCAAACAAGTAATTTTAATCTCCTTCTGCTTAAGTTCAATTCTTCCTTTATTATTTTTTAACTGTAGTAGTAATACCCATATCACAGAACTGTCTTGAGAATGAAGTGAGATGACATATATGGACACACTTAGAATAATGCTTGGTTCACAAAAAGTAGTTAAGAAATAGGTGTATTGAATCTGTCATCCAAACATTTTTTTTAAGTGAGAAAATTAATCATTAAATAGAGTAGAGGTGAATTACTCAGCTGCTTCTAGGGTTATGATGGCCATTAAACAGGAGGGCTGTGAAGTTCTATACACATCTAAAACAGAGGCCTCATATTGGTCTTTCAACTTCTTGGCAGCCACAAGTACCCAATGAGGACTAATCATTTTTTGACCTCAAATACAGATCCTTGGTTTGAAAAAAGAAATTGTATCACAACTTCAAAACCTATATGAACACTGTAATGCTAGAGTTTGAAGGCAAGGTGGTATGCCAAACAGATGTTGTTCCAGAAAATCCAATCAGTATAGAAACTTTCTCAGCCAAAGGATGCTTTTTTCTTGCTTCAGAATAAAACCAATTGACTAGTAAGTGACTAAAAGTAGTGGTTGAATATTAGCAAGATTAATGCTATTTCTTTCTTTAAAATTTGTATTTCTCTTGTATGAAAGATATAAAATACTTATTAAGTATGCGTACTTATTCTATTTTAGAAGGAAATTTCCTTCTGCCCCCTTCTATCTCTTTCTTTTACATAAAGAAAAAGTGAGAGGATAATGTTCACATTGTGCTAGCTTTTATCATTGCTTAGATGAATGAAGCAGATGCCTAACTGATTTCTCTGACTTATTGCCACATAGAGTTCTTTCTTTAAAGAAGTAGGCGATGTAATCTTTTGGAAATATACACTGAGTTACCACTCTCTGCTTACCATTGCACTAAAATAAAATTCAAAATCTTAACCATGACCTAGAAAGTTCTACACAACTAGACTCTGCCCATCTCTGATATTATTTAAAAATACTTCTCTCCTCATTCTAATATCCCCTAATATGCAGGTTGTCTATATCTCAAAGCTTATTCCTACCTTAGAGCTTTTGCCTTTACCATGTTCCCTTCCTAGAATTTTTCTCTAAGGCTTCTTCCCCCTTATATATATCAGCTTAAATTCAGCTCCCCAGAGAAGTTTCCCCACCTACACATACTTTCTGAAAGAGCCCCCTATTTACATGTTATTTTGTGTATTTCCTTCATAGCATTTACCATAATCTCAAATTATCTTTTGAATTTATTCAAAAGTTATCGTCTAATACCTATTATCTAAATAACTACATATTTCCCTCATAAGAATGAAAACTATAAGATTATAAGAAACATAAGTGCTTTTACCATTGTATCCCAAATGTTGTGGCAATGTAAGGCACACAGGAGGAACCTGATGTATGATTACTGAATGTGTGAATGGATGCCTTATTGAGGTAGCATACAGAAGATAGGAAAACAGTCTTAGACTAACTACAAATGTTTAGATTAAAAGAAAAATGTTCTCCCTCTCCTTCTCCTCCACACCCCCCCCCCCAGATAGATAGATATACTTGGAGAGAGAGTAGGAATCGTCAACTGCATTCAAGGCAGGAAACACTTCACAGAAAAAAAAAAGTCATATACAATTTATGGATTATGAAGAAGTCTATTTGACAAAAATCATAAGAGAAAAAAACAAAAAAGAATGCATGCATAAGGGAAAACCTGGGAAAATCTTTACAAAGAAGATGCAGGGTTGGGATTAATTTTATTCATCATTTTAAGTAGGCCATGGATGCCCAGATTAAACATTACTTCTGGATGTTGTCTTTGAAGGTATTTCTGGATAATATTAGCATTTGAATCAGTGGACTCAGGAAGGTAGACTGACTTCCCCAATGTGGTTAGGCAATATCCCATCCACTGAGGGTCTGAATAGGACACAATGGAAGAAGGAAGAATTCATTCTATTTTTCCTGCCTTACTGACTGAGTTAGGACATATCTTATTTTCTCTGGCCCTCAAATTGAGATTTAAACCGTTGTCCCCCCTAGTTCTCACACATTCACAACTGGACTGAATTACATGACTGGCTTTCCTGGGGCTCCAGTTTAGAGACAGCAGATTGTAGGAATTTTCAGCCTCCAAAAGGTTCTTTTTCTCTGGAGAACCCTACCTAATATGGAGTAAAAGTTATAAAGGCCTCCATACAATTGTACCAAAAGGATAAAAACAAATGTACAACTGAGGTAGTTGGTAGAGTTTGACCAGTTATTTTGATAATGAAAATGACAGAAAAGGGGAAAAATGTTCCAAACAACATTAGTAATATTTGTGACAAAAAGTGATGTAGAAAAGAATAAAAAGAATAAATCAAGAATAATTTTTATCTGTGAATGTGCGAAGTCAGGAGGATAATATAATTATTTATGATGCTGAAAGATAGTAATGAAAATAGAAAAAACAGGGCACCTGGTGTTGGGGGGGGGGCAGTGCTCCATCAGTTAAGCGTCCAACTTTGGCTCAGGTCATGATCTCAGAGTCTGTGAGTTTGAGCCCTGTCTCGGGCTCTGTGCTGACAACTCAGAGCTTGGAGCTTGCTTTGGATTCTGTGTCTCCCTCTCTCTCTGCCCCGCCCCTTGCTTGCACTTTCTCTCTCTCTCAAAAAAAAATGTTAAAAAAGAATTAAAATAGAAAAATCAAATAAAAAACAAAACAATTAATATCTGTGATATGCTATTACTTTCATATGTAACTTAATATGAAATAATTTTAAGTTACAGGATTTTAAATATTCAGAAAATAAATTACTCGGTTTTATTCTGAAATGGGTTAGAGGAAGGAAAATATGTTTTTATGTAGAGTATTTCAAGAAAACAAAATAAAGTCTTTAAACTCAATACACATTTAGATGACAGCTAGTCACCTGAACCTTATACACTTAACAGAATCCCTGCACACCAGAATTCAACAATTCAACAATTTATTGATAATTTATATGTAATAAAAGCACAGATACAAATTCATAAACTGACAGGGCAAATTGTGAGATTAACCATTTGTGCCATTGATTTGCTAAACCAGTCTGTGAAGCTGAGAGTGGAGAAAGTTACAGGGCTGGACATATTATTTCAATATGGTTAATTCAAACCTCGATGTCTTCAGTCTTACATATTGGGTGTTCTGACAGAAGGTAATTTAATGTGATTGCTTGTTCTGTTCCTAAATATCCTGAAATTATACATGTACAAGTACTTGGGATTGTTAGCTGTTATTAACCTCAGATGGTATGAATACCAACACATGAACACAGACAGAAACTAACTCTCTCTCTGTGTCACACACACACACACACACACACACACACACACACACACTCACCAGGTATAACCAAACTGCAAAATCTTTCCTGGGACTCTGTCTCTTCCTAAGAGTCATTTGAATTTAACAATTTAGCTAACATTATATTTCTAAAGAAATAAATCAATTTCAGTATAGACTATATTCCTGATCATGGACTCAACATTAAAGAATCACAGTAATTACTAAGAGCATAACATGAAAACAAAAGTAGAACTATAAACTTTGGCACTATGTAAATCACTGGATATAGTTATTCCTGGCTATGAAGTACACACATACACACACACACACACACACACACACACACACACAATAAAGTCATTAGATTATAGACGGCATCCATAGGTTAGTTTGCTTTATTAGACCTATGCTTTTTAAATCCCTGGTAATTCAACTAATGGCGTGTTACATAGGGTTTGCGCTTAGTACTAGATGCATATTTCATACCTGTCCATTTCGTCAAGTCCTTTGCCTATCATATTCTGTTTTTGGATCAACTCTGTGCCAGAGACAAACTTTTCTTTTCATCATTTTTTGTTATACTTTTGGGCCAACATTTGGGCCATGTTTATATCCTTTTCACCATCACCTCAATGCTTTCCTCTCACACTACATGAAGAACTCTGGTTCCTATGATGAAATCAATTTAGTTGCAATATGGAGAAAGGAGACAGGTTTAATTACATCTTAGGGGTTATACACAGTGCCAAAGCAACTAGTGAAAAGATACAAGCAAACTCTCAAGTTGTTTTGGCTCTGTTACCAGTCTTAAAGAGTCACCTCATTTGTTTTTCTATAGAGACTTCTGACTTGATGGACTCATGTTTTTTAAGACAAGTAAACACAACTTTTTCATGTGTTAAAATTTCAAACAATTTCTTCATTATCGCATAGTGCTATAGATGTTTGACCAGTGATTTCTAATTAATACATAATCAGACACAATCTAATATGTATTTATATATATAATGTGGTATTGGTACATTTACGATAAATCTGGACATTTCTTTCTCTACAACACAGAAACAAACAAAATGTCTGTGCTAACCCATGCGATACCTGCAGTGTAGGTCATATTAAAATGAAATGAGTTTTTATCACTTCCCAACTGAACTCGTTACTCCATTAAGATAGATCAAATTGCTTATCTTGACAGAGATTGATTACCAATTAAACATAGAATAAGCCAACAAAAATGAAGGGTTGGGAAATGCCTTGAAGTTTACTGAGACATCTTTATTAAATACAGAAGTCTATGGCATAAATACTCCCAACAAAATTGCTTTTGAAAAATGTTTTAGATGCCACATGAGGTGGTAATGGTATTCTGACAAAACAGAAAATCTTAGTAGTTCTGTAGTGAAACTTAAGGTGACCTTGTAAAGAGCCTACATAAAACATTCAATAAAATTCAGGTTTTCTGACATCTTTTCCTCTTGCCACAACTTGACATCAAATTGCATCAAGTCCAATGAAACTATTTGAACAATCATCCTTCAAACATTAAATTCCATCTCTTTCCCTACTTTCCAGGGCATAAAATAGCTGCCTAGTCCCTATTGTTTGTAGGTTTATTTGTCCGGTTGCAAGTGGGGATTAATACCCTCTGGCTTTCACAGAACTCCAAATTGTATTATATCTGTGGTAGTCCTCAGATAACAAATATTTCTCTATTCAAATCTAATAAAGTTAGTGAAGAGCATTAGGGTTAAATGTTTCCAAGACTTCTTTGTTTTAAGTTTTCCCACATGTGGGTTAGTAGACAGCTTCTGAAATGGCAGCTCCAGAGCTGATTCTCCAAATCCCAGGAGGAAGTTAGTGCAGCATCTGCAGGCTAAATTACGTTGGCTCCACCAAGCTTCATGCCCTTTACAGAATGATTGTCTGATGTGTGGTTACTTGGTTTTATCAAATAAGTACTTCTGCTTTCCGGAACCTTTCAAAATGGCAATGGGTCTCCAGGACTTAAACCCAACTAGTAAATTGAAATTCTACATTTGTTCCAGGTTTTACAAGACTCGCGATTTTATGTTTTTAAGTCCTAAAAATATTGGCACAAAAGCACAAAGTATCTACATTCAAGGTGTCTATGAAAAGCTGAATGTGTATGAAGAAAATGTTGAGAAGGACTCGCCTTAAAATAAGCTGGTGCTAATGCCTCAGAAAAGCTTCCCTCTTTCTACTTGCCTGATGGATGCAAATCAAATTCCTTGACCTTAGGAGAGTGATCATAAAATGTAATCAAAGTTTCCAGATCGAAAGTTGCTTTAAATGGTTCAGTAGGCAGCTGCATCAATGCTATAAAGCATCATGACTGGTAACATAGGTCATGTTTCAGGAAAACAAGATGAAAACCTTTTGCTTTTAAGAGAAATTTGGTCAAGTCCTAGGAAAAGAATGACAGCTATATTTATATGGCCTCCAACCCCAAGAAATGCTAAATAATTTGTGGATTTTTAATGTAATTAACCTCCAGATTATTGCTGTTATGTATATTTAAAAGCTGGTTACAAGAACAATCATAACATTTTTCAAAATGAGAAGTCTAGAGGGTTAGAATATCCAGTGACTTAACTCAAGGTTACAAACCAAATATTAGTATATGTTTTTAAATGATTTCATTTCTTCCTTGCAAGAAATTAAAAAATTTTGAGCACTGGGGAGAAAGGGTCTCTAAATTCACTACCAAACAAAAAAAGCTATCCGCAATGTGAAAAGCAATTAGTAGCATACTTGATGAGTGCATAAATTCCAAATTACCAATTGCTTAAAAGATTATGAGAATGTGTTTACTACTTTGATGCTTCAAAACTGCATTTATTTAAATCTGAGGCTTTTAAATTGGAATTCCTGTTTGAATAATTCTAGCCAGGTTGAAATGTGTGTGTGTGTGTGTGTGTGTGTGTGTGTGTGTGTGATCTTTGAAAAGAGAAGTTTTATTAAATACATTTATTGCATACATTTATTTACAACCATACTCCCCTCTACCTCCCACAAAATGTGAAGAATGATGCCAGAAAGAGACTAAATTACAGGTCATATTTTTAAATATTTTTCAAACTTTAACAGAAGTAAGTTTGTGATTTCCCAGGGGGAATATTATAATCCATCAAATTTATTGAAAAAGATATTGAAGGAAACTTACAACAGGGAACAGTGGTCAGATGTGGCAGTGAGGCCAATACTGGTTCTTTCACAAGAAGGCAAAAGTAAAAGAACTCCTGTTGTTAGCTTCTTACCTGTTATCAATTTAAATCAAGAAACTAATATTTTTTTTTATTATTGAGCACCACAACCAAAAGGAGATAGAAGTTAAAAAAATAAAGAGAATTAGACAAGGTCGGTGCCCTTAAGGAAAGTGAATAGAAGAAAATGTAATCAATTGAAATGTACTTTTAAGTATTATAATGAGAAAAGAGATAATGGTGGCATGTACTGAACTGGGCCCACCCACCTGTGTGCAAAATTTGTATGTTGAATCCTAAATGCGACTTCATATGGAGAAGGAATATTTAAATAGGCAACTGAGGTTAAATGAAGTCATCAGTGTGAGCTTTAATCTGATAGGGCTGGTGCACTTATAGAAGAGACACCAAGGTCTCTCTTTCTTTCCTCATACACAGAGTGATGAAAGGCATGTGAGGACACAGAGATAAGGTGGCTATTTGCAAGCCAGGAAGAGAGACTTAGCCAGAAACTAAAATTGATAGCACCTAATCTTGGACTTCTAGCCTCCAGAACTGAGAAAAAAATGGATTTCTATTGTTTAAGTCACCCAAAATGTGGTATCCTGTTAAGGCAACCTAAATTGACTAATCTTAGATAGACGATAGATATGTAGACAGATGATAGATAGATAGATAGATAGATAGATAGATAGATAGATAGATAGATGACAGGCAGACAGCTAGATATGAAAACAGAGCAAAGAATAAGTTCTATCTACAGATATGGCAGAAAGCTGTGGAGAGGAGCAAACATTTGAATTCTGTCGTAAAAGATAAATTAGGAAGTCTGCCTACTATAATATGTTCTCTTACAATTTTATTTATGTTCTTGTGAAAATAAGTACCAAAAGTTATAACAAATGACCTTGTCTTGTCCTTCTTTATCAGTTTTATTCTCACCTGACCTCACAATTTTATCCATATTCTAAGTGTCAATGTTGTTCAAACTAAAAGTATTCTCTCAGACCTAACCCTTCCATCAGTTTAAATGTTGAACATCCAAGTATTGCCCTGCCTCTTAACTGTTGTTCCAGTGAAATGTTGCTCCTTGGGTCCTGTCTCAACTTCTGAAAACTAATTATTTCAATCATTTTGGCACAAATATTACCACCATTACCACTACTAACAACAACTTCATACGTACAGCACATAGTTTTTTCATGTATATTATTATATTTATTACCTAAAACAATGTTATAATGCAAATGTCTTTCATTCATTTCAAATAGGGACAAAACCTTTAGAGAGGTTAGGTGATTTACTAAAGTTATTTGGCCATTATGTTTGGTGACTAGGACACAAAACAACTTCTAAATCTAATTTTCTTGAATGGATGGAATAACGGATATTTACTGTTTGGGAACTAATGGTCAGCATCCATTCATACACCCTTTTTCTATTAAGAGCCCACAATTTCCTTTTGGCAACAACTATATCCAGCTTTCAGTTTGTGTGTTCTAAGCCTAGGCTTAGGTCAGTCAGTGCATTCCTTTACTCCGGCCACAGAGATTAGTTTAAAAATGGCCACATGAGGCTCATTTATCGGTAATCCCAGGGTTTTTGTTAGAGTATCTTGCAGAGGTGATTGTTCTCTTCCTCTACACTTAGAATAAAAGGGGACAAACTGGGACCTGCTGAATCCATCTCATCACAATGTGCAGCATTAAAATGAACCCAATGTGGGGAGAAAACCATGCCAAGTAGACAGACAGAACTATTGTCCTGAATACATCATTGGACCATTGAAGGCATTTGTACCTTATGTTTGCCACTATACAAAGTGCCGCTATATCACCTGGACGTCCTACTTTTATTCCATGTGAATTAACAAATTTCCTCTTTCTTGGTTAAGCCACTTTGAGTTCATATTCATATTCATCACAACCTGGAATCCTAACTGAACACATTTTTCTCTAAAACAACTATCTGAAAGGCAACTTCTAGACCAACAGCTGTATTAATCTATGAATATGTATTCGAGTAATGAGCCTCCTTATGAAGTTGATATAGCAATTCATTACCATGAAATACAGGGTTAGCATCTCAAAGCTGGGTCAAAAAGAAAAAACTGCTTACTTAAGCAGGCAAGCATTAAGCAAAATATGGCCACCATAAAAGAGAAATTAAATGCATGACAGTACAGTCTAGAATTAAATTTAAAAATTACGATTAGAATTTTTAATTTTTTTTAAGTTTATTTATTTAAAGAGAGAAAGGCAGGGGCAAAGAGAGGGAGAGAGAATCCTAAGCAGGCTCCAAACTGTCAGTGCAGAGCCTGACGTGGGGCTTGAACTCAAGAACCATGAGATCATAACCTGATCTGAAATCAAGAGCTGGATGCTTAACCAACTGAGCCACCTGCATGCCCCAGGAATCTGTTTAAATACAAATACAAAGAAGAAACAAGTAGCTATGACCCTAAGATGAGTGAATTGAGAAGGAAGTTCAATAAGGAAGAAAATTAACAGTCATATATTATAGAGTCAAAGTTCAAAAGTATCTGCTTTATTTGCTGTTGTAAGTGCTACTGGAGGGACAGTTTCATCCTTACACAAGAACTTGTTATACTAGAGTTTCATTTCCAGTATTTGCAGTGAGCAAATTTGAGACAACTAAGGTAGAGTCTACTGAACAGAGGCTATTAAAAAGACTATTCTGGGTTTCAAATTATAGGGGCCACAGAGGGGTCCCCGAGACTCACAAAGACACAGCTGTGTCTCCAAGGAAAAACCTCACTGAAAATAAAATGGCATAATCATTCCTGTATTCTCAGTACCTTGCCAAATAGTGGCATAAGAGCGATTCAGCAAACTTTTACTGACTAAACCAATATATGTTGAAAGAACAGAAGACTCCATTTCTTCACAACTCTTAAAGGAAAGACTCTAACATCTGATATGGGCCATAAGAAGGGATAATTTACCCAGAATAATTACTCTAAAATTGAATGCCAATAGAAAGGGATGACAAAATGGAACGAACAGTGTCAAGAATGGCAATCTACAAGGGTTCGTGTAATATTTTAAATATACAATCAGTTAAATCCCTAACATAGTACCCTATGTGCATGTGATTTTTATTACAAACACTCAGACTACAGAATGAATTAGTTCTTCATTCAAAATGATTTGGTATGCCGGTCCATTTTGAATTACTTGAGGGAATTCCAAGAGACAAGAGGGTCAGAGAAATGCTGGGATTCCAAGGACACAGTCTAACCATTAATTTAAGTCAAAGAAAGTTAAATGTGCAGATGTAGAGAAAAGAATCCTATTGCAGAAGCACAATGACTAAAAACTGCCAGGCTTTGTTTATTTTTTATTTATTTTTTATTTTTTCATATAATAAGGAAAATGTCTAACCTACCTTAAAAACCAACTGTTTTCAAGAATTTTATTTGGGCCATTTTCATACACATACATAATACTATGCTAATTTTAAATGAGTCTCAGTTTTTCACTTAAACATGCCAGCAGGAAGTCTACTTGGCAATACTTTCTTGGATGTTTTGCCAATTACTGTATGTACTTGAAAACAACAAAACTGCTTTCTATAAAAAGCGTCATATAATTCAAACTTTTCAATGATCCAGAAGGGGTTCCACCTCAATTACTCTGAATGAGTAAAATTTTACAGTATTCTTTCCATGTCAATTTTGAGTCCCACTCTTGTCTCAGTAATGAATTCTAAAAACATTAAATTGGGATGCTGAATTTTGTGAAGACCTTTTCTCTGGTCTCTCAGAAACATCCTTTGGCAAATCCAAGTGATTCCCTCTGCATGTCCTTCTGAACCATTCCTTCTTTTCTGGAACCTGAAGTAGATGGCCACTGCTGTATTCTAGCATTGATAACATGCATTTATAAAGCACTAAAAACATACTACGGACCTTTAAATACAATCTCATTTAGCTTTATGCACTGTGTGCTATTCTTTTCCTCACATTACAGAGGAAGAAACTGACAGGCTGAAGGGTTAAGTAACTCCTTCTGAGTTACACAATTCGTAAATGGGAGAATTAGGATTCAAATCCAAGTCTCTGTGATACTAAAACTATGTTCTGGAGCAGGGGTTGGGAGTGAGGGGTAGCAAATCCTTGATCTTAATCTGTTTCGGTCACTGCCATAAAATACTACCAAAAGATGTTTCAGGTTGAGTGTTCTATAAACAACAGAAATTTGTTCCTCACAGTTCTGGAGGCCGGGGAGCTCTAAGATCATGGCACCAGCATGGTCGTGTTCTGGTGAAGACCTCTCCCAGACTGCAAACTGCCTACTTCATGCTGTGTCCTCACAGGGCTAGGGATCTCTGTGGGCTTTCCTTCATAAGAACACAGATCCCAACATGAAGTTTCCATCCCCGTGACCTAAGCATCTCCCAAAGGCCCGACCTTCTAATGCCATCACATTGGGCATTAGAATTTCAACATATAAATGTAGGGGGAACACAAACATTCAGATCATAGTGACCATTCCTCTACTTGTTTTTATAAAGTTTTATTAGAAAGGCATGATGCCCAATTGTTTATTTTTGTTTATGGCTACTTTTGCACATCAATAACAGACTTGTGTGGCTACAGCAGAGACCATTCAACCCACAGAACTGAAAATGTTTACAATCTGGTGTTCTACAAAAAACAACAACAACAACAACAAAACAAAACAAAACAAAAAAAAAAGCAACAACAACCAATCTCTGTTCTAGCACTTATGTCATTAAGCTATCTCCTGTTAATACTCAGTACTATCACTCAAACAATGTTTCACCTTGTAGACATATTCCACTGGAATTCCAGCAGTGCTGAGCAACCAGAGTCAGTCATTCTTTGAATAAAGAAATAGCACTTTGGGACAATCTCCATGTAATTCTGGAAAGTCCGTAATTTTGAGGATACGAGTACACCTTTGAGGAATTCAGATGATTTATTTTACTTCTCTTGGTATGTTTTTCCAAGTCTGATTAGACTTTATATTGACCGAGGAAATCAGTTTAAGCATAATCTACTCAGCCCTTGTTAAATGGTAAATCATGATTATAGTATAGAAGACGTTGTCTGCAGTATCGCCCATAAATGGACAATATACACTAAAATATTGTTGGATTCTCATTTGAAACTTTTCAAAATGTGGTTTCATACTAGATAAAATCTACAATGTTCCAAATGTTCTTTTCCAAATGCTAGCTAAAGCCACAGTGATCTGAGGGCAGTGGCAGCTGGTGTAGGACTAAGGACACAGAGGAGGATTGAAATGGATGATTTAGAAAATTATGGGGCACCTGGGTGGCTCAGTCAGTTGAGCACCCAACTTCGGCTCAGGTCATGATCTCGGGGTTTGTGAGTTCGAGCCCCACGTCGGGCTCTGTGCTAACAGCTCAGAGCCTGGAGCCTGCTTCGGATTCTGTGTCTCTCCATCTCTTGGCCCCTTCCCTGTTCATGTTCTGGGTCTCTCTGTCTCTCAATAATAAATAAGCATTAAAAATATATGGAAAGTTGTTAAATGTGTGTTATGTCAATGGAAATTTGGATTTTTGATGAAAAAAAAAAACATTTTGCAAAGTTTAAATAAGACGTTTATAAAGAGATGCTGTTCCCAAAGCACATTTTAGGTGAGAAACGAAATTTCCCATCTTACAGAGTAAGAGTTTTATGTTTTGCCAACAGTCATTCTATTTGATCTTTTAGTGGTAACCTTTGTTCCATTTGCAATAAACTCTTAATCTTGAAGAAATTTTTTCATTGTGAAATTTATATTTTTTCCACATTTATTTAATTAATGTATTTATTTATAATCTATTGGGGGAATTGTAGGCTTCGCTATTGATCTGTTAAAGAAAAAAAAGCCACTGATGCAATACAAGCAACTGTTTTCTCAAGCCAAAATTGATTGAGAGCGTCCCCTGTATAAAAATGAAATGCATTTCTGTGGATGCACTGACGCTTCACCATCTGTCCAACATCTCAGATTTACTCTCCCAGATAACTTCATATTTCACCCTGCAGTCCCTAAAGAAACATCACTTTAAACAGGGCCACATGGAAAAATACACTTCAATAACATTTGAAGGTCTTGCATTTAGCTGCAAGGGCCTCTAACCTAAATGACTGATGTGCCTAGAGAGAAGCTCCATTTGAAGTTATGGAAATGGAGACAAGCAAATGCAAGGGATGGAATGTATAAAAAACCAAATGATGGCAGCAAAAGACATAGGGATTTACAGATAAAGCCAAAAGATGCTGGCAGCCATCTATCAGTCTGCCTTGATGAAATAGGTATTGGAAATTAACTCGGGAACCCTATGAATTACATTCAATCCATGCTCTGGGCTAAGCACTTGTCAATTTCAGCTGCTATTGCAACCTATTACTTACAGACTACATGGCTGGCAAGCTAATAGCACTGGATAGTGTTAAAGAAAATAGGAGAATAAACTGAATGTAGCAAAGCTTGTCACTGACAGAGCATGCCTTTCTGAAGTCCTGGGTGAACATTCAAAGCCTTGACTCTTTACTTGCTCCTAGTGAGCACTAAACCTTACATATCATCATTTTGTCTATGAAGAAGAGTCTTCCTGAAGGATTAGTCACAAATCAGCCATATATCTGGGAGCTTTTGCTAGTATTTTCAAAGCCTGAGAGATGCTTGGAATTTAAATGTTTCTGAAGTTGTCAACTTCCTCCATAGTTGCATTCTGAAGTGAGACAGACACTATCATTGACCATTTAGTTTCAAATTCCAATGAGGCCAGTGCTACTGCTTTGTGTTATATTCCTTTTGATCATTAGTTGACCGACTCCCTGCTTACCTAGGCAACACGTAATTCTTCCACTTAAGGGCAAATTAAGGGAGAGGTTTTAGTCTGTGCTACAAAATATATATGTGGCTGCTTCCCATAGACTCCCTATGTCTGAGTATCTTCAATCCTATCTCATAAAAAATAAAGATGCATCTGTGCAGCAAAAACTTTCTTTACGATGAGGTCCACAAGTGCTCTGAAACTATATTGTATTTTTCAACTGATAAGCTTGTCTAACATTGAAATATTTTAATAAGCAAGCACATTCAGAGTAAATGTCAGCCAGAGCGATCTTCTGACTAACAGATGCTAGTGGGTATAGAGAGGGGGAGAAGGACGTAAAAGCACTGAAAAATCAAGCAAGGCCAAATTAGAACAAATGTTTGTCAAGTAAAAAGGGCAGCTCTTCCTCTGATGGAAGGAGTTTAATTAGAAAAGTCACAGAGAGAAGCTGTCTCAAAAGTACTGGTCCCATTCTCTTCAGATAAGCTAATGAACCTCATTGAACTTTGCTGAGAAATGCTGAGCCAATAATACAAGAAAGAAAGAATTCACAGAATGTGCTGCTGTGTCTCTTGCATTCAAGAGGGTCAATTGCTTATGCCACTCCAGGTCACCGTACAGCAGTGCTGTGGCAATTTACCTTCCGATTCTCTTTCTGAGTGGCCAAATGGGTAAAGAGATCAGAGGAAAATATGATTTAAATATGTCTCCTTCTTATAGCAATAAAAGAAATTTATTGTGAAGCAGTGAATTATAAAATATGAATCACATATTTTATGTACCAAGTCACCTACAAAATATATAATCTACACTGATGATGGTCTAATTCTATCTCTGGTGATTTTTTTCTCCCTAGTAGTAACTATAACAAAAATCTAAAGGACATTTTTCTTTCTTTCTTTTCTTCTTCTTCTTCTTCTTCTTCTTCTTCTTCTTCTTCTTCTTCTTCTTCTTCTTCTTCTTTTGTATTAGTCAAGGTCATCTTGGATGTATAAAAGAATACTAGAAGCCAGAATTTTGTGACAATGACTGTATAAGAAAGACACAAACCCCAGTGGAAGCTGGATATGGAAAAAAATCTGAAGTCGTTTACAAATAGCACTAAAAAAAAGAAGACTCTAAACTCTTCTGATTGTTTAATGCTTCAGTGCCTTTGTTTGTCAGTTTTATTTTCCTTACTGGTTAGCCTTTTGCAGAGAATTCATGTCTGGTATTGAACTCCTTGAGAGAGTAATAAAGCACATATGGAATAGAGTAGCATGTGGAATTAAATTGCAAAATGCTTATGGTGGAGGTTTTCCGATACGGGACATTTACCAACTACCTTTAGGAAAGTTCCTCCTTGTTATCAGACATAAGCAAATACAGGTGCTATGCATTACATATATTAGCTAATGCTTCCCCCCAATCCACTTACTGCCTCATGAGAGAAACCCAGGAGCAAATACCTAGTTGTAATACATTGCAAATAAAAATCTTGAAGTTAAGTGGCATCACTGTTATTTTCAAAAGTATGTGAAATACACACAGGCATAGACACACACAAAACACACTCTAGAGAATTCTAGTCAGAAAGAAACTGGAGTGTTGTATTCTATTACCTTTCATATATTCCTGTTGGCATGGGAAAATCATTGTATTAAAATTTTCATACATTTTCTTTTACTTAAAACCAAAAAGTATACAATATTTAAATACAAACAGGCTTATTTTGCTTTTGGTGGGGAAGATAGTATCAGAAGAGAAAATCATGATCAAATCTCATCAAATTTGCCTAGAATTAACTTTTTGGATATGAGTCCATAGATCTGATACTCTCCAGATATTAAATGGAATTATCCTCAACCACTTGGCCCCAAGGTAGGAAACTAAACCTGGGACACATTCCCTGCCTATCTCTGAGACCCTGCTTAATGCTCTTATGGCTTTAATATTGGAAAACTACCCTAGTCCCAGGGAATTTCTCCCATCACATCAAATAAGCGTTTCTCAACTGGAGGGACATTTGATACCAACTAGAGATATTTTTGGTTGTCATAACTGGGGAGAGGGTGCGATTGGTTTCTAGTGGGCAGAAGCCTGGATACTGCTGAATTCCCTACAATGCACAGGACATTCACACACAAAATAAATGTCAAAGTGCCAAGTCTGAGAAACTGCACAATCTAACTTATGAATGTGAGGTATTTTTCTGACCTTGGATTTCCCAGGATAGCTCTGTAATCATACATGCAATTGGTTCTGTGGCAGCCAAATTGTTTCCTTACAACTAATTTGCATGTATTGCCTCCTTCTTCCCTCACTAACAACACAGATATGAACCTAGAGGTACACTGGAGTTAATGAATCAGCATGTGTGATCTTTCTTGATAGCATGAAATCATTTATTTAGAAATATCAGTATCCTGAGGCATGGGGGTGGGGGATTGGAGGTAGAGATTGAAGGTATTGGGAACAAATGTCATCTACTTATGGGATTATTATAGAATTGTAGTGTGGCTCAAGGAGTTTGAATCAACAGCTATACTAAGCTTGCCCTGCAATATTACCCACTCTCTAGATAAGAGAAAATAGATGAAGTAACCACAAGTGGGAATGGAAGCAGTTTCAGCTAACTCTCACTTCTGACATAATGTGAAATTTCTAGTAGATTTAATTTATCATCTGTGAAATGGTAACTTACTTAGATGACTTACTTACTTATAAGTCGTTCTGGATAAAGCAAAGGCTGTTCCAATAATTACTGTATGTAAGAACTAAAAATAACCAGGTCACTAATTTTAGATCCTAATTTAAACCTGAGAACATGTGTACTCTTTGAAAGCAGCTATTCTTGCATTTTGCATATAGCCTTTTTTCAATTCATGGCTAAATGTGATCATGAAATAATAATTCACAGGATCTTGGCATTGGAAAGGAGCTTAAAGAGCACTTAATCCAATCTTTTAAGTAGTGAAGGATTTTTTTCTACATGATTTCTGATGGATATAGAACAATTCCTATTGGAAATTTTTAAGAAAAGGAACTCATTCAAGATTAAATGAATCTTAGTGTTAGAAAGAATTGAGTAAGTCATTTGCCTAACCACTCCCAGAGTTTTAAATCCTCTGTACAATAGCTTTGACACTGACCTTCACTCATTAATTCAAATATATTATTTGAATATGACTACATTAAATTCTTCACACACCCTTTGCTCACTACCTGAAGAAATAGTATGTAAGCCTGTTTTAAACATTCAAGTATTAGATTCTGGAAATATTTTAGCAAAATAAAGTAGGAATGGTCCTTTCCCTCATGGTATATTATACTTAAACAGCAGAGACATACTTCATAAATATAAAATTATAACTAAATTAATATGCTATAAAGGATAAGTACAAGTAACTGATATTTTAATGTTTATTTATTTTTGACAGAGAGAGAGAGAGAGAGAGAGAGAGCATGAGTGGGGGAGGGGCAGATAGACAGGGAGACACAGAATCCAAAGCCGACTTCATGCTCTGAGCTGTCAGCACAGAGCCCGACACAGGGCTCAAACCCACAAACCATGAGATCATGACCTGAGCCACATCGGATGCTCAACTGACTGAGCCACCCAGGTGCCCCAAGTAACTGATATTTTAAAGAAGACTTCTTTGAAGATATGAGATTTAACATCCCCAAACAGGAAACTCAGACCTTCCATCATCTGTAGCAGTTGGAAAATACTACCTGTGTTAAATTTGTATCTCTCTTTTGATTGTAACTTTATAGTTCAAGGGGGAGAAAGCTTAAACTTCTTGTTAAAAATAATTTCTATCCTTTCTCCATCCCATCAATGTCAGTCACCAAACTAACAACTTTAAATAAAATGATCTAATTTCATCTCCCCAACAACTCTAGAGAGAGTTATTATTTTTCCCCTTTACAAATGAGAATACAGATATTTAAAGATGTTGGATATCTCTTCAGGTTCACATTGCTTAAAAATCAATAAGCCAGAAGTGAAACCCAATCCTCTAAGGCTATATAACACATAATAGTGTTTGAAAACAGCTATAATATCCACCTGTAGTCTTCCTCTGTCCGCACTGAACTTTCTCAGTTCTGTTTTAACATTCTTCATTTCATTGGTTTGTATAATTGCCACCATCCTTGTGTTTTTTTTCTCTTCTCATTTAAATAATGAGAATTGATTGCAAACTCTAGGGACAGTTTAACAAGCATGGTGTAAATTGAACTACCATTGCTCTTTGTAGATATATTCTCTTTAAGTCATAATTCAGATTACTTTTCTAGTAGTCATATCATTTTTTGAATCACATTAAATTTTCTGTCAACTGAAATCTTTGTCTAATTTTCAAATACACTGTGATACAGAGCTGTGTCTCTCCCTTCCTGTACATTCATATTATTTTCATAAGACAGTTGTTGGAGTGTAGGGCATTTGACATTTTTAAAAGTTTTTCTTGTATCAGGAAAAATAAGTCTCCTTGTACATGCTAACTATTAATCTACTTCTTTGTGGTCAAACATTTCCTTCCATGTGACCATTTGACAGCAAGGATAATGTGAGCTAGCATTTTTGGAGAAGAGAAACACATATTTGTGGAGGGCATGATGATGACATCAGTGTCTGGATTTTTGTTTTTTTAAGTAGGCTTCACGTCCAGAGAGGAACCCAACACGGGGCTTGAATTCAAGACCCAAGCTGAGATCAAGAGTCCAGGCTTACCCACTGAGCCATCCAGGTGTTTCAAAGAGCTAGCATTTTTTATAGCACTGAAATATGTGTTTTTTCTGAATTACTTCATTTTATCTTCCATTACACAGTAGGAACTATGGGTTATCCCCATGAAATAGCTGGAACTTCAGGAGGTTGAGTAACTATCTAAGGTCCCAGAACTAGTAACTGTTAGAGCTAGGACTGAAAATGCCTCCTACAGCTCCCTAACCAATATATAAATCTAGCCATCATGCCTATCGTTAGTTTGACTTCTTTCATTTCTTTATCAAACACTTATTGGATACAAAAAACATAAGCCACAATATATATCCTCCATATCATATTCAATTAAGGAAAACAAATACCAGAAATACAGTGTAATTTAAGGCCATGCTAAGCATCATACAATGAAAGGACAAAGAGGAAGTATTCTAAAGTGGACTCAAATCAAGACACCTTGCCTTCCTGAATGAGGTATCCCCCAAACTGGGTTCTTAAAGATGAGTGAAAGTTACCTCAAACATGGAAGGGTGGGGAATATTCAAATCACAGACACCCAGGGGTGCCCAGGTGCTCAGCTGGTTAAGCGACCAACTCTTGATTTCAGCTGAGGTCATGATCTCACAGTTGGTTAGTTTGAGCCTGGTATTGGGCTCCTCGCTGACAGCCAGAACGTACTTGGGATTCTCTCTTTCCCTCTCTCTTTGTCCCTCCCCACCCCTCTCAAAATATGTACATAAACTTAAAAAAAAAAAAAAAAAGTCATATACACCCAAAGTCTAGAGTGGGCAGAACCCCTTGTGAATGGCTTTTTGCTCAATATCAGAAAGTCAGAATATAAAAAGAAGTACAAGTGGAGAAGTAAGCAGATGCCAGGTCATAAAATACCTTATATGCCGTGCTAAGGAGTTTGGACTTTATCATGAAAGCTATGGGAGTCATTATAAGATTTCGAAGCAAGAAAAAGACATGATTAGATTTGCATTTTAGAAAGCTCGCTCTGGCAGCAGTGTAAATAATGGATTAGAGGAAAGTAAAACTAGAAGGAAGCAATCCAGCCAGGAGGCTGTTACAGGAATCCAAACAAGACAGGGTGAGGGCCTAAATTAAGGCAACAAGAGTGAGGGTATTAAAAGACAGATTCATAACTCAAGTGATAGTCTGTAGGTAGAATCAACATGATGATTTGTTTGCTGGACAAAGGAAATAAGAGACACTCAAGAATACCCCTGGTTTCTGTTTTGTGCATTCTTGGTAACCGAAAACAGAGACAAAAACAAGCAGGTTTGAAATGGGGAGATGGGCTTGTTTTTTTAACATTTTGGGATAAGGTGCTTGTGAGACACCTGCATGAATCTGTTTGGGGACAAAGGATGTTTACCTGCAGCTCAAGCTGAATTTGGGGGATGACTCATGTACAAGTAGTAGATGAAGACATGACTGAATAAGAAAGCTTACACTAAGTGAATCAAGTGTTAAGAGAAAGCCAAATACAAGTGTAAGGGAAGCAGTACATATAAAGGACTAACATGACACATCAAGAAAATAGGAAGACAAGCAGTAATGTATTTGGTCACCAAAGTCAAAGACGAAGAGTGTCTCAAGACAAAAGGTACTCTATCAATGGTGCCAAAGAGAGCAGAGAGGTCAAAATAAAATTTAAAAATTCTCTTCGTCTGGGATTTCATTGGAAGGCTAAGAAGAGTACTTTCAAAGACTGGAGAGTAAATGAGAAGTAAATAAAGCAAATAAATTTAGCAATATTTCAAGAAGCTTATCTTGACAAATATTAGGCAGACAGGGAAAAATAATGGGTAACATTGCCTGGGTGATGTTTCTTTGCTTTTCTTGTTTTGTTTTGCTTCAGAATCATAACAGGAGAGAATGGATTTAGATGGGATGAAACCAAATAGCATTTATAGTGATGGTTAAGATGTTGAAGAGCTCTCAGATGTTGATGTCTTTTTGTCCTTTGAAGAAGACTGAGAAGTCATCTCTTGAGAGTGAGGAATATTGGGAAGCTAAAAGGCTAGAGGGAAAAAAGAAAATAGTGAATTCTTGAAATAGCCTCTGGGGGTACAAAGTACACTGGGGACATTGCAAAGGCTTTTCAGTGGAGATTAAAGACCAAGAATTGATGGTGACCCTAAATGATATTTTTCTGGAATTATTTCCAGCAATCTCTGGCAACAGCATTCAGAGAGAAGGCACTAAGGAGGCAGAGTATTGGATTTATTTAAGAATGGGCTCCTGGCAGTTAGGTAAAAAACAAAAAATAAAAAAAAAATTAAAAAAAGAGAGCAAAGAGAGAAAGTAGGTGAAGGAATGTGTTAATTAATCCATTCAACAGTACTAGTGAGAACTAGATGTATGACAAGGGGCAAGCCCGGTATTTGAGGATATACTTAGCGACGAGGTAGACACAGCCTCAAATTATTGGAACTTGAAGTCTAATGTAAATAAGTAAGATATATATTTAATCCTCTATGTTTTTAGGCAGCACTTATTAGCTAACTAGTATGAACAATATTACGTGTTTATACTTTAATGAAGTTTTATTTTTTGCTTCTCAGCTTTGAACAATATATTTTACTTCCTCCTGTAAACATTAAGGTTATCATCTTATTATGAATTAAAAATATATTTCCCTCCCTTCATCTCAAGCCCATTCTTCAAATTTAGTAACTTATAGTTTCTATGTCATCCATGGTTGTCATGCTGACATCTTCAGAAATCAGAATTCTTGGGGTTTGGCAGGCTTTCTGAGGTTTCTAACATATTCAGAAGAGATTATGTTTGTTTTTCCTGAAAGTAATTCACCCTTTGGCTGGCTTTGCGACTTAAGGGCTCTGCTTAAGATCTATAGCCATGAGAGGGAGAAAAATAAAATACAAGTTTTGCATTACAGGAGTATGCCTCTCATTTTCTCTTTTATTTTCAGATATTCTAAGAAAGGATATTTCTTATCTAAGAAAGAAAACATTTCTTTAATTTTATGTCTGTAAAATTCAGGATTCTCGAGACTGAATGCCATTTAATACCTTTTGAAATAAGCTGAAATATAAGTAAATAAAATAGTAGTTAAAAGAGGTAATATATGGAGATTCAACTGAATGCTTAAAAATATTAAATCAGGGGCAAACTTTTGTTTGCTTGTAATAATGTTACTAAATCGCCTGGTCTTTCTTAGGATTTTCCCATTAACAACTTAGATGGAAATTTTCACTTTACAAATACCTTGTAAAACCATGAGGCAAGTGAGAATTGTGTTATATCTAACTAGAGTAGCGATTTGTGCTTGAAGATGAAAACAAAACAAAACAAAAACCCAAACAACAACAACAACAAAAATACCAGCGATGTAGTTTTGCTCATGGAGGGTATTTAGAATATGGAATTCATTTTTGTTTTAAACCTGTTTCACTCAGAATTTTTGAAGAAATTCTAAGTCTAGGACCACAGTTTACTCACCTATTAAAGGGGAAGAATTCACTGAAAGCTATAACAACTAAATTTTTCATCTCATAATTTAATAAGACACTTATACTAAGAGTACAATAATATGTGTATGAAAAAAAAAGTGTTTTGTCATAGAGTAGGGAACCAGAAATGCTGACTAGAGGAACATCCGCATCTTAGAAAATTCCCTCTCAAAGCTCAGTAAGCAAGGATGGTTGGGGGGGGGACGTCCTCCAGCCCTTTAGGGGGTTATGATGTTTAGGGGAAGAATTTGAGTGTGCTGATGAAATTTGTGTTTTAGTTCAGAAAACCCTGTCACATAACATAGTGCCAGAACTGATGTGATTTGCTGGTATCTGTACTCTCCTATATATAGTAGTTAATTTCTCTACATTTTCACTCGTTCTTTTTTCCAGTTCCTTAATAGCACAGCTCTGGCCAAAACAAATATGCAAAAAGTCTTATTTCCCTGTCTTTATTTTCATGCTCTTTTCATGAATCATATATTTGCACCATTTTTCATTAAACCTTCATACATGTGCAATGACATTTTAGAGAGTAATAAGAGGTTACCACTTTGCACATTTATGTCATTATAGTTATTTCTCAATATATCCAAATGATAATCACTAATTATTCTTGGAGTGTTCAAATGCACACACACACACACACACACACACACACACACCATACATTCCTAGGTTTTACAACACATACCCCAGAGACCCAAACACATCAGCAAAGTTGAGTAAGTTGTTTATACAGGTAGCATTTGTTGTTGATACTGTTGTTATTACCAAAAGTTCTAATATTCACTCTTGCTTCTTACTGGCACTCTCAAAAAAATTCTATGTTTAAGACATTAATAACCACATATTAAAAGCACTGAGAAGTTTTACTAACAAAGATGTCCAGCCAAGTCAGTCACAAATAGGACAAAAAAAAAAATTTTTTTTAATTCCGTCTGCTAGAGTACAATCACTTGTCTTCTGGAAAATCACATTGCTAATTGCTCACTGGAAATCTTTTATTAAATGGGCTGCAGAAGGACATCCATTTATTACCGAGGTTTAGGTGAAGAATCAATTTGTAATTCAGTTATTGATAAGGAGCAAGTGTTTTAGGGCACTAAAATGGTTACGAAGCAGAAATAGAGTGCCATGTTGCAGCAAAGACATCAGAAGAAATGTCAGTCCAAGGAGTGTTCATAAATAGGCACAAAAATTTGCAAATTACAGGTACTGGAAAAGAAACATCTGACCCAGTATGCCAGGAACACCTGGCTGTGCCACATCTTTAGGGAGAGGATCAGTATTAATGATAATATCTTTGAATTGGCAACAGTATATAATTCTGAATAGATCTGTTAGCAGATTAGTAAGGGTTGCTTTTTGAAAATAAGTTGTGATTTGATCAACTACATACCAATAGGCAGGATAAATAGACCAGCCATTAGTATGATGATAAATGTTGTTTATTATTTATGAAAACTAAATAAGTGACATTTAGGTAATTTGAAACGTTACATCAAAATTCTCAGAAATTTTCTACGATGTACACCTAAAAAGGCTTGAAATCTGGGATCAGGAGACTGAAGACATGTTTTAAAGGTCTTTATGCATGCAGACTAACGCGACTAGGGTTCAAAAAGGGTAGGGTAAGTAGAGAAAATTATTGTCACTGCTAGCTTCACTTGGCACCATATAATTTAAGCTAGTTGCAGTATGCCAATTAAGTTATACTTGTTTTACGATTATACTAACAATATGCAATACTTTTGCCTTGGCTTATTAAATATCGAGTATTATGCTGTGTATTTTACACACCTTTATTTTTATATAATTTTTATAGCTGCTTCATGGCTGTTACAATAAACATTATTGCATTGCTGTGACCGATAGAGTAACAAATAGGGTTTGAGAAGTTGATTAACTTTCTCATACTCACAGAGCTACAAAATGCTAAAACCAAGCTATAAACCTATATCCTGTCTAAATCTCTGCACTATTTTCTCTAAATGATATCTTCAACTTTTGAACATCTGAGTAGAACACTAAATAAACAAGAAATTTGGAGCCAGGCTCTGGTTTCACGTGTGAGCATGTTTGAATATAATATGAACCATAGGCCACTAAACTAAACTTTCAAAATCTCCGTTTTCTTCATCTGAAAAATGAGCATAACTGTAAAGAACTGAATGAATTGCTGTGATTATTAAATAAAATGTCTTGCATATTGGCACGGTGGTGGCCAGACAGTAGTATCTCAGTCAATGGTATTCATCACCCTCATCTCCCAGCCTTGGTATAGGTGTCCAAGTTGTATTATGTTGTTGCTTATTGTTATTCTCTTAATTGTACTTTATCAGACATGAAGAAAATCTTTGATTTATATCATTTATTATGTGTGACTTTGGCATTGTGAACGACCTTTCCTACTCTGGAAAATGAAGGGTGGGGGATATTTGTTTTATCAATGCATTGTTTGACACAGGAAACTTTACCCACATACATAAAAGTAATCTGTAAGTCAGGCTATAAAACACAGGGATTGAAAACAGAGTTTTAAACAAAACAAAACAAAACAAAACAAAACACAAAACTAAACTAAACAACCATCCTTTCACTAGCTGGAACAGACCTTACTAACCAAACACTGCACTCCAGCTTGGCAAAGGTATCCCAGAATCCTTCCACAGAGTGTTCCAGAGCCATTAACAATTAATTCAAGTTTGCATGAAGAGTAAAATTATTTGTCACCCTCCTGCCTTCTAGTTTTACTCACTCTTCATAGGCAAATTCATATGTACCTTCCTAACTAACTACTATTATTTGGTTAATTGAATAAACAGATGTTGATTGATCCAGGTTTTCCACATGTCTATCGTTAAAATACATCAAATTATCAGAACTATAACGTTGTATAGTCCTCCAAATTCACTCTGTCTAAAGATTTTAAAGAAGGATTCCTTTTTAATTTTGATTTTATTCTGTTTAACAAAAATCATGTGATAAACATCTAAATTGTATTTTATAGTTTCTCCTAAACGGTTGGTTGTTGACCTTATACCAATGTAGGAATAACTGACTCATGTTCATGATTACACATATAAAATATTTTAAATACTCTCATCAATATATTTTTATGTTGTCCATCTTAGGAACACTCTATTCTCTGCCACCTCCTAGCCACCAACTCAGGACGAAGAGAAATCAGTCCTTCTGACCTCCCAGATTACCACCCAGTGTTTCTTTTGCTTTATTTTTATTTTTTTTTTTTAATTTTTTTTCAACGTTTATTTATTTTTGGGACAGAGAGAGACAGAGCATGAAAGGGGGAGGGTCAGAGAGAGAGAGAGGGAGACACAGAATCGGAAACAGGCTCCAGGCTCTGAGCCATCATGAGCCATCAGCCCAGAGCCTGACGCGGGGCTCGAACTCACGGATCGTGAGATCGTGACCTGGCTGAAGTCGGACGCTTAACCGACTGCGCCACCCAGGCGCCCTTATTTTTATTTTTTAATGTTTATTTATTTTGAGAGAGAGAGAGCCAGAAAGAGAGAGAGGGAATCCCAAGCAGGTTCCACACTCAGCATTGAGCCCAATGCAGGGCCCAATCTCATGACTGTGAGATCACGACCTGAGCCGATATCAAAAGTCAGATGCTTAATAGAATGAGCCAACAGGCATCTCCCCCAGTGTTTCTGTTTATCTTCATTTGTATTTGTTTACTTGTCTTGGAGAAATAATAAGGCATCAAAAAGAGAAGAAAATATCTTTAAAATACATGTTAGGTTACGCTTCTGACTTGATCTCGGCTCAGGTCACAATCTCACTTTTCATGAGTTTGTCAGGCTCTGTGCTGACAGCATGGAGCCTGCTTGGGATTCTCTTTCTTCTCCCTCTCTCTCCGCTCCTCCCCCATTCACATATGTGCTTTCTCTCAAAATAAATACAAAATACACAATAAATAAAAAATATAATATTTTATATCATTCTCCCCACTTCTAAAAATTAAAAAATAATAATAATAAAATAAAACATTGGATAGAGAATTGGCATATACATTTTTTAAAATGTCTCTGATGAGTTTTCCCTGTGTCCCTAGGAAAAATTATCTTAGGAGACAATCATGAGTTTGGGAATCACAGGTTATAATCAGCCTCCATACTTTCCAGACATGTGATTTCACAAGTTATTGAATGTATTTGAAATACAGTCATTAACTATATCAATGATTATTGTCAAGAAAGTAGCTATCCCATTGCTTCTTGCCTGATAGGAATTTAACAAATGTTACTTCCTTCTTCTCTCTGTCTGTTCATCTTTACAAATTCCAGACTCACTGATTAGTGGTAGGTTCAGGGCAAGCCCAGAATTGTGGCTGAGAAAGCTGAGTGACTTATCCCATCTCATACTTTTACTTATCATGGTTCCCTTATTACATCTGCCTGCAGCTTGAGTATTTGCCCCTGTCCACATGCTAGTGTTCAAGTTATCCAATGAAAAGCTGATTTTCATCCTGCTCTTTGGAGGAATCAAGGAAAAAACTACTATCTATTCAGAATCTGTTTCTTATCCATTATAGTATCACATTCACATATGGATCATATGAAGTAGATGTTATCATCCCAGTTTTGCAGGTAAGAACATTCAGTAGTATCACTGAAATAATTTATGTAATATGTCTCCACTGGCAGATAGTATAAAAAGAATTTAAATTTCTATTTGCTTATTACCAAATTGATGTGCTTTTCACTAACCTTACCCCAGACTGTAATTCTCTTCTTTGTAATGGGATTGTAGAGTCTTAGAAAGCCACATTTGCAGGTAAAACCCATTAGGGAGCAGGGAGCAACAGTTCATGCTGGCTGTAGGGGAAGACAAGGCTTATGAGGAGTTCTTGTTACTGCAAGAATTCTGGCCCCAGGCTATCTTTTCTGATTGTACTGTGTTTGATTCTAAACCAATGACTGGCTTCTTCTGTAACCATGATCTTACTGGATTACAAACCACTTTTGCAGGCCTCCAGATAAATTCTGTAAGCTCTTATTGCCCATTGAGAATTCCTCACTAGTCAATTTTATTCTTTCCCTTTGATACTGAGCAGTTGATGAAAAAGCAAGGAATGTGGTTCTGGTTCTGAAGAAAATTCCAAGACATAGTTATGTAAATAATAGAAAATGAAAGTGGTATCGCTGAAATAAGTATTTTATCTCTAATAGTCAATAATTTGAAAGAGCTAGAACAATTTATTATTTGACAATGTGGACACATTTGAATATTATGAGTCAAACTGTATACATAAATACACACATGCAATAAATAATTTATCACTATATATTTTTGTGAACTTTGTATGTTTGCTGTATAAAAATGCATTTTGTTTGAATGACAAGAAAAAGGTTGTTACGTTGTTATACATTTCCTTTACCCTTAACCTAAACAAAACAAAAACTCGTAGAAATACTGAAGATTAATTAAATGTGCATGAAGTAATCTGAGCTCCTTGGAAAAACGGCAAAAATAAATAATATTTCAATGGGAAAATTAATATGCACATAATATGCATTTATTAAACGTATTCATATAGATTCAATTTCTATTTATATGTGCATGTATTAAATTCATATTTATACATATATGTTTAATTTCTTCCTTACAAACTCATATGTAGATTTGCCTTTTTGTCTATTTGCTTATTTACAAAAGTGAAAATGCTTCAAGAAAGTAAGTCCTTTGTGGATTTTGCAACTATTCCAGGAAATATCCATTTAAAATGTCTGGAATGTGTGTTAAGAACAAGAAATGACTTTACAGTTCCTTGAGAAGAAAAAGCAATTTCACTGTGCACAAAATGGCTTAGAGTAATATGGATGCTTTTTTTCTTCCCACTGTATTCTTAATTAAGAAAGATTGACACCTGTGAAGGTTTCAAGCCAAATAAAAATCCCAGATTTTAATTAGCTTTCTAATGGTTATGTTTTCCTGCTAGAAGACATTTTCAAATCTACCAATTTCTCAGGGAGAGGAGTAGAACATAAATAATATTAATAATTATGTTTATTACTTCCATAAGTGTCATGATATGCAGTTGTGCAGAGATAGCACCCGATTAAATAATTAAATATGTTACAGTGGCTTTTGGCATCTTCTTCTCCACCTTTATAACCTGCTTTCTAGCTGTCAGTATTGAAACACCTGACTGCCACCCACCATCCCTGACCCTTTGTACCCGTAAATGGGCCTCTGGGTAGTTTCACCCTCTTACTGCCATGCCCCATCCACGTCAATTTTCCACAGACAGCGACCCAGTTCTGTGACTTTCTAGCCTCTCTTACAAAAACTACAAATACTGCCTTCCAATACTACTTGCTAGAAGTTTAGAATACTGATAAAGTGACCTTTGCTAAATTGAGATATTATACAGAAATACAAGATATTTTTTACACATTTTATTAATAGCTGAATACTGCATAACATGTTTCTCTTCCACAAGGGATGTTTCTATTTTAACAGGGGGAAAGTGTTAACTCAAGCAATAAATCATTGACAGTGGGATTTTAAGTAATATTTTTCAGCTAGGAATAGGTGAGGTGATGTTCAAACCTCATGTGATAGGTGCCAATCCGCTTTATATTAGTGTGTAACATTTCTGAAAAATAGCTGAGGAAACATGTATCAATCATTTATTATATCATGAATCATTGAGAAAAAATATATGGCTAATCAGAGGGTGGAATCTTGAGATAAATCAATACATATACATGTATCTTTTCACATAAGTCTTGGCATAACTGTGTCTATGCAGACTATACATATGCATGCAGACACATACACACGTATACTTATAGACCCCTAATACTTATTTTGGCCCCAATATGTTCATTATTTTCAATCATTTATGTTCTACAGCCAGTCAATCAATTGCATTGACTACAGAGTGATTTAATTAAGTCATTGTGTTGGCTAAAAATAGCCAACCACGGCTATTTTTTCACATTGTCTAAACTCAGCTATTATGTTTATAGGATTATTAAGCTTCGTTGGATATATAAAAGGGTCATCTGTGTATAAATTTTACAAATTGCTTGAGATTATTTGACAAATACATTATCATTTGAAAGCTTTCTTTAAATGGGATTTCAGACATTCATTTGAAAGAACAGATTAATAAAGCCAAAATTAATTAAAGAGTAGATTATTAAATAACATGTGTTATAAATTCAGAACAGTTGACTTTTGAATGAATGTCATTTGAGAAATTCCACCACATAGCATGTAATGTTTTGAAAAGCACAAAAAAGCACAAACAATTTTTAAAAATCAAGTGTTGAAATAGAATTTAAAATAAAACCAATGAAGCAATCTTTAGACTATATTGTATATTTGAGGCGTCATAATTTTTATATACCGGACTCTTTCGTTCCTTTAATAGATTCAGTGGACCTTCAGAGGCATTGATATACTTTCAGAGCATCTTTGGGCATCAGTGTATTCAAAAGAGACTCATAAAAGCTACTAACTGAGTGAATAGATGTTAGATGGTTTGTAATTAAATTTACAAAGATTCAGACTTACACCTTAAGGAGCTTAGTGTCAAATTTACAAAATTGTAATTATTGTCTTCAAATGTGACAGCTCATGTTTTCTAGAACACAAGGATTAAAGTACTTCATCTAACCTTCATGCCTAGAACCATAGTTTAATTTACAACTTCATATAGAATTTGGTGTAACCTTGTCCAACTCCCCTCAAATTTATCTCCTTACTGCCTAAAAGTCCACTATCAGAGATTTGCTTCTTATATCTGGTAAGCAACCAAAAATAATATGCTTTATAAAAGTGACATTTGCTTCACCAACAAGAGACACAAGGTGAAAAATTATTCTACTTTCATACATCTTACTTTATAATATGGGAAGTGGAACAGACACTTCAAAAATTGGTAGATATATTATATATTAGATACAGTGATTTGAAGAGAGACAACTGGAGGCTGGAATAAGAGCTGTCAGCTGGGTGACATGTTGAAATTTTATATAGATTTGTCAGGGGAGGCATCATTAAATAAAGGTGAGGGGTGTCTGGGTTGCTCAGTCATTTAAGTGTCCGACTTCGGCTCAGGTCATGATCTCAGTTCATGGGTTCGAGCCCTGCATTGGGCTCTGTGTGGACAGCTCAGAGCCTAAAGCCTGCTTCAGAGTCTGTGTCTCCCTCTCTCTGTCTGCCCCTCCCTTGCTTGAGCTCTGTCTCTCTCTCAAAAATAAGTAAACAATAAAAAAAAAAAAGGAGATGATCAGATGAACTGTGTAAATATCAAGGATAATAAATATCCAGGTACAAAAACCAACATGAAAAAGTCTGGGGAAAAAGTAAACTGAGTGTGCAGCAGGAAGTGCGGTAGAAGGGATTACAGAGGTAACCAGAATGAGAAGGATTTTATAAAGCTTTGGTAAAAACTTTGGCTTGAATTCCAATTGAATTGGGGAACCATTTGAGACTTAAAAAGAAAGGTAAAATCTAACTTATATTTCAATAGGGTCACTCCGATTACCATGTTGAAAATACTATATTAGAGGGACAGAGGTGGAAGCACAGAGCTCAGGGAGGACTCTTGGCAATAATCCAGTGAGAGATTATGATGCTTGTACTGTGATGGTTAGATTGGTGATTTGAAAACAATCAGTAAGTCCATGGACTCTGACCTGAGCATTTCAAAGATCAACTGAGATGGGAATGCCAATTTTATAGAGGGAGGAATATCAAGATTTTAGTCTTATATAAGACAATTGCCAGATATCTTATAAATCATTCGAATGGGGATTTGCATAGGCAAACCTGTTTCATAAATTCAGGGCAACGTCTAGATTATAAATACACATTTGTTAGCTACCCATGGATAGATGTTATTTAAAATCATGAGACTGAATGAGATAATCACAGTGGGGGTTCAATGGAGAAAAATAAAGATTTAAGGATAGACCCTAGGGACATTCCAATAATTAAGAGCTCGGGGATCTGAAGAGAAACTTGCAAAAATGATTAGGAGGAGAAGCCAATGAATCAGGGAACCGAAAAGAGAATGTGGAAACTATATGAATAAAAAGTTTCAAGAGGAAGGAATGATCAACTTTGCCAAATGTTGTCAAGAAGGCAATAAGATGAAGACTGGATTTAGAACATGGAGATTATTGATGACCTTGATAAAATAAATTTTTAAAGAGATGTATTGAGGAAATCATTTTTAACTTGGGTTTATGAAAAAATGTGAGAATGTAATGATGAGAGGAATTATGGACAGCCAACTTTTTAAGAAAGTTACCATTCAGAGAATAGGGAAGTAAATGGGTAGAGAGATAATGGCATCAAAGCAGGGTCTTTTGTGTTGTTGCTTTTATTGTTTAAATGAGGAGAAAAAGCATCCTATTTTGGTTTGATGAGGTTATCTTGAAAAAGAGGGAGTAACTGTTGATATAAAAAAGAAGAGGATTGAAAGAGCTATGTTCTTCAGTAAGTTGCAAGAGCTAGGATCTATTACGAGGATCTTTGTTCATCTATGGAAACTGAAGGGAGGGCAGAGTACAGATAGTGACAGATAATTAGATGGTGGAGAGAGAAGTCTGTGGAAGTTTTCTTCTGATTCCTTTTTTTTTTTCTCAACAGATAAGCAGACTCATCACCTGAGCATATACAGGGTGAGAGGGACATGGAGATTGGAGAAAAGAGTAGAAGGTATGAAATTAGGATAGTGAGAGCCTACATGGAGTAGGGGAATTTATTGGTTTTATCTGTCATAGTTAAGGGCCCACTTGAGATTAGTTATCATAAATTTAATGTGAGAACAGTAAGCATTACTGGGTGATTTTTCTCCAGCCACATTCAGCTAGCTGCATGAGTACAAACTCTGGGTTAACAGAAATTTGGATTTAACCCATGATGGAGTCTGATTATGGCAAACAAAGGACAGAAATGTTTAGAGGATGAAGATGAGAGGAAGTGAACTGGAAAAAACAAGAGGCTGGGATTCTAAGAAGAATGGATAAAACAGATTTAAAAAAATGTTATGGTTATTTGAATTGATACAGCCTAGGTACAACCAAGGAAACAAGTATCCTAACTGTGTAGAGAACACTCAATGAAGGATAGTTGTTCAGCCACCTGAGAATCTCTTACAGACTTAAGATGGGATTCTTTGTGTAACTACTGAAATTACAAACAACTGACCTAGGAGTAGTGTTGGAAAGAGTAAGCCAAAAACTTAAATACTTAAAAACTGATGGTGTCAATGGGGCACCTGGGTGGCTCAGTCAGTTGAGAGTCTGATTTTGGCTCAGGTCATGATCTCACGGTTCATAAGTTCCAGCCCCACATCAGGCTCTGTGCTGACAGCTTGGGGCCTGAAGTCTGCTTCAGATTCTGTGTCTCTCTCTCTCTCTCTGCCTCTCCCCTGCTCACACTCTCTCTCTCAAAAATAAATAAAGATTTAAAAAAAACTGATGGTGTCAAAACTCAGGGTCTGTTACAAGGACATGTTATTGGCTTTGTTTAATGATATGAAATTCAAAGCTTGGCCACTTCAGGGAAGAAAAAGAGAGGATCTGGATGAGGCTTTAAGTAATGGGTCATCTGTCCCATGTCAGGTCCAGTAATATGAAATATATAGAGAGGACCTCTATATCCTTGGGAAGGGCACAGGAGAAGGAAGAGTCTCAGAAAATAAGCAGGTTTCAATTAAAGCAAAATGGTAAAGAAACTTTTGCAGAGGTTAAGAAAGTAGAGTACAAAGAGGATAAACAATGAACTCTGCCTTCCAGGGGGCAGAGTGGAAAGGTTTAAGATGAAGAGGGATGGGAGAAGGGGACAGAATAAGAGAATGGATGTGATTAAAATAAAATAAAATAAAATAAAATCTCACATCACACTTGCCAGTGAACAATTAGTGCTGGGAAAAGAGAGTCTTAACTTGAGAATTCTTGGCTTTCTTTTGCTTCCTTTTTTTTTTTTTTTTAATTTTTTTTTCAACGTTTATTTATTTTTGGGACAGAGAGAGACAGAGCATGAACGGGGGAGGGGCAGAGAGAGAGGGAGACACAGAATCAGAAACAGGCTCCAGGCTCTGAGCCATCAGCCCAGAGCCCGACGCGGTGCTCGAACTCACGGACCGCGAGATCGTGACCTGGCTGAAGTCGGACGCTTAACTGACTGCGCCACCCAGGCGCCCCTCTTTTGCTTCCTTTTTTAAGAAGGATGTAATTACAATAAGGTTAAGATTAAGCTTACTTGCATTCAGTGAAAAGACCTGGATGCATGAAGAGATATGAATGTATTTTCAATGACAATCTTGATCAGGTAAACATTTCTGAAAGGCTAAGGAAAAATGATGCAGTTTAGTTTCTATATGTTGCATTTTCAAAAACCAAAGTTCATTTTATCAAGGTGTTCAAAATTTGGCAGTTTTTTCTGAGGTTGCTATATATTTTTATGAAATATACTGAACTAACAAAATATTGTTCAGTACATATAAATAAAGGCAGTGAGGATATCAGTATCATTATGATTATATAGTGAATAGAAAAGTTATATACAAAGGAAAATGTCATGAGGGAAATTCTGAAGTAGAATAAATTTTCTTGTTTTATTAAGTAGTATTAAAGTTTTAGGACAAAAATCTACATGTTAAGAATAAGTATTTTAATGATTTCAAAAACATTTTTTTTTTCACTTTTTGAGTGTGTGTGTGTGTTTTATTTTGTTTTTGTTTTTGTTTTTTGTGGGTTTTTTTTTTTTTCGGCCACCAGTGCCATCATCAACCATTTTAACATCTGAGGTCTTTTTAGAAACATCCAATGTGTAAAAACACATACTCACATAAATCAGTGCAATGAAAACACTGTCCAACATACATTCTGCACCTTGCTTTTTTCTCCATTTAATAAAAAATAATATATATTAGATCTTTCATGTTTTTCTCTATTAGTTATATAGGTTATTTTTTGCTTTTATTTTACCTCTATATCATTGAGTCACATGTATTTTTTTTATAAACCCATGCAAAATGAGGTAAGGAAACTGATTGTTTTTCACTTGATCTTAGCCAGAAGTCTGAGAAGTGATAAACTGACCTGTCTTTCTAACCAGCTAACTAACTGCCCCTACATCATTAGCCACTATTGTCTCTGCTAAATAGAAATGTCTCAATTGTCTTGTATTAATTTGATGTTTGCATGTGTCACAGTACCAAAACCATAGTCTTTCAATTATCATAGTTTTATAATATTTCTAAAATACTTGGTCATATAATCCCTTCTTCATTACAGAATGTTTCTGGTGACTCCTATGAGCTTATTCTTCTGGATGATAATTTGTATAATTTCATCAAGAAAAAGGTAGTTTCAGAGCATTTTGAATTATTGGGGGTAAATAAGCCATTTAAGATATTTTTTGAATCACAGGGGAATGCTATTTGGAGAGAATAAGAAAATAAAGCAAAGGTGATAGTGAGTTCTTATTCCTCAAATTAGTGAAAGCATAGCATAGTAAATCAGGAAGAAACTAGCAAAGGGGAAATTACAAGAGGTTCTGCTAAGAACCTTAAGCAGACATTTAAGAATCTTTTCAATATTCTAGAATTTATTGAACTTTCTAGTATATGATTTTAACTATGAACAATAGAGAAGATAACTTTTTTAGTTTCCATCCTCTATATAAAGGACCCACCCAAGTGGATAACAAGCGATGAATTAGTTAGAAAGAAAGAAAGAAATTAGTAAGAAACAAAATATTAACAATAATTCATAACGATGTTATGACATTTCCATAGTTTTATTAAAAAAGTCATATTTTTGCTAGTTACTGCTCTTTACATGTGGTTACCATTTTTCTCTTTAGTCTGGCACACAAGACCAGTGCCTGAGATGAGTTTCAATAGTTTCTCAGGTTGCTTTGAAATAAACCTACAATTTATTTCTGCTTTTATAAAAAATGGAAGTCAAACTAGAAGAATATCCAGTGTGTGATAAATTGATATATTTTTCATTACATGAAAATGTGGACGATTTTCTCTCCTATATTTAGCTGTTTTGGCTTTGAAACTTTGTGCTTCAATCAAAGTGTAATTTTGAAGGAAGACTGTGTCTTAAGTTTTATTGAAGACTCAGCTATGTTTTCTTTTTCACTGACTTCACCAGAACTAAAGATCCTGGCAGAGAAAACTCACTGCTTGCTACATGTGAAGTACCTACTGTCCATAAGCATAATTGCTTATCTACCCTAAAGAGATCTTTAATTTGCAAATTTATGGGGAAGGTCTACGGAAGAGGTTGATTCAATAATAAATGCCAATCTGATTATTCCAATAATAAATAAATAAACAAAAAGAAGCTAGAGAAAACACTGGAAACAAATATACTTCCATTATCACCTCAGCATCTACTGTAGTTAGATCCAAGATAGAAAACAAAGAAAAATATGACAAGAGGCAACATTTCAGACTGAAAGATGTTAGACATTTTATCTGTGCCCTTGAGAAAGAATAGATGTGTGTGACATATGTGTATTCCATTAATCAGTGTGTGAGTGTGTGTGTGTGTGTGTGTGTGTGTGTGTGTGCGTGTGTGTGCGTGTGTGTGTGTATGTGAATACGGAGTAGTTCATATCCTAATATATTGTGTCTTAAAGTTTTAAATGATACAGGAAGCCTCTATGTGGTGCACACCTACAGAGTCAGGAAAATCATGTCATAAATATTACAATGATATCTAATAATCAGCTACATGTTGGGCAAATGCATTTAAGTTTGGAAATATCAAATTATAGTGCCATTTGCTATATTTCTAATGTGAAAGGCTCAGGGGAATCTATAAATACTCTAAACTCATACTTGCCATGGAAAAATTTTACTTGTCGCTGAATTATTACTTGGTCTCTGAAAATCATTATCATCATTTGGCTCCCTTGGAGAGATAATTTACCTCATATGGACAAGCACTTTTCTCCCGAGAGGGAGTACTTTTACTAGCCTGTGCCTCATAGGATCAGAAATACTTTTAATTGTTTCTCTAGTGCTGATAGCTTCTTTCAACTGGTAGGAGGACTAATCATCTTCTGCAAATACCAAACCAATGAAATGATATGATGTTTGTATTCAAAGCAATCAGGTTGCCATTTTAATTTCTATTCTGTACTCATAAGTTCCAATAAGAAACCCTGAAAATGCATTTGTTACCTTTTTTATTGGACTTCTAATTAGTAGAATACATTTAGGGTATTTTTGAAGATTTTGTAACAAGGTATATTACATATATTATACAAAGCGCTATATATTATATTATGTTGTATATCAGAAAAGTTTTAAAGCTTAATATCTTAGTTTCTTGATACTTTTACCTCTGAGAATGGACTCAAAATATACAGAATTTTAAATTAGTATTTTAAAAATAAATGTCATTTTCTTTAGGAACATACTAGAGAACAAAAATAAAATGATCAACCATATTTATCTCTTGACTGTATATTCCATTTTTGTTTTTCTTTTCCTGGACTAGTAGCTAAAAAGGTCTATGTAAGGCTGCTAGATTATTGATTTTTCACATCTCATCAATGGGTCCCAGTACACGGACATAGACACACACTCACATGTACATGCACATACACTCACAGATTCTTAGGTATTTTATTTTATTTTATTTTCAGTCTTCCCAGTGGTCTGGTACTCATTTCTATATGAAATGTACTCTCTAAATCACTCTGGACCTCTGCCTTGGGCAGTTTTATGCATCCTAAATTAAGACAGCAGGGCCGTGGCCATCCCCTAAGAACAATGTTCTTATTTTAGGATGCAGACGCCAAGCAACAGGAGTCCTGAAGCAGCATCTGACTCGAGCTTGTCAAGCTTTACAAGCTGTTATTTTCCTTGCCCCTTCACTGTCCTGGGGACTGCCTGATTGTCCTCTTGAAGCTTTCACCATTGATTCCTGTTTCCTTACTGGGATGCTCTTCCTGGGAGATACAGGGCCTTGTACAGATCATCCTAATGAGGGTAATGTACAGAGCTCTTACAAAGATGTGTGATGACCAGGGATGAAGCATCAGGGATGCCCAAGTGATTTGTTTAATCTTCCTTTTCTATTAATCGGCATGCTGCACACCCCATTCCCTTGAGAGGTTTCCTGTACACGTTGTTGGTGTTTGCGACTGTCTGATTTGTATTTAGAGAATACCAGTTTCAGAGGTGAGGGGAGACTCTACCCTTTCGTTAACTTTTCCCTGAGACATCAAGACAGAAGGAAGAAAATGGTGTTTTATGTGCATGATGTTTCTCAGAAAAGTGACGCTCGTGTACAGCGGACCTATTCACAATATTCCATTCGGGATAGCCCACATTACACCACAAATTCCACATCAGTTAAAATCACTGTATTGTTTTCTTCCTGAATTTTGTGAAAATAACACTGCATTAGAGAAAAAGAGAGAGATTGAGGGCGATACTAAGAGTGAGAAAAGGATGGACAGTTTCTTAGATGGATAAGAAAAATCCCTTTAACACAAGACATAGTACTGAAAATATGCTGCAGCAGTTGAGATGTAGATTCAAGTCCCGTTTTATTTATTTTAAAGCATTACAGATTCACTCAAAGACAAACCATCAGTCAGCAATGATGGAGAACATGAAAACGTATAAGAATAAATTGGGATTTAATTTTTTTTGACTAACTATAGACATTTATCATAACCAATGCACTTATAATAGCAAGTGCTCTTTCTCTCCCTCCTTCTATTTGGTAATCTCATCTATTTTGTTATGTGTCTTCAACCTAATTAGAAAGCAACAGTCCTGGCTGTGATAAAATGTCAATATTTCTTTTGACCGATATTGGTGAAACCCACTGCAATTAAAGTTATAGCAAAAGTTTATGCAAAAACAGTGCAATATTTTTGCTAAATAGTGTGTGAAGTCCTCCTACTTGTGATACCTAATTACTGGTGTCATGCTTGTAACGGCGACATCTGTGCACACTCAACACTCTAATGGGCAGCTCCTACAGGACTAATGCATTTTAATTGATGGTGTTTAGCGTGGCTTTTGGTTTTGCGCTCATATGAGAAGCTATGCCCTTCTGCTCCCTTGTCCCCAGATGAGCTGGCTCTCTGCTGGGGAACTCACAGTACAGATGGTCAACAAAAGGTGAAGACTGCCAGGACTCTAGCTATCAGTCCCTTTCAGCCAAGATAAAATCTGAATTACTAATCAGCTTCTCTCTGCCCCCACACTCACTCTTACTCTTAGCCAAGCTGTTTACATTTGGACTTAATGTTAATCTCTCTTTGTCAAATGGCTTTATCAAGTCCCGTTTGATTTGTAACACACCTTCCTAACTAGCAAATCAGAACTGAACCAATGCAGTCCCTTAGCACTGGCAGTTCATTTCAAATACAAATTGTTCTTTCCTTGAGGAGAGAGCTAACGCCTGGTTAAATTTCATCTCTGGTATCATCTGAAATGGGAAGAAAAAGTACTCAAACACAATAGAACTAAATGGCAGATCACGTGTGCTTCCCATGAATCTCGATAGTGCATCCTCTATGGAATTGTTATCAATGTTGTTATGTTTAGCTCTTCACAAATATCACATTTGGACTCAGAGTTTTCTGAGCAATATATCCATAGTTCTACTTTGATAAGAAGTCAGTTACATTGGAAAGAATAAATGAAATGATATACACCTTTCACTGCACTGACCTCACAGTGCTTATATCATTCGTCTTTGTTACTAAAGAAACCATTTTAAAAATCATCTGCAACCGTTCAACACACAGGTTGCAGTTGTAAAGAAAGACTACAAAAGAGTGTGTAACTCTCAGGTTGACTATGCTCAAATCTTATAATGCTGGAGGCATGAATGATGTAAGAGGGTTAATCTCAGTCTGGAAGTGGGCAGGAAAATTGCCCCCCCCCCCAGCTGGCCAATTAACTGGAGTCTGTTGTTTCCTTGGTTTTAAAGACAGCCAGCAGTGGGTCTGCCTGTGTGGTCAATCAGAGGAAAGTGTCACAAAGTTCTAATGAGATGCTGTTAATTTTGAGTGATAATCAGTGCACTCCTCTTTCTGCATTTGGGGGGAAAGGGGACATTAAATTGCACTCCCTTAAATCATGATCTTAGTACTAGTTTCTAGGCAACCATAACAACAGAATGAAAAAAAATGGAGCCTTTGAAAGATTTTTTTTTCCTGAATGAAATACATGTTTTTGCCTGTCAATTGTGTGTTTTTTTTTTATTGCGTATTTTGTAATGAGATATTTATAAATCTGAGCTTTAAATTAAGAAAATCACTCAGGGTAAATGCTATGTGCTGCTTTAACTTTATGCTCTAAGAAAGATACCCTCTTTTAAAGCAACTTAACAAGATTAATATGGTAAACACTGGACATATTAAAAAGTAGATATTCTAACAGATATCTAAGACTGTCCTTCCCTGTTAGTAGAGATTAAAAAAAAATAAAATGACAAAAGAGGTGTTGCACACATAAGCAAAGAAATAAAACTAAAGCGATTGGAGAAATACTTCAATATAAAACACTTTGTAAAGTTGAAAGGTGTTGCAGAAATGCACACATATATGCTGATATGAGCACCTGTCTTTGGCTATAACAAAATACCAAGAACTGGTGGCTTAAACAACAGACATTTATTTCTCACAGTTCTGAAGGCTGGAAGTCCTAGATCTGAGTGCTGGCTGATTTGACTTTTGGTGAGGTCACTCTTGGCTTGCAGAAGGCCATCTTTTCACTGTGTTCTCACAGTGTGGAGTGGAAGAGCTACCTTTGGTCTCTTCTTATAAAGTCACTGAATCCCTCATGAGGATCCCATATTCATGAATTTATCTAAACCTGATTACCTCCAAGACCCTACCTCCAAACACCACCACATTGGGGGGTTAGGGATTCAACATATGAATTTGGGAGGAAACAAACATTTACTCCATAAAGTCTCTAATACCTCTATGATTATTGTTATTTTGCATTTTAATTTAAAATTAACTGGTTTAGTCATTAGAACAACATTTTGACATAGGAATTATTACCTCATATTACAGGGCAGGGAAATTTAAGCTCAGCTCAATACTTAATTAACTTGCCCAATTTTCTACTACTGTTAAGGGCAAGCATTTTTAAGGTTTATATTTCAGGTCTTCTGATTTCTGAACCAGATATTAGTAATGCAAGTATTAAAATATTAAATCAAAATTTAAACCTTAAAATATTAAAATCAAAGGCAAGCTGTACTATTCTAACTCTATTGATAATAGTCACAAAATAAAGTTTTTTTTTTCAAAATAAGCTAAATAAGTTAATAAGTTAATAAGCTAAACAAGCTAAATAGTCACAAAATAAGCCACTCTATCTCATAAGAAAGGATATTTAATGCCAGACACAATGCACCTCTTTAGATCAACACTAGAGTTATAGATATCAGTAAGCACTCTTTGGCAGAGTTCACAAAGGGGAAAATGGGCACACAGAGAGATATTATAGTTTACAGATAGTATTCTGAAATTTATGGTAGTGCATATTATAGAAACAAAAGAAATGTCACATGGGCCAGATTGGAGAAGATGAAACTTGGTCAAGCAAAGCTTTTTGGTGAAATGCCAAAATTCAGCCTTGATTTCAGGATCTTACGCAATCACAAAACAATGGTGTTATAAAGTATTCATAAACCATGTGAAACACATTGCACATCAAACTCTGAATGTAATTGTATTCCAACAACATTGACATGAAGAATTTTTTTTCTCAGATCTTTTGTAGAATAGGAGTAATCTGAACCAAGCATGGCAATATCTCTCAATTTCCTTATCCACATAAGAGAAATAAATATATTTACAATGAGAAGAGGAGTGAGAACTTGTGAATATTTCAGAAAATGAATGAATTTCTCATCATTTCTCAATATATCCTTTTATCTTTTTTCTTTCTTCGTTTAAGTAAACTTTATGCCCAATGTGGGGCTTGAACTCTTGACTTGATCATCAAGAGTCACAAGCTCTACTGAGTGAGCCAATCAGGTACCCCTTGAACATATCCTTAAATTGAACTCTTAAATTTCTGAATAGTTGTTTTCTATTTCTGCTTCTTCAAATATTTTCTATTTCCTTCATGCAAAATATACTTCTGATTTAATTATAATCCTAATAATTATATGACATTTTTTTCCTTACACTCATCAAGTGGCTGTGATCTGACCATCAATTCCAATTTCATAATATTTAAGTAAATCTATAGAAAATTTAATGAATATATGTTTTGATTATTACTATTGCATACTATCACTCATATTGGTTTTGATTAAATAAGAATCCCTTTATAAACAATTTACCAGTTGTCAATACATGTTTTTCACAAACATATATGAGAGTTAAGGACAGGTAATGTTTTCATATGATAACACCTATAGTTATAGAGGGAAACATACCAAGTTAAAAACCAGTAATTATATTAGCAATGAAAGAGTTGTTAGACATGGTATATTGCAAAGAGTCCCTAGAAAAGTCAAAGTTTGGCTCAAAATTCCTGATACCAAAATCTTGCACAGAACAATTCAATAAGAGCAGAAAGATCTCTGTCTAAAAATAATAAATTATTATTCTATTTTGTAATCTGACAATGGTTAGAGAGTAAAATAATAAATAATCACTCTATTTGCTTATTAACCAAGGCATTTTTTAAATTGGCCAATTTAGTGAAAATATGTTTTCAGTATAAAAAATAACAATAATTAAATTATTAGCAAGTGCACATTAGAAGAAGTATTTATCAGCAGCAAACAAAGAGAATATGATTTATAGTAGTTCTATTTTTAATGTTTTGAGCAACTTTCGTATTGTTTTTATAGTAGGTATACCAATTTACATTTCTACCAACAGTGTACAAGATTCCCTTTTCTCCACAATATTGCCAACACATGTTGACATTTTTTTTTAAATAATAGCCATCAAGACAGGTGTGAAGCACTATCTCACTGTAATTTTGATTAGCATTTCCTGATAACTAGTGGCATTTTTACATGCATGTTTGCCATTTGTATCTCCTCTTTGGAGAAACCCTTATCCCATTTTTTCCAGCCTTATTGAGATATAACTGACATATAACATAAGATTAAAGTGTACAATGTGATTATTTGACACACATATATATTGTGAAATTGTTACCACAATAATTCTGGTAAACATATCAATCACTTCACATCATTAATTTTTGGATGTGGTAAGAACATATAAGATCTGTTCTCTTAGAAATTTTCCAACTATAAAAGATAGTATTATTAACTACAGTCACAATACTATACATTAGATCCCCAATAATTATTCACCTTATTACTGGATATTTATCTATTTCTATTTCTGTGAATATAGCATTTTTGGATTCCACATATAAAGTCAAATCGTACAGCTATCTTAGAGTATAGTAAGTCTCTGATTTATTTCACTTATCAAAATGCCCTCAAGTCCATGCATCTTGTCACAAGTTGCAGAATTACCTTATTTTTTATGGCTGAATAATATTCCATTGCGTATTTTATGTATATTATATTGTTTTTATATCTTGGCTATTGTGAATAATGCTGCAGTGAACATTGCAGTTATCTCTTGGAATAGTGATTTCATTTCTTCATCTATATACCCAGAAGTGTGAATGCTGAATTGATCATAAGGTAGTTCTACTTTTGATTTATTGAAGAAACTTCATATTGTTTCATTAATGGCTATGCCAGTTTACATTGCCATCAACAATGTACAAAGGTATCATTTTTTCTTTTTTTAAGTCTATTTATTTTGAGAGAAAGAGAGTGCATTGAGTGGGGGAGGGTCAGAGAGAGAGGGAGAGAGAGAATCCCAAGCAGGCTCTGTGCTCACGAATTGTGAGATCATGACCTGAGCCAAAACCAAGAATCAGATGCTTAACTTACTGATCCACCCAGGCACCCCACAAAAGTATCATTTTATTGAAATTCTTGCTAGCACTTGTTACTTCTTGTCTTTTTGATAATAGCTGTCCTAACAGGCCCAATAACTTTAAAGATATCTATTCATGTCCCTTGTCTATTTTAAAATTAGATTATTTGCTTTTTTTCACTAGTGAGTTGTACGAATTACTTACATATTTTGAGTAATAACTCCTTACCAGAATATGGTTTGCAAATATCTTCTCCCATTTTTTTGGTTGCCTTTTCATTGTCTTAGGTTTTGTTATTTGTATTTGTTTGTTTTGCAGAATAAAAACATTTTTAATTTAATGAAATCCATCCCACTTGTCAATTTTTGCTAATTTTATTCTTTGTGCTTTTGGTATTATAACCAAAAAATCTTGTCCAAGACCAATGTCAAGGAGTTTTTCTCCTATGTTTTTGTGTTGGATTTTTATGGTTTCAGGTCTTACAATTTCCCTTTAATCCATTTCAAGTTAATTTTTGTGCATGGAATAAAATGGGGATCCAATTTTATTTTTTGCAGGTAATTATCCAGTTTTCCCAATAAACATTTATTGAAGAGACTGTCCTTTCCCCATAGAGTATTCTTCATCAGTTGACAGTTTATTTGTGGGTTTATTTGTGGGCTCTCTATTGTATTCTATTTTTTATGGCTGTTTTTATGCCAAGAGTACGCTGGTTTAATTACTTTAGTTTTTAAATATATTCTGAAATTAGAAAGTATAATACCTTCAGTTTTATTCTTCTTTCTCAAGACTGTTTTGGGTATCTGACATCCTTTGTGGTTCCATGCAATTTTATAATTGTTTTTGATCCAGCAATCCTACTTCTGGATATTTCTCAAAAGAATGAAATCAGCGTCTCACAGATATATTAGCCCTCCCCTGTCCATTTCAGCACTACTCTCAATAGCCAAATGTAGAAACACCCCAAGTATTCATGCATGGATGAATAGATAAAATGTAGTACAGCATGCGGTGAGCTACTATTCAACCTTTAAAAAGGAGGAAAACCTACAATGTGCAACAATATGGATGAAACTTGATGACATTATTCTAAGAGATATAAGCCAGTCATAGAGGAATAAATATTACATGATTCCATTTAAATGAGGCATCTAAAATAGCCAAAGTCATAGAAACAGAGAGGAGAAAGTGGTTGCTAGTGGTTAAGAGGAAGGGAAAAAGGAGAATTGTTAATCAATAACTATAAATTTAGTTATGCAAGATGAATAAGTTCTTGAGATTTGCTGTACAACATTGTGCCTAACAATACTCTTTTATACTTAAAAATCTGTTAAAAGAGTAGATTTCATATTAGGTATTCTTACTTCAGTAAATTGAAAATAAAAAGTCTTGAAACAAATTTTAGCTTAGTGGTGGGGCTGAAATACCATAGTCTTACCAAACAACTCTATATGATACTGAAAAAAATGTCTTTTAAATAGTATGAAAAAAGAGAAGCAAAAAGAAAGTGGCAGGTTAGGTGTATATTTTGTCTTCTTTTTTTTTTTTTTTAATTTTTTTTTTCAACGTTTATTTATTTTTGGGACAGAGAGAGACAGAGCATGAACGGGGGAGGGGCAGAGAGAGAGGGAGACACAGAATCAGAAACAGGCTCCAGGCTCTGAGCCATCAGCCCAGAGCCCGACGCGGGTCTCGAACTCATGGAACGCGAGATCGTGACCTGGCTGAAGTCGGACGCCCAACCGACTGCGCCACCCAGGCGTCCCTATATTTTGTCTTCTGAGAAAGAAAGCAAATAAGTTTATGGTAGCATTTGAAAGGCTACATTGTTACTATATATGTAACCTCTATCACAGAATCTGCTAGAAAGTAGGGTTTGTTTTTTCCTCACGTTAGCTAATATACTGCAAAATTTCTCAGTAAGGATTTAAATCATTGTTAGTAGTTGATAATTGTAACAAACTGCCATTACTAAGGTTACTTATAAAAATATAAACTCATCATTATTGTTCACCCAATAATTAATTATTGTATATTCTTTCTGTCAGTTGAATAAGGTTAAAATATAAGAAGGTTAAAACTGGTTTTACAATTTTTTTATGTAAAAAAAATATATATATATATATTTACGGTAAGGTTGAATAAAAACAAATATAATAATCCCCAGTAAACCCATCATCTATATTTAAACTTTGTTAAAATTTTGTCATATTGGAAGAACTCAAATAAATAAAATCATAAATAAAAGAGGAGAAATACCAACCAACAACAGAGAAATGCAAAGGATTATAAGAGGATATTATGAAAAATTATATGCTAACAACTTGGACTACCTCAAAGGAAGGGATACAAATTGGACGACTTCTAAATTCTTAGAAATATAACCTCCCAAAACTTAATAGGAAAAGATAGAAAATTTGAACAGACCAATTACTAGCAATGAAACTGAATCAGTAATCAAAAAGTTGTAACAAACGAAAGTCCAGGGCAGATGTTCTGCCAAACTTTAAAGAAGCATTAGTATCTATTCTCAAAATATTAAAAAAAAAAAAAACAAAAAAAAAAACCAGAAATTGAATGAAAACTTCCAAACTCATCCTACAAGGCCAACATTACCCTGATTCCAAAACCAGACAAAGACTCCACTAAAAAAGAGAACTACAGGCCAATATCCCTGATGAAAATGGATGCAAAAATTCTCAACAGGGGTGCCTGGGTGGCTTAGGTGGTTAAGCGTCCGACTTCAGCTCAGGTCATGATCTCATGGTTCATGGATTCAAGCCCCACATCAGGCTCTGTGCTGACAGCTTGGAGCCTGGAGCCTGCTTTGGATTCTGTGTCTCCCTCTCTCTCTCTGCCCCGACCCCACTCATGCTCTGTCTCTCTCTCAAAAATAAATAAATGTTAATTTTTTAAAAAAAAATTCTCAACAAAATACTAGGAAAGTGTATCCAACAGTACATTAAAAGAATCACTCACTACAGTCCAGTGGGATTTATTCCTAGGTTTCAAGGTGGTTCAGTATTAGCAAATCAATCAATGTGATACACCACATTAATAAAGAAGAGATAAGAACCATATGATCCTGTCAACAGATGCAAAAAAAGCATTTGACAAACTACAACATCCATGCATGATAAAAATTCTCAACAAACTAGTGACAGAGGGAACATACCTCAACGTCATAAAGACCATATACAAAATATAATCCTCAATGGGGAAAAACTGAGAGCTTTTCCTCTATGGTCAGGAAAAAGACAGGGATGTCCACTCTCATTACTATCATTTAACATATTTTTGGAAGTCCTAGCCTCAGCAATCAGAAAACAAAAAGAAATAAAAGGCATCCAAATCAGCAATGAAGAAGTCAAACTTTCACTATGTGCAGATGACATCATACACCATTTGGAAAACCCAAAAGACTCCACCAAAAAATTGCTAGAACTGATACACAAGTTCAGTAGTCACAAGATATAAAATTATAATACGTTGTACAGAAATCTGTTGCATTTCTATATACCAATTATGAAGCAGCAGAAAGATCAAGGAATCAGTTCCATTTACAATTTTACCAAAAACTAAAAGATACCTAGGAATAAACTTAACCAGAGAGGTAAAAGATTTGTACTCTGAAAACTGTAAAACACTTATGAAAGAAACTGAAGATGACCCAAGGAAAAGGAAAAACATTCCATGTTCATGGATTGGAAGAATAAATACTGTTAAAATGCCTATATGACCTAAAGCAATCTACACATTTAATGCAACCCCTAACAAAATACAAGTAGCACTTTTCACAGAGCTAGAACAAACAATCCTAAAGTTTGTATGGAACCACAAAAGACCCTGAATTTTCAAAGCAATCTTGACAAAGAAAAGTAAAGCCGGAGACATCACAATTCTGGACTTCAAGTTATATTATGAATCTGTAGTGATCAAGACAGTATGGTACAGGCACAAAAACTGACACATAGATCAATGGAACAGAATAGAAAACCCAGAAATGGACTCACAGCTATATGATCATCTAATCTTCAAAAAAGGCGTAAAGAATATCTAATGGAAAAAAAGACAGTCTTTTCAACAAATGGTGTTGGGAAAACTGGACAACAATATGCAAAAGAATGAAACTGGACCATGTTCTTACACCATAAATAAAAATAAATTCAAGATAAATGAAAGACCTAAGTGAGAGACAGGAAATCATCAAAACCCTAGAGAGGAACACAGGCAATAACCTTGACATTGGCTGTAGCAACATCTTACTAGATATGTCTCCTGAGGCAAGGGAAACAAAAGCAAAAATAAACTATTGGGGCTTCATCAAGATAAAAAGCTTCTGCACAGTGAAGGGCACAATCAACAAAACTAAAAGAAAACCTTTGAAAATTGGAGAAGATATTTGCAAATGACATATCTGATAAAGAGTTAGTATGCAAAATATATAAAGTACTTATCAAACTCAACACCTCTCTCCCTCACCAAAAAAATAAAAATTAAAAAAAAATAAGGCAGTGAAGAAATGGGCAGAAGACATGAATAGACATTTTTCTAAATAAGACATACAGATGGCTAACAGACATATGAACATCACTCATTATCAGGAAAAAATACAAATCAAAACTATAATGAGATATCACTTTACACCTGTCAGAATTGCTAAAGTTAACAATATAGGAATCAATAGATGTTGGGGAGGATGCGGAGAAAGGGAACACTCTTAAACTTTTGGGAATTGAAACTGATGCAGCCCCCTCTGGAAAACAGTGTGGAAGTTCCTCAAAAAGTTAAAAATAGAACTATCCTATGACCCAGCAACTGTAATACTAGGTATATACCCACAGGATACAAAAATACAGATTTGAAGGGATACATGCACCCTGATGTTTATGGTAGCATTACCAACAATAGACAAACTATGGAAGTTGCCCAAGGGTCCATCAATAGATGAATGAATAAAGAAGAGGTGATATATGCGTGCGCACACACACACACACACACACACACACACACACACACTGGAATAGTACTCATCCATAAAAAAGAATGAAATCTCTCCATCTGCAATGATGTGGATAGAGCTAGAGAATATTATGCTAAGCAAAATAAGTCAGTCAGAAAAAGAAAAATATCATACAATTTCATTCATATGTGTAATTAAGAAATAAAACAGATGAACATGGCGTGCGGTGTGGGGGGAGAGGCAAAACACAAAACAGACTCTTACTTATAGAGAACAAACTGAGGGTTGCTGGAGAGGAGGTAGGTGGGGGGGGGGGTTAAATGTGTGATGGGTATTAAAAAGGGCACTTGTGATGAGCACTGGGTATGCAAGTGATGAAACACTACATTCTACACTGGAAACCAATATTGCACTGTATGGTAATTAACTGGAATTTAAATAAAAACTTGAAAAAGAAAAGAAAAGCACTATCTAAAAGGAACAACAAAAAATTAGGCTTCCAATCTTCTGAAGACTTTAAGAAAAAGTAAAACTACTTCTATCTTTGCCAGTGAAAAATGAGAGGAAAATCATGGAAGATTTCATAAAGGAGATCACATCAGAGCTAAATCTTGAGAAAATGGATTGTGGTCAGTGGAAATGGCAAAAATAACAGTAAGACAACACTTGTGCCAGATGCAATAGGATAAGTAAAGATGAGGAAATATTTGTCAATTTAATGATGGTGAACGGTCCAGTTTACTTAGTTTTAGAATATCTCTGTCGATGCTGAAAAATATAAAGCTAGAAAAGTAGTTAAATATGCGAACAGAGAGCATGAAATGATTGTCTCTGGAATTTCAACTTCATTTGACAAATTTTGAAGAGGAAATGGAGTTTGTTTTTTTCTTAAGTGTCAGCATGATGGGCCAAACAATTGGGAGGTGGCAAAAATAAAAAAAAATACAGGAAACAGAGGAGATAGGTTATGGAGCAAGTGCTACTAAAATATGGAAATCAAGAGGATCACTAGCTTTGGGGCTTGGTGAGCTTCGAAGGGTATAAAGGCATTTGTTTCACTGAATAATAATAGGAACAGGAAGGAAAGCTCAACAATGTTTTGAGCTAGAAACAAAGGAAGCTGAAATCTCTTTTGTGTCATGAATCCTAGTGTCTCTAAGAATTTTCATAACCTTATAGGAAAAATTTCCCACCAACATTTCCCACAAGAAATTTTTTTTTCTTTCTCCTTTAGAGTGACATCTTGGCAGTTTTTTTTATATTTGGAAGAGTAGAAAATAAATCAACAACTGACTTTTGAAATGAATTTTTCATTAATACAAATATACATTATAGTATATAAGCAAACTTTTAAAGGAAATTGCATTATATTTTAATTAAGCAGAATATATTTAAATATGGTAAATCATTAATTAACATAGTTTGCTTATTTTGAAAATGAAGATTTTCAATAAAGAGTCCAACAGTCTTATACATATACTGAAATCACATTTTAACTTATTCATATAGAAATTCTCATTATTCAGAAAATTATTGGGGGAATGATTGCATTTATGAAGTTTTAATTTCGTGAGCAACAGATTAACATGTATATCTAAGCAAGACTGTTAATGTCTCTAAAATTATGGTTGTTTAACTCTAGAGAAATAAAATTAGGAAGCAAAAGAAATTCCTACTGGACCAGACTGAAAAGGGAAGGTATATCTATCCTGATTTGGGTTTGGATATGACATTTAAATCTTGATTTCTTCCAATCTAGTAATCTATTGTCCTCTTTGATTAGTTGTCCATAAAATGCTGTCATAGAACAAAATTAAACATATCCCTACCATATCATCCAGCAATTATGTCCCTTGGTATTTAACTAAAGGAGTTAAAAACACATGTCTACACAGAAACCTGTAAATAGATATTTACAGCAGCTCTATTAATAATTGCCAAAACTAGGAAGAAACCAAAATGTCCTTCAGTAAGTGAATGGATAAATAATCTGTGGTACATCCAGACCATGGAATATCATTCAGCTCCAAAAAGAAATGAGCTATCAAGCCATGAAAAGACATGGAGGAAACTTAGATACATATTAACTAAGTGAAAGTAGGCAATATGAAAAGACTATGTACTATATAATTCTAACTACATAGCATTTGGGAAAAGGCAAAATTATGGGGACTATAAAAAGCCAGTACCTGCGAGGGGTCAGAGGCTGTGGATGAACAGGTGGAGCACAGAGAATTTTAGGGCAGTACAATATCCTGTATAGTACTATAATGATGGGCACATGCTATCATACATCTATCCAAACCCATAGAATGTATAACAACAGTGAACCCTAATGTAAACTATGAACTTTGAGTGAATGTAATGTGTCAAACAAATTTTAACAAATGTATCACTCTGGTGGTGGATATTGATAATGGGGAGGTGATTGCACATACAGGGTATGGGGTATATGAGAAATCTTTGTATCTTCCTCTCAATTTTTCTGTGAACTGAAAACTGCTCTAAAAATAGTCTTAAAATGCTATCTTAGACTTCTAGTTATACTGACTTCCAATAGTACTCTGTCTACTATTCTTCTGATAATCAAAACTATAACTTTCTGTTTATGCTTTTATATCTCAAGCTACAAACTAAGAGAATATACCCATTTGACAAGTCCTTAATCAATTCCATTTTCTCAGAATGCCTTCACATCTTTCATTAATCTGCATATTCTCCTATAATTAAGCATTTACTTTATGTGTCCTGTTATTTTCTTTCTGTGCTCAACATTATGCTCTACTCCAAACTGTATTTACAGTTTTTCTTAAGGTTTCTTAATTCCTCCTTGTGTCTGGTTGCCTCTCACATACTGAAGCCTTTTCAGATGTCAATTTAAATTACGTAGATTAGGAAAAAGGTGATCATTCTCCTCTTTCAGATTTTAAATTTCCTGAAGATGATGACCTAATGTAAAATCTGTTCGCTTTTGTATGCTTAACCTTTCACCATCTACATTCAAGTTACCGTGTATTAGGACTATTAAAATAATATCTTAACTAGTCTCCATATTTTATTTCCTGACTGACCCACATCTGTCCTTATAGGATATCATTCTTTATCAATAGCAGAAGCTGATTGGCTGCTTGGCTTATTTATTTGTTCATTCATTCATTCATTCATTCATTCAAAATGTCTTCTTAATTTCCCTTCAGCATCTTTTCTTTTTATTTTCTTTTTTTTCCTTGCAAACAAAGTTTATTTGAACTTTAAATTTTTCAGTGTTTTTTCATTAAGCATATGGTCAAACTTCAAATACTTTCCTAGATCTACAAGTCTGTATTTATTCTGATTTGCTACATCTATAGATTTACCTTGTGTCAATCTCTCCCTTATTTGCTATACCCCAAACCCACTGGAATTTTTTTTTTTTTTTATGTTTCTCACACATGCCAAACTCTTCATGCTCAGAATTTTGCAGCAGCTCTTTTCTTCATCTTTCCCTATGTATTCATATGACTGGTTTCAATCTTCAGAGCTCAAATTACATATCATCTTCTAGGCATGGATATACGTGGCCACCCTGAACAATCATGACACATTATTCTCTATCAAAGCACTTTTTAAATTTAGTCTCCTTCAGATCTTTTTGATTGCTTGTTTCTCTTTCTCTAGATCTTTGTGATATGTATTTATTGTTAATGTAATTTGATTAAAAGTTTAATATTTTCCCCTTTTGTTTGAAATTCTTTTAGGATAGATGTTTATCTGTATCAAAAAGCCTATGATAATGCACTTAAAATAGTAGGGATACTTAACTTATGTTAAGTATGTTAAGTAAATGAATAAACAAAATGAATCAACAGGTGAATGGCTTATAATGTCTCATCATCAAGTACTTCTTATGCAACTTTCCTTTAAAATTTAAATTTTTTAAACTTTTCATCTCTAGACATAAGAAAGGTGAATAAATTGGCTCTGTTTCATTTGATTTTATATGCATACAAGAAGTAAGAATTTGTTATGTATTTATTTGTAGCATCCTTCCCCCACACACTACCGTAATATATCAGGACATCTCATTTTAATAAAATTCCTACAAATACACAGCTATGATTGAAATCTTAAGTCTCTATTAAATATATCACAATGCAAAACAAATTCCATTTGCTATCAATATTCCATACATGTTATGTTTAAATACATATTCAAAGTCAGTTTTAAACTAGAGAAACATGTAATACGTATTTGCTTTAATTTCATTTATGTTTTAAGCTATCCCTCCTAAAATATTCCAACCAAGACATAGAATAGTGCCATTTTACCAGGTATAGTATTTGTTTCAAAGATTATTCATTTGTTATAAAATTACACAATTTTAATTGTTAAAATAACCTATATAAGCAGCATAATTTTATGTGATACCTGAGTTTCAGTACCAATATAATTGTTTCTAATTCCTATGTATTTAGATAATTTTATTCAATTTTTAGAATGTTCTTTATTTTTTGTCACATAGACATAATAATAGTTACAAGAGATGTAAAAATAATTTATGTGAAAGAAGTTTTTTTAATGTCCATATCATACAAATGTTAGCTTAAAATAGTACACTATAGTCTATATAATAATAGATGACATGAAAAAGGAACACTAATATCATTAAGCACTTGCCTCAAGAATTTGTTCCACATCTCAGTACTTTCTCTCTGGTTGCAAGGATCCATAGAAATTATACATGAGTCCCTCATTTTTTTATGTTTGTAACAAATGGAAAACATCAAATTAGAATTCAGTCTTTTTTCTCCCCATGACTCTTAGTATCCAGTTTCCATTTCAACGACCAGTGCATTTGTTTAAACCACCAGGGTGCCTACCTCTAAGAGAAGGTGGAGGCGTATACACACTAACTTTTATGTCATCTTGTCATGCTGTGGTATCTCAAGGTGCTTTGCAATAACATTAAACTTAAAAAAGTTATCACTCCTGCTGAGTTAATTAGTTAAAATCAGATAAGTGGCAATGACAACAAACACATCTTACATTCAGGCTTCAACCTGGAGTCAATATCAATAGACATGGAGGAGCTCCTTAAAGCAGGTGCCTTGTAGTTCAAAAGGAGACCACCTGCAGAGACATATTTCAGCAGGGAAGATGTAAGGAGACTGGCTTTAGCTGACTTCAACTTCTGAGCAGTGAAAAGAATCCCTACCCCAAGAAGGCAAGTCTTTATTTTTGATAAGCACTGTGAGTTAAAGTTACCTTAGTGGTATAACATGAAATTTGACAAGTGCCACTGGAAAAAAAAAGGCTTACATCCAGTGATGTAAATTTTGAATAGTTGGCAGCAACTATGTTTTAAATCAGTCATAGTCAATTAAATAAATGAGTTAGGCTATCCATGAAGGAAATGTCAGATGTTTTACACCTTGTAGAAAAATGGCCATGATACCCTCTGAAACCATACCAAGAAAAGATGATGCTCTTTCATTCTTTCTACAAGAAGATATAATCAACAGATTGAGATCAATAAAGCATGAATCTAAATTGCTTAACCATAGTAATGTTAATAATATTGAACACTCTAGAAGGCTATAGGGCAAACTCAAGGAAGAAAACCTCAGAAAGAGCATTTAACATTTGTACAATACCACTAAAATTCTGCAAATTCCTGTGTGACATCAAGATGGTGACATAGATCATTCCCATCTCATTCCTCCTCTCAAAACCAAACAGCAATTATACATAGACAAGATGTCATTGTGAAAATACTGGAACACAGAGATGAAGCAGAAGCACTCCTTGGACCAGAGACCAAGGACAACCACATAAAAAGGGTAAGCAGAGTGATTATACATTGACCACAATAACCCTCCCCCAGGTCAACACAGTACCGCACAAAGAGGGACCACTGAGCCTATGGTCTCTCCAGTGGGCAGAGAACACAAAGTAGATATCCAGCTCCCCCAGCATTATGGATTACCTCCTAGGAGGCCCAATTAGGTCTTTCCTCACAGAGATTACAGGGGGAATCTTTGGGGCTTGACCACTGAAAATCATATTGTGATGTACACAGGGGGTAATCAATGCTTGGATCTTGGCATACAAAATTCTTACATGCTGGAGCACCCAAGCAGAAATCCAAACAAGTTGCTCTGCCCATTTGCAGAGCAAAGAAAGTGGTCCTATCTTGCAAGGGAACTCCATGCACAGTTCTGCCAGATTCAGGACCCCAAACAAGAGTCTTACTGGCCTTGGAACCTGTTCTGCCACTCAGGCTGGGTAGTGGGACTAATTTATAGCCATGCCTACTGCTGAGTGTGGTCCCCATACCTACCCAACAAGGGAATCTGAGCAGAGTACTCAGGAAGCTGTGTAGCTCAGCAACACTCAGCAGAATGCCCAGCCAGTGGCTGTGCACCTTTGCAGAGCCAAGCCAACAAGGAGTTTGGTGCACATTTCTACCTAATTTTGGACTGCAAAAAAATGCCAGCCTAGAAGTCTATTCTGCCATCCTACAAAGGCAAGGTAGATAATACACAGTCCTGTTTGCTACTAAATGTAGTCCCCAACCCTGCCCAAAATGGAAACCTGAGCAGAGAACTTGAGAAGCTAAATAACCCAGCAATACTGAAGTACAGAGCTGGGACAGTGACTCTGCCCATCTTTAATTAGGCTGACAGCCCCATCTAGTCAGCGATTTTGATGTGCAGTTCTAACCTATTTCCCCAAACAGTGAGTCTTGTTGGCCTTGGGGTCTGTTCTTTACCTCCACCAAGACAGGGTAGCTAATTTGTAGGCCTGCCCACTCTTGAATCAGGTCTTCAGTCCTGACTGAAAACCTAACCAGAGCACCTAGAAGACTGTATAGCCCACCTGTGGCACCTATACAGTGGCATTTGACTTGAAATTGGAGCAAGAGACTGCCATCTGCAGAGCAAACCTGGTGGCCCCAGATGAGCAGGAAATCCAGTGCACAGTTCTGCCTAACTTAGGTTTCCAAACAATGAGATGTTCTAGCTTTGGAACCTGTTCTGCTGCCTCTCACAGGCAGGGAAGCTAATTTATAGCCCTGTTTAATGTTGAGCATAGTAAGTAGTCTTACTCAACTAGGATGCCTGACCAAGAAATCCAGATAACCATAGAGCATATCCTACAGCCACACTTGGAAAGGAAGCCATGAGTAGTCCTATCCAATTATTCCCAGCTAGTAGCATTCTCCCATGACCTCAGAGTTCAGGCAGTGGTCTCACGCAAAAAAATGGATCCCCAAAGCAGGCCCTACCTGTCCAGACTCTATGAGCTGACCCTTCCAGAACACTAAGCTAATCTGACTAGCAAAAGACATGTCTCTGCCAAAGCAAACAGGTAAAATCTGGAAGAGGAGACCATATATTTAAATACTAATATACTAATATAAAGAATCAAGGATCAGTCCCCTGGGTGTCTCACTCAGTCAGTTGAGCGTCTGACTTTGGCTCAAGTAATAATCTCATAGTTCATGAGTATGAGCCCCACATCAGGCTCACTGCTCTCAACCTGTCAGCACAAAGCCTGCTTCAGATCCTCTGTTCTCCTCTTTCTGCCCATCACCTGCTCATGCTTTCCCCCAAAATAAATATTTTGAAAAAAAATAGGATCAAGGGTGACACACACATACACATATACACACACAAAGTAAACATGACACCGCCAAAGGAAACTAATAAAGCATAAGTGATCCTAAAGAAATGAAGATCTATGAACTGTCTGCTAAAGAATTCAGAATACTCCTCTTAAATTAGTTTAGTAAACTACAAGAATATATAAATAGGTAACTAAGTAAAATTAGAAAACAATGCATGAAAAAAAATGTGAAGTTAAAGAAGTAAAAACCATCAAAAAGAAAAAAAAAACAAACAAACAGAAATCCTAGATCTGAAGAATACAATGATTGAAAGAAAATAATTCAATGGAGAACTTCAATAGCAAATCAGCCAAGGAGAAGTAAAATTCAGTGAAATAGAGATAGGACATTTGAAATCAACAAAACAGAGGAGCCAAAAAGAAAAAGAAAAGTGTGAAGAAAATGTACAGAACTTATGGGATACCATCAGGAGAAAATATATTTTCGGTATAGGAATCCCAGAAGAAGATCAAAAGAAATGTAAAAATAAAGTTAATTTAAAAAAAAAAAAGTAAGGGAAATTATATTTCAGACAATAAAAGTTGAAAAAGTTGAAAACTTCCCAATAAAATATGAAGTTGAAATAAAAGTTGAAAACTTCCCAATTCTTTGTGATAAACTGACATCCAGAATCATGAGCCCAAAAGATCCCAAACAGGTTGACCACACAAAGGTATATGCTGAGACACATTAGAATTAAACTCAAAAGTCAAAGACAAAGAGAAAATTTTGGAAGCAGCAAAAAAAGTGATATGTTACAAACAAGTGAACTGTAGGTGAATTTCTCAAAATCAATTTTTCAGGTCAGGAGAGAATAGAATGATGTATTTTACACATTGGAGACAAAAATTGTCAATCAAGAATACTATACCTGGAAAAGTGGTCCTTTGGAGATGATGGAGAAATAAATATACTGCTGAACAAACAAAGCTGAAGAATGTATCATCACTAGATAAGCACTGGACCTACCTTATAAGAAATGCTAAAGGGAGGGGCACCTGAGTGGCTCAGTTGCTTAAATGTCTGACTTGATTTTGGCTAAGATCATGATCTCATGGTTTGTTAGATCCAGCCAGATCAGGCTCTGTGATGAAATCAAGGGAGCTTGCTTGGGATTCTCTCTCTCCCTCTCTCTGCCTCCACCCCTTCAAAATAAATAAACAAGAAAGAAAGAAAGAAAGAAAGAAAGAAAGAAAGAAAGAAAGAAAGAAAGAAAGAAAGAAAGAAAGAAGAAAGACAGACTAAAGGGAATTCTTCAAGTGGAAATGAAAGAATGTTAATTAACATCATGAAAACAGATAAATGTAGATGTAAAACTCACTGGTAATTGTAAATCTATAGTCAAAGTCAGGTTTTCTCATATTGTAAAAGAAATGGTGCATAATTCACTTTCAACTATAGTTTAAAAGTTAAAAAGCCAATTAAAAGTAACCATAATTATAATAATTTATTTTCGGATACACAATGTAAAAAAATATGTAAGTTGTAGTATTAATAACCTAAATGCGAGGGGGAGAGGGAAAAGTAAAAGTGTAATTTTACACATGTTATTAAAGTTAAGATGTTGCTCACTTAAAGTATGGTATTAAAAATATATCTTATATAAGCCTCATGAAAACCACAGGAAAAAACCCTTAGTAGATACAGAAAAGATTATAATAAATAAAACAAAACATACCACAACAAAAAATCAAGTCACAAAAAAAGACAGACAAATAAGCAAGAAGCAATAGATCTGCAGTCAGAAAACAGTGAACAATGTCAGAAAACTTTGGCACTAATAATTCCTTACCTAACATTTTAACAATAACTACTTTAAGTATAAATGGATCAAATTCTCCAACTAAATGACATATAAAATAACTGAATGTATAAAAATTGTGATCCAACAAGATCACAGTAAACAGCTAAAAAGTGAAAGGATAGAAAAAATATATATATTTCAAGCAAATGGTAACTAAAAGGAAGGAGTATATCAGAAACAAATATACTTTAAGCTAAAAATGGTCAAAAAGAGACAAGGTTATTATAAAATGATAAAGTAGCCAAACTTTCGAGAAGAAATAACAATTATAAACATTTATGCACCCAATATCAGATCACCTAAATATGCAAAACAGACACCAACAAAACTAAATGGAGAAATAAGCAATAATACAATAATTGTTAGGGACTTTACTATCCCATTCTCAGCAATGGATAGAACACCTAGATCACAGAGAATCAATAAGGAAACCATGCATTTGAACAACACCAGATACCAAGCAGACCTAAGAGATATATAGAGAAAATTCATCTAACTATAGCAGAATACACATTATTCTCAAGGGCAAATGGAACATTGCCTAAAATATATCATATGTTAGATCACAAAACAAGGCTCAGTAAATTTAAGAAGACTGAAATCATGCCAAGTGTTTATTCTGACTACAATGGTAAAAAACTAGAAATCAACAATAGGAGAAAAACTGGAAATTTTACAAATATACGGAAATGAAACAACGCACTCTTGAAAACCCAATGGATAAAAGAAAAACTTGAAAGATAAATAAGGTACCCTGAGGCAAAGAAAACGGAAGCACAAGTAATCAAAACATGGATGAGAAAAAGCGGTTCTAAGAGAAAATTGTATAACTATAGACATATGCATCAAGAAAATAAAAAGGTTTCAAAATTAAAAAAAAAAACTAACTTGGGGCGCCTGGGTGGCGCAGTCGGTTAAGCGTCCAACTTCAGCCAGGTCACGATCTCGCGGTCCGTGAGTTCGAGCCCCGCGTCGGGCTCTGGGCTGATGGCTCAGAGCCTGGAGCCTGTTTCCGATTCTGTGTCTCCCTCTCTCTCTGCCCCTCCCCCGTTCATGCTCTGTCTCTCTCTGTCCCAAAAATAAATAAACGTTGAAAAAAAAATTTAAAAAATAAAAAAAAAAATAAAAAAAAACTAACTTTACATCTCAAGGAAACAAATAAAGAATAAATTAAACCCAAAGTAAGAAGGAAAGAAATAATAAAGATTAGAGTGGAAATACATGAAATAGAGAGTAGGGAAACAATAAAAACAATTCTCAAGGAAAGATAACAAAATCTTTGCCAGACTAAGAAAAAAGGTGACAGGACCAAAATTATTAAAATTATAAATTAAAGAAGAGATATTAAAACTGATAACACCCAAATACAAAGTATTATAAGAGATTACTGTGAACAACTATATGGCAACAAACTGGACGCTCTAGAAGAACTGAAGAAATTACTAGTAACATATAACCTACCAAGACTAAGTCAGGAGGAATAAAAAGTCTACATAGGCCAATAACAAGTACTGAGATTGAATCAGTAATCAAACCTTCCCAACAACAACAACAAAATCTAAGGACTAGATGTCTTCACTGGTGAATTTTACCAAATGTTTAAAGTACAATTACTGTTAATTCTTCTCAAACTCTTCAAAAAATATTAAAGAGGAGGTAACATAAACTCATTTTACAAGGCCAGCAGCACCCTTATTTAAATGCAGATAAAGACACTACAGAAAATAAAATTACAAGTCAATATGTCTGATGAATATAGATGCAAAAATTCTCAACAAAAGAGTAACCAACTCAATTTACCTGCATGTTAAAATGATCATACACAATGAGCAAGTGGAATTTGTTCCTTCGATGCAAGGATGGTTTAACATATTCAAATAAATCAATGGACTATATGGGATGAAAAAATTAAAAATCATATGAACGTCTCAAAAGATGAAGAAAAGACATTTGGCAAAATTCAACATTCATGATAACAATTCTCAACAAACTGGGTATACAAGGAATGTACCTCAACATAATAAAGGCCTTATATGAAAAGCCCACAGTTAACATCATACTCCATGGTCAAAAATAATGAGTTTTTCTCATATTCTCAGAACACCTATTCAACACAGTGCTGGAAATCACAGCCAGATTAGTCAGGCAAGAATAAAAAAAGAAAAATTAGAAAGCATGAGAATTGGAAAGGAAGAAGTACAATGGTCTCTATTTGTAGATGATACAATTTTATATATAGGAAATCCTAAAGACTCCACCAAAAAAAAAAAAATTAAAACTGAAGCAATAAATTCAGTAAATTTGTAGGATAAAATAATACAAAAGAATTAGTAGCGTTTCTATACACTAACAACAAATTACCTGAAAAAGAAATAATCCCAGTCATAATAGAATCAAACATAGTAAAACACATAGCAATAAATTTAACCAAGGAGGCAAAAGTACTCTACACTTTAAACTGTCACACATTAATACAAGAGACTGAAGATAAAAATAAATGGAAAGATATTCCTTGCTCATGTACTGGAAGAATTAATATGGTTAAAATGTCCATAGAACTCAAAGCTGTATATAGATTCTGTGCAATCCTTATCAAGTTTCTAATGAATTAAAGAAGCAGAAAAACTAATCCTAAAATTTGTATGAAACCACAAAACACCCTGAATAGCCAAAATTTAATATTGAGAAAGAACAGAATAGCTGGAGGAACCCCACTTCCTGATTTCAAACTATATTACAAAGTGATAGTAATCAAAACGATATGGTACTGGTATTAAAACAGATATATAGACCAATAGAATAGAATTGAGAGCACAGAAATAAACTCATGCATAAACAGTCAAATAATATTTTAAGAGAGAGCAAAGTACATTCAAGGGAGAAAAGATAATCTCTTTAATATATGGTGCTGTGAAAATTAGACATTCATATACAAAAGAATGAAATTAGACCTCTATTTTAGTCCATTCCCAAAAGTTAACTTGAATTTAATTAAAATGTTAAATGTAAGAACTAAAACTATAAAACTTCTAAAATAAAATTTAGTGGAAAAGCTCCTTGACATGGATTTTGGCAATGAATTTTTTAAAATATGTGACAGCTAAAACACAAGCAACATAATAAAAAAAAAAAATAAGTGGGATTACATCAAACTAAAAAACCTCTGCACAGAAAAAAAAAACAGTGAACAAAATGAAAAGGCAACTTACAGAAGATATTTTCAAACTATATACTGATGAAGTGTTAATATACAAAATATATAAGTAACTCATACAACTCAATACTGAAATAAATAAATAAATCAACTAAAAAAATGGACAAAGGACCCAAAGGGACATTTTTGCAAGAGGATATTCAAATGGCCAACACGTATTAGTGTACATTAGTGATTGTTCAACATCACTAATCATTAGGGAAATGAAAATCAAAACCACAATGAAATATTATCTCACATCTGTTAGAACGAGCATCATCAAAAAGGCAAAAGATGACAAATGCTGGTGAGAGTGTGGAGAAAAGGGAACTCTTGTGCACTATTAGTGGGAATGTAAATCGGTACTGTCAGTCTGGAAAACAGTATGGAAGTTCCTTAAAAAACTAAAAATAGAATTACCATATGATTCATAAATTTCACTTCTGGGAATATAGCTAAAGGAAATGAAAGTCCAACTTGAAAAGATATCTGCACCCCATGTTCATAGTAGAATTTTTTACAATTGCTAAGACATGCAAATAACCTAAGTGTCCAACACCTGATGAAGAACAGAGGAAATGTGGAGTGTATATATACAATAGTATAATATAAGCCATAAAAAAATAAGGAAATCCTGCCATTTGTGACAATATGGATAGACCTTCAGGGCATTATGCTAAGTGAAATAAGTCAGAGAGAGAAAGAAAATTACTGTGTGATTTTGCTTATATATGGACTGACAAAACCAAACTCAGAAACAGATTAGTTCTATGGTTGCCAAAGGCAGGGATGGGAGTGGGGGATTTGGGTGAAGGTGATCAAAACACATAAACCTCCAGTTATATGAGAAATAGTTTCTGGGATGCAATGTACAACAAGATGACTATAGCTAACAATACCATTTGGTATATTTGAAAGAGAGTAGAACCTAAAATATTTCATCACGAGGAAAAAAATCTTGTAACTATGTGAGGTGCTTTGTGTTAGCTAAACTTCCTGTGATGATTATTTCCCAATATATACATATATCAAATCATTATGTTCCACATCTTAAACTTATGCAAGGTCAATATACATCTCAGTAAAACTGGGGGAAATTTTTCACAAATTCTTACTCTCATGTAGGTCCTGGGCAATTACGTTTTTGATATTATTTTCTTTTAAATTCCTCTCAGGTGGGTCACCTGGGTGGCTCAGTCCATTGAGTGTCCAACTCTTGTCATACACTCAGGTCATGATCCCAGGGTCATGGGATCAAGCCCTGAGGTTGGCTCTGTGCTAGGCATGGAACCTGCTTAAGATTCTCCCTCTGCCCCTTTCCCCCACTCACATGTTCTCTCTCTCTCTCTCTCTCTCTCTCTCTCTCTCTCTCAATAAATAAATAAATGAATAAATAAATAAATAAATAAATAATAAATGAAAAAATGAATAAATTCCTCTGTGGTAAGTTGTATTATTGTTCAAATAATATACTTCCTTCCCTTTGCAGAAATTATATTACCCATTCACATCAGACCTTGACAATTCTTGCCAATAATTGTGAGCTAAAGTGATGGGACCACTTTCAACCAGTTTTAAGAATTATCACATGGTTTGATCATGCTCTTGTTTCCCTTTTCCTTGAGATTTATGATGATCCAAATAGGGGATGTGCCTTTAGCTTGGGTTCAAAAATAAAGATAATGTCGAACAGAAAGGCAGCCACTCCAGGAGAGACATGATCATAAGTCATGAGATGTAGGATTTGGATGCTACTGTAGCATAACTTAGCTAAAATTGACACAAATCTTTCACACTAAAGCAAAGAAACAAGCAAGCCAGCAAAACAAGTAGGCAAATAGTTGAGAGCAGAAATATACATTATTAAAAAAAAAGGCATTGCAAATGTTTGTAGAAAACTACATTTAAAAAAAAAACATTTTAAAGCACAATGGATTTGTTAGGCAGTTAGGGATGAACAAGGAGGGATAAAGTAGATGCTGGCCACTCCTTCAGAGCCACCTCTAAGGGCTAACAGAACAGGAAAAGCCTCGCCACTGAACTGGCGCAATAGCCACAAGGGGACTTCTAAGAGCTCAGCATGCAAACAAAAGGGGCAACTTGCTCTTAAGTACCTTTAACGTCACAACAAAAGCTTATTAGATACTCATAAATATACAATACAGAAATAAATACAATGAAAAAGAGTGCATCATTGGTAGGCCCACGTGCAAAAGCCAAAATGTTACATAACCACCAGTTGTCAGTCAAAATATCTAACAAAGCCAAATTTACACATGCAGAAAGTAGGCTTAAAAGGATGCAGCTTGAGGTGCTCCATGCCATTGCCACTCCTGTTTTGGCAGTGGCCCGCTTTCACTGTTAAAAGTGTACTATACTTATAAATGCTATCTCCCCACCTTGGTCTTGGGTCTCCAATTCTTTGGTGCATCTGGTACAAGAACCCAGCGACCTGGTAACAGATTCAAATTATTCCACTGATTAATGCTATTTCCTGGATTACAAATCCCACTCAATGCCAGAGTTTAAGCTGAAATATCTTATATATTAAAACATATTTTCTTTGAGAAAGGGTATACTTTTAAGGATGAGCATCGTGGAGGTGAAAACTTCAAAGAACTTCAGAAAACAATTCACTACAACTAAAGTAAAAGGCAGAAAATAGTAACTCCATATTTGCCATTTAGGTCCCTAATTGGCTTATAAGAGTGTTCAGTATTCTACAGAGGTAAATTTAATTTTCAATCTTCCAGATTTTGTATTTCTTAGCTGCTTCAGGAAGAAAGACAGAGCCAGGAAAGGGCACTGCACCCATATTACAAACTCTTCTTTAACTCTCCTATATCCTTATAGCTCCATGGAACACTATTTCTTGAAGTCATTGTATTCCAAATTGAGTACCAACATTAACTTTTAATGGTAGAAATTTAAGAGAAATGGTATTATGTACTATTGTGCTATTCCATAGAATAAAGAAATTATTAAGTGAAGCTATAAAGGGAAACATGAAAGATATTTTTTGTAGAACTACGTAATGAAAATGACATAATGAAAAGAGTTCTTGCTGTGTGAAAACATATGTATAATGGTGATCATGGAAGGACCCACCACCAAGTTATCCGTTCACTTTGACATTGGGAGGGTATAATTTGATAAAATCCAGTTAGAATGCCGTATAAAACATATAAGTTGCTAGCTAAGGCATCACTAATTGTGCAACTGACAAAAATATTTTTAAATCATTTTAAAGACAGAAGCTCTTTGAAAAGAAATATACTAAAAATTGGATATTAATACCAGTGAGTGAAATTTGTTTAAAGTTCCTATATGCACATACCTTTCAAAGGAAATATATTAGTCAAAAAGGTGTAAAATATCCAAGCACATATTTATTATTCTACTCTGTGTCTGTGCATCTATAGACTGGTTGATGAGGTTGTTGACAATTTTGGACATAAGAAACACTTTAGGTTAAATGGATAAAATAAGTATCATCAACCATTTCCAAAGTATTGCCTTTTTCCCTTTGAGTCTGCAAGTAGAATGGTTATGGTTAATGCACAGATGTACAATTAATATCAAAATTGCTCTATATATCAAGCTAAAAATTATCAAGCATGAATAATATTAAATTTGTGTCCCACAATTTAAAATAATGAAACTGGTTACCCACAAAGTAGTCAATAAACTTCTCCAAAATTTAAGATGATTTTCCCCTACTAAAAGTAATTTCCATTATCCAATCCAATGCAATTCAATTTCTCCAAATTTGGACTACTAGAATGGTTAACTTTAATTTTATTATGTCCACCTCATGTCTTTTTAAGTTTTTTTTTTTTTATTTTAGAGACAGAGAGAATGTGCACGAGTGGGGGGAGCAGAAGATGGAGAGAGAGAAAGAATCTCAACCAGGCTCCTTGCTCAGCGCAGAGCCTGATTTGGGACCATGACCATGGGATCATGGCCTCACCTGAAATCAAGAGTCAGATGTTCAACTGGCTGAGCCACCCAGGAGCCTCCTCCACCTCATGTATTTTTGAACACTTTAGATGGAGATAAACATTACCTCGTATAAAAGCAAACACTAGAAAAATAGTGTTTTATACAAAATAACTATGTGTCAATTCCTGATGTTTTGGAATTTTTCTGAAGTGGTGCTGAAAGGAAGATATATGAAAATCAGAATTGACAGAACTGACAGAATTTAATTTGGAAGAATTTATTAAAGTAAGAAAATAATTAAGAGGCTAAAATCATAAAGCCTGAGGCAAATTTGAAAACATGGACCAAAAAAAGGTGGAGTGGGACTCTTACATCCTCGTAATAGAATGTAAACAATTGACACATGAGAAGAAAATGTTGCTGTGCTGTCCTCTATTTAATCCACTATAAAAAGGAACTATAGGTACATTACAAATTGATTTCATTTTTGATATATAATCTTCTATAATGCATTCACTGACAACTAGTATTTGCTGGATTCTCAGCTCTCCAGTGGTTTTCCATCATTGCTTAAGACAACCAAATATCACTTATTAAAACAATGGTCAATCAATAAAATGTTTTCTACTGCTACATCTACAGTACCTTGTGCATATTAGGTATTCAAATATTTAGAGAAACAATAGTTATTTAATTATGTTAATATTTGGTTTGTCTGCCTAATCCATTTGCTCATAGATTAGCAGAACTATAAATTAATCCACATATGATGTTGGTTCCATTTCCCAGAAATATAATTCCCATAAAAGGAGAATTTTCCCTTTATGTAAATGATTACATATAATAATATAACATAAGACAGGAAAAGTTATTAGAAAAAAATCATGCCATTTCAATCACAGGAAATAGTTTTTGCTATATACAACAAATTATGTAACATCTGAGTTTTTAAGACCCAACATATTTTAATTAAGGTTATATTTTTGGATGTCAGATAAAAAGTGATAGAACATATTACTCAGCTTCTCAAAACCCCATATTAACATTACAGATAAACTATGAAAGACATCAAAATGCATATATAAAAAAAAAAAAAAATTAAGCCAGAAGTGGGAAAAGTCCAAGTAGGAACCAAAAATAGAAATAAATGACCAGGGGATGCTTCCTTTATTTAAACACCTCTTAGCACATTTTTTTTAAGTATGAATCTATTTAATCCATTTTGTCAAAGCAACTTTATTTAGCTGGCTGTTTACCTTTCTGCAAAGGCTCATTACCCATAAAAACAAAGAATGAAGTTGATTAATGTGCTCTAAGTGTGATGTTCAAATTGTAATTTTCATATACGTAAATGGATGCTTCTGCAGTATTTTGTTTGATAATTTACAGAGTTAGCACCGTCCAAACCACTAATCAGTTTCTTTTTATGATGACAGCTGCAGAAGATTCTTTTGGAATGCTAATTTTCATTAGTGCTTTCCCTTCCTGCAGACTAGATGCTTGGCTCAGGACTGATTTCATCATTGCAAACTGAAGTTTGAGAGCAAAGGCACTTGGGCTATTCATTACTTTTCTGAGAGTGCACAGAGATAGAAAGAATTGGAAATAAAAAATCTAATGTCTGGATTTCAAATATGTGGAATGAATTTAAATAATACATATGCTATTGAAGGTGAATAATTTTCACAAAAGAAACCTCTGTTTAGGTTGTTGCTGACTAAATTTGCTGAAGTTGGCATATAAGAAAAAAAAGGTGCTTAAATATAGCAAAATGATATTGTATATCAACTTAAGAAAAATAAAAATACTAATTTTACTTGTTTATTCATTAAATGGTGACATTTTAATTTATTAACATTACAGGTAGTTTTTACAAAGTGCTTTTTCATGTATTTTTGTGGATTACTGTGAATCATTTTTGGTTTTTCAATTAAATCATTTGATTAAAAACTGTAGTAAAAGTTGCTCACACTCCACAAGTGCTTCCCATGTGCCAGTGACATCATCTCTAGGAGGGCAACACAAGTACCCACTTAGAGATGAGGAGAGGAGGCAGTTTAGGAAGAATCTGAACTCACCTCCCTCGATGGCCACAATCAATCTACAGCCAGAGATGAAAAAATTTCCTCTGAAAACTACCTAAACGAGTTCTTCTCCATCAAAGCATCAAAGGGCCACATTGAGATAAGTATGAGATGCAGAGAAGCAGTCTTGCCAAAAATCCCATCCACAGTTCAGGGACTGGGAATGATCTCACAAACATGGAACTTGTCCCTGAGGAAGCAGAGGTTTGTACCCTGGATCAGCCACCCCAACCGTTGAGATCTTCTCTGGATGAAGGAGCCCCCAAAACATCTGGTTTTAAAAATCAACCAGGCTTACCTCCAGGATAGCCAAAAGTCTGTAGGGAACTGAGGGCCTAATGTACAATCAGCTTGAAACTAGGCTCTAAGTAGACTACTGACAGGCAGATATATATATATATATATACACACATATATATACAATATATACAACATATATTGTATATATACACACATATATATACAATATATATTATATATATTGTATATATATGTGTGCATATATGTATATATGTGTATATATATTGTATACATATGTATATATGTATATATATAATTTGTTAAATATTATAATATGTATACATGCATATATATGTATATATGTATATATAATATGTATAATATGTATATAGTATACATATGTATATATATAACTTGTTATATATTGTAATATAGTATTATATATACTATAAATATATAAATACATATACCATATACTATACTATGTATTTATATATATATAGTATATATAATATATATAGTATTATACATAATATATATAGTATTACATATACAATATAATAATATATTATAAAGTTTATTATATATATGTGTGTGCGTGTGTGTGTATATATATATATATATATATATATATATATATATATGTATATATATATTTAAATCTGAGCCTGGAAACAATGGCAACAAAAGTAAAAATAAACAAATGGGACAACATAAAACTAAAAGGCTTCTGTACAGTGAAGGAAACCATCAACAAAATAAAAGGCAACCTACTGAATGGGATAAAACAGTTCAAACCAAATATCTAATATGGGGTTGATATTCAAAATATATTTTAAAAACACTCAATCAACAATATCAAAAAATAAGCAATCAGATTTAAAAATGGGCAGTGGATCTGAATAGACATTTTCCCAAAGAATCCATACAGGCCAACAGCCATATGAAAAGATGTTCAATATCACTAATCATCAAGAATATGCAAATCAAAACCACAATGAGCTATCACCTTGCACCTATCAGAATGGCTATTATCAAAAAGACAAAACATCACAAATGTTAGCAAAAATGTGGAAAAATGAGAAACTCTTGCACTGTTCTTAGGCATGTAAATTTGTGCAGCCATTGAGGAAAACAGTATGGAGGTTCTCCAAAAATTAAAAATGGAAATACCATACAATCCAGTAATTCCACCTCTAGGTTTTAGCCTGAAGAAAATGAAAACACTTATCTGAATACATATACATATTAATGATTATTGCGATATTATTTACAAAGCCAAGATATGGAAAAAATCTAAGTATCCACTGATAGATGATTGGCTAAAGAACATGTGGTATATACTTACAATGGAATATTACTAAGCCATAAAAGGAATGAAATCTTGCCATTTGAGGCAACACAGATGGACCTTGAGAGTATTCTGCTAAGTGAAATAAGTGAGACAGAAAAAGACAAGTGCTGTATGATTTCACTTGTAACTGGAATCTAAGAAAACAAGGGAACAAACAAAACAAAACTCCATAAAGAGAAGATTGGTGGTTGCCAGAGGGGAGGGTTTGAGGAGTAGGTGAAATGGCTGAAGGAGATCACAAGGTACACACTTCAACTTATAAAATAAAAAGCTACACACTTCAACTTATAAAATACATAATTCATAGGGATGCAGTGTACAGAACGGGGACTAGAGTCAATAGTACCATATCACTAATTCAGAAGTTGCTAAGAAAGTAGATCTTAAAGTTTCTCATGAGAAGAAAAAAATGTTATAAATTTGTATGGTGAATATACTTAATGTGGTGATCATTTTCCAATGTATGTAAATGTTGAATCATTACACTGCACACTTGAAACTAAAGTAATGCTGTATATCAATTATACTTCAATAAAAAATGAAAACAAGGTTGGGAACACTAAAGTATAGAATTTTGAAGGAACATGCCTAGCATTACTTGACAAAGCCAGATTTAAAGCCAAATAATCTGGATCCAGAGTCTGGAATCATCGTCAGGTATTAATATTAAATTCACAGAAAGAAAGCATATTCATTCTAAACAGAGACAATAGGTAGCTTAATGCCTTGTCCTACCATGTATGAAGAATAAAGCTTAAATCTAGATTCTTAATATCCTGCTAACCCATGTTTTATAGAATTGCTTCCATTTCTAACAGTAACTCCCACTTTGCCTGAATAGCAATATTAGTTTCTGTTAATTTGGAATTTTCATGCTTGGATGAGAGTATTAATATTTTATGCCAAAAAATATTTTATGCCAGTGTAAATGCTAAGTCTCCAATCAAAAGTTCTAAGTATATTAATCCTCTGCCTCTGTGCATAGGTATGAGAAGATAAGATGAATTATGCTGTCTGAAATTTTTTTTGTCTAAATGAGATATATTTTTATTTAAAAAAAACTATTGGTATAAAGAAGACTTTTGATGTTTTCTTTACTCTTTGAAGGTTGAGTAAAATATGTTTTCATAGCATTAAAATAATAGTTAAACTTAGATTTTCAATTTTGATCTTTCCAAAGATAAAATATTAATATATATAAAAGATAAATAGAATTTTCAATATTGTTAAGTATAGATTTCATTTCCGATTTTTGCCCTAGGTCTAATACTACAATTTTTAACATCTCCAGAAAATGTTAACCTATAATCATGAGTCGTTTTCAGAAAACAAAACAAAAAAAAAACACCATAAATCAAAACTGTTGCTTGGCAAGTCATTATTTGCTTTTTTATCATCCTTTTATTTTCAGCTTCTCTTTTAACAATTAGTAAATTCTAACACTTCTAACACTTCTAACAATTAGTAAATACTTCCACATCTTCACCATCCATTCTCTAACTGTCTGCATTATGATTACCTCTTTTGTCAGTCTACTAAAATGGCTCTGAGGAATACTGTTCACTACCCTTGATGGTTATGCCACTATATTATCATCTTCTATGAGTGAGTATTCATAAGTCCCCTCTTGGCTGAAACACAAATTCTTTTAAAAACCTATACTTGTGGGGTGCCTGGGTGGCTCAGTCTGTTGAGTATCCAAATCTTGGTTTCAGCTCAGGTCATGATCTTATGATTTGTGAGTTCAACCTCGGCATGGGGCTCTGAGCTGAAAGTGCAGAGCTGCTTGGGATTTTCTCTCTCTCTCTCTGCCCCTCCTCTGATTGCTCTCTCTCTCTCTCTCTCTCTCTCTCTCAAAATAAATAAATGAACTTAAAAAAACTATACTTTTACTAATAATGCAATATGGAAAAAATTGTACTTCCTGTCTTATGATGATGGATATGAGGATATCTTTAAATATGCATCCCAGGAAAAGAGTGTATTATGAAAGACACTACCCATAAAAATGAGAAAGATATATAGAAATGTAGTGTTTCTAGTACTGAAGAAGCTATAATTTAAGAAAAAAAAAAGATGTTCGAAAATTTGCATCTTCTTTGTTTTGTGTGTGTGTGTGTGTGTGTATTACTGATTTTTCAAAAGTCTTTAAGTAAACTTCATGAAATTGGGTACTATTGTTCTTATTGTTGTTTCTATTCATGTGGAAAATACATCCCACCACACAAGTAAAATATGGTAACTTAATTTATGAAAATGTGAGAAGATAAAGTTTAATGGAATTAGTATTGTGATAGCATTCTACACCCATTGAAAGTATAAATGTTTTCTTATAAACCTATTAGAATATTTTAACCATGATTTTTAACATATGTTATCCTTAAGAATTGTTTTCTGATAGGTATCAGAATGTGTTGTGGTGATTTGTGTAAACATTTTTGTGGTCACAATGATTGGGGGAGACATTGGCACTTAGGAAAGAATGGTCTGGGTGAGGCAGTCCTACACAATAAAGAATTTTCCTACATCCCCCAAAATATTCTAATGTCACACAATATTTATTTAGGTTAAAACCCGATTTACAATTATCTGAAGATGGATTCTCACCATTTTACATATAAACAAAAAATATTTGTCTTATAAATTGGATATGCACTGAATTTTCCAGGAATACAAGAACTTAAATTCAGAAAGGTTTACATATATTTGGTTTTAAATTTTTCCAAGAGTTGTTCATGATTTCAAAAAATCATATCCCCAGTGGCAATGCTACTTGTGGTATTTAGGTCATTATTAATTTACTTGTATCAATCTGTATTTGTAGCTGTCAGAAACATAATGCATAAACTGGCTCTTTAATTATATCTTGGGGGCGCCTGGGTGGCTCAGTTGCTTAAGCGTTGGATTACCGCTCAAGTCATGATCTTGTGGTTCATGAGTTTGAGCCCTGTGCTGGGCTCTGTGCAGCTCAGAGCCTGGAGTTTGCTTCAGATTCTTTGTCTCCCTCTCTCTCTGTCCCTCTCCTGTTCTCACTCTGTCTCTCTCTCTCAAAAATAAATAAATGTTAAAATTTTTTTAATGTTATAGTGATAAAATATCATACTTGTGTGTTTGCATATTGAAATATGTACCATTTCAATATAATTTTTTAATGTTTATTTTATTTTTGAGAGAGAGTGAGAATGGGCAGGAGAGGAGCAGAGAGAGAGAGAGGGAAAGAGAGAATCCCAAGCAGGCTCTGCATTATGAATGCAGATCCAGATGTGGGTCTCAAACTCATGAACCGTGAGGCATGACCTGAGCCAAAATCAAGATCGGATGCTTACGTGACTGCTGAGCTACCCAGGTGCCCCCAAATATGTACTATTTTAATGTACACTTATTTCCTTTCATTTTTCCTTCACACATTTAGGGTATTGCACTGATTTTATTAAATTACATGTATAGGTAGATTTTATTATCCATTATTTTTATTGTAGGGATTTTTTTTAGCTCACTTTACATTTGTTATTAAAAAGATTGTTGGATCTCAGGGTGCCTGGGTGGCTCAGTCTGTTGAGCATCCAACTTCAGCTCAGGTCATGATCTCACGGTTTGTGGGTTCCAGCCCACCTCAGGCTCTGTGCTTGCAATTCCTCTCTCTCTCTCTCTCTCTCTCTCTCTCTCTCTCTCTCTGTCTCTCTCCCAAAAATAAACATCAAAAAAAATTAAAACAAAAAAAAGATTGTTAGATTTGATAAGGTTGACAATCAAAGACATAGAGGAACATTGTGAAATAGGAAATATCAACGTATTTCTTATTCACAATTTTTTAAATGGCAAGCTTACAAAGTAAGGTAATTTGAGACATGTTTGATATTGTGTTTCATTGTCATAAGAAAAAGAACAGTATGGCAGAGTGTCTTACTTTTTTTTGCCTTAATTCTATATTTAGCTGTAATATACTGTCATGATCTTGTTATAGAGATAGGACTTTAAAAAGACCATGGAGTGGCATAGGTTAGAAAGAATCAAAGGATTACACACAGAATTGGAACAGAGGCTATTCCTACTGATCACAGGATTCAGAAAAAAACAAAACAAAACAAACAAAAACAAGGCCCAGATGCAAAACTGATATAAAGGAGTTATTAAAAGCTTTAAAGAAAATAAAGAAATCAGTAAAGACAAAGGAATTTCTCAAAGAAGGAGAAAATAATGGAGTACATTGGGATTATATTTATAAAAATAGGAAAAAAATAATGAAGGGAAACACAATTTATGATATATTCCTCAGAATTCATACATTTACATAAAGCACTATTTATTTTCTCTGTAGAAGATACTTGGGGCCTCTCTAAATTAGCTGCAGTAACACATGGGACAAGATACATACATCCTCTAATGTTATTAAAACCAGAGTGCAGCAATTCTGCAAGAAATCTAGTCATCTCATTTATTACGATGATTTATTATTCACTGAGCACCAACCCAACGCTTCTTATAACAGAGAAGGAAACTTTTTTTTCTATTTCAGATATTTTAAAATATAAATAAAAATAAGTGGAAGAAAAGAACTGTCTTGAGTCTGCTACTATGCCACTAACCTCTTTTATCTAGAAATTTATAACAGAAAAATGTACACTTAAGCCTCTAAAGAATAAATGATTAAAACCAAGAAGCATGTAAAATAACATAACAAAGGAAATAAAAAGAATTTAGAGGGAAAAAAAACACGTATATTCCAAGTTTCCAATCCAATTTGAACAGTTGTTCTCTAGAGTACATGACCACAAATATCAAATGTTGAGCTTTTTTTCTCCATTTTTTTACATATATTACCTTCTGCTCTATGTGAACACACATTCGTATCTTATCCTTAAATTTTTCAAGATTCAAATTAATCTTTTCTCTTACTAAGCATCTTTTATTTTTATATAATCTTTGCATATTTAGCCATTAATTATCCATGTTATATTACATACGCATGCAAACACAAGTGCTCAAAAACTAGGTAAAAATTCATTGAATTTAAGATCAATAGCATCTGAAAATTATTAGGCACTTATCTTCATGGAAAGATACAATATAACACGATTATTCAATTAGTACATGGACAATTTCTAATTATTAAAAAAAATAGTACCTCTGCTTTATAATAGCAGACTAACAATTTAATGAGAGCTTGCTAAATGACAGGTATAGTGAAAAATGCTTTCCAGACATTTTTTTTTCATTGAATCCTTGCAGCAATGCTGAGTGATATTTATTTTCACCACTTAATGGAAAAGAAAACTGAGATGCAATGAATTAAGTTTTTCATAGTTACAGGAAGAAAAGGTATTAAGTAGGATTCAAAATGATAGCTTAAGCCATGTTCTTAATTTTTATTCTCTACTTCCTTCTAAGAAATTGTTCTTAAAATTTACTTTTCAGTGAATTTTTTTTAAAATACAGAAAAGCACAAAATATTATTGTAACAAAAACCCACATTATCACATTCAAGAATTAACCGCTATTAACTATTTATATTGGCTTTCAGTTATATTCTAAGGAAATTATATATTAGCAAATAAGTTAATGATCTCCTTAATTATTATCATGTTTTCATCTCTTCTCAGAGGTAATCACTTATATTACTTCACAGCAATTTAATTATACATATGTCTATATACATATATATATATTTATTTAGTTCTTTCTCTGTGTGACACTGAGTCCAGTGTTCATTCTTCTTATGGCTAGTCTTTATTTTCTTATCATTTGGAGAGAATATCTTTTACAGAAACTAATGATTTCTCTGTAGGAATGCAATCAAAAGCAAGAACTTGTCATACCAGGTAATATACTTGCATCATCTTTCAGAATAACGGTGGTTTCAGAAGAGACATTGGGAAGGGACAAATTAACCACCTGGACAATGCAAATTAGGTGTACTTCAGGGATACTCTCCATTCAAAATTGTCAATATATTGTTAATCTCTTCTTAGAAATGTATGAATATATAGACATCAAAGTCCTACTAACTTCCATTTTATAATCCACCATAGTAAACAAAGGCAAATGCTCAAATCGAGCTTACATAATATTGTTTATCCCGATAATTTCCTCAAAGATGGCAAAGATGAAACTATATAAGTAAAATCTGGTAAGGTCTAATATATTACTTCTCCATGATCTAAGAGAGGCTTAACCAGAACATTCACCTTCAGAAAGGAGAATGAAAGACCATAGGGACTGTATCATTTGACAGCAAGTGGCATGGCAATTAAAAGTGAATTATTTCTGTTCAATATTTTTTTTCCATTTAATAACAGCATTCTTTCTCCATTTTTCAGTGTTTAGTTGTGTTTAGCTAAATGGGAACTACATGAGCCAACTTTCCATAGTCGAGACTGTCTTCTTGTTTCTAGATGGCTAAAGAAATGTCTTCTCACAACAATCTGTAAATGATGGTACTACCATTCCTCCTTACAGAACTTCTTAAACGATGGTTCCGTTACACCTTGGCAATATTGATGTTTTAAACGAGGGCTGAGTGATGCTCAGGACTAAGATATTTGATCTTCTATAAGGATTGGGCTATCTCCTGGGAGATTTTAACATAGTTATTCCTACAAATGGGAAAGCCTGTGTACTCAGAGAAATGCAAAATATAGGTCTTGGAAAAGGCTTTGGGGACATGGTACTTATTGATATATAAAAAGACATAAAACACAAAGCATAAGGCTATAATTTCAATTTGAAGAGGCCCCAAAAGTAATTCTACATGCACAAAGTAATTATAACACATGTGCAATGATATAATCCTATAGACCATACTGTGGTAGAAACACAATTTTAAATCTATGTATTGAAATTGTATAACAACTTTAGGCTTAATTTTTCTTGTAATACAAATGGAGCTAATACAACTTGTCATCTACCTCATAAGGAATATTATGAGGATTCATGAGATCATTAAATGAAGAGTCTCCAAGTGCTTAATTTACTCCCTGGCAAGAACTCAGAATTCCATTCACCCTTACAAACTAATAGGGCATATTTGGTCCAGAAAGAGTTAATACAGGGGCGCCTGGGTGGTGCAGTCGGTTAAGCGTCTGACTTCAGCCAGGTCACAATCTCGCGGTCCGGGAGTTCGAGCCCCGTGTCAGGCTCTGGGCTGATGGCTCAGAGCCTGGAGCCTGTTTCCGATTCTGTGTCTCCCTCTCTCTCTGCCCCTCCCCCGTTCATGCTCTGTCTCTCTCTGTCCCAAAAATAAATAAACGTTGAAAAAAAAAATTAATAAAAAAAAAAAGAGTTAATACAACTCCTTCTATCCATTTAGAAAATCCTATAATTCTGTATAGTATGTAAACAGGACCATTTACAATGCATTATGAGATCCTTAGGGTAGGAGGCAAAATTGCTTTTTAAGTAAATTAAAATATAACAGGTATTTTTTTTCTAGAAATCTTTTTAAACAGCTGTTGCAAAAATCATCAGAATGGCCTCATATTACTTTGTCCCTTCATATAGATAAGAAAGTGTATTTTTAAAGATTCACAGGTGTATAAATTAATATACAAATTAATATATAAATATGTAGACCATAAGTATTATCATTAAAAGAGTCCAGTCATACTTGAACAGTTTTTGTGTCTTTCTTGTTATTGAAATAATTCACTTACTCTTTTTAAGTAAATAAGATTTTCAACAAATAACAATTTTAAAGGTATTTTTTTAAATGAAACATCTGAAGCCTAGTGTTAAATTTCATGCTAAGGGATGACAGAGGCCTTTTTTATAATGTTTTTAAAATAAATTGTCACTCTTTTATACATTAAACCTCTTGACAATATAAAAGTTCACAGAGATATTCTAAGGTGTTCAGAAGTGACAATTATGAATGTTTAATAAAGCCTGTTTTATTGAGCAAATATTTACCACCATGCTAAGAACTGTCACATAAGAGCAAATGGCTCCATGACAATCAGGCAAGGTAGGCATGGTTCTCAGGCACTGTTCTCACAAGAACAGTGAGACACCACAGATATTTGGGACACAAGATCAGTGAGACACCACAGATACTTGTGATGGGAACACAAAGCTCTAAGACCCCAACACACATGTCCTTACCACAGTGCCATTCTGCTTCTCTCAGAAAGGCCTAAATAAATAAATCAAATATTTAAAACTGTATCAAAAGGGAGATACTTTATTCATAAGCCTGAGAAAGATTGGCAGCTAATTTTCTCAGGAAAAAGAAAAACTCTTTGTATTGTTTTTTTCTTTTTTTTTAATATACATATTTTAAAATTTATTCATTTTTGAGAGACATGGGGAGGGGCAGAGAGAGAGAGGAAGACACAGAATCCAAAGCAGGCTCCAGGCTCCGAGCTGTCAGCACAGAGCGTGACACGGGGCTCAAACCCATGAACTGTGAGATCGTGACCTAAGTCAAATTTGGACACTTAACCAACTGAGCCACCCAGGCACTCCAGGTTAAACTCCTTTAAAAACACACCAGTTTTTCTGATCACTATCCCCAAATTTAAACACATACTTACAGTTTTTATCTCTTGCTGTATATATTCAAAGAAATCAAATGGATTTCTAATTTCGTATAAGTCTAACTTATGAGATAGTATGCATTAATAGAAAAGACACTAAACTTCTTACAACCTCTATAACTAGTAAAATTTTGCCATTCTTCTAAGGCCTTATAAAAGTCATGACTGCTTTTCTCTGGGAAAAATTGTACTCTAAACAAGGGAAATAGACTAAATAATGGTCAGCCAACAAACAAAAATCACAATTAAGTTTGATATATATACATACATGTATATATATATATATATATATATATATATATACATACATGTATATATATATATATACATACATACAATATATGCAAATATATTCAAATATTCTTTAATTTATAAGCTTCTGTGGACTTCATTTTAAATTTTCAAAAAATCATTTGATTTATACTGCATACTTTAGTTACCATCTTCAATATTTTGCCTTCCTTATTCAATATTTTACATAGCTGATCAGCAAATAAACGTTATCTTATTGATGAAACAAAATATATATTTCTGGTATTTTTATTTTTACAATTATTTATTTATTTATTTGTTTGTTTGTTTTTTAATGTTTCTTTCTTTTTGAGACACAGAGACACAGCATGAGCAGGGGAGGGGCAGAAAGAGAGGAGACACAGAATTCAAAGCAGGCTCCAGGCTCTGAGCTGTTAGTACAGAGCCCAACGCAGAGCTCAAACTCATGAGCAGTGAGATCATGACCTGAGCCGAAGTCAGACTCTTACCTGACTGAGCCACCCAGGTGTCCCACTTCTACAAGAGTATAATGGTAATGTGAATAGAAGTGTGCTAATAATACTCAGCTCCTATAGCCATGGTAATAGAAAATCAGAGTCCTTTTTCTTCAGTTATAGCTTTATGTAGCTGCTACCAATGATTCATAGTTGCACATAATGAAGAACCATGACATAAACAAAGTTAAAGAGAGAAAAAGGAAAGTTGTATTCATATTCAAAAAGAAACTCCTAAGAATTATATAACAAATATATCCTTACCATTTTTTCAAGCCCCAGTGAAAATCCAGACCTGTATGATAGGCAATCATAACATCTCCTCCATGATTAGAGTTCAGTTTATATTCATATAGTATGTAATTATTTGATTAATGCCTGTCTTCCTTATTACACTAGGGGTAAGGTCTGTTTGTCTTTTTGTTGTACTTTCAGTATTTACCAGATCAGCAAATGCACTGTAGATACTTAATATTTATTAAATTATTGAAATGGATACACAGAGAAACCTAACAATCTTATACACGTTAATAGAGCCTATTCTATGGAAAACACTATGGAAATTCCTCAAAACACTAAAAGTAAAATTGCCTGGCCTTGCAGACGCTGCCGCCCTGGAACCACCAACCTGCCCAAGCATGGTCAACCCCACCGTGTTCTTCTTTGATATCACTTTGGACAGCTAGCCCTTGGGCCATGTCTCCTTTGAGCTTTTTGCAGACAAATTTCCAAAAACAGCAGAGGATTTACATGCTCGGAGCACTGGGGAGAATGCTTTTGATCACAAAGGTTCCTGCTTTCATAGGATTATTCTGAGATTTATGTGCCAGGGTGGTGCAATAATGGCCCTGGTGGCAAGTCCATCTCCCTATAGGGAGAAATTTGATGATGAGAATTTCATCCTGAAGCTCACATGCCCTAGCATTCTTTCCATGGCAAATGCTGGACCCAACATGAACGGTTCTCAGTCTTTCATCTGCACTGCCAAGACCGAACGGTTAGATGACAAGCACGTGGCGTTTAGCAAGGTGAAGGAAGGCATGAACTTCAGAAGCCATGGAGCATGGGGTCCAGGAATGGCAAGACCAGCTAGAAGATCGCCATTGCTGACTGTGTATATATATATGTGTGTGTGTATATATATATATAAAATATTATTCAGCCATAAAAAGACGAAATCTTGCCATTTGCAACAACTTGGATGGATCTAGAGAGTGTAATGCCAAGTGAAATAAGTCAGAGAAAGACAAACACCCTGTGACTTCAGTCATATGTATAATTTAAGAAACAAAATCAATGAAAGAAAAAAAGACAAAAAAGATGCTTATATACAGAGAACAAACTAGTGGTTGCCAGAGGGAAGGTAGGTGGGGGATGGGTGAAATAAAGAAGATTAAGAGTACACTTTTCTTGGGGTGCCTGGGTGGCTCAGCCGGTTAAGCGTCCGACTTCAGCTCAGGTCATGATCTCACAGTTTGTGAGTTTGAGTCCTGCATTGGGCTCTGTGTCTGGGGCCTGCTTCAGATTCTGTGTCTCCCTCTCTCTCTGCCACTCCCTACTCATGCTCTGCCTCTCTCTCTCTCTCAAAAATAAAAATGAAACTTAAATTTTTTTTAACTTTTAAAAAAGAGTATACTTTTCTTGATGAGCACTGAAAACTACATAGAATACCTGAAATATTGTATACCTGAAACTAATATAACACAGTATGTCAATTATACTTAAGCTAAAAAAAAAAAAAGACTAAAAAGTCTATTGTATCTAAACAATGCATAAAAGGGGAAACAATATGTAGATATAAACAGCTCCATCTTTTCTTTGATTTTGATACTCACTTAGTTCACTCAGCTCTTGTGTTCTGGCCATGATTTTGAGTTGTTTTTTCCAACTACCCTTCTGAGTAAATAAAATTCATGTTCTAACATAAAGAAGTACTTTAGTATGCCCATGTATTTTTGTAGTCGAAGAAATGAATTTAGAAAGAATGCTCAAGGTATATTTCAGTATATAGCATTATTACTCCAAAGATATTACCAACATCAATTCTATATCTAGTAAGACATTATCTAAACAGATTTCTATACCTGGAAAACAAAAATGATAAAATTATCATATTGACATAAGAAAATCTTCATAACATCTATGGAATTGTGTTTGTAGATTGTATATTGGTTAAGAACTGTTTTCCTTCCACCATTCATCTCTACTTCCTTCGTGCTATTTTCATTTCTAGGAATGGCAACCATGGTCAGTGGCAGCTCCTGGACTACACAGACCTTGATGGGCAAGTCCTGAAATGAAGAGTTCACTTGCTTCAGACAGCTGCAGTTAATGTCTGGCAGATGACCCCTTGTGGCTGCATCTCTGACCTGCTTTACTGTGGTCAAGGGGGTCAGATTCCCAGTTCTGTGGGAGGAAATGAAAGCCTATTGGAGTGGGGAACACACAGCTGCTCTCAAAAGACAAACAAAGTTGCCCAAAAGACTTAAAAAACAGAGAGAAATTGTGTCTACCAAGGACTTTTTCTTAAGACATTACACAATTAATAAAGTGTTTGCCCTTTTCTGTACACTTCCACCATTATGAGCATATGCAAGGGCAGAATCTCTTTCTTACATGACTTATTTTTTATATTTAAAAAAATAATTATATTGTAGCTGGTTTTAAGATATTCTGGGAAATATGGGGAGCATGGGTGGCTCAGTTGGTTAAGCCTCCAACTCTTGATATCGGCTCAGGTCATGATTTCACGGTTTGTTAGGCTCTGCACTGCTTGGGATTCTCTGTCTCCCTCTCTCTCTGCCTCTCCCCTGCTCATACCTATGCATGCTGTCTCTTCCTTTCTCTCTCTCAAAAAAAGAAAGAAAGAAAGAAAGAAAGAAAGAAAGAAAGAAAGAAAGAAAAGAGAAAAGAAAAGAAAAGAAAAGAAAAAAGAAAAGAAAAGAAAAGAAAAAAAACATAAAAAAGAAGATATTCTGGGAAGGAGCTAGGAAGAACCAACTATATGAAAATTCCATGCCATCCCTGGATTCACGTTGAGTTTTCCTTTTTTTTTTTCTTTTTTTTTTCATGTTTATTTTTGAGAGAGAGACAAAGTATGAGCAGGGGAGGAGCAGAGACAGAGGAGGACACAGAATCCGAAGCAAGCTGCAGGCTCTGAGCTGTCAGCACAGAGCCTGACACAGGGCTCCATCTCACAAACCATGAGATCATAACCTGAGCCAAAGTCGAATGCTCAACTGACTGAGCCACCCGGACACCCCCCTGAGTTAATTTTCAAAGACAAGAGACTATATCCTTGACGTGAAACACGTGTCTTAAAAACAAGTGGCAGTTCTGCAAGATAATTTCCATTCAGTCTATTGGAGTCTTTTTTGATATGGTCATTGGTGAAGAAAAGCAGGAGTCAGGAAACTTCAAATCATTTCTTCACTCAGAGTATGAGTAGCTGATATTGGCTACTGTTGCTGTCACAAAATGAGATGCACATTGGAAGTCAAAGTCAATTGGATAAATTATGGAGGCTTTAAAATGAGCTCTACAAAGCAATATTGATAGACAAATAGTAATTCTATGGGGTTCTTCTTAACAAGCAGGAGTCTTTCTCCTTAAATTTCAGCCTCCTGACTCCTAAAAGTAGTTAAGGTTGCCTCAAAATAGCAAATTAAGCATATCTATCTATCTTTATCTCTATCTATGTATATATCTCAATCCATTTATTTATATATATATATATATATATATATATATATATATATATATATATCCCAGCTTCATAGAAGAGTTAGTTTAAAAGGAGTTAATAAACCTCTAGTGTTATTTTCTCAGTCTCAGGATACACTGTGTTCTCCTTGCTTTACAGGCAATATATTCTGTCTATTCATTATCTCCAGTGAAAATGATAAAAAATTAATTGAAATTTTATACCATAAAAATATATATTTCACTGTATTTCTTTCACATTGCATCATGAAATATGTTAGTATTAAAAATGTTCCTAGTAAGCCAGAGAACACTTATATAAAATTTGTCACATACAATATTTAACAGATGTCTGATTTCAGTGCTCTATAACTAGAGAAAGGCAGCAATAGTCTAGTGTAGAGTGCATTACACCAGAAGCCAGAAAACCTAGAATCTTAAATCCTTGGCTCTGCTGTGATTAAATAACACCAAACAATTTTTGAATCATTTTCATTTTATTCACTTTCAAAAGAAAGGTGAAAAATTCTCCTCCTGTAAAGTGTTTATGAGGGAACAGTGAAAATGGCTGAAAATCTCAGGTTTAAAACTCAAGATCTGAAGAATCAGGATTGTGGTAAGAAATTTGAATTCTCACCTATAGAAATATTAGAAATTAAGGGGTATAAGGTATTTGTGGAAGACTGTCAGGACCAAATCTATAGGAATTGATGAAACAGCATGAGAAACTGTGGTCTAGCAAATTCTCTCTGAGTGAGGAAATCACTTGTCTGCATAGAACTGGCAGATATGGAAGTAATCATGTGATGGTATAACAATGCACCCAGGTACTTGGGCTCTTGATCTAGAATATTATCTCCTGGAATTATATTGCTAAAACAGGAACTTTCAGATCACAATCAGTTCAGCAATGATTCATGTGTCCCTTGCAATCCCAAGCTTTGCATTCTCCTCTGAAAATTCAAATTATTTGTCACATGGTACTGCTTTAAGAGAACAGTAATGGGGAGATGAAAAGGTAAAGCATTTTCAATAGGTGTAATAAAGACACTAGAGAATGAAATTTTAAAAAAGAATTTTTAATAGGTGTAATAAAGACATTAGAGAATAAAATTAAAAAAAAAAAAAAAAAACAATGCTATGAACAGGTAACCTAAAGGTATAATTATGTTGGTATAAAGCAATACAAAAGAGTTTTGAGATCTTCTTATTTCCTGCATGGGGCCCTTCAAGAATGAACTAGCTGCAGTGATTTCAACTGTTGCCTCACAAGAGATCCAGCTGGGAAAGGGTTAAAAACACTGATGCACACACCACACCCCAGGACAACTAAATAAGAATTTTGGGGAATGGGGTTCAGATCTTAGTGTTCTAAAGGTTATAGAGCTGATTCTAATAAACATCCAAGTTTGAAAGCCATTGATTTAGGGTAATGCATAACTACAAACAGTAGAAATTTCTTCCTGGATACTATAAGAAAAAATTGCAAAACATCTCCTTTCCCTTAAAAGAACTGAATATGAAAAATAGCTACTCCTAAAACTTATGAAGATTAACAACTAAGCCAATGTTTATTGACCTATTATAGAGTAGAATACAAACCAAAGATTCAGCTTTTCACTCATCTGAATCTATAATATCCTTTGAAACGCATGCATATAAACTCTGGCACTTCTACTCCTGGGGCTATCTCACAAGTCTAAATATTACTTTTAAAGCCACTGCCTTCAAGTCCTCAAAGGAAGCTTTCTTCTCTAATTATTGATTTTCCTTGCCATCAAAAGAGTTATTCATTTTGATTAGGGACTTAAGTGGTACCATGAATACTCTGCCTTACATTCATAGGCCATATACATCATTTATTCAACACAATATAATAGCATCTTATAAATGTCACCATATTTGCTCATACTTGTAAAACACCGATATCAAGTGTTGCATGCAGGCTTTCTTTCTCAGTGGTTTTATTATAGTCATTTTCCAATTATCTACTTCAAACACCACTTTGATTCTTTAAAGGGTCCTAAAGAGTAATTTATTAGCTTACCTAAGATTTCTGTTTGTTTGGGTTCTTTCTTCTAGCTAGAGCAGATTCTGAAAAAGAATTAATGTTACATATCTTGAACAGTCTAATCGCTGATCAGGGAGTACAAGCTTGAAAGGAAGTCTATTTGATGCCTATCTGAAACTTTTGAAGAACCTTTACAACGAAGACATTTGTTCCTGCATATCTAGGGGTTCTTTAAATGGGACCAAGAATGAACTTCAAAGGATGAATCAGCCCATTCAAAACAAATGCAATTCTGTATATGAGTATATGTACGTATGTTTTTCTGGGAAAAGAGTTAATAGTTATCAAATTATAAATGTAATACTGGCACAAAATGACTTTAGTGACTTTCTATGAATATTCTAAAAGTCTCTCCGGATTCAGGTAGCTACATTTTCTCCATTTTCTATAGAAAGATTTCCTTTAAAAAAAAAATTAACATTTATTTATTTTTGAGAGGGAGAGAGACAGAGCTTGAACAGGGGAGGGTCAGAGAGAGAGGGAGACACAGAATCTGAAACAGGCTCTGGGCTCTGAGCTGTCAGCACAGAGCCTGGCGTGGGGCTCGAACTCACGGACCACGAGATCATGACCTGAGCTAAAGTTGGACACTTAACCAACTGAGCCACCCAGGCACCCCAATGATAGAAATATTTCAACTGACTTTTGCTTTTAACCAAATACCACCATCCTAAATCATGGAATGTTGTAAGAAAACATAGTATATTTACTTTACAAATGTTATTAAATATGTCATGGGCATACATTACAGAGGACACATGTGAGATATATTTTCTTGACTTTCTTCTTCAGCAACTAGGTTACTTTTATTTTATTTTATTTTATTTTATTTTATTTTATTTTATTTTATTTTTATTTTACTCTTGTCTTTCAACTTTAAGTTTAACCTTGCGTTCTCTGCTTTGTGACACTGAGAATGATAGGCTACAAACTGCATTTCCCAGGCTCTTTAGAGGCCTGGTGGAAGTTGGTAATGCAGGACAAGGAGGGAATACATTTCTTTCTTGCCTCTAGTTCCTGCCTCTCCCTTCCAGTAGCAAAAGACAGGTTTAGTTCCCCAGCTGCCATATTATTGCCGTATTTCCATTATCATCTCATAGATTCTCGCATCAGTCAGAGCACTCATTGTGAGGCTCTTCCATCAGAGGTACCAGTGTCAGGGGCACACATCATCCCATATCCTAATGTCTACTCCCTTGTCTTTGGTTTCCCAAGTCCTGGAGGCGGTGGCTGGTTCTTGCAGTTTCTAATATCTGTGGTACCTTAGCATAGTCTTTTTGCTATGTCAAAGTTCCAAAACCCTGTGACCAATTTTATGTATTAAATCCTCTCTGTTACAGAAATACATAAATGGTTTCAATTTTCCCCACCCAACCATGACCGATATATTATAAATCATATAACTTATATTTTAATCTTCAAAGAGATTAGTTAATTAAAAAAAAGACTTAATTAGTATCAATTTAGAAACAAATACATCCCTTAATGTCAAAAGCTTAGAGTAGGTCAAAGGCATCCAATGCTACATGGTGGATGAAAAAGATGAGTTTCATATGACATCATGATCTGATTGTCCACGGAAAAGTTTCATAAGAACACTAATGGTTGAAACCATGCAACAAAGAGTATGAAGTATACATCAAGTGATACATGCCAGGATCAATAACGTAATGCATAGGGCTTAACACAAGATGAAAATGTTTGGATCCCTTGTAAAAACATTAAAAATTTGAAGATAAAAGTAGCAGAGCATTAAACCAAATGTGGGGTGCTTATCAGTGTGGAGTCCTGTATGACTGCACAGATTACACACCCATTAGGAACCAGCCCTGCCTACAAACTATTTTTTAAAGGAAGCTTGCATGAAAAAGAAAGAAAAGTACCAGAGATGAATAGCTAAGCCAAGGGATAGAAGAAACTTCAATAGCTCTCACACTAATTGTTTCATTTGTCTAAGACTGGGGTGTGCAAACTCACCTGCATGGCCAAATCCAGGCCACTACCTATTTTAGTAAATAAAGTTTTATTGGCTTTATTTGTTCACAAATTTTCTATGGCCACTCTTGTACACGAGAGCAGAGGTGAGTGGTTGTGTCAGAGACTACAAGGCCAGCAAAGTCTAAAATATTCACTTTCTGCTTCTTTACAGCGAAGTCTGCCAACCCCTGAAGTAGCATCAATGCATTAGAAACAAAAACAAGTTGACAATTTCTTGGGGCATCTGGGTGGCTCAAAAGGTTGACTGTCCAATTCGTGATTTCAGTTCAGGTCATGATCTTCCGGTTCCAAAGATGGAACCCCACAGTGGGCTCTGAGCTAACAGTGCAGAGCCTGCCTGGGATTCATTCTTCCCCTTTCTTTCTCTCTGCCCCTCCCTGGTTCATACACCTGTGCACTCTCTCTGTCTCAAAATAAATAAACATTTCAAAATATGTATATTTAAAAAAAGAAAATTTCTTTAATGTGTTCTTTTATTCTTTTACCCTTTATGTCACTAGGTAGCTGGAATGCTTACCTTCCACATCTTTTTTTATAACAAAATATGTGGAGATATATATTCCAGGTCAGCCTCCAAATTTTAGATGAGTCATAATTATTAGTCAGTCTCATCTAGAAATCCCAGGAAGGCCATCACAAGCTCCGATAAGCAGTCAGCACTGTGTGGCCAGAGTAAGCATTTCAACATGAATAAAATTTAACTAAGACAATCTAAATAGCCCACAGTATCTCTGAATGAATTGTGGATGAAAAGTCACTAATTCCCTTATTCACAGCATTTTTAGATGCCATGCTACTGAGCATGCCTGTATACCTCTTCTGCAAATGCCACATTAGCCTGGCTATCAAAGGCCAACATTTATACTCAGTTTTTAGAAAATTCATCTAAAATAACTGGGCAATTATATAAAAACTTATCCATAAAACAAAGTAAATCTTATTACCAGCACCATACTCAGAAATTACCAACTTTCATTTTAATGACCTCCAGATGCATTATACAATAGCAGCTCCTCATTTCAGGAAAATAGAAGTAGAATAACTATGCACTGGGGAGTTAGCTAGAGAAGCATTCCATTCTTCAAAAATACAATTTCACTTCAAGCATAAGCAGTCAGGGATGAGTTGTGAGTTTAGAACACAACATATAAAGATCACCTAATGTTGTTTTATTTGAATTGAAGGAAAGTTCAAATCAAGTCAATTGGACTTACTCTTTCCTCTGCCAAGAGTTAGGATTTTAACACATATTACATCGATCATTTAGAAAACATACACAATGGCATTCAGTTTGGTTTTAAACTGTGAATCAGAAATACAAAATAACAACAGATGGAGAAAATAAAATTGAATTTCTTAGTATATTGCAAACAAGCTTAAATACTGTGTTCAGCTCCCATGTGATGTGCTGTTTGGTCTGAAGGCCTGAATGTTACAAATGTTACCAGTGACTCATAGCCAATGTCCACACATAGCCACAAAATCCAAAGTTTGTGATAAACTCTTTTTATTTCTTCATTTGTTTTATTTTTAATTTCTATCTACACAATTCTAACAAACTTTAAAGTTACTTCAAATCATAAAAAGAACGTTGACCAATGTGTTTTCATCATCTGGATTCTGTTACTCATCTTTTGAGATGCTTTGCAAAGACAGCCCATTGTATTCATTGCAAAATATAGTGGAGGATGCCTCTCACTAAGGCCTGACAAACCCACCAGTTTATGACATCCCCAAACTCATCCTACACCAGGAAACAAAAACAAAAACAAAAACACCAAGAGGATTTCCATAAATTTCACCATCACAATGGCTTTTACACCCTGAATTGACGTTTTCATCAACATTCTTTGCAAAACCAGGTATAGCACTTTTCATCTCTGCTGTCACATGTGTTTTCTCACTCAAACTGGACTAAACCACACTTTGATGCAGAACTTTTTATCAAAGTATAACACATCCAGAAAAGCACACCAACCAGTATACAGCTCAATGAATTTCATAGAACACTTCTGTTCAGTAAGCATCAACTAAAGACGCAGAATATTCTAGCATGCCCAAAGCCCCTATTGCTTTCTCTTAGTGGCACCTCCCAAGAAGTGCTAACATCATGAATTCTATCCTCAGAAGTTACTTGTGCATCTTGTTACATTTCATCTAAATGGGATCATCCAGTATGCGCTGCTATTGTGTGTCTGTGTTCTGTTCAATATTATGCTTGTGAGATTCATTCACATTGTTGCATTAATTTTAATTTTAATTTTAATTTTCTAGAGAGTTACCATTATGTTATGAACCAAAATTCTTATTATCCTTAAAAAAATCCTTCACTATACTATCCTATATTAGTTCCCTTTTATTGTCTTCTATTTCAGTGAACTCTTTGATATCTACTTTGTGTTATTCACTGTTCATGACATTATGAGAATAAAAACATTCTGTTAAAATCGTTTTTGGCTTAAGGAGTTTAACATTTAATAGACGAAAACAAACAGAACTAAATCAAATGTCATATAGAATTACAGAAGCCCTTAGTAGAAGTATAAGAAACATATTCCAGGAATGCAAAAGTAAGATGTATTCATTTTGCCTCAGGAGACCACATAAAATTTTTCTACAAAGTTGCCTTGATGGTTGAGAAAGATTGAGATAGCTAATGAAAGAATATAAGGCACTGCTGGCTGAGGACATGGCAGAAACAATGTCCTGCAAAACAAAATTGACTTTCTAAAAGTCTTACCTGCCCTTTTCATTCCATTGTTTCCCACTGCTAAACTTAATTCTTGACTCTCCTGGGAATTTTTCCCTATCCTTCCAATTGCCATTATTCAAACAAGACTTGATTATATCAATAAAACAAAACGAAACTCTTTTATTGTAAAATGCTCATTGACATTTTTTCTAGACCATTTGAATTCCCACTCTTGACATTTTTTTAGCTTAATATTGAATGTGCTACATAGGATGCACTATTACATATATATATATATGTAATAGTGCATCCTATGTAGCACATTCAATATTAAGCTATATATATATATATATATAGCATATATATATATACACACATATATATACACACACACACATATATATACATATATATATACACATACATATACATACATATACATATATATATACACATGTATACTATACTGTATACTATTATACACATAGATACATAAAGTTTTGGGGAGGTATAACTGATATACAAAGATCTGCACATATTTAATATGTATCATTTAATGTATTCAAACATATGCAAACACTTGTGATACTATTACCAGAGGCAAATGAGAAGTTGTTCATTGTGTTTAAAATATCAGTTATATTAGATGAATATTAGATGAATATAAGACTATATTAGATGAATATAAGTCAAGAGACTTGCTGTACAACATAGTGTCTACAGTCAAGTATACCATATTGTGAACTTCAAAATTTTTTAAGGTAGATGTCATGTTAAGTGTTCTTAAACATACACACATAAACACATACATACATGACACTGTTATAAATTTTGTACAGTAGAATTTTGTATCTCTAGCATATATTAATTTTGCATATTTTAAGCCATGTGTCATGTGATGCTCAAAAAATGTTTGGAAAATGTTCATATTAAGGTTATAAAAAGCCTGAGTTGTTAGTTAAAAATATTATTTTACATATTTTGCAACAGTCCATATATAACTCTTTTACCTTAATTTTTTACTTCTAGGACTTGAAAGTCCAGAATTACTAACAATCAGGTTTATTTTTAATCATATATTTTTTTAAATTATGATACTGGTTGCTTCCTGTCAAGCATGCAAGTCAGATGGAAATTTCTAGAGAAAAAAAAATGGATTTGGGTGATTTGGTTTGGGTATTAAGAAAACTGGTTTGAGGAACTACTGACTCCAAAATTTATTTTCTTTTGAGAAATAGAAGAAAGTTATTCTACATATAAAATTAATTAAAGTATCAATTATAATGCTATTAGTAAAGTATTTTAAAGTATGACATGGTTTTGAATGTTTTGTATGCATGAATTACTTGGACAAATATTTGATCAAATGAAAATGTTAATCTAGTCTAATTCGACTGACTCTTTTTCCCTAAATTGATTGATGAGAAAATGCACTGCTGATTTGTTCAACAATATAAATTTATTTAGATCTGTTATATATTCAAAACAACACTATTAGCAAATGATACAGCATGAAAAAAAAATATTGTCCCTTCCATTCATCAGATTATATTCTACCAAACTAAACAAAACCAGGATGAGCTTGCTCTCAGATCATTTTTCTTATGAATTTTTGAACCAATACATAACAAAAACAGAGTGAGACCATTTGTTATATGAAAATCACAACACATTTCATTTATTTTCTAGCAATTTTCCTGGACTATTCTGTGGGGCCACTTCTATTTCCTGGGAAAATCAGAAGTTTTACCAATACCAAACATGTGGATACAAAGAATATATATATATATATACACACACACACATATATACACACACACACATATATATGTGTACATATGTGTGTGTGTGTATATATATATACATATATATGTGTGTGTGTGTATATATATATATATATATATATAATTAAGATAATCCAATCCAATCAATTTTAACCATGGATACTATTTTTGTGCCACATTATTACCTTAAGGTTTTCATTGAGTGGGAGATGTCCTAGAGTCACAAATTCAAGAGTTTGATATGAGTCTATTTGTGCTTTCACTAATGATTTTTTCTTGTTTGGTAAGACTATATTTTTATCTTAAGAGTCCCATTGGACTGGGAGTTAAGATGGTGAAGCAGCATGGAGACCCTGAGCTTGTCTGGTGCCTGAAATGCATCCAGATCAGCACAAACCATTTTGAAGACCTAGGAAATTCATCTGAGGATTAACATAACAATCTGCAAAATATGAGCCACAGAACTTGGCAGGTATGTGGTACAGAGAGGTGAACTGGGAGAGAGAAAAGGCACAGAGGTTAGGGAGCTGTTTTTGCAGAGAGAGGGCAGATAAAGGAAAAGGGGGAGACTGGTGCACTGGGATCATGCAAGAAAGGCATTCCCCCAAAGTGCTGGAGAGAAAGAGAAAGAGTGAAAACACTCTCAGGGAACTGAACAAGAAATCTGTTCCCCAAAACCATGGATGGGAAGAAAGGAGAAGGTTTCAGTGCCACAAAAATTCTATAAACAGTGGAGCATAGAATCTGAAGTTTCAGAGCTCAGTGCCTGGCAGTGCTTTAGTGAGGAAATAGGAGGAATCCCCAGGAGCAGGCAGCAGGGACTGAGGGGTCCATGTGCCACATGGGTAGAAGCAATTCCCCCGCTTGGGGTGCATTTGGTAGAGGCCACACACCTCTCCACAGGCAAAGGTGGACCCCAGACAGCAGCCACCTTTTCTGGTATTTGGACAAAGATGACATGGTGTGGTGAAACTTGGTGCCAGCTGTGTGTTGTCGTTTGTCATAATCTCTGAACCTCTGGCACTGCATGATCGCATGAACATTTTCTGAGGCACCCGGCCATTCGTCAGCAAGTCCCTCCCCCGAGAGTAGGCACATGTCCAAGCCATGGGTCTCTGAACTGTGGGGTTCTGAAACACAAACCCATCTGAGATAAGACTCTGGAGGGAGGTGCTGCCTGGCCGGTGGAGAGCTTGGACATGGACAGGAAAGAGGTGGGGAGTATACAGAAGCCTGAGACAAAGGAGGGGTGCTTGATCACAGGTTGGTGACAGTGCGAAATTCCTGTGCCAGAGACCAGGGAGCTGCACATGTATGTGCACACATGCACACGCTCACCACACTGATCCACCACAGTAAGTATAGCAACACCACCTATGGAGAAGGGAGCTGTTACTCCAAGTCCCACCCAGCTGCACCATCCAAGCACATTCCTTAGAAAACCAGCACAAGTCACTCCTCCTGCTTAGTGTATGGACTAGAGAAGGCTTCATAGTCTCAGTTCTAGGAGAAACTGGATGTTATGTCATTTGGGTTTCATTCTGTTCACTGATTCATTTATTTGTTTGTATTCTTGTTTCTGTTTTTGCTTAAATTGTTTTAATTGGTTTCTTTTTTTCTTTTGACTTTTTTTTTCTTTTCTTTTCTTCGTCTTTCTTGGATACAAAGAGAGAAAATTTTATTTTTATTTTTTACTTTATTTTTTACTTAAAAAATTTTATTCTATTTCATTTCATTCTATTTTATTATGTATATATTTTTTAAATTAAAAAAACTTTTTTTGGGACACGTGGGTGGGTCAGTCAGTTAAGCATCTGATTTCGGCTCAGGTAATGATCTTGCAGTTGGTGAGTTCAAGCCCCACATCAGGCTCAGTGCTGACAGCTCAGAGCCTGGAGCCTGCTTCAGATTCTGTGTCTCCCTCTCTCTCTGCCCCTCTCCCACTCACACTCTGTCTCTCTCTGTCTCAAAAATAAATAAACACTAAACTTTAAAAAAAATCTTACCTTTAAAAACATTTTTTTTCTCTATTCTACCAAGCTTTTTTCAACAAGCAGACCAAAACACACCTAGGATCTAGCTTCCTTTATTTGATTTTTTTCTTTTGTTTTTAATTTTTTTTATTTTTATTTTTCACTCTATTAATTATTTTCTACCTCCAAAATGACAAAACAAAGGTACTCACCCCCCCCCACACACACACACACACACAAAGAAGAGATAGAAATGACATCCAGGGGCTTAATCAATATAGTTATAAGCAAGACGTCTGAACTAGAACTTAGAACCATAATAATAAGAACACTAAGATTGGAAAAAGCATAGTATCCCATTATGCAGAGATAAAAAATAAAATCTAGTAGGGATGAAATTAAAAATGCCAAAATTGAGATGTAATCTCCACCGGATTCCACGACAGCAAAGACGGGTGAAGCAGAGACATGAATCAGTGATTTAGAAGACAAAATTATGGAGAATAATAAGGAGAAAAAAAGATGGAAATAAAGGCAAAAGATCACAAGACTAAGAGAATTCAGTGACTTATTAAAAAGGAATAAGATCTGAATCATAGGAGTACCAGAAGACAGAGAGAGAGAAAAGGGGGCAGAAGGATTATGTGAGCAAATTATAGCAGAAAACTTTCTTAATCTGGGGAGGGACATCGACATCAAAATCCAGAAGCACAGAGAATTCCCATTAGATGCAACAAAAACCAACCATCACCAAGGCATATCATAGTCAAATTCACAAAATACACAGACAAGGAAAGAATTGTGAAAGCAGCAAGTGACAAAAAGTCCTTAACCTATAAGGGAAGGCAGATCAGGTTCCCACACCTATCCACAGAAACTTGGCAGGCCAGGAAGGAGTAGCAGGATATATTCAACATGTTGAATTGGAAAAAATATGCAGCCAAGAATTCTTTATCCAGCAAGCTGTCATTCAAAATAGAAGAAGAGATAAAGAGTTTCCCAGACAAAAACTAAAGGAGTTCGTGACCAACAACCCAGCCCTGAGAGACATTTTAAGGGGGACTCTGAGTGGAGAAAAGACGAAACAAAACAAAAAAGACTAGAAAGCAACAAAGACTAGAAAGGACCAGAGAATATCACCAGAAACACCAACTCAACAGGCAACACAATGGCGCTAAATTCATATCTTTCAGTACTCACTCTAAATGTCAACAGACTAAACACTCCAATCAGAAGCCATACGGTATCAGAATGGATAAGAAAAGAAGATGCATCTATATGCTCCTTACAAGAAACTCATTTTAGACCTAAGGACATCTGCATATTGAAAGTAAGAGGATGGACAACCATCCGTCATGCTAATGGTCGTCAAAAGAAAGCTGGTGTAACCACACTTACATCAGACAAAGTAGATTTTAAAATAAAGACCATAGGGGCGCCTGGGTGGTGCAGTCGGTTAAGCGTCCGACTTCAGCCAGGTCACGATCTCGCGGTCTGTGAGTTCGAGCCCCGCGTCAGGCTCTGGGTTGATGGCTCAGAGCCTGGAGCCTGTTTCCGATTCTGTGTCTCCCTCTCTCTCTGACCCTCCCCTGTTCATGCTCTGTCTCTCTCTGTCCCAAAAATAAATAAACATTGAAAAAAAAATTTAAAAAAAAAAAAAAATAAATAAAGACCATAAACAGAGATAAAGAAGGGCATTATATCATAAGTAAGTGGTCTATCCATCAAGAAAATCTAACAATTATAAATATTTATGCCCCCAACTGGAAAGATCCCAAATATATAAATCAATTTATCACAAAGAAACTCATTTATAATAATTTCATAATAATAGGGGATTTCAACACCCCACTAATAGCAATGGACAGATCACCTAAGCAGAAAACCAACAAGGAAACAATGGCTTTGAATGACACACTGGATCAGATGGACTTAACAGATATATTCAGAACTTTTCATCCTAAAGCAGCAGAATACAAATTCTTCTCGAGTGCATGTGGAACTTCTCCATAATAAATCACATACTGGGACACAAATCAGCCCTCAGCAAGCACAAAAAGATCAAGATCATACCTTGCATATTTTCAGACCACAAGGCTATGCAGCTCAAAATCACACACACACACACACACACACACACACACACACACACACACAATTGGAAAGACCATGAATACTTGGAGATTAAAGAACATCCTACTAAAGAATGAATGGGTTAACCAAGAAATTAAAGAGTAAATTAAAAAATATATGGAAGCCAATGAAAATGAAAACATGACAACCCAAAACCTCTGAGATGCTATAAAGGTAGTCAAAAGAGGAAAGTGTATAGCAATCCAAGCCTTCCTCAAGAAAAAAGAAAGGTCTCAAATACACAACATAACCAGACCCTTAAAAGAGCTGGAAAAATAACAGCAAATAAAGCCAAACCAGCAGAAGAAGGGAAATAATAAAGATTATAGCAGAAATCACTGATATCAAAATAAAACAAACAGTAGAACAGATCAATGAAACCAGGAGCTGGTTATTTGAAGGAATTACCAAAACTGATAAACCCCTAGCCAGACTGATCAAAATGAAAAAGGAAAGGACCCAAATAAAATCAACAATGAAAGAGGAGTGATCACAGCCAACACCTCAGAAATACAAACAATAATAAGAGAATACATACATACATACATATATATATGTATATATATATATGTGTATATATATATGTATATATATATGTATATATATATACATACACACACAAACATACATATATAATCATATATATATAATTATATGCCAACACATTGGGCAATATGAATGAAATGGACAAATTCCTAGAAACATGTAAACTACCAAAGCTGAAATGGGAAGAAATAGAAAATTTGAACAGACCCATAACCAGTAAAGAAATTCAATCAGTAATCAAAAATCTCCCAACAAACAAGAATCCAGGGACAGATGAATTTCTAGGGGACTTCTACCAAACATTTAAAGAACAGCTTTTCAAGATGTTCCAAAAAATAGAAATGGAAGGAAAACTTCCATACTCATTCTATGAGGCCAGCATTACCTTGATTCCAAAACCAGACAAAGACACCACTAAAAATGAGAACTACAGACCAATTTCCCTGATGAACATGGATGCAGAAATTCTCAACAAGATACTAGCCAAACAGATCCAACAACACATTAAACTAATTATTCACCATGATCAAGTGGGATTTATCCCTGGGATGCTGGGCTGGTTCAATATCCACAAATCAGTCAATGTGATACATCACATTAATAAAAGAAAGGATAAGAACCACATGAGCCTATCAATAGATGCTAAAAAAGCATTTGATAAAATATAGCATCTTTCTTGATAAAAACCCTCAATATAGTAAGGTTAGAAGGATCATACCTCAAGATCATAAAGGCCATATATAAAAGACCCACCGCCAATATCATTCTCAATGGGGAAAAACAAAGAGCTTTCCTCCTAAGGTCAAGAACACAACAAGGCTGTCCACTCTCACCACTGTTATTCAACATGATGTTGGAAGTCCTGGCCTCATCAATCAGACAACACAAAGAAATAAAAGGCATTCAAATTGGCAAGGAGGAAGTCAAACTTTCATGATACTCTATGTGGAAAACCCAAAAGACTCCACCAAAAAAAAACTGCTAAAACTGATCCATGAATTCAGCAAGCTCACAGGAGATAAAATCAATGTGCACAAATCAGTTTCAGTTCTATATGCCAATAATGAAGGAGCAGAAAGAGAAATCAAAGAATCAATCCCAATTACAATTATACCAAAGCCCATAAAATATCTGTGAATAAATTTAACCAAAGAGGTGAAAAATCAATACACTGATAACTATAGAAAGCTTGTGAAAGAATGTGAAGACACAAAAAAATGGAAAAACATTCCATGCTCATGGATTAGAAGAACAAATATTGTTAAAATGTCAATATTACCCAAAGCAATCTACATATTCAATGCAACCTCTACAAAATAACACTAGCATTCTTCACAGAGCTAGAACAAACAATCCTAAAATTTGTATGGAACCAGAAAAGATCCCTAATAGCCAAAGCAATCCTGAAAAGGAAAATGGAAGCTGGAGGCATCACAATTCTGGACTTCAACCTGTACTACAAAGCTATAATTGTCGAGACAGTATGGTATTGGCACAGAAACAGACACTTGTGTCAATGGAACAGAATAGACAACCCAGAAATGGACCCACAAACAAATGACCAACTAATCTTTCACAAAGCAGGAAAGAATACCCAACGGAAAAAAGAGAGTCTCTTCAGCAAATGGTGCTGGGATAACTGGACAGTGACATGCAGAAACATGAGTCCAAACCACTTTCTTATACTATACACAAAAATAAACCTAAATTGGATGAAAGACCTAAATGTAACACAGGATGCCATCAAAATCCTAGAGGAGAACACAGGCAGCAACCTCTTTGACCTCAGCCACAGCAACTTCTTACTTGCAATGTCTCCTATTGGGACCTCATTAAGATAAGAAGCTTCTGCACGGTGAAGGAAACAATCAACAAAACTAAAAAGCAACTGACAGAATGGGAGAAGATAGTTGCAAATGACATATCAGATAAAGGGTCAGTATTCAAAATCTATAAAGAACTTATCAAAGTCAACTCCAAAAACCAAATAATCTAGTGAAGAAATGGGCAAAAGACATAGACACTTTTCCAAAGAAGACATCCAGATGGCAAACAGACACATGAACAGATGCTCAACATCACTCATCATCAAGGAAATACAAATAAAAACCACACTGAGATACCACCTCACACTAGTCAGAGTGGCTAAAATTAACAACTCACTAAACAATGGATGTTGGCGAGGATGTGGAGAAAGAGGAACCTTTTGCACGGCTGGTGGGAATGCAAAATGGTGCAGCCACTGTGGGAAATAGTATGGAGGTTCCTCAAAAAATTAAAAAATAGAACCATCCTATGACCCAGAAATTGCACTACTAGGTATATATCCAAAGGATACAGGAGTGCTGATTTGAAAGGGTACATGCACCCCAATGTTTATAGTAGGACTATCGACAATGGTCAAAGTATAGAAGGTGCCCAAATGTCCATCGACTGATGAATGGATAAAGAAGATGTATATATATCCACTTATAAATTACCTGAATAACAAAGAAGTTATTATTTCTACCACAGTTTTTTCCTATCCCTATTTCAGATGAGAAGCCCTAAATTTGCTTAGGTGAAAACAAATTCTGGGTCTGAGATGCCTTCTAAATGCCTCTATAGGAACCTTGAAATATTTGCATTTGTGAAATGTTAAGGATAGTCTAAGGGATTTACCATTTCTATAGAAATTTAGAATTATGAAATTCATAATTTGAAGCTTGGGATTACTTCAGAAGATAAATTTTATATTGTGCTGACTAAAAGAATTGCATTTACTCTGTGTGTGTGTGTGTGTGTGTGTGTGTGTGTGTGTGTGTGTGTGTGTGTTTTACGTAGCATTTGAAACATCTCTGAATAAATGAATGATACTGTCAGAATCCCTGGAGGGATTCTGTTTATGATCTGGTCTTGACTGATAACAGAGGTAATGAATAAGAGGCTGTGGGAAAGTTCTAAGCAACAGGAGCTTTTGAACTTATTGCAGCAATTTCTCTTCTTTGAAGAGTAGATGATTTGGCCAAGGAAAGGAAAAAATAAAGGTTCCAAGTCAAAATCTAATAATGGCTCTTTAAAATGGGTTTAGTTCTTCTTTAATATATAAAAAAAGTTCAAGAGAGATAAAGAGATATTTCTCAAAAGAACATACATAAATAATAAATAAAAGTGTAATGAGATAACCAGAAATTATACTTATTGTGATTCTCTTTTATTCATTTCCCTCTTTGAGACCTTTTTTACAGTTAATCAGAGACAGATTATTTCCAGTATTATTACAGGAGAAATAGAAAGAGCCAAAAGACATGTTTTCCATTATTCTCTTTTGTTTTACATCTAAAATGATGCTGAGGGTAGGTAGCAGGGTACCAAGTTACCACCATGTATTAAACTGCAAAGAGGGGAATGAAAAACACAACTAGTCAATCATAATAAAGATGAGTTGTCTGTGCTGGGGGAGAGGAATGTGAACATAACCTTAGACAAAAATCTGATGGCAGGATACAGGAGAAGGTGATCTGGGAGGACTGTGTGGAGAGAAGTGGGATCAGTCAGAAGATTGCTGAGCAGTGCTGGTAGCCAGTGCCTTCTTGACATGATAGCTGTGCCCAGGCTCATAGACCATGATTGCCAGTAAAGGAGGAACTGAAGACACCTTGGTGGTAAAGTCAAAATCCTTGCTTAAAACATGTCTTCCCTTCATATTAGCTTGCAATTCCCCCATAGGTAACCCATCAGGGAGATTTGTTCCTTACTTAGAAACCATTTTATGTTTATTTAGATTCCTCATTTGTGAAAAATCCCTATGACATTCCTAAGCTACAGAAAATAGATACCAAGTGTCCTTGACATTTCAATAGGCAAGCCTGTCAAGAAGGGGAACACTTACTCTAGTTTTGGGGAGTAAAAAAAATTATCCCTTAAGAAAATCAGACATGTTTAACCCAATTCTAATCAAGTTAATGCAGATGAAAAGGGATACATTCTTATACCTCAAGTTGGTGAATGTTTGCTACATAAAACTCAGCTTTTCCAAAGGCACAATAAACAGATACTTTACTATGTGACTGCTGAGCATAAACTAGTTCAAACCCTTTGCAGGTTATTTGACAATTTATATCAAGAATCATAAAAATGGTCATACTTTTAATTAAGACATCACTTCAATGAATTTATCCTGGGGCACTAAGTGGGAATGTGCAGAAAAGTGCGTTTGCATTAAAGTATTATCAAGATATCATTAAAGCATTATTTATGATATCATAAAATTCAAAACTGCCTAAATATCAGCAATGGGATACTCTTTAAGCAAATAATGTATCCATAGGACAGAAACAATTGAAGGTAACTTTCACTATATCCATAGCATATTTTAAGTAAATTTTGTTCTATATAAATAAATATAAAATGAATTCTATGTAAATACAGGTAGAATAAAGTAAGATACATAACTATATGCAATAAGCAAATACACATACAAATTCATGAACACACACACAGACACACTCACACACACTGTCCTAGGTACCCAAAATTTCATAATAGACCAGAATTGTGTCTTATTTAAGGTGGGAGAAGTTCTAGGATACTGTGAGCATAAATAATGCCACTTCACTTGTTGATGGGTGAGGTTCCAGAAAACTCTGCAGCAATGACACAGGTCAACTGTGATGCGACTCTGCATAGCCTGCCTAAAACTCTCCTGAATAGCTTCATATCATCTCTCAATTCCTATACATATTCCGTTTTCCAGTGCTTGATGCAACTACTCAACAATCACCCCCCTAATATGTCAATGTTATGCCTTTACAGGACAGAATATGAAAGAGAGAGACTGTCTTTTAGGATACACCTAGAGTCAAGATGATGCCAAACACAACAGACTCTCCCTATGGGGAAATATTCTAACATAGAAAAACACAGTTAAAAGAAGAGGATCAGCTGTCTGCTTTCAAATTGATCCGATGGAGTTGTCATCAAAGTTTCTGTTCCCATATACAGGTTTTAAGAACCAAAAACAGTACACTTCTATTTGTATTATACTTCCTACCTTTGAATATTCAATTATACCCTCAAATATTTTTTTTTATTCTAATGCTTACTCTACTGAGGAAATTGTGATTAGCTTTAGATAATCATAACTATAGCGCCTATGAGAGAGAAGATTTGTCAGAGAAGTATTAATCCAGATATGACAGATTCCCTACAAATTTTTCAGTATTAATTGTTGAAGAGTTTATGGTAGAATTTACACATGTCGGACAACTACAATTTTATTTCCACTTCAAACAAAAATGCCAACCTTTTCTTACTTGTAGAATTCACAATTAAAAGAGAAAAGAAAGCAATGTAGTAGAGATGCGTTGCATAATAGTGAGAGCATATTGATAAAATAGTAATATTGAAAAGAGGTGGAGTACAATCCAAAAAATATATGTAAATGTTTCTTCCTCAATAAATATCATTTTGGCAGTGATAAATTTCTTTAAAGAAAAAATAAAAACTTATACATTAGCTTTCCACTCTTTTATAAGCAAGATCAAAGCAAATGTATATGAGTAACAATGGGATTGATTCATTATGATATAATCAAGGGCTTAGTAAGGCAGAGTAGAAGTTTTGTTCTGCTAAAATTTGAGAAAGCAACCAACCACTTTTACTATGGGCTGCTGCATTAACTAGAATTCTTTGGTTTGCAATGTGAAAACAAAACAAAACAAAACACCAGTATACTTTGAACAATAAAAAAAAAATTGTTGGATCACATAACTGAGGTGTTCTTTCATGGAGTTCTGTCAAGTACTAGAGAAAAGGTAAAATCTTCTACCTCAACAATAGTTCCCTCAAAAGTTAGGAATTGAATTGCATCAGTCCTAATGTGTCTGGTGTAAGCCCAAGGGAAATGGATAATGGAATATATGTAATGGTTTATGTCATTTGGGGTTTACTCTAGGAGTTGCAGTAGAGTCTTTTCAATGAATCCAGGAAATAGAGGATACAATTAAAATGAGTCAACTAGTTCCTTGTTCACCCCATTTATCACTGAAAGCCAGTTTGGATTTTTAGAACTTACCAGCATTTTCCATTGTCCATTTCTTAAGTTTGTCTCCAAACCAAAAAGTTAAATTTTAATTCTAATTTAAGCATCACAAAAATTTCCCCCATCCAACGAGACAGGATTGCATGTATGTTAAAGAGAACCTTGTCAGTCAAAGAGTGGACATATTCTAGGTGTATCAGCTAACCTCATGTAAGGGACGGAAGTGATGTCTCTTTGTCAGGGTTCACTCTATGGAGCATTTGACTTCTGTTTTACTGGGCACTATATTGAAACACACAATATTCTAAGCCAAATTGTTTGATGTCTAGTCTTAATTATAAAACCTCCTAGGTTTTGTGACAATCTCTCTCTGATGTGGAAATTTTATCCATGAAATGATTAGTTCTAAGAGATTTCTGTAAACATCAAATGAAAGAGTTAGTCTAATGTGCTTTCTAAACTGTAAAGTCCTATGAAGAAAAGAAAATATGCACAAAGGTTCAGTATTATTGATATTATTGGCATATTATCAAGCAGTAGAATCACTTTATAAAATGGGAATTGCAGAAAGTTACTTAATCACCAGTTTGACATTTTAACATGTATTTAACTAAAACTTTACGTCCTAGGTTTCTGAACAGTGTTTGATAAACACATCAATAAAAAGAGAAGCAACCAGCGAATGTGGCACTGATTCTAATCATGCACTTAAAAAACTCTTCTCTTAACTTTATTACTTTTTCCTACTTCTTTTCTCATGCTCCATCTGCAAGCTACTAATCCCAGAACATCTCCCTTGAGTATATTTTTTTTTCTCACAGAGACAGTTTCTTGAACTGAAAGGATGTTAAAAGAAAGATTAGTGCCTAGCAGAGAATCTCCTCCTGAAGCAAAAAGTGGACCCAATGGGACAATCAGAAGAAAGAAAGAATAACTTGGAGATTTGAAACAAAGCAGGTTGCAGCGAGTAGTCAGGAATACAGGACCCAGAAACCTCAAACAACCCTGTGAGAATTTTCATTAGCAAGGACAAGTTTATTTCTAACAGGCTCCGTCCTCTCCATGACTTTCCAAATTGGTTTCTAATTGAATTAAATTTCCTAGAATAACAATTCTTTTGGAAGAGGAACATTGTGGCCAACACAAAACTCAACTCATTTTTAGATACAATTAGTATAATAAAATATATAGTTGACTATATGACAAATAGAGTGGGATTAACCAACCAATAATTATGAATTTGGTGGCATGGACAAGTTTTTCCTGGAATGGATAAGCTAAAATTTTTGTGATAAATCCAGATGGTTATAACCAAGTTTGATATACAGAAAAACTAATAACAGTATCGACTTTATCTTTTTGACACAACACTTTTGACGATGTTGCCCAAGAACTGACTTCTTATTGAAATTTTTCATGATTCTCTTCAGATGATAATTCATCTTTCTTAAAGTCATACAATCTTTTAAAATGTGGTGTACCATTCATTATATTTATTTACTATTGCTGAATATTCTGTCAATTTGCCAACCAGGTTTTAAGCTTCCAGAGCCTAGTTTCCAGGACAAAGCCAACACTCAACAAAGGTTCTTCTTTATTACACATCTTCCAAGTGTTAGGCCCAGTATTAGGTGCTGACATGTTTTAGAGTAATAATAGGCTAATCCTGTGTAATTAATATGTTTACACAGAGATATATACCATGTTGCCTGACTTATAAAGTGCAGTCAACAAAATGGAAGGTAACTGGGAGGAAGGTGGAAATTTCAAAGTTTGTTCCATGCTAAATTATTTTTTTAATTTTTTTAAATGTTTATTCATTTTTGAGAGACAGAGAGAAAAGAGGGGAGAGAGAGAGACAGACAGACAGAGTCCAAAGCAGGCTCCAGGCTCTGAGCTGTGAGCACAGTGTTAGAGACACACTTGAACTCAGTGACGGCAAGTTGGACACTCAACCGACCGAGACACCCAGGTGCCCCTAAATCATTTCCTTAAATTAGTAACCATCTTTTGCCTAGCACGTATTTAAAAAAAAATAGATCTGCCTCATAATTCAAACTTTGTGCTTGTATTGCTGAGTTATTGTTTCATTCTCTCTTCTAGATGATACCTGCAATCTTGGTTCTCAATACATATTATTGTAGTAATAGAGTACAAAAGAATTGTAAAAACTATATTTGAAGTTTTCCTTCATTTCTAAAATTCAGCAGACTTTCTAATAAGGTACTATTTTTCATTATAAAAGTTTCACCATTTTCCTTACACTTGAAGAGGGTCGACTATATTATGCTAGATCACATTAAAACTCTAGTGTCCATTTAAATCTGGCTTCAAGCAGGAAGAAGAATAGCACAAGAAAAATGTGTAGAACAAAGAAACCATTATTTCTTGCCTTCAGTTATACTCTACAATTTTTTTTATTCTCTCAAGTTGCCTATTAATCTGGATCCCAAGAAAAAATTACTTGGAGTATGATTCCCTTTTGGCTGACCTTTTAAAAAATATAATTTTTTTTAGAGCAAGTTTAGGATCACAGCAAAATTGAATGAAAAATGGAGAGACTTCCCATTTACCATACTCCCACACATGCATGACCTCTCCTATCATCAGCATCCCCACCAGAGTGGTGCATTTGTTATAAGTTATGAACCTGCATCAACACAACATCATCACCTATAGTCCATAGTTTACAAAGGGTTCACTCTTGGTATTGTACATTCTATGGATTTGGGTAAATGTATAATGACATGTATCCACGATGATAGTATCATCCAGAATAGTTTCATTGCCCTAAAAATCCTGTGTACTCTGCCTAGTCATCTATTTCTCTCCCCTAACTCCTGGCAACCACTGGGCACTATAGTGTCTCCATAGTTTAGCCTTTTCTAGAATGTCATTTAATTGGAATCAGACAGTATATAGTTTTCCAGATTGATTTCTTTTATTTAATATGGACTTGAATTTCCTCAATGTCTTGTCATGGTGTGATAGCTCATTTCTTTTTAATGATGAATGATACTCTATTGTCTGCATTACCACAATGTATTTATCCTTTCACCTACTGGAGGGCATCTTGGTTGCTTCCAAGTATTGTCAATTTTGACTAAAACAGCTATAAACATCCATGTGCAGGTTTTTGGTGGGCATAAGTTTTCAATTACTTTGAGTGACTACCAACAGATATGATTGCTAGATCATATAGCAAAAAAAAAAAAATTGTAAAGACTTATTTTTAAATATGAAATCACTGACACTAAATTCTAAAAGTCTATGTTATAGGAGATTAGAATAAATAGCATGGGGTTGAACAAAAATCAAAGTCTTAGTTTTACAGAAAGAGTAAAAAATATATTTATATATATACAACGGTTGGTGGCAATTCATTAGTAACCTCCCATACTGGACAGCAACAAGATTTAGCCCTAAAAATATAAATTTCATAAATGTTTGGATTACTAATAATTACATGAATGTCAATAGACTCTTTGGATCCAAAAGAAATTAGATTTTCTTATAATAAATTGTTCTAATAGTAATCAGTTTACTTGGGTTCCTACTGTAAATGTTATTCCATTGTCCTAGTAGAATATTGGATTCCAGAACTCCCTCGCACCCACCCTTAGAATCATTATCACTTAAAAACACTGCTGTAAATAGCAAGACGTATTCATTATGCATACAGTTCAGGAAAGAAACTGTTAAAAAATATTTTCCTTGTGAATAGGCCACTTTTGCTAGAGCAGTTTCCAAAATCATGTCCCAAAGAGCAAGAGTTCTGGGCTAAGATAAATAAGGTTGTAGATTAACTTATATTACATTATTCCATCATTCTCAGCATATATTAACATGTTAAAGATTCTGAAAATGTTACAACAATAGCAAATATTTAAATTTCTCAAACTTACCTGTGCACAAAACCCTTTTTCACAATTAAAAGGAAATAACCCATACACTAAGCTGTTAGAAACAGTGATCTAAACATATCGATTGATATTTTCCATTTTCTAACTTAAATACGCTGCATAGTTTTATAGTGATGATTCATTTATCAGGCATTGTTATAAAATTCGCTGGTCCATATAAGTTAAATGTCTTGAGTTCATCTATTTATTCTTAAAATATTTCTTGGGTGACTGTGCACAGAGGGCTTTTTGCTTTCCAGAGAATAAATAACTGAAAAAAATGTTACTAAAAAGCTGAAAATGTAGAAAAGAAAATTATACAAATAAAATTTTGTAATGGAATACAATAATTGATTAAATAGCTGTGGCTTTGATGATAGTTCTGAAATACCGTCCTTTTTAAAAAAAATAATTTGATTAAAGTTATACTTAGAATAAATTTGAAGTTTGTTTCATTGCACAGGATTACAATGTTGAGTTTAACTTGGTATAATATCATAGGTTCTAAAGTTTTAAAAACATTTAGAACTCCTTACACCTAGTTGTTTTAAGTTTATTTTGTGTGTGTGTGAGAGAGAGAGTGCTAGCAGGGAAGGGGCAGAGAAAGGGAGCAGACTCTGTGCTGTCAGCTTAGTGCCTGATGCAGGGCTCAATCCCATGACCTGAGCAGAAATCAAGAGTCAGAGGTTTAACTGACTCAGCCACCTGGGCACTCCAGAACTGCTTACACCTATATTTAATGATACCAAATAGGTTCTTATGGTTTTTGCTTTTTCATTCACTTCATTATGTAAACTATTTCCGCTTTTTGGTTTTATTATATCATCTTTGTGAAATCTCTGACCAATGCTTCCAGCTTCTTGCCCATAATAAGTTTAATGATTGGAAGAGAAAATCAAATAGCCAAATTTAACACTGAGCTAAACATTATCCTTTTTCTTTTAATTGAAGTATAATTGACACAGATTACCCTATTAATTTCAGGTTACATCATGGTGATTCAATATTTTTATACATTACAAAATGATCCCTAAAATAAGTCTGGTTACCATCGGTCACCATACAAAGTCACCACAATATCATTGACTACATTGTCTATACCATATATTATATTGCTAGGACTTATTATTACTCAACGTTTGTATCTCTTAGATCCCCTTTTCTATTTGACCCAGTACCCCAACTACCTCAACCCTTCCCCTCTCTGGTAACCAATAGTTCTTTCTGTTTTGTTTGTTTGTTTTGTTTCTTAGATTCCACATATCAGTGATATCATATTATGTTTATCTTTCTGTGTCTGACTTACTTCACTTAGCATAACACCATCTAGGTCCTTTCATGTTATCACAATAGTAAGATTTCATTCTTTTTTATATGTCACATCTATTCTACCCATTAATTTATCAACAGACACTAAGGTTATTTCCACATTTTGGCTCTTACAGAAAATGCTGTACATAAACATAAAGGTGCATATATCTCTTTGGATTGGTGTTTCCATTTTCTTTTAATAAATACCCAAAAGTGGAATTGCTTGATCATATGGTAGTTCTATTTTTAACTTTTGAAGGAAATTCCATACTGTTTTTCATAGTAACTGTACCAATTTACATCCCCACCAATGGTGTACAAATTTTCCCTTTTTTCCACATCTTAACCAACACTTTTTTTGTTTGGTAATTTTGCGGGGGGGGCAAAAACCAATCTGACAGGTATGAAGTGATATCTCTCATTGTGGTTTGATTTGCATTTCCCTGATAATTGGTGATGTTGAAAACCTTTCCATATGACTATTGGCCATCTCAATATCTCTTCAGGAAAATGTCTGTTGAAGTCCTCTGTACATTTATTAATCATTTTTCATATTAAGTTACTAAGATTTTATGTATTTGGAGCATTTACCCCTCATCAAATGTATGGTTTGCAAATATTGTCTCTCACTCAGTAGGTTGTCTTTTTCTTTTGTTTATAGTTTCCTTTGTTGTGCAAAAGCCTTTAAGTTTGATATAATCCCATTTGTTTATTTTGTCTTTTGTTGTCTTTGCCTGAGGAGATTGATCCAACAAAATATTACTGAGACTGATGTCAAAAAGCTTACTGCCTATGGTTTCTTCAAGGAGTTTTATGGTTTTAAGTCTTACATTCAAGTCATTAATCCATTTTTAATTTATTTTTGTATATGGTGTAAGACAGTGAATAGCCTAGTTTTATTCTTTTGCATATAGCTGTCTAGTTTTTGCAATACCATTTACTGAAAAGACTTTACCCCCTTGTATGTTCTTGCTTTCTTAGTCATAGATTAATTGACCATATATGCATGGGCTTTCTTCTGGCCTCTCTATTCTATTCCATTTATCTATGTGTATCTTTTCACATGTGTGTACCATTCTGTTTTGGTTACTATGGCTTTGTAATATAGTTTGAAATCAGGGAGTGTGATACCTGTAGCTTTGTTCTTTCTCAAGGTTGTTTTGGCTATTCAGGGTGTTCTGTGGTTCCATACCAATTTTAGGAATCTCTGTTCTAGTTCTGTGAAAAATACCATTGGTATTTTGAAAGGGATTGCACTGAATCTGTACATTGTTTTGGGTAGCATGGAGATTTTAATAATATTATTTTTTCTAATCCTTGAGCATGGAATATCATTCAGTTTATTTGTGCCTTCTTCAATTGCTCTTCTGTATCCTTATTGTAAAGAAGATATGTTTTGGGGGCACCTGGGTGGCTCAGTCAGTTAAGCGTCCAACTGCAACTCAGGTCATGATCTCGGGGTTCCTAAGTTTGAGCCCTGAGTCAGTCTCTGTGCTGACAGCTCAGACCTGGAGCCTACTTCGGATTCTGTCTCTCTCTCTCTCTCTCTCTCTGCCCCTCCCCCACTCACATTCTCTGTCTCTCTGTCTCTCTGTCTCTCTCTCAAAAATAAATAAACATTAAAAGAGAGAGAGAGAGAGAGAGAGAGAGAGAGAGAGAGATCTGTTTAGATGTGCATTATCATCTTTTCCTTCTTCCCAGACTTCAGGACATGAGGTTTGCTACAACCATCTAACTCATCATTTTAACCACCATATGCACATGCTGGTTCATGACATTTAATTCATTTTTGAAAAAATATTTTCACAGATGGCCTTATCCACCTTCTTAAATCCAATCAATTGCATATATGATATTTGAGTACCTACTATTTGTTTACTTTCAGGGTAGATATACTAACATAGATGATGAAACACAATCTACATACTCACAATCAGGAATACAATATAAAACAGCCAGTAAATTAGAATAGAATCAGTAAAATAAAGGGTAGAATGCATGTATACAAAATAAGTTTTGTGGATTGTTAGGAAGGGGGGAGAGAGAATGCTGGCTGATAAAAATAATAAACAGAATCAAATTGTCAAATGTCCCTCAACACAAATGATAGATCTTACATGTAATCAAGTTTGTTAATGATTCAAGGCAGAAGCAATAGCAAGAATTAGACCAAGCATAACTTCTCCTCCAGAGATTTGACCCTGTTGATACAATTCCCATATGTAATTTCTTGTACACATTTGGAAATGTTCTTACACAGATTTCAGATGTGACATATAAACAATGCATGTGGATTATTTTTGGAAGAGAGGAATTCATTCAGTTATGGAACATCTATTTTTTATATCCTATTTACTTCATAATTTATGTGAAATTTTCCAGTGGGTCATGCCACAAAGATGTATTACCTGAAGGCTCCTTTATATCAGAGACCAGGTAAATCCTGATAAAAACATTTTAACAGTAAGAATTCTTCATTACCTTTCTAACGTAAATATTACATGTGTCTTTATCAGGAGATTTTCTTACAAAGAGATTTAACTAGGTCATCTCTTCTTTCCCAAGTGTCCAAGAAAAGGGAGAATATAGGTTAAGGACCTGTTGTTAATCTGATATTTTCAAAAGATATTACTGGCTACTTACTCGCAGAAGAAAATGGTAGAACTTGGTATGTCTCTTAAGTATAGACAGTGTGACTAACCTCAAGGTGCAGTTTCACCTCAAAACAATCTTGCTCCCAATTGCTTTTCCTATCTATTAAAAAGTCCCATATATTAGGGGTGCCTGGGTGACTCAGTCGGTTAAGCATCAGACTCTTGATTTCTGCTCAGGTCATGATCTCACCTTTTGTGAGATCAAGCTCTACACTGTCAGTGAGGAGCCTGCCTAGGATTCATTCTCAATCTCTCTCTCTCTCTCTCTCTCTCTCTCTCTCTCTCCCTCTCTCCCTCCCAACCTCTCTCCCTCTCTCTCAAGATAAATAAACTTTTAAAAAGTCCTACATATTGAAAGGTCCATTCTTCTCTGCTTTTTTCATCATATAATATCATTTTATCTGTTAATAAATAGAATGATATCAAGAAACATATAAAATAAGCAACACCACAACCTCAGAATAAAACATACAACACTAGTTTTGTAGTTTAGAGAGCTCATTCTTCATTCTAATAGAATGCATTGACAAACAAAATCATATAAGAAATATATTTAAATGTTTTATCTTGTATTTTTCCCAGATGTCACTCTTGAAATTCAAAAAGATTTTCTAATAAATGCGAGGTAATTTTTGGTATACTATAAATACACTACATCAGCAGCCTATAGAACTAAAGGTACCAAGACTTGACTGGTATTAAACAATTTGTCAGCGATTTATAATTAAATCAATATCACTCTTTTTGGAAGCACATCTTTGTCAATCAAATTCCTTGAGGTGGCTGCCCTAATATTCATCAGTTCCTGATTGCTGACATCTGAAATATATAGGAATCATGAGTTAAAGGCCAAGCCATTTTGAAAATGTGCTAGGTCTATTACCAGTAAATCACAGATTATCTACTGGTAATAAAAACTCATCTAATTTCTTCATTTCTATTTCATGCCTCTGTATTAGTGTGATATGGTAATTATTGAACAATTTGCATTTGTCTTTTTTTGTTTGTTTTCTTCCTAGAACTCACTAATAAATGTGTAATTAATGAAAAAATCTGTTAAAATGAATTGATGATTGGATGGTGTTAAGTCAATTCATAAACAACAACTATAATTACATAGATAGGTAAGTATACATTAAAAATAATTTAGGAAAAACATATAAAAACTGTATTTTGAGATCAATTTCAAACATTATTAGATTTTAGCACATTTAAATCCATGAAAACCTTTTTAAAGTTTTTTAAACATCTTTAACACAACTTTCCTGGGGGGAGGAGACAAGATGGCGGAACAGCATGGAAGATTTTTGTGTCTTGTCCATGAAATATAGCCAGACCAACACCAAACCATCCTGCACACCTAGAAAACTGATCTGAGGATCAACACAACAATATAAACAACCTGAACCACAGAATTCAGCAGGTACATGGCACGGAGAGGTGAACTTGGGGAGCAAGAAGGCAAGGGAAGGGAGGTGCTTTTGCAGGTGGAGAGAGGACAGAGACGGGGGCGGGGGGAGAATACGGGAAAAGCACCCCTCCCTAAAAGCAGCTGGAGAGAAAGTGGAAAATTGGAAACAGCTGCAGGGACTAAACTAAAAACAGAGAAAGGAGAAAGGAGAGGGTTTAAATTCCATTAAGACTGTAAACAAGGGGAGCGCAAAGGCTGCAACTCCGCAGCTCCATACCTGGCGGTGCTCTGCTGGGAAGGGCGAATCCCCAGAGCAGAGTGGGGTCCGGGAGGTTCTTGGGACACACGGGGAAAAGCTGTTCCACTGCTGGAAGGACATTCAGTAGAGACTGTTGAAGCCACCTGGTCCCAGCAGACCCCAGAAAACGGCCACATTCGCTGGTGCAGGAATAAGGTCATTAAGGGTGAAGCCTGGTGCCAGATGTGGCTTGTGATTTTCCATAATCCCTGAAATGCTGCTGCTACACTGTCTTGAGAACTTTTTCGGGGGCGGGCAGGCACCCGGCCACAGTCTTGGGGCACTGGCAGCAGCAGGGTCCAGCAAGCTTTCCTGGGTGCAGCCGGCATTTGGCCATTGCTCAGTGAGATCATCCCACAGAGGGGTGGAACGGGTCAAAGCCGCAGCCCTTCAGAAGTAAGGGGCCGGGGAAAAATATCTGTATCTAAGACAAAACTCGGAAGAGAGGTACTGACTGGGGCCCGGTCACGAACAGTGAAAGAGCAGGGAGTGGAGGAAGGCTGAAGACAGGATGGGTGTGCGACTGCTGATTGGGGAGAACAGTTCTGAAACTGGAGGCTGGGTAGCTGGGTGACGCCATTTTCACTGCTCCCAAGCATGTGCATATGCACCTACAGCGCCACAACACTCCACACCAGCAGGCTAGTAGCGCCATCTAGTGGAGAATAGAGCCATTACACTGAGCCCCGCCCAACTGGGCCAACCTCATTCTTCAAGAACACAAGTCTCACTGCCTACTTAGTTTACGAACTATAAAGTGCTACATAGTCTGACTTCCAGGAGAAAATGAAGTAATTTAAGTCCAATTTAAATCTGTTAGCTGATCCATCTATTCAATTTTCTTTTTTTTTTTTCTCTTTTACACTTCTTTTCTTTTTCTTGAATGCAGAAAAAGAAAATTTTTTTTTCTCAATTTTTATTAAAAATGCTTTTTTGTACTGTATTTTCTACTTTTGTGTAAAATTTTTCAAATTCTGTTTTACTTGCATCATTTTTTTGGTCTACTTCAGTGCATTCACCTTTTCAAATTTTCAAATGATTCCTTTTTTTTCTTTGTGTTTTTTCTCTTTTTCATTTCTTTTCTTTTTCTTGAATGCAGAAAGAGAAAAACTGCATTTTTACTTTCAATTTCTATTTAAAATATTTTTCTTTAATTTTTTAACTATATTTTTTGCTTTTATATAAATTTTTTTCAAATTCTGTTTTACTTCCATCATTTTATTTTAATCTACTACAGTGTATTCACTTTTTCAAATTTTCAAAAGATTTCCTTTTTTTTCTCTTTTTTCTCTTTCTCATTTCTTTTCTTTTTCTTGAATACAGAAAGAGAAAAACTTCATTTCTACTTTCAATTTCTATTTAAAATATTTTTCTTCAATTTTTTCTACTATATTCTTTACTTTTGTGTAAATTTTTTCAAATTCTATTTTACTCCCATCATCTCACTTTAGTCTACTTCAGTGTATTCATTTTTTCAAATTCTCAAACGATTCCTTCCCCCTCACCCCACCTTTTTATTCTCTAATCTGTCAAACCACTTTCACACCCAGACCAAAACACACCTAGGATCTAGCATCATTTATTCGATTTGTGTGTGTGTGTTTAATTTTTTAATTTTAATATTTTTTTAATTTTAATCTTTTTAATTTTAATTTTTCTACCTCATTAATTCCTTTTCTCCCTTAAAAATGATGAAACAAAGGAATTCACCCCAAAAGAAAGAGCACGAAGAAACGACACCCAGGGATTTAAACAACACAGATACAAGCAAGATATCTGAACCAGAATTTAGAATCACGATAATAAGAATACTACCTGGAGTCGAAAATAGATTGGAATCCCTTTCTGCAGAGATAAAAGAAGTAAAAAAAAGTCAGAATGAAATTAAAAATGTTGTAAATGAGCTGAACTCATGGATGGATGCAGCAGCCTCAAGGATGGGTGAGGCAGAACAGAGAATCAGTGATATAGAAGACAAACTTATAGAGAATAACAAAGCAGAAAAAAAGAGGGAGATTAAGGCAAAAGAGCATGATTTAAGAATCAGAGAAATCAGTGACTCATTAAAAAGGAATAACATCAGAATCATAGGGGTCACAGAAAAGGAAGAGAGAGAAATAGGGTAGAAGGGTTATGTGAGCAAATAATAGCAGAAAACATTCCTAACCTGGGGAAAGACACAGACATCAAAATCCAGGAAGCACAGAAGACCCCCATTAGATTCAAGGAAAATCAACTATCAACAAGGCATATCATAGTCAAATTTACAAAATACTCATGCTAGGAGAGAATCATGAAAGCATCAAGGGAAAAAAAAGTCCCTAACCTACATGGGAGGACAGATTAGGTTTGCAGCAGACCTATCCACAGAAACTTGGGAGGCCAGAAAGGAGTGGCAGGATGTATTCAGTGTGCTGAATCAGAAAAATATGCAGCCAAGAACTCTTTATCCAGCAAGGCTGTCATTCAAAATAGAAGGAGAGATAAAAAGTTTCCCAGAAAAACAAATATTAAAGGAGTTCGTGACCATTAAACCAGCCCTGTAAGAAATTTTAAGGGGAGAAAAGATGAAAAAACAATTATATATATCAAACAAAGATTAGAAAAGCAACAAAGATTAGAAAGGATCAGAGAACACCACCAGAAACTCCAACTCTACAAGCATCACAATGGCAATTCATATCTTTCAGTACTCACTCTAAATGTCAATGGACTCAATGCTCTAATCAAAAGACATAGAGTAACAGAACAGATAAGAAAATAAGATCCATCTATATGCTGTTTACAAGAGACCCACTTAAGACCTAAAGACACCTTCAGATTGAAAATAAGGGGATGGAGAACCATCTATCATGCTAATGGTCAACAAAAGAAAGCCAGAATAGCCATACTTATATCAGACAATCTAGACTTTAAAATAAAGACTGTATCAAGAGTTGCAGAAGGGCATTATAACATAATCAAGGGGTCTATCCACCAAGAAGCAACAATTTTTTACCTAACAATTGTAAACATTTATGCACCAAATGTGAAAGCACCCAAATAAATAAATCAATTGATCACAAACATAAAGGAACTCATCGATAGTAATACCACAATACAAGGAGACTTCAGCACCCCACTCACAGCAATGGACAGATCATCTAATCAAAAAATTAACAAGGAAACAATGGCTTTGAATGACACACCGGACCAGATGGACTTAACAGTTATATTCAGATTATTTCATCCTAAAGCAGCAGAATATACATTCTTCTCCAGTGCACATGGAATGTTCTCCAGGATAGACCATATACTGGGACACAAATCAGCCCTAAGTAAGTACAAAAAGATTGAGATCATACGGTGCATATTTTCAAACCACAATGCTATGAAACTCGAAATCAATCACAAGAAAAAATTTGGAAATGTAACAAATACTTGGAGACTGAAGAACATCCTACTAAAGAATGAATGGGCTAACCAAGAAGTTAAAGAGGAAATTAAAAAGTAGATGGAAGTCAATGAAAATGATAACACCACAACCCAAAACCTCTGGGATTCAGAAAAGGTGGTCATAAGAGGAAAGTATATAGCAATCCAGGCCTTCCTAAAGAAGGAAGAAAGATCTCAGATACACAACCTACACTTAGGCCTTAAGGAGCTGGAAAAAGAACAGCAAATAAAACCCAAAACCAGTAGAAGAGAGGAAATAATAAAGATTAGAGCAGAAATTAATGCTATCGAAACCAAAAAAACAGTAGAACATATCAATGAAACCAGAAGCCGGTTCTTTGAAAGAATTAACAAAATTCATACACCAGTAGCCAGTTTGATCAGGAAGAAAAAGGTAAGGACCCAAATAAATAAAATCAAGAATGAAAGAGGAGAGATCACAAACAACACAGCAGAAATAAAAACAATCCTAAGAGAATATTATGAGCAATTATATGCCAATAAAATGGGTAATCTGGAAGAAATGGACAAATCCGTAGAAACATATACACTACCAAAACTGAAACAGGAAGAAATAGAAAATTTGAACAGACCCATAAACAGTAAGGAAATCAAATCAGTAATCAAAAATTTGCCAAAAAACAAGAGTCCAGGGCCAGATGGCTTTCCAGGGGAATTCTACAAAACATTTAAGGAAGCATTAACATCTGTTCTCTTGAAGCTGTTCTAAAAAACAGAAATGGAAGTAAACCTTCCAAACCCTTTCTATGAAGCCAGCATGACCTTGATTCTAAAACCAGACAGAGACCCCACTAAAAAGGAGAACTATAGACCAATCTCCCTGATGAACATGGATGCAAAAATCCTCAACAAGATATTAGCCAACCGGATCCAACAATACATTAAAAAAATTGTTCACCACGACCAAGTGGGATTTATACCTGGGATGCAGGGCTGGTTCAATATCTGCAAAACAATTAACGTGATTCATCACATCAATAAAAGAAAGGACACGAACCATATGATCCTATCAATAGATACAGAGAAAACATTTGACAAAATACAGCATCCTTTCTTGATAAAAACCCTCAAGAACATAAGGATAGAAGCAGCATACCTCGAGATCATAAAAGCCATATATGAATGACCCATGCTAATATCCTCAATGGGGAAAAACTGAGAGCTTTCCCCCTAAGGTCAGGAACAAGACAGAGATGTCCACTCTCACCACTGCTATTCAACACAGTATTGGAAGTCTTAGCCTCTGCAATCAGACGACACAAAGAAATAAAAAGCATCCTTATCAGCCAGGAGGAGGTCAAACTTTCACTCTTCGCAGATGACATGATACTCTATATGGAAAACCCAAAAGATTCCACCAAAAAACTGCTAGAATTGATTCATGAATTCAGCAAAGTTGCAGGATATAAAATCAATGCACAGAAATTGTTTGCATTGCCATACACCAACAATGAAGTGACAGAAAGAGAAATCAAGGAATCGATCCCATGTATAGTTGCCCAAAACACCATAAAATACCTAGGAATAAACCTAACCAAAGAGGTGAAAAATCTATACACTGAAAACTATAGAAAGCTTATGAAAGAAATTGAAGAAGACACACAAAAAAATGGAAAAAGATTCCATGATCCTGGATAGGAAGAACAAATATTGTTAAAATGTCTATACTACCCAAAGCAATCTAAATAGTCAATGTAATCCCTATCAAATAACACCAGCATTCTTCACAGAGCTAGAACAAATAATCCTAAAACTTGTATGGAACCAGAAAAGACCCCGAATAGCCAAAGCAATCTTGAAAAAGAAAACCAAAGCAGGAGGTATCACAATCCCAGACTTCAAGCTATACTACAAAGTTGTAATTGTCGAGACAGTATGGTACTGCCACAAAAACAGACACTCAGATCAATGGAACAGAATAGAGAACCCAGAAATGGACCCACAAACATATGGCCAACTAATCTTTGACAAGGCGGGAAAGACTATCCAATGGAATAAAGACAGTCTCTTCAGCAAGTGGCGCTGGGAAAACTGGACAGTGACATGCAGAAGAATGAACCTGGACCACCTGCTTACACCATACACAAAAATAAACTCAAAATGGATGAAAGACCTCAATGTAAGACAGGAAGCCATCAAAATCCTTGAGGAGAAAGCAGGCAAAAACCTCTTTGATCTTGCCCGCAGCAACTTCTTACTCAACACATCTCTGGGGGCAAGGGAAACAAAAGCAAAAATGAACTACTGGGACCTCATCAAAATAAAAAGCTTCTGCACAGTAAACAATCAGCAAAACTAAAAGGCAACCGACAGAATGGTAGAAGATATTTGCAAATGACATATCAGATAAAGGGTTAGTATCCAAAATCTATAAAGAACTTATCAAACTCAACACCCAAAAAACAAATAATCCAGTGAAGAAATGGGAAAAAGACATGAATAGACACTTCTCCAAAGCAGACATCCAGATGGCCAACCGACACATGAAAAAATGTTCCACATCACTCATCATCAAGGAAATACAAATCAAAACCACCATGAGATACCACCTTACACCTGTCAGAATGGCTAACATTAACAACTCAGGCAAGAACAGATGTTGGCAAGGATGTGCAGAAAGAGGATCTCTTTTGCACTGTTGGTGGGAATGCAAGCTGGTGCAGCCACTCTGGAAAACAGTATGGAGGGTCCTCAAAAAACTGAAAATAGAACTACCCTAAGTCCCAGCAATTGCACTACTAGGCATTTATCCAAGGGATACAGGTGTGCTGTTTCGAAAGGACACGTGCACCCCCATGTTTATAGCAACACTATCAACAATAGCCAAAGTATGGCAAGAGCCCAAATGTCCATTGATGGATGAATGGATAAAGAAGATGTGGTATATATATGCAATGGAGTATTACTCAGCAATCAAAAAGAATGAAATCTTGCCATTTGCAAGTATGTGGATGGAATTGGAGGGTATTATGCTAAGTGAAATTAGTTGACTAATATCATACGACCTCACTCATATGAGGACTCTAAGAGACAAAACAGATGAACATAAGGGAAGGGAAAAAATAATATAAAAATAGCAAGGGGTAGTAAACATAAGAGACTCATAAATATGGAGAACAAACTGAGGGTTACTGGAGGGGTTGTAGGAAGGGGGATGGGCTAAATGGATAAGGGGCACTAAGGAATCTACTCCTGAAATCATTGTTGCACTATATGCTAACTAATTTGGATGTAAATTTAAAAAAAAATTAAAAAAAAAAACAACTTTCCCAATGGTAATTGTGTTATGATATATGTGTTATCACATATATCATATATATGTTATATTTCTTGAATAATCACATACATATTTATGCAGAAGCATAAAATTCTAAATCATTTTTATTTTATACAGAATATCAATTTTGGGAATTTAGGGAAATTATACAGACAGCAAACAAACAATGTAAAACTTCATTACCAAATGATTAGCTTCCAGTTTGGGGAATATGCACACTCAATATACATTGGGTTAGTGGACACAATTATTAAAACTTCTATTTTTATATTTTTATAAAATATATTTTTAGTTATCATCTTATAATTTTAGTTTTTAGTTTTTTTAGTTATTTATCATCTTATATGTTTTTAGTTATATCATATATTTTTAGTTATTATCATCTTATAATTTATAATTTATATAATACATTAATATAGTGGTAGTGCAAGTATGCAATTTATTAATAAATAGAAATGCCCTGGGAATACGATTTAATTAAAAATGTAAGTGATCAAAAATTGTATAGATACATGGGTAAAGGACATGGTTCCATAGTTTTGAAACAAATCAGTCCTTTCAAGCATTTTTCATCTACAAGTATTCTAAAGTATTGAAGAAAATTTCCATATAAAATCTGCCTCATTATTTGTCAGTGGGCTACCAGTTATCAGTCCCCAGTTCTTCCTTCTTTAACTTTCTCTCTTTTTCCCTTTTTTCTTTTTTTTAGAAGGCTTCGCACCCAGCATAGAGTCCAATGTGGGGCTTGAAGTCACAACCCTGAGAGCAAGGCCTGAATTGAGATCAGGAGTCGGACACTCAACCAAATGAGCCACTCAGGCACCCTTTGTAACTTTCTCTTTTGACTGTTTTTTCAAGCAACACAGGCTATGGCAGATGTGGCTGATTAACAGGCTGGTCAAGGAATATAATATTTTTAAAAAATTTTTGCATATATTAAAAAAAGTTTAAATGATATCAAAGTGAAATAATTAAAATGTAAAGATTAATCTTTCACTTGAGTTTTCTTACACTTGATCTTAGCCAAAAGACTGAGAAGTGACTGAATTTTCCTAACTTAAATCTAATATCATATATGGAGAAATCATGAGCTCTTAAATAAAAAGGTACAGAGCATCACCATGTTTTAAGCTTAATAAGTAATATATATGGAGAGAGAGAGAGAATTAGAAACAGAGGATCAAAGTTAGTGTTTATAATATTTATGAGGCAGATGAGAAAGAAGCCTCAATACTTAATGGTATTCCTATCCTGTGTTCTACCAGAGTGGAGATAATCTAATATAAATTGATACTGCACATATGAATCTAATAGTACTTTATACGAGCAAAATTTATGATTATTCTAATTTAAAAATTTTTAGTTGTGATATAGAGATGACCAAATTTACACATTCCTAAAATTTTGTTATCACAATTCTCCATTTCCTGTGAAAACTGGGAAATGAGGTTGCTCATCTACTGCTAAACTTCAACCGCCAACTTGCAAGTTACCACAGTTAAGTCTTGTGAGCTACAGAATAGTGATGGAAAAGAATGATGTGTTAGGTACATTCTTTTTCTTTTCTTTTTTTAAATAACGTTGGCTACAATATATTAATCACTTCTGATGTGACAGGCCTCATTCTCTGAATGTTTCATGCCATCTTCTCAATAAATGATAAGATAGCATTATCTTCCTTATACAGATTAGGAAAGGAAGGCTTTGGAGAAGTTAACTTGCTTGTCCCACTTCAGCTTTAAGTGGCTAGAGCAGAATTCAAAAGCATATGTAGATCTATCTGTCCAGCTACCACACTCTAGGGCTTTGTTTTGAGCTCCTATCTTGTTTCTTACCCTGGTGAGAAAGTGAAACAAAATATAAAGCTTAAGAGACAATTCTAAAGCGACCCTAGTAAACCCTAGGTTTCCTTTTGTTTTGGCACCTACCTTGATAATTATCACTCCTACTTCATGGGGCATATTTTAAAGCATGGTATTTTAAAGCATTCTTTTTTTTTTTTTTTATTAAATTTTTTTTTTCAACGTTTATTTATTTTTGGGACAGAGAGAGACAGAGCATGAACGGGGGAGGGGCAGAGAGAGAGGGAGACACAGAATCGGAAACAGGCTCCAGGCTCTGAGCCATCAGCCCAGAGCCCGACGCGGGGCTCGAACTCACGGACGGCGAGATCGTGACCTGGCTGAAGTTGGACGCTTAACCGACTGCGCCACCCAGGCGCCCCTTTAAAGCATTCTTAAAATGAAGAAAAGTTGATAACTAGAAATAAAGAAACTGAAACACTTCACTTATGCCACCAAAACTCTGCTTTCCACTGTGTGCACAATATATGATTCCTGTGTCCTCAATTTAAGCTTAAAGTTCTCGGGGCGCCTGGGTGGCGCAGTCGGTTAAGCGTCCGACTTCAGCCAGGTCACGATCTCACAGTCCGTGAGTTTGAGCCCCGCGTGGAGCTCTGGGCTGGTGGCTCAGAGCCTGGAGCCTGTTTCCGATTCTGTGTCTCCCTCTCTCTCTGCCCCTCCCCCGTTCATGCTCTGTCTCTCTCTGTCCCAAAAATAAAATAAAAACGTTGAAAAAAAAAATTTTAACTTAAAGTTCTCTAATGTGCCTTATGGATAAAAAAAAAAAAATGTTACAGAAATTCTTTGACCATCTCTAATAGGCCAGTCTTAGAATAAAATCTCCTAGAGAGTCCAATCCAAGTCTGTGGCTATCAGTTACCCGCATGGTCCTTCTTGAAACTTCCCACAATGTTGAGCGTTTGCACCAATTTGTCCTACTCACTTGGGAATTTGTGTCTAGGAGAACAAGGACCATGCTGTTAGCCTATTTTGTGTAAGTGAACAACAATGGCACTTAATTGTATGCCAGAAAGGATTTCATTCTTCATTTAATGTTCATGATGATGAAACTGTGTGAAATTCATCTTGATGTTGTTAGTTCTGTTACACAGAGACACAAACAACTGATAGATTTATATTTAGAATATAATACCTATGAATAATTTTAAATTGACAGCCTAGAAAGTCTGGACCCGTCTTTCTTGCAACCTAGAGGAAGGAAATGCAATGGCAGCATAGATTTCCTACTCAATGTCCTTTAACTCTAACCAGCACATAATACCTTGTTTAGTTTTCTGTGTCCAACGGTCATTTTTCTCCTAGCTGTGACTGCCAAAAGACTTGCCAATTAGTGTCAATCGTAGAAGTAGATTAGGAATGTGGGCATCTAACCAGGAAAAAAAGAACTAACATCATTAACACATTTTGTATGAAAATAAGAGCAACATAAAAGTTGTCATTAATAAATTTATCCTAAAACATAATCTCATAATATTTTCTAGTCTTCAAAAAAAAATCAAACTCCATCAATTAATTTTATCAAACTGAAAGTAAGGTATGATCACATGACATTCTGTAAATCTATTATCCAGTCTATAATATAGATAATATTATTATTTGTTTCTCAAATTATCTCATGCATTTTGATGACAACTGTCTAGAGAAAATCAACAACCAGAAGACAGCCTTCTGAGTGTAGTTTTTCATTGTGTCTTCTTTACATGCTATCAAAATTTTAGTGGGGAAATTCAAAATAGGCATACAGGAAAGAAATACTTACACGCTTAATCTAGAGGGAGGTAACTCTTTCCCAAGGGATGTGCAGATAATTTATAGTTAAAAATTTTCCTTTGATCTCTATATCTCTATATCACTTTTTTCTACTTGGAGTTAATTTGATTAAGTGCACACCAAGAGGGAATTTTTTTTAAAAAAGTTTTTTTTTGTTTTTTTGTTTTGTTTTGTTTTGTTTTTTTTTGGGGGGGGGGCAGACAGCCAGGAACACAGCAGCAGAACCTTTTTTTTTTTAATTGACTGAGACACTAGTGATACACATAATTGACTTAACAATTAGAGATGGGCTCTGAAGGCAGTGAGAATCTAAAATAGAGAAATATGGCCCATGGAAGGACTTGTGCATTTTTACTGATTATGAATCAAAAACAAATCTAATTTAAAAAAGTCTTAACAAAAACTGTGCTTTTCTGTGCACCGAAAAGAGCACACAAAACACAAAACATCTGTATATACACTTTCAACTATCTGATATCATTTCAATGTCAACCTACTGATAAACACATCATTGTCTTGTTAGCTCAAAGCAGAAGCATCTTAATATAAAGATAATCATAAATGTGAAAACAATTCTAGTCCTGCTTCTTTTTGCAGGATTTCTTAAGTACACACTCTTAAACTTTAGGTATATTCTATTTTCTGAGCCATCTTTTTATATCATTCTCTATGTGTCTTCCTACCAATTTCTATAAAACCTCTTTAAAAACATGATATATAATTATACAGAGAAAATACAGGATGCAACTGGAAAGTTATAGGGGCACCTGGATGGCTCAGTAGGTTGAGCATGCAACTTCGGCTCAGGTCAAGATCTCATGGTTTGTAGATTCAGGCCCCGCGTCAGGCTCTGTGGTAATAGCTTGGAGACTTAGACCTTGCTTCAGATTCTGTGTCTCCTTCTCTCTCTCTGCTCCTCCCCCGCTTGCGCGCTCTCGCTTGCTCTCTCTCTCTCTCTCTCTCTCTCATAAATAAATAAACATTTATTAAAACAAAACAAACAAAAACATGGGGCACCTGGGTGGCTCAGTTGGTTAAACATCTGACTTTGGCTCACAGTTCATGAGTTCAAGCCCTGTGTCCAGCTCAGAGCCTGGAGCCTGCTTTGGATTCTGTGTCTTTCTCTCTCTCTCTCTCTGCCCCCCCACTGCTCGTACTCTGTGTCACTCTCTCTTTCTCAAAAGTAAACATTAAAAAAATCATAACAAAAGAATAGAAAGTTCTAAATAACACCAACTACATAAAATTTAGGAAAAATAAAAGCTCATACCTTTAAATGTGATTTAAAAAGATGAGAGCTAAGTCACTTCAACAAATGTGCTACCATGTGCTGATATGTATTGAAGCCTTAATGTCAGTTAAATATAATTTTGATATTTAATTTCTTTAGTCTTGGGAGATTGGGACTAAGGCTAAAAATGCATGGTATTTACTTAAAAGATAAGATGAGGTTTTGTAAAGCCATCTCAGTACTTCTAGGAAAATCAAGATTCTTTCTTAAAATAAACCTCAGTCAGTATACTCTTGGGTCTGAGCGTACCAGAGACTTATTTACAATGTGCAAAAACTGTTAAGGAGACCTTAGAAGGTTAAACACGGAGAAAACCTTTGGGAAGCTTAGACTAGGCTGCATTACCAAAGAAGGGATGCCTATTCCATAACAACCTTCTTGGAGAATAAGAAATCCAATCAGTTGTTTAACTGTTAACTTTTTACCTGCCTGTATTAATATGGTTATGAATGAAGCTATTTGGTACCCAGGACAGGCAAAGCCTGCTTACCCTCCATTTGAAGAGCCCTGGAAAAATTTGCTTGGTCTGGAAGTTGCTGGTTTAAGATATGTATTGTAATTCTTCAGCTTGGGACCTCAGAAAACTACAGGATGAAGTTTTATTTCTAACATAGTTATGAATAGTCTCTAATAGAGCTATTGGTACCTTCATTTTAGAGATGAGCATCTGACACCCAGAGAGTGTAGTACCTTGCTTAGGGATACCTAGAAGATCGCAGACCCAGGATTAGAACCCAAACCCACATCTTTAAAAAACCTTTTTGTTGCCTCCTACCTTACTGTAACATTATAGTTAAGCCATTCCTGCAATAATACTCTTATGCAGCAACTGTCATGTGGCAAGCACAATTCCTATCAATGAAGATGATTTAGTGAAGAAAGTCCTATTTTCATGAAACTCACACTGTTTTTGTTTTTTCCTCTTACACTGACTACTGTCCACAGTGTCAGTAACTTCATGAACACATTTCTGTCAGGTTCTCCAGTGCCTTAATGCTCTGCACTGACCACCTTGTCTCCCAGACTTATGTAGGTAAATGTCTATTTTTTACAAAAAAAAAAAAAAAAAAACGTCACTGCCCAGACAAGGACAGTCACACCTAGCTGGTTATATCTTCACACAAAATAAGGAAGGGTATGTGAATTCCTGGTGGAAGAAATTCTAATTGCATGTTTTGCCACTATTTCACCAAGATTCTCATGCAAGCCCTAGGGGAATGTTTTGTCTTCCCATGCTTATGAACAATTGCTGTAGTAAACCACTGTTACTAATGTGAGAGTGTCATGTCACAGGGATATTAGGGAAAAGAAAAATAAGAGAATTTCCAGATTAAACCATTAACTTCAGAGAACTGAATTTTGAATTTTTATAAGCCTCACTGGATTTGCTTCTTCTGCATGGTTCAAGTTATAAACCCTCAGGAAAGTGCCATATTTCCAGCAGGACAAGCTAACTTTTCAGAATAAGATCCAGAAAATGCTAAACCAAGAAATTCAAATACTTACTATATATATATATATATATATATATATATATATATATATATATGTGTGTGTATGTACATATATATATATATATACACACACACATACACACACATAAACCAAGTATATATAGAGAGATAGATACTATATAACATCATATATATATCATGATACATATATATATCAGATATATAACATTATATATATGATACATATATATATAATATGGTATATATGATCATATATATATGGTATATATGTATATATATGATATTATTTTTCCATCAAAATTTCACTGATTAGGAAGATCTAACTTTTGGTAATACACTTAGTGAGAGACACTGTAGGGAAATACTTTTCTTTGTGGGAATGTTTATTGGTATTTACTTTAAGGCAATGGTGGTAATACCTACCAAAATTCCAAGTACATATACATTTTTAACAAGAAATTTCATTCCCAGGTATTTATCCTACAGATAAACTCATACACAAGTGAAATCATATCTGTACAGTTTTATTGATGGTAGTTTGCTAAAGCCAAATAATTGCAACCACTTAGAAATCCAAAAAGAGAACAGTAATGTTATAAACACACACATTTATCTATCAATATAACAGAACATTAAGTAGTCACAAAAATTGAGAGAGCTCTGTGGGGAAAATGCGCAAGATACACTGTTCAGTGAACAAAGAAAGGGGCAGAAGGTATTAGAAGGATGTTCAAAGTGCTTTACTATTGAGAAAAAAAGATGAAAATGTTTTGATACATGTTTGCTCATATAGGAACCCTCAAAGAATCTCTATTAACCAACAACAATGGTTAAAGTGAGGAAAGGCAGATAACAAGACATATAGGTACAAGACTGGAAGAAAGAACTTTCACTTATATACTTGCTTATAATTTCAGATACTTGAACCATAGGTTTGTATAATATTCTAAAAACATCAATATAAAAATATATAAACTGATAAAACAATCAAACACAAACAGCTACTATTCTCAAGTTTATTATGTGTTGTTTTGTGTCCAATGGGATACAGTGAAATCAATATTTTGGTTTTTTTAATTTTTTATTTTTTTAAAGTTTACTTATTTTGAGAGAGGGAGAGAGACAGCAAGAGAATGAGAGAGCGGGGGAGGGGGCAGAGAGAGAGTGGGGGAGAGAATCCCAAGCAGACTCTGTACTACCAGCACAGAGCCCAATGCAGGGCTTGAAGTCATGAACTGTGCAATCATGACCTGAACCGAAATCACGAGTCTGACACTAAACCCACTGACCCACTCAGGTGTCCCTAAAACCAATATTTTAAATATTTTTTGTCTTCAGCATGTGAGTATCATACACACTACTTTAATTTGCATCTACAATTATGCTATAGAAATCAGTGTGAATGTAAGTTGTCCAATTCATTATAGCATCTAAAGACTAATATTGCAACTGACATCGAGTGGTATTTTGCAATAAAACTGAGTGGTCATTATAATCATTGGACTGACATTATATCAATCTATATCATGGATTCATTCCAAAATAAAATTTAAAAGTCTAGTGTTGAAAATGCAATGCTATTGTGGTTTCTTAAATAATTCTAAATTATATTCAGTTTCACCAAAATAGTTTACCTTAAAATTTATATTTTTATTAGCCAAGGAAGTAATTATTCTGTGTAGAAAATCCAGACTATATGGTATAAACCACAGAGGCATAAACTCTATAAAATTAAGGGTATAGATTATTTCATTTAGAATGCAAATCAGGAAAAAAAAAGCTACATATGCTTTATGGATTTTTAAATTGATAGCAAAATCGCTTAGTTTCATAGAATAGTAATACAATGAATTTCAGGTTCTAATTTTGTGGGTATGAAAAGCACCACTCCTGATAAGAACATCTGACTTGAGTGTCTCTGAAAACTAGTTCCACAGATTTCCAGTGCTCTTCAGAACATGGGAACTGATTGTGATTAATCAGGGAAAAGCCCTTCTCTAATAAGGCTCTGTCCAGTCCAATTGCTGAACATGACAGTCTTGAGAATTACATCGCCAAATGGTCTACTAGAGATGGAAGGTTGAAAGATTGGCTGAATTAAATAGCTCACCTCAGATGACCTTAGAAATGGACATTTTGCCAGAAGGTGAAGAAAAACTCATGCATTACTGATTTTTTTTATATTATATATGTATTTTGAAAGAAAAACATTACAGGACATTTCTTTTATCCTGAATACTTCCAGGTATTATTATGCTGTCTAAATGCCGCAATCACTCAGGTGACAGCCTGTGGTGCGCATCCATCCCTTCACTCCTGATTACAGATAACATTTATAGCATGAGGATGAGGGAGGGAAGTGAGAGACTGAACACGGAGAAAAGTCATCAGGAATCACAAGAGAACAGAAGCTCATTTTTATGATTTTGCCATCTCCCAGTCAAGTGCCTGCTGCAGACATTTATTATGATTACAATGTGGGCTTCTAAGACAAGTGAGTCATTTCTCAGAGTGGGTTACCCTCCAACATAATTAATAGCCGGAAGATTTTGTACATGGATTTTTTTTTCAACTCAATAGCAAAAGGTCTTTAAATTGGTGCACAGAGTAATGTATGATTCAATCATCACACAATCAAAAGACTGTTCTGATTGCACACAGATATGTCACTAGTCTCACCACAAGAGAGAGTCCTCCATTAATAAATAAATAAATATATATTTATTATAAATATATATATATATATATATATATATATGCTTTCATTTACTTGGAAAGGACTTTTCATCAATCATATAAAGGCAGATTTTTATGGAAATCTCAATTTGGTGGTATAGATAAACCCTATCTTTAACATTATTTTGTTCCACAAATAAAGCAATATAGATTAAAGAATTTTTTTTTCTATCAGAATAAGAGTTTATGAGCCATTGTATTTTTACCCCATTAAAATTTTTAAACATACATAAATATACATAAAATAATGATTAGCAAAAAGAAGAAAATTAAAATCACTCATAAGTTCAGTACTCAATAACCACTGTGGATGTTTATATATATCTTTCAGTTGTAACTTCTTGTGTTGCTACATCATGATATATTTACTTAATCTCCTCAGGTTGAATATTTGACCAACATTTGCTAATAAACAACCCTGGAGTGAAAATCATTTTAGCTCCACTTTTACATAATCCTATGATTATTTCCTGATAAAATATTCCTAGAAATATAATAGCATAATTTAAGACTTTTAATATGTATTATCTTATTTCCAAAAATTTGTACCAATTTATACTTCCACCATAATTGTCAGTCTGCATTTGCTTTCAATAAATCTGAAAATATAGATTACTGTCTTGGTAAAAATATTTTCCAAACTAAATTTGTAAAAATTACATTACATGATGTCTAAATATGCATTTCCTTTATTATAAAAATGTAATCAGATTAAATCTGTAAACAGATTATACTCATCTGTTAATTTTTGGATACCTGTTGATTTTGGATGCTTTACATATTTTATTGGTTCTTATTATTTCATATGTAAGAACATGTATATGTTAAAGTTATTAAATTGTTTTTCCTTTACCACTTACTCATTTGTCTTAAAATTTTTGTTTAATTATTTTCTAATATATTCAAATTTTCTACTTTCATCTATTAAGTCTATCAGTCTGACAGCAATCAACTTGAAGAAAATACCAATAGACAAAATTGAGTCAATATCAACTCTGAAATAATTAATGGATTATAACCCATAGTACAAAATAATTCTCCATGAGTCCGAACAGATATGAATAAATAATTGAATAAATAACTAAATACAGGAAATATACAGCTCTTCCTTACAGTAGAATTTCTAACTAATAAATACAGAAGGAATAATGGAAATAGAAAATTATCATTTGGAGTATTAATAAAAGTGAAACTTTTTCTAGGAAAGAATCATCTTTGGCTACTAAAACCAGTAGACAATAGTATAAGGAGAAACAAGATATTTTTCAATATTTCAAAGTACCTCCCCATAAGATGCTTAGTAATTATAAAGGGAAATATAATAAACCTATAGTTGATGAGCCTTGTATACATCACTTTAACCAGATATCAAAGTAATAATCACCACTGATAAAGCTCTTTGGTATCATGCAACCCCCGGTAGAATGCGCTGAGAGAGCACATCATTTCTGAAATAGTCTTGTCCAAAATACATAATTTCAATCTAACCATGAGAAAACATGGTAAACCAAATTTGAGGGAGATTCTACAAAATATTTGTTCAGTACTTTCAAAAGTGTCTAGGTCATGAAAACCAAAAAAAGACTGGGTAAACTATTCTAGATTGGGGAGACTAACAAAACATAATTAAGCACAAGGTTGGGTCCTTAGATTAAATTCTGAATCAGAAAAGGGGCATTTGTGGAACAACTGGAAAGATTTGAATAAAGTGAATCTGTCACTAGTAGTATGTCAATGTTAATTTCCTAGTTTTTATGCTGTACTGTTTACCTAAAACTTTATCATTGGAGGAAACTAATTGATGGGAATATGCAAGTTCAACATACTACTTCTGCAACTTGTCGGTAGCCTAAGAATTATTTCAAAGTAAGACATTTTTTTAAATTTTTTTTTAATCTTTATTTATTTTTGAGAGAGAGACAGAGTGTGAGCAGGAAAGGAGCAGAGAGAGAGGGAGATACAGAATCTGAAGCAGGCTCCAGGCCCTGAGCTGTCAGCACAGAGTCCAACACGGGGCTCGAACTCACGAACTGTGAGATCATGACCTGAGCCAAAGTCAGACGCTCAACTGACTGAGCCACCCAGACGTCCCCAGAGTAAGAAAATTTTTAAAAAGATGTAACAATTAGCTCCCTAGAATTCTCTGTGTTAAGTATCATTTCTACAATATCACCCTCTCTATAAAGTTACATAAAATACTACTTAAAATACACTTTGGTTTTAGTATTTCACAACAAAAAATTTAATTGATCTGGGATTTCTTTTCGTACAAATATAGAATAAGGATATGTATTTCTCAAAATGCTAATTACTTGCCTTAATACCATTTATTGATTAGTCAGCTCTTTTCCTGCTTATGTGAACTGCCATTCTCATCTTATGCTAACAATTATTAAATGTCATTGGGGTTGCCCGCTCACTTTCACCTTTCTTTCATTGATCTCACTGTTCTTGTGCCAGTTCTATAATGCCTGTATTGTTGTGAATTTATAATAAGTTGTACTATGTGGCAAGTCAATTATCTCTTCATTAGGTTTTAAAAATTACTTCAAAATTGGTTATTTCTACAGGTATTTCCTTTTATTACAGTAAATGAAAAAAATATTAGATTCCCAATAAGATTATTAGGATTAGTATTAAAATTGCATTATACTATTACATTATCTCATGTTTCTAAATGTTCATTCATTTATTCATTCATGCTTCCTTTAAGAAATATTAATTGAGTGAAAGATTCCATTTGCATAAAGAAGTGACTAGAAACTTCATTTGAGCTCTGGTTGGGGGGATAAAAGTAAACTGCACTATGTCTCCTGAGAGTTTAGAAAGAAACTAAATTTGAAAGAAAACATTTTTTTTAATTATCAGTTTCTGGGTAGAATTAATGAAAACTTCTGTAGGGACATACTGCCAAGCTGGAAACACAGAATTCCTATGAACAGAAACTCTTCTAAAGATGGTTTTATAATCTGTAATTACAGACCACACAGAAACAAAGTCAGCAAGAGCACCTTCCTTCTCCTCTCTTTCCTAAACTCTGATGACATGAATCTTAGATTTCTGGATATTGTACCACAGGCCCCTGAATCTCTGTCTAATTTCATTCAGTCTGTTTTCTCTATCTTGTTCAAATGTGCAATTTTCATTTTTCTATCTACCAGTTCAGAGGATCCTTTCCTCTCCTTCCTTCATTATGCTGCTGAGCCCATCCTTTGAGTTTTTCATTTCAGTTATTATATTTGTCAGTTCTAAATTACCAGTTGGTTTCTTGTCACATCTTTGATTTCTTTGCTGAGATATCTATTTCTTTAATGAGCCCTTTTATTATTTTTTTTATTTGTTTTAAGTGTGCGTGTAATTGCTCATTCAATCTTTTTTTCTTATGGCTGTTTAAAATCTTTGTCAGATAATCTTAACTTCTCTATTATCTCAGTGTTGGCATCTTACTGATTTTCCTTTTTGATATCTTTCTTGTTCTTGGTATGACAAGAGAGATCTTCAATTGAAACACAGACACGTTGGGTATTGTGTCATTTAACTCTGGGTCTTATTTAAACGTACTATTCTAGCTGGCTTCTTATGATAACATTCAGGCAGAGAAAGAGAGAAGGGCGATTGCTTTGTTACTCCAAGTGAAGCTATAAGTTTGGGTATCCCAATTGGTCTTTACTGACACCCAAGCTGTGAGGGCTCCTTATAACTGCTGGTCATGAGAGAGAGCTTTAGCTTCTCATTTAACCTCCAGTGAGCCTTCTCTGACTAGACAGGAGGAGTAAAAGCACCTCATTACTCTTCTCACATGGCCTTCACTGACACTGTGTGGGGTGAGAGGGGAGGGGACATTGGGGCAAGTGGTAAAAGTCCTGACTCTCTACCAGGTCTTCTCTGGAACCACTCCAGTGGTGGGGAGGATGACAACTCATTACTGCCAAGTGGGAGCAGAAGTCCAGCCTCCACATACAGTCTCCATTCATACCATGGGAACATGGAGGAGAGAGGTAGAAGTGTGATTTGCCCACCTGATGGAGATGGTAGTATGAGCTTCCTACTTTGCCTTCTCTAGCATGACTCCAGTGGGGGACTTTGTAGCTTTGTTACCTTCAGTGTGGACAGAGTAGAAGACTATAGTCCCTACCCGGCATTTGCTGGCATGGGTAGAGGAGGGACAGGAGTTTTTTTCTGTGGTGTTTACATGGAAAAGTTACTGTCCAGAAGTTTTCTATCTGGATAGATTATCTCTTCCTAGTCCTTTTGCTAGAGATAACAGAATTGTATTGTAGTTTTTGTCTGCACTTACTGGCATTTCTGGATTGCTAGCTTCTTCATCTCCATCTGTGAGATGTTGTTCTGAAGGTACCAAGTTCCCTAGCTAGTTTTTCTTTTCTGTACTTTTCAGAGTCTTCTTCTGTTTGCTTCATATATAATGCTAATGTTTTTACGGTTGTACTTAGCAGGGGGAATACGGAAAAGTACATCTACTCCATTTCCTCCAATCTGGAAGTTTACAATTCACTTTAAAAATAAGAAATACAGGAGCACCTGGGTGACTCAGTCGGTTAAGCGTCCGACTTCAGCTCGGGTCATGATCTCACAGTTCATGGGTTTGTGCCCTGCATCAGGCTCTGTGCTGACAGCTCAGAGCCTGGAGCCTGCTTCAGATTCTGTGCATTCCTCAATCTCTCTCTCTCTCTCAAAAATAAACATTAAAAAAATAAGAAAATATTTTAAGACATAAATTTGCAAAATTTACAGAAACTTTGAGTTTTACAATACATTCAAAATTAATTGGAACTGGAATATTTCAACTTCTAGAACTTCAAGTTCTCTATTCCCCAGTAAGAAGTGGGGAGCAATAGAAATTAGAAATTAAAATTAGTTTTAATGCATTGCATTAATTATTCCACTTACTGCTTATTATCTTACTTCATGGGTTTATGTACTTCTGAATTGTTACAGAAGAGAACCCAAGAAGCCAGTAAGCTAATTAAACTTGAGCCTCTAATACTAAAAAAAATACAAATTAAAAATTAAAAAAATAATATCTCAAAAGTCCACACAAAAACATGAGGTTAAATTTTAACTTAGCTATTAAAAAAAAAGGTATCTGAGTAAATCAGTAAAAAGTATATATATTTAACTTTCTGATTCACTGGGGAGGGGGGCGAGAAGTTGTATGTATTGGTAGTAAGTCTCAGAACCCCAAGAACTTAAACAACTATAGATAGAACTTTACTTTTAGGAATATTTTCTGATCATTTTTACCAAATCGCCAACTCAAATTATTCTCTCTCCCTTCACTTCTGTTCCCTTCCCTTTCTCTTCTTTTCTCTTTTTCTTTTTTTGGTAAGACCTTTTGTTCTTTATCACTACATATCAGTTATGGCTATCTTCTGGATATTGGTATATTATGTCAAAAAACATTAGTAACCATTGGTTTGTGTCTCCAGAAAAATATAATTTCAAAAGAGAAAATTCAAATAAATCTGTGAATTAAATATGACATGTGAGGAAAAGAGAAAATATTCCCAACAATACAGGTTCTGAAATATCTGCTATCAACCCTTTGCTTCATAAGCCTGTAACTTCCTACCTGGGAACAAATATATGGCAGCAACGTTTCTCTTACTGGATTTTCACACCTGATCCTCTACCCTGTTTTGGTCTTGATGAAGTATAGTGAAAAGCTGACACAAAGATACTTGTTCTAGATAAATTTTGCTACCTAAAACTACAAGCAATGTGTCAAATCAATATATTGTATACTTTAATTTAGACAATCTTACGTCAATTGTATTACAAACAGAACTGTATAGAGAATATAAAATTCAATGTTTTTTTTTGTTTTATTTTTTCTTAAATGTTTGATATGCAGTGTTTAAAAACATCCTAAGTAACCATAGTTCCTCATACTGTGGCTTGTTTATCAATGCTTATTTATTTTATGCTCCGTTTATATTGAATCCTTCTGTTGAATTGGAATGGCCTTCAAAAATATTCCAAAAGATTGAAGTCTTCCTCTGGCTACACAATGCGTAAATTCAATTTTAAGTGCAGAATATAATACTTGCACATAAATATCTGAAACCTTGCCACTGTTTGTGGTATTCTACCAATTTATTTCAAACAGTGCTGGGAATATTAAGCAACACAACCCCTTCTTCTGACAACAAAGGTGCTATTAAGGGCTGTTGCATCAATAATGGGTGGATGTAAACTCCCTAAATAATCATAGATTGGATATTGTGTAGCAGTTTCAAAAGCGCAATTATAGCCCATTGTGTCAGTAATGTGTGCATTTAGGCCTCTTAATAGTATATATTGGCATAATGACTGTGAGATAGTGGAACTAGTTACCAAAGGGTAGATTCTCATTTCCTGGGTATATTTTAGGAGTGGAAATAACTATCTGTTTGAAATTATTTAGATTCATTCTTACTGGAGTCAGGGGGTTGGGAAATGTTGCCTCTAGTGGGCTCTTCTGGTCCTGTGTATTTAGGAAAAAAATTACTGAACTGTTACTCAAGTTTTTCCTCAACCTTGTTTCAGAGATGCAGAGCTCAATTTAGGATACACATGTGTAACATTTGTCTCAATTCAACTGCTACTTTGAAATGTGAGAAATCTATGCATAGGTCTCCCCAACTTGCTACTGCCATCCCCTAATTTGCAAGCCCACTGTTTCCGATAACAGAAAAAACAAGCAAACGTTTTAATTTTAAAAAATGCAGATTAAGCATCTCTGCTTAACATCAGTAATCCATTCCTGATCTCATCCTGAAAAGTCAAATGATCTGCATTAAAATGCTTACCTGGGGCCTATTTCCCAGTTTTTTCTTTATGGGAAAATGATAACCTATAATCACACATCAAATCAAAAGACCCATTTCCTAAAATGTAACTAAAATACAGTAATATTCTTACATGTAAACAACAGAGCTATCATGCTAAGATGTGAAATGCTTAAGGCACCATGTTCTGATCACAATCTGTTTTTTTAACCAGCAGTTTCTGTGCAGTTAAGCAGCATGTACAGTTTGCATGCCATTACATTGACATTGTATTTAGGATAAAGCAGAGCAAAACCATCAGATAGCAACACATAAATTGATTAGAGAAATACAAATAAAAACGTACGATGAAAAGGAGGCAATTTTCAAAAATAAAGTCTTTCTTATATCCTAAATGGGGTGGAAAATCAAGTTTGAAGAAAGAGGAAAGGAGGAAAGAGGATTGCAGCAATCTGTTTCCGTTTCTGGTTGCAAAAGGGATGGGGCAGAGGACTTGGGTGATGGAGGGGCAACTTCAGGCCCACCATGAGATTCAGAGTTGCTGGCAGAAACCCCTGCCAGGTTAGTGCTGCTCTAGGCACTGCTGAACAGGGAATAAGTATTACATATTTGTGGTTAGGCGATTCAAGCTTTAGGGTAAAAGAATTACAAAATTGATCTTTGCTCACACTTTGCTGATTTTCAACTTTTTAAAAATAAGCATGTTGGAAGAATCCAGCCAGTCTTAGGTTTCAATGAAATGATAATATTCATAATTGCATCTGCACCTCACTGTTCATGGCATTCACTTTACTTTTCTAAGTGTCTAAGCCTATTCTGATGAGAGTTTTAAGAGTTCTTTGATAATAACTCTCACTCATCATGTATTATGTTTTGGACTCAAATAAAAGTCATCCCTACATTAACATGTACAAAACAAAACCAACACAAAATCATATATAACTAAGGTTTCTAAAACCAAAGGGACATTTATGGATAAAATGCTAATGGGGAGACAATTTGGGGGGTATGTCTATACTTTAAAAAGAACTGAACTTGATGTTTATAGCAGCATTATCTACAATAGGCAAATTATGGAAAGAGCCCAAATGTCCACTAAGTGATGAATGGATAAAGAAGATGTGGTATATATATACAATGGAATATTATTACTCAGCCAGAAGAAAGAATGAAATCTTGCCATTTACGATGACATGATTGGAGCTAGAGAGCATATGCTCAGCAAAATTAGTCAGAGAAAAACAAATACATTATGATTTTATTCATATGTGGAATTTAAGAAACAAAAGAAACATAGGGGGAGGGAAAAAAGAGAGAGGGAGGCAAATCAAAGGATTCTCTTAACTATAGGGAACAAACTGAGGATTACTAGAGGGGAGGTGGGTGGGGTAGGGGCTAAACAGGTGATGGATATTAAGGAGGGCACTTGTTGTGAGGAGCACTGGGTTTTGTACGTAAGTGATGAATAACTAAATTCTACTCCTGAAACCAGTATTACACTATATGTTAACTAACTAGAATTAAATAAAAACTTTAAAAAAAAAAAGGACAAATTGGGGAGGGCACCACAGTCATATCCAGGCAAGCTATACCAGTTCCAGGAAACCAAAAATTAGTACCCACATGTGAAGTTAGGGAAAATGTATCAGCCACTACCTTGATAGGAAAAAAAAAAAATGACACACTCCAAAGGGCGTAACTGAAAACAATTTAATAAAGGCAGTATGAACCCTGAGGCTAAGAGAAGTTAAGGGAATAAAAATCAGCTGAAGAAGAGTTATCAGCTCTAGACCTAAAGGTAAATGGAGGGAGTGCTGCTGCCAGAATCCAGAGGAAGCTAGAGCCATGGTACAGGGACTCCAGAGAGGAGCTGGTACTCTGGAATGCAACCACAGTGGTGCAGTAGAGGAAGCGGGCTAGTGATATGCACAGTCTCTTTTCCTTCCTACATTCTGATCTCTTGCCCATGTCTCCCGCTGGTAAAATCCATCTGGAAATCAAGAACTACAGAACCTGGTTGATCAGTCTGTAAAGGTCAGTCTTCGGTAGCATGAATCAGGCCACAGTAAGGCAAGTAAAAGAGGGGAGACCGAAATGGAGCGTAAGGAAGGAGCAAGGAAGAGAGGAAAGAGAGAATGGGGACACAAAGGAGGGGTGAAAGGTCACCATTAATAAGTCTTGATAACTACAGGCACTATAGTAGACCCTGAGAAGAAACATACTGTAGGTGGGAAAAGGAAAAACATTTGTCCTCTCTGAGATTTCTGGAATATAAGCAAACAGAGCACTGTACTTATTTGCATTGTCATATGCTTATTTAGATACATTGGTTCTTTTATATATTAATAATGTTAGTGATGATAAAAACAATGAAATAAATTTAAAAAATAAAAAGAACTAAACTTATCTAAATATTCTACTTTCTATAAAATTCCAGAGGTGTCCACAGAAGGAAAGCTCTTGGATAAAATATGTTTGCATTTGTCCCTGGGCTTTCCATGTGGACTATTACCATGTTCCTTTAACTGATATCCCACAGTGTGTTCATTCAGCTTAGAAGCCCAATGGTTCCATCCTGCTGTGGCCTGTCCACACTTTTCCTAGACAGTGTATTCTCTCCCCAATCCTGGACAGATTACCCTCTCCCTACCATAAATTTTAGCGACACATTATTAGAATTAATAGTAAAAACAAAATCATGACCTCAATTAATGTACTTTCCTTTCGTATTTCCAGGTAAAACTTTCTAACTTCTAATTTATTTATTTACCGCATAAACTAGTCATGATATATGTGACTCTGTGTTTTAATATTTCTGAAATCCTTTTTAGTTCTATTAGGATTTGCGATAGGGATGAAAACTGATAAAACTGTAAAAGTAAAGATTAAAGAATTTATCAACGTTACTTGCTAAAAAGAAGATCTTTTTTAATAACTACTTTTTTCCCCTCTCTTTCCAGAAATAACAAACAGAAACAATCAACTAAAAACCCTGCTAATCAAAACCTATACTACAATATTTAGGAGTTTTAAACTGAGTCATTAAGAACACTTCTCCATTTCTATCAGCATATGCCTATTCATATATTCATATTTATAAAATATTTAGTGTATGGTGCATATTTATTGATAAGCATGAATTTGAGGTAGATATATATTTCCATAACTCACCTAACATGTACACTAATACATCTTTAAAATGTTATTGCTTGCGAAACACTGTTATTTCTGAGACAGTAAGCTCTACCTAATTTTTCTGAATCAATTATTTTTGAAGAGACCCATGTCTTCTTATATACCAGATGATGAATTCTTGAATATTAAAGTCTTATAATCAAGATTAATAGTTTTTAAAATTAAAAATGATAACAAGTTTTAAGAATTAAAATTGTCAATATAAATTCTTTGTGCTTTGTTATCTTCAATTTTGCTAACACATGGATAGATCAGATTAGGAGCAGATCAACCAAGCCTATATGTGCAGGCTTTTAATTATTCCCTTTTTGGAAGCAAAGAGGGTGTATCCCTAAACTGAAGTAATGTCATGGAGATCTATGACCAAAATAATCTTCCAATAAATAATTCATCATATATCCATAATCAATGACTGATTGGAGACAATACCATACCCATCGTGGGTGTTCAACAAGTAGAAAAACTAGTCTCTACTTATAGGGAATGACATAGAGTGAAAGCACAACACATGTGAAGAAGTCAATGCACATTTAGTCCAGTGTGTAAAACAGGCTGCATCAGCTAAATACCACTCATTCATTTAGCCATTATGTATTAACTGCCTATCCAATTTAGTTCATGATGCTTGATTTTAGAAATATCAAAATAAAAGAGACATTATGGCCACCCTAAAAGACCTCTGAATCTGTTACAGAAACAAATATGAAAACAAACAATTATAAAACAACATAATAATTGCTACACCAATGATTATAGGCAAGGTGCAAAGAGGGAGCTTATAGAAAGAAATACTTAATTTGACTGAGGAAGTCTGTGGAGGTTTCATAGAGGAGGAAGCATCAGAATTAAGTATTACAGGATAAACACTATTATGCCCAGTAGTAAGCAGTGGTAGGTAAGGCATTCCAAACAAATGAAGCATTTTGTGTAAAAACATGAAGGAGTGAAAGAGTGGGGCATTTTCAGAGACCTAAAGTAGTTTGGTGTTGTTTAACCATAATTTAGAAAGGAAAAATGACAGGATATAAGTTTGGACAGGTAGCAGAGCCAGATCGTATCAGATATAGCACTGCCAGTGCCTGAGTGAGACAAGAAAGCAAAAAACAAAACATAACAAAATGAAACAAACAAGTAAAACAAAAATTTGTAAACAAGAATAATAGCCATTTACTGTATTTCCACCTAGGAACTCCAGGGGGTCTGTGCTGGAAATCTAGGTATCGGCATTTTCAATATATCAAATGACAGTTGAAATCATGGGCAGGATATCTAAACTACAGGAGCAAAGAGGGAAGCAAACCATAAAAGACTCTTAAATACAGAGAACAAACTGAGGGTTGATCGGGGGGGGGGGGCAGGGGAGATGGGAAAATGGGTGGTGGGCATTGAGGAGGGCACTTATTGGGATGAGCATTTGGTGTTGTATGTAAGCAATGAAATCACGGGAATCTACCCCCCAAATCAAGAGCTCACTGTATATACTGTATGGTAGCAAACTTGACAATAAATTATATTTAAAAAAATAAAATAAAATAAATTAGAGGAGCAAAGTGCAGAACACAGATCTCTTTCAGACACCAACATGGAGTGCACAGATTGAAAGGGAAAGTTATAATAAATGGTCTGTGGACATAGGAGAACAATCAAGAATGAACATTTTCACAGATATCCTGGGAGGAGTAAATTTAAGTACAGAGTCATTAATGGTGCCAAAGGCCAGGGAGGTCAAATAAAATAAGGACTGAACATGTGCATAGGATTTGGCAACTGACAGATCATTGCTTGTCTTAATGAGAGAAATTCCCTGGGGTACCAATCTTGCAGTAGACATCTATAAATCTGTAGCAAAGAGCAATCTGAAAGCCATGTTTCCCAATTTTAAGAACCAGGGGCTTGTAAAAGAAAGTGATGTTGCACATGCTAAAAGCTTAGTTGTACATATCAAAGTTTAAAGTCTAAATGACTCATGAGTCATATTGTGGAGAAGAATGTGTAATAAAATCATTAGTTTTTCCCAGATCAACTGAAACAAAAGGAGGTAATATCACAAATGGAGATAGGGATGGATACTTTGGAAAAAAAAAGAGCCTGATGCGACAGAACCAACATTTAAAAATTACTGAGTCACTAAACTTTAGATAGAAACCTTGAATAAATTTGAGTGTTCAAGAGATGAAATAGCCTTTTACCAGGCTTCTCAGTCCAGTTTTAGGCAAATAATTTCATTCTGGCATGCAGAATTTTTTGAGTTTGACAATCATATTCACCAAATTTGGTTGTGGTAAAATGAGACAATGGATACAAAAACGTATACAACACATTTTAAACTTTAAACTCTAGTATATTGGTTAAGAGATAAAATATTTTGAAAACCCGTAGTAAATACAGTAAAGCCTTGGATTGTGAGCAACTTGTTCTGTGAGTGTTCCCCAAGACGAGCAAGCATTTCTAATAAATTTTAATCTGATAAATGATCGATGTCTTGCAATAGGAGTAGTACATGATGCCAAACATCACGTGATCACAACTGAGCCAATGGTTCTTGAAATTCGCTTTGATATATGAGTGCTTTGGATTACAAGCATGTTTTCAGAACGAATTATGCTTGCAAACCAAGATTTTACTGTATTTTCTTAATGTATACACAATATAAAACAATGTAAATGGTGATACCAAAAACAAAATTTAGGGGTAGACAAGTAAATAGCACATATTTATGCAGCTGAAGTTAAGCTGTTGTTGGAATAAAATACACTGGTATAACTATAAGATATATTACGAAAGCCCCATGGTAATCACAAAGTAAAACAGAGATACACAAATGATAAAAGGAAAAGAACCAGAACATATCATTATGAAAAAATCATCAATTTACAAAGACAGCAAGAGAAGAAGTAAAGACCAAGGAGCTACAGTCCAATCAAAAAGCAATTAACAACATGGTAATAGTAAATTCTTACCTTTCATAATTACTCTAAATATAAATGGTTTAAAGTCTCAAATTGAAAGGCAGAGAGTAGCTGCAATAACAAAAGGATATGCTACCTGTGTAGCAGAGGTACTTATATCAGACAAACTACACATTAAGCAAAAGCTGTAACAAGAAAAAGTAGGTTATTATATAATGATAAGGGGGTCAAATCATCAAAAAGATACTATAACTGTGTGTGTATACATATATGTGTATATATACATATATATATACACACACTAAGTTGTGTAGATAGTTGTAAAGATACTACAACTGTGTGTGTGTATACATATATATATATATATATATATATACACTATATATATAAAAGATATAAAAGATACTACAACTGTATACACACACACACACACACACACACACACACACACACACACAATATCAGAGCACCTAAATATATTCAAAAATATTTAGCCTATCTGAAGGCATATATAGACTACAATGTAAGAACAGTAGAGGACTTCAATACCTCATTTTCAACAATGGTTAGAACATCCAGACAGAAAATCAATAAGGAAATAAAGGGCTTGAACTATACGTTAGACAAAATGAGCCTAAGAGACATATACAGAACATTCCATCTAACAGCAGAAGAACATGCTTTCTTCCCAAGTGTTCATGAAACATTCTCCAGGATAGATTATGTTAGGTCACAAAACAAGTCATAACAAATTTAAGAAGATTGATACCACATCAAGTATCTTCCAACCAACAATAGCCAAGATCAGGAAACAACTTTTTTGTGAAGAAACCAATTTTCTTTAATGGATGAATTAGATAAAGAAGATAGTATATATACACAATGGATCATGGAAGATCTTGGAAGGCATTATAATAAGTGAAATAAGTCAGCCAGAGAAAAACATACTGCATTGTATCATTTATAGGTAGAATAATTTTTTTAAATTTTTTTAATGTTTATTTACTTTTGAGAAAGACACAGAGTACAAGCGGGGGCAGGGTGGGCAGAGAGAGACTGAGGCACAGAATCTTAAGCAGGCTCCAGGTTCTGAGCTGTCAGCACAGAGCCTGATGCAGGGCTCAAACCCATGGTCTGTGAGATCATGATGTGAGCCGAAGTCAGACACTCAACTGACTGAGCCACCCAGGCTCAAATTCCAAGTGGAATCTTACCAAAAAAAAAAAAAAGAAAAAGCAAAAATTCAAATTCACAGAAACAGTGGATGCTGGGGGATGAAACAGAAACAGAGGATGGAAGAAATAGGAGATTTAGGATAAGGGTAAAATGTGCAGTTTTAAGAATATATTCTGAGGATTCAATATACAGCATGTCATTGTCATTAATAATATGATATTGTACAGTTAAAATTGCTGAGAGGTGTGCCTGGGTGGCTCAGTCAGTTGAGTGTCTGACTTCAGCTCAGGTTATGATTTCACAGCTCATGGGTTTGAGCCCTGTATTGGGCTCTGTGCTGACAGCTCAGAGTCTGGAGCCTACTTCAGATTCTGTCTTCCTCTCTCTCTCTGCCCCCACCCCACTCACACTCTGCCTGTCTCTCTCTCAAAAATAAATAAATATTAAAACATTTTTTTAAGTTGCTGAGAATAGATCTATAGATCTTAAGCTTTCCCATCACACACACAAAAGAGAATTAACTATGTGAAGTGATGTATGTGTTATCTTAATCCTAGTAATTATTCTGAAATGTATGTTTATCAAATTATCATGTACACTTTAAATATATACAATTATATTTGTTAATTATTCCTTAATAAAGTAAAAAAAGAAATAGAACAATGGCCATGATTCTTTAAAGGATGATGGATTATAAAAGTGTTTTTGGATAGGGATATAGGTAAAGTTATCTCAAGAGTATGAATAAGAAATTACAAATACCTAAAAGTAAAGCCGCACCCACAGACTGAGTCAAATGGTATTTAGGAAGGCCTAAGTATTGATTAGATGGTGGGTATCAGAGAGTAAAAGGTCAAGGTTTAGTTTTGTTTTGCTTTTGTTTTTGTTTTTGTTTTTTACATTTTTTTTTACAAATAAGAGTACATGAATGGTAGTTCATTAAAATAGATGCAGTCTGACCGTAGAGCAAAATGTAACTTAAATTTGGTTTTGGACACAGAAAATTACACAAAAATCTACACATAAAACCTCATTTAAGGTAATTTAAATATGTTGAATATTTATATATTCTTTAAAAAGGGATGATATATTATATTCCTATATATACCTTAAAAAGATATATATGAACTCTGAAGATTTGCCTACTTTTTAACATTAACAACAACAAAAACCCACAAAAGAATAAACTTCACTTAATAGAAACACTAGCACATAGTTTCTGTAAGGTCACCAATAACAGGCTCAACTAAACTAAACTCACATCAATTATGCCATTTTCTAGATAGCTTGGGTCCTTTTTATATTTTATTTTACCTTATCTCTCATTTATTCTACCAAACAACATGTCTGTAATATCATTTCCACAGAGCCACTTCATTTTGAAAGAGGCAAAGAGTCAGATGGGCACATTCATTTCATTGCTAACATTTTCCTCTTAATTCCTGTCTTCAAATAAGTTCCATAGGGGTTAATTCAGTTGAATTTGAGACAGAAAAGAAAGGCTTCCCAGAAAAGATACCATCCCTCTCCCGCCCTGCTTGAGTGCTGCTTAGAGAATTGCTAAATTACTCAGATAGAATGCAGAGTATGGTATCATTATTTCTCAGCAATTTAAAAATAAATACGACAGTTAAAGTCTTTGTGCCATTTTGTTGACCTTTATAATATAAACATTGGGAAATAGAATGTGTGACTATGTTTTAATTAGTCTATTGATAATTGACATTACAGAGGAAGCCAGAAATGCTTTTAAAGAGAGATAAAGCAAAGTAGAGGGATTAATATTTTGTTTTTAAAATCTTGTATTATTGTGATAGTCTAAAGAAATTAATATTTTATTTCTCTAGGTTACCAGGAGAACCACAATTACAGAATTTGATTTTAATGTGTTCACAATTAATTCAGAATATTCAGTCTAATGAGGAGTTCAAATAACATTAATCAATCATAACTGTATCTCTTGTTATTTTATCAAGATTTATTTTAAATATTAAGGGAATTCAAGTTAGCCTCGGATTTCTTGAACAACTATAATATCTGGTGGTGAAAATATGCCTTTTAAACCTTCTACGGGTGATATATAGCTATCAAAGGAACCCAAATATATTCTACTCACAAAATTGAAAAGTCAAATGATATTGAGGAGGTTTTTTTGTTGTTGTTACTTTATTTTTAATATTCTGAAGATTCTTTCCTGACAACTAATTTTTTTTTGTTTATGAGCATCGCAATAGGACAGAAATGTAAACTCATGGTACTAGCTGGTCATTTTATAGAAGTTGTGTATAAGCTGCTACTAATACAAACTCTCAGGAGTCTGCTGTTAAGTGCCAAGTGACCAATAAAAACAGTAGCTAAAGGAAAAATTCTAAACGATTAAGAGACATAAATGGAAAGATAATAATAATAACAACACAACAATAGAGGGTCCAGGGACATATGAAGGAAACAAGGATGCATTTCTTTTCAATATAGATCTAAAGAAAAAAATTCCTACTAAGTACCCTTCAGAATATGAACCCAATGAAAGAGGAAAACAATAAAATTGAGTATGTGGCAGAAGACACTATAAGCAAAGTAAAAATAATAGTAACAAACTGGAAAACATATTTGTATATATTATATCACAGACAAAAATAAATAGGCATTAATCTATGTTATTGCTGAAAATGCAACATGTAAAAAAAATTCCATTGACATTACATACCTTTGTGTCATCAGTCACACTTGAGAGAATCTATTCCAAAGACACCCTGGAAGAAATACAAAATAATTATGCAAAATGTTATTCTTGATGGCATTGTTAGTAATAGCAAAAATTAAAAACAATCCATAAATCTATCAATAGGAAATTGACTTATAAGTACAACCACACATTGGACAACATACAGCTGTAAAAAGGAATGAGATGTCCTTTAGTTATGTGGATATATGCTTAGGTGAAAAAACAAGGCACAGAATAGGATACAAAAAATTATATTTGCACTTGTACACACTTGTTTTATTTGCAAAAATTAACACTACATCAATATTTGCAGAAAAATCACTTGACGACTCTAGGCAGACTAGGGACATTTAGGAACTTCCTAAACCTGATAAAATGTATCTACAAAAAAACCTTAGTAATAACATCATACTTAGTGATGAAAGACAATAATGCTTTCCTCAAAGATCAGAAATACAGAAGTAAAATCTTACCAGTCTATCCAATATTGTACTAAAGTCTTTAGTCAATGTAATAAGGCAAGAAAAGGAGGGAAAAGTCATCCAAAATATAAAGGAAGAAGAAAAACTATATAGAAAGCTGGTAGAATCAGTAGCTGCTACGAAAACTAATAAATGAGTTTAGCAATTTTATAGAGTAGTAAGTCAATAGAGTGAAACAAATCGTAGTTTTATATACTAGCAACGAATAAGCAAATATTGACATAAAATTACTATTTACAACTGCATCAAAAATATGAAGTAGTTTGATGGAAATCTGACAAAAGTTATAAAAGGCCTATACACTGATATCTACAAAACATTGCCAAGAGAATTTAAAGGAGCCCCAAATAAATGAAGAAATAATATACCATGTCCATGGGTAAGAAGTCTCGTATCATTAAAATGTCAATTTAACCCAAAATTGATCTATAGCATTGATGAAATCCCAGGAACCTAGGTTGCTCAGTCGGTTAAGTCTTCAATTTGTGCTCAAGTCATGAACCTGTGGTTCGTGATTTCAAGCCCCACGTTGGGCTCTGTGCTGACAGCTCAGAGACTGAAGCCTGCTTCAGATTCTGTAACTCCCTCTTTGTCTCTGCCCTTCCCCAACTCACACTTTGTCTCTCTCTCTCTCTCTCTCAAAACTAAATAACATCAAAAGAATTTTTTTTTTTAAATTCCTATTAAAATATCGTAAGCTCTTGTGTGGGATTCTCTGTCTCCCTCTCTGTCCCTCTCCCCTCTCTCAAAAATAAATAAATATTTTTAGAAAAAAAAAACCCTCTGTAGGTTGTTTTAAAAATAAAGAGTGGCAAATTGATTCTAATATATATTTATGTGTATATATATATATATATGTGTGTGTGTATACATACATATATGTATATATGTACATGAGGGGGATGGAAAGGAGTTAGAACAGACAGTACAATATTGAAAAAAAAGAATTAAGTTGGAAAATCAACACTGGATGGTTTCAAGACTTATCATAAAGTCACTGTATTCAAGACAGAGTAGTAATGTTGTAAAGATAGACAAGTGGATAAATGGGATAAAATACTCCAAAAATAGATCCATATATATACTGATCACTGATTTTCAACAAAGATAGAATGACAAGTTGGTAAAAAAGGGATTTTTTTTACAAATGATACTGGAAAGTAAGTATCCATTAAAAAAAGTTTACAATACCTAATTTGCACCATTTACAAAACTTCAATTTCATATAGATAATAGACATAAAACCTAAAATTATAAAACTCGTTGAATAAAATATGAAAGAAAAAATATGTCATCTTGATATGGAAATATTTCTTAGTTATAATACCAAGAGCATGATCTATAAGAGAACATATTAAGAAAATGCAATTCATCAAAAAAAAAAAAAAAAACTCCTGTCCTTTTTGTTTTTTTTTTATTTTATTTTTGATAGAGAGAGAGACAGAGCGTGATCAGGGGAGGGGAAGAGAGAACGGGAGAGACAGAATCTGGAGCAGGTTCCAGGCTCTGAGCTGTCAGCACAGAGCCCAATGCAGGGCTCAAACTTGCAAACTGCGAGATCATGACCTGAGCCGAAGTCGGATGTGTAACCAACTGAGCCACTCAGGCACTCCAACCTCCTGGTCTTAGAAGGACACTTTTCAGAGAATGAAAAGTCTCATAATATATTGGGAGAAAATATTTGCAGTGTATGTATCTGACAAAAGTCTTTGTTTTCAGAATTTAAAGAATTCTCAAAACACAATTAAGAGTATCAGCAAGTCAATAAAAAATAGCTAAATATTTTAACAGAGACTTCACCAAAGAAGAAATATAGATGACAAATTAGCACATGAAAAATACTCAAAAGCATCAGACATTAGGGAAATACAAATTAAAACCACAACATTCTACCTAATAGAATGCCTAAACATAAAACAACTGACTATAACAATTGTTTCCAAGGATGTTGAGGAACTGTAACTCTCCTACACTGATGGTGGTAATGTAATATTGTTCAATCACTTTGGGTAACAGTTTAGCAGTTTCTGAAAAGTTAAACATGCACATACCATATAATCTAGCAATTGCACCTCTAGGTATTTATGCAAGGAAAACGAAAGCATGTGCTTAAACAAAATGTACACAGATGTTCTCAGCAGCTTTATTTGTAGCAGCCAAAAACAGAAAATAACCTGAATGTTAATTGGCTGGAGAATGGATAGAGAAACATGCTATATCCGCCCTATGAAACATTCCCCAGCAATAAGAAATATCAGCAGACACAGCAACATGGATCAATCTCCAAACCAACATGCTAAGTAGAAGTCAAACACAAGAAACTATGATATGACTTCACTTACATAAAATTCTCTAAAAGGCAATACTGTGGATATAGAAAATAGATCAGTAGTTGGCTGGCAAAGGGGATAGACAGCTGAGGGGGTCTAGTGACAATGCTCTGGAAGGAGAGATTATACAAAGAAAAGAAAAAACAAACTTTGGGAGTGATGATTATGTTCATCCTTTTGATTATAATGATGATTTTGTGGGTACATACATGTCTGGAAACTTATCTGATTTACACTCTACATATGTCAGTTTGTTAAATGTCACCTATACCTCAATAAAGCTGAGAAATAATAAATAAGATAAAAATGAAAATGACACAGGAGTCCATAAAAATAACTCTTCCAATGGCCAGATATGGAAAAATTTGATCATTGGAAAAAACAATAACTACAATGGATTGGCATATACCTAAATTAACAACAACAACAACAACAACAACAACAACAACAACAACAACAAAACACCTCATTTGATACTCATTAAAAGAGATAGGGGGGGAAGACAATGGAAAGGAGTCAGCATTTATTCCACATTTTTTTAAAGTTTATTTTAAAGTTTATTTATTTTGAGAGAGAGTGAAAGAGAAAGAAAGAGAACACGTGCAGGTGCGGGAGGGGCAGAAAGAGAGAGGGAGAGACAGAAAATCCCAAGAAGGCTCTGCACTGACAGTGCGGAGCCTGACACAGGTGTCAAACTCAGAAACCGCGAGATCGTGACCTGAACTGAAAGCAAGAGTCAGACGCTCAATTGACTGATCCACCCAGGCACCCTACCTACATTTTCTATGTAAACTGTTTTGAAGCCTAAAAAAATTAGATCAATGTGAGAATAAAAAGTAATTTTTTTTTTGAGAGACAGACAGATAAAGGGGAATAGAGAGAATCTTAAGAAGGCTCCATGCCCAGCAAGGAGCCCAAAGCAGGGCTCAATCTCACAACCCCGAGATCATGACCTGAGCCAAAATCAAGAGGATGCTTAACCAACTGAGCCACCCAGGTACCCATGAAAAGTAACCTTTATAGAAAGAAAAAATTCAGGTCATAAATGTGAAGTAAGTGCTTCAGGCAATGTTCTTTAGAGAATAAAACCAGGAGATAAAAGATTGATGGGGAACTTTACAATGAGGGCTCAGGATGTAATGATCTGACCCACTGTTTAATCTTATATCGCTAAAGTGGTTCAATGAGATAGTTTATGCTGCCTAATGTAATATAATATGAAATCATCAGCATTACCAATCAATATTGTCAGGTAAAGAAACTTGAAACCAAATCTACTCAAATCTTTATAGGTACCTTTCTCTACAGGAAATGCAAAAGGAAGAAGTTAAATGACACTATGAAAAGCAATGAGTTAAAAGCAAAACCTATGACTCCTACAAATAACTGAAGCAAATAATTCAACGAGTTAATGACATTAAAGGGAAAAAAAAAGCAACAAGGGGCTGCAGTTTTAAAACAAAAAAGTAAGAGGCATAAAAATAAAATGCAATTTAAGGACTTGTTTTACATTCTGATTTTTATAAAGAATGTTAAATATGGCTATATATTAGATGATAGCAAGGAAGTATTGTTAAATTTGTTAGGTAGTCTGGTGAATATGTAAGAAATTGTTCACATTTTGGGGAGATACACACACATCTTAAGGTGAATGGGTGAAATGATGTATGGTCTTGCAGTTGCTTTGAGTACTGGACAGCGTATCAAAAAAAGGAATGGATGAGGCAAGACCTAGATAGTTGTTTCACATTCTTGTGTGTGTTTGATATTTTTCACAATAAACATTTTAAAGTTACAAAATCAAAATATTTTGAAAATATTTATTCTTCCTGATTTCTCTCAATTAAACTGCTTTCCTACTATTCTATTCTTAACTGGTATTTGGTCTTTCTAACTCTGTCATGTTCCCTGCTCCTTATCTCATAGGAATACACCAACTCTGGTATTTATCTGAAATTTGCTTAAACCATCTATATTTTAGAGGCTTCAAAATGAGTATTGATGTGACTCCATAGGAATTTGATTAGCCCATTTTATGGAGATTTGCTCATTCTTCTCACCAAAATGAAATACAGAAAGCCTATTCAGAATATATTAAAACCCTGTTTATTCATTCAGAGTAGGTTTTGAAATGGAACATAGATGTGAATTAAATATTCTGGAATTTTTTTCTACATAAGTCATCAGCAATTTTCAAAAGTTTGAACAACAACAAAAATGACCTTAAGCATGACACATGTTGCTTTAGAGTTCCTAGACTGTCACATCATTTCTCATTGTACATTACTATGGACATAGAAGATATTGGGACTAAATGTACTGTAATTGTCATATAAAAATTACATCCATTCAAATGCAACCTCTGATAATCAACTTTGTATACTTATGACTCTATTATTCCAAATAAAGTAGAGAGCAGGAAATTCTTTTTCTTTAATGTTTTTAACGTGTATTTATTTTTGAGAGAGACAGATAGAGCATGAGCAGAGGAGGGGCAGAGAGAGAGGGAGACACAGAATCGGAAACAGGCTCCAGGCTCTGAGCTGTCAGCACAGAGCCCTACGCAGGGCTCGAACTCACGAAATTTTAAGCAGTTAGATCATGACCTGATCTGAAGTGGGCCACTTAACCAACTGCACCACCCAGGCACCGCTGAGAGCAGGAAATTCTAAAAGATAATTTATAAAATATATTCTACAGGTGAACCTTAGGCACAGGTTTGAAACTCATGGGTCCACTTTTACACAGTACAGTACTTTCGATGTATTTTTTCTTTCTTATGAATTTTTCAATAACATTTTCTATTCTCCAGCTTATTTTATTGTAAGAATACAGTGCATATACATATAACATACACTATGTGCCAATTGACTGTTTATGTTATTGTTAAAGCTTCCAGTCAACAGTAGGCTAGTAGTAGTTAAGTTTTGGGGAAGTCAAAAGTTATACACAAATATTTGACTACATAACAGTAGGTACCCTTAACCCCCATGCTGTTCAAGGGTCAATTGTGCTGTTCAGTTTTTTTTTCCATATTCTGCATTAAATAGAATGACTTTCAATATTTTTATCATTATCATTGACTGCATGTGTTGACCATTATTAAATTGCTGTAAACATTTTTAGGGGTGCCTGGGTGGCTCAGTCAGTTAAGCCTCTGACTTCAGCTCAGGTCATGATCTCGTGGTTCACAAGTTTGAGCCCTGCATCAAACTCTGTGCTGACAGCTCTCTCAAAAATAAATAAAAACATTAAAAACTATTTCTACATATGCTAGTATATTTCATTACATTTCATGTCTTTCTAATATACAAAGAACTATTAATTAGAATTTATAGTTTTATTACAACAAATTTTTGGAATTTATGTAATTCTCTAAAACATGATATATTTACTTTTCAACAAAGAGAAAACTATAAGATTTAGGTGCACAAAAGACACTACAACTGTAATTTGTTCTCAGGGAATTAATGAAGCACAAACCAAATATAATTAATTACTAAGTTCAGTAGGTAGACTCAAATATAATCCCTAGTCTATATGGTAAAATCTACTAGTTAACTGTCAAATGCAGAAGCACACCAGAAATGGCCATCTTTACTTGTATATGAAGACAATCCCATTTTTTGTCTGATTTACCCTCATTTCTGATAAATACTCCTACCTACTCAACCACACTCATTTACATATTTCTATTAAAGGATATTAGGAAATGTCTTGTTCATCACATACAACTATGAAGATCAAAAAAATGTTCATCTGCTAGTTTTTTAATCCTAGCTGAATCTTATTTGATATTGTTCTCAAGGTAGAGATGGATATCCCTAAACTAAGGAAAACAGGCAAACTCGGAATCTTTCCTTCCAGTTGCATAAAAATCGGCAGTAATCAGCCCTGGGACAAGGCTTCACTAACCTGAAGTTAGGAAATTATTTTTTATCGTTCAGGAATTTTTAAAATTTGTTGCAATGAGATGTGTTTTCATCTCTTCCTCAGTAGACTTCAACAAATAAATGTGGAATGTCAGCAGAATAATGAATATTATTTGTGGAATGTTAAATCGATGATAGAGATATGCACAACATGCCCACCTTATAGCAATCCCTGATGGACTTACTATCCCTATTTTATAGCTGCTGAGGGAGGTTGCCAAACCAGACAAAATCTACACAACTGGGTAGCTCCCTTCAGTGACATATATGAGTCTGAGTTTTTAGCCACCACCAGGTCCTCATTTCCAGGTGACAGAACTAGTGTTTGTTCCTGACAAGACAATAATAAATAATATACAGTCTCCATTTCCTACACACCTGGCATGAAGAGGCAGGCAGGCCTTTTCAAGTTCCTTTATCTCACTTAGACTGAATCCCTTCACTTACAAAAATAGAGGCTTACATAAACAATGCCAATTTCAGTTTTCTTCTATTCTAGTAGTCTGTAAAAAGGAAAATATTCAGGGAAGGAAAGAATTTTGAAGGCAACTTAATTAAAAAAATTTAGTGACTTTGATTTATAACCAAGTAAGTTTCAGCTTGAAGAATAAACTGCTTCACATTCTGAATAAAAAGTTAAAAAAAGTCACTAGTACACAAAAAATCACTCCCAACAAAATTACTTTAATGACTTGTGGTAAATGCACTTTTGAATGCTGGACAATTTGGAGAGTAGCAGAGTGCTTTATTCTTACAAGGATCATTTGTTCTCTATTTGACAAAAACGATGAACATTTCATTCTGTTTTACTTTTTAAATGGGTATTATTGTCTTTGTTATTTGACAATGTCAACTAAAATGTCACACCAATCAGAAAAGCCCATTCATACTTAATAGGTAAACTGCAGAACAGAATGTACCTTTGACTGATTTATGGCTTGAAAAACCTACATAAACAATGTTGATATTTCCATTTTTACCAAGTATCAGCACAAGACATTTCACAAATGTTGTTTAAGCAAAACACAACTGCTCGTTGCTATAAAAAACAGTAGCAAGTGACAGAATGTTGTTTTTTTTTTTTTTAAACTGCCTATTTACTGAAAATGGGTAGTTATAACAGTAGTATGTTTTAACCTTTAACTTGGTAAACTTTATGTTCATTAATGATCAAAACATACTGTTTGAATTTGAAGTTCTTGGAAATGAGGGTTAAGATTTAGAACATCTTTTTGGCAATGTTTACTAACTGTATTTTTATGCACGAAACTGATAATTAGCATATGAACTTTATAAGTATAGATCCTAAATGCTCTTTCTTTGTCAGAGCCTTGCTAGAATATTCTCTTAAACTTCTTATTCTAAATATCTTGATGTTGCTTGTTCTCATTTAAATGTTAATATGGTCCACAAGTTTAATTGCATAGCACCTTTCTTATCAAACTCTCTTCTAATTAAGTACTTCAAAAGAGAGGGCAGACTTTCTAAACATTTTACAGCTATAATGTTGCTTTACAATCATGTGAACAGATTTCAAATACCTAGAGACAATTTTATGAGAAGAAATTGCTCCGATTTCCTCTTACTTCTTTAGTTTAATGTATTAAGAATTACAACTCTTTCTTCATGTTGGGGCTGCATTTTTAAGAGGTGTGTGTGTGTGTGTGTGTGTGTGTGTGTGTGTGTGTGTGTGTGTGTGTGTGTGTTGCTGATCACTACAAGAATTCAGGAGGAAATGCATTACCCTTGAGTTCCGGGGAACTTAGACAGATTTATGGGATGTATTTGTGTGCTCAAGCATATCAAGACCTGCATAAAAATCAGTGCATTCCCTAAACTCAAAATCATTTAGTAATCTCTCTTACATCCCATCTCCTTATCAAGGAGAAACACCCCACAACTACCACTAAAGCTTCAAAAGCCTATCATTTAAAACAAATCTCCAGGAAATCCATTGCTTTTAATATCAGAGGCTTATTACTTGTGCTTTACATATAGACACAAATGTGGAGATTTGTATTTTAAAAACCTTAAGCTTATATGCACATACACAACTGAAGCAGAGGTTATTAAACACCTTTAACTTTTTAATTGCAATATCTCTGTTTTATGTCTGAAAAAATTTGGTAAACTCAACCAACAGGAGTGTCAAACCAAAGGTCAGACTAATACCTGGAAAGGTGCAGCAATGGATTTGTTTGGGGCAAACTGATTAAACTAAGTCAGCTTAATTCAAAGCAGCAGGAGCAACAGATGCTATTGCCTTTGTTTATTTTCCCTTGTTGCCAGATGGAAAGAGAGAAAGAAATACAAGGACAGAGAAGAAAGCTGCTGAATTGTGTTTCTACTCCATCTTAGCTTGCTGCAACATTTCAACTTGCGAAGTGGTCTAAGCAAAGTGGTTTACTTTGGAGTGAACTACCCATCCCTGGCAACCAGCTGGAGGCATTGGTAGGAAGACAATCACCTACATAAACAACAACGGATTTTTTTTTTCTCTCATGAAAAATGAAGTGATTATAATGCATTCTTTTTTGCTGGGAAACCTTACAGCAACTATGAAGTTATGCATTCCACCCTGGACTGTATGTTTCTGAAGAGGAGAATTCTGCCCTGCTATCACTACACTTTCAGCAATTTGCATTATTTGGCATGCAGTAGACACTAAGTAAATGGCTAAGATTTGACATAGAACCAATCTTATTTTTCCAATACTACTGAAGAATTATGAGCACCACATCATCCCTGTGCTATTCTACCACTGCACCTTGAAAAACATCTTCTTTTGCACTTCTTTTTGTAGTAGCCCTCCTGAAGTCATATAACCTAAATGGAGTCCATTAATTTTAAACTTAATCATTATTTTTTAAGGAGCTGGTATGTTTCAGGAAGATTTAGCATTGGAGATAGTAGTGAAGAAAACATTTTTAAAAAGTCTCATAGAGCTTATGTTAAAAGAAATAAGGATAAATAAATAAATAACTTAATATGTATTAGTTTTAGCTTGGGAGCCCTAGAAAACAGAACATCAAAGTGTCCACATGCCAATTCCTCATTGAGTAGTGTTAAATCAGGGCAGTGAGAGTGAAGAAAAATTTCAGTGTGTCAGAGGAGGGTGGGGGCAACCAGAATGTGATGTGTTACCAAGGTGGCCACTGCTTCACAGTCATGGTCAGTTGCTATTGAGGAATAGCTCTGAACAGAGTTTCAAGAAAACTAATACAAGTCATTCAAAGACAAGAAGGAATGGAAAAGTATCTGCCTATCTTCAGATTCTTTCCTATTATTTCTATTTCTCATTAGGCAAAGTTTCTCACCACTTCCCCCAACTCCCCACCCCTTGTCTGTGGCAGTGGTGATCCTGTGGTGGTGGTGGTTAAATTCTATGGCCCTTGGAGCAGCGGCTGGGGAAACCAGCATGTCTCCTAGTATGGAGCTTCTTTGGAGTTTGGTAATGTTGGTAAGAGCTAGAGCCCCTTTGATTCATGAATAAATTTAGGTGCCATTATAAACTTCATCAATACCAGCAATTGGCTCATCAGTGGCATGTACCCCAAATCAGGCTGATTCATTCCCTGAGTATATCATTCTCACCCAAAAGAGAAATATGTCATGAGCTTACAATGGATTGATGATGTAACCCTTGGGTTGCCTATGGTCTTCTCTTTCTTGGGAGGAAACCATACAGAGCAAAAGGGAGAGAAGTAACAATGAGACAAATGAGCAGAGAAAGTTGAAAAATTTTGGTGCCTTTGGTGTCATTCCATTGGGATGTTAGATAATTCCTGGTTCCAACTGCTTTCTGTTTGATTTAGTCAGCTACCTCAAAATTTTTACCAGACCACTTTGTTTAAGCTGCTTTGTGTTGGGATTCTGTCATTTACAATGGAAATAAATCCTGCCTAATGCAGCATGTATTATTTTCTTCATTTTTCAGAAAAGAAAATGGAGACATTAAGTTATTTGCTGAGCATCATTGATTTAGTTATTTTGACTAAATCATAGCAGCCACTCCAGTATGTGTGCCATTGATAGCAATCAATTGTTACATATTTGCTGAGAATTACTACATCAAAAACTACATAAGGACACTAAGTTATATCAAATATAAATTAATCTGACAGTTGATTCAAAAAGTACTTTCCAATATTCCAGAGTTTCAGGCTAATCATTAGGAATGCAAATATAAATTTTATGCAACTCTGGACATTTTTAGGAATTTTTAGTACGTTGTGATAAGTATTTTGCCTGTTTGTCAATTCTTAGAGTAAGAATGGGAACTAATGTTTACTCAACCCTACTATACACAAGGCATTGTGTTTCACATACATTATCTTACTAATCACACTTATTCCTCCACACAACCCTGTCATCCTGCCTCTCCAATGTAGAAACTGACCCACAAAATGGTTAAGTAATTTTGTATCAAGTTGCTTGTATTTGGGGGAGATGGAGCTGGGTCTAGATATGCCTGACCCTGGAACCTTTAACTAATACATCATGAAGCAAAATAATAATATCACATTTATGATATTGTGGGCTTTGGATATATGGTAAATTTAAGGAAATTCTATGTACTTCTGGCAGTAAACCAAATAAACACTTATAAAGTATAACTATGACATATAACAAATATCTCATTCTAAAAAGTCTAAGTATTTCTAATGTATGAAAGCCACATACAATATATTAGTGCTAAAGAAAAAGTAAACTGGAATTTTAATCATATATCAATGCAAAGCTAGTGATTAACATACGCCAGAAGGTCTCCTTTCTTTTCTACAGCATCTAATTACTCTAAATATATTAGTGCATATATTAGCATAATTGTTTCACATATTGCAGAGTACACGTAAATACTCATAGAAAAGATGTACATACTATTCTATATCATTCACTCCAGTGACTATTTCAATTAAACATAACATTAAAAGTATATATAAGTGTGTATATGTGTGTGCATATATATGCATATATTTATATGCATACATATATATTCAGGTTTTAGAAATGTATTGCCCCAGATATTCTGAATATGCAGATTTGTCTTGATAAACACAAAGAATGGTTTCTACCCTTGGTTTGCTTGTTCAGATATTTTAATTCATTGATCTCCTTAAACATCCCCAAAAAAGTCTATTCAAATTTTTTTCAAATATACTCCAAAGTTTAGACTTTGGCTCATAGGATACAGTGAAAAAGGAAGACGGGGTGGGTAATTGTATCTAACAATTATACAACCAAAAACCAAAAAGTTTAGACATGATACAAGTTTACCTCCAGATATATGGGAAAATGTGAAAAAAGAAAGAAAGAAAAAAGAAAAACAACCATACATATTAATGAGACACCATCTAATCACAATCTATTCTCTCATACTAGTTCAATCAACAAATTGGTACAGAAAATAATGACATACATGTAGGAATACTTAATGTTTATAAACAAATTCAGTTACATATCTTTGAAAATAATCGAGCTTAATAGTTTAACATTTTATCAGACAAAATATGAGAGATTTGTAGAAGTTACAAACAAGAACAGAAATAAATTGAAAAATATTAAGAAACATTATAGAACAAACTGCATCAAATTATCTCCATGCCCCAAAATATAAGAAAAAGCTAAGGAAGGATATATATATATATATATATATATATATATATATATATATATATATAGTTACCTATATATATATATATAGTCACCTGTTGGGATATGAGATCTTTCAAATATGTTAGAGTTTGTATTTTAATAACCATGTCCATATTGTTAAAATAGTCTGGTAAATTCACCTTTAGTATTGTTTCCCAATTATTTCCAGCTCTGCATTTTCCAGACACAAGTAAGATGCCACCTCCTATATCCCTTGAGGTTGGATTGTGAGAAAGTTGTAAGAAGGGAAAAGAGTTCATGTGATTGGTACAACAAATGAATTATGAGGAGGCCAAACCATATAATAGCTGATAAGAGATTCTCCAGAGTTTTATTTTCCTCTGCCTAATAGACTCGCAATTTTCAATATGGAGCCACATTTTTTAGGATACAACACAGTAGGTCAAGCCTAGGTCAGATGAATTGAAGTCATGTCAATCAGAACCCTGAGTAGGACTTCAAAGGACATGTCAATTGAGCAAGAAACATTTTATTTTATAACTTTATAACATTATAATGTCATTAAGATTTGAAACTTTCTTCAGGCACCTGGGTGGCTCAGTTGCTTAGGTGGTCGACTCCTGATTTCGGCTCAAGTCATGATCTCACATCATGAAATCAAGCCCCAAGCTGGGCTCCATGCTGAGAACCAAACCTGCTTAAGATTCTCTCTCCTTCTCTCTCTGCTCATCTCTACTCGTGTGCATGTACACATGCTCTTGCACTCTCTCTCTCAAATTAAAAAAAAAATAATATATGTGTGTGTGTGCGTATATATATATATATATATATATATATATATATATATATATTTGAGACTTTCTTGTTAATGCAGCATAACTTAGCCTATCTGGATTGATACAGAAATATGATTTTTGTTCTTTTCAAATAGAGTAACAATTTATTTGGTGACATCCTAGTAATGAAAAAGTCAGAATGATGTGTAATAGTTATAAAAGTATTTCCAAGTGCTAGTTTAAATAACAAAAGATTGTCTCTCAAGTTCTATCTCAGCATCATTTAAGTAAATTCTAGAAATAAATGACAACATTAACATCCCTGAGGAAACTAAGTCAAGGGTTTACCCTGCACTTAGATATAAATGGCTGTACCCCAATGACTTTGGCATACTTCAGATATTATCTATAACATTAAAGAACTTCACAGAAAACACTAAAATGTGGCAACATTGAAGTAATCACTAAATACTTAGTTTCTATAAAATCAGAATTTGAAAATGCTTCTGTTGGGGCAGCTGGGTGGCTCAGTCAATTGAGCAACTGACTCTTGGCTTCATTTCAGGTCATGATCTCAGGGTTGTGGGATCAAGCCCCACATAGGTCTCAGTGCTAAGCATGGAGACTGCTTAAGATTCTCTCTATCTCCTTTCTCTCCTGTCTCCCTCTTGCTCTCTCTCTCTCAAAAAAAGAAAAAGAAAGAAAGAAAGAAAGAAAGAAAGAAAGAAAGAAAGAAGAAAAGAGAAAGAAAGAAAGAAAGAAAGAAAGAAAGAAAGAAAGAAAGAAAGAAAAGAAAAGAAAGAAAAAAGAAAGAAAGAAAGAAAGAAAGAAAGAAAGAAAGAAAGAAAGAAAGAAAGAAACTGCTTTTCTTAATAAAAGCATTTATCAAGTTAACTGTTTTATAGGTAATGACAAGATAAAACAGGAAATATAAAGGGTTTTTCATAACAAAAGTGGTGCCAGAGGGGTAACTAAAAGTTGAGATGTCAGTAAAACTCCTCTCCCAAATAAGGATTACATAGGGTGAAAGGGTTGGAATTAAATACAGCCTACTTGGATTTCCACATCCAGCTCTGAATTGGGAAACTGGTAAGGCTATCAAACCCCTTATATGGTCTGAATCCCAGTCTCTCTGATCATCTCAGAAACTAACTTGCTCTATGACATATTCACTCTACTTTGTGCCCTTAACTTTCTGTTCTACGAGCTTCTTTATTTTTTTTTAAGTTTATTTATTTACTTTGAAAGAGAGAGAGAGCATGTGTGCACAAGTTGGGGAGGGGCAAAGAGAGAGGGAAAGAGAGAATCCCAAGCAGGTTTAGCACTGTCAGCAGAGAGCCTGACGCAGGGTTCGATCTTACCAGTCTGAGAGCATGACCTGAGCCAAAATCAAGAGCCAGCCGTTCAACTGAATGAGCCACCCAGGCACCCATCTACTGGCTTCTTTAGAGCTTAGTTTACTGCTCTACTCTCCTCTAAGAAAAAATTAATCCTTCCTAAATTTTCTTATCTATTGCCCTATCTACTCCTCTTTTTTTTTTATAGAGTTTCTGTATTGTCCCTTTTCTAATTTCTGATCATTTACCTCTTTGATCTCCAATTTTTCAAACCTGCGCTATCTCTCTTCCTCCCCAAACACTCAATATAAACTTCTCTCACCTCCATAATGCTAAATTGAAGAGATGATTTCAAGAATTTCCTCTTACTGAACTTTCAACAGTGTTTGACAGTGATATTACCTGCTTTCTTTCAAAGCAAAGCACTCTTTGCCTTTGTTTTTCAATAGTGAGAGCCCAAGGATTTCTGTATAAGGAGGCTTAGGGACAAAAATTTTATTGTAAACATCCTGCTAGGAGATATGCATGGTAGCTGCATTTTTCCTAATCATTTTTTATGCTAACGCAAAGTATGTTTCCATATGAAAAGTAAGGTGGGGACTCTGAAGCAATTGGGGTGGGATTGATGCACTGGCAGATCTTGCCTGACCCCCACCTCCTATGACTTTCCTTCTGCCTCTCCAACCACTTATCACAGTGCCCTTTTCAGACTCCTCTTTATTTCACTTCTACGTTAATGTTCATCAAGCTTATCAGAGGCCCTTTGACCATTATACCATGTGAACTGTGATCTAGTCCCCTAAAAATTTTAACTGAAATAAAAGTAAATAAAATTCATTTGAGTTACTTTAGAATTCTCTAGAAGGGGAGTTGTGATTTATTGGAATGATGAAATGAACACTGGTTCTGATGAACAGTGGGACAGGAATTGTTCCTGTTCTCCTCAGGGCTGGAGCCAGCCATGGGGAAGCAGCAGCTGCCTAAATTCCTTCTGCTCCTCCCTCTGCATTAACCTCATCCTCCTCATTCTTATTGGGTAGGCTTGCGTTATTTTCTATTCCCATGTCACAAATATAGGTACCACAGAATGACTGCTTGATCTCCGGGATTTACATAAAATAATCCTAGTTACCAACACAGATTGGCCGGCCCCTGTGAGTCCTAACTCCATTCCCCAGGAGGGAATCTTATCACATACATAGTTTCCTCCACCTATTAAAACCAGTCTGCTCTAATATTAAAACTGTCTTTATATAATTTTAATATACTTGAGTTGCTTCCCAATAAAATCTCTTTCATAATTTAGCAATTATAATGTATTCCAACTTTTAAGCACCTCAGATATTTCACCCTGCATAATACCTTCTCTTACCACCCCTGCACTTGCACAAAGAAAAAGAAAAATAAAGTATCAGTGCTGAAAGGTAAGCTCAGCTAATCCAGTCCCTGTTCTTGTAAGGAATTTCAATGAAGAAAAAAATATGTATCTTTTGTTCCAGGCCATTGGAACAAGTCAAAGGCAGAGAAACACTACGACCCAGTTTCCCCAAGTTCAGTCCATTGCTACAGTTGCTCACTACACTAGAAGTGGTCCCTTTGCTCCTGCAATTTAATAAAGGTAGAAAAGATTGAATTTCCTAACTTCACCCAAACCAATTAATCAGCGAGCAAATTAAAGTCAGCTGTGGATTGAAACTCTCAGTCACAGTTTGGACACTGTACCATTAGTTATATTATTGACAAAGAAAATCAGATTTATAGATAGCAGCAGGGCATTTTTGGAAATGAATATGATTCTTCATATTATTTTTCTCAGGTTGCCTGTTATAGAGTTATATTCACACATAATTATTGAAAAAAAATAGTATAAGCGTTGCCATTTTAAGTCCAGTTGCCACTATAGAGTTCTAACAATTAAATTGTGTAGTTACAATACTGGAAACTTCGCTTTGCCACAGGAAGTTTCCTTATCTAAAATGTCATGTTAATACTAGGCAGATAGTTCTCTTCAAGAGTAAACATATCAGTCTTAATCAGAAAATCAAAACAAACCCCCCAAATCGTAGTATTACATTTTATCCTTAAAATACCAGGTTTAAGCTCTTGCTAACACTACAATTTTGCAGAGCCTGGAATTATGTGCTTGAAGGCTATTTTTATTTTTTTCTGAATTGGTGTCTACTAACTCTCCAGTAGCTGTCATATGGGGTTTGGTAACACTTCAAATTTAATGACCCTAATTACACCTAAAATGCTTTTGTAACAAGTATGTCAGTATTTTATATATTTTGTTCATAACTAAATGAATTTGAAGAGAAATACAGCACTCTTAGGCTTATAAATTGCATGATTACACATTTGGTAGTCTTAAATCTCAATAATCTGAATATACATCAATGGTACACCAAAAACCTCTGGAATTAGTTAGCAAAAATGGTACTTTTGAACATCTAATCTTACTATCTGTAGGTTTACTGGACATGTTGATTACCTTTTCTTACTCTCGCATATATATTGTGCTATTTCTGGACGTGCATATTCTAACTAATGAGATCATAGTGCAAAAGGAGAGAATAAGAAATTAGAATCCTAGAGTAGCAACTATTTCACACTACCCCTCAAATTCTAAAATAAATGATGCTCTCTGCTTGACTCATTTACCACTTCCTTATTTAGGAATCCACTCAAAGACCTATTATACAATAGCATACACACGTATTTTTAAAATATAATAATTCCATCACTTTTTACAAAAGAAGCTCAAATATATAATTCAACATTTAAAAATACTTTAGGGCGCCTGGGTGGCTCAGTTGGTTCAGCGTCCAACTTCAGCTCAGGTCATGATCTCATGGTTCATGAGTTCAAGCCCCACATTGGGCTCTGTGCTGACAGCTCAGAGCCTGGAGCCTGCTTCATATGCTGTGTCTTCCTGTCCCTCTGCCCCTCTCCTGCTCTGTCTCTGTCTCTGTCTCTCTCTCAAAAATAAATAAACATTAATTTTTTTTAAATACTTTAAATATCCTATTTAGCAGGTGTCATTTGTTGATCACTTGTTCATGAAATGTGAAGGTATGAAAATTTCTAGATATGAACAAGAATGACTAAATAAAAATCAACAAAAGTATTCTTGTACTTGGCTACAGTAATCTGTATAGAGTACAATCTATCACTGTTAAAAACCTTCAAAATAAATTCAGTTGTTTAAATACGAGGTGCTCTCACAGACTAAATTATCTGAATAAAATTAGAGAAAGAGTCCAATTCTGGAAAACAAATATAAAATATCAAGAATAATCACATTATTTCCATGTGAATTTCAGTGTTTGATAGCATCTATTTATAAAACATAAATTCAATTCATGTACTTAAAATACTATAACCTGCTAATGTTATCTTGAATATATACAGAGCACAGCAGAACTAGATGCAGACTTTACAACTTTAGCAAAAATTAGCTCAAAATGGATAGCAGATGTAACTGTAAAACACAAAATTTTACAACTCCTATAAGAGAAAGACAAAATTATACAACACCTGTGGGAGAAAGACTGTGTAACAATGACTTTTTAGGTATGACACCAAAGGCGTGATTCATGAAAGACATAATTGATAAGATGGACTTCAGTAAAATTAAAAATGTCTCCCCTATGAAAGACAATGTCAAGAGAATGAGAAGACAAGCCACAGACTGGGAGAAAGTATTTGCAAAAGACACATCTGATAAAGGACTGTTATCAAAAATACAGAAAGAAGTCTTAAAACTCAAAAATAAGAAACGGACAATCCAATGAAAAAATGGCCCAGAGATCTTACCACTTCACCAAAGAAGACGGACAGATGGCAAATAACCATATGAGAAAATGCTCCACATCATATGTCATCAGGAAAACTCAACTGAAAACAATGAGATACCACTACATACCTATTAGAAGGGCCAAATTACTAAACATGGACAATCCCAAACGTGGTGAGGATGTGCAGCAACCGTAACTCCCATACATTGTGTGTGGGAACATAAGATAATACAGCCACTTTGGAAAACAGTTTGGTGGTGCCTTACAAAAGTAAACATACTCTTGCCACACAAGCCAGCAGTTGCTCTCCTTGGTGTTTATCTAAAGGAATGGAACACTTATGTCCACACAAAAATCTGTATGCGGATGTTTATAGCAGCTTTATTCCTAATTGCCAAAACTTGGAAGCAACCAAAATGTCTTTCAGTAGGTGAATGGATAATTAAACTGTGATACAATTAGAACAATTAAGTATTAGTGCTCAAAAGAAATGAGCTTTTGGGACATGAAAATATATGGAAGAAACCCAAATACATAATACTAAGTGAAAGAAGCCAATCCGAGAAGGCTACATACTGCATGGTTCTAATGATATGAATTGGTGGAAAAGAGAAAACTATGAAAACAGTAAAAAGATCAGCTGTTGCCATGGGTTAAGGGGTGGGGATGAACAGGTGGGACACAGAGGACTTTTAGGGCAGCAAAAATTCTCTGTGATACCATAAGAGTGTGGATACATGTCATTAAACATTTGTCTAATACTATAGAATGTACAACACCAGGGTAAATCCAAATATAAAATGTGGACTTGGGTAATTATGATTTGTCAGTGTAGGTTTATCAATCATAATAAATGTATCACTGTGATGGGGAATATTGGTAATGAGCAAGAATGTTTGAGGGCGGGGCAGAGGGTATAAGAAAATCTCTGTACCTTGTCAATTTATCTGTAAACCTAAAATTTCTCTAAAAATAAAACCTTAATAAATAATCCAGATATTAGACTTTAGAAACTCATCTCATAAAAACGCAACAGCTTTTTTTTTAAATTTTTTAATGTTTATTTATCTTTGAGAGACAGACAGACAGCTGTGCACAGAGCCTGATGTGGGGTTTGAACTCATGAACCATGAGATTGTGACCTGAGCTGAAGTCAGACACTTAACCGAATGAGCCACCCAGGCACCCCTACAACAGCTATTTTTAAAATTTTTTATACAATGAATATTTCTGATATTGGTGTAGTCTGTTACAAGGAAGAACAACTGTGTGAGTATATCCTTCCCTATGTAAAAAAGACAAATGATATATGTCTTACTAAAATTTTAATTTTTGATTTTAGTAATCTGAGAAATCTTAGTGATTTGTAATGATCTCTACTAAAAGTAGAAGTTAAAAAGAGCATAATGAATTAATTTTTTAAATTGTATTATTCACACTAAGGTCCATGGAGACCACTCCTTTATATCCCAACAGATGGGTCTCCACAATTCCACCGTGAATGTCTGACTTTTCTAGTCACATCAATCTCTAGCTTTTGAAGTCTACCGTATCTTTTTTTTTTTTTTAGCATGCTTTTAACCTACCCTATCTTCTATAATAACAACCAATGTGTTTTAGTTGCATATATCTTCTATCTTTGGAATTATCTGGAATAGATTTCCTTCTATCCTGCCCACTCCTAACACATATATTTCTTTTCAATATTTTTTTTCTTTTCAATATTTTAAGCCAGTTGTTTCGATACTGTAATATTCCACTCAGGCCTCCTCTTCAAAGTTTGTGCACTCATACTCCAGCTTCTGGGAATACTAATTGCTGAGACTCACAGATCGGTTCCTAGTTGAGAACTGCCCTTGACCACAGAGAACTTCATTACCCAGAAGCTGCTCATAGCCAATGACAGGTTGATACAGAGAAATAAAGACCTTACCAGGCCTATCAACTGTCTCAAATTGGTACAGCTAAGAAATTATCCCAGATCCAAATTTTTGCATAATAACAGCAAAATTTTCAATTGCAAATGCAATGAAGGTCCACTTCTCCTGCTGTCCAGCCCAGCAATTCTCACTTTGTATAGATGTTATCTTACAAGACCACTGCTCAACAAATATATCTTCAACTTCCTATCTGAGAATCTGTTTCCTGAAAAGTCAATCTAAGAAACTAACTCTTGAATTCCTTAATTTTTTAATGTTTATTCATTTTTGAGAGACAGAGTGCAAGTGGGGGAAGGGGAGGGGGAGAGAGAGAGGGAGACACAGAATCCAAGCAGGTTCCAGGCTCTGAGCTGTCAGCACAGAGCCCAACTCGGGGCTCAAATTCAAGAACTGTGAGATCATGACCTGAGTCGAAGTTGGACACTTAACCGACTGAGCCACCCAGGTGCCCTGAATTCTTTAAAATATATAGATAACAGAGAAATTTAAAGAGAAGAACAACGTTACAAGTAGGGATTTTGCCCTAACCTCAGTATGAAATCCTAATAACTCCAGCTGTATTGCTTTTACTTATACCACATAGAACCGAGTCCAAAGCCAGTAGCCTCTATTTCTTTGTACTTCATGAAGGAAAAACTTGTTCTAGGCAGAGAAGACCAGTCATTAAGGAGAAGCTGAGCAAAGACGACTATTGTAAATCTTCCTAGGGAAAGCTCAGCACCCCCTTAGCAGCTCTGAAAAGCTCTTACAACTCCAAGTACACAGAACACATCATTCTTAAAAACAAAAACAAAAACAAAACAACAACAACAAAAAAAACCAAGGAAACAGAAAAAGAAGATGCACTTGATCAGATAAGACCTATCACCTTGCTATTAATGTTTGGTCCTTTACAAATTTAGCCCATTCAGTGGATGTCTTCGAACTTTGCCATAGAAATCATCACCACTTCTTGGGAAGATAAAAAAGGAGAGAAATGATGAAATCCTTCAAGGAAACAATACTGATTACAAAGCCTATTACGTAGGGCTTTATATATAGGGACTGATGTATTTTAGTATTATTTAATTATTAAGATAGTTTCCCAAACTGTAAGCACTCTAAAAAAAAAAAAAAAAAGATCCATGCATGCCCTTTTACCTTTGTTTCTCAGGTTCAATAATAATAGCCTGTGACATACTGTAAGTATACAAATTGTTTTCCAATAATAAATAATCAAATACATATGAAAATTTGATAAAATGTGTGTTTATCCAAGTGATTGTAATAGTTTGGAAAAATCGAATACTGATCCATTCATGTGCTATTAGGAATCTCTAGTTTTATAGTTTTATTAGTCAACATAGAGTCCAAACATCTATGAATCCATCTATGTTATATTCATAAGAATATTAATTAGAAGGTTTATCAAATGTACTCCTAAAGTTAAGCTAAATTATTACACATATCTGTGTATAGGGACAATACAAATGACCATATAAATTGTCCACTATATTGTTGTGGGGACATCACTTGAATGGAACCAATGACCTTCAATCAGGCGGTTCTCTAATATCGCCCTGAAATTTGGTCTATAGAATTATTGGAAAGAAATTATTTCTTCACATTGTCCATAATGAATGCATGTGGACTAATTATGGCCACTGATTTTATTTCTAACTACTCTCAAGTTATAGTCAAATTTATCAGAATATATATTTTCTCTTTTTGTAAACAGAACATATGCTCATTATCGATACTGGAAAATCGGTAGTATTTCTCATATTTCTCATGGATTACTTACAGTGGTTCTGTGGTTAAAATTACAACATATTTTAAGCAACCTGTAATGTAATTTTCCAGTTCTGGAGACCTAATATCATTTAAATGATGTATTGGTTTTTGTGCATATATGCCACTTTTTAATAGACATTGTCAATGGTCTGTCCATGGCCTTTTAAATCCCTTTACCATTTTTACACATACTGGCTCCCACTGTGTTTTCATCCCTCAAAGTCAGTTTCTGCACTCCTTTCTTAGAATCTTGTTATTAGATTCTAGGTCTAGATTTTGGAGTGCCTAGGAAGTTCTGTCCATGTGGGGCAGCCACTAATCCAAGACTGATAATACAATGGCATAAATATGAAAATATTCATTTTCTTATTCCTGAATAAGACAACTGTGATGTGTAGGCTACAATGTGTGCAGAGCTTCCTGTGGGACTGAACCCAAATTAGATTATGAGGAACTATGTCTGACATGATAATCTACTTGGCCTCCTACTCCATCAGGGGTTGAATTATGTCCATCCAAAAACAAAAACAAAAACAAAACAAACAAACAAAAATATGTTGAAGTACAAATCTCCATTACTTCATAATGTGACCTTATTTTGAAAAAAGTTTATTACAGAGAGAAGAAAATTAAAATGAGGTCATTAGTATGGGTCTTCATGCAGTATGACCATCGTCTTTATAAGAAGGAATTTAAACACAGACATGCACACGGGGAGAAGAGCATGTAAAGATGAAGACAGAGATGGGGTGACGTATCTATAGGCCAAGGAAAATGAAAGATTGCCAATAAACCACCAGAAGCTAGGAGAAACACAGAACAGGTTCTCCCCAGCACTCAAGAAGAACCAGTCCTGCTGACACCCAACTCTCAGAGGTCTACACTTCAAAACTGTGAGACAGTGTACTTCTGTTGTTTATGCCACCCAGTTTGTGATGCTTTGTCACAATATCCCTGGGAAACTAAAAACTTTCCTGTAAGACTTCCCTACTCCCCCCACTTCCCCACTGCACTGGGAATGTTCTCTAAAAAAATCATTTTTATATATGGTACCCACCTCAGTGTTTGCTTCTGGGAAATCCAATCTAAGACAAACTACTCTAATTTTATCTCAAATTATTGGTGTGTGAAAAAGATTATTAGGAGAGAATTGGAAAGACTAGTCTTCTTACAGAAGAAGTCAGACGTATTCAGGAATTGAGCAGTTAGCCTTCATTATGCCATCGATGAATATCATACCTTTCTAAGAGATGACAATTACCTCATTAACTTCTCCTCTTCTAACAACAGATACCAGCACTTTTCTCATTAACTCAACTTATTTCTGGATTTAGGTACTTTAATTCTATTCTTAGAATTTCTTGGTTTCCATTTGCTTTTTGCCTTGGTTTTGTGACCTTCCTTTCATCTTTGGAAAGTACTGGTAGATTTGAGCCTTTTGCAAATTTCCCCAAACTATCATTTAGAATCCATTTACTGTCTTCTATTTTTCTGCTTTACAGTTATGCAGAAATGTATCATCGGAATTTATTTCAGACCCTTTGAACACTGTCAACACATGTACACTTTAGAGTTACAGATTAGATCATGGGTTCACATTTACCTTTTTAAGCTTTCCTAAAGTCAAGAGCACATCTTTGAATCTACTGAGCAATTCTGTCCTTCAACATTCTAAATTCTAAATAGGCACAGCCACTTTAATTGAAAGGTTTCCAACACACTCATATCCCCAGCCAATTTTCTTCCCTCATCTGAATGAAATCCAGCAATTGCCCATTTGCTTCCTCATGTAAGATGAAATTGTCAACAAGGTAAATAACAAATTTATTAGATGCCATCCTTTTAGCAGAATTAGATTTCTAACAGATGTTCACAGAGTTTAAGTCCTCCATTATTTTCATACAGATGGTTTTGTGTTAATTTGAGATCTCCTATGAATTTTTATCCATAATCTTCATTTGATTTGAATATATATCAGTCTTTCAAAACATATTTATTTTGTATTTATGTTGTACTTCCTAGCAGCCAGATTTTGGCAGAGTATTAACCCACAATGATATTAATGCTATTTATTTTCCTTATTTTTACTTTTACTCATGGACTCTGCTTCATAAAGCATGTATATAAAAACAAAGCATAAAATTATAAATATTCTCAATATACTCATCTTCTGTTTTCCTTTCTTTAGAGTAAGACAGTAGTCATCTTGGGCTGTCATAAGAAAATACCATAGGCTAGGTAGCTTAAATGACAGAAATTTGTTTTGTCACAGTTCTAGCGGCTGGAAGTCTGAGATCAGGGTGCCAGAGCTGTTGGGTTTTTGTGAGAGTTCTTTCCCCACCATGCAAGTAGCTGCCTTCTTACTGTGTACTCACGTGTCGGGGGGTGAGGGGTAACCTTTCCGGTATCTCTTCTTGTAAGGGCAATAATCCCACATGAGAGCCCTACCCTAGGACCTGATCTAAACCTAACTACCCCCCAAAGACTGTATCTCCAATACCATCACATAAAGGGTTAGGTCATTAACACATGAATTTTGGGGGGACATAAACATTAAGTCCATAACAATGTCCATTGCTCTTTTCCATTGCTCTGCTCTGCCAAGTCCCGTCAATACCTCTGAAAGCACAATGTGCTAAAATCTCAAACTTATTTAATATGCAATATAAACTTCAAAGTGCTATATAGATATCTTAAGTCCTAATATAATTTAAAGCTCTCTTTTCCTTACTTCTAAGAATTACTGATTACTCCTTCAATATGGTCTTTCTCTATGTGTGCATGTTCATAACTATGTGTATACTTGCACGTGTGACATACTAGAAGAGCATCGAATTTCAAATGGATATTTTTCTTGTTTCTACATGCATACCAGTTTAAATAATTTTGATTACATTGTCAAGTCTGACAATGAATCCGGTTCCCTAGTTTTCAGGAATTTCAACTATTTCCTGCTAGGGGACCAGTGCTTTGTCACCAGAGTACTGAAAAATTGGTAATCTTAAATAAGAAATAAATAATCAGCTACTTTGTCTTCATTCTTTTCTGAAGTTTTGACTATTAAGATATGACTACTCCACAGGTGTATCTAAGACTTTCAGATTTGTTGTTGTTGCTATTATTTTGTTTGTTTTGTTTTTCCAGGCAAGCCTTCAAAGGCAATAGAGTTTCTCCCAATCAAATTACTTGTTTCAGGCATGAACCAGCATAATGGATGCCACCAGTTCAGAGGTCACATCTCAGGTTTATGTGTCAAGTTCTTAGACATACATATAACCTCTTTGTTTCCATTTAATAAACATCGGCTACATTTTAACACAGGTACAACTTTTAGAATTATTTCATTAGTTTGTCTTGTCTTACTAATTAGACTGTAAACTCATTTATATCTAGTAAATATTTTAAACTGTAAGAGACACCTGATTAATATCTAATTAATTAGCCATGTATGTGTTTGAAAAATTTACATTAATTTAGTATGCTGCAAAATAAAGTTTCTACATGAGTTGTAATGATCGAAATTTGACATGGGATCCCTCATATAATGAGCAAAAGATTATAAGCCAGTCACATGCTTTGCACAAAGTAATCTCCCCAAAAAAGTCAGCCATTGATGTTTATAATAACTGCACCTACAAAAATTAATAACTATTTAAGAGTAAAAATTTTAAGAGTTCATTATTCACTCTTATTATTACTATTTTGTGATCCGATGTTAAAATTGATTAAGACAATCTCATGAAGAGTGACTGCAGGCTTGACTGCAGTTTTGGATCCTAAAAGTGGCAGAGGGAAGAAAGTGATATGTTCACAGTGGCAGTTGGGACAAACTGCAAGACAGAGATTGAAAGCAGGCAGTTTGTAAAGGACTTTACTTTTGAACGTGGGTTTCTTTCAAATACAAATGTCAACAACACTGCATAAAAGTGGCAATGCTCGAGGAATTCTGAATTCATAATGAAACATCATCTTTCAACTAATCCACTATGGCCAGACACAAGAAACACCTGCCTGCTTTGCAGATTCTGTGCACTGCTTGGACTTGTTGAATGTCTCAATTCTATAGTGCTTAAAGCAGAAAATGTCACCATGATTTCAAAGGGAGTTCTTCATGGTTAGGAACTGCTATAAATGATTGATTTCCATGTCAGCTTAAAACTGGCTAGCTTTGTCAGTTCAAGCCATGCCCTTAATGTAGTTTTAATGTTGCTGGTTTTTTAAATTATTATTTAATATAGTCAATGTACATACTTAACAAAACCAACCTGCAAGTGGGGCACTTTCGATCAATATTTTAGATTTTCTTGATTAAGACAAAAAGTGTGCAACTCAATTGTAAGAATTTTCTCAGTGTTTCCTGATGATTTTGATGTGGTACAGTTAATTATACGTAAACATAGACTCCTCTTCTGCCAGAAATAATTGTTGTAAATCAATGGATGAATTGACATCAGTTTTTCAAAGTAAAGTATTAAGTCATGTTGACACAGTATAGATAAAAACCTTCAAGACAACTAAGCAACATCATAGGAAGTGATGTGAGGAATATAGAAGGATTTAATTTGGCATGATTGCTATGAACCAGCGTTAGATTTTCAGTTGCTTTTTATAAGAAATTTGATAGTATATTCATTTTTCTCTAAAATCCTCAGTTATAATAACATGTACAAATAAATTTGCATTTGAACATTTTATAAGGTTCCTAGATATCTGCAAAAAGGTAGAACTAAGGGATGAAGTAAGGTTATACCTCCCAGGCAAAATTTTGAATACTTGCCTGATAAATATGCATAAACATGTACATAGCTAATAATATATGCAGCTTCCTATACTTATGAGACATATTCTGTCACTGAGAAGACAATCCCTTCTTTTGAGAATTATTGTAATTCATTAAAATCAATAAAGTTTCTCATTTTTCTCAAAAAAGGAAAAAAAAATACAAAGTTAAGAGCATAAAATCTCAGGTCTGAAAATCACTTCTGAAAATATATAATTTAATAATCTATCCACTGAATAAGTCCCCGCTGAAAAACTAAAAACTTGAAGCTCCAAGTATTTTAGCAAACTGCCCAAGGTCACAGGGCTAGTTTATGGTGAAGCAAACAGGAGCACCTAGTCTTCTGTGTATTTGCTTTCACTTCAAAGACCACATTCCTCTTGCCATGTAATGCTGCTTCTCCAAAACTCTAGCACGTTGGCCAAATATATGTCATTTTTACTTTTAAACATGCATTCTCTGGTTTCATGCAAATATTAGTTCAGAAATTTTAAAGAGAGCTCCTTAATTTCATAAATATTCATTTGGTATCTACAATGTGCTAGACACTGTGTAACACTGAAAAAATGCTAGTGGTCTTTGTATTCATGTAGTTTGCCATGTGAAGAAATGATAGTCTTGGGCTAAGTCCTTGAATACAAATGACCTCATTTTATCATTAAAATGAAATAAATGCTGTTATTCCTTTCTTGCATTTAAGGATGTACAATTGAATGTTGTTTCGGGGCACCTGGGTGGCTCAATCAGTTGAGCATTAGACCCTTACTTTTTGATCAGTTCATGATCCCAGGGTTGTGGGATCGATTGACCCCCCCCCCCCCACCGATGGACTCAGTGTTGAGCTTGGAGCCTGCTTAAGTTTCACTCTCTCTCTTCCTCCGCCCGTCTCACCCACTCGAGTTCTCTCTAGGAAAAGAAAAGGAAAACAGAAAAAAAAAAAGAAAAGAAAAGAAAAGAAAAGAAAAGAAAAGAAAAGAAAAGAAAAGAAAAGAAAAGGGAAAGGAAGGGAAGGGAAGAAAGAAAAAGGAAAGAAAAGAAACTGCAAGCAAGGAAAAGGAAAAGGAAAAGGAAAAGGGAAAGGAAAGGAAAGGAAAAGGGAAAGGAAAGGAAAGGAAAGGAAAGGAAAGGAAAGGAAAGGAAAGGAAAGGAAAGGAAAGGAAAAGGGAAAACAGTTTCAACTTGCCCATAGTCAAAGCGTTTAATAAGTGTAGATCTGGAATCTATCTTTTCTACATCTGTTTAAACCTTCCTAGGCTTAAATTACAACTACTGACACTCTTGCCCTGTAGCTTCAGGCCCTCCCCAGTACCTGAAACAAAAATAATAGAAACAATAGAAACAACATGTATCACATTCTCTTCCCAGTTCATTCATATCTACTTAAAGGTAAAATCAAGTGAACCTACATGCGCAGGAAACTTAACTCAATTCTGAGCTATTTGGTCCACATTACCTTCTTATGTCTCTTCCTGGTTTAGAGACAAAACATAAGAATGAGAGCTAGGTCCCTAGATTGTACCAAATTAATAAGCTCTATTTCATTCCATCTACATGTTGGTCCAGACTAAAGAAAGAACTGTGTTTCTGACCAGAGTCATATCTTTAGTAGTTATTTTGATTAGTATTCCTAGCACTCTTCTCTGAGTACAAAGTCCTGACTGGAAACCCAGGTTACTGTTAGCAATGGTACTATTAAGCCGTTGCTACCAGAACTTCTACTTTTTTTTTACCATTATAATTTATTTGGTAATAGTAAAGTCTTCTTGGTTTTTGCCAGCATCCCTCTCCATAGCAAATAACCATGTTTCCAATCAAACAGCTACATTCCTATGCAAATGGAATGAAATTTTGCAGCTTTCTAAATCCCAAATACCTACCATTATTTGGAATCCCTAATAGTGATTCTGGAAGCCTCATTGACCAAGAGAGTATTGACAGTTGTTTTACATTATGACAGGTTGTATTAGTCGTTGGACACCACGACTTGTTACCTCGATTTTCTTTGAAGTCATGTGAAGCCTAGACCTTTAAGACACTCCTCTGCCTCATCAAACACACACATGCGCGCACACACACACAACACACACACACACACCCCAGATCTAGGATCTGGTATTTTCTAGATTAGTTCAAGACCTATCTTGTCCTCTATTTATGCTATGCTTATCCTCTCTAAACCAGCTCTGTGTCTGAGTACTTACACTGCCTTGGGGGCAACATTGGCTCTATTGCGTTCTTTCTTCTTCTCTAAACTCTGGCCCATTGTTTTTCATTCACAATCTTGGTTTTTCTTCTTCCTCCCAGCTGTTATCTGTTCAAAATGGTGTAAGACTAACCATGGCCTGGCTTGGTTAGTTGTAGCTTTGTCTGAATCTCTATTTATTACCTATTACCTAGATTGATTCACTATCCTCAACATGTCACAATTCATGTTTTATTCTTTATTCCAGGACATCATGCAAATTCATGAAAGATACTTCCCTGAAATTGAGGTACACTGTATTCATAGATTTAACCTGATCTTTAGCCTTGCTAGACTGCCAAAAGTTGAAATTAAAGAAGAAAAAACTTACTTCTGCCAGGTACACCCAGTCAAGAAGCATTCCCTGCCCTGAAAGGACATCATCAAAGTCATTTTGCCATATTTTTTTTTTCAGTGACTCCATGCTGGTTTTGAATACTTGTTACTACTCCTGAGACATTCTTTAAAAATTGGTCCTGGATTTGGTCTGGGATCAACATTTAGCTCCCTAATCAATCATTGTAAGACAGCCTATTTCTTTTCCTCTCTTCCTCTTCCTCTCTAAGTTGTTGACATTGCTATTATTAGCTTAAGAAACATTCACTAACATTTTGGCCCTTTTTCTGTTCCTTAAAAATGCCAAAGATCACTTACAGTGGTCTGACTGTCTCATAGGCAAATTACTTCATTGTTTTGGGATATATTTTATCTGAGCCAGACAAGCTGAACTATTCAGAGTGACTATTAGAATCTTTTTATCCACTTGGAACTAAAATCCCTCTCAAGAACATTCATTCTCTCCTTTTTAGATCATACATCACTCACAGTGACAGAGAAGACAAGTAAAATAGAGTTGAGTGGTTTTGCCTTCTCATTGTCACTTATCAACATTCAATCATTAGCTCCAGGAAGTATACCTATCCCTCCCTCCCTCCCTCCCTCCCTCCCCCTCCCCCTCTCCTCCTCCTCCTCCTCCTCCTCCTCCTCCTCCTCCTTCTTCTTCTTCTTCTTCTTCTTCTTCTTCTTCTTCTTCTTCTTCTTCTTCTTCTTTCATACAATTTAAAAGCCCCTTAAGTTTATTATATTTTTTCCTTGGAATGCCTTGCAAAACTCTACTGCTTTGAAATTTCATCATCTTAGTATGTTTTCTCCTTCCAGGTTCTGTCAAATATTATGTTGGCTATACCCTCCCTTTACTACTTCCCCGCAGAGCCTTTTATCATTTGATAATTTTTAAATAATGAATCCTGGTACTTGATTTCCACAAGCACAAAAAGTGTCATGTTTTAAAGCTAAACTATGAATGAGGAGTTATGTTTGAAGAGGACTGTCAGATTCTGTAAGATAGCTCAGAGTAATATTGACTTCGGAAAAGGCCCAGCTGTTGGTAGGAGGGGAAAAGGACTTGAAGAAGTAGGAAGGAGAATGGAGGATAAGGAGAAATGGAACAAAAGCTTTAAGGAACATAGGTGTTACAAGAGTCGGGCAGAAGGGAGGAATATGATGGAACCTATTTAAAAGCTATGAGATACAAATGAGTGTGTGTGTGTGTGTGTGTGTGTGTGTTTTCTATGCATCTATCTAGTGAATATCCTTATATATATTTTTCATGTATCTATCTCCTATCTTGACACATTGGTCTTTATTAACCAAGAAGAAGAATTATCTTCCCTTTCAAATTGTCCCATTTTCCACAGTCATTTTTAAACAAAGACAGTTTTATTTCCTTGAAATGCTAACTGCTAATAAGTGAAATATGTTTCTATCACTTTCTTGTTACTATTAAATTGCTCATTTTTAATGCAAGTAAACACAGGGATAAAAAGTTTTATCCTTCATGTTACAAGTTTTTGCACTAGATTTTCCAATGTAATGTGTTCTAAAATTATTAGAGAAGATATTTTGGTAAACACTGGAAACTTACTTTCATTTCATCCCATAAATATATAACTATATCTATAAGTAAATATTTTATTCATGTTATATTTTAACTATGAATATAAATCAATGGATTATAAATAAAATATCTATGCATATGAGACCATGTGCATAATTTTGCTTGTATATTTTAGGTTTTCCTATTTTACTATCAGTCATAACTTCTGAATACATATTAAGCTAAGTATTTCTCAGTTTGTTCACAGGTTGTTTTATTTGTAAAAAGAAAGTTTAATATTTAACTGTCAGTTAAAATATTGATACTGTCTAACACTGAGACACCATTCATTATTTTTTTCTGAGTCAAATCAGAAATAATTGTTTTTCTGAATTCTTAAAACTCTGTAATCCATGTTTTTGGCTGGAGGTTTGGAATCACTTAACATAATTAAAAGAAGCACAGTGTAGTCATGGCTATCAGTTTCTGTCACAGGGAGGAACTCTGTTGCCTTTGCCTGGGGTGGATATTTTCATTGGTTTACCTCTCTTAAATTCTATCTCAAAGCTGCACACTAAAGTGTTGCCTGATCAGGTAAAACTGAAACTGCAGTTTTGAATACTGTTAATGATTGGGGTATTAGAAATCCACCAATCCCAAACTCAGAAGTTACTTGAGTAGTAATTTACAAGAAGGCCAGAACGCTCAGCTCCTTTAGTGATCATAACTCTCAGGTGGAAATGTGGGCCCTAGATGTATTATGTTCTACCTGTGTTTGTTTTTAAAATAAATTTTGGAAAGCTAAATCTTCTTTCCTGTCCTAGAGGTATTTCTTAGATACAGGTGTTAAGTCTTTTGCCATGGTACTTCTGAGGGCATGCAGGAAAATGAAGAAACTTGACTGGCTTTTGCCCAGTTTGAATAGCCATTCGTTGCAGGAATAATAGATATAATTCTCATTTGGGGTGAGAAGTTGAATTAAAGAATCTCCAGCACCTAGAAATCCTAAGACTATAATATTCTTTAATGCCTGTGAAGAAAAAGTGGAGTTCAGCATACGTGGAGAAGGTAGAAAAAATATAACAAGTTAGAAGCAGGTAATATACAGTTTAATAATGACCATCATTATGCACCTCACACCAATTTACCATCGTTTTAATTTTAGGAAGCTGTTGTTTACACTGGCCTCTTCAGGAGCCCAATTCTCTTCTCAATCAGATTCTAGCAGAGGCCAGAAAGAAATTACCATTTCCAAGATCTCTTGTGTCCAAGAAGCCATCCTGCCTCAGTTTCTTGATACAAAGTCAAGAAACAGACTGAAGCTATTTCCCCCCAAGCCCCTTCATTAAACCCCAAACTTCTGAGAAATATGGCTAAACAAGATGATCATGAAGGTATCTAACCTATTATGATTCTAAAAATCCTTTCTTCTCCCCAAGTTTAAGTCCATGCACCCTGGAGTGGAGAGAATCAAGTTCATTATGTTGTTTATCCCAGGTAACTATAAAAAGTGGGAACTTCTAAGTTCACACCCAACAATTAGCTACTTTTCTATCTTTACTACTGTGAGTGTAATTGGATTTGAATGAACAGGATAAATATAAGAGCAATCTCTATCTGGGTGGCTGAAAAATTCAATAACCTGAATCCAATGTGAGCATTATCCAATCCAATGTGTGCTTTTTTTTGTCAAAAATAATAAAAATATTATGGAAAATATAACAATCAAACTCATATTAATGTCAACATCCTTATAAATTAATCTCCACCTCACTATTTTATATATATGTTTCATAACTGTAACTGATTTTATTTGAAGTATTTTCTGTGTTTTTTATTTCTTTTGGTCCTCTTTTATAAAAAAAATACTTAGCTTATAAGTAACATGTATGTATTTAATATATGAATACTGCCTGAGGTTATTGACAAAATGAATGAATGAAATAGGTAACTGGCATAACTACAAAATCTAATTCTAATTTTATAGTTTTTAAATATAATTTGGACTACTTAAGTCATTCTAAGCTTAAAAAATCAACAATTTATATCTCAGAGTACTAACAGATAGAGATTTCCATCTTTCCTACTATTTAAAGGAAGAGAGGACTATTTTCCAGTACAAGAATAATCCTTCTCATACTTGAGATTCCATAGCCTCGTACCTGTATCTAAATTATTTCCATTCCTATTAATTTCTTTTTTTTTTCAATGTGTAAAACTGCACATTAACTACAACATCAAAAACAAAAGTGTCTCCTCTTTTCTCATCCCTCTGGCTACAATCTGTCTTTTCTGTCCAATAATTAAGCTTTTAATCTGTCCTTTCCTTCTTAACACCATCAAAATGCATAAATGTATTATTATTGTGAAAATCAGGGAATACATTTCAATTCCAATCTGACCTAATCTCTCTATGGTATATGAAACTGAAGTTCACTTTTGTTTTTGACACTATGACCTATCATCAGTGTCTCTTGGCTGTCATCATCTTTTTCCTGGATTTTCCTTCCATTTAAAAGTTTTCTGACTATACAAACTTTTTTTCACTCTTTTAACTATTATCTTTTTCTTCTATCTTCCGTTTTTCTCTTCTAGTCTAATTTCAGTTTACACTTATTAAAAAAGCTTTTTTTTAATGTTTATTTTTAAGAGAGAGACAGAGTGAGAGAGGGAGAGGAACAGAGAGGAAGGGAGACCCAGAATCTGAAGCTGTGCTGACAGCTCAGAGCCGCATGCAGCTTTGAACTCGTAAACCGTGAGATCATGACCTGAGCCGAAGTCTGATGAAGTCAGACACTTAACCGACTGAGCCACCCAGGCACCCCAAAAAAGCTTTAATTCATGACTTTAGTCACCTATAAACGAATGGTTTCCAAATCTGCAACTCCAAGCAAACGTCCCACTTGAATTCATGCATTGTATTTTTGTCCCTTTAATGGATATCTCTGTATATGTACGTTTAAATGATATATATTTGAAAATGAACTCATAACCCCATAACACCTTTGGTGAATCTTCCTTTTATATTTATGATCATATTAATGAAAAGTATTTGACTAAATATATTTTCCTCTCCTCATTACTGAAACTCAGTTAGAATATATATTTCCACCTTTCTTTCTCTTAGATGTGGTCATAGGCATTCCAATGAACGTAATAGAAAAGGAAGTAATATATTCTATTTATACATATGGCCCAAAACACTACCCATGCATGCTCCTTTGATGTAATTTTCTTTCAGCTAGAAGGAAACTTGAGACAAAATTGATTGTTATAAATTGTATATCAGGAAAATCTCTGTCAGTTTAGGGAACTGAATGACTGTGTTGAAAAGAGCTACCACATGCAATTCCCTTGTATGAGGAACTTTGTATTGTACTTACACTGTTAACAATTTGGGAGACCTTAATAATTTAAATACCCTAAAAATGGAAATAGCTAAGCCCAAAACTTGGATGTCATTGTGGACCTCTACTTCTCTGATATAGTCAGTCATGTAGATATAGGCACATACATACATATGTACACACACATCTATCTATTTATCTTTCTGTCATCTATCTATCTATACATTCATCTCACTTTATTTTTTCCTTTTAGATCCCAACCATCGTTTAATTCAGATATCCATCTTTCTTACTTAAAATTTTCAATGGACTTTAATAAGTCTCCCTGAATATAGCTTCACCATTACTTATCTCTATCTCCTCTCATGTTTCATAAGTAAATGTTTAGTTATTTAACTCAGCTAGTCAACATATTTCAATTACTATCATTTTTAATTTATGTAATATTTAATGAGTGCTATGATTCACACATTCTTAGTTAGACTGGCATATAAATAAGTGTAATCCTTAACATTACAGTAGAATTAGACACATAAAAATCACTGTAAGAACACAGATCTCTCCTTGTGCATAGGATAAAAGCTAACCCCTTGACATGGCATGAAAGGACTTAGTGAATTTCCAGAAGATATTAAACAGATGTTTTGAGAGCATTTGGGAGAAAAAGCAATGATCATTAGGAGCCAGCATGGGATTACAAAGAATAACTTCTTTTTGATAGAGTTAGACTGGCAAATTAGGTGAATTTTATAGAGAAACTTTGTTGATTTCAGCAAAGCTTTGTGTGTCTTCAGTAAAGTTCTTTCATTGAATCCTAGGAAGAATTTTGAAAAATATTAGTTGAAAGGCAAAATATTAGAATGCTATTTGACAGATGAATGATAATTAAAGATCTTTGTTTGGTTGTTAGTAGGTTCTTCCCACCTGATCCTTTTCAAAAATTTAATAATATGTACGAAATCATAAAAGGCTAATACAATTTTAAATTTTAAAACCTGATTAAAATGATTAAATTCATTAAGGGGAAGAACCTCAACTCAGAAAAAATATGTCATTACACGAGGCCTAAATCAATAAAGACGATAAGATATCTAAAGTATGTTTAATATAAAACTTCATGCCAGGCATTGTGCTAGATTATTTAAAATATAAATTTTCTTCTCACCATCTTAGTGGACTTACAATTTAGGAATTTGTAATGCGTCTCCATTTTATAAATGAAGAATTCCAAGTTCCCACAAGTTAGAAGTTACAATTAAAGTCACTCATCCTTTAAAATTGTAAAACTAGGTTTGAGATACAGTCTTCTTACTATGAAGAACATGATCTTGCCATCATCAAGCACAACATTTCTGTCGATATTTAATTAGAGTATGTCTTAAGTTATGTGCTTTACATGTTTGTATTCAAATAATTCATGTCACCAGCACAGCATTGCAGAAATGTGACTTAGCAACAGCCATATGAAAAATAAAATAATAGATGACTATAACTTCAAATAGTAGAGATCAAATGCAGTAGGAAATCTTCAGTTGCATGTAATTGAAAACCCAACTCAAACTGGCTTAAACCAAAGGAAAATCTATTATGTACACTAGAATGAAATCCCTAAGTAGGTGGCTCCAGGCTATGTATGATAAATAACTCAGTGATGCTCCCAAGGTCTGAGCCCTTTTCTACCTCTTCTTGTTGTTTCTTGTACTTCAACCTCCCATTTATGTTTTGCCCTACCTGCACTCAGGTAAAGGTGACTGGAGGGACTGCAGGAACAGTTTTATGCAGTTCCAGACATTATTTATGAAAACAAACAATCTTATATTTTAGTGTCTCCTTCTCAGAGAAGAGGAATCCTTTCCCAGAAGATCAGAATAGGTCAGAATTGGCTCAAATGCTCACTCTTAAACACACAGGAGAACTAGATCAAAAATATTATTTTAGACCATATATTATTTGCTGTAGAGCTGGAGACGGTGTTACCCTGCCCTAAGTTTTTCTGGGGCAGTAGAGGACATGCAAACAAAATCAGTCTGTGCTACAAAGAAGGAAAAGTGGATGTTTGACAATCAAAGTGTGTACTATACCATCAATATAATATCAGTTACTTCACCCCCCAATTTCAGTCCTATGAGTTATTCACAAAAGTGGTCTCTGATTGTAAACCAATTACTGCGAGGTGCCTGTAAGTATATGGACTATTCTTGTTTTCACTTTATAGTCAGTCCACATATTTTTGAGATTCAGCACCCAAATTCCTCTTAATCAAATACGTAAATGAGTATTACAGAAGTGGCCGATGATTGTGTAAAGTACTGATGTTTTGGGGGAAAGGGAATGGGTAGTGTTAAATAACTTTCCCTATAATTAAAAATTAATGTTGTAGGCATAATTAATAAACACAACTTACTTTATTACTATTGTTATTTCTATTATGATTTTATAATTGCCCTTCTCAGCCATATAACCCTCAGTCTTCTCTTTTTAAACATCTTCCCCCGGGAGCAAATTTCCTGCAGTGCTGTCCCCAACTCCTACCCACTAAACATTGATGCCAAAACTCAGCATGGCATGCCAAAACCCTAGCTCTTTAATTAGAATAAATAGCCTTCCTTTAAAGGCTGTTTAGCAACTTTCTTTTTTACTTGAATATGCAACACTCAGCACCACCATCTGATATTGCTTATCGGAGTATATCTTCCAAATACATAAGATGTTCTGTCAGAGAGGGAATCTGAAGAAAGTAAATTTCCATGACATTTGGTATTTTCCAGTTCACATCAGTGGAATTATGCTTATTACTGGACATCATATTTTAGAAAGACACCATCTGGTGTGCGTGGGTGGCTCAGTTGGTTAAGTGTCCTACTTTGGCTCAGGTCATGATCTCATGGTCCGTGGGTTTGAGCCCCACATTGGGTTCTGTGCTGAAAGCTCAGAACCTGGAGCCTGTTTCAGATTCTGTGTCTCCCTCTCTCTCGGTCCTTCCCCCACTCATGCTCTGCTCTCTCTCAAAAATAAACATTAAAGAAAAAAAGAAGAAGATACCATCTATGCCAGTGAGGCTTGTGGAAACTACCCCAAATGCTAAGAAAAGTAAATAATCTGAACATGAAATGACCAATAGAAAAAAAAAAACAGTTATTTTCAAATATTTGAAGAACTTGAAAGACAGAAAATTCAGAGAATGAAATGTAAGTCATTTTTAATTGAATATGAATATCTTCACCTTAGGAGGATTTCTATACACATATACAAACATATAAACAAAATGTTGGTGAACAACTTTTCAAACTTAGACAATTATTATTTCATAAATTGGTATTTTCTAATGTTTACTGTGTAATTTTTTTCATGTAATTATATATTTTTAAGAGTAGGCTTTTAATCAAAGAGTTTTTGAGCATGGGGATATTTTAATAAAATTTATTCATTATTAATATTAAGCTGGGACTGGTATGTGGAATGGATTTGTTTACAGAAAAACTTGAGACAACTGGACCAGTTGTCACTGTGCCTTCCAAAATGGTAGCCAATAGATGCAAGTGACGATTAAATAGCACTTGAAACGTGGCGAGCATCATTAAAGAACTAGTTTTAGTTGCACTGGATTTAATTAACTCAAATGTGAATACCCATATGTGTTTAGAAGTTAGCATACTGAACAACAGAGATCTAGCTCCTTTCCATCATTGCAGAAAGTTCTACTGGACAGTCCTGATTTGATGGATATGAGATAAACACAGACGACAGTGGTGGGTTTGTGATAGAAAAGGGACTAACTCATATAAAAATCATTTAAAAGATTGAAGAGCCTTTAAAACCGATTGACAATCGAAGTTTGAATGAATGAAGTCCCCCAGCTATAAGTTGGATTGATGACTGAAAAGAAAATCCTTAGAATGTACACTTTAAAGCTACTTAGAAAAAGGTAAACATAAAAATAAAAACTAATAATGTTCACATATGCAGTAGCAACAGGTAATTCAGACCTGTAATAATTAATTATTTAATATTCAGTCAGTGCTTACTGCATTTGAGCAGTTACTATCTCATTTTGTTTAATCTTGGATGTAATACTATGATATAGTATAAGCCCAAGGTGTGATATTACTATTATCCCATTGTGTGTATGCAGTAACAAAAATTTAGAAAAGTTAAATATCATATAGAATATTACATGGCTAGATGATAACAGAGCAGGAATTTCGACTCTCATCTATCCAACATCGGCATCCACATTTTTTTTTTAATTTTTAAATGTTTATTTATTTTTGAGACAAAGAGAGCATAAGTGGAGGAGGGGCAGAGAGAGGGAGACACAGAATCCAAAGCAGGCTTCAGGCTCAGAGCTGTCAGCACAGAGCCCAATGCGGGGGTCAAACCCATGAACAGTGAAATCATGACCTAAGTTGAAGCCAGACACTCCACTAACTGAGCCACCCAGGTGCCCTGGCATCCACATTTTTAATTACTAGCCTCCACTGCCTTGTGTTCTGTGTCTTATCTAACACATTCTTTCTTTAGTCTTTACTGGTTTGAGAGGCAGCTGCCACCCAAGGATATGCAGTGCTGTGATCAATTAATACAGATATTTCAAATCTTTAGTAAATCTGATATTCTTGTATTTTCTGAATACATGGCCAAAGCACTTACTTGCATTCTGCATAATAAATGTTCAGTATGAATTTACTGAAGGAAAACCAAGCCCTATAATTAATATTAATTATAAATTAAAATATATAGTATTAACATTATAGTAGCTACTATAAAATAAATTGTATTTTAAGTCACATTGTAACAACTTTATTTCTTGTGAGTAAAATCCAAGAACTACAGAGCTTGTGTATCAATAAATGGATCATTGTGACTACACATATTTTTATTTTATTTTATTTCCAATCTTCTCATGTTTTCACCCCAACTAAAGAAATTATTCAAACTAATCACTATTTCTATTCCAACCCAAAATGTCCTGCACATGTTAATATGTAATATGAATTAATAATTTATTACACATTTGCCTTGTGAAAAAGAATAAAACAGTTTGCAATTATAACAAAATGAAATGATTAGGGCTAAAATGTGTTTCTATCTCCCTTGGAACTTAGTAATAGGACACCTTGAAGGAAATCCACTGACTTCTTTGTGTTTCCTTCTCTGCTAGCAAGCAGCTTGCTTAGAACATAATCTATAGGATTTGCACCTCTCAGAAAGTCTGTTTCAAAAAAAAAAAGTCTATTTAACATGATTGTTAAATAATGTGTTAGGTTGTCAGAAACTTCTATTATTTGGAGATGAACCCTAGAGTATAAAGAGTAATTTATGTTCAAAGAAAAGAAGTAAATGAGATGTTTGTTGATGGTATTAGAGACATTATTGATACTTTCCTCTCTGATAATATCCTCAGCAATGGAGGTCACCTTTCCACATCATAACCAGAGCTACAAAAACTATACAGAGAAGGAAGCATTGTAAAATTGGCAACATTTGCTACCAAAAGGAAGGAAGCAAGAGCTTTGAAACTCTAGAGATATGATGCTTGGAACTGGTAGCAAGAATACCATAGACAGGCAGGTCCTTAAATGGAGGAGAATGTTTTAAGAGAGAGAATGAGGAGGAATTAAGAGTGGGGAAGTATGTATATGGGTCTCATCCTGAATACTTAACTCCTTTGTCTCTTCTGGGTACAAACAAGGAAAAACCAGGCCTAACTTGTCTACTCATCTTCTCCCAGGACCATAAAACTTTGGTACAATTCCAGGATGCTTAGGGAAATAAATATTTCAACTTGTATTACTGTTCACTAGTGAAAATTAAAATTCTTTTTTTTTGTCAAACCTGAGAAACAGCAAGAGTATGTGACTTGGTAATTTTTTTTTTGAAGTTTGAGAATTTTCTGATAGTTTCTTGGAGGGGAAAAAAAAAAGGAAGAAAGAAATTTATAACTGGTGTCTCTACTAGTTAGCCCCTATCTGACACTAGTAAAAAATAAAACTTTCTTGCTCAGTATATCTGATCAAGAGCCACAGATGCATTGCGTATTTGTTACTTACTGCAGCGTATTGAGAGCCACAGGTTCATAGTTTATTATTTCTGATTAAAGATCCACAGGTTGCCTGAGGTGGCAACCTCAAGTGATGGCTCCACAATATCATGACCTAGGTGAACTCATATTATTAAAAGGTAGGATAGTTGCTTATCCTGCAATGTAAACCAAGAGCTTGGGTCTATCTTCATGATCTTAAGCAAACAATTTATTTCATGTGTACTTAAGTTCTTTCCCTACAAATTTTTGTTAAATTGTCTCATGATTTAGTCTTCTTGCTGGTTCTGTTGTGAACAAAACTTTCACACATACTTCAGATAAATTTGTCTAAGACGTTTCTTTTAAGAGGGGGTATTCCATATGGGATCATTCGGGACCACTCCAGGATAATTCTCCAGCGGTTGTCAGAAAGGACATTGACTTCACCTTCAGTAAAGATTTGTTGGCAAGAAGAAACCTCCTACAAACTGCCTACCCAGTAATCACCCCATCTGACAATCTGACCCAATAGGCTTGTCTACCTCCGCACACCTTCCACAGGACTAGGATTCATAAAATATGGTATGCGCAGTGAGATTTAAATTCGAAATAGAGCAATTTTTTTTACTATAATTCATAAGATATATTTAAAAAGTATTTACTGTTTATCTGAAATTCATTTAACTGGAGTGCTCTAGTCACAGATCAGAGAAGGAAGTAGCCTGGAAACAGGTTATATAACTTGCCTAACAATCTTTCAAGCATGGAAATGACATCCTTCAAAACATTTCCTTTGGAGAAATAAGTAGGAAGAAGTAGAGCTAGAGCCACTAGAACAAAAAGAGAGGCACTGTAAAAGTAGTAAGAAGACCACAGAGGTTAGAATTGGCTACTTTCTTTTGCAGGGGACTCAGCTCTTACAGAAATTTGAAAAGAATACTCAAGCATGGATCCTACTACAGGGTCACAATGGGTCACATCACATCAGAAATCAACAACAAACAAATAACAATTCCTTTTATTAATCTATATATGGTGAAAATTAAGGCATTTATATAACTTCATGTGAAAATGACTTGAGATTGAAGTTAAAAGTTTCTCCTCTAACTGGGCAAAAAAATGTATCATTTTAATTCTGAAGATTTTATTTTTTAATTTCTATTTTTTAAGTGTATTTATTTATTTTGAGAGAGACAGAGAGAGCATGAGTGGATGAGGGGCAGAGGTAGAGGGAGAGAGAATCCCAAGCAGGCCCTGCAGCAGCAGTATATAGAGCCTGAGTTGGAACTCACGAAACCATGAGATTAATACCTAAGCCAAAATCAAGAGTTGGATTCTTAACCAACTGAACCACACAGGTACCACCCCCCATTTAAAAAATATTTATTTATTTATTTATTTATTTATTTATTTATTTATTTATTTAAAGCATAAGCAGGGACAGAGCAGAGAGAGAGAGAGAGAGAGAGAGAGAGACAAGAGAGACAGAATCCCAAGCAGGCTCTGTGCTGACAGCATGGGTTAGAACCTGGTTCACCATCTTGCCTCAGATTTTCAGGACTTTGACCTTGGGCGTAGAAAAGTTGTCTCTATGAAGATATATTTTTATTTGCATACCATCATTACAGATTTTGACTTTCTTGTACTTTGAATTTTAATTGATTAATCTATGATGTAACATGCAAAACTCACATTTTAACTATCAATATGTTAGTATAAATAAAATTTTAAAGTATATAATATACATATATATAAAACATACAAAAATTATATAACAATAAATGTATTTTATTTTATTTAAATTTTTTTAATGTTTGCTTATTTTTGAGAGAGAGAGAGAAAGACAGAGTGTGAGCAGGAGGGGCAGAGTGAAGAGACACAGAATCTGAAGCAGCTCCAGGCTCTGAGCTGTCAGCACAGAGCCCACCCAACATAAGGCTTGAACTCATGGCCCATGAGATCATGACCTGAGGCAAAATTGGACACTTAGCCAACTGAGCCATCCAGGCACCCCTAAATATATTTTATTTTTCATTTTTCTTCACTTATAGGAGTTAATAGCTACCTTGTTCATTAGCTATTGTGAATATGAAATTGTTCCTTTTGATTTCCAGTTTAAGAAGAAAATAATTATGAAACTGATTATTATAGTACACTATAAATTATTGCTAAAACTATTGTTTGAATAGCATAATGTTAGTTTTCATTATTCACAATTAAAGAGGGAAAATATTAGTGAATAAAAATCCTTGCCTTGAAATTTCCACATTTAACATTGTTCTTGACAGCATTTTTGTGTATATACCAACCATAATTCAGTAACTAAAAAAGATAAAGGAACTTCTTCTCTCACACTAACAAAACCAACTTCTAAATTAAAGCTACTTCATATATACAGTCTCTTCACAATAGGAATTGATGATCTATTATTTCATTGGATTTGGGACTTTTGACAAGAAGATCTGGTGATTCAGAGAATTAAACTGTGTGTGGATGAGCAACATTAAATTCTGCACAAAAACAAAAAGAGCGAGCTAGAGTGAAATTCATATTGATATTGGACAAATGTTTTGATGAAGCCTTAGGAGAAAAGAATAGACAGTAATCAAACTAAGTATCATTCATGCACTATATTCAATACAACCAAGTACAGATGTGAAAGGCTGATGTTAGAGAAATAATGAATAATGAAGTTATTCAATGCCGACTCTCATTTTACCTGATTATTACTGGTTCTTTGATTGAATTATAGATGAGAAAAGTGCATTTGTAAAGCACTAAATACATTTCAATTATTGAATTCGCCATCAATCTATCACCAAAAGTGAATTACTTCCAAAGGGGCTGAATCAGAATGTCACATTGTTTTTCAAAAAAATGTATAGTTAGTAAAAGCCGTGTTATTGAAAAATAATGTCATTGTAGCTGAGCACTTTTTTTTCAAGTTTGTCTTTAAATTCTAGTTAGTTAACACATATGGTAAAGTTGGTTTCAGGTGTAGAATTAGTGATTCATCACTTACATGTAACAGCCCATGTAGTTGAGCACTTTTTATGCAAGTGGTCCATATGTCAAATACTTTATTTTTATTTTCGTTTACTTTTTCAAAAAACACTGAGATAGATATTACTGTTGTTTCCATTTTATAAAGAAGAAAACTAGCTTAAAGAAGTTAGCTAAATTTCTAAATCTTATATGACCAATAGAAGAGCCAGGATTGATCTATGTATATCTATTTCTCCTTCTCTCTCCCTCTCTTTCTCTCTCTCTTTTTAATCTTTCCTTAGGTCCTCTGACCAAAAAATTCTTATGATGCAGGATCTGACTGGTCAATATGTAATCACAACCTGATTCAATTTTTGATCAGTAGAATAAAGTAAATAGTGATATTCAGCCCTGGGGGTTATTGTGATATCAAATTAAAAAAAAAAAAACAGTTTGAAATCTGTGAAAAATAAATTAACACCACTACAGATATTTTTACTATTAACAAATAGAATGTTCAAGCACTGAGTTCATTAAGAAAATAAGATATGGTTCAAACTTCATGATGATTACAGCATAGTTTGACAATTTTATATATAATTAAATATAGATGATGGTATGAAAGTTTCATAAGGAGTTCAGAGGGAGGAGAGATTGCATATGAGAGAGAGTATACAGGAAGGAAAACAGAAGTCCAAATAGGTAAGAAAACTAGTATAGAGTATTTTAGAACAGTGTGCAGGATAAAGCGGAAGTATTTAGGAGAATTTGCACAATGCGATTGGCTAAGTTTTGTGCAATATATGACAGTTGGTAATTTTTCATATACAGATCAATATGTTATACTCTTTAACAATAATATATGTAAAAATATTAATTTTAATGTGCATGGGTTTTTTAAAAAGTGATTTTACACATCTTTTATAGAATTAAAATTTGTAATTAATTGCCTGTGGAGATATCTGTCCATATTGGCTCACTATTTGCTATTGGTTTGCCAAGTATTTCTTCACTAGGGGAGCTTTTCATGTGCTACAATATTGGTCTTATGTTTTATGAGTTGCAAATATTTTTGAAATTAATAACTGTCTTTTGACTATGCTTATATTGATTTTGCTATGGAATTTAACATATTGGTTTTATTTTTTTTTAATTTTATGGATTCTGAGTTTTGTGCCATGCTGAGAAAAGCTTTCTCCATTCTCAGATATTAAAAAATATATATTCTTTCATTTTTTCTAGGATTTTTTAAAATTTTTATATTTAAATATTTGATCTATATGGTTTTCTCCCTGGAATAAAAGTATAAGATAGGATTCAAATTTACTGGTTTTTCATGAGTCTACATAATTATTGAAATAGGATTTATTACAAAAATAAAACTCCAACTTTATATATCAATAAATTTCTATGCTTTGGGTGTATTTATAAATTTTCTCTAATTTGCCAATAATTTATGCATCAACATTACAGTACTCTAAAAAGAATTATTATTTTATAATATGTGTTATAATGTAGTAGAGTTAGTCTTTCAACATCAGTCTTCATTTTCAGAAATTGTATGGATACTCTTACTTGCTTATTTTTCCACATGAAATTTAAATTCAGATTTTGTAGTTCAAGTATTTCTCATTTTTGAGATCCCCTTAAATGTATTGATCATCTTAGGAGAAATTTCAGAGTTATTATGTCAAGCCTCCTGATTTTCCAATAGTAAATAGCATAATTAAGGTCTCCTGGCATTTTCTTTCTCAATATTCACAGCCAGCTCAAGACATAGCAAAATAAACTTAGCAGTGTGGCCTGATCAGGGAGGCCTAGAAGTTCAGCCTCATTGCACCTCTCTCAGTACCTGTATGAAAAAGTCACCTAGTTAAGACTCAACATAGGACAAAATCAACCCACAGTATAGGCTGGGGTAGACACCCCAGGCTCTTGTGCAAGATGGAGAGACGGGAGGGAGCTCAGGGTCCAGAAACAGCGATGACGAAGGAGATTAAGACAACCCAGGGGAAATGGCGTCATTACCCACAAGCCTTGCCTACAGCCAAATGAATAAACCAAGCTAAACCCCCAGCAACATCATGGAGTCCAGCAGGGCTCTCCAGTGGCCTGTGGGCAGCACCGCATTTTCCATGCACATCCTCCTCACAGTGTAAGTCAAATGTGCAGCAGCCCACTCCAGCCCAGCTGTGTTACTTATTTGTCATCTATCTGCCCTCGTTTAGAATATCAGTTTATGGCTGTGGAAACTACCTATCTCCAGCAACTGCAGCACTACGCTCTAATTTTTTTTTAAAGAAAACTCAATAAATGGGTGATGGGTACTAAGGAAGGCACTGGTTGTGATGAGTACTGGGTGTTATATGTAAGCGATGAATCACTAAATTCTACTCCTGAAACCAATACTACACTTATATGTTAACTAACTAGAATTTAAATAAAAACTTAAAAAAGAAAACTCAATACATGTATATTGAATAAACAAACTCATGGTAAATGGAGTGATATTCTGCTAAAGATATTACCTCTATTGCATTCCATTAGTTTATTAGTGAGATGTGCCATGAGAAAACAAAATAGAAGAGCTGAAAAGCCCAGAGATGTGAGAAGAGAGGTATGTGTGAGTTAGATGTATTGCATTACGTTTATCTAGGTGTTCCAGGTGAAGCCAAAATTATTACTTAAGTCATTTTTTTTTTAATTTCAGTTTGTCTGAATGTCCTTGACCATGATAATTGCCTGACAGAAAATTTTATTTGGAGGCTTGTGGTCATTTGAGACCTTGACCTTTCACTTTCCCTCCAAAAAGCAAATTGGAATAAGCATTGACTTTGCTTGTTATCATTGAAAAAAATATGGTCCAGATAAAACTTTGCTTTCAGTGGCTAATGCACAGTTTCTTATTCATGTGTTCATTATGAGTGAACTTGACCATTGCAATAGTTTCCATAATCGCTTCCCTACCGTTAGAACAATTTTTGATGATATCACCCTCATGCTTCACTTGCTTAATTAGACCCCAGTGCATCAATGAGTCATTTTAACTTTCTCCGGTGAAGGCTCTTCATGCCCAGGGCTCACCCCTGTCTCTAAGTTTTATGCTGTTCTTCTTAGCCAAGGCTGTAAGATATTTGAGTACGGTTGTTTTCTGGACAATTTATGATTTTATTGATAACAAAATGAATCTTTACCCATTTCTTTGATGCTGAGTTAAGGGAGGGATTTGATGCTTTTTGAATACCTACTACATGTGAGATTGCGTGCTATACATGTCACAGTTGTGGTTTCATTTAAAATTAAGGTATTATTTTCATTATAGTAAATTAGTAATTGCCCACTGTAAATGTTTTGGGAATGTAAAAGTTTACAAAGTAGAAAACAAAATTTGACAATCTTCTCTCCCAGCCCAGAAGTAAACATTTTTACTACTTAGAAGTATGATTTTCTAGGATTTTATCTATTATTTAACACATTTATATGATGATTGTGTTGTTCATGTAGTTGTCAACTTATTAAATCATGGTATTTTCCCCATTTTATGAAAATATTTGTAAAATATTCTGTCCAATGACTGTGTAAGTTCTATTACACAGCTTTTATGCTGTTTCTAATGGGGAAGTGGAATCACAATTGATGGAATTAAAAGCATGAGTTGAAACAAAGAAGAAACAATTTGGGGGCTACAATCTGACATGGATAATCTCATGGTTTGTTACTCCTACGTTTGGTTTAATTTAAAACTGATTTTTAAAAAGTATGATTTCTTATGCTATAAAGAGAATTATGTAATAGCCTTCTACAATAAAGAGAATTGTGAGCCAAGTTTTATATTTAAATAACAGATTTATCATTAATTATGTTATCATTCACTAACTTATATTTCATATTCTAACATTTAAAAAAACTAATGTTTATTTATTATTGAGAGACAGAGAGAGACAGAGCATGAGCAGGGGAGGGGCAGAGAGAGGAGGAGACACAGAATCCAAAGCAGGCTCCAGGCTCTGAGCTGTCAGCACAGAGCCCAACACGTGGCTCGAACTCACAAACCGTGAGATCATGACCTGAGCCAAAGTCAGACGCTTAACCGACTGAGCCACCCAGGCACCCCATATTCTAACATTTATATATATATTTGATACCCAGGCACCCCATATTCTAACATTTATATATATATTTGATATATATATATATATATATATTTGATATATATATATATCCAACACACACATAACAATATGTATATATATCTGATTCACACATATTTAAGATTAAGATGCTTATAACATATGGGGCACTTTGGTGGTTCAATCAGTTAAGTGTCCGACTTCCATTCTGGTCATGATCTCAGGGTCCGGGAGTTTGGGCCCTGCCTGGGCTCTGAATTGACAGTGCAAAGCCTGCTTGGGATTGTCTCCCTCTCTCTCTTTGTCCTGCCCCCGCTTGCAGGCGTAGTCTCTCTCTCTCTCAAAATAAATAAATAAACTTAAAAAAAAAGATGTTCACAGCATAAACATCACTTGTTTTCAGTCACTCATAATATGTGAGAGGAAATATACATTCCCCCTCTTCCCCTAAATGTAATAAAGTTGCATTAAATTGAATACAACAATTTTAGACCAGGTTCACACTGACAGCAAACTAGATTTCCAAAGTATCGGCTAATTACTTCCACTAGTTTAAGTGAAAGGAAATGGGATTAGAGTTAACATGGGAGATGATTTGGGTGTGTGGAAATGAGGAAAATAAATTTATTGATATGTTGGTTCATTTATGGTCTTGTCCAGTATCAGGAAACTACAGGCATGAAGCTCAGTTTTGTAACATTATTGGAGAGGGGGAAGTGTGGAACCAGAAACCTTTGTTTTATATCCAGGATTCTCCAAATTCTTGCTTAAATACCTGCTCTGATTGTTTACTAAATGGCACTTGGATATTCTTAGGAGATAGCATTAGTTAAAAGTTAAAATAATGACAGTCACCAAACACTGAAGCTCTCTTTTCTCAGCAGGGCTTAAGTCAACTGGAACCAAGAAACAGGGAATAGAAAGAGGACGTCCTCTCCTGTCCCGTCCACACATGTCCTCAATATTCAGCTGAATCCATTCATTGGAAGGAAAGGATTAGGAAGAATTAAGAAATCATACTGACAGAGACATCACCTTTATGGCTTCATCCTCTACAAGGATTTTCATTTCAGTTTTTTGAGTTTTTTCTTTTCTTTAGAATTGAATTCCTTGGGGAAAAAAAAGCTTAATTTGAAATCAGTGAGAAGAGTTTAATACCTGAAGTGTAATGGATGAAAAAATACCCAAAGCCTACAAAGTTAGCAAAGCTTTTGTGGAAAACCACTCCATTAGAGAAGCCCACCACAGAATTTATTGGTAAAGTCTTAGGGACTTCGAAGGAGAGGGAGCACATGGTTTATGAGTTTATTTTCTGGGACACTGTTTTGATAATGGTGGTAGTAAAACTTTCTTTGAGATAAATTGGTAACACAGAAGGTTAACATCAAGGTAGTGCTGAATAAGACTTTGTAGACATGTTCCTGGCAACCTCAGAATGTGACTCTCCTTTGTAAAGTTGTAGGTGTGACCCTCTCAGATGGGCTGGTATTTCCTACACTTTATTCTGTGATAATTACTTGGAAATTCTAAACCGTTCGAGACCAAATTAGGTGCAAAAAACCTTAAAGTGGATAACTATTCAAAACAACCAGTTTCATTTCTGTAACAGTTTTTAAAAGAAACATGTCTCCTCATCACTGTTTTCTTTAATATTTATAAGTATACGGGGTGTTTGAGAAACCAGATAATTTTCAGGAATAATCTGGTTGATAAAACAAATCCACAATGAAGATAATACATTTAAATTATTCTCCCTGATGGCTTATTAAGAGTATAAATTAACTGCAAATATAAAATAGTAAAATAAATGCTTCCCTTCATTAGTTTTTTAATTTTTTAATGTTTCTATTTAATTTTGAGAGAGAGAGAGAATGAGTGGGGGAGGGGCAGAGAGAGAGGGAGACACAGAATCCAAAGCAGGCTCCAGGCTCTGAACTGTCAGCACAGACCAGCATGCAGGATTTGAACCCATGAACTGCAAGCTCATGACCTAATCAGAAGTCAGATGCTTAACCGACTGAGCTACCCAGGCACCCCTAAATGCTTCACTTTAAATTAACACATGCAGCAAAATACACAAAGGGTTATATAATGGCATTTTGATGTTGACCCTGACATCTGAGTGTATTTATTATTATTTGTTGGTTTGCTGTATTTACTGAGCAGAAACAGAGGGAATTAAGAAAAAGTGTCAGACAAAATAGATGTTTGGTTTGACAGATTTAATTAGTTGATAAAAATATTATAATATATCAGGACTTTTAACAACATGACCTTCAGTTGTTCCTCAAGGGATACAGCACAAAAAAGAGAAATATCTTTCTTCTAAAATGACAGCTGCTGATAATTCTATTTACACATTTTGTTCCTCCTAAAAACTACAACATGTCCTTAATTTTGTGATGCTCCTCAAAGGTTAATGGGTCTGAACTCACATTCCTGATAATTCAGCTTTTGTATAGTAGGCCAAGTTCACTGCAAAGTCAGCGGAATAAGGATTATTCCAAAGCCAGGACTATGAAAGGCCACAGAACAAGAATAGAGTGAAAAGTATTGAGTTAAAAGATTAGCATTGATCCTAGATTATCACAAAAGTTGCCTAAATATTCTCCTGGTGTCTGTGCTACCCCCAGATGCTCAGTCTATCTTAACCTGCCTGCAGATTTATTCTTTCTTAAACACATCTTTGATCATGCTGCAGCCACTAGTAAAATGTTCAATAGCTCCTTATAACTGAACTATAAATGCTATCCCCTTAGCCATCTGGTCACTGCTTACCTTGCCACACTTCCTCCACATGCCTCAATTATGTAAAGTGTCCACTTCAACTAGGCTACTCTATTTTGTCTTAGTTTGACTTAAAACATCACTGCCTCACACACCTGCTCACAAAACCAATCTCAAACACATTTGGGATATGCCTAGCTATTTCATCACATACCTCCTTTTCACTGACATCTTCCCTTTTCATATTCTGGGGGAAAAATTAAACTTTCAACTTCTCTAACACTCTTCTCTTGTTAATAATCTGTTTGACATACTCATGACCTGTTTCCTTGAGGTCAAAGTGAGGAATTGCAGCTAGCCTCTGTCTTTACTGGTTAATCATACAAATATTCCCTTCTTACTCCATAAATATCCAATGGTAAAATAAGCAATGGCTGATAAGTTTACCACCAAGTCTGAATAGAGTTCTATGAATTTTGAGACATGAATAATACAAATAAAACATAGAATGTATTGCAATTATCTCCAAATTCATACTTAATGTCTTTGCCTTCTCCCCCAGCCTACCCTAGGTCTTGTTTCCATAAGATAGTAGCTGGACAATGTTCTGCATCATGAACATCTTACCTAATTCTGCAAAATTTTTACTGTTTCCCATGGTTATATCCACCAGGCTCAGATTTTTCCACTTAATAGTTTTTTTAGAGGTTTAAACTTTAGATAACTGAATAAAATACTTTGGAAAGAATGAATATACACTGTGTGTTGAATGTTTTTGAGTTAAATAAACAATCAACAAATGGAAGAAAGTAACTAGTAATTACCGAGTACTGGTATATTCTGGGCACTATGCAAGGTTCTTTGTGAATACATCTTCTTTAGTCTCAATTTTAACAATGAGGAAATTGGAATTCTGGATGGTTAACCAATTTGCCCAAGATCGCATAGTCATAATAACAAGGCTTAGATTTGTTTTTGATATGCTCTCTTTAAAATAATACTCTATTTCTCTTTTATAAATATTTGGGTGAAATACAGCTGCACTGTATGATAGATGTATATTCAATTATTTTAGAAATCCTAAAATAATTTTCCAGTGGTTGCACAATTTTACATTCTCATCAGGTTATGGTGGTAGTGGCAGCACTACCACATTTTGCCAGAATTTGGCATCTTCAGTCATTTAAAACTTTAGCCACTCTAGTTGGTAAGCATTACTATCAGACTGAGCTTTTTACTTGTGTTCTAGTGACAAACATATTGAGTATCTTTGCTGTGCTTATTGGTCATTCATAAATATTCTGTGAAGTGTCTGCTCAACCTTTTGCCTATGTTTATTGGATTGTTTGTCATATGTCTACACAAAGATTCCTAAACAAATGTTCGTAGCTGTTTTATTCACAATAGCCAAAATATGGTAAGCAATCCAAATATCCAACATTAGTGAATGGATACGTAATATATATCAGTACAGTGAATACTAGACAACAACCAGAAACTACAGACACATAATAGCAAAGTGAATGAACCTCAAAATCATTGTGCAGAGTGAAAGAAGCCATACCCCAAAAGAACATATTATATGATTCCATTTACATATAAATAGGTGATTGATAGATAGGTAGACATATATAGATATAGATATATAAATTCATAATTCCAGAAAGTGAAAATTAATCTCTAGTGACAAAAACCAAATCAGCATTTCCCTGGAGCCAGGGTTAGAGGACATCCTGAGGGAGATTAATATGTTTTATAGTTTCAATGCAGCAATGATGTGACCAGGGTATATGTGTCAAACTCTTCAAATTGTATACTTTACATGGGAATAGAAAGCATACCTCATGTTGATAATAAACAAAAAGACATACATACATACCTACACAAATACATACATACGTATTAGGAGATGGATCAAATAAAATATGATTTTGATATTATCCTCCTCACTTTGCCTAATGAGACTAAAGTTAAGTGTCTCTATCCAGAAATATCTCTACCTTGGTTTTGATCTTTTCTGTTGTTACCTCATTTTGCATCTTTATTTCCACGTCATTCACTGTTTTTTTTTCCATAACTCCATTACCTAACTTTTAAAAACTCTCGATTTGTTCATTATTGCTTATCTTTAAGACTTTAAGATCAGAGTCAACATTGTTTCTAAAGTCATAAGGTATACTTTCTCTCTTTGTGTATATATATCACAAAATACTCTATTTCAAGAATGGTATTCTCTGCTAATGTGTAACTTTCAAAACATTCATTACTCCTGACAATTGTCAGGAAATGGATTCTCTCATTGCCAATTACAGTCCCAGTATGAGCAATTATATATACACAATGACTTCAATAGGAAGAGGACAGTTTTCAGGTTCAACATTATCTTGTTTTGGTTTAAAAAAAAATCTCTCTCTCAAACATCCATTCATGATAAAAACTCAACAAATTAGGCATAGAAGGAACACATCTCAACATAGTAAATGCTTTATATGATAAGCCCCCAGTTGATATTATTCTCAATGAAGAAAGTTTGAAAGCTTTTCTTCCAAGATCGGGAACAAGACAAGGGTGCTCACTCTCACCAATCCTATTCAATACAGTACTGAAAGTTCTAGCCAGAGTAGTCAGGCAAGAAAAAGAAATGAATGACATCAGTACTGGAAAGGAAGAAGTACAATGGTCTCTATTTGTGGATGATATGATTTATATATAGATAATCCTAAAGACTCAACAAAAAATTGTTACATCTAATCAATGAATTAAGTAAAGTTGCAGGATATAAAACTAACATACAAAATCAGTAATGTTTCTATACACTAACAATAAATTTTCCAAAAAAATAAATAAATTGATCTAATTAACAATAGCATTAAAAAACAATTTAAAAACTTAGGAATAAATTTAACTAAGGGAACAAAATATCTCTACTCTGAAAACAATAAGACATTAATAAAAGAAATCAATGAAGACACAAATAAATAGGAAGATATCCCATGTTAATGGTTTTGAATAATTAATATTGCTAAATTGAAATTTTATTCATGAAATCCATTTATAGATTCAATGAAATCACTGTCAAGATTCCAATGGCATTTTTTATAGAAGTAAAATTTATACGGAACCATAAAAAATCTCCAATAGCCAAAGATATCTTGCGAAAGAAGAACAAAGCAAGAGCATCACACTTCTTGATTTCAGGCTATTATACAACTATAGTCATCAAAATAGTATAGTACTGGCATAAAAATCGACAAGTAGACAAACAGAACAGAATTGAGAGCCCAGAAACAAACTTAAACATATATGGTTGACTAATACTTCACAAGGGATCCAAGAATACTCCAGGGAGGAAAGAGTCTCTTCAATAAATGATGCTGGGCTAATTGGATATTCACATGTAAAAGAATGAAAATGGACCCATATCTTACAAGTCTCCTAAAAATTAACTTGAAATAGATTAAAGACTTAAAAGTAAGGCTTAAAATCACAAAACTCTTAGAAGAAAACATAAGAATAAAGCTCCTTGGCATGGGTCTTGGTAATAATTTTTTGGATACAACTTCGAAAGCATGAGCAACAAAATAAAAAATAAACAAGTGGGATTACATCAAACTATAAACCTCTCGCAAAGGAAAAAAAAAATCAACAAAGTGAAAAGACTATGGAATGGGGAAAAAAAGTATTTCAAACCATATGTGTGATAAGGATTAATATCCCAAATATATAAAAACTCATACAAATATTAGCAAAAATAATCCATAACTATAACCCAATTTATAAACCATAACCCAATTTTAGAAATAGGCAAAGGACCTGAATAGACATTTTTCCAAAGCAGATGTACAAAAGTCAACAAGTACATGAAAAGATGCTCAACATCACTAGTCATTGGGGAAATGCAAATCAAAACCACAGTGAGGTATCATCTCATGCCTTTTAGAATGGCCATTATCAAAATACAAGAGATAAATGCTGGTGTGGAGAAAAGGGAAACCTTGTGCATTGTTGGTGGGATTCTATTCGGGTGCAGCCACTATGTTAAACTGTACAAAGGATCCTCAGAAACTTAAAAATAGAACTACCATGTGATCCAGCAATTCCACTTCTGGGAATATATCCAAAGGGTGGGGGGCAGGGGGGACACTAACTCCAAAAGATTTTTGCATCCTTACGTTCACAGCAGCATTATTTATAATAGCCAAGATATGGAAACAACAAAAGTGTCCATCAATGAATGAATGGATAAATAAATTATGGTATATAAATACAATAGAATATTATTCAGACATTAAAAAAGAAAAAACAAGGAAATCCTACCATTTGAACCATCCTACATGGATGGACCTTGAAGGTATTATTCTAAGTGAAATAAGTCAGAATAAGAAAGACAACTACTGCATGATCTCACTTATATGTGGAATCTGTGTTTACCAGAAGTGGAGGGGGGAGGAAGGGGTTTGGAGGAACATTATCAAGAGTACAAACATATAGTTATAAGATAAATAACTAGGGATGGAATGTACAACATGATGACTATAGCTAACACTGTTGTACTATATATGGAAAAATTTCTAAAAGATTGCATCCTAAGAGTTCTTGTCACAAGATTTTTTTTTCCTTTTTTTCTTTCCTCCTTTGTTTTCTTTTTATTATCTCTATATGAGAAGATGGATGTTAGAATATTTTAGTAGTATAATATTTAATTAGTAGTAGTAGTAATCATTTATTTTTTTATATTTTTAAAATTTATTTATTTTTTGTTTTGTTTTGAGAGAGAGAGAAAGTGTATGAGTGGGGGAAAGGAGCAGAGAGAGAGGGAGAGAATCCTAAGCAGGTTCTACACTCAGTGTGGAGTCCAACATGGGGCTCAATCCCACAACCCTGGGATCATGACCTGAGGCAAAATCAAGAGTCAATTTCTCAACCAACTGAACCACCCGGGTGCTCCTCACAACACATTTAAATGAAATTTATACAGTAATGTATAACAATGATTTCTCAATTGGAAATTTTAATTGAATTAAAAGGCAAAAGTAAAACTCTCTCCCAATGCAGTTATCATAGCTAAGCTGACAATGGGATAAAAAAGAGTAAAACACGAGACTACCTGCAGCTCCTGGGTCTTTACAGTAGCATGCCCTTTTGCAGATATATTGGCATCATAAAAAGAACCCCTTAAGTGCTAAAAATTCTTTTAAAATCCAAAATTTTCTAACAGTGAGATAAAGCTCAGCAGAGTGGAATCCTTGCAACACTTCAATCATTTCAGCTACAGTCAACCTTCTACTCAATGGGCACATTCAGCTTACAAACTGTATCTTCAGAACACAAATCATTTTGCCAAAATTTTCTAAAAAACTCGGCCAAATCAACAACTCAAAGCTACTGTCTCTGTCACCTCAATGAGATTCATTTTCTAATTATTATGGGCCGAATACATAAGTACCTACACCTATAGATACCACATGTTTCATTGTACTCTAGAGCTACAAATGCTTTTTAACATATAAAAAGAGAAACAGTAAGTACTTATGGAATGAATGAGTGAATTTCATCCTAAAAAAATAATTCTGTGAAAAATTGTCTAACTTCCTTCAGAATCAGAAATGAACTGCAATATATTATGGAGACTGGTATTAATACTCTGACATCACCGTAACAGTTGCCTCTTTCAACATCACTCTCATGCCTATAAAATCTGACACCTGAAGGGGAAATACATACAAGAAGAAATTTAACTGAGACTGTGTGGGAAATCTAGCTCAACCATGACATTTTGAAAATGAGTGTTCAACCTGATTCCTAGCTTTAAAAATTAGGCTGGGTGATTTCCACATTTTCACATAGAGCTGCGGGTCAGTAAATCACTTGGAGGGCTACCCCTAATAAATTACATGCAATGCAAATACAGAGATTTGCTCAGGTTAAATTCGGGTGTTTTTTTTCCCAAGTCTCTGATCCTGATATTTCATGTATTCTCAAACCCATCTTCCAACGGGGAAAAAAAATCCACCTATCTGGTCTTCCTCTAAATAGAGCTGAAGCACTTCCATTAGAAATCTATCCTTATTTCCATCAATTCTCTCAAGATGTTCACCTCTCCCTAACTCAATTATTCCCCTCTTAATTGGCAGCACAAGCTAATTTTATTCTAGAGACTTGCCAGGCAGTGCAATATATATTAATATCTACTGAGATAAGATATACACGCATTTAGTTGTTCTAAAATTTAATCCTAGATAAAGCCAAACTAATAGAAAGCTCTCCGTGCACTGGATTACTTTAGAAAAATCAGTAAAACACTGGATTTACTACTTTACTTTTTGACAGAATGAACCAGAGTACTATAATATATTAAATATATAAAGCCATTCATCAATTTTTAAGAATATTGGTGGATCTATAGAATTGTTTTATTTTCAAACAGAAGTTATTTCTGAAAAATAATATATATTGAGGCGCCTGGGTGGCTCACTCAGTTAAGCATCCAACTCTTGATTTTGGTTCAGGTCATGATCTCATGGTGATGAGAGCATGCCCCTTGTCTAATATGTGCCCCTTGACCACACTTTCAAATAATTCTTCTCTTTTGGTCATTATATTTTTAGTATTTTTAATGGAGAAAATATTCACTCTACAGGGGCTTAGTTCCTGGTAAGATCAAATCAAATTTTGCAAAAAAGGAGGATATTCACAATTCTTTGTATTTTTTTATTTATTTTTTATTTTTTTAAGTTTATTTATGAGAGAAAGAGAGAGAGAGACAGAGACAGAGAGAGAGAGAGAGAGAGAGCAGCAGGGGAGGGGCAGAGAGGGAGAGAGAGAATTCCAAGCAGGCTCTGCACTGTCAGCACAGAGCCTGACATGGGGCTCAAACCACAAACCACGAGTTCATGACCTGAGCCAAAACCAAGAGGAGGACACTTAACCAACTGAGCCACCCAAGGGCCCCAATTCTTTATATCGTTCATATTGAAATGCATAAATATTTCAGTCCAAAGACCTTTCAAAAGATTAATTCTCTGTCTCCATTCAAAATCTTTCTTTAATCAATGTTTTTACAAGAAAATGCACATGTATAAGTTGTTACTACCCCTGGTAACTTTGTTTTCCTAAATTTAAATAATGCAAAATCTTAAATTTCATCAATTGTGTTCCACTTTAGTAAGGAATATAAATTTATCCAATTGAAAAATATAAGCTCCATGAAAAGATTTTTCCCATAGGTAAAAATGCTGCAAATAATATTATAGACTTTCAGAATTAAGTTTTATACTGTATATGCACTAGCATAATTTAACACATTTTTTCCTCCTTTTGCTTTCACAGGAGTAAATTTCATGGACTTCTAGTTTATAAGACTTTTTCAATAACTACAATTCACTAAATTTCTAATGTGAAGATTTCAGTATTCCATTTGTTGAACAGTTTGGCTATTTTTAACAAAATACTACTAAAATAAAAAAAATATTGTATATTTTGAAAACTACAGGTTTTATTTGATTGGTGGAATATCACTGTTTTTGAGATGCTTGCACCAAAAGTGATTCCAAGTACATTTATGTACCATAGATTTTTTTTTTAAGCTTGTATGACAGATTTATAGTGCTATACTGTATTCTACCAACTTGTTTTTTATTTTCATCACATAAAACACACACATTTACTTTTTGGTGGTTAACTTTTTAAATGAATTTTTAAAAGCATTAATAGTAATGTCAAAGGTTTCACCTTAAATAGAAAGAACATCAAAAGTTTTACACTGATGTCAAGAATTGGAAGAGGAGAAAAAAATAAACCATTACTAGAATTAATTTATCTTGCTCTTTAAAGTTTCCGATGACACATGTAAAACTAGGCATCCTCTAAGTGTTCATTAAGGTTTTCATGTGCTAATTTAGCCAACACATTAACAGTTATCACTTATGTCACTTTTTCTATGTGCATAAGAAAATTTGGGATAAAAAAAGAGGGAAGTTGGAAGTTCTGCTTCTGGATGAATTTATTGTATGGAAACAATACCCTAATATAGAAATAAGTGAAATTAAATATAGAAGTCATTTGATCCAAATGAAAGGACATCCTTCACAGTATGTCAATATACCTTTTACAGCTTCATGTATTAGCCCATCATCAAAGAGCATGGTCTATTTAAAATAACTGCAGACTTTTATTTTTTTTTTTTAATTTTCTTTTTAAAGTTTACTTATTTTTGAGAGAGAGATCGAGAGAGAGAGCATGAGCAGGGACAAGCATGACAGGGAGAGGGAGAAAGAGAGAGAGATAATCCCAAGCAGGCTCTGTTGTCAGTGGAGGACGCTGACTTGGGGCTCAGCGTGGGGCTGGAGGCCATGAACCGTGAGATCACGACCTAAGCCGAAATCAAAAGTTGGACACTTAACTGACTGAGCCACCCAGGAACCCCATTAACTGTATACTTTTGAAGTAGACACTGACTCTGCTGCAGCAGATTTGTGTTTCCTGGTTTTTATGTGGTTTGGGCCCCCACAGTGGATAGGAACTTTTGACAAATATCTTGTGCAGATTACACATTCATCTTCAAAGTTCTTTTGAGAATGAGATAGACAGTGGGGCAGGAATTATTTTTTTATTAAGTATATACTTTGCTTCTGTGAGCCCACTTCTGTCAAAAAGTTATACTGCAAGATTAAAACAAACAATAAAACAAATAGATTTAGATGTACACTATTCCTTTTAAAATTCACTCTAGCAAGAGCATTCATGCTGCTCTTTACATTTTCTCTGGCAAGACTGTTTGGCCCCTATTTCCAACATTTATTTCCAAGAGTTAACAGCTATCCTATTAAATGGGGACCTGGAGGCTTCTTGTGCCTAGCAGCCCACTATGGGGCCACAGTACAACAAGCTATTGTACCACATGGCCACCAGGAAAAGCAAAGTGGAAAACTAAAGGAGTAAGCTGTTCCTACCCTCCTGTGTGCAGGGACACTTCCCTTTAATAGAGAGCTTGCAAGCTTATTTTGTTTGGGAGGTGTTAATTATATTTTATCTGATAGAAGTTTGAAAAGGAAATATCAATTATCTTTGACTGTATCAGATTTTATATTAAAGAATATTGTTAATTGCACAAGAATCACCTACAGTAGTAATAGAAACTATGGCAGAAACAGTAAGCAAAAAGTGTCAAGCAAACCAATCTCATGCTTAGTTTAATGCAACTATTAATAAAATTGCATTATAAAAGCAAACAAATCTGGGATAGTTCACGACAGGACAGGATGTGGTGCCAGGATAATGGGTATAAGCTGGATTCATCTTAGACAAACTGGAATACGGCCACCCGTATTCAACCCAAAGCCCAGATTCTTAGATAACTTATTTTAGAGTTCATATTTCTTGACAAGCTCCTCCCTTAAAAAAAAAAAAGACTCATTGTAACCAGTTTCCCCCAACTTCTACCTATGAAATCCAAATCTGCATGGCTTTTCTTTTGCCTTGAAAATTTGACAGCACTTATATTAAATAAAATTCCATAAATCGCCATACATTTCATGTTTCAATTGATTTTGACCATTAACATAATAAAAAAGGAAAATTCCTGAGGACACTTTTCAGATTTTATATCAATGTTTAGCAAGTTTGCATACATTTATTTTGAAGTCTTGGATGATTATTCAGACATTTTCCATAAATTTCCTTTAGTGTTATTAATAATATACTATACATGCTACATCTCTAGGGATTATACGAATATATTCATGTTTTACTATAACTTATCTGAGAGGTTAAATTTTAATTAGAGTCAACTACAGTAACTCTCTCGATACTTGAGGATCTTTCCAGAATGCAATTCTCTTCTGGGATTAGGGCCAATAAGAATAAATGTGTGTTAACCCGTGAACACAGAACTGCGTTGTTCCTAGCAGCTAGTTGCTATTACATTATGCTTCATTCTATGTTGCTGCAGACTAGTGAGATTTCTTTACTCAGTTTTTTTTTTTTTCAAATTTCATTAATGAGGTGCACACTTGTTTATGTTCCCAGGATCTATATCCCATCTTCTGACGATAGCTCTGCTGCTGCTCTCAGTAAATATGGTCTGGGGCAAGGGTAAAGCCCCAGAAGCTTTGTTACCCAGTTTTCTCAAGATAGATGACAAACAGATGATATATTAGGCAGGTAGGTAGGTAGGGTTGGTAGGTAGGCAGGTGGACAGATTTTTTCAACCAGTTTGTAATGACTTTTTGGTCACTTGCAACTGATAAAATTCTAATAATGAGATGGCCATATGGTATGGAAGAATGAATATTTTACCACATGGTCCTTATTTTAATGTAATATGACTCTGCCTTTGGGAGAAGAGCAGGATGACAAATGTAAAAAACAGTAAACTTTGTTTTAAGTAATGCTCATGATGCTTTAACTCAAAACGCAAGCACACTTTATTTGCATTTGTCCCAATGTATATTAATTTCCCCATTAGATTCAAAGAAAGAGTAGTATTTTCATAATATACTTCCAAACACTGGCATTCAGACACCCAAAGAATGGTTATGACCAAGTCAATGTTTCCTTATAACTTAAGAGCTGACTACCAAACAGGTGATTTCATCCGCATTACAGACATCAGGCTGTTAACATGAAAACATAATCTGCTGTTTATTTGTTGGTTTATTTTTAATTTCACATGCCAGAGACACTCTACATGTTCTTCCCCCATGCCCACAACTCCCATTGTGATAAATAAATCGGAATTTGGTAATCATATTTTTCCAAATGAACAGAAAACAGTATAAAATCGCAGCAGAATCAGAGTGCATGCAAAAAGCAGCCGAGCCATTGCAGTTCATGTAGTTTGTGCACAGGAATCTATTTTACAGCCTGAACTACAGCACATCCAGTATTTCTGTTATGAAATTGCCTTGATTTCTCACATCTCTAAGGACTATTAAATAAGATTTCCCACCTTGACATAAGTAGAATAAACCATCTGGTTCAGATGATGGGGCTGTGCGTGGAGGAGTGGCAGCAGCCTTTGTTTATACAATAGATCTAACTAAGGGGTTATAAAGGCAGAAATTGTCTGTAAAAATAATTTAGTTTATAAGATGAATTGATTGAACTGATTTAAAAAAACGTGGGAGAGATCTCCTGCAAAGCACAGGTTATGGGGAAATTTGGCACTATTGACTGGGAAAGGAGAACATCAGAAATTTAAAAGGAAGAAAAGTTGTATGTTTCAGAAAGAATAGTCCCAAAGAAAGGACAGCTTGCCTGTACTTTAAAAGCATTGTGGTGTTTAACATTTTCCTTCTGTAGTTGGTATGCCTTATATGTGTCTATTGACATCGACATTGTCTGTCTCACAATGCAAGCTCTAAAAGGCAAGGGCTGTTCTATAGAGCTTGGCAAGGAGCCACACAGACATGGACATTTAATAAATGCCCTTTGATCAAAAGACTGGAGGAAAATGGGGATGAAGAAGACTACGTAAGTAAGAAAAAGGAGAAAGGAAAAAGAAACATTTATTCGTCAGATCAAGGGAATGAAAAATATACCATTTTTTCAATTTCACCAAACTAATGTTCAAATCATCCTGAAGTGTCACTTTCTTTGTTTTGTAAAAGCAACTTATATAGGTAATGATAGTGTTGTTAAAAATCATCATCTACCTAAGGACTATGCAGACCCAAAATCAATGACGAAGGAGAATCTTAACACTATCAGTAGGTGCTCCTTCCATTTGGCCCTGAGAGTACTGCGGTGGTTTTATGTACTGACATATGTGTTGGATGAATTCCTCAAGTTTTGATAATCTCAAATATCAATATTGGCTCACTGACAAGCTCACCACGTAATATTTAGCTGCCAGTAAAGATGACCCACATTCTAGATTTTTTGTCAGGGCATAGAATTTAAACTTACTGGGGCAAGGATATCAAAAGTTGGTCAAGAGAAAACAGTATTTAGGAAGAATCGCCTCAAGATGATATAATCTATTTCTTCAGATACTATGATATACCAATGTCTTTATATTCAACTCTTCAGACAGTTGTACATCTGAAATCTATTATTTTGAGGCCCTATAAAACTAGTTTGATTAAATGGTGATTTGGTAGAATTCCATTAACCTTATATTGAGTGACATTATAAGAAATAGCCTTGTGCAATCCAAAGTTCTGTTTACCAGAATATGTGGCTGAGAAGTTCTTTTCATTAGGCTGTAGTTTACTCTTTGGGAGGAACTTAGAAAAAAAATAGTTTGTTTTATCTTACAGACATTATGAATCATCCACTTACCCTATTTTCTCTTCTAATTCACTACTGGAGAGGTTAAAATCAAACTCTGACCAAACTTTTTGTGTTCTCTCCTCATTTCTACCCTGGTGACCTCTTTGTAACGTGTTTCTACTTTGTTTTGGCCCAGGTCTTTTGGACTCCAATACAGTATCTATTTAAAAAGCTCATGGGAAGCCTTTCAACATAAAATTTAAGTTATGTGCTTTTTAGTTAAAGCAGGAGCTGAAAGAACAGTAGTTCATTCCTCAGAGACACAGACCACCTTATCCTTTCCCTATGGTAATCCCAACAGCACGAAATTATTGACAAATGTGTAATTACATCTTGAATGCATCAATAGTGATATAACCATAGAAGGAGATGATTCTATTATACTCTGAACTGGTTGTGCCACATCTTACACACATTTGGATACATATACTCTAAGAAGGAATCTGGAACACCAAAGTGTTCACAGAAAATGGTAAGCAAGCAATTCATATGAAATACACTATAAAAATAGACTATATTTAACCTATTTAATACACTGCAAAAATAGACTATATTTTACCTGTTTAAGAAAACTGCTACCTCACTTACTAAAATTTTATTGTGCGATAAGCACCCACAAAACCTAGTGGCATACTGCAATGAACATGATTTTAGTCCTGAATCTATGATTAGGCTGAATGGTTCTGCTATCTTAAGCAGGTCTTGATGTGGTCTACCCATGTGACTGTGTTCAACTGTGGGTTGACTAGGCAGCTCTGCTTATCTTGGCTGGCATTTCTCCCGTATCTTTTGGCTCAGCTAGATCAACTAGCAGCTGGCTGACTATCCTGTCTATTCTTCTGAGAGGTCAGTCAAGGCATGCCATCATGGCAAAGGCACAGGAGCAAGAGACAAAATGAAAGCCTGAGAGGCCACTTGACATTTGGGCTTAGAACTGGCACAAGGTCATTTTTGCTATACTCTATTGGTTAACTCAAATCACAAGGCCACTCAAATACAAAAAGCAGGGTAACAGACTCAATTTGATGGGAGGTACAGTAACATCACTTTGCAATGAGGATGGGTACAGAAAGACTGGTGGAGAACTGGGGCCATTTTGCAAACATCTACCACAAATACTAAGTGAAAATACAGTATAGTTCTTCCAATAGTTGTTATCACTCTGTATTCCTCAAAACCATTAAAACTCTAGTTTGGTCTTTTTCAGTTCTCCAATTCTTTGTACTCCCCTTTCTTAAATTTCTAGGCACTTAGCATTCATGCATTGTGCTAACTTATCTGAATCCCCCCTATTCAAATCATCTCAGCAGAACCAACTATGATATCTCAAGAAAATTAATCATGTTATTTGAAACTCCACTATTCTCCTCATACCAATATTAACAATCAGGTAACATTCAATATTTGTTCTCCTACTCCCACTCAAGAAATAAAGAATTTCTATAGCAAAGTTTTGAAGATGACTAAATAGATCCAGTGTCATTTATAATACTATTTCAATTGGGCTTTCACTGCTATATCCTTTTATTCATCTCTTGATAACAACATTGTTTTATTCCCAAAGCAGCTCTTCCAAGACTTTTCTATATTCTTTAAATGCACCACAGCCCTCATGCTCAACAATAGGCCAATGTTCTAATTTACTGAGAAGACTAGTATCATGAAATATGTGCACCATGGTCTCAGCTTATAGCTGTCACCAAACTGTCTGATCTTCTTAAACTGTTCCTCTCCCATTATTTCTATGTTAGAGAAAGAGGGGTTTTCCTCATTTCTAATAAGGATTAACCTCTTTATTTCTTTCTCTGCCATTACACGTCCTGGAACTTATATCATCGTTTCTTTTCTTTTCCAGAAACTCTACTGAGAATGCTCCTAGATTAGAATCTATATTAGAATATGCTCATGTCTCTCTTATATTAAAATGCCAAACCAAAAACTTTCCTTTTCAGGCTCACCTGATGCTTTTCCCAGGGGTTTGTATCACTAATTTCAAATAATCATTCTGTGGATACAAATTTACTACCGTGTTTCTTAATCCCTTACTGGGTAACTTCTTCCTCCACCTCAAACCAAGAACTGAACCAAGGTTCTGTGACTTTCTGATGGTTCGTGAAGTGCTATTATTTGCTCTTTGTATGGTTTATCCTTGACATTTACTGCAGCTATCAATTTTCTCTTACTATATGGAAAATCTAAACATTCTCTCATTTGGTAAATCTTCTTATCTTGATTTTCTTTTAACTATGCCGCCTTTGTTTTTTCTCATCCTTCTTTATTGGTCTATTTTCATTACTCCACACAAAATAAATAATAATAAATTTAGTAATATTTGCTGAACACCTGCTTTCTACCAGACACTATACTACATGTTTTATATGCATGTCTTTTAACTTCAGACAAACCCTATGAGAGTATTGTAATAAATATTTCTATATTGCAGATATAAAATTTGAAATTCAGGCTAATTAATTTGGCTAAATTTGCACAGGTTTTATATGGTAAAGGTTGGATTTAAACTGTCTACATTCAAAGACATTAATCTTAATTACCACTATATTAAACCAAAGAATAATGTTGTACATTTGTCTGTCAATATTTTCCCTTTATTTTGTTAACTTCACTTTTTCTTTTATGTTTCTACTATTTTTTGTAGTCAAGTGCCCGTATTAGGCACTCCGATCCTACCTCCTCACCTGTCCTGTAGTCTCCTAAGGTTACCTTCAATTAGCTGTAACTCATTTGTAACATACCCATTCTCTAGTCCTATGTCCATCTGTCCTCTTATCATATATCCCCTGTCAAACTGAGAATAAAAGAGATGAACTAGAATTTATTGAATGCCACACACCTTGCCATCATTCTCAGAAATAACGATAATTACCATTTATCGTTTCATGTCTATGAGGTAGTGTGAGAAGCATCCTCCACACAGTATCTTTTTTATTTTATTTTTTTAATGTTTATTTATTTTTGAGAGAGAGAGAGAGAGAGAGAGAGAGAGAGAGAGAGAGAGAGAGAGAAGCAGGCTCCAGGTTCCTACCTGTCAGCACGGAGCCTGATGTGGGACTCGAGCCCACAAACCATGAGTTCATGACCTGAGCCAAAGCGGGACACTTAACTGACTGAATCACTCAGGTGCCCCTGATATCTTATTTAACCCTCTAAAACATTTGAAAATAGGGGGCTCTTGGGTGGCTCAGTCAATTAAGTGTCGGGCTTGGGATCAGGTCATGATTTCATGGCTAGTGAGTTCAAGCCCTGCGTTGGGCTCTGTGCTGACAGCTGGGAGCCTGGAGCCTGCTTCAGATTCTGTCTCTGTCTTTCTTTGCCCCTCCCCCCCCCCACACACACACACAGTCTCTCTCTCTCTCTCCCTCTCTCCCTCTCTCTCTCTAATACAAATAAACATTAAAAAATAAAAAAATAAAATAAAATAAACATTTGAAAATAGAAAGACCTAATAGCACAGGACTTATGTTAATATGTGCCAACAGTAAATAAAAAGTAAAAATAACAATATTTTGCATTACTGTTGACAATATTTCATCTTATGCCTGATTTGCTTCATTAATACAGATTTCCCAAGTTGGGCCTGAAGCATTTGAATTTGCAGCCCTGACTTAATAAGTAAAAATTCTTATTTGATCTCTTTTTCTACTACATTTCTTCTGCCTGAATTCATCTCTCTCAAGCATCTTTGTCTTTTGATGTTTGAGTGCAACTTGAGAAAAACTAGCAAAAATAAGAACTTATTGACTTGTTTCTAAAAATTGATTGTAAGGTAGGCTTATACGTTTTGTCAGGCTTTGGCGCTACCTCTTTATGATTTCGGAGGCTCTGTATCCCACACGTGTGAGCTTCAGTGCTGCACTGGGTTCACAAATCGCCACAAGCATCAACCGCAAGTACATTCTTCATCATTCATATTCAGGGAGGAGGCTGTTTCCTGTCCTTACCATCAAATTGTATCCTGAATTACAACTGTGTTGAACCACTCGGATGCCCTCAGGCATGCCATTTATTGATTGACTTGGGTCTGGATTCCTTGAAGCAATTACCATGGCAAGAGATTTAAATTTATTCTGTCTCTTAGACAAATCAGGTCTACCCATGGATACCATAGCTGAGACAACCTAAAACCTTTTCATCTTTGCACAATGTATGAGGGTGTAATATATGACGTAATAATATAATGCTATTTTCTTTACGTTCCTGCATGGGTGAAACTCTAGCTTTTTTACAATTGCAACATAAGTTTCCCTAGCACAGAATCTTAAATATAGTAAGTGTTCAACATATATGTGTGAGCAAATATTGAGGAGCTTGACAGTCTGGGAAGCCAAAAAAAATTTCAAATTTAATGATCTCTATCAAAGCAAGCACAGTTTAAGGTGTAGATACTATCTATATAGATGACAGAGAGAGAGCTTATACATTAATTGCAAATTTATTCCTTTTAAAAAACTACACGTGTCTATAGCATATAGAGGTACACATTTGAATTGTCAAAGGATGTTACTTTTTCTCTATCCATCCCAAATTTAATGAAAAAAGCCATATTTCTCTAAATTAATTTTTTCCTAAGGAGGCATCAGAAATTCTATTAATAAAGTATTACATTTTTGCATAATGTTAAGAAGTAACATATTACTTTAAATCACAGAATTTAAATTTTCAGATGTTTTATTTTTCAGTCGTATGTGACATGACACAAAACAATCATTCTAACTATAGAATCTATTCTCTTGACAATAGGCTGCAAGCAATAGAATTATTAAATTGAGTTGAAAAATTCCATTGAGAGGTGGAATCTTCCTGTATTTTGGAATTCAAACTAAAAGTTTGAAAAAGTTTAAAAGTTATCTGTGTTACCCATATCAGAAATTTGTGGCAAAAGTCACAGAAGCAAAAAAATTATATTAGTTTTTTTACATCATAGTACAATACAGTCTTTTAAGAAATAGTTTCTAAAGGACTGAGTATTTGAGCACTACATATGAGAAAATAATTTCATTCTAAAGGATGTTTCATTCTAAAGGATTATGTTCCTGTGTAATTCTTCAGCTAAAATGGATGTTTAAGCCTCACCATCCAACTGCACCCTTGACAAAGCATTCAGTGATATGAAACTTCCTTCTTTAAAGTGGTAGTCTGTGTAATTTAATGGCAGGCTCAAAGGGAAAAACAACATGTAGCTCTTACCTGAATTTCTGAAGTGGTGCCTGTCACAAAAACTTCACAAATGTAAGCATGCTAAACAGGTTGTAATGATGATCTTCCTTTGGTAATGGCAGATCTTCAAAGAGCTATAGCTGAATTTTCTCTGTGCTCTGAGTTAAAAAAAAAAAAAAAAAAAAAACCTGCCTAATCATTTGTTTAAAAAAATTCTAAAGTTTCTTTCCTATTTGCAAAATTTAAGCCCCTAAATTTAACTCTACTTATGTAAAATGAAAAAGGAAAGTTTACAGAATACAAAACTCACTTGAGCTAGGCCTTCTAAGAGTTGAACAAAGAAGAAGTTTGCAGAAAGCAGTTCAAGAAAGACATGACAGCTAGAGAAAGATTATTTAAATAGTATGTTAGGGTATTTGCCTTACTTGAATCAGACACTCTTTAATTTAAAAAGAATACACTCTCTAAGTGTAGTCCACAGTCTTCCGGGAAGCTTCAACACCTTTTGGGGGTGGGGAGTTTGGCATGTGTTAAGACAATTTTCATGATAATACCAAGACATTGTCATTTTCCTGTGCAGGCATATGCAGGGATGGTGTAAAACCAACAGTGGGTAAAATTGCTGGTACCTTAGCAAGAATCAAGACAGTGACACCAAACTGTACTATCAGCCACAGCATTCTTCACTGCCACACACTTGCAGCAAAAATAAGAAAATAATTTAAAGTTATTAATGTTACTAAATATTGACTTAAATGTACAACTCTTTCATATCCCACTGATAAAATGAGGCATACCCTTGAAGCATTTTTGCTGTGTGTTCGGGTGCTATGATCGTCTTCAGAAAAAGCACGTGTGTTTGAAATGAGAGCTGAACTAGCTTTTATTCATTTACTTACTTATTTTTATTTAAAAAAATTTTTGTTAACGTTTGTTCATTTTTGAGAGAAAGAGAGAGACAGAGGGTGAGTGGGGGCGGGGAAGAAAGAAAGGGAGACGCAGGATCTGAAGCAGGCTCCAGGCTCTGAGCTGTCAGCACAGAGTCCAATGTGGAGTTCAAACCCATGAACCATGAGATCGTGACCTGAGTCTAAGTCGGAAGGCTACCCGACTGAGCCACCCAGGTGCCCCTTATTTATTATTTTAAATGAAACACCAAATTTACTTAAAAGAACACTTGACTGACAAACTATATGGTTACTCATACTCAGAATGTTGGCAAACATTACCTCAAAAATGAATGAGGCAAGCTTGTCATTTTAACACATAGTTTTTGTTTACATAATAAAATTTGAGCTTAGAAGCAAAAATTAGAATTTTGGAAAACTCATATGAGTATGCCATAGGATTTTTTTCTTAATTTAAAATAAATGTATAAATTGACATTTAATATAATTCCATTTATATGAAATGTCCTGAAGATGCAAATCCATGAAGACAGAATGATTAGGGGCTGCCAGTGGCTGGGGGAAGAGAATGGTGACTGGTAATTGCTTTGGAGTTTCTTTATGAAATGATGAAAATGTTCTAGAATTTAATAGTGTTAATGTTTTTTTTTTTTTTTTAATTTTTTTTTTTCAACGTTTATTTATTTTTGGGACAGAGAGAGACACAGCATGAACGGGGGAGGGGCAGAGAGAGAGAGACACACAGAATCGGAAGCAGGCTCCAGGCTCTGAGCCATCAGCCCAGAGCCCGACGCGGGGCTCGAACTCACGGACCGCGAGATCGTGACCTGGCTGAAGTCGGACGCTTAACCAACTGCGCCACCCAGGCGCCCCAAATTTAATAGTGTTAATGTTTACACAACCTTGTGAATAGACTAAAAAACACTGAAGTATATACTATTTAAAGAGGAGAACTTTATAGTATGTTAATGATATCTCATTTTTAAAAATTAACATTTAAATACTGCTCAGTTTGATTTTCTAAAGCAGTGAATATCCATACAGTCCATATGACTATTGTTTTGGGGTTCTCAGTAATCTGAAGAGTGTAACAATACCCTGAGGCCAAAAAGTTTGATAAATACTGGTGGAGGCTACATAAATAATCAGGCATTTAAATAATGATACTTATAACAACGATAATAATTATTATTAGGAACTGGGAATTATCTGGAGGTTGACAATTACCTCTAGCTTTCACTCATGGCTGAACAATTTATTTTATGGATATTCACACTAACGTTGGCAATCTACTGTATTATCTCTGCAAATGAGTGGCCAACTGTCATTTTACTCTCTAAATCTGACTGCAGAAGAAACCAAGCTCATTGGTTTGTTCATTACAATTAATCCTAAGGTTGATTCTTTCACACCAGGCTACCTCATGTGTTGTTTTTGGAACAAGTATCCATCTCTGGATCTTTACACAGTAGTCATATGGTATAAAGAAAAGCTTGGTATACAGGGATACAGTAGTTCTATAAGCACCAGGTTAAACTAATAAGATAAATCATTTGGGACATGTACACAACTGACCCATCTTTTACTTCCAGCCACAAAGGTGAGAATTATTTAAAGGACTGTATCTAGTTTTATAAACTTGGAGTATAAGGGTGAAGGACAAACATAAAGTGACATTAATATTAGTTAGGTTGAGAAATTTTCTCCACCTTCCATACTAAATGGTTTAGAATTTGTTCTTCAAGTATTGAGTCAGCAGTTATTAAAATCTACTAATATGTTTTATAAGTGTGTCCCCTAGTAAAAATCTAGTGATTACTATGAACATTTCTTACCTTCTTATCTGCCTTTGTAAATAACTGTCTATATCTGGTTTGTTATTAAATAGTAACTGTATTAATTGGAGATGGATTTATAGGTATTTAGGAAAAAAAAGAACTTTGTAGATATGATTAAGAAACTTTAGGGGCACCTGGGTGGCACAGTCGGTTAAGCATCCGACTTCAGCCAGGTCACGATCTCGCGGTCCGTGAGTTCGAGCCCCGCGTCGGGCTCTGGGCTGATGGCTCAGAGCCTGGAGCCTGTTTCCGATTCTGTGTCTCCCTCTCTCTCTGCCCCTCCCCCGTTCATGCTCTGTCTCTCTCTGTCCCAAAAATAAATAAAAACGTTGAAAAAAAAAGAAACTTTAGATGGTACAATTATTCTGGATTATCTAAATTGGTCCAATCAAATCACCTCTTCTGGCGTAGCCAGAGTAAGATGTAATACTGAAGAGTCAGAGAGATACAAAGGAATGGCCTTGAAGATAGAGGAAGGGGGTTCCAGCCCTGGAAGTATGGATGGCATCTATCAACTAGAAAAGACAAGGAAACAGATTTCCCTCTAGAGACTCCATAAAGGAATGCACCCCTGAAAACAACTTGATTTTATTCAAGTAAAACCCATATCCTACTTGTAGCCTACAGAAATGTAAGGTAATAAATTTACGTTGCTTTAAGACACCAAGTACGCGTATTACCAAATTTGTGGTAATTTGTCACAGTGACAATAGAAAACTACAATACCAGCAATCACATTGATATAAATGAAGAGATGGATAAAGGATATGGGAAACTGAACCTGGGGAATGGAGTTTGACCAAAAAAATGAGTGAGAATTTCTTCATTATCATTATAGAATTGTATCAGAGTGGAAGAATGATATTTTTGCATTGTGTTCTAAAGTTTATTTTAACTGCAAAACAGATTTTGCAAAGAATAATGATTTCAGATACATATCTTTCTACAATAATCTGCTCTCTGTTTTCAGAACTAAATTAATGTATTTATAGTCAGCAGATTAATGACAAGCATAGCTTACACATAAGAAACCATTTACCTAAGCAATCTAACATGTAATTTCTTCTTACAAACATTCATTTTCTTTTTTTTTTTTTTTAATTTTTTTTTTTTTCAACGTTTTTATTTATTTTTGGGACAGAGAGAGAGCATGAACGGGGGAGGGGCAGAGAGAGAGGGAGACACAGAATTGGAAACAGGCTCCAGGCTCTGAGCCATCGCCCAGAGCCCGACGCGGGGCTCGAACTCACGGACCGCGAGATCGTGACCTGGCTGAAGTCGGACGCTTAACCGACTGCGCCACCCAGGCGCCCCCAAACATTCATTTTCTTGAAATTATTAGCCATTAGTCCCGAGAGTTATTAAGATTAAACTTTCATAATTACAGAAAAATTATTTGTATCAAAGACAAAATATAAAGTAAGTTAGATTTACCTTCTATTTTATAGTAACAGTTATGTAAATATTTGTTAACTATCCTCCTTACCTTTCATTTTGTGCGTGTGTGTCTATATCTATGTATTATATTATGTATCATATATCATACTGTGTATATATATATGTGTGTGTGTGTGTATGTATATATGTATATATATACGTGTGTGTGTGTGTGTATATATATATATGTATATATATATATATATATGTATATACATATATAAAGGATTAACAGTGCTTCACATTTCCAAAAGTAAACTTTCTATGTGAAATTTCTTTCATACATTTCTGCTATTTTTTAGACTTGTACCCTCTGAGTTCAATAATAATTTAATTTAATAAGTTTATACATATGTGTACATGTGTATTTGTGTGTATACTGTATACACATATATGTTAAAAGTTGTAATTAATGTAACTAAACTGGAGAAAGATAGTTTGAAGCATATCTTTTGACATTATAAGTAGCACTAGCAATAATACTAATAGAAAAATATAAATTATAAATCAAGTGTACATATATCCCTATGTAGTAGAAAAACTAATAACTCAAATTTTAAAAAATAAAATGCAAAGAAAATAACAGGACTGAAAGTATGTTACATAATACATATAACAAAGGAAATATCAAGGAATTATTAAATCCTAGAGGGAACATAGGCAGTAGCCTCTTTGACATTGGCCATAGGAACTTCTTACTAGACATGTCTCCTGAAGAGAGGGGAACAGAAGAAGAAATAAGCTACTGGAACCTTCATCAAGATGAAAAGTTTCTGCACAATGAAGGAAACAATTGACAAAACTAAAAGACACCTTTGGAATGGGAGAAGATATTTACAAACGACATATCTGATCAAGGGTTAGTATCTAAAATATATAAAGAACTTATCAAACTCAAAACCCAAAAAATAAATAATCCAAATAAGAAATGGGCAGAAGATATGAACAGACATGTTTCCAAAGAAGACATCCAGATAGCTGACAGACACTTGAAAAGATGTTCAACATCACTCATCATCAGGGAAATACAAATCAAAACCACAATGAGATACCACCTCATACCTGTCAGAATGGCTAAAATGAACAACACAGGAACAACAGGTGTTGGTGAGAATGCAGAGAAAGGGGAACCCTCTTGCACTGTTGGTGGGAATGCAAACTGGTGTAGCACTCTGGAGAATAGTAACTTAAAAAGTTAACTTAATAGTAACTTAAAAAGTTAAAAATAGAAGTACCCTATGATTCAGTAATTGCATTACTGGGTATTTATCTAAAGGATACAAAAATACTGATTCAAAGGGATACATGCACCCTGATGTTAAAAGCAGCATTATCAACAGTAGCCAAATTATGAAAAGAGCCCAAATTTCCATTAACTGTGATTGGACAAAGAATACGTGGTGTGTGTGTGTGTGTGTGTGTGTGTGTGTGTGTGTGTGTGTGTGTATATATATATATAATGGAATATTAGTCATCCATAAGAAATAATGAAATCTTGCCATTTGCAATCATTGATGGAGCTGGAGTATATTATGCTAAGCAAAATAAATCAGTCAGAGAAAAATACCATATGATTTCATTCATATGTGGAATTTAAGAAACAAAACAAATGAATACAGGGGGAAAAAAGAGAAAGAGCCAAACCAATAAGGTGACTCTTAATTATAGGGAACAAACTGAGGGCTGCTGGAGGGAATGTGGGCGGGGGATAAGCTAAATGTGGGATGGGTATGAAGGAGGGCACTTGTTGGAATGAGCACTGGGTGTTATATGTAAGTGACAAATTACTAAATCCTACACTTGAAATTAGTATTACACTGTATGTTAACTAACTGGAATTTAAATAAAAATTTAGAAGGAATAAAGGAAATTATTATAATTAGAATTCATAAAAACTGATGAAAAATTTAAATACATTTATTTCAACACTAATCATGTGTTAAATATTTATTCATAAAGAACACATAGTTTCAAATTAGCCCCAAATCGACACCCAAACATGTACCTATAAGAGACATGTGTGAAACAGTCTATTTCGCAGACATCTTTGAATTAATCTATATATTAAACTAAAAGTTTTTAAAGCATCTTTAAGTTTTATTACAAGGTAGGAAATTGTAATTGCTTTTCGATATATCACAATATTTGGAAGGATATGAGTACATGCTACAGAAAAACCTATTTTGTCTTTGGCAAATAATAATAAATAATTTGAACTCTTATTTCTAATTCAGAACTTTCTGATAATATAGAATGGGTTATGATTAATTCTTGCTCATAATGTGGAGTCACTTGGAGGCATCATAGGCTCAGAAGATCACATGCCTGCATTATTTTAAGGTTCTTTATTTAGTATAGTTGGTGGCTACAGGAAGAATTAAATTTGGGTCTTGTTGCAAACTCAATGGAATTTATAAAAGAATAGATTATGAGATTTTAAATTATCATAAAAATGGTTATTACTTAAGAGGGTAGTAAGGCAGTTTATTACCCGTTACCACCTTCTCTAGATATAAGTCCTTAAGGTGCTAAAATGAAAGCCAGAATTGCATAATAAATAAAATAGCATATTTAACTTGCATCGGAAAAATAATTTTGGGGATATTTTCTTTCCTATCCAATAGGAAAAGAAATTAAGTAGCTGATTATGTCTAGACATTTTTCCAATACCCTTGTCCATAGGCTACTGTGGTAGATTGACCAATGGAACTCCAAAGGTGTCCACTTCCTAATGCCTGCAACTTAATCCCTGTCTATGTCACTTCTGTATGGAAAAAAGGACTTTGTAGATGTGACTCAATTAATGATTTTGAGATGAGGATATTATTCTGCATTATCCTAGTAGGACCAATGTGATTGCAAGACTTCTTGTAAGAGGGATTAAAGAGGAGTCAGAGAGAGTAGTAAACATGAGGACAGAACCAAGAGTTGGAAGTGATAAGAGAAAGGGTCCAAGGAATGTAGGTGGCCTATAAGGTGAAAAAGGCAAAGAAAAGGATTCTCCCTCCAGAAACTCCAAAAGGAACTAGCCCTGTTGAAGCCTTGACTTTAGCCCAGTGAGACTGGTTTTAGAATTATAACCTACAGGGACAGCTGGGTGGCTCAGTCGATTAAATGTCTGACTCTTGGTTTCAGCTCAGGTCATGATCTATTGGTTCATGAGTTTGAGCTTAGCATCAGGCTCAGACAGTGTGGAGCCTGTCTGGGATCTTCTCTCTCTCTCTCTCTCTCTCTCTCTCTCTCTCTCTCTGCCCCTCCCCAGTGCACACGTTCTCACACACTCTCTCTCTCACAAAAAAAAAAAAAAAAAAAAGTGCATAAAGTTTATAAAGACCAAGATATAGTTTATGACTGTGCTAACTGTGCTAATTGTTACCAAAAATGTAGTAAATCTTTATTAGGAACTGTTATCAACTATCTTTGGGGATTAATATTCTAACGTTATTACCTGGAGCAATGACATAAAACCAGTAGCAGTAGCAGGATAATATAAGCAACTCTGTATCAAAAAGGAATGAGAAAGAAGGAAAAAGAGAGAGAGAGAAGGAGGGGGAGAGGGATTAGAAAGACAGAAGGTAGGAAAATTTAGGATGTATTATTGAAATGTCAAAATGGATTAAAAAAATGTAAAGTTTCTATGCAGGTAGTATAGAAAGCAAGCCTAAGTAATAAAATTGGTCTCAAAAAAATAAGTCAAGGAGATCTCAGAATGTATATTGAGAAATTACTCACAACATGGGCAATGAGCCAGTCAAACATAATTCAGTCTGATAAAAGAAAGGAGGTTAAAAAATAGCATATTAACCACAAGATGGAGAAAGGAGAAAGATTATGCCCTTGTTTGTTGCATCTTGTTCTACATTTTGAGAAGCATACTGTGAAAACCCATTCATTCTCTAAATCATTTATATTCCAAGTTCAGTCAATCTGCCTACACAATGACATGTGTTTGCTGACTGGGCTGGACCTTGTATTAGTTGGTGGAAATTACAAATACTCATCAGCTAGATATAAAAAATCATTATTTTCTCATTATGATCTCAACCACTACCTCCCATACTCAGTTGCCCAGATTTTTGTGAGGATTTTTCTACTTGTCTTATGCATTTCTTTTCTGAGGCATGGAATCACAATCTCCATTGTCTCTTTTGGATCTAATTGATGCATGCTAATATAGTATTGGTTAGCCAATCTATTCTTTATACCTATATAAATATACATTTTATACTAATATATCTACATAAATATGGTCATTGATAAGGTGTTTGAGTCTTTTTAAATTACTTGGAAAAATGAGGATAGCACTCATAAAGTAAATTTTAATAGCAAAGGAAACTCAGGGATGTAGGGAGGCTTGTTTTAAATTAAATTTCTTTGAATCCAATAAAAAAAGAACCAGAAGAAACATTTTCTGTCTCTTTAAGCAATGTTAATGTACCCTGAATTATTTATTCAATCTTTAAGATTTTAAAAATAAAGATGGAGGAATCTAGAAGATAATCTTGAAAACAACTTGGCAGGAAGCTATGTCACTTGTATGATAAAGGAAGATTACAGAGTTCCTAGAATCACTCAGTTATCATTTAAAATAACTTTATGAAATGAAGAGAGGAGGAAATCAGAAGGTGGCAGTATAGGAAGACGCTGGGCCCACCTCATCATGCTGATCACTTAGATTCCACCCACATCTGCCTAAATAACCTAGAAAAACGCCAGAGACTAGCAGAAGGGACTCTCCAGAGCCAAGCATAGACAAGAGGCCCACGGAAGAGGGTAAGAAGGGCAGAGGGGCAGTGAGTGCTACAAGGACTTGTGGGAGGGAGCCGGGGCAGTGGAGGGGCAGCCCACCAGGCAAGGCAGAGCCCCTGAAGTCTGGCTTGCAAAAGTGGAGGGGCCAGACACCGTGAGTTCTGACAGCCAGCGGGATTTAACATCTGGAATGTTAAAAGTCAAGAGCTCTGCTCTCAAAGAGTGGGGAGGGCGAGGGCACCGGGAGGGAGAGTTGTTGAGTCCCAGAAGACAGAGCTCAGCTCCTCGAGGGAACAAAGGCACTGGATAGCTGAATCTCCTTCTCCTATCCCCCAGCCAAAATTCCAAAGGGAACCAGTTCCTATCACTGAACTTGCCTGCACCACACAAACACCCAATGCTGTGCTTCGGTGGATCCATCCTTCCAACAAGCCTGCCTCCCTCCCAGTGCTGCAGGGCCCCTCCTGCAGGGGACCACCAACAGCAAAGCGAGCTAAGCCTGCCCCTCCCACCCCTGTGCACCTTGCGGATCCACCCTGGCTAATATGCCCTTGGCCAGATCCCATCAAAGCAGCACCACAAACCTGGCAGTGTGTAACCAGCCCAGACAGGGGCCACACCACTCCACAGTGAGTCCTGCCCCTGGGAGAAGGGAAGTTAAGGTACATACCAGTCTGACTGTGGCCCCATAAGTGGGCTGAGGGCAGACACTGGGTCTGACTGTGGCCCTGCCCACCGAGACAAGTTTCTCCCCACAGCACAGGGGAAGGGCCCTGCAGTAGGAGCTACCACAGGGACTACCCAAAATGATGAAACAGAAGAATTCTCCTCAAAAGAAACTCCAGGAAGTAGCGACAGCTAATGAATTGATCAAAACCAATTTAAGCAATAAAATGGAATAAGAATTTAGATAATAGTCATAAAATTAATCGCTGGACTTGAAAAAAGCATAGAGGACAGCAGAGAATCTATTGCTACAGAGATCAAGGGACTAAGAAATAGTCATGAGGAGCTAAAAAATGCTACAAATGCGGTACAAAATAAAATGGAGGCGGCCATAGCACAGATCGAAGAGGCAGAGAAATAGGTGAGATAAAAGATAAAAGAAGATAATTTTAGAAGATAAAATTATGGAAAAAGAGGAAGCTGAGAAAAAGAAAGATTAAAAAAATGTAGGATTATGAGGGGATAATTAGAGAACTAAGTGATGCAATCAAATGGAATAATATCCATATAATAGGAATTCCAGAAGAAGAAGAGAAAGAGAAAGGAGCTGAAGGTGTACTTAAACAAATCATAGCTTGAGAACTTCCCTGATCTGGAGAAGAAAACAGGCATTGAAATCCAAGAGGCACAGAAAACTCCCTTCAGACGTATCTTGAATCGATCTTCTACACAACATATCATAGTGAAACTAGCAAAATACAAGGATAAAGAGAAAATTCTGAAAGCAGCTAGAGATAAATGGGCCCTAACTTACAAAGGTAGACCCATAAGAGTAGTGGCAGACCTACCTACTGAAATTTGGCAGGCCAGAAAGGAATGGCAGGAAATCTTCAATGTGATGAACAGAAAAAACATGCAGCCGAGAATCCTTTATCCAGCAAGTCTGTCATTCAGAATAGAAGGAGAGATCAAGGTCTTCCCAAACAAAGAAAAACTGAAGGAATTCATCACCACAAAACCAGCCCTACAAGAGATCCTAAGGGGGACTCTGTGAATGAAATGTTGCAAGGACCACAAAGTATCAGAGACATCACTACAAGCATGAAACCTACAGACATCACAATGACTCTATACCCATATCTTTCAATAACGCCGAATGTAAATTGTCTAAATGCTCCAACCAAAAGACATAGGGTATCTGAATGGATAAAAAAACAAGACCCATCTATTTTCTGTCTACAAGAAACACATTTTAGACCTAAGAACACCTTCAGATCGAAAGTGAGGCAATGGAGAACTATCTATCATGCTACTGGAAGTCAAAAGAAAGCTGGAGTAGCCATACTTATATCAAACTAGACTTTAAATTAAAGGCTGTAACAAGAGATGAAGAAGGGCATTATATAATAATTACAGGGTCTATCCATCAGGAAGAATTAACAATAATAAATGTCTATGCACCGAATACCGGAGCCACCAAATATATAAAATAATTAATCACAAACATAAGCAACCTTATTGATAAGAATGTGGTAATTATAGGGGACTTTAACACCCCACTTACAAAAATGGATAGATCATCTAGACACAGGATCAATAAAGAAACAGGGTCCTGAATGATACATTGGATCAGATGGACTTGATAGATATATTTAGAACTCTGCATCCCAAAATAACAGAATATACTTTCTTCTCGAGTGCACATGGAACATTCTCCAAGATAGATCACACACGAGGTCACAAAACAGCCCTTCATAAGCATACAAGAATTGAGATTATACTGTGCACACTTTCAGACCACAGTGCTATGAAACTTGAAATCAACCATAGGAAAAAGTCAGGAAAACCTCAAAAAAATGGAGGTTAAAGAACACCCTACTAAAGAACGAATGGGTCAACCAGGCAATTAGAGAAGTAATTTAAAAATATATGGAAACAAATGAAAATGAAAATAAAACAATCCACACACTTTGGGATGCAGCGAAGGCAGTTCTGAGAGGAAAATACATTGCAATCCAGGCCTATCTCAAGAAACAAGAAAAATCCCAAATACAAAATCTAACAGCATACCTAAAGGAAACAGAAGCAGAACAGCAAAGACACCCCAAACCCAGCAGAAGAAAATAAATAATAAAGATCAGATCAGAAATAAACAATATAGAATCTAAAAAAACTGGAGAGCAGATCAATGAAAGCAAGAGTTGGTTTTTTGAAAGAATAAACAAAATTGACAAACCTCTAGCCAGGCTTCTCAAAAAGAAAAGGGAGATGACCCAAATAGAGAAAATAATGAATGAAAATGGAATTATTACAACCAATCCCTCAGAAATACAAACAATTATCAGGGAATACTATGAAAAATTATATGCTAACAAACTGGACAACCTGGAAGAAATGGACAAATTCCTAAGCACCTACACACTTCCAAAACTCAAACAGGAAGAAGTATAAAACTTGAACTGACCCATAACCAGCAAAGAAATTGAATTAGTTATCAAAAATCTCCCAACAAATAAGAGTCCAGTACCAGATGGCTTCTCTGGGGAATTCTACCAGACATTGAAAGCAGAGATAATACCTATCCTTCTCAAGCTATTCCAAAAAATAGGGAAGGAAAACTTCCAGATTCATTCTATGAAGCCAGCATTACTTTGATTCCCAAACCAGACAGAGACCCAGCAAAAAAAGGGAACTACAGGCCAATATCTCTGATGAATATGGAGGCAAAAATTCTCAACAAGCTACTAGCAAATCAAACTCAACAACATATAAAAAGAATTATTCACCAATATCAAGTGGGATTCATTCCTGGGCTGCAGGGCTGGTTCAGCATTGGCAAATCAATCACTGTGATACACCACATTAATAAAAGAAAAGTTAAGAACCATATGATCCTGTCAATCGATGCAAGAAAAGCATTTGACAAAATTCATCATCTTTCTTAATAAAAACCCTTGAGAAAGTAGGGATAGAAGGAACATACATAAACATCATAAAAGCCACTTATGAAAAGCCCACAGCTAACATTATCCTCAATGGGGGAAAACTGAGGGCTTCTTCCCTGAGATCAGGAAGACGACAGTGATGTCCACTCTCACTACTGTTAACATAGTGTTGGAAGTGCTAGCATCAGCAATCAGACAACAAAAGGAAGTCAAAGGCATCAAAATTGGCAAAGATGAAGTTAAGCTTTCACTTTTTGCAGATGACATAATATTATACATGGAAAATCCAATAGACTCCACCAAAAGTCTGCTAGAACTGATACATGAATTCAGCAAAGTCGCAGGATACAAAATCGATGTACAGAAATCAGTTGCATTCTTATAAACTAAGAGTGAAGCAACAGAAAGACAAATAAAGAAACTGATCTCGTTCACAATTGCACCAAGAATCATAAAATACCTAGGGATAAACCTAACCAAAGATGTAAAAGATCTGTATGCTGAAAACTATAGAAAGCTTATGAAGGAAATTGAAGAAGATACAAAGAAACTGAAAAACATTCCTTGCTCATGGACTGGAAGAATAAATATTGTTAAAATGTCAATACTACCCAAAGCAATCTACACATTCAATGCAATACCAATCAAAATTGCACCAGCATCTTCTCGAAGCTAGAACAAGCAATCCTAAAGTTTGTATGGAACCACAAAAGACCCTGAATAGCCAAAGCAATATTAAAGAAGATGACCAAAGCGGGAAGCATCACAATCCCAGACTTTAGCCTCTACTACAAAGCTGCAATCATCAAGACAGTGTGGTATTGGCACAAAAACAGACACATAGACAAATGGAATAGAATAGAGACTCCAGAATTGGACCCACAAAAATATGGCCAACTAATCTTTGACAAAGCAGGAAAGAATATTCAATGGAAAAAAAAAAGTCTCTTTAACAAATAGTGCTAGGAGAACTGGACAGCAACATGCAGAAGAATGAAAGTAGACCACTTTCTTACACCATTCACAAAAATAAACTCAAAATGGATGAAGGACCTGAATGTGACACAGGAAGCCATCAAAACCCTAGATAAGAAGGCAGACAAAAACCTCTCTGACCTCAGCCGCAGCAATTTCTTACTTGACACATCTCCAAAGGCAAGGGAATTAATATAAAAAATGAACTATTGGAACCTCATGAAGATAAAAAGCTTCTGCACAGCAAAGGAAACAATCAACAAAACTAAAAGGCAACTGACGGAATGGGAAAAGATATTTGCAAATGACATATCGGACAAAGGGCTAGTATCCAAAATCTATCAAGAACTCATCAAACTTCACACCTGAAAAACAAATAATCAGTGAAGAAATGGGCAGAAGACATGAATACACATTTCTCTAAAGAAGATATCCAGATGGCCAGCAGGCACATGCAAAGATGCTCAATGTCACTCCTCATCAGGGAAACACAAATAAAAACCACACTGAGATATTACCTCATGCCTGTTAGAGTGGCTAAAATAAACAAATCAGGAGACTATAGATGCTGGAGAGGATGTGGAGAAATGGGAACCGTCTTGCACTATTGGTGGGAATGCAAACTGGTTCAGCCACTCTGGAAAAAGGTGTGGAGATTCCTCAGAAAATTAAAAATAGACCTACCCTATGACCCAGCAATGGACTGCTAGGAATTTACCCAAGGGATACAGGAGTGCTGATGCATAGGGGCACTTGTACCCCAATGTTTATAGCAGCACTTTTAACAATAGCCAAATTATGGAGAGCCTAAATGTCCATCAACTGATGAATGGATAAAGAAATTGTGGTTTATATACATAATGGAATACTACATGGCAATGAGAAAGAATGAAATATGGCCATTTGTAGCAATGTGGATGGAACTGAAGAGTGTTATGCTAAGTGAAATAAGTCAAACAGAGAAAGACAGATACCATATGTTTTCACTCTTATGTGGATTCTGAGAAACTTAACAGAAGACCATGGGGGAGGGGAAGGGGAAAAATAAAAGCTAGAGAGGGTGGGAGGCAAACCATAAGAGACTTAAAAACTGAGAATAAACTAAGGGTTGATGGGGGGTGGGAGGGAGGGGAAAGTCAGTGATGGGCACTGAGGAGGGCACCTGTTGGGATGAGCACCGGGTGTTGTATGGAAACCAATTTGTCAATAAATTTCATATTAAAATAAATTAACTTAATAAATAAATTAATTTATGACTTTTCTTTCTTTGCCCACAGGAAGACAGTAATAATTATCTCTAATTTCACTTATTTGAAAATATATTTCTTGGGGCGCCTGGGTGGCGCAGTCGGTTAAGCGTCCGACTTCAGCCAGGTCACGATCTCGCGGTCCGTGAGTTCGAGCCCCGCGTCGGGCTCTGGGCTGATGGCTCAGAGCCTGGAGCCTGTTTCCGATTCTGTGTCTCCCTCTCTCTCTGCCCCTCCCCCGTTCATGCTGTGTCTCTCTCTGTCCCAAAAATAAATAAACGTTGAAAAAATATATATATATATTTCTTGTCATTTTTTTCTGAAGGACTATGAATATACCTGGCATATTCATTGTCACAAGGGCAACAAACTTCTATCAGTATATGTTTTTTTTAATGTCACTATTTTCTCTGTCACCATTTTTCTTTCTGAATATTTGTGGATCCCAAAGAATCACATCTATTACACTTGTATTGTATAGCGACCACCACAGATTTTTCCATCAGATCTAAATATAGAGCAGCACTAAATGTAGGAAGAGGAGAAGCTGAGAACAATATAAAATTCAATAAAGGGCTTTAATAATGAATGCCATTTATTGTGGAAGTCTTAACAGTACCCAATAAATGTGTTTACATGCAGAAAGTACTCAATAAAGATTGTTGAATGAGTGAATAAAGGATAATACATTCAATAGAAACTAATTAGACTGATTTTTTTGTGGCAAAACATAGATTGCAATATAGGTATATTGTATTTAAATACTCATTTACCATGTGCTTTGAAATATAATCTAGGGTAAAATCAGAATATATTAATCTTCAAATATCATGGAATTCAGGGTATCATAGATAAAATAGCCAATTTGTTTTATTTTTATTCTATTCTATTCTATTCTATTCTATTCTATTCTATTCTATTCTATTCTATTCTATGCTAATGTTTATTCAGTTTTGAGAGAGAGATAGAGAGACAGAGCATGAGTGGGGGTGGAGCAGAGAGAGAGGAAGATACAGAATCTGCAGCAGGCTCTAGGCTCTGAGCTGTCAGCACAGAGCTTGACACAAGGCTCAAATTCACGAAACGTGAGATCAGACCCAAAGTCATACACTTAACCAACTGAGTCACCCAGGCACCCCATAATAGCCAATTTTATTAATTTAAGAAAGAGGAGAAACTAAATTGTACTGGTGAAAGAACCACATAAGCCTGCTTTGTCAGGTGCACATTTCACTACTGGATGATTTGTCAAATATACATGTATATATGTAAAATATTTATTTATTTTTATTTTTTTAATATTTATTCATTTTTTGAGAGCCAGAGAGAGACATTGCATGAGTAGGGAAGGGGCAGAGAGAGAGAGGGAGACACAGAATCCAAAGTAGGCTCCAGGCTCTGAGTTGTCAGCACAGAGCCCTATGTGGGGCTCAAACTCACGAACTGCGAGATCATAACCTGAGCCGAAGTCTGATGTTTAACCGATTGAACCACCCAGGCGCCCCAGATATATTTTTCATCTAGTTCATAATAGGCATTGCAAAATACACACACATACACGTATACACATGGTGAATGTCATAAAGGAGAACTGAAGCAATAGTTTTGGTGTGTTTTGTTTTGCAAGTGCTTCTTTAGTAAAAAATATAAGCTTATTACGAATATAGCAAGTCTATTAAAACAGGAATTAGTGAGACTGGATCAAGAAGTAATGCTCAAAAAAAATAAAAAAAATAAACCTTAGAATTCTGTCTTGGCAAGTAAATCAAAAAGGTTGAAATTTTAAAAAGGAGTTGCTGCTGAAAAGTGGACTGAAAATTCAGACAGATGAAAAGTTGTAAATCATCTATCACAGACTATCAGGGGAAAACTAGAGAAAAAAATAATATGTAGGGGCTTCTTCCAAATGGTCAATTACTTCTAAGATAATAAACTAGAAAGTGCAGTTCCATTGATAACTGAAAAAAAAATCCCAACAAAACTATATGAACTTGATTGGGCAAGGAAACACAGACATTATTTAAAAGACCATACTATAAGAAGTATATATTTTAAAATTAGAAGTATACTATAAGAAGTATATTTAAAAGACCATACTATAAGAAGTATATTCCTTTTACTCAATAAATGTCTGAGTAAAAGGAATTTCAATTTATAAAAAGAATAGCAATGTGGATATTTTCTTTTTAAAAAACTTTTTTGTACACACATTTATTTCCTGTTCTACTTATTTGTTTACTGTTTGTTCCTTTTTTTTAATACAGAAATGGTGTTTATTAAAATAAACTTTTTTATTTAAATAAATATATTTATTTTATACAGGACCAACTTCAGCTCAGGTCATGATTTCACAGTTCCTGAGTTCGAGCCCCATGTCAGGTTCTGCGCTGACAGCTCGGAGCCTGGAGCCTGCTTCAGATTCTGTGTCTCCCTGTTTCTCCTCCCCTCCCCCACTTGTATGCACACGCTTTCTCTCTCTCTCTCTCTCTCTCTAAAATAAACATTAAAACAATTATAGGGGCGCCTGGGTGGCGCAGTCGGTTAAGCGTCCGACTTCAGCCAGGTCACGATCTCACGGTCCGGGAGTTCGAGCCCCGTGTCAGGCTCTGGGCTGATGGCTCGGAGCCTGGAGCCTGTTTCCGATTCTGTGTCTCCCTCTCTCTCTGCCCCTCCCCCGTTCATGCTGTCTCTCTCTCTGTCCCAAAAATAAATAAATGCTTAAAAACAAATTAAAAAAAAAAAAAACAATTATAATAGTACTTATCTGATGTAAATATCTGTAAGAGATGGCACATTTTCAGTAAATGGCATAAAATCATTATATAAATTATCATATGACGGGAACACTGGTCCTCCCATAATTGAAGTAGAGAATGGGGACCCCTGATTTCTAGGCAGAGGCCATATGAATCAAGATGGTGGTCACACATTTGCTGTTGCTGAACCAGTTGTCTGTCCTTCTAGGAAGAGGCTTGATAAAATTGTCCTAGAAGATACTAGCTCCCTAATTGAAGGGAGAAAAACGGATGTCCCTATCAAAGCCATAGGAGATAATCTGGACCACATGATCCCCAAAGGTGTCCATCAATGCATGATTACTTTTTAGGACTAAATAAACTTCTTATGGAAACATTAGCATTAAGTCTTTTGATGTTGATGAAGATATGATTGAGAGAAATTCTAAGTTTTCAAAAGTCACTACCACAAACAATATTTTATGTGGTCTTATGACAGCAACATTGACATGAATATATAAAATATCATATTCACTGGTCTAAATAATTAATATGTCCTTAGAAAGTAAAATTATGTCACTATAAATAAATTCATCTTAATTTTCTACAATTCAGTTGCATTTCTTCAGTGCTCACTAGGTACAACAACTCATGCAAGATAATGTAGACCAAAGAGATGAAAACCATGAATCCAAGGTTAAAGGCAATTAAATTACATTTACACAAATAATAATAATAATAATAATAATAATAATAATATACAGTTCTAGTTGTGAGAGTCTTTGTTTATTCATCTTTAATTCAAACACTAAAACTAGAAACTTTCCAGGATTCTATATGAGTAAATACTAAAGTAAATATGAAGTAAACTTGGAAAAAAAAAATTAGGGATGCAATCTTTTTCATACTTTTCCAGTCATTTAAATAATGTAATTTTGAATACAATTGCCAGATGATCTAATGATTTTTTTTTAAATGGGACATTCACAAAATAGATTTAAAAGTTTTTGAGATTTTTTGATATGTTCCATAACAAGTCACACTTTAATTCTAATGTATGCATTCTAGAACAATGAGTATCATTGATTTATCTTTAGTGTCGATGAGACTTATTTCAATGACTGCATAATTTATGATATCAGGTATAACAAAATGTTGCTAGGTTATGTTTCTGCTACCTTACATTTAAAACAATGTACAAATGTCCAGTTTTTTTTCCAAATAAATGTTTTCATAAAATTACCCTTTGATTTATATTGGTTTTCAAAGGCTATACGGATTATTTCTTTTCTTTTTTCTACTGATTTTTTCCACTTATTCACCCCTTTTATCACTATTTGCTTCATTTTCTTATTGTCCAGGCACCATTTTTGCAATGCTACTGTCTTTGCTAAATTTAATTTTCACCTTACATAGGATTTTTTTTTTCACTTAATGTAACCAGAGCCTCTTGACACTTATCCTTTTTATCAGAGTCCTTTCATTATTTGCTACAGGTAGGCTCTGCCATTCCCTTTTTCTCTTCCTCTCTACTGCTAATGGGAGAATAGTACCACATGTATTTATATGCCACCTTCCTGCTCCTTATAACATTCTGAAGAGCATCTAACACTCACTTGTAGTTGCAGAAAAGAGCTTGGACAAAGAAAGGGGAAAAGCCTACCACTTCTGGCCTTAGCAATATTGTAAAATCATTGCTAAAACGAGAAGCCAGCTGTTGCCATGGCATTTTGCCTAGCATAGTTGAATCAGGTCACTTCTTTCCTGAATGAAGAATACTGGCATCTTATTACCACAGGTACAAGAGGTCACATAAGTCTCATGCACTAATAATGTCTGTGAACTACTTGAATGAAATCATGGTCACTCACCAAGAATCGGACATCTGATTTCTGCTCTGCCTCTGTCAGTGAAAACCTGCACAAATCAGCGCAATTAGTCTGATTCTGTTTTGTTTTAACTAATGGTAATCAAGGTTAATGATAACCTATTTCAAATGGTTTTCAGGCACTTTTTTTACCATTTAAACCTGAACCTCATGTTAGCAGTAGTATGCAGTGAAAATTACAATATTGAAGTTTGTTAGATAAGCCAAAAAAAAAAAAATCCAAGAGACATTTAAAATTCTTGAGAATTTTCTAAATAATATTGTCATCAAGCTTTATAAAAGACAGATAGTCACTGAATTAAGTACAGCTCAAATTACTCATGTAATTTATTTTTGTGATAAAAATGAACAAGTAAATTCTCAAGGTTATTAAGTGACATATGATCTACTGCCAAAGAAATATTTAGGGGCTTATGAAGGTATTGATAATAATAAAGAGTTTTAGGTTTGAAAGACTATGTCACCATCTGGGCAATAAATACCATGGGGAAATGAGACCTGCTTATTCACCATTACTTCTGAGCACTCAGAGGCACTTGAAATTTGATGGAAAGAAAAGGGCAAACATATTCTACTAAAAACACAGGGTTTTGTGCACATCCCCTGGAGAGCTAGCATCACTGCTCTTTACCTGGCTTAAATCTGATCTAATTGTGTTAAGGACAAAGAGAAATGACAGTTAATGGTGTTAGGTGCCAGTGTGTTTGGTATAGGGCAGAAAAGCTTAAGGAAATATAATATTGTTTTCTCCTCAGTAAAATGGTATCTGTTAAGCCTTAAAATAAATTTTAACGTAGAGATACTTAATAGAAAAATACTGCTTACCATTAGTATTCATTAACCACATAGTATGTTTTATTTGTTCACTTAAGGTATATTTCAGATGGCTGAGTACACTTATCTCACAGCTTTACATTCAAGTCATAAATGTGTGCAGTATGTTCTGTTAATTAAATTGACTAATACTATAAATTTCAGAATAAATTCTTTATTTTATTTATGTCAATGTAGTTTTAAAGATTTATTCTGCTTCATCAAGGGATCTCTTTCTCCACTCATAAAACAGTTTATTTTCTTTGTCATTGGATAAATCATTTTGAAAATTCCCTACTTTTTTTCAAAATGGTTGCAGTTAGATAAGTTCAAGATGAATTAGATTTTTATTACACATCTAAGAGTAGGGGAATAAGGAGAATTCACTGAGAATGACTTTGAGAGAACACTTATTGGTGACTAAATGAACCTAAGAACAGAGGATCTCGATTTCTCCAGAAGAGTTACACCTAAACTAGGCAAAATTTCATGCCTATAGAGCACTTAAGAGAACATTTCAGCTTCATTTCAGACAATTCTTAATGCACAGTGTGAACACTTATAATGTATAAGAAATGAGTTTTCCTATAAAGTAGAGAACTGAGAACCGTAATTAGACATAACTGACCAGGCCAGGAGAAGATCGATTCTCAACTCTTTCAGAGAGCTGCCTGTCCAAAATTCCTTTTTACAGTAACCAGTTGCAGTACAGGCACCCAGCAGCTTGTTCATTCCCCATAGAAGGCAACACTGCCCAAGATTCTCCAGGAAAAGTGAGATCCTAAGGAGAATTTCCATACTGGATTTCAACATAGCCTTAGCCTAACACCTCTCCTGCAGTGATAGGACATTAAGTGGACCATCTCTTTTCCTTTCTTGCTATGTTTTTGCTCTAAATAACTTTATGTTATCCAATAAGGTCTTTCTATTACCCATTCTGTAAGAAATTGTGGAATTTGCCTGAAGCCATTTTTCATAACCAGGGTAGACTCAGAAAGGACTCCCATGAATGATATGTGATAATTATAAAAAGATCCACCCTACTTGACAGCAAGAAAATCAGTCAAAGACAAATCTACTTTTCTAATAATCCCTTTAGTTCGTGCACCAAACCCCTCTATACTAAAGATAACAGGAATTTCTAAAGATCGCTATCATTCCTCCTATGAGTTTTTGCTTTTAAGTTTATCTAAATAGTAGTAAATTTTATAAAATTTTTCTTTGATTTTTTTTTTCTTGAACGGAGAAATCCATTTCACCAAAGCTAAATGATCCTAAAAATTAAGGAGCAGTGTTGAAGTATTCATATTCTGGAGAAAATGCTCCTCCTGGGGAAAAGTAAAAATTTTTGCAGTGCAATAAATGTAATGAGTAGGTAAAGTATCATATTTACAAATGTTAGCAGTTTACTATAATTGAGTAATCACTGAATGAAAAACAGATTTCATTCTCAGTGAACATTAAGGATATGACCTGGAACTGATAAGCACAAGACAACATATACTTACTATCAGATTTCAAAGGTGTTGCTAGTGTCAAACTTTTTGTCTTCCCTTTGTTTTTTGTTAATCACCAATGTAAGTCTAAGGAAATTGCAAGTAGCTTCCAGTGTGTTTTGTTTTTAAGACATATCACAAATGTAACTTATTAATTTTGTGTAATTATTTGATGCCTGCCTTTTCGCCTTGTCTCTGTTCACTGCTAATTTCTCAATATCCAGTATAGCACCTGGCACATGGTGAGCACTCAGTAAATAATTATTGAATGAATTTTCTGCTAGAAAATTCAGTATGATCAATACAATAAAGAAATGAACCAAGTTTTTTGACTTACAATAATTTAAAAATAAAATTTAGTGTTTATTTATTTTTGAGACAGAGGGAGACAGAACATGAGTGGGGAGGGGCAGAGAGAGGGAGACACAGAATCTGAAACAGGCTCCAGGCTCTGAGCTGTCAGCACAGAGCCCGATGCAGGGCTCGAACCCACAAACCATGAGATCATGGCCTGAGCCGAAGTTGGAGGCTTCACTGACTGAGCCATGCAGGTGCTCTAGCTTACAATATTTTTTTGTTTTTAAATTTTTCATTTTACTTTCAATGAAGCCATTTCTCCAAATGGAAAAATGGACAATATGTCTTAAAAGAAATTTAAAATGTAAGTTTCTCTGTTCTTGGAATATGAAAATGCTTCATTTCACTGACCTTATTGTATTTTTAGCAGAGAGTACTGAAGCCTCATGAAAGTCAAGATTGTCTTTAGGTAGGATGGGGGACTATAAAAATGAAGTTAAGCTGTCTGCTGTAAACATTACTCAGTAACTATAAGGAAAAAAAGCTCTCATTTTAATAGCTTATTCTCTAACCTGCAAAATACTGTATGTGTGCTCAAATCAAAATGTTGGAATCAAATATTCTAGCTTCAATACTACTTGTAACATTGTCATCTATCTGTAGTAATCCTTGAGTTTGATACTAAAATAATAGAGACAAAACCAAGATTCCTTTTCTCAAGGTGTTCTTTTACTGTGTCTCACAAATACAGTTCAGAAACAAAGGAGTAGGGGACATGTACTAACAAAGAGACTATTATAGAAGCTTACCAAACGGGAAACCAAGCCAACTTGAAGGTATAATGGAAAGCCTCCTGAAACAGGTAATATTGGAGCTGAATACTTAAGGATTAGTAAGAAATATCCATGTGTAGGAGTGGAAATGTACTTCTAGAAAATGAATGCAAAACATTGAAATGTTTGATTAAATGCATTGTATTTGCCTTTGAGTAACTGCAAAGTCATTCAGCATGGCCATAGTTAAGGTGCCTGTGAGGGAAGTAATAAAAGACAGGGCTGGAAATGTGGGCGAAAGTGAGCAGCAAAAGTCTTCCAATTAATTCAAGAATTGCAGAAATATTCCTAAGGCAATGATGGTTCAAAATTTGTACAGGCAAATGTTTTAGGAGTGGCAAACTTGTTGGCTATCAAATATACAGGTTAGTGCTGCTAATGTGTTTTTTGGAAGACATTTACATATTAAAACCTCTGTTTTTACTTAAAGTATTTTTTGCTACATTTAGAAGAATGCTCTCTTGACCTGATATTGATACAGCCACTTGTTGCTTCTTATGATTAGTTTTTACATGGTATACCTTCTTCCATCATTTAACTTCTATGTCTTTTTTTTTTCAGAGTTTACTTATTTATTTTTAGAGAGAGCAAGAGCAGGAGTAGGGGAGCGGGGGAGAGAGAGAGAGAGAGAGAGAATATCCCAAGCAGGCTGTCAGCATGGAACCCATTGCAGGGCTCAAACCCAGAAATGATGAGATCATAACCTGAGTCAAAACTGAGAGCCAGATGCTCAACCAACCAACGGAGCTCCCCAGGTGCCCCATATATATGTGTGTGTGTGTGTGTGTGTGTGTGTGTGTGTGTATTTTTATCACTGATTTCTAATGGACAAAATACGCATCATATTTTTTAATCCGATATGACAATCTTTCCCTTTTAATTGGAGAATTGAGACCACTTATAATTTCTGATATGACTAGGGTTTAATATACCATCATGTTAATGATATTTTAATCTCAAATATTGTTTTTCTGTCATATTTTATTATACAAAATTTTATTATACAAAATTTTTTGTATTCCATTTTATTACCTATTGACTCATTAATTCACCTCTTTCTTTTGTCATTTTAGTAATTTCTCTAGAATTTAAAGCATATAACTTTATCACTTTCTAACTTCAAATATTATTCTACTTTACATATCTATTATATATCATAAAAGAGTATGCTTCTGTTTCTCCTCTTTCTGCCCTTTATGCCATTATTGTCATACATTTTTTCAATATGTTATAAGCTGATATTACATAGTTATGTGTTTCATTAAAGTGCAAAATCTTTTATAGCAAATTTTAAAAATGAGAAAAATTATGGTTGGGCATCTGACTTCAGCTCAGGTCATGATCTCATGGTTCATGGATTTAAGCCCTGCAGCGAGCTCTGTGCTGACAGTTCAGAGCCTGGAGCCTGCTTTGTATTCTCTGTCTCCCTCTCTCTCTGCCCCTAACCAGCTTGTGCTCAGTCTCTCTCTCTTTCTCTCAAAAAATAAACATTAAAAAATGAGAAAAATTATTTTGTTTACCCCTGTCTTTATATATCTGACTCTTATTTCATTGTCAAGCTCTTAGTTTTCATTAGTAATTGTTTTCTCTCAGCCTGAAGAAATCTGTCAACAGATTCAAGAATTGCCTGAAAAATGTGTTTATTTTGCCTTCACTTTTGAAGGATATTTAGTAAGATATAGAATCCTAGTATGATATATTTTTCTTTCATACTTTAAAGATGTTATTCCGTTTGTATGTGCCTTGTATGATTTTTAATAAAAAGTATGTCATTCTTATAATTGTTCTTTTTACATAACAAGTGTGGGTTTTATCCTCCTTTCACCTTCTGGTTGTTTATAGTGTTTTTCGTTATTATTATTTTTCAGAAGATTTATTATAATGCATTTTAATATTATTTTCTCTGTGTTTATTTTGATGGAGTTTCTTGAAGATGCCCATTCAATACCTTCATCAAATCTGAAAATTTTTGTCCATTATTACTTTGAATATTTTTTCTGCCCTTTCCTCCATATCCTCTCCCTCTGGATAACCAACCAACCACTAAACCAATGGTGCATTATTTGATATCATCCCACAGCCTACTGAAGATTCTGCTGTTTTATTTTGTTTTGTTTTCCATTTACATTCATTTCATGCTATCTATATTTCAATTTGGACAGTATCCATTATTCTACATTCAAATTCACTGGTTTGATCATTTTTTCTGTAGTTTCTGATCTCTTATTCACCTGTAGAGTGAAGTTTTATTTCAGGTTGTCTAGTTTTCAGCTCCAGAATGTCCATGGGCTCTTTCTTACAATCTTCATTTCCATATTCATTATGTTCATATTTTCTCCAAATCTTTGAATATATATATTTCATTCATGATATGAATCATCTATGATGATTTGATTCATATGTATGAATCATAGATGGTTCATATGTAATTCACTTATATTAAATAATCATATATCTATGTATGTATTTTAACTATTTTATTTTATTTTTTATTTGACTATAGTTAGTATATAATGTTACATTAGTTTCAGGTATATACCACAATGATGCAACTTCTCTACATATTATGCTATGCTCACCACAAGAGTAGCCACAATCTGTCACCATACAGTGCTATTTTAGGATCATTGACTATATTCCCTTATACTGTACCTTTCATCCCAGTGACTTGTTAATTTCATCTCCCACTTCTCTTCACCAGTTTTTCCCATGTCCCCATCCCTCTTCCCTCTAAAAATCATTAGGTTGTTTCTGTATTTATACTTCTGATTCTGTTTTTTTGTTTGTTTGTTTATTCATTTGGTTTTTAGTGCCCATATGAGTGAAATCACTTCTTAGTCTGATTTTACTTATTATACCCCCTAAGCCCATCTATGTTGTCACAAATGGCAAGATTTAATACTTTTTTGTGGCTGCATAACATTACATGGATAATATGTATTATACTAATATTACATTAAGTGTATATTTATATTTATATCTATAATTACTATATCCTCCTTATCCATTCATCTATCGATGAACACGTGGGTTACTTCCATAGCTTAGCTATTGTAAGTAATCCTGTAATAAACATAAGGGTGGATATATCTTTTCAAATTAGTGCTCTTGCTTTCTGTGGGTAAATACCCAGTAGTGGAATTATTGGATCACATGCTGTTTCTATTTTTAATGTTTTGAGGAACCTCCAAACTGTTTTCCACAGCAACTCTACTAATTTATATTCCCACAAACAGTAAGTATATAAGGGCTTCCCCCCCACACACACATCCTTGCCAACACTTGTTATTTACTATATTTCTGATGATAGCCATTCTGACGGATGTCAGGTGATATCTCAGGTGTGATTTTGATTTGTATTTTTGATGATTAGTGATATTAAGCATCTTTTCATGTGTTTGTTGGCAACCTACATGTCTTCTTTGGAAAAATGTCTATTCAGGTCCTCTGCCCAGTTTTCAATTGGATTGTAGGTTTTTTGTTTTTGTTGTTTTGTTTTTTTGGTGTTCAGTTGTTTAAGTTCTTTATGTATTTTGGAAATTAACATGTTATCAGATACATCATTTGAAAATATCTTCTCCTATTCAGTGAGTTTTGTTTTGTTTTGATGGTTTCTTTCCCTGTGCAAAAAGTTTTTATTTTGATATAGTCTCAGTGGTTGGTTTCTGCTTTTCTCTTGCCTTAGGAGACACATCTAGAAAAAAAAATATTACTATAGCTGATGTCAGAGAAATTACTGCCTGTGCTCTCTTCTAGGATTTTATGATTTAAGGGCTCACATTTAGGTCTCTAACCCATTTTGAATTTATTTTTGTGTATGGTGTTGGAAAGTATCCTTGTTTCATTCTTTTACATGTAGCTGTCCAGTTTTCCCAGTAGTATTTGTTGAAGAGATCGTTTTGGGTGGGTTTTTTTTTTCTCCCCATTGCATATTCTTGTCTCCTTTGTCATAGATTGACCAAATAAAGTTTGAGTTTATTTCTGGACTCTCTATTTTGTTCTATTGATCTATGTGTCTACTTTTCTACCAGTAGTACCCTATTGTTTTTATTACAAAGTATTATAACTATTTTAAAGACAGTGTCTTCTTATTCCACAATTGCTTTCACTTATGTTTTGAGTCTACTGAATAATTTTTCCTTCTGATTATAAGATAAAAGTTCCTGCCTGTTACATGTCTAGAAGTTTGTTTTGTATACTGGATATTATAAATATTGTTGAGTACCTTGATTTTTTGTAAACATTTTGAGTTCTATTTGGGCCAACACTTAATATATTTGATCAACTCAATTGTTTTGAAGCTTATTTTTAGATTTGTGAGTAAAAGTACAAAACATCCTTTGCACTAGGACTAGTTAGGTCCACACCTAATTTATGGCCTTTGAAATGTCTACTGGATGCTACATACATTCAACGTCTTTACATATCAGTTATTCGTATCATGAATTCTCCCAATCCTGTGAGATCTAAGAGTTCTTCAGGTTACATCTCCCTGGTTGTTAATCTGTTCCTGGTAGTTATTCTTTGCCTGATCTCATTATCATTCTGCATATATGTAGGTTCAAGTTAAAACCAGGATTCAAGGGAAACTAATGCAGTTTTAATTATATTGCCCCTCAAATTCCATCTATCTCACTTTCTTTAACTCTTTCTCTGTCTCTTCAGCTTAGCAGAACTGCAAGGCTCTGACTGGGTTCACTCTTTCTGTGCTACAGATGCAGTAAATCATTTCCGGTTAACAACAACAAGCAACAAAAAGCAAAAGATAGTAATGAACAAGTTGATCGAATTGTTTACCTCCTTTTCCTTTTGCTTCTTTGGAACACAGGATTATGTTGCCTTATTTTCAATATATGAAAATGACTATTTCATATACTTTTTCCAGTTTTTCTTACTGTTCTAGCAGGAGAGCTGGTTTTAATACCAGCTACTCAGTGATGGCCAGAAGCAGATATCCTAGTCAACATATTTTAATTACCTCTCTTTTTCACTGAGCACTGGCACTTGGCCTTTAATTCTTTTATTTCTTTATTTTTAATACCTAGCTGAGTATTTTACATATTACCTGAGGCTCTACAAATTAAAATATTAGTATTTAGCTCTGAAAATACACTGATTTGAAGGTATAGATTTATGCATTGCCTGTATATAGGTGTGTTTGAAAATACATTCAATTTCATTACTAAGAAAGTTATTGTTTATCAACCATATATGCAAAACATTTGCCATATTACCAGAGAATGTGTTCTCTTTACTTAATTGTTGCTGATACTTTTTTGTCCTTTTCTAATATGTATTCTTTGTTCTCTGGCTACTTGCCTCTGTCTTCTGCCTGATCAGCATTTTGCTCAATTACCACTGTGGTAATAAGAGGGTTGACGCATCTAGTTTGCTTTGAGGCAGTAATAATATATTCCTTATTGAGTTCTAACTGAAATTGGGTTCCCCTGTTGGGCAGAAAATAAATGCCATCACACACCGCATGTGATTTTTAACAAATATTATCCATGATACAAGTGCCCAAATTGTATTATTAAAAATGTTAACACCTGCTCCTGCATGGGCTACATCTTTGTAGTTTTGTGTTTTGCTTCCATTCCAGGTCCTCTGTTCTTTCACAGAGACTCCATAGTCATGAACGCACAATAAGTTAAATTCCTTCTTTTCTTTACTAATTGTGAATTCTGAAGTTGATAACTTCTGGACATTCACCCGTAACTCTATTCTCCCACACTTATCACTTAGATATACATATTTAAAAAATCATTTCAGAGGCGCCCGGGTGACTCAGTCAGTTAAGTGTCCGACACTTAACTTTGGTTCAGGTCATAATCTCAGAGTCATGAGATCAAGCCCCGCATCAGATTCCATGCTGGGCATGAAGTCTGCTCAAGATTCTCTCTCCCTTACCTCTGCTCCTCCTTCCTCTCTCTCTCTGGAAAAAAAATAACTAATTAAAAAGTAAATAATTAAACGTCATTTCCATTTTTTCCAGTGACTTCAGGAAAAAACCTTAAACATTAAATCATATTTTCCCAGAACCATTTATTTTACTTTATTTTTTAACCCAGTCAGTATTATATTTTCTTCTTTCACTTATATTTATTCAATACATTCTTAGTTTTAGTTAATAGATAAAGAATTAGATATATTGCTTACAATATCTGGATCATATAGACCTATTTTCACCTGGCAGCTGTGAATTTTTAAGTAAATAACATAATCTTCCTATCCCTCAGATTTCTCACCTATAAAAGAATTATTAAGTCTGCTAGTGAGAATTAAAAGGAGTATACTTGCTTTAGGTTATTTCAGTGCTTAGAGTAGTCCCCAGCATATAAATGTTTTTCAATAAAGCATAATATGACACTGCTATTATTCTTCCTCAACAATCAATGAAAAAACAAAATTTTAGAGGTGACTGGGTCTTCAAGAGAAACAAGTTACTTTTGCATGAACAAAATCCTGTTGGTCATCTTTGTAGACATTTAACAACGATTGCCTACCAGGGGCCTTTTGAAAGTATGAATGTAATTTATAATCCATAGTTTCAAGGTTGCCAATTTTTAGGAATAGATTATTAGAAGAAATTTTCATTTGTTCTATGTCAATAAAATTATGTTTTTGTTTCTTGTCTGTCTCTTCAATTAATATATAAGCTTCAGCGGCACCTGGGTGGCTTAATCAGTTAAGCATCCTACACTTCAGCTCAGGTCATGATCTCACAGTACTTAGGATCAAGGCCCATGTTGGGCTCTGCACTGACAGTGCAAAGCCTGCTTGGGATTCTCTCTTTCCCTCTCTGTCTCCCTCCCCTGTTCACTCTCTATCTCTTGCTCCCAAAATAAGTATTTTTAAAAATAAAAGATAAATAATATCTATTTTTTTTTACTTTTGTATCCTCTATGCCTTGCATAGACAGTGGCACATAAGGAGCACCCAATAATTGCTATTAACAAGATATAATAGGGGCAGCTGGGTGGCTCCCTCAGTTAAGATTCTGACTTGATTTCAGTTCACGTCATGATATCACAGTTTTCTGAGTCCAAGCCCCGCATCGGGCTCCCTGCTGACAGCAGGGAACCTGCTTGGGATCCTTCCTCTCTCTCTCTCTCTCTGCCTCTCTGCCCCTCCCTCTCTGTATCTCTCTCTCTCAAAAAAAAAAAATAAATAAATAAACTTAAAAATAAATAAATAAATAAATAAATAAAATATACATCCAAGTGTTTTCCTGCTAATACATTTAAATATTTAACTGTAGAATTAGTAATAGTGATTTATGAGATTTTTTTCCTTATGTAATATAACACCTATTTTGTAATGATTAATTGAGAGGCATTATTTAGACATTATATTATCTCTAAACTTGATCTACATTTTTCATCATTACAAAAATTGAGAAAAGTATAATAACCATAGTGTCATTTTATTGTTTCTATTATCATCATCATCATTATTATTCCAATTTGAAACCTGTGTCTCTAATTCATTAATTTAAAAATAATGCATGAGCAGGGGGGAAATAAATATCATGGTGGGTATTTCCAAGTAATCTAATTCTTGTGAATCATAGAGAAAATGAAGGTCAGTTATAAATCCAAAATCTTTCTATGAAGGTGTGGGTTGATTAGTCAAGTCAATTCACGCCATCAAAGAACTATGCGCATAATGAGAGCTTTAGCTACTGGTATTTGAAGATCAAATCAGTAAATGACAATATAAAAGTTAAGCCAATCTAAGACTATTACACAGTCTCAGGCTGACATACCCTTTGAGAATTTCTGAAGAGGCATTTTAAAGAATGCCTCAAAACAGAATAGTTTTATGGATGTTGCATGTTCTTTTACCCCATAGTACACAATCAAGGAATAGAGGCAAAATAAGGGGGAAATGGAATCTAATTTTGCAAAATAATTGGACAATATTTTTGTTTTGTTGCCACAGCTTTACAGACCGTCTTCTGATTTTCTCCATGGGAGGAAGACTTGAGTTAATAGCTTGAAAATTGTTAAGCCCCTCAGGTGAATTTCAAGCCAGCCAATCGCCTTCATAAACACTTAGAATACATGCCAATTTCAGTTGTTGGCAGTCATTTCCATGACCTGCCCCGCTTAATATCACAGCAGGTTGGGAAAATATCCAACAAAACACCACTTTGAGATAGAATTCAATACCTGCAACACAATCAAATTTAAAAGGAGAAGAAATTGGCTATGATTTGGAATGATTTGAGCATAGACCAAAACATTGATTAAACATCTTGAAGAACTGATGCTTATTATATAACTTGCCAATAACTTAAAAATACCTTCAAATAAAATATAAACTTTCATGTTAAATTTCATCCTAAGAAAATATAAAATTAATTTGACACTAAAATTGGAAAGTCTTAACTAAAATGAAAACTATGATTTTAGTATAGGAATAATAATTACACATGTATTGAAATACTTGCTTCATCTCCATTTTCCTTAATTCGTTATTAACTACTTCTATAGCTAGTGATGCTAGTTGTGACCAAAATAAAAAAAAAAATATTGCAGATTTCATTCACTTTTAAAATGGAATCAACATCGTATTTTTCTCTCTCTGGCACCAAATTCTTAAGCATGTAATATACAATGAACCATCATTTTGGGTCAGTCCTATCAGTCTCTAACAGAGTTTGTAATTTTCTATTGACCTCCTATTTGGCCACAAATTATGCTACCATTTTTCCAGTCTACATGACTTCCATCTCTTTTGATGGCTTTCATTTTATTTGACTGAGATGATTTTGATTGTATGCATGTTTTCCCTTAAAGTTCAGTTAACATTGTTCCTTTTCCAATAAGAAATAGTGTGTCTTCTGTAAGGAAATTAGTATCAAACTATAAAATGTAGGTGACTTTTGTCTAATTTTTTTGTGTATGTGACTTTATCTTCTCTTGAATAAATATTTTCTTTAAGTTCATAATAGTTTTTTTTTTTTGAACGTTTATTTATTTTTGGGACAGAGAGAGACAGAGCATGAATGGGGGAGGGGCAGAGAGAGAGGGAGACACAGAATCGGAAACAGGCTCCAGGCTCTGAGCCATCAGCCCAGAGCCTGACGCGGGGCTCGAACTCACCGACCGCGAGATCGTGACCTGGCTGAAGTCAGACGCTTAACCAACTGCGCCACCCAGGCGCCCCAAAGTTCCTAATAGTTTTAAATAAGTTTCTTTTCCTCCTTTTTCTCAAACTTATAGGACTTAAACTTTGTTGAACAGAAAATACATGCAATTATTGGCATATATTATTACTTTTAAGGATGACACTTTTTTTCCCTCAGTCCATTTCAATTTTTTTAGTAAAAGAATGTCATCTACATTGGCAAGTAGTTTTCCTCTATCTTTTTTTTTAACAATCTTTAAAAAAAAATTTTTTTATGTTTATTATTTTTGAGACACAGACAGATCATGAGCAGGAGAGGGGCAGTGAGAGAGGGACACACAGAATCCAAAGCAGGCTCTAGGCTCCGAGCTGTCAGCACAGAGCCCGACGTGAGGCTCAAACCCACGAACCGTGAGATCATGACCTGAGTTGAAGTTGGATGCTTAACTGACTGAGCCACCCAGGCGCCCCTGTTTTTTTCTATCTTTATCACAATTCTATTTATTATTCAGAGGTTTTCAATCCTAAAATATCTTTTTTTTTTAAGTTTATTCATTTAGTTTGAGAGACAGCACCTGCCTGCATGCATGCATACATGCGTGAACAGCAGAGGGGCAGAGAGAGAGAGAAGGAAAGATACAATGCCAAGCAGGCTCTGTGCTGTCAGCGCAGAGCCCTATCTGGGGCTCAATCCCATGGACTGTGAGATCATGATCTGAGCCAAATTCAAGAGTTGGTCACTCAACATACTGAGCCATCCAGGTGCCCCAATCCTAACATACCTTTGTAGTATCGTCTATGATACACTGGTTTAGAAAAATATCTGAAGTTAGGAAATTAATTCTTAGGTTTTCAAGTAAATGTATGTACTACATATATAGTACAGTTTTGTAATTTTTGCAACAATCATAACTGTTACATCAGTAGTCTCACATTTCATTTAAAAAATAAGGAATTTAATGGACAGTTTTAAATTCTCTCTCATTAGTACTCAGAGACTATTTCTAGCAGCCAAAATGCAACTCTCCTCAGTATTTTAAAATAATTTCTATCTCTTACCTCTTCTCTTTAATTTTAAAATTGCCAATAAATCTAGTTAGTGCATCTAACATTACAAAATAAAATGCCGCACCATAAGAAAGACATCTTAAATTGTCTCCTTAGAGATTTTCATTTTATCTGTTTCTTTCCAATTTTTTAAATTTCACTCTTGTTATTTTATTCACAACTGTTTATTAACCAGGAAATTGTGATCATGTAAACACATGGGTTTGTTGTATATGTTATGAAGTGAAAATTATCAAACCAGTATTTCTAAAATATGTCCCATGAAATACTGGTTCCTCAAATAATAATGGATACTGTTTGCAATCGCATTCGCTCAATTTTCATCAGTATAGAAATTCAATTAATTCTAATACACATAGTCTTAAAGCCAGGGACACTTTGTGCTATATTTCCTCAACATTTTTATAACAGATTAAATTTTCTAGAAGCATCTTTCAAATAAAGTACTGCATGGAATGCTCTTCAGGAAAAGCTAATCTAAGTAAGGAGGTTTTCTTTTGTATTCTCTGCTACAGAAGAAGTAAACCAATTGTGGTAGTTAGGTATCTCCACTGGTGCCTACACCCATGGTTGAATTAAGATGCTTTATGTTTAGCATCTATTCTCAAATTTTCTATTTTGTAATACGTTCAATTTGTGAGTCATCTCAAATAATTTTGAGTGCAAATATTATGTTAATTCATTTCCCACTATAAACAAGCACATTTTATTCATCTTTATGTGGGCCACACTATACCTGGTAAATATATTTATTTTACTTATCACACCAAATAGAATTTATTAGTCTTCGCTGTTCTCTATACCAGAACTCTGAGTATTTCAATATCAGGGTAGGGATCTTACTGTTACTGTGTATGTCACAACAGACCAGTTTTTGTCACACTCAATGAACTTTGAAGGAAAAGACAAAGTTATTTAAAAAAAAAAAGTAAAATTTCTAACATGTTTGTTGGATATTATCTAATTGATGTATTTCATTCAATCTCTTTTCTTTTAAAGAATTAAATGGTATTAATTACCAAAAAACATGCAGGAATGCATTCTAATGCCAAATTCTGTGTCTGATGATATATATATATATATAATATATATATCATATGTATATCATATATATGATATGATCATAATATGATATATATGATATGATATATATGATATATATATATATATGATATAGATATTATAGATATTTTTTTTCCAGGCAAACTTTGACTCTACATCTCAAACTTTGTGTCACCAGATGTTTCTAATTGACTATTGGTTACTTTCTTCTGAATAGTTTTCTTCTTTCAACCTTACATTTGCATTGAAAGAGAATGAAAAACATGGTGATTACAGTAAAGCAAATTAAGTTCTACAATGGCCTAATTAGAATGGCAAATTTTCCATTCTTTCCCTAGAATATTCCCATCACATCCAGTGAAAAAATGTACCAAACAATGAGGCATTGAAAACTCTTACTTAATTTTACACCTCATTTTAGGAGGAACTGTGGCTCAAAAACAAAGGGAAAGTACTAAAAATCAGAAAAATGTAAAATGAAAATAAAGTGAAAATGATATGAAGTTAAATGTTTAAAACTTTAGCAATTTTCCAACTATCTGAGGAAAATATCTATCCCATAACACGTCTAAACTTTGGGCACTCCTTAAAATTCCACCCACTGCTCATTCTTCTCAGGAGAATCTCTTTCATAAATGTGGAGATTCTTAATTTTATTTGTGTTTACATGAATAAAGTAAAAATACATAGATTATGATGGAAACAAATACTATGAAAATATGTTTAACAAGATGTTTTAAACATAAACTGATAATAGCATACACGTGCCGGGTTAGTTAACACATTAAGTATGAAGATCTAGTGTGTGAACTAAAAAGTGACTTTAATTTTCTTCTATTTTTTCTAGTGCTATTGAAATATAATTGACATACAAAATTATATTCATTTAAGAAGTACAGCGTATTGATTTGATATGTGTATATATTGTGAAATGATTATCACAGTAAGTTTACCATTTTATTATAATAAGTTTACTTTTGTTCATTATTTCATTTAGTTCTTTATTTTTCCTTGGGATAAGAAGTTTTAATATTTACTCTCTTACCAACTTTCAAATATACAATAAAGTATTGCCAACTATAATCACTATGCTATATATTCTGTAATTTTAAGGTACTGAGTAAAGTACTAAGCATTTTAGGAGATCTATAACTGATATTTATATAAATGAATACAGTATGGTTTTTTTGGTGACAATATCATAGATAGTACTAATACCACAATACAGTGAACTTAAAAATTTCCCCCATTCAGATTTATAAGATTCCTATTATTCTATGCATGGAGCTGCTCTTCATTAGGGCATGGAATAAAATGGAAGTCTAGTAAGCCCTGGTCATACTGAGGTCCACGAATGATCTGTGCTTTACCCAGAATTACTAAATATTTCAGGTCCTCAGTCACTCTCATTCCTTCACTTGTTTATGGAGCACTTGTTATCTCCATCTCTATTTGAAGAGTTTAGATGCTTGCTACGTTTTTTTGTTTTAAATTATGCAATTTCTATGCCTAAGAAATTGTCAATATTAACAAAAATTTATAATATTGCTGGCAAGGATACTATAAAATAAGTATTAACAGTTCTTATATACCACCAGTAAGAATGTAAACTAGTGCAATGTTTCTGCACTAGTGCACGAAACTGGCACAAAGTATCCATAGTTCAGACTTTGGGCTTCCTGGTAGAGATAGAGGACATGGACATTAATTGAGGAAAAAACAAAAAGAAATGGATTTTTTTTTTTAAAGTAAAAAGCCTCAAAGACAAGGAAAGTAGAAAAGTAGAAAAGAACAACACTTTGGAAATTCAGATGAAAGATTCAGGAGACTGGAAAAAACTCATTCAAAGCTAACTGGAGAAAGCTGGGATCTAACATGATTTTTGTTGCCAAACTGCCAAAGTCCTCAGTAATGGATGAATACAAATAGCTAGAAAAGAGGGAGTTTAAAATAAGGAGTATTGTTTTAAAATTTAAAAATCTGTTAGATTCATTCCCTCTCAACTCTAAATAGTCTAACAATTGTGTTTCATCAACTAACCACCCAGCTTCCAGAAAAGATTGGTACTTTTTTTTCCCCTAAAAATCACAAAATAGGTATTTCCGAACTGCATTTTTCAAGTAGAGTTAAGAAAAAAGAAAAGATATACTTAATGAATGCTGAAACCACCAGCATACTTCCCCTAACTGCTTCAGCTCCTACAACACTGGAATATATATGTCACACTTTTATTCCTAGTAGGAAGGATACAAAGACGTCAAACCACCCTCAAGGAAGCCCTGGAAAAGCAATGACCAGCCACGGGCTGCAGAATTCTCTACATGAAAGACAGTGGCCAAAATAAATAACAGCAGAAGACAATGAAAGAAAACTGTATCTCAAAGAGAGATAACAGCAGGTATACCATCTTGGAACAAGAATGGAATACTATTTTAAAAAGAACAGAAACATCTGTCTTTGGAAATTAAAAATATGATACTGAAATGAAAAAGTTAGTAAAAGATTTGAAAAATGGTTTTGAGGAAATCTTCCAGAAAACCTAAGAGAGAGAGAGAGAGAGGAAGGAAGGAAGGAAGGAAGGAAGGAAGGAAGGAAGGAAAGAAGGGGAAGGAAGAAAGAGGAAGAAGAAAGAAAGAAAGAAAGAAAGAAAGAAAGAAAGAAAGAAAGAAAGAAGAAAGAAAAAGAAAGAAAGAAAGAAAGAAAGAAAGAAAGAAAGAAAGAAAGAAAGAAAGAAAGAAAGAAAGAAAAAGAAAGAAAGAGAGGAAGAGAGGAAGGGAGGGAGAGAGGAAGGGAGGGAGAGAGGAAATAGGAATTAAAGTAAGAAGGTATAGATTACTAGCCAATAAAGAGTTCCAGAAAGAGTGAGAGTGGAAGAAAAAGAGAAAGAAATCACCAGTTAAATAAAACAAGAACATTTTCCAAAGCTGATGCATGTGATTTTTACTCAGGGCATGTGCCCTTTTTCTACATAGTAGAGAAAAATATACCCTTACCATGGTACATTATTTTAAGATTTCAAAAAACTGAAAATGTACAAAAATTCTCCATGCTTCTAAAGACAAAATAGGTTACATACAAATGTAGCTATATTAACTTATAAATCTTCAATCATTAAATTACTAATATTATGCCAGGCATGTATCAGGAACATGAGCCAGGCATCATGAGTGCAGGTGTGTGATAGAGACTAAGGGTAAATCATCACCCTCCAGACTGCAAGGTCAATGCCTCAAGTTAAAAAAATTAAGAAGTAGAAAAGCAATCATATTAATTTGAGATATGGTAAACCACAACAACAATGAATTTGCTAAGAGAGTTCGCAATGTTTGTCTTAAGGGAGAGAGGAGAGGAAAAAAACCCTACTATTTCTAGGACTGTGTAATGTTGTGTATAAATGCTTAATTTTGATTTTAGGAAAAGAATAAACAGAATATATTCAAAATACTGATCCACAAATTAAAGCCAGAATTACAACTCTAATCATCTATTTACAATATCTACGTTTATGATATTGTAGCTAGTGAATAACCAAAACATACATATATAAATGAAAATTTTAATGAAATATGCTGCATCCAAATATGCTGCACCCATATAATGGACAGTATGTACTCATTAAATATTTGGAAGAGTTTTAGTATTATTAAACTGCTTATTAGTTAATATTAAGTGAAAACCAAGATGCATTTCAATTTCATAAATAATTGGAAAGAAAGTCATTAAAATATGGTTATCTTTGGTGCACCTGGATGGCTCAGTTGGTTAAGAATCCAACTCTTACTCTTAAATACAGAGAACAAACTGAGGGTTGATGGGGGGATGGGGGAGAGGGGAAAGTGGGTGATGGGCACTGAGGAGGGCATTCGTTGGGATGAGCACTGGGTGTTTCATGGAAGCCAACTTGACAATAAATTATATTTAAAAAAAATAAAATAAAATTACAATGAGAAAACCTGCTTTAAAAAAAAAAAAAAAGAATCCAACTCTTGATTTTCGCTCAGGTCATAATCTCACAGTTTGTGAGATTGAGCCCTGCATTGGTCTCTATTTTGACAGTGTGGAGCCTGCTTGGGATTCTCTCTCTCTCTCTCTCTCTCTCTCTCTCTCTCTCCTTCTCTCTCTCTGCCCCTCCCCTGCTTGTGCTTTCTCTCTCTCAAAAATAAATAACTAAACTAAACTAAACTAAAATAAAATGAAAAGTTACCTTTGGAGAGTAGAACCATGGCTCTTTGTATTTTTCTTAATTTTCTGTATTTTCAAAATATTTGATAATGACATTTATTTTATTTATAAAATCTTAAAAAGTTAAAAACCTCTAAAACTATAACCACAGATTTTCCATGAGATTGTATAATGTTCACTATCTTTTCAAATTCAATCAAAAATAGCAAAGCAAATTTGAACTTATGAACTGAATGTAAATGGTAATATGGTAATTACTTTTCCAATTTAACTTAAGTGAAGAAGGTTCTCATGTTCATAGAGAGTTTATAGCTTTCCCCAGGAATAGAATTTGAGGTGAGGGACTATCTTGACAATAGGAACTTTCCTCATATGCGTTAATACTGTTGTTGTCACAGCTTGTTACATAGTCAGAAAGAGATATCTTTTATTTATTTATTTTTGCTACTTTGGATGACAATTCATAGCTCTTTCTTTCACATTTTTTTCAATGCCCAAAATGGTAAAGGTATAATTTTCTACAAATGCGTCTCCCAGTTATAAATCTGATTTGAACACAAGAATGCATATTATTCAT